>NC_041728.1:106439284-108939284 GCF_004115215.2 Ornithorhynchus anatinus | reverse complement strand
ATTATTCTTATTAGTAATAGTAGTAAGCACTCAATAAATACCACTGATTGATTATTCCAGGCATCAAGTTTTGTTATGGCAATTCTTAGAGTGGAGGGCTTGACATTCTTATTAAAAGCATGAGAAGTAGCATGGCGTAGTGGAGAGCACAGGCCTAAGAGTCAGAAGGTCATGTGTTCTAATCTCAGCTCTTACACTTGTCTGCTTGGGTGAGTCACTTAATTTCTCCAGGCCTCAGTTCTCTCATGTGTAAAATGGAGATTAAGACTGTGAACCCTATGTGGGACAGTGACTGTGTCCAACACAATTATCTTATATCTACCCCAGAGCTTAGAACAGTGCCCGGCACATGGTAAGAAATACCAAAATTATTATTATCATTATTATTGTTATTAGGGGTTCTAATTCCACCTCTGCCACATTTCTGCTGTATGACTTTGGGCAAGTCACTTCATTTCTCTGTGCCTCAGTTACCTCATTGTGAAATGGGGATTAATTAATTAATGTTGGTATTTGTTAAGCACTTACTATGTGCAGAGCACTGTTCTAAGCGCTGGGGTAGACAGAGGGGAATCAGGTTGTCCCACATGGGGCTCACAGTTAATCCCCATTTTACAGATGAGGTAACTGAGGCACAGAGAAGTGAAGTGACTTGCCCACAGTCACACAGCTGACAAGTGGCAGAGCCGGCAGTCGAACTCATGACCTATGACTCCGAAGCCCAGGCTCTTTTCCACTGAGCCAGAGCCCTAAGGCAATCCAACCTGATTACCTTGTATCTACTCCAGCGCTTGGAACAGTGCTTGGCACTTAATAAGCTCTTAACAAATGCAGCAATTATTATTAAAAATGACAAGAGGACCGAAAGACACTGGGAGATGAAAAACATGTCTATTGGGTAATTTGGCACGAAACTGATTCGGTTAATATTTTACTTCCTCTCAGATTTGAGATTCATCATTACTGTCTTTCTTCTTGACTCGCTTCAGCCTAGAGAACAATCTGTAAATGATTGCCTAAGGAGACTCCACATTGGCCCCACATGTCACATGGCCCAGAGACCAGCAAGAGCAATCTGGGTGGTGGAAATAACGGTGACGCAGTTGGAAAAAACTCAAGGCCAAGTCTCTCCCAACCGAAGTTGTGGGGCATTTCGATCCCATTTCACTTCTCTAAGCGGCAGTAATTTAGATTTAGAGAAGAAAAGCATCGGCAGAAAGATCACCTTGCTGAGAGAGGAACAATATTCTACAACTCAGACCAGAGCTGGTCAGGGATCCAAGAGACCCAGGCTATGTGTCCAGTGGACTGACCATTGAGGTGGGGGCCAAAGCAGCAACGCCTCTACCTCAGTTTCTTCATCTGTAAAATGGGGATTCAAATACTTGTTCTCCCTCTCTAAACTGTAAGCCCCATTTGGGACAGGGACCGTGAACTTTTGTATGTACCCCAGCACTCAGTACGATACACTTAAATATCGTAATTATTATCACTTGCCTGGAAATCAATCAATAAATCAATGATATTTATTGGGCACTTTCTTTGTGCACAGCACTATATTAAGCGCCTGGGAGAGCACAATACAACAGAATTGACAGTCATGCTCTCTGCCCAGAAGGAGCTTACAGAGCTCAATTTAAATTTAAATGGGTGACCGGGGAATGACATCACAAATGGGAATTCTATGATTATGCCTTTTTTTCTCCATCCAAATTGCTACCATATTAGCCCAAGCATTTATCCTATCCTGCCTTGATTACTGTAATAGCCTCCTTGCTCATCTCCCTGTCTTGTCTCTCCCGACTCCAGTCAATACTTCCCTCTGCTGCCCAGATCATTTTTCTACAAAAATGTCCAGTCCATGTTTCCCCACTCAAGAACCTCCAGTAGTTGCCCTCCTGACCATCGACTTCAAAGCAATCACTTTGCCCCCTCCTACCTCACCTCGCTAATTCTATCACAACCCAGTCCGCATACTTCACTCCTCTAATGCCAACCTACTCACTGTTCCTCAATCTCATCTATCTCATCACTGACCTCTCGCCCACTTCCTGCCTCTGGCCTGGAAATCCTTCCCTCTTTATATCCGACAATTACTCTCCTTCAAAGCCTTCCTGAAGGCACATCTCCTCCAAGAAGCCTTCCCAGACTAAGTCCTCTTTTCCTTCCATTCCTTTCTGCATCGCCCTGACTTGCTCTTTTTCTTCAACCCCCCTCCCAGCCCCACACGCTTTTGTACATAATCATTAATATATTTAGATTAATGTCTGTTTCCCCATCTCGACTGTAAGCTCGTGGTGGGCAGGGAATGTGTCTGTTATATGGTTATATTGTACTTTCCCAAGCCTTAGTATAGGGCTCTACACACAGTTAGTGCAAATAAATATGATTTAAGCACTTCAGAATGTCCCATCTTCTATCATAGGTCATTCTGGAATGTGTATCCATAGTTTTCTTGGTAAAGATATGGGAGTGGTTTAAAACTTGAGTCTCTGTCATTGTCTTTGATCAACCTTTTGATCACTTGATCATCCATCCGCCTTTGATTCTTTCCAATGCCACTGTTGCCCAGCACAGGGGAATCAACTTTGTCTGACGCATTGGTTTAGACCTTTCCATTATGGGTAGCCCTATCTGGCATAGCTCTAAGCTTCAGCAGCGTATGCACACTCTCCTGCCACAAAAAGGCATCGATTCATGAAAGTAAGCACTTAACAAATACCAAAAGATGAAAAAAAAAGCACTGGAATTAAAAAAAAAACACCTAACACTCTCAAATTTCTTCAATTGCATGTAAAAAAAAAAAAACCTATTCACTGAAGCTCTCGATCGCAAACGACATAAATACTAGCTATAAATTAAGGCTCCAGGACAATTTCCAGAAATATGGAGACAGACCAAAGGACGTGCCGGACACGAGGCCTTTGGGATTGACTCTGGAACACAAATAGTAGAGAAGCATTATGTTCTAGTGGAGAGAGCATGGGCCTTGGAATCAGAAGCTTATGGGTTCTAATCCCAGCTCTGCCACTTGCCTGTTGTGAGACCCTGGGCAAGTCACTTAACTTCTCTGGGCCTCAGTTCCCTCAGCTGTAAAATGAGGATTAAAACGGTGAGCCCTAAGTGGGGCAGGGACTGTGTCCAACCCGACTCCCTTGTAACTACACCAGTGCTTAGAACAGTGCCTGGCACATGGTAAACATTTAAAAATACCATTATTATCATCATCATTATTATATGCTCCCCTTTCCCCCTTCCCATGAAGAAGTTTTTTCTCTTTTGGCTTCTGGCCAAGATCCTTGAAAGAGAGTGGCATAGAACAGGCCACTTTGGACAGTCGATCGGGGCAGTGGGGAGGCTGCACAGGGCTTTAGGAAGCCCAGTCCATACACCTCTTGTGCCCCGTGCCGAACAGTTAGACACAACAGAGTCTGCATCCATACCATTACGGAGGAAGAGTTTGGGGTGAAACTAAAGGCAAAGAGGTGGGTTAGAGAGTCTCAGGACAGGGCTCAGCTCCGCCATCAGAGTGAGAAAGTACGGTATCAGGACTGGTTGGGGTAAGGTCTGCTGCTGCTGAGGAAGGAACAGGAGAGGCTATATCGTAAACTCCCTATGTGTCGACTATACTCTCCTAAGTGCTTAGTACAGGTCTCTGCACACAGTAAACAGTTGACAAAATTCATCGATCAACTGGCGGGAGGAGATGGGGTGGGGACCATGCCAGGTATCCAGAGGGGGCCACAAATTCAAGGGAGCTGGACCCCTCCCCCCAGGCCCTGAATACACCCCATGACATTCCAGCAGAGGCCTGGTGAATACAGGAGAAGAGCAATCAATAATAATATAGTAATTGTGGTATTTAAGTACTTACTATGTGCCCAGTACTTTACTAAATGCAGCTCACAGACTAAGAAGTGGGGATAAGAGGTATTGAATTCCTATTTTACAGATGAGGAAAGTGAGGCGCAGAGAAGTTAAGTGATTTTCCCAAGGTTACACAGCAGACAAGTGGCGGAGCTGGGATTGGATCCGAAGTCTTCTGACTCTCAAGCTTGTGCTCTATCTGCTAGGCCAGGCTGCTTCTCCTAACCACCGTTTAGAGCAGCGGAAGAAAACCAGAGCTGGCAGTAATACGAATAATAATAATAATGACAATAATAACAATAGCTGGTATTTAAGTGCTTATTAAGTGCCAGGCACTGTTCCAAGTGCTGGAGTAGATTCAAGGTAACTGGGTTGGACACGGTCCCTGTCCCACAAGGGGCTGGCTCATACTCTGAATCCCCATTTTACAGATGAGGTAACTGAGACACAGAGAATGTAAGTAACTTGCACATAGACAGGTGGCAGAGTCAGGATTAGAACCCAGGTCCTTCTGACTCCCAGACCTGTGCTGTATCCACTAGGCCACGGTGGTTCAGTAGCAGAGGAAGGCCAAACGGACACGGAAGCCAACATGACACTGGTGGCCAGGTTGATGGGGTGCCAGTCAGACTGGCTTGGGATGTTATCCTCCAGCTCGAGGGTGGACAGCGCTACCTGGACCAAAATGCCTGCTGCGAACAAGTACCGGTCCTTCCCTGAATCAATCAATTCACCCGTGGTATTTATTGTGCCCTAACTGTGTGCAGAATGGTTAAGAAGGTACAATAAAATAAAGTTGGTAAACCTGAGCTCTGCTGACAAGGACCTCAGTTTACGGGGAAAGACGGACATTACTATAAATTACAGAGAGAGAAACACATTCGAGTGTAAGTATAACAGTACTGTGGGACTTGGGTGAGTTTTAAAGGGCTTAAGGGGTACATAACCCAGTGCATAGTCGATGCAGAGGGGAAGGCAGATAGGAGGAGTGTGGGCAATCCATCGATGGTGCTTAGTGAAACATACTGCGTGCAGAGCACTGTACAGAAAGAGACATGACTAGACCCTCTAACACTCAACCATTCACGGCCGGCATTTGAATTCCAGGTACAGTCTGCATCCATTTCACAGTAATAAGAATAATGATGGTATTTGTTAAGTGCTTCCTATGTGCCAAGCACTGTTCTAAGCACTGGGGTAGATAGAGGATAATCAGGTTGTCCCACTTGGGGCTCACACTCCTGACTCCCAAGCCCGTGCTCTTTCCACTGAGCCACACTGCTTCTCCAGTGACCAAAATGGTGACCATTCTAGGAAATGGTCATAGGACCATTCTAGGAAAGTCAATTTGGCGTTATACAAAGGGTGACACAGACAGGGCTAAACAAATAACGAGAAGCAGCCTGGCTTGTGGATATAGCATAGCCCTGGAGGTCAGAAGGACCTGGGCTCTAATCCCGGTTCCACCACTTGACCGTTATGTAATCTTGCGCAAGTCACTTAACCTCTCTGTGCTTCGGTTACCTCGCCTGTTAAATAGGGATTAGGACTGTGAGCCTTATGTCGGACAGGCACTGTGTCCCCCAATTTTCTTGTATCTACCCCAGCACTTTGAACAGTGCCCGGCACACAGAGCTTAACAAATACCATAAAAAACACCCACATATTCTTTCTATAGGGCATCTTTTCACAGCTTTTTAAAATAGAGTTACTAAACCTTAGGCCCAGGGGACTCAGGAGGGCCACTCTGCCTATAGAGAAATTTCAGCAGAATTTTCCTAACATACGGTGCAGATTTTGTTTCTAAATCTCAAGGTTGACGAAAATGGCATCAACAAACTGCCCTCTGAGCAGCACAACTGCTGCCAAAACAAGGCTCCTAGCAACAACGTGACCACAACAAAGGTGCAATCAAGGTTTCCTCTTTAATAAGAGCTGCTTGGTCCTGATACAGGCTGGCACATGGAGAAGCCTAAGGGAAGTTTTGTTTACTCCTGCCCCTTGACTCTAATAATCGCTTTTCTTCCTAACAGCCAGTTGCTAGGTTTTCTCACACAGTATCAGCTGAGGTCACCTATTTTTTGTTTTTTTAATGGTATTGAGCGCTTACTCTGTGCCAGGCACTCTATTAAGCACTGGGGGAGATACAAGCTAATTAGGTTGGACATAGTTCCCTGTCCCCAGTAGGGCTCAGTCTCAATCCCCATTTTACAGATGAGGTAACTCCGGCACAGAGAAGTGAAGCGACTTGCCCAAGGTCACACAGCAGGTAGGTGGCAGAGGTGGGATTAGAACCCAGGTCCTTCTGATTCCCAGGCCCGTGCTCTCTCCAGGCCATGCTGCTTCTCTACCCAGAATCCTTGAGCAGCGATTACTTACATATGAAAAAGCTAAACCTACCATCAGTCTTCTGCTATTACTCCCCATCACCACCCAACGTATATGCACAGGACCACAGTGAGCTGATGGCAAAGCTTGGTAATAGTAGTGGTAGCCATGATAGGATTATTATTAATAACCACCCAGAGCCCTGGGTCACTGCCTCTGTCCACCTCCTACGCTCTTATGCTCAAGCTGCTGAGCGCTGCTAGAGAAGGTCCAAGCACCAAGCTAACCTCATCCATTTCAAATTTATCCTTTCCTGCCTTACCTCTGACCTCTCCCCCGCCAGAAAAAATTACTTTTCTTCCCTCATTGACACCCATGCCCGCCACCCCTGCCAATTGTTCTGGACCTTCAATTCTCTCCTCAGACCCCTTGTTCCTCCCCCTCCCCCATCCCTCACCCCTAACGATCTGGCCCCCTACTGTATCATGAGAATTAACACAATCAGGTCTGAGCTCCCCAAAGTCACCCCTCCCCCTTCTGCCTTCCCCTCAACCCCCAACCCTCTCGCCTACTTTCCCTTCTTACTCTGCAGTATCCTCTCCTCCCTCCTCGCAAGTCCCACCCCTTCCCCCTCTGCTTCAGACCCCATTCCTGCTCATCTCATTAAAACCACCGCCCCTTCCCTCCTCCCCTTCTTAACTTCTATCTTTAACCGCTCACTCTCCAGTGGCTTCTTCCCCTCTGCCTTCAAACATGCCCATGTCCCCCCCACCTTAAAAAAACCCTCTCTTGACCCCACTTCCCCTTTCAGTTATTGCCCTCTCTCCCTACTACCCTTCCTTTCCAAACTCCTGGAACGAGTCGTCTACACTCACTGCCTAGAATTCCTTAACTCCAATTCTCTCCTGGACCCTCTCCAATCTGGCTTCCCTTCCCCCCACTCTACCGAGACTGCTCTAAGGTCACCCATGACCTCTCAGCTGCCTTTGACACTGTCGACCATCCCCTTCTCCACACCTTACCTCACCTTGGCTTCAAGGACTCCGTCCTCTCCCGGTTCTCCTCTTATCTTTCTGGCCGTTCATTCTCGGTCTCCTTCGCGGGCTCCTCCTCCCCCTCCCATCCTCTAACTTTAGGAGTTCCTCAAGGGTCAGTTCTCAGCCCTTTTCTGTTCTCCATCTACACTCACTCCCTTGGTGAACTCATTCGCTCTCACGGCTTCAACTATCACCTCTATGCAGATGATACTCAAATCTACATCTCTGCTCCTGTCCTCTCCCTGTCCCTGCAGGCTCATATTTCCTCCATCCCCCAGGACGTCTCTACCTGGATGTCTGCCCGCCACCTAAAACTCAACATGTCCAAAACTGAGCTCCTCATCTTCCTTCCCAAACCCTGTCCTCTTCCCGACTTCCTTATCACTGTGGATGGTACAACCATCCTTCCCGTTTCAAGCCCACAACCTTGGTGTCATCCTTGACTCGTCTCTTTCATTCACCCCACACATCCAATCCGACATCAAGGCCTGCCGGTCTCACCTTTAAAATATCGCCAAGATCCGCCCTTTCCTCTCCACCTAAACGGCTATGTTACTGGTACAGGTTCTCATAGTATCCCGGCTGGATTATTGTGTCAGCCTTCTCTCCCTTCCTCCTGTCTCCCCGCTCCAGTCTATTCTTCATTCCGCTGCCCGGCTCATCTTCCTACAGAAACGCTTTGGGCATGTCACTTCCCTTCTTAAAACCTCCAGTGGTTGCCTATCAACCTCCACATGAAACAAAAACTCCTCACTCTAGGCTTCAAGTCCCTCCATCACCTTGCCCCCTACCTCTCCTCCCTTCTTTCTACTCCCCACCCCGCATGCTCCGCTCCTCTGCCGCCCACCTCTTCACCTTCCCCCATTCTCGCCTATCCCACCGTCGACTCCTGGGCCACATCCTCCCACTGTCCTGGAATGCCCTCCCTCCTCACCTCCTCTCTTCTCCTCTTCAAAGTCCTACTGAGAGCTCACCTCCTCCAAGAGGCCTTCCCAGACTGAGCTTCCCCTTTTCCCTCTGCTTCCTCTCTGCCCGCACTTCACCTTCCCTCAGCTATGCCCCCTTTTCCCCCCTTTCCCTCTGCTCCTCCCCCCTCTCATCCCCTCCCTTCAGCACTGTGCTCATCCACTCATTTGTATATATTTTTATTACCCTATTTATTTTGTTAATGAGATGTACATCCCCTTGATTGTATTTATTGCTATTGTTTTAATGAGATGTTCATCCCCTCGATTCTATTTATTGCTATTGTTTCTGTCTGTCTCCCCCGATTAGACTGTAAACCCGTCAATGGGCAGGGATTGTCTCTATCTGTTGCCGAATTGTACATTCCAAGTGCTTAGTACAGTGCTCTGCACATAGTAAGCAATCAATAAATACTATTGAATAAATTAAGGATTTGGTACGTGCACTGTGGTGAATTCAAGATAATCAGGTCCCAAGTGGAGTTCACAGCCTAAATAGGAGAGAAATAGACATTGGATTCCTATTTTGCAGATTTGGGAATTGAGACAGAAGTTAAGTGACTTGTCCAAGGTCACACAGCAAGTAAATGGCAGATTCCCAGGCCTGGGATCTTTTGTCATTCATTAGTATTTATTGAGCATCTTTCCACTAGGACAAGTTACTTCCCTAATACAGTGCTCTATATAAAGTAAATTTTAGAAAACCCAAACTACTTATTCAATCTGCTACCAAATTCTGTCAGTTTTATTTCCACCCTTTCCTCTCCATCCAATCTGCTTCCATGCTGATCCAATCACTTATCCTATCCTGCCTTGACTGCTTGCAACAGCCTCCTTGCTGACTTCCCTGACTCCTGTCTCTCCAGTCCACACTTCACTCTGCTGACCTGATCATTTTCCTAAATACACTTTCAGGACACATCTTCCCTCACCTCAAGAACCTCCAGTGGTTACCCATCCTCCTCCACATCAAACAGAAACTTCTTACCATCAGTTTTAAAGCATTCAGATTTCGCTCCTCTAGCGCCAGCTTGCTCCCTGTCTCAGCCTTGTCTGTCTCACTGCCAATCCCTTTCTCATATCCTCCCTCTGGAATGGAACTCCCTCCTTATCTATATACTCCAGACCACCACTCTCCTCACCTTCAAAGCCTTATTAAGGTCTCACCGCCTCCAAGAGGCCTTCCCCTATTAGGTCCTCTTTTCCCCAACTCCTTCTCTCTTCTGTGTTGCCTCTGTCTGTACCCTTTAAGCACTTGATATTCTCCCTACCCTGAGCCCCACAGCACTTATGAACATAACCAGAATTTAATATCTACACTGTAAACTTGTTGCGGGCAGGGAACATACCAACAAAACTCCTCACTCTTGGCTTCACAGCTCTCCATCACCTGCCCCCCTTCTACCTTACTTCCCTGCTCCTACAGCCCACCCCGCACACTCCACTCTTCTGCTGCTCACTTCCTCACGGTCCCTCATTCGCACCTGACCTGCCGCTCCTGGCCTACGTTCTCCTGCGGTCCTGGAATGCCCTCCCTTCTCACATCCGCCAAACTAACTTCCCCTCTTCAAAGTCCTACTGAGAGCTCACTTCCTCCAGGCCTTTCCAGACTGAGCCCTCCCTTTCCCTCTGCTCCTCCTCCCCTCCCCATTCCCTCTTCCCCGCCCCATAACACTTGTGCATATTTGCATATTTTTTCTCTATTTTGTTAATGATGTGCATATATCTATGATTCTATTTATCTTGATGATATTGACGCCAGACTACTTGTTTTCTCTTGTTCTGCTTTGTTTTCTGTCTCCCCCGTTTAGACTTTGAGCCCCTAGTTGGGCAGGGATTGTCTCTATTGCTGAACTGTACCTTCCAAGTGCTTAGTATAGTGCTCTGCACATAGTAAGCGCTCCATAAATACGATTGAATGAATAGTACAGTATGTACAGCACACAGCAAGGGCTCAGTAAATACCACTGATTGATTGAAAAGGCAAGACAAGGAAGAAGGTGCCGTACAAGAGGGGAAAAAAAGCAATGAGGGTGGACTAAGCCTTCTAAAAACTGTAAGCTCATTGTGTGCAGGGAATGTGTCTGTTCATGGTTGTATCGTACTCTCCCAAGCGCTTACTACAGTGCTCTGCATAGAGTAAGTGTTCACTAAATACATTTGACTGACTGATTAAAAGAACAGTAGTTGCTCCTTTTAGGTCAGTGAGACGGGCATCACAACATACATTATAAACTACTTATTTATAATATTGTCTATCTTCCCCTCTAAATTGTAAACTTGTTGTGGGCAGGGAACATGTATGCTAATTCTGCTGTACTTTCCCAAGTCCCCAATAAAAACCACTGATCAACTGATTACACTTCTCTCTCCCAGTGCACTGTAAATGAACCTAAAGCTTTTAAACGTATTATCAATCCCCTGTATATAAAACTGAACAAATCAAAAAGGAAATTCTTATCTAAATAATAATAATGTTGGTATTTGTTAAGCGCTTACCATGTGCAGAGCACTGTTCTAAGCACTGGGGTAGATACAGGGTAATTAGGTTGTCCCACGTGAGGCTCACAGTTAATCCCCATTTTACAGATGAGGTAACTGAGGCACCGAGAAGTTAAGTGACTTGCCCACAGTCACACAGCTGACAGGTGGCAGAGCTGGGATTCGAACCCATTACCTCTGACTCCCAAGCCCGGGCTCTTTCCACTGAGCCTCTCTGCTTCTCTAATAATAAAGGTATGGGTTTCCTATGTTTCCTAAGCACTGGGACAGACACAAGCACATCAGGGTGAGCACAGTCCCTGTTGCACATGCCCTCAGTCTCAGTCTAAATCCCCATCTACCTCTGAATGACACTTTCATACTTGGAATTTATTGAGCAGATACCGAATGCAGAACTGTTCATCAGGTCCTCAGAACATATGCTAAAAGCAGAAAACCTGGCCCCTCCCTCCAGGGTTTAGCAATCTAATTTAAATTGACTGTACCAACAAAGGCTAGATAGCAAGACCAACAGTTAGGGGCTCATAAAATGCAAAGCAAATGCAAAAGTCGAGCAGCACAGCTTAGTGGAAAGAGCAAGGAGTCAGGGTCAGGGGAGTCAGGGGACCTGAGGTCTTAGCTTTGCCAAGTTACCTGATTTTGACTTTGGGAATTCAGTTAACTTCTCCGTGCCTCAGTTTCTTCATCCATAAAATGGGGATTCAAAACCTGCTCTTCAGGCAAGGACTGTGTCCAACCTGATTAGCTAGTATCCATCTAGCCCAGAACTTCGTTGCAAAGTTTGGCACATATTAAGTGCTTCCTAAGTATCATACTAATAAATTGCCACCTTGGCTGCCTAGAGAATTTTGAGCATCTGTAAAATAACCACACTAAAATTAGCAACTCTAGCCACCACTCCACTCACCCCCTGTTGTCCATTTTATCTCCAACCTGCAGCCTCCATTACATTCTCACACAAACATTTCCCACCATGCTGCTCCTACAGGGTCTCCAACTTTTCCATGGCCACTCTGAAAGCACCATGGTAACTGCCACTTTTCCTCCTGTCACTGACGGTTCCCACTCTCCTCAGGTGTCCAACGGGGATGGAGACAATAGCTGCTTCCAAAATAGTATTTATCGAGCACTTCCCGTGCAGAGCATTGTACTGAGTGCTTGGAAGGGTACAATATAACAATGAACACATTCTCTGCCCACACTGTTAGCTATTTGAAAACTGCCCACTGTTGATCCCCACCCTAACTAAAATCCCTGCTCCCGTTTTGACCCTTGGCTTCAAATGATAAGGGGGCACCTTTGATCTCCAGGAATGTTTGTGCAGGGGTGTGTGTGTGATTGACAAGGTGAACTTGACACCTGCAGACACAACCATGCTGTGCCCAAAAAACACACTTTGTTGGGCTGCCTTCTTTACTGCTAACAGTATCAGGCACACTGTGTCGGCCTCTTGAATCCTGTTTACCTCAGAGACGCTTCTTCCTTCATTCCTCTGAACAATGCTGGGTGCTGCAGTTGTCTCCCACTGTTCAGCTGGGATGTGTAGTGTCTGGGACTGTTCAACTGCATCCTGAAAATATTCTGTTTTCCTTGTTACTGGTTTGGCAGCCACTAAATAATCATAATAATTATGGTACTTAAGTGCTTACTGTTCTAAGCCCTGAGGTGGATACAAGACGTCTGGGTTGGACACAGTCCCTGTCCCATATGAGGCTCATTTTAGAGATAAGGTAATTGAGGCCCAGAGTTAAGTGACTTGCCCATGGTCACGGAAGAAGTGGTGGAAAACCCAGGCCCTTCTCACTCCCAGGCCCGTTCTCTATCCACTAAGCCACATTGCTTGTCAACTATATAGCAACCCATTCTCCCAGAAGCAGCCCCGGGCATGGGAGTCAGGGGAACCTGGGGTCTAATCCCAGATCAGCCACCTGCCTGCTGTGGAATCTTGGGAAGTCATTCAATTTCTCTGTGCCTCAATTTCCTCATCTGGAAAATGAGGATCCAATAGCTGTTTTCCCTCCTAAGAGGCTATGAGTCCTACGAGGGAGAGGATCTGTGTCTGACCCAATCAATCAATGGAATTTATCGAGCACTATGTTCAGAGCTCTTGGGAAAGTATAATTCAACAGACAAGGAGCTTTCGGTCTAGAGGCTGCAGGCAGGTTTCAGCCAATAATCTGAGAAGGCAACGAGTCCAAGCTGCGGACACCGATTTATATTCTCAAAGCAGAAGAGCTGTCAGTTAAGGGTCCAGGGGACTGGTCGGAGGCATCTGGAAACTCCAGCAGAACGACACTGCACCACGACGGGGGGCGGGGTGTCAACATGTACCTAAACCCAGCACTCAGTACAATGTTTGGCACATAGTAAGCACCTGAAACATACCACGATTATTATTACTATTCTATGCACATGTACCACCCCAATCAAGCTACACCGAAGTGAGCATTCCTTCAATCCTAAGAGTCTGGCTTTGTTCCAGGATTTTGCTGTTTGTGATCTTGTCTTATTCCCATCTTGATGTGTATGATGCTGATGTAAGTGCCCGCCTGAGGAGTTGGACGTGGCATCTGCGGGGATCCAGGTCTCCAAACCAACGGAAAGGCTGGATAGCCCTGTTGCTCTGTTCCCCTCTCTTTTGGTTTGGAGGTCTGATGGTCAAATTGTCTGACAGTCTTTCAAAGGAGACTGTGCTAGAATAGTAAGTCCTTCACAATACGTATGCAGTACTAAGAAATCTGAATTTACCATTGGCATTATCAACAAAAAAGGTGTAAAATCACTATTAATAATAATAATAATAATGTTGGTATTTGTTAAGCGCTTACTATGTGCCGAGCACTGTTCTAAGCGCTGGGGTAGACACAGGGGAATCAGGTTGTCCCACGTGGGGCTCACAGTCTTAATCCCCATTTTACAGATGAGGTAACTGAGGCACCGAGAAGTTAAGTGACTTGCCCAAAGTCACACAGCTGACAAGGGGCCTAGCCGGGATTTGAACCCATAACCTCTGACTCCAAAGCCCGTGCTCTTTCCACTGAGCCACGCTGCTTCTCAGCCACGCTGCTTCTCAATCAAGGGGATGAACATCCCATTAATGAGGTAACTGAAGCACAGAGAAGTGAGTGACTTAACAACAGTCACACAGCTGCCAAGTGGCAGAGCCGGGATTCGATCCCATGACCTCTGGCTCCCAAGGCCGGGCTCTTTCCCCCGAGCCACGCTGCTTCTCGTGACTACCATATGAATGAATCAGGAATATCACCTAATACGAACCCATCAATATATACACAGCAAACCCGCTAAATGTCCCAAGGGAGCTGCTATGGAAAGTCCTCAATAGGGGCTATTTAAAAGGGAAATGAACTGCTGGCATGAGGGGAAACCTAAATTTTCTTTTTTTAATATTGTATTTGTTAAGCATTTTCTATGTGTGAAACATTGTTCTAAGCACTGGGATAGATAAAAAATAAATCAGGGTGGACACAGTCTCCATCCCACATGAGGCTCATAGTCTAAGTAGGAAATGGGCAGGGAATATGTCTGCTAATTCTGTTGCACTGTACTCTCCCAAGTGATTTGTACAGTGCTCTGCACATAGTAGGCCCTCAATAAATATCACTTATTGACTGATTGATGGAGAACAGGCATTGAATCCCCACTCGACAGTTGAGAAAACTGAAGCACAGAAGTGACTTGATTCTATTTATTGCTATTGTTCTTGTCTGTCCGTCTCCCCTGTTTAGACTGTAAGCCCATCAATGGGCAGGGACTGTCTCTATCTGTTACCAATTTGTACATTCCAAGCGCTTAGTACAGTGCTCTGCACAGAGTAAGCGTTCAATAAATACTATAAATACTATTGAATGAATACAAGTGGCGGAGCTAGATTAGAACTCAGGACTTCTGACTTTCAGGCCCATGCTCTTTTCACTTTCTATAAATGCTGTAGCCCACAGTCTGCAGTGGCCAAGAGCACCAGACTTCCTCTCTCCCCAGCAAGCTCATCAAACTGCCCAAATAAGGGGCCAAATGTTTAGCACCTAATGGGGAGATAATAGCATGGCTTTTAGTGTCTGCTTGCTTGCTTTCACATTTAGAAAGAAGACTTTTACTGATCTGGGGGTTAAGAGGCCCAGCTCTGCTCGTGAGCTCCTGAGTGACTTTAGGGAAATCACTTAATCACTCAGTACCTCTAGAAGACAACGATAATTATACCTACCTTTCCTTACCTCTCAAAGACGTTGTGAGGAAAAAATGAGATAACTGATTTTACATCCATCACCCCGCTTGAAGCAGAATCCGCAGCAACAGAATGGGATCTATTATCATATGAAACCAGTACTTCCTTAGGTGAAGCAATTGTTTAACAGAAAAATAAGAGAAACCAATCGATTGAGTGAATCGGGAGAGTGGCCTTCTGGGGTCTTGTTTAAGGAAAGAATCCAACACATCGACAAAAGATTATTGTTTAAACACAAGTTGCCAAGATTCTTCACACAATAAATGAAAACTCTTTATTTAACTTAAATTGGCTTAGTTTTATATTTAGGGTAAGTATAAAGGCTCAGTTAATCAAACTCAGACTGGTGAAGGCAAGACATGAGCTCCGCAACAGGGTTTTAGAAGCAGTTGGTCTTTTAGTCTATTTTGTAGTAATCACAAAAATGGTAGTACTCTGGATATATATTTTTTCATAGTCTAATATAATGCACTGTTCACAATCTGCAATATTTCAAAAACTATACAAACTGGACAACCAAATTAGAGGTGTCAGATAGACTTTTGTTAAGTACTTAAGACAATAGGGAATATGAGTAGTTTTCCCAATAGGTCCATTTTAAACTACAAAAAGAACATAAATTCATATATAAAAAAATCACAACAGATTAAAGACATCTTTCAAGGAAAAAACAAATCAGGTATTAACTCAAATTTTGCCATTTTTCAAACATGACTGAAATAAAGTTACAATAATGCCTGCATTTTTTAATCTATGAACTGGTGAATTAACCCTTTTTTTAAAAAAAAAATAAAACTATACAGTATTATTGCACTCCATGAATGTGCAGTATTCCAAAACATGCCAGCACTGAAAGACTGTTTTACATGGAGGTTTTCGAGAGGTACAACGAGACTGCAAAGGAACATCTGGTCTGTACTAACAGTTTGCTGCCTTCAGTACAGGCCTTCATAGGTTTCAATCACGTTGCCCTTAGAAAGATCCATTTCATGTCTGAAACACAGAACAAAACTGATTATTAAACTATGAATTCCACCCCCAACAAAAAATTACATCCGTTTTCATTAACATTTTAACTTTTCCAACTAGAGGGAAGGTTCAGAGGATTATAAATTCTAGTCCAACCAATCTTAAACTAGTGGATAGCAAGAATTTAGTGTTGAACATGTAAAACCGCTAACATCCAACCACTGTCCCTCAAATTGGAATGAGCAAGATTACTATCTGACATACTGCCACAGAGTCAAAACTAATTAAGCACCAAAACATCTTTGAGCAACCATAAACACTTTTCTATGTACCAATGCGTCAATAAATCCAAAAGGTTTTTTGATTTTCATGCAGTAAAAGGCAAATAATTCCAGAACTTTACAAGTCTAAAATAGGTTTCCAAAGCAAAAGACATATCTAGGAAATATGACATCACGTTGACACAACTTCATTCGTTCATTCAATAGTATTTATTGAGCACTTACTATGTGCAGAGCACTGTACTAAGCACTTGGAATGTACAATTTGGCAACAGATAGAGACAATCCCTGCCCATTTAAAGTAACATTTTTAAACACTCCCCGCCCCCTAAAAAAAGGCCCTTTTGTAAGATTGTTGAGGGCAGGGAATGTGTTTGTTTGTTCATTGCTATATTGTACTCTCCCAAGTATTTAGTACAGTGCTTTGCACACAGTAAGCGCTCAATAATAATAATAATGTTGGTATTTGTTAAGCGCTTACTATGTGCAGAGCACTGTTCTAAGCGCTGGGGTAGACAGAGGGGAATCAGGTTGTCCCATGTGGGGCTCACAGTCTTAATCCCCTTTTTACAGATGAGGTAACTGAGGCACAGAGAAGTGAAGTAACTTGCCCACAGTCACACAGCTGACAAGTGGCCGAGCAGGGATTCGAACCCATGACCCCTGACTCCAAAGCCCGTGCTCTTTCCACTGAGCCATGCTGCTAACTGGATGAATGAACCGACCAACCAAAATTCAAGTTTATGCCTATCGGAAGCAAGGCTAAACCATTTTCCTGTCCTGGGACACTAAAGCATTTACATAAAAGGAAACTTATATTGGGATGTCCTCTCCTATCATGCTAACTGCCTCAAGTGGGGAGAGACTGTTCCACATACATCTAAGGAAGGTACACACACTCAGTAATGGCTTAAAAGCCATATTACAGACAAGGAAGAAAACAAGATAGCCTTCTTAGTGGCTAGGCAAGTTTGGATGAGAAGAGGGGGCAGAGGTTGGTCACGCCATCTTCGTGGGACCATTCCCTCCTCTGCAGAAGAGGGAACAGCGAGGTCTACCAACAGCAGTTACTAAGCAGCGATGGGTTTCTAGTTCCCACTAGTCCCAGATGGGCTGCCAACCACTGAAATAAATATTCCCAAGAGGAGAAAGGGGTTACTAGTCCATTCTAGACAAGTTGGCTCGGTTAATATGCAAGAGTGCTGAGGAGGTGGGAGTTGGCGGGGGAGGAGGAGAGAAAGGGAAATGATGTCACATAGGGATTATTTATTTTTTATGGAAATTTTCTGTCAAGAGGGAAGCAGGTGGCCTAGTGGAGAGAGAGCAGGCCTGGGAGTCAGAGGACCTCGGTTCTAATCCTAGTTCAGCCTCTTGTCTACTGCGTGACCCGGGGCAAGTCACTTAACTTCTCTCTGCCTCAGTTTCCTCACCTGTACAATGGGGATTAAATCCTCCTCTCTCTGATTTAGAGTGTGAACCCCATGTGGGACAAGAACCTGATTACTGGATATCTATCCCAGTGCTTAGTACAGCGCATGGCACATAGTTAAGTGCTTAGCAATTACCATAAACCAAGATGGAGAAAACCCTAGATGTACAATTAAAGCTTGTTGTGAGGAGACCAAGTAACAAAACCCTTCTACAACAGTTCTAAAACAAATCTCCACAAAATTCTTTCAAGAATGAGTCACAATGCATAATACTGAAGGGGTAATTGACTATTTCTAACAAAATTAAAAGTTGAGATAAAATGTTGTAGTTTTCATCCCGAGAGAGAACACACAAGGGAGATTCTCGGGGGGAGAGTCAGGGTTTGGAAAAGAAGAGAAGAGACACTCCCCAAAACAGTGTTGGGAGGTCATGGCATGGTGTCAGAAGAGGGAAATGTTTATCCAATTCTTTCCAACTTGACTAAATATACAGAGCATTATTTCTAAGTAGCAGGATTCTTGCCCGCACCTTTGGCCTTGAACAACCCTTAAAAGCCAGGTAAACCATTACAAGAGTGGGGAGGGCTCTGAACCAGGACTGTCAATCAATCAATCATATTTACTGAGTGCTTACTGGATGCAGAGCACTGGCTTGGAAGAGTACAATATAACAGTGTAACAGATTCATTCCCTACCCACAAGGAGCTTAAAGTCTAGACTATTTCCAGAAAAGGAGGGAGAAAGCTGCTCTTTTAAAGGATTGTTTTCATAATCCTGTGATTAGTAATGGCCTAATCTGAGTACCTCACCCATTGACTCCACCTGTGGAAGCGTTACAGTGAAAGGTTTTCCGCACCCTTTAAAAGAGGGAAGGGCCAATTTGGCCTCTTGTGAACTGGTGGCAGAATCGGCTGCAGAGTCACCTCAGAGGCTTTCCCCTCCTTAAACTCTCCCAGCCTCCTTTTTACCATGAAAGGCAAACTGGCAGATAATTTGCAAAATTCAGCAAGGGATCAGCAAGCCCAAATAATTACCCACCTTCCCTTTGGTATATGTGTAGATGGTGATTTAAATTAATTTTTTTTAAAAAAAACAACTTACAAGAGAGCTTTCAGTGCTGAGAGATGGGGCTAGGATCGATGATGCGGGATTGAATCCATATGCACATTGAGCTTCATTTCATTGTCAAGGATTTGGACAAGTTGCTGCATTGATGGAAGATGGCCAGATTCCAGCTTAGACCACACTGGAACATCTGTAAAAGGGGGAGAACAAATCCCAAGCAATTCAAGCAACTCATCAGTCAAGTAGGCATGGACTAAATTAACCCTAAGCAACTTCTAGCCTCTCTTCAAGTTTTCAAACAGTTCAATACTGTAGGTTTGTTTGTATATATGCACTTAACACAATAAAAAGCCTGATCAATCAGTCGTAGGGAGTCCTTACTCTGTGTGCATGTGTGTAATAAATATTTTCATGCAGGCCCCAGACCCAAGTCAGAGCCTCTCTCATCTTAACATCACATCAAATACGAATGAGAAGTGGGGAATCTTTAAATCCTCAAAAGCTTCTGGGAATTGTAATTCAAGGGCATTAGGAGACTCCAGAACCTGGGTCAGGCCCAGACTGACACCATGATTCAATTCACCAATCAAAGGAACTTATGGAGTGCTTACTGTGTGCCGAACACTACACTATACTAGGATTCCAAAAACTGTTGTGAACTGTAATTATCCAACTACTTTTGCAAAGATCATTAGAAGCAGCTTTTCCCATTACTTATAAGCAATACAGAAGCAGTTCGAACACTAGACAAACCTTGGAGTTCAAAAACTCACCATTTAAAGTTATCTCAAATGCACCTGTTGACATACACTGGTTTTCAATCATGTTACTCAGGAAGAAAACCATCATGCACGCGTAGACCTAGGAAAAATAAAATTGAAATTGTTTAGAAGACAAACCAATCCAATGTCTAAAATATATCCCTTAATTATGCATATCCTCATTCTCAAACATATGTGTCATCTATACTTCCCCCTCTAGCTATATTTGACTCAGAAATATATCCTGATCACCACCCCACTTCAACCCGACACCAAACGATACAGCAAATTCACCCTTCGCACACAATTCCAAACTTATTGGAGAAAGTCAGGTAAGGAAATGTTTACAACCTATTTAGAGGAAGCATGTCAAAAAAGGAAAGTCTGAAAAGTCAGAGCAGTCATCAAAGAGCAATAGAGTAGTAACATGTAAACAGGAATTACTCTTTGTTGCAGGTATTCTGGTGAGCAGGGCTCACTAACATTTCTAAAGGATCACATAGGTATTCACAAAGGAGAAGTGATGCAATGCTCAGCAACCCATGTAGCTATATTTCAGAGTTATTTACAGTTCTAAGCTTGCATATTTTAATTATGGCTAGACCAAATATAAAGAAAATCATCATAAATTCACGTAAGGAAAAAAATATGCAAGGCCAACCAATACTGAAAATGGTTCAAAACCCTTTAGGAGAAAAAACAAATTAAAGCTCAGTCTTCCCATTTTCAATTAAATATTTTGACATTAAGTCAGACGGATATTAACCTGCTGATTGAAACTGAGTTTTACGCGGAACACAATCAAGCTAAGCAGCTTTTTGTAGCATTTTAAGAGTATGCTACGTTTCAATATTTTCCTATGCTTACCCCTGACACAGGGATGGCTAATGATATTGTTAGAACCTGCCAACTCCATGCTATTAAGCAGCTTGGCTACAGGCGAGGCCTCCCACAGAAATAAATCCAAGCCACTCTCTTTCAGCCAAGCCATCGTTTAAAGACACTCAGTGTAGCTTTTTAACCATGTAAAATGGCATATGTCTGACTAGATGCCTTAGGAGCAACTAGGGAAAACACAAACCAAAATAAAGTCTGGGCCTTCTTGCATAAGGATGCCTGACAGCTCATGCCTCCATATAAATAACTTGCTTCCGATTTACCGAGTACTCTCAAACTTGATATACAGTGAAATGGGCTTATCGGAATTATTACCATTTTGATTAAGTGCTTACTAAGTGATAAAGACTCTGCTAAGCACGAGGGCAGACACAGGATTCACAACAACCAATAAGAAGCACTCCCCCTGCCTCCCCAAAGACAGCAATTGGTTGTAAATACAGTAAATTAGGTACCTTGTTTTCTTGGCCCCACTGCCAGATGCTCGGAGCTTGCATGCCAAAGAAAGCAAAAGGATCCTTGCCAACTATTATTAAGCCTATTAATACTAGTTTGAAGACAGACAGGAAGGATGCTATGTGCCTGTCAAAGAAAAGAGACATAAAATTCACTTGAAGTAATTATGTTCAGGTTAAATTAGAATCATCTTGCTGAATGTTTTTGGCATTCTTTCCAGGAACTAAAACCTCACCCTAAATTTCTTACATTACCCATTCATCATCAAAATCATCATCTTTTAAAAAAAGAAAAATACATTTTTACATCAGTAAAAATGTATTTAGAAGTTTGTGGCTTTTTGTTTTTCGATTTTTATTTTGAAAGCAAATTGGGAGACTGAAGAAAATACTGAGATGAAATAGTATCTTCAAATTACAAAATTCTGTATTTACAATGGTGAATAGAGTGCCTTCAAACATGAACTCCATCCTGTGAACAGTAAGGTACTGGCATCCAGAATTCAGAAAACAATGAGGGCATGAACCTAGCCATATGTAGAGTTCATTTAGGGAGGGAACAGGGTTACCAGCTCTGTTATACTGTACACTTCCAAGGACTTAGTACAGTGCTCCGCCCACAGTAAATGCTCAATAAATATGACCAATTGATTGAATCCTTGTATGACCTCCCTGTTGTCTGACCAAAAGCAGCAAGGAATGCTGTATTATCTCCTTATGTTCTACCACCAACATGGTAGTCTAGGATGCCTTCATAAAGAGGGGGCCCAGTACCACCCGCACCACTGGATGGACTACCAGAGCAATTAAAAGGCATGATCAAGAACACAAATAAAAATGTCAGGTTGGCTCAAGGACAACCTATTCCCTTTCACACCTTCCAGGAACCAAATCCCTTTTTAAGTTAGGGGTTTATCAAGACCCCCACATTTAGCCATAGTAAAACAGGGTGGGTAAACTGAAATAGTTTCGGATCCATTGTTAAATTCACTCCATTTAAGAAATAGCCATTGGGAGGCATTCTAAGTACAGTTCAGTAATGCTTTATGACCTCGAGGAGTTAACATGCCTCCCGAAGTCAGAAATTTAACCAAAAGAATTTCTTCACTGGCTATATCCAGATGATTTATAACTCACGATTCCGTACATACCGGCCTAGAATTCTGGGCTAGCCAAATGGTGTGCCTCACCACAATTTTAAGCTTTTTATCTCCACACCAGACCCCAAAGTTGAAAGTTTTACCAGGTCAGAACTTAGGGGTTCAAAAAACAACTTGGACAAGGAGCTGGAGGACTACAATAATAATAACAATAACATTTATTATGAGCTTTCTCTGCATTATGCACTAGGGTAGATACAAGACAATCAGTTGAGGCAGTCTTTGCCCAACATGGTCTTCAGAGTCTAACAGGAAGGAGGACAGGTACCTATTTTACACGAGGAAACTGACACCCAATAGTACATAAGTGACTTGCCTAAAATCAGTCATTAGGTAAGTGGCAGAGGTGGGACTAAAATTGCAGTCTACTGACACATATTCATTTATTCAGTCATATTTATTGAGCGCTTACTGTAAGCAGTGCACTGTACTACTTTTCCCACTAAGCAATGCTGCTTTAGTGGAAAGTTGTTTTCTGAGTCCTGCTCCTAAAATCCCCAAGGCCAAAACAGATACTGGTGTAGGCTGCGATAAGGATTCAGACAGATTAAGGTTTCAGGCTACTAGGTTTATAATGTAAAAATTCCAAGTCACATCACATATTCAATCAATTGTATTTATTGAGCACTGACTGTGTACTGAGTATAAGAGTACTCTCCCAAGTGTTTAGAACAATGATCTGCACAGTAAGTGCTAAACAGATAAGATTAACTGATTACAATATATTAACAGAGTTGGTAGACTCGTTCCCTACCCACAAGGAACTTCAAGCAATCAACACTCTTTATGAGCCCTTCCTTTGAACAAAGCCAGTACCCTGTTGAGAGATGGAAAGTTAGGGGAAGGAAAATGTTCACCAAGATTTATAATTTAGCATTTCTACATTAAAAAATATGCTCATGGATACATCCAGGAAGTGCAAATTATATATATATATGGCTCCTCTATACGTTTTTCAGATGGCCAAGTGACTTGGGGAGGAGGGAGGGGAAATGTAAACAATCCTGTTTAAAATTATTGCCTCTGAATGACAACCTAATTTAATGACACTATTAAAGTAAACACTCTGAAGGGATAAAACTGTCTTATAGTATTGAAAATGAATGATTTTTAAATCACTAGTTTATGTTGGAAACTGAACTGCCCACATGTTTTAGAAAACAGGTCAATTTATTTTTCTTCAACCTAGCAGTTATTTACTTACCTATAGATTGGTTGAGGGAGGTAATTCTCTCCTTCAATGCGGATGTCTGGGTACCGCTGGCTAATAACCCGCATGTACTCCTCAAACACCCGCCTGTAGCCTCAGGAAACACTGTTGGATGATAAAAAAAGATAATTTTGCTCAATTCAGACATGCCCTGACAAGTCAATGAAGCATCATAATTATCTCTTTAAGCTTAAAATGCTAAAAGCTGAACTCCTTATCTTTCTTCCTAAACCAGCTTCTCCTACCTTTCTCACCAACTGCTGACAACACATGGTCCTCGGCCTTGTGCCAGAAGCTTCGAACTTTAGGGTCATCTCTGATTCCCGTCTTTAAACTCCTAAATCCAGTCTTCCTTATACAACACTTCCCAGATCCACCCTGTCTTCTCCATTCCGATAGCCAAAATCCTGGCACAAGTTCTCATCACCTCCTATCTGGGCTACTATTACTAGCCCAAATCAACTAATCAATGATGGTTAATTATTGAGCGCTACTGTGTGAAGAGTACTGTACTGAGCAATTGGGAGAAATCAATACAAGAGATTAGTAGACATGATCCTTGCCTACAAGGAGCTTACAACCTAGAAGGGGAAACAGATTAATCAATCAATGGTATTTATTAAGCTCTTACTGTGTGCACAGCGCTACACTAAGCATTTGGGAAAATACAGTATAACAGTTAGTAGGAACACCCCTTACCCATAAGGAGCCTATATTAAAATAAATTACAGATAGGAAAACAGCCAAGTATGAAGCTATATATATAATTGCTTAAGGGGTACAGATCCAAGGGCATAGGAAACACAAAAGGGAGGGCAAATACGGAAAAGGGAGCCTTAGACCCCTTGAAGATGTGACTTACGTAGGCCTTTAAAGATGGGGAGAGTGGTGGTCTGTCAGATATGGCGGGGCAAGGAATTCCAGGCCAAGGGGAGGATGTGGGCAAGTGGAAAGTGACAAGACAAATGAGACTGAGGTACAGTGACTAGGCTGGCTTCAAAGGCTGGGTGGCAGGGAGGTTAGCTTCAGTGAAGGGAGCAGATACCAGGTTGCAGGGCATCAAGGAGAGAACTGGGAGGAAAGGAAGTGGAGGCAGCAGGTCTCTTGAGGAGTTTGCAAAGAAATGGTAGGAGGGAGCTGGGGCAATAACTTGAAGGTGCAGTGGGGTTGAGTTTTGTGGGTGCTTTTTTGGGGGGGAGGGGTTTGTTTTTGTTTTAAGAATAGGAGGATACTTGGGAGTGTTTGATAGCCCTCTTACTGGTCCCCTTATTTCCAGCATCTCCCATCTTCAGTTTGTATTACACACTCCACTGCTCGGATCATCTTCCTAAAATGTCATTCGGGACATACAACACCATCTCAAAAATCTCCATTGTTACCCATTTCCCTTAATGTGAAACTCCTGATGGGGCGATTTGAGAATCTTTGGCTCGCTCTTCTCCCATTCCACCCCAGATGTGACTCTTCTCTGGTTTTCCTTGAATTAGCTAACCTCTACTTCACACTTTACTTCATCTCCAGTCTGTTGCATCATCCCTCCCCCATCAAATCCACCAAATCCCGTCCCTCTCCACCTTAAAAAATTCCTCTTAAAAAGCCAACTTCTCCAGGAGGGAGTTCGGAACTCACTCCCTCATCAATGAGATTATTCCACCAGATACCTTTAGCATTTACATGTATATTGGTTTATTCATTTTGTGGGGAGGGGATTACTTTTATGGCTCTCTCATTCACCCCACACATCCTTTGTGTCACCAACACCTGCCAGTCTCACCTTTACAAATCGGTCTCACCTTTACAATATCGCCAAGATGGGCCCTTTCCTCTCCATCCAAACTGCTGTTGTGCTGGCACAAGCTCTCATAATATCCCGACTGGATTACTGTGTCAGCCTCCTCTCAGATCTCCCTTCCTCCTGTCTCTCCCTACTCCAGTCTACTCTTCATTCCGCTGCCCGGATCATCTTCCTACAGAAACATTCTGGGCATGTCACTCCCCTCCTCAAAAACCACCAGTGGTTGCCTATCAACCTTCGCACGAAACAAAAACTCCTCACTCTCAGCTTCAAAGCTCTCCTTCACCTTGCCACCTCCTACCTCACCTCTCTTCTCTCCTTCTACTGCCCACCCCGAACACTCCGCTCCTCTGCCGCTCACCTCCTCACGGTCCCCCATTCACGCCCATCCCGCCATCGACCCCTGGCCCACGTCCTACCACTCTCTTGGAATGCCCTCCCTCCTCACATCCGTCAAACTTTCTTCCCCTCTTCAAAGCCCTACTGAGAGCTCACCTCCTCCAGGAGGCCTTCCCAGACTGAGCCCCCTTTCCCTCTGCTCCTCCTCCCTTCCCCTTCCCCCTCCCGCCCTCTTCTCTTCCCCCTTCCCCTCTCCTCAGCACTGTGCATATTTCTACATATTTATTACTCTAGTTGATGATGTGTATATATCTATGATTCTACTTACCTTGATGATGTCTGTGCCAGACTACTTGCTTTGTTTTGTTCTGTTCTGCTTGTCTGTCTTCCCCGTTTAGAGTGTGAGCCCATCATTGGGCAGGGATTGTCTCTATCTGTTGCCGAATTGTACATGCCAAGCGCTTAGTATAGTGTTCTGTACATAGTAAGCGCTCAATAAATACTATTGAATGAATGAATACGGCTGCATATATTTTACCTCTTGATGACACTCTGAATACTATCAGTGTCTGCGTGGTTTCCCCATTGGATAGTGGGATAGTTAAGTCAAGAACAGAGACCATGTGCTCTCCTTTTACAGTATACTTCCAAGTCCCCACCTTGTATATATCTGCACATAGTAGGGGCTCAATCAATAACAAAATATGGCAAGTGAAACCATACTGAACTCCTTCTAGAATGGACTGTTAACTCCTTGAGCAAAGGTTCTGGATTTTTTTGTAGTTTATTCAGCTAGTATAATGCTCTGCAAATAAAGTACCGAATGAAAAAAAAATTAGTGAAGCGGTGGAACCGAGTGGTTAGATCTTGGGCCTCCGAGTCAGAAGACCTGGGTTCTAGTCCCGACTCCACCAACTGTCTGCTGTGTGACCTTGGGCAAATGACTTAATTTCTCTGTGTCTCAGTTACCTTATCTTAGTTGGAGATTAAGACTGTGAGTCCCATGTGGGACATGAAGTCTGTCCACTCTGATCAGGTTGCAACTAGCTACCCCAAGGCTCAGTGCAGTGACTGGTACAGAGTAAGCGCTTAACAAATGATTAAAAAATATGAGTATGGGATAGAGTAAGTGATTTATTGGGGCTAAAGGTAAACTTTTTTTTGTTTAATTCCAATCCTGCCATTAATGGGAACATGGCAGAAATGAGTATGTGCAGTGCTTTAATACAGGTCAGAAATGATTTAATAAATTAAGGTCAACAATGGCCTATACCAAATTCTTGTTAATGGGTGATATACTAAAGTCATCTCAGGGATGTTTTAAAATACTCATGCCAACCAATCATATTTACTGAGCACTTACTGTATGTAATGCCCCGTTCTAAGCATGTGGGCAAGTACAACACAGTAAGAACAGATACATTTCCTGCTAGCCCAACTAGTCTCATTCCCCTGAAAGTTGGGAATAGTGATATAGAAAGTGAAATGATTTCATAGTGCTTAGAAGGGTCAAAAATTAAAATGAAAAAAAGGAACTAAAAAGAGGGGAAAAAAAGGACTGTAATGTGCAATGATTATTTTCAAAGCTATTCCCTACCCCATTAACTTCTAGTTACTGAGCCTGCTTGGGCACAAACGTGTACAGGGCAAAACCCAGCCCCTGACCCTCTCAAATACAAGACAATTGTAAGTAACACTTAATTCTCAAATAACTGAGCAACGGGCAAATTGTGTTTTTGTCTGTCCTTCCCAAAGGAGACACTACCTGTGATCATGAAACAACCACACAGATTTACACCCAATTAATTCAAGTGAGGTGGCTGGTATCACACCATCCTTACTCATCTCTACTCTGGCCTCCACCCACCATAATTAATCTAGCAAAATGGGCTGAAAGGATTATGATATAAATGAGAGACAGCAATAAGAGCACTTGAAGGCCCAGTGGGAGAAAGGGAATGGTACCCCGATGTGTCCTTAAGAAAGGACAAACTGCGTGAGATCAGTGGTCTATCCAAAAGGAGACGCTTGAAGGAGCAGTGAGGTGACTGCCTTCCTTGACTTCGTTCCTAATGAATATGGATGTATCATCTAAAGTCCTCCAACTTTCCCTTTCGTAATTCCGCTGCCAGAGATCAATTTAACTTCACTCTTCTACCATTCCAAACTCTGATCACCATTGCTATTATTACCACATTTGTTAAATATTTACTATGTGCCAAGCAACATTCTAAGCGCTGGGGTAGATACAAGTTAACCAGCTCAGTCAGTCCCTGTCCCAAATGGGGCTATCTTAATCCTCTTTACAGATGAGGTAACTGAAGCAGAGAGAAGTAAAGTGATTTGCCCGAGGTCATACAGCAGATCCATGACCTTCTGCCTTCTAGGTCTGTGCTCCATCCACTATGCCAAGCTGCTTCTCATATCTGACAGAGCAGCACTCTCCCCACAGCTCCCCCAAAAGACCTTTCCTGACTAAGGCCTTGTTTCCCCTACTTAACCTTCCTTCTGTCTGTCACCTATGCATTTGGATCTGTATCTCTTAAGCACTTAATATTCACAGCACAGCCCCACGGTACCAGTGAACTTTAGCACATTAATTATACTCTGCCATTTCCCCTAGCTGTAATTTATTTAATGTCTGACTCCCCCTCTAAACTATAAGCTCCTTGTGGGTAGGGATCACATTTACCAACTCTCCCGAGCACAAAATACAGTGATCTGCACAAAATAAGCACTCAAATACCACTGATTGCAATATAACACATTGAGCACTTGGGAGAATAAGAAACAGAGATCAGTCAATGATATTTATTGAGTGGTCACTGTGTGCAAAACACCAGACATGAGTCACAAAGAGAGGGCTGAAATGCAGGGAGGGTGGTGGTGTTTACTGAGGTGTGGAAATTGGGAGGAATGACTTTAGGAGAGAGGGCACGTACTCAGCGGCCAGTTTGATAAGTTTGAGGTGTCAGTGGAACAGCTAATTGGAGATGACCTTGGAGGCAAGACGAAATGTGCGACTGAGGGTTAGTTGAGAGGTCTGGGCTGGAATGGCAAATTTGGGAACTATCTTCACTGAGGTGGTCATTAATGGTAAATGACGGAAAGCACAGGGGAAGAAAAGAGCCCTGCAAAACACCCATTATTTACATGATGAGGTGGAAGTGGAAACCGAGTCAAACACAGAAAAAGGAGTAGGAGAGGTTAGAGGAGAACTAGGTTAGTATCCAAGAAAGAAGGAGTGTTCCGAAACTTCAAAGCTAGCTGTGGAGTCAAGGTTAGGACAGGATAGAACCCTTTATCTTTGGCTATATAGACAGAAGTCATCAGTGTGATCCTAGAGAGCAGTCTCAAAACCGTGATTGTAGTGGGTCCCGAAAAGAGGTGATGGAGATGAGTGAAGGTAGTCGGTTTAAGTAACCCATTCCAGACAGAAGCTTGAAGAGGAAGCTAAAAGATATAGCGGGATGTGGGATTGAGAGACGACTTTTTAGTATGGAGGTGGCATGGGTATGTTTGAGAGAAGGAGCCAACAGAGGCTGGAGTAGGAGCGAGGGAGGACAGTGGACGCAAATGCTTTTTGGAGGTGAGAGGGAACAGGGTCAAAACCAAAGGAGGAATGATTTGTTCACTAGTTCTTCTATTAACTAATCCACTCAGCTTTTTTTCCTAACTAAGCCTTAGTATTTTATTAAATGCCTTAGTATTTTATTAAATCTTCCTCTTCTAAGATGTAGTCTTTGCTGAAGGATTTCTTGGCCTTACTTTCACATCAGAAATGAGACATTTCATTGAGTTGCAGTCCTTATATCAAATGCTACTTTCACACACTACGCCCTACTTAATCTTTCTGCATACGGTGACCTTTACTCTAAAAAAAAAATAGGTCATAAGAGAAAACCTGGTGGACAGGACATATTCAGAGTTTAACTTAAGTAATACTGTAAAAGTTCAACCACCTGTTTGTCCTGAAATAATCCATGAGTGATAAAGTAATAACCAAAACAACAGTCACTGTCATCCTTCCAAGGTGATATTTCACAAAAGTTGAATCCATCAATTAATGGTATTTACTGAGCACTTACTGTGTACTAAGCACTCTGGAGAGTGCAACAGAAAAGAGTTGCTAGACATGTTCCCTGCCCACAATGAGCTTACAATGTGAACTTTCATTCATTCAGTCGTACTTATTGAGCACTTACTGTGTGCAGAGCACTGTACTAAGTGCTTCGGAGAGTACAATACAACAATAAACAGACACATACCCCTACCTACAACTTACATCTAGAGGTGGGGAGATGGTCATTTATATAAATAAATTACAGACAGGTACATGTGCTGTGGAACTGGGAGGAGGAAGAACAAAGGGAGCAGGTAAGGGCAATGCAGAAGGGAATGGGAGAAGAGGAAAGGGTGGCTTAGTCAGGGACGGCCCCTTGGGGGAGATGTGCCTTCAATAAAGCTTTGTGGGGTGCGGGGGGGCAGAATAATTGCTTGTGAGATTTGAGGACGGAGGACGTTCCAGGCCAGAGGCAGGACATGGGCCAGGGATCAGAGGCAAGATAGGCGAGATCAAGGCACAGTGAGAAGCTTAGCATTAGCAGAGCAAAATATGCAGGCTGGGTTGTAGTAGGAGAGTAGCAAGGTGAGGTAAGAGGGGGTAAAGTGATGGAATGATTCAAGGCCAATGGCGAGGAGTTTCTGTCTGATGCAGAGGTGGATGGGCAACAACTGGAGTTTTTTGAGGAAGGGGGTGACGGGTCCTGAACATTTTTGAAGAAAAATGGTCCAGACAGCAGAGTGAAGTAGGGACTGGAGTGGAAAGAGACAGAAGGATGGGAGGACAGGAAGGAGGCTGATGCAGTAATACAGCAGGATAGGTTGAGTGAGCAGTATGGCTCAGTGGAAAGAGCACAGGCTTGGGAGTTAGAGGATTTATCTGCTGGGTGATTTGGGGCAGGCCACTTAACTTTTCTGTGCCTCCTTACCTCATCTGTAAAATGGGGATTAAGACTGTGACACCCCCATGGGACAACCTGATTACCTTGTATCCCCACCCCCGTGCTTTAAACAGTACTTGGCACATGGTAAGCACTTAAACACCATTATTATTATTATTACTATGAGTGATAACGTGGTAACAGTTTGGATGGAGAGGAAAGGGCAGATTTTAGCGGTTGTGAAGGTGGGACTCACAGGATTTAGTGATGGATTGAATATGTGAGTTGAATAACAGGGAGGATCAAGGATAATACCAAGTTTACGGGCTTGTGAGATGGGAAGGATGGTGGTGCTGTCTACAGGGATGGGAGGGTCAGGGGGAGGACAAGGTTTGGTTGGGAAGATATGGGAGTTGTTTTGGATATATTAAGCTAGAGGTGAAGGGAGGGCATCCAAGTACAGATGTCTTGAAGGCAAGAGGAAATGTGAGACTGCAGAAAGGGGGAGAGTTCAGGGCTGAAAATGTAGATTTGGGGGTCCTCTGTCATTGAAGGCATGGGATCGAATGAGTTCTCCAAGAGAATGAGTGTAAATGGACAATAGAAGGGGACTGAGAACTGAACCATAAGGGATCCCCACAGTTAGGGGATGGGAGGGGGAGGAGGAGCCCACGAAGACTGAGAATGAACAGTCAGAGAGATAAGAGAACCAGGAGAGAACCTTGGTCAGTGAAGCCAAGGTTAGATAATGTATCCAGGAGAAGGGGATGGTCCACAGTGTCAAAGGCAGCTGAGAGGTCGAGGCGGATTAGAATGGAGGAGGAGCCATTGGATTTGGCAAGAAAGAGATCACTGATGACCTCTGAGAGGGCAGTTTCTGTGGAGTCAAGGAGATGGAAGCCAGCTTGGAGGGGGTCAAGGAGAGAATTTGCGGAGAGGAATTTCAGACAGGAGGTTGAGACAACTCACTCAAGGAGTGTGGAGAGGAACGACAGGAGGGAGATGGAGCGATTAATGGAGGGAGCTGTGGGGTCAAGGTTAGGGGATACGTGGTCATGTTTGAAAGCAGTAGGGAAGAAGCCATTGGAGAGCAAACAGTTGAAGATGGCTATTAGGGAGGGAAGAAGGGAGGGGCATAAGTTTTGATAAGGTGAGGAGTGGGGTCAGATGTGCAGGTGGAGGGGGTGGATTTTGCTATGAGGCAGATCTCCTCTAGAGATAATGCTGGGAAGGTTGGGAAAGTTGATGAGAGGGCCCGAAGTGGGAGGGACTGAGGAGGGGTAGGAGAGATTTTAAGGAGCTCACAACTGACAGTGTCAATTTTCTTAACAAAGTAGAGGCCAGGTCATAGGGAGCAAGAGATGGGGGACAGGGGACCTGTGGAGGGAGTTAAACGTCTGGAACAACTGGAGAAGGCAATGGGCATGGGTATCAATAAGGGTGGAGAAATAATTTTGCTGGGCAGGAAAGGGCAGAGTTAAACCACGCAAGGATAAACGTGAAGTGGACAAAGCCCGATATTTAGATATTTGTAAACTGAAAAATAGAAATACTTGACCCTTTCCTATAATTTTGCAGAAATAACACAGGAGTCTCAATATTCAATTTTCTAGTGACATGCAATTTTTATGAAAACAAATAAAAGTTATTCATTCAATAAGTCATGAATCAAGTGGGAAAAGTCTCAAATCTCAGCCAAGAAAAGTAGAAGCGATCTTGGACGGACACTGATTCATCCCTTCACCTTCTGTCAGAACCACACTAAATTCAAGGATGTGAATTTAACAACCTCCAGCAATAACGATTATACAACCGCTTTGATAATACATTCCCATTTGCAGAAACCTGCCCTAGCTGAAAATTCTTCCTAATACCTCATTCTAGTTTATATCTTCTTGTTCATTCTTCAGGGAAAATTGCACATATCTGCAAATCACCATAGAATATTAGGCTATTAAAGCAATATGAGCAGTTATAGAAACCAATTCCATAAATTGGTTTGTTGACCACCCCTTTTTCCTGGAAACATTATCCAACCTTGGCTTCACTGGCACTGTCTTTTCCTGGTTCTCTTCCTATCTCTTTGGCCATTCATTTTCAGGCTCCTCCGTGGGCTCTTCTGCTTACTCCCTGTAGGCAGAACTGGAAGAGTCCCTTAAGGCTCAGTTCTGGATTCCTTTCTATTCTCCATCTTTACACACTCCCTTGGAGAACTCATTCATTCCCATGGCTTCAACTATCATCTCTTTGTGACTGAGTCCCTAATCTACATCTCCAGCCCTGATCTCTTTCTCCTTTGTAGTCTATTTCCTTCTGCCTTCCAGGACATCTCTACTTGCGGACACCTCAAATTTAACACGTCCAAAACAAAATTTATATCCCCACCAAACCCTGTCCTCTCTGACTTTCTCATCACTGCAGACAGCACCACCAACCTCCCTGCCTCACAGTCCATAAACTTATCCTCGATTAACCTCGACTCGCCTCTCTTTCAACCCACATATTCAATCTGTCACCAAACCCTGTCCGTTCAACCTTCACAACATCACTAAAACCTGCCCTTTCCTCTCCATCCAGACTGCTGCCACATTAATCCAAGCACTGATACTGTCCCGCCTACTGCATCACCCTCCTTGATGACCTCCTTGCCTCCTGTCTCTCTCCACTTCAGTCCATACTTCACTCTATTGCTCGGATCATTTTTCTACAAAAGGTTCAGTCCATGTTTCCCCACTCCTCAAGAACCTTTAGTACTTGCCCATCCACCTCCGCATCAAACAGAAACTCCTTAGAATAGCTTTAAAACAGTCACCTTGTTCCTTCACTGCTTTATTAAAATCCAGCCTACACATCAATCTATCAATTGTATTTGAGTGCTTACTGCATGGAGAGCAAAACAACATAACAGATATATTCCCTGCCTACAGTGAGATTACAGTCGGGAGGACAAGCTTAATCTGGAATGCCAACCTATTCATTGTACCTCCATCTCATCTATCTCAGAGACGACCCTTTGCCCACACCCTGCCTCTGGCATGACACGCCCTCCCTCTTCATATCCAAAATTACTCTACCCCACCTCAAAGCCTTACTGAAGGCCCATCTCCTCCAAGAGGCCTTCTCTGACTAAGTCCCCATTTCCTCTTCTCCCACTCCCCTTTGTACTGCACTGATTCGCTCCCTTTATACACCACACCCCCAAACCCACAGCACTTACGTACATATTCGTAATTTATTTATTTACATTAATGTTTGTCTCCTCCTTTAGACTCTAAGCTTGATGTGGGCAGGGAATGAGTCAACCAACTCTGTGATACTGTACTCTCCCAAGAGCTTAGTACAGTGCTCTGCATAGTAAGCTCTGAATACAACTACCTGAATATGTGATAACCTCCTGGAAACTCAGAAGTATCAATAATAATATCTTGTTTATTATGTAGTGCTTTAAAAATAGTTCCTGAAGCACCTTCACATCAATTCTCTTATTTTACTCTCACAATCTACAGTATGGTAGGAAGAGGCAGGTATTATTATTCCCATTTTACGGATGAATAAATGGAGGCTTCGCTCCTGTTAGTCCATGCTACGGGATGGAAGAAAGCTTCTCCACTAAAGGGGTTGGGGTACACCCAATTCTTTTTTCTTATAAACAAAAAAAAAAACCCTAAGTACCTTTCTTGAAGAAAAAACATATTAGGGAAAACTCAAATTATAGGGCTCACCACCATGTCCTAATGGCCCATGTGCACAAAACTGCACTTCTGACATTTCAGAGAGTGGCCATCTCCACAGTGTGCTGTATCTAGACTGGTCTGTGTTGTCAGACGAACATGCCCTTATTTCCTAGAAGCATCTGAGCCCAAACCCATGCTTTGGCAGACACCAGTGCATTTTTTAATGATGAGAAATGTCGTATGGCATGCTTCTACATTCTCAACCGGAAAGAAAAGCAGCAGGAAGATCATTACTGTCATGACAGCTAGTTCTAGTGCTTCCTGCTTGCCAGGAAAGCATGAGAGTAGCAGGATTCCTGCAGCCTTCAGTTCCAATTGTCATTTTTAATCAACTGGGGAGGGGCTGGAGCAGGGGCCGTGGGACTCAGTGTTCCAGCCGCTCTTCTTCCTGTGCCCTCCACCTACAGAAATATGAGGTGGAAAACTGAATGGATGGCTGCAAGATCGCTCTAACCATGGCCCTGGCAATTAAGACTTTAGTGTAACGCTAAACCTCCCCGCTCCTTCCACAAGGATGTTAGAATGCCAGTATGTGGCAGTATGTGGCAACTGTCAAGTTCACCCCCAATGCCAGTTATCATCAGGCATTTTGGATGTAACTGTTGGGGAACTAGGGAACGTTTTTTCTGCCAACACATCTGGAGAGAGCCTAGTGCGAGGTAAGACGAAATGGTTGTGCGAAGGCACGAAGCTATGGGGAAGGAGTTATTCAGAGCAAGTTTTCCTGGACCAGGTTTCTTCGAAAATATACCCTCCATGTTTCTGGAGACCTGAATTGTACTTCTAAGGCGCTCTGGGTGCCTTTCAAGAAACAAGAGATGAGCAGAGAAACAAAAGGAGCAAGGCACAGCTCTTTACGGCTTCCACATATAAGAGTTTGTTCCAGTGATTGTAAGAGGGAGTTAATGAGGGGATCATACATGCTAACCGTCTGGTACGGTAGGCCTCTGATCTCCTTTTCCTCAGCACCATCACCCTCTAACAGAGAACATGCGTTGGTGATTTTTTTAATTTAGCAGTTGCCTAATCCAGTGCACCACCTTTCAGCCACCTTTGTACTCTTATATAACTTGTTACAGATTTCTTCATCCGCCCACTTATTATTTATATCTATCCTCACTCAAATATTGCACCTGTGAATCTATATCCCCTTGTCTTCCCCCATTAGACTGTATGCATTTTTTACGGTATTTCTTAAAGCACTTATTCTGCGCCAGGCACTGTACTAAACACTGGGGTGGATACAAGTTAATCAGGTTGCACAGAGTCCCTGTCCCACAGAGGGCTCACAGTCTTAATTCCCATTTTACAGATGAGGTACCAGAGTCATAGAAGAGACGTGATTTGCCCAAGGTTACAAAGCAAACAAATGGCAGAGCCGGGATTGCAAACCAGGTCTTCCTGACTCCCAGGCCTGTGTTCTAGCCACTAGACCACACTACTTCCTAACTGGGGAGCAGGAAATCACATGATCCTTTTTTGCTGTCAATAGATTCATCAATGGTATTTATTGAGCACTGAAATGTGTGCAGCAACTCACTGCACTAGAGAAGCAGCGTGGCTCAGTGGAAAGAGCCTGGGCTTCGGAGTCAGAGGTCATGAGTTCGACTCCCGGCTCTGCCACTTGTCAGCTAGCTGTGTGACCGTGGGCAAGTCACTTAACTTCTCTGGGCCTCAGTTACCTCATCTGTAAAATAGGGATTAACTGTGAACCTCACGTGGGACAACCTTGATTACCCTGTGTCTACCCCAGTGCTTAGAACAGTGCTCTGCACATAGTAAGCGCTTAACAAATACCAACATTATTATTATTAAACGCTTGAGAGAGTACAACAGACACAATTTCAGCCCTCAAGGAGCTTGAAAACCAACATAACTAGAAAGTGCTCTACACACAGAGGGCACTCGAGTTATGGTATCCACTGAACACCCACTGGGTGCAACACACTGTACTAAGTGCTTGAGAACGTTCAACAGGGAAATGAGGCAAGTCACCTGCCCTCAAATAACATATATTTTAACAGAAAGATGTTTTTTTTTCCAAATAGAATTCTGAATAGAATAGAATAACTGAAGGTTCAACTGATTACACATATTGTTAAATAACTACTGGTAGGACCTGGAGAATTTAGAAGTGTGCCCTGAAATCTGGAGAATTTGCTTACATACACATGACAACAGCACCTGGGGTTCTGTTACCAACCTGGACCGAACATTTCCAAGTCACCACAAAAATCAGGCTTGCTCTGATGAGGGTGCATGAATAAGCCTTTGATATTCAGCCCCCAGACTGGCTTGGTCCAACCTATTACGAGTACTGCTGGAAGCCTTGCCTGAAACTCGGCAGTTCTCTGAATTCAGAATTTGCCCTTGAAATGGTTAACTAAGGACTTGCAAATCATGCAGAAATGATATACATAGGCAGGTTCTTGACCTCTCTCTAGACCACTATCATACTTACATTCCATTTCTGAAATCAATTACCAATCACTACCAAAAACTTCCCAACCTGTAAAAAAAGAAACTAATATGAGAAGCGGCGTGGCTCAGTGGAAAGAGCCCGGGCTTGGGAGTCAGAGATCATGGGTTTGAATCCCAGCTCTGCCACTTGTCAGCTGTGTGACTGTGGGCAAGTCACTTCACTTCTCTGTGCCTCAGTTCCCTCAGCTGTAAAATGAGAATTAACTATGAGTCTCACATGGGACAACCTAATTACCCTATATCTACCCCAGCGCTTAGAACACTGCTCTGCACATAGTAAGCACTTAACAAATACCAACATTATTATATGACTAATTACAAATGATCCTGTAATTACCCTATAATGAAACTTCAGTTATTAGAGAGGTGGTCATCAAACACTATTATGCATTAGCATCCAGATTAGCTCTATTTTTGTGTTCTTTCTCAACATTCTCTGGGCAAATATAAAGAAATTATGGGGAAATTGAAACTAATTTTTTACCTACCAAAATCAGGTATGGAAATGGTATATTCCTATAAGCCACTGATATTATATAAAATGGAGACTCAAACATATTAGTAAATTCAAAAAAATTCTGCTAAGTGATTTTTGTATTTTCTCTCTTAAGACGATTCTTTGACATTTCAAAAAAAAAACAAAGGACGATGTGTGCAAGGGATCAGGAAAGCCCACTTTCAGATTAAAGTGTGTTTCTGGAACAGCATGCAGCTTTAGTTTTCACACAGAAAATTAAATTTCAAAATTGCCATTAGAACCTACACTTTATCTCCTCCATCTGCTTGGTTATTTTTGTTTTTTTGTTCTTTTTTATAGGCATACCTTTTCTGTCTTCCTCCCTCTGGTCTCATTTGTGTGTTGTGTTGCTAAGCTGATGTAAGAGCAGCCAGTATCTTTGCCAGTTGAAACAACTCGCAGGGCAAGACATTTTTTCTTTTTTAAAGATCAGATTAAAAAAGGCCAAATTCCAAAAACAAGTAAACGAAATGCCTGAAACTATCGAAGAGAGTACCCACAACAGTTCACCTCTATTTCACTTCTATTTGCTATAGCTTACAATTCACTAATGATTTATGCTTACCATGCACATAACTAAAATTTGAATGAATGGCATTTTACCATATAATTTAACAAAAAATAGTCTTTCGAGTTTCTTTCCATAATTGACCTTCATACCTGAAAATATGCCTGCTTTTGTTTGTTTTGAGTCTAATGGATTAATCTCTTTTATGGAGAGAAAAACCGTGGCAAACAGGGCAATTTGATCATGGCTTCATAGAAAACCTGTAATATTAATCCTCCCCCTCCCCCAACACCCCTGTTGGGGGGAAGAGGGAGATGAAGCTACCAGTAAATGGGGGAGTTGGGGTGTCTGCTGGATCTACAGCATCGCCTGTGGTAGGCAGGCTCAGCCAGAATCTTGACCATTAACAGAACACCGTAGTAATAATAATAATTATGGTATTTGTTAAGCATTTACTATGTACTGGGCACCATACTAAGCGCTGGGGTGGATTCAAGCAAATCAGGTTGGACATAGTTCATGTCCCACATGGGGCTCACAGTTTTAATCCCCATTTTATAGATGAGGTAACTGAGGTACAGGGAAGTTAAGTGACTTGCCCAAGGCCATACAGCAGACAAGTGCCAGAGTCAGAATGAGAACCCATGACCTTCTGACTCCCAGGCCCGTGCTCTAATCACGGCACCATGCTGCTTCCCATGGCTGACAAGGGTCACGGTGGCTAGGCTGGTAGGCATCTGGCATGCCATTAGCTTTATGCATCGGTCACTCTGGCTTTCAGTGGGCATTCCCTGCCCCAGTGGGAACAAAACTGGCAAGGATGAGAGAGTGTAAGTGGCACAGCGTAAACTACCAGCATTATAATCAATTCCTTCTCACAGGATTTTGGTCTTAGAGCCGTACGACATGACCGCCGTTTACAAGGGACTCCACCATTTATCAGTGAGTTTTGCCCTGTTGAGCCAGTTATTACCTTCAGCGGTTATTTTCAAAACCAGAAAATTTAAAAATCCAATCCAGTTTTAAAAATGTCTTTATCAGACTTCTCTACTTTGCAATACTTAGGTCATATCAATCAGTCGATGGTATTTATTGAGCACCTACTATAGGGAGAGCACTGTACTAACCATATGGGAGAATAATAATAATAATAATGTGGGTATTTGTTAAGTGCTTACTATGTGCCAAGCACCATTCTAAACGCTGGGGTAGATACAAGGTAATCAGGTTGTCCCACATGGGGCTCACAGTCTTCATCCCCATTTTACAGATGAGGGAACTGAGGCACAGAGAATTCAAATGACTTGCCCAAAGTCACAAAGCAGACAAGTGGTAGAGCCGGCATTAGAACACATGACCTCTGACTCTCCCAAACCCGGGCTTTTTCCACTAAGCCACATTGCTTCTCTACAATACAGAGTACAGAGTACAATACAAAGTCAGTAAGTAGACACACTCCTTGCCCACACTGTGCTGAGCAGTGTGACTTGATTCTATTTAGTCTTGATTCTATTTAGTTGCCATTGTTTTTACCAGATGTTCCTCCCCTTGACTCTATTTATTGCCATTGTTCTTGTCTGTCCGTCTCCCCCGATTAGACTGTAAGCCCGTCAAACGGCAGGGACTGTCTCTATCTTTTGCCGACTTGTTCATTCCAAGCGCTTAGTACAGTGCTCTGCACATAGTAAGCGCTCAATAAATACTATTGAATAAATACTATTGAATGAACTTAATGGATACACCAGGGGCCTGGGAATCAGGATTCAGATCTGCAACTTGTCTGCTGTGTGACCTTGGGCAAGTCACTTAAATTCTCTGTATCTCAGTTTCCTCATTTGTATAATAGGGATTAGGACTGTGAGCTCCATGTGGGACCCCAATGACTTATGTCCAACCTGATGAGCTTGTATCTACCCCAGCGTACTTAAATACTATTTTTAAAAAATGAGTTTACAATCTAGAGAGAAGAATATCCTATAATAGTCTGGAAACAACCTTATTAAACACTACTCAGTATCATGAACATCCACTATTTTAGCCATTCAACAGATGGAAATGATGCATCATAAGCAACTGTAAAGATTCTTACTATTAAGTAATTTGGACAAAAGAGTAGTCAAAGTTAAATTAGGTGAAATGAGCTGATGCCAAATACCACAACCTTCTGAGATCAAAAAATCCTTTAAAAGTCTAATCCAACATTATATAATAGTTCTAAAAGGAAGCATTCTTTAGCCCCAATCTTCCACAGTTCCATCTAAGATGATGATTACTTTCTGAACAGGCTATTTGGAAACAGGTTTATAAGTGCTACGCAGAAGCATGTTTATTCTCTAGCAAGTGATGACGACGATGATGGTATTTGTTAAGCATGAGAAGCAGCATGGCTTCGCAGAAACGGCACTGATTTGGGAGTCAGCGGACGTGAGTTCTAAACCCGGCTTTGCCACTTGTCTGCCCTGTGACCTTGAGCAACTATCTACCTACTCTGCACCTCAGTTACCTCATCTATAAAATGGGGATTAGGACTGGGAGCCCCACGTGGGACAGCCCGATTGCCTTTTAACTACCCTAGCACTTAAAACGGTGCTTGGCACAAATAAAGCGCTTAAATACAATTACTGAAAGCACTGAAAGCGCGAGGATGGATTCATTCCATCGTATTTATTGAGCATTTACCATGTGCAGACCATACATGGTAACTGAGTTGGACAGTTTCTGTCCTATGTGGGGCTCACAGTCTCAATCCCCATTTTATGGATGAGGTAACTGAGGCACAAAGAGTGAAGTGACTTGCCCAAGGTCACACAGCAGACAAGTGGCTGAGCCGGGATTAGAACCCATGACCTTCTGACTCCCAGGCCCATGCATGATCCACTAGGCCATGCTGTCTGAGTAATATATCAAAATTTCTTTGATGAAAATCTATATGGCATAGAGCCTTCCTTTTTAAAATCTTAGCAAGTATGGCAACATCAATCAGTCGTACTAGTGCTTGCTGTGTGCAGAGCACCGTTCTAAGTGCTTGAGAGAGTGCAGTACAACCGTTGGAGGATATGTTCCCTCCCCACGCATGACAAGCTTTCGGTCTAAGAGACATACTTGCAATCTAGAACTTAGTGTCAGGGCACGTGTTGGCCTGAAATTTCCTCCTTTGAATCCACCAGATCACAGCTCTTCCCATCTTTTAAGCCCTTGTGAAATCCCACCTCCTCCAGGAAGCATTCCCTAACTTCCATCATCCCATATCACATCAAATCAATCCAATCATTCTCAGAGCTCCCCTGTCTCCATTATTTACTAATTGTTTCTCAGTGAGACTCTAGGTTCCTTGAATAATAATCATGGTATTTGTTAAGTACTTACTATGTGCCAAGTACTGTTCTAAGCACTGGGGTAGATACAGGCTAATCAGGTTGTCCCACGTGGGGCTCACACTTTTAATCCCCATTTTACAGGTGAGGTAACTGAGGCATTACATGACTTGCCCAAGGTCACACAGCAGACAAGCGAAGGTGGGGTTCCTGTCTTTTCCTTCAGTAAATTATTTTGATTTCCTGAGAAAGACACAGATCTTTATCTCACTAGAACTACTGTAAACAGTGAGACAGTCAGCATGCGAAATCCTATTTTTAGTTTTTAGTAGATAGTATAGGTCTGTTTTCTCAACCATTGTAAAGCTCAATGACCTAAAAATGTCGCTGCTGTGTACAATAAGGGCAAGAGGAGATAAGAAGTTCCTGGAAAATGTTTCTAACTTCAGCCCTTCATCTAAATAAAATTAATTTAGCTTAATTAGTCTTCACCTCTTACCAGCATTGCCTAGTGGAAAAAGCATGCCTGCTGTGTGACCTTGACCAAGTCACTTAATTTCTCAGTTCCTTTTGTCTGCAAGTGTTCTCCCTCCCACTTAAGACTGTGAGCCCCACGTGGACCCTGATGATTTGTATCTCCACCAACGCTTAGTACACTGCTTGGCACACAATAAGCCCTTTACAAACACCACCCTTATTATCCTTACCAATGGTTTGGACTTGGCCTCTGACCTTCGACCTTTCTCATTTTGCCAGGCCTCTCCCCACTTCCCGAAACTGATCCTTGAAACTGCTCTATCCCTTAGCAGCCACATTTGAAAATACGGTCACTCTGTACTCTCCCAAGCGCTTAGTACAGTGCTCTGCATACAGTAAACGATCAATCAAAACGATTGATTGACTGGATAAGGCCCCTGAGAGGAGACGGAGAGAAAGCAGCTCGTAGATGGCCTTGTTTCCCGTCCAGGGTGGTGTTTTCCAAGGCTAGCGGGGAAGCGCTCCTTTGGGTTATTTGCGGATTTTATTTATTCCCCCCCCCCCCCCGGAGGGAGGTGATGGAAAAGGCCAATTGGAAATGATCCAACCGTCGGTTTCTCTCTGAGCTGACCCCATTTCCTCCCGGGGTCTGGGCTGCTTCTCTATCTGAAATTTTGACACCAACCTCAGGCCTAGCACTCCATCCCTGCTTAGAGAGGGGCACGGGGTCCTTCATCTATCCATGCATTCAACTGTATTTATTGAGAGCTGACTGTGTGCAGAGCACTGTACTAAGCATTGGAAGAATATACTACAACAACAGACACTCCCTGACCACCACCAGCTTTATCCCAGCGGAGGGAATCCGATCGACAGGGAGAAACGGGAAAGGGGAGAAACTAGACTTTGAGATCGTTGTGGGCCGAGAATATGTTTGATGTTAGGTTGTACTCTCCCAAGCGCTTACTACAGTACTTTGCAAACAGTAAACGCTCAATAAATACGATTAATAATAACAATAACGGATAGAGACTATAAGGTAGTTGTGGGCAGGGAACATACCTACCAATTCTGGAGGGGTTTTTTTGGTACATGCTATGCCCTTACTATGTGCTAAGCACCTTTCTAAGCGCTGAGATAGGTCCACGTTAATTAGGCCACACATGGTCCCTGTCCCGCGTGGGGCTCACGGTCTAAGTGGAAGGAAGAACGTGTTTTCAGCCCCCATTTTACAGTTTTCTGAGGCCCAGAAGTGAAGTGACTTGCCAAAGGTCACTCATTAAGCCAGTGGCAGGGCCGGAATCAAACCCAGCTCCTTCTGCCTGACTCCCAGGCCCCTGCTCCATCCACTAGGCCACAATGCTTCTCCCCCGCCTCTCCTCAGCGCTTAAGACAGTGCTCTGCACGCAGTCAGCACTCCATACAAACCACTAATGGATTGACTAGTTGGCACTTGGGGCTGTTTCTCATGCCCCCCACTCCATCCACTGGGCCAAACTGCTTCTCCCCGGCCTCTCCCCAGCGCTTGGGACAGTGCTCCGCACACAGCGCTCAATAAACACGATGAATCATAATAATAACGGATGGAGACCTTAAGGACCTACCAATTGTGGAGGGGTTTTTTTTTTAGGATACACGTTCCGCCCTTCCAATGTGCTAAGCACCCTTCTAAGCGCTGAGACAGGTCCACGTTAATTAGGTCACCAACGGCCACCCTCCCCCTAGGCCCGACTCGTTCCTAGATCCCTCCCCCCCATCCTGTTTTCATCCCTCCTGAGAAAAAGGGGGGGAAAGATCTGTAAAATGGGGATGAAGACTGTGAGCCTCATTTGGGACAATGCGATAACCCTGATTCTATCCCAGCGCTTAGAACAGTGCTCTGCACCCAGTAAGCGCTTAACAAATACCAACGTTATTATTATTCTCTGTGCCTCAGTTACCTCATCTGTAAAATGGGGGTGAAGACCGTGAGCCTCATTTGGGGCAATCCGATTCCCCTGATTCTATCCCAGCGCTCAGAACGGTTATCTGCACACAGTAAGCGCTTAACAAATACCAACGTTATTATTAGTCTCTGTGCCTCAGTTACCTCATCTGTAAAATGGGGATGAAGACCGTGAGCCTGATTTGGGACAACCCGATTCCCCCGATTCTATCCCAGCGCTTAGAACAGTGCTCTGCACCGAGTAAGCGCTTAACAAATACCAACATTATTATTATCCCGGGCTGGGGGAGAGAGGAGGAGGAGGCCAAAGAGGCGCCCTTCCGTGGCCGGAACTAGGCCGCAAAGCCTGGGCCTCGCGTAGTTGGCTCGGCCCGGCGACGGGCGCAGGGTCCGGGGAGGCCGGAGCGGGGCGGTTCTCACCAAATCTGGAACTTGAGCAGCGGGCCGGTGGCGTACTGCATCTTCAGCCGCTTGCTGGGCAGCCCGCCCAGGTCGGCCGAGGCCTCGCTTCGGCCCCCGGCGGCCACGGTGGCCGCCGCCACGACGACGAGCAGCAGCAGCCTCATGGCGGCCGCCCCCAGCCCCGCACTGGACCACCACGACCACCAGACGCCACTGCGCAGGCGCGGGAGCCAAGCGCGGGCCCGCGGAGGAGGGAGGGGCGGAGGGAGCGGCCACTGCGCAGGCGCGGGAGCCAAGCGTGGGCCCGCGGAGGAGGGCGGGGCGGAGGGAGCGGCCACTGCGCAGGCGCGGGAGCCAAGCGCGGGCCCGCGGAGGAGGGAGGGGCGGAGGGAAGCGCGGAGGGAGGCGGCCACTGCGCCTGCGCGCCCCGCTGGCGCTCTTCATTCAGTCAGTCGGCAGCCTTGAGCCCTAACCCCGTGCAGGGCATTCATTCATTCATTCAATAGCATTTCTTGAGCACTTACTATTCATTCGTTCACTCAATAGGATTTCTTGAGCGCTCACTATTCATTCATTCACTTAATAGGATTTCTTGAACGCTTACTATTCATTCAATAGGATTTCTTGAGCACTTACTATTCATTCATTCATTAGGATTTCTTGAGCACTTACTATTCATTCATTCATTCAATAGGATTTCTTGAGCACTTACTATTCATTCATTCAATAGCATTTCTTGAGCACTTACTATTCATTCATTCACTCAATAGGATTTCTGGAACATTTACTATTCATTCATTCAATAGCATTTATTGAGCACTTACTATTCATTCATTCAATAGGATTTCTTGAGTGCTTACTATTTATTCATTCAATCGATAGGATTTCTTGAGCGCTTACTATTCATTCATTCATTCAATAGGATTTCTTGAATGCTTCCTATGTGCAGAGCACTGGACTAAGCACTTGGAATGGACAATTCGGCAAAAGATGAGACAATCCCTGCCCCATGACAGGCTTACAGTCTAATTGGGGAAGACAGATGGACAAAAACAAGACAACATCATCACAATAAATAGAATCTAGGGGATTTACACTTTTCATTCATTCATTCAATTGTATTTATTGAGCGCTTACTATGTGTAGAGCACTGGACTAAGCGCTTGGAATGTACAATTCAGCAACAGATAGAGACAATCCCTGCCCAATGACGAGCTCACAGTCTAATCGGGGGAGACAGATGGACAAAAACAAGACAACATAATCACAATAAATAGAATCAAGGGGATGTACACCTCATTAACAAAATAAATAGGGTAATAAAAATATATACAAATGAGCACAGTGCTGAGGGGAGGGGGAGGGAGGGGGGAGGAGCAGAGGGAAAGGGGGGAAAGGGGGCTTAGCTGAGGGGAGGTAAAGAGGGGGGGCAGAGAGGCAGCAGAGGGAAAAGGGGAAGCTCAGTCTGGGAAGGCCTCTTGGAGGAGGTGAGCTCTCAGTAGTGCTTTGAAGAGGGGAAGAGAGTTAGTTTGGCGGAGGTGAGGAGGGAGGAGAAGCAGCGTGGCTCAGTGGAAAGAGCACGGGCTTGGGAGTCAGAGGTCAGGGGTTCGAATCCCAGCTCAGCCACTTGTCAGCTGTGTGACTGTAGGCAAGTCACTTAACTTCTCTGGGCCTCATTTCCCTCATCTGTAAAATGGGGATTAAGACTGTGAGCCTCACGTGGGACAACCTGATTACCCTGTATCTACCCCAGCACTTAGAACAGTGTTCTGCACACAGTAGGCGCTTAACAAATACCAACATTATTATTCCAGGACAGCAGTAGGACGTGGACCAGGGGTCGACGACGGGATAGGAGAGAACGGGGGACGGTGAGGAGTTGGGCGGCAGAGGAGCAGAGCATGCGGGGTTGGCAGTAGAAAGAGAGAAGGGAGGTGAGGTAGGAGGGGGCAAGGGGATGGAGAGCCTTGAAGCCCAGAGTGAGAACGCAATTTAACAACAGATAGAGACCATCCCTACTCGACAATGGGCTCAGGGTCTAGAAGCCCGATCTGGAAGTCGTTTAGACTGAGAGCCCGTCATTGGGCAGGGATAGTCCCTATCTGTTGCCGAATTGCACAGTCCAAGCGCTTAGTCCTAGTGCTCAGTGCATAGTAAGCACTCAGTAAATACTGTTGAGAAGCAGGGTGGCTTAGTGGAAAGAGCCCGGGCTTGGGAGTCAGAGGTCGTGGGTTCTAATCCCCACTCCACCACTTGTCAGCTGTGTGTCTTTGGTCAAGCCACTTCACTTCTCGGTACCTCAATTATCTCATCTAGAAAATGGGGATTAAAACTGTGAGCCCCACGTGGGACAACCTGATTCCCCTATGTCTACCCCAGCGCTTAGAACAGTGCTCGGCACATAGTAAGCGCTTAACAAATACCAACATTATTATTATTATTATTATTATTATTATTAATCCCCACTCCACCACTTGTCAGCTGTGTGTCTTTGGTCAAGCCACTTCACTTCTCGGTACCTCAATTATCTCATCTAGAAAATGGGGATTAAAACTGTGAGCCCCACGTGGGACAACCTGATCACCTTGTAGCCCCCCAGCGCTTAGAACAGTGCTTGGCACATAGTAAGCACTTAACAAATGCCACCATTATTATTATTACTATTGAATGAGTGAATGAATAGAAGGGGGAGACAGACAGCAAAACAAGGAGACAGGCATCAATAGCATCAAAATAAATAAATTATGATAATAATGTTGGTATTTGTTAAGCGCTTACTGTGTGCCAAGCACTGTTCTAAGCACTGGGGTAGATATAAGGTAATCAGGTTGTCCCACGTGGAGCTCACAGTCTTCATCCCCCTTTTACAGATGAGGTAACAAAGGCACAAAGAAGTTAAGTGACTTACCTAAGGTCACAAGCGGCAGGGGGGATTAGAACCCATGACCTCTGACTTCCAAGCCTGTGCTCTTTCCTCTAAGCCACGCATAATTAGAATTGTAGATATATATACAACATTAATAAAATAAAGAGAATAATAAATATGTACAAATATACACAAGAGCTGTGGAGCAGGGAAGGGGGTAGAGCAGAGGGAGGGAGTGGGGCGATGGGGAGGGGAGGAAGAGCAGAGGGAGGGGGAGGACTCAGTCTGGGAAGGCCTCCTAGAAGAAATGAGTTTTCAGTAGGGACTTGGAGTGGGGAAATGTGCTAGTTTGGTAGATGTGAGGAGGGAGGGCATTCCAGGTCAGTGGCAGGACGTGGGCCAGGGATAGATGGTGGGACAGGCAAGAAGGAGGCCCAGTGAGGAGGTTAGTGGCGGCAGAGGAGCAGAGTGTGTGGGATGGGCTGTAGAAGGAGAGAAGGGAGGCGAACTGTTTCTTCTACCCCTGCCTCTTCTTTCCCCACTTAATAATATTAATAATAGTATTAGTTAAGCACTTGCTATGTGCCAAGCAATACTTAGGTCATATCAATCAGTTGATGGTATTTATTGAGCACCTACTACCGGGAGAGCACTGTACTAACCACTTGGGAGAGTAATGATAATAATCATGTTGGTAGTTGTTAAGCGCTTACTATGTGCCAAGCACCGTTCTAAGCACTGGGGTAGATACAAGGTAATCAGGTTGTCCCACGTGGGGCTCACAATCTTAACCCCGATTTTACAGATGAGGTAACTGAGGCATAGGGAAATGAAGTGGCTTGCCCAAGGTCAAACAGCGGACAAGTGGCAGAGCTGGGATTAGAACCCACGTTCTCTGACTCTCAAGCCCGTGCTCTTTTCATTAAGCCACGCTGCTTCTCATTCTAATTCTCATTATTATTAATAATAGTAATTGTGCTTTTGTTAAGCTCTTACTCCATTCCAGGGACTGTTCTAAACACTGGTGTAGATACAAGCAAATTGGATTGGACACAGTCCCTGTCCCTCATGGGACTCATACTCTCAATCCCTATTTTACAGATGAGGTAAAGAGAAGTCAAATGATTTGCCCAAGGCCACACAGTAGACAGCTGGCAGATCCGGGATTAGAACCCATGACCTTCTGAGTCTCAGGCCCGTGCTCTATCCACTGCATCAGGCTCCTTCCTCTCCCCTCTTTCCCTGTTTCCTTTCCCCTTCCCTTCCCTCCCATTTCCCTTCTTTCCCTTTCCCCCCTAATCCTCTCTTCTAGATTCCCAAGGGAAGCGGAGGTGGACAGAAAGAAATCAGTCAGTCAATGGTGTTTATTGAGCACTTACTATGTGCAGAGCACTGTACTAAGAATGAAGCCCCCATAGAACTATTTTTTTTTCAACAAATGCAGGGATAGTCCTCAGTTTTCATGTGGAGTCCTTGAGACCCTGAGTCCGAGTTACCTGATACAATGAAACGAGAGGAATAAACTGGTGCACACTGGTCCTCTCTCTCGCTCAAGCCACATATTCAATCTGTCACCAAATCCTGTCGGTTCCACCTTCACAACATCGCTAAAATCTGCCCTTTCCTCTCCATCCAGACTGCTACGCATCAGTACAATCACTCATCTGATTCTGCCTAGATTACTGCATCAGCCTCCTTGCTGACCTCCAACCACCTGTCTCTCCCGATTCCAGTCCATACCTCACTCCACTGCCCGGATCATCTTTCACAGAAACACTCGGGACGTGTCACCCCCCCTCCTCAAAAATCTCCAGTGGTTGTCTAACCAAATCCATATCAAATAAAAACTCCGCACCATCGTCTTTAAAGCACTCCATCACCTCGCCGCCCCCTCCTTACCTCGCTTCTCTCCTTCAACAATTCGGCCTGCACACTTCGCTCCTCTAGGGCTAACCTTCTCACTGTGCCTCGATTGCTTGTCTCGCTGCCAACCATTGGCCCACCTCCTGCCTCTGGTCCGGAGCAGCCTCCCTCCTCAAATCCAACAGACAAATACTCTCCCTGCTTTCAAAGCCTTATTGAAAGCACATCTCCTCCAAGAGGCCTTCCCAGACTAAGCCCCACATTTCCTCATCTCCCACTCCCTTCTGCGTCACCCTAACTTTCTCCCTTTGATCTTCCCAGCTCCTTCCCAGCTCCTAATTTTATTTATTTGTATTGATGTCTGTCTCCTACCACTCTAGACTGTGAGCTCATTGTGGGCAGGAATCATCACTGTTTATTGTTGTATTTTTCTTTCCTAAGTACAGTGCTCTGCACACAGTAAGTGCTTAATAAATACAATTGAACAAATGAATGAACGAATGGTGACTTAATAATAATAATAATAATAATAATAACTAAGCCTTTACTATGTGTCAAGTACTGTCCTAAGCGCTGGGTAAAAACAAGTTAATTAGGTTGGACACAGTCCCTGTCCCACATGGGGCTCACAGTCATGATCCCCATTATACAGATGAGGTAACTGGGGCACAGACAAGTTAAGTGATTTGCCCAAGGCCACACAGAAGACAGGTGAAGGAGGCAGGATTAGAACCCAGGTCCTTCTAACTCCCAGGCCTACTTGACCCACTAGGCTGTGGTTCTGTTTAGACAGAGTCCTGAGTGGGATTGTGCCTGACTGAGGCTCATCCTATCCTGCCTGGACTCCTTGCTGACCTCCCAGCCTCCTGTCTCTTTCCACTCCAGTCTGTACTTCACTCTACTGCCCAGATCATTTTACTGCAAAATCCTTCAGGACATGTCACCCCACACCTCAAAAAACTCGAGTGATTGCCTGTCCACTTCCATAGCAAACAAAAACTCCTCACCATTGGCTTTGAAGCACTCCATCACCTTACCCTTCCTACTTCACCTCACTACCCTTCTACTACAACCCAGCCGACACATTTCACTCCTCTGGTGCTGACCTTCTCACTGTGCCTCAGTCTCACCTATCTTGCCACCGACCCCTGGCCCACATCCTGTCTCTGTCCTGGAATGTCCTCCCTCCTCAAATCCGACAATTACTCTCCCCCGGTTCAAAGCTTTATTGAAGGCACATCTCCTCCAAGAGGCCTTCTCTGACTAAGCACCCCCTTTCCTCTTCCCCCACTCCCTTTACATCAACCTGAGTTGCTCCTTTTGTTCTTCCCCTCTTCCAGCCCCAAAACACTTACATACATATCTGTAACTTATTTATTTATGTTAATGTCTGTGAGAGGAGTCTGCCCCTCTAGACCGTAAACTCATTGTGGGCAGGGAATATGTCTGTTTATTGTTATATTGTACTCTCCTAAGCACTTAGTACAGTGCTCTGCACACAGTAAGTGCTCAATAAATACATTTGAATGAATTAAAAATTACGATTATCTGGTACTTCCCCCAGTGATTAGCACAGTTTGGCACACAGACTTTAATAAGCACCATATTATTATTGTTGCTAATAAATCCATTCATTCATTCATTCAAGGAGAGAAAAGGGTGAGGAGGCTTAGTCTAGGAAGGCTCTTGGTGGAGATGTGCCCTCAAAGCCTCAAAAAGGGGAAGTAATTGTCTGTGCTATTTGAGGAGGGAAGGCATTCCAGGGCAGAGGCCGGACATGGGCTGGGGTCAAGGGTGAGATAAGTTAGACCGCGGCACAGTGAGAAGGTGAGCACTAGAGGAGGAAAGTGTGCAGGCTGGGTTGTAGAAGGAGAATAGTGAGGTGTGGTAGGAGGGGACAAAGTGATTGAGTGCCTTAAAGCCAATGGTGAAGAGTTTTTGTTTGATATGGAGGAGGAAGAGAAACCACTGGAGTTTTCTGTGGAACAGGGGGACGTGTCCTGAATGTTTTTATAGAAAAATGATCCAGGCAGCAGTGTGAAGTATAGACTGGAGTGGGGTGAGCCAGGAAGCTGGGAGGTCAGCGAGGAGGCTGATACAGTAATGTAGGCAAGATAGGATGAGTGACTGTATTAACATGGTAGCAGTTTGGATGGAAAGGAAAGGGCTGATTTTAGAAATGTTGTGAAGGTGGGACTGTCAGGATTAAGTGATGGATTAAATGTGTTGGTTGAATGACCAAGAGGAGTCAAGGATATCACCATGGTTATGGATTTGTGAGACAGGAAGGATGGTGTGCCATCTATAGTGATGGGAGCGTCGGGGGAGGACAAGGGTCAGGGGAGGACAAGGCTAGGATGGGAAGAAAAGAAATTAAGCTTGAGGTGACGGGAGGACATCCAAGTAGAGATGTCTTGAATGCGAGACTGTGGACAGGAAGAGGGATCAGGGCCTGGAACTGTAGATTTGGGTATGATAGGCATAGAAGTAGTAGTTGAAACCATAGTCTTGAGGGAAGCCGAGAGCAGATTATTGCAAAGCCAATTTCATTTCAGCTGGATAATAATAATAATGTTGGTATTTGGTAAGTGCTTACTAGGTGCCGAGCACTGTTCTAAGAGCTGGGGGAGATACAGGGTAATCAGGTTGTCCCACGTGGGGCTCACACACTTTTAATCCCCATTTTACAGATGAGGGAACTGAGGCACAGAGAAGGTAAGTGACTTGCCCACAGTCACACAGCTGACAAGTGGCAAGTGTCAAATTCAGAGAAAGATGCTTTTCCACTCCCAGGCTTTTCTTGATTTCAACAGAATGAATGAGCTTCAACTCAGAAACCACATCTAGCCCACTGCTAGGTCCTGCTAAAATGATGGAGTCATTCATTTAGAATGATGCATTAATCTTCATCCTGAGACCTCAGGACTGAGAATTCGTGTTAAGGAATTGGTAGTAGTTGCTCATGGACATTTGGATTCTCTCTGTCCTGCCAGTTATGTTCCCACTAGAGTATGCTCCCCTAAGCACCTAGCTACTTACTCTTCTTCTTGTTCTTATCCTCAGTCACCTCTGAAGCAGGGTGGCTCAGTGGAAAGAGCCCGGCCTGGGGAGTCAGAGGCCATGGGTTCAACTCCCGGCTCTGCCACTTGTCAGCTCTGTGACTGTGGGCAAGTCACTTAACTTCTTTGTGCCTCAGTAACCTCACCTGTAAGATGGGGATTAACTGGGATCCACGTTGATCCTCACGTGGGACAACCTGGTTACCCTGTATCTCCCCCAGCGCTTAGAACAGTGCTCTGCACATAGTAAGCGCTTAACAAATACCAACATTATTATTATTACTACCTGTAATTTATTTTAACATCTGTCTTCCCCACTAGACTGTCAGCTCCTTGAAGGCAGGGATCATGCCTACTTACTCTATTGTACTCTCCCAAGTGCTTAGTACACTAAGTACTAAATACTCCTCAGATTCACCCCCTTGTAGAGAAATTTTTATTTTAATGGTATTTGTTAATTGCCTACTATATGCCAGATAGTGTAATGAGCTCTGGGGTAGTAAAAGCTAATCAGGTTGGATACAGTCCATGTACCAAAGCCTCTCATATGGATGGGGAAGAGAAGAGAGGAAGCTGATGGATATTCTTTATCTTCCCTATCTTCCTTCACCTCCTCCTCCTAAATTTCACATCAAAGATGGCAACACCACCATCCTCCCCATCTCTGAAGCTCACAACCCTCAGCATTATCCTTACCTCTTACTATTCACATATTTGGTCTGCCCAAATTCTGTCAGTTTTTCCACCACAACATTTCAAGGATTCACCCGTTCCTCTCCATCCAGATGGCCATGACACTGATCCAGGCACTTGATATACCTCAGCCCTGACTACTGCATCAACCTTCTCACTGTTTTCCCTGCCTCCAGTCTCCCCCCTCTCTAGTCCATACTTCATTCTACTGTTCCAATCATTTTTCTAAATGTTTTTCTGCACACATCTTCCCACTCCTCAAAAACCTCCAACGATCAGCCATTCTTCTCTATATCAAGCAGAAACTCTATACCCTTGGCTTTAAAGCACTCACATTAGCTCTTTATTTCCTGTTTATCCATTTTTCTCCCACTACACCCTTTTCCATGTTCTCCCTCTGTCCTGGAATCATATCACCATCATCATCATCATAATCATCATTATTTATTGAGCACTTACTATGTACAGGGCACTCTATTAAGCACTTGGGAGACTACGATATGACAGAGTTGGTAGACATGAGAAGCAGTGCGGCTTAGTGGAAAGAGCACGGGAGTCAGAGGACGTGGTTTCTAATCCTGGCTCCACCACTTGTCTGCTGTGTGACCTTGGGCAAGTCACTTAACTTCTCAGTGCTTCAGTTCCCTCATCTGTAAAATGGGGATTGAAGCTGTGAGCTCCACATGGGACAACTTGATTACCTTGTCTCTACCCTACCGCTTAGAGCAGTGCTTGGCGAGAAGCAGCGTGGCTCAGTGGAAAGAGCACGGGCTTTGGAGTCAGGGCTCATGAGTTCGAATCCCAGCTCTGCCACTTGTCGGCTGTGTGACTGTGGGCAAGTCACTTAACTTCTCTGTGCCTCAGTTCCCTCATCTGTAAAATGGGGATTAAGACTGTGAGCCCCACGTGGGACAACCTGATTCCCCTGTGTCTACCCCAGCGCTTAGAACAGTGCTCTGCACATAGTAAGCGCTTAACAAATACCAACATTATTATAGTAAGCGCTTAACAAATATCATAATTATTATTATGTTCCCTGCCCACAACAAGCTTATGGTCTAGAGGGGGAAACAGACATTGATATAAATAAATATTTTATAATATTTAATATATGAAGATATGCATATTAGTGATGTTGGGCTGAGAGTGGGGTGAATATCAAATGCCCAGAGGTCACATATCCAAGTGATGAGACAAAGCGGAAAGAAGAGAAGAGAAGCAGTGTTGGCGCAGTGGAAAGAGCACGGGCTTGGGAGTCAGAGGTGGTGGGTTCTAATCCCAGCTCTGCCACTTGTCTGCTGTGTGACTTTGGGAAAGTCACTTAACTTCTCTGTGCTTCAGTTACCTCATCTCTAAAATGGTGATTAACACTGTAAGCCCCATGTGGGACAACCTGATTACGTTGTAACTCCCCCAGCATTTAGAACAATGCTTGGCACATAGTGAGTGCTTAATGAATACCATCATCATTATTATAATTATTAAGATAGAGCTGGGCAAGAGAGGACTTATTTGGGGAAGGCCTCTTGGAGGAGATGTGATTTTAATAATGCTTCAAAGGTGGGGGGAGTGGTAGTCTGGCTTATATGTAATAGGAGGGAATTCCAGGCTAGAGGGAGGACATAAGAAAGGGGTTAGTGGTGAGACTGATGAGATTGGAGCCATCAATCAATCAATCATATTTATTGAATGCTTAAATTTATTGAGTGGTTGAGATAGTACAAACAACAACATAACAGATACATTCCCTGCCCACAATGAGTTTACAGTCTCGACGAGGAGGCAGATATTAATATAAATACGTAAGTGTTGTGGGGCTGGGGGCGGGGTTGGTGCATAAAAGGAGCAAGTCAGAGCCATGCAGGATGGAATGGGAAAAGAGGAAATGAGGACTTAGGAAAGGCCTCTTGGAAGGCGAGCACCTTCAATTAGGCTTTGAAAAACGGGAGAGTAATTGGGTGTCAGATATGTAAAGGGGGGATGTTCCAAGGCCAGAGGCAGGATGTGGAGAGATCAGGAGAGATCAGAAGTGAGCCCTTAGTCCTTCTCTGTGCCTTAGTTACCTCATCTGTGAAAGGGGGAATAAGACTGTGAGCCCTGCGTGGGACAACCTGATGACCTTGTGCTTGACACATAGTAAGCGCTTAACAAATGCCATCGTTATTTTAAGTACATAAGTGCTACAGGGCTGGAAGGGGGGATGAAAAAGGGAGACAGGCCAAAGCAGAAGGGAGTGGGAGAAGGAGAAAAGAGTGCTTAGTCAAGGAAGGCCCCTTGGAGGAAACTTTGAAGGTTTAAGGCAATAAGGCTTTGAAGGGGGGGTGGAGGGGAGAGGGGTGTAATTGTCCTTAACGATGAAGAGGTAGGGCAGGCCAGGACAGAGATCAATGGCGAGATTGATAAGATTGAGGTACGGTGAGTATTAGCACTTGGTAGATTACAACGCATCAGAGTTGGCACAAATCATCCCTGCCCTCTAGAAGCTTACAATCTAGAGGGTTCCATAAACATTAAAATAAATCACAGAGCCAAAGAGGCAGAGTATGAGGATATGTACATAAGTGCTTTAGGGCTGGAGGTGGGGTGAGTATCAAAATGCTCAAGGGGTACAATTCGAAGTGCATAGGTGACTTAGAAAGGAGGGAAAATAGGGTGGGGAAATGAGAGGTTAGTCAGGGAAAGCTTTCTGGATGATATAGATTATAGCTAGACTAAGCTCCCCTCTAGACTATAAGTTCTTTGCGGGCAGGGAACGAGTCTACCGACTCTGTTATACTGTATTTTTCCAAGCACTTACTACAGTGCTCTGCACATAGAAAGTGCTCAATAAATACAATTGATTGACTGACTGATGTGTTTTTAATCTTGGAATCACTGATTACAAGCACTGATTATGAGAAGCACCGTGGCTTAGTGGAAAGAGCATGGGCTTGGGAGTCAGAGGTCATGGGTTCTAATCCCGGCTCCCCCGCTTATCAGCTGAGTGACCTCGGGCAAGTCACTTCACTTCTCTGAGTCTCAGTTACCTCATCTGTAAAATGGGGATGAAGACTGTGAGCCCTACATGAGACAACCTGATTACCTTGTCTCTACCCCAGTGCTTAGAACAGTGCTTGGCACATAGTAAGTGCTTAACAAATACCAACATAATTATTATTATTACTGATGGGGCAGAGACTCAAATTTACTGCACAGAAGGAGGCAATGGTAAACCACTTCCACATTTTTACCAAGAATCCACTACCAGAACGATTGCAGATGGAGGTGGGGCTTTCTGAGAGAGATGTGTCCATGGCGTCGCTATGGGTCAGACACGACTCGATGGCATAAAACAAGACAAAAACCACTGATGGACGCGTTAACCTCCCCCCACCCCTGTGCAACCTCCATTTCACACACACATGCTGGAATTCAGCAGGCAGCTGTCAAAGTCAAAGTTCAGGAGGGTTTACATATTGCTAGAAGGAACAAGCTGTGTTCACTCCTCGTTAGACTTTGAGCCCCATGTCTGATTAACTCATATCTCTTTCAGAGCTTAGGACAGTGTTTGGCACATAGTAAGAGCCAAACCATAATTGTACCATAATTGAAAGTACCATAATTATCTTTCCCTTGTTATTTCACCTTCATCTTCCTATGAGATGAAATTCTTGACTGCCCTCCCCACCACTGGTGGTTCATAGGACTGCCTCTGGGGGCTCAAGGGGCTTTGGGACCCCCCGCCCCCAACCTTCAGCCCCCTTGTAGAAAGAGTATCTGGCTGAGAATCAGGAACCTTGAATTCTAAACCTTACTTTGTCACTTGCCTGCCATGTGGCCTTGGGCAAGTCATTTCATTTTTCTGTGCTTTCAGTTTCCTGACCTATAAAATGGGAACTATCTGTGTTCCGTCCTCCTTAGACTGTGAGCACCTTGTGTCCAAGTCGTTTATATTTTATCTACCCCAGAGTTTAGCATAATGCTGGGCATGAAGTAAGCGCTTAACACATACCATTAAAAAATGGAAAAAAAAAAACTTCCAGGGTTCATGAGACTCTTTGAAGTCCAGGTAAGCTCCCCACTCCCCACTCCCTCTCCTCCTCCACCCAGGTTGGGAGATGGCCCTGGGCCCAGAACTGAGGGCTAGGAGGTACATGACACTTGCACAATTGCAGTTCTTTTACCTGAAGGGTTGAGATGCCTGAGAATGTCATATTTGCCCACTCCATAAGAGCTGGGGGACAATTGGCCCACAGATTTTTTAATGGACTCCCTGACTTAGTCATCCCAGTTCTCCGAAAAGACCTGAAAGTATCCAGTCAGTGCTGAAAAAACCTCATAGGTGGCTTTCTGGTCTATTAGTTCATTAAAACCTGTCCTCTTTCAGTCTACATCTCCATAAAAGCCCTATCCCTACCTGGACTAAAAGTGAAAAGTTGTTACTACCCCTCCTAGCATGTATTATTGACTAATTTTATTGCTTTTACTTTGATTTCTTAAGATGACTTTTTGAGAAGCAGCATGACCTAGTGGAAAAACATGGGCCTGGGAGTCAGAGGAACTGAGTTCTAATCCCAGCTCCACTATTTCTCTGCTGCGTGATCTTGCTGCGTGATCTTGCACAAGTCTCCAAACTTCTTCGTGTTTCATCTGCAAAATGGAGATTCAATACCTATTATCTCTCCTACTTAGACTGTGACTAAGTGCTGGGGGGATACAGGGTAATCAGGTTGTCCCACGTGAGGCTCCCAGTCTTCATCCCCATTTGACAGATGAGGTCACTGAGGCCCAGAGAAGTTAAGTGATTTGCCCACGGTCACACGGCTGACAGGTGGCAGAGCCGGGTTTCGAACCCGTGACCTCTGGCTCCCAAGCCCGGGTTCTTGTCACTGAGCCATGCTGTTTCCCATTTAGTGTTTACAGCAGAGTACTCTGTACTAAATGCTTGGGAGACTACAATACCATACAATTGGTAAATTCCTTACCTCAAGGAGAAGTAGAGTAGCTTAGGGGAAAGAGTTTGGGCCTGAAAGTCAGAGGATCTGGGTTCTAATCCTGGCCGTGCCATACGCCTGCTACATGACCTTGGCAAGTCACTTAACTTTTCTGAGCTTCAATTAACTCATTTTTTTAATGATATTTGTTAAACACTTACTATGTGCCAGGCACTGTACTAAACACTGGGGTAGTTACAAAATAATCAGGTTGGACACAGTTCCTCCTCCCTACCCCCATTTTACAGATGAGGTAACTGAGACACAGATAAGTTAAGTGACTTGCCTAAGGTCACAAAGCAGAAAAGTGCTTAGTCCCTAAGTAAACACTTTAACAAATGCCACTGGAAAGTGGTGGAGCTCAAATTAGAACTCAGGTCCTTCTGACTCTCTGGCCCATGCTCTATCCACTAGGTCATGCTGCTTCTCATATGTGAAATGGTGATTAAATCCTCCTCTCTCAGATTTAGACTGTGAGCCCAAGGTGGGCCAGGGTCTTTGTCCAAACTAACTTTTTACCTCTGTACTTAGTAGAGTTCCTAGCATATACTAGGTGCTTATCAAGCACCAAAACAAACAAAAAAAATGAGGCTTACAGTCTAGTAACCTCTATTGTGTTTTGACTTTATTTTGATCCATATGTCTGCCCTCCCCTTGAGCACTTCATGAGCTGGGAATCAATGTTTAATGATTTTCTTGTAATTGAAGCATTCAATCACCTTGCCCTCTCCTACCTTACCTTGCTACTCTCCTACTACAATCCAGCTGCACACTTGTCTTGTTTAATGCCAACCGTCTCTCTATTCCTCTCTCATCTATCTTGCCCCTGATCTCTCGCCCAACTTTTGCCTCTGGCCTGGAACGCCCTCCCTTTTCATATCTGACAGACAATCACTCTTCCCTCCTTCAAAGCTTTATTGAAGTTCCTTCTCCTCCAAGAGGACTTCCCTAATTAAGACCTCCTGTCTTCTTCTCCCAATCTCGTCTGCACCACCCTGACTTGCTCTCTTTGTTCACACCTCCTCTGTCCCCTCACCAGGCCCATAGCACTTATGTATATATCCGTAATTTATTTATTTATATTAATATCTATCTCCCCCTCTAGACTCTAAGCTTGTTGTGGGCAGTGGATATGTCTGTTATATTGTGTTTTACCCTCCCAAGTACTTAGTACAGTGCCCTGCACACAGTAAACACTCAATAAACACAACTGATTGATTGATTACCCCAGGATTGACCTTGGTCTGGAAGACATAAAAGAGGTGGGAGGTATGACACTACTGATTTGCCTAGATTAACACCCACTGGGTTTAGGAGACTTTTGCAATGGCAGTGATGGCATTATTAGTTTGAAAGAGAGAGGTCTATCCCAGATCTCATCAGGACATATAAACATGCTACAAACAGGGGAAAGTAACTGACTCATAAATCTTCTTCGCTCACACCCTCTATATGAGAAAGTCTGTCTCCAGAGTGGGTCTTTATACACCCAAGACCACGTGGGTTCAGGGAAGGGAATCAGGCACCTCCCAGTCCCCCCAGCAACCGATTCCTCTGGGGCAAAAAACCCTGGAGACCAGGCTCAATTAAAAAGCAAAACAAACAGCCTCTTCCTATTATGGTATATGTGCTTACTATGTGTCAGGCTCTGTACTAAGCACCGGGATAGATATGAGATAAGCAGGTGGGACATAGTCCACGTCCCAAATGGTGCTCACAATCTTAATCCCCATTTTACAGATGAGGTAACTGAGGCACTGAGAAGTTAAATGACTTGCCCAAGGTCACACAGCCAGGATCAGAAACGGGGAAGCAGCATGGCCCAGTGGATAGAAAACAGGCCTGGAAGTTAGAAGGATCTGGGGTGAACACAGGCCTGGAAGTTAGAAGGATCTGGGGTCTAATCTAACATTAAGTGTGTGGGATACTAATTCTTTAAAGCAGCTGAGGTCAGAAGTGCCACTGAAAGGAGTCGGACTATGGGGGAACATCCTTGTGCAACTATCCCTCCCCACCAACCTGGGGACTGTGGTGGGTTAAAAGGAGAAAGTTTGCCTCCCCCACATAGGGCTTTCAAAGGGAGGGAAGCAGCATGGCCTAGAGGATAAAGCATGGGCTGAGGAATCAGAAGGACCTGGATTCTAATCCTGCCTCCGCCACTTGTCTGCTAGGTGACCTTGGGCAAGACACTTCACTTCTCTGTGTCTCTGTTACCTCATCTGGAAAATGGGGATTAAAACTGTTAGCCCCAAGTGGGATATGGACTGTATGCAGCCTGATTAGCTTTTAATTACCCCAATGCTTAGTACAGTGCCTGGCATATAGTAAGCACTTAACAAATACCTTTTTTTAAAAAAAAGTTTCTTTGTCACAGCTGCCCAGGGGTCAAGCGTGGGGAATTCGCTGGCCAAGACAAGTTGCTCCTACCCTTCCCCTTCACCCTGCATGGTGCCATCCCCCAGAGGAGAGGAGTCCTCTAAGGCCTGAGGTGGCGAACCTAAATTGGTCTAATGATAATAATAATAATGGTGTTATTTGTTGTGTTCACTATGTGCTAAACTCTGTATTAAACCTTGAGGTAGGTACAAGATAATTAGGTCAGGCACAGCCCTCCAAGTGGGAGGGATTAAAAGGATTGAATCTCCAGTTTATAGATGAGAAAATTGAGACACACAGAAGTACATGATTTGCTACATGATTTGCCTAAATCTCAAGAGAAGGCCATAAACAGACCTGGGATTAAAACCCAGATCTTGTCAGGCCTTTGCTTTTTCCAGTAGGCCTTGATGCTTTTCAATCAATCCATCGGTCAGTCATATTTATTGAGCACTTACTATGTGCAGAACACTGTACTACTACTACTAATAATTATGGTATTGGTTGAGCACTTACTATGTGCTGAACACTGTTCTAAGTGCTGGGGTAGATACAGGGTAATTAGATTGTCCCATGTGGGGCTCACATTTTTTAATCCCCATTTTTACAGGTGAGGTAACCGAGGCACAGAGAAGTTAAGTGACTAGCCCGAGGTCGCACAGCAGACAAGTGGCGGAGTCGGGATTAGAACCCATGTCCTCTGACTCCCAAGTCCGGGCTCTTTCCACTGAGCCACGCTACTAAGTGCTTGGGAGAGTATAATATAACAGAGTTAATACTACTTCTACTAATGGTACTTGATAAGTGCTTATTATGTGCCTAGCACAGTTCTAAGCACTGGAGAATGTACAAGTTAATCAGGTTAGACTCAGTCCCTCTCCCACATAGGACTCACACTTTGCTGCCCAGAGAAGCTAAGTGACCAGCCCAAGGTTATGCAGCAGACATGTCAGAATTAGAACCAAGGCCCTTCTGACTTCCAGGCCCATGTCCTATCCACTAGGCCACACTGCTTCTCAGGTGGACGGCATATTCCCCATCTACAGCAAGCTTACAGTCAGCATCTCCTCTTCATCACTGTGTACTTCATCTCACATGTCACATTCTCAATCCAGCAGCCTCTCCTGTCCTCATACCCCTCCCACCACCACCCAGGCCTTATATATTCTTCCTCTGCTCCAACCCATGGAGAAAGGAAAGAGGGAAGAGGGAGAGAGGATACTGTGGGTTAGGGAGAGATGCTTCCTGAAGCTGAGCCCGAACAAGTGGTGAGAAAATGATCTTCCCTAGCACCCACTTGCTCTGTTCCTTAACTTTAGAAAGATTTGCTATGAAGAGCCTGGAAAAAGTCATGAAATGTGCTGATGTAACAATTGCCACAAAAATACATATTGTTAACACTTTGGTGCTTCCAGTGACAATGTATGGATCCGAAAGCCTTGACGGTGAAAAAACAGGATAGAAAGAACATCAGTAATTTTGAAATGTGGTGTTGGAGAAGGCTTTTGCAAATACCATGCACTGCCTGAAAAACAAACAAATTGCTTTTAGAGCAAATTAAACCCAAGTGGTCTTTGGAAGGTCAAATAGTTTGACTTAGATTAGCATATTTTGGTCACATATTTAGGAGGACTAATTATCTGGAGAAGACACTAATGCTAGGAAAAGTCCAGGGAGAACATGGAAGAAGCAGACCAGCAGCTAGATGGATAGAGACCATAACAACGACAATGGAAGAACCGTTAGAAAGATTGCAGATCATGGCAGAGGACAGGACGTTCTGGAGAAAGCGTATCAATGGAGTCGCTATGAATCGGAAATGACTCAATGGCACTTAATAATAATAGCACACACTTCTTGCTGCTGTTTCCTTTTGCTAGGTATCCTGGAGTTCCCATTATCTTTCCTTGTGGTCTGCCATAACTGCATTTCAGTATTTTAAAATACTCCCTATTGAAAACCTATTTTGAAAATATTAAATAAACTTGAGAAGCAGTGTGGTCTAGTGGATAGAGCATAGATGTGGGAGTCAGAAGGACCTGGGTTCCAATTCCAGCTCTGCCACTTGTCTTCTGGGTGACCTTGAGCTCTCTGTGCCCAGTTCACCTCTCTGTGCCCCAGTTACCTCATCTGTAAAATGGGGATTAAGACCACGTGGAACAACCTGATTACCTTGTATCTGCTCCAGCACTTAGAACAGTGCTTGCACATAGTAAGCGCTTAACAAATACCATTATTATTATTATTATTCTACCACTTGTTTGCTATGTGACCTTGGGCAAGTTGCTTAACTTCTCTGGGCCTCAGTTACCTCATCTGTAAAATGGGGATTAAGACTGTGAGGCCTCAAGTGGGGCAGGGATTGTGTCCTACCTGATTTTCTTGTATCTTAGTACAGTGTCTGGCACATAGTAAGCACTTAAAAATATCATAACAAAAACAAAAACAAAAATACCCTGAGCATCAAAGAGAAGCAAGCATGGCCTAGGGAATACAGCATGGTCCTTGGAGTCAGAGGACCTGGGTTTTAATCAATCAATCAATCAATCAGTCATATTTATTGAGCGCTTACTGTGCACAGAGCTCTCTACTAAGCACTTGGACTGTACAGTTCAGCAACAGAAAGAGACCATCCCTGCCCAACAATGGGCTCATAGTCTAAACGGGGGAGACAGACAACAAAACAAAACAGTCAGACACCAATACCATCAAGATAAATAGATTCATAGATATATACACATCATTAATAAAATAGAGTAATAAATCAATCAATCATATTTATTGACCACTAACTGTGTGAAGAGCACTGTACTAAGTGCTTGGGAAAGTCCAATATAACAGTATAACAGTATAATCCCAGCTCTGCCATTTGTCCACTGTGTTACCTTGCGAATGTCAATTAACTTCTCTGTGCCTTGGTTTCCTCATCTGTAAAAATGGCAATTAAATCCTACCTACTCCTTCCTACCTAGACTGTGACCTCCATGCAGGACAGGAACTATGTCCAATGTGATAACCTTATATCTACCCTAGCACTTAGAATAGTGCTCGACACATAGTAAGCACTTAACAAATACCATTAAAAAAAACAAAACATAGCGAAGAGGAGGACATGGCATACTCCTGGAAGTTCCAGTATGGCTAAAAATGGCCTGTGGAAAAAATGGCCTAGCAGAAAGTACAAATACACAGTTCACACATTCCTTGTCCATAAGGAGCTCACAGTCTAGAGGGGGAGACACATATTAAAATATATTATAGATATATACATAAATTCTGTGCAGCTGAAATTCTGACTTCCAGGCCCATGCCCTATCCATTAAGCCACACTGCTTCTCAGGTGGACAGCATATTCCCCGTCTATAGCAAACTTACAGTCTAGAAGGCCAGCATCTCCTCTGCATCATTGTATACTTCGTCTCACATGCCCACATTCTCAATCCAGCAGCCCCTCCTGTCCTCATACCCATTGTGGGTATTGTGGAATAGGGGAATTAAGGGTTTAGTCACAGAAGGTAAGGCATACCTTTTGGTAAGGCTTTGAAGTTGAAGAGAGTGGTGGTCTTTTATATATGGAGGGGGAGGGAGTTCCAGGCCAGAGGCAGGATGTGGATAAGGGGTAAAAGATAGATGAAATTGAGGTACTCTGGGAAGGTTAGCACTAGAGGAGCAAAGTGAAGCAAACTATACTCTCCCAAGCGCTTAGTACGGTGTTCTGCACTTAGTAAGAGCTCAATAAATACGTTTGACTGACTGATTGAACTGAACATGCTGGATTGTAGTAGCGTGGCTCAGTGGAAAGAGCCTGGGCTTCGGAGTCAGAGGTCATGAGTTCGACTCCCGGCTCAGCCAATTGTCAGCTGTGTGACTGTGAGCAAGTCACTTCACTTCTCTGTGCCTCAGTTACCTCATCTGTAAAATGGGGATTAACTGTGAGCCTCACGGGGGACAACCTGATTACCCTGTATCTACCCCAGCACTTAGAACAGTGATCTGCACATAGTAAGCGCTTAACAAATACCAACATTATTAGTAGGTAATCAGTGAGGTAAGATAGGAGGGGTAAAGGTGATGGAGTTCTTTAAAGCCAATGTTAAAGGGTTTCTATTTGATGTGGAGGTGGATGGGCAACCACTGGAGGTTCTTGAGGAGTGGAGAAATGTGGCTTGAACAAATGCCACAATTATTATTATTTAAAGCTCTTAATCAGATCCCCACATCATACCTCACCTCACTGAATTCCTCCTGAGTCCAGCCCACACACTCCGCTCCTCTAGTGCCAGTTTACTCACTGAACCCCAACCTCATCTATCTCACTGCAGACCCCTTTCCCAAGTCCTCCCTATGGTCTGTAACTCCCCCTTCCTCCATATATGCCAGACCACCACTCTCTCTACCTTCAAAGCCTTGTTGAGGATACATTTCCTCCATTTCCCTCGAGTAAATCCTTTTCCTCGGCTCTCTCTCCCTTCCACATCCTCTGTGCACTTGCATCTTTGATCTTTGGGCCTTTGATTTCCCTCCATCCTCTACCTCAAAGCACCTATGTACATATCTTTAAATTATATATCATAAATAACTTATTTATATTAATTCTGTCTTCTTCTCTATACTATAAGGTTGTTTTGGCCAGGAAATGTGACTGTCAACTCTTTTGTATTGTGCAGAGTTCCTAGTACAGTGCTCTGCACATAGGAAGTGTTAGAGAAGCAGAGTGGCTCAGTAGAAAGAGCCCGGGCTTGGGAGTCAGAGGTAAGGGGTTCGAATCCCAGCTCTGCCACTTGTCAGCTGTGTGACTGTGGGCAAGTCACTTAACTTCTCTGGGCCTCAGTTACCTCATCTGTAAAATGGGGATTAAGACTGTGAGCCTCACATGGAACAACCTGATTACCCTTTATCTACCCCAGCCCTTAGAACAGTGCTCTGCACGTAGTAAGCGCTTAACAAATACCAACATTATTATTATTAATAAATAAATATTATTGATTGATGGACTGATTGATTGATTGAACATTTTTTTGAAAAAAATGATCCAGGCAGCAGTGTGAAGTATGGACTGGAGAGGGGAGAGACAGGAGGCAGGGAGGTCAGCAAGGAGGCTGGTCCACTAGTCAAGGAGGCGTATAAATGCTTGGCTCAATAAAGTAGCAGTTCGGATATGGGGAAAGGGTGGGTTTAATAATAATAGTAATAATAATGGTGCTATTTGTTAAGCGCTTACTATGTGCAAAGCACTGCTCTAAGCGCTGGGGGGATACAAGGTGATTAGGTTGTCCCACGTGGGGCTTGCAGTTTTAATATCCATTTTACAGATGAGGGAACTGAGGCACAGAGAAGTTAAGTGACTTGCCCAAAGTCACACAGCTGGCAAGTGGAGGAGCTGGGATTAGAACCCATGACCTCTAATTCCCAAGCCCGGGCTCTTTCCACTGAGCCACGCTGCTAGAACTGACAGGATATGGTGATAAATATGGTATTTATTGAGCACGTACTATGTGCAGAACATTGCACTAAGTGCTTGGGAGAACGCAATACAGCAGACTACGTGAGTTGAATGAGAGAGATGAGTTGAAGTGAATGCCAAGAAAACACTTACTTGCTATGTGATGCTGGGAAATTTGAGAAGCAACATGGCCTAGTGGATATAACCCTGGTCTGGGAGTCTGAATGACCTGGGTTCTAATCCCAACTCTGCCATTTGTCTGCTTTGTGACCATGGGCAAGTCACTTCACTTCTCTGTGCCTCAATTACCCCATTTGTCAAAAGGGGATTAAGACTGTGAGCCCTATATGGGACCTGAACTGTGTCCAAACTGATTACTTTGTTTCTACCCCAGTTCTTAGTACAGTACATTTACACTTAGCAAATGCCATACTTACTATTTGTCAGTGGTATTCATTGGTTGGATAGAGAACAAGTAAACTTTGAGCCTCTCAGTGTCGCACCTGGAGAGTTTCCAGTACTCTCCCAGTCTCGACTATGGGAGGGAGAGTCAAGCAGAGGCCTACCCATTCCATTCCTAGCTTGGCCAGTAGATAGAAAGTGGAAAGCAATCTGCTACAAGTCAAAACTCACCTGTGCTGGGGAGCAGCAGCATGGGAGAGAGTGGAGGGTGGAGACTCAGGTTTATTGCGCCGAAGGAGGCAATGGTAAACCACTTCCATATTTTTACCAAGAATACTCTATGGATACACTACCAAAAACATTTCAGATGGAGGTGGGGAGTTCTGGGAAGAGATATGTCTGTGGTGTCGCTATGCGTCGGATATGACTCAACAGCATAAGACAATGACAAGAAGTTTTGAAGTCCTTGAAGAAGGATATTATTTACGGGTACTGTAACCACCTAACCCATGTTTTTGTTAAAATTTAAAAAACTCAAATTTCCTAAAACATCTTCCTTTCCTATAGATTGTAAGCGCACTGTGTGCAGGGAATGTTTCTGATACACTGTACTCGTCTGCTCAACTGTATATATTTACATTACCCTATTTATTTTGTTAATGAAATGTACATCGCCTCGATTCTATTTAGTTGCCATTGTTTCTACGAGATGTTCTTCCCCTTGACTCTATTTATCGCCATTGTTCTTGTCTGTCTGTCTCCCCGATTAGACTGTAAGCCCGTCAAAGGGCAGGGACTGTCTCTATCTGTTGCCGACTTGTTCATTCCAAGCGCTTAGTACAGTGCTCTGCACATAGTAAGTGCTCAGTAAATACTATTGAATGAATGAATTAATAAATGAATATTGTTCTATTATACTCTTCCAAATGCTTAGTACAGTGTTCTGCACACAGTAAGCCCTCAGTAAATATGATTGATTGAAGTCCTTTGAGGTCTGTTCCGGGCCCTTTTCCTAAACATGAGTTTTAGGTCTAAGCGTATTGAAAATTAACCTTCCTCTTTGCCTCCTTCTATCTTTCTTTAAATACAGACATTGTGTAATGACACCGAGTCCTGTAAAGTACAGAAATTAATAGGGTTTTTCCATAAATCGCCTGCAGCATAACCAAATGTCTGCTTCCTACCTAATTTCCTAGCTCTCTGGTACCTTCTGGTGGTTATTTGCAGAGTTGTGCCCTTCATGATAGGAAAAATTTAAAATTTTGATTTTAAAAATACCATTCCCACGTTTTGCTTAAGGTACATGAATGAAACAGTAAGTAATCAATCAATAGTACTGATTGAGTGTTTACTCAGTAATCGTCATTGTACTAGGTGCTTGAGAGAGAGTACGGCAGAGTTAGTAGACCTGATAGCTCCAAAAGATTTTTCACTGTCCAGTCAACATTCCTGTTTCTCTCCTACAAAGAGGCTTATTGCTGCCTGCCAGTCTCCTTTCCCATAATGGAACAGGAAATTAATTTAAGTATCTTTATCTATACACACACAGTCTGTGTGTGTGTGTGTGTGTTGTGGGCATGCATGTAAAAAATTAAGGCAGGTGGAAAATGCATTGGATAAACAACATAACCTAGTGAAAGAAGCATGGGCTGGAGATTCAGAGGACCTGGATTCTAATCCCAACTCCACCACTGTTCTGCGGTGTGACCTTGGCCAAGTTACTTAATTTATCTGTGCCTCTGTTCCTTCATCTGTAAAAGCTGGGGATTCAATGCCTATTCTCCCTTCTACTTAGATTGTCAGTCCCATGTGGGACCTGATTATCTTGTACTGACCTCAGCATTTAGTATAGTGTCTGACAAAATAAGTGCTGCAAAAATACTATCAGATCAGACACAGTTTCTATCCCACATGGAATTCACAGTCTGAGGAGGAAGAAAAGCAAGTACTTAATCCTCATTTTATAGATGAAAAAATTGAAGCCCAGGGTCCTTACGTGAGTTTACCAAGGCCACACAATAGGCAAATGGTGGAGTCAGGATTAAAATTCAGGTCTTCTGACTCCCAGCCTTGTGCTCTTTCTATAGCTGTCCCCCAACGTTCTCCAAACTGTAGCATATGGCAGAACCCTTCGCCCTCTTAGAGAGGGAATTTCAACTCTTTCTCAAGAGTTCCTCTTCCCTAGCCCAGTTAACATATAATCCTCAGTGTCATTTGTCAAATTGGGATTGTCTGAGCTAGCAAAGCCAGGGAAGGGGTGGGAGAGTTGAATTCAGTCCCATCTGGAAATGCGAGTGCTCATCCAATCCCAAATTCCCATTTCAGATCACCCAAATTATCCTCCTTCCACTCTCCTTACACGACCCATCCAGAAAGCAGTGTTGTGTAATGGATAGAGCCTAGGCCTGGGTGTCAGCCACTTGGTTCTCGGTCCAGCCACTTGGCTGTTGTGTGACCTTGTGCAAGTCACTTAACTACTCTGTGACTCAGTTTCCTCATCTGTAAAATGGGAATTCAATCTCGTAGACAGTGAGCCCCATGAGAAACAGGGACTGTGTCCAACATGATTACTGATTTGTATAATCCAAGCACTTAGTACATTTGTACATTACAAGCTCTGTTACCGATTTGTACATTCCAAGTGCTTAGTACAGTGCTCTACACTTAGTAAGCGCTCAATAAATACTATTGAATGAATGAATGATTACCTTGTATGTACCCCACTGCTTAGTTTAGTGCCAGGAACAGAGTAAGTGCTTAGCAAAAAACACTTTTTAAAAAGTGCTTAGCAAATACCATTATGATTACAAAGATTAATAATTATAATTAATAATCATTAACTATAATTGATCTAGCTGTGGTTGGGGAATACCAGCTCTGTTGGCGTGGCTCAGTGGAAAGAGCACGGGCTTTGGAGTCAGAGGTCATGGGTTCGAATTCCGGCTCGGCCACTTGTCAACTGTGTGACTTTGGGCAAGTCACTTCACTTCTCGGTGCCTCAGTTACCTCATCTGTAAAATGGGATGAAGACTGTGAGCCCCACGTGGGACCACCTGATTCCCCTGTGTCTACCCCAGCGCTTAGAACAGTGCTCGGCACATAGTAAGCGCTTAACAAATACCAACATTATTATTATTATTACTTTCCCAAGTACTGTGCTGTGCACACAGTAAGCACTCAATAAATATCACTGATGATGATGATGATGATGATGAAGCAGCATGACATAATGGACAGAGCACGGGCCTGGGAGTCAGAAGACCTGGATTCTAATCCCAACTTCGCCACTTGTCTGCTGTGTGACCTTAGGCAAGTCACTTCACTTCTCTGTGCCTCTGTTACCTCATCTGTCAAACAGGGATTGGGACTGTGAGCCTCATGTGGGACAAGGAACTGTGTCCAACCTGATTTGCTTGTATCCACCCCAGCGCTTAGTACAGTGCCTGACCCAGAGTAAATGCTTAAGTATAATTATTAATATTATAATAAATATTATTATTTAGAGAAGCAGCGTGGCTCAGTGGCAAGAGCCCGGGCTTGGAAGTCAGAGGTCATGGGTTCGAATACCGGCTCTGCCACTTGTCAGCTGTGTGACTGGGCAAGTCACTTCACTTCTCGGGGTCTCAGTTAACTCGTCTGTAAAATGGGGATTAAGACTGTGAGCCTCACGTGGGACAACCTGATTACCCTGTATCTACCCCAGCGCTTAGAACAGTGCTCTGCACATAGTAAGCGCTTAACAAATACCAACATTATTATTATTATTATCATGCTATGCAGACAAAATGGGATTGAGACTGTGAGCCCCACATGGGACAACCTGATCAGCTAGTATCCCCCCAGGGCTTAGAATAGTGCTTTGCACACAGTAAGCACTTAATGCCATTATTTCCCCCCCATTTTCCTCTGCTCCTCCTCCTCTCCCTTCTCCTCCCCTCATCCGCTCATCCGCTCAACCGTATATATTTTCATTACCCTATTTATTTTGTTAATGAAATGTACATCGCCTTGATTCTATTTATTTGCTATTGTCTTAATGAGATGTTCATCCCCTTGATTCTATTTATTGCTATTGTTCTTGTCTGTCCGTCTCCCCCGATTAGACTGTAAGCCCGTCAAAGGGCAGGACTGTCTCTATATGTTACCCATTTGTACATTCCAAGCGCTTAGTACAGTGCTCTGTACATAGTAAGGGCTCAATAAATACTATTGAATTATTATTAAAAAGTGCTTAATGTGACCGTTCGGTGTAAGTGCCAGGAAGGCCACAAGGGGGCAGCCGACGCCCGGGAATGAATTTGTTTCCCAGACTTGGATCTTTGGCCGCCAATTTTACAAAACATTTTTCCAGAGTCTAGAGCGGCAGATTATATCCAAATCCTCCCCTGTAAAAAACATCGGAGACAAAAATGGGCTTGGTGTGGAAGTGCCCGTTGAGCATCGTGAAGGAGTGAAAAAGAAAAAAAGAAATAGGGTGATCCAATTGTGCATCCAAAGCAGGTGTATTGTCCCTCCCCTCTATTCCACATTCCCCTTCCTCTAATCCCACCTTCCTTCCCCTCCCGGGGAGAAGCCCCTGGCATTCCCATTCCAAACCCAAAGATAATAATGTTGGTATTTGTTAAGTGCTTACTAGGTGCCAAGCACTGTTCTAAGCGCTGGGGGAGATACAGGGGAATCAGGTTGTCCCACGTGGGGCTCACACACTTTTAATCCCCGTTTTACAGATGAGGGAGCTGAGGCACAGAGAAGTTAAGTGACGTGCCCACAGTCACACAGCTGACAAGTGGCAGAGCCGGGAGTCGAACTCATGACCTCTGACTCCGAAGCCCGGACCATTACCCGCTCCCCTCCAAGTGGCTCTTGTTGGGGAGAAATTATAAAAAGATCAGCAACCAGATGGAGAAGCAGCATGGCCCAGTGGAAAGAACACGGGCCTGGGAGTCAGAGGACCTGGGTTTAAATCCCAGATATGCCGACTGCTCGGCCAATTGCTAGCTGATCTAATCGATGCTTAGAATTCCTTAACTCCCATTCTCTCCTAGACCCCCTCCAATCTGGCTTCCGTCCCCTCCACTCTACCGAGACTGCTCTCTCTAAGGTCACCCGTGACCTCCTTCTTGCCAAATCCAATGGTTCCTACTCCATTCTGATCCTCCTTGACCTCTCTGCTGCCTTTGACACTGTCGACCATCCCCTCCTCCTCCATACCTTATCTCACCTTGGCTTCACGGACTCCGTCCTCTCCTGGTTCTCCTCTTACCTCTCTGGCCGGTCATTCTCGGTCTCCTTCGCTGGAGCCTCCTCCCCCTCCCATCCTTTAACTGTCGGAGTTCCTCAAGGGTCAGTTCTCGGCCCTCTTCTGTTCTCCATTTACACTCACTCCCTCGGTGAACTCATTCGCTCTCACGGCTTTGACTACCATCTCTACGCAGATGACACGCAGATCTACATCTCCGCCCCTGTCCTCTCCCCCTCCCTTCAGGCTCGCATCTCCTCCTGCCTCCGGGACGTCTCCACCTGGATGTCGGCCCGCCACCTGAAACTCAACATGAGCAAGACTGAGCTCCTCATCTTCCCTCCCAAACCCGGTCCTCTCCCAGACTTCTCTATCACCGTGGATGGCACGACCATCCTTCCCGTCTCTCGGGCCCGCGATCTCGGTGTCATCCTTGACTCGTCCCTCTCGTTCACCCCACGCATCCTATCCATTACCAAGACCTGCCGGTTTCACCTCTACAATATCGCCAAGATCTGCCCTTTCCTCTCCACCCAAGCGGCTACCTTACTGTTACGGGCTCTCGTTATATCCCGGCTAGACTACTGTGTCAGCCTTCTCTCTGACCTCCCTTCCTCCTCTCTCGCCCCGCTCCGGTCTATTCTTCACTCCGCTGCCCGGCTCATCTTCCTGCAGCAACGATCTGGGCATGTCACTTCCCTTCTTAAACAACTCCAGTGGTTGCCTATCGACCTCCGCTCCAAACAAAAACTCCTCACTCTAGGCTTCAAGGCTCTCCATCACCTTGCCCCTTCCTACCTCTCCTCCCTTCTCTCTTTCTACCGCCCACCCCGCACGCTCTGCTCCTCTGCCTCCCACCTCCTCGCCGTCCCTCGGTCTCGCCTATCCCGCCGTCGACCCCTGGGTCACGTCCTCCCGCGGTCCTGGAACGCCCTCCCTCCTCACCTCCGCCAAACTGATTCTCTTTCCCTCTTCAAAACCCTACTTAAAACTCACCTCCTCCAAGAGGCGTTCCCAGACTGAGCTCCTCTTCTCCCTCTACTCCCTCTGCCATCCCCCTTTTACCTGTCTGTAGCTAAACCCTCATTTTCCCCTTTTCCCTCTGCTCCTCCACCTCTCCCTTCCCATCCCCACAGCACTGTACTCGTCCGCTCAACTGTATATATTTTCGTTACCCTATTTATTTTGTTAATGAATTGTACATCGCCTCGATTCTATTTAGTTGCCATTGTTTTTATGAGATGTTCTTCCCCTTGACTCTGTTTATTGCCATTGTTCTTGTCTGTCCGTCTCCCCCGATTAGACTGTAAGCCCGTCAAATGGCAGGGACTGTCTCTATCTGTTGCCGACTTGTTCATCCCAAGTGCTTAGTACAGTGCTCTGCACATAGTAAGCGCTCAATAAATACTATTGAATGAATGAATGAATAGCTGTAATCACATTATTAATAATTACGGTATTTGTTAAGCAATTACTATATGCCAGGCACTGTAAAAATGATGGGATTTAAGTACTTACTATGTGCCAGGCACTGTACCATTCATTCATTCATTCATTCAATAGTATTTATTGCACACTTACTATGTGCAGAGCACTGTACTAAGCGCTTGGAATGTACAAATCGGTAACAGATAGAGACAGTACCTGCCCTTTGATGGGCTTATGGTCTAATCGGGGGAGACGGACAGAAAAGAACAATAGCAATAAATAGAATCAAGAATCAATAGAATAGAATAGAATAGAATCAAGTAACAAGCACTGGACTAAGTGCTGGGGTGGATACAAGCAAATCGGGTTGACAAGGTGACCTTAGGCAAGTCACTAAAAGTGTCTGTGCCTCAGTTTCCTCAACTGTAGAATGGAGATTCACTATCTGTTCACCTTATTACTTAAGACTGGGAGCCGCAAGTGGGGCAGGGAATGTGTCCAAACTAATTGACTTGTACCTATCCCAGTGTTTATAACAGTGTTTGACACACAGTTAAGTGCTTAACAAGTACCATAAAACAAAGAAACAAACTTATTGCCAACCAGTAATTGCTGTTTCCCTTCTCAGGGTCGCACTTGGAGAGTTTCCAGTACTCTACCAGTCTCGACTACGGGAGAGAGAGTCGAGTAGAGGCCTAATCATTCCATTCCTAGCTTAGCCAGTGGCTACCGGTGGAAAGCAATCTGCTACAAGTCAAAACTCCCCTGTGCTGGGCAGCAGTGGCACAGGAGAGAGTCAAGGGCAGAGACTCAAGTTTACTGCGTGGAAGGCAGCATGGTAAACCACTTCTGTATTTTTACCAAGAAAATTATGGATACTCTACCAGGATGATTGCAGATGGAGAACGGGGCGTTCTGGGAGAGACGTGTCCATGGTGTCACTAAGGGTCGGAAACGACTTGACGGCATAAGACAAGACAAATGCTGTTTGTCTCTGAGAAGCAATTTACAGAGCTGTGCTTGTCTTCCTGTGGGCACATGCACCTCTAAAAGGCAGTCATCTGCATGGAGAAATTCCTAAAAGTCTGCTTCTAGGACTTTAGTTGATGCCTGTTGGGTTTGAAGAATTTTCCAGGGGAGAGAAAGGGTATTCTAACATCTGCATCTGAGTTTCTTTATTGGATTCTCTAACATGGCTGCCTAGAATCAATCAATCAATCATTTTTATTGGGCACATACTGTGTGCAGGCACTGTACTAAGCACTTGGGAGAGTACAATATAAGACTTGGTAGACACGATCCCTACTCACAGAGAGCAGTGTGGGAAGCATCATGGCCTAGTGGAAAGAGCACAGGGCCTGGAAGTCAGAGGACCTGGGTTCTAATCCCAGCTCCTCTATGAACCCACTTTGAGACCTTGGGCTAGTCGAGTCGCTAATAGCATGGCCTAGTGGATAGAGGATGGGGCTGGGAGTCAAGAGCACCTGGGTTCTAACCTGGGCTCTGCCACTTGTCCGCTGCATGACCTAGACAAATCATTTAACTTCTCTGTGTCTCAGTTACCTCGTCTATAAAATGGGGATTAAGACTGTGAGCCGTATTGACTGTGAGCCTGTGTCCAACCTGAATAACTTGTATCTACTCCTGTGCTTAGAAGAGTGCCTGGCACATAGTAAGTGCATAACAAATACCATAAAAAAAAAAGCTCACCAGGTGGACTCTGGCCAGGATCTTGCTTACAGTGAAGAGTAATGAAATGTTTCACTAATTGCTGCGATCTTATCTTGTCCCTTCACCTTTCTTCATAAAGATGGTGATGATAGTGGCATTTCTGAGGTCTTGTGGACGTTTCATGCTGAAGGAGAGCTCACATTAAATGCTAAACCTCAGAGGGTACCGCTGCTGCTGGGAAAAAAAAAAAAAAACATATACAGCATAAAATCATGTATGCTTCCATGAGTTTGTTCTTTGGTCCTGCCTTTTAGTGACTAGAATTTTGGGCGTTTGTGTGAGTCTTTGTATAACTGGGAACACGGTGTGGAGTTCCTCAACCTCTCATCCCAGCTCTGCCACTTGTCAGATCTGTGACTTTGGACTTGGACTGTTTCTTCATATGTAAAATAGGAATAAAATACTTGTTTTCCCTCCCTCTGAGCCCCACATATGACAGAGTCTCAGTCCAATATGATTATATTCAGCATTTGGTATTTGTGAAGTACTGTTTGAAGATACAAACTTATCAGGTTGGATCCAGTCCCTGTCTTACATAAGTTCACGGGCTCAATCCTGAGTCACAAAGAAGTAAAGTGATTTTTCCCTAGGTCACACAGCAGGCAAGGGGTGGAGCTAGGATTAGAACTCAGGTCCCCTGACTCCCAGGCATGTGTTCTATCCACTAGGCCAAGCTGCTTGGCACGTAGTAAGCTCTTCATAAACATCATCACTGTCATCATCAACATTGATTTATTTTATCACTGGGGTCATGTAGACCTCATAGTATCATGAAATTATTTTGACGATACCGGCTAAGCAGAGTGGCCTCATGAAAATGAGATTTCCAGAAATTGTCACTGTGACATGCACTTCAAGTTCAGGAACCTGGGTGATGGAGGAAGGAATGACAATTCTGAATAGATCCACAGAGATGCAGACTGTCAGGATACCATCATTAAAGATACTATACAGTCCTGAACCACCTCTGAAGGTTTAGGATGGCTCCGGGCTCATTACCGACAAAAAGGGAATCATGAAGAGATGGAGACAATAATTCAACATTCTCCTTAAGACATCCTCTATTATTTTTTTAATGATATTTGTTAGGTGCTTATTATGTGCCAAGCACTTTACTAAGCTCTGAGGTCACACAGCTGACAAATGGCAGAGCCGGGAGTCGAACTCATGACCTCTGACTCCCAAGCCTGGGCTCTTTCCGCTGAGCCACGCTGCTCACATGTCAGCTGTGTGACTGTGGGCAAGTCACTTCACTTCTCTGTGCCTCAGTTACCTCATCTGTAAAATGGGGATTAACTGTGAGCCTCACGTGGGACAACCTGAATACCCTGTATCTCCCCCAGCACTTAGAACAGTGCTCTGCACATAGTAAGCGCTTAACAAATACCAACATTATTATTTCAGTTTTGTTGATCAAGTATGTGGCCAGGTCATCTCATTCAAGAGCTAACCACTGATCCAAAATGAAGAACAGCTAGATAGTCTTCTTCAGTGACTTTGGACTGATCCACAAAGCACTACTGCTCTAAAGATCATATACTTTACAATTACCAGAGTAGGAATTGTAAAATTAAGACATTTGAGGTCCTTAGCATTAGCCACTAGGAGGAAAAAGAAAGAACTTGAAGCAAAGGAGGCAACAGACTAAGCCATGGGGCTCACAATCTCAATCTCCATTTTACAGATGAGGTAACTGAGGCTAAGAGAAGTGAAGTAACTAGCCCAAGGTCACACGGCAGACAAGTGGCAGAGCCTGAATTAGAACTCATGACCTCCTGACTCCCAGGCCTGTGCTGTATCCACTACACCATGCTGCTTCACCCCCCACCCGCCCCCATTGCACTTATGTGTATCTATCGGTGATATTTTTTGAGTGCTTACTGTGTGCAGAGCATTATATTAAGCAAAATTGGTGGACACGTTCCCTGCCCACACTGAGTTTACAATCTAGAGGAGGAACATCCTATATATTATAGTCAGGAAACACCCTTACACACTGTTCAGAGTAGCATGAACATCCACTATTTTAGACAATCAACAGATGGAAGTGTTGCAGCTTAAGCAACTGTAAATAGTCTTACATACCCATCATTATACTCTCTTACTTCCTATCAATCAATCTTATTTACCGAGCATTTAATTGAGTGTAGAGCACAGTATTAAGTGATCGGCAGAGTACAGTATAATAGAAGCATTCGATAAATACAAGTGAATTAAATTCCCTGCCCACAACGAGAAGTCTACAGTCTTATCTGTCATCTATTAACTATCTGCTTTTCCCAGTAGTGTTAAGTTCCTTGAGGACAGGGATAGCGTCTATTCATTCAATCGCATTTATTGAGCGCTTACTATGTGCAGAGCATTGTACTAAGTGCTTAATTATGGTATTTGTTAAGTAGTATGTGCCAGAGACTGTACTAAGCACCGGGGTGGATACAAGCAGATCGGGTTGAACACAGCCCTTGTCCCATGTGGGGCTCACAGTCTCAATTCTCATTTTACAGATGCGATAACTGAGGCTCAGAGAAGTGAAGTAACTTGCCCAAGGTCACACAGCAGACAAATGACAGAGCCGGAATTAGAACCCATGACCTTCTGACTCCCAGGCCAGTGCTCTATCCACTACACCATTACTCTACTGTACTCTCCCAAATGCTTAGTACAGTGCTCTGCACAAAGTTGTTGCCCAATGAATGCCACTGGTTGATAGATTGATCTACTCATTCCTATTGTATGACTGACTTTAAAATCCCTCACATAACTGGGGCTCTCTAAGGAAGCTTTTTGAAATGGGAATTATTTAAGCTTGTGGTGGAGAGGGAACGTGTCACCAACTCTGTTATACTGTACTCTCCCAAGCACTTAGTACGGTACTCCGAACACGGTAATAGCTCAAAAAATATCATTGATAATTTATAAACTATTTCATCACATTTAATTATCTTATTTTCTGTCTCTGACACATAATAAGCACCTAATAATATACAGCTAAATAACTAACACTAAATGAATGAAATGCCTTCCCCAGCCTGAAACGGAGTGATGCACGGTGAATTCACTGAAATAACCTAATTGTTTCTACCTCTTGTTTGCAGTCTTATTCCAAGGTATTTTGAAACAGAATGAATTTTACAAGAGAAACAGAGTTAGTTTCAATGCGAACCTTTTTTTATTAAAGTAAGAATGTATTTATGCTAGAGAACAGTTTACATTCATGGTAAACCAGCAAGCATATTTTCAAGAGGTGCAAGTTCTCTTCAACATGTCCCCACATTTATTCTACATGCTTTTTCACTGGACACACCCTTGCCCCTCCCCACATATGCATACACACAGAGTCCCACGATGAACATAGACACGTGGCCATCTCCATTAGATTAGCTCTCACTTGAGGGTTCAGTACGGAGTCCAGTGCCCTTGATATTTCCAGGATTAATGACAATCTGTCTTAGAGATGAAGTGTTACTTGAGGACAACTACATCGGCCCAAAATGGCCTCACTGTAATCAGTCTGTTTCACGTCCCCAGACTGGACCACCCTTAGGACACTGATGGATCTTTTGGCCCCATGGGAGAAGCCTGGGCAGGCTGAGAGTATTTCAATCAATCAATGGTATTTATTGAGTGCTTACTGTGTGCAGAATACTGTACTAAGCCCTTGGGAGAATACAACACAACAAAGTTGGTAGACAGGAATCCTGCTCACAAGGAGCTCACCGGACCGTCATACTTCAGGGGAAAGGGTTATAACCCCTCTAGAAATCCTTGGCTCTGGCTCCTCAAGGTGATATCAGTAACTGGTTACCAGTTTGGGGGCTAGTGGGACGCCACTGGCCTGGCCAAAGAGAAAAGGTATTCCTCCAACAGTTTTAATAGCTAAGTTTGGGTCCAGCTGTGGAAGTTTCACTTGATGGACCAACCAATTCCTCCCTCAGCCCAGACCCTTGGCCAGGTCCCAGGTGGTGTGATTTCAAGGCATTACACCCTCCCTACCTTGGACTTTCCCTAGCGGGGTTGGTGGTGTGGGCTGAGGGGAGGCCATGGGGTGGGATGGAGGGCAGGGAATGGCTGTGGGGCACTAAAAGAGTAACTAAAGTGGCTAAACTGAGAGATACTATTTGCTATATTGGGGTAAATAAAAGCATCATTTTAATGCCAGTGGGCAGTGGGCTGGAGCGCTGAGAGCTGGAGGCTGCCAGTGGCGGGGGGGGGGAGGGGGGAAACCCCCAGGGGGTAGAAATGGATTGTGTCACCATCCCAGAGAATTCCCTATCTCACTAGCTGCTGGGGCCTGGCCAGAGATCCCTCTCCCCTGTATCCCTCCACCACAGGCTTCCTGGGCAGACGGGAATGAATCCAAGCAGAAGCCTGAAAGCCAGGCCTTGGGGTATCTGGAGGGAAGGCAAGGCCTTCCGGTTCAGGTAATGGGTTTGCCAGAGGAAAGAAGAGAGAAAATTGTGAGAAAAAGAAGCATTTTCCCCACCCCACCCCCCAAACCCCGGTTCTCATGTCCCCAGCAGCAGCAGTGGATTTCGATGGGACGTTAATTACTCTAATGCCGCTTGAGTTCTTGATTGCCATTTTGATTTGTAAAAAAGACTCGATGAGTCAAAGACTCAGATCCCCCCACCCCCCAACCCTCCACCCAGCGTGAATAGCTCCTCCGTCCATCGGCTCCCAGTCCGGACGGTTTCCGCCTCGGCCGAGCCGAGGGCCCAGACGCTCAGCCGTCTCCGGGCTCCAGTTCCCGGGGAGCTTCTTCAGGAGAGCCGTCCCTGTGGATCCGGCCGTCACTCTTCATGCCGTGGAACGTCTTCTTGAAGGCCTCCATCATAGCGTGAGCCAGCTTCTTGGCCTCCAGCTTGCTCTCACACTCCACGGCATGGCAATCCATCTGATAGGACAGGTTGTCATCCATCTCCCGATACACCCAGGCGAAGAGGTTCGGGCTGACCTTGTGGTCGGCCGTGCAATAGGCGATGCGGGCTACCTGGAAGGTGTCCGTGTGGACGGCGGCCTCCCCTCTGAGGTCCAGGTGGTGGAGCCAGACTTGGAAGGGCCGGATTTCCAGGATGGCGTTGGCCCGGCCGGGGTCATCTCTGGCCGGTGCGCGCTGCTTCCAGAGTTCGACGACCGCCTTCTCCGTGCATCCAGGTGAAAACTGCAGGCCCACGGAGGGGACTTTCCCCAGATACGTGACCTGAAAAGGGAGGGGGACGTGAGATCAGTCAATCGTTCATTCACTCATTCATTCAATCGAATTTATTGAGCGCTTACTGTGTGCAGAGCACTCTACTAAGTGCTTGGAAAGTACAGTTCAGCAATAGAGACAATCCCTGTCCACAAGGAGTATAGAAAGGGGGAGACAGACATCAAAACAAGTAAACAGGCATCAGTATAAATGAATAGCATTATAGATATATACATATATACACAAGTGCTGTGGGGTAGGGAGAGCAGGGTAGAGCAAAGAGAGCAAGTCAGGGCGACATGGAGGGGAGGGAGAACTGAGAAAAAGGGGGGACTTAGTATGGGAAGGTCTGTTGGAGGAGGTGAGCCTCCAGGAGGGCTCTGAAGGGGGGAAGTGGGATTGGCGGATTTGAGGAGGGAGGGTATTCCAGGCCAGAGGTGGGACGTGGGCCAGGGATCAACGGCCGGACAGGTGAGAACGAGGCACAGAGAGAAGGTTAGCACCAAAGGAGTGGATTGTGCAGGCTGGGATGTAGAAAGAGAGAAGTGAAGTGAGGTAGAAGGAGGCAAGGTGAAGGAGAGTTTTGAAGCCAATAGTGAGGAGTTTTTGTTTGATACGGAGTTCGATAGGTAACCACTGGAGACTTTTGGGGTGCGTGGCAGGGGTGACATGCCCGGAATGTCTCTGTAGAAAGATAATCCAGGCAGCAGAATGAAGTATGGACTCAAGTGTGAAGAGAAGGAGGTTGGGAGGTCAGAAAGGAGACTGATGCAGTAACACAATCGGGATAGGATGCATGACTGTACTAAGGTGGTAGCGGTTTGGATGGAGAGGAAAGGACGGATCTTGTTGATGTTGTGAAGGTAAGACCGGCAGGTTTTGGTCACGGATTGGATATGTGGGATGAATGAGAGAGCAGAGTCAAAGATGACACCGAAGTTGTGGGCTTCTGAGACACAAAGGATGGTTGTGCCGTCCACAGTGACGGGAAAGTCAGGAAGAGGAGAGGGTTTGGGAGGGAAATTAAGGGGCTCCGTCTTGGGCAGGTTGCATTTTAGGTGGTGTGAAGATATCCAAGTAGAGATGTCCTGACTGCAGGAGGAGAGGCAAGCCTGGAGGGAGGGAGGGAGAGAGAACAGGGAAGGAGATGTAGATTTGGGTGTCATCCTCATAGAGATGGCAGTTTAAGCCTTTGGAGCAAATGAGTTTGCCAAGGGAGTGAGTATAGAGAGTATAGATGGAGAACTGAAGGGGACAAAGAACTGACCCTTTAAGAACCCCTACAGTTAGGGGATGGGACGGGGAGGAGGAGCTCCTGAAGGACACTGAGAATGAACAGAGAGATAAGAGGAGAACCAAGAGAGAACGGAGTCCATTAAGCCAAGGTTGGATAATGTGTGGAGGAGAAGGGGAGGGCCCACAGTGTCAAAGGCAGCTGAGACGTCGAGGAGGATTAGGATAGAGTAGGAGTCCCTGGATTTGGCAAGAAGGAGGTCATCGGTGACCTTTGAGAGGGCAATTTCAGTGGAGTGGAGGGGGTGGAAGCCAGAATGGAGAGGGTCCAGGAGAGAGCTGGAGGAGAAGAATTTGAAGCAGTGAGTGTAGATGACTCACTCCTGGAGTTTGGAAAGGAAGGATAGGAGGGAGATGGGGTGATACATGGAGGGGGCTTTGGGGCAAGGAAGGGTTTTTTAGGATGGGGGAGATATGGGCATGTTTGAAGGCAGAGGGGAAGAAGCCATTGGAGAGTGAGTGGTTGAAGATGAAAGTAAAGGAGGGGAGGAGGGAAAGGGCAAGAGTTTTTGTAAGATGCGAGGGAATGGGGTCTAATGCTCATGCGAACGAACGGGTTGGCACTTGAGAGGAGGGAGGAGAACCCCTCTGAAGATCCTGCTGGGAAGGATGGGAAAGTTGAAAAGGGGTCGAGGGGGGATGGAGGAGGGGTGATTTTGGGGGGCTCAGGCCTAATGGTGTTAATTTTCCTAATGAAGTAGGTGGTTATATCTTTGGGGGTGAGACATGGGGGACAGGGAGGGACAGGGGACCTGAGGAGGGAGTTAAATGTCCAGAACAATTGACGAGGGTGATGGGCAGGGCTGTCAATAAGGGAAAAGTGGTCAATTTATTGAGCGCTTGATTTCGAGCGCCGTACTAATTGCTTGGGAGAGTACAATGCAACAGAGTTGATAGACCCATGGCATAGTGGATAGAGCATGGGCCAGACAGTCAGAAGGATATGGGTTCTAATTCCAACTCTGCCACTTGTCTGCTGTGTGACCTTGGCCAAGTCACTTCACTTCTCTGGGCTTTAGTTACCTCATCTGTAAAATGGGGATTGAGAATGTGAGCCCCATGTGGGACAGGGGCTGTGTCCAACCCAATTTGCTTGTATCCACCCTAGCGATTAGTACAGTGTCTGGCAAATAACAGATGCCACAGTCATAATTATTATTATCATTATGATCCCTACCCATAAGGAGCTTACAGTCCTTAGGGGGAGACAGACATTAGAATAGATTATGGATAGTGGAAAATAGTAGAGTATAAGAATATTTATTTAAGGGAAGCAGCAACATCCAGTGGAAAGACTATAGGCCTGGGAATTAGAAGACCTAGGTTTGAATTCCAGCTCCACCACGTACCTGCTTCACTATTTATCTGCTCTGTAACCTTGGACAGGTCACATAGCTTCTCTGTGCCTCAGGTCCCTCATCCACAAAATGGGGATTCAAAAACCTGCTTGCCCTCCTACTGAGACTTTAAACTCCATGTGGGTTTCGTGTAGCTTGTGTCTGTCCCAGTGCTTAGTAAAGTGCTTGGCAAATAGTAAGCACTTAACAAATACCACAATTATTAATTATTATAAATGCTGAGGAGGTGAAGTGCGTATCAAAATGCCCAAGAGGTGCACAGCCATATTTATACTTAAATGCAGAGAGGAGGATGGATAGGGAAAATGAGGGCTTAGTCTGGGAAGGCCTCTTGGAGGAGATATGATTTTAAGAGGGTTTTGAAGGTGGGGAATGAGGTGCACTGTGAGAAATGAAAGGAAGGGAGTCATAACACTGTCTTCCCATATGTTGCCGAATTGTACTTTCCAAGGGCTTAGTACAGGGCTCTGCACACAGTAGGTGCTCAATAAATACGATTGAATGAATGAATGAATGAAAAAAGAGCGTTGCACCAGCTCGGAAGAGATGCTCCAATTCCTCAGATTCGAGATGGGAAGGGAGCAGGAAAGGAAAAGTCTCAGATGGAAATGTCCTGAAGGGCACCTAAGAGGACTTGGGATCTTTTTTTATGGTACCTGTTAAGCACTTACTATGTGCCAGGCACTGTACGAAATGCTGGGGTAGATACAAGACAATCAGGTTGGACGCCATCCATGTCCCCATTTTCCAGATGCGGTAACAGAGGCACAGAGAAGTTAAGTGACTTGGCCAAGGTCACACAGCAGACAAGTAGAAAAGCTGGGATTAGAATCCAGGTCCTTCTGACTACTGGGCCTGTGCTCTATCCCCTAAGACACCTTCATCCACTACGATACCTCCATCCTCATAGAGTCTCCTGGGAAAATGCTTCCTTCTCCTCCTAGAAGTTGTTCCCCTTCATGGGGCATGATTAGCACAAGATAAGAGTTTAATAAGCATCATAACTATTGTAATTATTATCATGATTTAAAACCCTAAGGAAGTGTCTTCTCCGTGGTTTCGATGCATGGGAATAATTGAAATCCTGAGTAGTTTCTCTCTCCTCCAGGTGGCCACATGACTCCTTTGGGATCTGCCTCCCCCGCTTCATGGCTCCCGTGACTCTGCTCCCAGCCTGCCTTGTGCAAAGCTCGCCAGATGGATTTAAGTCACTGCAGATCACTCTCTTGACCTCTCCGTCCACCATATGACCAAGCAAATCCACCATATCTTCCAAGTCCCTCTGGAAGAGCTCTCAGGTCCTCTGACTGGCTCCACGCTCTATCTACTAGACTACGCTGCTTCTAAATACTTAATAAATACTTTTTATTAATGCACTTTTAATAAACACCTTTATTACTACTACTTCTAAAGGAGTTTGGCTCACAGCACACAGTAGGGAGAGTAGGTGGTTCTCTTTCTTGGCAGAAATCAGATGCCAAGAGGCCAGCTTGAAAACAGAAAGAGGTCTTGCTAGCATGGATGGGAGAAATAAAGTAGCAGGGAGTGTCAGTTACACAGCAATCTTTTCAGTCATGCTTTTGTTTTCTTTTTTAAATGATATTTGTTAAGTGTTTACTATGTGTCAAACACTGTTCTAAGGACTGGGGTATTTACAAGTTACTTAGGTTGGGCACAGTCCCTACACCTACCCTACCTCACAGTCCAAGTAGAAGGGAGAACATGCAGGAATTTACTTTCAGTTAGTGTTTAAGATATGAATATCCCTCAAAAAAAGGAAGGACGGTGAGATCAGGGGCTTTGGACAATTTAAACCAATCATGTTGTCTTATTTTCAGGGACACTACTCCTGGAATGTAGTCAGAAGATCCTGAGCACAGGAGAATGTTTATATTGAAGCATTTTCCCAATCTGATCTTATTTTCAAATATTTTTCTGCTGGATTTTCCTCAGAGACTAGAACACCAGACCTGCCCAGGAGGCAGCAATGTGTTGTCGGTCTTGGTCGATCTTGGACCAAAATCTCACTCTTGAAGCTCAAAGGCGATCAAAATCCCACAAGGACCAGAGCTGGGTTTCTCATCCAGAATCATCTTTGTTTTTGCCAGATGGGTAAAAATAATAATAATGATGGTATTTGTTAAGTGCTTACTATGTGCCAAGCAGTGTTCTAAGCCCTTTGGATAGATGGAAGGTTCTCAGGCGGTCCCACGTGGGGCTCACAGTCTTAATCCCCACTTTACAGATGAAGTAACTGAGGCACAGAGAAGTTAAGTGACTTGCCCGAAGTCACACAGCTGACAAGTGGCAGAGGCGGGATTAGAACCGACGACCTCTGTCTCCCAAGCTCGTGCTCTTTGCACTAAGCCACGTTGCTTCCCCAAGCAGTGGAAGAAGCAGCATCACCTAATGAGAAGACCATGGTCCTGAGAGTCAGAGGACCTGCGTTCTCATGCCGGCTACACTGCGTACCTGCTGGTTGACCTTGGGCAAGTTCATTCATTCTTTCAATCATATGTATTGCATGCTCACTGTGTGCAAGGCACTGTATTAAGCACCTGGGAGAATACAGTATAACAAACAGACACATTCCTGCCCACAACGAGCTTACAGTCTAGAGGAAGTCGTTTCACTTCTCTGTGCCTCAGTTCCCTCATCTGCAGAATGGGGATTCAATAAATGTTTTTCCTCATACTTAGACTCCGAGCCACTTGTGGGACCTGATTACCTTGTATCTACCCCAGAGCTCAGTACAGTGTCTGGTATATGGTAAGTGCTTACCAAATACTACAATTATTATTCTTAACTACGAAGAGAAATCAAGGATAGCAGTTCAACATTTCAAATGGCCAAATTTAAATTTGCAATATATTGAGGCAAAACCAAACACATTACCTCTCTCCAACTCCAGATTCGTAATCTTTCGAAAGAGCAATTCTCCAACTGACAAGGAAAGAATACTTGATATTTATGTAAAGGTATGTGTATATCTTTAAATTAAATATTATAAATTATTTATTCATATGAATGTCTGTCTACCTCTCTAGATTGAAAACTCGTTATGGGCAGGGAACGTATCTGCTAATTCTGTTGTACTGTACTCTCCCAACCTTTTAGTATTCATTCATTCATTCATTCATTCAATAGTATTTATTGAGCGCTTACTATGTGCAGAGCACTGTACTAAGTGCTTGGAATGTACAAATCGGCACAGTGCTCTGCACATAGTAAGTACTCAATAAATACCATTGATTGATTTCATTCATTCAATCGTATTTATTGAGTGCTTACTGTGGGAAGAGTATGGTATTAAGCTCTTGGGAGAGTACAGTACAACAATAAATGGACACATTCCTTGACCCCCAACAAGCGGCAAGTTCCTGTTATATTGTATTAGAGAAGCAGCGTGGCTCAGTGGAAAGAGCCCGGGCTTGGGAGTCAGAGGTCATGGGTTCAAATCCCTGCTCTGCCACTTGCCAGCTGTATGACTGTGGGCAAGTCACTTCACTTCTCTGTGCCTCAGTTACCTCATCTGTCAAATGGGGATTAACTGTGAACCTCCCGTGGGACAACCTGATTACCCTGTATCTACTCCAGCACTTAGAACAGTGATCTGCACAGTAAGCGCTTAACAAATACCAACATTATTATTATTACTCTCTGAAGTGCCTAGTACAGTGCTCTGCACACAGTAAGCACTCAGTAAATGAGATTGATTGATTCCATTTAAAATGAAGTGAGCGAGTCAGGATTTCTGAGCTTGGTGCCAAGGAAAGGGAAGGGCAGGGAAAGGAGAACGACACAGAGAGGGACATGGAGACACAGGTGGAGACAGACACAAAGGCAGAACCCATCACTTGCAAGACCACTAGACAGATTCAGGCAGGGATCCTAGACACAGGGTCAAAGCAGCATGGCCTAGTGGATAGTGCTTAGACCTGGGAATCAGAAGGTCATGAGTTCTAATTTCAGATCTGCCACCTGTCTGTTGTGTGCTCTTGGACAAGTCCCTTCTCTTCTCTGTGCTTTAGTTACCTCAGCTGTAAAATTGGGATTAAGACTGTGAACCCCATGTAGGACAGGGACTGTGTCCAACCTGATTTGTTTGTAACCAGCCCAGCACTTAGTACAGTGTCTGGCACATAGTAAGCATTTAACAAATGTCACTATTATTATTATTATTTTACTACCAGTGTAGCAAGAAAGAATTGAGCTGGCACAGGGCAAAATCATTAAATTTATTGTACTTTCCTCACCCTGATGAATTATGTTGACATTCAATAGGGACTGGGTTAGGATAGAATTATAGAATGAGCTAACAAAAATCAAATCGGAGGTCCATTGCGGTTTAATCGTGCTTGCCAAAAAATGTAAGAATCCTGATGGTTTTACAATAAAAGGAATGCATTCTTCTATCAATAAGCATGGCTTACACTGTGGATAGTGTATGCCAAATATCGCTTTCCTGGGGGTGAAGTCGTGGGTGGATATTGTGCACCTCAAAATTTGGAAGGTGACCTACGACACTGTTGTGGGCAGAAGATTTTTCAATAATAATCATAATAATAATGGTATTTTTTAAGCGCTTCCTATGTGCTAGGCACTTTATTAAGCTTTGGGACCAATACAGGGAAATTGGGTTGGACATAGTCTCCGTCCCACATGGGGCTCACAGTCTTGAATCCCCATTTTACAGATGAGTTAACAGAGGCACAGAGAAGTTAAGTGACTTGCCCAAGGTCATCCAGCAGGCAACTGGTGGAGCCAGGATTAAAACCCACGTCCTTCTGACTCCCAGGCCTATGATCTATCAAAGGCTGTTGGTCGGCGTAGACTGTCACTAACACCTCTTTTCAGTTTCCAGTCCACTTTCACAGTGACTTCGTTGGTACATCCCTAGTCCTAAAGCCGAGTGTCCAGGGGGGCAAACTTTTTTTTAAATGGCATTTGTTAAGCACTTACTATGTGCCAGGCACTGTACTAAGCACTGGGGTAATACAAGTTTGGCTGGACGCAGTCCATGTCCCACATAGGGTTCACAGTCTTAATCCCCATGTTACAGATGAGGTAACTGAGGCTCAGAGAAGTGAAGTGGCTTGCCCAAGGTCACACAGCAGACAAGTGCAGTGGCAGAGCTGGGACTAGAACCCAGGTTCTTCTGACTCCAGGCCAGTGCTCTATCCATTAGGCCATATCATCACACAGTTCACCCAAACATCCTGGTGGCCCTTTTGGAGAGCAAATACTGGTCTAGATGGGTCCTAGGCTCTTCTAGATTGTGAGCCCGTTTTGAGCAGGGATTGTCTCGATTTGTTGCTGAATTGTACTTCCCAAGCACTTAGTACAGTGCTCTGCACACAATAAGCACTCAATAAATAATTTTTCAAATAAATTCATTTGAAAAAATGAATGAAGACTAGATTCTGAACTAATGTCAGCATTTCTTACTGTCTTCGGGTACTGAAGATCCATGCTCACCATTTCTTCCCCTCTTCAAAGCCCTACTGAGAGCTCACCTCCTCCAGGAGGCCTTCCCAGACTGAGCCCTCCCTTTCCCTCTTCTCCTCCTCCCCTCCCCATTCCCCCTACTCCTTCCCTCTGCTCTTCCCCCTTCCCCTCCCCACAGCACTTGTGCATATGTGTATATATTACTCTATTTTGTTAATGATGTGTAGATATCTATGATTCTATTTATCTTGATGGTACTGACGCCTGACTACTTGTTTTGTTTTGTTGTCTGTCACCCCATTTAGACTGTGAGCCCGTTGTTGGGCAGGGATCGTCTCTGTTGCCGAGTTGCACATTCCAACCGCTAATACAGTGCTCTGCACATAGTAGGTGCTCAATAAATAAGAATGAATGAATGAAGTACAGTCATTATTCACCACTGGCTTTAAAACACTGTCAGTTCTCCCCATCCTACTTGAGCTCTCTCCTTTCCCACTGTAACCCAGCTCTCATACTTTGCTCCTCTAACGCCAACGTACTCATTGGCCCTTGATCTCATCTCTCTCGTTGTTGACCCCTTGCTCACTTCCTCCCTCCTGCCTGGAGCTCCCTCTCCTTTCCAACCCAACAGACCTCCACTTTCTCCATCTTCCCATCTTCGCAGCCCAGCGTGGCTCAGTGGAAAGAGCCTGGGCTTTGGAGTCAGAGGTCATGGGTTCGACTCCCGGCTCTGCCATTTGTCAGCTGTGTGATTGTGGGCAAGTCACTTGACTTCTCTGTGCCTCAGTTACCTCATCTGTAAAATGGGGATTAACTGTGAGCCTCACGTGGGACAACCTGATTACCCTGTATCTACCCCAGCGCTTAGAACAGTGCTCTGCACATAGTAAATGCTTAACAAATACCAACATTATTATTAAATGTCAAGTTTTCCTAAGTCATGATTTCTGTAGCCTCTTTCTCCTGAATTTTTAAGAGTAATTGTCCCACCACCTTAGCAGGTGTGACAGTCCCAGAGTTTGGGAGAATTTAATGCCCCGATCCCTTCCACTGATGGTCACTGACAAGGAGAGAGAAGGGACACCAGGCTGAAATGGCACTCTAAAATCTTCCCGTTCAACAATAATCACGGACACGCTCAACCTAAACCTAATTCACCGTTCAAGGATTGTGAAATCGTGAAGAGAGGCAAAGTGAGCAGTGGGAAGTACAGCTTTGCTACTTATTGCTTGGAAGGGATGGTTGTGACAGATGGCACTGTATTAGTGATTTCATGATAACTGCATAATGGTTCTGGATTGCTTCCACTCCCATGGGCCTGGCAATATCCTAATTCAGGAAGTCCCAGCGCTTAGGCTGGCACGTGCCCAGAAGGACACCCTCCAGATGACTGGGGTCTCCTCACCCACTGCCAGGAGCCTGCTGAGACTGTGTTTAGACTGTGAGCCCGTCACTGGGAAGGGATTGTCTCTATCTGTTGCCGAATTGTACATTCCAAGTGCTTATACAGTGCTCTGCACATAGTAAGCGCTCAATAAATACTATTGAATGAATGCTGAGCATGCTGGGGGTTCAATTTCAGGCAGGAAGGAACTACCGGGCAGAGTCCCCAGCAGCAAAACAGCATGGCATAGTGGATAGAGCACAGGCCTGGGTGTCAGAAGGTCCTGGGTTCTAATCCCAGCTCCACCGCTTTTCTGCTCTTTGACCTTGGGCAAGTCACTTCACTTCTCTGGGCCTCAGTTACCTCATCTGTAAAATGGGGATGGAGACTATGAGCACCAAATAGAACACGGACTGTGTGTATCCTGATTAGCTGGTATCGATCCCAGTGCTTAACACAGAGCCTGGCACATTGTAAACGTTTAACAAATACCATCATCTACAGTCAGGACAATGTGGGAAGGCTGTAGAGTTTGGCTCCAGGAAGTTGGACATGGTATATGGCTGGAAGGAAGGTGGGTGAGGATGGGGAGTGGGAGTGGACCGGGTGAATGCATAGTTGTTGTCTGCGAGAAGGGGTGGAGGGGGTGGCACCCATCCAGGCTTGAAGGAGGTAGATTCAAAGCAACAAAAGGAAAATATTTTTCACACAGTGATGGGTGAGCATATGGAATTTGTTACCACGGGAAGTTATGCAGCCAAAAATATCAGCAGGTTCAAAAAATTCACAGATGAGAGGCCCAAAATGGAACACAAGAGGGAAAATTAGGAACACAGAGAGGAAGGTAGGAATATTGTATGGCCATCCTCTGTACATTAGATTGGATGTCAAGAAGAGCAACCATCACCTTGCACCCCCAAGAACCTTATTGCCCCTGTCGGAGGCAGGTACTGGGATGCTGATGTAATGGCACAAATCACTCACTGTCTTTCATTTTTGTGCATCAAAGCTTGAACATTGAACATTTGGTTTTATAATAATAACACTAAAATAATTGTGGTATTTGTGAAGCACTCATTATGTGCCAGATACTGTACTAAGAGCTGGGGTTGATACAAGCAAATCAGGTTGGACACAGAATCTGTCCCATATGGGGCTCACAGTCTTAATCTCCGTTTTAGAAATGAGGAAACTGAGGCACAGAGAACTGATGTGACTTGCCCAAGGCCACACAGCAGACAAGTGGCAGAGAATCTACTCTAGGGTCACACCGTTTAGTCAGTTCCACATCCTCTCCCTGCGGTCCATAGAGCCTGGACCATATAGCAATCTCATCTGACTTCTGTTCGCTCTACCACAGCCGCTTCGGGCAGCGATCCGCTTCCATGACGGCGGGCTTCCCAATTTCCCTGCTAAGGCCTCCTCTGCATTCTGGCACTTTTTCATTCTGTTTACTCTGAGTGAGTTCTCGAAGCACAACATTCAGGCTAGTCTAGGAAAACATCAAAAGTGAAGTTGTTTCTCATTTGCATTGCTCGCCAAAAATGCACTTAGTGGTCCCACTTTGCAAATACATGTTTGTAATCGGGATGCATGTGGTTCCTTAAGGCAGAGCATGGATTTCTCAGGCAAAGGTGCCAGATTTTATTTGAGGCAGTCTCACGTCCCTTGCTACCACACTATTCTGGGCTTGACGGATTTTTATTTTCACGGAATTTTTCTGAAGCAGATTTATCACTCAGAATTCAGGAGTATACATCCAAGGCTGTCTGGGTGGATTGCATCGACAGCATTCCCGAGCCCAGATGTCAGGACTGATTAACGAAAATCTTGCTCTTCAGCTGGCCTGTTCAAGTCAGGAATGAATGGATTCCTTTAAGTAGGAAAGTTTCATCCCCACCCAGTGGCTGGGAAGGAGCCCAACATCCATGGAACTCCCTTAGCCTAGGGATCCTGAGAGATTGGTGCTACTTCTTGCTAATAACTGTGCTATTTGTTAAGCTCTTACAATGTGCCAGGCACTGTACTAAGCGCTGGGGTGGGTACAAGCCAATCGGGCTGGCCGTAGTCTGCTATATCTTTATTCTTCCTCTTGCTTTCACTGTTTATTTGTAAATGATTTTTTACTTATCCCCCATCCCCCCATTAAACTGAAAGCTCCTTGTAGGCAGGGCAGCATTCTCCTAAACACGTAAACCCACTGTAGGCGGGAAACATGTGTACCAACTCTGTTATATAATAATTATGGCATTTGTTAAGCGCGTACTATGTGCCAGGCACTATGCCAAGTGCCGGGGTTGATACAAGCTAATCAGGATGGACACAGACTCAAAGAAGCACAAAGAAGTGAAGTAACTTGCCTAAAGTTACACAGAGACAAATGGTGGAGCTGGATTAGAACCAATGACTTTCTGACTCCTAGCCCCCTGCCCTATCCACTACACCATGTTACTTCTCTAAGTACTTTCCCAAGTGCTTAGTACAATGTTCTGCACACAGTAAGTGCTCAATAAATACCATTGATTGATTGATTGACTTAGTACAGTGTGTAGCCACAGTAGGTACTCAATAAATACCACTGATTGATTGTCTCCCACTGGGGAATTCTGATGCTCTCAATGGAAGTGTCCCCAAGTAAATAGGACAGAAAGTGCTCTTGGAAGGAGAAACACTTTTAGAAGACAGAATTTCTGGAGAGACAAGGCCAATCAAAAAAAAAAAACCAAAAAGCCCACAGCCTTTTTTCAGGCTTCCAGAAAGACATGGGTCCCAAACAGGAACCAACAGATTCCCGAACTGGGATGCTCACTTCCAAGCGAAACAAAATGGCATAGAATTGAAGGGGAGCTTTTCCCTCACGTCTACCAAAAAAGTCTCCTGGGCCCCAACGTGTTCACTGGGTGCCAATGACGCTGGTTCATTCCAAATGGAAAAATGGTTCGAGAACAGTCTCTGAATGGAAACCAATCCTGTCTGGACCACCAAGGCAATGTTAGCTTTTCGGCTGCATGAACAGCAGTCGGGCAGAACGGCCCGGGGAATCACTTACATTCATGGAAGGGAGTGTTCTGACTACCCAGACGGTGGTGCCTGCAGGAATCACCCTTCCTTGCTCATTCTGTTCTAGTCCAAACTTGACTTCTCTGAGGCTTCGCTTGCATTGTGGTCTTCCTTCTCCCTCTGTCTCTCCCCTTTCACTCCCCTTTAGAAGGGTCACCACCCTTTTGAGGATAAGGAGCCTCATTTATAAACAAACACCAAATGACTGGCTTTTATATGGCATAAAGGAAAGAGTATTACTGATGTGGGAATCTTCTCCCACAACAGAGATAACTGGATTTGTAGATTCCAACCCCGGACCACATGCCCTCCTGAAGTCCCCATCCTTTCCACCCTGATTCCTCCTGCTACTGGAACAGGTGAAGTCTGTGAGGATGATCATTTCTGAGGACCCACTGTTATTTCCCAAAGGGTAGGAGAATGCTCTTACCTAATGGATATACAGAAAATGGAGGCTGCATCAACTGCCAACAGAATGCAAGACAGTACCCTAACAAATACCATCGCTCAGTGTCCAGCTTCTCTTTCTGGAAAATCAACTCCCTTGCCCTGCTCTTCCAATAAAGTCTCCAGTGACCTCAACCTCTCCACACTGGCTCATTCCATTGGCTCCTCTGGGCACAGAATGAAGATTCATACACAAGTTAAATGGCCTCTCTCAATTTTTCCCATTTCGTTCTGATTCAAAATAGGGTTACCAGTTAAAAACTGTCCTCAAAGTGATAAAAGTCAATGCTCTCATTCATTCATTCATTCATTCATTCATTCATTCATTCATTCATTCAATCATTTGCATTTATTGAGCACTTAATGCTTTCCATCCCAACGGTGGATGATGATCTTTTTCCAAATCGTCCCCCTCCTCAAGCATCTTTTCGGAATCACTGAGCCTTACCAAAGCCGAGGGAGGGAAGAATTCTGAGCGGAAGATGCTGTTGGGTAGCTGTCACTCTCCTCCCTAATTTCCCAGAATCCCCCATTCAACCCACCTGTTGACCATTCCCAGCCAGGTAGGCTTCACCCAGAAAGTCCGTTAGATGTCGCTGCCAATCCAAGCAGGAAGGCCCCGGGGGCAGCCAATCCTCTAGGTCACAGTGGGAAATTATAATAATAATAATGATGATGGTATTTGTTAAGCACTTCTTAAGTGCCCGAGGCAGGACACTGACCTTCCTGCAGTCGTGCTGATGGAGCAGGGCTTTGACCAGCTGGCAGGCAGACGTGAACTGACTGTGCAGAGCTTTGGATCCGTGGCCACAGAGAAACTCAGACCTCTCCCAGACCTCACCCTGTCGCCTGAATACACAGCTGTTAACTCAGCCTAGGAGGAGCAGGCCACCACAGTGCTGAGAACTGACTCTTGACGCATCCACACAGCCAGTTAATTTCACATCTAACTTTTATCTATTCACTCTGAAAAATCCTCCTGTGTGGGAACTGCAAGGTGTGTCCTTTCTCACCCACCTGAGGAGCCTGTAATTAATCTCCAGAAACTCCAGATTAAGCGGCTCACGCACAGAACATCCACTCAGAACATTCTCTCTTCAACCACCCTGACCTCACCACGCCCCCTCAGTCCCCTCAACCCATGCCTGTTCTTTCTTGTTTCTGCTCCATATCCCATTCCTGAAAATCACTATTCTCCCAAGCGCTTAGTAGAGTGCTCTGCACACAGTCAACGTTAAGTAAATACAACTGAATGAATAAATGAGTGAACCCCTCACACCATATTCCCTCCATCTCCACTCCACGGCCCCGACTAAGCATCAAACTGAAATTCTTCACCGTCGGTTTTAAGCGGTGTGGCCTAGTGGAAAGAGCATGGTCCTGTTGAGACAGAGGACCTGGGCTCTAATCTTGGCTCCACCACTTGCCTGCTGAGGGACCTAGGGCAAGTCACTTAACTTTTCTCAGTTTCCTCATCTATAAAATGAGGACCTATTCTCCCTCTTAACTTAGATAGCGAGCCCTGTGTGGGACAGGGACTGTATCCAACCTGACTATCCTGGATCTACTCCAGGGCTAGGTACATAGGAAGCGCTTGATAATATCACAGTTATCATTAAAGCACTCAACCACTCCTCTCTTACCTACGTTACCTTGCTGATTTCCTACTACAACCCAATCTGTACATACCAACCTGTTCACTGAACCTCAGTCTCGTCTAACCGCACATCTTCCCTTGGATATCACTTCTGTCTCCACCTACAAATCCCTCCTAAAGTCACATCTCCTCCAAAAGGCCTTCCCTGACTGAACCCTTATTTCCCTTATTCACCCTCCCTTTGCATCTGAATTAGCATGGCATAGTGGTTAGAGTATGCGCTTGGGAATCAGAGGGTCATGGGTTCTAATCCCCGATCTACCACTTGTCTGCTATGTGACCTTGAGCAAGTCACTTCACTTCTCTGTGACTCAGTTACCTCATCTGGAAAATGGGGATTGAGACTGTGAGTTGCACAAGGGACGGGCCCTGTGTCCGACTCGATTTGCTTGTATCCGCTCCAGTGCTTAGTACAGTGCTGGATACATAGAAAGTGCTTACCAAATACCATCAGTATGATTATCTGCATCGCCTATGCACTTAGATCTGTACCCCTTTAAGTACTTTGATAGTCACCCCATCCCCAGCCTTATAGCACTTCTGTCTTGTCTGGTCTTTTGCGTTCGAGTCATCTCTGACCCATAATGACACAATGGACACATGTCTCCCAGAATGCCCCAACTCCATATGCAATCGTTCTGTAGTGTATCCAGATAGTTTTCTTGGTGAAAATACGGAAGTGGCTTACCATTGCCTCCTTCCGTACAGTAATAATAATAATAATGTTGGTATTTGTTAAGCGCTTACTATGTGCGGAGCACTGTTCTAAGCGCTGGGATAGATACAGGGTAATCAGGTTGTCCCACGTGAGGCTCACAGTCTTCATCCCCATTTTACAGATGAGGGAACTGAGGCACAGAGAAGTGAAGTGACTTGCCCATAGTCACACAGCTGACAAGTGGCAGACCCGGGATTTGAACCCCTGACCTCTGACTCCCAAGCCCGTGCTCTTTCCAATGAGCCATGTAAACTTGAGTCTCCACCCTCACCTCTCCTTCGCTACTGCTGCCCAGCACAGGTGGGTTTTGACTCGTAGCAGATTGCCTTCCACTCGCTAGCCACTGCCCAAGCTAGGAAGGGAATGGGTAGGCCTCTGCTTGACTCTCCCTCCCAAAATCGAGACTGTTAGAATACTGGCAACTCTCCAGGTGCTATCTTGAGGAGGGAGCACTTATGTACATAGCCTCATAATCTGCCATTTCCTCTACCTGGAATTTATTTTAATGTCTGTCTTCCTCTGTAGACTGTAAGTTCCTTGAAGGCACGGATTGTGTCTACCAACTCTATCGTACTGAATTTACTCAAGTGTGTAGTAAAGGTCTCTGGACTCAATAAGGACTTAATAAATGGAGAAACAGCATGGCCTAGAGAAGCATCACAGCCTAGTGGAAAGAGCACGGGTCTTGGAATCAGATGAGCTGGATTCTAATCCCAGTTTTGCCAACTGTTTGCTGCTTTACCTTGGGCAAATCACCTAATTTCTCTGTATTTCAATTCTCCCATACTCCTTCCTACCTAGACAGTGAGTCCCATGTGGGACAGGGCCTGCGTCCAACCTAATAAACTTGTATCTACCCCAGTTCTTAGAACAGTGTTTGAAAGATAGGATGTGCTTTACAAATACCATAAAAATAAATAAATAAATATCACTGATGGATTCATATGCCAACCACTATACTAAGCACTGGAGTAGATACAATAAAATGCAGATCAGACACAGACTCTGTTCCACCTGGAACTCACAGTCTAAGGGAGAGGAAGAATAGGTATTTAATCCCCATTTTACAGAGGCGGGAACTAAGGCACAGAGAAGTGAAGTGACTTGTCCAAGGTCACACTGCAGGCAAGTGACGGAACTAGGATTAGAACCCAGTCTTCTGACTCCCAGGACAATACTCTTTCCATGAGGTCACACTTCTTACTCTAATTGTAAGATGGGCAATTTAAAAAACTTCATTTCGCCATTCCCTTGACTCTCACTCCACCCTATCCCACAGTTTCCCCAATCCAAGGATCTCCCCAGCCAGGGCCATAGCTAGCCACCCCTTTCCCCCCACCCCCCCCCACCCCCGGCCCCCCTTGCCCACTGTCCCAAACACCCCTCATTTTTTATTTTTCTCTCAAATGCAGGTGGTGAAAATGGGGAAATAGATGGAGATGGGGAAACTTTGGGCAGCCAGGATGTCCCCATAACCCAAACATCCCACCTGCCAAATCCCATCCTCTTCCCTTTAGGCAGACAATACTGGGATCCCTGTGCTTGTGGGGGTTCCAGGAGAGGTTAGGTTCCAAATGTTTCCTTTTTATGGTATTTGTTAAGTGCTTAACACTTAACAAGCCAAGCACTGTACTTACTATATCCTGGGGTAGCTACTTCATCTGTAAAATGGGGGGTGAGACTGTGAGCCCCATGTGGGACAGGGACTGTGTCCAACCCAATCTGCTTGTACTCACCCCACAGCTTAAAACAGTGCCTGGCACATAGTAACAAATACCACTATTATTATTATTATTATTGTTACAACCTGATCAGGTTGGACACAGTCCAATCAGCCGGTCAGTCATATTTATTGAGTACTTACTGTGTGCAGAACATTGTACTAAGCACTTAGCACTGTATTAACACTGTCCCACTTGGGACTCACAGTCTTGATCAGCATATTACAGATGAGGGAATTGAAACACAGAGAAGTGAAGTGACTTGCCCAAGGTCATGCAGCAGGCAATTAGCAGAACTGGGATTAGAATCCAGGTCCTTCTGACTCCCAGGCCCGTGCTCTATCCACTAGGCCACACTTCTGTCTCCCAAACCTGAGATGGGTGAGTGGGGATGGGGTGCGGGTGAGGGCTGGGAGTGTGAGGATTAGACTGGAAGGAGGGCAGGTTAAGAGAAATAAAATAACTGTAAAATGGGGACTGAGGCCATGAGCCTTCTGTGGGACAGGGACTGGGTCTAATTTCCTTTGCTTGTATAATAATAATAATAATGATGTTGGTATTTGTTAAGTGCTTACTATGTGCAGGGCACTGTTCTAAGCACTGGGGTAGATACAGGGTAATCAGATTGTCCCACATAAGTCTCACAGTTAATCCCCATTTTACAGATGAGGTAACCGAGGCACAGAGAAGTTAAGTGACTCACCCAAAGTCACACAGCTGTCAAGCGATGGAGCCGGGATTAGAACCCATGAACTCTGATTCCAAAGCCTGGGCTCTTTCCACTGAACCACACTGCCTCTCAACCCCAGTGCTTAGTACAGTGCCTGGCATAAAGTAAGTGCTTAACAATTCATTCATTCAATAGTATTTATTGAGCGCTTACTATGTGCAGAGCACTGTACTAAGCGCTTGGGATGAACAAGTCGGCAACAGATAGGGACAGTCCCTGCCGTTTGACGGGCTTACAGTCTGATCAAGGGAGACAGACAGACAAGAACAATGGCAATAAATAGAGTCAAGGGGAAGAACATCTCGTAAAAACAATGGCAACTAAATAGAATCAAGGCGATGTACAATTCATTAATAAAATAAATAGGGTAACGAAAATATATACAGTTGAGCGGAGGAGTACAGTGCTGTGGGGATGGGAAGGGAGAGGTGGAGGAGCAGAGGGAAAAGGGGAAAAAGAGGGTTAAGCTGCGGAGAGGTAAAGGGGGGATGGCAGAGGGAGTAGAGGGAGAAGAGGAGCTCAGTCTGGGAATGCCTCTTGGAGGAGGTGAGTTTTAAGTAGGATTTTGAAGAGGGAAAGAGAATCAGTTTGGCGGAGGTGAGGAGGGAGGGCGTTCCGGGACCGCGGGAGGACGTGACCCAGGGGTCGACGGCGGGATAGGCGAGACCGAGGGACGGCGAGGAGGTGGGCGGCAGAGGAGCGGAGCGTGCGGGGTGGGCGGTAGAAAGAGAGAAGGGAGGAGAGGTAGGAAGGGGCAAGGTGATGGAGAGCCTTGAAGCCTAGAGTGAGGAGTTTTTGTTTGGAGCGGAGGTTGATAGGCAACCACTGGAGTTGTTTAAGAACGGGAGTGACATGTCCAGATCGTTTCTGCAGGAAGATGAGCCGGGCAGCGGAGTGAAGAATAGACTGGAGCGGGGCGAGAGAGGAGGAAGGGAGGTCAGAGAGAAGGCTGACACAGTAGTCTAGCCGGGATATAACAAATACCACAGTTATTATTATTATTATTATTATTATTATTGAGGTTTCTCAGGGATGTATTGGAGGAAAACACTACTGACAGCGAAGTTCACTGTGAGTGAGTATGCGGCTGAAAAGAGAAATGCAGGATCCTCAGTCCTGGCCATGTTGGGCGTCCAAAAAGCGTTGTGCCTCGTTGTTTTGTTGTGTTTAACATTTGCAGCCTCAGATGCTGTTTTCTCTTTTGCCTCCTCTGACTCTTTCCATGGAAAGCTTTTGCTCAGAGAGAGCCACTCCCTTCTTGATGGCAGTGAGCCATGCTCGTCTATCTTCAGCAGCTGACTTTCAGTTTTCAGCTGGGATAAAGTAATGTCTGAGGCTTCCCAGGACTTTGCATTTGGATAGATAAGCAGCGTGGTCTAGTGGATAGAGCATGAGCCTGGGAATCAAAAGGCCTTGAGTTCTAAGCCCTGCTCTGTCATTTGCCTGCTGTGTGACCTTGGGCAAGTCACTTCAATTCCCTCGCCTTAGTTACTCATCTGTAAAATATGGATTAAGACCGTGAGGAGCCCCATGCAGGATAGGGACTGTGTCTAACCTGATTCCCTTGTATCCACCCCAGTGCTTAGTACAGTGCCTGGTACATAGGAAGAGCTTCACAAATATCACAATTATTATTTGCACCCTTTATTTGCCCCTCCCTCAGTCCCACAGCACTTATGTACATATCTGCAATTGATTTATTCATATTAATGTTAACTATCCATAATCTATTTATATTAATGTCTGTCTCCACCTCTAGACTTTAAGTGTGTTGTCGTCAGGGAACATATCTACCAACTCTCTTATACTGTAGTCTTCCAAGCGCTTAATACTCTTAATATTCTGCACACGGTAAGCACTCATTAATACTGCTGATTGACTGATTGATTGAACTGTAGTATTTGTTAAGCATTTACTATGTGCCAACCACTGTATCAAGCACTGGGGTAGAGGCAAGATAATCCGGTTCCACTTGGGGAATCACAGTCTAAGTAGGAGAGAGAACAGGTATTGAATTTCCATTTTGCAGATGAGGGAACCAAGGCCCAGAGAAGTTAAGTGACTTGCCCAAGCCCACATAGCAGGTACGTGATAAAGCCGGGATTAGAACCCAGATCCTCTGATTTCCAGGCCCATGCTCTTTTTCACTAGGCCTTGCTGCCAAATGGAAATTATTGAGTAATTATTGTGTGCAGAGCACTGTACTAAGCACCTGGGAGGGTATAATACAAAAGTAATAAAATGTTCCCTGTCCACAAGGAGCTGAGAGTCTAAAATCCCCCACTTCCTTCTACTCATCATTACTCTAACTTCTCATGACCTTTGAACCAGAGATTACTAAACAAATGCAGAACTAGATGAATACAAAAAAAAAAACCCATAAAAAAACAAGTTTTTGTGGATTTGAGCACCACATTTACCCACAGTGTAAAATGTAGATGAGAGCAGAGCAGCATCAGCTGCTGGGGAGGATGAGGAGAGAATCTCTGGTTCGTGGCCCAGAACACACCCATAACTCCTACCAGATGTCATGCAAAATATTCTCCCTATCAAAGGGCTAATGGGCAAGAAAGTGTGGATGGTTCTGAGCAGCCCATCCCCGTTATGGGAAAATCAATTCAAGTGCAGGTTTTGCTAACAAGGGGGATAATGTAACCAATCAGTAATATGTATTATGCAGTGGTTACATGCAGATCATTGTTCTAAACACTCAGGAGAGGGCAGACATTAAAATAAATTACAGATAATCAATCACTCAATCGATAGTATTTTTTGATTTCTTAATTATTATTTATTTATTTCTATTGTCTGTCTCCCCCTCTAGCCTCTAAACTTATTATGGATAAGGGAACATATCCACCAACTCTGTTACACTGTTATCTTACGAAGTGCTAATTATAGTAATAATAATAATAACAATAATGTTGGTATTTGTTAAGCGCTTACTATGTGCCGAGCACTGTTCTAAGCGCTGGGGTAGATACAGGGGAATCAGGTTGCACTCAATAACCATGATCGATTGAATGTTTGAGCATTTACTGGATGCAGAGCATTGTTATTGCATTTTACCAAATGCTAAATAATAATTGATAATGATTATGGTAATTGTTAAGTGCTTACTATATGTAAAGCATTGTAAAGTGCTGGAGTAGATACAGGTTAATCAGGTCAGCTCTACTCCCTATCCCACACATGGCTCACCATATAAGTAGGAGAGAGACCAGATAATGAATCCTCATTTTTGGCAGCTTAGGAAACTGACTTAGAGAAGTTAAGTGACTTGCCCAAGGTCACAGAATAAGTGAATGACAGAGCAAGGATTAGAACCTAGGCTTTCCGACTCAAACACATGCTTTTTCCAGTGGGCCACAATACTTCTCTTTAAAGCACTCAATCAACTCTCCCCCTTCTGTCTTACCTCACCGATTTCCTAGTGTAATCGAGCCAGCACACTTTGCTCCTCTATTATTATTTAAATCTAAAGGTAAGGAGCTAGCATTGGATGCAGAGGTGAATAGGCAACCGCTAGAGGAGAGAGGGGTTTGGAACTGAACGTTCTTTCAGAAAAATGAGTGAAGTCCGGACTGGAGTGGGAAGAGACAGGAAAAAGGAAGGTCAGCAAAGAGGCTGATGCAGTAGTCAAGAGGGGATGTGGTAAGTGCCTGGGTCAGCATATCAGCAGCTTGAATCAATTAATCAATCAATCACTGGAACTTATTGAGTGCTTACTCTGTGCAGAGGACTGTACTAAGCACTTGGGAGAACACAACACAACAGAATTATCAGGCACATTCCCTGTCCATAGTGAGCTCAAAGTCTGGGGGTGGGTAGAGAGGAAAGCAAATTCTAGAGATGCTGGGTATAAAGAACCAACAGAATCCTGTGAGAGGTTCATTCAGTCAGTCAGTCATATTTGTTGAGCACTTAATGTGTGCAGAGCACTGTACTAAGCACTTGGGAGAGAACAATACACAATAAACAGACACATTGCCTCCCCACAACGAGCTTACAGTCTAGAAGGGGGAGACAGACACCAGTGCAAATACATAAATGACAGGTACGTACATAAGTGCTGTGGGGCTGGAAGGGAGGATGAATGAAGGGAACAAGTCAGGGTGACACAGAAGGGAGTGGGAGAAGAGGAAAGTGGGGGGCTGAATATGTGGGCTGAGAGAGAGAAGAGTGGAGGATGATGCTTGTGAGACAGGGAGGATGGTGGTGTTGTCTATAATGATGGAAAAATCATGGGGAGGAGAGGTTTTGAGTGAGAAAATAAGGAGTTCTGTTTTGGACATGTTGAGTCTGAGGTTTCAGTGGGACATCCAAGTAGAGATGCACTGAAGGCAAGAAGAAAGGTGAGACTGCAGAGAAGAAGAGAGATCAGGGCTCCCAGAACTGTCTGGGCACCAGCACTCAGATGGGGCCTAATCTCGGTCATCGTTAGCACATCTGTCAAGGCTTGGAAAATTTTTCTTTTCATTCAGTAAAAATAAACATTGCCCATGCCACTTTAAATCCCAGGTCATAGATCCAGCCCTTGGCAGAGACCTCTGAAAACTACTCAGGACCAGTGAGATCTCTGCTTTTGGTCTCTGTGCAAAATCTGACAGGTAACCTAGCTTACCTGGGGCTCATTTTTGGCTAGGGAAACTCAGCCCCTGACCAGTGGCAACTACATCCTGGAAGAATGATCTGGAGCGTTGCAACCAAAAAAGTAAACTTTTCAAACATTCCCCCAGGGAATTTACCAAACTCTATGAATCACACTACAGTAATATTTTCAACAGACACAACAAACCACCTCAGTCAAAAAGTAAACATATACGGATGGGGCCATTTCCCCTTCAGCTTACCCTAACTCATTACCTAAGAGCAGATCACCTAGCCAAGGCCCTTTCTGTACAGACGTGGCTTCCTTCGTGGAAGCTAAATAAGATGACCTGTAGTCTGGTTTTCTACTGGACAGTTTGGTTATTGGTAGAGCGGGGGATCAGCTGATCACGGATTTCTCCCCTTTTGTCAAGGGTAGAACTGAGTAGAAGCAACATGGCTTAGTGGAGAGATCATGGGCCTGAGAGTCAGAAGGTCATGGGTGCTAATCCAGGCTTTGCCGCTTGTCTGTTGTGTGAACTTGGACAAGTCACTTAACTTTTCGGGGCTTCAGTTCCCTCATCTGTAAAATGGGTATTGAGTCTGTGAGCCCCACATAGCACAGGGATTGTGTTCCAACCCAGTTTGCTTGTATTCACCCCAGAGCTTAATATATTCCCTGGTACAAAGTAAGCACTTAACAAAAACCATCACCATCATTATTATTATTATTATTATTATTAGAAAGGGCAGGGCTCCTCAACAGTTTAGCTCTAACTGATCTCACTCCCAACTTTTCCACTCACTCCCTGCACACACCTCTCTCCTTCCCTTGCTTCTCAGAAAACACAGCCCAGTTGCTTTTGGTGTCTTGGACAGGGCACAAAGCTGTGCAGGTAATAATAATTATGGTACTTTTTAAGCACTATGTGCCAGGCACTGTACTAAGTGCAGAGGTGGATACAAGCAAATTGGGTTGGACACAGTACCTGTCCCGTATGGGGCTCATGATCTCAATTTCCATGCACTAAGTACAGTGCTCTGCAGACAGTAAGCGCTCAATAAATGCGATTGAATGAATGAATCCCCATTTTACAGGCTTCAAATCACCAATGAGAAAGCAGTGAGAAGAAAACCAGAGCAAGTAGAAGAAAGAGTGGAGAGGTAATCGATCTCACTGCACCAATTGGACGTAAGGTGGGGCAGATCTTATAGATCTGGGGTTAATTCGTTAATTAATGTGTGGTTTATCTCTGGATTATATGGATCGTGAGCATTCAGAACAGTAGTTCTGTTCTGCTGCTTTAGGGGAAGCAGCGTGGCTCAATGGAAAGAGACCGGGCTTGAGAGTCAGAGGTCATGGGTTCGAATCCCTGCTCTGCCACTTGTCAGCTGTGTGACTGTGGGCAAGTCACTTAACTTCTCTGTGCCTCAGTTACCTCATCTGTAAAATGGGGATTAAATGTGAGCCTCTCATGAGACAACCTGATTACCCTGTATCTACCCCAGCACTTAGAACAGTGCTCTGCACATAGTAAGCGCTTAACAGATATCAACATTATTATTATTATTAGTTATGTCTGTACTTTAAGCCTATCCTCAATACCCTTCTACAAACTTATGCAATGCATGTGTTCAAACATATGTGTGGATTCCTCTGTCTGGCTGTTTCATCTTAATGTGTCTGTACTACTGCCTACCAGATACATGTCCTTTCCTCTACTTTTTATTATCTGTAAATTATTTTTGTCAGTCTCTTTCATTAGACTGTAAGATACTTAAGGGCAGAGAAATTATGTTTTGCTACTGTTGTATTCTCCCAAGTTGGTATATGTTGTGGCATTTGTTCAGCACTTACTTTGTGACAGGAACTCTATCAGATTGAATAAATCGGATTGGACACAGTCCCTGTCCCACAAGGGGCTCTTGATCTCAATCCCTATTTTACAGAAGAGGTAACTGAGGCACAGAGAAGTGAAGTGACTTACCCAAGGTCACACAGCAGGGAAGTTGCCGTACTTAGCACTCAGTTGGTACTCCATAAATATCATTAATCAATTGATTTGACTGAGTTAAGTCACAGGCATCTCATTTTTTTTTAATGGTACCTGTGAAGCGCTTACTATGTGCCATGCCCTGTACTAAATGCTGAGGTAGATACAAGAGCAATTAGTGTGTGCAGGGCACTGTACTAAGCACTTGGGAGAGTGTAACACAACAATATAGCAAACACATTCCCTGCCTGCATTGAGTTTACAGCCTAGAGAGTTTAGATAAAAAGATTGGACACCGACCCTGTCAACAAATTGGGCTCACATTGTAAATCAGAGAGTCGAGAATATAATCTCCATTTTACAAATGTGGTAATTGAGACATAGAGAATAATAATAATAATAATTACGATATTTGTTAAGCACTTACTATGTGACAGGCACTGTATTGAGTTCTGGGGTGGATACAAGCAAATCGGGTTGGACACAGTTCCTGTCCCACATGGGGCTCACAGTCTCAATCCCCATTTTACAGATAAGGTAACTGAGGTACAGAGAAGTGAAGCGACTTGGCCAAGGTCACACAGCAGACAAGTGGCAGAGCCAGAATTAGAACCCAAGACCTTCTGACGCCCAGGCTGCTGCTCTATCCACTATGCTGTGCTGCTTATCCTTTCGGGATTAGAAGCTCTGACTCCTGAACCAGTGCCCTTCCCACTAGGCCACACTGTCTGGTATTCCCTAGTGCTGTCAGTGGTCACTTGGGAAAAGGTGGATTAGGATGAGTCTGGTAAGAGGAGGTAGGAGAGGACAAAAAAAAAAGGAAGTCAGGGCGGCCTCAAGGTGGATTATGGATCATCCCGATCCCTTCTTACTCCAAGCTTTCCGACAGCGGCAGTGGTGGTGATTTCAGTCACTTGTTCACCAAGAGCCTTCCTACCTTTCCTGCACCACCCTGAACCCCAACTCAACCGGATTCTGTACCTGGATACAATCCGTCCACCGTGAACCACATCTGGATTGTGTGATACCTGCAGGCCAGGTCAAGTTCAGTTCTCCATTCAAGCACAAAGAAACATCTGGAGAAAGGAAGAAATGCAAGGAAGGAGAGGAGGGAAGAAAAAGCCAAGGGGGACAGAGGAAGAGAAATGGGAACCCTAGAACCCACACCTTAAGGAACATGAAGAGGCTCTCTGATTCATTCCCCTGTCTAAGCAAGCGAATGACTAAACATTCAGATCATATGAGAAGCACCATGGCCTAGTGAAAAGAGTCCAGGCCTGGGAGCCAGAGGGCCTGAGTTCTAATCCTGACTCCTCCGCTTGTCCGCTGGGAGGTCTTGGGCAAGTCAATTCACTTCTCTGTGCCTCTGTTTCCTCATCTGTGAAATGGAGATAAAAGTTGTGAGGCCCATGTAGGACATTGACTATGTTCAACCTAATTATGGAGAAGATGTGTGGCTCGGTGGAAAGAGCCCGGGCTTGGGAATCAGAAGTCATGGGTTCTAATCCTGGTTCCACCGCTTGTCAACTGTGTGACCTTGGGCAAGTCACTTAACTTCTCTGTGCCTCAGTTACCTCATCTGTAAAATGGGGATGAAGACTGTGAGCCCTATGTGGGACAACCTGGTTACCTTGCATCTACCCCAGTGCTTAGAACAGTGCTTGGCACGTAGTAAGTCCTTAACAAATACCAACATTATTATTATCATTACTACTGTGCCTAGCACAAAGTAAGTTCTTTACAAGTACCATAAAAATAAACCCTACAGAACATAACAAAATGAAAAGGTATTGTTGGTTCTTCCTCAGAGACCTCCCAGGCTAGAAATCCCCCAGCCTTAGTCGCTCAGCCCCAGCTGAGACAAGACCTCAGCATGGTACTCAACACATAGTAAGTGTGTGCTTAATAAACACCATAACCAACCAACCAGGCAACCAACCATAAGATCCCCCTTCATATCAAACAGAATGGCCACTCCAATATCTGACAAACTCTCCCCATCTTCCAGGTCTTATTAAAATTCATTCAACAGTATTTATTGAGCGCTTACTATGTGCAGAGCACTGTACTAAGCGGTTGGAATGTACAAATCGGCAACAGATAGAGACAGTCCCTGCCCTTTGACGGGCTTACGGTCTAATCGGGGGAGACGGGCAGACAAGAACAATGGCAATAAACAGAGTCAAGGGGAAGAACATCTCATAAAAACAATGGCAGATAAATAGAATCAAGGTGATGTACATCTCATTAAACAAAATAAATAGGGTGATGAAGATATATACAGTTGAGCGGACGAGTACAGGGGGTGGGACGGGAGAGGGGGAGGAGGAGAGGGAAAGGGGGGAGAAGAGGGTTTAGCTGCGGAGAGGTGAAGGGGGGGTAGAGGGAGCAGAGGGAAAAAAGGGGGGAAATCACATCTCTTCCAAGAGGCCTTCCCCAGTTAAGCCCTCATTTCCCCAACTCCCTCTCCTTTCTGCATCACCTATACACTTGGATCTGTACCCTTTAGGTACTTGACTTTCACTCCAACCTCATCCCCACAGTAGTTATGTACATATGTGTAATTTATTTTAATGTTCGTCTACCCCTCTAGACTGAAAATTCCTTATAGGTGGGGAACACGACTACCACCTCTGTTATATTGTACGTTCCTAAGCATTAAGTGCTTAATATATACCATAGATCAATTCATTCATTGCATCTCTTTCCCAGCATTCACTTTCCTAATCTTGTCCCTATATATTTGTGTTACTCCTTCTTTTGGTGGTATATTTAATTTGCCACCTGACCTAATTCCTGTAAATTGTAACATTCCCATCTGTTTTTCAAAATTGCATAGCTCACTGTGGTAAATCACTCTGAGCAAACATAGCTCTAAAGATCGTCATTCTTACTGCAGTGGCTCAAGATATAGGTTTCAATAATAATAATTATGGTGTTTGTTAAGCACTTACTATGTGCAAGGTACTGTAATAATAATAATAATAATGTTGGTATTTATTAAGCGCTTACTATGTGCCGAACACTGTTCTAAGCGCTGGGGTAGACACAAGGGAATCAGGTTGTGCCACGTGGGGCTCACGGTCTTAATCCCTATGTTACAGATGAGGTAACTGAGGCACAGAGAAGTTAAGTGACTTGCCCACAGTCACACAGCTGACAAGTGGCAGACCTGGGATTCAAACTCATGACCTCTGACTCCAAAGCCCGTGCTCTTTCCACTCAGCCACGCTGCTTCCCTAACTGTACTAAGCGCTGGGGTGGATGCATGCAAATCAGGTTGGACACATTCTTTTGTCCCACGTGGGGCTCACAGTCTCAATCCCCATTTTACAGATGAGGTAACTGAGGCACAGAGAAGTGAAATGACTTGCCCAAGGTCACACAGAAGACAAGTGGCAGAGCTGGAATTAGAACCCATAACCCTCTGACTCCCAGGTCCACACTCTATCCACTACGCCCTACTGCTTCTGGTGTTTCTGCTGCTGTTTTCCAACGAGAAGAAATGAGCTATAACTGGTAGAATGAGGAATTAGTAAGAATTTTCAGATAGCACTAGTTTCTGAAAATGGGAACGTGATAGTAAAAGAGTTCTGTCATCTTTATTGCCAAAGATCGTTAAATTCACATCCTAGAATCTAGCGTGGTTCTGACAGAAGGTAAGGGGATGGATCAATGCCTAGGCAAGATCCCTTATACTTCCTTGTCTGAGGTTTAAGAGGCTTTTCCTACTTCATGACTTGTTGAATGAATACATTTTTTATTTGCTTTTTAAATCATATGCTACTAGCAAAATAAATATTGAGAATCCTGCCTTATTCCATAAAATTAATGGGAAAAGGTAAAGTTATTCTATTTTATTGCAATTCATACTGTAAGCTCACTCTGGGCAGGGAATGTCTACTGACTCTTTTGTATTGCACTCTCCCAAGAGTTTAGACTGTGAGCCCGTTTAGACTGTGAGCCAATCATTGGGCAGGGATTGTCTCTGTTGCCGAAATGTACAATCCAAGGGTTTAGTACAGTGCTCTGCACATAGGAAGCGCTCAATAAATACTATTGAATGAAAGAATGAATTTAGTAAAGTGCTTGACACACAGTAAGTGTTCAATAAATACCATTAATTGACTGACTGCAGACAAAGGTGCATTTAGTGCCCCTCCCTCACCATCATCATCAATGGTATTTATTGAGCATTTACTGTGTGCAGAGCACTGTACTAAGCTCTTGGGAGAATACAGTACAAAAAGAGTTGGGTAGATATGTTCCCTGGTCACAACAAGCTTACAATCTAAGCGACAGACATTAATATAAATCAATATATTTATTTATGTATTCCCCTCCATCAATTTTAATGTCCCGGAGAACTTAAATCAAGTTTGGACCTATCATAAAGAAGGCATTTTCATACTAAAAATTCATTTTAGTCTTGGGAAACTAATTTTGAGAATAAAAATTTATGGTTCAGTTTCTTTAAATTGGCTTCAAGAGTTTACCCTGATTCATGACAAGTACCTTACAGAAAAAAAAACAACAAATCAAGATTTAAATAGCTAAAATCATAATTATTGCATTTTTGATTCAGAAATAAACTCTAAAAACCTAAAATCATAATTTTTTAATTGTCAGTATTGCATTTTTGATTCAGAAATAGTCAAACGTCACTCTTCATTAACCTTAATCTTTCTTTTCATTAGCTTCAAGATCAAGAGATTAATGTCAAATTTTTGAAGGAAACCAAACCCTAGATGTATACAAGCCTATACCGATTAATACTGACAGAAAACAAAAATGATCATCATCACTGATATTTATTAAGCACTTTCCATGTGCAGGGCACTGCTCTAAGCTCTTGAGAGAGTACAATAGTGTTGACGGACACATTCCCTGCCCGCAACATACAGTCTAGAGGGGGAGACAGACATTAATATAAATACAAAATTCATATATAAAATTTAAAGATATGTTATAAAGTGCTGTGGGGTTGAGGGTGGGGCAAATATCAAATGTCCAAAGGTCACACATCCAAGTGCTTAGACAACTAAGAAGGAAGAGTGAGCGGGGAAAAGGTTTAATTGGAGAAGCCCTATTGAAGGAGATATGACCTTAATAAAGGTTTTGAAGGCAGGAAGAGTGGTGATCTGGCATTGGAGAGGGAGAGAGTTCCAGGCTAGGGGGAAGATGTGGGAAAGAGGTTGGTAGGGAGATAGAGGTGATTGGGTCACAATAAGTAAGTTAGCATTAAAGGAGTGAAGAGTGTGGGCTGAACTGTAGTAGAAGTTCTGTGAAGAAAAGTGGTACGGTAGGAGAACTGAATGAGTGCTTAAAAACCAGTGGTCAGGAGTTTCTGTTTGACACAGAGGTGAACAGGCAACCACTGGAGGTTCTTGAGGAGTGGGGAAACATGGATTGAATGTTTTTTTAGAAAAATGACCCATACAGCAGAGTGAAGTAAGGACAAGGAGGCAGGGAGGTCAGTGGGGATGCAGATACAGTAGTCAAGGCTAGATAGGATACGGGCTTGGATCAGCGTGGAAACAGAGAGGAAAGGTTGAATTTTAGCAGTGATGTAAAGATAGAACTAACAGGATTTGGTGATAGATTAAATATGTGGTTGAATGAGAAAGATGAGTCAAGGACAATGCCAAGATTATGGGGCTTGTGAGCTAGGGAGGATAGTGGTATTGTCTACAGTGATGGGAAAGGCCAGATTTGGATGGGTAGACAAGGAGTTCTGTTTTGGACATGTTAAGTTTGAGGTGTCTACATCCAAGTAGAGAGATCCTGAAGGTAAGAAGAAGTGTGAGATTGCAGAGAAAGAGAGGACAAGGATGGAGAGGTAGATATGTGAACCGGTATTGGAAATCATGGGAGCAAATATGTTCTCCAAGGGAGTGGGTGTAGATAGAGGATAGAAGGGAACCTAGAACTGAGCCTGGAGGGACCTCCGCTGTCAGAAGGTGGGAGGAAGGGGAGGATGCCTGCAAAAGAAACTGAGGTGATTCTAAGAACTTTACAAAATGAGAGAAGCCCTTGTCCTGCCCCCAGAGACAAGCAGGCACTCACAGATTGCTGACTTTTTAATTTTATTTTACTGAAGGCATTCCATCTGGTAGAAGGATCGAATGGAGTGGCTCTTGGTTCCAGGGAGGAAACACGGCTACATTACCCTGCTTCAAATTAATGTGGGGTTTGGGGTGAGAATTTAAAGAAAGCTTTGAAGGAGGGGCGGGAGAGCAATGTCCAAAAGAATTAAATACGCACTTCATTCCTGGGCCCCTTGGTGTCATTTTCCTTGGCTTTGTAGAATCAAGTTTTCCCCAAAATGCAATAGAAACCCACATTGACAGTTTCTCTGCAATATTTACCCTGGAAAGTCAGACTCTACAAACAGACTCATGTTTGACCAGAGAGACTTCCCAGCAGTGTACATGGCAAATTCTTTGTATTTACCAGAATCTAGGAGCAATCGTCCCTCAGTATTGGTGCTGTGCTAGTGTTTTCAAAGCCAGGAAATTTCAGGACACATGCAGAAAATTTTCAGTGATCAAATGACTTTGGAAGCAACTCAATTGAGCTGGTATATTGGCGTCAGTTCCTGAAAGCGTTCATGAACCTGGACACTGAACCCATCCTACAGTACCTTAAAGAAAATGAACCCACCTCACTGGGTACAATTGCATTGTCTAAGGTCGTTAGACCTTAGAGTAGAGCACAGAAATTGTGATGCCAATAACTTGGCATTAGTCTCTCAGAAATGTGCTCGCTGAAGAGAGAAAGAGATCACCAGGCACAACCAATCATATATAATAACTAGGGCCTTATCTGTGAAATGTATTAGCACACTGGACCATTAGGTTCTATGGCTAAACCTTCATTATATAAGTTCTATGACTATTAAAATCCAAGGAGCTTTTTCTAGCTGCTACATTTTAAAGCTCCTCCAGCAGAGTGGTAATAAGGCAAGGTTGAAGCATAGTAAATTCAGTCTGACAGAATTCATGACATTTGCATCATTCCTAGGCAAGTCAGACCTTTCCTATTTTAATTTTCTATCTATCTTTATCTTGAGGGAAGCTGCCAGCAAAAATCATTGAATATGGCCTCTTCTGTAGAGCCATACTCCATACCACATAAGCTCTAAGGAGAGCATAGACTCTAAGGAAATATTTCAAGTACTGGACATTTCCACAATTCATTCATTCAAGTCATTTGATGGTATTTATTGAGTGCTTACCGTGTGCAGAGCACTGTACTAAGCCCTTGGGACAGTGCTATATAAGAGTAAACGGACACTTTCCCTGCCCACAAAGACACAGTTGAGTATCTTATTCCTCTGGGTAGTCCCATGATCTGGTCAGGAACTGAGAAATGCCATAGTGACAGTGAGGGTGCTGGGGCACAGGTCAAGAGCCCTAGTCTTGGCCTGGAAAGCTTTTAAGACCTTCATATCAAACAAAATACCATTATTGTTTCAGAACAATGGTTCTCCAAGTCCAGATTTCTGACTCTGACAGTGGCAGTAATATGCTTAGAGGAACTGGGGGATGTAAACTCATTGTGAGCAGGGACCATATCTACTAATACTGTTCTACTGTACCCTCCGAAGCTCTTAGTTCAGTGCTTTGTACACAGTAAGCGCTCAATAAATACAATGGATAAACATTTATTTTCACTATTAGTGATGGACCATCTATCATCCCTTATTTTGCCTTTATTTATCTATTATGGAGTGCATAATGGAGTTTCCCTAAAAGAAGATATTATGGACCATTCATCCATTAATTTATCCAAACCCTGTTTGAACCTGACTCTTTCTTAGCCATAAATTGTACTGACTACATACTAGCTTTACATGATATTAATAATAATCATATATGGTATTTGTTAAGCACTTACTATGTGCCAGGCACTTTACTAAGTGGTGGGGGAGATACAAGCAAATCGGGTTGGACACAATCCCTATCCCACATGGGGAACACAGTCTCATTCTCCATGTTACAGATGAGTTAATTGAGCACAGGAAAGCTAAGTGACTTGCCCAAGATCACACAGTAGACAAGTGGAAGAGCTGGGATTATAACCCATGATCTTCTGACACCCAGGCCCGTACTCTATCCACTAGGCCATGCTGTTGAAAAGAAAATGTCATATCAATCAATCAATCAATCAAAGGTATTTGAGCCCTTCGTTTGTGCAGAGCACTGTTCTAAGCACTTGAGAGAGTACTATTTAAAAGAAATTAGTAGACACAATCCCTGCCCATAATGGACTTAAAGTCTAGAAGGGGAACAGACATTAAAATGAATAATTTATAAAAAATAATTTATGGATATTTTATATAAATGTTGTGGGGTTATGGGTATGGTGAATATAAAGTATCCAGTGGTAACAGATCCAAGTGCAAAGACAATGCAAAAGGGAGAGTGAGCCAGGGAGAAGCGGGTTTAAGTTGGGAAAGCCTCATGGAGAAGATATGACCTTAATCGGGATTTGAAAGTGGAGAGAATGGTTGTCTGCTCTTGATGGCAGGGGGCAGGAGTTCCAGGCCAGGGGGAGGAGATGGAAAAGGGGTCAGCGGTGAAATAGATGAAATTGGGGCACTGTGAACAAGGTGGCAGCAGAGGAGCGGAATGTGAGAGCTGGACTGCAGTAGATTTTTTGTTGATTAATGAGCCATGCCACAGAGTGATGTATGGATTGTAGTGGGGAGACAGGAGGCCGGGAGGTCAGGGAGGAGGCAGATGCAGTAGTCAAGGTGGGATAGCAAGGGAGCAGTTTGGATGGAAAGGAAAAAGTAGATTTATTGTGAAGGTAGAACCAACAGGATTTGATGACAGATTGAATTTCTGGGTAGAATGAGAGATGAGTTGAAGACAATGCCAAGGCTGCGGGCTTGCGATACAGGGGTGATAGAGGTGTTGTCTACAGTGAAGGACAAAACAGGGGTTAGACGGTTTGGGTGGGAAGATATGGAATTCAGTTTTAGACATGTTTAATTTGAATTATCAGCAAGACATCCACGTTTATATGTCTTGAAGGCAGGAGGAAATGTGAGATTGCAGAGAAGGAGACTACATCAGTGCTGGAGACGTAGATTTGGGAATCGTCCGCACAATGATGATAATTGAAGCCATGAGAGCAAATGAGTTCTCCAAAGGAGTGGGTGTAGAGGGAAAATAGAAGGGGACCTAGAACTGAGCCTTGAGGGACCCCCACTGTCAGAGGATGGGAGGCAGAGAAGGAGTCAGCAAAACAGACTGAGAAGGAGTGGTAAGAGAGATAGGATGAGAACCAAGAGAGGACATTGTCAGTGAATCCAAAGTTGAATAAAGTTTCATGGAGAAGGGGACCGTGTCTACAATTTCAAAGGTGGCTGAGAGGTCTAGGAGGATTAATTGGAGTAGAGGCTATCATATTTGGCAAGAAGGTGGCCATTGGTTTCCTTACAGAAGGATGTTTCTGTGGAATGAAGGGGGTAGAAGCCAGATTGGTAGAGATCTAGGAGAGAATTGGAAGAGGGAGTGGAGACAGTGGGTGTAAACAACTCTCTCAAGAGAGCTTTCTCTCTCAAGAGGTTTGGAGACAAATGGTAGGAGGGACATGGGGTGATAACTGGAGGAAGTCGTGGAGTCAAGGGAGGGATTTTTTTAGGATAGGGGATAAGTAAGCATATTTGAAAGCAGAGGGGAAGATGCCATTGGAGAGTGAACAGATGAAGATAGCAGTAAAGGATGGAAGAAGAAGGGGAGCGAGTAATTTAAACAGGTATGAAGGGATGGAGTCAGAAGCACAGGTAGATTTAGAGAGATGGTGAGAGATTCATCTTGCGTTACTTCAAGGAATATAGGGGGGGTGGAAGAGGGTGTTGGAAGAGAGAGGGATTGGAGAGGAGTAGGGGAGATTTTAGGAAGATTACGCCTGATGGTTTCAATTTTGTTGATGAAGTATGTGGCTAAGTCATCATAATCAAGCACTCTACTAAGTGATTTGGCAACCCTATCTCAAATGTTGCAAATGCTTGCCTGAGACTGAGATCAAGTGGGCCTTGCCTCCAGTGGGCAATACCGATGTGCTGTTGTGTGTGACTGTCATCAAAAAGAGCACTTATCTTGCCTTCAAAGTTCTCCGTCACCTTGCCCCCTCCTACCTCACCTCCCTTCTCTCGTCCTACGGCCCACCCCGTACATTCCGCTCCTCTGCCACTCACCTCCTCACTGTCCCCTGTTCACACGTAACCTGCCGTCAACCCCTGGCCCACATCCTACACTGTCCTGGAATGCCCTCCCTCCTCACATCTGCCAAACTAACTCTCTTCCCCTCTTCAAAACCCTACTGAGAGCTCACCTCCTCCAGGAGGTCTTCCCAGACTGAGCTCCCCCTCCCCCCCCCACCCTCTCCTCTTCCCCCTTCCTGTCCCTTCAGCACTGTGCTCATTTGTATATATTATTTATTACCCTATTTATTTTGTTAATGAGGTGTATATCTCCTTGATTTTATTTATCTTGATGATGTCTTATTTTGTTTTGTTGTGTTTTGCTTTGCTGTCTCCCCCATTTAGACTGTGAACCCACCACTGGGCAGGGATTAACTCTATCTGTTGCTGAATTGTACATTCCAAGTGCTAAGTACAGAGCTCTGCACATAGTAAGCGCTCAATAAATACTATTGAATGAATTAATTAATGAAGAGCTAACCACTGATCCAAAATGAAAAACAGCTTAGAGAGTCTTCTTTGGTGAATTTGGAGTGATCCACAAAGCGTTACTGCTTTTAAGATCATTTACTTCACTATTACCAGAGTAGCAATTGTAAAAGAAGCAGCGTGGCTCAGTGGAAAGAGCCTGGGCTTGAGAGTCAGAGGTCATGGGTTCGAATCCCAGCTCCACCACTTGTCAGCTGTGTGACTGTGGGCAAGTCACTTAACTTCTCTGTGCCTCAGTTACCTCATCTGTAAAATGGGGATTAAGACTGAGCCTCATGAGGGACAACCTGATTACCCTGTATCTACCCCAGCGTTTAGAACAGTGGTCTGTGCTTAACAAATACCAACAGTATTATTATTATTATTATTACTAAAAACAAGACACTTGAGGTCCTTAGCACCAGTCACAAGGAGAAAGCAGAGAGAATCTGAAGTAAAGAAGACAACAGACTATTTCCCAAGCCAAGGAGTGTGGAGGAAGAGGAAGTGGAGAAGAAGGAGGAGTGAAGATGGAATAGAGAGAAGGAACCCTGGCTTTCAGTTAGTGAGGAGCCTCTGTTAAGGAAGAAACTAAAAAGAGAAATTTAGTTCTTGAAGGAAGGGAGGGTAAATATGCACAGAGCCACCCTGAGAACTCAAAATGGAAATATTCAGTGACCCAACAGAAATGGAGAGATGGACAGCGAGATACAGAGGAAGACAAGGATGAAGAAAGCGAAACAGAAGGCCAGTGAGATGAGACATACACACAATCACACACACACGCACACACACCTCTTGCAATATACTTAGACAAGTGATACAAAAATTGAATACAATTTTGAAGATCTAAGCAACTATCCTGACAAATGTTTCTCTGGTACAAAATCAATAAAACAACTCCCACAAAGTCAGATTTGGCATGGCCTCTCTTAGAATTTTTTTTTCTCAGCAACCAATTGGTTTGGAAATAATTTTTTCCTCAAACCCTTCAGCTGCCCATCTTTCCTTAACTTTGGTCAAGTTAGAATCTTTCATATTCCCTGCCAGACCTTTCTTCTATAAGCAAGGATCTTATCCAAGTTTCCACACTGGCTGTTGGAACTCTCCCTTAAACAGTGAGATGCTATTTTCAATGAGGAGGCCAAGGAAAATATAGAGTCTGTGACATTCTAAACAAATGGGCTGAACGGAGTTGGAGAATTTACCACCAAACAGAGAGAAGAGAGCAAAAACATCACCAAATATTTTATTGCATCATCTTTTCTAGAGGTTACTGGTTCGGGCCCAATAACGATACCAATCAAAGACAATTCTCACAGAATAAGCCAGCGAAGAAGGTCAGTGCAGTAGAGATAACAAGAGCTTGACCCAAAGTGGTGACCATTTGGGAGGGAAGTAATAATAATAATAATAATGTTGGTATTTGTTAAGCGCTTACTATGTGCCGAGCACTGTTCTAAGCGCTGGGGTAGACACAGGGGAATCAGGTTGTCCCACGTGGGGCTCACAGTCTTAATCCCCATTTTACAGATGAGGTAACTGAGGCACCGAGAAGTTAAGTGACTTGCCCAAAGTCACACAGCTGACAAGTGGTAGAGCCGGGGTTCGAACCCATGACCTCTGACTCCAAAGCCCGTGCTCTTTCCAGTGAGCCACGCTGCTTCTCTAAGGAAGGAAGGGGTGGGATCTGAGATTATGGGACAGAATAAATGTGAGGGTTAAAAGATAGCCAGAAGTCTAAGGATAGGGGTATTGTTGACTATGTAGGAAAAGTTAGGAGAGGTGAGTTTAGAGAAACGAGGGTAAAGAAAAACTCAGGAGTTGGATTTGGAGCAGAGTCTATATCTGTCAAACTGATGCTAAATGGAGACCTCAAGTCTCCTGGAGCTGGAGACACTAAAACATGAAAGAATACCATTGGAAAACATGGGGATGACACACTGAGTAAAAATGGCCCCCTCCTGCTCATTGAAAGAGTTAAATATCACCTTAACTCCTCGTGGGCAGGGACTGATAGAACACAGGCCTGGAGTCAAGGACCTGGATTCTAATCCCAGCTGTGCCACTTGTGTGTTGCATGACCTTGGGCAAGTCACTTTACTTCTATGTGCCTCATTTACCTCTTCTTTAAAATAGGTATCAAGATTGTGAACTCTATGTGGGACAGGGACTGTGTCTAATCTGATTTGTTTGTATCTACCCCAGCGCTTAACAGTGCTTGACACATAATAAATGCTTAACTAACAGCCATCATAATTATCATTATTATTACTTTCCCAAGTGCCTAGTACAGTGCTCTGCACACAGTAAGCTCTCAATACAACTGACTGATTGATTATTCCAAATCATATTCTGATTTCAGTTTTCGGATTCCTTGCTGTGCTCTTGAACACAGCTGCAAAGAATAAGTTGAACAAGCTGGGAACTAGAACATCACCCTGCTTCATCCTATGGATGATCAATCAGGGGTACTTACTGTGTTCAGAGCCATACAGCAGAGTTGTACTGGGGGAGTGCAATACAACAGAGATGATAGGCCTGTTCCCTGCCCACAACAGCTTACAGTCTAGTGGATGAGAAAATAATTTATAATATATATAATTTTTAGACATGTACATAAGTCCCAAAGGTCACAGCTCCAAGTGTTTAGGCGATGCAGAAGGGAAAAAGAAAAGTTAATAGGGGAAGGCCTTTCGAGATGAAGAAAAGATCTGATAAGGTCCTTCAGCTTCCAACGCAGCAGCCACCAGCTTTGCTAAACCTTTGAGGTCAGTCAAATATTTTCCGGTGTTCTCAGAGACCTAGTCTACAGATGATGTGAAAGCCTGTTGTGGGCAGGGATTGTCTGCCTTTATTACTGAACTGTACTTTCCTAGCACTTAGTACAGTGCTCTGCATACGGTTGAATAAATGAATGAATGAATGTTCTCTACAGTCTCGATAGCATTTCTCCCGTATCCACTGTGTAGCTGAGATCATGTCTGCTGGAGACTGTTGCAATTTGAACCTGCCTTGCCATCCTGGTAGCACCTAGTTAATGATGTCCTGAGAGAACCATTTAAAGCAAAATGAGCAGTGCATTATCAGCTCCTGTTCAGCCCATCGTGACCCTGACAAGAAGGACATTCATCAAATACAAAACGTAATACGGAACATTTAGCATTTGACAAGTGTGGGTTGCCAAGGCTGAAGAAATACCAGACGACACAGGCTGAAACCAAACCCCTGGTCTTCCTACTCATCCTTGGCGAGTATATATGACTCCAGGCACACAGCCATGGCACAGCTTCTGAGTCTCCCCAGCCAACCCAGCCTTCACTTTATTCATTTTAATACCACCTGCTCGCTTTGCCTCGTTCTCATCAGGCATTTACATTAGCCTGCCATTTGAGTTAATTTCTATGCATAGGCTGCTTATGTAGTTAGATATTTCTAACCAGGCCACTTTTGGGAAAGTTTAACCTATTTATATATTCTTTAAAAAGTGTAAGCAAGCTAATGCATAATTATTATTGAGCAGGCCAACGGGAGGTGACATCAGAGGATAGAACTATCTTAAATAACTCCCAGTAGATACAGTATTAGTGGGCAAGTCCTCCTTGGAGATGAGGCAGTAGTCCAAGATTTGGCTGGGGGAGAAGAAAGTAGGAAATAGGGGAAGAGATAGGAAGAAAGAGAGAAAGGCAGACACTGAGGGAAATAGAGATCCAGATATACTCCTGTCATTCAGAAACACACACACACACTCTCACTCTCTCTCTCTTACTCCCTCTTGCCCTTTCTTTCTCTCTCAGGTGATCTGCGCACAGGAGAGCAGCCACAGCAGCAGCAAGCAAGCAAGATAGAGCACCCTGCATCTCTTTGTGAGATACATATCAGTGAGAAAATTCAGGGTTAAATTGAAATTGGGGTCATAAAAAGAAGAGTCCTTAACTGGGGGAAGGAGAGAGGGAAACAGAGCACAAAACCAAAAGAATGGCAAATCATGGAGAGGCCATGAAATGCAACCTGCACACACCTAAATGGCTTATCAAGTTGGCAGGGAGCTGTTCTGTGGAAGACAAAAGCGTGCCAAGTGAAACGATCTGAAGCTGGCAACCATTCAACAGAGGTGCTCCACCCCTGACATCCAAGGGACTACCTCTTCAGCCTTTGAGGAGGTACTTCAAACTGGGGGAAACAAACGGCTAAAACACCTCTTCTGCAAAAAAAAAATACTGTACAGAAAACTAAGAGCAAAGAAATTAGTTATGGTATTTGTTCAGCACAGTGTTGAACGTTGAGTTAAACACTGGGTCATATTCAAAACAATCAAATCAGGCACAGTCCTACACAGGGCTCACAATCTGAGAAGTAGGGAGAACAGGTATCCTACGCCCATTGCTACAACTGTAGAAACAGAGCCAGGATGTCTATTTGAGCCTCCTGTCTCCAAGTGTGATGCTGTTTTCACAAGTCACACTGCCCCCTCACTACATCTGATTTCATCAGGAGGTGCCTCAAGGGCAAGATATCTTCTAGTTATATGACTCCCACAACTGGCCAAAATTTAGGAAGCCAGCCTGACTAGTGCTCTGTCTTATCAACTTGCTTTGATTGGTATGGGCAACCCAATGGCTATTTCAAACCCAGGTAAGGTCAGATTTATTTTGCAAGTTTAATTTACTATCTCCCCTAAGGTTTGAACTTCATTTTGCATAATATGCCTCATACTGCAAATTTATCGGCTGCAAATCCTCTATTGAAAGTTGTCCTTATGTTAACCCGTGCCATTAGAAAATACCATTTAGGAATAGTAAGAACAAAATCCACTCTCACATGCTTTTCCAATTACCCCATTATTCTCATGTTTTTCTTCACAAAAAAATACGCAGTTGGCGGTTTGCAAGTCATGCCGATATTCGTTCAGATTAAATTGGAATTTCTAGCTTTGGGTTCCTACAGCAATTTTAACTCATCTACATGATGAGTTAATTAAAGCAACTAGATTCAAGTTGGGTAAAACTTAAAAGTTCTGGGAAACGAGAAACTGAAGTCAACCAAAGATCCATGGAGAATATGGTAGACAGCATTTTATTATCTAATATTCCTTTATTTTGGAAATGTATACCATTGGATGATTTGATTTTTTTAGATGAGTTGGCTTAGATGCTTTGGAACTTGCCTGAACTACTTTCTTTGATTCAGAAACAGATTATTTCCTTTCTTGTTGTGTCTGCTTGATGCCACCAGAAACAGGTGAGACCTAAACTCTGAGGCTGCAGGAGGAGAAGAGGTGAGGGAACCCTGGCCTGATATCAAATCTTACATATGGCCAAACTACTCTGTGTTCAGGTAGAAGTGCTCAGACAACCTTCTTCCCTTCCTCAAGGCCGAGTGGAAAGAGCATGGGCCTGGGAGTCAGAGGGTCTGGGTTCTAATCATGACCCCAACTCTTGCCTGCTGAGAGATGTTGCGCAGTTCACTTAACTTTCTGTGCTTCAGTTTCCTCATCTGTAAAATGGGGAATTTTATCTGTTCTTCTTTTTACTTAGCCCCTTGCAGCCTTATTAAAATAACATTGTCTCTTGGAGGCCTTCCTTGACTAAGCCCTAATTTCCCTTATTCTTTCTTCCTTCTGTGTCGATCTTGCCCTTGGATTTGTACCTTCTGTTGACCCCACTCTTAGCCCTTCAGCACTTATGCACATACCTGTAATTTGTTTCAATGTCTGTCTCTCCCTCTAAACTGGTAGACTGGGTAGGGAACAGGTCTACCAACTCTATTATATTATACTCTCCTAAGGGAATACAGTGTTCTGCACATAGTAAGTGCTCACTAAATGTGATTGATTGATTAGACTGTGAACCCTTTGTGATCCAGAAGCTGTGTCTGGGCTGATTACTTCATATCTACCCCAGTGCTTTGTACAGTGCTTGGCATATAGTAATTGCTTAAAAAATACCTCTATCACTATTCATTCAATTGTACTTATTCATTCGATCATATTTATTGAGCACTCACTGTGTACAGAGCACTGTACTAAGCTCTTGGAAAAGTACAATACAACAATAAACAGACACATTTCCTGCCCACAGTGAGCATTATCAATAGTACTATTAGTATTATCATTTTGCACACAGACTTTATTTCAATCAGCAGTAGATCTAATCAAAGCAAAAGGATCAAGACAACAGGCACTTATTTTCTCTTTGGATGCTGAGCCTACCCCCAAGAGCTGAGCAATTTCAAATTCAATGACCACTCCCTGTAACACATCAGTTCTGCCATAACAGCAACTTTTAAAATAAAAATAGGTTTAGAATGTTGATCTGCCTGACAGAGAAGGCAGGGCCTAAAAGTGCCAACATCCTTGCAGAGTTGTTTTATTATAATTTATGAAATTTTATCAGAATTTCTATAAGTGCAAAGTACAGCACTAACCTCTAAAGGTCCATCCAGTTCTCCTTTAACCTACTGGTAGCATTCAATCAATCAATAATATTATTAGAAGTAATAATAATAATAATAGTTACAACAGTGGAATTTAAGTGCAAATACGTGCCAGGCACTGTGCTAAGCAATGGGGTGGATACAACCAAATTGAGTTGGACACAGTCCCTGTCCCACATGGGACTCACAGCCTCAATCCCCATTTTACAGATGAAGTAACTGAGGCACAGAGAAGTGAAGTGATTTGCCTAAGTGGCAGAGCTAAGATTAGAACCCATTTACACTCCATTCTCCATTCTCCATTTACACTCACTCCCTCGGTGAACTCATTCGCTCTCATGGCTTTGACTACCATCTCTACGCAGATGACACGCAGATCTACATCTCCGCCCCTGTCCTCTCCCCCTCCCTTCAGGCTCGCATCTCCTCCTGCCTCCGGGACGTCTCCACCTGGATGTCGGCCCGCCACCTGAAACTCAACATGAGCAAGACTGAGCTCCTCATCTTCCCTCCCAAACCCGGTCCTCTCCCAGACTTCCCTATCACCGTGGATGGCACGACCATCCTTCCCGTCTCTTGGGCCCGGTGTCATCCTTGACTCGTCTCTCTCGTTCACCCCACACATCCTATCTGTTACCGAGACCTGCCGGTTTCACCTTTACAATATCGCCAAGATCCGCCCTTTCCTCTCCACCCAAACGGCTACCTTACTGTTACGGGCTCTCGTTATAGCCCGGCTAGACTACTGTGTCAGCCTTCTCTCTGATCTCCCTTCCTCCTCTCTCGCCCCACTCCAGTCTATTCTTCACTCCGCTGCCCGGCTCATCTTCCTGCAGAAACTATCTGGGCATGTCACTCCCCTTCTTAAACACCTCCAGTGGTTGCCTATCGACCTCTGCTCCAAACAAAAACTCCTCACTCTAGGCTTCAAGGCTCTCCATCACCTTGCCCCTTCCTACCTCTCCTCCCTTCTCTCTTTCTACCGCCCAACCCGCACACTCCGCTCCTCCGCCGCTCACCTCCTCACCGTCCCTCGGTCTCGCCTATCCCGCCGTCGACCCCCAGGCCACGTCCTCCCGCGGTCCTGGAACGCCCTCCCTCCTCACCTCCGCCAAACTGATTCTCTTCCCCTCTTCAAAACCCTACTTAAAACTCACCTCCTCCAAGAGGCCTTCCCAGACTGAGCTCCTCTTCTCCCTCTATTCCCTCTACCACCCCCCTTCACCTCTCCGCAGCTTAACCCTCTTTTCCCCCCATTTCCCTCTGCTCCTCCCCCTCTCCCTTCCCATCCCCTCAGCACTGTACTCGTCCGCTCAACTGTATATATTTTCATTACCCTATTTACTTTGTTAATGAAATGTACATCGTCTTGATTCTATTTAGTTGCCATTGTTTTTACGAGATGTTCTTCCCCTTGACTCTATTTATTGCCATTGTTCTCGTCTGTCTGTCTCCCCTGATTAGACTGTAAGCCCGTCAAACGGCAGGGACTATCTCTATCTGTTGCCGACTTGTTCATTCCAAGCGCTTAGTACAGTGCTCTGCACATAGTAAGCGCTCAATAAATACTATTGAATGAATGAATGAATGAACCCATGTCCTTCTGACTCCCAGGTCCGTGCTCTATCCACTATGCCATGCTGAGCTACGTGCAGAGCATTTTACTAAGTGCTTGGAAGAGTACAATATAACAGAATTAGTAGTCATATGCCCTGCCCATATCAAGTTTGACAAATCCAGAGTTGAGGAAAACTAGGGGTTTTGTACTCTCATTGACTGAAGCAATGAGCATGTACATAAACTGTTTATTGTGACCCAATGGGGCTATATATCCCACTAGGCTCCCATTGTCAGACCAACCTTCCCTAACTCCCTAACAGCATTCTAGTGAAAATATCTGAGGAAAACAGCCACTACGACACAATGGGCTGAAGAGGATATTGAAGCAGCAGTGCTATCCAGCCCATGGGCCACTTGACATCTTAATTGTCAGGGGAGGACGTATGTACTGGGAAATAAATCAGTGAGAAATTCAGAAAAAAGCCACTCCAATAACAAGAAAAGCAGCACTGGGTGGCTGCTAGGAGGAAAATAATCTCAGGCTCCTCTCCACTTCAAGTGGGACTGTCTTGGTTTATACAGTTAGAACTTGTGAGAGTTTTAACAGTTGTAACTGGGAGTTGTGTCCATGCCACTTCTGCAAACAGCAAAGGTAGGGAACTCTGGACCGAAAGTTTTCAGCCTGCAGGTACAATCAATCAATTGTATTTATTGAATGCTTCCAGTGTGCAGAGCCCTGTACTAAGCACTTGGGAGAGCACAGTATAAGCCGCATGAAATAATAATAATAATAAATAATAGTGTGTGTTAAGGGCTTAATATGTGTCAAGCACCATACTAAGTGCTAGGGAAGATACAAGATAATCAAGTCAGCCACAGCCCCTGTCCCACAGAGGGCTCACAATCTAAATAGGAGAGAGAATGGGTATTAAATCCCCATTGTACAGCTGAGGTAATAGAAGTATTGACAAATGAAGTGACCTGCCCAAGGTCACACAGCAGACAAGCGACAGCACCGGAATTAGAACCCAGGTCCTTCTGATTCTCAGGCCCATGCTCTTTCCACTACCCTGCACTTCTCTCTAGGCCATCTTTTGAATGCTCCTCAAATGAATGTATATTCGTGAATTAAACTGTGTATTCAATTCTACATCTAGCTAACTCAGTCTACCCTACCTGCTACATTTCAATTCTTCCTTTGGCTCCTACAGACCATTTAAGTCTGCTCATCTCCACTGTTAGATTTTGTATTCTCCTAAGAGCTTAGGACAGTTTTCCTCCCAAAGGAGACACTCAGCGAGTACCAGTGATGATTACTGGATTGGCCCTAATTTACCTTTGGGGATACCAACAGGAGCTACACCCCTACTCCCCATTGCCAGAGCGGGTAAAGGCAGCAAGGGACCCTGAGAAACCCACTCCACTTAAAGAGAAGGGGCATGGGCACTTGGTTGTCAGGGCTATGGAAGAATGAATGAATCAATCAATAGTTCAGTGGAAAGAGCACAGGCCACAGAGACAGAATACCTGGGTTCTAATCCAAGGTCCTCCACTTACCTGCCATGTGACACTGGACAAGTCACGACATCCCTAGGCCTCAGTTTTTTCATCTACAATAGAGATTAAATATCCATTCTTCCTCTCCTCTAGTTTGTGAGCCCCATGACGAACAGGGACCATGCCCAACTTGATCATATCTTGTATCTTTTATCTGCTCCAGAGCTTAGTACAATGTTTGGCATATAGTAGGTGCTTAAATGATGCCATTATTATAATATGAATAACTGATATTATTATTATAGTGATAATAGTTGATCATTTACTCCATGTAGAACTGCGTACTGAGCGCTTGAACAACAGATGTGATCCCTGCTCCCAAGGAACTCACACTCTAACGGGAGAATTAGATATTTCAATAAATTACAGTAGGGAGAAGCAACAGAGCTTAACATTGTGTACATCAGTTCTGCGAAGGGGAGGAGGTGGAGTGAGTATCTAAGAACTAGGGGCTGAGGATTCAAATGCACATGTGATGCAGTAGTGGGAGAAGTAGGGTGGGGCGATGAAAGATTAGTCAGGGATGGCCTCCTGGAAGAGATGCCTAAAATATCAACTGAACAGGGCTGCACCTTTTTTTTTCCCCACAGGCCACCCTTTCTCCTGACATTTGTCCTCATGCTGCTGGTCAAGATGGAGTCAGGGTTCTGGTCCACTTCTGGCTGTGACCTTTTGATTCCAACAAGTTGAAGGTTTACTTCATGGTTATACTATGGAATCAGCTCTGAAGTTATTGTGTACTCTCCCAAGTGCTTAGTACAGTACTTTGCACACTATAGGTGCTCCATAAATACCAATGAATGAATGAATGAATGAATGAATGAATGAATGCAGCTCTGCTACAGGCCAGAATAAGTTTAAGCCAAGACAAAGAGAAGGGGACCAGGCTGGGAAACTTTTGGGAAGCAGCGTATCCTAGTCGAAAGGGCATGGGACTGGGACTTGGAGAACCTGGGTTCTAATCTTGGCTCTGCCACTTGTCTGCTGTGTGACCTTGGCCAAGTCACTTTACTTCTCTGTGCCTCAATTACCTCATCTGTAAAATGGGGATTAAGACTGTGAGCCCCAAATAGGACAGGGACTGGGTCCAACCTGATTATCTTGCATACGCCCCATCACTTCGTACAGTTCCTGGCATGTAATAAGCAGTTAAAAGCACCATACAAAATAAAAATATAAGTAAAACGGCCCATTCGACTCTCATCCACTGAGAAGTCGCTCAGAGGCACGATCCCATTGCATTAGATGTCTTGCAGGCTTGGTGATGGCAGGATTCAGAAATCAGCTCTGGGTTGGATCCCTTCGGTCTTTCAGACAAAATTAAAACCAATCCCCAAGCTTATTGCCTAACGAGCCAAAGGGCTCTAGTTCAACTGTGACTTTGGGAAGGATCAGGAAGAGGTGAAACTTGACCCAAGTTCTGAGAGCAGAAGAGTTATCTGCTGAACAATCTCCCTCCCTGCCAGGCATGATTGAAGCAGCATGTTCTCAAATGGGACCATCAGACTCTGCGCTGTAGTTCCCCGCTGACTGGCACCGCCGCCATCCCAATCTTCCCCGGGGCTAAGCCACCGTACTAGGTGTCAGGGAAATGCTCTGGTAATTAGTGCTGCGCTCACACAGCTCTCAAATCTAAAATGGAAGGGCAACTCCCCTCTACGAAGACCCAGTTCTCATCACCTCTCTGAAGATAGCCCAGAAGCCTCTGGTGCAGAGTTTCAGAGCTGTGTAAATGGCGCTGGTTTGGGGGACCCAAGGGCTGAATAATGATCCAATTATTCCCAGCATCCTAATGGTTTAGCCACTAACTAGTTCCTCTGTCGCTCTCCTTTGGATGTGAGGATTTAGTTTCCTCAAAACATGAGACAGTGTTCAGAGAAGAGGTGAGAAGCTAGACAGAAGGCAGAGGAATAGCTTTCTTCAAGGAGATTAAAATCTCCATGGCAGAAAGAAGCAAGAAGCTGACCAGAAGACAAAGCAGAAGCTGATGAGTTTGACCACTGCCATCTTGACTGTAAGCTCGTCCTCTTCACTGTAGGCTTGTTGTGAGCAGGGAATGTTTGTTATATTGTACTCTCCCAAGTGCTTAGTACAGTGCTCTGCACCCAATAAGAACTCAATAAATACAATTGATCTGTCTCCTTCTTTCATGTGCAGGAAGCTTTATCACTTGAGAACTTATTTATTCCCATCCTCAGCACTTTTGTGTGTATGTTTATTCAATTGTACAGTTGTTTATTTTTACTTTGTTTGTAAATATTTTTGTCTGCCTCCCCAGTTAAAGTATAAGCTCCTTATGGCCAAGGAAAAAGTTCCTTTTTTCTTCTGTTCTTCCCAAGTGCTTGCACCAAGAGGGAGCTAACCAAAAACTAATACTACTAACTATGACTATGACTGTTGTTAGCATCATGAACCTGCACCAGATTTTGCATCTAATAGGAAACATTTCCTCTGGAGAACAGACTACATACGGAAATCTCCTGAAACAGCTCAGCCTCCCATTGGCCCCTTTCAGCATTTACATTCCACTGGCTGTCTCAGAACAATAAGTGTTTATTACTGTGTCTGCTCCCAGCAGGCTTCACTCCCCCCTGTACTGGGTCTCATTCCTGCTTCATCTGGTGGGCCAGAGGCTAATTGTGGGAGAAATATGACAAGGGCAGACTTTAGGCCAAAGCGTGCTGGACTCTGAAAAGGAATTACTGCTTCCATTTGTGGGGATATATATTTTTTTTTCATTCCATCGTCCATATGGCAACAATTGCAAAAGAGAATGGAAATGCTCTTGACATTCCAATTACTCACAACAACAGCGAGAAATAAAATAAACTTAGTGTTTCCAACTGGTCTATGCTGACAGCTATTATGACAACTATCAATTCTGCTTTGAGGTTAACCTGAAGTTATGGAACTGGCAATAACAATTTGCAACTCCAGATTTTACATTTCTGTGAACTGAAACAGGATCACTGGGCCCTGCTAAGCTGAATGTTTGTCTTCCAACTCTCAACCCAACTGCATGCCTGATTAATAACCAATGAGGTGGTCTGGGGAGGAAAGTGGGAGTGGGAGGGAAGGATGGTGGAAGAGAAGGATGAAAATATGAAGAGAGAGAGAAGGAAGAAGGAAGAGAAGAGAGAAGCAGCATGGCTTAGAGGTTAGAGCATGGACCTAGGAGTCAGAGGACCTGGGTTCTAATCTCAGCTTCACCTTGAATCTGCTATATGACCTTAAACAAGTCAGCTTAACCGTGACTTCATTTCTTCATCTATAAAATGGGGGTAAAGTAACCTGTTCCCCCTCCTAATTAGACTGGGAGTCTCATGTGGGTCAGGGACTGTGTATCACCTGTTTATCTTGTATCTTCCTCGGTGCTTAGTACAGTGGTTGGCACATAGTACATACTTAAATATCACCACTGTCACTATTATTAAAAAGTGAAGGGGGAAGAAAGGAATACTTGTGAATCTTCAGTTTCTGGAACAACTCAGAATCTGTTACCACTTCATATGGAAGTCACCCTCAAGTTTCAATTTCCATGAAAATATTGCAATCCTTTCATTAACATTATGACAATGGGAAAATCTGATCAAGGGGAAATTGCTTTCTGGGTAGTGGTTGTGGGCCTCTATAGGCTCTTGGGGACTTAGAGAAAAACCATTTAATAATTATTATGGTATTTTTAAGCACTTACTTTGTGCCAAGCACTGTTCTAAGCACTGGAGTAAATACAAGTTAATCAAGTTGGACACAATCCCTGACCTATATGGGGCCCACAGTCTAAGTAGAGGGAGAACTTGTAAATTTAATCTCCATTTTACAGGTGAGAGAACTGAGACACAGAGTAGTGAAGTGACTTTCCCAAGACCACTTCAAGAGGCAGAGCTGGTAGTAGAGCCCAGATATTTCTGACTCCCAAGCCTGTGTCTTTTCTTTAGGCCATGCTGCTTATTAGTTAATGCATCATGGAGGGCATACCATGCTTAATAAATCCTGGAATGCAAATCCTAGTTCTGGGAAAAGGACATAAATTTTAAAATTTAGGGCAATAAGTATTTAGTACCAACATATAAAATTTGGGGTCACCTGATAAAAAGTTCAACTCATTATCAAGGGAAAACTATATTTCTTTGTGGGATTGCAACAAAGCATTCCTATTTGGAAATACCAGCAAATCAGATGTTGCTTTAGGACCTGAAATCTCCCATGGTTGCAAAAGGTCATTTTATTTGGGTATTGAATTGGTTCTCTTTAGATGTGGTAATGCTCTTTGTCAGGTTCAAGTTGAATTTGGCTTTAACCATTTTTACAAGCTCCTGGGATCAAAAAGCACAGTGTCTCAAATTTATTACTCCAGGCAAATGAACTGTAGTTATCAGGTGCTATCTATCAATCAATAGTATTTAGTGAGCACTTACACTGTACACAGCACTGCATGAAGTGCTTAGGAGAGTTCAGTAGAGTTAGTAACAGCAAGAAGTAGTCACAACAAACAGTGTTGCCTAGTGGAAAGATCCCAGGACTGAGAGTCACTCAATTGATCAATCACATTTATTGAATGTTTACTGTGCACAGAGCACTGTACTAAGTTCTTGGGAGCTTACTGTAGGGGTTCCTCAAGAATTTCTTGGTCCTCTTCCATTCTCCATCTATACTCACTTCCTTGGTGAACTAATTTCCTCCCACGGCTTCAACTATCATCTTTATGCGGATGATACCCAAATCTATATCTCCTCCTTTGTTTTCTCTCCCTCCCTCCAAGCTCACATACTCCTGCCTTCAGTATATTTCTACTTGGATGTCCTCCCACCACCTAAAACTCAACATGTCCAAGACAGAGCTCCTCATCTTCCCTCCCAAACCCTGTCCTCTCCCTGACTTTCCCATCACTGTGGATGGCACTACCATCCTTCCCATCTCACAAGCCTGCACACTTGGTGTCATCCTTGACTTTGCTCTCTCATTCACCCCACATATCCAATCCATCACCAAAACCTGCCAGTCTCACCTTCACAACATTGCCAAAATCTGCCCTTTCCTCTCAATCCAAAACCGCACCACATTAGTAAAATCACTCATCCTATACCCACTGAATTACTGCATCAGCATTCTATCTGACCTCCCAGCCTCCTGTCTCTCCCCATTCGATCTATACTTCACTCTGCTGCCCGGATTATCTTTCTACAGCAAAGTTCTGGGCATGTCACCTTCCTCCTCAAAAATCTCCAGTGGTTGCCTATCAACCCCTCAAGCAAAAACTCCTCACTATTGCCTTCAAAGCTCTCTATCACCTTGCCCCCTCCTACCTCACTTCCTTTCTCTCCTTCTACATCCCAGCCTGCTCACTCCACTCCTCTGGTTTTAACCTTCTCACTGTGCCTCGTTCTTACCTGTCCTGCCATCAACCCCTGGCCCACCTCCTACCTCTGGCCCGGAATGCCTTCCCTCCTCAAATCCACCAAACTATCACACTTTCCCCCCCAAAGCCCTACTGAAGATCACCTCCTCCAAGAGGTCTTCCCAGACTAAGCCCCCTTTTTCTCAGCTTCCCCTCCCCTCCCCATCGCCCCTACTCTCTCCCCTTGCTCTATCCCCGTCCCTGCCCCAAATATAGATATATATGTATATATCTATAATTCTATTTATTTACATTAATGCCTGTTTGTTTTGATTTGTATATAGCTATAATCCTATTTTATTTATATTGATGCTATGGATGCCTGTTTACTTGTTTTGATGTCTGTCTGTCTTCCCCCTTCTAGACTGTAAGCCTGGTGTGGGCAGAGATTGTCTCTATTGCTGAATTGTACTTTCCAAGCACTTAGTACAGTGCTCTGCACACAGTAAGCGTTCAATACATATGATTGAATAAATGAATGAATGAATGAATGAATCATGGAATGAATGAAGAGGAGTGTACAATATAACAGAGTTGGAAGACACCTTTGCTGCTCACAATGAGTTTATAGTCTAGTTGGGGAGACAGACAGTGATATAAATAAATATATTATGGATATATATGTAAGTGCTGTGGGGCTGAAGGTGGCATGAATATAGGGAGCAAATCAAAGTACAAAGGCAACATAGAAGGGAGTGGGAGAAGAGGAAATTAGGGCTTAATCCGGGAAGGACTCTTGGAAAAGATATGCTTTTAATAAAGTTTTGAATGTGTGGGGAGAGTCACAGTTTGTCAGATATAAAGTGAGAGGGAATGCCAGGTCAGAGGACTTGGGTTCTAATCCTACCACTTGCCTGTTGTGTGACCTTGGGGCAAGTCACTTAGCTCCTCTGTGTCTCAGTTTCCTCATCTCTAAAATGTGATTAAATACCTGTTCTCCCTCCCCCCTAGACTGTGAGCCCCAAGTGTGGCAGGGACTATGTCTGATTTATTTATTTTTGGTCTATCTGTATTGTAATTACCTCAGTGCTTAGCAAAGTGCTCTGGCTCATAGTAAGTGCCTAACAAATAGCACTGTTGTCATTATTAGTAGCAATAATAGTAGCAGTAATAGTAGTAAAAGGAACAAAATTCCTGCCCTCAAAGAGTTTAAAATCTAGTAGGGGCACCAGATGCTAAAATAAGAGTACAGAAGTATTCTTTCCTCTAGGCTACAAGGACCATGAAACCTTTCAGATCTTGTTACATCGGCAATGCCCAGAAAAGAAAACAGACCATCTGCTTTTGATTTCAGAATTATTTTGGGACCGTCTAAAGAGGTGCCTGGTCAGTTGGACCCTGAGGTCTCGGTAAGTACATGGGACCAGGGACCTGAAGCCTGTAGAGGCTGAAGTTCCCTTGAGGCCACTGGATTTCCCAGAACCCTGAGAGAACTGCTTTGTTCAAGGCAAGAGTGCAGATCCCTAAAGCACAGTTGGTATGATTCTAGAGGCATCTTCCCCCCATGCCCCTACCCCCGTTTTTTGGGTTTTTTTGATGGCATTTAAGTGCTTACTATGTACCAGTCACTGTTCTCAGCACTGGGGTAGATACAAAGTAATTAGGATGAACACAGTCTATGTTCATTCATTCATTCGGTCGTACTTATTGAGCACTTACTTTGTGCAGAGTGCCATACTAAGCATTTGGGAGAGTACAGTATAACAACCAGGAGACATATTCCCTGCCCACAATGATCTTACATGGGGCTCAAAGTCATAATCCCCATTTTACCGATGAGGTAACTGAGACACAGAGAATTTAAGTGACTTTCCCAAGGTCACGAAGCAGACAAGTGGTGGAGCCAGGATTAGAACCCAGGTTGTTCTGACTCCCAGGTCCGTGCTCTATCCACTAGTCCACTCTGCTTTGTTAAAAGTTTATTATGTGTCAAACACTGTTCTAAGTACTGGAGTAGATACAAGATAATTAGGTTAGATACAATAATCCTTGTGCCACATGGTTCTTACAGTTTAAGAAGGAGGGAGAACAGGAGAACTGAGGCACAAAGTTAGGCAACTTGCCCAAGGTCACACAGTAAAGCCATTGCCAGAGTTGGGATTAGAATCTAGGTCTTCTGACTCCCAGGACCGTATACTTTCCACTGGGCCAGTTGTTCCAATGAAATCAAATGAGGAGCTAAGATTCCCAGGATTACCAGAACATGAAGGGAAAGGAGGCTGGATTTCCACGGGAACTCCCTTGCCACCTCTGTGGAAAGCTTACAAACAGGGAGCTGAGCCTGCCATAGTAGGAACACTGTCATTCTTCTTCCCCCATTGGATAGTAAGAATTTCCCCAAAAAGCTGTGCAGGCAATGGGCTCATCACCAGCAGACCATAATATGTTACTAGAAAGAAAGTTGGACTGAAGAAGAAATCAATCAATCATATTTATTGAGCACTTACTGTGTGCAGATCACTGTACTAATCTATCAATGAATCAATCATATCTATTGAGTGCTGACTATGTGCAGGCAGTCTAAGCGCTTGGGAGAGTACAATACAACAATAAACAGACATATTCCCTGCCCTCAATGAGTTTACAGTCTAGAGGGGGAAACATCTCCTCGAAGAAGCCTTCCCTCACTAAGCCGTCCTTTCTTCTTCTCCCTTTCCCTTCTGCATCACCCTGATTTGCTCCCTTTATTCATCTCCCCTCCCAGCCCCATAGCTCTTATATACAAATCTTTAATTTATTTATTTATATTAATGTCTGTCTCCCCTTCTGCAGACTATAAGCTCATTGAGGGCAGGGAATGTGTCAGTTTATTGTTTTATTGTACTCTCCCAAGCACTTAGAACAGTGGTCTGCACAGAGTAAGTGCTCAATAAAACCAGTTGAATGAATGACAGACATTAATGTAAATAATTAAATTACGGATATGTACATAAGTACTGTGAGTCTGAGGGAGCGGTGAAAAAAAGGAGCAAATCTAAGTGCAAAGGTGATGAAGAAGGGAGAGGGAGAAGAGCAAATGAGGGCTTAATCAGGGAAGTCCTCCTAAAGGAGATGAGCTTCAGTAAGGCTTTGAAGGTGGTGAGAGTGATCATTTGTCAGATATTATCAGTTCGAATCCCAGCTCTGCCACTTGTCGGCTGTGTGACTGTGGGCAAGTCACTTAATTTCTCTGTGCCTCAGATCCCTCATCTGTAAAATGGGGATTAAGACTGTGAGCCCCACGTGGGACAACCTGATTCCCCTATGTCTACCCCAGCGCTTAGAACAGTGCTCGGCACATAGTAAGCGCTTAACAAATACCAACATTATTATTATTATTATTATATTATGAGTGGGTGACAGGGAGGGTGTTCCAGGCCAGAAGCAGGATTTCATTCAATCATATATATTGAGCGCTTTATCTTCCTTTACCTCCTTATCTCCCGCCCACTTGGTCTTTCCCCCTTATCGTATCAATCAATCATATTTATTGAGTGCTTACTGTGTGCAGAGCACTGCACTAAGTGCTTGGGAGAGTACAATATAACAAAGTTGGAAGACACATTCCCTGCCCACAACAAGCTTAGAGTCTAGAGGGGGAGACAGTGATATAAATAAATTATGGATGTTAACATAATTACTCTGGAGCTGAGGGAGGGGTGAATAAAGGGAGCAAATCCGAGAGCAAGGGTGAAGCAGAAGGGAGTAGGAGAAGAAGAAATGAGGGCTTGGGTTAGAGAAGGCGTCTTGGAGGAGGTAAGTCTTCAATAAAACTTTGACATAAGGGAGAGAAATTGTCTATCTGTTCTCCTCATGGTGAGGGAAAGTTATAAGGGATATAGCCTTCCAGTTAAAAGGAGGAATGGAAGGAAACTAAAGAAATCAGAGACCAATGAGATTACTTGCAGAGGCAGGAATTGAGTAGTTCACAGTTATATGGATCAGAAGAATAAGGGGGCGACGGCTCTTTCCATTTGGAAGCATCCAATTTTAGGGGGTTATTTTCTGTTTGTGTGTGAAAGCCCTGCTACCCTACAGGTCCAAGTTTTCTCTCACCACAAGGTTCCAGGGACCACGAAGACAGTCAGGACTGCTCCCTATTGCCCCACACCCCTCCAAGCACATACAACATGCAAGCAAATTAGGCATCCCCAACAATGCTATTTGGCTAGCGGCTCCTCTTTTCTCTTTCTGACTTCTGCTTCACTCCTTGAGGTTCAACTGTTCTCCAGCCCCTCCCTTTGCCTTGAGTGCCAAAATATCTTGTGCTGTCCCTAGGCGGGGCTCTGGCGGGGTTCTGACGGCTGTGGCCTCCCCCATCTTTCCGCCCTCCGCTATCGGCCAGAAACCGTTGCCCAGAGATTTAGAACGTTGGGAGGGTTGAGCAATGGTAACAGGGTGGCCCTGGACAGAAGTCAATCTTCTAGCTTTGAAACAACCCTAGTCTGAAACAGTGTGGCCTAGTGGAAAGAGCACAGGCCTGGGAGTCAGAGGTCATGGGTTCTAATCCCAGCTCTGCCACGTGTCTGCTGTGTGACCCTAGACATGTCACTTAACTTCTCTGTGCCTCAGTTACCTCATCTGTAAAATGGAGATTGAGAGTGTGACCCCCATATGGGACAGGGTCTGTGTCCAACCCAATTATCTTGCATCTACCTCAGCACTTAGAACAGTGCCTAAGTACATGGTAAGTGCTTAATAAGTACTACAATGATTATTTCATTCATTAAATCCTATTTATTGAGCGCTTACTATGGCCAAAGCACCGTACTAAGCCCTTGGAGGAATACAATATAGCAACAGACACATTGCTGCCCACAACAAGCTCACAGTCTAGACAGTGAGCTCACATTATTATCTCAATCCGGCTGGGAGGGACTTTTTAGAAGAATGGTTAACAGTAGGCTGTTCAAATAGCCATTTTATGACAAGCTGAAATTTGGACAACTGTAAATCAGGGGACAGAGGAAATGTTTTCAGGATGCAAGAAAGCAAAAACTCTGTCAATACTGCATCTCAGCAGAGAGGTGGTAGTCGACTTGCCATTATGAGAAGCAGCGTGGCCTAGTGTAAAGAAAATAGTTCTGGGAATCAGAGGACCTGGGTTCTATTGCTGGCTCTGCCACTCATCAGCCGTGCGAACTTGGGCAAGTCACTTAACTTCTCTGTGCCTCAGTTATCTCATCTGTAAAATGGAGATTAAGTCTGTAAGCCCTATATGGGAGAGAGACTGTGTCCAACCTGATCTTATTCTAGCGCTTAGTACAGCACCTGGCACATAGTAAGTGCTTAACATACAACATTAAAAAAAAAGGAATTGTGAAACTCCTTTGGAGCAGAAGCGTCACGATAACTGTGAGGCAAAGAGGTGAAAGTAAAGTGCATAAAGTGCCACAAACAACAAAAGCAATAGCACAAGTGAGGCTGGGGGTGGGGGTAAAGAAGGGGTGTGGGGCTGGGGTGGGTGTGTGTGCGCGCATTTGAGTGAAGCAGCGTGGCCTAATGGAAAGTGCACGGGCCTGGGAGTCAGAGGATCGGGATTCTAATCCCCGCTCCACCACTTGCCTGCTCTGTGACCTTGGACAAATCACTTAATTTCTCTATGCCTTGTTTTCCTAATCTGTAAATTTAGGATTAAGTACCTCTTCTCTCCTCTACTTAGACTATGAACTGAGTGAGGGGTAGGGAATGTGTCCGGCTTGATCTCCTTGTAACTATCCCAGTGCTTAATACAGTGCTTGGCACACAGTAAGTGTTTAGTAAATACCACAACTACTATTATTTGTGATGTTGGGACTGAGTGTGTCGCAACGGTCTTTTTGGCCCCCACCCCCTTCCCGTCCACACGCTCACTCATACCCTGGATGAACTTTACCACTGGTTGCCTCTTTTTCATGTACAAAGGGCGTCTCTGAAAGTGTACGGTTAAAGAACCAATGATTTTCCAAAATAAACACTAACGAAGACTATTTCCCATCCGTATCTCAGTTACGCAAATACGGCAATTTTGGATATTTTACATCATGACACTACAAAAATGGATCACTTTGCTATCGTAAAATGTTTAAGCTCCTACTCTGTGCCCAAGAACGTAAGCAATCAATGGCATTTCTTGAGCGCTTACTATGTACAGTACTAAGTGCTTAAGAAATGCAATTAGTGGGTAAGTCCAGTATTTTTCCATGCTCCTTCTTTCGACCCACTTGGGGGCAGTATGGTATTTTTAAGAAAGTGGTGATGACAAGCGATCGAAGGGGTGTGCTCAAAACAGGAGCTCTGAAGGAAAATCCTTACAACTCAACCCCAGCCCCTCCGGGGAAATTGTTAATGAAATGTACATCGCCTTAATTCTATTTATTTGCTATATGTTTAATGAGATGTTCATCCCCTAGATTCTATTTATTGCCATTGTTCTTGTCTACCCCATCTCCCCCGATTAGACTGTAAGCCCGTCAGAGGGCAGGGACTGTCTTTATCTGTTACCGATTTGTACATTCCAAGCACTTAGTACAGTGCTCTGCACATAGTAAGCGCTCAATAAATACTACTGAATGAATGAATGGATGGAGGAAAACTTCAGGGAGTTTGGAACCTAGGACTTGCCTGGGTGCCTAAACCCACCCCTGAGTGACCCATTGTATTTTTCTGCAGAGGGGAAAGATGATAATTATCACAATCATTGTGGTATTTGTTAAGCGCTTACTATTTGCATTAAGCCCTGGGCTACATACAAGCTCATCAGATTGGACAGAGTTCCTGTCCCACTTACGGCTCACAACCTCAATCCCCATTTTGCAGATGAGGTAACTGAGGTGCAGAGAGGTGAAGTGAATGGACCAAGGTTACACAGAAGAGCCTTGGATTAGAAACAGAATCCTTTTGACTACCAGATCCGGGTTCTATCCACTAGGCCTCGCTGCTTCAGATCCAGAGGCAATCCAGGAGCTCACACCAGGAGAAAGAGTGGAATTGGCACTGAGCAGACTGTCACTACCCTTAGAAAAGTAATACAAGCTCATGTCCAGATTGCCATGAGATAATCCCCTTTCTTTCCCTATGCGAAAGTCCTCTGCAAGTCAGTGGCTAGAAATATTGGTCGTCCAATCACTGAAAAAGCAGAAGCAGCCCCTGAAGATGGCCTAGGAAAGCAGTGTGGTCTAGCAGCATAGCTTAGTGGAAAGAGCCCGGGCTTGAGAGTCAGAGGTCGTGGGTTCTAATCCCGACTCCACCACTTGTCAGCTGTGTGACTTTGGGCAAATCACTTAACTTCTCTGTGCCTCAGTTACCTCATCTGTAAAATGGGGATCAAGACTGTGAGCCCCAAGTGGGACAACCTGATAATCTTGTATCTATCCCAGAGCTTAGAACAGTGCTTGGCACATAGTAAGCGCTTAACAAATGCCATCATTAATTAATTAATTAGTGGAAAGAGCACAGGCGTAGTTATCAAAAGACCCGGCTTGAAATCCCGGCTCTGTCACTTGATTGCTATGACCTTGGGCAAGTCAATTCACTTCTCTGGGCCTCAGTTTTCTCAGCTATAAAATGGGAGCTAAATCCTATTCCCTTCTACTTAGGTTGTGAGGCCCTTTTGGGATAGGGACTGTTTCCAAACTAATTAGCTTGATCTACCCCAGAGTTTAGTACATGCCTGGCACAAGGTAAGCGCTTAACAAGAACCATAAAAAATGTCCGAGTGTCTAAGCAGCTCTTTTAGAGGTGTTGTGCTCACCCCAAATGGTGGCAGAATGAGAAAAGATATCCAAAATGTTGTCCTGCATCAACAACCTCAAAATTGGCTCATCAGCATATGGAGCCTGGTGAACTTTAACTTCGTGCAATAACAATCTGAAAAACCAATGAATAGGCAGAAAATAATAATCACATAATGGAACATCAGAACACTACTGGATGATATTAACAGCAACGGTCCCAGGAAAGGATGGTACTTACTGCTCATGTACTGCCTGAACACAAAATTGACATTGAGGCCATCTTGGGTCCTCTGTTTTGATTGTACTGTGCTAATGTCTAACTGTACTTCACTCTCAACTTTCCCATCTCCAACCCCTCACTCTTGCTGCTCCCCTTGTCTATGATAATAATAATTGTAATATTTGTTAAATGCTTACTATGTGCCAGGCACTGTACTAAGTGCTGGGTTAGATACAAGTTAATTGGGTTGGACACAGTCCCTGTCCCACATGGGGCGCAGAGCGTTAATGCCCATTTTACAGATGAAGTAACTGAGGATGTGAGAAGTGAAGTGATTTGCCCACGGTCACACAGCAGACAAGTGGGGGAGTCAACATTAGAACCCAGGTGGACTCCCAGGCCCATGCTCTATCCATTAGGCCATGCTGCTTCTCTAGGGTTGAACCTCTTTCTATACCTTCCTGCCAACTATCAATCAATATTGACCAACAATAGTATTCTCTATGTGCAGAGCACTGACCTAAGCTCATGGGAGAGTACAGTACCACAGAGTTGGTAGATATTTTTTTCCTGGTATTTGTTTAGTTCTTACTATGTAAGTTGAGAAGCAACATGGCTCAGTGGAAAGAGCGTGGGCTTGGGAGACAGAGGTCATGGGTTCAAATCCCGACTCCACCGCTTGTCAGCTGTGTGACTTTGGGCAAGTCACTTAACTTCTCTGTGCCTCAGTTACCTCATCTGTAAAATGGGGATTAAGACTGTGAGCCCCACGTGGGACAACCTGATCACCTTGTATCTCCCCCAGCGCTTAGAACAGTGCCTTGCACATAGGAAGCGCTTAACAAATACCATCATTATTATTATTATTTTGTATCAAACACTGCTCTATAAACGCATTAATGTCACTACAACATTCGTTCGTTTACCATGGACCGAGTATACCATTATCAGTAATTTTGATAAATTTGGTAAAATTAGGGTATCCCAAGGTTATTATTAGTATTATTGTTAAAAATTATGGTACTTGTTAAACACTCACACGTTTCAAATACTGTAATAAGCGCTGGGGTGGGAACAAGATAATCAGGTTGGACCCAGTCCCTGTCCCACATGGGTCTCACAGTTCAGATAGGAGGGAGTAGAATTTGCTCCCCATTTTACAGATGAGGAAACCGAGGGGAAAGAAGCTAGTGACTTGCCCAGGGTCGCACAGCAGACCAGTGGCCGAGCTGGGATTATCTCGATGTTGTCTTGTTTTTGTTTTGTTCTGCTTTGCTTTTCTGTCTGTCTCCCCCGTTTAGACTGTGAGCCTGTCATTGGGCAGGGATTGTCTCGAACTGTTACCACATTGTACATTCCAAGCGCTTAGTACAGTGCTCTGCACATAGTAAGCGCTCAATAAATACTATTGAGTGAGTGTTCTAAGCACCGGGGTGGATACAAGATAATTGGGCTGGATACAATCCTCGTTCCGCATGGGGCTAACAGTCGAAGTAGACATGTTCCCTACCCTTAAGGAGCCTACAGGATGGAAGGTTTACAGTCCCCAGCTCTGTGTGATCTCAGGCAAGCCACTTAACATCTCTGTGTCTTAGTTACCTCATTGTAAAATTGTGAGTCTTTGTGGGAGAGGGACTGTGTCCAGCCCATTTAGCCGTATCCTTCCCAGCACTTAGTACAGTGCCTGGCACATAGTAAGTGCTTAACAAACCCCACAGTTAAAATAATTATCCTCAATTTACAGTTGAGGAAACTGGCACAAAGAAGTTAAGTGACTTGCCGAAGGTCATACTGCTTGCAGTTGGCAGAGCCGGAATTAGAACCCAGCTCCTTCTGACTGCCAGGCCCACGCTCTCTCCACTAGGCCACACTGCTTCTCAGTTGCTTCTCTTTTTCCCTCTTGGACAGTGAGCTCCACGTGCGACAGGGGCTGTGTCCAGACTGATTATCATGTATTTTCCTCAGTGCTTAGCTCGGAGCTTGGCACATAATAAGCACTTTGTAAATATTATCATCAACATTACAATATTTATACACAGATGCTGAGGTTGGGAATAAATAAAAATTCAAATTTTCTTGTCTCATGCAGCAAGGCTGAGAATCTTTTACCTGCCTTTTAGTCTGTCCTGAGTGGCAAAGGAGGGAAGTAATATTTTTTTGTGTGTGTGAAAGGGTAGGTCCAGAAGGAGAGAGCTAAAGCACAGTGCTTTGCACATAGTAAGCACTTAATAAATACGACTGAATGAACGAATGACAGAGCCAATCTTGCTCAGATTCCTTCAGGTTTAAGCAGCGCATATATGCAGACTCATCTCACCTCTCCACAGGAGAAAGAACTCCCCACATATTTGATCAGAAAATAAACACATTCTACACCTCCTCTCCATCTTCACTAAGGATGTTGGCAATTTGCCCTTGGGCTAATCATTACACAGTTGCTATTTTGGACATGAGTTCAGCTTTCAAGAACCCATAAAGTAAAAACAAGCTTTTTAGAAAGGAGAGAATGTAGGAATACAGTAAATGAGACCTACAATGAAGTCACAGTTCTTGAACTCAGCTGAGAAAATAGCATGGTAAAGTCATTCCCCTTTTTCTAAATGTAAAGCCTAACCATGAAATCAGCCAGGCTTGGAGTCTGTGGCAAGAAAGGAGAATGCAACTAAAGGAAAGAGAACTCATTGGAAACCTCTTACCTCAAACTCATGCCGGTCAAATTTTTGGTGGCCAAAGGGCTCTTGGAGAAACAGGCAAAGTGATTACAATTTTTACTCACCCCACAGACCATCCATCTATACCCAACCCACATCTGCAAAGATGGCCACCTATAATAGAGAAGCAATGTGGCTTAGTGGAGAGAGAATGGGCTTGGGAGTCGGAGGTCATGGGTTTGAATTCCATCTCTGCCAAATGTCAGGTGTGTGACTTTGGGCAAGGCACTTAACTTCTCAGTGCCTCAGTTACCTCATCTGTAAAATGGAGACTAAGACTGTGAGCCGCAAATGGGACAACCTGATAACCTTGTATCTACTCCAGCGCTTAGAACAGGGCTTGGCACATAGTAAGCACTTAACAAACACCATCATTATTATAATTATTAAAATTACTGGGGTATTTGTTAAGCGCTTTCTTTGTCCCTCACACTGTATAAGTACTGGGGTGGATACAAGCAAATTGGGTTGGACACAGTCCCTGACCCACATGGAGCTCACAGTCTCAATCCCCATTTTGCAGATGAGGTAACTGAGGCCCAGAGAAGTAAAATGGCTTGTCCAAGGTCACACAGCAAACAGGTGACAGAGCTGGGATTAGAATCCACAACCTTCTGACTTCCAGGCCTGAAAACTCAGCACTTAGTATGGCCTAAAGGAAAGTGCTTGGGCTTGGAAGTCAGAGGATCTAGGTTCTAATCCCAGCTCTGGGCAAGTCACTTCACTTCCCTGTGCCTCAGTGTCCTCATCTGTAAAATGTTCTCCTACTTCAACTGTGAGCTCTCTGTGTCAATTATGAACTAGGCTGGGTACCCCTTAAACACTTTGATAGTCATCCCAACATCACAGCACTTCTGTACATATCCTTCTTCTCTACTGTTTCCCCTCTGTAATTTAATTTAATGTTCAGTTCACCTATAGACTGTAAGATCCTCGTGAGCAGAGATAGTATCTACCATCTCTATTGTATCATATTTTCCCAACCACTTAGTACAGGACTCTGCATAAGGACTCTGCATACAGTAGACCCTGAATGAATACCATTAACTAACTGATTGATTGATTGATTGATTGAGTCTTATTCTAGTCCCAATTTTCATTTATAGGGGATCATGGAATTCAGGCATACCCCCCTCCAGACCTAATGTATAGGTAAGAAAAGGCATAGTGCTTTGAAACTACAGCTGGCCAGCAGTAAAAAAAGAAGCTGGTAATAGGGAGAGGTTGGTTTAAGATAAAAATCCAAGGCTTGGATTGCTCATATGGATTTATCTCTGGAATGTAAGCTGGAAACTTCATAAAACCAGAATCTTGTAAAATTTCCAGAATTCCTGAGTTCCAAAGCCAAAATGATTCTTTGGTCCTATTCAGCTCGGGCTGAAACCAGAAAATACAGAGTGGTGTAAAATTCGGAATACTAACTGAAAATTAAGTGGGCCAAAGATTATGTCAGTCGCTATTTCTAAACAACAAAAAAAAATGCATGGTCAGAACAAGAGCCATGAACGACAGGGAGAGGGCTAAGCTATGCAGGCATATTCACCAAACTTGCCACCAGAGAGAATTACGATTCCGAACCTCCCCCAGACCTTGGGCTCATCTCAAATGGAAACGATCCAGCCCCGGAAAGTGAAGCCTGGGACGAGGCCAGAAGAGGTTCCCCAGAGACACAAGATCAAACACCATTTCCCAACCTTTCAGAACACTCTGTCCAGGATGACAATCTCCTATGCCTCTCTCTTTTTTTTTTTTTACAAACAAACCACTGTTGCGTGCCAATAAGAACAAAAAACATACCACATTGTGGCCACACAGGTCACTGAGTTAGTGAAGAAAATAGAGATCAACTAGCATGCTGAAATGTTAAGGAAAACCATGAAAATGCATGAAAAATGGAAACACTGTTAGCTGTTCTGCCTGCCAAATACCAAGTTGAAGGGATGGGGACATTTTTCTCACTTACTTCTCTCCTTGAACAGGTAGGAGCAGGAGGACTTCTTCGGTGACAGTGATTTTCTCTCAAGGATGAAATTTCTAATTTTTTTATGGTATTTATTAAGCACATACTCTGTACTGGGCACTATACTAAGGTAATCAGGTTGGACACCATCATATCCCCCATGGGGCTCACAGTATGAATCCCCATTTTACAGATGAGATAACTAAGGCGCAGAGAAGTGAACTGATTTGCACACTGCACTGCAGACAAGTGGCAGAGACGGGATTATGGCTCAGGTCTTTCTGACCACCAGGCTCACGCTCTATCCATCAGACCACACTGCCTTTCATCTGTAAACTTGAACTGTACACTGCATCGCTCCAGGACACACTGAGAACACTCAGTACAGGGCTCTAAACACAAACACTAATCAATCAGTGGGATTTATTGTGTGCTTACTGTGTTTAGAAAACTGTACTATGCACTTCAGAGCATATAATACAATGGAATTATTTAAAAGTTCTCTACCCCCAAGTAGCCTACAGTCTACGGGGGAATCAGACAATAAAATAAGTTACAGTGAGGGGAGATAGCAGAGTATAAGGATAGGTATATAAGCCATGTGGGGCTGAAGGTGGAATGAATATCAAGTACTTAAAGGATAAAGATTCAAGAGCATGGACAAATCAGAAGGAAGAGGGAGTATGGGAAATGAGAGCTTACTAAGGGAAGGCCTCTTGGAGGAGATGTAATTTTAGGATGGCTTTGAAGGTGGACAAAGTGGTGGTCTATTGGATATGAAGGGAGACGGAGTTTCAGGCCAGAGAGAGGATAGGAGCAAAGGTTCTGAGGTAAGGCAGATGAGAATGAGGAACAGTGAGTAGGTTGTCATTAATAATGTTGGTATTTGTTAAGCACTTACTATGTGCAGAGCACTGTTCTAAGCACTGGGGCAGATACAGGGTAATCAGGTTGTCCCACTTGAGGCTCACAGTTAATCCCCATTTTACAGATGAGGTAACTGAAGCACAGAGAAGTTAAGTGACTTGCCCACGGTCACACATCTGATGAATGGCAGAGCCAGGATTCGAACCCATGACCGCTGACTCCCAAGCCCGGGCTTTTTCCACTGAGCCACGCTACTTCCCCATTAGAGGAGTGAAGTGTGCTGGCTGGGTTGTAGTGAGGCCTAGTGGATAAAGCACAGAGTCAGAAGGACATGGGTTCTAATACCAGTTCTACCACTTGTCTGCTTGGTGAGCTTGGGCAAATTACTTAATTTCTCTGTGTCTCAGTTACCTCGCCTGTAAAATGAGGATTCAATTCCTGTTCTCCCTCTTACTTAGATTGTGAGGCCTATGTGGGACAAGGACTGCATCATCCTATATCTTCCCCAGTGCTTAGAATAGTACTTGACATACAGTAAGCATTTAACAAATACTACAATTATTATTATTATTATTAGCAGTAGTAGTAGTAGGTAATCAGCAAGGTATGGTAAGAGGGGGAAAACTGATTGAGTACCTTAAAGACGATGGAAAGGAATTTCTGCTGCAAAGATGGATGGACAACCACTGGAGGTTCTTGAAGAGTGAGAAGACATAGACTGAACATATAAAAAAATTATCTGGGCAGCAGAGTGAAGTAGGCACTGGAGTGGGGAGAGACAGAAGGCAGGGAGGTCAATGAGAAGGCTGAGGCTGTAGTTAAGGCAGGAGATAAGTGATTTAATTAGTGTAGTAGTTGTTTAGATAGAGAGGAAGAGGTGGATTTTAGAGATGTCACAAAGGTAGAACTGGCAGGATTTTGTGACGTTGAATATGTGGGTTAATTGAAAGAAATAAGTTCAGGATAAAGCTTGTGAGGCAGGGAGGATGGTGGTGTTGCCTGCCTATAGGGATGGGAAAATCAAGGGAAGACAGTGTTTGGTTGGGAAGGTGAGGCATTCTGTTTTGGACATGTTAAGTTTGAGGTGGTGGGACAACCAAGTAAAGATGTCCTAAAGGCAGAAAGAGATGCAAGACTGCAGAGAACGAGAAAGATCAGGGCTGGAGATATAGATTTGGGAATCACCTGGATAGAGATGGTAGTTGAAGCCATGGGAGCATAGGAACTTTCTGAGGGAGTGGGTATAATTATGGCATTTATTAAGTGCTATGTGCAGATGGAGAATAGAAGGGGACCCAGAACAGAACCTTGAAGAGCTGCCACAGTTAGAGGGTGGGAGGTAAAAGAGGAGAAAGGTAGTCAGAGAGATCAGAGAATGGTAGCCAGCTATTACAGAATAGTAGCCAGAGAGATTGGAGGAGAACCAGGAGAGGTCAGTGTGAGTGAAGCCAACGCTCAAGAAGGCAACTAGGAGGACATGGAGGATTAGGCTACTGTATTTGGCAAGAAGGAGGTCATTGATTGACTGAGAGGGAGAGGAACAGTCAGAGCAGGAAAGAGACGGATGGTCAGATGGGTGGTTGAGAATGTCAGAGAGCTGTGAGGTTAAGATATTTTTGGAGCCCAGTGTCCAGAGGAAAAAGAAGGCTGGTTAGGCAACATCCTTTCAGAGTTCTCTGAATGACTCAAAGATGAGCTTGCTCCTTTAGATGATTCAGGGAGTCCATGTGTAAAGCTATCCATTAGTGGCAGGAAACCAAGGTTGAAGTTAGGCCAGTGATCTTTTGACTTGGCCCAAAATGGTTAGGGTAATACAGGGTAGAAAGGTTTACTACAGCAATTTATGTTCCCTGAAGTTCCCTGTGGGATGATCCTAGAAGTTGTGAAGGTCTGTCTGCCAAGATTCACTTAGGGGAGTAAGGAGGGTGATAGGATCTCAGTAAGTCAGTCAATCATAATTATTGAGCATTTACTATGTGCAGAGCACTGTACTAAGCACGTGGGAGAGTACGATGTAACAATATAGCAGACACATTCCCTTCCCTCAACAGGCTTATGGTCTAGAAGGGGAGACAGACATAATATAAATACATAAATTGAAGATAATTACATAACTGCTTTGGGTCTGGGAGGAGGGATGAATAAAAGGAGCACGTCGGGGTGACCCAGAAGGAAATGGAAGAAGAAAGGAGAGTTTAGTCAGAGAAGGCCTCTTGGAGATGATGTGCCTTCAATAAGGCTTTGAATGGGGTTGGGGGCAAGTAATTGTCTGTCGGATATGAGGAGGGAGGGCAATCCAGGCCAGAGGTAGAATGAGGTAGAATGTGGGTAAGAGGTCAGTGGATAGATGAGATGGGGTGAGGTTTTGTCTGCCAAGATTCACGTAGGATGACAGGAACTTAGGAAAGAGCTTCCTCCCTGGAGGAGAAGAGATATGAGCAATGCTAGGCACAGTATCCTGTCTTCAAAGGGGACCCTGCTAGATCCTTGAAAGAGCCATGGGCGACTGCCTTCCTGAACTCCCATCCTCATATTTAGGGATGGATTTAACCATAAATAAATAAGTGCTCAATAAATACCATTGATTGATTGACTGATTGGACCTAACCATGAGGTCCATGATTTAGCCCTGAAGACTGTAAGCTTCTTGTGGGCAGAAAACCTGTCTTCTAACCCTGTTATAGCTCACTCTCCCAAAAACTTAGTACAGTGGTCTCCTCTGTAGTGGTAAGCACTCAGTAAATATAAATGATTGATCGACTGACTGACTTAATTTTTTCTCTAGTAGACCTCTCCTCAAAGGATTTATCTAAGTCTCTCTTGAGCCTGTGGATATTTTTCCACTGGACAATTTTCTATGGAACACATTCTCCACCCAAGAAAAAGAAGGAAGAATGAACAAAGACCAAGAAGTGAAGAAGTGAAGTGAAAAGGAGAAAGTAAAACTATCTTTAGGCAACAATGTAGAGAAAGGAGCCAGGGTAACCGACACCTGTTTGAAGGGGCGGGAATTCAAAGACATAGTAAGAGTTAATAACCATGGCCTTTTCATATACTTTGAGAAGATGGAAAAATCTAACCACAACAGTTGTTAGGAAGTTCTAAAGATTTAATCTACAAGGTAAACCAACAAAATTTAACCTTAAGAGTTAAACACTAGATTGCAAGCTATTTGAAGGTAGGGATCAAATCTACCAACTCTGTTGTATTGTACTCTCGCAAATGCTTAGTACCGTTCTCTGCACACAGTAAATGCTCAAAACATGCCATCAGTTGATTGATTACAAGGATCCTGACCACTACTCTGAAGGATAGGACAAATTTCCTACCACATGCTAGAAGGCATCAGATCTGGGATCTTATGGAGGCAATTGCTTTAGGATGCCAGAGAGATATACTGTCTTTGCCAAAGTCATGTCGTCTTTCTCTTCCCTCAACCTCACCTTCCCCACCGTGTAAAGGAGAATCTACCATTAACTTTTGACCATCGATGTGACAGGGAGTCCACTGAAATCCTTTCAGAATAATGGGTGATGTTCCCTGAAGGAGCTTATGCTAAAGATCAGTCAAGCAATCAGTTGTCTTTATTGAGTACTTATTTTATGCAGAGCACTGTACTAAGTGCTTGGGAGAGAATTAGCAGACACATCCTCTGCCCATAACGAGTTTAAAATATAGACGAGATTGAAAGACAAAACAAATGGGGGCCTCCTTCTTTTTCCTTTCTAGTCGTTAGAAACCACGATTCCATATTCAAACTGCTGAACCCACATTGAGATGCCTTTCACTTATTCAGCAAGCAAAATTACTGGGTTGGTGATTATAAGCTGAGGAGGTTGCTGTTCTTCTTGTTTCACTCAGGGCTGTGATGTTGATTTCATAACTTTCATTCAATTCAATAGTATTTATTGAGCGCTTATTATGTGCAGAGCACTGTACTAAGCGCTTTGAATGTACAAGTCGGCAACAGATAGAGACAGTCCCTGCCCTTTGACGGGCTTACAGTCTAATCGGGGGAGACAGGCAGACAAGAACAATGGCAATAAATAGAGTCAAGGGGAAGAACATCTCATAAAAACAATGGCAAATAAATAGAATCAGGGTAATGTACATCTCATTAAACAACATAAACAAAATAAATAGGGTGATGAAGATATATACAGTTGAGCGGATGAGTACAGTCAGAGGATCTGGGTTCTAATCCTAGCTCTGCCTGTTGTCTGCTGTGTGATCTTGGGCAAGTTACTTGGTTTTTTTGTGGGTGTTTCAGGTCCCTCATCAGTAAACTAGGGATTAAATGCCTGTTCTCCTGCCTACTTAGACCGTGAGCCCCATGTGGGACAGGAACTCTGTCCAACTTGTTCAAGTTGTATCTACTCCAGGACTCAGAAGAATACTGGACACATAGGTACTTAAACAAGTAAAATAACAATAATAATAACAATAATAATAATCTAGCTAACATAAACTACGAGTGCAGTTCTCCTGACTGGAAGACTGCTATTGTTACTGACACATAGCATCCTGATGTCCCATGTGGTATGTGGTAAATTTTTGGTTGTCTTTCCTCACCAGGTGCAGCTTTTTGGTGAAACAGATGACCCAGTGAAAGAGTACAGGTCTAGGAGTCAGAGGACCTACATTCCAATTCCGGCTCTGTCAATTGCTTGCTGTATGAACTTGGATAAGTTTCTTAACATCTCCGGGCCTCAGTTTCCTCAACTGTAAAATGGGGATTAAATACTTTTTCCCCCCTCCTACTTAGACTGTAAGCAGCATGTGGGACAGAGACTCTGTCCAACCTGATTAACTTGTCTCTACCCCATTGCTTAGAACAGTACTTGACACATAGTAAGTGCTTAACGAATACTATAAAAAGTCTCATTTGGTTTTGGGTGAGGCAAGTACTTTTTGTGGACCCCTTTTCTAGACTCTCCCAAATTGGGTGAGCAGTGCTTATCAAAAAGGGCTGCTTTGACTCCCAGAGTGTGACTAGAATAAATATGATTGACTGATTGATTGATTGATAACCTAATGGATAGAGCACGGGACTGGGAGTCAGAAGGACCTAGGTTCTAATTCCAGCTCTGCTACTTGTCTGCTATGTGACCTTGGGCAAGTCATTTCACTTCTCTGGACTTCAGTTACCTCATCTGAAAAATGGGGATTAAAACTGTGAGCCCCATGTGGGACATGGACAGTGTCCAACCTGATTAGCTTGTATCTACCCCAGCGCTTAGTACACTGCCTGAAATATAATAAGTGCTTAACAAATACCATAAAAAATACAATTTACTAAGTGCTTGGTGAGTTCAACAGAAACATAAGACACTTCCCTTGCCCTTGAGGAGCTTACATTAAAATGGGGAACCTCAGAAGTATTCACAAGCAGTGGGATCAGGAAAAGTAAAATTAAATGCTCAATCGAATATACGGATAAACTCAAGGGCTGAAGATGAGTATAAATATATAAATACATACTAATAAATTGATTATGCTCCCAGAGCTCATTCTTTGCAAGTCTTTGTAGAAATATGGCTCCTAAGGGATGCTGATGAAACTGCCCGAGAAAATGGAAGCTGTTACAGAGGTTGCCCGGGTTTCTCAGTCACACAGACTGTGGGACTCCACCTCAATTTGGTAGACCTTCAACTAACACCAAAGCCTGTCTATCAGTGTTCCAAAGGATTTATAAGACACACCAGCTTGAAATTTTTTATCAGAGGAGACTCCTTTCCTGTCTTCTGGACATGATTTATGATTGTGTAAAGAAGGAGTGTAGCCTAGTAGAAAGAACTCGGACCTGGGAGTCAGAGGACCTGCCACTTATCAGCTGTCTGACCTTGGGCAAATCACTTAACTTCTATGTTCCTCAGTTCCCTTACCCACACAATGATGAATCAATCAATAACTGTTCTCCCTTGTACCTAGACTGTGAGCTCCATGTGGGACCTGATTATCTTGTATCCACCCCAGCATTTGGTATAGTGCCTTGCACACAGTAAGTGCTTAACAGTTTTTATTATTACTACATGCCCCTAAAAAAGGTTTGTCAGCCCCACTAAGAAGTTTCACGTCTTTCTTGGTCAGTCAGGTATACTATTTTACTCTTCTAGGTAAGTTACCAGCATTGTTCTTGGGGTCCCTCTCTCTGTTCATGCAAAGGGATAGCACCAGACTCTCAAGGTTCTACTCATCTCTCCATCAAGCGCTAGTTTTTAATGGAGCTCCCATTGAGCACAGGGAGCGTACTGGGGAGAGAACAGTAGACGTCAAAGACCCGATGCCTACCCCCAAGGAGCTTACAATCTAATGGGGATGGCTTACATCTGCCAGTTTTCATCCCACCCCTCAGCATCAGGAAGATCAAAGAGCAGCAAGAAAATAAATAAATTGCTTTATAAGAAAGAAAAATGCTCCTTTCCTAGAAACTTCCAAGCTGTTGGGATTTTGCACCACAATATGCATAACATGCCAGCAAAAAGCTCCAGTGAGTTGCTCAACAGTTGGAGTTACTCCACCTACTTGTGTTTACTGTTAGAATCTTGAGAAGTTCACCTCATCTGCTCAACAGATGGTCACATTCTCAGTCCATAAGACAACTTGCTGTGCACCAAATGCCTTTGAAATACTTAGCAAAGTTATTTCACTACTTCTCTAGACTTTGTTGTTTCAGAAAAGCTGAGAAACACTGTTGAAAATACACAGCTTAAGTATACACTTGCATTCTTAGACTGTGAGCCCCATGTGGGGCAGGGACTGTGTCTGACCTGATTAACTTCAATCTACCCCAGCGCTTGGTATAGTGCTTGGCACATAGTAAGTGCTTAACAAATACCACAGTTATTATCACTTGCACTAAAAGCAGCTGCAAGGTTTGGATCAAACTAAGTCCTACAAGTTGTCTCCCAGAGCAGCAAAATGGACAATGACCTGCTTAGAACCAAACTAATAAGCAGACAGAACAAACAAGCTGGACCAAAGCCCCAAGAGATAGTTTTTGTTTTTCCTCTCCAGAAATGTCTAAGCCATACTAACTTAATTAAGACAGGCCCCAATTTTAGGCAAGGAGACAGAATGTACTGGTTGTGAGAAGTGGTAAATTCTTCTCCGGCACCCAAGCTGAAGAGGAAACCTAGAATGATCCATTCTCCTCCACATGTTTTTCCTGAACTTTACAATAGGTCAGACTGGAGAGGTTTAGTTTGACTTCTCAAATCTAATCACACCCTGAGCAATCCATCTGACTTTTAAAATATTCATTCTTTCATTCATTCAATCGTATTTATTTGAGCCCTTATTGTGTGCAGAGCACTCTAGTAAGCGATGGGAAAGTACATTTTGGCAACCGAGACAATCCCTACCCAGCAACAGGCTCACAGTCTAGAAGCAGGGAGGCAGAAAACAAAGCAAAAAAAGTAGACAGGCATCAATGGCATCAATATAAATAAATAGAATTATAGATATATACACATCATTAATAAAATAAATAGAATCGTAAATATATTCACATATACACAAGTGCTGTGGGGCAGGGAAGGGGGTGGAGCAGAGAGAGGGAGTCAGGGCGAGGGGAAAAAGAGGAGGAGCAGAGGAAAATGGGAGTTCAGTCTGGGAAGGCCTTCTGGAGGAGGTGAGCTTTCAGTAGGGCTTTGAAGGGGAAAAGTGTGCTAGTTTGGTGGATGTGAGGAGGGAGGGCATTCCAGGCCAGAGATAGGATGTGGGCCAGGAGTCGACGGCACGATGGGCAAGAACGACACACAGTGAGGAGGTTGGCAGCAGAGGAGTGGAGTCTGTGGGCTGGGCTGTAGAAAGAGAGAAGGGAGATGAGATAGGAGGGGGCAAGGTGATGGACAGTTTTGAAGCCAATAGTAAAAAGCTTAGCAAAGCATGTTTCTTCATTAAGAAAACGGCATAAAGATCCAGCAACATGTTTGCATATATACCCCCTCTAGACTGTACTCTCATCATGGGTAGGAAATGTGTCTACCAACTCTGTTGTACTGTACTCTCTCAAGTACAGTGCTCTGCATATGGTAAGAGCACAATAAATACTGGTGATGATGATGATGATGATGATGATGATGATGAATGGGGGGCATTCCATTCCCAGAGAATCAATCAATTAATGGTATTTGAGAGCTTACTGTGTGTGCAGATCCCTATACTAAGTTCTTGGGAGAATACAATACACAGAGTTGGTAGACTCATCCCCTGCCCACAGCGAACTTAGGGAAGCCTATTTTCATCACTGTCATCATTGTCAGTATGCCTATGGTGTGCAAAGCCTTGAACACGCAGCTGGTGAGAGTACAAGAAAAGGAGCATTCATTCATTCATTCATTCATTCAATCGTATTCACTGAGCGCTTACTGTGTGCAGAGCACTCTACTAAGCTATAGAAAAGTACAATTCGGCTACAGATAGAGACAATCCCTACCCAACAATGGGGTCACAGTCGAGAACGGGGAAGACGGACAACACAACAAAACAAACAGACAGACATCAATAACATCAAAATAAATAAATAGAATTATAGATATATAGAATTATAGACATATCGATTTTAGAGCAGCCATGGTCCCTTGTCCTCAAAGAGCTTACAATTTAATGGGGGCAACAGCCAGACAAAGACAGAATACATACAATGAGAATGAGACAACATTGTCACAATTAGTAACAACAGAAGTTAAAATTAATTAAATGAATGGAATAAATGCCCTAAAACATGTAGGTGATAAGGATGGTTGATGCTAGGACATGACCTGGGGAGCCGTAATTAGTTGAGGATTGCTCCTGGAGGTGATTTTCTTTTTTTCAGAAGGTTTTGAAGGTGGAGAGGGAGGGATTAGAAGAGGAAAGAAAGTCCAATTCAGAGAAAAGAGCAAATGCAGTGGGGTGGAGATGGGAGAGTTGAGAATTAGGTGCCGAGCTGTTATTGAGCTTGAACACAACACTGTCGATGGTGACACTGAAACCGTGAGAGTAAGAATCCCAGAGGGAGGATATCTTACACAATAGCACGATTTGTCCTCAAAAATATAATAGTGAGCCTTTTCTGGGCCCTCGTCAATTGGATGAGGATTGCTCAAACACCATTGGGCAATAGGGGAAATGTATATCCTACCCCCAAGTAGAACATGTGAGAAGCAGTGTGACTCAGTGGAAAGAGCCCGGGCTTGGGAGTCAGAGGTCATGGGTTCGAATTCCGCCTGGGCCACTTAGCTGTGTGACTGTGGGCAAGTCACTTAACTTCTTTGTGCCTCAGTTACCTCGTCTGTAAAATGGGGATTAACTATGAGCCTCACGTGGGACAACCTGACTACACAGTATCTACCCCAGTGCTTAGAACAGTGCTCTGCACATAGTAAGCGCTTAACAAATACCAACATTATTATTATTATAACGTGTGTTTGAGTTATCTTTTCAATTGTGTGACAGATTGTGCCGAGTCACCTGCACTTTCTTGGTCGGTCCCCCAGACCCAGCGGCAGGCATTATGAGATGGCCGATAGAAAGTACGGATTATCTTTCTACAGAAACGCTCTAGGCATGTCAGTCCACTCCTTAAAAATCTCCAGTGGTTGCCTATCAACCTTCGCATCAAGAAAAACTCCTCAGTACTGGCTTGATAGCTCTCCATCACCTGGCCCCCTCCTACCTCACCTCCCTTCTCTCCTTCTACAGCCCAGCCTGTACACTCCGCTCCTCTGCCACTAACTTCCTCACTGTGCTTCATTCTCGCCTGTCCCGCCGTCGACCCCTGGCCCACGTCCTACCTCTGGACTGGAATGCCCTCCCTCCTCCCATCTGCCTAACTAGCACACTTCCCCCCTTCGAAGCTCTACTAGAGCTCACCTCCTCCCGGAGGCCTTCCCAGACTGAGCCCCCCTTTTCCTTTGCTGCGCCTCTCCCACATCACTCCTTTTCCCTCCTGACCCTACAGCACTTGTGTATATTTGTACATACTTATTTCTCTATTTGTTTTGTTAATGATGTGTATATATCTACAATTCTATCTATCTATTTTGATGTTACTGATGCCTGTCTACTTGTTTGGTTTTGTTGTCTGTCTCCCCTTTCTAGACTGTGAGCCCGTTGTTGGATAAGGATTGTCTCTATCTGTTGCTGAATTGCACTTTCCAATCGCTTACTACAGTGCTCTGCACACAGTAAGTGCTCAATAAATACGATTGAATGAATGAAAGTACGGGGACGGGCTTTGATCATAGAGCAGACTATCTCTGCAAGCTTTACAGCAGCAGACACCACTGTGCCCTTACACATTTTTAAGCCATTCAATCAATTCATCAGTGGTATTTATTGAGGGCTTACTATATGCAGAGCACTGCACTAAATGTTTGGGAGAGTACAATGGACAGAGTTTGTGGACGTGTTCCCTACCCACACTGAGCTTGTTAATTATGACAATCAGCGTGGCTTAATAAGGGCTGCTTTTGTAAATCCAGGAAAAAAGCATAAAAAACAAATAGATAACAGTAACAGTGACCAAAAAATTCAGTAATCACAATAATGCTAATACTTGTGTTACTTGTTAGGCACTTACTATTTGCCAGGCTCTGTACTAAGCACTGGGGTGGATTCAAGCAAATTGGGCTGGACACAGTCCCTATCCCACATGGGGCCACAGTCTTAATCCCCATTTTATAGATGAGGTAATGAGGCCCAAGAAGTTAAGCGTTGCCTAAGGTCACAAAGCAGACAAGTGGCCGAGCCAGCATTAGAACCCATATCCTGCTGACACCCAGGCCCAAGCTCTACCCATTAAGTCACACTGCTTCTACCCTCGTATCCTTCACAGCCAGAAAGACTGAAGACGAAAGCCAGTAAGAGCAGCAGAGCAGGGCCTATCCCAGTGAGGGTGGTCGATTAAGGGAGCAGCCCAGCGTCACCAGACTTCTATCGCTGGACAAGTTTAGAAGGCCTCATCACAGCCACTGTCTGACTGTGAGAACACTCTCTATTAGCTACCACTCCAAGGAGGAAAGCCCTCACTGAAACGAAGTATATCAGGACCTCATCTCTTTAAACCACTCTTCATCGGCTTGCCCGGTCGCACCCAGTAAACTTGTAGTGTCCCACCAGTTATGGCCTAGTGGAAAGAGCATGGGCCTGAGAATCAGAGGACCTGGGTTCTAATCCCAGCTCTGCCACTTGCCTGCTGGGTGACCTAGGGCAAGTCACTTCACTTCTCTGGGCCTCAGTTTCCCCGACTGTAAATGGGGATTCAGTAGCTGATCTCCTTTTAAGACTGTGAGCCCCCTGTGTCCCAACTGACTAACTTGTATGTAACCCAGCTCTTAGAACAGTGCTTGACACAAAGTAATCATTTAACAAATATGATTATTATTATTATTACCCATATCATAGGAGATGCAACATGAAATCAGAATTTTCATGTACCAGATTGTCTTGCAGTACAAATAGAAATGGTAATATAGGGAATTTTTGACTGTATAGCACCATGAAAACCCAATTCCTTTACCTCATACAGGTTGAGAGAGATAAGAGAGCATGTGCTAAAAGAAACAAATCAATCAGTGGTATTTAATTAGCACCTACTTAGTGCCAAGCCCTGTTCTAAGCACTTTGGAGAATACAGCAGAAGCAAGGTACACATTCCCTACCATCAAGGAATAATAATAATAATAATGTTGGTATTTGTTAAGTCCTTACTATGTGCCGAGCACTGTTCTAAGCGCTGGGGTAGACACGGGAATCAGGTTGTCCCACGTGGGGCTCACAGTCTTAATCCCCATTTTACAGATGAGGTAACTGAGGCACAGAGAAGTTAAGTGACTTGCCCACAGTCACATAGCTGACAAGTGGCCAAGCTGGGATTCGAACCCATGATTTTAATTTTCAAAGCCTGTGCTCTTTCCACTGAGCTACGCTGCTTCTCAGTTGACAGTCTGAGTTGACAGTCTAGTGGGGAAGACAGCCAAAAAATGTATTCAGATAGTTTAAGGAAGTGGAATTAACAAGGAATTAACAGGAAATAAAAACAAATATGTCCAGATGAAATAGTTGAATAAATAATTGAATATACAAGTGACTATACATATGCCAATATGTACTGTGGCTAATAATTGAATACACATGTTAAGGTTGGCTGTTGGTATGACTAAACTGTTATGGGTTAGTCAGGGAAGGCTTCCTGGAGATTATTCTAATTTTCTTCCAGCCGGGATCCAACCCGAGGGCCTGGGCGATGAAAAGGAAAGTAGATATTTCTTTTGGCTTAAAAGAGGATACATAATGGCCATAACAATATAATACAAATTACTTATTTATTCATATGAATGTCTGTCTTCCTCTCTAGACTGTATGCTTGTTATAGGCAGGGGATATATCTGTTAATTCTGTATTGTGTTCTCCCAAGCACTTGATACAGTGCTCTGAACATAGTAAGTGCTCAGTAAATTGATTGATTAGCAAATTAAGCCAATGTGGTCGTCCAAATATTACAAATATAATTTGCTAGTCCCACAACTTCCTTTTCGAATGACTAAGAGCCGAAACAAATACTGGGCAAAATGATTGCTAGGCTCAAGTTAGTAACATTTATCACTAGGTTTGGTAGAGAAAAATAAGAATTGGAATGAGATTATGAGTTCTAGAGTATTTACAGCTGTAGGATAGCAGGGTGGGAAGATAACAAAGATACAGGCAAAAGCCGAGCATCAAGCATAATTTCCAAATACCTTTTGGCAACACCCCAGTCATTCGAGAGGCAACAGCTGGATCGTGGCAGACTTTTTCAGAAAGTTTACCTAGCCAGCACTAGAGAAAATGCAGTCAGGTTGACTGAGTTCAAAAGTTGGTGGAATCGGAAAAGGCTGGAAACTCATCAAGAATTCCAATTTCCTGGACTCCATGAGGTCATCAGTTGGCAGATTTAAAACTGTAGGTGGTTATTCCATCTGCTGCCCATGGTCTGCCCCGCTTGGGGTACGGTTGTAAACACAAGGGAAAGAAAAACAAAAGGGGAGGTGTGGGGTGCAAGGAAGAGGAATTGGGGGGAGAACAAGGAGGAGTTGAATATGGAGAAGGGAGAGGAGAGGGAGGGGCAAAAAGAAAGAGAAGCAACGTGGCCTAGAGGAACAGGCCCAGCCCTGGGAATCAGAGAAGCTGTGTTCTAATCCTGGCTCTGTCGCTCATCTGCTATGTGACCTCGGGCAAGTCATTTTACTTCTCTGGGCCTAAACTATCTCACCTGTATAATGGGGACTAAGATTTGGGATGCGGACTGTGTCCAACCTGATAATTTCGTATCTACTCCAGTGCTTAGCCTAGTACTTGGCATATAGCAAGCACTTTACAAATACCATTAAAAAAACAGAGGGAAAGAGAGGCAGGGAGAAAAAGGAATGGGAAGAGATTGGGAATGGGGAGGAGAGAAAAAAGGAAGACGAGGCAGGGTTCTATTAGGGTAGAAACAAAATAATTAGATTGGACACAGTACCTAGCCCACAGAGGGCTCACAGTCTAAGAGAGGTACTTACTCCCTGTCTTACAATCTCCCCAATATTTCATCTCTGACCCATTGCAGGTGCCTTTCTACTTGTTCAGAAGTCACTCCTCCATCAAATCCTGTAAACCCAATCCACTCCAAAACCCTCTTAAAAAGCCTCCTTGTCCAAGAGGCATACTCTAAGTCTTAACTTCTCTGGTCAACCTGTACCATCCATCACCTTAGCCCTCATGCTATTATTTGCTTCATTTACTTACTTTATCAGTTGCATCTATGCTCTTTTATCTATTGTGTGTTTGGAAATTTATGTCTGTCTCCCCCATTAGACGGTGAATTCCTCTAAGTCAGAGACTACATTTTATGCTAAACTACATGTTCCCAAGTGGCTAATACAGTGCCCTGACTGTAGCAGGGGTTCAATAAATGCTATTAATAGTGATAATTAAATTTCTGTTCTCTCTCCCTTTTAGATTGTGAGCCCCATCTGTGTCTGATATGATTATCTTGCATCTACCACAGAGCTTAGCACATTGTTTGGCACATTGTAGCTTAACAGATGCCATAATTATTAATTATGATGAAGAGAATGACAACAATGATCATGATGAGGGAGCTTCTGTGAATGAAAGTTATTAATTGTTCCCAACTCCTTGAAATGTTATCAGACCTTGGTTTCAGTGACATAGCACTTACCTGGTTCCATACCTACCTCTCTGATCACTCCTTCCACCTCTCAACCCAGTCGGTCAATCAGTCAGTGGTATTTATTGAGTGCTTCCTATGTGCAGAACACTGCACTAAGCACTTGGGAAAGTATAATACCACAGCACTGGTAGACATACCAGTACCTGCCTACAAAGATCTTACAGTCTTAAAAGAGAGATAGACATGAATATAAATCACAGATATGGATGTAAGTGCTCTGTGGCTGAGGATGAAAATATCAAATGCTTAAAAGTGTACAAATCTAAGTGCATAGGTGATAGGAAATGAGGGCTTAATCTGGGAAGGTTTCTTGGAGGAGAAGTGATTTTAATAAGGTTTTGAAGGTGGAGACAGTGGTGATTTACGGCCTAATACTGGGTGACTTGCAAAGCTCAGAATTTTTTCTGTGGATCTAAGTAAGTTTGCTCACATTTTTATAGTGGTTGGTGTATATCTATGCCTAAATATTTGAGGATGGATAAGAATTTGAATTTGGATTAGCTTCCTTGCCTTTTTTCTCCCCATTCATTAAACCAAACTGCATCTGCCTCCTATGTGACATTATGCTAGTCATTTAACCTCTCAGTGCCTCAGTTTTGTCATCTGAAAAATGGGATGAAATACCTGTTCTCTCTTCCCCTGAGACTGCGAGCCCCATGTAGGACAGGGATTTTAATCTGACCTAATTACTTTATATCTACCCAAGCACTTAGGGCAGTGCTTGGCACATAGTAAGCGTTAACAAATACCTCAATTTTGAGTCTTTCAAAATATCAGGATATTTTGAGGAGCAGTGTGGCCTAGTGGAATGAGCATGATCTTGGAAGTCAGAGGACCTGGGTTCTAATCTCAGCTCTGCCAGTTGCCTGTCGTGAGAACCGGAAAATGTCACTTAAATTCTCTTGCCTCAGTTTCCTCAATTGTAAAATAGGGATTCAATTCCTGTTTTTCCTCCCACTTAGACTATGACTCCCATGTGGGAATGTGTTTGACCTTATTCACTTGTATCTACCCCAGCACTTACAAGCAGTTGCAGTCCCATGAATTTCTCTCTGGTTCCTCAAATCCTAACCCTAAGCCTCATATGGGTCGGGGACCATGTCTGACCTGATTATAGTGAGCACATAACAAATACCACAATTATGATTATTATTACAGCAATCCCAGTGTTGTGGCTTGGGACCTTGATACAAAACATCTGAAAGAACTCAGACTGTAACACCTACCTCCTCTGAACTCTCCACTGCTGGAATGTGCGCATCTTATCCAACTGTGGGGGTGGTCTGCTATGTTGTATCCCTTTCCTCCACTCCCCAAAATTTCCTCCGTGTCCATTCTCCTGGCTCAGAAACACTTTCCCCCCCGACCCGTCACTGCTGATGGCCCTACCTCAGTCCCTGATGGCCCCATCCTTCACCCCACCGCTCTGTTTTTGGGGTCCTGGTTCTCAACTATTCCTGGCCTGCATTGCCCTGAACCCCACCCAATCCCTCTACTCTCCCTCAGTGGAAGATTCTTCTTGCTACCCATTCAATCAGTTTGGGCTCTCTCCCTTTTCATGACTTCCAGCAACTCTTCGCTTTTTTAAATGGTATTGTTAAGTGCTTATTACTTGTCAAACACTATTCTAAGCACTGGGGTAGATGCACGTTAATTAGGTTGGACACAGTCCCTGTTCCGTAGAGGCTCCCAGTCTAAGTGGGAGGGAGAACAGGAAAACTGAGGCCCAGAGAAATTAAGTGACTTGCCAAAAGTCACACAGCAAGCAATTGGCAGAGCCCTGTTTAGAACCCAGGTCCTCTGACTCCCACACCCATGTTCTTTCCATTAGGCCATGCTACTTCTCACTCCCACCTCCTCTTTCTCTCCACTCTTTTCAGCCATGCTCTTCTTTTCTGCTTCCAACCTCTGGCTGGTTTCTCCAACCCTTTCAATTCTCTCTCTCAGTCAAGGTTTCCGGCTCATGCTGTTTCCTTCTGGCTCTCCCCACTTGCCTTTGAACATGCTCCGGGCCGCTTGGAAATAATTCCTTTGGCTTCAGGAATTAAGATCCCTTATTCCCATCTCCAATTTGAACTCCACACTGAGAAGCAACATGGCCTTGTGCAAAGAGCACATTAGAGGACCTGGGTTCTAATCCCTATTTCGCCAATCGATCATATTTATTGAAAGTTTACAGTGTGAAGAACAAAATAACAGACATATTCCCTGCCCATAATGAGCTTACAAACTAGAGGGAACTTACACCGGCCTGCTGTGTGCCCCTGGACATGACATTTAACTTCCCTGTGCCTCAGTTTCTTTATCTGTAAAAGGAGTATTCAATATCTGTTTACCCTTCTACTTAGACTGTGAACCCCATCTGGAACAGGGACAATGTCCAACCTCCGTATCTTGTATCTACCACAGTGCTTAGTTCACTGCTGAAGACTGTGAGCATCAGACAGGCACTGTGTCCAAACCGATTTGCTTGTATTCACTTCAGTGCTTAGAACAATGCCTGGTACAAAGTAAGCTCTTAACAAATACTGTAAGTATCATTATTATTATTATTATTATTACCAAGCAAGCATGACTTAGTAGATAGATCCTGGGCCTGGAAGTCAGAAGGACCTGGCTTCTAATCCCAGCTCTGCCACATCTGCTGTATGACCTTGAGCAAGTCACTTAACTTCTCTGTGCCTCAGTTACCTCATTTGTAAAATGTGGATTAAGAGTGTGAACCCAACTGAGAAGCAGCGTGGCTCAGTGAAAGAGCACGGGCTTTGGAGTCAGAGTTCATGGGTTCGAATCCCAGCTCTGCCACTTGTCAGCTATGTGACTGTGGGCAAGTCACTTAACTTCTCGGAGCCTCAGTTCCCTCATCTGTAAAATGGGGATTAAGACTGTGAGCCCCACGTGGGACAACCTGATTCCCCTATGTCTACCCCAGCGCTTAGAACAGTGCTCGGCACATAGTAAGCGCTTAACAAATACCAACATTATTATTAGTAAGCGCTTAACAAATACCAACATTATTATTATTATTATAAGGGACAATGTGTCCAACCTGATTAACTTGTAACCATCCCAGTGCTTAGAACAGTGTTTGGCATAAAGTAAGCACTTAACAAGTACCATAATTATTATTAAATATTATTATTAAGTGTTTAACAAATACCACAGCTATAATTACTAGACCTCAGAGAAGTGATGGCAGTGAATGTAGCGTGGTTTTAAATACCTGAGAATGAAGCAAAATGACTGTTACGGTTCAGATAGCAGAACTGAAACATCTCCTAGCCTAGAAGGGCGGCACTACTAACTGGTGGGCCCACGTGCCAGGAGATCACATTTCTCCAGGCAAGATTTTTAGAATGCCTTCGTTATCAGTGCCATTTTAGCTGTGATGAGTGCGTATGTCATTGCCAAATGCAGTAATCAACAGGGCAACCTGCCTAGGAACTCATCTAAACCCATAACTGGAATTTTTACTAAGAGTCGGTTCATTTTTTTTTTTGCCTTACAAAGGGTATTGGGCATATGGGCAATAAGCTTTCCATTGTGTAGGTGGAAGCTATGCAAATGTTTCCGGCTCAGTGTCGTTTCCCACTGGTCTCTCACCTTGCATCCGCTGCGTGCCCGGGCCTTCGGTACTGGCGTAGGGGTGCGTAGCTCGATGGCTTCCGGCTCCTGGAAGAAGACTGAGGGCAGAGGCTCTTTCCGCAGCGTCAGGACGTTCAATTTTGTCTTCAGCATGGTTTGAAAGTGCTGAAAGGGAAGATTCTAGTTAATTCTTTGGCCCTCCATGTGAGACAAAATTAAGTCGACTACATTGGCATATTTTCTATCGCATGAATATCTCTAAAGATTAATTACTTTAGAGGATCAACAAGCATCCTAGAACTTCCCTCCCCAGGCCCAGTAAAAGCCAATTCTTGAGTATGTTCATTCAATTGTTCATTCAATTGTATTTATTGAGTGTTTGCTATGTGCAAAGCATTCATTCACTCAATTCATCATATTTACTGAATATTTACTGTGTACCAAGCACTGTACTAATCACTTGGAAGAGTACAATACAACAATAAACAGACATGTTCCCTGCCCATGACGAGCTCCCAGTCTAGAGGGGTAGTAAGACACTAATATACCTAAATAAATAAATTACAGATATATTCATAAGTACTTTGGGGCTGGGAGGGGGGATAAGTGAAGGGAGCAAGACGGGGAGATGCAGAAGGGAGCGGAAGAAGAGGAGAGGAGGGCTTAGTCAGGGAAGGCTTCTTGGTGGGAGATGTGCCTTCAATAAGACTTTGAAGGGGGGAGAGCAATCACCTAGCATGTGCTCAGAGACCCTAATAACTGCAAATGTCAAGCTCAAATTCCCAGTGTTGTGTCTGTGGGTCACCCACCAGGAAAGTGTTTCCTACTGAAATCTTGTGTTGAGTGGAGATCGCAACTCAAGGTGTTGGAAAGAACACTCCAAATGTGAAGGGAAATGAAACAGGAATTTGAGGTGGGGACAAGAGTGAGGCTAGAGAGGCATTACAAAGGTTGAGAAACATGTGGCAGGAAATAGGAAAAATGAGCATTTTCAAACCGAAAGGGGTTCCCTGAAATGAATTCAAGGTTGGAAGATGCTTACAAAGTCCTGTTCTGAATGATGGCTGAATTTACTCTTCTTGCTCTGTCCCCACTCTGTGTTTTCTAATTCCATTCACCACACTCTCCTCCTCCTCATATGGGACTGAGGCAAGATGGCCCTGGCAGTGGGAGAATGAAGGGATCAGGGCACATGACCTTCCTTGAGAAGCAGCAAGGTCTAGTCAAAAAAGCACAGGCCTGGGATTCAGAGGAACCGGGTTCTAATCTCGGCTCTGCCAATTTGCTTGCTCTGTGATCTTGGGCAGGTCGCTAAACTTATCTGGGCCTCAGTTTTCTCAGTGGAAAAATGGAGATTCTATGCTCTGAGAACAGTGCTTGACACATAGTAAGCACTTAACAAATACCATCATTATTATGTCTGTTCCCCTTCCTACTTAGACTGTGAGCCACTGTGGGACACGGACTGCGTCCAACCTGATTATCTTGTATCTACTCAATGCTTAGAACAGTGCTTGACAAATAGTAAGCATTTTACAATGCCGTAATGATAATAAAAAATTTAAAAATGATAATACTCATAATAACCTATTGATCCCCTGGCATCATTGTTCAGAAGTTCTAGCCATGGACACTGCAGGGAGGAACCTTACAATTGGAAGGTTTTTTTATGGTAATTGTTAATGCATATGATATGCTAGCTATACTGAGAGCTGGGGCAGATACAAGCTAATCAGGTTATTAATAATAATGGTATTTTAATGGTATTTTTTATCTTTCCACAGTAGATACAAAGTAATAAGTTTGGACACAGTCCCTGTCCCACATGAGCTTCACAATCTTAATCCCCATTTTACAAATGAGGTAAATGAAGCCTAGAGAAGTTAATTGACTCGCCTATGCAGCAGACAAGCAGTGGAGCTGGGATTAGAACCCCTGACCTTCTGACGCCCAGGCTCATGCTCTATCCATTAGGCCAAGAGAATGAAGTGAGAACTAGCCCTTGGGAGGTTTTTAACCTCTTGAGTGAACTCTAGCCTCAAAGCAAGTGCTGATTACTCAAGTTTAGAGGGGGACAGGGGTCATCCAATACCGAGATCGGTGTGTTCAACAAGGGGAAAGTCTAAGAAATCCAAGTTCCTTTTCGACCTGAGTAGAAAGATGCACCACATATTATAAATAATGTGCCTTTTTAATTATCATTAATAATAATGATGGTATTTGTTAAGCGCTTACTATGTGCCAAGCACTGCTCTAAGCACTGGGGTAGATACAAAGTAATCACTTTGTCCCACTTGGGGCTCACAATTTTAATCCCCATTTTACAGATAAGGTAACTGAGGCACAGAGAAGTTAAGTGACTTCTAATGAAAAGGCAATAAGTGGTCCAGGTTATATGACCATTCCTTCAGTTCTAGAAGCAGCATGAAGCATGCAGCATGCAGCATGCAGCATGAAGCAGAAGAAGCTGGAGAAGCAGCATGGCTCAGTGGAAAGAGCACAGGCTTTGGAGTCAGGGCTCATGAGTTCGAATCCCAGCTCTGCCACTTGTCGGCTGTGTGACTGTGGGCAAGTCACTTAACTTCTCTGTGCCTCAGTTCCCTCATCTGTAAAATGGGGATTAAGATTGTGAGCCCCACGTGGGACAACCTGATTCCCCTATGTCTACCCCAGCGCTTAGAACAGTGCTCGGCACATAGTAAGCGCTTAACAAATACCAACATTATTATTATTATTATTATTATTAGTTCTATACTGGACAGCCTGATTTTCAGCTGGTCTGCCCTCTGTCTGGTAAAGACACGGCATCAGGTGCCTTTATGTCCTGTAATTTTAAGTGCCTGGCCTCCCTCTGCCTCAGCCAATCAATCAACAGTACAGATTGAGCACCTGCTGTGTGCAGAGCACTGTATTGAGCGCTTTCCTCGGTTTTTGCTGCCGAGGTTTGGAAACAGTACTCAGGTTCAGGTGGACCAGGGAAGGAATGCAAAGACTTTGGAGTAAGTGGGGAGAGAGAGGCTTTGGGGGGCTTCCTGAGACATGCTTTAGGTTCCCACAGCCCTGAACAGACTTCATCAAAATGGTGTGAATATTGCTATTATATTATGTTGCATCCCCAGCATAATCCCCACTGGAGAAGCAGCTTACCCTAGTAACTAGCACACGGTCTTGGGAGTCAGGAGGAGCTGGGTTCTAAATCCCCACTCCGCCACTTGTCTGCTGTATGACCTTGGGCAAGTTACTTCACTTTTCTGTGGATCAGTAACCTCATCTGTAAAATGAGGATTGAGACTATGAGCCTCATGTAGGACCTGATTACTTTGCATCTACCCTAATGCTTTGAACAGTGTCTGGCATATAGAAAGCGCTTAACAAATACCAAAAAAGAATATATTAATCCCTGGTATTTATTGAGTGCATACTATGTGCAAAGCACTTGGGAAGATACAATATAGTAGAATTAACAGACACATTCCCTGACCAAAACAAGTTTACAGTTTATAAAGCCTGTGACCCCTCCAAGAGCCTGTGTATCCACTATCTGTGTGAGTCATCAGTGACAGGCAAGGGTGCAGGATGTGGGGACAATGGCCTCCACAGATTAAACACAGCTATTTCTCTTTCCTGCCATATCTGAGGATGAATCTAAAATAAAGGGACTAATTCCAGCCTTTGAGAAATACTTGAAGCTATTCCCCAGATGAACTCCACCTCAACAAGTTAAGGGACTCACATGTCCCACAACATCAGAAGAATCCATCCCCTCTTCTCCACCCAAACTACCACTATGCAGGACAAAGGAACTTGTCCTTTCCTGACTTGACCACTGCATCAGCCTCCCTGCTTCCAGTATCTCCCCTCTCCACTACATATTTCACTCTGCTGCCTGGTTCATTTTTCTCCAACATTATTCCATGCACATCTGCCCACTCAACACCTCCAGTGGTTTGCTCATTCCTCTTTGCATCACAGAAACTCTTTTAAGGCACTAAACCTTCTCTCTACTCCTGAGTTATTCTTGCTCCTCCCCCAGAATATGTTAGCTCTCACTTTATGTTCTCCTCAAGTCCACTTACTGTCCCTTGTTCTTGCCTCTCCTGTTGCAGAGCTCTTGCTCATGTCTCCCTTTCTTGGAACTCCCTTCCCCTTCCACATCTGGAAGACCTCTGCTCTCCCTTCTGAAATCACATCTCCTCCAAGAGGTCTTCCCTGATTAATCTCTCAACTTTCCACTCTATATGCCCACCCCCTCAATTGCCATTAGGGCATTTTTTCATCACCTAAGCACTTAATTGTGCACACCCCTCTGTTGGTATTTTATACACTATTGGTTCTTCCTATCTGTAATTTATTTTATTGCCTATCCTCCTCATTAGATTGTAAGCACCCAGAGGGTAGAGATCATGCCTACTCATTGTACTGTACCTCACCAAGCATTTAGTACAACATTCTACAGAGAGTAGATGCTCAATAAATAACTGGTTGGAAAGGGATTTTCAGAGCTCACCAATCAACTTGAATGCATATCCCATTTTAATGATTTCAGGTATCTTTGAGGGGAAATTGTTAATGTCCCTTTGCAGGGCCTAATTGTGGGGAGTTAATAACAGCACCAAAATTTTCATTCTTGGCCCACCAGTGGATTGAATGCTAACACTTTTAAAAGAATACATTTTAACTTCCAATCACTGCATTCTTCAGAACCTTGGCTGCTGTCTGATTGAAGGCAGACAGAGGAAAGTTGTTAGGGAAATGAATTCTGTATTTTTCTCGGTCTGACGTTTGAGTTTCAATGTGAATGGAGCAGTGCTTCCCTGTCCTATCTTCAGCTCGTCACAAATGGAGAAACTAAATTTTGAGAAATTTAACTTCACGAACTTAATTTGGGGAAATACACGAATTTGCAGAGAACTCTGTTTTTTCAGGTCGCAGCTATTATTAGGCCAGCTGAGAATAGTCACTTCCCCATGCTAAATTATTCTCTCCATGTTGACGCTGGAGTTTATGCTTTTTGAATTCCTCAGGTTCTCTTGGCAGATTACAGTGGGATTCCAATATACTGCCGGGCCTCATCACTGCTTTGAAATATGATTGTTTAAATCAGTCTCAAAGATGGATTCTGCAGCCAGATGAGTAGCTAATGAGCTAGGGGCATGTCTGCAAAAGAAGCAGCACTGTCCAGCGGCTAGAGCTTGGACCCGGAAGTCAGAAGGACTTGGGTTTTAATCCTGGCTCTAGCCACCTATCTGCTGTGGGAACTTGGGCAAGTCCCTTCACTTTTCTGTGCCTCAGTTACCTCATCTGTAAAATGGGGATTAAGACTAGGAGCCCCATGTGGGACATGGACTAAGTCCACCATGACTATCTTGTATCTACTGCAGGATTTAGTACAGTGGCTGACTCATAGTAAGTGCTTAACAAACACCATTACTATTGCAAAGAGAGTTTTATTCCTGGGTTACCCTCCAGTACATCGCAGTCTCCATAAACTATATCTTATTAAGGCAAAATTATTCCATGATCTGCCCTAGGGTCACCTGAACTGCCGCAGGATTGATGCAGTAGGTTTTTCAGTTTCACACCAGTGCAGACTTTGTTCGAAACCTCGGCTGATATTTTGCCTCTTATGTTGTCCAGGAGAGGGGAGAGCCTTTCATACACTGAAGTGATCTGCCAGCAACCAAAAATAAAAACCAGAAGCAGTGTGGCCTAGTGGAAAGAATACAGGCCTGGGAGTATTCTCTAGAGGTGGTCTACTCTAGACTCTAAGCTCATTCTGGGCAGGGAACGTGTCTACCAACTCTGTTGAACTGTACTCCCCCAAGTGCTTAGTACAGTGCTGTGCACATGATAAGCATTCAACAAATGCCATTGACTGACTGAAAGTAATACACCAAGAACCACAAATGAAAACCAGAAGCACCATGGTCTAGTGGAAAGAATATAGGCCTGGACTACATTTTCTATAGATGGTCCACTCTTCAATCAATCAGTTGTATTTCTTGAGTGCTTACTGTGTGCAGAGCACTGTACTAAGCTCTTGGGGGAGTACAAAAGAACAGAGTTGGTAGGCATACTCTGGTAGGTAGGGAACATGTCTACCAACTCTGTTGTACTGTACTCTCCCAAGCTCTTAAAACAGTACCCTGCACATGATAAGCACTCAATAAATATGACTGATGATGTTGATGATCTAAGTATTTCTGATTAATTCCAAAGCCCTGTTCCTCTAGTAAGCAAACGTTGACCCCATGAAATCAATCACCTCCTTGCTCAGGATAACTAACATACAGACCACCACTCCTCATGGTCCAGGGATACCAGGTCTGAAGAAAGAGATTTCCCAAGTATATCTAGTCTCCCAGACTAGAGTACTCCAAGGTAGAACCTGGACTGCCCCTCAAAATGCCAATCCAGGGTTTGGGAACTGGGACTTTTCAAATGACGTCTGCAGCAAAAGCAATGTTCCGATCACTCTTCATAGATATCCTTTTCCCTGTCTAGACTCCCCTTCTCAACTGTAAGCTTGGTGTAGGCAGGGAAAATGTCCACCGACTCGGTTGTATTGTACTCTCCCAAGCGCTTAATATAGTGTTCTGCACACAAGAGCTCAAAAAATACCTTTGATGATCATGAGGATGATGATATCCAATCTGTACCTTCTGCACCATGTACTGATCTAATCTATTACCTTGTTACTCATTAGTTACGTCTATTCTCGTTTTTTATGGTATTTGTTATGCACTTACTATGTGCCAGGCACTGTACTAAGCACTCCGTTAGACACAAACTAATCAGATTGAACACATCCATTTACCACATGTATCACAGTCTTAATCCCCATTTTACAGAGGAGGCAACTGAGCCACAGAGAAGTTAAGTGACTTGCCTAAGGTCACAGAGCAGATAAAGTGGCAGAGCCGGGATTGGAACCCAGATCCTCTGACTCCCGGGACAATGCTCTTTCCCGTACGCCACGCCACTTCCTATTCTCCACTATGGTATAGGTCTGCTGTCTTCCCCATTGCACTGTAAGATCTCTGAGGATAGGGATCACATGTTTACTTTTGCTGTATGTTTCCCAAGCTCTTGGTACAGTGCTCTGCTCAAGACTCTGTAGGTTCTCAATCAATTCCGTTTGTACTGGTCCTCATCAAGTAATGTCAAACATATTCATTTACCAAAAGATTAATCATAGATAGAGTAACCTAGGTGACCTAAGGGAAAATGTTGGGCTCACACTTGCTCACGGTTGGCATCTTAATAGTTCCAATGATGTTGTCCAGGAAATTAAAGACAAGACCTGCTCATTTAAAAGGCCCTAAGGGAGGAGTGTGGATATGTCTAGCCCTTACTAATAATCTGCCATGCTTGTTCCAGACATGTGGAATAGTAAAGGTAAATGTGGAGGGTAATAGCAGTTTTTTTAACCATGGCTATTTAAGGGAGAAGATGAAAATCCAGAAGGAGTTACCCACCTTAGAATTTAAAAAGTGTGAGAGCCAGAAAATATTTGGTTGGGCAATCAGAAGACAGAACAACAGTAGTAATGATCAGGGTACTTAAGTGCTTACTATGTACCAAGCAATGTACTAAGCACTGAGTTAGATAAAAATTAATCATTCATTCATTCATTCAATAGTATTTATTGAGCGCTTACTGTGTGCAGACCACTGTACTAAGCACTTGGAATGTACAAATTGGTAACAGATAGAGACAGTCCCTACCCTTTGATGGGCTTACAGTCTAATCGGGGAAGACAGGCAGACAAGACAATGGCAATAAATAGAGTCAAGGGGAAGAACATTTCATAAAAACAATGGCAAATAAATAGAATCAGGGTCATGTACATCTTATTAAACAAAATAAATAGGGTGATGAAGATATATACAGTTGAGCGGACGAGTAAAGTGCTGAGGGGGTGGGACAGGAGAGGGGGAGGAGGAGAGGGAAAGGAGGGAAGAAGAGGGTTTAGCTGTGGAGAGGTTGGAGGGGGTAGAGGGAGCAGAGGGAAAAAGGGGGGGAGCTCAGTCTGGGAAGGCCTCTTGGAGGGGGTGAGCTTTAAATAGGGATTTGAAGAGGGGAAGAGAATTAGATCGTCAGAGGTGAGGAGGGAGGGCATTCCAGGACCGCAGTAGGACGTGGCCCAGGGGTCTACGGCGGGATAGGCGAGACAGAGGGATGGTGAGAAGGTGGGCGGCAGAGGAGCGGAGCTTGCGGGGTGGGCAGTAGAATGAGAGAAGGGAGGAGAGGTATGAAGGGGCAAGGTGATGGAGAGCCTTGAAGCCTAGAGTGAGGAGTTTTTGTTTTGAGCGGAGGTTGATAGGCAACCATTGGAGGTGTTTAAGAAGGGGAGTGACATGAACACAGTCCCTGTCCCACATGGGGCTCACAGTCCAAGTAGGAAGGAGTAGGAATGAATGCCCATTTTGCAGATGAAGAAAATGGGGCACAGTGAAGTTAGTGATTTGTCCCAAGGTCACAGAGAAGACAAGCAGCAGACCCAGGGCTAGAATCTAGGTCCTCTGACTGTCAGGCCCGGGATCCTTCTGTAAATTTTGTATTTTCTATCTTGAACAGCTAAGGTTAAGAGTTACTGCAAGTTTTTAAGAAATGGGAAGCCTAAAAGACTTTTTGGGGCAGTGTTCAGCATAGACTAGAGAGAGGCACTAGAGAGATAGTTAGAGTGATCAGACAGTCAACTATGTTTACTGAGTATAAAACTGAATATGAACAGAGATCTAAACTAGCATTTGGGGAAGTTTCAGAAAAAGAACTCAAGGAGATTCTGCTCTAATGGAGAAGATTCATTCATTCATTCAATAGAATTTATTGAATGCATGCAGAACACTGTACTAAGCCCTTGGGAGAGTACAGTACAACAATAAACAGACACATTCCCTGCCCACAGTGACTTTTCAGTCTAGAAGAGGGGAGACAGACATTAACTAAATAAATGAATTACAGATTATTATAATAATAATGGTATCATTATGTGCAAAGCACTGTTCTAAGCACTGGGGGGATACCAGGTGATCAGGTTGTCCTGCGTGGGCCTCACAGTCTTAATCCCCATTTTACAGCTGAGGGAATTGAGGCACAGAGAAGTTAAGTGACTTGCCCAAAGTCACAAAGCTGACAAGTGGCAGAGCTGGGATTAGAACCCATGACCTCTGACCCCCTAGCCCGTGCTCTTTCCACTGAGTGTGCATAAGTACTGTGGAGCTGGGAGTGGGGAACAGCAAAGGGAGCAAGTCAGGGAGATGCAGAAGGGAGTGTGAGAAGAAGAAAGGAGGGCTTAGTCTGGGCAAGCCTCCCGGAGGAGGTATACTTTCAATAAGGTTGTGCAGCAGGGTAGAGTAATTATCTGTAGGATTTGATGAGGGAGAGCATTCCAGGACAGAGGCAGGATGAGGGTGAGGCAGTGAGATAGGCGGGACTGAAGCAGAGAGAGAAGGTTAACACTAGAAGAGTGAAGTGTGTGGACTGTGTTGTAGTAGGAGAGTAATAATAATAATAATAATAATGGTATTTGTTAAGCGCTTACTATGTGCAGAGCACTGTTCTAAGCACTGGGGTAGAGACACAGGGGAATCAGGTTGTCCCACGTGGGGCTCACAGTCTTCATCCCCATTTTACAGATGAGGTAACTGAGGCACAAAGAAGTTAAGTGACTTGCCCACAGTCACACAGCTGACAAGTGGCAGAGCTGGGATTCAAACTCATGACCTCTGACTCCAAAGCCCATGCTATTTCCACTGAGCCACGCTGCTTCTCTAGTAGCGAGGTGAGGTAGGATGGAGCAAGGTAAGATGGGACTAACTCAAGTAGAAGGAAAGCTAAACTAAAAGCAACAAATACAACATTCTAAAAGCAACAAATACAACATCAAAACCATAAAAATTTTAGCAATAGTAATGTGATGTAATAGTATTTATTGAGCTCCCTCTGGGGGCAATTCATTGTACTGAGCACTTGGGAAGTACAAAATAATAGAGTGACACATTCCCTGACTACAAGAAGCTTACACTCACATAAATTTGTTCTACAGCGTAATAAAAATAAATCACTGAGTGAACAGATCCACCTAAAAACGTGCAAATATTATGGAAAAACTACAGAGGACCTAGGTTCTAATCCCGGCTCTGCCACATACCTGCTTTGTCACTTAACTTCTCTGGATTTCAGTTACCTCATCTCCAAAATGGGGATTAAATCCTACTCCCTCCTACTTATAGTGTGAGCCCCATGTGGGACGGGGACTGTGTCCAACCTGATAACCTTGTATCTACCCAGTGCTTGGCACAGAGTAAATGTTTAACAAGTACTTACTATTATTATTATTATCATCATCATCATCAGAGTGACCATAGTCAAATTAGGTTGATCTGGAAAGTCTACTTTTAAGGGAGGAAATGAACTGACGACACAGATTTGAAAGAGGAGGAGATTGTGGCTTAGTGAAGGAAAAAGGCACCTTTTCAAAAATGAAGAGTATGCCCAAGTGAAAAGAACAGGAAAATACATAAATAAGGACCAGACAGGAATTGAGGTAGCCCAAAAAGAGTTTGATGAGGTCCTGCCAAGGGATCCCAAAACTAATGAAAGATTCTTTAAATATACTAATAATGGTATTTGTTACTCTGTGTCAAATGCTATTGAAACAAACACATCAAAAGCTGTGAGCCAGCTACGGAATCCATGGCCCCGTGATGATCGTGGAGTAAACGGTGTTTTAGGGGACAAAAATGATACAGCTGAGAGGTTCAATTGATAAGAGAAATAGAGAATTCAGCATTACCAAGGAAGATGGCAGGGAGAGTCCTTCATCCAAATTATTGTTCACAGCAGAGATGATCACATGGTGTGACCACACAGGGTGTTTTAGAACAAATTGACAAACGGTGACTGGAATCATATGGCCTCCCCTTGAGAGGTCTGGAGGAATTTGGAAAAGAAGCTTCAAGTGACTCTAAGCTCTTCCAGGTGGAGAAATGCCACACAGATGGGGATAAACTACAGGAGGACTTAACACTGTCTGGGTGGTCTGGGAAATGCCAGGTGATGTTCGTTGTGAGTAGATACTAGGTAAAGCAACTAGAGAAAAATAATCCAATGCCGATGGGCTCTAAGCTACCGGCCATGACTCACAAGAATGTTCTTGTTTTTGGAGCATTCAAAACAAAAACCAAATGTGGAAGGGGATATAAAATTAAGGACAAGGCAGTGCTTTGCCATGATGGAAAACCATGGTATTCCTGTGCCAGGAATAAAGTGTGAGGGATTCCTTGTGACCTCTTAGGAAGTTCACAGTGAAGCTGGAGAAGGTACAGAGAAAAGTAATCAAAATGAAGATAAAGCAAGGTGGCTTAGAGCCTGGACCTGGGGGTCAGAGGATCTGGGTGCTAATCTCTCCTCTGCCACTTGCTTGCTGTGACCTTGGGCAAGTCACTTCACTGTACTGAGCCTCAGTTTTCTCAACTGTAAAATGGAGATTCAATACCGGTTCTGCCCTCCTAGTTAGACTGTGAGCCCCAAGTGGGACATGGACTGTGTTCAACCTGACTACTTTTTATCTACCTCAGAGTTTAGAACAGTTTTTGACACGTAGTAAGCGCTTAACAAATACCTTGAAAAAAAATAAAAGATGACCAGGGAATGGAGAAGCTTTCGTATTAGGAGACTGAAAAGATTGAGATTCTTCAGTCTGGAAAGAAGCTGACTGTGGGGAGGATACAATTGAATAAACTAAATCATGAACTGTAAGCTCCTTGAGAATATTATTACATTCTTCTAAATGCCTACCACAACGAGCATATATTTATGTGCTCTGCTGTTCAACAAAACTGTTGCTCAACAAGTCCCACACCACCAAGATGAAGTACCCAGAAAAAGTTGAAGGCAGTAAGTTGTAAAATCAATAAAAGGAAACACTTTTTTAAATGGTATTTGTTAAGCGCTTACTATGTTCCAGTCACTGTACTAAGCACTGGGATAGATACAAGACAATCAGGTTGGACACGGTCCATGGTTCTACATGGGGCTCACGGTATGCCTGTGATGCTGTAGCCTAAGTACAGAGAAGTAAAGTGACTTGCCAAGGCAAACAGCAAACAAGTAATGGAACAGGGATTAGAACACAGGTCCTCTGACTCCCAGGCCTGTGTTCCTTCCACTAGGCCAGGCTGCTTCTATTTTTCACCCCAGGGAGTCAGAAGCATGGAGAACTAAATAGCAAAGGGAGAAAATACCAGTAGGTGCAAGAAGGGTTGGGATAAATTCATGGATGAGCAGTCCATGATGGATTATTAGAGGAAAAATTAAGACTGTACAATATAACAGAGTTGTTCTATATAAGTGGAGCCTTGGAAGGTGATTTAATGTTGAATTAGAAAACAATCTCTCTCTGTCTCTCACACCATCAAATATCTAGTGGTAGTGAGAGTATAGAGCACCTAATGGGGGCAATTCACTGTATTATGTGCTTGGTAAAGCACAGCTCAAAGAAGAGACATGTTCTCTGCCTATAAGACGCTTATCCTCTAACTCCTCACCCAGAGTCAGTTAATATTAAATGAAATCAAATTTGCTACCATGTTGCAAATTACAGCAGATATCTGCTGCTCTGTTGCTTCAAAGACCCTATGCACTGACCAAAAAAAATTTTCAGAAGATTCAAACTGGACATTTAAAGAAATTCAGCAATTGCTGTAGAGCCATGATCTAGCTTATAGCAAAACCATGTGTCTATATTTCCTGTCCATTGGGTGTTCACCTTCCAATTCCCATTGGGCTTTCCTAGGCTAGTTTTTTAGTAGTATTTGTTAAGCACTTACTATGTTTCAAGCACTGTTCAAAGCACTGGGATAGACACAAGTTAATTCAGTTGGATGCAGTCACTGAGATGCCTCCAACAACTTAAAGCCTTCCCCAACTAAGCCCTCATTTCTTCTACTCAGTCTCCTTTCTGTATCACCCTTGCACTTGCATTTGTACCCTTTATTCACCCCATTCTCAGCCTCATAGCCTTTATGTACACATTTGTAATTTATTTTAATATTTGTCTCACACTCTAGACTGTAAGTTTTTTGGGGGCAGGGAACAAGTCTACCAGTTCTGTTGTATTGTACTGTCCCAAGTGCTTAGTACAGCACTCTGCACACACTAAGCGCTCAATAAATACGATTGACCGATTCAAGTGAAAGTAATCTTTATTTACTTTCCCAGAGTCTCACAGCATGTATGTGGTGGAGACAGGATTAGAACCTAGGTCCTCTGACTCCCAAGGCCCATGCTCCTTCTATTAGGCCATGCTGCTTCTCCTATCAGGGACTGCCTGATGAATTAAGTATTAATAACTCTACAACTTCTTGGCTGTACAAATAAAGTGACTACAAAGTGTAGTTGATTTCAAAACTGCTTTTTATGGATGGGGATGGATAGTCATACCAGAATAGTAATTTCACTGTTTGTTAAGCACTAGTCCGAGCCAACCACTGTACCAAGCATCGGGGTAGATTCAAGTGCTTAGTAGTCCCAAGTGCTTAGTACAGCACTCTGCACACACTAAGCGCTCAATAAATACGATTGACCGATTCAAGTGAAAGTAATCTTTATTCTCTCTCTAGGCTTCAGGCTCACTGAGGGCAGGGAATATGCCTACCAACTCTGTTATATTGTACTCTCCCAAGCTCTTAGAACAGTGCTCTTACCACAAGCGCTCAATAAGTATGATTGATTGACTGATTTACGGGAAGAGGGTGGCTCATTTGCCCAGTTAATCAACAGCTTTCTTGTGACAGAGGATTTTGAAACTTCGGTTAAAGTAAAAAGAGCAATACCTCAGACCAACTATGACCTGGGCATTTTTGAAGCTAGAGGGTCTACATTTTCTGTTTCTTCTTGGTCATTCACCTCACTAGGAAAAGTAAGGCTTGGGAAAGATCAATCCTCTTCCCTTCTCTCAGTAAAACATTGGCTGCAGATCGCTGTTTCCCTATTCTACTGATATCATGATGACTACTACTACTACTACTAATAATAATTATTATTATGGTACTTAAGTGCTTCCTATGTGCCAAGCACTGTTCTAAGTACCAAAGCTAGAAAATGTCCCCAAATTCCTTCCCTTTGCATTTTCTACGATGTTTTCAAATCTGTTCTTTCCTGCCTTAGTAATTTGAGGAAAGAAAAATCAGTGGGAGTAAAACTTTTGAAATTATATGATCAGTCACTTAAAGAAACTTGACAACTCTTAGGAATAATCAAATATATATCTGAAATCAGTAACTAAGAAGCACCATTTTCCCTTAAGAAACTCTTTGCACTTACTACTACTAATAATGATGGTATTTGTTGAGCGCTTACTATGTGCCAAGCACTGTTCTAAGCACTGGGGTAAATACAAGATAATCACATTGTCCCACGTGGGGCTCACAGTCTTAATCCCAATTTTACAGATGAGGTAACTGAGGCACAGAAAAGTTAAGTGACTTGCCCAAAGTCACACAGCTAAGTGGCAGAGGCGGCATTAGAACCCACGACCTCTGACTCCCAAGCCTGGGCTCTTCACACTAAGCCACACTGCTTCTCTAAAGCAGCCAGGCAGCATATTATGTGGTCTGGAGAAATGTGATGGTTCCATCTCTCCAGCAGAGGAACTCCCTCTTAGGCTATAAGATCGTTGTGGGCAGGGAACATGTCTACGAACTCTGTCATATTGTGCTCTCCCAAGTGCCTAGTACAGTGCTCTGTACACAGAAAGCACTCAATAGATACCACTGAATGACTAATTCTTGCCAAGAAAGTTCTCAATAGTTTCGGAATCCCAAAGAGATTACCATTTAGCTTCAGTACGCTTCTTTATTACCACACTGAATACATCTTTGTGTTAAAATTAGATTATTCACTAAAATAACACCTCCATCTTATTCAGCTTTCCCACTCCCTTCCCCTGACTCATTTCCACTTGTCAATCAAGCAATCCTATTTATTTAGTGCTTACTGTGTGCAGAGCACTGGACTAACTACAAAGTACAATATAGCAATATAACAGAGTTTGGTAGACACGTTCCCTGACCACAGTGAGCTTACAGTCTGGTGCGGGAGACAGACATAATTATCAATAAAAAAATTGCCAATATCTACATAAGTGCTGTGGGGCTGAAGGAGGAGTGAATAGAGGGAGCAAACCCAAGTGGAAGGGTGACACAGAAGGGAGTGGGAAAAGAGGAAATGAGGGTTTTGTCAGAGAAGTTCTCTTGGAGATGTGCCTTCAAAAAGGGTATGAATGTGGGGAGAGTAATTGTCTGTCAGATATGAAGAGGGAAGGCGTTCCAGGCCAGAGGCAGGATGGGGGTCCAAGCAACTGCTTAGGAAACAAGTCCAAGATAGGAGTCTCAGGTTGTTCAGTGTCATGACAGACAGCTAAATGGATGAAAACAGTTCCAAGTGGCCAATCCCTCCAATTTTGGTGACAGGATTTTCTTGCATACAGCTCGGAGTTTGAAACCTTCAGTGTATCAGATTTGCCTCTAGCTCATTAAACCAGGATGACTTTTACATTTATTGTAAGGCCTGTCTCCCCCACTGGATTGAAAATTCCTCGAGGCTAGGAATCCTCTCTACCAACTTTCTTGTACTCTCCCACATACCTAGCACAGTTCTCTGCACCCAGTATGTACTTGATAAATACTTCTGAATAATTGGCTTTAAAATGAAAGTCATCCAGTCAGCAAATAACACTTGGGGTGTTTGTTAAACACTTACTATATACTAAGCTCTGTACTTTAAACCGGAGTAGATACAAGAAAATCAGGTCCCACTTGGGGATCACTGCCTAAGTAGGAGGAAGAACAGGTATTGAATCCCCATTTTACAGGTGAGGGAACTGAGGCAGGAGAAGTTAAGTGACTTACCCAGAGTCTCACAGCATGTATGTGGTGGAGACAGGATTAGAACCTAGGTCCTCTGACTCCCAAGGCCCATGCTCCTTCTATTAGGCCATGCTGCTTCTCCTATCAGGGACTGCCTGATGAATTAAGTATTAATAACTCTACAACTTCTTGGCTGTACAAATAAAGTGACTACAAAGTGTAGTTGATTTCAAAACTGCTTTTTATGGATGGGGATGGATAGTCATACCAGAATAGTAATTTCACTGTTTGTTAAGCACTAGTCCGAGCCAACCACTGTACCAAGCATCGGGGTAGATTCAAGATTGTGAGCCCATCACTCTGGACTGTGAGCTCATTCTGGGCTGCGAATGTCACTGGTGATTGTTATATTGTACTTTCCCAAGCACTTAGTACAGTGATCTGCATAAAGTAAGTGCTCAATAAATACAGTTGAATGAATGAATGAAAGTAGGCAGTACACAGTCCCTGCCTCACCCAGAACCCAGTCTAAATGGGAGGGAGAACAGGAAACTGAGCCACAGAGAAGTTTAAGTGACTTGCCTAAGGTCCCCAGTCAGTCAATCAGTCCATGGTATTTACTAAGATCTTACAATGTGCAAAACACTATACTAAGCTCTTGGGAAAATGCAGAAAACAAAGCTGGAATAAACGATCCCTGCCCACAATGATCTTACATTCTATAGGCAGTCTACACACAGCAGGCAAGTGGCAGAGTCAGGATTAGAACCCAAGTCCTCAACTCCCAGGCCCGTGCTCTTTCCACCAGACCACAATGCTTTCCAGAGGCCTAGTAGAAAGAGCATGGCCCTTGGGAGTTAGAGGACCTAAATTACAATTCTGGATCCACCACATACCTGCTGTGTAACCTTTGGCAAGTCACTTAGCTTCTCATGCCTCAGTTCCCTCACTTGCAAAATGAGGATTCAATACCTGTTCTCCCTCCTACTTAGTGAATGCCAACTGGGACCTGATTATCTTGTCTCTACCCCGGCTCTTAGCATATAGTAAGTACTTTACAAATGCCACAATTATTACCTGTTGATTGGATTACTTTCATTTTAAAGAGGTTATGTAGCTGCGATGAATGCTAGACAGCATAGTCTGTGATCCTGGTCATAATTTGCCTTTGCTTCAGCCCTTTTGGCAGCAGTTGTGCCCTTAACCACAAGAATAATAATAATAATGTTGGTGTTTGTTAAGCGCTTACTATGTGCCGAGCACCGTTCTAAGCGCTGGGGTAGACACTGGGGAATCAGGTTGTCCCACGTAGGGCTCACAGTCTTAATCCCCATTTTACAGATGAGGGAACTGAGGCACAGAGAAGTTAAGTGACTTGCCCACAGTCACACAGCTGACAAGTGGCAGAGCTGGGATTCGAACTCATGAGCCCTGACTCCAAAGCCCGTGATTTCATCCCACTAGCTGTGCATTTTATATAGGTCTAAGACATTGCTTGTTAGAGTGCTAGCAACACTGATACAGCTGCTGTTGATAAATGGACAACAAACAGAGGAGGGACACATCAGTAAGAAAGGCATCAAATGAAAAGCAGCTTGGCCTAATGGAAAAAGCATGGACCTGGGTTCTAATACCGGCTTTGCCACTTGCCTGCTGCGACTCAGTTTTCTCATCGGTAAAATGTCGATTTGACCCTGGTCTCCCTCCCCTTTAGACTGTGAGTCCCACTTGGGTCAGGGACGATGTCGGACCTGATTACCTGGTATCTACTCCAGTACTTAATACAGTGCTTGGTACACTCTAAGTGCTTAATACTAAACCTCTTTTCTCTACAAGGATTACTGTGCCCGTGGTCACTTCATTTTTCTAGAAACTTAGAATCGTGGGAATCATAGTCTATATGCAGGCAGGAACTCTGGCTGTAAGCTACAGGGTGTGTACACTCAGTGTACACTCTTACCTCAGCTCGCTTCTCTTCTTCTACATTCCAGCCCACACACTTCGCTCCTCTAGTGCTAAACTTCTCCCAGGCCTCGATCTCGCCTGTCTCACCACTGACGCCTAGCCCATGTCCTGCTTCTGGCTTCCCTCCTCAAATCAGCCAGACAATTACTCTCCCCTCTTTCAAAGCCTTATTGAAGGTACATCTCTTCCAAGAGGAGGTCCCAGACTAAGCCCCACTTTTCCTCATCTTCCACTCACTTCTGTGTCGCCCTGGACTTGCTCCCTTTGCTATTCCCCGCTCCCAGCCCCGCAGCACTTATGTACATATCTGTCATTTTATTTATTTGTATTGATATCTACCTCCCCCACTCTAGACTGTAAGTTTGTTGTGGGAAGGGAATGTTACTGCTAACATACAGAATGTTATTGCTTTATTGTTGTCAGCTGTGTGACTGTGGGCAAGTCACTTAACTTCTTTGGGCCTCAGTTCCCTCATCTGTAAAATGGGGATGAAGACTGTGAGCCTCACATGGGACAACCTGATTACCCTGTATCTACCCCAGCGCTTAGAACAGTGCTCTGCACATAGTAAGCACTTAATAAATACCGTTATTATTACTCTCCCAAGTACTTAGTACAGTGCTCTGCACACAGTAAGCGCTCAGTAAATACATTTTGAATGAATCAGAGGGCTCTGACTGAATGGTGCCCAAGCTGCTTTTGTCTTCTTGAACTTCCTACCCAGAAATGTCAGTTACCCTAATAATTATAAAAATAATCATGGTATTTGTTAAGCATTTACTGTGTGCCAGTCACTGTTCTGAGATCTGGGGTAAATACAAGTTAATCAGGTTGGTTACAGTCCCTGTCCCACATGGGGCTCACACTCTTAGTCCCATTTTACAGATGAGGGAACTGAGGCCCAGAGAAGTGAAATGACTTGCCCAAGGTCACACAGCAAACAAGTGACAGAGCTGAGATTTGAACCCAGGTCCTTCTGACTCCCAAGACCATGCTCCATCCACTAAGCCATACCTGGGCCCCTATAAGGCCAAGGCCTCTCAGGCCTGAGACCCTTCCACCAATTCAGACAACTTAATGCCAGGCCTGGAGAGGAATCTGGTCTGAGGGAGCCCAGCATCTGGTGAGGCCCATATCTCAGAGGAGAAAGTCTATTCATTCATTAAATCAATTGCATTTATTGAGTGCTTACTGTGTGCAAAGCACTATTCTAAATGCTTAGCACTGTACTAGGGCAGGTTCTAGACTGTGAACCCGATGTTGGGTAGAGAATGTTTCTATCTGTTGCCCAGTTGTACTTTCCAAGCACTTAGTACAGTGCTTTGCACAGAGTAAGCTCCCAATAAATACCACTGAATGAATGAATGAATGAATAATAGGCTCAGATGGAGAAGCAGCATGGCTTAGTGGAAAGAGCAAGGGCTTTAGAGTCAAAGGTTGTGGGTTCTAATCCCAGATCTGCCACTTATCAACTGTGTGACTTTGGGCAAGTCACTTAACTTCTCTGTGCCTCAGTTACCTCATCCATAAAATGGGGATGAAGACTTTAAGCCCCATGTGGGACAACCTGATTACCTTGTATCTACCCTAGTGCTTAGAACAGTGCTTGGCACATAGTAAATGCTTAACAAATACCATCATTATTGTTATTATTATTATTATGTCCCTGAAGGTGTGGCAAGCAAACCTCCTCCACAGGTTTGGTCAGGAGAACAGGAGGAGGCAAAAGCAGCTTCATACAGCCTGCGGCCTCCAATCAATTCTCTCCTTACTATGTGCCTAGCACTGTTCTAAGCACTGCAGCGTGGCCCAGTGGAAGGAGCATGGGCCTGGGAGTCAGAGGTCATGGGTTCTAATCTTGACCCGCTCATCTGTCCCTTGTTTGACCTTGGGCAAGTCAATTAACTTGTCTATTCTTCATCTGTAAAATGGGGATTAAGACTATGAGCACCATGTGGGACAGAGACTGTGTCCGACCTGATGACCTTGTCTGAACCCAGCATTCAGAACAGTGTTTGGCAAATAGTAAGCGCTTAACAGATATCACTATTATTATTATTATTATATACAAGATAATCAGGTCGGACACAGTCTGTATCACACATGGGGCTCATTGTCTTAATTCCCACTTTACAGATGAGGTAACTGAGCCTCAGAGACGTTAAGTGACTTGCCCAAGGTCACAGAGCAGACGTGAAGGAGAGCTGGGATTAGAACCCAGGTCCCCTGATTCCCAAACCCTTGCTCTTTCCTCTAATCTATGCTGTTTTCCGAGGAAGATGCAGACCAGCTGTTCTCCATATCCTCCGGGGATCTCCATATCCTCCAGGGACTGAACAAGAGGAAATGAACTTAAAGCAGGAGAGATTGTGGTTGGCCACTAGGAAGAACTCCCTGATTCCCGTGGGGAAATAAAACACTGCAACAGGCTACCCTGGAAGGGCTTGGTTTCTCTATCTCTGGAATTGTGGAAAGTCCTGATTGTTGCAATTTATAGCCACCTGCCTGGGACCTTCCACAATGAATGTTTTCTTAGCAATGAACTCATTCTCCCTCTATTTTTACTTGAATAGCACTCGAAATTCTTATCATCAATATATTTTCTTACCACTACCGTTTAATTTATGGAAATAGTCATGTTGTTTAAATAAACTATAGTTTTGTAAGTGTTCAGCGTGGCAGTATGGAACCCGTTTCATAGTTGCAAATGATCTTTATAAATAACAGAGATGAAGAGTGTTTATGTGACTGAAGTTAACATGATCCTTCTTCAGTCATTATTATTCATAAATAATAATAATAATAGTTTTTTTAAGGGTATACCATGTGCTGAGCACTGGAGTAAATACAATACAATTATATCAGACACAATCTCTGTCTCTCAGGGGGTTCAAAGTCTAAGTGGGAGGGAGAAAAGATATTTAATATATGCCTTTTACAAATAGCAGTATGACCAATAAATACAATTGAATAAACGAATGAACTTGAAAAAGCACTTACTATGTGCCAAGTATTGTATAATGAGGTGCTGTAATGTAGGTGCTGAGTTAGATACAAGATCATCAGGTTGGCAATAGTCCCTGTCCCACATGGGGCTCACAGTCTGAGTAGGAGGAAGTAGAATCTAATCCCCTGTTTAATAGTTGAAGATACCAGGGCACAAAGAAGTCAGGTGACTTGCCCAAGGTCAACCAGGAGGCAAGTGGTGGAGCCAGGATTAAAATCCCAGCCTCCAACCCCCAGGGTCGTTCTCTTTCCACTGGGCCACGCTGTTTCAATTCTTGCAACACAGAGTATGCCCATCCTCCTCCCTCTTAGTCACGTACAAGTCAAAAAGTCAAAAAAACTTGCTCAATGATGGCTTCATTCATCTTATTGCTTCATGTATTCCCAGATTAAAAAATGGGAAATTAAATCTTGGGAAGAGGACAAACTTTCTCAGCAACCTGATTTTCAACTGCAGCACTGCTGGATCACTTGGGACAGGATACTTTCTTTTGGGACAGGGAAATGACGGTGTTTAAAATCCCCAAATTAATTTCAAAAAGTGACTCAAGAAGTCTAAGAGAACTGGCAAGAATATTTCCTCTGAGAATCCTCTCTCTCTCTCTCTGTCTCTCTCTCTCTGCCTCTATCTCTGTCTCTCTCTCTCTGTGTCTCTCTCAAAATGCCCACTCAGCCCTTCTGCAGGAGGCTGTTTCCCAACCCTAGTTTCCTGAGCCCGTAAACAAATCATTAACATTCTTGACCTAAATCCACAGGGCGACATTAATCCCAGCAATGATAATGTTGGAGTAAATTTGTTTTGCCCAGCGTGAAGGGAAGTTTTGTTTCCCAAAACCTACGCCTAACAAACAGGAGATGCATCGCGCCTTGTGAGAAAACTCCCAGCCTTTGTGGGCGACTGACAAGTCGATTTCAGTCTCGCTATCAGGCTCACCAGCCCCAAGTGTCTAATTCTAGCGGTGAAGCCAGTACTTGAGGCGGTGATTTCTATCTTGGACCCACAGATTCAAGTCCCTAGGGTCAGGGTAATTCACACTGCTCTGTGGAACCATCAGCTCCTTAAAGCCGAGAAGAGAAGCAGTGTAATCTTTCCTCATAAAAGTTGATGAAAATATAAGGGAAAAACCGTAAAAGTCAGGATGTTGGACAATGCTTCTAGAAAGGCCCATAATTCATCTGGTTCTCAGCTGGTTCTCAGCTGGTCAGCCCTCCCCCTACCGTCTGGTACAGATTCAAGGCCAGCTGCCTTTTATCGTGGCTTAGTGGAAAGAACACAGACTTGGGAGCCAGAAGACGCGGGTTCTAATTCCGCTCCACCACTTGTCTGCTATGTGACTTTGGGCAACCCACTTAACTTCTCTGTGCCTCAGGTACCTCATCTGGAAAATGGGGATTAAGACTGTAAGCCCCACGTAAGACAACCTGATTACCTTGTATCTACCCCAGTACCTAGAACAGTGCTTGGCACATAGTAAGCGCTTAACAAATACCTTCATTATTATTATTATCTAGTCGTTTTATTTGCCAAGGCCCAGCTTCTGTCCCGGTTTCTGCCACCTACTCTAGTGGCTCAGACGTGGTGCCTGTGCTTATAGGCCCCGAAAGGGGAAGACAAAAGCTATGGAGTAAGTAGTGTGGGGCAGGGATTGCTCCAAAGATATACCCTTTCATTCATTCATTCATTCAATAGTATTTATTGAGCGCTTACTATGTGCAGAGCACTGTACTAAGCGCTTGGGATGAACAAGTCGGCAACAGATAGAGAGAAGCAGCGTGGCTCAGTGGAAAGAGCACAGGCTTTGGAGTCAGAGGTCATGAGTTCGAATCCCGGCTCTGCCACTTGTCAGCTGTGTGACTGTGGGCAAGTCACTTAACTTCTCGGTGCCTCAGTTACCTCATCTGTAAAATGGGGATGAAGACTGTGAGCCCCACGTGGGACATCCTGATTCCCCTGTGTCTACCCCAGCGCTTAGAACAGTGCTCGGCACATAGTAAGCGCTTAACAAATACCAACATTAGATAGAGACAGTCCCTGCCGTTTGACGGGCTTACAGTCTAATCGGGGGAGACGGACAGACAAGAACAATGGCAATAAACAGCTTCAAGGGGAAGAACATCTCGTAAAAACAATGGCAACTAAATAGAATCAAGGCGATGTACAATTCATTAACAAAATAAATAGGGTAACGAAAATATATACAGTTGAGCGGACGAGTACAGTGCTGTGGGGATGGGAAGGGAGAGGTGGAGTAGCAGAGGGAAAAGGGGAAAATGAAGCTTTAGCTGCGGAGAGGTAAAGGGGGGATGGCAAAGGGAGTAGAGGGGGACGAGGAGCTCAGTCTGGGAACGCCTCTTGGAGGAGGTGATTTTTAAGTAGGGTTTTGAAGAGGGAAAGAGAATCGGTTTGGCGGAGGTGAGGAGGGAGGGCGTTCCAGGACCGCGGGAGGACGTGACCCAGGGGTCGACGGTGGGATAGGCGAGACCGAGGGACGGTGAGGAGGTGGGCGGCAGAGGAGCGGAGCGTGCGGGGTGGGCGGTAGAAAGAGAGAAGGGAGGAGAGGTAGGAAGGGGCAAGGTGATGGAGAGCCTCGAAACCTAGAGTGAGGAGTTTTTGTTTGGAGCGGAGGTCGATAGGCAACCACTGGAGTTGTTTAAGAAGGGGAGTGACATGCCCAGATCGTTTCTGCAGGAAGATGAGCCGGGCAGCGGAGTGAAGAATAGACCGGAGCGGGGCGAGAGAGGAGGAAGGGAGGTCAGAGAGAAGGCTGACACAGTAGTCTAGCCGGGATATAACGAGAGCCCGTAGCAGTAAGGTAGCCGTTTGGGTGGAGAGGAAAGGGCGGATCTTGGCGATATTGTAGAGGTGAAACCGGCGGGTCTTGGTAACGGATAGGATGTGTGGGGTGAACGAGAGGGATGAGTCAAGGATGACACCGAGATCGCGGGCCCGAGAGACGGGAAGGATGGTCGTGCCATCCACGGTGATAGAGAAGTCTGGGAGAGGACAGGGTTTGGGAGGGAAGATGAGGAGCTCAGTCTTGCTCATGTTGAGTTTTAGGTGGCGGGCCGACATCCAGGTGGAGACGTCCCGGAGGCAGGAGGAGATGCGAGCCTGAAGGGAGGGGGAGAGGACAGGGGCGGAGATGTAGATCTGCGTGTCATCTGCGTAGAGATGGTAGTCAAAGCCGTGAGAGCGAATGAGTTCACCGAGGGAGTGAGTGTAAATGGAGAACAGAAGAGGGCCAAGAACTGACCCTTGAGGAACTCCAACAGTTAAAGGATGGGAGGGGGAGGAGGCTCCAGCGAAGGAGACCGAGAATGACCGGCCAGAGAGGTAAGAGGAGAACCAGGAGAGGACAGAGTCCGTGAAGCCAAGGTGAGATAAGGTATGGAGGAGGAGGGGATGGTCGACAGTGTCAAAGGCAGCAGAGAGGTCAAGGAGGATCAGAATAGAGTAGGAGCCATTGGATTTGGCAAGAAGGAGGTCACGGGTGATCTTAGAGAGAGCAGTCTCGGTAGAGTGGAGGGGACGGAAGCCAGATCGGAGGGGGTCTAGGAGAGAATGGGAGTTAAGGAATTCTAGGCATCGATTGTAGACGACTCGTTCTAGGATTTTGGAAAGGAAGGGTAGTAGGGAGATAGGACGATAACTGGAGGGGGAAGTGGGGTCGAGAGCGGGTTTTTTTAGGATGGGGGAGACGTGGGCATGTTTGAAGGCAGAGGGGAAGGAGCCCTTGGAGATTGAGTGGTTAAAAATAGAAGTTAAGGAAGGGAGGAGGGCAGGGGCGATGGTTTTAAGAAGGTGAGAGGGAATGGGGTCCGAGGCGCAGGTGGAGGGGGTGGCACTTGCGAGGAGGGAGGAGATCTCCTCTGAGGATACTGCAGGGAAGGATGGGAAAGTAGGGGAGGAGGTTGGTGGGGGGGAGGGGAGAGGCGGAGGGGTGACTCTGGGGAGCTCAGACCTGATCGTGTTGATTTTCGTGAGGAAATAGGTGGCCAGATCATTGGGGGTGAGAGATGGGGGAGGGGGAGGAACAGGGGGCCTAAGGAGAGAGTTAAAGGTCCGGAACAATCGGCGGGGGTGACGGGCATGGGTGTCGATGAGGGAGGAGAAGAAGCTTTGCCTGGCGGAGGAGAGGGCAGAGTTAAGGCAGGAAAGGATAAAGTTGAAGTGTGTGAGGTCGGCTTGGTGCTTGGACTTTCGCCAGCAGCGCTCAGCAGCTCGAGCATAGGAGCGTAGGAGGCGGACGGAGGAGGTGATCCAGGGCTGTGGGTTAGTGGAGCGAGAGCGGCGGAGGGAAAGGGGGGCGAGAGAGTCGAGATGAGTAGAGAGGGTGGAGTTGAGAGCGGAGACCCGATCGTCGAGAGTGGGAAGAGAGGACAGGGCGGCAAGGTGAGGAGAGATGCTATTGGAAAGACGGATGGGATCGAGAGAGCGGAGGTCTCTGTGGGGCAGTAGCGAAGATTTGCAGGGGGAGGGAGTGTGAGAGATGAGGCCTCTCACACTCTAGATACCCTAGATACATGGGTTCGGATGAACTGACCAAATGGGGCATAGGGTAACAAATGTGATGTTACCGGTGTCACGGTATCCCAGACCCCCAAGTGCCATTGCTGGCCAACCAACTTGAAAAAGTTTGAGAGCTGTTTGGTGACAAACATGTTTAGCCTTATGCAGAGATTTTCACACCAGAAATGAGTCAAAGGGTAAAGGAGCCCGATAGTAGGACTACCGTCTAGCAAGACCATCGCTGGTACTTGCAAATATCAGATACCCAGACGCACTTGACACGCCGCTGTGATTTGCGCGGCTCAGTGGAAAGAGCGCGGGCTTGGGAGTCAGAGGTCACGGGTTCTAATCCCGGCTCTGCCGCTGGTCAGCTGTGTGACTTTGGGCAAGTCACTTAACTTCTCTGTGCCTCAGTTACCTCATCTGTCAAATGGGGATTGAAACTGTGAGCCCCATGTGGGACAACGTGATCCCCTTGTATCCCCCAGCGTTTAGAACAGTGCTTTGCACATAGTAAGAGCTTAACAAATACCACAATTTATTTTATTTTATTTACACTGGGCAGGCGGTGTAAAGTAATGATGTCATATGGAACATTCTGGGGAAGACACCTGAACCTACAACATATCCCTGGGGAAGCCTGCTGCCCCTCACTCCTCTTGCTCAATCAATTGTATTTATTAAACGCTTGATGTGTGCAGAGCACTGCACTAAATGCTTGGTAGAGTACAATATAACAGAGTTGGTAGACACAATTCCTGTCCACAAGGGGCCAACAGTCTAGACAGTCTGGTGGTAGGATCTTCTCCACCCAGGTTTCTGGGAATTAGGCTGCCGCTTCTGAATCACTGCAGGCTGGGTGGAGGAGGACAATCGGCCAACACTGCCAACGATGTCCGGATCATAGGCTAGGTTAGATGACGAGCAGCGGGGCCTAGTAGAAAGAATATGGGTCCGGGAGTCGGTGGAACTGAATCCTAATCCCAGCTCTGCCACTTGTCTGGGGTGAGACTTTGGGTGTGCCACTTGATTTCTCTTTACCTCAGTTCCCTCACCTCTAAAATGAGAATTCAGTGAGTCCCTTAAACTGTGAGTCCTAAGACAGTCTGTGTTTGACCTGACAATCTTGTATCTATCCCAGCATTCAGTAGAGTGCCTGACATATAGCAGCACTTAACAAAAACCACAGTTATTATAATTATTATTACTAGGATTCTGTCACAGGAACTTCACATGGAAGGAGTTTACCGTAAAACTGCCAACCGTAAAGTTGTCTAGTGCTAAATCCTTACCTGTCAAGGCATGGAACACATGAAAGTCAGACAGTCCGGCCGATAACCAAACTAATGGCCATTCCATTATTTTTTCTGATTAATTTTACATATATCAGATTCCAAACCTATAATAAATATAATTCCTCCAACATTCGAAGCCAATTTCATCAAAAAAGAAACTCTTTGCTCCTTCCAAACTCAAAATGGCCCAGTGGACTGAGCTGAGTGGCATAATAATAATAGTCATAGTATTTGTTGAGTGCTTACTATGTACCAGACACTGTACTAAGCACTGGGGTACAAGCAAATTGGGTGGGACACAGTCCCTGTCACATATGGGGCTCACAGTCTTAATCCCTATTTTACAGATGCGGGAACTGAGGCACAGAGAGGTGAAGTGAGTTACCCAAGGCTACATGCAGAAAAATGGCTGAGCTGGGATTAAAACCCGTGACCTTCTGACTCCCAGGCCCATGCTCTTTCCACTACACCATGCTGTTACCACAGCATATGAAACAAATTATACCAACAAATCCGATCCAGAGGAAGTCACAATCTGCTCTGGGCAACAACGCTGTAGATAAAGTAGACCAAGAACAAAGCCAAACCAGGACATTCGCTCAACTTCTGCTGACATCCATGCACCCCCCCCCCCTCCACCCCTCTGCTCCCAGGACTTGAATGGCCTAGTGGATAGAGCCCAGGCCTGGGAATCAGAAGGACCTGGCTTCCAATCCCAGCTCCACCACTTGTCTGCTGTGTGAGCTTGGGCAAATCATTTAACTTCTCTGTGCCTCTGTTACCTCATCTGGAAATGGGAATTAAGATTGAAAGCCCCATGTGGGATGGGGACTGTTTTCAAGCCAATTTATTGTACCTACCCCAGCACTTAGTACAGTGGCTGACACGTAGTAAGTGCTTAACAAATACCACAGTTGTTATTAATAATAATAATGTGGGTATTTGTTAAGCACTTACTATGTGCAGAGCACTGTTCTAAGCACTGGGGGGAGATACAGGGTAATCAGGTTGTCCCACGTGAGGCTCACAGTCTTAATCCCCATTTTACAGATGAGGTCACTGAGGCACAGAGAAGTTAAGTGACTTGCCCACAGTCACACCGCTGCCAAGTGGCAGAACTGGGATTTGAACCCATGACCTCTGACTCCCAAGCCCGGGCTCTTTCCACTGAGCTACGCTGCTTCTCTATAATAACAAACATGCCACAGGAGCAAGCTGACCCCCAGAAAAATCAGTCAATCAATCAATGGCATTTATTGAGCACTTGCCGTGTGCAGAGTAAGCATATAAGAGAGTATAATACAACAGAAAGAAATGAAAGGGCTTCCCTAAACTGAGAAGCAGCATGGTTTACTGGAAAAAGCACGGGCTTGGGAGTCAGAGGTGTGCATTCTAATCCCAGCTCTGCCACTTGTCAGTTGTGTAACTTTGGACAAGTCACTTCTTTGTGGTCACTTCTTTGTGCCTCAGTTACCTCATCTGTAAAATGGGGATTAATAATAATGTTGGTATTTGTTAAGCGCTTACTATGTGCCAAATACTGTTCTAAGCTCTGGGGTAGATACAAAGTCATCAGGCTGTTCCAAGTAGGGCTCACAATCTTCATCCCCATTTTACAGATGAGGTCACTGAGGCACAGAGAAGTTAAGTGACTTGCCCAAGGTCACACAGCTGATAAATGGCGAAACCAGGATTAGAATCCATGGCTGCTGACTCCCAAGCTTGGGCTCTTTCAACTAAGCCACGCTTGCTTCTCTAAGACCATGAACCCTATGTGGGACAACCTGATTACCTTGTATCTCCCCCAGCGTTTAGAACAGTGCTTGCCACATAGTAAGTGCTTAACAAATACCATTATTATTATTATCATTAATAATCTCTGCTTAGGACAGGACACTCATCAATCAATTATTCAATCGGTGGTAATGATTGAAAGCTTACCGTATACCAAGCACTGAACTAGGAGTTTGGGAGAGTACAAAACTGTAGAGTTGGTAGACAGAACCCCTGGCATCCAGATCCCAGGCCACATCAATTAATTGAAAAGTCAGAGGTATTTATTGAGTACTTAGTATGTGAGGGGACTATACTGAGAACTTGGGAGGGTACAATACAAGAGAGTTGGTAAACACAAAATCTCTTTATCTCCAGCTCAGACATCTTTCCTCCCCAATCCCACCTACGGCGTAGGGCATATAAAGAAAGAGGGCTCATTTCTAGAAGAAAACAGAAGACTGAAGAGGAAATGAAAACGCACTCCAGATATCTAATTAAATGGAGAGAAGCAACATGGCCCAGCCAATAGAACACATGCCTGGGAGTCGGCGGACCTGAGTTGTAATCCCAGTTCTGCCACTTGTCTGCTGGTTGACTTTGAGGCAAGTCACTTAACTTCTTTGTGCCCCAGTTTCCTCATCTGTAAAATGGGGATTAAGTTTGCGAGCCTGTTGTCAATCAATCAGTGGTATTTACTGAGTGTTTACTTTGGGCAGAGCACTGTACTAAGTGCTTGGGAGAGTAGAGTACAACAGAGCTGGGAGACACATTCCTTGTCCTCAAGGAGTTTACAGTCTACAGGGTGACGGGCATTAAAATAAATAAGTATTTTTAAATAATTATTATGGTACTTAAGTGCTTACTATGTGCCAAGCGCTGTTCTAATAAGGTTGAACCCAGCCTTTTTCCCACATGGGGCTCATAGTATTAATCCTCATTTTACAGTGAGGTAACCGAGGCACAGAGAAGTGAATTGACTTGCCCAAGGTCACACAGTAGACAAGTGGAGGAGTCAAGATTAGAACCCTGGTCCTTCTGACTCCCAGGCCCATGACCTATCCACCAAGCCCCACTACTTCTCTCTAATTTATCATTTAAAGATGTAATACATAATTGAAAGATACCTGTTCTCCCTCTTAGACTGTGAGAGTCCTGAGTGACAGGGACTGCATCCAACCTGTGCTTAGAAAAGTGCTTGAAACAGAGTAAGCGCTTAACAAACACTATTTAAAAAATGTAAAGATATGTGTTACAGGGTTCTGGTTACCATCTAGTTAGTTGCACCAACCCATTTAACACGTAGAGAAGAGTTATGCAGTTAAAAATCTGCATTTACAGCCATAGTTTCCCCAAGGCAGTTCGTGTTTCATTGGGAAATGTTTCTTCTAGAGCAATTTTTTTCTTTAAGGACACATTCCTCTGTTAAGGCAACCTATTGCCACGTAAAGAGAGGCTGGAATCAATGTTAGCCCAGAGGGATGAGATGTAAGTTCTGAAATTGTTGAACCTCAGTCTCCCATCTTCACAAGTGGAGGAACGAGATGTTCAACCCGGAGAAGTGATGAGGTGGAGGGCTCTCTCTCACACCCCAGAGAGGGTGGCCATGCCAGCACTCACCTCTCTCAGTGACCAGTGGGATGTGGCCAATGAATAATGGCTAGTCTGCGCTGGTGGTGAGTCTGTCACCAGTGGAGAGCAGGCAGGAGGAAACTCCATTTCTGCTGCTCTCACTAGAGGCAATGAATCAGAAAAAAAAGGCGAGGAGAAGGGAAGGCTCCATTCCCTCCATCTCTCTAGGGGCCATGTGGTCACGCCTCACTAAAAAGATCAGGCTCAACCATTCTCTATTCTGAGGCAAACACTTCCCTGCTATCCAATAGGAAGGCTCCATTTGTAACACAAATGGCAGCTCTCTCCAGAGATTGATTGATCTAAATCATTTCTCAGCATCAAAAACTGACATTTTCTATGAAATAAATGAAATTTCAGAGCTCTGCACCACCCGAATCTAGCCTTTGCCATTTAAAGAGGCTGATCATTAATAGAGAGCCTAATGAAATCAGGCAAATAGTGTTTGGCCTCAAATATCTGGCAGCATCGAACATGTCCTCACACACACGCAGATGGGAGCGTGAAGATTTTCCAAAGAGCATTCCAAGGACCTGGACTCCCTTGGAGTTCAGAGAGTAAGGAATCCTGAATATCCAACAACTTTTAGCTGCAAATGTCCACTGAACCAGCTGCAGAGAGACACATACAAAGACACGATTTACTGAGCTCTCAGCTACAGAGGACACATTAACGTCCAGTGAATCAAGTAAATAGGTAGCCAGTCAAAGACTTAATTATGGGGGAACGAGGGAGGCTTGGGGGTGGGTAGAAGCCTCGGAGCAGTACGACAGAGATCAACTGTTGAAAAATGCATTTTTAATTACATATGTATAAATACAGTTCTAAAGATACTTTGATTCATTGGCATTTTCATCCAGAGCTCAAGTTAGCCCAGAAAAACATCATTTAACACAACAGTGCAGGAACGTACATTTTAATGACCAAGGGAGCCAGAGAGCCTCACTTTCAAGCATAAATAGGTTACACGATTTCCATGATTCAGTGTTATCCAAACCGCATGTTATCAGAAGGGGGTTCCTTAGTTCCCTAACTGGGTTTTATCCAAAACATGTAGCGAAAATACACATTACGAAAGAAGTAAATGTAGTTTCACATTTGCTGTTGCAACCTCTTCCCCAGGTTGTATCATCCCCAAAACTACCTCAGCATTTGTGTATTTACTGCCACTTTTGTGTATATCAATTTACGTACTCTTTATGCTTGTGTTTATTCACTTATTGGCTTGCTATTTGGAGACCTTTCAAATTGAATCAGTCTTTTACATGCTTTTGTGTTTTGAAGTCAAATCATGTGCCCAATCTTTCCCTGCAAACTGTAAACTCCTTGAGGGCAGGGATCACATCTACTGACTCTTTCAATCAATCATTTGAACAATCAATCACACTTATTGAGTGCTTAATGTTTGGGAGAGGACAATATAACAGAGTTGGTAGACACATTCCTGCTTAGAACGGTGCTTGGCACATAATAAACGCTTAACAAATACCATGATTATTACTGGCTACTGGCGGGGAGATAGACATTAATATAAATAAATAAATCATGGATAAGTACATAAGTGCTGTGGGGTGGAGGGAGGAATAAAGGTTGGAGAACTGACTATAAGCCCGGCGGCTCCAAGGAAGCGGCGGTCCCGAGTCGACGTGGCGGCGATGACTGGAGGAGAAAGGTTCGGCGTGAACAGGGACCAGAGGTCTGAGGTGCGGCTCCAAAGGAGAGGCCGTCCCGGCGTAGATGAGTCGGCGATCGGCAGTCAAACAGCCGGCCGGGAATAAGGGCCGTGCCATTCAAGGCGCAGCTCCAAGGGAGAGGAGATTCCCGAGTCCATGTGGCGGCGGATTCGGCCAGGAATAAGGGGACCGGCTCCAAGGGAGCGGAGATGCTTGGCGCACAGTGAGCGCTTAAGAACTACCATCGTTATGATTATCAGCGTATCTATCCCAGGGCTTAGAACAGTGCTTGGCCCATAGTAGGCGCTTAGCAAATACCATCGTTATTATTGTATCATCTACCCCAGCGCTTAGAACAGTGCTTGGCGCATAGTAGGCGCTTAGCAAATACCATCGTTATTATTGTATCATCTACCCCAGGGCTTAGAACAGTGCTTGGCGCATAGTAGGCGCTTAGCAAATACCATCGTTATTACTGTATCTATCCCAGGGCTTAGAATAGTGCTTGGCGCATAGTAAGCGTTTGGAAATACCATCGTTGTTTTTGTATCTATCCCAGCGCTTAGAACAGTGCTTGGCGCATAGTGAGTGCTTAGCAAATACCAGTGTTGTTATTACTGTATCTCTCCCAGGGCTTAGAACAGTGCTTGGCGCATAGTAAGTGCTTAGCAAATACCATCGTTGTTATTTTTATTGCATCTACCCCAGCGCTTAGAACAGTGCTTGGCGCATAGTAGGCGCTTAGCAAATACCATCGTTATTATTGTTATCTATCCCAGTGCTTAGAACAGTGCTTGGCGCACAGTAGGCGCTTAGCAAATACCATCGTTATTATTTTTTATTGCATCTACCCCAGCGCTTAGAACAGTGCTTGGCGCATAGTAGACACTTAGCAAATACCATCATTATTATTGTATCTATCCCAGTGCTTAGAACAGTGCTTGGCGCACAGTAAGCGCTTAGCAAATACCATCGTTGTTATTTTTATTGCATCTACCCCAGCGCTTAGAACAGTGCTTGGCGCATAGTAGGCGCTTAGCAAATACCATCGTTATTATTGTATCTATCTCAGCGCTTAGAATAGTGCTTGGTGCATTGTAAGCGCTGAGCAAATAGCATCGTTATTATTTTTATTCTATCTACCCCAGCGCTTAGAACAGTGTTAGCCACAGCGTGGCTCAGTGGAAAGAGCACCGTGGCTCAGTGGAAAGAGCACGGGCTTTGGAGTCAGGGCTCATGAGTTCGAATCCCAGCTCCGCCACTCGTCGGCTGTGTGACTGTGGGCAAGTCACTTAACTTCTCTGGGCCTCAGTTCCCTCATCTGTAAAATGGGGATGAAGACTGTGAGCCCCACATGGGACGACCCGATTCCCCTATGTCTACCCCAGCGCTTAGAACAGTGCACGGCACATAGTAAGCGCTTAACAAATACCAACACTATTAATAAAGGGAATAAAGGGAGCAAATCAGGGTGATGCAGAAGGGAGTGGGAGAAGAGGAAATCAGGGCTTAATCAGGGAAGGCCTCTTAGAGGAGATATGCCCTCAATAAGGCTTCAAAGGTGGGGAGAATAATTGTAAATTATATAATTATAAAATTGTACTTCATATTGTACTTTTATTTCAATGTTTTTTCTTAAGGGCTTTCTATGTGCCAAGGACTGTTCTAAGCCCTGAAGTAAACTGTACTCTCCTAAACCCATATACAACATTCTGCAGACATAAATAAATGCCATTCACTGATTGACTTATCCCTCTTCCCATTCTCTTGTCAGAACCAGTTGCATCTTTCTTTTTCTTTCTAAATATTTTTCTGTCAACCTGTCTCTTCCCTTGGGTTGTAAGCTTCTGGATGGCAGAGACACTGTCTTTTACTTATACAATATTTTTCCAAGCATTTAGTACATCTCTTCTTCCTCCTTCAAGACTATAAGCCCTATGTAGGACAAGAGACTGGGCCCAATCTGATTATCTCTCTATGTGCCTTTGCTAAGTACAGTGGTTGGCATATAGATAATGCTTAATAAATCCCATTATTAATAGTATTATAAGTGCTGTTGGTCCCTGCTTGAAAAAAACAAAATGACTGCTGTCAGCTCTTTGATCTGAAGCCATCTTGTCATTCTGGATGTGCAGGGGAAATGCTGTTTTCAGTAACCTTCCCAGTCAGACTCTGGCAAGGGTTCTCACCAGCAGTGGCGAGCAGGGAGAAACCACAATCATTTCCTCAGTCAGCTCTCTCCCGTCGCTTCTTGAAGGTGGTGATTATGGTGGCATTTTTGAAAATTCACGGCATTTCCTTAGTGCTCTATGTGTTAAAGAGGAGCCAGTGTATGTGTTCAAGAAACAGGTCCTTCAGGGAAATAGGGCCAAAGGTCTGTCAGCCAGACAGCACAGAAGCCTGATGGATAGCATTATGTTACTGTACATTATGGGATTAGAAAGTATATCCATGCAGCCTGCCCACTGAATATGAACACTGTATCTTGTTACTAAAATACCTTTTATGGTTTCAATGCTCTTGAAACAAAATCATCCCCTCTTGATGAACTGTACTCATTTTTCCAAAGCGTAGCACAAATTAAGTGTAAAAATGAACTTTCAGGGTGTAACTAGATTAATCTTCATCTCCAGAAAACCGGGGTCTTGGTTCATCAATAATTATAACATAGAGAATCTGCTGTCTTTGGGTTTGAGCATGGTGAGCCTTTATAAGTATGTGTGAGTGAGGCTGGCAAGTCTTATCATGACAAACAATCCTTTCCATATCATTAACAACAATAATAACATAATAGAAATAGCCATCTGGATATCTCCAATGCAGATAACAGTGCTTATCTTGGCCCAAGCTAATCAAACCTAAAGAGTATAGGCCTAGTTTTTCCAGTTTCCTATTGGTTTGAAGTCTGCCTTGCATTTTTAATGGAAAATCACAATAATCAGATATCAGTAAAGCTATTCTTTCTCCTTCCCGGTTTCCCTGTGTGAAGCCACTCTTCTCTACAGTCTATTCTAGATGAAACTATTTATATCATCTTAAAATGTCATTCACTGCCTAACACTCTCCTCCACAAAAACATACGATGGGCACCTATTTTTTTTTTTTAGAATTAAACAAAATCCCTTAGGTATTAGCTTTAAAAGTCTCCATGAGCTATCTTCTTCTAATCTATCCACTCTTTTTTTTTTTGTAGTGGTACTTGTTAAGCTCTTTCTAGGTGCCAGGCATTGTACTAAGAGTTGGGTAGATACACAGGATAATCAGGTGGGATACAGTCCCTGCCCCACATGGGGCTAACAGTCTAAGTTGGAGAGAGGACAATTTAATTCCCATTTTACAGATGAGGTAACTTAGGCACTGAGAGGTTAAGTGACTCAGTCACTTAAGGTCACCAAGGCCACACAGCAGGCAAATGGCAGAGCCGGAATTAGAACCCAGGTTTTCTGATTCCTTGGCCCTCTGACTCCCTGGCCCAGGCTCTTTCCACCAGGCCCTGCTGCTTCCCTACTGCACCCTAGCTTGAACTCTTCCCCTGTTCCCAGTTGATCTTCTAAAAAAAAATATGATGGTATTTGTTAAGTGCTTACTATGTGCAGACAGCATTGTCCTAAACGCTGGGGGAGATACTGGGTAATCGGATTGTCCCATGTGAGGCTCACTTTTTTTTTTTAATCACCATCTTTACAGATGAGGTTAACTGAGGCACAGAGAGTTAAATGACTTGCCCAAGATCACTCAGCAACAAGTGGCGGAGGCGGGATTAGAACCCACAACCTCTGACTCCCAAGCCCAGGCTCTTTCCACTAAGCCATGCTGCACTAGGACTCATGGCTCCCACCTTTCTCTCTGCATGGAACTCCTTCCAGCCTCCCCAGTTTCCGATGCCACGACCCTAGACTGTTAACTCATTAGAGAGGCAGTGGAAAGAGCATGGGCTTGGGAGTCAGCGGTCATGGGTTCTAATCCCAGGTCCGTCACTTGTCAGTTGTGTGACTTTGGGCAAGTCACTTAACTCCTCTGTGCCTCAGTTACCTTATCTGTAAAATGGGGATGAAGACTGTGAGGTCCACGTGGGACAACGTGATTACCTTGTATCTACCCCAGCACTTAGAACAGTGCTTGGTACATAGTAAGCACTTAACAAATACCATCATTATTATTGTGAGCAGATAGTGTGTATAGTTCTCTCCCAAGCACTTAGTACAGTCATTCATTTTTCAATTGCATTTCTTGAGCTCTTACTGTGTGCAAAGCACTTATACTAAGCGACTGAGAGAGTACAACATAACAATAAACAGGCACATTCCCTGCCCACGAGAAGCTTACAGTCTAGAGGGGGAGACAGACATTAATATAAATAAATAAATTACAAACACTACAGTGATCTGCACACTGTAAGCTTTTATTAACTACCACTGATGACGACGATGATGACCACCCCCACCAGCAAAATCTTCTGAAAAAGTCACTTGATCCATGAGACATTCTTAATCCACTCCTGCTTTCCCAATCATTTCATCCTATGATTCACCTCAGCCCACTTATGGTCCTTATACTATATATTTATTTATTTGCTTGCTTGGTTTCATCAATAATAATAAACCATAAGTTTCCAATAACTTTTTGTGTGTCCCACTATTTGCATAAGGAGATGTCATATGTTGAGCTCTTTGACCCCTCCCCCCCCCCCCACAGTACAATAATTGTTTTTTTTGTTGAGGTTTTACTATGTGCTAAACACTATATTAAGCCCTGGACTAGGTAAAAGATGATAAGATCAGACAAGTCCCTGTCCCACATGAGGCTCACAGTTTAAGTAGGAGGGAGAACAGGTACTTAATCCCCAATTCACAAAAAAGAAAACTGAGGCCCAGAGACATTAAATGACTTGCCCAAGGCCACCCAGCAGACAAGTGGCAGAGTCAGAATTAGAAACCACATCCTCTGACTCCCAGGCCAGAGCCTGTTCTACTAGGCCGTGCTACTTCTCTAATTGATCAATGGTATTTATTAAGCCCTTACTGTGTACAGACCATTGAACTAATCACTTGGGAGAATAATCATTAATAAAAATTGTGGTATTTGTTATTAATAATAATGATAATAATGTTGGTATTTGTTAAGTGCTTACTATGTGCAGAGCACTGTTCTAAGTGCTGGGGTAGATACAGGGTAATCAGGTTGTCCCAAGTGGGGTTTACAGTCTTAATCCCCATTTTACAGATGAGATAATTGAGGCACAGAGAAGTTAACTGACTTGCCCACAGTTACACAGCTGACAAGTGGCAGAGCCAGGATTCGAACCCATGATCTCTGACTCCTAAGCATATGCTCTTTCCACTGAGCTTACTACGCACCAAACATTGTACTAAATGCTGAAGTAGATACAAGACAAACTGGGTTGGACACAGTCCCTGTCCCACATGGGGCTCATAATCTAAATCTCTATTCTGTGACCTGCCCAAGGTCACATGGTGGCAGAGCAGGGATTAGAACCCAGATCCTCCAACTCCCAGGACCATGCTCTTTCCACTAGGTCATGCCGCATCTCGATATGAGTACAATACAATGGAATCAGTAGACACATTCCCTGCCTATAGTGAGCTTATAGTCTACGAGGGGAGACAGACATTAATGCAAATAAATAATAATAATAATAATGATGATGGTATTTAAGTGCTTACTCCATGTCAAGCACTGTTCTAATCGCTGGGGTAGATACAAGGTAATCAGGCTGTCCCATGTGGGGCTCACAGTCTTAATCACCATTTTACAGATGAGGTACCTAAGGCACAGAGAGGTTAAGTGACTTGTCCTGAGTTCCACAGCTGACAAGCGGCGGAGCTGGGATTAGAACCCACAACCTCTGACTCCCAAGCCCGTGCTCCTGCCAATATACAGTTAAATATATGTACGTAATATTAATAATAGTAATTATGGTATTTGTTAAGCAATGTACTCTACTAAGTGTCGGGGTAAGTGCAAGATCATCAGGTCCCACTTGCCTCCCAGTCTAAGTAAGAAGGGAGCAGACACTGAATCCCCATTTTGCAGATGCCTTAGGTGCCTTAGGTGCAGATGCAGGTGCCTGAGGCACAGAGGCGTGAAGTAACTTGCCTAAGGTCGCACAGCAGACAATTGGGATTAGAACCCAGGTGCCCTGACTCCCAGGCCCCCATGCTCTTTCCACTAAGCCACACTGCTTTGGGGCTGAGGGTGGGGAGATTATAAAATGCCCAAATGTCACAGATCCAAATGCAAGTGACTAGGAATTGGAGGGTACCTATGAGCCTTAGTGCTTTCCAGTAGCCCCTTGACACCCTTCCTGGCATTTTGCAATGCTGTTTGACTAAATTGGAAACAAACTACATCATTAACCTCTTCATGAGGAATCAGAGAACTGAAACCAAAGCAGAGGAACTTCCTGGCATGCCGTGATAGCATCTTTTCTGGCATGTCACAATGCTGATTGCCTGGGATGCAGGCAAATTGTCACATTTAGCTCCTTGTCCAGTTATAGCAGGGAACTGAAACCAAGGCACAGAAACTCTTTGGAAAGTTGTTTAAGGACAAAAAAAAGACAAACAGGAAGTGATAACCTAGGGGAGTTTGCGGGGATCCTAAATCAAACCAATATGCTTTCTTATCTCTATCCATTGTCCAAGACCTTAGGCGATTTATTTTATTTTACACATGGGTCATAGGAGGCTGCATCTAGATATGCGGGAGAGCATTGCATTCCTAAGAAGTTTGGCTTTCTCACCTGTAGACTGTAAGCTGGTTGTGGTCAGTGAATGTGTCTATTATATTGCTATATTGTCTTCTCCCAAGCACTTAGTACAGTGCTCTGCACATGGTAAGCGCTCAGTAAATACTATTGATTGACTAACTCATAAGAATGTTGTTGAATGACATAGCTGTATGCCCTCAGCAAGAGACCAGAGTGGGATCCCTTATGTTTCCTAAGACTTCATTTTAGGGCTGTGGTTATGGGAGAGTTAGACTTTGTCGCCAGCAGGACAGCCTTGACTTGTTTTTTCAGTAGTGGTGATGGCTTTCCTGGAACCATCCACACTCTCCCATCTCCAGTCGCCCACACTGTGAGGCAGTGGGCAGGTATAGAGGGGACAGTCTGCGGTGATGGACTATCTCAGAAGCAGCCTTGACATCTCCCATTTCCTAGCCTGTTGTTCAGTGCAGTGCTTGGGGGCATAATAAGGGTGAGGGGGCCGGGAAGTCTTTGATGCTTCTTATGAAAACAGCGAGAAAGTAAAACAAGACAAAAAGAATGTAAAACCACAAACAAACGTAAAAGAGAAAACAAAAAGAAAATGAAAGAAAAAATAAGATTTCTGCTGAGATTCTTTTCTTTACTAATTAGATTTTCTTCAAGAAAAAATACCTCTTGGATATTGGCGCTGTCCTCACCTCCAGCTGACCTCTCTTTCCCCCACCCCCCTTCTCCCCTTCCCTGACCCCTAGAAATATGACCAATTCTTACAAGGTTTTTTTGTTGTCTTTTTTTTTTTAGTGGTATTTGTTAAGTGCTTACTCTATGCCTGGCACTGTACTAATCACTGGGGTAGATATAAGGTTGCACACAGCTCAGGCCCACATGGGGCTAACAGTCTTAATCCTCTAGACTGTAAGCTTGTTGTGGGTAGGAAATGTGTCTATTGTTACATTGTACTTTCCCAAGCACTTAGTACCATGCTCTGCACACCGTAAGCACTCATTAAATACAACTGAACAAATGAATGAATGCTCATTTTACAAATGAGGTAACTAAGGCCCAGAGAAGTTAAGTGACTTGCCCAAGGTCACACCACAGACAGGTGGCAGAGCCAGGATTGGAACCGAAGTCCTCTGATTCTCAGAGGCCATGCTCCTTCCCATAGGTCTTATTCCCTTGCCACACTCCAGGACAGAGGGAAGTCAACTTATGCTGAAGCACTCTGAAATTAACACCCTGATTCTTTTTGCATCCCTGAAATATCTCAAATATAAGGAAGTGAACCTGCAAAGTCTTCTCCTATTTGTTCTCCCTTTCTGCATTGTCTATGGATTTGAGTCTGTAACGCTTAAAGACCTTTGATTTTCATTCCATCCCCACAGCACTTACATACTTATCCATCTGCAGTGTATTTATATTAATGTCTCTCTTCCCTTCAGTCTGTAAATTCTTTGTAGGCAGGGATCATGTATACCAACTCCATTGTATTGTCTTCTCCCAAGTACTAAGAATAATCAATCAATCATATTTATTGAGCACATACTATGTGCAGAGCGTTTACTAACTGCAAGAGAAAGGACAATATAACAGTGAACAGACCTATTCCCTGCCCATAATGAGCTTACAGTCTACAGGGGGAGACAGAATGTATGAATATATTCATATATTCAAAATATAATATGAATGCATTCATATTATTAATATGAATAATTTATAAGTAGTACTCCGCACACAGTAAGCACTCAGTAAATACCACTGATTGATTAATTGGAAGTGGAAAATTTGGAATAAATTGGTCCCAATATGAGCAAATGCAAATGGATTTTTTTTAAAAAAAATGACATGTAAGTGCTTACTATGTGCAAGACATTGTGCTACGCACTGTTTTAATGGGATATGTCATTCAAATTGTCCAAACTGCATTCAATACTTTCCAAATGATAAAACTGACATATATGTGCCTCAAGCATGACCTAGTGGAAAGAGCATGGGACTAGGAATCAAGAGACGGTTCTAGTCCTGCTGTGTGACCTTGGATAAGTCACTTATTGCTCTAGATCTAGTTTCCTCATCTATAAAATTGGGATAAGATGGATAGTGAGCCCCACATGGGATAGGGTTAGGGACTGTGTCCAATCTCATAACACTGTACCTATCTTAGCACATAATAAGGGCTTAATAAATTATTATTAGACCCAACAAATAAACATTCAAGGGCCTCCTGATAAAAACCAGAGTTTGATCTTTGGAGCAATTTTAACACTCGATGCGAGAAGTACCTGGCTGAGATCATAAGGAAACAGATTCTATTCAAATATTCATTCTCAACCAGAGTTGGTAGGTTTTCTCTAATTTTAATTACGATTTTCAATCTTTTAGTTTCCAATCTCTCTGAAACTGACAAGCCAAAAATGGTTTATTATGTCCAATGTGGTGTATGAAGATTGTCTTGGGGGGAAATGTATTTTCAAACATCTTCTTTTGGAAGAGGTCCAAAAGAAAGGTGTGTGTGTGTGTCTGTGTCTGTGTCTTTGTGTCAGTCATATTTATTGAGCACTTACTATTCGTACAATAATATTTATTGAGCACTTACTGTGTGCTAAACTGTATTAAGCACTTAGGAGAGTATGATACAACAACCAACAGACACATTCCCTGCCAACAACGAGCTTATAGTCTAGATGTGAAGACAGACATTAATATAAACAAAAAAATTTACAGATATATACAGAAATGCTGTGGAGCTGGGAGGGAGGATGAATACAGGGAGCGCGTCAGGGCAACACAGTAGGGAGTTGAAGAAAAGGAAATGAAGCCTTAGACAGGGAAGGGTCCCTGGAGGAGATGTGCTTTCAATAAGACTTTGAAGTGGGGAGAATAATTATCTGTCAGATATGAAGAGGGAGGGCATTCCAGGCCAGAGGCCTTCAAATTTAAAATTATCCTTTCCTGCCTTAACTCTGCCCTCTCCTCTGCCAGGCAAAACTTCTTCTCCTCCCTCATGGACACCCATGCCCGTCACCCCCGCCGATTGTTCCGGACCTTTAACTCTCTCCTTAGGCCCCCTGTTCCTCCCCCTCCCCCATCTCTCACCCCCAATGATCTGGCCACCTATTTCCTCACGAAAATCAACACAATCAGGTCTGAGCTCCCCAAAGTCACCCCTCCGCCTCTCCCCTCCCCCCACCAACCCTCTCCCCTACTTTCCCATCCTTCCCTGCAGTATCCTCAGAGGAGATCTCCTCCCTCCTCGCAAGTGCCACCCCCTCCACCTGCGCCTCGGGCCCCATTCCCTCTCACCTTATTAAAACCATCGCCCCTGCCCTCCTACCTTCCTTAACTTCTATTTTTAACCACTCAATCTCCAATGGCTCCTTCCCCGCTGCCTTCAAACATGCCCACGTCTCCCCCATCCTAAAAAACCCACTCTTGACCCCACTTCCCCCTCCAGTTATCGCCCTATCTCCCTACTACCTTTCCTTTCCAAAATCCTAGAACGAGTCGTCTACAATCGATGCTTAGAATTCCTTAACTCCCACTCTCTCCTAGACCCCCTCCGATCTGGCTTCCGTCCCCTCCACTCTACCGAGACTGCTCTCTCTAAGGTCACCCGTGACCTCCTTCTTGCCAAATCCAATGGCTCCTACTCCATTCTAATCCTCCTTGACCTCTCTGCTGCCTTTGACACTGTCGACCATCCCCTCCTCCTCCATACCTTATCTCACCTTGGCTTCATGGACTGCGTCCTCTCCTGGTTCTCCTCTTACCTCTCTGGCCAGTCATTCTCGGTCTCCTTCGCTGGCGCCTCCTCCCCCTCCCATCCTTTAACTGTTGGAGTTCCTCAAGGGTCAGTTCTTGGCCTTCTTCTGTTCTCCATTTACACTCACTCCCTCGGTTAACTCATTCGCTCTCACGGCTTTGACTACCATCCCTACGCAGATGACACGCAGATCTACATCTCCGCCCCTGTCCTCTCCCCCTCCCTTCAGGCTCGCATCTCCTCCTGCCTCCGGGACGTCTCCACCTGGATGTTGGCCCGCCACCTGAAACTCAACATGAGCAAGACTGAGCTCCTCATCTTCCCTCCCAAACCCGGTCCTCTCCCAGACTTCTCTATCACCGTGGATGGCACGACCATCCTTCCCGTCTCTCGGGCCCGCGATCTCGGTGTCATCCTTGACTCGTCTCTCTCGTTCACCCCACACATCCTATCCGTTACCGAGACCTGCCGGTTTCACCTCTACAATATCGCCAAGATCCGCCCTTTCCTCTCCACCCAAACGGCTACCTTACTGCTACAGGCTCTCGTTATATCCCGGCTAGACTACTGTGTCAGCCTTCTCTCTGACCTCCCTTCCTCCTCTCTCGCCGCGCTCCAGTCTATTCTTCACTCCGCTGCCCAGCTCCTCTTCCTGCAGAAACGATCTGGGCATGTCACTCCCCTTCTTAAACAACTCCAGTGGTTGCCTATCAACCTCCGCTCTAAACAAAAACTCCTCACTCTAGGCTTCAAGGCTCTACATCACCTTGCCCCTTCCTACCTCTCCTCCCTTCTCTCTTTCTACCGCCCATCCCGCACGCTCCGCTCCTCTGCCACCCACCTCACCGTCCCTCGGTCTCGCCTATCCCGCCGTCGACCTCCGGGCCATGTCCTCCCACAGTCCTGGAACGCCCTCCCTCCTCACCTCCGCCAAACTGATTCTCTTCCCCTCTTCAAAACCCTACTTAAAACTCACCTCCTCCAAGAGGCCTTCCCAGACTGAGCTCCTCTTCTCCCTCTACTCCCTCGACCACCCCCCTTTTACCTCTCCGCAGCTAAACCCTCTTTTCCCCCCATTTCCCTCTGCTCCTCCACCTCTCCCTTCCCATCCTCACAGCACTGTACTCGTCCGCTCAACTGTATATATTTCCATTACCCTATTTATTTTGTTAATGAATTGTACATTGCCTTGATTCTATTTAGTTGCCACTGTTTTTACGAGATGTTCTTCCCCTTGACTCTATTTATTGCCATTGTTCTCGTCTGTCCGTCTCCCCCGATTAGACTGTAAGCCCGTCAAACGGCAGGGACTGTCTCTATCTGTTGCCGACTTGTTCATTCCAAGCACTTTGTACAGTGCTCTGCACATAGTAAGCGCTCAATAAATACTATTGAATGAATGAATGAAAGGACCTGGGTGAGATGTCGGCGGCAAGATAGACGAGACTGAGATATAGTGAGGAGGTTAACATTAAAGGAGCAAATCGTGTGGGCTAGGTTTTTATAAGAGAATAGGGAGGTGAAGTAATAGGGGGAAAGTGATTGAGTGCTTTAAAGTCAATTATGAGAAGTTTCTGTTTGATGTAGAAATAGGTAGGCAACCATTGGAGTTTCTTGAGGAATGAGGAAACATGGCCTGAATGTTTTTGTAGAAAAATGATGCAGGAAGCAAAGTGAAGTATGGACTGGAATGGGGAGAGACAGGAGGCAAAAAGGTCAGTAAGGAGGCTGATGCAGTAATCAAGGCAGGATAGGATAAGTGATTGGATTAGCATGGTAGCAGTTTGGATGAAGAAGAAAAGGAGGATTTTAGCAGTGTTGTGAAGGTGGAATCGATTGACTACATGGGTTGAATGAATGAGAGGAGCCAAGGATAATGCCAAGGATAAGTGGTGGGAAGGTCAGGGAGAGGATGGGGTTTGGGTGGGAGGATGAGGAGTTCTGTTTTGGACAGGTTAAGTTTGAGGTGCCAGGAGGACCTCCAAGTAGAAATGTCTTGAAGACAGAAGGAAATGTAAAACTGCAGAGAGGGAGTGAGATCGGGGGAGGAGATGGAGATTTGAGAATCATCTACATAGAGGTGGTAGTTGAAGCCATGGGAGCAAATGAGTTCTCCAAGGGAATGGGTGTAGATGGAGAATAGAAGAGGACCCAATACTGAAACTTTAAGGACACTCACAGTTAGGGGGTGGGAGGCAGAGGAGGAATTGTAAAAGATACTGAGAATGAGTGGTCAGAGAGATAGGAGGAGAACCAGGAGAGGACAGTGTCAGTGAAGCTGAGTTTGGATAGTGTTTCCAGGAGAAAGGTATGGTCAACAATGTCAAAGGTAGCAGAGAGGTCAAGGAAATTGGGTGTGTGTGTGTGTGTGTGTGTGTGTGTGTGTGTGTGTGTTTTAAGAAATTTCTATGCATTATAAGAATCATTTCTAAATCTGATTTCTTTAATATTAATAATTGTGATATTTGTTAAGTGCTTATTATATGTTAAGTACTGGGGTACATACAAGATGTACAAGTTGGATACTGTCCCTTCCTCACAGTCTAAGAGGAAGAACAAGTATTGACTCTCCATTCTACAGATAATGAAACTTCGGCTCAGGGAAGTGAAGTGATTTGACCAAGGTCACACAGCAGACAAGTGACAGAGCCAGAGCTAGAACTCAGGTCCTCTGATTCCCAGGGCTGGGCTCGTTCTACTAGGTCATTCTACTTTACACACACATGTGCACACAAATGCATGCACATATTTTTTGGAGTAGGTTTTATCCTGAATTGTTAAAGATGCCAGTAAACTCATTTTGGGGCTAACCAGATAAAGCAGAACAAAAAGAATCCTGAGGCTGGAGTGAATTAAACTGACTCAGAAAGCAATAAATCCTTCTGATTGTATTCCAAAGTTCCTCTTTCTTTACTGGCTTTTTTAATGTGATCTACCTCCAAAGAAAAATCCTCCAACTGATTTTAAAGGTTATTAAAGATAATTATTGCTGTCTAGGAATTAAGCTGAATTCAAAACTTCAGTCTTAGGGGCTCTTTCCTCAGAAGATTTCAGATCACTTTCCCAAAGAAAAGCATTCCCTATTCAAGAGTAATGTTTTGCCCATGCAAGTGAGAGTGTTCAAATAGGCAGGAAACCCAGGGATCTGTTCTGCTTCTAAAAACCTCCCCATACTCCATCAGAATAAGGTATGCATGCAGCTTCTGGAAAAAGTGTGGAGCATAATGGAGGGGTAATAATAATAGTAATAGTACTGATAAACAATTGAGCTATATATTATGCAATTAATATGCGCTGTATTAAGCGCTGGGGTGGATACAAACAAGTTGGGTTGGACACTGTTCCTGTCCTAGACGGGGCTCAGTCTTAATTCCCATTTTACAGATGAGGTAACAGGCACAGAGAAGTTAAGTTACTTGCCCAAAGTCATACAGCAGACAAGTGACTGAGTCAGGATCAGAACCCAGTTCCTCTGACCCCCAGGCCCATGCTCTGTCCACTAAAGACACTGCTCCTGCGAAGAGGAAATTCCAATCCCATCAGTGCTAAGGATGTTTTAACAGGTTAAATAGGTTAACGGGTTAAAACATCCAGGGTTAGAGAAAAGCAAACTAAAAGTCTCTTGTTCTACCATTCTGCTGAAACATGTAATGGTTGCAAACATTTTTCTCCTCTTTCTTGATCAAGGAGGAAATGACAGATTTCTAAAAAAAATAGATTATATTTCAGAGGTAAAATAAACCCACACATTTAACCAAAGAGCATTAATCATAAATAAAACAAAACCTTAGCTCAATTGATGTGGACTTTATTCAAGTATTAATTGCTCCTGAAATGATCTAGCTTGATATCCTATTCATTACCGAAATGCCAAACCACATTCATCACTCAGTTTATTTTGGAAAGCTTAAAAACCACAAGCCCAGAGCCCAAATGGAAAAGGTCAATCATCAGTCGATCCATTACTATTGGAAGGACATAAATTTTAGGGGAAAAAAAACAAAGTCCTGACATTTCTAGGCATTATACTCGCCAGGGTACAAGGAGTGGTTTTCACCACTGGTGATATATGTACTTCTAAGGGTGGGGAGGGGAGGAAGAATATACAGACCAAACTGAAAGGGGAAAAAATAAAAGCCTACCAGATCACACTCAAGCTCTGGATGATTTCCCAAGCAAAAAGCCTCTTATGTGTTTTCTCAGAACTCAATTCAATAGTGGTAGAGCAACCAGGGCAGATGCTAGCTGGGTCTGAAAGGGAGCTGGCACAGGACAAGCAACCAGAACCTCTACCCCTGGGAGATTCAACCTCAGTTAAGAATAAAAGCAGACCTGTTCCGTTGGTAGAAACAGGCCGCTTAGATTCTTGGATTACAGTTGCTGGGGAGAGGTGGGACAAGAACAGAAAAGGAGAGGAAATTGTTGCTCCTTTCGGCACACAGGGCATTAACTTTCAAGAATTGAACGATTTAATCGTGCACATCATCCTGGCTTGATTTTTTTTTTGTTATTCGATATATAGCCAGTAGACATTTACTACCTGTGAGATACTGCACAAAATTGCTCTTGTATCTGATATATGGCATAGATACAGAGTGATCAGGGCTGTCCCACATGGGTCTCACAGTCTGTGAGTTGGGGCGAACAGGTATCTTACTTTTTAAAGATGAGGAAAAAGAAGCACCTGTCTTCCAGTCCCTTGCTCGTGCCACTTAGCCACACTGCCTCCCAAATTCCACTGATTTCCAAATAATGAGAAGCTAACCAGGAGATGCAGTGAAAGCCTACTTGTGAAGTTGGGTTGGTTAAATGAAAGCGTTCTCCTTGGAATGTTTGAGGATCAATCAATCAATCACTGGTGTTTATTGAGTACTTACTATGTGGAAAGCACTCTACTACTAATAATAACACATGTGGTACTCGTTAAGCACTTACTATGCACCAGGCACTGCTCTTGGGTGAGTACAAAACACCAGAATTAGCAGACAAGTTCCCTGCCCATAATGACTTTACAGTCTAGAGGATGGATAGATTATATTTGTGAGTTAATTTTGAATAGTATCGTAGAGAAGAGTAGACAAGCCCTACTTTTGCTGACTGTCCCTCAAGCACCAGTTCAGTGCTCTGCACATAGAGGGAGTCTATTGATTCTGCCAAATGAGCTACTTTCAGCCACCCACTCAAAATAAAAACAGAATCTTAAAACACTGACATATAGTTCCACTGATAGGAAGAGAACTGATTAACCATCAGGATCTTGTGGAAACGGCACAGGCCTGGAATTCAGAGGACCTGCGTTCTAATCCTGACTCCACCACTTGGCCATTGTGTGACCTTGAACAAGTCATTTAACTTCTATAGACTCACCTATAAAATGGGGATTCAATACTTGTTCTCCTCCTACTTAGACTGTGAGCCCTTCTGTGTCAGTGATGAACTTGTCAACCCCATTTCATCCCTCTCTGTGCCTCATTTTCCTCATCTGTACAAAGGGGATTTAATACCTGTACTCCCTCCGGTTTAAACTATGAGTCCCCTGTGGGATAGGTACTGGATCTGACCTGATTAGCTTGTCTCTAACCCAGGGCTTAGAACAGCCCGTCAAAGGGCAGGGACTGTCTCTATTACCGATTTGTACATTCCAAGCGCTTAGTACAGTGCTCTGCACATAGTAAGCGCTCAATAAATATTATTGAATGAATGAATGAAAAGTTTGAAACATAGCAAATGCTTACCAAATATTAATATTAACAATGACAATAATAATAAAAATAATGACGATAATACTATAGAGCACTGTAATAAACACTTCAGAGAGGGTATAATAGAGTAAATAGACTGGATTACCTGTCCTTAAGAATTTTACAATCTAACAGATGGACAGATAATAAAATAAATGACAGGAAGGTAGAAACAATAGAGTTCAAAGAACCATAAGTGCAAAGAAAGGTTGTGATTACCCCCAGTGTTTAGGTAATGCAGAACAACAATAACAATAATAATAGTAATAATACACTGATTTTGTATAGCACGTTTATCTCCAAAGGGTTCTCACATGTCTCATCTCATTTTTTACTTCATGGTATCCCTGTGAAGTAAGAAGGAATACTGAAGTGGATGAAATGCTGAAGTAGCAGTAGTGGGGGAAATTGGATGGAGAGATTAGACATTAGGGAAGGACTACTGAAGGAGATGTGATTTCAGAAGGCTCTTAAAGATATGAAGTAATCTGTGGGACATGAAGTGGGAGGGAGTTCCAGGGGGAAGGAAGGGCATAAGCAAGAAGTTGGAGGTGAGAAGAGAATGAAATGCACAGAGTAGATTGATTTAAGACGTGAGAGGGGTGAGGTGGGTGAAGTGGAAAAGAATCAAGGATATGAAGGAGAGAGGGAGATGAGTGATGAAACAAATAATGAGATAAACATAGTGCTCATTAAATGCTTACTATGTGCCAAGCACAGTGCTTAGTGCTGAGGTAGATAATACTGATAATGATATATTTGCTAGGCACTTACTATGTGCCAAACATCGTAATAAGCACAAAAATGCCTACATGATATATACATACAGCTCAGACAGATGCCATAATCAAAAGGGGAGGGAGAAGAAGTATTTAATCCCTACTTTACAGATGAGGAACCTAAGGCATGGAAAAGTGAAGAGACTTGCCCAAGATCATATACAAGATAATCAGATCAGACTGAGTCCCTGTCCCCGGCAAGGGCTCCCAATCTAAGAGGTGGGAAAAATAGTTACTTTACTGGTATTTTACAGATGAAGAAACTGAGGCTTAGACAGGTTAGATGACTTGCCCAGGGTTAAACAGCAAAGCCAGTGTCAGGGTTGTCTTTAGACCATGCTTTCTGACTCTCAGGGCCAGGTTCTTTCCATGGAAAAAGAAATATGGTTCAGATCAGGAGTCAGAAGACCTGAATTTCAATTCCTTCTCTGCCATTTGCCTGCTTTGTGACTTTGGGCAAGTCACTTAGCTTCTCTGTACCTTAATTTCCTCATCTGTAAAATAGTGATTAAATGTCTGCTCTCCCTGTACCTTAGAATGTGAGCCTAGTTTGACAAAGGGAATTTATTCCATCTGAGTATCCAGTATCTACACCTGCACTTAGCACAGTGCAATGAAGAGTATTTTTCCTTCTTGTGCAGCTTTCTTGAGATTTCAGTTGAGACTACCAGAGTCCCAGGTTGGCTGATTTAGTCACACATACATCTGTAGGTTAATGTCACAGCTAAATCATATCATCTATGAGCATGAATGAATAGTACTCGAATCATTCATTCTACCCCTCTTTGGTTGCATGTACCTCCTTTCCATTCACGATAGAGTTTAGGTATCTTCTTGCTATCTATTCTTCTTACATATCCCGCCTGAGAGAGTTGTGCTGATGGGAGCACAGTTTCAATTAATCAATGGTATTTACTGCGTCTTTACTGTGTGCACTTTGGAGAGTACAATACAACAGAACTGGTAGACATGTTCCCTACCTAAGATGGTGAATTGACTGAGTTCTAAGACCTTGTTGAAATTCCTTAAGGAGATATTAATAACAATAATTATGGTACGTGTTAAGCTCCAAGTGCCAGGCACTGTTCTAAGCGCTGGGGTGGATGCAAGCAAATTGAGTTGGACAGAAACCCTGTCCCACGTGGGGCTCACAGTCTCAATCCCCATTTTAGAGATGAGGTAACTGAGGCCCAGAGAAGTGAAGTGACTTGTCCAAAGTCCCAAGCTGACAAGCGGTGGAGCTGGGATTGGAACCCATGACCTTCTGATTCCCAGGCCCGAGCTCTATCCATGAAAGTGGGATAGGTGTGGACTCCCTTGGGAGGACCACACTATAGCAGCTCTGGAGCCCTTCAGTTTGCCTATAACCTGCTGCCATGTTGCCACAATACTCTTACAGTCTCTCAGAGGATATGCCACTGGTCAATAAATATCACTTATTGATTGACTGATCCAAGTTATTTCCCAAGGTAGCTATCCTGCTATTCAACTCTCCCCCACTTCAAAGTCTTATTGAAGACACATCTCCTCCAAGAGGCCTTCCCAGGCTCAACCCCACTTTTTCTCATTTCCCACTCCCTTCTGCATCCCCCTGACTTGTTCCCTTTATTCATCCTCCCTCCCAACCCTACAGCACTTATGTACATATCTGTCATGTATTTATTTGTATTGATGCCTGTCTCCCTCGCTTTAGACTGCAAGCTCATCATGGGCAAGGAATGTGTCTGTTTATTATTGTATTGTACTCTTCCAAGTGTTTCATACAGTTCTTTGCACATAGTAAGCGCTCAATAAATACGATCGAATGAATGAATGGCCTTGTTGATTTGATTTTGACTTCTGTATCTACCACTGAATCATTGGCCAGTGTCCTTTCTAAGTAGCTGAATTATGTGACAGTACTGAGCCTAAGAATGCTAAATCTGTGGTGGCAAGTAGGGCTTCCCAGATGCAGGCCGGTCCCGTTACTTGAATTTTCTGTAGTCTTTTTTTGTTATAGTATTTATTAAGTGCTCACTATGTGCCAGGCACTCTACTAAGTGCTAGAGTAGATACGAGATAATCGGGTTGGACACAGTCCCTGTATCTCACAGGGCTCAAAGTTTTAATCCCCATTTTACAGATGAGGTAACTGAGAAGTTAAGTGACTTGCCCAAGGTCACAAAGCAGACAAATGTTGGAGTCGTGATTAGAACCCAGGTCCTCTAACTCCCAGGCTTGTGCCCTTTCCAACATGCTGCTTTGCACCCTGTTTCTTTAACACCTGGCCGATTTGACAAAGTAGGTGGCAATCATTTGTGTAGTTTTTTGGATATGTTCCTCTAGGAAATGGTATGCACAGATGGCATTTCTTGAATGACTGTCTCTAGGACTTTGGATGCTGCTCAAATTCTGACAAATTAGAAGAGTTTCCTAAGGAGTAGAAGCACGTTCTAATCCCTGAAACCAGGCCTCTTGTTGATTCTTCCAGCACGGTCTCATATGGAAAATTGAAGCAGATTAAGCCCACTGTGCATCCTTGCTTTCCACCACTGGAAATGAGGACTGGCTTGGACAGGGCACGCATGGCTCGGATCTGGCGAGCCGTGCTGCCACAAAGCCATTTCAAAATTTAAAAGAATCCAATTGATCAATTATATTTATTGAGTGCTTTCTGTGTGAAGAGCACTGTACTAAGTACTTGGGGGAGTACGATACCACAGAGTTGGTAGATACGTTCCCTGTTCATGGTGAGCTTACACTCTGGGTGGGGGTGGGGGGGTTGACATTAATATAAATAAATAAATAAATTACAGATACGTGCTGTGGGGCTGGGGCCCTGGGGCAGGGTGCGGGGTGGGGGTAGGGGTGGCAGGAGGATGAATAAAGGGAGCAAATCAGGGCAAAGTAGAGGGAGTGGGAGAAGAGGAAATGAGGGTTTAATCCAGTAACCCTCTTGGAGGAGATGTGCCTTCAATAAAGCTTTGAAGCGGGGAAGAGCAAATATCTGTCACATATGAAGAAGGAGGGCGTTCCAGGCCAGAAGCAGAATGTGGGAAAGAGATCAGAGCAGAGATAGACCCAGCTCCTCAATGTAACCAAATTTACTACTCAATTTCTGGAGTCTGGCTCTACTAATGGTGTCAAATGATTTTGTACGGTTTATGAAATTCATATAGTGATTTGGTGCTTCCCACTGCACTTTCCGTATATTTAATGTGTAACAAAGATCATGTCTGCCATGTGATTCAGGGAGCCAACAGTCAACAATATTTTTCCAGCAACCATTCAGAAGGTCTCCGGTGAGGATTTTGCCAGAAATAACAAAAAGATGTCTCAATAGTTGCTACAGTCTGATTTTTAACTTCTCTTCTTGAAGATGGGGAGGGTATTGTGATGTTATATCGCAGTGTGGCATAAGGGAAAGCTGAGGTGTGTGTTTGAGCAGTGTGTGCCTCCATGTTTCCAGAAAATAATTTATAGAAATTACTGTAGTTCTCTGCACTCAGTAGACACTCAGTAATTGCTATTGATTGGTGAACATTAAGTGCTAAGGGTGACTAATGGGATGACCTGATTCAGAAGGTGGGAATCAACTGGGGAAAGCTTTACTGCTCATGGAAACACAGTTTTCACTTCATCAGTCTTAGAAATTCAACATACTTTGAATGAAAGATAAATTGTTTTATTTCTCTTTAAAAGGATTATTTCCTAAAAGATCTGTCTGGTCATAGCACTATTGTTTCAGAAAGTCAAGCACTGTATTTTGACCTGATGAAATAAACAAGCTACATTTGAAACTGACCATCCCTTGATCTGCTTTGGAGGTAATTCTAAATTCCCATCATTCCTTATAATAAAAATGATAATGGTTGTGATATCTATTACCCAATAACTAGTGCCAAGCACAGGGGTAGAGAACAGCACTTATATCCATATCTGTCATAGATTAATTTTTATTCACGTCTGTCTCCCCCTCGAGACTGGAAGCTCATTGTGGGCAGGGAATGAGTCTATTATATTGTTGGATTGTACTCTTCCAAGCACTTTGTACAGTGCTCTGCATGCAGTAAGCACTCAATAAGTATGACTGAACTAATACAAGATAATTAGATGGAATGTAGTCGAAACATTATCCGAATACCTATTATTATCATTATCATTACTATTGTATTTGTTAAGCACTTACTATGTGTTAAGCACTATTCTAAGGGCTGGGATAATAGAGAAGCAGCATGGCTCAGTGGAAAGAGCACGGGCTTGGGAGTCAGAAATCATGAGTTTGAATCCCGGCTCTGCCACTTGTCAGCTGTGTGACTGCAAGTCACTGCAAGTCACTTCACTTCTCTGTGCCTCAGTTACCTCAACTGTCAAATGGGGATTAACTGTGAGCCTCACGTGGGACAACCTGATTACCCTGTATCTACCCCAGCAGTTAGAACAGTGCTCTGCACATAGTAAGCGCTTAACAAAAACCAAAATTAAATTAATTAAATTAGTACCGATAATACAAATAACAATAATCATTAATAATAATAAATAAATAATATTTGTTAAGCACTTACTATGTGCCAAGCACTGTATTAAGCACTGGGGTATATACGAGATAATCAGGACCCACATGGGGCTCGCAGTCACAAATGTGCATTAAATCCACATTTTACAGATGAGGGAACTGAGTCACAGAGAAGTTAAGTGACTTGCCTAAGGTCACACAGGGGTACATGGCAGAGTCAGAATTAGAATCTAAGACCTCAGACTCAGAGGGGCCTTGTGATCTTTCCACTAGGCCACACTGTTTCCCAAGTTAATCATGATGGATGCAATACAAACATCCACACACCTATAATTGTTACTATTGTTGCATTTATTTAGCACTTAAAATGCAACAAGCACTCTTCTAAGCACTGGGGTAGATACAAGTTAATCAGGTCAGACACACTGTCTGTCCCACATGGGATCCATGGTCTAAGTAATCAGTGAGTCATAATTATTGACTGCTTACTGTGTGCAGAGCTCTGTACTATGCTCTTGGGAAAGTTCAATAAAACAGAGTTGGTAGACATGTTCCCTGCCCACCACAAGCTTACAGTCTAGAGGGGGAGATAGACAATAATATAAATCAATAAATTATGGATACTTACCTAAGTGCTGTGGGGATGAGGGAAGAGTGAATAAAGGGTGCAAATCCAAGCACCAGGGAAATGCAGACGGAAGTGGGAGAAAAGGAAATAAGGGCTTAGTCAGGGAAGGTCTCTTGGATGAGGTATGCCTTCAATAAGGCTTTGAAGGTGGGGATAGTGATCATCTGTAGGATACGAAGGGGGAGGGCGTTCCAGGTCCACGAGGTCAGCAACTATATAGATGGAATCGAGTGTAGTGTATAGGTTGGCATTGGAGGAGCGAAGTGTGTGAGCTGGGTAAATCAGAGAGGTGAGTTAGGTGGGGGCAAGATGATTGAGTACTTTTAAGCAGATGGTAAAGAGTTTTTGTTTGATGCAGAGGTGGATGGGTAGCCACTGGAGGTTCTTGAATGGAGAAACATGGACTGAATGGTTTTGTAAAAAAATGATCTGGGCAGCAGAGTGAAATATGGACTGAATTGCGAGGAGACAAGAGGCAGGGAAGTAGGCAAGGAGGCTGTTGCAGTAATCAAAATGAGATAGGATAAGTGCCTGGATTAACATGGTAGCAGTTTAAATGGAGAGCAAAGGGTGGATTTTAATGAAGCCGTGAAGATTGAAATGACAGGATTTGATGACAGATTGAATAGACTAATTGATTCCCCATTTAACCACTGAGGTACAGATAAGTTAAGTGACTTGCTCAAGATCAAATGGCAGGCAACTGGTAGAACTGGGGTTAAAACCCAGGTGCTCTGACTTCCAGACCTGTGCTCCTTCCACTAGACCACACTGCTCCAAACATTACCCATCTATTATCTGAACATCTTCTTAGTCGCCGCCAGAAATAATGGGAAGCTTCTGCAACCCAAGCACAAGAAAACGGGAAAAAAACTAGCAGCCTTCTATATTCAGATATATATGTCTCTTTCCTCTCTGGTTTCTTTCTGGACCTGAGAATATTCTTGTTCCAGTAAATCCTTGTGGGCTCAACTGGGAAATTAAACCCTTTACCTCCTCACCCACCTCTACCCATACGTTGCCTTGGACTCCAAGCACCATTTCCTTTTCCAAGCTTAAACAGTATCCCACATCCTAAAACATCTCCGTGGCTTCAACCAGCATCTGCTCTTCAGGCAGATGTGTGTGCACTTAGAGGCAAAAAGAAGAGACCCTTTTGAAGGGAAGGCAAAGTGTCTTTGACTTAGCTATCCCAGGTGCCAGCAAACAAGAATCTCCAGGGCCTCTGAAATGAAGACAAGCAGAGAAAGGGGAGGATTCCACTCCCACCACAAGGACCCTATTAAAAACAATTCTGTAGCTGGAATTCTACAAGACCTACTGGTCATCAAGGGATTTCTAGGCAATGATGGGGAAAGAATGGCTTCATTTACATCAAAAGTGCTACACTAAATGTGCTTGACCCCAAATGAAAAGTCATTTTAACCTCATTGAGAAACTCAGAAATCATCAGAAATAAAATAAGTGCACTTTTTTAAGTTACTTAATTTGGAATTCCTATAAATACTAAGTTCATGTCTTAATACCTCTCCCCTGAAATGCTCCAAGGTTTTAATAAAGGCTGGTCTTGACGTATGGGATCTTTTTGTAAGATTTTTTTTCTTTATAGCAGAAATCTCATTTTATATCCAGAGGACATCTTCAAGTCAATTTCTGATTAGCAAGGATATTAAATTTCATTTAGTGAAAAAAAAAACCTGGTTCCCTGGCTAAGAGGTAAAAGAGTACATTGACCCTTTACCATAAAACTTAAGATGGAATGGAAACAAACCACAATAAAACCCCATCAATTTGAGCTAAGGGGAATTTTGAGTTCGTGAATAATCTGAATTGTGGGTGGACTTTTATAATTGTTTTATTATCATCTTGTACATGTGTCTCCTGTGTATCTGTGAAGCTGAGGCTTCATTTTCTGGACTTGCCTGGCTCTTTCTCTGTCTCTTTAAACTGCCTAGGGCAGCAGAAGGATCAGGTGTGCTGGACCTGTCTCTTCCCAGTTCTCTGTTCCTTAGAACAAAACCTGCTTTTCTCTGGCAATAATAGAGACAAAGAGAGGAACAGCGGATTCTAAATTCTCTGATCCCCAGATTGCCTTGTACACTATAATTGGACAATACAGGCAGACTGTCTAATCAGTGAATCAAACAAACATATTTACTGAGCACTTACTGAGTGTAGAGCACCATGCTAAGTTCTTGGAAGACTACAACAAAGTTGGTAGACATATTCCCTGCCCATAAAGAACTTACAATCTAGACGGGGAGACTGGCATTAATGTAAATAAATACATTACGTATAAGTTCATATTTGCTGTGGGGCTGAGGGTGGAGTGAATGAAGAGGGCAAATCCAAGTGTAAGTGTAAGGTTGTGGGGGAAGAGGAAATGAGGGCTTAGTCAGGGAAGGCCTCTTGGAGGAGAGTTGTTTTTAGTAAGGCTTTGAAGGTAGAGAGAGTGTGTGTCTGTTAGATATGAAGGAGAAGGGAGTTCCAGTCAAATACTATGAATGAACTTATGAATGCAACTTCCCCAAGGACTTTGTACATGGATATCTTTCATTAGGCCTTTCTTTGGTTGTATAGCATTCCCCCAAATTAACAATTTTCCAAGGCCATTCATTCTCTACACAACATAAGGAATGTAGGAGGAAAAAAATGGAGGGGGAGGAGAGGAGACAGAGATGACCTTCCTAGGCTAACTGGCACCAGATGAGCTTCCTGAATTCACAAAACATTGTTTTGAAGATTTTAACTTGGCCTTAAATCAAAGTAGTAAAACTGTTCTAGATACATTAGTGCACTACACTCCATTCAGAAGCCCAATGCTTCCAAATTGAGGTTATTCAATTCCTAGCGGAAGAATCTGCAATGTCCTAGAATGAACTCTAAAAACCACTCCCTTCTCTCTCTCCCTTGAAAGAACCATTAGACCTGAAGCCTGAGCCACACTTTAACGTTTAGTTGCCCTGGGGCTAGCAGGAGTTGAACAACCATTCACAGACTGGGCCCAACATCCTTGTGCCCTAAATGACTTTGATTTTGGACAAAACATCTTTCCTGAAAGTGAGATCAGAGATCATCTATTGTGGGATTGACTTCTTAGCCTCTAGAAGACAAGTGGTCTTTATCAACCACTTGATAAGTGAGAAGCAGCGTGGCTCACTGGAAAGAGCACGGGCTTTGGAGTCAGAGGTCATGGGTTCAAACCCCGGCTCTGCCACTTGCCAGCTGTGTGACTTTGGGCAAGTCACTTAACTTCTCGGTGCCTCAGTTCCCTCATCTGTAAAATGGGAATTAAGACTGTGAGCCCCACGTGGGACAACCTGATTCCCCTGTGTCTACCCCAGCGCTTAGAACAGTGCTCGGCACATAGTAAGCGCTTAACAAATACCAACATTATTATTATTATTATTATTATCAAGGGAAAACCTGCCTTTTCAGGCTTATTGAAGGGGTTTTCCAAAGCTCCAGGAGCAAGCTCGACCCAGTTGCATAAGAACCAAGGAGCGGCATGGCCTTGTGAAAAGAGCTCGGACCTGAGAGTCAGAGGATGTGGGTTCAAATCCCAGCTCTGCCATTTGTCTGTTCTGTAACTTTGGGCAAGTCACTTACCTTCTCTGTGCCTGAGTTTCCTTAACTGTAAAATGGGGATTCAATAGCTGGGTCTCCCTCCTAAGCTCCTTCTGGGCTGGAAACATGTCTACCAACTCTAGTATATCATACTCTCCCAAGTCCTCAGTATATTGCTCGGCACACAGTAAGGGCTCAAGAAATACAATCAAATGATTGACCTGTGCCAAAAACTGTATGAAGTATTGAGGTAGATACAAAATAATCAGGTTGGACACAGTCCCTATCCCACATGGGGCTCACAATCTAGGTGGGAGGGAGTAGGATTTAAACTCCATCTAATTTTATAGATAAGGAAACTGAGGCATAGAAAAGTTAAGTGACTTATCCAAGATCACCCAGCAGACAGGTGGCAAAGCCAGGATTAAAACCCTGGTACCTCTGCCTCCCATGCCCATGCTCTTTCCACTAGGTCATGCCACTTCTCAAATATTACTACTATTATTACTATCCCTGTGATCAAGTTGAAGGACTTCTGGCTCTAAAAGGGGGCGTCTTACACGGGGGTAAAGGACAGAGTCAAACACAAATGCAATTACAGGAAGTGATACATGTGCCCATTCTGTCTGGACCCTTTTGAATGGATCAAATACTAGGATCCAGGAACTACAAGCTGCCTGCCCACCCCTTTTTCTGGCTGCGAGTTCACATGCCCATTTTGAGGTTTCAACAGTGGTCTGAATGGATTCCAAGAAGTGCTAGGATGAAACCCACAGGAATTCCAGTCTGGGGGAGCATGGGAGTTGGTGCCCCCAAAAGGGAATTGGGACATGATCCTGACCCCCAAAAGGCAGAGAAGGATGCAGGAGAGGTAGTATCACCCAGAGCTCAGAGAGGGTCGAGGGGATAGATATCCTGTCGACAAGCCCACTGCCCTCATGACCAGAAAGATCTTCTCACTGGGTGAGCGGGGGCTTCCCAACAACCTCTTTGGCATAGCGGTTCCGATGGATCGTCACAGACTGGCATCCGTAAGAAAAGTGGGGAAAGCAGTTCAATGCAAACTGCTTCGAATTCCCCCTTAGAAAGGGCCTGATTTGGACTCAGCCTGCTGTGAGCCTTGGCAGGGGGACTCACCAACATGAGCCAACTCCATAACAAGGAGAAAACTCAGGGGTCTGGCTTCAGACACATAGGAAACAGTGGCTCTTTTTTCAGCAACTGTCTGGGAAACCTCCCACCTCTGCCTCCCAAAGGCTTGCTCTGAACAGAGCGGGGTCAAAGAAGACATTCTCCATTTCAGGACATGGGTACGAAATTCACCCAGAAAGGAAGATTCAACCGAATCGCCATTCCCACAACGTTCTGACACACAAACCTGCCACTGAGAGGTCGCAAAAATGAAACGATTCTCCAACACTGTTAAACAGAGAAGGACAGGTGGGACCTCCCCTTTGAGGTGGACCAAATCTGCCAATGAAATAGAAATTCCCAACAAGTGGGCAGCAGCAGGAGATGCATGGTGTAGTGAATGGAGCTCAGACCTGAGAGTCAGAAGGTCATGCGTTCTAATCCCGGCTCGACCACTTGTCTGCTGTGTGAGCTTGGGCAAGTAACTTCACTTCTCTGTGCCTCAGTTCCCTCACCTGTAAAACGGGGATAGAGTCTGTGAGCCCACAATGGGACATGGACTGTGTCCAACCCAATTAGCTTGTATCCACCCCAGGGCTTAGTACAATGCCTGGCACATAATAAGTGCTTAACAAATACCAATTATTATTATTTGCACAGGATACTGGTCAGTTATCATCGAAGTGTTACTAGTAATAGTAGTGTGATGTTATTCTTTGAGCCGTAAACTGTAAGCTACACTGTAAACTTCTCTTCTAGACTGTAAGCTCTTTGTGGTCAGAGATCATGTCTACAATATAATTGGTATTCTTCCAAGTGCTTAGTACAGTGCTCTGCCCACAGTAAGCCCTCAATAAATATTACTAATATGGAAAAGTCCAACAGGTGCACCAGAGACCATGGCTGCCCACTCTGCAGGGGAGATGGAGGCGATGGCCCCCACAGTCTTTGAGCTGGGCTATCTCACTTGCTCATCTCAGGTCTTAAACAAGATCTGAGATCTTCAGAGCTAAAAAGACCCACACTGTGACTCTCTGTCCTATGAGCTCTCTGAAGCCTGTCCCCTTGCCCAGCCCTTATCCTTTCTAAAATATTTGCCCCCTTTCAGCACTCCAATCAAAATAGAAATTTGGTGTCTGGGCAAGACAAATTCCCTCTCTTCAGGGAGCTTTCACTCTAATGGGGAAGATGAATATAAAGATAGTTGCAAATAGTGGAAATGGAATAAATTTGACTTTTAAAAAAAAAAGTGGTATTCATAAAGAAATTACAATATGCCAGGCCCTGTACTAAATGCTGGGGTAGATACAAACTAAACAGGTTGGACACAGTCTAAATTCCAGATAGAGTTCACAGTTTTCATCTCCATGTTACAGATGAGGTAACTGAGGCGCAGAGAAGATAAGTGACTTTCCCAAGGTCACAAAGCAGACAAGTGGCAGAGCCGGGATTAGAACCTCTGACTCCCAGGCCAGTGCTCTTTTCACCAGGTCATGCTGCTTTTCACAGACGCACGTCAGGGATCATGTACAATCTTCTATCAGATGTCAAGAAGAACTGAGTCTGGGTAGAAAAAAATTCAAAAATGCTAGAGCAGGGTGTTGAATTGATAGGAGATAGCAGTGGTGTTTAGTAATGACATCCATAACAGTTGGTATTTGTTAAACACTTACTACTTGACAAACGCCATGCTAAGCGGGGAGTAGATAGAAGAAAATCAGGTTGGACATGGTCCCAGTCCCACACGGGGCTCAGTCTAACCAGGAGGGAGAACAGGTATTGAATCCCCAGTTTACAGATGTGGAAACTGAGGCTCAGAGAAGTGAAGTGACTTTCCCAAAGTCCCCCAGCAGGCCAGTGGCAGAGCCAAGATTAGAAGCCAGGTTGTCTGACTCCCAGGCCCTTGCTCTTTCCACTAGACTCTACTGCTTCTCTGAAGTGGGAAGAAACAGGACACTGGGAGACAGATGAGAAAGATGGATGTCTGAATGGGAAATGCAATAGATTTAGTGGCAGAAGAATGGTAGACTTCGACAGCTGTTTGAATGTGAGAGCCGAAAAATAATTAGTGATTGAGGATGACACTAAGGTGCTGGAGACTGACTTTGTTGGCAACAGAGATGGGGAAGTTTAGAGGGGTGGATTCTAGAAGAGCTACAGTCACAATTAGCAAACATGGCAATCAATCAGTAGAATTTATTCAGCACCTGTGTGCAGAGCACTGTACTAAGCATCTGAGAGAGTACAATAGAATCAGTAAACATATTTCCAGCCCTCCAAGAGTTTTACAGCTTACTGAGAGAAAAAGACACTATACTAAATTATAGATAGGAGGAAGTAATAGAATAAACAGACATAAACACAGAAGTGCTACGGGAGTGGATTTGTGAATGCATAAGGATTAGGAAGCAGAAGATTTGAAATGACATTTGGGGATATAAAGGGAAGAAAAGTAATCAATCAGAGCCGGCTTCTTTATTTACTGTATTTGTTAAGCTCTTACTAGGGACAGGGAATGTGTCTGTTTGTTGTTGTACTGTACACTCCCAAGTACTTAGTACAGTGCTCTGCTCACAGTAAGTGCTCAATAAATACAACTGACTGACCGCCAGGCACTGTACTAAGCACTGGGGCAGGTAAAAGCAAATCAGGTTGTACACAGAAAACAATCCCTGTCCTACATGAGGCTCAGAGTCTTAATCCCCATTTTACAGAAGAGGAAAATGAGGCATAGAGAAGTTAAGTGACTTACCCAAGGGCACACAACAGACAAGTGGTGGAGCCAGGTTTAGAACCCAGGTCCTTATGACTTCCAAGCCCTTGCTCTATCCACTAGGCAATACTGTTTCTTGGAGGGGAAGTGATTTTTTTTAGAAGTGATTTTTGATGAGGACAGCAGTGACCTGTCAGATGGGCAGGGATTGTCTCTCTCTATTGCTGTATTGTACTTTCCAAGCGCTTGGTACAGTGCTCTGTATACATTAATCGCTCAATAAATGCTATTGATTGAATGTGAAGGGAAAGGGAGTTTCAGGAAGAAGGAAAGGAGTGAGCAAAATGTCGGTTGTGGGAGAGATGAGAACAAGGACCAGTGAATAGGTGAATTTCAGAGGAATGAAGGGTATGAGCTGGACTGTAGTGGGAGAAAAAAATGGATAAGTATGGGGAGAGAGCTGACAGTGCTTTAAAGGAAACAGAAATTTCTGGTTGATATGAAGAGGAATGGGTAACAATTTTAGGTATTTGAGGATTGGGGAGAAAATTCAGAATGAAGTTTTAGAAAAATGATCTGGGCAGCAGAGTGAAGTCTGAACTGGAAAGGAAGAGAATAGAGGCCAGATGATCAGTGAGGAGGCTGATGTGGTAATTAAGCCAGGATAATACAATTCCTGAACCAGATTAAGCAGCTGGGTGTAGAGTAGACTGAAAAGAGCAGAGACTTGAAGCAGGAAGATCCATAAGGAGTCTGTTGCAATAATTCATCTGGGAGGTGATGAGGGGTTGAACCAGAGTAACATTAGTGAGGGAGGAGAGGAAGGCTTAGGTCTGGGAAATATTAGCATGGGGAAAACTGGCAGAATTTACAGACCAAATCTGAGAGGGAAGGAGAGGAATCAAAGATAGCAACAAGAGTAAGAACTTCGGGAATAGGAAGGATGTGGTGCTGTTGACAACAAAGGAGACTTTAGGAAGAGGAGAAGTACAGTATTTGCCATATTGATTCCGTAGCCAGCGAGACATCTAAGTGGAGATTTCACGAAGAAGGAGAAGCATTGTGGCCTAGTGGAAAGAGCATGGGCCTGGGTGTCAGAGGATTGGGTTCTAATTCTGGCTTCTCCGATGTTCTAGACTGTAAACTCTGCAGCAATGTGTCTACCAACTCTGTTATATTGTATTCTCCCAAACAGTACAGTGTTCTGCACACAGTAAGCACTAAATATAATTGTCTGCTGTGTGACCTTGAGCAAGTCTCTTAACTTCTCTGTGCCACAGCTCCCTCATCTGTAAAATGGGATTTAAGACTGTGAACCCCATGTGGGATAGGGACTGTGTTCAATCGGATTATCTTGTATCAAGCCAAGCATTTAGAATAGTGGTGGCATAAAGTAATTGCTTAAAGACCATTTAAAAGAGAGAGAGAGAGCGCTGAGCTTGTAAAACCAAGGAGAGGACAGGGCTGGGACCGTCAATCCACACAGAGTTGGTAAAGTTGCCGAAACCATGTGAACAGATGAGCTGCCCAAGAGAATGAGTGTGGTATAAATGGAGTCGAGGGCTCAGTACAGCTTTTCTTATAAATGGAGTCGAGGGCTCAGTACAGCTTTTCTCTTTTCAGTATTTTAGGACTGGTAGATTAGCAACTGATGAGTTGGTGTCTGTACACATGTTTTCTTTGGAGGGGCTGGTGGGGGGTTAAGAGTTGGTTTTAAAAGCATATCTTTGGGACCTGTCAACTAAATTAATCCTGTTTTTGTCTTGAGTAAATTACTTTCCAACCAAGTCATAAGCTCTGTGATAGTCACTCCAAAACTTGCATTGCTTATCTTGGCTTGGAAGGAGGGATCTGGACCGAACATACATCTTCTCCTCTTCCCTCAGTAAAATGCATGGATCTTTTCAAAGTCAAATCCATGTATTCAAACATGCCAGAGTATGATTTTCTTTTTTTAAAATCACCGAAAACAACACATTTGCAGCTGGAAAATCATAAAAACCAAAGCTGAAATTTTTTTTTAATAAGAAAATATACGCGCTCAGAACACTAGCCAGAACAGCTTGGTTGCCAAGTGTCATTGGAGAGCACGCACTTTCCTAAGCGAAACACACTATATGGGAATCACTGAAACAGAGCAAAATTTAAAAATGCTTCAGAGACCCAGTACACAAAAGCAGCAGAGAAGAAACATTGGCAATTCCTTTCACAGACCCTTCCAAAGAAAGCCTACCCTGCACTGGTGATCTCTCCTAGAGAGACAATCTCATGTAGAGGGATTCTAAATCCTCGAGGTGAAGAGTGAGTCTTCTACTTGCATGGTATGATCCTCATGTGAAGCTCTGGACAGTAGGTCCTCAATAAAGGCTGCTGCTAATTTTAGGAGAAGCAATATGGCCTTTTTGGAAAGTGCATGGGTTTGGGAGTCAGAGGAGAGGTTCTAATCCCTACTCCGCCACTTACCTGCCGTAGGACCTTGGGCAAGACATTTCACTACTCTTTGCCTCAGTTCCCTCACCGGCAAAATGGGAATTCAATATCCGTTCTCGTCTGTCTCCCCCGATTAGACTGTAAACCCATCAATGGGTAGGGATTGTCTCTATCTGTTGCCAAATTGTACATTCCAAGCACTTAGTACAATGCTCTGCACATAGTAAGCGCTCAATAAATACTATTGAATGAATGTGACCTCTGTGTGGTTGTATCTTGTAACTCCCTCTCCCAGCATTTAGAACAGTGTTTGACACATAATAAGCATTTAAAAAATGCCTCAATTATTATTATTATTACTATTATGTTGATGATGATGATGATGATGATGATGATGATGGTGGTGCTGAGAGGCATCCCTCAGAGGCTGAGAGGCAGCCCATCACCCTGCCAGTAAGCCACGAGACCTGCCAAAGTCTATCCAGATGGGGATTGCATGATTCTGTTATGTCGACATCCGTTGTTTTTTTTTATGGTAGCACTGGGAAGATACAGGCAATGCAGGTCGGATACAGTCCCTGTCCCAAATGGGGCTTACAGTTTTAATCCCCATTTTACAGATGAAGTCCCCAAAGCACAGAGAAGTGAAGTGACTTGCCCAAGGTCACACAGTAGACAAGTGGAGGAGTTGGGATTAGAACCCAGGTTCTTCTGACTCCCAGGCCCGTGCTTTATCCACCAGGCCACTCTACCTCTCATGATTTTGCGGGTAAATCAGGGCCTGAGGAGCTGGCACCCTGCATCCCCACCATGGCTGCCAAAGCCTGGGGATCTGTTTCTTCTCAGCCCAACTGCCCAAACAGTTGGGAGGGCAGGGAAGGTCTCTCCCAACTCTGTTATATTGTGTTCTCCCAAGTACTTGGGAAAGTGCTCTGCTCACAGTAAGTGCTCAGTACTTACAATTGATTGCATGATTGCCTGAACAATCAGATCTGGCTCCCCTGCTTCTCTGGGAAGCAGCGTGGCTCAGTGGAAAAGAGCCTGGGCTTCGGAGTCAGTGGTCATGAGTTCGACTCCCGGCTCTGCCACTTGTCAGCTGTGTGACTGTGGGCAAGTCACTTCACTTCTCTGTGCCTCAGTTACCTCATCTGTAAAATGGGGATTGACTGTGAGCCTCACGTGGGACAACCTGACGTCCCTGTATCTACCCCAGCGCTTAGAACAGTGCTCGGCACATAGTAAGCGCTTAACAAATACCAACATTATTATCTGGGAGATTTGGATGCAGGGACACACTTTCCCCCTAAGCTGAGCTTCCAATTTGCCTTTGCAACGAATGCTTCCTTCACTGTAGAGTTTTGGCATCAATCGATCAATCATTCAATCAATGGTATCTGTTGAGTGCCTACTGTGTGTTGAGCACTGTACTAAGCGCTAGGGAGAGTTCAAAAGAAGACTATAACAGAGTTGGTAGACACAGGATGCAGGTGGCCTCAGCGAGTCATCTCTTTCTCGGGGAACAGACACTCGGGGAAGCCAAAACTGCTCAGAGTGCAAGAGTGCCTTTCTGTTCATGTGCAGAGGTTTCAAATTTTCCATTCAGGATCCACTGCGAGGTTTTCCTGCCACCGCTCATTCTCTTCAGATTCCCCAGTCCCTGCAAAGCTGGTGTGGGGGGCAGGGGTGGGAAGAGTTACCCCTTAAAGGCAACTCTGAAAAAGACACGGTTGTGGGCCTGCCTAGAGTTTGTCTGTGGCTGGAGGGAAATGGGGAAATTCATCTGGCAACCGGGCTTCCCACTGCATCTGGAGAATATTTAAGAGTGAAAGGCATAACGCGGACCCTAAAGCAAAGACAAACCCGAACCCCCGCGACCTCAGAACGTGTCGCTGATGATTCTGAAAACCTTCCAGCTTGTCCAACTTGGCAGCTTGCTGCTCAACCCACGGCACTCCCGGCCCGGGGCGCATCTCGGGCCCTGCGGGAGCCACATCAAATGAAGCCATCTGCCTCCCAGGCACGGCTGCCCATCGCATTCCGGGCTCTCAGAAATCAGGAAAGGGGAAGTAAAGGGAACGGAAACCTGGGGCAGGGAAGGGGAAGGGGAAAGGGAAGGGGAGGGGGAAGGGGAGGGGGAGGGGGGAGGGGGAGGGGGAGGGGGAAGGGGAGGGAAAGGAGAGGGGGAGGGGGAGGGAAAGGGGAGGGGAAGGGAAGGGAAAGGATAAGGGAAGGGGAAGTGAAAGGGTAGGGAAAGGGAAGGAAAAGGGGAAGGGAAAGGGAAAGGGGAAAAGGGATGGGGAAGGGAAAGGGGAAAGGGGAAGGGGAAGGGAAAGAGGAAAGGGGAAGGGGAAGGGAAAGGTAAAGGGAGGGAAAGGGGAGGGGAAGGGAAGGGAAAGGATAAGGGAAGGGGAAGTGAAAGGGTAGGGAAAGGAAAGGAAAAGGGGAAGGGAAAGGGGAAAGGGGAAAAGGGACGAGGAAGGGGAAGGGAAAGGGGAAGGGAAAGGGGAAGGGAAAGGGGAAGGGAAAGGGGAAGGGGGAAGGGGAAGGGAAAGGGGAAGGGGAAGGGGGAAGGGGAAGGGGAAAGGGGGAAGGGAAAGGGGGAAGGGGAGGGGAAAGGGGGAAGGGAAAGGGGGAAGGGAAAGGGGGAAGGGAAAGGGGAAGGGAAGGGGAAAGGGGGAAGGGGAGGGGAAGGAAAGGGGAAGGGAGGGGGAAGGGAAAGGGGGAAGGGGAGGGGGAAGGGAGAGGGGGAAGGGAGAGGGGGAAGGGGGAGGAGGAAGGGGGAGGGGGAAGGGAAAGGGGAAGGAAAGGGGGAAGGGAAAGGGGAAGGGAAAGGGGAAGGGAGAGGGGAAGGGAGAGGGGAAGGAGAGGGGGAAGGGAGAGGGGGAAGGGAGAGGGGGAAGGGAGAGGGGGAAGGGGAGGGGGAAGGGGAGGGGGAAGGAAAGGGGGGGGAAAGGGGGGAGGGGAAGGGAAAGGGGAGGGGAGGGGAAGGGAAAGGGGAGGGAGGGGAGGGGGAAGGGAAAGGGGAGGGGAGGGGAAGGGAAGGGGGGAGGGGGAGGGGAAGGGAAAGGGGGAGGGGGAAGGGAAAGGGAGGGGGAGGGGAAGGGAAAGGGGGAGGGGGAGGGGGAAGGGGGAGGGGGAGGGGGAAGGGAGGGGGAGGGGGAAGGGGGAGGGGGAAGGGGGAGGGGGAGGGGGAAGGGGGAGGGGAAGGGAAAGGGGGAAGGGGAGGGGGAGGGGGAAGGGGAAGGGAAAGGGGAAGGGAAAGGAAAGGGGGAAGGGAAAGGGGAAGGGGAAGGGAAAGGGGAAGGGGAAAGGGAAAGGGGAAAGGGGGAAGGGGGAAGGGAAAGGGGGCAAGGGGGCAAGGGGAAAGGGGGAAAGGAAAAGGGAAAGGGGAAAGGGAAAGGGGAAAGGAAAAGGGAAAGGGGAAAGGAAAGGGAAAGGGAAGGGAAGGGAAGGGTTCCCCTCCCCATATGGCCCCCGGGCCCAGCCGAGCCCGGATTGTCGTCTTTAGCTCCGGGCTCTGGACAAAGCCACCGCTTTGGCACATCTGCCCTATCGTTCCTGAAGGCGGAAAGCATGTGGGATTCCAGAAACCTCTCCCCAGACCAGCCGAGCCCCCCGGTGGGCCGCTGCCCTCGCCCACCCCTGCCTACCGCCGCCGACCGGGAACCCTGGCGACCGGCTCGGAGACCTGGGGGAACGGGGAATGGGGCGGGGAATGAGGCAAGGAATGGGGCAGGAGGTGGGGAACGGGATGGAGCAGGGACTGGAGCAGGGAAGGAGGCAGGCGATGGATGGGGAACGGGATGGAGCAGGGAATGGAGCAGGGAATGAGGTAGGAGATGGTGAACGGGATGGAGCAGGGAATGAGGCAGGAGATGGGGAACGGGATGGAGAAAAGAATGAGGCAGGAGACGAGGAAGGGGATGGGGATAGGGCAGTGAATGGAGCAGGGAATGGTGTAGGGAATGAGGCAGGAGACGGGGAAACGGGACGGATCGGAGAACGGAGCAGGGAATGAGGCAGGAGATGGGGAACGGGATGGATCAGAGAATGGAGCAAGGAAAACGGGGAAGGAACCGGGGATAGGGCAGTGGATGGAGCAGGGAATGATGTAGGGAATGAGGCAGGAGACGGGGGAACGGGATGGATCAGAGAAAGGAGCAGGGAATGAGGCAGGAGATGGGGAACGGGATGGATCAGAGAAAGGAGCAGGGAATGGAGCAGGAGACAGGGAAGAGGATGGGGTCTGAAATGGGGGTGATGGGGGAGGGAGGCAGGAGGCGGACCTGGGGATGGAGAGCAGGCTGAAGATGGGGCTGGGGATGGAGATAGGGGTGGGGGGTTGGAGAAGAGGTTGGAATGGGGATGGGGGTCCCCCCCGGCCGCCCCTCACCTGCAGTCTCTCGCTGGCGGGCTGCCACATCTTGCCAGGGCCCGGGGGATGGAGGGCGGGTGGGTGGGTGGGCACCGCCGAGGGGCACGGACTCCTCCGGAGCTGGAGAGGGATGTGTCTGTCCCCGGGAGAGGAGAGAGGGGCGGGGGGCGCCAACACGCCCTTGCCCAGCTGCCCACCACCTCTACCCAAATGCCCACTACTCTATCCAAATGCCCACCACCTCTAGCTCCCGCTCGTTTCCCCTCTGCTTCCTTCCCCCGTCTCCCTCCTCTTCCCACCTCCCCCCACTTCTCTCTCCTCCCCCTTCTCTTCTCCCTCCTCCCTCCTCTTCCTTCACCCTCCGCCTTTTTCCCCTCCCTCCCTCCTCTATCCCTCTTGCCGTCCGCTGCTAGAGCCCACCCAGCCCCCTGAGCTTGCCCAGCGTCGCGTGGGTCCAGCCAGGGTCATCCCAACGCTTAGGACAGTGCTTGGCTCATAGTAAGCGCTTAACAAATACCATCACTCATTCAATCGTATTTATTGAGGGCTTACTATGTGCAGAGCACTGTACTAAGCATCATTATTTTCCCGAGGGAACAGAGAAGGGGCTGGGGGACTTTGACTTCCAGCGAGAGTAGGGGGCTTGAGGGAGGAATGGGAAGGAAGGATGAGGAGCAGTGGGAGAAGATCCCGTTGTTGGGCAGGGATTGTCTTTATTTCATTCGCTCGTTCAGTCGTATTTATTGAGCGCGGACAGTGTGCAGAGCATCGTACTAAGCGCTTAAAAAGTACAATTCGGCAACAGAGACAATCTCTGCCCAACAATGGGCTCACAGTCTAGAAGAGGAGGGACAGGCAACAAAACAAGTAGACAGGCATCAATAGCATCAAAATAAAGAGAATTATAGATATATACGCCTCATTAATAAAAGAAATAGAATATGTACAAATATACACAAGTGCTTTGCTGCAGAATTGTATTTTCCAAGCGCTTATTGCACACAGTAAGCGCTCAATAAACACAATTGAATGAATGAAAGATGCCTTGATTCCGGGCAGACTAGGCTGGCCCACTCCGAGGATACATCTGAAAGTTGGAATGAGGTGGGCTCGTGGTCCAGTTGTGGGCCAGGACAAGCCAGGTTAATCCAGGGCCTGGATTTTGAAAGTCTGGAAGTACTTCCCTGAGTGCTTAGCCCAGTGCTGTGCACGCAGTGAGCATTCAATAAAACGTCATTGATTTATTGGACATCTGACATCAGCTGAGGGTCCTGGAGCGAAGCTGTCGACGCATGAATTCTTTCAATCGTATTAATTGAGCGCTTACTGTGTGCAGAGCACTGTACTTGGAAAGTACAATTCAATTCATTCATTTAGTGAGCGCTTGGTATGTGCAGAGCACTGTACTAAGCGCTTAGAATGCACAATTCGGATGGTGTACCCTGCACCGGGATGAAAGCTCTGCCTGGGCCGCCCCCAGCCACCTCGCAGTGTGTGCCCCCCTTGGCTCTCCCAGGTGACACCTTTCCTGCGCTTTTATTTGTGCAGCGTTCCTGGCTGGGGGCCGGGGGTTGGCACCGTCCGTGGTGGGCTGCATTTCCAGCCTGCCCGTCGTCAGTGCCAAACCGAGAGCTCCATCTTCCCGAGGCTTGGCTGGGTCACTGATGGAGGCGGAGCCCCTCTCCGCTTCTGGCTGAGATCAAGGTTGGGGCGGCCCGGAGGTGATGAGCGCAGATTAAAACATCTTTCTTTGTCTTCTCGGTTTTTATTTCCTGGGAGCGCCGCCTGGCGGAGGTGAATCCCAAACAAAGAGCATTTACATTTTCATTCCGACCCTCCTCTCCCGCACCTCCCGCTTATTGCTTAGGCCCAGAGTGAGCAGGACGCAGATGGGAGCATTGGCGCACATCAGCCTGAACTGGACTGGGCTCAGGTGTGCCTCCACATCGGTCAACTGCCACCTGAAGGCTTTGATCGCATCAGATCCCAGTTTGAGTCGGCCCAGATCCCTGCAGCTCTACCCGAAGAAGGCTTTTTAGTGAGGAGCCCATATTTTGGGTTCACCTGAGGCCTGGATTGTAAAACAGTGCCCCTGACCACTAAATCGGGAGGGTAACTCCATTTCTCCTGACTGGACTCCTCTGTCCTACTAATTGTCCACCCTGAAGTTTTTCTCTCTCTCTCTCTCTGGCTTTCTCTCCCTCTCTCTCATCTGCCCCCGCCCTAATGAGGTTTTTCAATGAGTGAGGTTGTTGTAGGACTGGGCCCTTTAGGGGTGAATGTTAAACGATTAGAATGTGGAGCCAAATGGACATCTCACCTTTTCTTTCTCTTCCTCTCCTATCTCCACCACTCATTTCCATGGATTGATTCTTCACTGGCTTCCATTCAGTGCTTGAAATTCCCTGATCTCTACAAGACTGAAAGCTCCTTGAGGGCCGGGATCGTGTCTACCAACTCTATTATATTTTTAATGGTATTTTGTTAAGTGCTTACTATGTGTCGGGCGCTGTATTAAACACTGGGAAAGATACAAGCTAATCAGGTTGGACATAGTCCTTGTCCCACAAGGTGTGCCCAGTCTTAATCCCCATTTTACAGATTAGGTAATTGAGGCACAGAGAAGTTAAGTGAATTGCCCAAGGTCCCACAGAAAAGGAGAGGAGGAGCTGGGATTACAATCCAGGTCTTTCTGACTCCCAGGCTCTTAGCCAACTGATTAGACCAGAAGCTGCATGACTCAGTGGAAAGAGCACGGGTTTAGGAGTCAGAGATTGTGGGTTCTAATCCTGGCTCTGCCACTTGTCAGCTGTGTGACCTTGGGCAAATCACTTCACTTCTCGGTGCCTCAGTTACCTCATCTGTAAAATGGGGATTGAGACTGTGAGCCTCACGTGGGACACCTGATGACCTTGTATCTACCCCAGCGCTTAGAACAGTGCACGGCACATCGTAGGTGTTTAACAAATACCACAATTATTATTACTGTACTCTCCCAAGCACCTTCTCTGTATTCTGCACACAGTGACCCCTCAGTAAGTACCACTGAATTAGTGATATCTGTCACAAAGGCCTAAAGTTTTTCAGCTCAACCCAAGATCATTCTAATTCGCTGAAAAAACACACAGAGATTTGGTTGGGAGCCAAAGGAATTGCTCGGTTTTCTCGCCTTCCCTCAACCTATCTGCTTAGGCCCTTTGCTTTGCCTCCGGTCCGTTTCTTGGGGTCTCTGCCGTCGGTCTCCCCTCTGTGTTCAGCTTCTGACTTTCTTTCTTTGATGGTTCTGTCCTCCTCGGTCTCCACTTCTTCCATCTGACTTTCTCCGGCCCCCTGCCCCCCAGATCATCTCGGTCCATCTGGCCTCCACACGCACAGTCTCTCCTGGGGCTGGAGAGCAGACACAGTGGCGGGTTTTAGAGATAAGGGCCTGTGTATAGTACAGTCCTTGGCCGATGCTGGGTTTGGATTGTGTTATAAACGTTAGCTGAACAAACAAAATGAATATTAATATATCCGAAGGCCTGCTGCCCCCTGCTGGAAAGACGGAAAAAAATACTTGGAGGGAGTTGCTTTAATAATAATGAATGATTGTGGCATCTATAATAATGTTGGTATTTGTTAAGCGCTTACTATGTGCCGAGCACTGTTCTAAGCGCTGGGGTAGACACGGGAATCAGGTTCTCCCACGTGGGGCTCACAGTCTTAATCCCCATTTTACAGATGAGGGAACTGAGGCACTGAGAAGTTAAGTGACTTGCCCAAAGTCACAAAGCTGACAAGTGGCAGAGCCGGGGTTCGAACCCATGACCTCTGACTCCAAAGCCCCGGCTCTTTCCAGTGAGCCACGCTGTCAAACACTTACTATGTATCAGGCACCGTATTAAGCACTGGGATGGAAACAAGAAAATTGGGTTGGACACAGTCCCTGTCCCACCATGGGGCTCACAGTTTCAATCCCCGTTTTACAGTTGAGGTAACTGAAGCACAGAGAAGTCAAATGACTTGTCCAAGGTCACTCCCCAGAAGTGGTAGAGCCGGGATTAGAATCCACGACCTTCTGACTCCAAGGCCTATGCGCTATTCACTATGCCATGCTACGTGAATGGTAAGGGTACTTCATAATTGGGGTATTTGCTAAGTGCTTACTATGTGCCAAGCACTGTACGAAGAGCTAATGATCATCACCTTGATTCTATTATTGCTATCGTTTTAATGAGATGTTCATCCCCTTGATTCTATTTATTGCTATTGTTTTTGTCTGTCTCCCCAGATTAGACTGTAAGCCCGTCAATGGGCAGGGACTGTCTCTATCTGTTGCCGATTTGTACATTCCAAGAGCTTAGTACAGTGCTCTGCACATAGTAAGCACTCAATAAATACTATTGAATGATTGAATGAATGAGTGAATGATCAGGCTCCACTTGGAGCTCACAGTCTAAGAAGGAGGGAGAACAGGTACTGAATCCCCACTTTGCTGATTAGGGAACTGAGGCACAGAGAAGTGAGGTGACTTGCCCAAGGTCACAAAGCAGACAGGTGATGGAGTCGGGATTAGAACCCAGCTTCTCTGACTCCCAAGCCTGTGCTCTTTCCACTAGGCAACACTGCAGTGAACTTCACGGAAAACATCCCCATTTAAGAAGAAAGGGAACAGCCTAGCCTAGCGGGAAGAACATAGGCCTGGAGGAACAGGAGAGCTGGATTCAAATCCCAGAAAAGAGAAGAAAGTCTTTCTCTGCCCCACCACCCTCTTCCTTTTAAGATTTAGTCTGAGACCCAGGTGTCAAACCCGATTAGCTTGTATCTACCCCAGTGCTTAGTAACGTGCCTAGCATGTGTTAACCCCTTAACAAATACCATTAAAAAAAAAGGGAATAAAGGTTCAGCTTCAAGAGAAGGCTCCACCCCACAGCATGGTTCCTGGTTAGTATTTGTTACTGGTTATTCTTTGGCTGTGTGCATGTGTGTACGAGTGTCAGTGGCTCACTCCCTCTGAGCTTGTTTTCTAGACTGTAGGCTCCTTGTGGGCAGGGAATGTGCCTCCTCTATTGTTCTAGTGTACTCTCCCAAGTGCTTAGTACAGCAGTCTGCACGGTAGAGAAGCAGCACTGTTTAGTGTATAGAGCACAGGCCTGGGAGTAAGAAGGTTTTGGGTTCTAATCCCAGCTAGGCCACTTGTCTGTTGTGTGACCTTGGGCAAATCACTTCACTTCTCTGGGCCTCAGTTACCTCTTCTGTAAAATGGGAATTGACACTGTGAGCCCCATATGGAACGGGGACTGTGGCCAACTCGATTTGCTTATATCCATCCCAGCCCTTAGTACACACAGCCTGGCACATATTAAGTGCTTAACAAATTCCATCATCATTATTATTATTATTTTGGCTCTATTCAAAGAATGTACCCCCACACTACCCACGCACATAGTTTGGGTGACCAAAATATGCCAAGAAGGGTTTGGGGAGGGAAAAGGTTTGGGTAGGAAAAACATAGAATTGTTGCTCTCCAAATCCTACCCCACCAGGATGAGGGGCACCCCTCAGAGTTGACAGGTTCAAATAAAACTCGAGGAAAAACTTCTCCCCGCAGAAGGGGTGAGCCCATGGAATCTGTCCTCAGAATTAGTTCTTCAGAGGGAAACACCAGATGGTCCCAGAGTGGTTTCAGTAGATTCATGGTCCAGCAGGCCTTGCTGGGTAGCTGAGGGAAAGTTGAGACTGGAGAAGAGTTAGGAGTGTTGTGTAAGGTTCATCCCTGACCATGAGGATGGGTATTCAGTAAAGCGTCTAGTACACAGTTCCTCTCCAAGCAACCTAATGATCCCATCAGAGACAGAGCCCTGGGAGGGAGGCGCCTTTAGTCCTAGTCAGTAATGGCATGGCTTGGGGCTGATGTCATTAGATTTCACTGGGACTCCCACTTAACTCAAAGAGAGAGAGACTTGGGAGGGAGGGGTTTGGGGGCTCAGCCACCTTAATCCGTTGCTAAATCCTGCCAATTTTTCCTCCACAGTATTTCCAGAATCCACCCCTTTCCACTCCATCCAGATGGCTACTATATTTGTCCAGGCACTTGTTATACTTGACAGCCTCCTCACTGATCTCCCTGCCTCTAATATCTCCCCTCTTCCAGCTCTTACTTAACTCTTCTGCCAAGATTATTCTTCTAAAGTGTTGCTCTGCACACACCTCCCCTCTCCTCAAAAACCTTGAATGGCTACCTCCCTTTCAACATCAAGCAGAAACTCCTGACCTTTGGCTTTAAAGCACTTTATCACCTCTCTCCTCCCATGCTGTTCCATTTTCTTCTCAAACTACCTTCCGGTTCAGCTCACTGCTTCATTTCTGTCTCTCCCACCAACAACCTCTTCCCCTTATCCTGGCCTGGTATTCCCTCCCCTTTCACAGGACTCCCCATCTTCAAAGCCCTTCTGAAATCACATTTTCTCTTCTCTGCCCTGGTTATATTCTCCCCAACTACCACTTCAGCACTTCTGAACCATCTATAATAATAAGAACTGTGGCTTTTAAGTGCAGCACTGTACTAAAATATGTTAATCAAGTCCCACATGTTACTCACAGTCTAGGAGAGAGAATAGGTATAGAATGGCCATTTTGAAAATGAGGAAACTAAGGCAAAGAGAAATTAAGTAATTTGCCCGAGATCACACTGCAGATAAGCGGCGGAGTCAGGATTAGAACCCAGGACTTCTGACTCTCAGGTCTTTTTCCACTAGAGCTTGCTGCTTCTCAAGTGTATGTGTGTACTCTGTTCTGTTCATAGTATTTCTGTTCACAGCAACGTACATACCTAAACATTTAAGCACTAACATATATACTTCTTTCTCTTATAAGTAAATGATTTCACTGTCAATCTTCCCTTTTGCCTACAATCTCAATTGCTATCTCCTAAGCATTTATTACAGTGCTCTATGCACTATAGTTCAATAAATAGTTTACTTAAAGTAGTAACATCAAGTGCTTAGTATAGTGCTCTGCATACACTTAAGCGCTCAATAAATACCACTGATTAATTAACTAAGCAGAGGAACACCCATTGATCCTCTGGCCAAATGTTGAGAAGCCATAAAACGTTATTCAAATATATCTGGGCTTTCCCTACCCCCTAGAGTTGACCCAGTCTAAATACTAACCCATAGTGCCAGGTTGTTTATCAACCAGAATGGCTTTGGTCTCAATGTGCTTGTAGAGGCACAACTTAAAGTTGGAAGGAAGAGTCAACACTGGAGGATGTCTGCTCTTTGCTTAATAAAGGGTAAGTCTCTTCCCCCTCCCTGAAGAGCCAGTACTCTGTTGCAGTCTTGACTATCAAGAAGTTCTTCTTTATGTCTAACTGCAATCTCTCCTCCTTTGCTTTAAGCTCATTTCCTCCTGGTCTGTCCTCAGTGGGGATGGAGCATAACTGTCAGCCTCCTTCCCCTATAACCCTTCGCAGATTCATTCCCCCAACTCAGCCGTCTTCTCTGCCAGCTAGATATCTTCAAGCATGAAGGTTTCTAAGCATATGACCCCTACAGACTGCCAGCTCCCTCTAGACTATAAGCTTGTGGGCAGGGAACATCTGCATATTATATCCCAAGAGCTTAATAGAGTGGTGTCCACACAGTAGGTGCTCAATAAATACCACTGATTGATTAAGCAGAGGAACACCCACTGATCCTCTGGCCAAACATTTCCCATCTCTCTTCAGTTTCTCCACATCCTCCAGTTTCGTCCTCATGAGAATTTCCATAACATGCCTCAACCATGTGTTCACGAATGGTAGCAAAACTCATCCCCTGACCCTACCGTGACAAACAAAACCAGTGAGCAGGAGTGGAGACTTCTGGCTGCTAAGGGCGGAGAGGCCCCTTGGTGAGGGGAAGCAGCCTGGGGGCTCGGGATATAGGGGGCCCAGGATTTGCAGTGTCAGAACTCAGGATAATGTAAAAGTTTAAGTGGGCTAGCTTCAAGACCAAGAATTCTCCTCCATACTTGACTTGATAACATTTATTCGATATTTATTGAAATAAGCAAGGATTTGAAGAAGCACAGAGCAATTGAAGCAGCCACAAAATTTCCTGTGTAGAATAAATAAAACACGCCATGAGAAAAACACAGTATTGAATAAGTTGATTCTGCATATGAACGGACTCTTCAAAGCAAACAATTAAAATCCTAGATTTAGTATAGTCACAATATAAAAACTCTGACTTCTTAAAGAAAAATATAGATTCAGATCCATCCTAATTTCTATCCATTTTCGCTAAATGCTTTTCCAAGGCTTAGCTTGAATACTGTTACCAAAAAGGGCAAACATAAAGTTCAAAAGTATGTTTCAGCAGGTTCCAGAGAAACAATGCAGAGACAGGTTACCTACCCATGCACAGAAGAAGGCTAAAGCTGATACCATTCAAATTAAGAATAATCAATTTTACTATTTTCTTTTTCGACACAGACAGTATATTTTAGATTTCTTTGAAGTAACGGATATACAGCATTATGCACCCTATTAACACTTCACTTTTTTCCTAACTCTACTCAGAAAGGCAGCACTGAAATGTCCGATAGAAACTTCTCGTCGATTAAATTGATTCTCTAAACAACCACAGACATTCACCCAGATTTAGCAGTAGTGTCTACCAGGAAAAAGCACACACTATCAGACGCGTACAGTTTAAAGAGCTGAAAGTACACTAAGGTGTAACTCATGAATCTTGCAAATTCAGTTTTCGAAATATTCCTCCCAACTAAAAGCTGCAGAAAATTAGTTCTTAAATATTCTACGGAAAATTCTTGAGCAGCAAACAATGTGGATTTCTTTCATCTCCTTCTTCCAGAGACTTGACCGCAATGATGCCCCCAACCCAGGGGCCGGCACCGATCCGGGAGAGATGGACTCCGCCGGTTACAAATCTTTGGTTTTGATCAGGGTGACCAAGGGTTTGTCATCGGGGCTGAAATCCTCATAGGCGACGGGCGTGGCGTCGTACATGGCGGGGCGAGATTTCTTTCCAAACCTGGAAGGCAGAAGAGACCCAGCTTCAGTTAGCCAAAGGAACACTGGAAGGACTGGCTAGGGAAGGGCGGGGCCACCGTCGTCCAGAGCTGCTCTCCCACTGGGTGTCCAGGAGGAAAGCCCAGCCCAAGCAGAGCAAACAGCCTGGGACCTGGGGATTGCCCAAGGGCTCCAGGGGCCAGTCCAGGGGCAATGGCGTGGGTGGCATATACGGGGCAGGCCGTGAAAAACAGACACATTCCGCTTTTCTCTCGAGTCAGCCTGCGAGCGGCCCTGCTATTCAAAAGGCTGTTCCCCATCCCCGACCTTGGCGGTCACCTCCCCTACCCCAGACCGAGGCGGTCCTAGGATCCCCATTGAATTCCCCACCTGGCGTGCCGGATGGAGGCGATGGCACTGCTGAACTCGCTGTCGATGCTTCGGCAGTTGTAAAACTCCTCGTACGCCGGCCGGGAGGAGCCTTGGTACTCGATGCGGCTGATGCGGCAGATGCCCACGATCAGGATGATGAGCATGAGGACGAAGGCGACGCAGAGGGCGCCGATGATGATGTACAGCGAGTGGCGGGGCATGTTGGTCAGACTCTCTGCCATTCGACCAGATTTCCACTGTAAATCTGGAGGGAAAGCCCGGGGCAGGGTGGGCACTCGGAAGAGCCACTCCATTGGGCTGATCCAACAGCCAGAACATTTTGGGAGTCTTGGGACATTTAGTGTTTTAGCATCCTGTCTCCTCACTTTGTCCAGGACATTTCACTTTGGGTCTGATTTAGAGACAGAGATGATCCCTGAGCCTGCCACCGCTGGGCCACAAACCAAAACCTCAGTACGGAACAGGAGTTTTGCCTACTCTTGACTGAAGGAATTCATTCGTCGACAGCTTCGCTCCAGAACCCTCAGCTAATGTCAGATATCCAATAAATCAATGGCATTTTATTGAATGCTTACTGTGTGCAGAGTACTGGGCTAAGCACTCAGGGAAGTACTTCCAGACTTTCAAAATCCAGGCCCTGGATTAACCTGGCTTGTCCTGGCCCACAACTGGACTACGTGCCCACCTCCTTCCACCTCCCAGGTGTATCCTCAGAGTGGGCCAGCCTAGTCTGCCTGGAATCAAGGCATCTTCCATTCATTCAATCGTGCTTACTGAGTGCTTACTGTGTGCAGAGCACTGTACTAAGCGCTTGAAAAATACAATTCAGCAGCAAAGCACTTGTGTATATTTGTACATATTCTATTTCTTTTATTAATGAGGTGTATATATTTATAATTCTCTTTATTTTTATGCTATTGATGCCTGTCTACTTATTTTGTTGCCTGTCTCTCCTCTTCTAGATCGTGAGCCCGTTGTTGGGCAGGGATTGTCTCTATCTGTTGCCGAATTGTACCTTCCAAGTGCTTAGTACAGTGCTCTGCACACAGTCCACACTCAATAAATACGTTTGAACGAACAAATGAAATAGAGACAATCCCTGCCCAACAACGGGATCTTCTCCCACTGCCTACTTACTTGCCTACTCTATGTCTTCTTTCCTCAGGACTGCACCCTCTGGATTAAGGAAGGGTATGGGTTCAAGGAGAAAGCTCACAAGAAGAGAAGGACTGTGGGTTGGGTTTGCTGCACTCAGGACTCTCCCACTTCTGATCTCCACAGCATCGCTAAAATCCATCCTTTCCTCTCCATCTAAACTGCTACCATGTTAATCCAATCGCTTACCCTTTCCTGACTTGATTATTGTATTAATAATTAGGGTATTTGTTAAGCGCTTACTCTGTGACAAACACTAAATGCTGGAGTAGATATAATCAGGTTGTCCCACGATGGGGCTCACAGTCTCATTCCCCATTTTACAGATGAGGTAACTGAGGCACAGAGAAGTTAAGTGGCTTGAACAAGGTCACACAGCATACAAGTGGCAGAGTTGGCATTAGAACCCACAACCTCTGACTCCCAAGCCCATGCTCTTTCCACTAAGCCATGTTGCTTCTCCTTGCTGACCTCCCTGCCTCCTGCTTCTTCCCACTCCAGTCCATACTTCACTCTGCTGCCTGCTCCATCCTCTAAGCCATGCTGCTTCTCTATAATAAGGGGGACAAGACAAATGGGGAGGAAACACCTAACTGTCCACCATGTTCTTGCTAATGCGTTCCCTATTTTGTACTCTCATTTTCATTAACTTCATGCTACTCTGAAAGAGATTATAATAAACCCAGATCCGAAGCAGAAGCAGAATCTTTTTCCTAATGGAAAAAGCATGGGCCTTGGAGGCAGGAGACCTGGGTTCTAATCCCAGGACTGCCACTTGCCTGCCATGTGACCTTGAGCGAGTCGCTTAATTTAACTGGGCTACAGTTTTCTCATCTGTAAAATAAAGATGAAGTACCTGTTCTTCCCCTCAGATATATTTCCTTGAGGAACAGGGACTGCGTCTGATCTGTTTATACTGTATCGACCCCAGCACTTAGTACAGTGCTTGACATACAGTAAGTGCTTAACAAATTGCACAACTATTACTAATACCATTAACTCACTCTCCATCCATCTCATTGTCTGGTTTATAAATCTCGCTATCTCTTGTTGCCCTGTCTATAACTTTGTTCTTCTTGCCCCACTGACTCTCCCCCCCTTCACCCCGTCTTTGTGTCGCTCCTCACGCATCTCCCCATCTTCTTTCCTGCCTCCCCCAGCCCCAGCCTGCAGGAGTCAGACACCCAGTACAGACACCCAGTGGCGACAGCCCACCATCACGGAGAACCCATTCTTCCCCCGGAAGAGGAAGACGACCACGGTGTGGAGACTTACGGATTTCACAGTTGGTTCCCACCCAGCCTCGGGGGCAGTGGCAGGAGTAACCGTTGGGCTGGTCGATGCAGGTGCCAGCGTGGAGGCAGGGGTCACTCTCACACTCGTCCACGTCAATCCCACACTCATCACCTGGGGCAGAAGGGAGAGGATTCCCTCAGCACAGACCCGACGGCAGCTGCCCACCTCCGGCCTCAGCAGGGAAACCAGAAGCAGGGTGGTGAGGTGGAGAGTCAATAAAACTTTAGACCAAAAATGGGACTGCTATCCAGCTAGCATTGTGGAGTGAAGGCATTGGCCAATGAGGCTCATGGGAAAATGAAAGGTGGGTGGGTGGGCCCAGGTCACAGTAGTGATGATGATAACAGCAGTGGTATTTGCTAAGCGCTTACTATGTAGCAGGCACTGTACTAAGTGCTGGGGTGGATACAAGCAAATTGGGTTGGACACAGTTCCTGTACCACGTGGGACTCATAGTCTGAATCCCTATTTTATAGATGAGGTAACTGAGGCCCAGAGAGGTGAAGTGACTTGCCCAAAGTCACACAGCAGACAAGTGGTGGAGCCGGGATTAGAACTCATGACCTTCTGACTCCCAGGCCCGTGCTCTACTAGGAAAGCAGGCACTTAGGAAACTCGGTCACCCTGCATCCTTGCCAAACTCTCTCCTGGGCAGGAATGAGAGAATGTGCTTTCCCCATATGTCTGGCTGATCAGTGAGGCCTGGCTCAGCTACCCATAATGATGGACTCCTCTAGAAAACTACCTTGCATTCAGCTTTGTCCAGAAGGCAGGAAGCAAGAAGCGAGGGGGAAGGAGGAGAGAGGATGACCAGAGAGCAGGGCAGCTCTTGCGGGAGAAGCCAGTCGCATGTCAGAGCTGGGGTGAAGAAGAGCCAGGCCGTGGGGGCCAGATCCCTAGGACAGTGGATCCATGAAAACCCCTCCAGGCAGAGGGTAACCCAAGGCCTGAAGCTGGGGTGAACAGTCAAGGCACAGAGAGAAAGCAGGGCTAGGCCCCAGAGAGGTAGCAGGGAGGAGCCCGAGCAGGACTGAGGGGCTTGAATGCTGTGGTCAGGAATAAGCATGACTAGGTCATGGTCACCCACACATGGAGGAAAGCAAGAAGGAAGACCCACACAGCCATACCCCAGCTCAGCCTGGGCCCCGCTAGGCCCGCGCCAGAAAAGTTTCCACCTGACCGAAGGGGCTAGCCGTGCCCCACTCAAAGGGACAGGCCTTCTCATTTATAATCTGTTATGATTGTGCATCATAGTATCTCCCAGCTCCAAATGCTTGTATGACCAAGATCGAGGAACGTGCAGGCTCCAGAAAGGAGGATGGGGTACTGTGAGCACTGCCAGGCCTGGGAATGAGGCAGAAAATGGCCACCAAACACCCCCACCTTCTCGCTCCTTGAGGAAAGGACCCACACCAGAGAGAAACCTGGACCAAGTTAAACATCTTAAAGATAAGGGACAAGCAAAACTTCAAAGATAAAATGACCCTCATTAATCACCCTTAGTAGCCCCCCTAGGGATTTTGATTTTTCATCCCACCCCCACCACCAGAGCACTGATGTACAAATCAGTCCATCTATGGTATTTATTGAATGTTTACTGTATGCAGAGTACTGTGGGAGAGTACAGTATAATAGAGTTGGTTATAATAATATAATAGATATTTATAATCTATTTAGAATATAATATAATATAATATAATAGAGGGCATTCCCTACCCTCAACAAATTTGCTTATATCTGGGGTCTTCTTCTAATCTGTAATGTATTACTCCCCCACTAGATTGTAAACTCCCTGAAGTCAGGGATCGTGTCTACCAACTCTATTGTACTGAGCTCTCCCAAGCGTTTAGTACCGCTCCCTGCACACAGCAAGCGCTCGGTAAATACCACTGATGACTGACTGGCAGTGGTTGATGACTTTTCAATCCAAACTCTGGTGGCCCCTACATGAACCTGGGGGCAATCGAGTCCCAGAGTCTAGAGGCCTGGAAATCCCCCTTAGAGATGCCCAGAGGTGTGGAAGTCAGAGATCATCAGGGGTCAGTAGAGATTTTTAAACCCTCATCACGTGAACTACAGAGGGGTTTTATTCCCTCACCACGTGAACTACAAACTTGTTCCTAGCCCCAAAGCCAGGCTATAACCATTCTGCCAAACCCTTCTGCAGGGAGGCTGGGTTCCTATCATTCATTCAATCATATTTATTGAGCAATCACGGTATACAGAGCGTTGTACTAAGCGCTTGTACTAAGCTTACAGTTTAGTCTATCCCTTCCCTGACTCCTACCCACATTGGAGCTGAGAGTGGAGGGTGGGGAGGATGGGAGTTGGGGGAGGTCAGAGGCATGGCCCAGATGTAGGGCTCAGAGGTGCATCTGCTTCCAAAGGCTGAATGGGGGAGGTGAGGGAAATGTACATTAAGACTGGGATCTGCTCCACCTCTCCAAAAACATAAAGATGAAGAGGAAGAAAGACAACAAAACAATAATAATAATTATGTCACTTGAGTGCTTCCTATGTGTAAAGCTCACTGTACTATGACCTGGGGTAGATATACATTAATAGGTTTGGACACAGTCCCTGTCTCACATGGGGGCTCATAGTCTAAGTGAGAGGGAGTAGGATTTAGTCCCCACTTTACAGATGAGGTAACTGAGACCCAGAGAAGCGAAGTGACCTGCCCAAGGTCACCAGCAGGTAAGAGGCAGAGCCAGGTTGAGAACCCAGGTTCTCTGACTCCCAGGCCCATGCTCTGGCCACGCTGATTCCCTGATGGAAGAAAAGCCCACAGAAGAGGAAAAACACATAAATCGCCAGTTCCCCGTAGGTCTCTGCAAGAAATAAAGTGTATTCTAACAACTACTTGCCTGCAAATCCAGGTGCGCAGATACATGTCCCATTTTGGTCTTCACTGTCACACTTACCACCATTCAGACAACTGATGTTCACACAAGGATCTTTGTACAATTCACAGTGTGTTCCTGAAAGTACATAAAATCCCAATGATAGGAAATAGACATTAATACGAATAAATGAGTAATTTATAATATATAATTTAAAGATATCCATTAGAGGAATTAAGGCCTGGGACAGACCTCAAAACCAAGATACAGCTTCACACACAAGAGCACGGGTGAGGGTGTGTCAAATCAAAGGCAGACCCTCCCTGACAATTTGCACCCCAACCTGTAGGAGCAGTTAATGGAAACATGTGCGGCCACAGCAGGCAGGTCTGTTTTTGTCATCCAGTTACAGTTTTATCCGCTTTCTTTTTGGCAGGAGACTCAAATCATTCCAGCCTCTGATCAGTGTAGACTTCTAACAGGCACACCAGACAGAAATAAAGATCAAGGCAGTAGAATTACTGTGTAGAAACAGGCTAGCAAATCATTTTCACTGGCCAAGCCCATAATTCACCGCTGCCGATCGATCAATGGTATTTATTGAGGGCTTACTGTGAGCCAAGCACTGTAAAAAGGGAGCTTGGGAGAGGAATAATAATTTTGGTATTTGTTAAGTGCTTATTATATGCCAAGCACTGTTCTAAGCGCTGGGTAGATACAAAGTAATTAGATTGTCCCACGTGGGGCTCACAGTCTTAATCCCCATTTTACAGATGAGGTAACTGAGACACAGAGAAGTTAAGTGACTTGCCCAAAGTCACACAGCTAAGTGGCAGAGCCGATATTAGAACACACGACCTCTTACTCCCAAGCCCATGCTCTTTCCAATGAGCCACGCTGCCTGTCAAGTACAGTACAGTAGCGATGCAGACATGATCCTGGTACGCCTGGGGTTTACAGTCTAGCAGGGAAGAAAGACATTAAAATAAATTACAGAAGAAGCATCGCCTATTGGCAAAGACAGAGGCCTGGGCGTCAGAAGGACCTGGGTTCTAATCTTGGACCTGCCACTTGTCTGTTGTGTGACCTTGGGCAGCTCACTTAATTTCTCTGGTCCTCTGTCACCTCATCTGTAAATTGTGATTAAGACTGTTAGCACCATGTGAGACAAACAATGTCCAACCTGATTAGCTTATATCTACCCCAGCACTTAGAACAGTGTTTGGCACTCAGTAAGTACTTGACAAATACTAGTACTAGTAATACTATTACTATTATTATGAGTAATAATAAGGGAGAGGTGTTTAAGTGGTTAAAGGGAGCAGACCCAAGGGCATAGGTGATGCAGAAAGGGAGGGCGAGTAGGGGAAATGAGGGTTGAATCAGGGAAGGCCTCCTGGAGGGCTTTGAAGATGGGAAGAGTGATGGTATGTCATATATGAAGGGGGAAGGAGTTCGAGGCTAGAGGGAGGACTTAGCAGGGGGTCAGTGGTGAGACAGATGAAATCGAGATACAGTGAGTAGGCTGATGTGAGAAGAGCAAGGTGTGTGGGCTGGGTTGTAGTAGGAGATCAGCCAGGTTAGGTAGGAGGGGAAGAGCTGATTGAGTGGTTTAAAGTTGATGGTAAGGAGTGTCTGTTTGATATTGAGGTGAATGGGCAGTCACTGAGGATTGTGGAGATGTGAACTGAACGTTTTTTTAGAAGTGGGCAGAGAATGTGTCTCTTTGGAGATTACAACAAGTTGGCAGACACATTCTCCAAAGTGCTTAGTACACTGCACATAGTAAATGCTTAATGAATCCCATTTATTGAAAATGATGGATTAGAAAAATGAACTAGGAAAGTGCTGAATGGACTAGAATGGGGAGAGACAGGATGCAAGAAGGTCAGCGAGGAGGCTGATGCCAAGTGGGATGAAAGTCCTTGGATAAGCATGGCAACCATTTGGATGGAAAGGAAGGGTGGATTTGAGAGATGTTGTGAGGGTAGAACCAACAGGATTTGGTGACAGACTGAAGACGCACGTTGAATGAAAGAGATGAGTAGAGGATAGTACCAAGGTTATGGGCATGTGAGACAGGGAGGATGGTGGTGCTGTCTACAGTGATGGGAAAGTCTAGGGGAAGTCAGGGTTTGGGTGAAAAGCTGAGGAGTTCTGTTTTGGACATGTTAAGTTTCAGGTGTCAATGGGACATCCAGGTAGAGATGCCCTGAAGGCAGGAGATGTGAGATTGCAAAGAAGGAGAGAGGTCGAGGTGGCTAGGTAGATTTGGGAATCATCCGTGTAGAAATGGTAGTTGAAACCTTGGGAGTGAATGAGTTCTCCAAAGGAGTGGATGGAGATGTAGAGTAGAAGAGGACCCAGAACTAAGCCTTGAGGAACTCCCACAGTTAGGAGGTGGGAGGCAGAGGAGAAGGTAGTAAAAGAGACTGGGAATCTCAGTGATAATGCAAGATTACTTTAGTTGTTCCTATAAAACATCTTCCAGATTTCTCATTTTGTTCCTCAAATGCAATAGATTATGTGTACCCTAGATATAAAACTGAAATCCCAAAACATTTTCATTGACAAGAGGACACCCCTGTTTAATTAGATCCAGAGAGTAGCAGCCACAAACCCTAGTTAAATGGGTAACTGCAGGGTGCTTTGGCAGATGCATAAGTAGCACTGACCACAGAACAAGGAACCATTCCCAATATCTTAACAAATAGCACATATTTATTTCAATGAAAACAAGTCCATTCTTCAGCTATGCCCTTGTAATAAAACATTCATGACCCAAGTTATTTCCTGGTGAAGCACACAGTGGATACCGTAGGGATATTACATTTAGCATTGAGCAGAAATGGCCTGCGAGACACTTAAAACAGGGTCAAAATTCCAAAGTTTTGTAGTAAGGGCTAGTTAGTTGATGCAACATAAATCCAGACATTCCAGAGAATCAGCACAGTTGACTAAATCCCGAGTCTGCGCAACAACATAAGACTTAATCGGTGCCAATACTGGATCGGATGTCTAGTCTACCCAGCCTGGGTGTTTCCTACAGTTGGGAAACATGGTTGGGAAGGTTGTTCCTCTTGCCATCCAACCTCATGGTTAGGGATGGACCATTAAACATCCTTAACTTTTCCTCTAGTAATCCATCACATGCCTCTATCGTTCAATAGTTTTAATCTAACACTTCTTGAATCCTCTAACATCCACATCTTCACTCTGCAATTTCAATCTGCAAAACTTGGCAAAGGAAAAAAATTATATTTGCCAAAAAAGCACAGTGGGAAGAATGGTTTGGTTTGTTGGGTGATTTATTTAAACCAAACACCTTCCAAGAGTGATCCCTTGCCCCTGGTGGTGTGAGAATGCGTGAACCCCTCGTGACTTTGGAAACATCAATCCCGCCCCACCTCAGCCTATATCTTAAAGAGTTCGGATGATTTCAGTCTGTCCTCAAATCATTAATACTAATAATTATGGTACTTGTTAAGCACTTACTATGTGCCAAGCACTGTTCTAAGTGCTGGGGTAGATACAGGTTACAAAGCTTTATTGAAGGCACATCTCCTCCAAGAGGCCTTCCCAGACTAAGCCCCCACTTTCCTCTTCTCCACTCCTTTCTGCACTGCCCTGGCTTGCTCCCTTTGATCCTCCCCCCATCCAGCCCCACAGCACTTAGATATATATCTGTAATGTATATATTTGTATCGATGTCTGTCTCCCTGCTCCCTAGACTGTAAACTTTTGTTTGCAGGGAATGTGTCTGTTTATTGTTGTATTGCACTCTCCCAAGAGCTTAGTACAGTGCTCTGCACATAGTAAGCGCTTAATAAATGATAATGTTGGTATTTGTTAAGTGCTTACTATGTGCAGAGCACCGTTCTAAGCACTGGGGTAGATACAGGGTAATCAGGATGTCCCACGCGAGGCTCACAGTTAATCCCCATTTTACAGATGAAGTAACTGAGGCCCAGAGAAGTTGACTTGCCCACAGTCAGCTGGGATTTGAACCCATGACCTCTGACTCCAAAGCCCAGGCTCTTTCCACTGAGCCACGCTGCTTGAATGCCAGGCACTGTACTAAATGCTGGGGTAGATACAAGCTAATCAGGTTGGACACAGTCCACGTCCCACAGAGGGTTCACAATCTTAATGCCCGGCTCATCTTCCTGCAGAAACGATCTGGGCATGTCACTCCCCTTCTTAAACAACTCCAGTGGTTGCCTATCAACCTCCGCTCCAAACAAAAACTCCTCACTCTAGGCTTCAAGGCTCTCCATCACCTTGCCCCTTCCTACCTCTCCTCCCTTCTCTCTTTCTACCGCCCACCCCGCACGCTCCGCTCCTCTGCCGCCCACCTCCTCACCGTCCCTCGGTCTTGCCTATCCCGCCGTCGACTCCTGGGTCACGTCCTCCCGCGGTCCTGGAACGCCCTCCCTCCTCACCTCCGCCAAACTGATTCTCTTCCCCTCTTCAAAACCCTACTTAAAACTCACCTCCTCCAAGAGGCCTTCCCAGACTGAGCTCCTCTTCTCCCTCTACTCCCTCTGCCACCCCCCCTTTACCTCTCCGCAGCTAAACCCTCTTTTCCCCCTTTCCCTCTGCTCCTCCACCTCTCCCTTCCCATCCCCACAGCACTGTACTCCTCCACTCAACTGTATATATTTCCATTACCCTATTTATTTTGTTAATGAATTGTACATCGCCTTGATTCTATTTAGTTGCCATTGTTTTTACGAGATGTTCTTCCCCTTGACTCTATTTATTGCCATTGTTCTTGTCTGTCCGTCTCCCCCGATTAGACTGTAAGCCCGTCAAACAGCAGGGACCGTATTTGTTGCCGACTTGTTCATTCCAAGAGCTTAGTACAGTGCTCTGCACATAGTAAGCGCTCAATAAATACTATTGAATGAATGAATGAATCCCCATGTTTCAGATGAGGCAACTGAGACCCAGAGAAGTGATTTGCCCAAGGTCACGCAGCATCCAAGTGGCAGAGCCGGGATTAGAACCCAGGTCCTTCTGACTCCCAGTCCCGTGCTCTAGCTACTAGACCACGCTGCTTCTCCAGCTCTAATATGTCCTCCCAAAGAAGCAGCAAGCAGAAGGGCATACACTACTCCAGGATGATATAGCCGTTCATAGTTATGCCATTAGAGGGAACCCAAGGAAGTCCTTACCTTTATATTGTGGGAGGCACAAGCACTCGTAGCCATTGACCAGGTCTTTGCAGGTGGCAGCGTTTTGGCAAGGTGCCGACAGACACTCATTATAGTCCTCTTCACAATACAGGCCATGGTACCCTACAGCACAAGAGAAAATCACACTCTGCAATGTTTCCCACTGAATGCTTTCTGGATACTAACAAAGTGTCATGGAAGTACCCTTATTGAGCGTTTACTGCTTGCACAGCACTGTTCTAAGCACTTTCATGATAATAATAATGATGGTATTTGTTAAGCGCTTACTATGTTCATTCATTCATTCAATAGTATTTACTGAGCGCTTACTATATACAGAGCATAATTGGAATGTACAATTTGGCAACAGAGACAATCCCTGCCCATTGACAGGCTTACAGTCTAATCGGGGGAGACAGACGGACAAAAACAAGACAACTAACCACTGTTCTAAGCGCTGGGGGAGATACAAGGTAATCAGGTTGTCCCACATGGAGCTAGCAGTCTTAATCCCAGATGAGGTAACTGAGGCTCAGAGAAGTCAAGTGGCTTGCCCAAGGTCACACAGCAGACAAGTGGCAGAATTGGGATTCATTCATTCATTCATTCAATTGTATTCATTGAATGCTTACTGTGTGTAGAGCACTGTACTAAGCGACTGGCAAGTACAATTCGGCAACAGATAGAGACTATCCCTATGCAACCCAATCCAACCCTACTCAACAACGTGCTCAGAGTCTAGAAGCACTTGGGAGAGTACAATACAAAACAGTTAGCAGGCACATTTCCTGCTTACAAAGAGCTTACAGTTCAGAGGGGGAGTCAGACATTAATATAAATCATTTATAACATACAATTTATAGATATCTACTTAAGTGTTGTGGGGCTGATGGTGGGGCAAAAACGAATTGTCCAAAAGGTACAGGTCCAAGTACGTAGACAACATAGAAGGGAGAGAAAGCCAGGAAAAAGAGGGCTAAATCAGGGAAGGCCTTTTAGAGGAAATATGATCTTTATAAGGCATTGAAGGTGGGACAGTGGTTGTCTGACATATATGGTGGGGGAGGGAGTTCCAGGCTAGAGGAAGATGTAGGACAAGGGACGGTGGCAAGATAGATGAGATCAAGGAAGAGTGGGTAAACTCGCGCTAGGGGAGCAAAGTGTGCAGGTTGGGCTGTAATAGGAGTGATCAGAGCAGTAAGATAGGAGAGGGTGAGCTGAGGGAGTGCTTTAAATCTGATGGTAAGGAGTTTCTTTTTGATTCGGAGGTACATCAATCAATAAATCATAAGTGTTTGGGAAAGTACAGTATAACAGAGTTGGTAGACACGTTCCTGGCCCCAAACGAGCTTAGAGTCCAGAGGGGAGACAGACATTAAAATAAATTATGGATTTGCAAGGCTGAGGGAGGGGTGAATAAAGGGTGCAGATCCTAGTGCAAAGGGCAATGTAGAAGGGAATGAGAAAAGAAGAAGTGATGCAGGGGTGGATGGGCAACCGCTGGAGGTTCTTGAGGAGTGGGGAGACATGAACTGAGCTCTTTTACAGTCAGTCATATTTATTGATCGCTTCCTGTGTGCAGAGCCCTGTAGTAAGTTCTTGGGAAGTTCTTGGGAGAGTACAATGTAACAGAGTTGGTAGATACATTCCCTGCCCACGAGAAACTTACAGTTAAAGAAAAATGATCTGGGCAGCAGAGTAAAGTATGAACTGCAGTGGAAAGAGAGAAGTAGGTGGCAGGGTAGTCATCACGGAGGCAGATGCAGTAATAATAATAATAATAATGTTGGTATTTGTTAAGCGCTTACTATGTGCCGAGCACTGTTCTAAGCGCTGGGGTAGACACAGGGGAATCAGCTTGTCCCACGTAGGGCTCACAGTCTTAATCCCCATTTTACAGATGAGGGAACTGAGGCACAGAGAAATTAAGTGACTTGCCCACAGTCACACAGCTGACAAGTGGCAGTAGTCAAGTAGGGATAGGATAATGCTTGGGATAACATAGTAATAAGTTGGATGGAGAGGAAAAGATGTATTTTTAGCAATGTTGTGAAGGTAAAACCAACAAGATTTGCTGACAGATTGACTATGTGGATTGAATGAGAGAGATGAATCGAGGACAATGCCAACGTTACAGGCTTGTGTGGTAGGGATTATGCGGTCATGGGTTCTAATCTAATCGTTAGAAAGGTTGTGGATTATGACAGAGGACAGGACGTTCTGGAGAAAGTATAACCATGGAGTCATTATGAATCAGAAATGACCTGGCCACACTTAATAATCATCATCATCATCATCATCATCACTTAGTAAAGTGCTCTGCACACACTAGGTGCTCAATAAACAATATAGATTGATTTATCTGGGAGCAGCATGGCAGCCTGGCTCTGACCCAAATCCCAGAGTCCATCTAGAACCAACTGGACTTAGAATGGCTGAGAGGGACCAAATCATCATAATAATAATAATAATGATAATAATAATAGCATTTGTTAAGCACTTACTATGTGTCGAGCACTCTTTTAGGTGCTGGGGTAGATATCAAGGTAATCAGGTTGGACACAGTCCCTGTCCCACATGGGGCTCACAGTCTTAAAACCCATTTTACAGATGAGGTAACTGAGGCACAGCGATTTGCCCAAGGTCACACAGCAGACAAGTGATGACTCAGGCTTTGCCCCTGGATGGTCAGTCTCTCTGGGCACCTCTGAAGTCGTTGGGGCTAACATCCCCACAGCATTGCCCCCTCTCTAGGCATTTCCTGGCCACCCCCCGGGCCTGGGATTTGTGGCCTCAGAAGAGCAGGCCTGTGAGGTGTAGCCCAGTCCAGGCAAGTCAGAATCACCTAGAGGAAAGGCAGGGATTTGTGCAGAAAGAGCATTTGCGCCCAGGCATCTTGCAAATGTCAGTCTTTCATTGCTATGCGAGTAGGAAGACTAATTTGTAATTCTGAGCCTATTTGCTGTCTCTTGTTTAATATGGCCTTAAGTGATTATACAGCACTGACATTTTATGACTTAGTATTAAAATCCTTTCAAAATCACTAGTTTCATAAAAATAAAATGAGATTTTAAATATAAAGCACCCGGCAAAACCAACTTTCTGTAATCAAAACGGCTTTCTGTCAGATGTGAAATAATTATCAACCAGATATGATTTCAGCCTGTCCCCACTTCATGAAATGGGATGTGTTAGCTCTCTTCAAGGATGATTACAGTTGTTTTCTCTTTAGCTTGAAAGCCAATTTAACCTATTCTCATAAGATTCTTCTATTATGCAAACTAGTGGTAAAGCAATTACACGCTCCAAAAGATTAAAATGAGAAAATCTGTGTGGAGACATATCATATTCTTACTATAAGTGCTAAGGGTGGCTGGTGTAATAACATGATCATGGAGGTCAGGGTTAAGTTAGGAACTGTATCGGGGGTAATAGTTGTTCGAGCGGATTTTGAAGGGAGATAAAGAAGGGAGTGTGAGATGGCAGGAAAAGTCTAGAGCAAGTGTTGGAAGGACAGAGACCATGGTGGGGAAGAGGAGAATTTTGATGGGTCATTTTTAGATCGGATGACTTTATTTCTAGTTTCTCCAGAAGTCCTTAGCTGTTCTATTTTTGTCATGTCTTTACTTGATTTGAGGTGACTTTGACAAATTTGAATCAAAGCACTCAGGGACAAGATAGATTGAGAAATTTAGAAAATAGATGATATAATGGCACAATATGAAGGTGGGAAGGAAATGGATTCTCCAGAGCCCAGGCCTTCAGCCAAAGAAGCATCGTCAAAACCCATATCAGGCGGGATCAGTCGTTGCTCCCAGGGTGTTAGCCTCCGGTGGTTAGTTTGTTGTACTCCACTTCCCCATTCCCTTGCTCCATCCTCTGCGTTTCTTTCATCCAAGTACTTTCTCCCCTTCATTCTCTGCTTTCTCCTTCCTCCCAATTATCACTCCACGGTCCATAACATTATATTGCCTGATCCTGTTCCCTTGGTTTCTGGCATCTCTGATCAATCAACCAATGAACAGTATTTTACTGAGTGCTTACTGTACCATAAAGAGAGTTCAGTAGGAAGCACTGTAAAGAGAGAGTTCCGTAGTTAGTAGACACAATCTGTACACTAAAGGAAACTAGTACCTAGCTGGGGAGCCAGACCCCAAAATAAGTTACAGATAGGTGGAAGCCACAGAGTTTAAAGGGATGTACACAGGTGTTGGGTCGGGGGGGATATGGGGTGAATACCCAAATGTTTAGGTGACATGGAAGTGCTACAGTAGAAGTACATGAGGAAATAGGGTAGAGAAGTGAGATGTTAATTGGAGAAGGCCTCCTGGAGGAAATATGATTTTTAGAAGGACTTTGAAGATGGGGAGAGCAGTGTTGTCCCAGGTGAATGTAGAAGGGGAGGGAATTTCATGCAGAGGGAGGATATGAGAGAGAGGTCAGCCCCAAAAAGGATGAGACTGACCCATGAGGAAAAGATTGTCCTGAGAGGAGTGAAAGATGAGTGCAGGGTTGGAGTGGGAGACAATTAAGGATGAGGAGTTGGAAGAGAGCTGATTGAATGCTTCAGAACTGTCAGGTGTCCCTGTTTCATGTGGAGAGAAGTGAGCAACCACTGCAGGTTTTGAGGAGTGGGGAGACATACTTGGATTTTTTTTTTTTTTAAGAAAAAAGATCCGGGCAGGAGAGTGAAGAATGTCCTGGAAAGGGGAGAGACCAGAGGCAGGGAAGTCTGTGAGGAGGCTGATGCAATACCTAAGTCAGGATATGACCAGGGCGTGGACCTCCAAGGTGGCAGTTTGGAAGAAGAAGCGATGGATTCTGGAGAAGATGGGAAGAAAGAACTGACAGGATTTGATGACTGACTCAATATGGCAGTTCAAAGAGAGGGGAGTTGAGGATAACGGCAGGGTTGTGGGTTTGTGAGACTGGGAGGATGGTAGTATTGCCAATCATGATCAGAAAGTCAGAGGAAGGAGTGGAATTGGAAACAAATAAGAAATAATAATGATATAATAATAATAATGGCATTTCTTAGGTATTTACTATGTGTGGGATAGCTACAATGTAATAATAATAATATAATCATCATCATCATCATAATTGTGGTATTTGTTAAGCACTTACTATGTGCCAGGCACTATACTAATCACTGGAGTAGATAAAAGCTAATTGGGTTGGACACAGTCTCTGATCCCACAAAGGGCTCACTGTTTAAATCCCTATTTTACAGATGAGGTAACTGAGGCATAGAGGAGTTAAGTGGCTTGCAATCATATCAGATTCAGTCTCTGTCCCTCATGAGTCTCACAATTTAGTGAAGAGTAGAAGAGACACCTTACCCTTTATTTACAGGCACAGAGAAATTAAATGACTTGCCCAAGGTCACACAGCAGGAGAGTGGAAGAGTCAGGATTGGAACCAGGTCTCCCAACTCCCAGTCCTATGCTCTTTCCGTTAGGCTACGCTGCTTCCTTTCACATGAGGAGGAAAGGTCAAGAGTATAGATTTTAGATTTGTTGAATTTGAAATGTCATCCCTCGGAAGAGATGTCCAAAAAGCAGGATAAATGTGAGATTGCAAAAAAGAAGAGAGGTTGGGCTAGAGAGGTAAATTTGGGTATCATTTGCAAATAGATGAAGCTGTGAGAGCAGTGACGGGGAGGAAAAAGTTTGAGTGAGAAGATAATGAGTTCTGTTTTGGATGTGTTTAGTTTGAGGTGTCGGCAGGACTCCAAATAGAGATGTGCTGAAGGCAGGAGGAAATGTGAGATTGTAGAGAAGGAGAGAGGTCTGAGTTGAAGAAGTAGATTTAGGAATCATCTACACAGAGATGGTAGTTGAGCCCATGGGAGAGAATGAGTTCTCCATGAGAGTGGGTATAGATGGAGAATAGAAGGGGACCCAGAACTGAACCTTGAGGGACTCTAAGAGTTGGGGGTGGGAGGCAGAGGAGGAGACCAGGAAAGAGACCGAGAATGAGCGGCCAGAGAGATAGGAAGAGAATCAAGAGAGGACAGTGAGAGTGAAACCAAGGTTAGATAGTGTTTCCAGGAGAAGGGGGTGGTCCACAGTGATGAAGGCAACAGATAGGTCAAGGAGGATTAGGATGGAGTGGCGATAAGTGGATTTGGCAAGAAGGATGTCAGTAGTGACGTTGGAGAGGGCTGTTTCCATGAGGTTGGAGAGGGTACGGAAGCCAAATTGCATGGGGACAAGGAGATAGTTGGAGGGGTGAAAATGGAGGCAGCAAGTGTAGACAATTGGCTTGAGGAGTTTGGAAAGGAATGGTAGGAATGATAACTGGAAAGTGCAGAGGATCACCATCTTTTTCTTCTAATAATAACAATAATAATACTTGTGGTATCTGTTAAGGGCTTACTGTGTGCCAGGCACTGTAGTAAGTGCTGGGGTGGATACAAGCAAAGCGGGTTGGACACAGTCCCTGTCCCACATAGGGCTCAGAGTCTTAATCCCCATTTTACAGATGAGGAACTGAGGCACAGAAAAATGAAGTGACTTACCCAAGGTCACATAGCAGACAAGTGATGGAGCAAGAATTAGAACCCATGACTTTCTGACTTCCAGGCCCATGCTCTATCCACTATGCCATGCCGCTTCTCCTGCCTGTCCTCCTGTCCTGGAGCCAACGGGTAATGGAGGCTTGCCAGAGGACTGAGGGAGAGGGAAGAGAAGGAAAGCCATAGGATGGGACAGGAGAAAAAGAGGAACCAAAACTTTCAGGGCAGAAAAGAGGAACAGCAACAAGAGGGTGGAAAGGGAAGGAAGAAACAGAAAATAAAAAGAAAAACCTAAATTTGAGCTCCCAGAGGGAAATAGCAGAATGAAAAGGAGGAAGGTCCAGAAAAGGAAACAGAGCGATAAGCTTGGTATGAGGAAAGGGCAATGGAAAACTGAAAGGAAGAGCAAGGGAGAATGAGGAAAGTCTGAGGGGAGAAGGGGACTCTACTCTGTCCAGTTCCCCTTGACAACCTTTGCTTCTATGGCCCGACCTCTCCTCCTGGAAAGACTAACCCTAGGTTCTCTGATAGGTGTCTCCTGGTTCTCTTCCTACTCCTCTGACCATTCCTTTTTGACTCTTTTGTGGGCTCCTCTTCTGTCTCCCACCCCTGCAAATGTAAGGGTCCCTCAAGGCTCAGTTCTGGGTCCCCTTCTAGTCTTCATCTACTCCCACACCCTTGGGTGGCTCATCTGCTCTCAAGGCTTTATCTACCATCTGTAAGAGAATCATGTTCAAATTTACATCCTTCCTGTCTCACAAGCCCACAATCTTGGCACTAGCCTTTTTTTCCTTTTTAATGGTATTTGTTAAACACCTACTGAGTGCCAGACACCGTACTAAGTCCTGGTGTAAAAACAAGCTAATCAGGTTGGACACAGTCCATGTCCAAATGGGGTTCCCAGTCTTAATCCCCATTTTAAAGATGAGGTAACTGAGGAATAGAGAAGTTAAGTGACTGGCCTAGGGTCACACATAGCCTTGATTTATTTTTCTCCTTCAACTCATATATTCAGTCAGTCACCGATTCCTTAACAGTATCTCCAGAATTAGCTTCTTTCTCTCCTTCCAAACTGACATCGTGCCTGTCCAAGCACATGTCATATCCAGCCAATTCTATCTTCAACGCATATCTATATACCACTCCTTCCTCTCCAACCCAACTAGTCTGGTCCAAACATTGAACTGAAGTTCTGCATCAGCCTCCTCTCTGACCTCCTGCCTCAGTCTCTCCCATCTCTAGACCATACTTTATTCTGCTGCCTGAATCATTTTTCTAAAAAGTCACTCTGCATATTTCTCCTCAGTTCTCACATATCTCCAGAGGATCCCCCTCTGTTTCCACTACAGAAACTACTCACCATTGGTTTTAACGTGCTCAATCAGCTCTCTCCCTTTTACCTATCCTCACTCTTCTCCCACTCTAACCAAGACTGCATGCTTTGCTCCTCTGACACCAACCTATTTATTGTGCCTTGATCTTCTCTCTCTCATCATGAACTCCTTACTCACCCTTTCCCTCCTGCCTAGAACTTTCTCCCCTTCATATCTAACAGGCTATCTTCAAAGCCTACTATAATTATATCTCCTCCAGGAAGCCTTCCCTGACTACCCTCTCATCTCTCCACACTATTCTCCCTCCCTTCTGTGTTACCTATGCACTTAAGTCTGAACCTCTTTAGCATTTTCAACCTATTTTCAAGCCACATATTCAAGCCATGACTAAATCCTGTCGGTTCTACCTTCACATTGTCAAAATCCGCCCCTTCTCCATCCAAATGACCACATTAATGCAAGCACTTATTTGATCTGCCTTGATTATTGTATCAGCTTCTTTGCTGACCTCCCTGCCTCCTATCTCTCCCCACTGCAGTCCATACTACACTCTGCTGCCTGAATCATTTTCCTTCATAAACGTTCAGACCATGTTTCCTCACTCCTTAAGAAACTCTAGTGGTTGCCCATTCATCTCTGCATCAAGCAAAAACTTCTCACTATTGGCTTTAAAGCACTTAACCACCTTGACCCCTCCTACCTCATCTCGCCATTCTCCTACTACAACCCAGCCTGCACACTTCATTCCCTTCATTCCTCTGATGCTAACCTTCTCACTGTACCTTGAACTTGTTTATCTCGCTGCCGACCTCTTGCCCACATCCTACCTATGCCTTGGAATGCCCTCCCTCCTCATATGAGAGATAATTGCTCTCCCCCACTTCAAAGCCTTATTGAAGGCACATCACCTCCAGGAAGCCTTCCCTGACTGAGCCCTCCTTTCCTCTCATTCCCTTCTGCGCCACTCATATTTGTTCCTTCATTCATCCTCTCTCCCTTCCCCATGGCACATATGTATATATACATATACATCTGTAATTAGTTTTTTTTTTATAATAATGTCCATCTCCCCCTCTAGACTCTGATCTCGTTGTGGGCAGGGAATGTGTTTGATGTCATATTGTACTCTCCCAAGCGCTTAGTACAGTGCACTGCACCCGAGTGCTCAATAAATTTGATTCAATAAAAATAAATAAAATTTTGATACTCTCCCACCCCCACAGCTCATATATATACATTCTTTATACTTTGATGCTTCTGCTACCTGAAATTTATTTTAATGTCTATCTCCTTACTAGACTGTAAGCTAGCAGGGATAATGTCTACCAACTCAAATGTACTCTCCCAAGAGCTTAGTACACAGTGCCCTGCACACAGTAAGCACTCAACAAATGCCACTGATTGAAGGGAGAAGGGGCACACATAGAGGAACAGAGCTGTGGTGGTTAAAAATAATTGTCTTTATTTTTAGGCTTCCTCTGTGCAGAGCACTGTACTAAACACTGAGGAGAAAAAATGCAGGTAGAAAGTCAATCAGTGAGAGAGAGACAGAAATCTTGGGCAGAGAAAAATATAGGAAGGAAAGGAGGCGGGGGCGGGTTAAAGTACAGTGAGACAGGTAGGGAGATGCCAAATCAGAGAGCAAGAGATACTGACATGAGTGAAAAAAACAGAACACCAACAAGAAAGAAGCCAGGCGTGAAAGCCTCCCCTCTTTATCATCTCCTTCAGCCATTTTATCTGTTCTTTCCATTCCCCTCCCTCCAGCACTGTAGTATCTCTAGATCTCTCTCAAAATCCACCCCTCCTCCTGCAAATCAGACTCCACTGCTTCGCACCTTATCAAAACACTTGACCCCACCCTTCTTCCCTCCCTAACTGAAGCCTTCAACTGTCACTCTCCAGTGACTTCTTCTCCACTGCTTCCAAACATGCCCATGTCTCCTCTGTCCTAAAATACCTTCCCTTGACTCCACGGCTCCAAACTCCTTGAGCGAGTTATCTACACCCACTATCTCAAGTTCCTCTCCTCCAAGTCTCTCCTCAACTCCCTCCAATCTGACGTCTGTCCCTTTCACTCCAGAGAAACTGCCCTCTCAAAGGTCACAAATGATTTCCTTCTTGCCAAATCAAAAGCTTCTACTTCATCCTAACTCTTCTCCACCTCTCAACTGCCTTCGACGCTGTCGACCATCCCCTTCTGGAAACATTATCCAACCTCGGCTTCAGAGACACTGTCCTCTCCTGGTTCTCCTCCTATCTCTCTAGCCGCTCATTCTCAGTCTCTTTCAAGGGCTCCTCCTCTACCTCCCACCACCTAACTGTGGGTGCCTCTCAAAGTTCAGTTCTGGGTTCTTTTCTATTCTCATCTATATACACTCCCTTGGAGGACTCCTTGGCTCACAAGGCTTCAACTACCACCTCTATGCGACTGATAATTAAATCTACATCTCCAGCCCTGATTTCTCTCCCTCTCTGCAGTCTCGCATTTCCTTCTGCCTTCAAAACATCTCTATTTGGATGTCCCACTGTCACCACAAACTTAACATGTCTAAAACAACTTATCTTCCCAACCAACACCTGTCCTTCCCCTGACTTCCCCATCAGTGTAGATGGCACCACTATCCTTCCTGACAGCCCGTAACCTTGGTGTTATCCTTGACTCCTCTCTCTCATTCTACCCACAGTCAATTCTCCACTAAATCCTGTTGATTTGACCTTTGCAATATCACCCTTTCCTCTCCATCCAAGATGTCCCCATGTTAACACAATCACTCATCCTATCCCGCCTGGATTACTGCATCAGCCTCCCCTCTGATCTCCCAGCCTCTTGTCCTTCCCCACTCCAGTCCATACTTCACTCTGCTGTCCAGATAATTTTTCTACAAAAACGTCTGGTCATGTCACCCTGTTCCTCAAGAACCTCCAGTGGTTGCCCATCAACCTCTGCGTCAAACAAAAACTCCTCAACATTGGCTTTAAAACACTCAATCATCTTGCACCTTCCAATCTCACCTCTTTACTCTCCTACAACCCAGCCCACACACTTTGCCCCTCTAATGCCAACCTACTCACTGTTCATCAATCTCATCTATTTCGCTGACAACCTCTTGCCCACATCCTGCCTCTGGCCCAGAAGCCCTCCCCTCTCATGTGCAACAGACAATTACTCTTTCCCCCTTCAAAGCCTTATTGAAGGCACATCTCCTCCAAGAGGCCTCCCTGACTAAGCCTTCCTTTCCTCTTCTCCCATTCCCTTCTACATCGCCCTGACTTGCTTCCTTTATTCATCCCCCTTCCCAGCCCCACAGCACATATGTACATATCTGTAATTTTATTTATCTATATTAATGTCTGTCTCCACCTCTAGATTGTAAGCTCATTGTGGGGAGAGAATGTCTATTATGCTGTTATATTGTACTGTGCCAAGTGCTTAGTATGGTGCTCTGAACACAGTAAGTTCTTAATAAATATGATTGATTGACTTGAGATTGAGCACTACAACATAATTGGTAGACACGTTCCCTGCCCACTCCTCCTCCTCCTCCTGGTGATCCTCCAACCTCAGATCACTTGGCTCATCTCTTCCAAGAGGCCTTCCCTGACTAAGCCCTCTTTTCCTTTTCTTCAACTCCCTTCTGCATCTCCCTGACTTGCTTCCTTATTCATCCCCCCTTCCAGACCCACAACACTTGTATACAGTCTGTATTTTATTTACTTATATTAATGTCTGTCTCCCCGCCTCCCACCACCACCACCCAGTCTGTTGTGGGCAGGGAACATGTCTGTTTATTGTTATATTGTACTCTCCCAAGTGCTCAGTACAGTGCTCTACACAAGGCAAGCACTCAACAGATACAACTGACTGACTGATTTGGGAATAGAAGAGCCTGAGAAGGAAGGGCAAAGATTTGTACAGACCAGGACTACAAAGGCACTTATAGCTGGTTCCAAGGCTGAGACAGCTCCCGTGCGCGCAGGGATTGAGGGCGCAGAAGTCGATGGGCTGAGCACAGGTGGGGCCTGTGAATCCAGGGCTACAGCTGCAGCTGAAGTGGGAGCCGGCAGTCAGACACGTGGCATTGTTCTGGCAGGGGGAAGAGGCGCACGCATCCACTTCCTCTTCACAAGACGAACCCACGTACCCTGGGAAAAGGAGACGGGATTTTTCAAATGGAGCATGGATTTTTGAATTGCAATTAAATAACCTGGAATGACTAGCACGTGGTCTAAATCCCATTTGTATGCCCCAGATGAATGCTGGGAAGCTGATGAGGATGTGGTAGTATCAGGGAAAGGGGGTGTCATGGAGTTCTTTGCAAGATCTGCTCCTCTGATCATCAAGGCCCCGTCAAGAAGTGAGTCTCCCACTGCACAGAGAGAAATCAAATTTTGGACTGTGTCCACCTTGATTATCTTGTATCTACCCCAGATTTAAGAGAATTCTGCTTCGTGAGACCTATCCGTTCTGCAGTCTTCATAGTCATCCTAATAATAATTGTGTATTTGCTAAGCACTTACTATGTGCCAAATACTATTCTAAGGACCGGTGTAGATACAAGATAATCGGGTTGGACACAGTCCCTCTCCCACATAGGGCTCGCAGTCTTAATCTTCATTTTTACAGATGAGGGAACTGAGGCACAGAGAATTTGAGTGACTTGCCCAAAGTCACACAAGAGACACATGGCAGAGCCGGGGTTAGAACCTACGTCCTCTGACTCCCAGGCCCGTGCCCTTTCCACTAGGCCATACTGCTTCCCTGTGAGATACGGAGTAGTAATAGTATTTATTAAGTGTTAAGTGGGTGCAGAGCACTGTTCTAAGAGCTGGGAGAGAACAGCCAGGTGGAAATTAGACATGAAATCATATCATATTTTTGAGCTTTTACTGCTTATAGAGAACTGCACTAAACACTTGGAAGAGTGCAATTAAGAGAAAAAATCTCTGCCTTCAGAGAGTTCGCAAGCTAATGGGGGAGACAGAACGCAGACACAAATTATTTATAAATAGTGAGAGCAGGAGGAAAAGTATAGGTGGTGGAAGGGTATGAGAAGGAGTCAGAAGAAAAAGAATCAAGAGTCAGGCCGGGTGAGAAGCAGCTTGCCCTAGTGGATGGAGCAGAGGCCTGGAAGTCAGAGGATCTGGGTTTGAATTCTGGCTCTGTCACTTGTCTGCTATATGACCTTGGGCAAGTCACTTCACTTCTCTGTGCCTCAGTTACCTCATCCGTAAAATGGGGATTTATACAGAGCCCCATGTGGGACATGAACTATATCCAACTTAATTATCCCGTATTAACCAGATCTTAGTACAGTGCCTGGAACACAGTAAGTGCTTGACAAATATCATTCAAAAAACAGTTTAGAAACTGGTTTTATCAAGCACTCCTCCTTGCTTTATCCTGCACAGTGCTGTTCTCTGGCTCCTAATGAGAGTGGTATGCTTGCTAAACCATCAGAGAATTGAGCTGTACTGTGTCATTTCCTGAATCCTGAGCAGAAGTCCAAATGATTGAAAACGTGCTTGTGCACAGATTCATAAATTCTTGAAGTTTTGAATCTACCTCAGTCCCTAAGTGCTGGCTTAATCTGGATTACATAAGGCCACCTTTTGAGCTGGGGAAAATATTTGGCAGAAATTGCAAGTAGACTAGCTTACGTATCCATGTTATTTGAGCCATTTCTCTCCACTGGGTTATTCTGGGCCTTGGCTTGCAATCTGCCCTGGGCCAGCAGAGCTGTGTGAGGCTTAGGCAGCATGCTTCCTCAAATTTTCGATCATCAGGATGGATTTCGTTGGGGCTGGACTCTGGTGAACTGAATGGCTGCCCTGTGGAGCCTCTGCTGGTCCCCAGAACCTTCTCACTGTACCTCAATCTCATCTATCTCGCCACCGACCTCTCTCTCGTGACCAGTCCCTGGCCTGGAACTTCTTCCCTCCTCCTATCCTATCCAATAGACATTTACAATCCCCACCTGAAGGCACATCTCCTCCAAGAGGCCTTCCCTGACTAAACCCTCCTTTCCTCTTCCACTCCCTTCTGTGTCGCCCTGACTTGCTCTGTTTACTCCATCTATACACACTTCTTTGGTGAACTCATTCGCGCCCACAGCTTCAACTATCATCTCTTCGCAGATGACACCCAAATCTACCTCTTCTCCCCGTTCTCTCTTCCTCCCTCCAGGTTCGTATCTCCTCCTGCCTCCAGTATGTCTCCAACTGGATGCCTGCCCGCCACCTAAAACTCAACATGTCTAAAACTGAGCTCCTTATCTTCCCTCCCAAACCCTGCCTTTTCTCTGACTTCCCTATCATTGTGGAAGGCACGACCATCCTTTCCGTCTCACAGGCCCACAACCTTGGTGACATCCTTGACTCAGCTCTCTTATTCACCCCACACATCCAATCCGTCAGCAACACCTGCCGGTCTCACCTGCACAATATCGCCAAGATCTGCCCTTTCCTCTCCATCCAAACTGCTATCGTGCTGGTTCAAGCTCTCATAATATCCCCACTGGATTATTGTGTCAGCCTCCTCTCGGAGGCTCTCCTCTCCTCCCTTCCTCCTGTCTCTCCCCCTCCAGTCTATTCTTCATTCCGCTGCCCGGATCATCTTCCTACAGAAACGCTCTGGGCATGTCACTCACCTCCTCAAAAACCTCCAGTGATTGCCTATCAACCTTCGCATGAAACAAAAAACTCCTCACTCTTGTCTTCAAAGCTCTCCATCCCCTTGCCCCCTCCTACCTCACCTCCCTTCTCTCTTTCTACTTCCCACCCCATACACTCCGCTCCTCTGCAGCTCACCTCCTCACTGTCCCCCGTTCACGCCTATTTTGCCATCGACCCCTAGCCCACATCCTACCGCTGACCTGGCATGCCCTCCTTCCTCACCTCCACCAAACTAACTCTCTTCCCCTCTTCAAAGCCCTAGTGAGAGCTCACCTCCTCCAGGAGGCCTTCCCAGGCTGAGCCCCCCCCCTTTCCCTCTGCTCCCCCTCCCCTGCGATCCTCTGCTCTTCCCCCTTCCCATCCCCTCAGCAGTGTGCTCATTTGTATATATTATTTATTACCCTATTTATTTTGTTAATGAGGTGTACATCCCCTTGATTCTATTTATCTTGATGATGTCTTGTTTTTGTTTTGTTCTGTTTTGCTTTGCTGTCTCCCCCATTTATTCATTCATTCATTCAATAGTATTTATTGAGCGCTTACTATGTGCAGAGCACTGTACTAAGCGCTTGGGATGAACAAGTCGGCAACAGATAGAGACAGTCCCTGCCGTTTGACGGGCTTACAGTCTAATCGGGGGAATTTAGACTGTGAGCCCGTCGTTGGGCAGGGATTGTCTCCATCTGTTGCCGAATTTTACATTCCAAGCGCTTAGTACAGTGCTCTGCACACAGTAAGCGCTCAATAAATTCTATTGAATGAATGAATGAATCCATTATTTATGCTACATGTCTGCTGTGTGACCTTGGGCAAGCCACTTAACTTCTCCGCACCTCAATTACCTCATGTGTAAAAGGAGGATTAAGACTGTGACAACCTGTGGGACAACCTGATTACTTTGTATCTAGCTCAGTGCTCAGAACAGTGCTTGGCATATAGTAAGTGCTTAACAAATACCAGCATAGCATAGTGGATAGAGCACAGGCCTGGGAGTCAGAAAGTCATGAGTTCAAATCCTGACTTTGCCACTTGTCTGCTGTATGATTTTGGGCAAGTCACTTCACTTCTCTGTGCCTCAGTCTCCTCATCTGTAAAATGGAGATTGAAACTGTGAGCTCCATGTGGGACAGGGACTGTGCCCAACTTCATTCGCTTGTTTCCACCACAGCACTTGGTACAGTGCCTGGCACATAGTAAGCCCTTAACAAATACCATCATAATTCAGTGTTTAGAACAGTGCTTGGCACATAGGGAGTGCTTAACAAATACCATTATTATTATTACCATTCATCTTCCCTTCCAGCCCCAGAGCACTTATGTACATATCTGTGATTTTATTTCTTATTAATGTCTGTCTCCCCCTTTAGAGTGAAAGCTTGCTGTGTGCAGGGAATAGATCTGTTATATTATTATACTGTACTCTCCCAAGCACTTAATTTAGTGCTCTGCACGCATAATGCTCTGCACACAGTAAGCGCTCAATAAATAAGACTAATTATACCACTGGATCTGTCGGACTCTAAGCCTCGTCTTTTAGGGGTCTATCACCAAAACCCTTTATTCTTTATATTTTTATTTATATATATATTACCCTATTTATTTTGTTAATGAGATATACATCCCCTTAATTCTATGTATTGCTATTGTTTTTGTCTGTCTCCCCCGATTAGACTGTAAGCCTGTCAATGGGCAGGGATTGTCTCTATTTGTTGCTGAATTGTATATTCCAAGCGCTTAGTACAGTGCTCTGCACATAGTAAGCACTCAATAAATACTATTGAATGAATGAATGAATGAATTCTTAGTTTTGGGCCTCTCGAGGAGCTAATTCTAACCCGGGTATTTTTTTTCTGAGGGTTTAGTACAGTGCTTTAATAATAACAATAATGTTGGTATTTGTTAAGCGCTTATTATGTGCAGAGCACTGTTCTAAGCGCTGGGGTAGACACAGGGGAATCAGGTTGTCCCACGTGGGGCTCACAGTCTTAATCCCCATTTTACAGATGAGGTAACTGAGGCACAGAGAAGTGAAGTGACTTAATAATAATGTTGGTAGTTGTTAAGCGCTTACTATGTGCCGAGCACTGTTCTAAGCGCTGGGGTAGACACAGGGGAATCAGGTTGCCCCACGTGGGGCTCACAGTCTTAATCCTCATTTTACAGATGAGGTAACTGAGGCACCAAGAAGCTAAGTGACTTGCCCAAAGTCACACAGCTGACAAGTGGCCGAGCCAGGGTTCGAACCCATGACCTCTGACTCCAAAGCCCATGCTCTTTCCACTGAGCCACGCTAACTTGCCCACAGTCACACAGCTGACAAGTGGCAGAGCCGGAATTCTAACCCATGACCTCTGACTCCAAAGCCCGTGCTCTTTCCACAGAGCCACGCTGCTTCTCCAACATATGAAGCACTCAATAAATGACTATTATTGCTCCAGAAAGACAGGAGGTAGAATGCGACTGTCTCATTCATCTGGACACTCCATCTACCAGTTCCTCCATTCCCACCCTCTTGCCTGGTAGCTGAGGAATACCCTTTAATTTATCCCATCCAGACAGTTTCCAAACAAGTGCAACCTACCCCGTTCTCCCTCTAGACAGTGAATTTGTTGTGGGCACAAAATGTGTCTACCAATGCCACTATACTGTACTCTCCCAAGCATTTGGAAGAGTGCTCTGCACATAGTAAGCGCTCAAGAAATATCACTGATTGATTGACCCCACCTCACTACCCAGATGTCCTGAAATCCATTAACACTTTCCAGTTTCTAAATGAAATCTCTAACTTCACTTAGAAGAAAATTCATGGGATATTTCTGACATGTTGAGAGAGCATGGCCAATATGAGATGGCTTCTTGCTACCCAGGAAATCCGCTAATACGGTATACCTTACTGAAGAAAGAGGGAAAGTTTTTTCCATACCTTAAAGAGATATCAATCTATCAATTAATCATATTTATTGGGTGCTTACTGTGTGCAGAGCACTGAACTAAGTGCTTGGGAGAGTAATAATAATGTTGGTATTTGTTAAGCGCTTACTATGTGCAGAGCACTGTTCTAAGCGCTGGGGGAGATACAGGGGAATCAGGTTGTCCCACCTGAGGCTCACAGTTAATCCCCATATTACATATGAGGTAACTGAGGCTCAGAGAAGTGAAGTGACTTGCCCACAGTCACACAGCTGACAAGTGGCAGAGCCGGGAGTCAAACTCATGACCTCTGACTCCAAAGCCCAGGCTCTTTCCAGTAGGCAAGTTCCCTGCCCACAATGAGCTTACAGTCTAGAGGGGGAGACAGACAGTAATATAAATTACAGATATGTACATAAATAATTATGGTATTTGTTAAGCGCTTACTATGTGCCAAGAGTTATACTAAGCGCCGGGGTGGATACAAGCAAATCAGGTTGGAAGCAGTCCCTGTCCCAGGTGGGGCTCAGTCTCAATCCCATTTTACAGATGAAGTAACTGAGGCCCAAAGAAGTGACTCGCCCAAGGTCACACAGCAGACAAGTGGAAGAGCTGGGATTAGAACCCAGGACCTTCTGACTCGGAGGCCCATGCTCTATCCACTACACCACGCTCCTTCTCTTCTGTGGGCTGAGGGAGGAGTAGTGAATAAAGGGAGCAAATCCAAGCCTAAGGATGACGCAGAAGGGAGTGGGAGAAGAGGAAATGAGCGTTAAGTCAGGGGAGGCCCCTTAAGAAGTATGGCAGACCTCCCCAAAGGATTCAGGAGTCTGGAATAAAAGTATTACTGACTTTGGGGTTGGGGAGGGGGGAGCGGGGGGAGACTATGTAATTCAAAGGTACTACAAACCCCAGAATGCATTGTTTTGGGACCTATACTGGAGTGTGATTAGTTTAGGGCTTGCTGGACTGAGGATTCAGCATTAGGTTGCATTACTGTCATTCCTAATTCATTATGCTCTGTCTCCTTTCCTTGCCAGCAACACAATTCCTCCCCTGAATTCACTGGCATCATTGTATTTGAATTTCCCTTTCCCCATTTAGCCCTTATTTTGGCTCAAGTAGTCATGGTCTGGATTTTGAGCCAAAGCCACTGCCATTGTCCATATGATTTATCTATTTCCACTGGGGCTAGAAACCTTTCCTAATTACTCTAACCTAAGAAATTTAAACCTGATTAACCCATGAACTTCCTCTTAAAGAAGCTCCTCTAATTCCCAGGTCCATGCTCTTTCCACTAGGCTGCACTGCTCCTCAGGCAGAACTAAATGACAGCCTTGTTTGGGATTTTGAGATCCAGCCTAGAGTCAGTTAGTAGCATAGAAGAGACTGATTTAAATGTGCCCAATCTGCTCCGTTCTATTCAACTCCTCCAAGGAGTATCTTTAAGAGTCAATTCTTCCATTTCTGGGCTGATTGCTCCTCCAGGACTCAATGCAGGATGGGGAAAATGCCTTCACTTTGGACAAGATCTTTACATTCCAGGTTTAAGGAAATAGTACGTGAGACAATATTTTCTAAAAGCACGATCTGTATGTCTCATTTCTGATACAAATTTGTTGTAATGGAAAAGGTTAGCTTTTTTTTGTATCATACGCAAAATGCTTGTCTGCATGCTCAGAAACATTTTTGGAGGTTGGCAAGTGTGTCTGATCCCAGCGTCCAGACCGAACTAGAATGACTGTGACAAAAGGATAGTTTGCTAATAATAAGGGTGATTTTACCTTCCAAGGAAAGAAGTTTCCACACTTAAAACCCCCACAAAGCATGAGGTGGCAGAACCATGGGCAACGGGGAGTTAAGCTGTCAGAAATGGATGCCTGCTTACAGCAGAGGCTTCAAGGACAGTTGGTGGAGCACGGGGAGAAGTAAAAACAGAGTAATATGCAGTTTAATTAACCCTAGTTATTGAGCACTTTACTGTGCACAGAGCATTGTACTAAGTTCTTGGCAGAGTACAATATAACGGGGCTTTTTATGGTATTTGTTAAGCACTTACTATATGCAGGTACCGTTCTAAGCACTGGGGTAGATACAAGCTCCGGTCCCACGTGGGGCTCACAGACTTTATCCTCATTTTACGGGTGAGGTAACTTTGGCACAATGAAGTGAAGTGACTTATGCAAGGTTAATCAGCAGACAAGTGATGGAGCTGAGACTAAAACCCAGATCCTTCTGACTTCCAGGCCCATGCTCTATCCATTAGGCCACACTACTTATATGTGTTCTATTATAACATGTTCCCTGTCCACAAAGGTCTTAGAATTTGCTTCTCAAATAGTAAAAGTGGGATTTTTTGACACCTACTGGATGCTAGGCACAGTATAAAGCGCTTGGGAAATGTATAGCAAAAGTTAGAAACCCAGTCCTTGTCCAAAGGGAATTTAGATCCTAACAGGGGAGATAGACAAAATAGTGGCAAAATGGTGTGAGTTCACTTTCAAGATACCACAGTCTGTGTTTTAGTAACATTTGTATTAGATCAATAATTGTTCTTCAAGGTCAACAATAATAACAGTTGGTGCATTTATTCAGCTCCTTAAGGACCTGGGTTCTTAACCGGGCTCTGCCACTTGCCTGCTGTGTGACCTTGAGCAAGTCCCTGAACTTCTATGTGCCTCAGTTACCTCATCTATAAAATGGGAATTAATATTGTGAGCCTCATGTGGGATGTAGACTGTGTCCAACCTGATTACCTTGCATCTACCCAAGAGTTTACTACTGTGCAAATAGAGAAAAAAGAGTACTTACTATGTTCCAAGCACTGTAGTAGAAACAAACTAATCAGGGTGGATACAGTCCCTGTTCCACATGGGGCTCACAGTCAAAGTAAGAGGAAGAACAGGTATTTAATCCCCATTGGACAGATGAGGAAGCTGAGGCATAAAGAAGAGATTCGTCCAACACCCATGCTCATTACACTAAGCCAAGTGGTCTCAAAAGTGGCACTAATTGTGCAGTGGATAGAGCATGGGCCTGGGAGTTAGACGATCCTGGGTTCTAATTCCAACTCTACCACTTGTCTGCTTTGTGGCCGTGGGCAAGTCACTTCATTTCTCTGTGCCTAGGTTATCTCATCTGTAAAATGGGGATTAAGACTGTGAGCCCCATATGGGATAGGGTCTGTTTCCAACCTAATTTGCTGGATCCAACCCAGTACTTAGTACAGTACCTGGCACACAGTAAGTGTTTAAAAAATACCACAGTCATTATTATTATTATTGTGTGTTAATCACTTACCATGTCACCTCTTGGGGTTGCACCTGGAGAGTTTCCAGTACTCTACCAGTCTCGACTAAGGGAGGGAGTGTCAAATAGAGGCCTATCCATTCCACTCATAGCTTGGGCAGTGGCTAGCGAGTGGAAGGCAATGTGCTACAAGTCCAAACTCACTTGTGCCTCGACGGGAGAGAGTCGAGGGTGTCGACTCAGGTTAACTGCGCGGAAGGAGGCAGTGGTAAACCGCTTCCGCATTTTTACCAAGAAAACTCTATGGATACACCGCCAGAATGATTGCAGTTGGAGGTGGGACATTCTGGGATAAATGTGTCCACGGCGTCGCTACGGGTCGGACACGACTCGACTGCATAAGACATCGACTTACTACGTGCCAAGCACCATGTTAAACCGCTGGGGTAGTTACAAGCTAATCAGGTCCCACCTGGGGCTCCCAGTCTACTGACACTTCTGACTGATTGAAATTTCATCAGTGAGGGCAGGTGGGGTGGCACCGATGCAAAACCAACCCATCCTTGACTGACATCCCTTCAGCTCCGTGTGCCGGCAAAGACATCCCCTCCTTGCTCTGTCGCTAGGCAGATGTGAGTGAGTGGTGTGGGGGTTTGAGGCAGTACTAAAAATAGTACCTCCAGTGGGCTTTAGTCTATCGATGGCGTCAAATACTTTTTTTAAAGTATTGATTTTGTTCCCTGTATTTGTGCTATGGCGAAGAGCGGGTGCGCTGCGCCACCTTGTGGATAAACGCTGTGTTCTGGCTCTCAGAAAACGTGGCTGAGGATGTCGGTTCTAGTGGACCCAGGGAATGATTGTGGGATAATAATAATGATAATGGTATTTGTTAAGCGCTTGCTATGTGCAGAGCACTGTTCTAAACGCTGGGGTAGATAGAGGGTAATCAGGTTGTCCCACGTGGGGCTCACATTTTTTAATCCCCATTTTGACAGATGAGGTAACTGAGGCCCAGAGAAGTGAAGTGACTTTGCCCAAGGTCACACAGCAGACAAGTGGCAGAGGCGGGATTAGAACTCACGACCTCTGACTCCCAAGCCCGTGCTCTTTCCACTAAGCCACGCTGCTTCTCTTCGCTGCTTCAGTGAGAGCAGGGATCTCACGGCTCGACATTGTAGGAGTAATAGTACCTATTAAGCGCTTACTGTGTCCAGAGCACTGTAATAATAATAATAATATTGGTATTTGTTAAGCGCTTACTATGTGCAGAGCACTGTTCTAAGCGCTGGGGTAGATACAGGGTAATCAGGTAGTCCCCTGTGAGGCTCACAGTCTTCATCCCCATTTTACAGGTGAGGTCACTGAGGCACAGAGAAGTGAAGTGACTTGCCCACAGTCACACAGCTAACAAGTGGCAGAGCCGGGATTCAAACCCATGACCTCCGACTCCCAAGCCCGGGCTCTTTCTACTGAGCCACTGTACTAGGCGCCGGGAGAGAATGCACAGGTGGAAACTGGACACAGTCCTTGTCCACCATTGCCGGCATGATCCTAACCAGTCAGCTCTGGCCCCTTTCTTCTGGAAGGAGGTGAAGATGGTGGGATCTTTGAAATCCTGTGCTATTTCCTCAGTATTCAACATGTTGAGGAAGAGCCTTTGAAGGCAACTCTAGACCCCAGCTGGTAACTAAGACATTCAGTCGGCTCGCCCACTTATCCTCACTCTTCTCCCACTACACCTTGGTTTGTGTGCTTCCATCCTCTAAACAAACCTAGTCAATGTCCCTCATTCTCATTCTCTGGCCGCTGACCTCTTGCTCACACCCTCCTTCCTATCTGGAACTCTCTTCCGCTTCCCATCTGGACGACTACGACTCTCCCTGTCTTCAAATCTCTTCTAAAATCACATGTCCTCCAGGAGGCCTACCCAGAATAATCTCTCATTCCATCTCCCATCATGCTGCCACTTCAGTAGCATACATCACCTAAAATTCTAAGCCACCCAACTCCTCTGTAGCACCAATATGTGTGTGTGTGTATGTGTGTATATATATATATATATATATTTTAAAACTCTGTTGCTTCCCCTATCTGCAATGTATTTTATTGTCTGTCATCCCGACTGGTTTGTAAACTCTTGAGCGCTCAATTTATATTATCACTTGATTCAGCAGATCTGAGTGCTTTGCCATTCTTTATAACTCTAACTTCAGGGAAGACTTCATTAAGCATTAGAATCGGACCCACATCTTTTCTTTTATGATATTCTTGATATGAAAGATGATATTCTTTTCTTTTATGGTATTTGTTAATCACTTACTATGTTCCGGGCACTATACTAAGTACCAGCAGATATACAAGTTAATCAGGTTGGATGCACTCCCTTTCTCATATATGAATAAGACTGTGAGCCTTTTACTGATGAGGTAACTGAGGCCAAGAGAAGTGATTTGCCCAAGGTCACACAGGAGGCAAGTGGCAGAGCCTGGATTAGACCCCCGGTCCTTTAGACTCCCAGGCCCATGGCTCTATCTTCTAGACCACGCAGATTCTCTGTATTCATTCAGTCAATCTTATTTATTGAGAGCTTGCTGTGTGCACAGCATTGTACTAAGCACTTGGGAGAGTACAGTCCAACAATAAACAGTCACATTCCCTGCCCACAACGAGCTTACAGGCTGTAGAGAAGCTTTCTGTTCTCTGTAGAGCACCATCCTTAATAGTGGTAGGAGGTATACAAGAAGTCTGTGACTCACTAAAGTATGACCCACCACTACAGGTGATAGGTTCCAGAAGACCTTCTTTGATTGTAGTACCCCCAGTTAAAAGCATTTGTTGGGAATAGGAAACATAGACTGTGGAAGGGACAGATTTTTGTTGGTAAAACAGGATAAGGGAGTTAGGCTACGATGGGAGGCTGGAAAGGTAGGTGAGGAGGGGAAGAGATAGAATAAAGAAGGAATATAAAGCTACCATATAATAATAATAATAATTGCGGCATTTATTAAGCACTTACTATGTGCCAGGAACTGTACTAAGTGCTGGGGGGGACATAAGCAAATCGGGTTGGGCATGGTCCCTGACCCACATGTGGGCCCATTTTACAGATGAGGGAACTGAGACCCGGAAAAGTAAAGTGACTTGCCCAAGGTGACACAACAGACAAGTGGTGGAGCCAAGATTAGAACCCATAACCTCCTGACTCCCAGGCCCACGCTCTATTCACTTAGCCAAGCTGCTTCTCAGGTGTATGAAGGGGTAGTGAAGCCCCTTCCTACCTCTCCTCCCTTCTCTCTTTCTACCGCCTACCCCGCACGCTCCGCTCCTCTGCCGCCCACCTCCTCACCGTCCCTCGGTCTCGCCTATCCCGCCGTCGACCCCCGGGCCACGTCCTCCCGCGGTCCTGGAACGCCCTCCCTCCTCACCTCCACCAAACTGATTCTCTTCCCCTCTTCAAAACCCTACTTAAAACTCACCTCCTCCAAGAGGCCTTCCCAGACTGAGCTCCTCTTCTCCCTCTACTCCCTCTGCCACCCCCCTTTACCTCTCCGCAGCTAAACCCTCTTTTCCCCCTTTCCCTCTGCTCCTCCCCCCTCCCTTCCCATCCCCTCAGCACTGTACTCGTCCGCTCAACTGTATATATTTCCATTACCCTATTTATTTTGTTAATGAAATGTACATCGCCTTGATTCTATTTAGTTGCCATTGTTTTTACGAGATGTTCTTCCCCTTGACTCTATTGCCATTGTTCTCGTCTGTCCGTCTCCCCCGATTAGACTGTAAGCCCGTCAAACGGCAGGGACTGTCTCTATCTGTTGCCGACTTGTTCATTCCAAGCGCTTAGTACAGTGCTCTGCACATAGTAAGCGCTTAATAAATACTATTGAATGAATGAATAGTGATGAGAAGCAGCAGGGCCTAGTGGAAAACTTTATAGTCTAAATGGGTGTGGGTGGGGAATGGGGAAGATGGTGGGGGAAGGGCGGAGGAGATGAGGGGACATGGGGGTCTGTGGGACACCGAGGGAGGTGGAGGGAGATGGGGAAATATGGCAGAACATTACTCTCCCCCTAATCAAAGCTTTATTGAAGGCACATCTTCTCCAAGAGGCCTTCCCAGACTGAACCCCACTTTTCCTCATCTCCCTCTCCCTTCTGCATCATCCTGATGTGCTCCTTATGCTCTTCCTCCCCTTACCAACCCCACAGCACTTATGTACATATCTGTAATTTTATTTATTTGTATTGATGTCTGTCTGTCCCCTTCTAGACTGTAAACTCATTGTGGGTGGGAAATGCTACTGTTTATTGTATTGTACTTTCTCAAGCACTTAGTACAGTGCTCTGCACTCAGTAAGTGCTCAATCAATACAATTAAAGGAATGGATGGATGAATGAATGAAGGACATAGAGGGAGATGGACAGATAGGGCAGGACATGGGGGGAGTCTGAGAGAGATGGCGAGAGGTGGGTGGAACATGGACAGATATAGCAGGTCATGGTGGGGAGACTGGGAGATGTAGCAAGACCTCAGGGAAGACATGGTAGTTCTCGGAGGGATGTCATGAGACGTGTCAGGAATCAGAGCAGATGAAGGGAGGCCAGGGGGTGAGAGAGATGGGAGATATAGTGGGAAATGCTGGGGAGATGGTACGACATGATGAAATGTGGAGGGAGATGAAGGGACACGGCAGGAGATGGGAGGAGACCAAGAGAGTTTGGGGGACGTGCAGGGAGGTTGAGGAGGATACAGGGGGTACAAATGGAAGATGCGACCCAGCTTACTTCACCAACACCACCCCCTTTTGCTAGCGCTGGTGAAAGTAACATTTAAAGGACTCAGGAAAGGGTTGCGTTGACCTGCTACACTGGCTTCATGGCCACCAATCTTTAAAGAACTCGCCAACTAGCAGGATAGCTGTCCAAGAAGGACACTGCCACTTGTGCTTAAGAGAAGCAGCGTGGCTTAGTAAAAAGACCATGGGCTTGGGAGTCAGAGGATGTGGGTTCAAATCCAGACTCTGCCACCTCTCTGCTGTGTGACCTTGGGCAAGACATTTAACATCTCTGTGCCTCAGTTACCTCATCTGCAAAATGAGGATTAATATGGTGAGCCGTATAGAAATAATAATGATGGTATTTGTTAAGGGCTTACTATTGCCAGGCACTGTACTAAGTGCTGGGGAGGATACAAGCAAATTGGGTTGGACACAGTCCCTGTCCCACATGTGGGGTCTCAGTCTCAATCCCCATTTTCCAGATGAGGTAACTGAGGGCCAGAGAAGTGAAGTGACTTCCCCAAGGTCACACAGCAGACAAGTGGCCGAGCCAGGATTAGAACCCATGACCTTCTGACTCCTAGGTCAGTGCTCTATCCACTGTGCCACGCAGTGTCTAACCTACTTTTCTTGTATCTACCCCAATGCTTAGTACAGTTCCTGACACATAATAATCGCTTAACAAATGCCATATAAAAATTGAGAAAATTATCAAAGTGCTCTTGCCATTTAAGAGTCCTTCTTTGTTTGTGGTGTGGGTGGAGCCATCTCTCAACTTCAGTGTTGCTTAGTCAATGTGTGGATTCGTATAATAATAATTATGGTATTTGTTAAGCGCTTACTATGTGCCAAGCACTGTTCTACGCACTGGGGTAGACACAGGGTAATCAGGTTGTCCCATGTGGGATTCACACTTTTAGTCCCCATTTTACAGATGAGGTAACTGAGACACAGAGAAGTTAAGTGACTTGCCCAAGGTCACACAGCAAACAAGTGGCAGAGGCGGCATTAGAACCCACAACCTCTGACTCCCAAGCCCGTGCTCTTGCCACTCAGCCACGCTGCTTTGTACTCTTTAGGTATGTGTGTAGAAGTTCTCGGTTTGGTTTCAGTCTGTATAGTCTTAAACAGGGACTGTGTCCGACCTGATTAATTTGTAACTACCGCAGTGCTTAGAACAGTGTTTGGCACAGAGTAAGCGCCTAACAAATACAATAATACTAACAATAATAATGATAACCTCTTCACCCTTGGCCTTCCACCTCTTATCTGGCTTGCTTTTTCATTTGTTCTGTTTTCTAAAGCAGACGCTTTAATGTCTGTCTTTGTAGACCGAAAGCTCCTTGTAAGCAGGGATATCTACCAACTCTGTGGCATTGTACTTTCCCAAATTCTTAGGACTTCACACTGCACACAGTGAGTGCTCAATAAATACCATTGATTGATTAAATGATTGATTGGAATCTTCGATCGGCTTAGTTTTGGCTAGGATTGTAAAAATCCACTTGGGTCAATCCATGGCTTTTGTACCTTTTGATCATCTCACATTGCTCTTTGACCCTGGATTAGGGGTCTAGAAGACTCCTCAAGTCACCCACAGCCCTGGCTTTTCCCTTATTCTCTTCTCCCTGAAAGCTTAGCTTGCGGCAGAGGGAAGAGTAAGGAGGATGTAGATGAGATGTTCAGTAGGTCATGGGGTGGATATCCCTGAAGCCCCTAGACCCTGGGCAATTGATCCAATTTGGCCAGGGTTAAAGCAGCTCCACCCCCTGATTGTCATTTTAAGACTCGAAGGGTGTACATTAAGACTAACTGCAGTATTGATTAGTATTGACTCTAATCGCAGCATTGCAGTATCGCCATTGACTGCAATGGGAAATTAATCTACTTGGTTACAACTACTTTTCTTTTTTTGTGGACTCTCTTTTGATGTGGTTAAAAAATAAAGCAGATGTTTTCTCCAACCTTTGATTTTCTCTGAGCCGTGCACAGAAGAGAATTGTTTCATATCTGTTTTTCTCTGCTTTTAATTTCCATTTATGGCTGAGGTTTCCCAAAGAGCCCATGAGCATGATTCTCTCTGAATTTTCCGGCTCTGAGCTCAGCACTTTAACAGTAGAACTGTAGGACACACAGTGTATGTTTAGCCTCTAGACTGTGAGCTTGTTATCGGCAAGGACTATGTCTGTTTGTTGTTGTATAGTTCTCTCCCAAGTGCTTAGTACAATGCTTTGCACACAGTAAGTGCTCAATAAATGCAATTGAATGAATGTATGAATGAATAGCTTATTACTAGTAGCTCTAATTCAACTTTGAAGTCATTCTCATCAAACCAGAACTGGTGATTTCTTCAGAAACTAGGCCCAGAGTCTTACACAGTGACTTTGGTGACTTTTGTGGAACATGGGGGTATTTATTAGAGTATTGATTACTGGACTCCAGACAGCTCTGCCTCTATGGTAAGGAGCCTGAAAATGGCTCCTTTTAATCACAGTGTTCTGGAGCCCTATTGTGTTGATTGCTGTCCTTTTCAAGCAATCAATCAACCAATTGTATACATTGAGCACTTATTTTGTGTGGAGCCCTGAACTAAGGACTTGGGAAAATACAGTGGTAGACATGTTCCCTGCCCACAACGAACTTATCGTCTAGAGGGAGAGACATATATTAATTTCAGTAAATTACAGCTATGTAAATAAGTGCTGTGGGGCTGAGAGAGGGTTCAATAAAGTGTGCATATTCAAGTGTAAGGGTGACGCAGTAGGTAGTGGGAGGAGAGGGAAGGATGGTCTAGTTGGGGAAGGCCTCTTGGAGGAGATGAGCTTTAGATAATGTTTTGAAGGTGGGGAGAGTAATCGTCTGTTGGATATGAAGAAGGTGAGCATTCCAGGCCAGAGGCTGGATGTTGGCAAGAGGTCGGCGGTGAGTTAGACAAGATCGAAGTACAGTGAATAGGTTAGAATTAGAGGAGCAGAGTTCTTATCTTGTTTTGCCTTTAAGAGTTCATCTTTCCTCATTTGCCCTTTTCACTCCATTTTAGATTGTGAGGTTCTTGAAGCCTAGGGACCAAGTTTTGACCCTTTAGAGTATTATTATTATTAACAACAACAATAATAATAATTGTGGTATTTCTTAAGTGCTTACTATGTGTCAAGCACTATAATAATAATAATAATAATGGTAACTTGCTAAGTGCTTAATAGGTGCCAAGCACTGTTCTAAGTAGATACAACATAATCAGTCCCACATGGGGATTAAATTTTAAATAGGAGAGAGAACAGGCATTGCATCTCCATTTTGCAGAAGTGGAAACTGAGGCCCAGAGAAGTGAAGTGACTTGCCCAAGGTCACAGAGTAGACAAATGCTGGATCCGGGATTAGAACCCAGGTCCTCTGACTGCCAGACGTGCTCTTTCTACTAGGGTGCTTTTCTTCAGTGCTTAGCACAGTGTTCAGTAAACACCATTGAATGAATTCATTAATTTATACTGGGGAATCAGATTAGGAAAACAGGTCAATCAGAAATGAAAACTCAAATCCACCTCCAATATGGAATAGGAGCTAAACCTTTCTTGAAGCAGATTTTACAGTTAGAACCTATAATGAAATCGATGGCAGCACTATAAAAATCAGCCAACAAGGAGAAAAGCAGCCCTTAAATGACCTTTTCTGTTGCTCAAAACCAGGGACCAAGTAAGTCAACAAAGATAATTCAGTGTCTTCAGACTTCATATATAATTTCCATTTTAAAGAGACATGGATAAGCAGGTGAACTCAGCATCTGAATATTTTGAATATTATGGAAAATGGGATCACTGAAGTAGGGAATTTTAATCAGGTACTTCATGAATCACAAGATTCTCCTCCAGTTTTTCAAAACAGATTATTTCCAATGCTTCACAAGCACTAGACCCAAAATTTCAAATATTAACAAGGATTCAGATTGGTTTGACTTTTTCCCCGTAGGAGGAGGAATATGCAGCTTCTACAACAACTGTACACATAACCACAAAACCTAACCAGTGAGATATTCACTTCAAAATCAGGCAAACCACTGAACCAACCAAGGTAGGAAAAAGGTAGTAATCCAGTAATAACGCTACTCACCTGGTGGGCACTGGCAACTGAATCCACTGAGACCAGAAAGACACGTCCCTCCATTCTGGCATGACTCGGGGACACAGTAATTCACCATGGACTGGCAAAGCTCTCCAGTGAAACCTAGCCCAGAGAGTCAAGGGAGTAAAACATGAAGCCTGGGTAGCTAGAAATTGCCCATTTTATTATTCCAATTCATTAATCAGTCAATTAATTAATTAATTAAACAATGATATTTATTAAGTGCCTGCCATGTGCAGAGCACTGTAGTAAACCGCTGGGAGAGTACACCGGAAGCAAAAGACGCAATCTCTGCACACAGGGAAATTTACAATATAATGGGGGAGGAGGCAGGCAGACAGATTATTTATGAAGGGATGAGAAGGATTGAACAAGAAGTAACATCCAGGAAGTAGTATCAAGATGAAATAGCTGAATAAATAATTCACTGTATAATTGAGTACACACAAACATATATATCTATAAATAGATATATATGTATAGATATATATGAGATATATATTGAGATATACATATATCCTCTCTAGACTCTGAGTTTGGTGTCAGTGTGGGCAGGGAATGTGTGTCCTTGTCTTATGCAGTCAAGTCGTTTCCTACCCATAGTGACACCACGGACACATCTCTCCCAGAACGCCCCGCTCTCCATCTGCCATCATTCTGGTAGTGGACCCACAGCATTTTCTTGGTAAAAATACAGAAGTGGCTTACCATTACTGCCTTCAGCATGGTAAACTCAAGTCTCCGCCCTTGACTCTCTCCCATGCTGCTGCTGCCCAGCATGGGTGAGTTTTGACTTGTAGCAGAATGCCTTCCACCAGCTAGTCACTGCCCAAGCTAGGAATGGAATGGGTATGCCTCCGCTTGGCTTTCCCTCCCATAGCTGAGACTGGTAGAGTCCTGGAAACTCTCCAGGTGCGACCCTGAGAGGGGCAGGGAATGTATACCAACTCTGTTTTATTGTACTCCCCCAAGAACTTAGGGCAATGTTCTGCACACAGCGCTCAATAAATATGATTGATTGATATACATACACATATACACAGAAGTGCTGAGGATGGGTATAGGTACATAAGTGTTAAGGATGGCTGTTGGGTATTCATTCATTCATTCATTCATTTAATTGTATTTATTGAGCACTTACTGTGTGCAGAGCACTGTACTAAGCACTTGGGAAAGTACAATATAATAATAAACAGTAACATTCCCTGACCACAAGGAGTTCACAGTCTAAAGTGAGAGATACAGACATCAATACAAATAAATAAAATCACCGGTATGTACAAAAGTACTTTGGGGTTGGGAAGGGGGAAGAGCAAAGGGAGCAAGTCAGGGCAACACAGAAGGGAATGGGAGATGAGGAAAACTGGCGCTTAGTCTGGGAAGGCCTCTTGGAGGAGATGTGCCTTCAATAAGGCTTTGAAGCAGGGGAGTGTGGTTGTCTGTCTGCCAGAGGAGAGGATCTTCCAGGCCTGAACCAGAATGTTGGCTAGGGTTATATATGACTTGGGGGTTTGGGAATTAATCCTGAAAAGCTTTTGGAAGAGATAGGATTTTGAAAGGCTTTGAAGGTGGGGTGAACTGTATTTAGGCTGATTTTAACGGGGAGGGAGTTCCAGGCAGGGAGGAAGGACATGAGCCAGGGTTAGGAGGGAGAAAATTCAAGAGCAAAGAACAGTTAGAAGGCGAGCTTGGGAGAAGTGAAGGGAGCAAGCTGGTGAGTAGCCCATGATGAGAGTTGATAACGATAGCTGATACTCCATGTGGCTTGTTTTTCTTTCTGTAACAGTAGCCCTAAGAAAGACTGGCATTTGAAGCAAGAACACCACTACATTATGGATGAAATGATGGGGCCCACATTCCAGAACTCTGCTAACCTTCTAGGTCACCACTGGGCTAGAGTTGCATTTCATTATGGGCAGGGAATGCATTTGTTAATTCTGTTGTACTGTGCTCTCCCAAATGCTGAGTACAGTGCTCTGCACATAGTAAGCACTTGATAAATACCACTGATCAACTGTACAGCCAAACCAGAATGGTTATAAACAAACAAGTCCTTGCCCCTGCATTTTAAGCACTTATTTTGTACAAAACACTCTACTGAGTACTTGGGAAAGGTACGAGGCAATAGTGGAATTCATTCATTCATTCATTCAATGGTATTTATTGAGTGCTTACTATGTGCAGAGCACTGTACTAAGCACTTGGAATGTACAATTCAGCAACAGATAGAGACAATCCCTGGCCAATAATGGGCTCAAGTCGAAACGGGGGAGAATCTCTAGGTTTCACCAGAGGACTTATTTACAATACAGCTACTCCTAGATTCTTGGAGAACTAGGTTTCACTGAATCTCACAAGAACATAATTGCAGAAGCAGGCAGCATGGCCTCGTGGCAAGAGCATGGGCCTGGGAGTCAAAGGACCTGGACTCTAATCCCAGCTCCACCACATGTCTACTTTGTGACCTTGGGCAAACCACTTAACTTCCCAGGGCCTCAGTCACCTCACCTGTAAAAATGGGGATGAAGACTGCGAGCCCCATGTGGGACATGGACTGTGCCCCATCCAATTAGTCTGTATCTACCTCAGCACTAAGTACACTGCCCGGCACATAGTAAATTTTTAGCAATCACCATACCAAAAAAAGAAGAGTTCCTGGAAATGGGGGTTATTTTTATTGTTCCTGAATCGAGAATATTCTTAAACATAATTGAGATCTCCGAGGAGAAGCTCCAGAAGCCACGTGGACAGAGGAAATGTGGGAGCAGGATGGAACGCTTTCTCCCCAAGCTTCCTGCAGCCGGCCCTGGGACAGAGGTGGTGGGCTAGTCTCCAATGAACCTCCCTTTGCCTTCAGAGAGGCTCCTTGACTTTAGAGAACAGGTGATGGCAACAATCGGGGTGAAGAGATTTGGGGAACACTAGATAGAAGGTCCCCAATCTGCTAGATCCAGGAAAAGAAGAACTCAGGATTCAGCAGAAGTTAACAGGGATCAGAGCGCTCCTAAGATGACAACTAGAGGCTATTTCTGCTGCTTTTAGGACTGAGAACCCTGGATTACTTCACATTTACCTAAAAGCTGCAGCAGATGGAGCAGGGCTTCTGGGCCCTGTGCAACCCTCTGGTGCTAGAAGAGGGTGCAAGTGGTGGGGGTTGGGGAGGGAAAGGGAAAGGGTAGGGAGGGAGGGAGGGAAAAAGGGGAGAGAGGGAGGAAGTACCAGAAGCCAATGGAGGATTTTGAGGAGAAATGTGGGCCAAGGGGGGATGGATCAGGATCTGTGCAGCAGCACATGGTATAGATTGAAGCTAAAGGCTGGGAAATCAGCAAGAAGGCCAATGCAATAGGCAAGCTGAGGCAAGATCAGAACTCCTACCAGGGTGATGTCCAGGAAGGGACAAATCTGGAAGATGCTGAGCAGGATTTCACAGTAAATCAGATGTGTTGGATGATGGCAGAGAGCCAAAGATACCAAACCTGTGGGCTTCTGGGATGAGAAGGGTGATGTCAACTGAGATGGGAGGTAGGGGCACTAAGGATTTTCAGGAGAGAGTTAAGGTCTAGAACAATTGTTGGAGGCAATGGGCATGGGAACTGATGAGGGAGGAAAAGCAGTGTTGCTGAGTGGATGAGAGGATAGAGTTATAACAGGGGAGGATGAATTCGAAGGAGTGAAATCATCTTGGTGCCTGGATTTCCACTCACAGCAATTTGAGGTCCGATAGCAGCACCAGAGGAAGCATACTTTGGAGGTGATGATCTAAGTCTGGAGATTGGAAGTTTGCAAGATTGATAATAATAATAATAATACTGGTATGTGTTAAGCGCTTACTATGTGCCAAGCACTGCTCTAAGCGCTAAGGTAGATACAAGGTAATTAGGTTGTCCCACATGGGGCTCACAGTCTTAATCCCCATTTTATAGATGAGATAACTGAGGCATAGAGAAATTAAGTGACTTGCCTAAAGTCACACAGCTGACAAGTGGCAGGGCCAGGATTAGAACCCATGACCTCTGACTCCCAAGCCCAGGCTCTTTCTGCTAAGCCATGCTGCTTCTCATAGCTATGCTTCTTCTCATTGCCACACTGTTTCTCATATGGAGGGCCACGGGTGCAAGGGTGTTGAGTTCAGTAGAGAGGGTAAAGTTGAGGGCGGGGCAATGGGCATCAAGAGAGAGGAGATTGGGTAAGGAAGCCCAACGAGGCATGTTGGTATGGGATAAGGGCTGGGGGGCAGGGTCTAGAGATTAAAGTTGAGGGAGATGACAATTTTGTAGAGGAAAACTACTATGTGGGATAAAAGGCAAAGAGGAGGCTAGGAGGTTGTAATCGAGGAGTGTGATTTTATAGTTGGTGAGCGTAGAAATGATATAACAAGTGAAAAAGAAATCCAGTGTGTGTCCAAGTTGGTGTCTCTCCAGATCACACTCCTGTCCCAGTGAACAAAGCTTCTTCTCTAACTCGACTCACTCCCTGGACTCCACGATCCTAAATTGATAGCCCTCTTGACAAAGGTCTGCTCACTGCATCCTGCTTACTATAGCCTAGTGAAAAGAGAACGGGTCTTGGAGACAGAGGACCTAGGTTCCAATCCCAGCTCTGGCTATGTACCTGCTTTGTGCCTCAGTTTCCTCATCTGTAAAAATGGGGATAACATCCTACACTCTTCCACCCACTTAGACTGTGAGCCTGATGGTATTTATTGATATTATGTCTACCCCACTCTTTAGAACAGTGCTTTCTTCTTATTATTAATATGGTATTTATTAAGTGCTTACTATGTGCCAAGCACTGTTCTAAACGCTGGGGTATATACAAGGTGATCAGGTTGTCACATTAATCAGGTTGTCCCACGTGGGGTTCACAGTTTTAATCTCCATTTCACAGGTGAGGGAACTGAGGCACAGAGAAGTTAAGTGACTTGCCCAAGGTCACACAGCAGACAAGTGGTGGGACCGGGATCAGAACCCACGACTTCTGACTCCCAAGCCCTTGCAACTAAGCCATGCTGCTTCTCATGTAATAGTAATATTATTGCTATTACTAATAATAATAATAGTCTCCATCTTTGGTGACCACAAGAGGGAGCAAACTACAGAAGAAAAGATTCTCGTTTGAGAAAGTGTTGCGGCCAACCCTTAGACATTCTGTCGAGGAAAAGAGCATTTCAACTAATGATACAAAATCTTGTTGAAGACACCGAGCGAGAGATAGGCAGTGAGTGAGCTCTAAGAGGTGACTGAGATTCAAATTTACCTGACTCGAAATTCAGGGAGCCATTTCATATGTCTACGATTTATTTGTAGATTGGAATCAGAAAACTGTAAGAAAAGCAATTGAGCTGATTCTCTAGGTGAGGTAGAGGAGAATGAAGGGAGGCCCAGTTTAAGTCAAATTCTATTGTCGATGCCTTTTCAGGGAGACCCAATTCAACCAGTGGATTTATTGGGTGTTTGCTATGTGCAGGGAGCACGGTCTGGTGCAAGTTTCAGTGTGGTTGCTGCCTTTATGCCTGGTTTGCTTATTTTCAATGCCCGGCTTCCCTTCCACAGCAGATGCTACTGCTGCTGCTGAATTCCGTGGCTTGCAAGTGGCAGTAATGTTTATCCGGCTTTGGGAGGGAGGTACCGTCACTCTGCAATACACAGAGCGGTCAGAGCTTCCCCTGGAAAACTGCTTAGGTAGTGGTGGAAATAGTAGAAGCAGTAGCGTGGCTTAGTGGAAAGAGACCGGGCTTGGGAGTCAGAGGTCGTGGGTTCTAATCCCAGCTCTGCCACTTGTCTGCTGTGTGACCTTGGGCAAGTCACTTCACTTCTCTGTGTCTCAGTTACCTCATCTGTAAAAATGGGGATTTAAAAATAAAAAAAAAAGGGAGCCCTATGTGGGACAATCTGATTACCCTGTATCTACCCCAGTACTTAGAACAGTGCTCAGCACATAGTAAGTGCTTAACAAATACCATAATTATTATTGGTAGTAGTAGTAATGGTAGTAGCAGCAATAGTAGTAATAGCATTTAATAAATGTTTGTTATGTGCAAAGAAATCAAGCATAATTATTGAGTGCTCACTGTACTAAAATTTGGGAAAGAGTATACATGTGGAAATTAGAAACTATAATAATAATAGTGGTGGTATTTGTTAAGTGCTTACTATGTGCAAAGCACTGTTCTAAGCACTGGAGGGGTACAAGCTGATCAGGATGTCCCACTTGGGGCTCACAGTTTTAATCCCCATTTTACAGATGAGGTAACTGAGGCACAGAGAAGTTAAGTGACTTGCCCACAGTCACACAGCTGGCAAGCGGCGGAGCCGGGATTAGAACCCATGACCTCTGACTCCCAAGCCCGGGCTCCCTCCACTGAGCCAGGCTGCTTCCTTGTCCCCAGAGGGGCTCACAATCTAGGACTATTGGTACGAGCAACTTCGATATACTTCCTTCGCTTAATGATGTGTGTCATGTCATCCCAATACACCGTGTGTCTGGTGGGCTAGTGTGATGAATCAATAAATTAAGAAGAAGCATGGCCTAGTGGAAAGAGGAGGGGCTTGGAAGTCAGAGGACCTGGGTTTTAATCCCTGCTCCTCCACCTGTCTGCTTACTTGGGCAAGTTGCTTCATTTCTCTGTACCTCAGATACCTCTGTAAAATGGGGATTAAGGTTGTGAGGCCAATGTGGGACATAGACTGTGTCCAACCTGATTATCCCCAGCGCTTAGTACAGTGCCAGCACTTAAATACTATACATGTTTTTTTAAATCAATGGTATTTATTGAGCAGTTACTGTATGCTGTGCACTGTACTAAAAACTTGGGAGAATACCATAAAACAGAGCTGACAGATACGTTCCCTATCTAAGAGGTGTCCTGTTTGTGTCAGTGGTCTATATTCTAGTGGTGGGGGAAGAGGGTATAACAATAACCCATGGAATTAGGTTTATAGAGTCTATCTCTTTCGGGCATATTTACCAGGCTCAGCTGGAGCAAAATTTAGACACATTACAGCTCTTCCCTCCTGACTTTCCCCTTTCACGGTGCTTTGTGGGGGCGTGGAGTGAGAGCTCAAGGCTGGGGAGGGTCACGGTGAAGAGTCGAGCTATCCGTATGCCACGTGACTGGATTAAGAGAAGCAGCGTGGCTCAGTGGAAAGAGCCCAGGCTGTGGAGTCAGAGGTCATGAGTTCGAATCCCAGCTCTGCCACTTGTCAGCTGTGTGACTGTGGGCAGGTCACTTCACTTCTCTGTGCCTCAGTTTCCTCATCTGTAAAATGGGGATTAAGACTGTGAGCCCCACATGGGACAACCTGATTCCCTTGTGTCTACCCCAGCGCTTAGAACAGTGCTCTGCACATAGTAAGCGCTTAACAAATACCAGCATTATTATTACATTATTATCACAGGGGTGCACATTTGCCCTCATCTGATCCATGATCCTAGCAAGGATCTCTTCTCAACTCTCCAAGACCCAAGCCTGAATACCATGACCTAGAGGCCAAGAAGCAGCGTAGCCTAGTGGAAAGACCACAGGCCTAGGAGTCAGAGGAGCTGGGTTTTAAGCCCGGCTCTGCCCCTTGTCTGTTATGTGACCTTGGGCAAGTCACAAACTTCTCTGTGCCTCAGTTCCCTCATCTGTTAAATGGGAATTCAACACCTGCTCTCCTTCTTACCTGAACTGTGAGCCTCATGTGGAACAGGGACTGTAATAGACTTGAATATCTCGTATCTACCCCAACGCTAAGTACAGTGTTTGACAATATAGTAAAGTGCTAAAATATTATTATTATTATTATTATTGTCATTATTTTTATTATTATTAATCATCATCATCATTAATATTAGCTCTGCTCAGGTGAACCTAAAACTACTGTCTTCTCAGTAGAGAGGCAGCAAGGCTTAGTGGAAAGAGCCCAGGCTTGGGAGTCAGAGGTCTTGGGTTCTAATCCCGGCTCTGCCACTTGTCAGCTGTGTGACCTTGGGAAAGTCACTTAACTTCTCTGTGCCTCAGTTACCTCATCTGTAAAATGGGGATGAAGACTGTGAGCCCTATGTGGGACAACCGGATTAACTTGTATGTACCCCAGTGCTTAGACAGTGCTTGGCACATAGTAAGCGCTTAACAAATACCAACATTATTATTATCATGACTCCCCCAAAACCAAACTGGGTTTTAAACTTTCTAGACCGCAAACTCGTTGTGGTAGGGAATATGTCTGTTCATTGTTGTATTGTACTCTTCCAAGCGCTGAGTACAATGCTCCGCACACAGTAAGCGCTCAATAAATACAATTGAAAGAGGAAAGTTTTTAAAGCTCAGGAACAGGGGAAAAATGGAAGAATCATTTATAACTGTGACACCCTATATTTGTGTTCCAGAGTTGACCCATTTCCAACTGACAGCTCAGAAGGCTTTTTCCTGGAGCGAGTTTAAAATAGTAAAGAGTAAACTGGAGCACTGTTTTTTTTTTTCCAGTGCACAGAATTGTAAAAAGAGAAGAATATCAGCAGTGAGTTAACAATAAAAATGGATTGATGGAAAAAAGTGATTTGTAAACACAATAGGATGTTGGCCATGGCAATTTCAATCGTGAAATTCATGAGTTTCCTAATCGATCATATTTATTGAGTGCTTAAGTGTGCAGAGCACTGTTCTAAGTGCTTGGAGAGTACAATATAATAATGAACAGACATAGTCCCTGCGCACAACAAGCTTACAGTCCTGACAGACTCTGAATTGAAGAGGTGCAGCCAAGCAGACTATTTTCAGAGCTAAGCAGGAAGTGGCTACTTGAAATTTGATTAATTTTGAGTTTAGCACGTGAAATCAATATTTTACTGCTAGCTCCACTGCCCAGATTTTCCTCTGCTAAAAATAGTTGAATAATTTCACTGAGGTTGGATTCCTCCTATCCAGAAACTGGGGAGCGGCGCTACAGAAAACTAGATGACGCAGATAAAAAATTGAGCTGATTTTTATTAATCATTTATTATCTCTAGCCCAGCCTAATGGAAAGGGCATGGGTCTGGGAGTCAGAAGCCTTGAATTCTAATCGTGACTTTGTCACTTGCCTCCTGTGTGACCCCTGGGACTTTGATTAATGGTGCTGAGTGAGTTGTTGTTCAAAATATCAAAACTGGGCTTGAGACTTGATTCTCACTAAGGGGTAGGTGATGATGGATTTATTAAGGGGGGGAATCTGGGTAGAAAAGGACCTTCAAGGTCTTCTTTTGGAGCCAGACTCTGATCCAGGCAGAGGGAGAGCTGCGAGATATGTAAGCCCTTTTCTCCCTTAGACTCTGGGGTTATTTCTTGGTATTCTTTCTGGGCTTGTTTCTTTGGCTCAGAGAAGGTGGGAGGCTTCTTGGGCCAAATAGATGTTAAGTCTATACAAGGTAGACACTCAATAAATGTCTTTAGAGAAGCAGCGTGGCTTAGTGGAAAAAGCACGGGCTTGGGAGTCAGAGGTCGCGGGTTCTAATCCCAGTTCTGCCACTTGTCAGCTGTGTGACTCTGGGCAAGTCACTTAACTTCTCTGTGCCTCAGTTATCTCATCTGTAAAATGGGGATTAAGACTGTGAGCCCCATGTGGGACAACCTGATTATCCTGTATCTACCCCAGCGCTTAGAACAGTGCTTGCCACATAGTGAGCACTTAACAAAATAAATACCACTGAGAGTTGAATGTATAAGGTCAAGTATATCTAATGGAAATAATAGAGTCACAGCAAAATTTCCCATCCACGGGGTTAAGAGAACTGAGAGAAAACCCATAATTTGGGAGAAGTGTGAAGGTGTCATCATTATGCTTTGATGTTGCATCGAGCAAAATGCTTGATTCTTCACAACTCCAGGCCAGAATTGCTGATACACCCAAAAAATGACTCAGGTTGGCTTCCCCATTCTGGAGGCCAGGATGAGTCTGGCAGGCCTGGCACAGAAGCAGCAAGGCCTAGTGGATAGAGCACAACCTGGAAGTCAGAAGGACCTGGGTTCTAATCTTGGCTCTGCCACTTGTCTGCTGTGTGACCTTGAGCAAGTCATTTCACTTCTCTGTGTCTCAGTTACCTTGTCTGTAAAATGGGGATTAAGACTGTGAGCCCCATGTGGGGCAGGGACTGTGTCCAACTTGATTAGCTTGTATCTACCTCAGCACTTAATACAGTGCCTGGCATAAAGTAAGGGCTTATCAAATACCATAAAAAAAACCTAGCCCTCTGCTTCTCTTCCTAGTCCAGTCAATGCTGCCCCCTCTTCATTCCCACTGGCTTTCCTTGGAGAGATATGCCTACCTCAGACTTCCTACCGCTTTCCCAACCCCTGCCTTCCCTTAGGTGACAAAGTCGAGGGCAAGGGAGGTGGGGGCTTCCTAAGTCACATTTATTGAGCACTTACTGTATGCAGAGCACTATACTAAGTGCTGGGGAGAGTAATATAACAATATAACAGGAATATAACAATATGTATAATGTTGGTATTTATAAAGCACTTACTATGTGCAGAGCACTGTTCTAAGCACTGGTGTAGATACAGGTAAACAGGTTGTCCCACGTGAGGCTCACAGTTAATCCCCATTTTACAAATGAGGTAACTGAGGCATAGAGAAGTTAAGTGACTTGTCCACAGTCACACAGCTAAGTGGCACATCCGGGATTCGAACCCATGACCTCTGACTCCCAAGCTCGGGCTCTTTCCACCGAGCCACGCCCACAGTGAGTTTACAGCCTAGAGGAGCTACAGTCTAAGCGTTAAGCTAGGGATACTGGCCCCTGCTTCTTTTGCCTACCCTCTTTCAATTGGCCTACCAGGGAATAATCAATCAATCCATGTTATTTATTGAGACCTGTGCGCAGAGTACTTCACTAAGGACTTGGGAGAGTATGTGCACTAGAGATAGTAGTCACAATCCCTGCCTTCCAGGAGTTTTCGATCTAGTTGGGGAGACAGACGATAAAACAAATTACAAGATAGGAAAAAGGTTGCTAACCCCTGGTTTTGCTCTGGGGGACAGTGTTACCTTTAGACCCTGCGAAACCAAGGGGGAAATGTAGTCGTAGGTGACCGATGGTTCTTAAAGAGACTGTAAGCTCTTTGTGCACAGGGAATGTGTCTGTTTATTGTTATATTGTACTCTCCAAGCTCTGCGCACAGTAAGCGCTCAATAAACACGACTGAATGAAGAGCATCTTCCGTGGAATATCTGAGGGGAGCCATATTTCTGATCAGCTATGAAGCCAATCCCAGATATTTCCCCAAGAAGGCTTCTTGCTGCAGCATCCAGCCCATCCCTGGCCAATACTGGGCAATGCAGCAGCGTTAGCCTACTGCAATGTGCATAGGCCTGGGAGTCAAAGGACCTGGGTTCTACTCCCGACTCTGTCACTTGCCTGTTGTGTGACCTTAGTCAAGTCACTTGACTCTTCTGTGTCTCAGTTTGCTCATCTGTAAAATGGGGATATGATACCCCTTCTCCCTTCTAATGATACCCATTCTCCCTTCTACTTACACTATGAACCCCATGTGAGCCGATTATTGAGTCTGACCCGATTATTCTATATTTACCCTGCCCACTTAGCATAGTGCTTGGCACATAGTTAGCACTTAACAAATACCAAATTTATTATTACCTGTTATCCTCTTCTCTGACCAGCCTCCCAGAAGAACCACCCCTACCTACAAATAGTAATGATAATGATGGCATTTGTTAAGTGCTTACTATGTGCCAGGCACTGTTCTAAACACTGGGGTGGATGCAAGCCAATCAAGTTGGACACAGTTCCTATCCCATGTGGAATTCAGAGTCTTAATCCCCATTTTACAGATGAGGTAACTGAGGCACAGAGAAGTGAAGTGACTTGCCCAAGGTCACACAGACAGCAAGTCATGGAACTGGTATTAGAACTCATGTCCTTCTGACTGTCAGGCCAGTGCTCGACCCACTATGCCATGCTGCCTCTCCAGCACATTCCAGAGAGTGGTGTCCCTTGTGACTGTAAGCTCTCTGTAGGCAGGGAATGTGCCTACCAGCTCTCTTATAGTGGACTCTCCTAAGTGCTTAGTGCAGTGCTCTGCACTCAGTAAGTGCTCCTGACTTAGTGGAAAGAGCACCGGCCTAGGAGTCAGACAGTCATGGGTTCTAATCCTGGCTCCACCACATCTCTGCTGTGTGACCTTGGATAAGTCACTCACTTCTCTGGGCCTCATTTACCTCATCTTTAAAATGGGGATGAAGAGTGTGAGCCCTATGTGGGACAGGGACAGTGTCTGACCTAACTTGAATCTACCCCACCACTTAGAACAGTGTTTGGCACATAGTAAGTGCTTAACGTGAGCTTGTGTGGGCAGGGAAAGTGGCTGTTTATTGTGGTAGTGTACTCTCCCCAGCAACTAGTGCAGTGCTCTGCACACAGTAAGCGTTCAATAAATACGATTGAATGAATGAATTAATTAAATACCATTGATTGAGTGATTGGAGAGAGCAAACTGGACAGAAAACAAGCCCCCCCCCCAAATGTTCCTTAGAACCTACCAGCAGAGCAAATGCAGGTGAAATTGTCCCCGTCGTGCTTCTGACTTGCATCAATACAGGTGCCGTTGTTCTGGCAGGGTTTTCCTTGGCAGGCATCAAACTCTTCACAGAAATCCCCCACGTAATGGTCCTCGCACTCGCAGGAAAATGTGGCCTAGGAAAGCACACTGAGTCGATTAATCTGGGGTGGCCCAAATTGACTGTTCAGCTCTGATCCTGAGGGATCAGAAACACGCCCTCTTCTCAGGCTAACTGGGCAAAGTGGCTGTTCCTTCACCACCAGTAGGCTGGTCCTTGGGCCCAACCGTGGGCTTTTCAGGAGATTTTCTCAAAATAATGAAATGGGAGAGAAACAACATGGCCTAGTGGAGAAAGCATGGACCTAGGAGTCAGAATAATAATAATACTAATTATTATAGTTTTTGTTGAGCACTTACTTTGTGCTAAGGACTGTTTTAAGCACTGGGGTAGATACAAGGTAATCAGGTTGTCCCATGTAGGGCTCACAGTCTTTATTCTCATTTTATAAATGAGGTAACTGAGGCATGGAGAAGTGAAGTGATTTGCCCCAGTTCACACACCAGACAAGAGGCGGACCCGGGATTAGAACCCATGACCTTCTGACTCCCAGGTCCGTGCTCTACCCACTCTGTTACAAAGGGCCTGGGTTCTAATCTCAGCCCCGCCACCTGTCTGCTGTGTGACCTTGGACAAGTCACTTCACTTCTCTGTGCCTCAATTATCTCATCTGTAAAACGGTGATTGAGACTGTGGGACAGTGACTGTGTCCAACCTAATCAACTTGTATCCACCCCAGTGCTTTGTTTAATGCCCGACATATAGAATGAACTTAAAAAGGACATTAAAAAGTTGCTCTAACTGAACTTAAAAAAAATTTCTGAACAACAATAATAATCGTGCTATTTGTTAAGTGCTTACTATGTGCCAGGCACTGTACTAAGTACTGTGATAGATACAAGGTAATTGGGTTGGTTACATTAGAACTTAGAGTGGGTAGAAAATTAGAACTTTGTGTAGGAAAATCCAATTTACCTACTCAAAGTTCTAATTTTCCAAATAAAGCAGGAAAGCAAACGTTTTGTTCAAGGTTTTACAGTGCTGAAGGCAAAGTTACATTTCAAGATTCAGTGCATTCAAAAATGCTACGATGACTTAAGAAACAAATAGTTTGAATTGGTTCAGTTTAGCAACAGTGCAGAATGAAAGGGATTGCTCCCCCAAAGTGATTCTTACCCAGGAATGAGCATTTAATGAACTTCTTAATCATACTTTTTAAGAGTTTATGCCAAACACCCTACTAAAGCTGGGGTGGATACAAGCAAATTGGGTTGGACACAGTCCCTGTCCCATATAAGGCTCAGAGTCTCAATCCCCATTTTACAGATGAGGTAACTGAGGCACAGAGAAGTGAAGTGACTTGTCCAAGGTCAGGAAGCAGATAAGTGGCACACTGGAGATTAGAATCCAGGTTCTACTGACTCCCAGGCCCATGCTCTATCCACTAGAGGTCATGGGTTCTAATTCTGACTCCGCCATGTGGGACATACTGATAATCTTGTATCTACCCCAGCTCTTAGAACAGTGCTTAGAACATAGTGAGCACTTAACAAATACCATCATTATTACTATCCACTAAGCCAAGCTGCTTCTACTAAAACACTAATATTAAACTATTACCACCTCAGCTCAGGCGGTCGGATAAATTCGTGGGTCTACTTTCACGGATCTGGGAGCCAGAGGATCTGGGTTCCAATATGGCCTCCACCACTTCTCTGATGTCTGACCTTGGGCAAGCCACTTAACTTCTCTGTTTCCTCACCAGTAAAATAGGGGTTCAATACCTGTTCTCCCTCCTACTTAGATGATGAGCCCCATGTGAGACGGGACGGTATCTGGTCTGATTAACTTGTATCTACCCCAGTGCTTAGAACAGTGCTTGATGTATAATAAGCACTTAACCCTACACCATATAAATTTTTTAAAAAGCTTGTCCCTAAAACAGAACATTCACAGCTGCGGGGAGTGGATCCTCTGTGTGCCAACAGAGAATACCTGGGCTCAGATGGAAGAGTCAAGTAGTTAGACTGTGAGCCCCAAGTGGGACAGGGACTGTGTCCATCAATCAATCCATTAATCAATTGTCTTTATTGAGTGCTTATTACATGGAAGGCATTGTACCTTGTACTTGAGAGAGTACAATACAACTTGGTGTCATCTTTGACTCGGCTCTCTCATTCACCCCACACATCCAATCCGTTACCAAAACCTGCCTGTCTCACCTTTATAATGTCGCCAAGATCCGCCCTTTCCTCTCTACCCAAAGGGCTATCTTACTGTTACAGGCTCTCATAATATCCTGGCTGGACTATTGCATCAGCCTTCTCTCTGATCTCCCTTCCTCCTCTCTCGCCCCGCTCCAGTCTATTCTTCATTCCATAGCCCGGCTCATCTTCCTGCAGAAACGTTCTGGGCATGTCTCTCCCCTTCCTAAAAACCTCCGGTGGTTGCCTATCAACCTCCACATGAAACAAAAACTTCTCACTCTAGGCTTCAAGGCTCTCCATCACCTTGCCCCTTCCTACCTCTCCTCCCTTCTCTCTTTCTACTGCCCATCCTGCACGCTTCGCTCCTCTGCCGCCCACCTCCTCACCGTCCCCCATTTTCGCCTATCCCGCCATCGACCCCTGGGCCACGTCCTCCCGCTGTCCTGGAATGCCGTCCCTCCTCACCTCTGCCAAACTAATTCTCTTCCCTTCTTCAAAACCCTACTTAGAGCTCACATCCTCCAAGAGGCCTTCCCAGACTGAGCTTCCCCTTTTCCCTCTGCTCCCTCTGCTCCTCCTCTACCCCCCTTCACCTTCCCTCAGCTAAGCCCTCTTTTCCCCTCTTTCCCTCTGCTCCTCCCCCTCTCCCTTCCCCTCCCCTCAGCACTGTGCTCGACCGCTCAATTGTATATATTTTCATTACCCTATTTATTTTGTTAATAATAATAATAATAATAATGATGGTATTTGTTAAGCGCTTACTATGTGCAGAGCACTGTTCTAAGCGCTGGGGTAGACACAGGGGAATCAGGTTGTCCCACGTGGGGCTCACAGACTTCATCCCCATTTTACAGATGAGGTAACTGAGGCACAGAGAAGTGAAGCGACTTGCCCACAGTCACACAGCTGGCAAGTGGCAGAGCCGGGATTTGAACTCATGACCTCTGACTCCAAAGCCCGGGCTCTTTCCACTGAGCCACGCTGCTTGATGTACATCACCTTGATTCTATTTATTGCTATTGTTTTAATGAGATGTTCATCCCCTTGATTCTATTTATTGCTATTGTTTTTGTCTGTCTGTCTCCCCCAATTAGACTGTAAGCCCATCAATGGGCAGGGACTGTCTCTATCTGTTGCCAATTTGTACATTCCAAGCACTTAGTACAGTGCTCTGCACATAGTAAGTGCTCAATAAATACTATTGAATGAATATAACAGACATATTCCCTGCCTACGTCAAGCTAGAGGAGCTTAGAGTCTCCTGATTACCTTGTATCTATCCCAGTGATTATCTATTTTGTTTGCCACATAATAACAGCTTAAGAAATATTACTATTATTATCACCATCATCATTCACTCACATGGCTTCAACCACCACCTCTACGTGGTCGACACCCAAATCTACATCTCCAGCCCTGGTCTCCCTCCCTCTCTGCAGTCTTGTATTCCCTCCTGCCTTCAAGAGAACTCTATTGGATGTCCTGCTGTCACCTCAAGCTTAACATGTCCAAAACAAAGCTTTTTACCTTCCCACCAAACCCTGTCCTCCCCCCATAACTTTCCCATCACTGTAGATGGGACCACCATCCTTCCTGTCTCACAAGCCCACCTTTGCATCATCCTTGGGTTGCCTCAAGAAAAAACTCCTCACTCTTAGCTTTAAAGCACTCCATCACCTTGCCCCCTTTAACCTCACTTCCCTTCTCTCCTTTTACAGCCTAGCCCGCACATTCCACTCCTCTGCCACTAACCTCTTCACTGTACTGCAATGACTGTGAGCCTGTTGTTGGATAGGGATTGTCTCTATCTGTTGCCAAATTGTACTTTCCAAGTGCTTAATACAGTGCTCTGCACACAGTAAATGCTCAATAAATACAATTGAATGAATGAATGAATCCTTAACTTCTCTGTCTGATTCAACCCACATATTCAATTCATTACTAAATCCTGTCAGTTCGACCTTCACAACATAGCTAAAATCCACCCTTTTCTCCCCATCCAAACTGTTACCATATTAAACCAATCACTTATCTTATCCCACTTTGATTACTGTATCAGCCTCCTCATTGACCTCCTTGCTGGTTTTCTCCACTCCAGTCCCTATTTCACTCTGCTGAACAGATCATTTTTCTACAAAAACATTCAGTCCATGTTTTCCCACTCCTCAAGAAACTCTAGTTGTTGCCCATCCACCTCTGCATCAAACTAAAATTTATCACCATTGCCTTTAAAGCACTCAATCACCTTGCCCCCTCCAACCTCATCTTGCTACTCTCCTACTGCAACCCAGCCAGCACACTTCATTCCTCTAGTGCTAACCTTCTCACTGAATCTCAATCTCATCTATCTCACCACTGACTCCTCACCTAGGTCCTGCCTTTGTCCTGGAACACCCTCCCTGATCAAATCCAACAGATGATTACTCTCCCCTGCCTTCAAAGCCTTAATGAAGACACATCTCCTCCAAGAGGCCTTCCCTGACTAAGCCCTCCTTTCCTCTTTTCACATTGCCTTCTAATGCCCTGACTTGCTCCCTTTATTAATCCCCCCTCCCAGCCCCACAGCACTTATGCGCATATTCATTCAATCGTATTTCATTCAATCATATTTATTGAACACTTACTGTCTGCAGAGCACTTTACTAAGTGCTTGGGAGAGTACAATATAATAAACATATACATTCCCTGCCCACAAGCTTACTGTCTGTAATTTATTTAACATCTGTTTACCCTCTAGACTATAAGCTTGTTATGAGCAGTGAATGTGTCAATTGTTATACTCTACTCTCCCAGTGCCTAGTAAAGTGTTCTACGAACAGTAAGTGCTCAGTAAATACGACTGAATGAATGACTGAATGAACATTCTGGAACTGAATTTCAACCTTGGAGAGGGGGCAGGCTCATCTCTCTTAGAAGCTAGGGAGTTAAACTCATTGTAGGCAGGGAATGTGTCTGCTAACTCAGTTGTATTGTACTCTCCCCAAGCATTTTGTACAGTGTTCTGCATTTGCTAACTGCTCAATAAATATTAATTCATTCATTCAATAGTATTTATTGAGCGCTTACTATGTGCAGAGCACTGTACTAAGCGCTTGGAATGTACAATTTGGCAACAGAGAGAGACAAATATCATTGATTGACTGATAAAACTTTTGGTTAGCGATGGTTGACTATAGTTTCCCACCAAAAGAGAAAACTTTTGATTTTTAATGGCCTTTCTTCTGGGTTCCTTTTGATGATATCCTTCCAGTCCCTCAAGGAAAGTTAAATATCACTGAGTTTATCTTGGATGTGATAAGCTCATGAAAATATAAAACTCAGTTATAATTACTGGCAACCTGATTCTCCAGTGATTAAACAGACACTTTTCATGTATGCATCACAGTTTCAAAGATAATTTCATTATTGGTGAATTAAAAGTTTGAAGAATGATAATAAGCATTGACATTAAAGTAAAAGATAATTCAAAATTTCCCAAAATTGCTGCTTAATTTTTAAGAAAATTGCTAAAGACTTATATGATAGAGTAGTTTTAAGAGAGTTTATAGGCTACTCCTGTTATTAATAATAATAAAAACCTATAGGGGCTAATGCACGAGTTAATCTCGGGGAAGGCATTATTTTATCATTTTTTTTTTAATTCCAAAATTCTAACTGCAGCTCCCTCAACAAGGCAACTGTGATTGGTTTTACACAGAAGATAATATTCTTTGCTTTAATCAAAAATAAGTCTTGGAAACGGAAGGAATCAGTAGTAAGCTGTTGGATCAGCCTGCATTAACAAGTGATGGTATTCTACCAGTTACGCGGATTCACCCTTCAATATAGTGCTCTGCCAATTCTTTATGAAGTACATGGCAACTAGATAATTAAGGAAATCACACGGAAATGTTCTAAAATGGCTTGTTCTATAATCAATAAGTGGTGGTTATGTGAATGCCCAGAAAAAGAATGGACTCATGGGTCATTTAAGGAGTCGGTACACAGAGGGAAAGGAACAAATGGTTCATGCATTGGTTTATGAAGATTCTTCCATACCCTTTTTATAAATGGTACTTGTTAAGCATGTTCTACGTTTCAACTCTTCTAAGCACACAGTCTAAGTATGTGGAAGAATAGGTATTTCGTTCCTGTTTTATAACTGAGGAAACTGAGGCCCATAGAAGTTAAGTGACTTGTCCAAGGTCACACAGCAGTCAAGTGACAGAATGGGAATTAGAACTCAGGTCCTTTGAGTCGCAGCCCCATACTCTTTCCCTTAGGCCATGCTGCTTCCCTATTACTCTTCCATAAGTACTCTTCTTCTAAAACAGTGCCAGGAAAGTCCAGAAAGATTCAGTATTATTATTATTGCCACCGATTGGCCCCTGAGCTTCCCGACTTATTGGCAGATGCAGAATTACATTTACTGAAATGATTGTGATTCTGGATTTTAATTTAATTTTTAATTATGTTATTCATCTCCAATAACACTTCGCCTTTAGAGACACAAGAACTGGCAGATGGGTGAAAAGAGACTCTTGTATAAATCAGGCAATTAATCATAAAGCAACTGGTAGTCATACAACAGATGAAAAACAGTATCAATCAATCCATCATATTTACTGAGCATTTACTGTGGGCAGAGCACTGTACTAAGTGCTTATTTATATTAATTCTTGTCTCTCCCTCTAGACTGTAAGCTCATTGCAGGCAGGGAATGTGTCTGTTATATTGTTATACTGTACTCTCCAAAACACTTAAAACTGTACACAATAAGCACTCAATGAATACTGGCTGAGTGATTGGGAGAGTACAATATAGCAGAGTTGATAGACACACTCCCCACCCACAAGGAAATCAATCAACATTTTCTATGTGCAGAGCACTGAATTAAGCACTTGGGAGAGTATAATATAACAGAATTAACAGACATGTTCCTTTCCCATAATGAGTTATGGTTTAGAGATGAGCTGAGTCTAGAGACGAACTTACAGTCTAGAGACAAGCTTAGTCTAGAGACAAGCTTGGTCTAGAGACGAGTTTACAGTCTAGTGATGAGCTTAGTCTAGAGATGAGCTTACAGTCAAATAATAATAATGGTATTTGTTAAGCGCTTTTCTAGAGATGAGCTTACAATCTAGAGATGAGTTTACAGTCTAGAGATGAGTTAAGCCAGAGATGAGCTTAGCCAGAGATGAGCTTACAGTCTAGAGATGAGCTAATGGTCTAGAGATGAGTTTATGATGCAGAGAAGAGCTTAGCCTAGAGATGAGCTTACAGTTAAGAGATGAGTTTAACCAGAGATGAGCTTAGACAGAGACAAGCTTACAGTCTAGAGATGAGCTAACCATCTAGAGATGAGTTTACGATGTAGAGAAGAACTTAGTCTAGAGATGAGCTTACAGTCTAGAGATGAGTTTAGCCAGACATGAGCTTAGCCAGAGACGAGCTTAGCCAGAGATGAGCTTACAGTCTAGAGACAAGCTAACGATCTAGAGATGAGTTTACGATGTAGAGAAGAGCTTAGTCTAGAGATGAGCTTACAGTCTAGAGACGAGTTTACAGTCTGGATTTGAGCTTACAGTCCATAGAGGCAAGCTTGGAGTCTAAAGATTGAATGAATGAATGAATAAAGATTATATGACAAATCCATGATGGGGTCCCTTCCTCTGAACCTACGTTATGAAACCCAGTCAGTGTTTATTCATTCTATCATATTTATTGAGTGCTTACTATGTGCAGAGCACTGTACTAAGCACTTAGAAAGTACATATTCCAGCCCCCTTCACAGACTACAGATATTTTTAGAAATCCAATTGCTTAAGCATATTTTTGATTTGCTATGTCTCTATTTACCTGTGATGGTTTTGTGGTACATTTTCCTTTTCCAGAACATGGCAAGTCACGTGCAGTGCTTTCCACTGGCAGGCAGGTGCTGTTCTTTACTACCACAGTCAAACGCAGTGCCACAATGCATTTAGTGACTGAATCATTCACAAAACCTAGGAAGAAAATTGGATAGCTGTTAATTTAAAATGAAGACAGAGAAGTAGTCCCATACCGGAATAACAATAAAGTTTCAAATTAAATAGAAGTAGCATTCAGAGTCAACTGACATAAGTACAAAAGGCCATATGCAATGCTGAAACGAAGTCATCCATCTGACTCCAGAGGAGGGAGCCAAGTCAGTCAGTAATCAAATTTATTGGGTATTTACTGTGTGCAGAGCACCATGCAAAGCACTTGGGAGAGTTCGATACAACAATAAATGGACACATTCCCTGTCCAATACAACAATAATGGACAAGTCTAGAGGGGGAGAAAGACATTTATTTAAATAAAGAAATTACAGATATATAAATTACAAAAGTTAGAGGAATCATGTGATGAAGCCTGCTGTCCTTGACAACCACTTTCATGGTAACGATTACACCTCTCTGCATCTTTAACTCTTTGCTCTATTATCCATATATCTATGGATTTCCTAACAGTTTTACTTTTTCCTCCCTAACACCCTCAACTCTTGCCTTTAATAACCCATTTAAATTTCCTCGTCCATGAATTGAGCCAATTGATATTTTTAGCCTACCCAGGATGTAAACTTTATGTAGACATGGGGTTCTCTATTTGTTCTGCACCTTCAGCCTCTCAAGCACTAATGGGTACCCCAACATCCTGTTGGTGTGGGATCTGGTAAATGCCAAGTTCTCTCTGTCCATGCTTTTCATCATTTTGGGATTTTTTACATGCCATCCTCTTGGTCTCCATATTTCCAGACCAATGAGTCCTAATCTCTTCAGTCGATCCTCATAATTATAATAATGTTGGTATTTGTTAAGCACTTACTATGTGCAGAGCACTGTTCTAAGCGCTGGGGGAGATACAGGGTCATCAGGTTGTCCCACATGAGGCTCACAGTTAATCCCCATTTTACAGATGAGGTAACTGAGGCACAGAGAAGTGAAGTGACTTGCCCACAGTCACAGAGCTGACAAGTGGTGGGTCTGGAATTCGAACCCATGACCTCTGACTCCCAAGCCCGGGCTCTTTCCACTGAGCCACACTGCTTCTCCCCCATCATTCCTGCACTTCTGGTTGCTCTATCATGGCCTTTCTCCACCTCTGGGCACATCCTTTGTAAGATATGGCAACCAGCGCATCACACAGTGTAGTTGCAAGTCTCAGCATTCCACCATGGTGAACTGTTCTTGCTAATACTTAATTTGTGCCAGGAGTTGTCAAGACCTCTGTGATTGACAGATAAGACCTCTAACAGATCTGGGTCTACACTTCAGTGGTGCAAATAAAAATGAAAATTTAAATACCCCTCTAATCAGTTTTCTCACAATACCCGCTTTCTCTCAAGGAGCTCGTCCACCAATCTGGTTTCAGTCACCTCCTTTAGGAGGATGACCCATAAACTTGGATCTCGGGCCCTGTCCTTTCACTTGTTTTGCAAACTTGTATATCTTTCTGCCTATGGACAGCTCCATGTAGATCAATTAATCAATAGTATTTATTGAGTGCTTATTATGTACAGAATACCATACCAAATGCTTGGGAGAGAACAATACAATTGAGTTGATGGACATGTTCCCGGCCCCACAATGTGGTTACAGTCTAGAGTCCAAAAGGGAGAGCACAGGCTTGGGAGTCAGAAAGTCATGGGTTCTAATCCTGGCTCTGCCACTTGTCTGTATGACCTTGGGCATGTCACTTCACTATGCCTCAGTTTCCTTATCTGTAAAATGGGGATTGAGGCTGGGAACCTCATGTGGGACAGGGACTGAGTCCAACCGAATTTGCTTGTATCCATCCCAGCACTTAGTATAGTGCCTGGTGCATAGTAAGCACTTAACAAATATCATCATCATCATCATCTAGAGGAGACAGAAATGAATATAAATAGGTAATTTATACTATGCAATTTGAACATATGTATATAAATGCCGTGGGGTTGAGGGTGGGGCAAATATCAAATGACCAGAGGTCACAAATCCAAGTGCATGACACAGAAAGGTGAGCAGGGGCAGGGGGAAGAGGGTTTAATCAGAGAAGGCCTTTTGGAGGAAATGTCAGCTTAATAATGTTTTGAAAGAGGGGTGACTGAGGGTCTGGCGTATAAGGAGGGGGAGGGAATTCCCAGCTATGGGAGGACATGGAAAAAGGGTCACTGGTGAAATAAAAGAGATATGCATGACCCCACAGACACCATAAACTCAACATGAACAAAAATGACCTCTTCATCTTCTCTAGTAAAGCCTTTTCCCTTTTTTTAATCAGAATTTACTAAGGACTTATCATACAGAAGCACTGTGCTCAGCACTGGGATAGATATGATTAATCAGATCAGATACAGTCCCTGTCCAACCTGGGGCTCAGAATCTAAAAGGTAGGGGGCCCCATTTTTCAGATGAGGAAAATGAAGCAGAGAGAGGTTGAGTAATTTGCCCCAGATCACAAAGCAGGAAAGTGAAAATACTGAGACTAGAACCTGGGCCTCCTGACTCCCGATCAAATATTCCTTCCACTAGGCCAGATGCAGCTCCTCCTGCTTTTCTTTCACTTATTAGAGAATCACCATTCTCACTCACCCTTGGTTCCCCCCTTGGTCATTTTTTTACCCTAGCACCATCAGTGAGAAGCCCTGCCTAGCAGTGGTGAGAGGAAAGGGTTGAACCAACATAACAATGATTCTTGATAAGCTTAACTTTGGGGTGCACACCCAAGAGCACACCAAGCTGAAGACTAATCCTTCCCTTTAAGTAGGCCCAGGAAAATGCTTCTCCGAGTGTCTCTTGAAATGTGAGACCGCCACAAAACCCATTCAGCTCAGAAAATCAGAGCAGGAAAGGCAACTAGGAAGATCTAAACCACCATAGCTGGGTCACAGTTCCTCAATCTGAGATTTCCCTATTCCCACGATGGGACTATGAGCTCCATACTAATGATGGTATTGTTAAGTGCTTACTATGTGCCAAGCATTGTTCTAAGTGCTGGGGTACACACAAGGTAATCAGTTTGTCCCATGTGGGGCTCATGGTCTTAATCCCCATTTTACAGATAACTGAAGCACAGAGAAGTGAAGTGACTTGCCCAAAGTCACACAGCAGATAAGTGGCAGAGCCAGGATTAGAACCCACCACCTCTGACTCCCAAGCCTGAGTTCTTTCCACTAAGCCATGGTGTGGGGCAGAGATTGTGTGATTGACCTGATTAACTTGTAATCAGGTAAGAACAATGCTTGACACATGGTAAATGGTTAAGAAATACCATAAAACCATGAGGATGCTGCTGCTGATAATAATAATGGTGTGGAGATCTTGGAGTAGTGATAATGTCTACCAAGTCTATTGTACTGTATGCTCCTAAACACTTAGTACAGTGCACTGCAAACAGTAAGTGCTCAATAAATACCATTGATTGCTTTTTTAATGGTTTTTGTTAAATGCTTACTACACGTCAGGGACTGTACTAAGTTCTGGGGTAGATTCAAGATCATCAGGTCCCATCTGGGGCTCACAGTCTAAGTAGGAGGGAGAACAGAGAATGAATCCCCATTTTGCAGATGAGGGAACTGAGGCACAGAGAAGCTAAGTGACTTGCCCAAGGTCACACAGTGGCAAATTGCAGAGCCAGGATTAGAATGCAGGTCCTCTGACTCCAGTCCCACACTCTTTCCACTAGGCCACATTGTTTCTCGCTCCCTGGTAGGCAAGCCAAGATGGACCAGTGGGCTCTCCCTTCTGGAATTTGATCCACTTGGACCAGAAACTGCATGTGGCTTCTCTCTCTAGCCAGATCTGCTTCTGTCGGGGTAAGGCACAAGAGTCGTCAATGTGGACAACTATAATAGCAGCGGGCTGTGCAACAGCGTCTGCACTGCTTGTTGTGGGAGCAGGGAACCCTGTTGTATTGTACTCTCCCAAGCACTTAGTACAGTGTTCTCCACACAGTAAGTGCTCAATAAATACAATTGATTAATTACAGTAGCATGGGCTTCCATGAAGGCAACCAACTCCTTTGCACCTATGGTTCTACTCCAGTGGTGGTGCTATTTATAGGTAGTCCTCTGGGAAACCACCCACTTCTCATTATCTCTGATCCGTGACTGTCCTTCTTGACGCCATCCAGTTCCCCAGCCCCACTGGGTCCATGGCAAGGCAATCCCTCTTTCTCTGAAATTCTCACTTCCCTTTTCCCATAATTCCTTCCTTTGAATGGCGGAATGGCTCTTCAAAAATTCAAGGCACTGAGCCTCCCTGTTGCCCTATAAAAGCAGGATCACCTTTCCTGCACAATGACCGATCTTTAGTCACAGAAGCCGAAGAGACTTTTGCCCATTTCTGTGAGGCCGCTGCACTGTAAATCCACACTTAATTGTCCAGCTCTCACGCCTCTATCTGAATTCAGATCGGTTTCCTCCAAGTGTGCTGTTGTCAGTTTTCCATTAGAATGTGATTCTGTAAAAACACAGTCTGTGTTTCGCCCACTAGTTCTAACAAATGTATATGTGCTGGATCATGTCCAGGAGTTTTGTGGCTTTTCGGTTTTATGCCCTGAGATGTTTATCAGTTTCTCCTTCCCACACCAGCCAGGGGTAAAATTTTCTGGCAGTGGCACAACTCCTGCCAGGAACGTTGCTAAAGCTGAGATGTGTCCCATTTTCATTCCAATCACAAGCTGTGGCGCTGTGGGCAGGGAATGTGTCGATTGTTATATTGTAGTCTCCCAAGCACTCAGTAATAATAATAGTAATTATGGCACTTGCTAAGCACTTACTATGTGCCAGGCATTGCTCTAAGAGCTGTGGCAGATAGAAGAGTAAGGTTGGACACAGTTCCTGTCCCACATGGGGCTCACAGTCTCAATCCCCATTTTACAGATGAGGGAACTGAGGCCCAGAGACGGGAAGTTATTTGCCCAAGGTCACACAGCAGACAAGCGTCACAGCCAGGGTTAGGACCTAAGACCTTCTGACTCCCAGGCCCATGCTCTATCTACCTGGAAGCCCCCTGCTTTCAACATCTGGTCTCATGCCCACCCCTTGCCCCAGAAGTCTCTTGTTTGCCAAGCCCACTGACCGCCTCTCCTCTCCCCCATCACTGGGCTCACAATGGCTTAGTGAACCATTAAGATTGCTCACTCTTCTGGTTAAAGGAATTTTTTTAGCTGCAACTCTAGATCAATTTGTTAGTTTGCAGCCTTCAATCTTCTTATTTCCCTCCAAAACTCTCCTTCCTCACAACTTTCCTGTCATTGTATTCATTCATTCATTCATTCATTCATTCATTCATTCATATTTATTGAGCACTTACAGTGTGCAGAACACTGGAAAGAATGCTTGGGAAGTACAATTCAGCAACAAATAGAGACAATCCCTGCCCACAACGGGGTCACAGTCTAGAAGAGAGGCATCAAAACAAGTAGGCAGGAATAAGGAGCATCATTATATAACAGAATTATAAATATATAAACATATATATAAACATAATTATAGATATATACACCATTAATAAAAACAAAAATTATACTTATAAATATGTACATATATACACAAAGGGGCAGGGAGGGGAGTAGAGCAAAAGGAGGGAGTCGGGGAGATGGGGAGGGGAGAGAGAGCAGAGGAAAAGAGGGGGCTTAGTCTGGGAAGGCCTTCTGGAGGAGGTGAGCTCAGTAGGGCTTTGAAGGGGAGAATTGTGCTAGTTTGGCAGATGTGAGGAGGGAGGGCATTGCAGGCCTGAGGTAGGACGTGGGCCAGGGGTCCCACTGATGACAGGAGAGAAGGAGGAACAGTGAGGTGGTTAGCAGTGTCAGAGAAGCGAAATGTGTGGACTGGGCTGTAGAAGGAGAGAAGGGAGGGGAGGTAAGAGGGAGTAAGGTGATAGAGAGCTTTGAAGCCAATAATGAGGAGTTTTTGCTTGATATGAAGGTTGAAAAGCAACTACTAGAGATTTTGGAGGGGGGTGGTGACATGCCCAGAGCATTTCAGACAACATTATCATCCTTTCTGTCTCACAAGCCCACAACCTTGGCATTTTCCTTGACTCATCTGTCTCCTTCAACTCGCATATTCAGTCAGTGACTAAATTTTGACATTTGTATTTCACAATATCTCCAGAATTCACTTCTTCCTCTCCACCTAAACTACTACTACATACACTACTAGTTCAAGCAACTCGTCACACCCAAAAAATTCCAATTATTGCATCAGCTTTTCCCCTCTTCAGTCCATACTTCACTCTTCTGTCAGGATCATCTTTAAAAAATAATTCTGGACATCTCTCCTGAGTCCTCAAGTGCTTTCAATGGTGGCTCATCCAACTCCACATCAAAAGAAACTCTTCATCATCAGATTCAAGGCACTCAATCAGCTCTTTCTCTCTTATTCATTTTTTTTTCATTTTTTAAATGGTTCTTGTTAAGCGCTTACTGTATGCCAGGCACTGTATTAAACGCTAGGGTAGACACAAGATAATCAGATTGGGCAGAGACCATGTGCTACTTGGGGCTCAGTCTTAACCCCAATTTTCCAGATGAAGTAACTGAGCCACAGAGATATAAAGTGACTTGCCCAAGGTCACAGACCGCAGACAAGTGGCAGAATCAGGATTAGAACTCAGGTCCTCTGACTTCCAGGCCACTGCTCTTTCCACTGGTCCACAATGCTTCCTGTGAAGTGCAAATGTGGTCTTTGCCCACATCAGACCACTCCAGGCAGAACAGGATTAAAACCTGGTAACAATAATACTCCGATTTGTGTCATTTTTTAAGAGTTTACAAAACAGCAAGCACTGTATTAACCCTGGAGTACATAAGGTATATGCAGATTGCACAGCTCCTGTTCCTCGCAAGGCCCACGGTCTAAGTAATAATAAAAATGATGGTATTTGTTAAGCACTTACAATGTGCCAAGCACTGTTCTAAGCGCTGGGGTAGATACAAGGTCATCAGGTTGTCCCACATGGGCTCACAGTCTTAATCCCCATTTTACAGATGAGATAACTGAGGCACACAGAAGTCACACAGCTGACAAGTGGCAGAGAGGAAGGAGAAGAGGGAACAGGTACTGAATCCCCATATTACAAATGAGGAAACTGAAACACAGAGAAGTCAAGTGTCTTGCCTCAGGTCACAAAGCAGGTAAGTGATGAAGTGACTTTAGAACACAGTTCCCCTGACTCTCAGGCTCACACACTTTCCACTAGACCACTTTTTTAAAAATAGGACTTGTTAAGCGCAATGTGCTAAGCACTGGGGGAAGATACAAGATAATCAAGTTGGACATGATCCCTATTCACATGGGGCTCACGGTCTAAGTAGAAGAGAGTAAAATTTAATCCCCATTTTACAGATGAGGTGACTGAGACACAGAGAAGTTAAGTGACTTTCCCAGGGTTACACAGCAGACGAGTGGCAAAGTCAGGATTAGAACCTAGGTCCTCTTACTCCTTGACCTGTGCTCTTGCCACTATGCCATGCTGCTTCCCAAGCCCCCGTTGCTTCCCTGGGTCTCCTGATTCCCAGATTACTGCTCTGTACCGGGAAAGATGAGCTGTTTAAGGAGTATGTCCTTCTGCCGCCCAAACGGTCTAATTTTAGAAGGTCAGACTCACAATTACAGCAAAGTCAGGAGAGGCATTGGAGTACTGCCTCTTAAGCATGCTCTGAATACCAAAATATCATAGCTTTCAAAGCCCAAATATCAGGGCGACAGTTAAAGGATGGAGGGAGAGAGGTCACAGCTGAAGTGCAATTCTGATCATTTCTATTTCTCATCAAAGTCTCAGTAATTTTCTAACGGGGACTAAAGCCTTCCTACCCCCTCCTAAACTTTGCCTGATTAGGGTCTCTAAGGAAGGAAGTGATTGCTTTGACCACTGTTATTTTGCCATCTATGATAATGAAGAGTAATATCTCAAATCATTTTGGAGAGTTTATGGTCTGGCACTCTATTCCACAACTGCCCTCATCAGCCATCAAAACCAAGACCGCGGGGTGTTTTCCACCTAGAAAGACCAGCGATGAGACTCCAGAAATCCAGCACCGAACAGCTCCGTGACTTGGCTCGCAGTTGGTGGGATGCTATAAAGAGGCCACCGTTTTTCAGAACTCCACTCAAATAGTCCCAAATCGTCCCAAACCTAAAGTGTTTCTTTGGAGTAGCCTGACTCTCTCAATTACTCCATAGCCTTTGCTTTCCCTTCCCAATTCCGTATGAAAACTGGGACAGCGCCTGAACCAGAGAACTCACACAATTTGGAAAGCAGCATATATTGCTTCTATATAGTACTCTCCCAAGCGCTTAGTACAGTGCTCTGCACACAGTAAGCACTCGGTAAATATGATTAAATGAATGAATGAATAGTGGAAAGAGCACAGGACTGGTAATCAATTAATCAATCTTATTTCTTCAACACTGGCAGAAATATTCCCTGCCCACAAGGAGCTTACAGCTAGAGAGGGAGACAGACAATAAAATGGATTATGAATATGTACACAGTGCTGTTGGGTTGAATGTGGGGTTAAGAAAGAGTACAAATCCAAGAGATGAGAAGGATCCGATTAGACTGTAAGCCCGTCAAAGGGCAGGGACTGTCTCTATCTATTGCTGATTTGAACATTCCAAGCGCTTAGTACAGTGTTCTGCACATAGTAAGCGCTCAATAAATACTATTGAATAAATGAATCATGACATCAATCAATTATATTTATTGAGCTCTTACTGTGTGCAGAACACTGTACTAAGTTGTTGTGAAAGTATAATACAGTAGAGATAGGTATGATCCCTTCCCACAAGGAACTTATACTCTATAAAGGGAGACAGACATAATAAATAAATACAGAAAGGGGAAATGGCAGAGATAGATGAGGCTGAGGTTGGGGTAAATATCAAAAAAAAAAACTGGTTTAAAAATAATAATGATAATGGCATTTGTTAAGCGCTTACTATGTGCCAAGCACTTTTCTAAGCACTGGGGTAGATACAAGGTAATCATGTTGTCCCACATGGGGCTCGCAGTCTTAATCACCATTTTACAGATGAGGTAACTGAAGCACAGAAAGGTTGAGTGACTTGCCCAAGGTCACACAGCAGACAAGTGGCGGAGCCGGGATTAGAACCCACGTCCTCTGATTCCCAAACCGGGGTTTTTTCCACTACGCCATGCTGCTTCTAAGGCATACCATATAAGGTAAACCATAAGGTTTACCATATCCTACCTATAATTCTCAACAATAACCAAGTCTGGCATATGCCAGGCTATACGCTCTGGACTGTAAACTCCTTGTGGGCAGGAAATAATAATAATAATTGAGGTATTTGTTAAGTGCTTACTTTGTGCTAGCCACTGTACTAAGCACTGGGGTGGATACAAGCAAATCAGGCTGGACACAGTCCCTTTCCCACATGGGGCTCGCAGTCTTAATCCCCACTTTACAGATGAGGGAACTGAGGCACAGAGAAGTAAAATGACTTGCCCAAGGCCACACAGCAGGCAATTGGCAGATTAGAACCGGAATTAGAACATGTCTACCAATTCTGTGTACTCTCCCTGCAGCTTAGTACAGTGCAGAGCACACAATAAGCTTTCGATAAATGCAATCGATTGATATGCCACTCCCCCTTCCAGGAATCCATCTACTGTGATGTCAAGATCCTTACCTGGCTCATAGCTGAACAAAGGCACATCAGGCAAAAGAGCTAATGGGCTGAGAAATGTGAGACAAAGTTGCAAGACAGAGTGATAAAAGTTACAAAACACAGAGCCCTTTTCCTGGGATCAGAAGAATTAAAAAGGCCACATACTCTGAGGATATTTAGTCTGTGTGAAGAATAAAAGCCATCTTTGGGCCAGAAGGAAAACAAAACAAAACAAAGAAAAGCCAAGAGACAATCATTGAAAAATATGCCAACTGTTGGGCCCAAGGCTCATTTCCAGGAACATAGCAATAACTGAAAACAAATGTAAATGGCTGGCTCAATATGCCAGACTAAGAGGCATCAGAAAAATTACACTCTCTGTGAGACGATAAATAATAATGATGGCATTTGTTAAGCGCTTACTATGTGTGAAACACACCTGGGTGACAAAAGCATTTTCTCATTTAGAAATAAGGCCGTGTCTGTCATATCTCTGAAGTGAATCCCCAAAAGCATCAGCGACAGAGATCTTGCTCTCTCTTTGTCCAAAACAACCAGGCCAACCTTCCAAGTGATTTCTACTACAGTATAATCACAATAATAATAATGATAATATTTGTGGTATCTCTTAAGCACTTACTATGTGCTAAGCACCGTATTAAGCGCTGGGGTACATACAAGATGATTGTGTTGGACACAGTCCCTGTTTCACATGGGGCTCACAGTCTTAATCCCCATTTTACAAATGAGGAAACTGAGGCACAGAGAAGCCAGCTGTTGGGTAGAGATTGTCTCTATCTGTTGCCAATTGTACTTTCTAAGTGCTTAGTACAGTGCTCTGCACACAGTAAGCACTCAATAAATACGACTGAATGAATGAATGAACTTGCCCAAGGTCTTACAGCAGACAAGAGGTGGAGCTGCGATTAGAACTCAGGTCCACAGACTCCCTGTTGAAATGGGTCCACACAGCTCCATTTGCACACTCTCATCCCTTGCCAGTCTTGTTCCCACTGAGGAACAAAGTGCAATGTGTAAAATACATGTCAATACACTATGATCAAAAGACTCCAAAATGAATATGTAATATAAAGAAGTGAAGAGGTTTGTGCTTCTGTAAAATAAAAGGTTGGTACCTCATTAGATTCCCACTGCTGTGTGGGAGCCGCTAATGTAGCATAATGTTGAGGTGGGGAAGTAATCTGTCACAATACTCCCTGCTAAATTACTAAAAAATGATTGTGATCTTGGGCACAAAGCTACGTGAAAATTCTTGGAAAACTCTACAGGAAATGAAAAAGGAAATGAGAGCACAAGTTTTCATAGAAGAAAAGAACTTTTAGAAATCATTGCACTCATGATGAATGCGATCTTTTTGTAAGTTTAGTGCATTTTGTAGGAAAAAAAATTAAGACAAAAATTTGGTAGCATGGAGGAAAAAGTCAGTGGAAAAGATTAAAGAGCAATCAATAAAACTTTGCATTTTTTACATGCTGAAACATTGATTTTAGAGAAGCAGCATGGCGTAGTGGATAGAACACAGACCTGGGAGTCAGAAGGTCATAGGTTTTAATCCCGGCTCTGCCACTTGTCTGCTGTGTGACTTGGGGTAAGCCATTTCACTTCTCTGGGCCTCAGTTACCTCATCTGTAAAATGGGGATTGAAGCACACCCTCCACCTCCCACCCCCGGACGGTAAGCCCGTTGTGGGTAGGGATTGTCTCTCTTGCTGTATTGTACTTTCAAGCACTTAGTACAGTGCTCTGCACACAGTAAGTGCTCAATAAATACTATTGAATGAATGAATGAATGACAGGGACTGGGTCCAACCTGATTTACTTGTATCCACCCCAGTTTTTATTATAGTACCTGACACATAGTAAGCGCTTAACAAATACTACAATTTTCAATACTATTATTATTTTGGTAAATCCAGTGCTAAAATTGATCAGGCTAAGAAAAAATTTCATATAATAATCCTGGCATTTCTTGGCACTTGAGTGTCAAGCACTATATTAAGTGGGGGTGATAAAAGATATTCAAATCCCAGCCCCAGCTCCAATCCCACATGGGGTTCGCAGTCTAACAAGTATCTTATCTTACCTTATTCCTATTTTAAAGATGAGGAAACCAAGGTACCAAGATGTGAAGTGACTGGCCCAAAGTCATGCAACACGTCAGTATCCTTGCTGGGGTTAGAAGCCAGGTCAACTGATTCCCTGTGCCACACTCTTTCCACCAGGCCATACTACCTCATTGTTTCATTTGGAGGAAGTGAAGGAGAAGAGGATGGCTAACATCACGTCAGGAAGGGGATCTAAAAACCAAATCTACCCCAGGGCTTGGCATAGTTTAAGTGCTCAACAAACACCACAACTATTATTACGAGGAGGAGATGGAAGAAGAGAGGAGTATAGGGATGGGGGGGGAAAGAAGAATGAAGGAGAGAAGTGTGGGGTGGAAAAAGCACGGGCCTGGGAATCAGAGGACCTGGGTTCTAATCCTGACCGCCAGTTGTCCGCTGTGTGACCTTGGGCAAATCACTTTACTTTTCTGTGCCTCAGTAACCTTGTTTGTAAAATGGGGATTAAGATTGTGAGCCTCGTGTGGAACATGCTCTGTGTCCAACCTGATTAGCTTGTTTGTACTCCAGTGCTTCCCCTCTAAGAGTCTCGCCTGGAGAGTTTCCAGTACTCTACCACTCTTGGCTAAGGGAGGGGGAGTCAGGCAGAGGCCTACCCATTCCATTCCTAGCTTGGCCAGTGGCTAGCTTGGCAAGTGGAAGGCAATCTGCTATAAGTCAAAACTCACCCATGCTGAGCAGCAGCGGCATGGGAGAGAGTCAAGGGGAGAAATTCAAGTTTACTGGGTGAAAGGAGGCAATGGTAAACTACTTCCACATTTTTACCAAAAAAACTCTATGGAGCCACTACCAGAATAACTGCAGATAGAGAGCAGGGCGTTTTGGGAGAAATATGTCCGTGGTGTCACTATGAGTCGATAAAGACTCAACGGCATAAGACAAGACCTCAGTCCTTAGTACAGTGACTAGCACGTATTAAACTCAAAAAAAAAAGATAAGTTCAGTCAAGTCTCTATCCCATCTAGGTCTCACAGTTTAAAGGGAGTAAGAACAGGTATTAAGTTCCCATTCTATGAATGAGGAAACTGAAGCACAGAGAAGTTAGGTGACTTGCCCAAGGTCACACAGCAGGTGGGACAAGCTGGGAGTAGAATCCTGGTCCTCTGATTCCCAGGCCCTTGCTCTTTCCACTAAGCGACTGTGCTTCGTTTTCCCCTCCTTCTCCTCCTACTTTCCTTTCAATCCCCTCCTTTTCACCCCTTTTCCTTCCTTGCCTCCTCAAAGCCCCCCTTTCTCAGTTCTTTACCCTCCCAACCCAAAAGTGCCCCTTGCATCTCAAAATGAAAGTTGGAATTCCTGGGGTTCGACTCTGATCTTCACCTGTTTGTACCATGGCTCTGCCTTTTGCTTCAGGACTTCCACTCTTACCTCAAATATTTCCTCTCTCCATCTTCACAGACCTCCTAAAATTTCCACCACTTCCAAGAAGCCTTCCCCAATTAATTCCCACTGCTCCAAGTTGCCCCAATTCAACAGCCATCTTAGCAAGGATGGATTTACACCCACCCTAAGCACTTCCTAAAAAGTGGATTTACTCCCATCAAAGCCTTCCTAAAATCACACTTCCTCCAAGAGGTCTTTCCCTACTAAACACTTATTTTCCCTACTCCCCCTTGAATGCGCTGGATCTATTCCCTTTATCCCCCCGACCCTCAGCCCCACAGCACCTATGTACATATCCATAATTTATTTTAATATGTCTCCCCTCTAGACTGTAAACTCCTTGTGGCCAGGAATGTATCTAGCAATTCTGTTGCATTGTACTCTCCCAAGCGTTTAGTACAGTACTCTGCACATAACACTTAACAAATAGGATTGATTGATAAGCTTATGCTGCTGTCTCTAGAAAATGCTACTGTCCTCTTCTCCCTCTCCCTTCTGCATCTCCTTCATTTGCTCCCTTTGCTTATCCCCTCTCCCAGCTCCACAGCACTTAAGTATGTTATCTGTAATTTATTTATTTAAATTAATGCCTGTCTCCCCCCACTCCCCACAGACAGTAAGCTCGCTGCGGGCAGGGAATGTGTCTGTTTATTGTTGTATTGTCCTCTCCCATGCATTTATGATGGAATGAATGGATGAAAATGGGAACTAAAAGATCCCAGTCTCATTGTAGACTGTTCTAAGATCTTTGTGGGCAAGAATTGCATCTACCAACTCTGTGGTACTGAACTTTCCCACGTGCTTAGTACAATCCTCTGCACACAGTAACTGCTCAATACATTCCATTGATTGGTTATGGAAGCTTCTGGGATCAATGTACCTGGCTGAATGGGAAGACCATTACCTATTCCCAGCTTCCCATGGGATCTGACACCATCGCTGGAGTTGAACCAATGACTGTTCGGGATTGAGTGAGGGGACTCAAGGTTGTTGAGGGTAAAAAATCACCTTGGGATAATGGAGGACTTTTTGACCCTGAGGAAAGAGATTGGAAAGACCAAAGCTCCAGAGGAGCTGAAAAAAATCAGAGAGAGAGACCTGGGCCACATAGGCAGAAAAGTAACAATAATAATGATGGTTGGAACTGGTATTTGAGCTGAGGGAAAAGTACAGAACCAGGAAAAGACTTGCTTTTTGTATTAGTCAAGCAGTGGAATTCATTGAGGCGTTACCATGTGCAGAGCACTGTACTAAATGCTTGGGAGAGTACAATAGAAGGAAGCCAGTTATTAAAATAAATTACAGTTGAATACATCTGAAAATGCTGTGGGGCTGATGATGGGGAGACTATTGTCATTTGTCTGCTGTGTGACCCTGAGCAAGTCATTTCACTTCTCTGGGCCTCAGTTACTTCATCTGTAAAATGGGGATTGAGACTGGGAGCCCCATGTGTGACAGGGGCTGTGTCCAACCTGATTTGCTTGTATCCATCCCAGCACTTAGAAGCCTTCTTGGAAGAGTTGAGATTTTAAGAAGGTTTTGAAGGTGGGGAGATTGGCAGGCTGTTGGATATTAAATGGGAGGGAGTTCCAGGCCAAAGGGAAGGTGTAGTCAAGTGTCAGGAAATGAGAAAGACTTTGTTATTTACTAAAAGCATTCGGCACTGCAAAGAACAAGCACAACAGAATAGGAAAGGACAATCTGTGAGTGCACAATACATCTGGGATTCTTGGTACCACTTGGGGTTTTTCGTAGGTGGATTTCACCATCAACAATATAGACTTCAAGTACAAAGTATCCAGAGGTACAGATAGTACAAGCAACTTACAAGCAGTGTGAGCTAGTGGAACAAGTACAGACCTGGGAATCAGAGGACCTGGGTTCTAATTCCAGCTCTGCCAGTTGCCTCCAAGTGACCTTGGACAAGTCAGTTAAGTGAGCTGTGCTTCAGTTTCCTTATCAGTAAAATGGGGATTAAATATAGATTCTCCTACCCTCTTGGACTGTGAGCCTCATGTGGGACAGGGAATGAATCTGATCTGGTTTCTTGCAGCTATCCCAATGCTTAGCAAAGTGTTTGGCACATTAGAATAATAATAATTAATAATTATGGTATTTGTTAAGTGCTTACTATGTGTCAGGCTCTGTACTAAGCGCTGGGGCAGATACAAGCAACTCCGGTTGGACAGTCTCTCTCCCATTTGGGGCTTTAAGTCTTAATATCTACTTTACAAATGAGGTAACTGAGGCACAAAAAATGAAGTGACTTGTCTGAGGTCACCCAGAATTCACATTAGAATCCAGGTTCTTCTGGCGTCTAGGCCCATGCTCTATCCACTAGGCTATCCTGTTTCTCTGCTATATGATTTATGTATTATTTATGTATTGATAATCACTTATGTCCTGATTTAAATTTGCCCATCTTGAGAACTTGTGTACATATGGTTGTTTGATTATTATTATTGATTGAACATTCGATTTTATTTATTCTGATTCCATTGTCTGTGAATTTCTCTTTCTGATTCTCCTATTAGAGGGGTAAGGAATGGGTCTTCCTTGGTGCTTGGTGCTTGTTGCAGTGTATTGCATTCAATAGGTACTCCAGCACTTAGAACAGTGCTTTGCACATAGTAAGCACTTAACAAATGCCATCATTACTCAATAAATATTATTATTTAGCAAAAACTGAAAACATTTCTTTAAATATATTAGTTGTATATTAGTGCATCTCAACCATTCATTAAAAATACTTCCAGGAACTTTACATTTTATTCATAAAAATGATCATTTCTCCCTTTCTGGCAAGGACTACTTACATAGAGTCAGAACAAATTTCTAAGACAAATAATTTTGGGCATGATAAATATTTCCAAGCCCTCCAATAACTTAAAGAATGTTACAGAGTTAGATGTAATGATCAACTACCGTAAGGTCTCCATCAACTCACCAATAAAGTAGTTGTTTCCTAATACAAGCATTTCATCCGAAAGGACAAGCCCACCCAGGGTTTGGAGAAGGGTGATGCTTCTGCCATCTATAAGGGAGCATTGTTGATAACTCACTGCAGTCACCTTCCACAACAGGATTAGAGAGGCTGTGGCATCCTGATGAATTCTGAAAACATCAATGGCAAAAACAAAACATCACCTTCAGAAAAATCATCTCAAGAAACATATTTCATAAACCAGTGAAACCCCTCTCTGATACTGGATTTGTAACTAAGCTCGGGCTCCTAGGCTCATTTTGTAAAGGAATATTCCTTCAGGTATTTATCTTTCTTGACCATTTCCTAGGGCAGCTCAAAATCATGATACGGGGCAAGTTGACACTTGGATGATAGATCAATCAATCACATCATATTTATTGAGCCCTCACTGTGTGCAGAGCACAGTACTAAGCACTTGGGAGAGTACAATACCACAGAGTCGGTAGACACATTCCCCCACCTACAACAAGCTCATGGTCTAGAGGGGGAGACAGATGTTAGTATAAATAAATACACTATGGATATGTGTACACAAGTGCTGTGGGGCTGAGGGAGAGGTGAACAAAAGGAGTAAATCCAAATGCAAAGGCAACTGGGGGTGTGGGAGAAGGTTCAGAATAAATTATCAGGAAACAAGTTCAGGTGGTCCTCCCCTAACCACGATGATGGAGATCCATAGGTGCAGATCTAATACACAGTTCCTTCAAGCAGGCTGGGGCCATTATGGGAGGCAGAATCCTGGGACAGATGAACAGCATGGCTTAAAGGATAGAGCATGGGCCTGGGAGTCAGAAGGTCATGGATTCTAATCCTGGCTCTGCCACTTGTCTGCTCTGTGGGCTTGGGCAAGCCACTTCACTTCTCTGTGCTTCAATTACCTGATCTAAAATGGGGATGAAGAACGTGAACCCTATGCGGGACAGGAACTGTGTCCATGTCCAACCTGATTTACTTGTATCCACCCTAGAGCTGAATACAGTGCCTGGCACATAATAAGCACTTAAATATCATCATCATTATTATTACAGGCCTCACTCGGAAATGACACTGCTCACTTTACTTAATGGTATTTAAGTGCTTACTATGTTCCAGGCACTGTATTCAGCACCGGGGATAGATACAAGTTAGTCATGTTGGACACAGTCTTTACATCACATGGCGTTCAGTCGTCATCCCCCTTTCACAGAGGAGGCGACTGAGGCACAGAGAAGTGAAGTGACTTGCCCAAGGTCACGCAACAGATAAATAGCAGAGCCAAGATTAGAATCCAGGTCCCCTGACTCCCAGGCCTATGCTGTTTCCACTAGGCCATCCTGCTACTTCCCGATCATAGTCTTAAGCAAGTAGAATGTGGAGTTGACAAGTAGAGGCAGGAGGACAGCTCTTGATTAGAGATGAGGGAGAGGAAGGGAAAACAGCCATGACATCAGGTGGAAGTTATGCAGAGATCCAGGAAGGAAGTCTACCCATGAACCATGCCACTGCAAATGTCGTTCAATTAGTTCAGATAAACTGAGGCCCGTGTTTGTTTTGATCAACTTAATAATAATAATAATAATAATAATAATAATAATAATAATGTTGGTATTTGTTAAGCGCTTACTATCTGTAGAGCACTGTTCTAAGCACTGGGGTAGATACAGGATAATCAGGTTGTCCCACGTGAGTCTCTCAGTCTTAATCCCCATTTCACAGATGAAGTAACTGAAGCATAGAGAAGTTTAGTGACTTGCCCACAGTCACACAGCTGACAAGTGGCAGAGCTGGGATTCGAACCCATGACCTCTGACTCCCAAGCCTGTGCTCTTTCCACTGAGCTACACTGCTTCTCTCTACCAACCCCACTGCAGCCAATATGCATTTCACCCCCATGGCCCAATCGCACTAGCCTTCACAGAGAAGTCTGGGATGAACACAGGGCTCTGCTTCACCACCTGATCCCAAAGGCAAAGCCTTAAAAGCACCACTGAGGCTGGAAAACTTGCATCCATAATGGCAGATATGTGGCATCCTCTTATGCACCCTCACATGACCACCACAATTGTTCCCGCCGCCATGTTTCCATTAGCATGGCTAGAACACGGGTCTGGGACTCAGAAGGACATGAGTTCTAATTTCAGCTCTGTCACTTGTCTGTTGAGTGACCTTGGGCAAATCACTTCACTCCTCTGGGCCTCAGTTAACTGTAAAAAGGGGGTGAAAACTGTGGGACTCAATTTTATGGACTGTGATATGGCCTGTGTAACAACCTGATTATCACATGGTATAGTGGATTGAGCACGGGCCTGGGAGTCAGAAGGTCATGGGTTCCAATCCTGGATCCGCCACTTGTCTGCTGTGTGGCCTTGGGTAAGTCACTTCACTTCTCTGGGCCCCAGCTACCTCATCCGTAAAATGGGGATTGAGCCTCTGAGCCCCTCGGGGGGCAGGGACTGTGTCCAACTCAATTTACTTATATCCACTCCAGCGCTGCTACATAGTAAGCGCTTAACAAATATCACAATTATTATCTACCCCAGTGTCTAGTACAGTGCTTAGCCCATAGTAAGCACTTAACAAATACCCATTAAAAAAGCGGTGGTTTCATCTCTTTAGGACCCACTTGAATGACACAGGCAAGGTCATCCAACATGACGACGGCCCTGCTAGCCAATGCACCCCTGCTTACTCCGGGGGTGATCCTCCGTGGGTGGCTCTCCTTCACCCCACCACCACATGCCATACCAGTCATTCTCCCCTGCCACCAGAGGAAGTATACCACCTGTTGTGGTTTTAGGACCAGTGGTGGCAAGTGGTTTTCTTACTTTATTGAAGTGTTTTGTGGGACATCAAAGGAGAGCTGTCGACCTCCGGCCGAGTTGTTGGAACTGCCATTACCGCAGGCAATGTCTGGGAGGATCTGCGAACAGAAATAACTGCTTTGATTTCACCGTCCAACCGATGATGGGAGATTTATATTTTTCAGTCAAGATGGTACTCATAAATCACTGCACCCTTCTCTGTGCCCCAGATTCCTTATCTCTAAAATGGGCACTCAATACCTGTTCTCCCTCACCCTAAGCCTACAAGCTGCAAGTGGGACAGGGATTCCATCCTCTCTGATTATCTTGTATCTCCCCCAGCACTGAGCACAGTGCTTTATACATAGTAAGCACTTAAATGCCACAATTATCATTACAACCCTCGTGACCAGCAAGCCTAGTTCAATCGTATTTATTGAGTGTTTACTGGGGGCAGAGCACTACACTAAGTGCTTCAAGCCCTTCCTGGGGATACTGCCAAGATGGGGAAAGAGTTATTATAATACAAATTTCTACTTTTGAGTGAACAGAGTTTAGGCTTCAAAGACAAAATGGCCGATTAAGTGGAAGTGAAAAATATTTCCACCCTATAGGCCCATGACAACACATGGTATGCCAGGTTTTCAGCCTTGCCTGATGATGTCACGGGAGGGGCATCCAGCTCCTTTCCGGCCCCCACCTGTCCCTACCTGTGAGGGAGGGAATGGAAGCGCCTCCAGGAAGGGGCTCCTATCTCTTCCTCTCCACCTTTCTCTCCACCTTTCTCCTCAGCATCAGGAGCAGTTCTCTCCACAGCCTGTAAGGAGTTTAGGCTTACAGTCTGGTTCACACAAGGGTCAGGCTGGCTCCTCTCACTGTCATCTTCATCCTCCTTTCAAGCCCCCCCAGTGGTGATAACAATTGGAGGGAGGGAAGGAGAGCCAAAGGAAGGGAGGAAGGAGGGAGTTAACAGGCCACCGCTGCCTCCATTAGAGAAGCTGGCTCCTCAGATGCTGCTCCCTGCATGAATCTTCTCTACATGCCATTGTCCAGATCATCTTCCTAACCCAGCACTAGGGATATATCCCTTCATCCTCCAAAACCCCACAGTGGTTACTCATCTGCATCAAGCAAGAACTCCTCACCACTGGCTTCAAAGCTTTCCACTAGCTTCTCATCTTACGTATCGGTTGTCTTCAACTGCTACTCCCCAACTCACACTCTTTGCTTCTTCCACATACACTTTCTAACTCGACCTCACTCTCATCCTTTCCACCTCTCACCCCTTTCAGCCAGCCAAGAGCTCCTTTCCCCCTATCCAGAATCCCCCAATCCGTAGTATTCACTGTTTTCAAATTATTATTAGCCTATAAGCTCCCTCTAAATTGTAAACTCATCACAGGCAGGGAACACATCTACTAATCCTGTTGTACCATACTCTCCCAAGTGCTTAGTACAGGGCTCTGCCCGTAGTAAGTGTGCAAAAATACAATTGATTGATTGCTCTGCACAAAGTAAGCACTCAAATACGATTGAGTCAAAGCCTTCCCAAAAATTTCACCTCCTCTAGGAAGTTTTCCCCAATTAACCTGTAGCACTTCAAGACATGTCAATGCAACGGCCCCCCCTTAGCAATCACACATCTTATGCCCACCTTCTGCACTTAAAGTATATATGTGCAATCAGTATATATTCAATTATTTATTCAACTTTTTCATCCCAACGTATTTGTACAACTATCGATTATAGCCGTTTATTTCCTGCTGGTGCCAATAGCATTTATGAAACACTTACTGTGTGCTAAGCCGTGTGACGAGTGCTGGGATAGATGCAAGACAATGGAATCGGACATACTCCTAGCCCCCACAAAGGGAGGGCAGGAAACAAATTTCTTTGTTGCCATTTTCAGGTGAGGAAAATGAAGTACAAAGAAGTAGAGTCACATGTCCTCAGCCATATATCTGGCAAGTGACAGAAGAGGGACTACGTCTCCTGACTCCCAATTCTATCCCATGCTCTTCACACCAGACTATGCTGCCTCCTGGGTGAACCATCTTTCATTCAATCGTATTTATTCAATGATTACTGTGTGCAGAGCACTGTACTAAATGCTTGGAAAGTACAATTCTGCAAGAACAAGAGACAATTCCTGTAATCCCGGGCTTACAGTCTAGAAGAAGAATAATTATGGCATTTGTTAAGCACTTATTGTGTGCCAAGCACTGTTATAAGTGCTGGGGTAGATGCAAGCTAATTAGGTTGTCCCACGTGATCTTATTCCCCATATTACAGATGAGGTAACTGAGGCACAGATAAGTTAAGTGACTTGCCCAAGGTCACACAGCAGACAAGTGGCAGACCCGGGATTCAAACCCATGTCCTCTGACTCCCAAGCCTGTGCGCTTCCCACTAGGCCATGCTGCTTCTTTGTCTTTCCCACTTAGACTGTAAACTCACTGGGGGTAGGGAACATGTGTTTTGCATTGGCAGGACAGGGACTACGTCTGACCCGATTACCTCATATCTACCCGAGTATGCTAGCACACCATACATAATCTAGCTGTGAAATAGAGTTGCCTGAAAGGAAAACTAATCATTAGCAGAAACATCGACACCTAGTAGTATTTGAAGGGAAGACTGATTACATCTAGAAGCTCTAAGAATCTCATAGCTTCAGTCCATCAATTGAATTTATTGAGCGCTGACTGTGTGCAGAGTACTGTACTAAGTGCTTGGGAGAGTACGATATAACAGAGTTGGTAGGTGAGTTCTACCACAGTCGTTACCATGGAGTCTCATAGTTTGTGAGATTCTCATTTAAGTAATTTCAGTTCATTACTGGATGCTAAAAACATAATGATTACTGAAATGCCCTATGGATATGTACAACTTTTCATAAATCATTTGATGAAAAAGATATTCACTGCTTGGTTCCACAGGGTGTATTCTCTGGTTTAAAATGAAATATTTTCAGAACGAATGTGCGCCATATGCTGCAACCCTATGAATTCCCATACGGTATATTGACAGGTCAAGGGGACGGTCCAAACGTTCAGATATATGTGCGTATCAACCTGAACCTTTTGAGACTTTCTGGCCTCTCCCAGTGATTCCTCCACCAGACGATAGCTCACCTCTACTTCATCCCATTTCAAATCAACTAGCTTCTGCCCAGCTCTGGGCTGCCATGTGGGGAGCGCCACAGTTGCTTGCGAGGGGGGCAAGAGGACATCAGGTTCCTGAGTCGACGGGGCAGGCTGAAGCTGTCTCGGTGCCAGGGACTCCGTCCAGCCCGAAGCCGGGAGGCTGGGAGATGGGGGGTCGCAGCTCGAGCCCTCGCCGCCTTCGTCACAGACGCAGAGGTAGCCGTCCCCGCGGATGCTGCAGTTTCCATGGGGACAGGGGTTGCTGGCACAAGGGTCTGCAACAAACTGAAAGGCAATGATAAATGAGTCCATCGCTGCCTACTACCAACGCTCCGTGGAAGAGAGAGAATCGCTCATTCTTTCAAAGTGCATTGCAACCAGGATGTATTTAACCGCTTACCCTGCATAAAATAAACAATTGTGCTGGCAGTTGGTCCAAAAAGCCTGGCCTGTGCTAGTCAGGGACAAAGCTGAGTTTCTCAGCATGACCACACCCATCTCTCCCCCCACCTCATCCCTTTAAACCTCAAATGCTAAGCCATTCCGCCTCTGGAGACCAGCCATTTCCATTTGGGGCTTCTGAGCCCGATTCAAGAAAGATTAACTCGTCAGAGGAGAAAGTGCCCAGATGCTCCAACTCTCGGCTGTTTATTTTTAGATGGCAAATGAGACTGGGGACAATAGGAAATAAAACATTTCCCTAGGCACAGCTTGCTCCCTTTGGCTGGGGTTTCTGGTGAGAAGGAATTAGCTGTGAATTATTGTTCTTGAGAATGTATAAACCTCCAAGGTGCTCTGTCCTCTCACGCCTCGAGAGCCCTTTAAAATAGGGGTGGGGAAGCGTCCGCCCTGCTGAAACGCCACAAGGTTTAGGAAGCTGTAGAGAGCCACGGATACAAAATGTCTATTTGCAATAATGAGGGATAAAATGGTTATGGTTTTTACTGTATCAAAAACTCATCCATTCATTTCCACAAAATTACAGCATTAACATTCCTGCTGATTTCCAACTCCAGGGATAGGAATATATATATATGTACATATATTACATATATGCATATATAATAATATTTCTTAAGCACTCACTACGTGCCAGGTGCTATACGAAGCTCTGGGATAGATCCGAGCTAATAAGGCTGAAAACCGTCCTTGTCCCACATGGGGCTCAAAGTCTTAAACCTCATTTTACAGATGAGGGAACTGAGGTACAGAGAAGCGAAGTGACTTGCCTAAGGTCACATGGCAGACAAGTGGCAGAGCAGGATTAGAACTCAGGTCTTCTGGCTCCCAGGCCCTTGTTCTATCCACTAGGCCAAGCTGCTTCCAATCATGTTAGTTTTTGGTGTTGGTGTGTACTATGTATGATGACAATGATGGTATTTGTTAAGTGCTTACCATGTGCCAAGCACTGTTCTAAGCTCTGGGGCTTCTTAGCATTCCTTTTGCCCTAGTGTGAGCAAAAAAGAGGAAAAGACATCCCAACCTCTGCTAAACCACTCAGAGTATCATACTCAGTGGTTGTTTGCTAAATAATAATAATCATGGTATCTGTTAAGCACTTACCATGTGCTAGGCAATGTACTAAGCGCGGGGGTGGGGGATACAAGCAGATCGGGTTGCACCCAGTCCCTGACCCACATGGGGCTCACAGTCTCAATCCTCATTTTACAGATGAAGTAACCGGGGCCCAGAGAAGTGAAGACACTTGCCCAAGGTCACACAGCAGACATGTGGTGGAGCCGGGATTAGAACCCATGACCTTCTGACTCCCAGGCCTGTGTTCTATCCACTACACCATGCTGCTTCTAAATGAGTGAGGGTAAGGTGGCATCTGCTGAGGTCTCAGAGGTACCTTGTTCTGTGATCACAGAGTAAACCCATTCTCCCTATCAGCAACTTCAAAAAGTATACCACCTGGCAGAGGGAAACAAGAGAGAGTATGGATGATTGAGTACGGACCATCAACACTACTGTCAAAAAAAAAAATCAATTGGATACCTTTTCCTGTGGAAGGACCTCTCCCATCTTAAACATTGGTGCCTGAGTGCTACTCACCCCAAAAGGCACAAGGCCAGAAGGGGAACATAATTGTATTTTTATGAGCACCATATGCAAGGGATTCTCTCTAAGCCGTGCTCACATACATGGATTCAATCTTACCATTAGCAGCAGTATCTTTGAACCAAAGGCAACTCTACTGAAGCAACGCTTATCCTCACCTACTTTCTCTGGCTGGACACTGAGAGAAGAATAGATAAAAATGAGAAAACTAAAGGGCTCTGTGTGGTTAACTACAATTCTGGGCAACAATTCATTCAATAGTATTTATTGAGCACTTACTATGTGCAGAGCACTGTACTAAGCGCTTGGGATGAACAAGTCGGCAACAGATAGAGACAGTCCCTGCCGTTTGACGGGCTTACAGTCTAATCGGGGGCGACAGACAGACAAGAACAATGGCAATAAATAGAGTCGAGGGGAAGAACATCTCGTAAAAACAATGGCAACTAAATAGAATCAAGGCGATGTACAATTCATTAACAAAATAAATAGGGTAACGAAAAATATATACAGTTGAGCGGACGAGTACAGTGCTGTGGGGATGGGAAGGGAGAGGTGGAGGAGCAGAGGGAAAAGGGGAAAAAGAGGGTTAAGCTGCGGAGAGGTAAAGGGGGGATGGTAGAGGGAGTAGAGGGAGAAGAGGAGCTCAGTCTGGGAACGCCTCTTGGAGGAGGTGAGTTTTATGTAAGGTTTTGAAGAGGGAAAGAGAATCAGTTTGGCGGAGGTGAGGAGGGAGGGCGTTCCGGGACCGCGGAAGGACGTGACCCAGGGGTCGACGGCGGGATAGGCGAGACCGAGGGACGGTGAGGAGGTGGGCGGCAGAGGAGCGGAGCGTGCGGGGTGGGCGGTAGAAAGAGAGAAGGGAGGAGAGGTAGGAAGGGGCAAGGTGATGGAGAGCCTCGAAGCCTAGAGTGAGGAGTTTTTGTTTGGAGCGGAGGTTGATAGGCAACCACTGGAGTTGTTTAAGAAGGGGAGTGACATGCCCAGATCGTTTCTGCAGGGAGATGAGCCAGGCAGCGGAGTGAAGAATAGACAGGAGCGGGGCGAGAGAGGAGGAAGGGAGGTCAGAGAGAAGGCTGACACAGTAGTCTAGCCGGGATATAACGAGAGCCCGTAACGGTAAGGTAGCCGTTTGGGTGGAGAGGAAAGGGCGGATCTTGGCGATACTGTAGAGGTGAAACCGGCAGGTCTTGGTAATGGATAGGATGTGTGGGGTGAACGAGAGAGACGAGTCAAGGATGACACCGAGATTGCGGGCCCGAGAGACGGGAAGGATGGTCGTGCCATCCACGGTGATAAGGAAGTCTGGGAGAGGACCGGGTTTGGGAGGGAAGATGAGGAGCTCAGTCTTGCTCATGTTGAGTTTTAGGTGGCGGGCCGACATCCAGGTGGAGACGTCCTGGAGGCGGGAGGAGATGCGAGCCTGAAGGGAGGGGGAGAGGACAGGGGTGGAGATGTAGATCTGCGTGTCATCTGCGTAGAGATGGTAGTCAAAGCCGTGAGAGCGAATGAGTTCACCGAGGGAGTGTAAATGGAGAACAGAAGAGGGCCAAGAACTGACCCTTGAGGAACTCCAACAGCTAAAGGATGGGAGGGGGAGGAGGCTCCAGCGAAGGAGACCGAGAATGACTGGCCAGAGAGGTAAGAGGAGAACCAGGAGAGGACGGAGTCCGTGAAGCCAAGGTGAGATAAGGTATGGAGGAGGAGGGGATGGTCGACAGTGTCAAAGGCAGCAGAGAGGTCAAGGAGGATCAGAATGGAGTAGGAGCCATTGGATTTGGCAAGAAGGAGGTCATGGGTGACCTTAGAGAGAGCAGTCTCGGTAGAGTGGAGGGGACGGAAGCCAGATTGGAGGGGGTCTAGGAGAGAATGGGAGTTAAGGAATTCTAAGCATCGATTGTAGACGACTCGTTCTAGGATTTTGGAAAGGAAGGGTAGTAGGGAGATAGGGCGATAACTGGAGGGGGAAGTGGGGTCGAGAGCGGGTCTTTTTAGGATGGGGGAGACGTGGGCATGTTTGAAGGCAGAGGGGAAGGAGCCCTTGGAGATTGAGTGGTTAAAAATAGAAGTTAAGGAAGGTAGGAGGGCAGGGGCGACGGTTTTAATAAGGTGAGAGGGAATGGGGTCCGAGGCGCAGGTGGAGGGGGTGGCACTTGCGAGGAGGGAGGAGATTTCCTCTGAGGATACTGCAGGGAAGGATGGGAAAGTAGGGGAGGGGGTTGGTGGGGGGGAGGGGAGAGGCGGAGGGGTGACTTTGGGGAGCTCAGACCTGATCGTGTTGAACAATCATTCAATAGTATTTATTGAGCACTTACTTTGTGCAGAGCACTGTACTAAGTGCTTGGAATGTACAATTCGGCAACAGATAGAGACAATCCCTGCCCATTGATGAGCTCACAGTCTAGTCGGGGGAGACAGACAAAAACAATAGCCATAAATAGAATCAAGGGGATGTACACCTCATTAACAAAATAAATAGGTAATAAAGATATATACATATGAGCAAATGAGCACAGTGCTGAGGGGAGGGGAAGGAGCAAATGGAAAGGGGGGAAAGGGGACTTAGCAGAGGGGAGGTGAAGGGGGGGCAGAGAGGCAGCAGAGGGAGCTGAGGGAAAAGGGGAAGCTCAGTCTGGGAAGGCCTCTTGGAGGAGGTGAGCTCTCAGTAGGGCTTTGAAGAGGGAAGAGAGTTAGTTTGGCGGAGGTGAGGAGGGAGGGCATTCCAGGACCGCGGGAGGACGTGGCCCAAGGGTCGACGGCGGGATAGGCAAGAACAGGGGATGGTGAGGAGGTGAGCAGCGGAGCGGAGCGTGAGGGGTGGGCAGTAGAAAGAGAGAAGGGAGGAGAGGTAGGAGGGGGCAAGGTGATGGAGAGTCTTGAAGCCTAGAGTGAGAAGTTTTTGTTTCATGCGGAGGTTGATAGGTAACCACTGGAGGTTTTTAAGGAGGGAAGTGACATGCCCAGAGCGTTGGGACAATCAACAGATCATCAGAGAAGGACAGAGGAAATACTACAGTAGTGTGGTACGTTGCAATCTTTACATCATAATGGCATTTTCTGAGTACCTGCCACGAGCAGAACAAAGTATCGTATCCTCAGGGACATAGAGTAAATATTAAAGGCACAGCCCTACCTCCAAAAGCTTACAGTCTTTACATGTCAATCAGGCATCTGTCCAGTCAGCCAGATTCCATACACTGATACTACTGCTGCTTCTATTACAACTACAGACAGGCAGACCAGAATAGCATCCTGGCACTGGGAAAGGTGAGAGTCTCCTCAAGCACTGCTTTGAGAGGATTGTAGACTTCTGAGGCAAATACTGCCAGGGGCTGCAAGCAAAAAACACAGCAACACAGCAAGGGACACACCGCATGGCATGAATAGGGCCATCATTCCTTCACCCGTCATTCTATCATATTGAGAAGCAGCGTGGCTCAGTAGAAAGAGCACGGGCTTGGGAGTCAGAGGTCATGGGTTCTAATTCTGACCTTGCCACTTGTCAGCTGTGTGACTCTGGGCAAATCACAACTTCTCTAGGCCTCAGTTACCTCATCTGTCAAATGGGGATTAAGACTGTGAGCCCCACCTGGGACAACCTGATCACCTTGTATTCCCCCCATACACACCAGTGCTTAGAACAGTATTTGACACATAGTAAGCACTTAACAAATGCCATCATTATTATTATTATTCACCAGTCTCTTCAGTCACATTTTCTTTAATAGGGCTGAGTGGAATAGGAATCTGAAGATGGTCCCTAACCAGATGAGGACCCTCAGCTCTCTGTTAAAGATTTTGCCCTCAAGACAGGAAGCTCACTGTGGGCAGGGGACATGTCTACCAACTCTGTTATATTGTACTCTCCTAAGCGTTTAGTACAATGTTCTGCATACAGTAAGCGCTCAATAAATACAATTGATTGATACAAATCACAGTCAGGAACACCTTTTTTGTGTGTGCGTGTGCATGAGCAGAGAACGTGTCTACATGTAGCAGCCTGGCATAGTGGAAAGAAGCAAGGGCCTGGGAGCAAGAGGACTTAGCTTCTAATCCCAACCCCACCAATTGCCAGCTATGACTTTGGGCAAATCAATAAACTTCTCTGTGTCTCAGTTTCCTCAACTGTAAAATGGGGATTAGATGCCTGTACTACCTCCTACTTAGACTGTGATTCACCACCTATGTGGGCCAGGGACTGTGTCCAACTTGATTTACTTGTATCTATCCCAGAGCTTAGAATAGCGCTTGACACAACATAAGTGTTTAATACCAATTATTATTATTACCAACTCTTTTATATTGTACTTTCCCAAATGCTTAGTACAGTGCTCAGCATGCAGAAACTGCTGAGTAAATGACTGATATATCATCCCATTTGCACATTAAAATTTTATCAACTTTTCCTATTTAAGGAACCACACAAGTTAATGAATGTATAATATGAATGATATTCTGTATTCTGAATCTTTTTGAGTTATTTTACCTCATTTTAGCCTGTAATTAATGGTCACTTCAATCAATTAATGATATGTAATGAGTGCTTACTTTGTGAAGAGCACTATACTAAGTGCTTGGAAGAGTACAAACTTTAGTTTATGTAAAACAATGAGTACCATATGCGAGAAGCAGTGTGGCTTAGTGGAAAGAACATGGGCCTGGGAGTCAGAGGACCTCAGTTCTAATCCCAACTCTGTCAATTGCTTGCTGTGAGACCTTGGACAAGTCACTTAACTTCTCTGTGCCCATTTCCTCAACTGTAAAATGGGGATTAAATAAGTAGGATTAAATCCTATTCCCTCCTACTTAGACTGTACTAAGACTAAGGTCTGATAAACTTGTATCTACACCTGCACCTAGAAGAGTAATCGACACATAGTAAGTGTTTAACAAATACCACAAAAAATGAAAGACAAAGATCTGAATACTTTTGAGGATATGAACTGGACTCTGTTTTCCAGCCTTGAGGAAAAATCTCAAACTACTGAGAGGGAGGGCTCTCTGGAGAACAGTCTCTTCTCCCTTTGCCCAAAAGAAAAGCCTGAGCTGTGAGATGAGCCATCCAACACGGCCTTATTATGGTGAGATTTTCAATTTTGGAATTTTTTGAATTCATTACTTTACTGAGGGGTAGTACCTCTGAGATATTTTAAACAAAGGTTTGTTCTGTCTATTGCTTGGCTGCCAGATAGCTCAACAGTTCACTAAAACCATCTTGATACTTTTCTTATGCCTTCATTACTATTCATGCCCATCTCTATTACACCATATCCTTTCCAGTTATTCAAATTTAAAATACAGTGATACTGTCTACACTATTTCCTGGAATTTCTGAAGATTTTCCAGCCACACATCCAAGTGCAACAATTCCAGCATTCCCAAAGGGAGCAGTGTGGCCTAGTAGAATGTGCATGGGCCTGGTATTCAGAAGACCTGGGCTTTTAACCTGACTCTGCCACTTGCTCACTGTGTGACCTTGGGCAATTCATTTAACTTCTCTGAGCCTCAGTTTTCTCCTCTGTAAAATGGGGAAGCAATACCTGGGCTCACCCCTACTTAGACTTTGAGCCACAGGTAGAACAGGGACAGTCCAACCTAACTTGGAAGCTTGTTGTAGACAGGGAACGAGTCTGCCATCTCTGTTGTATTGTACTCTCCCAAGTGCTTGGTACAGTATTCTGCCCATAGTAAGTGCTCAATAAATACCACTGACGATGATCCAACTCAGTGCTTAAAACAATGCTTGGCACATCGTAAGTGCTCAATAAATACCACTGACGATGATCCAACTCAGTGCTTAAAACAATGCTTGGCACATCGTAAGTGCTCAATAAATACCACTGACGATGATCCAACTCGGTGCTTAAAACAATTCTTGGCACATCGTAAGTGCTTAACAAATACCATAATTAAAGTAATAATAATTTGTTCTCGAATTTCACCATTTTTCTCTCACTGACATCTTTTTCTTTCACTGAAGTAGAGAAAGAAAAGGTGTTAGTCCACAGTTCCTTCTTCCATTAAATATTGGCTGAGCTCAGGACTCTCAACCTTCTGTACTATCCTTTAGAGCTGTGAACTAGTTTAGCAAAAATGGCTGATTAAATAATGTTTATGATTAAATCTATGCACGAATAAATGGAAAAGAAGTGTTAAGTGAAGAACAAAACAAAGAAAATCACAATCTCATAACACAGCATGCTATGCCTTAAACAGAACCTGAAATCTAAACATTACACTACATGTAGGCTGACTATAGATTTGTGTTGAAATATAAGAAATTACAGGACACACAGGATCAGAGGACACCACCCCAAGCTTGAACTTCAAGTGAGGGGGCAGAGAGGGGAGGGGAAGAGCATGAGGTTAAAAATCTCCCATCGTTCTAAGCTACGTGTCCCAGAATGTTCTGGAATATAAAGTGAGTGTAGACTAAGCATGTGATAGCCCAGATGTGAACACTAAACATCTAAAGTAAGCAAAAACAGTTGGGTTGGTGCAAGGTATGCTGACCACTTTAGCCGGAATAATCCTCATTCTTCTACAATGGCATATTTTTCTAAAATTGTTCAAGATAGCCTACAAAAATCCAGTATTCTTCTGCCTGAACTGGGAAGTCTGAAAACATAAATACACGTAGGAAATGGAAAGTGGTTTCCTAAGAGGACAGTAGCTGCTCTCTGTGGGTAGGGAATGTGTCTCCAGCTCTGGTGCAGTGAACTTTCCCAAGCACTTAGCATAGTGTACTGCACATAGTAAGTAATAAATAACATGATTGATTGATTTGTGCCCTTTAATATCTGCCCCACCTCGTGTTTCTTATAAGAAACACTTCTTGCTACTTTTAATTTTTCTGCTCTTTAGAGAAGATAAAAAATATAAGTGGTCCTCTTATAATAATAAGAATAATAACTGTAGAAGTGCTTACTATGTTCCAGGCACTGTACTGACAGCTGGAGTAGATGCAAGCAAATCGAGTTGGACACGGTCTTAATCACCATTTTATAAATGAGGTAATTGAGGCCCTGAGAAGTGAAGTGACTTGCCCAAGGTCATACAGCAGCCAGGTGGCAGAGCTGGGTTTAGAACCTAGGTCCTTTGGATTCCCAGGCCCTTGCTCTATCCACTAGACTACACTGCTTCTTTTCCTCAGTGGACGTGGCACATATATCTCGTGATTACTAACGTTCTCTTCTGCCTACCAAATAAAAGAAAACTATCCTGGATGAATCTGTGATCTAGACTGGGTGCAGGCAGGGGCAATTATTTTTTTATCTTGGGCCACTTAGCATGAACAGTAAAGAGCAGGGGCAAGGCTGGCTTCAGGTGGTAAGAAGCAGTTAAAGAAATGGTATTTGCGGAGTACCCATTGGGTGCCATCCACTGTACTAAGCACCTTGGAAAGTACAACAGAAGCACAGGATATGTTCTCTGCAAGGAGCTTTCAGGCTAATGGGAAAGGGAGACTTAAAAATACTAAAGTAGAGAAGTCAGGGTAAATAACTGAAAGAACAGCTGCTTATTCATATCTTTAAAAAGCTCAGAGGAAAAACAAAAACAAATACATAAGTGCCAGAAGGGGCTGCCAGGCTGATAGAACTCGGGTGCTGGGAATTAATTGGGATGCACTGGGCCTGGGACTCAAAAGACCTTGGTTCTAATCCCAGGTCTGCTGTGTGACCTTGGGTAAATCACTTCAACTTCCATGTGCCTCTGTTACCTCATCTGTAAAATGGGGATGAAGACTTCAAACCCACGTAGGACATGGACTGAGTCCAACCTGATTAGCTTGTATCTACTCCAGTGCTAAGGACAGGGCTTAGTACAACTCCTTGAGCATGTTGTTTCATTCATTCAATAGTATTTATTGAGCGCTTACTATGTGCAGAGCACTGTACTAAGCGCTTGGAATGTACAAATCGGCAACAGATAGAGACAGTCCCTGCCCTTTGACGGGCTTACAGTCTAATCGGGGGAGACGGACAGACAAGAACCATGGCAATAAACAGAGTCAAGGGGAAGAACATCCCATAAAAACAATGGCAAATAAATAGAATCAGGGTGATGTACACCTGATTAAACAAAATAAATAGGGTGATGAAGATATATACAGTTGAGCAGACGAGTACAGTGCTGAGGGGGTGGGACGGGAGAGGGAGAGGAGGAGAGGGAAAGAGGGGAGAAGAGGGTTTAGCTGCGGAGAGGTGAAGGGGGCGGTAGAGGGAGCAGAGGGAAAAAAGGGGGGAGCTCAGTCTGGGAAGGCCTCTTGGAGGAGGTGAGCTTTAAGTAGGGATTTGAAGAGGGGAAGAGAATTAGATTGTCGGAGGTGAGGAGGGACGGCATTCCAGGACCGCGGAAGGACGTGGCCCAAGGGTCGACGGTGGGATAGGCGAGACCGAGGGACGGTGAGGAGGTGGGCGGCAGAGGAGCGGAGCGTGCGGGGTGGGCTGTAGAAAGACAGAAGGGAGGAGAGGTAGGAGGGGGCAAGGTGATGGAGAGCCTTGAAGCTTAGAGTGAGGAATTTTTGTTTTGAGCGGAGGTTGATAGGCAACCACTGGAGGTTTTTAAGAAGGGGAGTGACATGCCCAGACCATTTCTGCAGGAAGATGAGCCAGGCAGCGGAGTGAAGAATAGACTGGAGCGGGGCGAGAGAGGAGGAAGGGAGATCAGAGAGAAGGCTAACACAGTAGTCGGGATATTACGAGAGCCAGTAGCAGTAAGGTAGCCGTTTTGGTGGAGGGGAAAGGGAGGATCTTGGCGATATTGTAAAGGTGAGACCGGCAGGTCTCGGTAACGGATCGGATGTGTGGGGTGAACAAGAGAGACGAGTCCAAGATGACACCGAGGTTGCGGGCCTGAGAGACGGGAAGGATGGTCGTACCATCCACGGTGATAGGGAAGTCTGGGAGAGGACCGGGCTTGGAAGGGAAGATGAGGAACTCAGTTTTGTTTACACCTGCTGTCTCAAGTTCTTCTCCAATTCTCTCCTTAACCGCCCCACGCCCAAATCTGGCTTCCAACATCTTCACTCCAAAGAAATTGCCATTCTCAAAGGTTACCAGTGATCTTCTTCTTGCCAAATCCAACAGCCTCTACTCCAACCTAATCCTCCTCCACCTTTCAGCTGCCTTCCACACTGTCGACCACTCCCTTCTCCTAGAAACATTAATCCAACCTTGGTTTCACTGACACTGTCCTATCCTGATTCTCTTCCCCTCTCTCTGGCCACTCAGTCTCTTTTGTGGGCTCCTCCTCTGCCTCCCACCCCCTAAATGTGGGTTTCCCTCAAGGTTCAGTTCTGGGTTCCTTTCTATTCTCCACTGGAGAACTCATTCGCTCACACGGCTTCAACTACCACCTGTAGATGGATAATACCCAAATCTACCTCTCCAGCCCTGCTCTCTCTCTCCCTCTCTGCAGCCTCGCATTCCTCCTGCCTTCAAGACATCTCTACTTGGATATCCTCTCGTCACCTCAAACTTAATATGGTTAAAATTGAACTTATTTTCCCTGTCCTCGCACTCACTTTCCCATCACTGTAGACAGCACCACCATCCTTCCTGGTTCACAGGACCATAACCTTGGCATTACCCTTGACTACTCTCTGTCATTCAACCCACATATTCAAGTTATTTATTCATTCATTCATTCAACCGTATTTATTGAGCGCTTACTGTGTGCAGAGCACTGTACTAAGCATTTGGAAAGTACAATTCGGCAACAGATAGAGGCGATCGCTACCCAACAACAGGCTCCCAGTCTAGAAGGATTTAGTTATCACGAAATCCTGTCAGTTCTACCTTCACAATATGCCTAAAATCCATCACTTCCTCTCCAACCAAACTGCTACCAAGTTAATACAAGCACTTATCCTATCCTACCTTGATTATTGTATTAGCCTCCTTGTTGACCTCCCTGACTCCTGTCTCTCCCCACTCCAGTCCAAACTTCACTTTGCTCAGCCCCTCTGGTCTCTCCAGCTATCTTCCTTTTTTTTTTCTATCATATTTGTTAAGCACTTATTACATATCAAACACTGTCCTAAGCCCTGGGGTAGATACAAATTAATTAGGTTAGACCCAGTCCCTGTCCTGCATGGGATTCACAGTCTAAGTAGAAGGGAAAACAGGAGAACTGAAGCACAAAGAAGTAAAATGACTTGCCCAAGGCACACAGTAAGCATTTGGCAGAGTCAGAATTCAAACCCAGGTCCTCTGATTCCCAGGCCCCTGCTCTTTCCACTAGGCCATGCTGCTTGAGTTGCATACAATATGGCCTCCTATCTGCCCCAGCAATCCATTGCCTTCCTGCACCCCACTCCCACATCCCCCAGCATCCCACATTCCAGACCCTGGGGCTCCCCCAGTCTGCCCGATGCCAGGCTCTAAATTATTATTATTAATAATGATAATAAAAATAATGGCATTTATTAAGCACAGACTATATGCCAAGCACTGTACTAAGCACTGAGGTGGATAAAAGCAAATCAGTTTGGACATAGTCCCTGTCCCGCATGGGGCTCAGTCTCAATCTCAATGTTACAGATGTGGTAACTGTGGCCCAGAGAAGGGAAGTAACTTACTCAAGGTCATACAGCAGACAAGTGGCAGAGCCAGGATTAGAAGCCATTACCTTCTGACTCCCAGGCCCTTGCTCTATCCACTACGCCATGCTGCTTCTCACCACCAGAAGTTCATTCATTCAATAGTATTTATTGAGCGCTATGTGCAGAGCACTGTTCTCCCCCGATTAGACTGTAAGCCCGTCAAACGGCAGGGACTGTCTCTATCTGTTGCCGACTTGTTCATCCCAAGCGCTTAGTACAGTGCTCTGCACATAGTAAGCACTCAATAAATACTATTGAATGAATACTAAGCCCTTGGAATGTACAATTTGGCAACAGAGACAATCCCTGCCCATTGATGGGCTTACAGTCTAATTGGGGGAGACAGACACACAAAAACAAGACAACTTAATCACAATAAATAGAATCAAGGGGATGTACACCTCATTAACAAAATAAATAGGGTAATAAAAATATGTACAAATGAGCACAATGCTGAGGGGGGGGAGGGAGAGGAGCAGAGGGAAAGGGGGGAAAGGGGGCTTAGCTGAGGGGAGGTAAAGGGGGGACAGAGAGGGAACAGAGGGAAAAGGGGAAGCTCAGTCTGGGAAGGCCTCTTGGAGGAGATGAGCTCTCAGTAAGGCTTAAGTTCTCACCAGTACTTCCAAAACTGCTCTTGGCACTGAGCTAGGCAGGAGCTCTTCCTGCAGGCTCTGCTAGACCCCAGAACCCACAGTCAGAGGCAGCAGCAGGGTAAGATCCATTGTAAGGTCACCTGCCGGAGTCTTCCTATCTAACTAGGCTGGAGCTGAGATGGAAGACAGCTGGGATGGGAGGCCTCAGGTCAGATCTGGTGTTATAAGTGCTGAATCAGGAGGGACCAGGGAGTACGGTCAAGTTTCAGGGATTGGAGGGGGCTGAGGTGTGAATAGGGAAATAAAATCTGGATTCCAGGTGGTGGGATGCGGGGGACAGGCAGGACCCAATTTGTAGAGGTGGGATGGAAGACAGGATCCCAAGTCATAGGGGAGTAGATGTGATAAATTGTGGGGAGCCAGGGAAAATAGGGTCTGGGAATCAGATAGGATACATTCCCCCCTCCCCACCCTTGTCCTACCCCTTCCTCCACTCACTGTTCTCATTATGTTGCCTTTCCAATGACCTAGTTCAGTCAGGTCCACTTGCCTAGTGCCATTTGAAAAGTAAAATAGGTCATGACTCCTGGGATCCGGCAGCTGCTGCTGAAGAGTAGTCATGTGGCTGGTGCCTCTGTTTCTTTTTTTTAATTTTTTTCTTTTTGTTATGTGCTTACTATGTGCCAGGCACTGTACTAAGTGTGGGGTGGATTCAAGATAATCAGGTTAGACACAGTCCAGGTCCCACATGGTGTTCACAGTTTAAGTAGGAGGAGGGAGTAGGATTTAATCCCCATTTTACAGATGTGGAAACTGAGGCCCAGAGAAGTGAGTTACTTGCCCAAGGTCACACAGCAAATAAGTGGTGAAGCCAGGCCCGAGCTCTATCCACGAGGCCCAAACAATTCCTGCGATTATGGGCTGAGGCAAATTGAGATTCCAAGGGGAGACTGCAGCAAAGCTGACCTAGAGATGTTTACATCCCTGGTTTGAATTTGACTAAAAGGGTTTCATGGTCATCTCTTTCACAGCCACCTGCGAGGACGATTAAGGCAATCAACTGCCCCTGGTCCTGATGACCTCTCAGGGTCCCATTCAGCTCTGTCCTAGAATCCCAGTTACTAGGTCTCCTTTTCGTCTCTCTGTCCCAAGAGGATTGTGTGATCAGGACCTAATTCAGCATCAATAATTCAGCTAGACACAGCAGAACTCTTACAAATAAGACTGTAGGTAATGGGGTGGACCTGCACATTACCTCCCTTCACAGCCTTTCTTCAAACTCTACAGCTCGAAAGCCCTTAGTGAGAATGTGAGTGGGCCACTAGTGAACTGGAAAACAATCACCACCTGGCTTTTCTCCTTGAATTTTTTAAAAAGAGGAAAAAAATAATTTGGGGGTCAACCAATCAATCACATTTATTGAATGCTTATTAGGTGTAGAGCACTACACTAAGCACTTGAGAAAGTACAATACAACAGAATTAGCAGACATGTTCCCTGCCCATAATTAGCTTACAGTCTACAGGGTGAGCTTACAAGAAAAGAGAATATTGATTGGAGAGGTAAAGCAAGGGATAGGGACATTGGAAATCGAGGCAAAAGGCTGGGAAAAGAATGGGAAACACAGAGAGACATTCACAGAGGATAATGGAGTAAAAGTTGTTTTTTTCTCAAGTTAAGGCAATATCTCAAGTCAACTTCTCGGTGTCTCAGTTATCTCATCTGTAAAATGGGGATTAAGACTGTGAGCCTCACATGGGACATAAAATTAAAAAAAAAAAATTGTGGTATTTGTTAAGCACTTACTACGTGCAAAGCACTGTTCTAAGCGCTGGAGGATACAAGGTGAACAGGTTGTCCCACGTGGGGCTCACAGTCTTAATCCCCATTTTACAGATGAGGTAACTGAGACACCGAGCTACCCCAGCGCTTAGAACAGTGCTCTGCACATAGTAAGTGCTTAACAAATCCCAACATTATCATTATTATTATTATTATCTCCAAAGCAAAGCCATCTGTCCACTGAGGGTCCTGTATAAACATCTGAGGCAGAATATATTAGGTTTATAAAACAATTAAAAAAAATTAAGCCTGGTTTCATACTTTATTATCCATACAGTTTATAGAGAGTCGCTAACCAAAAAAACACCACAAAACAAATGTATTTTTCCTCATATACTGGGCAAACACAATGGGAGCAGGAAAGTGGGTCCAAACTAAAACTCTGTCTTGGGTCCTGTCTTCCTAACGATGCACACTTAGAGCAGTTCAGCCACCTCCACCAGGACTAAAGTAAATTAAACCTGACTTGAAATGTAGAAATGAACTCTTGATCAAGCTGACAAACCAGGAGTGGAGGCACCACTGCCTGTTTCTAGAAGTCCCTTCTTGGAAAATCTTTGAGGTTTTTCTTCTTTTTGATTTCTATTTGTAGCTTACTGATCTGGGTTCCAGAGCATTAGGAATCTAAATTGAGGATAAACTAAGCATGCTAGAGTCCAGGTAGGAACAGCTTAGCAGTGAGCAAAAGCAGTTGGGTTGATGCTATAATAAATTCTCTAAAACCCTCACTGCGAAGTTGGCAAAGCCAATGGCCAGTTCTTTCTCTGAAAATTTTCCCAGCATAATCCAGCTCAGCACTTCTCTTTGGAGAACACAGCTCTGGAACAGATTCACGAGCCAGAAAATCGCCTCCTGGCTCTCCTCACCAGGACCCCAAAAATCCTACCCAGGCTATTAGGAATCAGGGATTACAACTGAAACCAATGATTTTGCTTTACTTTGAGTTTGGCTTTCATGGGAATCTGTGCCCGGATGGGAATTCATGGAAATAGGGACCTTGGAGTATTTGTTGTAAATGGTGAGGTCTAGCTTTAATCATCAAAGTTCAAACTGAAACTACACACGAAGCAATACCCTGGACAATAAGAAAATATCATATTAACAACCCCCACACATAAAAGCAAATTGATAACTATGGCAAAGCAAGAAGTACCATTACATATTTCCCCTCATCGATCTTTGTTTGCCAGTCTTATAAAGAATAAATGCAAATCCACAGTTTCCTGCTTGTCCTTTCATTACTGTGCATTTGGAATATTTTGAGTGATGAAATTGACAATGAATGCATAAGACAGATTCAGACACAATAGAGTGAGGTTAAGTTCCTTGAAGATATGTAGTTATCCTTCACATCAGAGAAGGTTATAATGGCTGCCATGGAGGCTAGAATCTTAGTTTCAACAACAGGTAAAATTTGGGGATTCGAATATTTTGAATCAATTTGCAAGAAGGAAAATAAACTGCATGATGATGAAAGATGTGCAAAAATGTTCAGAATATTAATAATGTGAATTTGCTAAGCAATAGAGAAGCACCATAGCCTAGCGGATAGAGCATGGGCCTGGGAATCAAAAGGTCCTGGTTCTAGTACCGACTCATTCATTCATTCAGTAGTATTTATTGAGCGCTTACTATGTGCAGAGCACTGTACTAAGCACTTGGAATATACAAAGACTCGGCCACTTGTCTGCTGTGTTACCTCGGTAAAGTCATTTAACTTCTCTATGCCTCAAAAACCTTATCTGTAAAATGGGAATGAAGGCTGTGAGCCCCATTGGAACACGGGACTGTGAGTAGCTTCCCTACACCCCAGTGCTTAGAACAGTGCCTGGTACAGAGTAAGAGCTTAACAAATACCATTATTATTATTAAGCCCTTACTCTGTGCCACGCACTGGATTAAGCACTGGGGTAGATACAAGATCATCAGATTTGACACAGTCCCCATCCCACATCAGGCTCATAATCTAAAAGTGAGGGAGAAGAGGTATTGAATGCCCAATTTACAAATGAGGAAATTGAGGCTCAGAGGAATTTAAGTGACTTGCCCCAAGTCGCACAACAGACAAGCGCCTGAGCAAGCATCAGAACCCAGGTCCTCTGACTCCCAGGTCTATGCTCTCTCCAGTAGGCTACCCTGCTAGGTTTTAGCTACTACAAGGTGCTCCATGAAGAAAAGAAGGCTTTTGTTCGAGCTAAATTGAACATATTTTTTTACTAAAGTTGAAAAAGCACTTCCAGAGTCAACAGAGTACTTCTGCACCCTCTGCAGAGACTTGTAATCATATTGAAACTTCTTGTTCACTGTTCTGATATTATTCTTTCAATTACAGTAATAAAGAATAAATAATAGTTTAATGTTGTGTAGTGTTTCAGAATATTGCATGTAAAGACATTTCATATTACTTTTTCAGAAGTTATAGAACGAATTCCAATTTATAGCATGTGTGTCTGTGATGAAACTTACTCCACAATACAATTGCTCGTGGTACATCCTCACTTTTGCTGAACATATTTTGACTGTAGAGCAGGGTATGCCTCTATTATCACTACAACATGCCATATTCCTCCCCAACCCTGTTCTCCTCTTGGCTTTCCCATCACTGTAGACAGTATCACCATTTTCCCGGTCTCAAGGCCCGTAAAGTTGGCATTATCCTTGAATCATCTCTCTCATTCAACCCGCCTATTCAATCTGCCAATAAATCCTCATGGTTCTACCTTCATAACATTGCTAAATATCATGTTTTCCTCTGCATCTAAATTGCTACCACATAATAATAATAATAATGTTGGTATTTGTTAAGCACTTACTATGTGCCGAGCACTGTTCTAAGCGCTGGGGTAGACATAGGGGAATCAGGTTGTCCCACGTGGGGCTCACAGTCTTAATCCCCATTTTACAGATGAGGGAACTGAGGCACAGAGAAGTTAAGTGACTTGCCCACAGTCACACAGCCGACAAGTGGCAGAGCTTGGATTCGAACTCATGAGCCCTGACTCCAAAGCCCATGCTCTTTCCACTGAGCCACATGGATCCAAGTACTTATTCTATCCCACCTTGACTACTGCATCAGGCTCCTTGCTGACATCCCCGCTTCCTGTCTTTTTCCCAGATCATTTTTCTTAAAAAAATTTTGTCCACATCTCCCAACTCCTCAAGAACCTCCAATGGTTGTCTTTCTACCTCTGCCTGAAAAGAAGCTCCTGACCATTGGCTTTAAAGCACCCAATTGCCTTTCTCCCTCTTATCTTACCTCTCTGATTTCCTACTACACCCAGCAGGCACACTTCACTCCTCTAATGCCAATGTACCACTGTACCTCAATCGCGTCTATTTTGCCACCAACCCCTTGCCCACATTCTGCCTCTGGCCTGGAAACCCTCCCCCTTCATATCTGACAGTCGATTGTTCTCCTCTTCAAAGCCCTATTAAAAGCACATTTCCTCCAACAGGCCTTCCATAACTAAACCCTCATTTTCCTTACTCCCTTCTGAGTCACCCTCGTACTTGGATTTGTACCCTTTATTCACCCCACTCTCAGCCTCACACCACTTACATAAATATCTGTAATTTATTTTAATGTCTGCCTCCCCCTCTAAGCTGTAAGCTCTTTATAGGCAGGGAACATGTCTGCCAAATCCGTTATGTTGTACTTACGCAAGCACTTACTACAGTACTCTGCAAACAGTAAATGTTCAGTAAATATAATTGAGTGATTGATTAAAGGGGACAGATCCAAGTGCATAGGCATCACAGAAAGGAGAGGGAGTAAGGAAAATGAACACTTAGAGTGGAAAGTCTACTTGGAGATGATGGGATTTTAATTAGGCTTTGGAGTTGGTGAGAGCAGTGGCCTGTCATATATGAAGGGAGCATGAGTTTCAGCCCAGAGGGAGGGCAACGGGTCAGGGGTGAGACAAATGAGATTGAGATATGGTGAGTAGATTGTCCCTAGAGGAACCAAGTGTGTAGGCTGGGTTCTAATAAGAAATCATCAAGGGGAGGGGGGAAGGTGAATGAGTGCTTTCAAGCCAATAGTAGGGAGTTTCTGTTTGATGCAAAGGTGGATGGAAAATATTTGGAGATTTTTGAGGAGTGGGGAAGAAGTGAGTTGAACAGTTCGTTAGAAAAATAATCCGGATAACAGAGTGAAGTAAGGACTGGAGTGGAGAGAGACAGGAAGCAGGGAAGTCAGCAAGGAGACTGATACAGTCAGTCATGGTGGGATAGGATAAGTGCTTGGATCAGCATAGTAGCATATTGGATGTTAGTCAATCAATCAGTAAGTTTAGTTAGCACTTACTATGTGCAGAGCAATATAATGCACCAGTATAAAAGAACTGGTATATGCATTCCCTACCCCCAACAAGCTTTCAATCTAGAGAGGGAGGCAGACATTGATATAAATAAATTATGAATATGTACGTAAGTGCTGTTAGCGATATTGCGAAGATAGAACTGACAGGATTTGGTGACAGATTTAATATGTGGGTTGAATGACAGAGATGAGTCAAGGATAATGCCAAGGTTATGAGTTAATGAGGCATGGAGGTGAGTGGTGGTGTCTACAGAGATGGGAAATAGATGGGATGGGTTTGGGTGGGAAATGAGGTGTTCTGTTTTGGATTTGTTAAGTTTGAGGTGTCAGCAGGATATCCTTGTAGAGATGTCCTGAAGACAAGAGGAAATGCGAGATTGCAGAGAACTAGAGAGGTCAGGACTGGAGATGTAGATTTGGGAACATCTGCATAAAGATGGTAGTTTAGATCATGGGAGTGAATGACTTCTCCAAGGGAGTGAGTGTAGTTGGAGATTAGAAGGGGACCCAGAACTGAACCTTGAGGGACCCCCACAGTTAGGGGGTGGGAGGAAGAGGAACAGCCTGAGAAAGAGACTGAGAAGGAGGGGCCAGAGAGATAGGAGGAGAACCAGGAGAGGACAGTGTCAGCAAAGCCAAGGTTAGATAACCTTTCCAGGAGCAGGGGTGGTCCACATTGCCTAAGGTCGCTGAGAGGTCAAGGAGGATTGGGATGGAGTAGAGACAAAAAGAAGATCATTGGTAACCTTAGAGAAGGTAGTTTATGTGGAGTGAAGGAGGCAGAAGCCAGACTGGGGTGGGGGGTTTGAAGGAGAGAAGCCAATCAACACACACAAAGAGACTTTTCCTGAGGAGTTTCTGATTGCTGTTTTTGATCATCTTTCCTTTAAATGGGCAAAGCCTGAAAATGAAAGATTCTTGAAACTCTACCTAGCAGAGAGAAAACAAGATGGGTTGTGTTGTGCTGCTCCATGCTCTCTGATGGAATATTGATTTTTTACAGCACAGAAAAGCAGCCCTATCTTGCCTTTACCACAACAGTATTAAACGGGAAAGAGAAAGTAGAGATCAAATGATATTAAAAGAGAAAAACTGAACTAAAGGAAACAGCAGGAGCAATTAGGTGATGAGATTTAATTCATTCATTCATTCAATCGCATTTATCCAGTGCTTACTGCATGCAGAGCACTGTACTAAGCAGTTGGAAAGTACAATTCAGCAAGAGAGACAATCCCTACCCAACAATGGGTTTAAAGTCTAGAATTGTGAGCCTCAGAACAGAGACCATAGCTAATTCCCACTGTGAATTATCTCCCGAAGTCTAGTACAGTAAGTCCTTAGCAAAAATACTATCACTACTATTTAGATTACTTGATGTCTTCTGCTTTCCTCATTTGCTTTCACTGAAATATATTCTGCACTCCACTAGTAATGGAGTAAGTTTTGATGAAAAAAAGGTAGACAAGCATTGTCTTTAACTTCCTTTTAAAATCTTTCCCATTGCCTTGTACTCTGTATAAATGCCAACACAACTTTTAGAAGGACAATGAATACTTAGCCTAATAAATTACAGTCTCTTCTTCTGAAAGTGTAAAACCGTCTTTTTAAAAAATCTCCTTCATTGATGTGTTGACCTTTTCAGTATAGTACCGGCCCTGCACGTAAATTACAGCTAGAAAGAAAAGTTAAATGTATTTAGACTATGCTATACAATAGAAGTGGAAGTTGAATTTCAGGAAGGCTGATGGCTTCAAAAACTGAGATATAAAAATGCTTTCTGGTTAAAGTCACAAATCAGAAGGGAGTTTTGAAATGAGTCTGCAGCTCTTAGCTTTTAGGACTTTGGAGAAGGAGAATTGATATCCTAAAAAAGATCCACAGAGTTGGTCTGCCATCTGCATCCCGGCAGATAGGCCTCTAAACTATTTAAGGAAGATGGTACAGCCAGAGAGTTACCCATCAGAAGAGCAAATTTTGAACATCTAAGACACTCAGAAGTTATATATTTAGCCCTCATTTGACCCCCTTTTCTATTGAGTAACATAAAGCTAGCCCCTCCCTTTCTCTCTTCCCTAGCTTTCCTTACCGGTTGGTTCTTCTTTGCTTTGTCCCTGCACCCCAAATCTGCAGTTTAGTTACTGAGCCTTTAATTACTTCATCACTCTTCTCTGGGCCCTTGTTCTCTGTAAATTTGTGGAACAGAACTGAAGTAAATGCTCTAATACAATTCTAACCAAACATGTGGGCAGGGAATATGTCTACCAACTCCATTATACTGAACTCAAAAGCACTTAGGACAGTGTTCTGCACCCAGTAACCACTCAATAAGTACTACTGATTGATTAATCACTCAATGGTATTTATTGAGCACTTACTCTATGCAGAGCACTGTACTAAGTGGTAGACATGATCCCTGCCCACAAGCAGCTGACAGTCTAGAGGGTCTACAGCAGGATTGTATTCCTGCTTTTACATCATGCTTTCATTAATCATCATCATTGACAAAAGCATTCATTATGTGCTGTGTTGCACAAAACTGGTCTCTGCCTTTTAGAAATCTGTTATCTCCTTCTCCATCATCACACCACTTCTTCTTTTGTCCAGCCTGCTGTTCTGCTATTCCCCACTCCCCTCCTCCACTGCACTAGAGTGCCATTTGGTGAGGGGGTAAAGTGGAGTCTGAATAAGGTTCACCTTGGGAACCGCTGTATTACAGTACAACCGACCCTGTCAGTGGGCTGGAGTCAATCAAAGTAATCAAACAATCACAGTTATTAAGTGCCTGTGTGCAGAACATTGTACTAAGAGTTTGGGAACTCCCTGTGGGCAGGGATCATGCTCTACACACAGTAAGCGTTCAATAAATACTTTACATTGAGTAGAAAGTAAAAGTAATAGTAAAAGTAGAACCACCAATTTCGGCCCTCATTCATTCATTCATTCCTTCTTTCAATTGTATTTATTGAGTGCTTACTGTGTGCAGAGCACTGTACTAAGCACTTGGAAAGTACAATTCAGCAACAAAGAGAGACAATCCTTGCCCAGAGTGGTCTCACAGTCTAAAAAGAAGAAGCTCAAGAAGTTTCCCATCTCAGAGAAAAGAGGCAAGCATAAATGATTTACAAATAGTGGGAGTTGGATAGAGGACAAGAATACAATTAGGCTGGCCAAATCTGGTTTTGTACTGGTCATCCCAATTTTCAATAGTATTTATTCAATAGTATTAATTGAGTGCTTACTATGTGCAGAGCACTGTACTAAGTGCTTGGAATGAACAAGTCGGCAACAGATAGAGACAGTCCCTGCCGTTTGACGGGCTTACAGTCTAATCGACTAATTAGACTAATTTTCTAATTTTCAGCTAGTCTGTCCCCTGTCTAGCATAGGTATGAAGTACAAGCACTTAGCACAATATCCTGCACACAGCAAGGGCTCAATAAATTCCACTTTTGAATAGATATGGTGCAAAATGCCTTTGCGAATGGTATTTTTTTATTCAACTCACAGCAGTCTCAGCTTAAATGCTGAGCTCCATGGCTTGGAAACAACGTCTGTATTCCAGGGACTGGGAGGGGAATTAAACGGTAAAGTCCATCAGTGGCCAGCCTTAGATACAAATGGACATAGCAAGACTATAGCAGAATGAAATGGCTCCTATAGCTTCAACCACCATCTCTATATGGATGATTCCCAAATCTACATCTCCAGCCCCGATCTCTCTCCTTCTCTACAGTCAGGACATCTCTACTTGGATGTCCTGCAAACACCTCAAACCTAACAAGTCCAAAACAGAACTCCTCATCTTTGCACCCAAACCCTGTCCTCCCCCTGACTTTCCCATCTCTGTAGAAGCACCACCACCCTCCCTGTCTCACAAGCCCATAACCTTGGCATTATCCTTGACTCAATATCCACCCTTTCCTCTCCATCCAAACTGCTACCACATAATATCCCCGCTGGATTATTGTGTCAGCCTTCTCTCTGATCTCCCTTCCTCCTTTCTCTCCCTGCTCCAGTCTATTCTTCACTTCGCTGCCTGCTTCATCTTCCTGCAGAAACGCTCTGGGCATGTCACTCCCCTTCTTAAAAACCTCCAGTGGCTGCCTATCAACCTCCGCATGAAGCAAAAACTTCTCACTCTAGGCTTCAAGGCTCTCCATCACCTTGCCCCCTCCTACCTCTCCTCCCTTCTCTCTTTCTACTGCCCACCCCGCACGCTCCGCTCTTCTGCCGCCCACCTCCTCACCATCCCCCATTCTCGCCTATCCCGCCATCGACCCCTAGGCCACGTCCTCCTGTGGTCCTGGAATGCCCTCCCTCCTCACCTCCGCCAAACTAATTCTCTTCCTCTCTTCAAAACCCTACTGAGAGCTCATCTCTTCCAAGAGGCCTTCCCAGACTGAGCTCCCCCTTTTCCCTCTGCTCCCCCTCTACCCCACCTTCACCTCCCCTCAGCTAAGCCCTCTTTTCCCCCCTTTCCCTCTGCTCCTCCCCCCTCTCCCTTCCCCTCCCCTCAGCACTGTGCTCGTCCACTCAACTGTATATATCTTCATTACCCTATTTATTTTGTTAATGAGATGTACATCACCTTGATTCTATTAGCTATTGTTTTAATGAGATATTCATCCCCTTGATTCTATTTATTGCTATTGTTCCTGTCTGTCCGTCTTCCCCGATTTGACTGTAAGCCCGTCAAAGGGCAGGGACTGTCTCTATCTGTTACTGATTTGTACATTCCAAGCACTTAGTACAGTGCTCTGCACATAGTAAGCGCTCAATAAACACTATTGAATGAATGAATTAATTAATCCAAACACTTATCCCTCTCCCACCTTGATTACTGCATCAACTTCCTTGCTGACCTCCCTGCCTCCTGCTTCTCCCCACTTCAGTCCATACTTCTCCCTGCTGCCCAGATCATTTTACAAAACTGTTCAGTCCAAACTACCCCACTCCTCAGGAACCTCCAGGAGTTGCCTATCCACCTCCACATCAGACAAAAACTCCTTACCATACACAGGCTTTAAAGCAATCACTTTGCCCCTCTTGATTTACCTCCCTCATTTCCTACTATAACCCACCCTGCTCACTTCACTCCTCTAATACCAACTTGCTCACTGTACCTCGATCTCATCTATCCTGCTGACCCCTTACCCATATCCTACCTCTGGCCTGGAACGCTCTCCCTTTTTATATCCAACAGATAATCACTCTCCCCACCTTCAAAGCCTTACTAAAAGCACATCTCCTCCAAGGGGCCTTCCTCAACTAAGCCCTCCCCCTTTCCTCTTCTTCCACTCCCTTCTGTGTCACCTTTGCACTTGGATTTACACCCTTTATTCACCACTCTATTAGCCCCATAGCACTTATGTACAAATCCATATAATGTACAAATCCATTTAATCTCTCTCCCCCCCCGGATTACAACATCACTGTGGACAGAGAACATGTCTACCAAACTCTGTTATATTGCACCCTCCCAAGCACTTAGTATAGAGCTCTGCAACTAATACGATCAATTGACTGATGAAGTAAATAAATGAATAAATAAGTAGCATATGTAGGCCGATGTATGCTACCAATCTATATTTACTGATATTTACATAAGTGGTTAGGGCTAAGTGGTACAAGGACTGTCGTGATTGATAGTGCTGGGAATGAATTGGCAAATGCTTCATGGAAGAGGTAAAATTTTAAGAAGGTTTTGTTTCTGATGAGAGAACTGTAGTGTGCCAGGCTTGAAAGGGGAGGGAGTTTTTGGCAGAGAACATGACGTGAAATATTAAACTCCCTTTTTCTCCTATCTAGTCTGCTGAAAGCTTAGAAAGCTAGCTCTCATTTCTCCATCTGACAAAGCTTGTGAAGGTCTCCAGGGGATAGTAGTGGCCAGAATAGAACAATTTTAGCCTTGGAAGTTCTCAGATAAGTGATCTCTCCCTAGTGCACAAGGGTGGAACAATGTAAAGCCCTTGCTTCTCATGGAAGAGGAACTGATTGTAGGTTCCAGACATTCATGATCCTCAATATCATAAACAGGAATTTTTGACCACCCATTGTATGCCGATGCTTTACAAAGTGCTGAGAGAAATTACGAAGATTTAGGATTAGGATTTAGAATTAGGAGATAAAGTCCCTGCCTTCAAGATGCTTTTGACATTTTCCTCACTGGCAGCTGTATTCTGTAAAGTGTAGATAGTTCAATAGACAGATCATGGTCAGGGTTTGTTTTTTGTGTGATATTTGCTTAGTGCTTGCTATATGCCAGGCACTGGACGAATTGCTGGGGTAAATACAATATAATTGGGTTGCACACAGTCCCTATCCCAACACGGTGGTCACAGTCTAAACCCCCATTTTACAGGTGAGGTAACTGAGGCTCAGAGAAGTGAAGTGACTTGCCCAAGGTCACACAGCACACAAGTGTTAGAGCCAGGATTAGAACCCAGGCTCAGGCTCCTTCCCCTAGGCCACACTACTTCTCGAAATGATTCAAAAGGTTTCAAAAATGATGCTCCTGGATGAAAAACCTTTCATCAGTGTGGGCAGGGAATGTGCCTGTCGTTATATTGTACTCTCACAAACGCTTAGTACAGTTCTTTGCACACATTAAGCACTCAATATATGTGATTGAATGAATAAGTGAATGAATCAGAGTAATAATAATAATAATGATGGCATTTGTTAAGCACTTACTATGTGTCAAGCACTGTTCTAAGCACCGGAAGAGATACAAGGTAATCAGGTTGTCCCACATGGGGCTCACAGTCTTAACCCCCGTTTTACAGATGAGGTAACTAAGGCACAGAGAAGTTAAGTGACATGCCCAAAGTCACACAGCAGACAAGTGGCATAGGCAGGATTAGAACCCATGACCTTTGACTCCCAAGCCCGTGCTCTTTCCACTTAGCCACGCTACTTCTTATGTGGCTTCTAAGCCTGGTGCAGGATGAAGAATCCCTTGCGAATCACATTCAGGAAAAGATTGTTCCTTACAGACCACAATTTTTGGTGCCATTTTCATTTTTCCCTTTTGTCACAGTCCCCTCTATAGCTATCCAAAGAGAGTCTATTTTTAATTACTGCCTATTAGGCGGGTCCATCTTCTGGTGCTATCTCCCTACATTCCATGACTATCCAATTGAGTTTTAAAAGCACTTTTTCTGTTTAGGGTCCCCCCCCCCCCAATTCAGCTCCCCATAGAGCAACTGTTTGAGCATTCTGCTGTCATTCATTCTCCTCCTATGTACCCACTTGGAAAAAGTGTGGTGTGAATTGCTTCCATGCAGGTGGATTGACTGAATTCCAGGACCTCTTTGTCTGTGATCCTGCTTTTGTCATATAATGTTAACAGTGGCAGCCAGTTGGCACTGATGGAATAATAAAGCCTCTGAGGATCCAGTTAAACCAGGTCATTTCCTCTCTGGGTTTATCAAATTTAAGGCTTTAACCCTCCAGAGGCAACAGAGAAGTCCTAAAGGGGCAAAGAGACAGGAATTATGGGGCTCCAATAGCCGCCCTCCAGTCTCCGGGGTCTAGCCAGCTCTCTAAACTGTAAACTCGTTGAGGACAGGGAACATGTCTTCTATCTCTGTTGCATTGTACTCTCCCAAGTGCTAAGTACAGTGCTCTGCACATAGTTAGCGCTCAATAAATACCACTGATCTCGTCTATCTCACCTCCAATCTCTCATCCAATTCCTGCCTCTATCCAGGAATGCCCTCCCTCTTCATATCCACCAGATGTCCACTCTCGCCACCTTCAAAACCTTATTAAAAGCACATTTCAAAGAAGCCATCCCCAGCTAAGCTCTCATTTCTTCTTCCACTCCCTTCTACATCACCCTTGCACTTGGATTTGCACCCTTTATTCACCCCTCCCTCAGCTCCGCAGCACTTATGTATATATCCATAATTTTTTTATGTTAATATTTGTCTCCCTCTAGACTGCAATCTTATTATGGGCAGGGAATTTGTCTATCAACTCTATTATACTCTCCCAAGCATTTAGTATAGTGTTCTGCACATAGTAAATGCTCAATATGATTGATCTGCCAGCTCCTTCGTAACTTGTGACCCCTGGGGACTTCCAGTGTGAGATCTTCTCCTTCCCAAATAATATCCTATGTATCTCACTGATTCTTTTTCCCATTCCCTCTTTTCCACATCAGGGGTCTGGCTTCTACTGACCTGAACCAAAGAAAGCTGTCACTAGCACTCTCCTCTTCTCAACATAGCGATTCTGCCCATTTTTGTTGGATTTTTTTTATTTTTTTTGCGGCAGGGGAGGAGGGCCTGCGAGGGGGGTGGCACATAGAAGAAATAGGGCGGGGGAATCTCATGAGCCCTCTCTTGGGTGAGGACAGAGATTAAAGAGTTTGAGAACACTGTGAAAAACTTAGAGGCAACCAAAGGACAAAAGTAAAAATAGAAATGAAAGAAGCGCTTCTTCACCCAGCAGGCGGTAAGCATATGGAATTCATTACCACAAGAAGCTCTGGAGGCAGAAAATATCCATAGGGTCGAGAGCCAGTGGTCCATAATGGGTTTCAAGAGAGAAAGTTTAGGAAGCAGAGGGAACCATAAGGTTGTTAGAGGAATGGATGTCAAAAGAGGGCAACACTCTCAATTCTTCCAAGCATCCTAAGGCCTGCATTAGAGGCAGAGAATTGAGCTGGGTGGAGCAGAGGTTTGACCCAGCAGTGGCATTCCTTACAAATCCTCGAATGAAGTCTCGGTTTTATTTGGTGCAGTTGAATAAATCTGTTTACAAAACGTGCTTTTGATATTAATGGAGCAGGAGGAAAAGGATTTCATTCATTTGATCTGACGAAAAGCTTGTCCTTTGACCTGCTCTCCTAAAAATTTAACCAAACCCAAATGTGGCTCTGGGATCCGTGCCATTACTGGGGACACAAAGAGACATCTGGGCTTGGAGGGTGGAATGGGTTGGCTATTGTAGTGGATCTGTATTCCAGGCTGAGCTGTGCCGTGAATTTACTGGGTGACCTTAACTGGGCAAGACACTTTAACCTCACTGTTAACAAAGAAGTTTACTGAGTATCTTATTCTACACTGGGCACTAAAAGGAAATGTCCAAAGAAGAAAACCACATGTCCCCATCTGACAAAAGGTCCTTTACACTTGAAAACATGTAGGGCACAAAAGAGGTGGAAGAGTAAAATACCGGGAATAGCTAACCAAGGTTACAGGCTCATTCATATATCCTGAAGAAGCGGAATTGGCTAGCAAGGAGACAAGAACAGGAATTTTAATCCAAAAAGCCTTCATGTTGGAAATGGGTTTTAAAAGACCTTGAAGGTGGGGAGAAGGTATTCCAAACAAGAAGGATGGATTCAGAATGGGAAAGGTGAATGTGGGAGACAAAAAGGAGGTCTGAGGGCCAAACAGAGGACAGTTTGTAGAGCAGCAGGAAGTGAAGGCATTTAAATATAGGGAAGTCAACTGCTGGAGAGCCTTGAAGCTGAGCATCAAGAGTGTTAGTTTAATGTGAGAAATTACAGGGGGAATAGGACTGAGGCTCGATGATTAGGACTGATTAAGAATGGAGATGATTAATGGGATAAGGCTGGAAACAGGGAGATCAAAGGAAACTGTTAGTACAATGCAGATGGGAGGGACTGGGTATATTCAGCCATCATTAGCACTTATACATACACTCACTTCTTCCATAATATGTGTTTTCACTATCCACTTTGGCTAGAATGTGATTAGGAAATTAAAAATGGTGGGTTTTTTTCTAGCAAAGTGCATTCATCAATGAAAGCATGCCTACTATAACACCAATCATCTTTAATTTGGAGTCCATCAAGAATGCAACCTCCACAATGTAGGAAGACTGAGTGCATATTGATCTATGTACTCTTTATTCATTTATTTGCTCTGCCCTAATCTCGGTGTATTTTTATTCCTCTCCCACTATTTATAAATAATTTATGTCTGCCTATATTACCCTTAGACTGTAAATTCCTTCAGAACAAGAACCGTGTCTTCTACTTCTATATTGTATTCTCCCAAATGCTTAGTACAATGTTCTGTGTCCAGTAAGTGCTCAATAAATACAATTGATTGATAGATTATTGTACTCTCCCAAGCTTTTAATACAGTGCTCTGCCTGGAGTAGGTGCTCAATAAACATAATTGATTGATTGAAGGATTAAGGGTTTGTACCAAGGTTTTGACTTATTTTTAAATTTTACTGATGAACCAACAGAACTTCAAAATAAGATGAAAGTCAAAGATAACTCCAAAGTAGCAGAGGGTTGTCAGTGATACATAGAATCTTTTCTCTGTCACCCAGTGATTGATGTGGACAACCACTTTGCTGACAAAATTGAAACCATCAGGGGTGAACTCCACCGAATCTTTCCCTCACCACAGAGTCACCGCCCCATCCTGCTACCCTCCACATCCACTCTTTCACTTTTCCTGGTCATCCTTCAAGCACTTAGAACAGTGCTCTGCACATAGTAAGTGCTTAACAAATACAAACATCATTATTATTATTATTATCCTTCAATCCTCCAGAAAGGCTCCTCTGCCTGCTTTCAAAATCTAACTAAAGGCATCCACGCCCAGTCTTTTTCCCTGCCTGGCTGCTATCCTCAATGGTTCTCTCACTGCTAGCTCTTTCCCTTCTGCTTTCAAACATGACCACGATGTTCCTCCAGAAAGCCTTCCTTGACTAATCTCTTTATCTTCCCACTTTACTATAAATCCTTCCTACATAACCTATGCACTTGAGTCCAGACCCACTAAGAACTTAAGTACTCATCGACCACCCAATGCGTACCATTTTTAGTAAACACTCAATTTATTTATTGGTTGTCTCCGATCCTAAAAAGCCTCTCAATCTTACTTCACTCTTCAGCAATTACACTACCTCCTTCCTACTATTCTTGTCCAAACTCCTCTAAGTGGTTGTTTATACCACTTCCTCTCCTCCATCTCCTGCTGTAACCCACTACAATCCAACTCCTGCCTCCTCCACTCTACTGAAACTTCCAAATCCACGGTCCACTAGTGATATCTTCTTCCCCAAATCTAATTCTCCTTGACCTCTCGGTAGCCTTAAACACCACGGACCACCCCCTTCTCCTGGAAACACTATCTAACCTTTGTTTCATTGACATTGTTTCTCCTGGTTCTCCTGTTACCTCTCTGGCGGCTCCTTTTTGGTCTTTTTCACCAGAGCCTCTCTGCCTTCCACTCCCTTACTGTGGGTGTTACTCAAAGTTCAGTTCTAAGTCCCCTTCTATTCTCAGTCTACACTGAGAAGCAGTGTGGCTTAATGGAAAGAGCACAGGTCTAGGAGTCAGAGGACCTGGGTTCTAACCCTGGTTCCGTCACTTGTCCGCCGTGACCTTGGGCAAGCTTTTGAGCCTCAGTTCCCTCATCTGCAAAATGGGGATTCAATACCTGCTCTCCCTCCTACTCAGACTGAGCCCCACATGGGACCTAATTATCTTGTATCTACCCCAGCACTTAGTACAGTGCCTGGCACATAGTAAGTGCTTAACAAATAACATAATTATTATTATACTTACTCCTTTGGGGAGCTCACCCACTTTCAAGGCTTCAACTATCATCTTTAACCAAAGGACTTTTTTTCGTAATATTTGTTAAGCACTTACTTGAAGAGCAGCATGGCCTAGTGGAAAAAGTACAGGCCTGGGAGTCAGAGGATCTGGGTTCCTGCTCCACTATGTGCCTGCTGTGTGACGTTGGGCAAGGAACTTATCTGTGCCTCAGTTTCCTCATTTGTATAATTGAGGATTCAATACCTGTTCTCCCTCTGACTTAGATTGTGAGCCCTGTGTGGCACAAGAACTCTGTCTGACCTGATTATTTGTATCTCCCCCAGCTCTTAGAAGAGTGTTTAACATGTAGTAAGTGCTTAGCAAATACACAATTATTATCATTATCATTACGATGATTATGATGATGATTATTACTATATATGCCAGGAACTGTACTAAGCACTGAGGTAAATACAAGCTAATTAGGTTGGACACAGTTCATTTCCTGTGGGGGGCTCACAGTCTTAATCTCTATATTTACAGAAAAGTTAACTGAACCACAGAGAAATTAAGTGACTTTCCAAAGATCACACAGGAGACAATTAGAATTAGAAGTCAGGTCCTCTGACTCCCTGGCCTGTGATCTTTCTACTAGGTCACACTGCTTCATAAATCTACCTTACTAGAAAGGGGATGGAAGCAACTAAGCACTTGGCCTGTAATCTCCATATAGGCAGGGAATGTGTCTACCATCTGTTATCTTGTACTCTCCTAAGTGCTTCGTACAGTGTTCTGCACATAATAAATTCTCGATAAGTTCATCCTTGCATGAACTTCCCTCTCCTTTGCCCAGCAAAATTATTTCTCCATCCTTATTGATACGCATTGCCACTGCTCTCACCAGTTGTTCCAGACATTTAACTGCCTCCTCAAACCCCCTGTTCCCCTGCCTCCCTCATCTCTTGCCCCTAATGACACGGCCAACTACTTTATTGAGAAAACTGAAACTATGAGGCGTGATCTCCCTAAAATCTCTCCTATTCCTCTCCTGTCCCTCTTTTATCTGCCCCTTCTTCAACTCTCCCATCTTTCCTATTAGTATCTCAAGAGGAGACCTCACGCTTTTTCTCAAAATCCACCCCCTCCACCTGCGCATCTGACCCCATCACTTTGCACTTGCCTCCTTCCTTCTTCCCTCCATTATCACCATCTTCAACTGTTGGCTCGCTAATGGCTTCTTTCCCCTGCTTTCAAACATACTCATGTCTCACCTATCCTACAAAAAAATCCCTCCTTTGACCCCATGGCTATCTCCAGTTATCATCCCATCTTCCAACTACCTTTCTTCTCCTAACTTCTTATGCGAGTTGTTTACACTCACTGTCTGCAGTTCCTCACCTCCCATTGTCTCCTTTACCCCCTCCAATCTGGCTTCCGTCCCCTTCATTCCACAGAAACTGCCCTCTCAAAGGTCACGAGTGATCCCTTTCTTGTCAAATCCAATGGCCTCTATTCCATCCTAATCCTCGACTGTTCAGCTGACTTCAACACTGTCAACCACCCCCTTCTCCTAGAAATATTATCCAACCTCAGCTTCACCGACACTGTCCTCTCCTGATTCTCCTCCTGTGTAACTGCTCATTCTCAGTCTCCTTCACAGGCTCTTCCTCTGCCTCCCATCCCTAACTGTGGGAGTTCCTTTCTGTTCATTCATTCATTCATTCATTCAATAGTATTTATTGAGCGCTTACTATGTGCAGAGCACTGTACTAAGTGCTTGGAATGAACAAGTCGGCAACAGATAGAGACAGTCCCTGCCGTTTGACGGGCTTACAGTCTAATCGGGGGAGACGGACAGACAAGAACAATGGCAATAGAGTTGAGGGGAAGAACATCTCGTAAAAACAATGGCAACTAAATAGAATCAAGGTGATGTACAATTCATTAACAAAATAAATAGGGTAATGGAAATATATACAGTTGAGCGGACGAGTACAGTGCTGTGGGGATGGGAAGGGAGAGGTGGAGGAGCAGAGGGAAAAGGGGAAAAAGAGGGTTTAGCTGCGGAGAGGTAAAGGGAGGGTGGTAGAGGGAGTAGAGGGAGAAGAGGAGCTCAGTCTGGGAACGCCTCTTGGAGGAGGTGAGTTTTAAGTAGGGTTTCGAAGAGGGGAAGAGAATCAGTTTGGCGGAGGTGAGGAGGGAGGGCGTTCCAGGACCGTGGGAGGACGTGGCCCGGGGGTCGACAGCGGGATAGGCGAGACCGAGGGACGGTGAGGAGGTGGGCGGCGGAGGAGCAGAGCGTGCAGGGTGGGTGGTAGAAAGAAAGAAGGGAGGAGAGGTAGGAAGGGGCAAGGTGATGGAGAGCCTCGAAGCCTAGAGTGAGGAGTTTTTGTTTGGAGCGGAGGTTGATAGGCAACCACTGGAGTTGTTTAAGAAGGGGAGTGACATGCCCAGATCGTTTCTGCAGGAAGATGAGCCGGGCAGCGGAGTGAAGAATAGACTGGAGCAGGGGGAGAGAGGAGGAAGGGAGATCAGAGAGAAGGCTGACACAGTAGTCTAGCCGGGATATAACGAGAGCCCGTAGCAGTAAGGTAGCCGTTTGGGTGGAGAGGAAAGGGCGGATCTTGGCAATATTGTAGAGGTGAAACCGGCAGGTCTCGGTAACGGATAGGATGCGTGGGGTGAACGAGAGAGACGAGTCAAGGATGACACCGAGATTGCGGGCCCGAGAGACGGGAAGGATGGTCGTGCCATCCACGGTGATAGAGAAGTCTGGGAGAGGACCAGGTTTGGGAGGGAAGACGAGGAGCTCAGTCTTGCTCATGTTGAGTTTTAGGTGGCGGGCCGACATCCAGGTGGAGACGTCCCGGAGGCAGGAGGAGATGCGAGCCCGAAGGGAGGGGGAGAGGACAGGGGCGGAGATGTAGATCTGCGTGTCATCTGCGTAGAGATGGTAGTCAAAGCCGTGAGAGCGAATGAGTTCACCGAGGGAGTGAGTGTAAATGGAGAACAAGAGGGCCAAGAACTGACCCTTGAGGAACTCCAACAGTTAAAGGATGGGAGGGGGAGGAGGCACCAGCGAAGGAGACCGAAAATGACCGGACAGAGAGGTAAGAGGAGAACTGGGAGAGGACGGAGTCCGTGAAGCCAAGGTGAGATAAGGTATGGAGGAGGAGGGGATGGTCGACAGTGTCAAATGCAGCAGAGAGGTCAAGGAGGATTAGAATGGAGTAGGAGCCATTGGATTTGGCAAGAAGGAGGTCATGGGTGACCTTAGAGAGAGCAGTCTCGGTAGAGTGGAGGGGACGGAAGCCAGATTGGAGGGGGTCTAGTCCCCTTCTATTCTGCATCTGTGCCCACTTCCTTGGAGAACTCATTCACTCCCATTGCTTCAACTCTATGCAGATGATTCCCAAATTAACATCTCCGGCCCTGATCTCTCTCCCTCTCTGTGGTCTCGCATTTCCTTCTGCCTTCGAGATATCTCTACTTGGATGTCCTGCCGTTACCTCAAATTTAACATGTCCAAAATAAAACTCCTTATCATAAACCCTGTCCTCCCCGTGATTTTCCCATCACTGTAGATAGCACCATAATCTTTCCTGCCACACAAGTCCGAAACCTTGGTGTTATCCTTGACTCATTTTTCTCATTCAGCCCAAATATTCCATCTATCATTAAATTCTGTTGGTTCGACCTCCACGACACTGCTAAAATCCACCTTTTCCTCTCCAAACTGTTACCACATTAATTCAGTCACTTATCTGATCCTGCCTTGATTACTGTATCAGTCTGCTTGCTGACCTCCCTTCCTCCTGTCTCTCCCCACTCCAGTCCATACTTCATTCTGCAGCCTATATCATTTTTCTACAAACACATTCAGACCATGTTTCCCAACTCCTTAAGAAACTCCAGTGGTTGCCCATCCACCTCCACGTCAAACAAAAGCTCCTCACCATCAGTTTTAAAGCAATCACCTTACCCCCTCCTACTTCACCTCACTGCTCTCCTACTGAAACCCAGCCCACACACCCCACTCCTCTAATGACAACTCACTCACTCTACCTCGATTTCACCTATCTCACTGCAGACCTCTTGCCCACATCATTCATTCATTCATTCAATTGTATTTATTAAGCGCTTACAGTGTGCAGAGCACTGCTCTAAGCGCTTGGAAGCAGCGTGGCTCAGTGGAAAGAGCACGGGCTTTGGAGTCAGGGGTCATGAGTTCGAATCCCAGCTCTGCCATTTGTCAGCTGTGTGACTGTGGGCAAGTCACTTCACTTCTCTGTGCCTCAGTTCCCTCATCTGTAAAATGGGGATTAAGACTGTGAGCCCCACGTGGGACAACCTGATTCCCCTGTGTCTACCCCAGCGCTTAGAACAGTGCTCTGCACATAGTAAGCGTTTACCAAATACCAACATTATTATTACAATTCGGCAACAGATAGAAAATCCCTGCCCAACAGCAGGCTCACAGTCTAGAAGGGGGAGACAGACAGCAAAACAAAACAAGTAGTCAGGCATCAATACCATCAAAATAGATCAATAGAATCACAGGAATTACATAGATATTACATTAATATTACATAGATACACGCTGCCTCTGACCTGGAACGTCCTCCCTCTTCATATCCGACAATTACGCTCCCCATGTTCAAAGCCTTACTGAAGGCACATTCCTTTCCAGAGGCCTTCCCTAAGCCCTCATTTTCTCTTCTCGCCCTTCATGCTGCATCACCCTGATTTTCTCCCTTTATTCACCACCTCCTCAGCCCCACAGCACTTATGAACATATGTGTAATTTATATTAATGCCTGTCGAGACTGTAAGCTTGTTGTGGGCAGGGAATGTGTCTACCGACTCTGTTATATTGTACACTCCCAAGTGCTGAATACAGTGCTCTGCACACAGTAAGTGCTCAGTAAAATCATTGATTGAATAAGTACCACTGATTGATTGGATGATGATGGCATTTGATACTCATCCCCACCCATGGTGTTTACTCATATATATTTATACTCACTTGCTTCCGCCTATCCATAATGTACTTTATTTTAGTATTTAGATTATAAACTCCTTTAGGGTGGGGATCATGTTTATTGATTCTTGCTGTACTCCCCAAGTGCTTAGTACATTGATCTGCACATATTATCATTCAAGAAAAGTGGAGAAGTGAAGAGTGGAGAAGAAGCATAATAATAATTATGCTATTTGTTAAGTGCTTACTATGTGTTGAGCACTGTTCTAAGCACTGGGGTAGATACAAGGTAATCAGGTTATCCCACAGGGGGCTCACAGTTTTAATCTCCATTTTACAGATGAGGTAACTGAGGCACAGAGAAGTTATTGCCCAAGGTCACACAGCAGACAAGTGGTGGAGCCAGGATTAGAACCCATGTCTTCTGACTCTAAGCCTGTGCTCTTTCCACTAAGCCACGCTGCCTCCCATGGCCCAGTGGATAAGACATAGGGCCTGGGTTCTAATCCTGACTCCACCACTTGTCTGCTATGTGACCCTGGGCAAGCCACTTAACTTCTCTGTTTACCTCATCTGTAAAATGAGGATAAACACTGTGAGCCTTATGTGGGACAGGGACTGTGTCCAACTCAATTGCTTCGTATCTACCCCAGGGCTTAGTACAGTGCCTGGCACAGTGTAAGTGCTTAAAAGATACCAAAATGCATTCATTCATTCATTCATTCAAATACTATTGATGGAAAGTCATAAAGAGTAAAGGGATTATAATTAAAAACAAGAAAGTCAGTTCCTCCCATAGAGTTTCAAGTGATTAAATCCAGGATCAAAAAGGACATCAGGGTGGAGAAGGACTGAAAGAAAGACACTAACAGATCAGATGGAAGACTGAAGAACTAGGAGGGAAGTTGGTGTTTCCAGATTGGAATTCCCTCATTCCCAAACTCCTAGCCTTGGCGAGAGAGGAAGGGATAAAGGTGGGGGCTGCTAAGGCACTAAAGGGATGCAAGTACCTCATTCACTAGGCACAGAGAGGAGGAGATAATTATGTCCCTGAATCCCAGCCCATGTCAATGGTATGAACTGACTTGAGAAAAACTTCTTCTAAAGTTTTCTGACAGATAATAATAATAATAATAAAATGGCCTAGTGGCAAGAGCACAGGCTTGGGAGTCAGAGGTTGTGGGTTCTAATCCGAGCTCTGCCACTTGTCTGCTGTGTGACCTTGGGCCAGCCACTTAACTTCTCTGTGTCCCAGTTATCTCATCTGTAAAATGAGGATTAAGACTGTGAGCCCCACGTGGGACAACTGATTACCTTCTATCTACCCCAGCGCTTAGAACAGTGCTTGGCACAAAGTAAGCGCTTAACAAATACCATTATTATTATCATTATTATTTGTATAACTGCCTACTATATAATAATAATAATAGTGGTATTTGTTAAGTGCTTACTATGTGCAAAGCACTGTTCTAAGCGCTGGGGGATACAAGGTGATCAGGTTGTCCCACGTGGGGCTCACAGTTTTAATCCCCATTTTACAGATGAGGTAACTGAGGCACAGAGAAGTTAAGTGACTTGCCCAAAGTCACACAGCTGGCAAGCAGCGGAGCCAGGATTAGAACCCATGACCTCTGGCTCCCAAGCCCAGGCTCTTTTCACTGAGCCACGCTGCTTCTCTATATGTTAAGCACTGTATTAAGTGCTAGGGCAGACACAAAATAATCAGGTCCCAGATGGGGCTCACAGTCTAGCCTTTTAATTTACATCTCTGCTTTCTCTCATAAGGATAAGAACTGTGGTTAAGGATAGTTGATCAGGGACCCTGGAGAGGTGGGAGAGGAGAAAAGAGAGTGCCCTAGACCCTTCTAGGACAATCTCAGATCTGACTCTCCCCTACTACTAGAAAAGCAGCATGACCTAGTGAAAAGAACCCAGGGCTGGGGAGTCAGGATCTGGCTCCTAATCCTGTCTCTGTCACTTCCCTACTGTGTGACTTTGGGCAAGTAACTCAATTTCTCTGTGTCTGTTACCTCATCTGTAAAATGGGGAATCCTATGTGAGACCATGAATCCTAATGGGACGGGGGCAGTGTCCAACCCAATTATCTTGTACCTATCCCAGCACTTAGTACAGTGTCTGACACATAGACTTGATTTGCTTGGCCACCAGTGGGGTTGAGCTGTACTGAGTGATCCAAATTTCTCACCCAGAACCGACCTGAGCAACAGCTCATATTGTAGATCAGCTGTCATTCATTCAATTGATTCAATTGTATTTATTGAGCGCTTACTGTGTGCAGAGCACTGTACTAAGTGCTGGAAAGCACAATACAGCAGTAAAGAGAGACAAACCCTGCCCACAATGGGCTCACAGTCTAGAGGGCAGGAGGGAAGGGGGCAATCTGAAGCCCAATAATAGAATAGTCTAGGCACCCTTCATAGTAGCTGACACTGATGACCTCTCTGTTTCAGCCTGGTCTAGTAGAAGGATCATGGGCCTCAGAGTCAGAGGACCTGGATTCTAATCCTGGCTCTGCCAGGCACTTGCTGTGTTACCTTGAGCGAGTCACTTAACTTCTCTATGTCTCAGTTTCCTCAACTGGAAAATGGGGATTAAATGCATGGCCTCCCTCCTACTTAGACTGTGAACCCTTTGCAGAAAAGGTATTTTGACCAACCTGATTAACTTGTACCTATCCCAGCATTTAAAATAGTGTTTGACACATAGTAAGCACTTAACATATACCATAAAACAAACAAAAGATGCTATTGGTGAGGGTGGCACTCACTTCCTCCAAAAGAACTGGTGGGGTCTTCACTTCCTCCTGACCAGGGTAGAATTGACTGTCTAAACTATTCAAGGGAAATACGTCTTTCCCTGGAGGTGACCTAGATTGCAGATTCCTGTTACGATTGGAATGATTCATGGCTACGGGAGGCGGAACATTCGGGTTGCGAATCGGTTTACAATTAGGTGAAGACTGAGAAGGCGACTTTCACCTGGATAAAAGTTCATTATACCTTTAAATCAAAGAATTACATTAGGAAGGTTTGAGGTCTCAGAACAGTCTACTTATGATTAGCGATTAGGGTTTTGTGTTTTTTTGTTTGTTTCTTTTGCTTAGATATACTATCATAAGCAAAATAGTGAACTAAAACCTGACATCATTCAGCATTACTTCAAGGAGAATTGTCTTGAGAACATCTTGAAACCATCCCAAGGCTGCAGCAATTTCGATAACAAGTAGGGTTTATATTTAGAAGCTGCAACATGAGGGAAGAAAGATTAACACAACTGGGTCATTTCAGTTTATCATCCTTCCTCTTCATTGGCTACTGTCTCTGTTCCTCCCTCTGCTGCCCAAGAATAGCAGCACGAGCCTGTCTTGAAGCAGACTGGGCAAGGCAAGATACCCAATTCCTACCCATAAATGGGAGTGAGCAGAAGTGAAAGGAGTGAAAAGAGAGAACCGCCTTAATCGGGTCTCCCCATGCCCTTGGCAATGTGGCTGCCCAACTAAATCTATCAATCAGGCAGTGGTCTTTATTGAGAGTTACTGTGTGCAGAGCACTGTAATAAATGCTTGGGAGAGTACAATAACAGAGTTGGTAGACATATTCCCTGCCTACAGGGAGCTTACAAGGTTCCCATCCACTTGGGTGTCTGTGGCCTGAGCAGGTGCATTGATTAGTCAGTCATATTTATTGAGCGTTTATTGTGTGCAGAGCACCGTGCTAAGCGCTGGGACAGTACAACAATAAACAGACACAGTCCCTGCCCACAACGAGCTTACGGTCTAGAGGGGAAGACAAACGTTAATATAAATCGATAAATTACAGATCTAAAGATCATCCTATGGTTTCTCAAAAGGGCCTCTTGGAGTGGGGTTATTACCTTTGACGATGGAGTCCCCCACTGTAAAGGATGGGTCAGCCTCAACCCAGTCAGTGACCCTTGGGACCAAGAACCTACGTCAAGGAATGCATCTATGGGCAGGGATCATGTCTACCAACTCTGGTGCATTGTACTCCCATTAGTACAGTGCCCTGCCCACTGTAAGAACTCTATAAATAACACTGATTGATGGATTACAAGCAAGCAGGTGGGCAGATCTGCAGCATATTCTCAATTTGGTGAGCTGAATCAATTTACAGACAAGATGACCCCAGCGTGGTGTCACGCTATGCTGCAGCACCATAGACTAGCAAGTGGTTGTTAGGGGTGGGTTGGACTCTGGCAGGGGAGGGATATGATTTCTGTCACTACTAGCCCTCTAGACTGTAAGCTCCTTGTGGACAGGGAATGTGTCTACCAAGGAGAAGTGCCATTGCCTGGTGGATAAAGCACAGGCCTGGGAGTCAGAAGGGCCTGGGTTCTAATTCAGGCTCCACCGCTTATCGGCTGTGTAACCTTGGGTGAGTCACTTCACTTCTCTGGGCCTCGGTTATCTCACCTGTAAAATGGGGATTACGACTGTGAGCCCCCTGGGGACTGTGTCCAACTCAATTACCTTGAATCTACTCCAGCGCTTAGAACGGTGTCTGGCACATAATAAGCGCTTAACAAATATCACAATTATTACTATCTACCCTAGCACTTAGTACAGTGCCTGGTATATAGTAAGTGCTTAAATACCATAAAAACTATCTTATACACTTCTGTTTAGTACAGTCCTCTGCAAACAGTTATCAATCAATAAATATGATTGATTGACTGATTAGTCAAATACCAATAGTAATTGTCTTGAGGTATACAGTGCTTTAATTTTATCAAAGAGTTTTCACCCCAATTATCCCATTAAACAGTTATCAATAAATAAATATGATTGACTGATTAGTCAAATACTAATAGTAATTGTCTTGAGGTATACAGTGCTTTAATTTTATCAAAGAGTTTTCACGCCAATTATCCCATTTTATCCTCCTAGCATCCCTGAGGACTTGGAGGCATAGAGAGGTTAAATGCCTGGTCCAAGGACACAAGGGGCCTGTGATAGGGCTGAAACTAGAGTCTCTCTTCCATCGCAATGGAGCAAAATGTGGGCCCTTTGCATCCTCGGCCCTCCCACTCTCTGCAATTGACAGACAGTCTTAGACTGATCTACTGCCTCTCATTGGAGAAACCATTAGTGACACACATTATGGAGATGAATGCAGCATCATGCATTTAGAAAGGGAAATCAAGTTGTCCAAATGTAAAAGTAATGTAAAATCTAAAAGTGATCACATGTGGCAGAAAAATATCTGGGGACCACAATGGACCTACTGTTCTCGAAGAGCATTCCTAACTAACTAAGCCTGCATTTCCTCTTCTCCCACTCCCTTCTGCATCTCCCTGATTTGCTCCCTTTGCTCACCCATCCCTCAGCCCCAGAGCATTTATGTACATATCCGTAATTTATTTATTTATATTAATGTCCGATTCCCCGACTCTAAGCACCTTGTGGGCAGGCGATGTATCTACCACCACTGTTATACTGCATTATCCCAAGCGCTTAGAACAGTGCTCTGCACAGTAAGTGCTCAATAAATGTGATTGAAAGGAATAATATTGACTAGCCCCCCTGAAGGCCTATTCCAGTTGTCAGTTTCACATTTTATGAGTGTGATGGGGACCCTGGATTAGGTCTAAAGGAGGTCAATGGAAAAGAAAAGCATTAAAGGGTTGGAAATAGGACTGTGCAATAAACTGAAAGAACTCAAGACAATTTTAGTCACGAGAAAATAAGGTTGAAACGTGGTCAGAGATTTACTGCAAGAAGGATGGTCCAACTCTCCTTTATGTCCAAGGAAGAAAGAACCAGAGAGCAAAGGCTAAACCTAAGAGAGACTCGGGCTAACTTAAAATAACTTGCTGACTAAGCGTTCTTAAACACTAGTCCCAAACATACATTTTGAGCACATTGGCGAAAAGAGGGTAGGGATTTTAACAGACATGGGGATGGGATGGGGACAGGCCTTAAAGAGCTAGGAAGCCCAAAACCAACCATTTGGGCTCTTTTCGGCTCCAATTGGAAACCCTCGGGTCTGATTAGAGGCCTGGGATGAGCAAGACAGGAAGTCCAGTCCAACAGCTTGTGGAAACCACTGTTCCATCTTCCCCAAAGGATGGGCACCTATGCATTGTACTGGAACATGTCTCTGAGGGAAATCGGGTCTATAATAATAGCTTCAACAATAACAACAGTGATAATCATGGTATTTGTTAGGCATTTACTATGGTCCAAGCACTGTACAAAGCACTGGGGTAGATACACAGTCATTAGGATGGATTGTGTCCCTGTCCACATGGTGCTCACAAAAAATCGGTATGTAATCCCCATTTTACAGATGAGGGAACTGAGCACAGATAAGTGTGTGACTTGTCTCAGGTCACCCAGCAGGCAAACGGTAAAGCCGGGATTAGAACCCACTCTGCCACACTGCTTCTTCTTTCTATGAACATTTTAAGATTTAGATGATTAGATTTAAAGAAACAAACACCTGTTTTTAATATCTCCACCATTTCTTGACTTTTCTCTGCCATTCAACCCACATATTCAATCCATCACCAAATCCTGTCGGTCCCACCTTCACAACATCGCTAAAATCCACCCTTTCCTCTCCATCCAAACTGCTACCATGTTAATACAATCATCCTATCCCACCTGGATGACCACATCAGCCTCATTGCTGACCTCCCAGCCTCCTGGCTCTTCCCACTCCAGTCCGTATTGCACTCTGCTGTCTGCATCATTTTTCTATAAAAACATTCAGGACATGTCACCCCACTCCTCAAAACACTCCAGTAGATGCTCATCCACCTCCGCATCCAACAAAAACTCCTCACCACTGACTTTAAAACATTCCATCACTTTGCCCCCTCCTACCTCACCTCACTACTCTCCTTCTACAACCCAGCCCGCACACTTCACTTCTCTAGTGCTAACCTTCTCCCTATGCTTCAGTCTCCCCATCAACCCTGCCCAAGTCCTGCCTCTGACCTAGAATGCCCTCCCTCCTCAATTCCAACAGACAATTACTCTCCCTGTCTTCAAAGCCTTAATGAAGGCACATCTCCTTCAAAAGACCTTCCCTAATTAAGTCACCCTTTCCTCATCTCCCATCTCCTTCTGCGTCAGCCTGTCTTGCTCTCTTTGTTCTTTCCGCTCCCAGCCCCACAGCACTTATGTACATATCTGTAATTTATTTATTGTATTGATGCCTGTCTCCCACCTCTAGATTGTAAGTTCGTTGTGGTCAGGGAATGTGTCTGCTTATTGTTGTATTGTACTCTGTCAAGTGTTTAGTAAAGTGCTCTGCACACAGTAAACACTGAATATGATTGAATGAAAGAATTAATTCCTGTCACTACTTTCTCCAACCTTACTTCTTCTTCAAAAAATGTTATTCAATGGCAAAATCAAGACATGTAAGAGGCCCTAAGAGTATCTCAAGTGTTCAATACAGGTTTCTGCATTCAAGCAAGCTTGAATTAACCATCTAAGACCAATGGTTTCTAAGCAACAGGATAAAAAGCCTGTGCAGATCTCCTGGGGACTAGACTATGGCTTCTCAAAAAGACCAGAATCACTGAACCAATCACTTCACTCTTCTAATGCCAACCTACTTACTGTACCTCAATTTCTTCTATCCCACTGCCAACCCCTTTGCCCATGTTCTCCCTCGGGCCTGGAATTCCCTCCCCCTTTATATCCAACAGACTGCCACTCTCCCCATCTTCAAAGCCTTATTAAAGTCACATCTCCTAGAGGCCTTCCCCAGCAAAGCCCTCATTTCTCCTACTCCCTCTCCCTTTTGTGTTGTATGGGCATTTGGATCTGCACTCTTTAAGCACATGATATTCACCCCACCCTCAGGCCCACATCATTTATGTACATACATATCCAGAATTTATTTTAATGTCCGCCTCCCCGCTCTAGACTGTAAGCTCCTTTTGGGCAAGGACCATGTCTACCACCTCTCTTGTATTGTACTCTCCAAAGCTGCTCGATAAATATCATTGATTAATCGACTGATTTAAAAGATGTGTTAACTAGTCAGTAAGTCAGTCAATTGTATTTATTGAGTGTTTACTGTGTACAGAGTACTATGCTAAGCGCTTGGGAGAATACAATATAACAAACACACTTCCTGCCCACAGTGAGCTTACAGTCCAGCGGGGGAGACAGACTTTAATATAAATAAATTACAGATATGTACATAAGTGCTGCGGAGGTTGGAGGAGGGGTGAATAAAGGGAGCAAGTCAAGGAGAAACAGAAGGGCAGAATAGAAGAAAACAAAAAGAGGGCTTAGTCAGGGAAGGCTTCTTGAAGGAGATGTGCCTTCAATAAGGCTTTAAAGAGGGGGAGAGTAATTGTCTGTTGGATATGAGAAGAGAGGGCATTCCAGAACAGAGGCAGGATGGGGGTGAGAAGTCGACAGTGAGATAGAAGAAACTGAGTACAGTGAGAAGGTTAGCATTAAAGGAGCAAAGTGTGTGGGCTGGGTTGTAATGGGAGAGTAACAAGGTGAGGTAGGAAGAGGCAAAGTGATTGAGTGCTTTAAAGCCAATGGTGATGAGTTTCTTTTGATGTGGAGGAGGATGGGCAACCACCGGAGTTTCTTGAGGAGAGGGAAATGTGGCCTGAACATTTCCGTAGAAAAATGATCCATGCAGCAGAGTGAAGTATGGACTGGAGTGGGGAGAGACAGGAGGCTGGGAAGTCAGCAATGAGACTGTTGAAGTAATCAAGGTGGGATAGGATAAGAGTGCTTCTATTAATGTGGTAGCAGTTTGGATGGAGAGGAAAGGGTGGATTTTAGCAATGTTGTGAAGGTCGAACCGGCAGGATTTAGTGATGGATTGAATATGTGGGATGAATGAGAAAGAGGAGTCAAGGATGATACGAAGGTTACAGTCCTGTGAAACAGGAAGGATGGTGGTGCCGTCCATAGTGATGGGAAAGTCAGGGAGAGGGCAGTGTTGAGTGGGAAGATAAGGAGTTCTGTTTTAGACATGTTAAGTTTGAGGTGATGGGAGGACATTCTAGTAGAGATGTCTTGAAGGAGGGAGGAAAGGCGAGACTGCAGAAAGGCAGAGAGACCAGGGCTGGAAATTGAGTATCATCCGCATAGAGGTGGTAGTTGAAGTAATGTGAGCAAATGAGTTCCCCAAGGGAGTGAGAGTAGATGGAGAATAGAAGGGGACACAGAACTGAAACTTGAGGGACCCCCACAGTTTGGGGGCGGGATGCAGAGGTGGAGCCCACATTAGAGACTGAGAATGAGTGACCAGCGAGATAGGAGGAGAACCGGGAGAGGATGGTACCAGTGAAGCTAAGGTTGGATAATATTTCCAGGAGAAGTGGGTGGTCACCGTGTTAAAGGCAGCTGAGAGGTCAAGGAGGACTCGGATGGAGTACAGGCTGTTTGATTTGGCAAGAAGAAGAACGATTGTAACCCTTCAGATGGTGGTTTCTGTGGAGTGAAGGGGAAGGAAGCCAGATTGGAGGGCACCAAGGGGAGAACTGGAAGAGAAGAACTTGAGAAATTAGATGTAGACAACTCGCTCAAAGAGTTTGGAGAGGAATGGTAGGAGGGAGATGGGTTGATAACTGCATAACTGGAGGGAGCCATGGAGTCAAAGGAGGGGTTTTTTTAGGATAGACATCCCATGAACATATTTGAAAGCAGTGGGGAAGAAGCCATTGAAGAGCGAATAGTTGAAGATGGAAATCAGGGAGGGAAGAAGTGATGGGCAAGTGTTTTGATAAGGTGCAAAGGAATGGGGTCAGGTGTGCAGGTAGAAGGAATGGATTTTGAGAGAAGGCAGGAGATATGCTTTAGAGATACTGCTGGGAAAGATGAGAGTTGAAGAAAGGACAGGAAGGAAGAGGGAGGGACTGGGTAGGGTTTAGGGAGTTCACGCCTGATAGTATCAAGTTTCTCAATTGAGTAGGTGGCCAAGTGCTTAATATAGTGCACTGCACACAGTAAGTGCTCAATAAATACCACTGATTGACTGATGAAAGAGACTGGGAAAGAGCATTCAGAGATGTAAGAGAAAGCCAAGACATATCTGTGGTAGTAAAACGAAGGTTAGATAGTGATTCCAGGAGAAGGGAGTGGTTCATAAGAGAAGAGTTAAGTTAAGAGAAGCAGCATGACTCAGTGGAAAGAGCATGGGCTTGGGAGTCAGAGGTCATGGGTTCTAATTCCAGCTCTGCCACTTGTCAGCTGTGTGACTTTGGGCAGGTCACCTAACTTACGTCTTCTGTAAAATGGGGATTCAGACTGTGAGGCCCCATGGGACAACCTGATTACCTTGTATCCCCCCAGCGCTTAGAACACTGCTTGGCACATAGTAAGCCTCTTAACAAATACCATTATTATTATTATTATTCATACTGGTGAAAGCAGACAAGAGGTGGAGGAGGATTAATAATGTCGGTATTTGTTAAGCGCTTACTATGTGCCGAGCACTGTTCTAAGCACTGGGGTAGACACGGGGGAGGGAGTCCATCAGACTTGCCAAGGAGAAGGTTTGTGATGACATCAGAGAGTCTCAGTGGATTACAAAAGGTGGAAGGTGTACTGTAGAGACACAAAAACAGTGTTGGAGAGCAGGAAGTGGAGGCAGCCAGTGTATACAATCTATTCTAGGAATTTGGACAGGAGTAGGAAGAGGGAAATTGGGCGATAGCAGGAGGATTCAGAGGGAGCCAAATACAGATTTTTAGCATAAAGGAGATGTGAACATATTTGAAGGCAATCAATCAATGGCATTTATCAGCGCTTAGAACAGTGTTTGGCACATAGTAAGCACTTAACAAATACCATCATTATTATTATTATATTGGGTTCTTACTGTGCACAGAGCACGGTACTAAGCACTTGGGAGATTACAATATAACAGAGTTGGTAGACATGCTCCCTGCCCACAAGGAGCTTACCGGGGGAGACCGACATTAATATAAATAAAAAACTACAGATATGTACATGAGTGCCGTGGAGCTGAGGGTGGGGGTGAAAAAAGGTTGGAAATCAAAGTTTAAGGGTGAAACAGTGAGAAAGATACCATCAAAGAGTGTTTAGTGAAGGTGGAAGTCAGGGAAGGAAAAAGTCTTCTGAGAAGTTGAAAACAATGGGGTCATGGGTAAAGAGGTTAGATTTTGAAGGCAGGAGTAAGAGATCAATCATCAATTGTATTTGAGCACTCACTGTGTGCACACTATACTAAGCCCTTAGGGAAATACAATATTATAAAACTGAGAGACATGTTCCCTGCCTAAGAAAAATGAGAGGGTGAAAGTGGGGATGAGGGGTATGGTGGAGTTAAGCCCCCTCCCCTCTTTCTCACAAATCCTTATCCCACAAGCGAGAGGGGAGGGAGAGCAGGTATTTAATTCCCATTTTACAGATAAGGAAACTGAGGCCCAGAGAAGTTCAATTGTTTGCCCAAGGTTACATAGCAGGCAAGTGGCAGACCTGGGATTAGAACCCAAATCCCTCGACTCCCAGGAACATTCTCCTTCCTTTTAAAGGTGGGGTCATGGTCCTAAGAGTCAGGAGATCACTCAATCAATGGTACTTATTGAGAGCTTACTGTGTGCAGAGCACTGTACTAAGCAGTTGGGAGAGTACAATATAAGAGAGATGGTATTCCAGTTCTGCAACATGCCTGCTGGGGTGATTTTGAGAAAATCACCTAAACTCTCTCAGCACCCCAGTTTCCCCAGCTGCAAAATGGGGACAATAGACACCATGTCCAAGGAGAAAGAGCCTGGGACAGAGAGAAGACCCAAGTTTTAATTCCAGCTTTGCCAATGATTTGCTGTGTGATTTTGGACAAGTTACCTAACGCCTCTAAGCCTCAATTTCCTCATCTGTAAAATGGACTAAAATGTCTGTCCACTCTTCCTCTTAAACTTTCTGCCCCTGAGGGACTGTATCTAATCTTCTATCAATCCCAGTGCTTAGCACAGTGATTGATTCAGATATCTGCTTGATAAATGTCATAACTAAATTACCTTAAATCACAAATCCCTTCCCTGGACCAAGCCCAGAGCACTAGTGACTGGTAGGGTGGCTGGCACTGGGGGCGGAGGGCAAGATATATGTATTGAGTATACATATAGTATACTCAAACTATATGTTTAAGGGCATACAGTCTCTAGACTATAAAATCATCTTTAGACTGTAAACTCATTATGGTCAGGGAAGCGTCTGCTAATTCTGTTGTACTTTCCCAAGTACTTGGGCTCTGCACATAATAATTGCTCAGTAAATACCACTTATTGATCGAGTGAAACAGGGAGGAACTGAAGGACCAGGTGAGGCAGTCAGTTACCAGCAGGTTGGAATTAGGACATTTAGGGCAGTTAGGAGCACAAGAGAGAAAGGACAGTAAGACTAGGTAATTTCACCACTAGGGAGATTATTTATAATGGCAATAGTGAAAGGGAAGGGAAACCTTCCCCTACCCCTTCTCCAGACAATCACTCAATCAATGGTATTTATGGTGCACTTACTATGTTAAGAGCACTGTACTAACCACCTGGGAGCATACAAAGAGTTGGTAGACAAGATCCCTGGCCACAGTGAGTTTACAGTCTCTAGGGAAGCTCTCCTCAAGCACAGGTCATACTAGCTGAATTGACCATGACCCTTTTTTAAGTACTTTTCAGGCAGAGTCCCTGCCAGAGAGCACCTCAAAATATGTAGACACACTTCAGGAACGCCCCAGACCACCCAGAGTGACGTCAGAGGCAAGGAAGCCCACCTACGGGGTGGAATCACGGAGGGTCAAAGGGAGTTGGAAGGGGTAAAATAACAATAATAATTATGGTATTTGATAAGCGCTTATAATGTGCCAGGCACTGCACTAAGCACTGGGGTGGATACAAGCAAATCGGGTTGGAAACAGTCCATGTCCCACATGGGCCTCGCAGACTCAATCTCGTTTTTACAGATCAGGTAACTGAGGCCCAGAGAAGTGAAGTAACTTGCCCAAAGTCACTTAGCAGACAAGTGGCAGAGTTAGGATTAGAATTTATAATAATGTTGGTATTTGTTAAGCGCTTACTATGTGCAGAGCACTGTTCTAAGGGCTGGGGGAGATACAGGATCATCAGGTTGTCCCTAGTGAGGCTCACAGTTAATCTCCATTTTACAGATGAGGTAACTGAGACACAGAGAAGTTAAGTGACTTGCCCACAGTCACACAGCTGACAAGTGGCAGAGCCGGGAGTCGAACTCATGACCTCTGACTCTGAAGCCCAGGCTCTTTCCACTGAGCCACGCTGCTTCCCCTAACCACCTGGGAGGGTTACAAAGAGTTGGTAGACAAGATCAAGACAAGATTTATGACCTTCTGACGCCCAGGCCTGTGCTCTATCCACTACACCATGCTGCTAAGAGCGTGAGCCCTATGTGGGAGAGGGACTATGTCCAATCTAACTACCTTGTATCTACCCCAGCGTTTAGAACAGCACATAGTAAAAGAGGGATAAGGGGCAACAATCTATGCTCTGCATGCCCTGTGGGCTCCGTTCAGGGGCCAGAGACCACTGATCCCTACACCAGTGTAGTGGCGAGACCCAAGACAGTAAACTGCACTGCTGTGCACCTCCTGATGAGGTGTCTTATTCTTGGATTGGTAATTACACCGTGGCGATGGGCGGTCTCTTTCTTTCCTTGGGGAGTTCTCTTGCAGGTACCCTGGGATGCCATTCACAGGAGGTGGCTGTCAGCAACAGTGACCCCAGAACCAAAGCCTCCTGGCCTCCAACATTTGCAGCAGCATGGCCTAGTAGACAGAGCATGGGTATGGGAGTCAGAAGGACCTGGGTTCTAATCCCACCTCTGCCACTTGTCTGTTTTGTGATCTTGGGCAAGTCATTTCACTTCTCTGTACCTGCTACCTTATCTGTAAAATGGGGATTCAGACTGTGAGTCCCATGTGGGACAGGGATTGTGTCCAACCTGAATATCTTGTATCTGCCTGAGTGCTTAGAACAGTGCTTGACACACCGTAAGCGCTTAACAGATACCATAATGAATTCATTCTGCTCTGCCTGAGCAAATCTCCTCACCGACCCACACACTCGCCAGGTGTTAAAGCTAAGGCCCTTCCCCCTCTCTCTTGCCTAAACCGGATCTCTTCCCTCTTTCCAAACTCTATCTCCCACGTGAAGCCTTCTTAGGTGACCCACTTACCTCGGTTGCATTTCTGTTCTGCGGTTTCAGAGGAGATCTCTCTGTAACCAGTGAAATCCCTAGAGAGTTGATAAGAGCTTTAGCCCAAGCTGGGCCCTCCTGCCTCATATCTAGTCTCTTCTCCCGATCAGATAGTTCATGATCATTTAATTGTCTCCATGCTGGCTCCCTCGCATTGCCATTCAGCATGGGGCAATTACAGAGGCAGAGTAGCACAGCTGAGGAGGAGGGAAGTAGAATGGGCTTTTGGAGAGTGGTCACTGCCTCAGGCAATGATTTGTTCCATGTCCTAATCCAGCATCTGAATATGCAATAAAATCTCTTCTCTGGAGTTATTTGCCAACTGCCTGGGGCACAGCACAGCAATTTCAACGATTTTCCCACACCTGCACATGGTTCCAGAAACTGAAGAGCAAGCAAAAAAGCCGGGAAAGGAAGATGAGAAGTAGTAGGATCAAGCATGTCTGGAGAAAGAAACAATGAAGAAATTAGGAGCCAGCCGGGCCCAGCTCAGGTTAGCCTGAGAGAGAGGAGGCCATAGCAGGTGGGAGCTGTGAGAAAGACTGAGCAAGCTGTCCAGGCTAGGAAGGGTCAAGCTTTGAGGATGAGTTGCAGTCGTCAGCATGGCTGATGCGGCATTCTGAAAAGCAGACTGGCACCCCGCTGATCGTTCCTGTGTTGACTATGGAGGCTAAAGTTTGTTTTAGCAGATGGGAAATGAGTTGGGGAAAAACTCTTCACATTGTGCAAATGTAAGCATAAAGAGGAAATGTGCATATAACCAAGGGGTCATTTCTTATGCAGGAGTTTTACTTTGATTTTGGTATCCTTCCCCTCAGTGTCTTCCCAAAGTTCCTAAATCTTTGGACCAAAGGAAGGAGCACTGTGGCCTAATGGGAAGAGCATAGGCCTGGAAGTCTGAGGACCTGGGTTCTAATCCTAGCTCTATCACTTGGTTACCGTTACCAAGACCTGCCGGTTTCACCTGTACAATATCGCCAAGATCCGCCCTTTCCTCTCCACCCAAACGGCTACCTTACTGCTACGGGCTCTCGTTATATCCCGGCTAGACTACTGTGTCAGCCTTCTCTCTGACCTCCCTTCCTCCTCTCTCGCCCCACTCCAGTCTATTCTTCACTCCGCTGCCCGGCTCATCTTCCTGCAGAAACGATCTGGGCATGTCACTCCCCTTCTTAAACAACTCCAGTGGTTGCCTATCGACCTCCGCTCCAAACAAAAACTCCTCACTCTAGGCTTCAAGGCTCTCCATCACCTTGCCCCTTCCTACCTCTCCTCCCTTCTCTCTTTCTACCGCCCACCCCGCACGCTCCGCTCCTCTGCCGCCCACCTCCTTGCCGTCCCTCGGTCTCGCCTATCCCGCCGTCGACCCCTGGGTCACGTCCTCCCGCGGTCCTGGAACGCCCTCCCTCCTCACCTCCGCCAAACTGATTCTCTTCCCCTCTTCAAAACCCTACTTAAAACTCACCTCCTCCAAGAGGCCTTCCCAGACTGAGCTCCTCTTCTCCCTCTACTCCCTCTACCACCCCCCCTTCACCTCTCCGCAGCTTAACCCTCTTTTCCCCCCATTTCCCTCTGCTCCTCCCCCTCTCCCTTGCCATCCCCTCAGCACTGTACTCGTCCGCTCAACCGTATATATTTATTACCCTATTTATTTTGTTAATGAAATGTACATCGCCTCGATTCTATTTAGTTGCCATTGTTTTTACGAGATGTTCTTCCCCTCGACTCTATTTATTGCCATTGTTCTTGTCTGTCCGTCTCCCCCGATTAGACTGTAAGCCCATCAAACGGCAGGGACTGTCTCTATCTGTTGCCGACTTGTTCATTCCAAGCGCTTAATACAGTGCTCTGCACATAGTAAGCGCTCAATAAATACTATTGAATGAATGAACTTGCTTGCTGTGTAACATTGGAAATCACTTAATGTTCTCTGCCTCAGTCTCCTCATCTGTAAAATTCAATAACTGTTCTCCCTCCCACTTAGACTCTGAGGCCCATATGGAACAGGGATTGAGTAATTTGTATCTATCCCAGAATCTAAAACAGTGCTTGACACACACTGTAACAAATATAACAAATATAATAATAATAATAACAAATTGTATTCCCCTTTTCAAAATATTAAATCTTTAAATTAAATATTAATAGCTCAAGCCCCATTCCCCCATGGAACTCCATCCACTAGCGTGGCTCAGTGGAAAGAGCCTGGGCTTTGGAGTCAGGGGTCATGGGTTCGACTCCCGGCTCTGCCACTTGTCAGCTGTGTGACTGTGGGCAAGTCACTTAACTTCTCTATGCCTCAGTTACCTCATCTGTAAAATGGGGATTAACTGTGAGCCTCACGTGGGACAATCTGATTACCCTGTATCCACCCCAGTGCTTAGAACAGTGCTCTGCACATAGTAAGTGCTTAAAAAATACCAACATTATTATTAATGCAGTGTCCAAGCCCCCTCAGGGACAGAGACATTTCTCAACACTTAGAACATTTAGGGGCTTTGCTGTTTCTGGCCTGGGAGTCGGGGAATGGAAGGTTAGAGTTAGTTGGGACATTTAAAAGTTAGTGTTTTTCTGGCTTTATCTTCCCCCTAAATTGTAAACACCTTGTGGGATGAACTAGCTCCTATTTATATGGTTTCTTTGCATATATCCAAGCCCCTGGTAAAAGATTATGCATAAAGTAGATGCTCAACAAATACCAGTTATAAGTAAATAATATATTTGCCTCCTCCCTGCCCCCTAGTTTTAGCAAGAAACAAAGGCCCCAGACCTTAGTAATCAATCAACCAATGGTATTTATTGAGGGCTTGCTCTGTGCAGAGCCCTGTACTAAGCACTTGGCAAATCATAATACAACAGAATTAGCTGACACGTTCCCTGCTCATATGAGCTTAGAGCCTAGTAACAGCTGACATGAGTGCCACCCTCAACAACCACACCTGGGTGAGGGCCCCCCCCCCCCCCCCCCCCCCCCCCCCCCCCCGGCTGTACCCGCTGCTCAAGAATCAAAGATTTGGCTGTTCTGCTGATAATGATGATGTCATTGATATTTGTTTTAGCACTTAATCTGTGCCAAGCACTGTATTAAACACTGGAGTAGATATAAGATAGACTGGACACTGTCCCTGTCCCACATAGGGCCCACAGTCTAAGGGGCCACAGACTGTACTTGCTACCCGGGGACAGAAAGAGGGTGAGTGAACTAAGCCCCCCTTTTTCACTGTTCCTCCTCCCCTTCCTATTGCCCCGACTCCTTCCCTCTGCTCTATCCCCCTCCCCGCCCCACAGCACTTGTGTATATATGTACATATTTATTATCCTATTTATTTTAATGATGTGTATAGATCTATAATTCTATTTATTTATATTGATGCTATTGATGCCTGGTTACTTCTTTTGTTTTGTTGTCTGCCTCCCCACTTCTAGATTTGAGCCCGTTGTTGGGTAGGGATTGTCTCTGTTGCCAAATTGTACTTCCAAGTGCTTAGTACAGTGCTCTGTACATAGTAAGTGCTCAATAAATACTATTGAATGAATGAAAAGTAAGCGCTCAATAAATGACTGACTGAATGAATAAATGAATGAATGGGGGCTCAGTCCAAGCCACCCCTAGCCCTAAGAGCACAAATAAAGTCTTCAAATTACTGTCCTTGGAACTTTCCCTTTTGTCTCTTCTTTCAGTATCAGTCTAAAGTCTCAAATCAGCAGGCGGGCCCATTTGAGTCTTTCAGTTGTGGAAAATGCAGACATCGTTGGTGCCTAACCGAGCATACTTTCAGAATGACTGCTCACCCCAACTGAGCAAGAGGATAGATAAGGGGCCTGCTCTCTTTATATGAAATATGCAATGGGGAAGAGATTGTCTTTAGCATTCAGGTGGATGAAATCTCACTGTCAGTAAATTTTAAAATATGAAGGTAGTTATAAGTATGAAGTATTTTTTTCCTCTGATAGTTTCCTCATTTGGTAGTTTGCAAACCTATAAACAGTACACAGAGAAATTAAACCCACATCTGAGACTTAAAGTTCCTTAAAGTCAAAGCCCTAACAAAGGAAATAACCCCAATAACCTAATCAGACAAGAAGGATAGGAAGAGGAGGAGAGAAAATGTGTTTTTAAAAGATAAAAGGGAAGGGAGTGTGGGGCATAGGGGAGGAGGCAGCTTTTAAGAACAGTCGAGGCCACCTCTTGAGAATCATCTGGGAAGGAGGAGGAGGAGAAGATAGGGCAAAAAAGAGAGCACTGAGGGGGATGAGGGAGAGAAGTTTGCACCTGATAGTTTCTATTTTACCAACAAGGTATTTGGCAAGAGCATCAGTGTTTAGAGAGGGAGAAAGTTGGAGGTTCAGGTAGCCACAAGGGGAAGATGATGTTCTGGAAAGGTTGGTGGGATTTACAAGAGTAGGAGCTGATAAGGGAGCAGTGGTGTTAATGACAACCATCAGTTGAAAACAGCACTATCCTTCCTGCATGATATCCTCTTTTCCTGAAGACCTGAACCTTCCCGTTCTCCTTGACTCCTCTCTCTCCTTTAAACCCTAAATTTAGCCTATCACCAAATCCTGTTTTTTTTCCTCCACAACATTTCCAGGATCTCCTCTTCATCCAAAAGGTCACCCCTGCTTCCAGGTAGAATCATCTTGACTACTGCATTCATTAGCCTCTTTTCTGGCCTTCCTGACTCTAGTCTCTTCCCTCTCTGCCCATAACCCACACTGCTCTCAGATCATTCTCTTAATACATGCTTCTGCCCATATCTCCCCACTCCTCAAAATAGTCCAATGGTTGCCCATTCCTCTTCACAATAAACAGAAACTCTTAGGCAATGGCTTTAAGGTACTCAATCCCCTCTCTCCTTTCAATTTGGCCACTTTCTTCTTCCACTCCACCCTATCTCACACTTTTCACTCCTTCCAAACTAGCCAATTCAATAAGCTTCATTACCTCCTCTCCCACCTCCAACATCTTGCTCTCACTAACTGGAACTCCTTCTCTGCTTCAAAGATTTCAAGACACAGCTCTCCTCATCTTCAAAGACCTCCTTAAATTAAATTGCCTTCAGGAGGTCTTTCCAAATTAATATCTACTCTCCCCAGGGTATATCTGCCCAGCTGCCACTTTAGCAGCTCTGCATCACCTGACCATTTATGAACTCAAAATGTCCTGTAGCACTCAATCAGTGGCATTTATTAAGTGTTTACTGTGTGTAGAGCACTGTACTAAACACTTGGGTGAGCAAAATATAATCAAGCCGGTAGTCACGTTCCCTGTCCACAAGGACCTTACGGTCTGGAGTGGGGGAAAGAAATTAATATAAATAAATTACAAATATGTACATGAGTGCTATTTGGACAAGGGGGGGGGTGAATATCAAAAGTTCAAAGGTGATAGAGAAGGGAGAGGGAGACAGAATAAAGGAGAACTTAATCAGGGAAGGCCTCTTGAAGGAAATGTGACCTTAATAAGGCTTTGAAGGTGGGGAAAGTAGAGATCTGGCATATATGGCATGAGCGGGAGCTCCAGAACGTGTGAGGAGTCAGTGGTGAAGCAGCTGAAATCGAGGTACAGTCAGCAAGCTGGCACTAGAGGAGCAAAGAGTGTGGGCTAAGCTGCAGAAGATCAGTGAGGTAAGATGGGGGGAAAGCTGATTAAGTGCTTTGAAGTTGATAGTAACGAGTTTCTGGTTTGATGCAGAGATGGAAAGACAACCACTGGAGGTTCTTGAGGAGTAAAGAGACATGAACTGAAGTTTTTTTGTTGTTTTTTTAGTATTTTTTAGAAATACTGCAGCAGAGTGAAGTATGGACTGGAGTGGGATGAGAAGAGGCAGGGAGGTCAACAAGGAGGCAGATGCAGTATTCAAGGCAGTATAGGATAATAGTAGTAATAATTATGGTATTTGTTAAGCACTTACTATGTGCCAAACACTGTTCGAAGTGCTGGGGCAGATACAAAGTAATGAGGTTGTCCCATGTGGGGTTCACAGTCTTTATCCCCATTTTACAGATGAGGGAACTGAGGCACAGAGAAGTGAAGTGACTTGCCCCAGCTCACACCACAGATGAATGGCAGAGGCAGAATTAGAACCCAAGTCCTCTGACTCCCAAAAGCCCATGCACTTGCCACTAAGCCACACTGCTTTTCTGGATAAGCATTTGGTTCAGCTTAAGAACAGTTTGGATGAAGAGGAAAGGGTTTATTTTAGCTATGTTGTGAAGGTAGAACAGACAGGATTTAGTGACAGATTGAATAAGGGAGATGACTCAAGAACAATGCCAAGGATACTGGCTTGTGAAACAGGGAGGATGGTGGTACTATCTACAGTGATGGGTAAATCAGCAGGAGCCCTGAGCCCTGTTTTGGACATGTTATGTTTGAAGAACTGTATAGTCCAAGCACTTAGTACAGTGCTCTGCACTTAGTAAGCGCTCAATAAATACTATTGAATGAATGAATGAATGAAGTGTTGGCAGGACAACCAGGTAGAGATGTCTTGAAGGCAAAAAATGTGAGACTGAGAAGGAGATAGGCTGGGGCTGGAGAGGTAAATTTGGAAATCATCCACGTAACGATGGTCGTCAAAGCCATGGGAGTGAGTCAGTTCTCCAAAGGAGTGACTGTCTATATACTTTATCAATAAAGATTGTGACCAGGTCATAAGAGAAAAAGATGGTGGGGGTAAGGGGACAGAAGTTTTGAAAAGGGAGTTAAACATCTGGAACAGCAGACAGGGGCAATAGGTATGGGAGTCAGTAAGGATGCTGAAGTATTGTCAGGCAGAAGAGGGGGCAGAATTTAAGCAGGCAAGGATGAGTTTTGGATGAATGAGGTTAGCTTGGTGTATGGATTTCCACCAGCAGTATTCCACAGCTCATGCCAGGAGCAGAGGAAGTGGAATGTGTACGTAATCCAGAGTTGCGGGTGAGTGGTATGAGATGGACAGAGGTACAGTGGAGAAGGCTGTGTTGAGCACTTTGATTTGTGCTTCAAGAGAAGATTGTTTGGGTATGGAGACTACATGGGGCATGATTATTTAAGAAGGAGGGAGAATGGGTAAAATCCCCATTTTACAGATGAGGTGAATGAGGCACAGAGAAGTTAAGTCACTTCCACAGTCACACAGCAGGCAAGTGGGAAAGTCAGAATTAGAACTCAGGTCCACTGATTCCTAGGCCTGTGCTCTTCCCACCAGACCATGCTGCTTCATCAGAGTTGAGAATCATGTGGGAGCAGACAACTGGGGGGCTGCTGGAACACCAGTAAAGATGTTGACATCCCCAAGCATCAGAGCAGATGATGACCACCAGAGGAGGTAGAAATGAAAGGTGTGGAAGTCACTTAGGCAGAAATTGAAACTGGCAACTAGTGTAACTATAGCAAGCGGTAGAGGAGGATGACAAAGCTTTCAAAATGTTGTGAATCAGTCAACCAATATTGTTTATTGGGCATCTTGTTTTGCCTTATGCTGTCGAGTCGTTTCTGACCCATAGCGACACCATGGGCACATCTCTACCAGAATTCTCCCTCTCTCCACCTACAATTGTTTCGGTAGCGTATCCACAGAGTTTTCTTGGTAAAAATATGTAAGTGATGTACCACTGCCTCCTTCCGTGCAGTAAACTCCACCTTCGACTCTCTCCCATGACGCTGCTACCCAGCATAGGTGAGTTTTGACTTGTAGCAGATTGCCTTTCACTTGCTAGCCACTGCCCAAGCTAGGAATGGATTGGGTAGGCCTCTGCTTGACTCCTTCCCGTAGCTGATACTGGTAGTGTACTGGAAACTCTCCAGGTGAGACCTTGAGAGGGAATTGGGCATCTAATTTTTGCAATTTCAATCTTGGAATCAGAATTTTCTGATTGTACCTTACTTAGGGTATAGTGTTCATTTTGTTTGATTTGGTGTGAACTGTTTTATCAGTGGAATCTGATTTTTAGGTATTTGCTTAAATCAAGGGCTGGGTTTTTTAATTAATCTATAGATGACTTAGATGATAGCCATTCAAATGACTCAGTAAATGATGAATCCATGTGATAGTTTTAAAACAAAATATTGCTCTCTGGAATGAAATCTGGATAGTCACTAATACTAGAGCTTGATTTTTCCGAGTCCCCAGGTGTAACGAGTGTGGAACAATGAAATTGCAAGGTTATAGGGCCCTGATCTTCGGTTGCTTAGTAACCAGCAGCCATGACTACGAGGTAGGACAAAGTGCTCTATATGAAAATGCTGTTTGGGTCTCAATGAATACTGGGACATTTTAGAACTATTAACTCTGTCCTTTACAGATGAGGGTGAAGAAACGCGGCAAGGGAGGTAAACTGGAAGACAACTGGAAAACTCATGAGGAAGGTTGAGACCATTTTAACACGTTTTTTAATGGTAATAATAATACTTATGGTATTTGTTAAGCACTTACACTTTGTGCCAGACACTGTTCTAAGAGCTAGGGTAGATACTAGCTAGTCAGGTTGGTCACAGTCCCTGTCCCACATGGGGCTCACAGTCTTAATCCCCATTTGACAAATAAAGGAACTGAGGCCCAGTGAAGTGACTTGCCCAAGGTCACACAACAGATAAGTGGCAGAGTTAGAATTATAACCCATGACCTTCTGACACCTAGGCTCATGCTCTATCCACTAGGCCATGCTGGTTTTTGTTGAGTGTTTACTTTGTTCCAGGCCCTGTACTAAGTACTGGGATAGAAACAAGCTAATCAGGTTGGACATAGTCCATGTCCCACATGGGGCTCATAATCTTAATCCACATTTTACAGATGAGGTAATTGAAGCACAAAAAAGTGAAGTGACTTGCCCAAGGCCACACAGCGGACAAGTGGTAGAGCCGGGAATAGAACCCAAGACCTCTGACTCCCAGGCCAGTGCTCTTTCCACAAGACCTGCCAGATTGTAAACTCCTTGATAGCAGGGATCATATCTACCAACTCTGTTGCACTGAACGCTCCCAAATCCTTAGTACAATGCTCTGCACTCATGAAGTCCTCAACAATTACCACTATATGAATACCAGGGAGAGTGGGGAGCCCCAACCATTCCCTCCCTCCTGCCTCTTTGAGACTCCTCTTACTGAATTGAGATTTGCAAGCTACTTCTTGTTAGAAGCAGCATGGTGTGATGCATAGAGAATAGGTCTGGGAGTCAAAAGATCATGTGTTCCAATCCCAGCTCTACCACTTGTTTGCAATGTGACCTTGGGCAAGTCACTTCCTTCTCTGTGCCTCAGTTACCTCATCTGTAAAATGGGGATTGAGACTGTGAGTCCCACATGGGACAGGAACTGTGTCCATTTGCTTGCTTCTTACTACAGTGCCTGGTACATAGTAAGTGCTTAACAAATACCATTATTAAATGCCATTATTATTTTTAATACTGAATTCACTGTGTTATTCCTCCTCTGTGTGTTTCTCTCTAACTCCCTTGCTTAGACTGTGAGCCTTAGGTGAGTCAAGGAGTGGACAAGGAGTGGACTGAATCTCTCCTTAATGCTTAGAACAGTCCTCTAGACTATAGGCTCCTTGTGGGCAGGGATGATGTCTACCAATACTGTTGTACTATACTCTCCCAAGCACTTAGAATAGTGTTCTTCAAACAGGAAGTGCTCAGTAAAAACCACTGATTAATTGCCTTGCACATTGAAAATATTCATTAAATATCACAGCAAACATTTGCTAACATGTAGATGGATATTAAAATCACATCTCCTCCAGGAGACCTTCCCTGAGTAGTTTCTCTCCTCTCCAGGTAATATCCCTTCCCCACTTTTTTAATGGTATTTGTTAAGCACTTACTATGTGCCAGGCACTGGGGTAGAAAGAAACTAATCAGAATGGACACAGTCCAAGTCCTATATGGGGCTCACAGTCTTAATCTCCATTTTGCAGATGAGGTAACTGAGGTCCAAAGAAATTACATGACTTGTCCATGATCACTCAGAAGACAAGTGGCAGAGCCTGGATTAGAACCCAGGTCCTTCTGGCTCCCAGGCCCAGTCTCTATCCACTAGGCCATGCTGCTTCTCCCTTTCTACCACCTTGGCATTTCTATACCAACTGTATGCTTATGGTTAACCATCCATAGCCCATCCATATCGACTCACATACTCTATTACTTCAGCTTTCATTCATCAACACATCCCCTTTTACTTCTTCCTCACATTTGTAAATCATTTCGGTGTCTCTATCCCCTACTAAATTGTAAGTTACTTAAGAGCAGAGATCATGCCTGTTAGTTCTATCATACCTAAGGGCTATAGTGCTCTTCAGACCAAACTACTGATTGAAAACAAAAAATATATCCTGTAACAAAACATCAATATAAACTGTGCTAAACCCTGTGATAAGTGCAAAGCCTCAATGTATGAAAATGGATTTACTACTATGAACTCAAATCTGATGGCAATAATGTTTAACAAGAATTATTGCAAAGATGTGGCCACTTCATTCCCTCAAAGGGTAGCATGTGTAAAGGAGAACTAGGTGATTCTATTGTATAGTTAGGGAAGGCCTCTTGGAGGAGATGTAATTTAAGGACGGCTTTGAAGGCAGGAAGAATGGTGGTCAGTCAGATAGTAATGGGTAGGGAGTTCCAGGGCAGAGGGAAGACACGGGCAAGAGATCGATAAGTAGGTGGATGTTATCGAGGTGCGGTGAGTTGGTTGGTGTTAGAGGAGTGAAGTGAGTGTGCTGGATTATAGTAGGAAATCAGTCAGGTAAGGTAGGAGGGGGAGAGCTGATTTAATGTTTTAAAGCCAACAGTAAGGAGTTTCTGTTTGATGGAGGGATGGATGGGCAATTACTAGAGGTTCTTGAAGGCAGGAAAACATGGACTGAGTTTTTGTTCTGCTTTTTTTCCCCCAGAAAAATGATCCATGCAATAGATGGAGTATGGACTGGGGTGGGGAGAAACGGGGGCAAGGAGGTCAGGCCGAATCAGTAGTGAAGGCAGAATAGGACAAGTGCTTGAATCAGCATGGTAGCAGTTTGGGTGGAGAAGAAGGGGCAGAATCTAAGAAGTTAAGATAGTAAAACTGGCAGGATTTGGTGACAGATTGAATATACGGGTTGCATGAGAGAGAAGAGTCAAGGATAATGCCACGATTATAGGCTTGTGAGACGGAGAATGGTGAAGTGGTCTACAGTAATGGGAAAGTCTGGAGGAGGACAGGATTTGGGTGGGAAGATTAATAATAATAATGTTGGTATTTGTTAAGCGCTTACTATGTGCCGAGCACTGTTCTAAGCGCTGGGGTAGACATAGGGGAATTAGGTTGTCCCACGTGGGGCTCACAGTCTTAATCCCCATTTTACAGATGAGGGAACTGAGGCACAGAGAAGTGAAGTGACTTGCCCACAGTCACACAGCCGACAAGTGGCAGAGCTGGGATTCGAACTCATGAGCCCTGACTCCAAAGCCCATGCTCTTTCCACTGAGCCACGCTGCTTCTCTGAGTTCAGTTTTAGAAGTGTGACATTTGAAGTGGTGGTCGGTCATTCGAGTAGAGATGTCCTGAAGGGAGAACAAAATATGAGGATGGAGATGAGGAGAGAGGTCAGGGCTGGAGGGGTAGATTTAGGAATGGTCTGCATAAAGATTATAGTTGAAGTCATGGGAGCAAATGAGTGCAATGGAATATGGAAGGACACTCAGAATTGTGCTCTGAGGGACTCCCACAGTTAGGGGTTGAGAGGCAGAGAAAGAGCCTGTGAAAGACCCTGAAAAGAAGATAGGAGGAGAACCAGCAAAGATCAGTGTCAGTAAGGTTGGAAAAAAATTCCAGAAGGGGGTGGTCCCACAGTGTCAAAGGCAGCTGAGAGACTGGATGTTTAAGATGGAATAAAGGCCACTGGATTTGGCCAGATGGAAGACGTTAGTGGTCTTAGAGAGGGCAGTTTCTATGTAGAGGTGGTGGAAGCCAGATTGAGGGGGGTCAAGGAGAGAAAGTGGAAGCAGTGGGCATGGCTTAGTGGCAAGGACACAGGCTTGGGAGTCAGAGGTCATGGGTTCTAATCCCGCCTCTGCCACTTGTCTGCTGTGACCTTGGGCAAGCCACTTAACTTCTCTTTGCCTCAGTTACTTCATCTGTAAAATGGGGATGAAGACTGTGAGCCCCATGTGGGGCATGGTCCGTTTCCAACCTGATTACCTTGTATCTACCTCAGTGCTTAGAACAATGCTCGGCACATAGTAAGTGCTTACAAATACCATAATTATTAATTATTATTATTATTATTTTTATTCCCTCCTTGAGAAACTCTCCTAGAGGAGTTGGGACAGGAATGATAGGAAGGAGATGGGAGGGATGGGGAGACATGAGCGTGTTTCATTGGAGAGTGAACTGTTGCAGAGAGGAGATAAAGGGATTGAGTAAGAGTTTTTATAAGATGGAAAGTGTTGGGGTTGGAGGCACAGGTGAAGGGAGTAGATTTTATGAGGACATGGGAGATCTCCTCATGCAATTCTGTAAGGAAGGATGGGAGTGTCAGAGAGGGGGAAGGAGGAGCGTGGGGCTTGGAAAGTGTAAGGAAGAGTTTAGGAAGATTACCCCTGATGGTTTCCATTTTATCAACAAACTAGTAATAATGATAATTGTGGTATTTGTTAAGTGCATACTATGTGCCAGGCACTGTACTAGATGCTGGTGGGAAAGAGGGGGATTATTACAAGCAAATCGGGTTGGACACAGTCCCTGTCCCACATCGGGCTCACAGTCTTAATCCCCATTTTACAGATAAGGTAATTGAGGCGCAGAGAAGTGAAGTGATTTGCCCAAAGTCATACAGCAGACAAGTGGCGGAGGCGGGATTAGAACCTATGACTTTCTGACTCCCAGGCCAATGCTCGATCCATTAGGCCACTCTAGGTGGCAAAGTTGTTAGGAGCGGGTTTTGGGGGAGGTGGCCAGGACGGGGGTTTCAGGAGAGGGTTAACAGTTTGAAACAGCTGAAGTAGGCAATAGGCATGGGAATAAATAAGGAAGAAGTAGTGTTGCTGAGAGGAAGAGAGATGTAAGTTATAACAGGTGAGGATGAGTTTGAAATGGACAGGTTAGCCTGGTGTCTGGATTTCTGCCAGCAGCGCTCCACGGATTGTACACAAGAGTGGAGGAAGTGCACTGCAGAGGGGATCCACGGTTGCGAATTGGTAGTAGTAGATCAGTGGAGGAACAGGAGAATGAGGGGGATAAATTCACTGAAGAAGGCAGAGTCAGGGGTGTGGACTCTAACAGGGTAGGTTGGGTATGGAGACCAGATGGGGCATGATAATTTTGGAAAATTGGAGGGGCATTGAGAGATGGGAGATCTCTCTAAGGAAACAGTACAGTTTTGCAGGGAGTGGGTGTGTGGGGGAGAAGGCAGGAAAAGGTTGTGTTTGGAAAGCGGAATATCAGAGTTGGCAAGGTTGAAATATTACAGTGACTAGACATCATGAGATCGAGCGTGTCTCCAAGCTGGTGAGTGGGTGAGGTAGGTAGGATGAAGTGGAGGTTGATGGAGTTGAGGAGAGAGAGGTAGCAGGCAGTAGTGGATGTTCCATCAGGAACATTCATGTTGATTTTGAAATCCTCAAGGATAAGTGTAGGGATGGAGAAACTATACTACTTGCCTATACTAAGAAAATTTTGTTTGTTTTCTACTTTATGCTTCTCAGTATGGGTCTATAAAATAATCACTGAGGAGCTCTGACAGGGAAACCTTAGATTCAAATTAGAGATTAAAGGCTCAGGATACAGTTATATTAATTGAAATTTTAATTTTGAAAGTGTCCCAATAGTTCAGTTTCCATGGCAACTATATGGGTGCAAGAGTTCAATCTCTTGCCAGGGAATCTAAGCAGACCAGCAAATCTGGCACATAATTGAGCCGCATTTGAGGAAAAATGTGTGATGATGATCACCAAACTTTTGATTATACCAATTTTCAGATGGGTGCAATCCCTGTCCTACCTATCTAGGGAGTAGCGAGAACAAGTACCTTATCCTCATTTTACAGATGAAAAAACTGAGGCACAGAAAAGTTAAGTGATTTGCCCAAGGCCAGGCAGCAGGGAAGGACAGAGATGGGGTTAGAAGCCAATTTTCATTGATTCCCAAATTCAGCGCTGTTTCCACTAGGCCTCACTGCCATGACCTTTGGTCCTGATTCAGATAAATGACCTATTATACAGAAGAGTCTCCTCTCTCCTCTGACCCTGGATGTAAAATCAAAAGGACACTCTGGCTACAGAAGGCTAGTTTCAACAAGAAGTTAGTTCCCAGATCACCTGAAGATGAAGACTAAGATTGAAAAATCCATATGTATCTGCTTTAATGGCTGCTTTGCAGCAAGAGGCAAGTTTAACAGAGCATCTGAGGCTTCTCCCAAAAACCTGCATTCACCAACAGCAAGAGATGGGCAGAGGGAAGCAGAGACAAAGGACAAACCCAAAGGAATGGACACACTGGAAATCTTGGCCTTTAGTGGTTTGGGGGGTTTTTTAATGGTATTTGTTAAGCATTTACTATGTGCCAAGCACAGTTCTAAGCCCTGGGGTAGATTCAAGGTAATCAGGTTGGACACAGTCCATGCCTCACATGGGGATCACAGTCTTAGTCCCAATTTTACAGATGAGGCAACTGAGGAACAGAGAAATGAAGTGACTTGCCCAAGGTCACACAGCAGCCAAGTGGCGCAGCAGGATTAGAACGCAGGTCCTTCTGATTCCCAAGCCCGTGCTCTATCCACTAGACCACACTGCTTCCCCTAGTGTTCCCAAGATAATCACAACCAGCAAGGAATGTAACAGCAGCAAGACAGAGACTCCTCCCCAACAACAAAAAAAATCTCATTACAAGGAGGTCAACTTTGGGCATTCTTACACCTTTCTCTCACCACATCGATTATCAGCTTATCCCAGGGAATTAAGTCCAGAAATCTTTTTCAATTCACCACTCTTCCACCCCAAATCCTCCCTTTAATCCTCCCTTTGCCCAGACATACCCAGAGTCCCAGTCTCATTTGGCCAGAGGCTCTGGGGACCTCTGGACCCATAACCTTAAAGTAGTCCCTCCTTGAGAGGCTGGTCAGTGGTAGGGAAGGGGAGGTGGAGGAGAAAGAGAAAAAGGCAGGGAAAAGAAAAAGGGTGAGCTTGCCTTCTGTCTCCTGGATAACTTTCCCTCTGGTGTCCCATGTCTGATTGGCCAGAGTATACCCACTAGGGCTGCCTCCTCCACTGAGCCACTCCTAAACCCTAGAAAACCTCTCAGTTGCTATAGAAAATTACTGGCCTAGATGAGCGGCTTAGAGAAATAATAACAATAATAATAATAGTATTTGTTAAGTGACTGACTGATTTGCACCCTCCAGCCACCTAGGCTGGGAAGTCTCAGAGCCCCACTTTGTTTTGCAGGCAAGTTAAGAAATCCACACGAATCCACCCATATGGTCTTCTTGGTTTCCATGTAAGAGAATTCATCCTTCAGGAGCTAGATTTTCTGGAAGTGGTCCCTTCCTATAATGAAGTAAGGAGGTTCCTCTGAAACTTTAGGCTGGGACAATCCAGCTCTGCTCCCAAAGCACCACCCTCATTTGTAGTAGTAGTCATTCATTCATTCAGTTGTATTTATTGAGCACTTACTGTGGGCAAAGCACCGTACTAAGTGCTTGGGAAAGTACAATACAACACAACAACAGACAATCCCTGCCCATAACAAGCTCACAGTCTAGAGGGAGAGACAGACAATAATACAAGCTTCTCCACGCTGGAGAAGCAGCGTGGCTCAGTGGAAAGAGCACGGGCTTTGGAGTCAGGGCTCATGAGTTCGAATCCTAGCTCTGCCACTTGTCAGCTGTGTGACTGTGGGCAAGTCACTTAACTTCTCTGTGCCTCAGTTCCCTCATCTGTAAAATGGGGATTAAGATTGTGAACCCCACGTGGGACAACCTGATTCCCCTATGTCTACCCCAGCGCTTAGAACAGTGCTCGGCACATAGTAAGCGCTTAACAAATACCAACATTATTATTATTATTATAAATAAATAAACTACAGATATATACATATGTTCTGTGGGGATGGGAGTGAGGGTGAATGAAGGGGGCAAGTCAGAGAGATGCAGAAGGGAGTGGGAGAAGAAGAGAGGAGGGCTTAGTCCGGGAAGGCTCCTTGGAGATGTACCTTCAATAAGGCTTTGAAGTAGGGGACAGCAATTATCTGTCTGATATGAGGGACGGCATTCCAGGCCAGAGGTAGGATGCGGGTGAGAGATCGATGGCGAGATAGATGAGATCGAGGTATAGTGAGAAAGTTAGCATTAGAGGAATGAAGTGTGCGGGCTGGGCTGTAATAGGAGAGTAGTGAGTGAGGTAGGAGGGGGCAAGATGATTGAGTGCTTTAAAGCCAATGGTAAGGAGCTTTTGTTTGATGTGGAGGTGGATGGGCAGGCAACCACTGGAGTTTCTTGAAAAGTGGGAAAACATGGTCTGAACTTTTTTTTTGAAGGAAAATGATCCGGGCAGCAGAGTGGTGTATGGACTGGAGTGGGGAGAGACAGGAGGCGGGGAGGTCAGCAAGGAGACTGATACAATAATCAAGGTGGGATAGGATAAGAGCTTGCATTAATGAGGTAGCAGTTTGAATGGAGAGGAAGGGGTGGATTTTAGTGATGTTGTGAAGATAGAACTGACAGAATCTAGTGATGGCTTGAATTTAGGGGTTGAATGAAAGAGAGGAGTCAAAGATAATTCCAAGTTTACAGGCTTGTGAAACAGGAAGGAGACTGCAGAGAGGGAGAGAGATCAGGGATGGAGATGTGGATTTGGGGCAGTAGTAACAGCAGCTGCAGTAGAGTAACAGTAATGGTATTTATTAAGTGCTTACTGTGTGCAGAGCACTACAGTAAGCAATGGGAAAGAATACACAGTTGTGAGATAGAATCCCTCTCCCTTTCAGGGGCTCCCAATCTATAGCCCGGGATTTGTCCTCCATGGACATGATTCAGAGTCGATAGGCTCCTGGCTAATAATTTCCAACTTTCCCCTTGACGGGTGTGGAGGGGAGCTATTTCATAGATTTCAAAATCATTTTAATTTTAATTATGTCCTCTGGCTTCTCCAAACATTTTCCACAGAAAATCCCAGCCTCACAGGTCAGTACTGGCATTCTCTTTCCATTCTCTTTCCCCAGTACTCTCCATCTCACACCCTTGAGTCTTCCCAAATAAGCTTGCTAAGTGTACCCCACTTGCAGTTGTTCCATTTTCGATCTATTGTGTGCACCTTCCTCCCTGCAAAGAATTGCTGTCCTGTCAAACCTGCCAAATCTTGTTCTTCCCCATCGTCAAAGCCCTCTTAAAAAGCCAGTCCCTCCAGAAAGCATCCCTCACTAATCTCTATCACCTGTCATGTCATTCCACTAGCCATATGGGTTTATTGCTTTATTATTTCATTTATTTATGCCTTTAGCCTTAGTTTTATTTTTCACCAGTTGCCTAGGTTTTCCTCATGGTCTAACAATGTTTAACATGTGCCTGACTCACCTATTAGATGGTGAACAACTTAAGCCTCTAATACCAACCTATTTGATGCACCTCGATCTCATCTATCTCACCGCCAACCTCTCGCCCATGCTCTGCCTCTGGCCTGAAGCACCTTCCTTCTTCATATCCGACACAGTTACTCCCCCCACCTTCAAAGCCTTAATGGAGGCACATCTCCTGCAAAAGCCCTCCCCTAACGAACCCCTATTTCCTTTTCTCCCACTCCCTGCTGTGTAACTCTGACTTGCTCCCTTTATTCACCACCCCCACCCCAGCCCCACAGCACTTATGTACAAATGTATATTAATGTCTGTCTTCCCATCTAAACTGTAAGCTTATTGTGGGCAGGAAATGTGAATGTTGTGTTGTACTCTCCCAGGTGCTTAATACAGTGCTCTGCACACAGTAAGCGCTCAATAAATGTGATTGACAGATTGAGAATAGGCTTGTGTATAGCATGTTGGGGAAAAGCAGATTGCCCTTCGTATAAAAAGAAGAGGAAGAAATGGAACTCTGATGGGCTTCATTTGGACCAGATAGGAACCCTGCAGCCCAGCACAAAGCTTCTAAAAACAAAATCCCATTAATTCCTGGAGAAGTTCAGAAGCAGCCAGCACATAGTTTGGGAAAGAGTCCAGAAAGCGGTAAAGGGCAGGACTAAAAAAGAGCTGGTCATCAAAAATCTGATGAGCCACTCACCTCGGGAGCTACTGCAAGAAAGATGAGTCCATCCCATCAGGATCCAGGCCTCAAGATCCAGGCCCAGGACTGCTTGCCTGCACAGCCTGGAGATTCAAGGTGAGAATGCTAGGGTACTTTGGATCATGGGCTACTGAGCATGATAATGAATAATCATTAATAATCATAGTAATGAATAATGAGCATGATAATGAAATGTACATTGCCTTGATTCTATTTATTTGCTATTGTTTTAATGAGATGTTCATCCCCTTGATTCTATTTATTGCTACTGTTCTTGTCTGTCCGTCTCCCCCGATTAGACTGTAAGCCTGTCAAAGGGCAGGGACTGTCTCTGTTACCGATTTGTACATTCCAAGCGCTTAGTACAGTGCTCTGCACATAGTAAGAGCTCAATAAATACGATTGAATGAATGAATGAATGAATGACTACCTAATTACCTTGTATCTACCCTAGTGCTTGGAACAGTGCTTGGCACATAGTAAGCACTTAATAAATACCATCACCATCATCACCTGTAATTTATTTATATTAATGTCTGTCTCCCCATCTAGACTATAAGCTTGTTGTGGGCAGGGAGTGTGTCTGTTATTTTGTTAATATTGTACCCTCCCAAGAGCTTAGTACAGTGCTCTGCACACAGTAAGTGCTCAATAAATATGATTGATAGACTGACATTAAAATACTGAACATAAAGACATCTGGTATCCATCTTAATGGGCACGAGATATATGAACATTATGTACATATCCACAATTTATTTTAGTGTCTATCTCCTCCTCTAGACTGCAAGCTTCTTACGGGCAGGGAACACGTGTACCAACTCTGTTGTACTGTACTCTCCCTAGCACTTAGTACAGTGTTCTGCACACAATAAGGACTCACTGAGCAATAGAGAAGCCATAAGGCCTAGTGGATAGAGCACAGGCCTGGGACTCAGAGGACCTGGGTTGTAATCCCAGCTCTGCTATTTGTCAATTGACTTTGGGCAAGTCACTTCACTTCTCTATGTCTCAGTTACCTCATCTGTAAAATGGGGATTAAGAATGTGAACCCTACATGGGATAGGGACTGTATCCACCCTGATTAGCTTGTATTTACCCCAATGCTTAGTAAAGTGCCTGGCACATAGTAAGCATTTAACAAATACCCTTAAAAATACCATTAAAATACCATTAATTGATTGATATCAGGCATGAACAAACTTTGCTGAACCACATTTATAACAAGTGCCTGTTGAATTCAAGTGTCGGCGATCACCACTGGTCAGGAATCCTTCACTCTTTGAGAGCAGAGACTAGGTGTATGTACTCTTATAAACGTCTAGTCCAGTGTTCTGCAAGCAGCAGGCACTCAATAAATATTGATGATAAAGATGAAGAACTTTAAATTTCCGGAGTCTTCCCCTGGGGGGACCACTCCCTTCCTGAGGGGTTTGGTAGGAAGTCCAGGACCTTTATGAAGTTCTGATTGCATGACTCACGGGTAAGATAATTGCTCAAAACTCATGATTTGAGGACTTAGGAACATGGAGCAGTAACACAATGACATCCTCACACAGGGGAACGTGTGTCCCGGTGGATTAGAAAGTGCAAGTGATAACCAAGCCAGGATATAGAAGTGGAGAAAGCGTTCCAACAATCATTGAACAAACATCACGGAGTGAATTTAAAGAACCAATCACACAGCAGCTGAACACAATAGCAATTTCTGAGTATTTCTACTGGCTGCCTCATAACAAATCAGAAGCTCCTGAAAAAGATGGGATGCCAGAGATAAGAATTCTTTGTGTTGCTTAGAAACAAGGCTCTTCTGCATGCAATCTGAGAACTTAAATGCACAATGGGTAGAAGGACAGACAAGTCCCACAGAGAACCAAATAGTTTAACAACCGACTCCTTCAGCACTAGTTTTCCATTTGTTTGGGGATGATGAAAAAAGCCCCCCAAAATTGTGAATCGTAAAACCAACAGAACAACCTTTGGACAAAAATATCATTTTGGAATTGAGATTTAGATTATTCTGCTAGATGTCAGCTCCCTGAGGGTAGGGACCATATATGCGAACTCACGTTCACCCCCAAAAACGTAGTACGGTATTCTGCACATAGTAAGTGCTCAACAAATACTATCGATTCATTTTCCTCAGCAGACAGTTACCCTATTAGAATGCTTACAACTCTCCCAAGTGACAACCACACACACTGGAGTCCTTTTTCATATCAAAATCAACTAAGTAGTCAGCCAACCCTTAATAATTTCCCCAAGGAAACATATACGAGGCGATACAGTGCAAAGTCCATTCATCATTTGTACAGTTCTTTGGAAAAGGATGCAAGGGGGGAGATTCACAGGGCAAACATAGTTGTTTCCATGACACTTTATTGCCATATTAATCAATGCTAGCAGCATAAAAAGATTTCATTTTCTGCATTGCTAAAAAAGGTAATCTCAAAATAAATACAGTAAAGCAATCTACTTGTTTGCTACAGTATATCATAAAAATTCATGCTCTCCCTTAACTCCTTCACCTACCCTGCAATACTAACATCACTGTTTGTCTCCAAATGGAGGCCGGTTTGGATCCCACCTCCTTCACTTCACAAAAACCTCCGTCTCAAAGGTCGCAAATTATATCCTTCTTGCCAAATCCAACACCTTCTACTCCAATCCAATAATCCTCCTCGACCTTTTTGCTGATTTCAACACTATCGACCACCCCCTTCTGGAAACATTATCCAACTTTGGCTTCACTGACATTGTCCTCTGCTGGTTCTCCTCCTATTTCTCTGACCACTCATTTTCCGTCTCCTTCTCTGGCTCCTCTTCTGCCTCCCACCTCTTACCAGTGGGTATCCCTCAAGGTTCAGTTCTGGGTCCCCTTCTATTCTCCATCTGCACACACGCCCTTGGAGAACTTAGACTCTCCCAGGGCTTCAACTACCATCTCTATTGATTCCCAATCGACATCTCTAGCTCAGACCTCTCTCCTCCTCTGCAGTCTTGCATTTCTTTCTGCCTTCAAGACATCTCTACTTAGATGTCCTGTTGTCACCTCAAACTTATATCCAGAACAGAACTCCTTATTTTCCCATTCAAACTCTGTTCTCAGACTGACTTTCCCAGCACTGTAGACAGTAACCACCATCCTTTCTGTCTCACAACCCTGTAACCTTGGTGTTATTTATCCTTGACTTCTCTCTCATTCAACCCACATATTCAAGTCATCTCTATCACAGTTCAACTTCCACATCGCTAAAATCCACCCTTTCCTCTCCATGCAAACTGCTACCAAATTAATCCAAGCACTTATTCTAACAGCCTGCTTGCTGATCTCCCTGTCCCATCTCTCCCAACTCTAGACTATACTTCACTCTGCTGCCCAGATCATGTTTCTACAAAAACGTTCAAGCCATGTTTTCCAAGTCCTCAAGAATCTCCAGTGGTTGCCCACCCACCTCTGCTCCTTACCATCAGCTTTGAAACACTCAATCACCTTGCCCTTTCTATCTCACCTTGCTACTCTCTTACTACAACCCATCCCGCATACTTCATTCCTCTAATGCCAACCTACTCACTGTACCTTGGTCTTGTCTATCTCACTGCCAACCTCTTGCCCACGACCTGCCCCGTCCTGGAACAACAATTACTCTTCCCCCTTTTCAAAGCCTTATTGAAGGCACATCTCCTCCAAGAAACCTTCCTTGACTAAGCCCTCATTTCCTTTTCTCTCGCTCCCTTCTGCGTCATCCTGATTTGCTCCTTTTATTCACCCCACCTCACAGCCTTACAGCACTTATGTACATATCCATAATTTATTTATTTATATTAATGTCTGTCTCCCCTTCTAGACTGTAAACTTGTTGTGGGCAGGGAATGTGTCTGTTATATTGTTATTTGTACTCTCCCAAGCACTTACTACAGTGCTCTGAACAGAGTATGTGCTCAATAAATACAATTGGCTGATTGAGACCAGACAGTCTTTAGCCCATGATGTTATGATTCAATTCAGACTAATACTTAACCACTACCTTACACAAATAATGGTATTTTTAAAGGTATTTGATAAGCACTTACTATATGCCAGGCATTGTATTAAGCACTGGAGTAGACACAAGATAATCAGGTTGGATACAGTCCATGTCCCACCTGGGGTTCACAATCTTAATCCCCACTTTATAAATGAAGTAACTGAGACATAGAGAATTTAAGTGACTTAAATTACACAGCAGACAGGTGGTGGAGCCAGGATTAGAACCTAGGTCCTCTGACTCCCAGGCCTGTGCTCATTCCAATAGGCCGTGCTGCTCCTGCTGCTGCTCATCAGAACAAATACAAAATGAACTGTATTAGCAAAAGTTTCTAAATGCCAAGGATAAAGTACCTCAAGAAGAATTTTTAGAACCTATGGCTATGGACAATGTAAGATCCCCCATGGAAGATATGGACTATGTCAAACCTGATTAACTTGCATCTGACCCAGAGCTTAGAACGGGGCCTGGCACATAGTAAGCACTTAACAAATGCCATTAATAAAAAGTGATCATTAGAAAAAGGAGAAAAAACAAAATAGGAAGATTCAAATTTATATTATATTTATTCATGTGAGTTCATTCCTAGTCAGCTTCATACTATTTGTGGTGCTTGACCAACAGTACTTCAGTTCCATTCCACTAAATTTTGGGTTAAATAAAAGTTTGCTTTTTCTCACCTCTTACCTAAGGCTCAGAGATGACATTCGCTTTTTAAATGGATTACGGTTAGAATTTTTCTTTCTTTAAGCTCAGTCTACATTTATGCATAAAACCAGCCAGCTCTGTGTCCAATAAAGAGAAACAAAGGTACAATGTCTCACTGAACCATATGGCAAGTATAGTGACAGAATAATTGGATAAAATAGCTACCAATCAGTGGTATTTATTAAGTACTTACTGTGTGCAGAGCACTGTACTAAGCACTAGGGAAAGTATAAACCGAAAGAGTTGGTAAGACCTGATCCCTGCCCACAAGGAATTTACAGGCTACAAGGAAGACAGACATTAAAATAGATGAGGGGTTGGGGAAATGAGAGTATAGGAATATTTACATTAGTATTTTTATTGGTTCTTTTAAGCGCTTACTATGGGCCAGGCACTGTACTAAAGCACTAAGATAGTTCCAAGATCATCAGGTTGGACACCGTCTGTGTCCCACGTAAGGTTCACAGTATTAATCCCCATTTTACAGACAAGGTAACTAAGGCACAGAAAGGTTAAGTGACTTGCCCAAGATCACATAGCAGACATGTGGCAGCACCGGCATTAGAACCCAGGTCCTCTGGTTCCTGGATCTGTGCTCTTTCCACTAGGCTATGGTATTCATTTAATAGTATTTATTGAGCGCTTACTATGTGCAGAGCACTGTACTAAGCGCTTGGAATGAACAAGTCGGCAACAGATAGAGACAGTCCCTGCCATTTGACGGGCTTACAGTCTAATCGGGGGAGACGGACAGACAAGAACAATGGCAATAAATAGAGTCAAGGGGAAGAACATCTCGTAAAAACAATGGCAACTAAATAGAATCAAGGCGATGTACATTTCATTAACAAAATAAATAGGGTAATGGAAACATATACAGTTGAGCAGACGAGTACAGTGCTGAGGGGATGGGAAGGGAGAGGGGGAGGAGCAGAGGGAAAGGGGGGAAAAGAGGGTTTAGCTGCGGAGAGGTGAAGGGGGGGTGGTAGAGGGAGTAGAGGGAGAAGAGGAGCTCAGTCTGGGAAGACCTCTTGGAGGAGGTGAGTTTTAAGTAGGGTTTTGAAGAGGGGAAGAGAATCAGTTTGGCGGAGGTGAGGAGGGAGGGCGTTCCGGGACCGCGGGAGGACGTGGCCCAGGGGTCGACGGAGGGATAGGCGAGACCGAGGGACGGTGAGGAGGTGGGCAGCAGAGGAGCGGAGCATGCGGAGTGGGCGGTAGAAAGAGAGAAGGGAGGAGAGGTAGGAAGGGGCCGAGGTGATGTACAGCCTCGAAGCCTAGAGTGAGGAGTTTTTGTTTGGAGCGGAGGTCGATAGGCAACCACTGGAGTTGTTTAAGAAGGGGAGTGACATGCCCAGATTGTTTCTGCAGGAAGATGAGCCGGGCAGCGGAGTGAAGAATAGACTGGAGCGGGGCGAGAGAGGAGGAAGGGAGGTCAGAGAGAAGGCTGACACAGTAGTCTACCCGGGATATAATGAGAGCCCGTAGCAGTAAGATAGCCGTTTGGGTAGAGAGGAAAGGGCGGATCTTGACAATATTGTAAAGGTGAAACCGGCAGGTCTCAGTAACGGATAGGATGTGTGGGGTGAATGAGAGAGACGAGTCAAGGATGACACCGAGATTGCGGGCCCGAGAGACGGGAAGGATGGTCGTGCCATCCACGGTGATAGAGAAGTCTGGGAGAGGACCGGGTTTGGGAGGGAAGATGAGGAGCTCAGTCTTGCTCATGTTGAGTTTTAGGTGGCGGGCCGACATCCAGGTGGAGACGTCCCGGAGGCAGGAGGAGATGCGAGCCCGAAGGGAGGGGGAGAGGACGGGCGGAGATGTAGATCTGCGTGTCATCTGCGTAGAGATGGTAGTCAAAGCCGTGAGAGCGAATGAGTTCACCGAGGGAGTGAGTGTAAATGGAGAACAGAAGAGGGCCAAGAACTGACCCTTGAGGAACTCCAACAGTTAAAGGATGGGAGGGGGAGGAGGCGCCAGTGAAGGAGACCGAGAATGACCGGCCAGAGAGGTAAGAGGAGAACCAGGAGAGGACGGAGTCCGTGAAGCCAAGGTGAGATAAGGTATGGAGGAGGAGGGGATGGTCGACAGTGTCAAAGGCAGACACTGTGGTAAGCATCACACTGTTGAAGGGGAACCCAGCCAAGTGCATGGTCGACAAAGAGGGGAGGGTGGATGGAGAAATAAAGGGCTTAGGCTGGGAAGGTCTCTTGGTGAAGATATGATTTTAGGAGGATTTTGAAGGTGGAGAGAATACTGAACTGTTGGATATTAAGGGGAAAGGAGTTCCAGGTCCGAGGGAGAACGTGGGCAGGGGATCGGTGGAGAGATAGATGAGATCAAGATACAGAGAATAGGTTGGTATTAGAGGAGTGGTAGGTGCAGTTTGGGTTGTAGTAAGAGAACGGCAAGTTTTGGGAGGAGGGTGAGAGGCGATTGAGTGCCTTAAAGCCACGGGTAAGGAATTTCTGTTGAATGTGGAGGCAGATGGGCAACCATTGGAGCTTTCTGATGAGTGGGGAGAGATGGACGGAATGGTTTTCAGAAAAAGGGTCTGGGCAGCAGAGTTAAGTGTGGATTGGAGAAATGAGACATAGGATGCAGGGAGGTCAGCAAGGAAGCCAATGCACCAGTCAAGCCTGGAAATGAAAGCTTTGAATGGCACGGTAGCCATTTGGATGGATGGAAAACATTGAATGAAAACACACTTGGGGAAGAAAAATGAATAATGAAAGGGAAATTATCTAATAGAATTTGAAGTAGGAGTTAAAATTTAGTTCAATTTCTGATAATCCAAAATAGTTGTCTTTGCAACCAATAAAACCACGTATACAGATTAAGAATACAAATTCCCACAAAAACCTGTCTCTATGTTGCCCATTTTGCATCTCAATGATTTCTTTTTCCAACACCAAGAATTCTCAAATACCAAAAATTTGCATTTGAATGGTTTGGGAAATAAATTAAAAATATCTTTAAAAGAATCACAAAAAAAATGGTATCATGGCTCTATCCACTGTATATTCCAGCTGCAAAATGAGAGGGATTGTGGGTAAAATGTAAATTCACCTACAAGTGGGAAATGTTCAAATCATAAACATTTTCCAAGGGATTATTTTTGCTTACAGTATGCTGCCATATGGTAACCTTAAAAATCATAGTAATCCTAATTTAGCAGCAACACTATGGCATCAAAAAGGTTCATTATCTCCTTTGACAGTCAGCCAGTCATATTTATTGAACGCTTAATATGTGCAGAGCACTGTACTAAGCACTTGGGAAAGAATGATAGAACAGAAGTAACAGTCACATTCCCCTCCCATAAGGAGTTTACAGACTAGAGGGGGAGACAAACATTAATATAAATAATTTATAATATATATTTAAAGATATGTACATAAGTGTTGTGGGGTGGGGAATGGGGCAAATATCAAATGTCTGAAGGTCACAGATCCAAGTGCATAGATGACGCAGAAGGGAGAGTGAGCCGGGGGAAAAAGGGCTTAATCAGGGAAGGCCTCTTGGAAGACAATAATGCTTTCAAGGAGGGAGAGTGGTGGTCTGGCGTATATGAAGGGAGAATAATAATAATAATAATAATAATAATAATTTTGGTATTGGTTAAGCATTTACTATGTGTCAAGCACTGTTCTAAGCACTGGGCTAATACAAGTTAATCAGATTGTCCCACATGGGGCTCACAGTCAATCCCCATTTTGCAAATGGAGTAACCAAGGCACAGAGAAGTGACTTTCCCAAAGTCACACAGCAGACGAGGTGGAGCCAGGATTAGAACCCACGTCCTCTGACTCCCAAGCCCGTGCTCTTTCCCCTAGGCCACGCTGAAGGAGTTCCAGGCTAGTGGGAAGATGTGGGAAAGGGGTTGGTGGCAAGATAGACTAAATCAGGGGTCAGTGAGTATAGTCTATGTCTCCCCAACTGTTCCCTGAATTCTGAGGGGACTTTGTCCCTCTCCTCTCTGGAGCTAACTGCTGGGACACCAAAGCTGAACTTTTCACCCCTTGGTCCTTCCTCCCTCACCTACACCCTATCGAGGTGTCCTTGTTTCTCAGACATCCCTTTTCCCCTGAGTGTTTCTAAGTCCAAGTCCCAAATGGTAAGCACTGGGCTAGAGATAAATTAATCACGTCAGAACAGTCCATATCCCACATGGCGCTCCCAGTCGATTAGGATGGAGAACAGCTATTGGATCTCCATTTTACAGTTGAGGACACTGAGGCACAGAGAAGGTCACACAAGGTCACACAGGTCCCCAGGTCACACAGCAGGCAAGTGACAGAGCTGGGATTAGAACCCAAGTCCTCTGATCCCCCCAGGCCTATGCTTTAGTCACTAGGCCATGCTGCTTGCCTGCGTTTTCCAAGTTTCTCTCCCTGTCAGCCAGGCAAGACAACAAAAACTGAGGTTGAGGTTGTGGTGTGGAAAGCAAGAGAGTAACGGGTCTCTGCTACCAAGAGAGCCCGTTCAGCCTCTGTTCTCAGACAGGCTCAGGCTGGCCTGCTCTTCCTGGAGTCCTGGGCAGAGCTGGGGACTGTGTGTAGTCAGAGGTGCAATTAAAGCAAAGACAACACACAGGGAGAAATCCACCAAGGAGCTCTCAGTTATTGAGACGTGTGGCTTTTACACATGTTTGGTCTGGATTTTGCTGTTTTTCTGGGCTTGTAAATCTGTCTTATTCTCCAACTCATTCTGGTCCATCGGTGGTGATGTTTACTGAGTACATATTGCATGCAGAGCACTGTACTAAGCACTTAAGAGAGTATCATTGTGGGAAGGGACTGTGTCTGCCGACTGTTAGTATAGTGTTCTGTACACAGTAAACACTTAATAAATACAATTGATTGACAGAGTTGGAAGACACGATCCCTCCCCTTGAGGATCTTACAATACAGTGGGGAGGCAGACATTAAAATAAATTATAGGTAGGGGAAGGAACGGAGTATAAGGCTATGTGCCTATGTGCTGTGGGGGGTCAATTTAATGGGGCCTCTACTTCTGACAATTCCCAGTGACCATTCATTCATTCAATCGTATTTATTGAGCACTTACTGTGTGCAGAGCACTGTACTAAGCACGTGGAATGCACCATTAGGCAATAGATAGAGACAATCTCTGCCCAACAACAGGCTCACAGTCTAAAAGGGGGAGAACTTCCAACTCTTGAAAGTCTGTGACTAAAGTTTTTAGTCCAATCCATCAAATTTGAGACAGATTAGTTTAAATTAGGCAGTTTGGTCTTATATAATTTGAAGCAGGGGAAGCTAACTGGGTAAATGCTCAGAGGAGGTCATACCTCAGTAGTAGCTTAAACATTTAGGATTATGGCAAGAAATGAGTCTACCAACTCTGTCATGCTACACTCATCCAACTGCTTACTACAGTGCTTTGCATAAAGAAAGCACTCAATAAATATCACTGATTGATTATAAACTTACAAAAATTATTCGGTGCAGGGGAACGCTATCAGTGGTTGAGTGCCATTGGATGACCCACCAAAGTCTGGGAAAAAGAAGGGCATTTCTTTGAATACAGGTTTCAAAAATAAGAAATGTTAATAAGGTAATCCTAGAGTGAAGTTCTGGCATAAGTATATTTAGATATCTCACTCAGGAGTTGTGAAACTTCTAAGCATATTCTGATATGCAGTTATTTAAGTAAGGGATCCTGTGGCTATAAGCAGCGTGGCCTAGTGGAACCAACATGGGTCTGGGAGTCAGAGGACCTGAGTTCCACTTTCACCTCTGCCAATTGCTCTCTTGGTGTCCTTGGTTAAATCACCCAACTTCTCTGTGCCTCAGTTCCCCCATCTGCAAAGTGGAGGTTCAATACCTGTTCTCCCCACTACTTAGACTGTGGAACCTGATTATCCTGTATCTTCCTCAGTGATTAGTACAGTGTTCTGCATATATAAACACTTAAATACCAGTTATTTTATATATCTCCTAGAGAGGACATGTGCAACCACACCCCCCTTTTTTTCTTCTGTAAGGTCCCAAAGCTGTCAACCTCCCGGTTGGATGTTGTAAATGGGTGCCTGTGGAAATAAGAATCCTCAAAAGTATTTGTCTAAGAGACCGGAGCTAGACTTCAGTCACTCAATCAGTGATATTTACTGAGGGCTTATTGTATGCAGAGCACTGTACTAAGTTCTTAGGAAAGTACATTACAACAGAGTTGTTAGACATGTTCCCTGCTCAGAAGGAGTTTACATCTAGAGGAGTTCTGTCAGAAGAGCCAAGATGGGGCAGTAATTTAAAATCCTTCGTCAATGTGCCCTCCTGCCCTCTCCCTTATGATTTCATGATTCTTAGTGTTTAATTTTTATCGAGTTCCTCCTGCTGTGCACTATCTGTCTCCAAGGAAGGACTGGGAATGGGATCCCAGGAATAGAACAGAAACCCAGTCCTCACTTACCCCATCAGTGGACTGAAGATAATAGGTTTTTATCAGGATTTCCAAGACTAGGAAATCAATTTTACAAGTCCCTGGACTGAACCATAAGCAATCAATCCATGTAGCTTCTCCCACTATATAATCCCTGTGGAGATATTGGGATAGATTCCCTCAAGCGCTTATCTGACTGAAGGAAAAACAAAATCTATTTTCAAGGAATATTAATATGGCCAGGCACAAATCACTGGATTGAGTCTTTCGCAAATGGACAAAATAATCTATTTAAGGTTCATGCTACAAAGCCTCGCACATATGCAGCAGCAGCAGGACCTAGTGGAAGGACCCTGGGGCTGGGAGCCCGAGGACCTGTGTTCTAATCCTGGCTCCACCAGTTGTTTGCTGTTTGACCTCAGGCAAGTCACTTAATCATATTTATTGAGTGTTTTCTGTGTACAGAGGACTGTACTAAGCACTTGGGAAAGTACCTTCATTCAATCGTATTTATTGAGCGCTGTATGCAGAGCACTCCTTGGAAAATACAGTGTAACAGAGTTGGCAGACACCTTCCCTGCCCACAGTGATCTTAGATTCTACAGGGAAAGACAGACATTAACTTCTCTGTGTGTGTTTCCTCCTGTAAAATGGAGATTAAATACCTATTCCCCTTCCTAAGTTGGAAGCCCCATGTGAGACAAGGACTGTGTCCAACCTTATTAATTTATATCTCCCCTAATGCTCAGAACATTGCTTAACCCACAGTAAATGCATAACAAATCATATTATAATAATAAGGTCACAGATGACAATGAAATTGTAAACGACTTTGTTGACTTTGTTGGTTCAGTTGCAAAGACTTTAGAACCAAGAGCCCATACTCAGAAATTGACTCTCTTGTTCCTGCTGGAACCTCGTTGCAATATGATGCATTTTGGCTGACCACTTGGTTCCTGTAAACAATGCTACACCTCTTGGGGCTCGTCTAATACAAACTTGATCTAATACAATCTAACAGTCACCTGATAAATATGGCAGTCTCTCACCAATGTCAACAGATGCCTTCTTAAGAGAGATTATTAGCAGAATTAGCAGTAGTATATTATCTCACATGGAAATAAAGGGATGCGTTCCATACCCTTTCACATTACTGTATACCTATGGCACAGAGCTGATGGAGTTGCACCATTTCTCAAATTTAGTAATTATTTCCATTTTCATTTCTAATGGTGAGCTGTCTATGTTTTTCAGTTAATATTTTCTGTGGATTGTGAGCTCGTTGCGGGCAGAGAATGTGTCTGTTTATTGCTATATTGTAAGTGCTCAATAAATATGATTGATTAATGGAGGTGAAAGGGCCACTCAGTTCTCCTGATATCCCTTCCACTTTCCTATCCTTCTTCCATTTGTTTTCTTATTTTTCCTCAGCAAGATCTATTTCTTCGGAACATTATTTAGTCTGGAGTAAGAGGAGGAGGTTGGCAAGAGAGGAGACAGGAGGGTTTGACTAGCAAATGTAAAGCAATTTCCATTCTGGCCCTCAGAGGAACAGTCAACTTGCAGCTTCAGTCTTTCATCAAATCCTGTCCGTTCTGCCTTCATAACATCTCTAGAATCCACATTTTTCTCTCCATCCAAACTGCTTCCTCGCTGATCCAAGCAATTATTTCTCCTCTCAACTATCTCGTTAGCCTTCTCGCTGACCTCCCTGCTCCCTGCCTCTGCTCTCTCTATTCCTTGTTCACTTTTTCGTTTTTCTAAAAAACTGTTCAATCCATATCTCCTCACTCCTCAAGAACCTCTGGTGGTTGCCCATCCACTTCTGCATGAAACAGAAACTCCACATCATCAGCTTTAAGGCACTCAGTCAGCTCTCTCCTTTTAAAAAAAAGGGTATTTGTTTAGCGCTTACTGTGTGTCAGACACTGTACTAAGCGATGGGGTAGATACAAGCTAATCCAGGTTAGAAACAGTCCATGTTTCATGTCGGGCTCCCCAGTCTTCATCCCCATTTTAGAGATGAGTGAACTTAGGCTCAGAGAAGTGATTCGTCCAAGGTCACACAGTGGCAGTGGGCACCGTCCCACTTCAATCTCACCCTCCCCTTACCCCATACCTATTACTATTTTACCTTACCTAATGGATCTACTACAACCCAATCTGCACATTTCACTCTTCTAATGCCAACTTACTCTATATGCTTCAATCTCATATTTTCTGCCCCAACCTCTTGTCCACATCCTCCCTCTGGCCTGGAACTCCTTCCCCCTCTATGCACACCTGATCACCACTCTCCCCACCTCTAAAACCCTCCTAAAATCACATCGTCTCATTCATGCATTCATTCACTTATTCAATCATATTTGTTGAGTGCTTACACGGTACTAGGTGCTTGGGAGAGCACCATACAACAATAGACATTTCCTGCCCACAATAAGCTTGCAGTCTAGACTGCTACACTACTTAGGCCTCGTCTAAAAAACCTGATCTAATACAATCTAACGGTCACCTAATAAATATGGCAGTTTCTCACCAAATCAACAGATGCCTTCTTAAGAAGGATTGTTATTAGCAAAAATAGCATTGCTATAGTCCCACATGGAAATAAAGGGATGCATTCCACGTCCTTTCACATTACTGTATACCTACTCTAAGACTTCCCAGATTAAGCCCTTTATTTCCCTCTCCCCTATCTATATCGAGTCTGAACTTGGCTGTGTACCGCTTAAACATCAGTTCCACAATCCTTATGTAAATATTCTTATACTTGAGAAGCAGTATGGCATAGTGGATAGAGTGCAGGCCCAGAAGTCACAAGGTCATGGGTTCTAATCCCAGCTCCGCCACTTGTCTGCTGTGTGACTTTGGGCAAATCACTTCAGTTTTCTGTGCCTCAGTCACCTCCTCTGTAAAATGGGGATTGAGACTGTGAACCCCACATGGGACAGGGACTGTGTCCAAACCGATTTGCTTATATCCACCCCGGTGCTTAGTACAGTGCTTGGCACATAGTAAGCACTTAAAGACCAGAATAGACCAGAATTATTATTATTATTATACTCTACTACTTCCCCTATCTATTTTAATGTGCATCTCCCCCTATAGGCTGTAAGCTCCTCGTGGTCAGGGATTACAAATACCAACTCTTTTTACTTACTTTCCCAAGCGCTTAGTACAGGGAAGCAGTGAGGCCTACAGGAAAGAGTGCAGACCTAAGAGACAGAGGATCTGCGTTTTTATTCCAGCTCTGCCATTTGGCTGCAGTGTGACCCTGGGCAAGTCACTTAACTTCTCTGTGCCTCATTCTCCTCGACTGTAAATTGGGACTGAAATACCTGTTCTCCCTCCTATTAAGACTGTGAGCTCCATGTGAAACAGGGACTGTGTCTGACTAACTTGTATCTACCCCAGAACTTAGAACAGTGCTTGACATAGTAAGCACTTAACAAATGCCATCATTATTATTGTTGCGGTGCACATGGCAAAAGCTCAATAAACACCATTCATTCAATTCATTCAATCATATTTATTGAGTGCTTACTGTGCACAGCACTGTACTAAGCACTTGGAAAGTACAATTGGGCAACAGAGACACAGACCCCAGGATACGACCATTCACGACATTGCCACATTTTGAGGAACACATCTAAGAATTAGATCTAGTTCCCGCTTTCAAGGAATATACAATTTTAATCCCATTAGAGTTCATACAAAACTGATTAATAATTCATTACATAATAGATTCCCGTCCATTTGATTGCCTCCTTGATTTCCCACTGGGAGGGCAGTGATGACTTTTTATGGCATTTATTAAGCGGCTACTATGTGCCAGGCACTGTACTAACTGCTGAGTTGGATACACATTAATCAGGTTGGACAAGGTTCATGTCCTACATAGGGCTCCCATTTTACCGATCCCTAGATCACATAGACTGTAAGCCCCTTCTAGACTGCAAGCCCCTTGTTTGGTAGGGATTGTCTCTATTTGTTGCTGAATTGTACTTTCCAAGTGCTTAGTACAGTGCTCTGAACAGAGTAAGTGCTCAATAAATATGATTGAAGGAATGAATGAATAGCAAACAGGAGGTGGATCCAGATTAGAACCCAGGAACTTCTGACTCCCAGGCCCAAGCTCTGTCCACTTGGCTATGCTGCTTCTCTAGTAGTAAAGTGATCTTACTATTATTATTGTCCTATATAACCGAATTTTGATTTTGCAAAGAATCCAGTTGATGGAATGGTCGAGTTTTTCCATTCTACCGGACCTCATTTCTCATTAGCTAAACAGGCATAAGGTACAGACAGATGTGGATCACTGACTCCATTCCTATTAATAATTAATAATAACCAGATTCATTGAGCACTTGCTCTGTACTAGGCACTGTGATAAATATTGGGGAAGATACCATGCAAGTAGATCAGACACAGTCCTTGCCCCACATGGCTCTCATGGTCCTTGGGGAGAAAGAAGAGGTCTTCTCCATTTTACAGGTAGGAGAACTGAGGCATGAAGAATTTAATGATAATAATAATAATAATTATGACATTTAAGTGCTTACTATGTGCCAGGCACTGTACTAAACGCTGTGGTGGATATAAGCAAATCCGGTTGGACACAGTCCTCTGTCCCACATGGGGCTCACAGTCTCAATCCTCATTTTATAGATGAGGTCACTGAAGCATAGAGAAGTGAGATGACTTGCTCAAGATCACCTAGTGGAGAAGTGGAGGAGCCAGGATTAGAACCCATGACCCTCTGACTCCCAGGCCCATGCTCTATCCACTATGCCACTACTTACCCAAGGTTGCCCATCAAGTAAATGGCAGAACGAGATTGGACCTCAGGTCTCCTCATTCCCAACAGTGCACTCTCTCCACTAGACCTTGCAGCTTCTCCAAGTTTCTTTATTGACTTTGTCCTGGGGGTCCTTGAGTCATCTGCTCCCATTTTCTGTTGGCAGTTTTATGACTGTTCAATGGGAATTTTTCAGCATCTTTGACCATCAGAGCCCATCCTAGACCTGTAAGGGTCAATTTTGGCCCTTGTGGAGCTGCGTCGACTACATACTGGGCTGTGTACCTCTTAAGCACTTTGATAATCACACTTTGATAATCACCCATCCCTACAGTATTTATGTAAATATCCTTATACGCTATTTCCCCTACCCATAATTTGCATAATATCTGCTTAATTTGCTAAATATCTTAATTTAATTTAAGCTAAATTTGCTTAATTTGCTTAACATCTGCCTCCTCCCACTGTAGACTGAAAGCTCCATGAAAGCAGGGATCCCGTCTGCCAACTCTGTCGTATTATACTTTCCTGAGCACTTAGTTCAGGGCTCTGCACACACAGTAAACACCCAATAAATGCCACTGATTGACTGGTCCAGGAGTACTCTGGTTACTAGCAATGAAGAGTAATAAGATACTTCAGCAATTGTCGTAATTTGACTTTGTTCCTTTCTTCTTGAAGATGGCGATGCCGAAGATAACGGCAGCAACTTTAAAAACCTGTGGCATCTTCTCAGTGTTGGACATGTTCAATCTGAGATGTCAACAGGATATCCAAATGGAGATATCTTGAAGGCCGGATCTGCCTAATATGACCCTGCATAAAAAGGGTAAGTCTTATTAAGAGTGACCTTGATTTTATGACCTTGGGACAATCAGTGATATGTCTGGGACATCAGTCACTCCTGCATTTGGGACACACTCATGGGTTCTTTACATGTGCTCAATGATCAGGGCAAACATATCCAAGGAAAAGAAATCTGGGATGAAAACTGTTGATTTGGAAAGCTTTTATCTGGAAAGTCAGTTACAACACATCAAGAACCCCTGAAATTCTGAAAACCCACCTGGATCTCATTTTACAAAATATGCTAACAACTTGGGCTACTGTGATCTGTTCTTCCCCCAACCTGAGAGGTCTAGACACATCACCCCACTTCTCAAAAAACTCCAGTAGTTGTCCATCCAACTCAGTTTTGAACAAAACCTCCTCTCCATTGGCTTTAAAGCACTCTATCACCTTGCCCCCTCCTACCTCACCTCATTTTTTTCCTTCTGCAACCTAGATGGCACACTTCCCTTCTCTAGTGGTAAACATCTCCTGTGCCTCTATCTCTCCTGTCTCAACCCAAACCCTAGCCCACATCCTACCTTTGGCCTGTAACACCCTCCCTCCTCTAATCCGACAGACCACCACTGTCCTGTGCTTCAAAGCCTTATTGAAGGCATATCTCCTCCAAGAGGCCTTCCCAGACTGAGCCCCATTTTTCTACATCTTCCACTCCCTTCCTTGTCGCCCTGACTTGCTCCCTTTGCTCTTAGCCCCCATCCCAGTCCCAAAGCACTTATATACATATCTGTCATTTTATTTATTGGTATTGATGTCTGTTTCCCCCACTCTAGACCATAAGCTTGTTGTAGGCAGGTACTGTCACTGCTTATTGTTGCACTGTACTTTCCCAGGTGCTTAGTACACTGCTCTTCCTGTCCTCTCCCTGACTTTCCCACCACTGTGGGCAGCACTACCATCTTTCCCATCTCACAAGCCCGCAATCTCGGTGTCATCCTTGACTCCACTCTCTCATTCACCTCATACCCCCAATCTGTCACCAAAACCTGCCGGTCTCACCTTCACAACATCACCAAGATCCGCCCTTTCCTCTCCACTCAAACTGCTACCTTGCTGGTATAATCTCTTGTAATATCCCGACAGGACTACTGCATCAGCCTCCTTTCTGATCTCCCATTCTCCTGTCTCTCCCTGCTTGAGTCTGTACTTCACTCTGCTGTCTGGATTCTCTTTCTGCAGAAACGCTCTGGGCATGTCACCCCCCTCCTCAAAAATCTCCAGTGGTTGCCTATCAACCTTCACATAAGGCAAAAACTCCTCACTGTTGGCTTCAAAGCTCTCCATCACCTTGCCCCCTCCTACCCCACCTCCCTTCTCTCCTCCTACGGCCCAGCCTGCACACTCCGCTCCTCTGCCACTCACCTCCTCACTGTGTCTTGTTCCTGCCTGTCCCACTGTCGACCTCTGGCCCATGTCCTACCGTTGTCTTGGAACGCCCTCCCTCCTCACCTCCGCCAAACTAACTCTCTTCTCCTCTTCAAAGCCCTACTGAGAGCTCACCTCCTTCAGGAGGCCTTCCCAGACTGAGGCTTCCCTTTCCCTCTGCTCCTCCTCCCCTCCCCATTGCCCCTACTCCCTTTCATTCATTCATTCATTCAATAGTATTTATTGAGCGCTTACTATGTGCAGAGCACTGTACTAAGCACTTGGAATGTACAAATCGGCAACAGATAGAGACAGTCCCTGCCCTTTGATGGGCTTACGGTCTAATCGGGGCAGACGGACAGACAAGAACAATGCAATAGACAGAGTCAAGGGGAAGAACATCTCATTAATACAATGGCAAATTAATAGAATCAGGGTGATGTACATCTCATTAAACAAAATAAATAGGGTGATGAAGATATATACAGTTGAGCGGACGAGTACAGGGCTGAGGGGGTGGGATGGGAGAGGGGGAGGAGCAGAGGGAAAGGGGGGAGAAGAGGGTTTAGCTGCAGCGAGGTGAAGGGCGGGGTAGAGGGAGCAGAGGGAAATGGGGGGAGCTCAGTCTGGGAAGGCCTCTTGGAGGAGGTGAGCTTTAAGAAGGGATTTGAAGAGGGGAAGAGAATCAGTTTGGTGGAGGTGAGGAGGGAGGGCGTTCCGAGACCGCGGAAGGACGTGACCCAGGGGTCGACGGCGGGATAGGCGAGACCGAGGGATGGTGAGGAGGTGGGCGGCGGAGGAGCGGAGCGTGCGAGGTGGGTGGTAGAAAGAGAGAAGGGAGGAGAGGTAGGAAGGGGCAAGGTGATGGAGCGCCTCGAAGCCTAGAGTGAGGAGTTTTTGTTTGGAGCGGAGGTTGATAGGCAACCACTGGAGGTTTTTAAGAAGGGGAGTGACATGCCCAGACCGTTTCTGCAGGAAGATGAGCCGGGCAGCAGAGTGAAGAATAAACCGGAGCAGGGCGAGAGAGGAGGAAGGGAGATCAGAGAGCAGGCTGACACAGTAGTCTAGCCGGGATATAACGAGAGCCTGTAGCAGTAAGGTAGCCGTTTGGGTGGAGAGGAAAGGGCGGATCTTGGCGATATTATAAAGGTGAGACCGGCAGGTCTCGGTAACGGATCGGACGTGTGGGGTGAACGAGAGAGATGAGTCAAAGATGACACCGAGGTCGCGGGCCCGAGAGACGGGAAGGATGGTCGTACCATCCACGGTGATAGGGAAGTCTGGGAGAGGACTGGGCTTGGGAGGGAAGATGAGGAGCTCAGTTTTGGTCATGTTGAGTTTTAAGTAGCGGGCAGACATCCAGGTGGAGACGTCCCGGAGGCAGGAGGAGATACGAGCCTGAAGGGAGGGGGAGAGGACAGGGGCAGAGATGTAGATCTGTGTGTCATCTGCGTAGAGATGGTAGTTGAAGCCGTGAGAGCGGATGAGTTCACCGAGGGAGTGAGCGTAAATGGAGAACAGAAGAGGGCCAAGAACTGACCCTTGAGGAACTCCAACAGTTAAAGGATGGGAGGGGGAGGAGGCTCCAGCGAAGGAGACCGAGAATGACCGGCCAGAGAGATAAGAGGAGAATCAGGAGAGGACAGAGTCCGTGAAGCCAAGGTGAGATAAGGTGTGGAGGAGGAGGGGATGGTCGACAGTGTCAAAGGCAGAGAGATCAAGGAGGATTAGAATGGAGTAGGAGCCATTGGATTTGGCAAGAAGGAGGACATGGGTGACCTTAGAGAGAGCAGTCTCAGTAGAGTGGAGGGGACGAAAGCCAGATTGGAGGGGGTCCAGGAGAGAATGGGAGTTAAGGAATTCTAAGCAGCGAGTGTAGACGACTCGTTCTAGGATTTTGGAAAGGAAGGGTAGTAGGGAGATAGGGCGATAACTGGAAGGGGAAGTGGGGTCGAGAGAGGGTTTTTTTTAGGATGGGTGAGACATGGGCATGTTACTCCCCCCCACCCCGCTCTACCCATCTTCCCCTCCCCACAGCACTTGCATATATTTCTACATATTTATTGCTCTATTTAATTAATGATGTGCATTTATCTATGGTTCTATTTATCTATTTTGATGGTAGTGATGCCTGTCTATTTGTACCTGTCTGTTGTCTGTCTCCCCCTTCTAGACTGTGAGCCTGTTGTTGGGTAGGGATTGTCTCTATCTGTTGCCGAAGTGTACTTTCCAAGGGCTTACTACAGTGCTCTGCACTCAGTAAGCGCTCAATAAATACAATTGAATGAATGAATGCCCAAGCCCTTCCCTCACCCAGCCTGAACCTAAACCCATTCCTGGCCTACTACCTAATTTTCATCAATCAATTATGGGTATTTATTGAGCACTTACTGTGTGCAGAGCACGGTACTAAGCTCTTGGGAGAATACAATATAACAGAGTTGGTACATAGGTTCCCTGCTCACAGTGAGCTTACAGTCCAGGCCATCATCTGGGCTCCTGAGCACCTATCGAGAGAAGGAAGTACCCTGGTGGAGGACAGGCTGACAGCTTCCGCTAAAGCAGTGGCAGGAGAATTGAGTGGAAAAGAGTAACTTGGCCTTAACACTTGCTGGAACCCAAATCGATTTCTTATTTTCCTGCCCTAGTGTGTTGTCCCCACCTCAGTCAAGTCATGTCATCCCCCTCCTACCATTCCTCTCCAAACTCCTTGAGCAAACTGTCTACTTCCTATTGCCTACACTTCCTCACCTCCAATTCTCTCCTTGACCCCATCTATTCTGTCTTCCCCCCCCTTCGCTCCACTGAAACTCCTCTCTCAAAAGTATTAATGATCTCCTTTTTGCCAAATCCAATGGCCTCTTTCCATCCTAATCCTCCTTGACCTCTCAGCTGCCTTCAACACTGTCGACCACCCACTTCTCCTGGAAACATTATACAAACTTGGTTTCACTGACACTGACCTCTCTTGGTTCTCCTATGTCTCTGGCCACTCATTCTCAGTCCCTTTCGCAGCCCCCTCCTATGCCGCCCACTCCCTAACTGTGGGAGTTCCTCAAGGTTCAGTTCTGGGTCCCCTTCTATTCTCCCTCTACATTCAGTCCCTTGAAGAACTAATTTGCTTCCATGCTTCAAATACCATCTCTACGCAGATGACTCCCAAATCTACATCTCCAACCCAGACATTTTTCCTTCTCTGCAGTCTCCTATTTCCTCCTGCCTTCTGGACATCTCTACTCAGATGTCTCACTGACACCTCAAACTTAACATTTTGAAAACAGAACTCATCTTCCCACCCAGACCCTGCCCACTCTCTGACTTTCCCATCACTTAGACAGCACCTCCCCGTCTCACAAGCCTGTAACCTTGGTGTCACCCTCAACTCATCTCTCTCATTCAAACCCACATAGTCAAATCTGTCATCAAATCCTGTCAGTTTAACCTCCAGAACACCTCTAAAATCGCTCCTTTCCTCTCCTTCCAAAATGCTACCACATTTATCCAAGCACTTATCCTATCCTGCCTTGACTACTGCGCCAACCTCTTTGCTGATCTGCCTCCTGTCTCTCCCTACTCAGGTCCATACTTCGCTCTGCTCCCGGGATCACTTTTCTAAGACATTCAATCCATGTTTCCCTACTCCTCAAGAACCTCCTGTGTTTGCCCACCCCCACTACAACTAACAGAAACTTCTCACCACTGGCTTTGAGCCACTCCTACCTTCTCTCTCCAATTTCCTATTACAACCCAGCCAGCACACTTCACTCCTTCAAAGCCAAGCTCCATCTCGGCTATCTGGCCCCTGACCTCTCATCCACATCCTCCCTCTGGCCTGCAACTCTCTTCCACTTCACATCCAACAATCACTCTCTTCACCTTCAAAGTCTTATTAAAAGCACATCACCTTCAAGAGGCCTTCCCCAACTAATCCCTCATTTCCTCTTCCCCCACTCCCTTTTGGGTTGTTCAAATTAAAGTATAAAAAAAAAATAACCTGAGAATTTAGGAAAACTAAAAGCCAAAAATGATCAGAACTTCCCCTGGACTTTGTCAAAAGCACAATTTAGAGAAAAATCACTGTGTTTTTTGTTCCTTCCTAAGTTCAGAATTCTATACGATTTGGAAACCCAGATTCACCATAAAGGCCACCTCCAACCTTTTGAGCAGTGCCAGCAGCCCAATTTATGTATCATTCTCAACATCAATTGGCAAGAAATCCTGGAACAAAGTCAGACTACCAATACCGAAGCTGCTAGGGGTGTGCGAGGAGAAAGCACGAAAGTAAGATACCCACCCAGCTTCTGTGCAATGAGCTGAAACAGAACAGCCAAAAGCAAGGAGGTGGAAAAAGACACTTTAAGGCATTTTAAGAGACACTAAGATGTTGACAATCCACAACTGAAAGCTCAGAGACTACTGTAGCACACTGCTAAGCATGGCATACTGTAGGCTAAAAAAGAAATAGCTCTCCAGAGAAGCAGAAGCAGCATGGCCTAGTGGACTCCACTTCTCTGTTGTTTGGCCTTGGGCAAGTCACTGCACTTTTCTGTGCCTCAGTTACCTCATCAGGAAGGTTACTTGAAAGGAAGCCCATTTGGGGTGGTTTGAGAGGTAGCCCAATTGTGGTTCCTTGAAAGGAAGCCTGTTTGGATTCACAAGCATTCAGACTCGAGGGTTATAGGTAATGGAAGCAGGTTTATTAAGATGATAGCCCAAAGAACCCACAATAGGTAAGCCTCAGGAGCAAAGCTACTCCTAGTTTTGAGAGATAGCCTGTTTGGGCTTACTTGAAAGGAAGCCCGTTTGCGGCGGTTTGAGAGGTAGCCCATTTGGAATTACTTGAAAAAAGCCCATTTGGGCTGGTTTGGAAGGTAGCCCAAGGAGATAATAGGGGTCTCCTTCCCAGTTTTATCAGCTGCTAGAAGTGGGGTACCATGCTGACCAGTGTACTTATTGCTTATTAATTAGCCCAGGACTAGCTTTTTTCCTGAGGATTACCTATCACAGGTTCTTTGTGCTATCATCTTAATAAACCTGCTTCCCTTACCCATAACCCTCGAGTTTGTGAATCCATTTCCAACCCCAAATCCATGAGCTCACGAGTTACCTCGGAGGCTGGTCCCACCCTCTGAGAGCTTAACAAATACCATTAAAAAAAAACAAAAAAAATGATGCGACGAAGAGGGGAAACTGAAAACCAGTATCAAGCACTGGAACCAACCGATAATAACATATAATCAAAGACAGTCCACACAGTGTAATTGGGTATGTCTGTCCATCAATCAATCAATCAGTGGTATTTACTGAGTGCTTACAGTGTGCAGAAAACTGCACTATGTGCTTGGGAGAGTCCAGTACAACAGAGCTGATAGACATGTTCCCTGTCCACCAAGAGCTTACAGTCTGGAGGGGGAGACAGACATTAAAATAAATTGTGGATGCGTACAAAAGTGCTCTGGGGCTGAGGGTGTGGTAACCATCAAGAATTTAAAGGGTACAGATCCAATAGCAATTATACCAACACACAGGTAAAATTCAGTCATTGGCCTAATCAACAAATAGGAAGGACAACTTGAGTCACCACCCTGCAGAGCAATCCCCAACAATTAACTTTCAAGTTGAAAAATCACGACTACTCTCTCCTTCTTTTCTGCCCTTGGCCAATAGAGGTTAGGTCACCCCTCTCCAGAAGATAATTTGTCAGATATCCAACAGGATCATAAAATTGAATTCTAAACTTCTATTGAAGGAAACTCTCATGAATCACAAAGATCTCCCCTTTTCTATTTTCACAGCAATTCAAGTAATATTACCCAAAATGCCTCTGCAGCACCAACATAAGATTTAAAAAACAAGAAATCCGGCTTAAAACAACTTGGTTATTTTTAAGTGGGTGTCAACATCAATCTTAATTCTATATGCAGATTCTTTTCTATCAGAGTTCAGGCTCTCTCTTTTTTTAAGCTTGCTGCTATTCCCCTCCAGCTGGGTTTACTTATTTTTGGCCTCAAAATAAAGCTAATATTAGTTCCCATTACTTTGTCTCCTGTTCCATTTTGCCTCTGCTAGAGAGGTTCTTCTCCAGAAATAGAATTCTCTTTGCAGTTCAACAAACCTGTGACCAACTCTCAAGCACATGACCAGTGCCTGGCTTAGACTGGAAGGAGAAAAAAGTAACCCTTAAGGGTGAAAACCAATTCAAGTGGCTTCAAGAAACCCTTATTCTTGAGAAATGAGGCTGAATGGAGAAAACTGACTCTCAAGAAGATGTTTAGGTGAGGCCAGAGGTCTAATCGAGAGAAGACTTCTATTTGGCAGACTATCGAGACAACCCATGAAGAATGGTAATCTGAGAAAAAGAAAATTTCAGGCTAATTTTTCAGTTATTCCAAAAGCATATATATCAGGCTTTCTTTCAAAATATCCCCAGGTCTGTACCTGGGGATTGAGAAGCAGTGTTGTCTAGTGGATAGAGCACGGGCCTGGGAGTCAGAAGGACCTGAGTTCTAATCCTGGCTCTGCTACTTGTCAGCTGTGTGACCTTCAGCAAGTCACTTAACTTCTCTGTGACTCAGTTACCTTATCTGTAAAATGGGGATTAAGACTGTGAGTCCCACATGGGACATAGACTGTGTCCTACTCGATTAGCTTGAACCTACCCCAGTGCTTAGAAGAGTGCTTGACACAGCGCTTAAATACCAACTTTTTTTTTTAACCACAGGACTTGAGAGTACAGCATCAAAGCTGTTGGAACTAATCATGGATAATAATACTTGTACTCATTAATAGCTTCCATAAGCCAAACAGTGTCCTAAACATTGGGGTAGATTTAAGATCAGCAGGTCAGACATCATCATTGACGGAGTTGCTGTGTCCCACCAAGTATGAACATAATACAGTGCTCTGCACAAAGTAAGTGCTCAATAAATGCCATTAATGATGATGAAGTATGATGGATGACCCTCATTTCCAAGAGATGCAGTGTGGCCTATCGGGTAGAGCCCAAGTCTGTGAGTGAGAGGATCTGGGTTCTAACCTTGGTTCTGCCACTCACCTGCACTAAGGTGAGTCATTTCTCTGTGCCTCAGTTACCTCATATGTAAATTGGGGATTAAGACTTTGGGCCCCTCATAGTACACTGACTGTGTACTACCTTGTATCTGCCCCAGCGCTTACCGTGTATCTACCCAAGTGCTTAGTACAGTGTCTGGCACATTGTAAGAGCTTAACAAACACTACAAAAAAATGGCTGAAGAGAAGAACCTGCATGAAGGAATTGATAGTATCTTCTATGTAGTGTGGTGGGCACAGAGAGGTTTGAGGCTAGGTTCTTTAAGGAGGAAAAACAGAAAAGCGTGGCTTAGGGAAGCCTGCTTCTCTGTCAACTACCACCAGCTCTCTGCATCATAAAAGATGTTTAACAAGGTCCCCCTTTGCCTATTATTGCCCTTCAAAATTAACTGGTTTGATCTAATAAAACAAGTTAGGCGGTACTAGGAAATTTCAAAAGAAGAATCTCTTTAAAGTGAATTTCTGAGTTAATAGCAGAATAAAGAGAAAAATACTAACGTGGAATTTAGCAAATCTATGCCAATGATATTCAAAATATACCCGATAGGGTGTCTAACAAGAGCAGGGATAGTGATTTTCATCTTAGAAGAGTTACATATATCCAAAAATCCACTCCACTAAAATTTGATGGTCCTTAGAACAGCAAAATTGCCTCCAAAGCTCAGACTACCATCTGAAAGTGTTCTGATGGACGGTCATAGATGAGGGAAAACTGACACTTGAAAGCACTCATATAGCACATATACTTACAAGAAACAGCTGGTGACAAGTTAGACTAGGATTTGTGAGGCTCTAGAGATCTGCTGAAATTAATTTACCCATCATAACCATATTCGTTTTGCATCAGACACATCTCAGACAGAAAGTCATATGAAGGCAATTGGCATCCTTCAGTTACTGTTTTGGAATTCCACTGAAACAACAGCACAAGGACCCAGGGCAGAGGGCACTGAGGGTATGTTAGCGATCACATCAAGCAATAAGCAAAATAAAAACATGTATAGTACTTGCAAGAGGTGGTAGAATTGTAGTTAGAACTGTTCCTAAATATTCTTTTTTGAAATGTGCCATAATGTGGTAAGGCAAAAATGATTAAAAATAAAGAGAAGTCATTGAAGTTGAAAACGAAATTGGAAAATGAATGATTTATGCATCCTAAAACTCCTTGTAGCTGGAAATGTTTCTCAACAATATGAAATAATATCATTTTCGGTGGCAAGGCAGAGGCATGTGACATCCTTATCTTTGTCCTTACTTACCCCATATTTGTCCATTATCTTGCTAAGGACCTAGGTTTAATGACTTAACAACAGCTCAGCTACAGCACTTTTCACTGCTGGGTTTTTGAGTTGGACTTACAGACCATAAGAAACGTCGTTACTGGGACAGAGCAATGGTCTATTTCTCTTAGTGTTCTGTCAGTGACAACAGCATGATGTTAACCTTGTTGTCTTTCCTCAAGGTTAAGGCTATATTGTCTAACATCCTTGATTTTTCCTTTCTATATCTCTTTCACTCTAGTGACTTATTTCAGACAATCAATCAACCAATGTTCTTTATTGAGCCCTTACTGCATGCAGAGCCTTCTTTATAACCTGTTATTCTGTGCCTAAACAACCTTCTGGGGTAACAAATTCCACTTGCTTTACCACCCATTAGGGGAAAGAAGCATTTCCCCTCACCTGTATTGAAACTTTGACCTTCAAGTTTCTACAGATCCTCTTCTCCTTCCTAGTGTTGTGGGATTTGGTAAACAATAATTTCCAGCTTTCCTGTTCCTATCCTTCATAACTGTGTAGTTACAAACAAGTCGCCTCCCAATTGGAGCCTTCCAGACTGAAGAGTTCAGTCAAGTATCATGTCAAAACTTCCCCAAACAATAATCACTGTGGTTGTCCTTCTCTGTACCTGTCGAGCTCTTTCTTCTCCAATCTTTCTGAAGAGGTGGTGACTGGAATTGCAGTTGCATCAGGAGCAGTGGCAATAATATACATTTTTTCTATTCTCTGTCCCTTTTCAAGTGATGCTGAGCATTCGGTTGGCCAGGCACATAATGAAACAATTGAAAGGAAGTGTCAGAAATGACCAAGAGCTCTTTCGCTAGACTGACTGCTCTAAACACATGAGGATGTAGGTGTAATTTAGATTGAATTTAGATGCATTTCCATGCACTTCAATCAATTCATCATCTTTATTGAGCACTTACTTTAGGTAAAGCACTGTACTAGGCACTTGGGAGAGTACGGTATAACAGAGTTGGTAGACATGTTCCCTGTCTCAAAGGAGTCTTCAGTCGAGAGGGGGAGATAGACATTAATATAAAAAAATTTCTTGCTCCCAATGAACCTCATCTGCCATTTGTAAGTCCATTCACTCAGCTTTGAGATCTTCCTGCAGTTCATCCTTAGTTGCAAAGCACTTCAAAGCCCGTAAGAGCTTGGTGTACGCAGCAAATGTGAAGATTCCCCTGTCCACTCCCTTACCCAGATCATTTATGAAGGAGGGCTGTCCTACTTATACTTCTCTCCATCCTGAAGCATGGGAGATGCTTGAGATATTTCAATCAAATAATCATATTTATTGAGAACTTACTGTGGACAGAGCACTGTACTAAGTGGTTGGGAGAGTACAGTATAACAGAGTTGGTAGATATGTTCCCTGCCCACAAGGAGCTTGCAGTCTAAGTCTTACATTTCCACTTATGGGAACAATGTTCTCTTTCCCCAATTAATTCTCACTAATCTTAATAAATCCTTACCCTGCAGTAAGCATTATGCTGCATACACATGAGAAGCAGTGTGGCTTAGTGGAAAGAGCCCAGGCCTGGGAGTCAGAGGCCCTGGGTTCTAGTCCCAGCTCCACCACTTTGCTGTGAGACCTCAGGCAAGACACTTAATTTATCTCTGCCTCAGTTACCTCATCTGTAAAATGGGGATTAAGACTGTGAGCCCCCTGTGGCACAAGAACTGTGTCCAACCTGAATATCTTGTATCTATCTCAGCGCTTTGTACAGGGACTCAACATAATAAGCGCTTTACAAATATCATAAAAAAATACAGGATAATTACATTGGACACAGTTCCTGACAAGCCCCGGGATCTTTTCATTACCCCAGATGCCTCACTCTACTTGTTTGCCAAACAGAGAAGGGAAACTTTCCTTTTTAAACTCGTAGGATCACTCCTGGAATCCTTTGGAAAGATGTGGGTTTCAGTGGGGACAGGCCCAGTCCTCTGGTAGAGTGACTGCAGTTCTGCAACATCACTTCTAAGTACCTTCTGAGCTTTCAGGAGGAGGCAATCAGTCCTGGTGATGTATTTACCTCTAGTTTATCAGTTCGGTCTCAAACATCTGTTCAGTGCAGATGACAGCACCTCCCTCCCCATCTCTCAAGGCCGCAACCTTGGCAGTGTCCTCAATTCCTCTCTTTCAACCCACATTAGTCAGTCAACAAATCCTGTCTGTTCTTTCTTCAAACACCTCCAGAATCTGCCCCTTCCTCTCTATCCAAACTGCCCCCCCACTTTTCATGTCTCCACTTGACTACAGCATTAGCTTCCCTACAGACTTTCCTGCTTTTTGTCGCTCCCCTCTGCAGTCCAGCCTTGAAGATGTGGCAAATCTTTTCCCAGTGGTATTTGTTAAGTGCTTACTAGGTGCCAAACTCTGTACAAAACACTGGGGTAGAGTCCCAATTTTACATGGGGCTCACAGTCTAAGTAGGAGGGAGAACAGTCATTGACTCCTCATTTTACATATGAGGTAACTGAGGCACAGAAAAGCTAAGTCACTACCCAAGGTCACACAACAGGTAAGTGGCAGATCCAGGATTAGAACCCAGGTCCTCTGACTCCCTGGCCTGCGCTCTTTCCACTAGGTTATGCTGCTTCTATTTTTCCACTCTTAATTTTCCCATAGTTGCCCATTCCTCTCGACAACAAGCAGAGCCTCTTTGCCAATGGCTTTAGGGCACTCAATCAGAGTGAGAAAAGTGTGGCCTAATGGAAAGAGCAAAGCCTGTAAATCAGAGGCCCAGGGTTCTAATCCCGGCTCTGCCACCTGTCTGTTTTATGTGACCTTAGGCAAGTCATTTAACTTCTCTGGACCTCAGTTACCTCATCTGTAAAATAATAATCGTGGTATTTGTCAAGCGCTTACTATATGCCAAGCACTGTTCAAAACACTGGGGTAGATACAAGGTAATCAAATTGAACACAGTCCCAATTTCACACTGGGGCTCACCGTCTTAATCCCCATTTTACAGATGAGGTAACTGAGGCACAGAGAAGTTAAGTCTCTTGCCCAAGGTCACACAGCAGACAAGTGGCAGAGCCAGGGTTAAAACCCAATCCTCTGACTCCCAAGCCCGTGCTCTTAAAATGAGGATTAAAACTGTGAGCCACTTGTGGGACATGGACTGTGTCCAACCTGATTAGTTTGTATCTATCCGAGCGCGTTAGTATAGTGCCTGGCACTTAGGAGGCACTTAATAAATACCAATTAAAAAAACACATAAGCTTTCTTCTCCCCCCACTACTTACCCTCATTTCTCCCCCACTACATCTCAGCTCACACATTTCACTCCTCTCAAACCAACGTACTTACTAAGCCTCATTCTCATCTCTCCCAATGCCGACCTCTTGCTCACACCCTGACTCCTGTCTGGGGTATCCTCCCTCTTCACAACTGGCAGAGCACTGCTCTTCCATCTTCAAAATCCTTCTGAAATCACATCACCTCAGGAGGCCTCCCTTATTGATTTCTCATCTCCCCACCCTATTTTCCTCACTACTGCCACTTGAGCGTTTGCCTCAACTAAACATTTGGGAACTTAACCCTTCCTTCCTTCACCAGCAGTGCTTGTAGGTATGTTTTTAAAACTGTTGCTCTCCTCACCTATAATCTGTTTTAGTGTCTGTCTTTCCCACTAGATTGTAAGTTCCTCAAGGGCAGCGACTGTGTCCACTAACTCTGTTGTACTCTCCCCAGCCCTTAATACAGGGCTCTGTACAGAGTAAGAGCTCACTAAATATTATTGGTTGACATCCTTTGTGGTCACTACCACATGAACTTGTCTGCTGTGAAAAGCAATTTGGGTGTAGGAATCTCCCTCGCATCTTCCTCAGCAAAGAATGAACTAGAGAATTCATTGAGCCACTCAGCTATCTCCTTTTCATCCCTGAGGACACTCTTTACTCCATAATCATCATGGGACCCTACAGATTCCCTAGCTAGCTTCTGGCTTTTGATGCATTTGGGGAATCTTTTATTAGCTTTGTCCTCCCTTGGACTCTTCAAACAGTTTTGACCCACCTAATTTCCTGCTTGTGCCTGACCTGTCATTCTTAATGGACTTTCATGTTCCTCTCAGTCAGATGACCTTTCCACCTTTTAATAGGCCTTTATCCTCGCTCTGATGACCTCTTTCAATAAACCACTTGTTCTTTTCACTACCCCGTTCAGCTTCTTCCTCACTGAGGGGGCGCATCTTTCCCGTTTCCTTTTCTAAAATGTAATATTCTTGTACTTTTGGGTTTTATTTTTTTTGGCTTTCTCAGAATGTTAAATTTAAATGACCTACAGCCATTATGGCAGAATGGCTCTTCTACCTACCTCTCCTACACCAGGGCCTGTTCAATAATGATTAATAGTAGTCTATCCATCTCAAACATCCTGAGCTGTCTCATCTTAGCTTCCCTAGTGCTCCCACCCTCTCTTCCTTGTGACTTTTTCCTTCCTTTCCCCACCTTTCTTTCTCCTCTTTCCCCCCTGGCCCTGATGCTCCACCCCTTTGATGTTCTGGCCCCTCAGTGGCCAGCTCCCAGCTCACCTCCACACATCAACATGAAGAATTGGCATCCCACCTCCTACAACTTCAATTTATAACCTCTCACGGTTTATAACCAACATTTGTCTCTTGGTCTCCCCAGCTGGATTCTAATTTCCTGGAAGACTATGATTATAAATCTTGCTTCTGTTGTACTCTCCCAAGTTTGGTGTCTTGTAGTCATTAAATGCTCAGAAAATACCATGGGTGATAACGAAGACACTTCCTACTACCCTTTCCTAGGTCACTGGCTCCTCTCCCACCACCAATGGCCTATCTACACATCTTGTGAGGCATTTCCACCCTGGCACCACTCTTGCACTCAGTAGGCAAGTCAATATGCCGGTTGTCCACCCAGATATCTGCACATAGTAAGCGCTCAATAAATACTATTGAATGAATGAATATCTTAAACCCAGATAACTCATGATCCAATCCCCAGCTACCACCACTTGTTTCTGCTTCCCTTGAGCCACTATTCAGAAAATGGGCAAAGTCCTTGGTACAACTACATTACACCCCTTGAAAATATGGTTGTATCATGGACTACATTTGTCCATTGACTTAGAAGCAATTCCAAACATCAGATTATGAGAAGTAATGTGACCAAGTGGATAGAGCACAGGCCTGGGAGTCAGAAGGACATGTGTTCTAATCTCGGCTCTGTCACTCGTCTGTCGTGTAACATTAGGTAAGTCATTTCACTTCTCTGTGCCTCAGTTACTTCATCGGTAAAATGGGGGTTAAAACTGTGAGCCCTATGTGGAACAACGACTTTGTCCAACCCGATTAGCTTGAATTTACCCCATTGTTTAGTACAGGGCCTGCCATATAGTAAGTGCTTAACAAATACCATTAAAAAAAAATACCCCACAATATAAAAGCCATGGGGGATACATCCTATACTGCCTGCTGACTGCCCCTGATGATATCTAGTCATGTCTCCCCACTCCTCAAGAACCCCCAGGAGTTATCCATTCACCTCTGAATTAAACAGAAACTCCTTATTGTTGGCTTTAAAGTACCTAATCACCTTATCCCCTGCTATTTTTCCTCACTGATTTCCTACTACAACCCGGGTCACACACTTCACTCCTCTAAGGCCGATCTACTCACTGTACCTCTATCATATCTCATCACCAACCCTTGCCCACATTCTGCCTCTGGCCTAGAACTCCCTCCCTTTCATATATGGTGGCTCTCCCCACCTTCAAAGGCTTACATACTCACATCTTCTCCAAGAGGCCTTCCCTGATTAAGTCCTCATTTCCTCTACTCCCTCTCCTTTGTGTATCACCCTTGCACTTGAATTTATACCCTTTATTCACATCGCCCTCAGCCCCTTAGTACTTACGTATATATCTGTAACAATGTCTCCCCTTTTCTAGACTGTAAGCTCCTTGTGGGAGGGGAACATGTCTACCAACTCTATTATACTGTACTCTCCCACAACGCTTAAGTACAGTGCTCTGCACACAGTAAGCTCTCAATAAGTATAATTGATTGAATCACATCTATGCCCAACACTTCCCCAACACTTCTTCCTCACCTTGCCCCCAACTTCATTCTCCCCTATTTCCAGAGACCTTTCTCAACCCCTTCACCCTGTGTTCCCTTTCTACTATACTGTCCCTGTGTGATACATTATTTGGATTCTTTCTTTCACCTTTCTCACCCTAGAAGCCACAGTGCTACCATCACTGCTCCCTTGTTCCTCACAATGCATCTTCCCAGTCACTGGTTAACAGGCCCACTTCCTGACCCTGCCCAGAGCCAGGGGATGGAGACCTCTAGTGGGATAGGGGCAGGATGTTGGAGATGAGGTGTCATTCCGTGGAAAAGGAGTTGACAGCTATAACTCAATCAATTGCATTTATTGAGGGCTTATTGCCTGCAGAACACTGTACTAAGCACTTGGGAGAGTACAAAATAATGGAGTTGGAAGACACGTTCCCTGCCCACACCCCTATTTACAGTCAGAAAACAGCTTCCTCTCTTGGGGTTCACTGTGGTTCCTTATCTCCCAGTTTTACCTATAATAATGGACAATATGTTGGGTGTGGGACTTGTGTACACTGGGATAAATCAGTAAGTAGTGGGGTACGATTCCCTGGGGTTGCACGCATTTACTGAGGGGTGGGCAAAAACCCAGGATATACCTGTAGTTCCTCAGTATGAGAAGTCATTTGGATTTCTAGCCCACTGGTTACCCTCCTCTCTGACTCAATGGCTTCCTTTCTTCCTTCTTAGCAACCTGAGAGTTTGTTCAATCAATCGAAGGTATTACTGAGTGCTTTCAGTGTGCAAAGCACTGTACTGAGTGCTTGGGATACTGCGATGGAGTAGTGAGATATCAATCAATGAAATTATTGAGTGCTTACTGTGTGCATGATCCTTGCCCTTAAGTTTACAACCGAGGAGACAGACATTTAAATAAATTACAGGGAGGGAGGAAGCAACAAAATACAAGCTAGTTGTGGGCAGGGAATATGTCTGCTATATTGTCGTATTGTACTCTCCCAAGCATTTGGTACAGTGCTTTGCACACCCTAAGAGCTCAATAAATACGACTGATTGATGTACCTAAGTGCTGAGGGAGTGGAGGTGGGATGGGTATCAAAGTGTTTAGTTGCACATCTGAGGTCGAAGGGAGGGAGAATAGGATGGGAATCAATCGTATTTACTGAGAATTTATTAAGTAGAGAGCACTGTAATAATAATGTTGGTATTTGTTAAGCGCTTACTATGTGCTGAGCACTGTTCTAAGCGCTGGGGTAGATACAGGGTGATCAGGTTGTCCCACGTGAGGCTCACAGTTAATCCCCATTTTACAGATGAGGTAACTGAGGCACAGAGAAGTTAAGTGACTTGCCCACAGTCACACAGCCGACAAGCGGCAGAGCTGGGATTTGAACTCATGACCTCTGAATCCCAAGCCCGTGCTCTTTCCACTAAGCCATGCTGCTTCTCTATATGTACTAAATGTATGTATGTATGTAAATACTAAAATATGTACTCTCTGTACTAAATGCTCAGCAGAGTACAATACAACAGAATTAGCTGACACATTCCCTGCCCAAAACAAGGCAGGACGATTAGAGGGAAGACGAGAGGTTATAACATTAGGGAAGGCTTCTTCAAGAAGATATGTATGTTTTTAATAGGAATTTAAAAATGGGGAGGGGGTGGTCTGTTGGATATGAAAGGGAAGTTCCTGGCAAAAGGGAGGGAGTGAGCAAGAGGTCAACAGTGAGAGAGACGAGAATAAGTCACTGTGAGTAGGTTGCTGTAAAAGAAGCAAAACGTGAAGGCTGGGTGATAGTGGGAAAGCAGTGAGGTGAGATAGGATGGGGTGAGTTGACCGAGTGCCTTGAAGCTGATGGCGAGTAACTGCTGTTTGATGTGGAGATGGATGGGCAACCATTGGAGGTTTTTGACGAGTGGGGAGAATTTTGGAGGAGTGGGGAGACATGCTCAGAAAGATTGTGTGTGCATATGTACAGAAAGAAAGATTTGCCCTGTTTACTGGTTTTGATGTTTGTTTCCCCCTCTCTAGACTGTGAGCCCACTGTGGGCAGCGATTGTCTCTCTTTGTTGCTGAATTGTACTTTCCGAGAACTTAGTACAGTGCTCTGCACTCAGTAAGCACTCAATAAATATGAATAAATGATTTTAATTATTTTTTAGAAAAATGATCCGGGCAGCTGAGTGACGTATGGACTGGAGAGGGGAGAGGCTGGAAGCAGGGATGTCAGCAAGAAGGCTGATGCAGTAGCTGAGGATTGTCATTTGTGGGGTGGGCGGGGAACAGAGAGGAATGCTCTGTAATGGACCACAGATTTTAAACTCCTTGAGGCAGTACTGGGGCAATATGAATTAGTAGACAGATCAAAGGACTGGGATTTAAGGGGCCTGGGCTCTAATCCCAGCCCTGTCACTTCCTGACTGTGTGACCTAGGGCATGTCTTTTAAATTCTCTATGTGTCAGTTTCCTCATCTGTAAAATGGGGACTAAATACCTCTTTTCTCACTCTCCCTTAGGCCGAGAGCTCCCTCAAGAACTGTGTTTGATGTGATTATATTGTATTACTCCAGGAAGGCCCTTTCTAGAATCTTCCTTTCTAGTAAGGGCTTAATAAATATTATTGTTTACCCTTCTTGTGCGTTCTCAAATCCATAGAATATTCTGCACACAGTAGACAATAAATACTGACAAATCGATGAAAACCTCATCAATGAACTTCTCTGTTTCCCTCAGCTCCTCCATTTCAGCTACCCGTACCTGCAGAAGGTATTGCTCCAGTTTGTTTCAAGTCTCCAAAGGGCAGGAGCACTTATCAGTCAATCATATTTATCACTCTATCGTGCTTATTGAGTACCTACAGCATGCAGAGCACTGTACTATGTGCTTGGGCGAGTACAAAACAACAGGGTTGGCAGACATGTTCCTTGCCCACAACGAGCTTATAGTCTATCACTAGACACACACATAGGAAGCCCAACCCAGACCCACGTACTCCTGCATTTTGCGCCCTGTGAATAACCCCCATTCTGCGGCTGGGCTCTCATTTATCTGGTTTGGCCCTTAGTCAGTCTAAATTTGAGCCCAACAAATTCCCACAAGATTCCATCCCTACTCGGCTGGCATATTCTCCAGAAAAAAACAGTGAGTCACGCTGCCGGGGCAGGGGAAATCATCCAAGTGCCTCGTCTGATGGGTGGGAAATCTTCGGCCCCGAAACTTCCCTGCTCCAGGGGGGTAAGGAGGCACAGGGTCAAGCATTCACTCTTCTCCTGGCCCCTGTGAAAGCTGCCCCCCCCCTTCTGCCCATCCCCATGCCACGTGGAAGGTTCAGGCCACGAGAAGCCTCGTCCACCCAGAGCATGCTATAACTTACAAATGGATTTCTGTCAAATATTCAAAGTAAATTGAGAAAAATATTACTTCTTAAAAATATACGGTATTAATTCTATGAAAAAGTAAAAAATTGAATTGACTGAAAGAGATGGAAAACTTAGAATTGATTAGAAAATTATCTCTTTGAGAAATAGGAAATGGGTTTCCCAAAGTTATTGGAATGAGATTCTCTTAGGAATGATATTTTCTTTATTGCTTTTGAAAAATCCCAATCCAATTATGAGTGAATACTTCAAAATGCATAAACTTGTCCATTTATCTCAAGAAGTGCTCTACAAAATATTAGCAACTAAGCGAATTCTAATGGATTTTCCTGCTTTCAAAGCATTCCACTGCCTTGCAGAGGGGCAAATCATACCAAATGTGAATGAATACTGTTGTTCACTCAAAGAAACACCAGTGCTGATTTGACTAGTGATGTATTGATCTACAAAGAAAAATGCACTCTGTAGCAACTTTTTTTAAAAAACGAAAGAAATTAAAAGTACCATTGCTTCACCAATATTTAAAAATATAATTCCTCAGATTACCATTCCAACCACTTTTAGCTGACAGTTTCAAACCAAAATTGAAATCTTCCTGAAGCAAAGCCAAGTAAGCATGTTAATATAGAACATTTTTAGTCTTTATCAGGGAGGAGTTTGGATTGAACTTTCTGGGTAAAATTAAGTTGTATAAATAGCAGCTGCCGAGACCTTGTTTTCTAGGATAGAAATGAACACATTTTCATTATCTTCTCAAAGAACCTGGGTTCTAATCCCTGCTCCGCCACTTGTCTGCTGAGTGACCTTGGGCAAGTTACCTCGTTTCTCTGGGCCTCAGTTATCTCATCTGTAAAAAGGGGATTAAGAGTGTGAGCCCCATGTGGGACATGGATTGGGTCCAGCCTGATTAGCCCTTACCTATACCAGCGCTTAGTATAGTGCCTGGCACATAACGGCACTCAACGAATACCCTTTAAAAGAAAGTGCATAAGCCCTCCTGGAATCTGATGAAAAATAAACAAAAGCATCTGAATGTTCTAACATTTGGCCAAAGAAATGTTTCATTAAATAAGATAAATGTTCCAAATGAGAGAAAACAAATTGAAGTTACTCAACACTCTGAGGGATGAACCAGTAAAGCCTGTATGCCACTCAGTAGAAAAGCTACCACAGCACGTCTCCTTGAGAACAAAACATTAAGCCTAATAATATTTAACGGCAGAAAAGAACTGTCGATTCATTTTTCTAAATCCCTAAAATTAAAATATGGTAAATGCGTATGCTACATCTGTTTTCTTTGTATTTGTACTGTACCAGGGTATACATATTGGCAGCCAGCATTCTTATCTGGGCAAATAGTAGTTGTAGAGCAGCAGCAGCAGCATTTGAGTGCTTGATTATTTGTTTTTTTTCATTCAATAGTATTTATTGAACACTTACTATGTGCAGAGCACTGTACGAAGTGCTTTATTATTTATTTATATATATATATATATATTTTTTTTTTTAAGGACCAGCACAGGGCACTGGGCCCTTGAAAAGTAGAGAATCAAGAAGTAACCCATTCCCTGCCCACAAGGAGCTTACCTCCTAAGAGAAGAGGGCAGTGAAAAAATATTTACAACTAGAGTGGACAAAATAAAACTGGGCCAGCATATGTAGGTGAGTGCTAAGGAGGGCTGAGAAATTAATCGGGGAAGACTTGTTGGGGGATCAGGAGAGGTGTGAATGTTGGGGACGGACAGCCGTAGTCTGTAGGATGTGGGGAGAGAGGGATTTCTGAACCAGGGGTCTTACTGGAGCCCATCCAGTGTCCTTCCTGGAAAAGTCTCTGATTCCCTCTCGATTCTACTCGATTCTTCCTTTCAATAGAACCCATCCTTTAAGCAACTGTGATTTTCAAAAATAGGGAATAGCTCTTACCAGTTCTGATGCTCATGAATCAAAAAAAATTCCCAAATGTTTAAAGGTGATTGGTGTGGAAAGGTAAAGGTGTGGAATTTTAGGAGCAGTTTCAACAGCACAAGACTGATGCTTACACCGATCAATTTCTTTACCATGACACAAACTGTTGTTACCTGTGTTTGTTGGTTTTCTGGTTCCATTTTGCTCTTTAATGCATTTGTTCTTTCAGTGCCGTGGAGGGAAATGGTTTTAACGGTGTCGATATGAGAGACCTAAATCCCGGGTGATATTTTGTTATGGCTCCCCAAATTTTTTTTAATTGAAATAATCAAGAATTAATTTTGCATACTTATAAGAGCGTGGTTAGCTCAACAAGGTGTCATTAATAAATCTCAAGGCAAGTTTCAATTTCATCAGACTCCCTCTTTTTTAATTACATGGAATCTCCCCGACATTTACCACTTTGGTCATGCTGCTTCCCCCCAAAATACATCTATGCAAGGATCTAAAGATGGTATATAGTCTACTAATATCTCCTAAACCTTTCCTTTAGTAAAGTTCAAAATATGAGGATTCATTTAAAAATAAGCCCCAATCTATGTACTAACTAAAGAACCAATCATCTTTACAGTCTTCTAGATTATAATCTCTTTGTGGGCAGGGATTGGGTCTACCAACTCTGTTGCATTCTCCTAAGAGTTTAGTACAAGTGCTCTGCACCCAGTAAGCATGCAATCAACGATATTTATTGAGCGCTTACTATGTGCAGAGCACATGGTTCAGTGTAAAGAGCACGGGCTTTGGAGTCAGAGGTCATGAGTTCGAATCCCAGCTCTGCCACTTGTCAGCTGTGTGACTGTGGGCAAGTCACTTAACTTCTCTGTACCTCAGTGACCTCATCTGTAAAATGGGGATGAAGACTGTGAGCCTCACGTGGGACAACCTGATTAACCTGTATCTACCCCAGAACTTAGAACAGTGCTCTGCACCTAGTAAGCGCTTAACAAATAACATTATTATTATTATTATTATTATTACTGTACTAAGCACTTGAGAAAGTACACCACAGCAGAATTAGGAGATACATGCCCTGCCCATAATGAGTTTAGAATCACAGAGTATAAATACCATTGATTGATTGCTAGATTAATGCTTCCCAGTATCTTAAAATCGTTACTCTTAAACATTAGTCTCTAGTTGAGCAAAACAAATGCTATTTTTACTTAAACAAACCCGCTAAAAATACTTGCAAAGAAATGACCTGAATTTAAAAGGGATTTAAGATACATCCCTTGCTTATTTCTCAAGCAAATGCATATGTATTTCCCACCTAGTGTCTCTTCCATTGCCAACATATTCCGCTAGACTAACTCCCACGTTGTATATGTTGCGATATAGCACTTTATAGGTTTTAAGGAATCATTTCACTTTCCATCCTGGAGTTCAGACACAAAAGCCTGAACAGCAATTTCTTGCCTCTGGAGTAGGAAGCAATCTAAATCACACAGCATCCAAGGGCACTCCAACCTAGGGAGCAGCTCAAATCAGCCTAAAGGTATTTCACCCGTTCTACTTTATCTGTTTTTACAAAATCTGGCAGCTAATTTGAGCATTTGAGTCTCCCCCAAAAGGAGGGTTTTACGCTGAACTCGCTCCTTACTGCAATGATTGTAACAGATGTTCAGTGTTCCCTAAGTGAAGCCCCACGTGGTATTCACATTTTACATTTGGGGGGGGAGGGTGGGAAAAAAAAGATCCCTGCAGCTGTTATCACCTGACAGGAGAAACAAGGAGACAAAACTGAAGTGCCAGATTCCTGCTGACACATTGCTCTAAAACGATGCATTCAGATGAAAACTGTAACTGAAGGTCAGATAACCTGAACCTACTTCCCTCCATTTAAAAAAACCAACTATATTTAGACAAAAAGTTATTTTCCAACTGATAAGCAGAGAATTTTCCACTCAATTCATGTGACACCGCCTTTCACCCTGCATAAGGGACTTGAAGATGTTGTACTTGGTTCTTTTAAACACGGAACTAGAAATAATATTTATGAAGTGCTTCCTGGGTGCAGAGCACTGTACTAAGCGCTGGGAAAGAATATAGGGGTGGAAATTGGACACGGTCTCTATCCCTGGCAGGGCTCTCACAGTGTTAAAACGTTCGCTTTTTAATAAGGATAAATTCATCATGCTCCTAGGGGAGGAGGGAGGATGAATCCTTTCTGAAGGACGGAGCCTTAGCTAATAATAATAATAATGTTGGTATTTGTTAAGCGCTTACTATGTGCCGAGCACTGTTCTAAGCGCTGGGATAGACATAGGGGAATCAGGTGGTCCCACGTGGGGCTCACAATTTTCATCCCCATTTTACAGATGAGGGAACTGAGGCACAGAGAAGTTAAGTGACTTGCCCACAGTCACACAGCTGACAAGTGGCAGAGCTGGGATTCGAACTCATGACCCCTGACTCCAAAGCCCGTGCTCTTTCCACTGAGCCACGCTTAGCTCCCACTTTCATGTCTGCAGCACACTTCGATTCGAATCTAACACGAGCCGTATCTGGGTTTCCTGGGTGCTGTCCGTTTGACCTCGAAAAATACAAAATAAAGCGTTCCCTCTGCGTCCTCCCGGCTGAAATCCCCTGACTGCGCGTCTCCTTCGACCGTAGCCCTGGAATAGCCAGGCCATTCATTCAACCAGCGCTTAGAGCAGTGCTTGGCCCATAGTAATATTGATGGTATTTGTTAGGCAGCGTGGCGCAGTGGAAAGAGCATGGGCTTGGGAGTCAGAGGTCATGGGTTCTAATCCCGGCTCCGCCACTTGTCAGCTGTGTGACTTTGGGCAAGTCTCTTCACTTCTCTGTGCCTCAGTTACGCTCATCTGTCAAATGAGTATTAAGACTGTGAGCCCACGTGGAACAACCTGATCACCTTGTTTCCCTCCCCCTGCCAGCGTTTAGAACAATGCTTTGCACATAGTAAGTGCTTAACAAATACCAACATTATTATTAAGCACTTCCTAAGAGCCAAGCACTGTTCTAAGCGCTAGTAAGTGTATAACAAATACCTTCATCATCATTCATTCAATCGCCCCACTCCCTCCCTCTGCTCTACCCCTTTCCCCTCCCCACAGCACTTGTGTATATTTGTATATATTATTTATTACTCTATTTTATTAATGATGTGTATATATCTATGATTCTATTGATCCATCTTGATGGTATTGATGCCTACTACTTGTTTTGTTGTCTGTCCCCCTTTTAGACTGTGAGCCCGTCATTGGGTAGAAAGGGTCTCTATCTGTTGCCGAATTGTACGCTCCAGTGCAGTGCTCTGCACACTGGAAGCGCTCAGTATTCATTCAGTCGTATTTATTGAGCGCTTCCTGTGTACAGAGCACTGTACTAAGCGCTTGGAAAAGCACAATACAGCGATCAAGAGGGACAATCCCTGCCCACAACGAGCTGACAATCTAGAGGCCAGAGAAGGCCGCGGGCGGGTCTTTTTCCCCTCGGGCACCGGTGCCCCCGAAGGGGAGGGAGACCGATAAACCCGGAGCCAGCAGGAGACCCCACTCACCCACCCATCTCCACCCCTCCTCTATCCCTTGGGCTAACCCTGGGCTTCCCCCCCCCCACCCCCACCCCGAGACCCCGAGCCAAGGACCGGTGGCCCGATGGCTTCGCATTTCCAGGCGCCTCTGGAGACCCCCGCCAAGACCCCCGCAATTTTTTTTATGGCATTTGTTAAGCGCTGACTATGTGCAAAGCACTGTTCTAAGCCCTGGGGACGATCCAAGGTGATCAGGTTGTCCCACGTGGGGCTCACAGTCTTCATCCCCATTTTCCAGGTGAGGGAACTGAGGCCCAGAGAAGTGACTTGATTTGATCCCATGACCTCTGACTCCCAAGCTCGGCCTTTGTCCACTGAGCCACCCTGGAGGGCCATCGGTTTATCCAATCGTATTTATTATTATTATTATGAATGATGATGGTATTTGCTAAGCGCTTACTATGTGCCAAGCACCGTTCTAAGCGCTGGGGGAGGTAGAAGATAGTCGGGTTGTCCCACGTGGGGCTCAGGGTCTTCAGCCCCATTTGACGGAGGAGGGAACTGAGGCCCAGAGAAGTCAAGTGGCCTGCTCAAGGTCACCCAGCAGAGCAGTGGCGGAGGTGGGATTAGAACCCATGACCTTCTGCCTCCCAGGCCCGTTTAGGCGGCCGCGCCCCGCGCCGAGCCCCGCCCCGGAGCCGTTGGGACGAGCCGAAGACACCCCCCGCGCCCGACGGAAGGCCGCGGACCCCCGGACCACGGCTCCATTGACCCCCCCCCCAGGCCCACGGACCCCCAGATCTATGAACCCATTGGCCCCCGGGCCCCCAGATCTATCAATCCACTGATCCCCAGGCCCCCGGACCCCCAGATCTATGAACCCATTGACCCCCAGGTCCCCGGACCCCCAGACCCTCAGATCTATGAACCCATTGACCCCCAGGCCCACGGACCCACGGACCCCCGACCCCCAGGCCCTCGGACCCCCAGATCTATGGACCCACTGACCCACAGATCCCGGACCTCCAAGGACCCAGACCCCCAGATCTATGGACCCACTGAGCCCCAGGCCTATGGACACACTGACCTCCAGGCCCACAGATCCTGGACCCCCGGGCCTATGGACCCATTGACCCCCAGGCCCCCGGACCCACTGACCCCCAGGCCCCCGGACCCACTGACCCCCAGGCCCCCGGACCCCCAGATCTATGAACCCATTGACCCCCGGACCCCCGGATCCACGGACCCCCTGACCCCTAGGCCCCCGGACCCACCGACCCGAGGACCCCCAGATCTATAGACCCATTGACCTCCAGATCCCGGACCCCCAGGCACCCAGACCTCCAGATCTATGGACCCACTGACCCCCAGGCCCCCGGGCCTACGGATCCATTGACCCCCAGGCTCCCGGATCCCCAGGCCCATGGACCCATTGACTTCCAGGACCCCGGCCCCCCAGGCGCCCGGACCCATTGACCTCCAGGTCCACGGACCCCCGAGCCCCCAGACCCCCAGGCCTACGGACCCATTGACCTCCAAGTCCCGGACCCCCAGGCCCCCAGACCCCTTGACCCCCAGACCCGCGGCCCCAAGGGCAAGGGCTTGTCCGGGAGGCCCGCAAGAGGGAGGGGGAGGCCCAGCGGCCGCCCCGCCGCGCCCCGAGATGATGACCCAGCGCTTAGAACAGCGTTCGGCACATAGTAAGCGCTTCACCAATACCATTATTATTTCTTCTTCTTCTTAGTATTATTATTGTGAGCCGAAGGCCCAAGGACCGTGCCCCGCCCCCCAACCCAAATGACCACCCAGCGCTTAGAACAGTGTCTGGCACATGTAAGCCCATAACCGATACCATTACTATTTCTTCTTCTTCTTAGTATTAGTATTGTGAGCCGAGGGCCTAAGGACCGTCCCGACCGTTGCCCCCGCCACCCCCTCCCCGCCCCGAGATGATGATCCAGCGCTTAGAACAGTGTTTGGCAAATACTAAGCGCTTCACCAAGACTATTAATATTTCTTCTTCTTCTTAGTATTAGTACTATGAGCCGAGGGCCCAAGGACCGCCCCGACCGTGCTCCCCGCCCCTCCACCCCCCGAGATGATGGCCCAGCGCTCAGCACAGTGTCAGGCACATAGTGAGCGCTGAACCGATACCGTTACTCTTTCTTCTTCTTATTCATTCAATAGTATTTTCTTATTTTATTCATTCTTATCTTATTCATTCAATTCACTCTTCGTGCTATCGTTGTGAGCCGAGGGCCCAAGGACCGTCCCGACCGTGCCCCCCGCCCCCAACCCAGAGGATGACCCAACGCTTAGCACAGTGTCTGGCACATAGTAAGCGCTGAATCGATCCCGTTACTCTTTCTTCTTCTTATTCATTCAATAGTATTTTTTTTGTCTTATTCATTCTTATCTTATTCATTCAATTCATTCTTCGTGCTATCGTTGTGAGCCGAGGGCCCAAGGACCGTCCCGGCCGTGCCCCCTCCCCAACCCCAGAGGATGACCCAGCGCTCAGCACAGTGTCAGGCACATAGTAAGCGCTTCACCAATACCATTTAATATTTCTTCTTCTTCTTCTTAGTATTACGAGCCGAGGGCCCAAGGACCAACCCGACCGCGCCCCCTCCCCAACCCAGAGGATGACCCAGCGCTCAGCACAGTGTCTGGCACATAGTAAGCGCTGAACCGATACCGTTACTCTTTCTTCTTCTTATTCATTCAATAGTATGTTCTTATTTTATTCATTCTTATCTTATTCATTCAATTCACTCTCAGTATTATCGTTGTGAACCGAGGGCCCAAGGACCGTCCCGACCGTGCCCCCCGCCCCCAACCCAGAGGACGACCCAGCGCTCAGCACAGCGTCAGGCACATAGTAAGCGCCGAATCGATACCGTTCCTCTTTCTTCTTCTTCTTCGTATTAGGGTCGTGAGACGAGGGCCCCAAGCGCTCGTCCCGGGCCCCGGCGCTTGTACCTGGCAGGTGTTGCCGGTGAGTCCGGGCGGGCAGGCGCAGGCGTAGCGGGGTTGGGCGGCGGGGTGGGGTTGGGGGGAGCAGGAGCCCCCGTTCCGGCAGGGCCGCGCCGCGCAGGGGTCCCTCGGGGCGGCGGAGGGGTCGGGGTCCGGGTCCGGGTCGGGGTCGCGGTCGGGCTCGGGGCCGAGCAGCAGAGCCAGCAGCGGCGGCGGCGGCAGGAGCAGGACCAGCAGGGGCGGCAGCAGGAGGAGGAGGCCGCGGCGGGGGCGGCTGCGGCTGCAGCTGCGGGGCATGGCGGCCGCACAGGGACCGGGACCGGGACAGGGACCGGGACCGGGACCGGGACAGGGACCGGGACCGGGACAGGGACCGGGACCGGGACAGGGACCGGGACCGGGACAGGGACCGGGACCGGGACAGGGACCGGGACCGGGACAGGGACCGGGCGGCGGCGGCAGCGGCGGCGGCGGCTCGGGCTGCAGCCGCTCGGGCTTCTCCGGAGCCTCCGATCCGACGTTCCCCCGGCAACGACGGAGGGGCGGGGCCTGGGGGATGCAGCCGCGTGATGGACGGGGCCCGGAGAGTGGGCGGGGCCGGGGAGGTGGGCGGGGCCTGGCGGGGGCGGGGCCTATGGGAGGCGCAGCCGGCGGGATGGACGGGGCCCGGGGTGGGCGGGGCCTGTGGGGGCGGGGCCTATGGGAGGCGCAGCCGGCGTGATGGACGGGGCCCGAGTGGGCGGGGCCTGTGGGGGCGGGGCCTATGGGAGGCTCAGCCGGCGTGATGGACGGGACCCGGGTGGACGGGGCCGGGGAGATGGGCGGGGCCTGGTGGGGGCGGGGCCTGAAAGATGGGCGGGGCCTGGAGGGGGCGGGGTCTGGAGGGGCGGGCCTATGGGAGGCGCAGCCGGCGGGATGGACGGGGCCCGGGTGGGCGGGGCCTGTAGGGGGCGGGGCCTATGGGAGGCTCAGCCGGCGTGATGGACGGGGCCCGGGTGGACGGGGCCGGGGAGATGGGCGGGGCCTGGAGGGGGCGGGGCCTGAAAGATGGGCGGGGCCTGGAGGGGGCGGGGTCTGGAGGGGCGGGCCTATGGGAGGTGCAGCCGGCGTGATGGACGGGGCCCGGGGTGGGCGGGCCTGTGGGGGCGGGGCCTATGGGAGGCGCAGCCGGCGGGATGGACGGGGCCCGGGTGGGCGGGGCCTGTAGGGGGCGGGGCCTATGGGAGGCTCAGCCGGCGTGATGGACGGGGCCCGGGTGGACGGGGCCGGGGAGATGGGCGGGGCCTGGAGGGGGCGGGGCCTGAAAGGTGGGCGGGGCCTGGAGGGGGCGGGGTCTGGAGGGGCGGGCCTATGGGAGGTGCAGCCGGCGTGATGGACGGGGCCCGGGGTGGGCGGGGCCTGTGGGGGCGGGGCCTATGGGAGGCGCAGCCGTGTGGTGAACGGGGCCCGGGTGGGCGGGGCCTGGGGGGCGGGACCTGGGGGAGGTGCAGCCGGCGTGATGGACGGGGCCCGGGTGGGCGGAGCCGTGTGATGGACGGGGCCCGCCTATGGGTGGGCGGGGCCGGGGGAGATGGGCGGGGCCTGTGGGAGGTGGGGTCCGTGTGATGGGCGGGGCCTGAGTGATGGGCGGGGCCTGGGTGGGGTGTGTGAGTGTGTGTGTGTGTGTGTGTGTGTCTCTGGGTATCTGCGAGGCTAAATGTGTGTGTGTGTCTGGATATCTGCGTGGTTAAGTGTGTGTATCTGGGTATCTGCGAGGCTAAATGTGTGTGTGTGTTTGTGTGTGTGTCTAGGTATCTGCGTGGGTAAATGTGTGTGTGTGTGTGTTTGTGTGTCTGGGTATATTTGCTTGGGTAAATGTGTGTGTGCGTGTGTCGGTATCTGCGTGGGTAAATGTGTGTGGGTGTCTGGGTATCTGCGTGGGTAAATGTGTGTGTGTGTGTTTGTGTGTCTGGGTATATCTGCGTGGGTAAATGTGTGTGTGTGTATCTGGGTATCTGCATAGGTAAATGTGTGTGTGTGTGTGTGTGTCTGGGTATCTGCTTGGGTAAATGTGTATGTGTGAGTGTGTGTGTCTGGGTGTGTGTGTGTGTGTGTGTGTGTGTGTGTGTCTGGAGAAGCAGCGTGGCTCAGTGGAAAGAGCACGGGCTTTGGAGTCAGGGCTCATGAGTTCGAATCCCAGCTCTGCCACTTGTCGGCTGTGTGACTATGGGAAACTCACTTAACTTCTCTGTGCCTCGGTTCCCTCATCTGTAAAATGGGGATTAAGACTGTGAGCCCCACGTGGGACAACCTGATTCCCCTATGTCTATCCCAGCGCTTAGAATAGTGCTCGGCACATAGTAAGCGCTTAACAAATACCAACATTATTATTATTGGGTATCTGCGTGGGTAAATGTGTGTGTGTGTTTGTGTGTCTGGGTAGATCTGCGTGGGTAAATGTGAGTGTGTGTGTGTGTCTGGGTATCTGCATGGGTAAATGTGTATGTGTGGCGGGGGGGGGGGGGTTATCTGCATGGGTAAATGTGTGTGTCTGGGTATTTAAGTGGTTAAATTTGTGTGTGCGTGTGTGTGTCTGGGTATCTGTGTGGGTAAATGGGTGTGCCGGGATCTGCATGGGTAAATGTGTGTGTCTGGGTATCTGCGCGTGTGTGTGTCTGGGTATCTGTGTGGGTAGATGTGTGTGCCGGGATCTGCGTGGGTAAATGTGTGTGTCTGGGTATCTGCGTGTGTGTGTTTGTGTGTGTCTGTATCTGCGTTTTTAAGTGTGTGTGTGTGTGTGCGCGCGCACACACACGTCTGGGTATTTGGTGGGGGGTCAGCGTGAGTACATATATATATGTACGTGTGTCTGGGGTCTGCATGGGTGAATGGGTCACTATATGTGTGTGTGTGTATGTGTACGTCTGTGTATCTGCGTGGGTGAATGTGTGTGTGTCTGGGTATCCGTGGAGGTGAATGTGTGTGTATGTATATGTGTGAATATGTCCGTGTGTGTCTGGGTATCTGCGTGGGTAAATGTGTGCCTGTGTGTATGTATGTAGGGGGACAGTATACCTGCGTGGGTGAAGTATCTATATAATAATAATAGTTTGGGAATTTGTTAAGCGCTTACAATGTGCCAAGCACTGTTCTAAGCGCTGCTGTAGATACAAAGTACTCAAGTTGTCCCCCGTGGGGCTCCCAGTCTTCATCCCCGTTTTCCAGATGAGGGAACGGAGGCACAGAGAAGTGAAGTGACTTGCCCAAAGTCACATAGCTGATAAGTGGCGGAGCCGGGATTAGAACCCACGACCTCCCAAACCGGGGCTCTTGCCACTGAACCACGTTGCTTCTCTATATAATAATGATGGTAGTTGTTAAGCGCTTACTATGTGCAGAGCACTGTTCTAAGCGCTGGGGTAGATACGGGGTAATCAGGTTGTCCCACGTGAGGCTCACAGTTAATCCCCATTTTACAGATGAGGGAACTGAGGCCCAGAGAAGTTAAGTGACTTGCCCACAGATATGTAGCGTGGCTCAGTGGCAAGAGCTTGGGCTTTGGAGTCAGAAGTCATGGGTTCGAATCCCAGCTCTGCCACTTAGCTGTGTGACTGTGGGCAAGTCACTTAACTTCTCTGTGCCTCAGTTATCTCATCTATAAAATGGGGATTAAGACTGTGAGCCTCACGTGGGACAACCTGATTCCCCTGTTTCTACCCCAGCGCTTAGAACAGTGCTCTGCACATAGTAAGCGCTTAACAAGTACCAACATTATTATTATTATATGTGTTTATGTGCGTATGTGTCTGCGTATCTGTGTGGGGAAATGTGTGTGTGTATATATATATCCATATATATATATATATAATCTTCATCTGTTACCGATTTGTACATTCCAAGCGCTTAGTACAGTGCTCTGCACATAATAAGCGCTCAATAAATACTATTGAATGAATGAATATATGTGTGCATGAGTTATTTCTGTGGCTGTCTGAGTGTCTGACTGCCTGTCTGACCAGAGAAGAAGCGCGGCTCAGTGGAAAGAGCACGGGCTTTGGAGTCAGGGCTCATGAGTTCGAATCCCAGCTCTGCCACTTGTCAGCTGTGTGACTGTGGGCAAGTCACTTAACTTCTCTGTGCCTCAGTTCCCTCATCTGTAAAATGGGGATGAAGACTGTAAGCCCCACGTGGGACCCCCTGATTCCCCTATGTCTACCCCAGCGCTTAGAACAGTGCTCGGCACATAGTAAGCGCTTAACAAATACCAACATTATTATTATTATTACCCTTCCCTGTGTTTCCACCTGTGTGACTTAGGTGTGTGTGTATGTGTGTGGTTTTGTCTGCGTCTGTGAGTTTTGTTAAGCACTTACTATGTGCATTCCCCCTGTACTCGCTGCTGGGGGAAATACGAGATAATCAGCTCGGACATAGTCTCTGTCAGCCGTGGGGTTTGCAGTCTCTGGGGGAGAACATAGATTTAAACCCGATTTTACAGAAGAGAGAACTGAGGCCCAGGGAAATTAATAATGTTGGTATTTGTTAAGCGTTTACTACGTGCAGAGCACTGTTCGTTCATTCATTCAATAGTATTTATTGAGCGCTTACTATGTGCAGAGCACTGAACTAAGCGCTTGGAATGGACAAATCGGTAACAGAAGCTATACCTGTTCTAAGCGCTGGGGTAGATACCAGGTGATCAGGTTGTCCCACATGAGGCTCCCGGTCTTTTAATCCCCATTTTACAGATGAAGTAACTGAGGCACAGAGAACTGAGGTGATTTGCCCAAAATCACACAGCTGGCAAGCGGCAGAGCCAGGATTAGAACCCATGACCTCTGACTCCCAAGCCTGGGCTCTTTCCACCGAGCCAAGCTGCTTCTCATAATAATGTTGGTATTTGTGAAGTGCTTACTATGTGCAAAGCACTGTTCTAAGCGCTGGGGGAGATACAGGGTAATCAGGTTGTCCCATACGAGGCTCACAGTTAATCCCCATTTTACAGATGAGGTCACTGAGGTCCAGAAAAGTGAAGTGACTTGCCCACGGTCACACAGCTGCCAAGGTCCCCTGCCCAAGTTCATACAGCAGGCAAGTTTGAGAGGGGAGGGAGTTCCATGCACCGGGAAAGATTTGGCTACAAGGAAGTCACTTGAAGCAGCGTGGCTCAGTGGAAAGAGCTTGGGAGTCAGAGGTCATGGGTTCGAATCCAGGCTCCGCCACTTGTCAGCTGTGTGACTGTGGGCATGTCACTTCACTTCTCTGGACCTCAGTTCCCTCATCTGTAAAATGGGGATGAAGACTGTGAGCCTCATGTGGGACACCCTGATTACCCTGTATCTACCCCAGCGCTTAGAACGGTGCTCTGCACATAGTAATCCCTTAACAAATACCAACATTATTGTGGTCTCTCTCTGTACAGAGAGTTGTTGGAGGCGAAGCGAAGGCGGTGGATTTAAGCAGTCCATTCGAGGAGATGAACAGGGAACAAGAGCAGGGAATTGAGGAGATAGCTGGAGAGTTCAGTGGGGACTAGAAAAAGCTTATGATATGGGGTAGAAAACTATATTTGAGAGCTCACCTCCTCCAGGAGGCCTTCCCAGACTGAGCCCTCCCTTTCCCTCTGCCCCTCCTCCCCTCCCCATTGCCCCTACTCTCTCCCTCTGCTCTACCTCCTTCCCCGCCCCACAGCACTTGTATATATTATTTATTACTCTATTTTATTAATGATATATATATATATCGGCTCAGTGGAAAAAGCCTGGGCTTTGTAGTCAGAGGTCATGGGTTTGACTCCTGGCTCTGCCACTTGTCAGCTGTGTGACTGTGGGCGAGTCACTTCACTTCTCTGGGCCTCCGTTACCTCATCTGTAAAATGGGGATTAACTGTGAGCCTCACGTGGGACAACCTGATGACCCTGTATCTCCCCCAGCGCTTAGAACAGTGCTCTGCACATAGTAAGCACTTAACAAATACCAACATTCTTATTATTATTTATCTATCTTGATGACATTGATGCCTGACTACTTCAATAGTATTTATTGAGCGCTTACTATGTGCAGAGCACTGTACTAAGCGCTTGGGATGAACAAGTCGGCAACAGATAGAGACAGTCCCTGCCGTTTGACGGGCTTACAGTCTAATCGGGGGAGACGGACAAACAAGAACAATGGCACTAAACAGCGTCAAGGGGAAGAACATCTCGTAAAAACAGTGGCAAATAAACTACTTGTTTTGTTTTGTTGTCTGTCTCCCCCTTTTAGACTGCGAGCCTGTTGTTGGGCAGGGATTGTCTCTATCTGTTTCCGAATTGTACATTCTAAGCACTTAGTACACTGCTTTGCACATAGTAAGCGCTCAATAAATACGATTGAATGAATGAATATTTCAAAGCAGAGGCGAAGGAGCTATAGGAAAGTGAGAGGTGGCAGAGAGTGTGGATGGCTCAGCACAAACCCTCACCACTACTAGAAAAATAACTCAGGTTCCTGTCCAGCTGGCGGCAGAATATGTCTTTTTCGGAATAGCAAAGGGCCAGAAAATGTGTTATTTCCATGAATAAAGCAGGCAAGAGAGTAAGAGAATCTCTCAGCAGCGTCACTTGTTCAGCACTTACTACCTGCCAAGCACTGAACTGAGTGCTTGGGTTGATAAATGCCGATCAGGTTGGTCACGATCCATGTCTCGTGTGGGACTCAAAGTCTCAATCCCTATTTTACAGATGAGATAATTGAGTCCCAGAGAAGTTAAGTGGCTTGCCCAAGGTCACACAGCAGACAGGTGGCAGAGCTGAGATTAATAATGTTGGGATTTGTTAGGCGCTTGCTATGGCAGAGCACTGTTCTAAGCGCTAGGATAGATACAGGGTAATCAGTGTGTCCCACGTGAGGCTCACAGTCTTCATCCCCATTTTACAGATGAGGGAACTGAGGCACAGAGAACTGAAGTGATTTGCCCACAGTCACACAGCTGACAAGTGGAAGAGCTGGGATTCGAACCCTTGACCTCTGACTCCCAAGCCTGGGCTCCTTCCACTGAGCCATGCTGCCCAGGCCCATGCTCTTCCCATGCTGCTTGGAGTCAGAGGTCATGGGTTTGAATTCAGATCTGCCACTTAACAATAATAAAAATAATAATGTTGGTATTTGTTAAGTGCTTAGTATGTGCAGAGCACTGTTCTAAGCGCTGGGGTAGACACAGGGGAATCAGGTTGTTCCACGTGGGGCTCACAGTCTTCATCCCCATTTTAATAATAATGTTGGTATTTGTTAAGTGCTTACTACGTGCAGAGCACTGTTCTAAGGGCTGGGGTAGATAAAGGGTATTCAGGTTGTCCCACGTGAGGCTCACAGTTAATCCCCATTTTACAGATGAGGTAACTGAGGCCCAGAGAAGTGAAGTGACTTGCCCACAGTCACACAGCTGACAAGTGGCAGAGCTGGGATTCGAACCCATGACCTCTGACTCCAAAGCCCGGGCTCTTTCCACTGAGCCACTTGTCAGCACAGCACATAGTAAGCGCTTAATAAATACCAACATTATTATTATTACCTCAGCTGTCTATCAGTGTCGGCAGTGGGGTATGTGTCGGTCAGTGTTTGTCGGTAGGGCCAATGTGCGTGTCAGTGCTGATGAAATGACTTAATAATAATAATAATAATAATTGTATTTGTTAAGTGATTACTATGTGTCAAGCGCTGTTCTAGGCGCTGGGGTTGATACAAGGTAACAAGGTTGTCCCACGTAGGGCTCACAGTCTTCATCCCCATTTTACAGATGACGTAGCTGAGGCACAGAGAAGTGAAGTGACTTGCCCAAGGTCACACAGCAGACAAGTGGCAGAGTTGGGATTGGAACCCTGGTCCTTCTGCCTCCCAGATCAGGGCTCTATCCGCTAGGCCATGCTGCTTCCCCGCTCCCCTGCCCTTCACTCATCCTCTCCCAACAAGGTAGACTTGGCCAGGTCACGACAACTTTGGTTCGGGCAAGGGAGCCACCCTCTTCATAAGCGCTTAGAACAGTGCTTGGCACATAGTAAGCGCTTAACAAATACCATTATTAGAAGCAGCGTGGCTTAGTGGAAAGAGCACGGGCTTGGGAGTCAGAGGATGTGGGTTCTACTCCCAACTCCGCCACTCGTCTGCTGTGTGACCTTGGGCAGGTCACTTAACTTCTCTGTGCCTCATTCATTCATTCAATAGTATTTATTGAGTGCTTACTATGTGCAGAGCACTGTACTAAGCACTTGGAATGGACAAATCGGTAACAGATAGAGACAGTCCCTACCCTTTGACGGGCTTACAGTCTAGTCGGGGGAGACAGACAGACAAGAACAATGGCAATACATAGCATCAAGGGGAAGAACATCTCATTAAAACAATAGCAGATAAATAGAATCAAGGTGATGTACATCTCATTAACAAAATAAATAGGGTAATGAAGATACGTACAGTTGAGTAGATGAGTACAGTGCTGAGGGGAAGGGAGAGGGGGAGGAGGAGAAGAAAAGGGGGGAGAAGAGGGTTTAGCCGCCGAGAGGTGAAGGGGGGGTGGGTAGAGGGAGCAGAGGAAAAAGGGGGAAGTTCAGTCTGGGAAGGCCTCTTGGAGGAGGTGAGCTTTAAGTAGGGTTTTGAAGAAGGGAAGATAATGAGTTTGGCGGAGGTGAGGAGGGAGGGCATTCCAGGACCACGGGAGGATGTGGCCCGGGGGGTCGACGGCGGGATAGGCGAGACGGGGGGACGGTGAGGAGGTGGGCGGCAGAGGAGCGGAGCGTGTGGGGTGGGCGGCAGAAAGAGAGAAGGGAGGAGAGGCCTCAGTTACCTCATCTGTAAAATGGGGATTAAAAGTTTGAGCCCCACTTGGGTCAACCTGTTTACTGTATCTACCACAGTGCTTAGCACATAATAAGCTCTTAACAAATACCACACATTATTATTATTATAGGGAAAGGTTCTTGATCGCCTTCATGTTATCTGAGAAGCAGCAAGGCTTAGTGGAAAGAGGCTTGGGAGTCAGAGGTCGTGTGTTCTAATCTCGGCTCTGCCACTTGTCAGCTGTGTGACTTTGGGCAAGTCACTTAGCTTCTCTGTGCCTCAGTTACCTCATCTGTAAAAGGGGGATGAAGATTGTGAGCCCACATGGGACAACCTGCTTACCTTGTAATAATAATGATAATAATAATAATGTTGGTATTTGTTAAGCGCTTACTATGTGCCGAGCACTGTTCTAAGCACTGGGATAGACATAGGGGAATCAGGTTGTCCCACGTGGGGCTCACAGTCTTAATCCCCATTTTACAGATGAGGGAACTGAGTCACAGAGAAGTTAAGTGACTTGCCCACAGTCACACAGCCGACAAGTGGCAGAGCTGGGATTCAAACTCATGAGCCCTGACTCCAAAGCCCATGCTCTTTCCACTGAGCCACGCTGCTTGTATCTGCCCCAGCAATTAGAACAGCACTCGGCATATAGTGAGCGCTTAAATACCATAATAATTATTATTATTATCCAAATATCCAAATTTCTCCCAAGGCAAACACTGGTTGATGGCCAGGGGCTCCCGCCCTCTCCTCTGTTTAGTGGGAAAATCTGCTTGTTTTATGCCAGCCCCCCCCCCCCACTATGTTGGCCTTCCACACCAGTGACACCCCTCCTCTAATTGGATGCACCAGGCCAGATTTATTGGTGGACAAATCTGCTTGTTGAATATCCACCACACCCCCCTCCTCCCATTGGTTCCCCGAGCCGACAATGCATCCCGAAGCTGCCCTAAAACTGTCCTGGGCTCTCTCCATCACCGCCCAGTGAGGACCAGCTGCAGCCTGGGGTTGTCTTGCTCCTCCGGGACAAGGGGGCAAGTCTGTCCCACCCTCACCTTCTGGAAGACCCCCTCCACACCTGCCTTCTGAAATGTTTAGAGCTCTGGGGTCACTGTTGAATTCTAAACAGGCCTGCCTAGTGGCCAGGAGCATGAAACTGTAACTCCTATGGTATTCTTGTTTTTGCCTTTTTATGTTGTGTTCTGCGTTTTGTTTCGTGGTTTTTGTTGCACCTTACTATGCGCAAGCCCTCTCTGCCTCTGTTTCTCTCCCTTTCCTCGCTCTACAAGTTTGGGGAGCAGTTCTCTGCAGCCAGCTCCTCGGGGGTGCAGGGGAGAGGAGATGAGGCCTTAGAGGCACAGAGCCATGCAATGGAGCCATGTAGGAGTACAGTGTTCGGCGTAGAGTAAGTGCACAATAACTACTATTTATTGATTGAGTGGCTGGGGAGGAAGGTTCGCTGGAGACCTGTGGCCAGGGGTGCTTGGAGGTGGGAGGAGCTTCAGGGTCTCCTTACCCTAATGCATGCGTGCATGCATCTTGTCAGCCTGCTGCAGGGGAATGCTGCAGCATGCTGCAGCGAAACGAGGAGTGGGCACAGCCAAAAGGTTTCCCTTCCGAATACGGCACCAACAAAGACTCACACGGGTAGTGAGGGGAAGTGTCCCCGGTCGCTCCTGCTCCCAGCTATGGCATTTCCAGTCTAGGCTCGACGGGAGAAGGAGAAGAGCAGTCTAAAAAGGCTTGGCTTAGAATGCGTGCAAGCTGTCAAAAGATCGAAAGCACTTTTTGTGGCTGGAAACCTTTTTTGTGTGTGTTTCTAGATCCTGGCATTTGGGAAACCTTAAAGGGGAATCATTGTTCTGGCAAAATAATACTCCTACGATAAATATATTTGACTGGCAATTTTAGAGGGCTTGGCTAGAACTCAGAGCTTCAGATCAAGATGTTATATCTTGACTCTGAGAAAGCAAGAATGCAAGTACTTTTAAGGTTTGACTCACCCACAATTCCCAAATTGACATTTCCTTGAAGATGGAACTGGTGAAAATCAGGGTCCTTTCCCAACTATTTAAGAGTGGGGAAGCCCTTGTTTTCATCTCTGAAATCGTCCCAGGGATGGTTTCAGTGGGGGGGAAGGGGAGGACGGAGGGCACCCGTGGTGGGAGAGAAAGAGGGTGGGGTGCAGGTAAATACAGTTCATTAATATATGAAGACGAAAGCGTTCGATGCTAAAGACATTCAACCTTAAAAGCTCATTGTTAAGGGGGTAGTATCTGGGGATGAAACCCAAAACGAATGGAAAATGTATGGGAAACAGGGAGTAGGTATCAGGATTGTAAGGAGGAATGGAATCATTTTAGAGAAGGAGGGATAATGCCACCCCATCAACCAATTTAGAGAAACCAAGCAAATACAAACATCGGCACTAGAATGCTAATTATCATTGCATTTATTAATAAATATAATAATAACAATAGTGGCATTAAGTGCTTACCATGTGCCAGGCACTGTACTAAGGGCTGGGGTAGATCCAAACGAATGGGGTTGGACACAGTCTCTGTCCCACATGGGGCTCTCAGTCTCAGTCCCCATTTTACAGATGAGGGAGCTGAGGCACAGAGAAGCTAAGTGACTTTCTCAAGGTCACACAGTAGGCAAGTGGCCGAGTCAGGATTAGAATCCAAGTCCTCCGGCTCCCAGGCCTGTGCTCCTTCCATTGGGCCATGCTGCTTCAAGTGGCCTAGCACAAGGCATCCAGTCCAGTGTGCTAGGGAGCCATGAGCAGGGGAAATCCAATAGGTGTAGGGACCTGATGGCCCAGCTCTTTCTTGTCACTGCCAGCCACTGGGGAGCCTGTTTAGGATGCTCATTCATTCATTCAATTGTATTTATTGAGCACTTACTCTATGCAGTGAAGCAGCGTGGCTCAGTGGAAAGAGCACGGGCTTTGGAGTCAGGGCTCATGAGTTCGAATCCCAGCTCTGCCACTTGTCGGCTGTGTGACTGTGGGCAAGTCACTTAACTTCTCTGTGCCTCAGTTCCCTCATCTGTAAAATGGGGATTAAGACTGTGAGCCCCACGTGGGACGACCTGATTCCCCTATGTCTACCCCAGCGCTTAGAACAGTGCTCGGCACATAGTAAGCGCTTAACAAATACCAACATTATTATGCAGAGCACTGTACTAAGCACTTGGAAAGTACAATTTGGCAGCAAATAGAGACAATTCCTGCCCAACAATGGGGTCACAGTCTAGAGGAGGGAGACAGACAACAAAACAAAGCAAGTAGACAGGCATCAATAGCATCAATGTAAATAAATTGAATTATAGATATATATACACATCATTAATAAAATAAATAGAATAATAAATATGTACATATATACACCAGTGCTGTGGGGCAGGGAGGATGGTAGAGCAGGGAGGGGGCTTGGTGTGAAGAGGAGGGGAGGAGGAGCAGAGAAAAAGGGGGATTCAGTCTGGGAAGGCCTCCTGGAGGAGGTGAGCTTTCAGTAGGGCTTTGAAGGGGGGAAGTGTGCTAGTTTGGCGGATGTGAGGAGGGAGGGCGTTCCAGGCCAGAGGTAGGACGTGGGCCAGGGTCGACGGTGGGCCAGGCAAGTACAAGGCACAGGCAGAAGGTTAGCACCAGAGGCGTGAAATGTGTGGTCTGGGCTGTAGAAGGAGAGAAGGGAGGTGAGGTAGGAGAGGGCAAGGTGATGGACAGCTTTGAAGCCAAGAATGAGGAGTTTTTTCTTGATACGAAGGTTGATAGGCAACCACTGGTGGTTTTTGAGGAGGGAGTGTTTCTGTAGAAAGATGATCCGGGCAGCAGAGTGAAGTATAGACTGGAGCGGGGAGAGACAGGAGGTTGGGAAATCAGAAAGGATGCTGATGCAGTAATCCAGTCAGGTAAGGATGAGTGATTGTACTAACAAGGTAGCAGTTTGGATGGAGAGGAAATGGTGGTTTCTGGCGATGTTGTGAGACCGGCAGGTTTTGGTGACGGATTGGATATGTAAATAAGAGAGCAGAGTCAAGGATGACACCAAGGTTGCAGTCTTGTGAGACGGAAAGGATGGTGGTTCCATCCACAGTGATGGGAAAGTCAGGGAGAGGACAGGGTTTGGGAGGGAAGAAAGGAGCTCAGTCTTGGACATGTTGAGTTTTAGGTGGTGGGCAGACATCCAGGTGGAGACGTCCTGGAGGCAGGAGGAGATGCGAACCTGGAGTGAGTGAGGGAGGGAGAACAGGGGAGGAGATGTAGATTTGGGTGTCATCTGCTTAGAGGTGATAGTTGAAGCCGTGGCAGCTAATGAGTTCACCAAGGGAGTGCGTGTAGATGGAGAAGAGAAGGGGACCAAGAACTGACCCTTGATGAACCCCTAAATTAGGGGATGGATGGGGTTGCAGAAGCCCGCGAAGGAGACCAACAATGAATAGCCAGAGAGATAAGAGGAGAACCAGGAAGGGATGGAGTCAGTGAAGCCAAGGTTGGTTAACGTGTTGAGGAGAAGGGGATGGGCAACAGTGTCAAAGGCAGCTGAGAGGTCAAGGAGGATTAGGATAGAGTAGGAGTCAATGGATTTGGCAAGAAGGAGGTCATTGGTGACCTTTGAGAGTCCCATCAAGGGGAGACTAGGAATAAAGTCCTTGTCTAGGTGTTTGAGAGAGGGAGGTTGGCTGGTGGTTTGTAGAGACATTCTGCCCCTTAGCCAGTGGTGAAGGAGGAGATGAACAGGCCCTCCCTGCCCTCCTTGCCCTTTTTCTCCCCCAGCCTCTTGATGAGATTCTATATATCCAGCTGGACCCCTCCTCCCCTTCTCTTCTTCTGGTCCCTGGCAGGGGCTCTGGAAGGTGAAGAGGCCTGAGATTTGTGATCTCCTCTGCTCCTTTTCTCCCCAGTCAACGATATTGAGAAGCAGCATGGTCTAGTGGATAGAGCACAGGCCTGGGAGTCAGAAGGACCTGGGCTCTATTCCCGGCTCTGACGCTTGTCTGTTATGTGACCTTGGGCAAGTCACTTCCCTTTCTGGGCCTCAGTTATCTCATCTGTCAAATGGGGATTCAGACTGTGAGCCTTATGTGGGACGGGAACAGTGTCCAACCTGATAAGACTATATCTATCCTAGAGCTTAGTACAATGCCTGGCACACAGTAAGCAGTTAACAAATACCATGTATTATTATTATTATTATCTCTACCCCCTTGCCCTCCACGCTGGCTGGTGTTTCCTAGCTGGGGCCATGACTTCATTGACTCCATTGTCCTCTTCGATGGCTCCTCCTCCCCCCAATTTGGGGACACAGACCCCGAGGCCTAGCCCAGGTCCCTGCTAGGCCTGCTCCTGAGGCCTACTGTGTGACCTTGGGCAATTGACTTAAATACTCTGTGCCTTGCCCAGGGTCTCACAGGAGGCAAGTGGCTAAGCAGGGATAGAGCCCAGGTTCTCTGACTCCCAGGCCCATGCTCTTTCTGTTGGCCAGCCTGCTTTTTCTGAGCTGTTCATCTCTCTCCTCTGCAGGCTCACATTTCTTCCGGCCTTCAGGACATCTCTACTTGGATGTCATGCCGACACCTCAAACTTAATATATCCAAAACAGAACTTCTCATCTTCCCATGCAAACCCTCTCCTTCCCTTGACTTTTCCGCCACTGTAGACAGCACCACTACCCTCCATCTCACAACCCATAACCTTGGCATTTCCCTCAATTTATCTCTCTCATTCAATCCAAATATTCATTCTGTCACCAAATCCTTCATAACATCACTGAAATCTATCCTCTCCTCTCCAGCTGAACTGCCACCACATTGATCTAAGCATTCATCCTATCCCACTTGGCAACTAATCCCGTCTCCACCATTTGTCTGCTGTGTGACCTTGGGGAAGTCACTTCACTTCTTTGTGCCTCAGTTCCCTCATCTGTAAAATGGGGGTTGACTATGAGCCCCACGTGGGACAGGGACTGTGTCCAACCCAATTACCTTGTATCTATCCCAGCACTTAGAACAGTGCCCGGCACATAAATAAACGCTTAACAAATACCATAATTATTATTATTATGACTGCATCTGCCTCCTCACTGACCCACCTGCCTCCTGTCTCACCCCACTCCAGTACATACTTTACTGCCTTGTTCATTATTCCATAAAAACATTCGGTCAACGTCTTCCCAGTCCTCAAGAACCTCCAGTGGTTGCCCATCCACCTCCACACTAAGCAGAAACCCCTTCCCTTCAGCTTTGTGGCTAGGGGAAGCAGTGTGGCTCAGTGGAAAGAGCAGAGGTTTGGGAGTCAGAGGTCATGGGTTCTAATCCCCGCTCCTCCACTTGTCAGTTGTGTGACTTTGGGCAAGTCACTTCACTTCTCTGTGCCTCAGTTACCTCATCTGGAAAATGGGGATTAAGACTGTGAGCCCCACGTGGGACAACCTGATAACCTTGTATCCCCACCCCCACACCGCTTAGAACAGTGCTGTGCACATAGTAAGCGCTTAACAAATGCCATCATTATTATTATTATTATTCCTACCTTACCTTATTCCTTTCCTGCTACAGCCCAGTCTACACAATTTGCTTCTCTAGCGCCAGCTTGCTCACTATCTTGGCCTTATCTATCTCACTGCCGATCCCTTTTTCAAATCCTCCCTCTGGCCTGGAATTCCCTCCCCCTCCATGTATGTCAGACCACTGCTCTCTCCACCTTGAAAGCCTTATTAAATTAGTATCTCCTCCACGAGGCCTTCCTGGATTAAGCCCTCTTTTTCCCAACTCTCTCTTCCTTATGTGTTGTCTCTGTACTTGCATCTATGCCCTAAGAGCTCTTGGTATGCACCTCACCTTCAACCCCAAAGCACTTACGTAAATATGTGTAACCAGTCAATCAGTGTTTGCTGAGCACTGTACTGAGCACTCGGGAGAGTACACTACAACAGGTTTGGTAGATGGGTTCCCTGCTTACTGGGACCTTGCAGTCTAGAGAGGGAGACAGCCATTAATATAAATAAATTATGGAAATGTACGGAAGTGCTGTAGGGCTGAGGGTGGGGTGGATGAAGGGTACAAATCTAAGCACAAGGGCGATGCAGAAGGGAGAGGGTATAGAGGAGATGAGGGCATAGGAGGGTATAGAGGATATGTGGGATATGAAGGAGGGGGGAGTTCCAGGCAAAAGGCAGGATGTGGCCAAGGGGTCGGCGGCGAGATAGCCAAGATCGAGGTACAGTGAGTTGGTTGGTGTTAGTGGAGCAAAGTAAACATGCTGGTTGAAGTAGTAAATTGGTGAAGTAAATAAAATATGAGGGGGCAAACTGAGTGCTTTGAATCAATCAATCATATTTACTAAGCACTTCCCTATGCATTAGTACTAACCACAACCCTGGATCACCTATATAGTGTGTTTCCCTCACTCCTATGCCTGAGCTGCAGAGTGCCGTTGGAGGAAATCAAGACATCTCTCTGATCTTGTCCACCTTAACTTCATTTTATTTGCTTCAATTCAGCCCTCTCCACTGGCCAAATACCAGGCTTCTCTTTCCAAATGCACTCCCATACCCACTGCCCCCACCAGCCGTTTCAGGCATTTAATTCTATCTTCAAACCTCCTGTCCTCTCTCCCTGAGAAAATTGAAAGCAACAGGCTTGATCGCCCTAAAATCTCCCCTGCTTCTCTCCAATCCCCCCCCCTCCACCCTCTTTGACAGTCAATCATTTTTATTGAGCACTTACTGCATAAAGAGCACTATACTAAGTGTTTGGCAGAATACACTATAACAATATAGCACATTCCCCATATTCCCTGCAATAATTCAAGATGAAATCTCTCGCCTCCTCTCTGTTTACCCCCTCCATCTCTGCTTCTGAGCCCATCCCATCATACCTTTTAAAAACACTCCCTCTTTCTTCCCTCCTTGACTGCCTTTTTCAACTGTTCACTTTCCAGTGGCTTCTTCCTCACTGCTTTCAAACATGCTTTTGTGTCCCCTATTTTAAAAAAAACTCTCCCTTGAACCCATGGCTCCCTCCAGTTATTACCCTATCTCCCCTCTACCATTTCTCTCCAAACTTCTTGAGGGAGTTTTTACACCTGGTCTCCACTTACTCTCCTCAATTCTGCTAGATCCCTTCCAATGTAGCTTCTGCCCCCTTCACTCCACAGAAACAGCCCTCTCTAAGGTAATCAGTGACCTTCTTCTCACCATATCTGACAGACTCTATCCTAATAATGTTAATAATGTTGGTATTTGTTAAGCGCTTACTATGTGCAGAGCACTGTTCTAAGCGCTGGGGTAGATACAGGGTCATCAGGTGTTCCCACATGAGGCTCACAGTTAATCCCCATTTTACAGATGAGGTAACTGAGGCACAGAGAAGTGAAGTGACTTGCCCACGGTCACACAGCTGACAAGTGGCAGAGCCGGGAGTCGAACTCATGACCTCTGACTCCGAAGCCCAGGCTCTTTCCACTGAGCCACGCTGCTTGCCTCCTAGACTTTGCAGCTGCCTTCGACACTGTAGTCCACCCCCTTCTCCTTGAAACTTTATCCGGTCTTGGATTCACTGATCCAAGATTGATTCTCCTATCTCTGACACTGATCCTTTTCAGTCTCTTCTGCTGGGTCCTCCTCTGCCTCCCACCCTGTGACAGTAGGGGTCCCTTAAGACTCAGTTCTAACTTCCCTTCTATTCTCCACCTACACTCCCTTCCTTGGAGACCTCTTTCACTCCTATGGCTTCAGTTATCTTCTTTATGTAGACGATTCCCAAATCTACATCTCCAGCCTTGACATCTCTCCTTTCCTACAATCTTTCATTTCCCCCTGCCTTCAGGACATCTCTACCTGGATGTCCTGCCAATACCTTAAAATAAACATGTCCAAAACTGAACTCCTTATCTTTCCACCCAAACCCTGTCCTCCCCCTATCTTTCCCATCATTGTAGACCACATCATTATCCTCCCTAGCTCACAAGTCCCTTGCCGTGGTGTCCTAGACTCATTCATTCATTCATTCAATCGTACTGAGTGCTTATTGTGTGGAGACCACTGTACTAAGCACTTGGAAAGTACAATACAGCAATAAAGAGAGACAATCCCTGCCCACAACAGGCTCACAGTCTAGTGGGGAGAGGCCGAAATCAATACAAGTAAACAGGCATCAATATAATATCAATATAAATAAATAGAACTATAGAGATATACATAAGTGCTGTGGGGCAGGGAGGGGGGAAGAGCAAAGGGAGCGAGTCAGGGTGACATGGAAGGGAGTGGGAGTTGGGGAAAAGTGGAGCTTAGTCTGGGAAGGCCTCTTGGAGGAAGTGTGCTTTCAGTAGGGCTTTGAAGGGAGGGAAGAGTGATTGGCGGATTTGAGGAAGGAGGGCGTTTCAGGCCAGAGGTGGGACGTGGGCCAGGCGTCGGCGGCTAGTCGGGCGAGATCCAGACACGATGAGAAGGTTAGCACAAGGAGTGGAGTGGGTGGCCTGGAATGTAAAAGGAGAGAAGGGAGATGAGGTAGGAGGGGCAAGGTGAGGAAGAGCTTTACAGTCAATAGTGATGGTTTTTGTTTGACATGGAGGTGGATAGGCAACCCCTGGAGATTTTTGAGAAGGGGGTGACATGCCCTGAACATTGCTGTAGGAAGGTAATCTGGGCAATGAAGTGAAGTATGGACTGAAGTGGAAAGACGCAGGAGGCTGGGAGGTCAGCAAGGAGGCAGTAATCTAGGTGGGATAGGTTAACTGATTGTACTAACGTGGTAGCAGTTTGGATGGAGAGGAAAGGACGGTTCTTGGCAAACATCATCTCTCTCATTTCACCCACATATTCAGTCTGTCACCAAATCCTATTGGTTCTACCTTCACAACACTGCTAGAATCTGCCATTTCTTCTCCATCCAAGCTGCTACCATACTGAACTAAGCACTTATCCTAGCCCACCTTGTACTTGTACTGAGAAGCGCCGTGGCTCATTGGAAAGAGCCCGGGCTTTGGAGTCAGAGGTCATGGGTTCTAATCCATGCTCTGCCACTTGTCAGCTGTGTGACTATGGGCAAGTCACTTCACTTCTCTGTGCCTCAGTTCCCTCATCTGTAAAATGGGGATTAAGACTGTGAGCCCCACGTGGGACAACCTGATTCCCCTGTGTCTACCCCAGCACTTAGAACAGTGCTCTGCACATAGTAAGCGCTTAACAAATACCAACTTCACCTGGCTCCCTGCCTCCTGTCTCTCCCCACTCCAGTCCATACTTTACTCAGCTGCGTGGATCATTTTTCAATAAAAATGGTTAGTCCATGTCTCCCCACTCCTCAAGAACCTCCAATGGCTGCCCATCCACCTGGGCATTAAACTGGAATTCCTTACCATTGCCTTTAAAGTGCTCAATCAGGTCTACCCAATTCTTACTCACCTCACATCTCCTACTATAGCCCGCCTGCACACTCTGCTTCTCTAGTGCCAGCCTAGTCAGCATGCCCCGATCTCATCTATCTCACAATCAGGTTTAGACTGTGAGCCTGTCATTGAGCAGGGATCATCTCTATCTGTTGCCGAATTGTACGTTCCAAACAGTACAGTGCTCTGCACGTAGTAAGCGCTCAATAAATACTATTGAATGAATGAATGAACCTCTTTCCCATGTCCTCCCCCTAGCCTGGAATTCCCTCCCTCTCCAGGAAGGTTAGCCAGGAGGCTGATGCAGTAATCGAGGCAGGATAGGATAAATGCTTCGATCCTCATCATAGACAATTTAAATGGAGAGAAAAGGGTGGATTTCAGTGGTGTTGTGAAGGTTGAACCAACAGAATTTGGTGACAAATTGAATGAGAAAGATGAGTTGAGGATAATGCCAAGGTTACAGCCTTTTGAGACAGGGTTGTGGTGCTTTCTACAGTGATGGGGAAGTCAGGGGGAGGACATGGTTTGGTTGGGAGGATGAGGCATTCTGTTTCGGACATGTTAAGTTTGCAGCGTCGGCAGGACATCATCTAGAGATTCCCTGAAGGCAGGAGAGGCAGAAGGAAATGTGAGACTGCAGAGAGGGAGCTAGGTCAAAGCTGGAGATATAGACTTAACACTGCTAAAATCTGCCCTTTCCTCTCCATCCAAACTGCTACCATGTTAATATAATCATGTATCCTATCCCATCTTGATTACTATATCAGCCTCCTTGCTGACGTCCCAGCCTCCTGTCTCTCCCCACTCCGATCCATTCTTCACTCTGCTGCCTAGATTCTTAGAGAGAAGCAGTGTGGCTCAGTGCACCACTGAGCATGGGCTTGGTGAGCACGGGCTAATAGAGAAGCAGAGTGTGCAGGCTGGGCTATAGTAGGAGATCAGTGAGGTGAGTAAAGATTGGGTAGACCTGATTGAGCGTTTTAAAGGCAACGGTGCCTTTAAACTCAGAGCACGGGCTTAGGAGTTGGAGGTCATGGGTTCTTTGGGCAAGTCACTTCACTTCTCGGCCCCTCGGTTCCCTCATCTGGAAAATGGGAATAAGACTGTGAGCCCCACGCGGGACAACCTGATCACCTTGTATCTACCCCAGCTCTTAGAACAGTGCTCGGCACATAGCGCTTAAGAAATACCAATGTTATTATTATTCTACTACAGCCCAGCCCACATGCTTCCCTCCTAATGCCAACCTACTCACTGTACCTCGATCTTGTCTATCTCCCCACTGACCTCTCACCCATGTCCTGCACAGAGCCTGGAATGCCCAAATATGACAGACAATTATAATTATCAAAGCCTTATTGAAGGCACATCTCCCCCAAGAGATCTTCCCTGACTAAGCCCTCATTTCCTTTTCTTCCACTCCCTTCTGTGTTGCCCTGACTTACTCCCTTTATTCACCCACTCTCCCAGCCCCACAGCACTTGTGTACATACCTGTAAATTATTCCTTTGTATTAATGTCTGTCTCCTCCTCTAGACTCAAAGCTTGTCATGGGCAGGGAATATATCTGTTATATATTCTCTCCCGAGCACTTGGTACAGTGCTCTGCACACAGCAAGTGCTCAATAAATATGATGGATTGATTGATTTGGGAATCATCTGCATAGATATGATAGTTGTTGCCGTGGGTGTGAATGAGTTTTCCAAGGGAGTGGGGTTAGATGGGGAATAAAAGGGGACCCAGAACTGAACCTTGAGGGGCTCCAACAGTTAGTGGGTAGAAGGTACAAGAGAAGTCTGTGAAAGAGACTGAGTGGCGAGAAAGATCATTTATGTATTTGTACTAATGTCTGTCTCCCCCAATAGACTAATAAGCTTGTTTTGGGCAGGGAACGTGTTTACCAACTCTGTTGTATCGTACCTTTCCAAGGGTTTAGTCCAGAGCTCTGCACCAAGAAATACCCCAATAAATACCACTGATTGTTTCTTTCCCTCAGCCCTTCCCTGGACTCCCCTATACACCGTGAGTCCCCAGGGCAGGACTGCATCAGCTTCAACTACCATCTCTATGCAGATGATTCCCAGATTGATATCTCCAGCCCTGATCTCTCTCCTCTGCAATTATGTGAATATATATGCAGAATATATAATATAGGCATATATTATCTATAACATATATATGCATATATGTACACTTATGGACATATCCATAATTTATTTGTCTCTCCCTCTAGACTGTAGACATTGTGGGCAGGGAACATATCTTTCAACTCGGTTATTGTACTCTCCCAAGCACTTAGTACAGTGCTCTCCATGCAGCAAATGTTCAATAAATATGAATGTGGCTTTGTACAGCTTTGCTGGGCAGGAAGCTCAGCTCAGGCTGGGGTGGCTGCTACTACACGTCTGGGTGTTGGGTGGAGGGGAAGGTGCCATGGTATCACCAGACCAGGATCCAGAGCCACTGAGCCACCAGGGGGCTGGAAATAGGGGGAAGGCAGAATCTGGAGCCCCTGAGCCGCTGGAGGCTTGGGATAAAGGCAGAATCTGGGAATGCTGAGCCACGGAGGGGTTGGGATGGAGAGGAAGGCAAGATCTGGGGCTACTGAGTCATAAGGGGCCTGGAGGGAAGGCAGGGTCAGGGGTCACTGGGCTGAAGGGAACAGGGATTAAGGGAAGGGCAGGAGCCGGGGCCGCTGGGCATCAAGGAACTGGGATTTAGGGAAAGGCAGGATCCGGAGCTTTTGGGTTGTCACGGGGCTGGGATTAGAGGGAAGGCAGGATTCAGGGACCCTGAGCTGTCGGGTGGCAGGGGGTGGTGCTGGAATAGAGAGGAAGGCAAGATCCAGGGCCACTGAGCCTCAAGGGGACTGGGATGTAGGGGAAGGCAGGATCCAGGGCCACTGAGCTGTCTGGGACTGGGATAAGAGGGAAGGCAAGATTCATTCATTCAGTCATATTTATTGAGCGCTAACTGTGTGTAGAGCACTGTAGTAAGTGCTTGGGAAAGTACGATACAACAGTGAACAGTGACATTCCCTGCCCACAACAGGCTCACAGTCTAGATTAGGGGAGACAGACAGCGACACAAATAAATAAAATTACAGATATGTGTTTGGGGGCTGGAAGTGGGAAAGAGCAAAGGGAGCAAGTCGGGGCAATGCAGAAGGGAGTGGGAGATAAGGAAAAGTGGGGCTTAGTCTAGGAAGTCGTCTTGGAGGAGATGTGCCTTCAATAAGGCTTTGAAGCAGAAGAGATTGGTTGTTGCCAGATTAGAGGAGGGAGGCCATTCCAGACCAGAGGTAGGACATGAGTTAGGGGTTGGTGGCAACACAGGTAAGATTGAGGCATAGTGAGAAGGTTAGCACGAGAGGAGCAAAGTGTGTGGGTTGGGTTGTAGAAGGAGAGAAGCAAGGCGAGGTAGGAAGGGGCAAGGTGATGGACTGCTCTAAATCCAATGGAGAGAAGTTTTTGTTTGATACGGAGGTGGATGGACAACCACTGGAATTTTTTGAAGACCGGGGTGACGTGTCCTGAACGTTTTTCTAGAAAAATGATCTGGGCAGCAGAATGAAGTATGGACTGGGATGAGGTGAGAGAGGAGTCTGGGAGGTCAGCAAGGAGGCTGATTGCAGTAAACCAGAGAGGATAGGATGAGTGATTGTATTAACGAGGTAGCAGTCTGGATGGAGAGGAAAGGGTGGATTTTAGCCATGTTGTGAAGGTGGGACCGACAGGATTTGGTGGCAGATTGAATATGTGGGTTGAATGAGAAAGGGGAGTCAAGGATAACGCCAAGATCACGGGCTTGTGAGACAGGAAGGATAGTGGTTCCATCTACAGTGATGGGAAACTCAGGGGGAGGACAGGGTTTGGGTGGAAAGATATGGAGCTCTGTTTTGGACATATTTTGGACTTCTGGAGACCCTGAGCCATCCGGAGGCTAGTACTAGAGAGAAGGCGGGATCTGAGGCCACAGAGCCTTAGGGGGACTGGGATTTAGAGAAGCAGCGTGGCTTAGTGGAGAGAACCTGGGCTTAGGAGTCAGAGGTCGTGAGTTCTAATCCTGGCTCTACCACTTGTCTGTTGTGTGACCTGGGGCAAGTCACTTAACTTCTCTGTGCCTCAGTTACCTCATCTGTAAAAATAGGGATTAAAAAAAAATCGTGAGCCCCAAGTGGGACAATCTGATCACCCTGTATCTACCCCAGTGCTTAGAACAGTGCTCTGTACATAGTAAGCACTTAATAAATACCATAATTATTATTATTATTATGTAGGCAAAGGTGGGATCTGGGGCTGCTGAGCCGCAAGGGGGCTGGGATGGAGGGTAAGGCAGGATCTGCGTCGTGGCCTAGTGGATAAAGCAAAGCATGGGCCTGGGAGTCAGAAAGACCTGGGTTCTAAACCCCACTCTGCCACTTGTCTTCTGCGTGACCTTGAGCAAGTCACTAAAGTTCTCTGTGCCTCAATTCCCTCATCTGTAAAAGAGGAATTAAGACTGTGAGCTCTATGTGGGATAGGGACTGTGTGCAACCCAACAATCTTGTATCTACCCCAGTGCTTAGAATAGTGCCTGGCATATTGTAAGCGCTTAATAAATACCACAGTTTATCCGGGGCTTCTGAGACCTCAGTTGGTGCTGGAATAGAGAGAAAAGCAGGATCTGGGGTTGCTGCACCAGCTGGGGGTTGGGATAAAAAGAGAGGAAGGCAGAATCTGGGGCCCCTGAGCTGTCGAGGAGCTGGGATGTTAGGGGAGAAGGCAAACTATGAGCCGGTTGTTGGGTAGAGATTGTCTCTGTTGCTGAATTGTACTTTCCAAGCACCTAGTACAGTGCTCCGCACATAGTAAGTGCTCAATAAATACAGTTGAATGAATGAATGAATGAATGGGTCCAGGGCTGCTGAGTCGTCAGGGGGCTGGGATTAGAGGGAAGGCAGGATTCAGCTTCCCTGAGCTATTGGGAGTGCTAGAATAGAGAGGAAGGCAGGATCCAGGGCCACTGAGTCCTTCAGGGGGCTGGAATTAGAGGGAAGGCAGGATCCGGGGCTGTTGAGTCATTGTGAGGCTAGAATTAGGGGGGAGGCAGGATCCAGGGACCCCGCACCATTGTGGGGAAGAGGTAGAAAGGAAGGCAGGATCTGGGGTCGCTGAGCTACCAGGGGGCTGGGATTAGAGGGAAGGCAGGATCCGGGGCCACTGAGTTGCTTATCCCCTCCAACCTCACCTCACTACTCCCCTACTACAACCCAGACCACACACTTGGCTCCTCTAATGCCAACTTACTCACTGTATAGCCATCTCATCTATCTCACTGCCAACCTCTCTCCTGCATCCTGCCTTTGGTCTGGCACACCCTCCCTCTTCTTATCCGACAGGCAATTACTCTCCCACCCTCAAGGCCTTACTGAAGGCACAGCTCCTCCAAGAGGTCTTCCTCGACTAAGCTCTCTTTTCCTTTTTTTCCACTCCCTTCTGTATCACCCTGATTTGCTCCCTTTAGTTATCCCCCCTTCCCGCCGCACTGTACCTATGTACATAACCATAATTCATTTATTTATAATAATAATGATGATGATGGTACTTGTTAAGCACTTACTATGTGCCAAGTACTGTTCTAAGCACTAGGGTAGATACAAGGTAATCAGGTTGGACACAGTCCCTGTCCCCCAAGGGGCTCATAGTCTTATTTCCCATTTTCCAGATGAGGTAACTGAGGCCCAGAGAAATGAAGTGACTTCCCCAAGGTCACACACAGACAAGTGGTGGAATGAGGATTAGAACCCAGGTCCTTCTGACTCCCAGGCCCATGCTCTATCCATTAGGCCATGTTGCTTCCCTTTTTTAAAATTTATTTGTATTGTCTGTCTCCCCCCCTAAATTGTAAACTCACTGTGGGCAGGGAATGTATCTATTATACTCTCCCAAGTGTTTAGGGTAGTGCTCTGCACACAGATTGATTGATGGAGGGGAAAGCAGGATCTGGGGCCTCTGAGGGACTGGGGGGCAGGGATAGAAAGGAAGGCAGGATCCGGGGCCTCTGAGGTGTCATGGGGGAGGGAGAGAGAGGATGGCAGAACCCGGGACCCCCGAGCCGTCACAGGGGCAGGGAGAGAGTGGCAGGACCCGGGGTCCCTGAGCTGTCGGGGGTGTGGGGTGGCGGGCAGTGATATGATTGATTGAATGAATGAATGTAGGGATAACCAGGATCTGGGGCCCCTGAAGCGTCTCAGGGCAAGGAGAGAGAGCAAGGCAGGACTTGGGGCCCCTGAGCCGTCAGGCTGCAGGGAGAGAGAGGAAGGCAGGACCCAGCACCCTGGAGCCTTTGTGGGGCAGGGAGAGAGAGGATGGCAGGACCCGGGGCCCCTGAGCCATCGGGGCAGGGAGAGAAAGGATGGCAGGACCCGGGGCCCCTGAGCCATCGGGGCAGGGAGAGAAAGGATGGCAGGACCCGGGGCCCCTGAGCCATCGGGGCAGGGAGAGAAAGGATGGTAGGATCCGGGGCCCCTGAGCCATATGGGCAGGGAGAGAAAGGATGGCAGGACCCGGGGCCCCTGAGGTGTTGCGAGGCAGGGAGAGTGAGCAGGGCAGGACCCGGGGCCCCTGAGGTGTTGCGAGGCAGGGAGGAAGAGGATGGCAGGATCCAAGGCCTCTGTGCCATCACGGGGCAAGGAGAGAGAGAAGGGCAGGATCCAAGGCCCCTGAGCCGAGGAGGGCAGGGAGGGAGAGAATGGCAAGAGCCGGGGCCCCTGAGCCGAGGCGGGCAGGAAGGGAGAGGAAGACAGGATCCAAGGCTCCTGAGGCGCCGCCGGGCAGGGAGACAGAGGATGGCAGGACTCCAAGGCCCCTGTGCCGTCGCGGGGCAGGGAGAGAGAGGAGGGCAGGACCCCGAATCCCTGAGCCGAGGAGGGCAGGGAGGGAGAGGATGGCAGCGGGGAAGCAGCATGGCTCAGTGGCAAGAGCCAGGGTTTGGGAGTCAGGGGTCGTGGGTTCTAATCCCGGCTCTGCCACTTGTCATCTGTGTGACTTTGGACAAGTCCGTTCACTTCTCTGGGCCTCAGTTCCCTCATCTGTAATATGGGGATGAAGACTGGGAGCCCCATGTGGGTCAACCTCATTACCTTGTAATAATAATAACGGCATTTGTTAAGTGCTTACTATGTGCAAAGCACTGTTCTAAGCACTGGGGAGGATACAAGGTGATCAGGGTGTCCCACGTGGGGCTCACAGTCTTAATGCCCATTTACCAGATGAGGCTAGCTAAGGACCAGAGAAGTTAAGTAACTTGCCCAACATCACACAGCTGGCAAGCGGCAGAGCAGGGATTTGAACCCATGGCCTCTGACTCCCAACCCCAGGCTCTTTCCACTGAGTCACGCTGCTTCTCATAATGTTAGTATTTGTTAAGCGCTTACTATGTGCCAAGCACTGTGGAAAGAGCACGGGCTTTGGAGTCAGAGGTCATGGGTTCGAATCCCGGCTCGGCCACTCGTCAGCTGTGTGACTTTGGGCAAGTCACTTCACTTCTCGGTGCCTCAGTTACCTCATCTGTAAAATGGGGATTAAGACTGTGAGCCCCAAGTGGGACAACCTGATTCCCCTGCGTCTACCCCAGCGCTTAGAACAGTGCTCGGCACATAGTAAGCGCTTAACAAATACCAACACTGTTCTAAGTGCTGGGGAGGATACAAACTGATTAGGTTATCCCACGAGGGGTTCCCAGTCTTTGTCCCCATTTTCCAGCTGAGGTAACTGGAGTGACTTGCCCAAAGTTACAGCTGACAAGGGGTGAAGCGGGCTTTGAACCCTTGGCCTCTGACTCCCCAGGCGCCTGCTTTCCACTGAGCCACGCTGCTTCTCTTGCACCTCTCCTAGCGCTTAGAGCAGTGCTTTCTAGAACAGCCCCCTCTTTCTCTCTTGCTCATCTCCTCTCCCCCCCCGACCCCAGTCCTCTGCTCTTCCCCCTTCCCCTCCTCTCAGCACTGTGTTCATTTGTATATATTATTTATTACCCTATTTATCTTGTTAATGAGGTGTATATCTCCTTGATTCTATTTATCTTGATGCTGTCTTGTTTTTGTTTTGTTCAGTTTTGCTCTGCCATCTGTCTCCCCTGTTTAGACTGTGAGCCCATCACTGGGCAGAGATTGTCTCTATCTGTCTGCTTAGTACAGTGCTCTGCACATAGTAAACGCTCAATGAATACTATTGAATGAATGAATGAACGGTGCTTGGCACATAGTAAGGGCTTAACAAATACCATCGTCATTATTATGATTATTATTAATATTTTTAAGACAGGCCCGGGGGCCCCTGTGCAGTCAGGGGCACTAGAAGAGACCGGGGGGGGGGGGGGGGGGTGTCGCAGCGAGGTCATCGCGTGGCTCAGTGGAAAGGGCCCGGGCCCGGGCTTGGGAGTCAGAGGTCATGGGTTCGAATTCCCGCTCTGCCACTTGTCAGCTGTGTGACTGTGGGCAAGTCACTTCACTGGGCCTCAGTTCTCTCATCTGTAAAATGGGGGTGAAGACTGTGAGCCCACGTGGGACAAACTGATGACCCTATATCTCCCCCGGCGCTTAGAACAGTGCTGTGCACATAGGAAGTGCTTAACATTTTTTTTTTTATTTTGGGAAGGTGGGGGAGATAGAGGGAAAGAGGGAGAGAGAGAGGGAGAGAGGGGGAGAGAGAGAAAAAAAGAGGGGGCCGGAGAGAGAGGGAGGGGAGAGAGAGAGAGAGAGGGAGAGAGGGAGAGGGAGGGAGGGGGAGGGAGGACGAGAGAGGGAGAGAGATAAGAGAGAGAGGGAGAGAGATAAGAGAGGGGGGGAGGGAGAGATAGGGAGAGAGATAAGAGAGAGGGGAGGGAGGGAGAGAGATAAGAGAGAGAGAGGAGGGAGAGAGAGGAGGGAGAGAAAGAGGGGGAGGGAGAGAGAGGGAGGGAGAGGGAGAGAGATAGAGAGAGGGAGGGAGAGAGAGGGAGAGAGATAAGAGAGAGAGAGGAGGGAGAGAAAGAGGGGGAGGGAGAGAGAGGGAGGGGAAGAGAGAGAGGGAGGAAGAGGGAGGGAGAGAGAGAGGGAGGAAGAGAGGGAGGGAGAGAGGAGGGGGTAGAGAGGGGAAAGGGGGAGGGGGGAAAAGGGAGAGAGAGAGAGAGAGGGAGAGAGAGAGATAAGAGAGAGAGGGAGGGAGAGAGAGGGAGAGAGATAAGAGAGAGAGGGAGAGAGATAAGAGAGAGAGGGAGAGAGAGGGAGAGAGATAAGAGAGAGAGGGAGAGAGATAAGAGAGAGGGGGAGGGAGGGAGAGAGATAAGAGAGAGAGAGGAGGGAGAGAGAGGAGGGAGAGAGGGAGAGAGAGAAAGAGGGGGAGGGAGAGAGAGGGAAAAAGAGGGAGGGAGAAGGAGAGAGATAGGGAGGGAGAGAGAGGGAGAGAGATAAGAGAGAGAGGAGGGAGAGAAAGAGGGGGAGGAGAGAGAGAGGGGGGAGAGAGAGAAGGGGGAGAGAGAGAGAGAGAGGGGGAGAGGGGGGAGAGAGAGAGAGAGAGAGAGAGAGAGAGAGAGAGAGAGAGAGAGAGAGAGAGAGAGAGAGAGAGAGAGAGAGAGAGAGAGAGAGAGAGAGAGAGAGAGAGAGAGAGAGAGAGAGAGAGAGAGAGAGAGAGAGAGAGAGAGAGAGAGAGAGAGAGAGAGAGAGAGAGAGAGAGAGTGTGTGTTTACGCGCGCGCGCAGGCGTCGTAGGCAGCGGGATGGGAGGGGGCAGGGGGGCTCGTGCGCCTGCGCGTCTGTCCGGGGCGGGGGGGGGGGGGAGGCGCACGGGAGAGGGGAGGGGCCACCGGAAGCGTAGGGAAGAGGAAGCGGAAGTGTAGGAAGGGGGAAGCGGAAGGGGGCGGGGCGAGGCCGTGATCGGCGGGCGGCGGCGGAAGAGGAGGAGGAAGCGCAGGGGGAAGAAGGAGCCGGAGAAGACGCCGCCGCCTCCTCCTCCTCCTCTTCCGAGCGAGCTGGGGCGCGGGCTGTGCGCCGGGCTTCGTGTGTGCGGGCGGCATGGGCGTCCCCAAGTTTTACCGCTGGATCTCGGAGCGGTACCCCTGCCTCAGCCAGGTGGTGAAGGACCATCAGGTAGGGCCGGGGGGGAGGGGGCACACCGGGGGGGCCGTGGAAGGGGGGAGGGGGAAGCGAGCCTCAGCGCCTACGGCGGCCGGGAGGGGACAGGCCGAGCCGCTTCGCCATCTCTCCCCCAGCCCGGGCCGCGGGCAGCCCGCCCGGCTCCCACCTCATCGGCGCCATCGTCACCACCATCGTCGCCACGATGAGCACGGGCACCTGCGTCGATACTAATGTCGGGATTTCTCAAGCGCCGACTCTGTGCAGGGCACTGTGCTAAGCGCTGGGGGAGCGGCAGGGTCCTCAGGGGGTCCCACGTCAGGCTCACAGGCTTCAGCCCCATTTTAATAATAATAATAATAATGAAAATGTTGGTATTTGTTAAGCGCTGCCTATGTGCAGAGCACTGTGCTAAGCGCTGGGGGAGAGGCAGGGTCCTCAGGGGGTCCCACGTCAGGCTCACAGGCTTCAGCCCCATTTTAATAATAATAATAATGATGTTGGTATTTGTTAAGCGGTGACTAATGTTGGTATTTGTTAAGCACTTACTATGTGCCGAGCACTGTGCTAAGCGCTGGGGGATACAAGGTGATCAGGCTGTCCCTCATGGGGCTCACAGTCTTCATCCCCATTTTACAGATGGGGTAACTGAAGCCCAGGGAAGTGAAGTGACTTGCCCACAGTCACACAGCTGACAAGTAGCAGAGCTGGGAGTCGAACTCATGACCTCTGACTCCAAAGCCCGTGCTCTTTCCACTGAGCCATGCTGTGCAGAGCACTGTGCTAAGCACCGGGGGAGAGGCAGGGTCATCAGGGTGTCCCACGTGAGGCTCACAGGCTTCATCCCCATTTTAATAATAATAATAATAATGTTGGGATTTGTTAAGCGCTTTGTGCAGAGCACTGAGCTAAGCGCTGGGGGAGGCATAGGGTCATCAGGGTGTCCCACGTGAGGCTTACAGTCTTCATCCCCATTTTTATAATAATAATGTTGGTATTTGTTAAATGCTTACTATGTGCAGAGCACTGTTCTAAGCACTGGGGGAAATGCGGGTCATCGGGTTGCCCCTCGTGAGGCTCACAGTCTTCACCTCCCTTTTACAGAGGAGGTAACTGAGGCACAGAGAAGTGAAGTGACTTACCCACAATAATAATAATGATGTTGGTATCTGTTAAGCGCTTATTATGTGCAGAGCACTGTCCTAAGCGCTGGGGTAGATCCAGGGTCATCAGGTTGTCCCACGTGAGGCTCACAGTCTTCATCCCCATTTTACAGATGAGGGAGCTGAGGCACAGAGATGTGAAGTCACTTGCCCACGGTCACACAGCTGACAAGGGGCAGAGCCGGGATTCAAACTCACGACCTCTGGCTCCCAAGCCCGGGCTCTTGCCACTGAGCCACGCTGCTTCTCTAGCACGTCCTGTGGGCCAGGCACTGTGATAAGCACCAGAGTGGAGCCAGGCAAACCGTGGCAGACTCGGTCCTGGATCCTCAGGGGGCTCACAGTCTCAAACCCGTTTCCAAATAATAATAATGACGATAATGAAGGTCGTCAAGTGCCAATGATGTGCCGAGCACTGTTCTCAGCGCTATATCTTAGTAGAAGGTCATCAGGTAGTCCCACAAGGGGCTCACCACCTTCATCCCCATTTTACAGATGAAGTCACTGAGGCCCAGGGAGTAACAATAATGGTGATGACGACGGTATGTGTTAATCGCTTACAATGTGCCAAGCCCTGTTCTAAGCGCTGAGGAAGATACAAGGTGATGAGGTTGTCCCACGTGGGGCTCACAGGCTTCATCTCCATTTTACAGGTGAGGGAACGGAGGCCCAGAGAATAATAATGATGAGGTTGAGGTTGGTATTTGTTAAGCGCTTACTATGTGCAGAGCACTGTTCTAAGCGCTGGGTAGACACAGGGGAATCAGGTTGTCGCACGTGGGGCTCACAGTCTTAATCCCCATTTTCCAGATGAGGTAACTGAGGCACAGAGAAGTGAAGTGACTTGCCCACAGTCCCACAGCTGACAAATGGCAGAGCCGGGATTCGAACTCATGACCTCTGACTCCAAAGCCCAGGCTCTTTCCACTGAGCCACGCTGCTTCTCTGATGATGATGGTCTTTGTTGAGTGCTTACAATGTGCCAAGCACTCTTCTAAGCAGTGGGGGAGATAGAAGGTCATCAGGTGGTCCCATGAGGGGCTCACCATCTTCATCCCCATTTTACAGATGAGATCACTGAGGCACAGAGACTAATGATGGTGATGGTATTTGTTAAGCACTTACGACGTGCCAAGCACTGTTCTAAGCATTGGGGGAGGTACAAGGGAATCAGGTTGTCCCACGGGGAGCTCATCTCGGTCTTCATCCCCATCTTCCAGTTGAGGGAACTGAGGCAAAGAGGAGCGAAGCGACTTACCTAAAGTCACACAGCCGATAAGTGGCGGATCTGGGATTGGAACCCAGGACCTCGGACTCCCGAGCCCGGGGTCTTTCCACGAAGCCACAGTGCTTCTCTGGGCGGGAACTGTGAGGCCCAGAAAAGTGCAGCGACTCGCCCAAGGTCACACAGCAGACAGGCGGCGGAGCTGGGATTCGAACTCGTGACCTTCTAACTTCCCAGGCCCGGGTTCTGGCCCCTACACCACGCTGCTGGCAGTCAGGCGGTCCGTGTGCCGGGCTGTCCCGGGCGCTTGGCGCAGCGCTCCGCGGGCAGTAAGCGCTCACTAAGTACCGTCAGGGGATGGACTGATCGTCAGCGGGGATCCAACGGGCATGGCGGGGCGATGGGCGCGATCCATCCTCCCCGGGGCTTCGGGGGAGACAATCCTCCCTTCAGAGCCCAGGGAGGATATTCCAGAGTTTGCTTAAAAATTAATTTTTACCTGACGCCCCGAGCCCTGGCTTTGTTGTTGTTGTTTGAGCGGGCAGTCGTTGGCACTTCATTCCGATTAGCCAGAGGTCTGGGGGATGGCACGTTTTGCGAACAACGAGCCTGTCTTTGGGCAGGGATTGTCTCTATCTGTTGCCAAATCGTACATTCCAAGCGCTTAGTACAGTGCTCTGCACGTAGTAAGCGCTCAATAAATACGATTGAATGAATGAACAGATCCTAAGTGAATGCGGTTTGGAGAGAAATCCCCGGGGGAACTGAACCCCCACAGGCTTTCGGCGTAAATGAAACTACATTCGAGTGGCTGCTCCGGGTTTTGTTTTCTAGTTCCTTTTATCAAGGACTCCTTTCCTTTCCCATTTGGCAGTGGGTGTTTTTGCCCAAGTTGGACTTGTCAGTATCGTGTTGTTTATGGAGGCAATCTACGGTATCCAGACAAGTGACCTTTTTCTTTATCAGAAGGTGGTTCCAAAGGGGCTGAAATAGCAACAAAAACAACCAGAGCAACAAAAACAACAAATTGGGGAGACTAGTTCCAAGTGACCCTTTTTGAAATTTAAAAATGGTTTAGATGTGGATCTTTTTTTTTTTTTGATGCTGTTGGTGCCTGTCTACTTGTTTTGCTTTGTTGTCTGTCTCCCCCTTCTAGACTGTGAGCCTGTTGTCACGTAGGGATTTTCCCTATCTGCTGCCGAATTTTACTTTCCAAGCACTTAGTACAGTGCTCTGCCCACAGGAAACGCTCAATAAATGCGATTGAATGAATGAATATTTCCACCGGTGATACCTTCCAGGCCGGCTGATTAAGTAACCAGTTATGTAAGGGTGGAAAGTCACTTTACCCCTTTCTTCTCTCGCAGTATTGTGGTAGAGTGTGTAGTAGAGTGTTCTCCACACAATAAGCCCTCAAGTATACCATCGATTGATTGAAGGTTGTGTCTTTTATCAACCCCCTACCCAGTAACTGCAGAGAAATAAAACGAATGAAATCTGCATCATAATTATCTGCCTCCCAAAATCCGTGGATTTCTGTAAATCTATTTACAAGGTTTAGAAGTTTAGAAAGTCACAAATCTGAGAGCAGCTTTCAGCTGTTTGGGTACCCAAACCTGCTAAATTTATCCTAACTGTATTTGCTCACTAGTGTATCAGAGCATTTATAATAGTAATCAAAAGCTGACAGGGGCTACCATGATATTTTGATACTGCCCTGTTTCAAATTGGGCTGTTGGATATTTTTACATAATCACCTTTATTGAGCCTCTCTTATGTGCAGGGCGTTGAATTAAGTCCTTGGGGATCTCAATAGGTATGAGAGAGAGATCCCTGCCCACATTAATTGGAGAGAAAGATGCATTGGTAATGTACAAAGCGGTCAGTCAATCAAAGATATTTGTTGAGTGGCTACTGGGTGTTGAGCACTGTTCTAAAAGCTTGGGAGAGTATACTAGAAATAGTATACTAGAGAAGCAGCCTGGCTCAGGGGAGAGAGCATGGGCTTGGGAATCAGAGGTCATGGGTTCTAATCGTGGCTCCACCACTTGTCAGCTGTTTGACTTTGGGCAAGTCACTTCACTTCTCTGTGACTCAGTTACCTCCTCTGTAAAATGGGGATTAAGACTTAGCCCCACGGGACAATTAGTAGTAGTAGTAGTAGTCTCAATCTAGCAGGTAAGACAAACAATAAAATAAATGAGTAGAATATAAGGATATGAACATAAGTGTTAGGGGGTGGGTGAGAGGCTGAGGAATACGTAAGTGCTTGGATGATGCAGAAGTGCCAAAGAGGCAATGGAGGGACATAAAATGGGGAGGTGAGAGATTGAGGAAGGCTTCTTGGAGGAGATGTGATTTCAGTAGGGCTTCGGTGTTGAGAGAGAAACTGTATGTATAAAAAGTGAAATGAGGTAGTGAGTGAGTATGTTTTGAGATGATAGTTGTCAGGATGTAAACAGGAGAGAAGAAAAATTAATTGGAGAAAACTTCCTGGAGGAGATGGGATTTCAGAAAGGCTTTAATGCTGTGGAGAACTGTGTGAACTGTCCGATTTGCAGGGGGAGGGGTTGAACAAGCTAATAATGATGGATGAGTCAATCAGGGGCATTTTTTTGAGCGCTTACTCTCTGTAGAACACTACTAAGTGCTTGGGAAAGTACAGTATAAGAGTGGGTAGACATATTCCCTGCCTACAAGGACCTCACAGTCTAGAATATTACTAAGAACCGGGTAAATCCGAGTTTACACAGTTCTTATCCCATGCAGGGTTTTCAGTCATAGAGGGAGGGAGAACATATATCTTCTCCCCATTGTACAGATGAAGGAACCAAGGTCCAGAGGGGTTAAATGATTTCCCCAAGGTCACACAGCAGGCAAGTGTCAGATCTCAGACTAGAATGTGGGTCTCCTAATGACTAGACCACTTTAGTGCCCAGAGAGGTGAGGACAAGGAGCAGTGAGTAGGTTGGTTGGGGAGGAACAAAGTGAGGTGTAGTGGGAGAAGAATTGATAAGTAGGAGGGAGAAGACTGACCAAGTCCCATAAAGACAGTGATCACTAATTTGTTTAATCCTGGGAGGAATGAGTAAGGGCCAGAGGTGTTTGAGAAGAGGGGAAATGTGTGCAGAACGTTTTGTTTTGTTTTAAACACTGTTCAGACACTGGGGTAGTTACAAGTTAATTGGGTCCGAAGCAAACCCTGTTCCACATGGGGCTCACAGTAGGAGGGACACTCAGCTAATCCCCCTTTCACAGTTGTGAAAACTGAGGCACAGAGAAGTTAAGTGATTTAATAATAATGTTGGCATTCGTTAAGCGCTTACTATGTGCCGAGCACTGTTCTAAGCGCTGGGGTAGACACGGGAATCAGGTTGTCCCATGTGGGGCTCACGGTCTTAATCCCCATTTTACAGATGAGGTAACTGAGGCACCGAGAAGTTAAGTGACTTGCCCAAAGTCACACAGCTGATAAGTGGCCGAGCTGGGATTCAAACGCATGACCTCTGACTCTTTCCACTGAGCCCGAGGTCATTCAGCAAGGAGCAGGTAGAGCAGGGATTAGAACTCAAGGCCTCGGATTCCCAGGCCCAGGGGTCTTTTCGCTAGGCCGCATTGCTTCTCCTTTTTTAGACGGTTAGTTGGAGCAGCTGCCTGAAGAGAGAGGAGAGGCCGAAGCCAAAGAGATCAGCGTAGCAGAAACCAATGAAACATTCACAGTAGTCAGTTCTCCCATGATGCATGGTCTCAATACGCATTTTGGCTAGAACACTTCTGGGGAATTAGGGAACGACCTTCCGAACATCATGAGTGTGCCTGGATAATAATAATAACAATAATAAAGTTGGTATTTGTTAAGTGCTTACTATGTACGGAGCACTGTTCTAAGCACTGGGGTAGATACAGGGTAATCAGGTTGTCCCACGGGGGGCTCGCGGTATTAATCTCCATTTTACAAATGAGGTAACTGAGGCACAGAGAAGTGAAGTGACTTTCCCACAGTCACACAACTGACAAGTGGCAGAGCTGGGAGTCGAACCCATGACCGCTGACTCCCAAGCCCGGGTTCTTTCCACTGAACCACGCTGCTTCTCTGATGGATCGCAGTACAGTGCAGTATAGTTGTGGGCATATGCCTCATGTTCATCAAGGCAAGCTGTCTATACTCTCCCAAGTGTTTAGGGTAGTGTTCTACATATAGTGCTAAATAACTATCGTTTATTGATTGAATAATGAGAATAATTGCGGGTTTTGTAAGTACTTTGTGCTAAGCGCTGTATTAAGCACTAGGCTAGATACAAGGCAGTCAAGTTGGGAACAACCTCCGTCCCACATGGGGTTCTCAGTCTAGTAATTACTGTGGTATTCCTCAAGCACTTACTATGTTCCAAGCTCTGTTTTAAGGGCTGGAATAGATTCAAGGTAATCAGGTCCTTATCCCACATGGATAGGAGGGAGAACAGATTAGATCTGCCGCCGACCCCTGGACCACGTCCTCCCGTGGTCCTGGAATGCCCTCCCTCCTCAGCTTCGCCAAAATAATTCTCTTCCCCTCTTCAAAGCCCTACTTAAAGCTCACCTCCTCCAAGAGGCCTTCCCAGACTGAGCTCCCCCTTTTCCCTCTGCTCCCTCTGCTCCCCCTCTATCCCCCCTTCACCTCCCCTCAGCTAAGCCCTCTTTTCCCCCCTTTCCCTCTGCTCCTCCCCCCTCCCTTCCCCTCTCCTCAGCACTGTACTTGTCCGCTCAACTGTATATATTTTCATTTCCCTATTTTGTTAATTTTTAATTATTAAATTATGTATTTAATTTCTTTGTTAATTTATTATTTTGTTAATGAGCTGTTCATCTCTTTGATTCTATTTATTGCTATTGTTTTTGTCTGTCTCCCCCAATTAGACTGTAAGCCTGTCAAAGGGCAGGGACTGTCTCTATCTGTTACCGATTTATACATTCCAAGTGCTGAGTACAGTGCTCTGCACATAGTAAGCGCTCAATAAATACTATTGAATGAATGAATTAGATAAGAGCATTTTATAGATGAGGAAACGGAGGTCCTGAGGAGTGAACTGACTTCCCCAAGGTCACAAAGCAGGGGAGAGGCAGAGCCTCTGACTCCCAGAGTTGTGCTCTTTCCCTTAGGCCACAAAGGTTTTCTGTAGTAGAGTTTGTGTGTTTTCTTAACACAAGGTTTGTAAAGAATCCACTCTAATGCATAAATGTAATTTATTTTAGGGTCTTTTTCCCCTGCTAAATTGTAAACTTCTTGAAGGTAGGGGTCGCGTTTACCAACGCTAATGAATTCTCCCAATTGCTTAGGACAGTGTTGGGCACAGAGAATAAGTGTTTGATAAATAACGCAGCGTGGCTCAGTGGAAAGAGCCCGGGGCTTGGGAGTCAGCGGTCATAGATTCGAATCCCGGCTCTGCCACTTCTCAGCTGGGTGACTGTGGACAAGTCACTTAACTTTTCTGTGCCTGTTACCTCACCTGGAAAATGGGGATTAACTGTGAGCCTCAAGTGGGTCAACCTGATTACCCTGTATTTACCCCAGTACTTAGAACAGTGCTCTGCACATAGTAAGAGCTTAACAAATACCATCATTATTATTATTATTATTATTAATGATTGATTGAGTTCAGTGTCTCTGAGTTACTGTGTGTATCTGCCTGCCTGTGCCTCTCCACTGCATTTAAAAAGTACTGATTTAGAATATTTCAGTAGTGAAGGAGTAAGGCTACCCACCCATCTTGGGTGCTAAAAGACTTCAGTCCTAAGGGAGGCCGTTCGTTGTCAGCAGTAGAGACAGTATTCCAGAAGTCTAGGCTGGAAGGTTTGATTCACCCCACAGATCCAGTTCGTCATCAAAACCTGTCGGTCTCACCTTCACAAGATCGCCAAGATCTGCCCTTTCCTCTCCATCCAAACTGCTACCGTGCTGGTACAGACTCTCATAATATCCCGACTGGATTATTGCATCAGCCTCCTCTCTTATCTCCCTTCCTCCTGCCTCTCCCTGCTCCAGTCTGTTCTTTGTTCTGCTGCCCGGATCTTCTTTCTACAGAAGTGCTCTGGGCATGTCACTCCACTCCTCAAAAACCTCCAGTGGTTGCCTATCAACCTTCGCATCAAGCAAAAACTCCTCACTCTTGGCTTCAAAGCTCTCCATCACCTTGCCCCCTCCTACCTCTCCTCCCTTCTCTCCTTCTGCAGCCCACCCCACCCGCTCCGCTCCTCTGCCTCCCACCTCCTCACCGTCCCCCGTTCTCACCAATCCCGCCGTCGACCCCTGGGCCATGTCCTCCCGCTGTCCTGGAATGCCCTCCCTCCTCACCTCCGCCAAACTAACTCTCTTCCCTTCTTCAAAGCCCTACTGAGAGCTCACCTCCTCCAGGAGGCCTTCCCAGACTGAGCCCCCTTTTTCCTCTGCTCCGCCTCCCTTCCCCATTCCCCCTTCTCAATCCCTCTGCTCTACCCCCTTCCCCTCCCCACAGCACTTGTGCATATTTGTATATATTATTTATTACTCTGTTTTGTTAATGATGTGTATATATCTGATTCTATTTATCTTGATGATACTGATGCCAGACTACTTGTTTTGTTGTCTTTCTCCCCCATTTATTCATTCATTCAATAGTATTTATTGAGCGCTTACCATGTGCAGAGCACTGTACTAAGCGCTTGGAATGTACAAATCGGGAACAGAGAGAGACAGTCTCTGCCCATTGACGGGCTCACAGTCTAATGGGGGAGACAGACAAGAACAATAGCAATCAATAGAATCAAAGGGATGTACATCTCATTAATAAAATAAATAGGGTAATAAAAATATATACAAATGAGCATAGTGCTGAGGGGAGGGGAAGGGAGAAGAGGAGGAGCAGGGGAAAAGGGGGGTTTAGCTGAGGGGAGGTGAAGGGGGGTTTAGAGAGGCAGCAGAGGGAGCAGAGGGAAAAGGGGGAGCTCAGTCTGGGAAGGCCTCTTGGAGGTGAACTCGCAGTAGGGCTTTGAAGAGGGGAAGAGAATTAGTTTGGCGGAGGTGAGGAGGGAGGGCGTTCCAGGACCATGGGAGGACGTGGGCCAGAGGTCGGAGAGATAGGTGAGAACGGGACGGTGAGGAGGTGGGCGGCAGAGGAGCGGAGCCTACGGGGTGGGCAGTAGAAAGAGAGAAGGGAGGAGGTTAGACCGTGAACCCGTTGTTGGACGGGGATTGTTTCTGTTGCTGAATTGTACATTCCAAGTGCTTAATACAGTGCTCTGCACAAAGTAAGCACTCAATAAATACGATTGAATGAATGAATGAGGTGCTGTAAAAGTGCGGAGTGTTTGATATGGATGGTTCCCTAGAGTACGCGTGTTTCCTCCACTGTCCCAACTGCTGCCTTCTGACCTTCAACCATTGCCAAGCTATTTCTTGTTCCTGGCACAAGGAATACAACGTATTAGGTACTGGTTTTCTGCCTCCAAGGTAATGAAATGTTGCTCTCTGGCACAGATTGTACCCTTAGAAAGAGACAGGCATGTAGAAGTAAGCGTGCAGCTTTTTATCCATATAAATGCAGTAACTGAGGCCACCAGATTCCTCACACGATAAGCTTATTCCCTAGCATTTTGAACAGAAAGAGGCACAACCTTTTCATTCTTTTAATTATAAAAGTGTTGCGTAGTGTTGCAAAGCAAAACACACTACTGATGTTGAGGGATATTTGACCAACACTTTTGTACATATCTTTCTACTCTTTTGCTTCCCTTGTCAATAGTTTTATTTCACATTCTGCTTCCCCGTCTACTCTGCTTCCCCTGTTTAGACTATGAGCTCCTTGTGAGCAGGGGACATATCTAACAACTCTACTGTATTGCTCTCTTCCTAGCACTTAGTAGTGTGATTGACACACAGTAAGCTTTCAATAAATATCATTAATTAATTCCCTATCTGTAATTTATTTTAATAGCTCTCTCCCCCATTCATTCAATCCTATTTATTGAGCGCTTACTGTCTGTTTGATAGCATTCATTCATTTATTCACTAGTATTTATTGAGCGCTTACTATGTGCAGAGCACTGTACTAAGCGCTTGGAATGAACAAGTCGGCAACAGATAGAGACAGTCCCTGCCGTTTGATGGGTTTACAGTCTAATCGGGGGAGACGGACAGACAAGAACAATGGCAATAAATAGAGTCGAGGGAAAGAACATCTCGTAAAAACCGATGGCAACTAAATAGAATCAAGGCGATGTACATTTCATTAACAAAATAAATAGGGTAATGAAAATATATACAGTTGAGCGGACGAGTACAGGGCTGAGGGGATGGGAAGGGAGAGGGGGAGGAGCAAAGGGAGATGAGGGGAAAAGAGGGTTTAGCTGCGGAGAGGTGAAGGGGGTGGCGGTAGAGGGAGTAGAGGGAGAAGAGGAGCTCAGTCTGGGAAGGCCTCTTGGAGGAGGTGAGTTTTAAGTAGGGTTTTGAAGAGGGGAAGAGAATTAGCCTGGCGGAGGTGAGGAGGGAGGGCGTTCCGGGACCGCGGGAGGACGTGGCCCGGGGGTTGACGGCGGGATAGGCGAGACCGAGGGACGGCGAGGAGGTGGGCGGCAGAGGAGCGGAGCGTGCGGAGTGGGCGGTAGAAAGAGAGAAGGGAGGAGAGGTAGGAAGGGGCAAGGTGATGGAGAGCCTCGAAGCCTAGAGTGAGGAGTTTTTGTTTGGAGCAGAGGTTGATAGGCAACCACTGGAGTTGTTTAAGAAGGGGAGTGACATGCCCAGATCGTTTCTGCAGGAAGATGAGCCGGGCAGTGGAGTGAAGAATAGGGATCCTGTCTACTAGAGTAAGCACTTAACAAATACCATTGATTATCTGGGAATGGAGCTTTGCAGTTGCTGTTAATTGTAGTTCAGTGGAATGATTCATTCGTTCAGTAGTATTTATTGAGCGCTTACTATGTGCAGAACACTGTACTAAGTACTTGGAATGTACAATTCCACAACAGATAGAGACAATTAGGCTTTACAGTCTAATTGGGATGATGAATAGCACCTGTCAACTATCTGGTCTCCTTCTCTCTCCCACTAATCACATCAACTTGCTTCCAGTTAAAAGTTGTAAAGCTTTTTGTGAGAGAAAGGTAGAATTATTCACTATAATTGCGGATTTCAGTTTTCTGTGCCACCACTCTCCTCTTAACCCACATATAATGTGTTATTGTATTTTAATCTCAATGATCTGTTTGCTAAATTATTTTCTCTGTTTAGAAAATTAATTTGATTATACTGTTTAGAAATTGAATGTTTGAGAATAAAATCAGTGATTTACAGGATGTTCTAGTCAAAAAAATTCTAGTGACTGATTCCTCTTAGGGGAATGGACTAATCTAACTGCAGATATCTGGTTTGTTCGGGTTGTTCAGTCTGTGGCTAGGGAGACAAATGAGCTGGTCCAACTTTGTTTTACCTATGCTCCAACTTTAGCGTTACAAATTAGAGCACACACATTTCATGGTGCTCTGTAAATGCTTTCTAATCCATGGTATGTTCATTCGAGAAGCAGCATGGCCTAGTGGATAGAGCTTGGACCTGGGAGTTGGAAGGACCTGAGTTCTAATTCTGGCTTTGTGGTTTGGGGCAAGTCCTTTAACTTCTGTGCTGTTAGTTACGTTACCTCATCTGTAAATGGGGGTTAAGACTGTGAGCCTCATATGGAACATGGACTGGGTCCAGTCTGATTAATTTATATCTACCCCAGCGCTTAGTACAGTAAGCGCTTAACAAATTGAAAGCCTCCAAAAAGCATTGCACAGCTACATTTGACATGGTCTTCGTTTTCCTTGAAAACTCTTTTTAACTTTTTTTTTTAATGCTGTTTCTACCAAGTGGCCGTTTGTGATGATCAAGCCAAACAGGACCTTCAAGTGCATTTTTCCCAATTGAGATTTTTCTTTGGTTTGCACAAATGAACTGTCGTATCTGGGGTGGGGGGGAAGTACTGGATTTTCAATTTTCAACCTTCTCACTGGAAATAGATGCTTTACTCCAGAGCAAGAAGAGTTTTTGCCAACTCCCATAGGGAAGCCTCCTACCACAATTGAGGCTTGGCTACAAATGCTGTAAGGTGCCTTTTATACTTAACTGAATATTCCAGTTTTCAGAATAATGACGGCACGCACCAAGTCAGATAATCAGTGTCATTCGTATTGTACATCATGGTATATGAGTTAGGCCTTTATTTGTAAAGTGTCCATTTCCAGTTTTAGTTGTTAATGATATTTGTTAAGCACTTATTGTGTGCTGGCACTGTTCTAAGCACTGCGGTAGATATAAAAAACCCGGGCTTGGGAGTCAGAGGTCGTGGGTTCTAATCCCAGCTTCGCCACCTGTCAGCCATGTGACTTTGGGCAAGTCCCTTAACTTCTCTGTGCTTCAGTTACCTCATCTGTTAAATGAGGATTAAGACTGTGAGCCCCACCTGGGACAATCTGATTACCTTGTTATCCCCCCAGCCCTTAGAACAGAGCGTGGCACATAGTAAGCACTTAACAAATGCCATCATTATTATAATTATTATTATTATTACAAGGTAATCAGTTTGGACACAGTCTCTCGTACAGATGAGGTAACTGAGGCACAGAGAAGTGAACTTGCCCAAGGTCACACAGCAGAAAAGTGGCAGAGCTGGGATTAGAACCCAGGTCTTTCTGACTCCCAGCCCCGTGCTCTATCCACAAGGCCATGTTGTGAAGGGGGATCTGAAAGAACCTGGGTTCTAATCCCAGCTCTGCCACTTTTCTGCAGTGACACCTTGGTTGCATATCTATCCAGTTGGTTCAGGCAGAACCACCACTGATTTGTTTGCTTGTATTTTTGTTTTGTAATTTCTCCCCCTCTAGACCTTAAGCTTGTTGTAGGCAGAGAACGTGTCTACCAATTCTGTTATATTGTTCTCTCCCAAGCACTTAGAATAGTGCTCTGCACACAATAAGTACACAATAGATACAAGGGATTGAAGGGAGCAGAAGAGGAAAGAAGACCCATTTAAGGGAAGGGAACCAGGACAGACGTCAGAAAAAGTCAGGTTCGTTCTTTCATTCATTCAGTCGTGTTTATTGAGCGCTTACAGTGTGCGTGGCTTGAGTGGGGCAGGCATGAGTGAAAGGACAGAATATCTGTTTCAACAAGATATGGAGAGGGTAAAAGCAGAGGCCCGAGGCTGCAGCTGCAGATAAAATTACCACCTACCGGTGTAGTTAGTCCCCGGGAGTTCACCCATCGAGGCCGAAGCAGGCATCACAGGACTGGGGATTTTCTGGGGAATGAAAAGACATTCACCAGGAAATTCAAGGTTCTGATACTTGCTTGGAAGAGGGGCTGAGTTCACGTGCCTTTGGGTCTCTTCTGGCTCTGTGACACAGTCTGGAAATCGAGGGCTCTGTTCTGGGTCTGGTATGACCTTATGGAAGTTTAGTATTATGGCATTTCCCCCTTGCCCCCCAGATTTGTAGTGTGTGGAGGAGGGAAGGAGAGGGGGAGAGGGTCCACATGTGGCAGTATTGGAATGCCAAGCCAAGGAGCTTCAACTTTTTTACCTTTGAGGGGTTGAAGAAAGCAGTGGGCTGGTTCCCTCTTCCTGGCTTTTGCCTTACTAGTGGCAAAGGGTAAGACAAGGACCCTCCTACCTCCCCCTACAGCAACCCAGCCCACACACTTAGCTTCTCCAATGCTAACCTTCTCACGGTGTCTCAGCGTGGCTCAGTGAAAAGAGCCCGGGCTTGGGAGTCAGAGGTCATGGGTTTGAATCCCAGCTCTGCCACTTGTCAGCTGTGTGACTGTGGGAAAGTCACTTAACTTCTCTGGGCCTCAGTTACCTCATCTGTAAAATGGGGATTAACTGTGACGCTCACGTGGGACAGCCTGATTACCCTGTATTTACCCCAGCGCATAGAACAGTGCTCTTCACATAGTAAGCACTTAACAAATACCAACATTATTATCTCGCTGACGACCCCATTTCCACATCCTTCCTCTGGCCTTGAACGGGTGTCCCCTCATATCTGGCAGACAATTACTCTTCTCCCGCCTCAAAGCCTTACTGAAGGCACATCTCCTCCAGGAAGCCTTCCCTGACTAAGCCCCCCACCTTCCTCTTCTTCCATTCCCTTCCGTGTCACCCTGACTTGCTCCATTGCTTCCCCATTCCCAGCCCCACAGCACTGATGTACATATCTGCCATTTATATTAATATCTGCCTCCCCCCAGCTCTAGTCTGTAAGCTCATTGTGGGAATGTGTCTGTTTATTGTTGTATTGTGCTCTCTCAAGTGCTTAGTACAGTGCTGTGCACACAACAAGTGCTCAATAAATGTGATCGAATGAATACCTTTTCTTTCTCCTAATTAGACTATAAGCCCCATGTGGGACTGTATCTGACCCTATTATCTTGTATCTACCCCAGAGCTTAGCCCAGTGTTTGGCACATGAATGCTTAACAAATACCACAATTATTATTTTAAGAAAAATGATCCAGGCAGCAAAGATTGACCAGGAGAGAGGAGAGTCTGAAGGAACCATGAGGAGACTGATAGAATAATCCAACTGGGATATAACAAGTGCTTGAACGAGCGATGTAGCCATTTGGATGGAGAGGAAGAGGTCAGTCTGGGAAATATTGTGGAGAAAAAACTATCTGCTTGAATATGAGAGTTGAAAGAAGGAGCAGAGTCAAGGATAATGTCAACGATGCAGGCTGCAGAAACCGTTTGGGTGGTGGGGACAACTGTGATGGGAAGTTGGTTGGAGGAGAGGATTTTGAAGGGATGACATTTTGAGTTCAAGGGTTTTATTCCTTTGGTATTTGCTAAGCACTTACTATGTGCCAGGAACTGTACTAAGTGCTGGGATAGACACAAGATAATTGGTTTGGACACAGTCCCTATCCCACCTAAGGTTCACAGTCTTAATCCCCATTTTGCAGATGAGGTAACTGGCGCAGAAAAGTTTAATGATTTGCCCAATGTCACAGAGCGGCCAAGCAGTACAGCTGGGATTAGAACCTAGGTCCTTCTGACTCCAGTGCCCATGCTCTACCCACTAGACCATTCTGCTTATGGTGCCTGCAGGGCATCCACCTGTCCTGGAGGCAATTCACGAGCAGGGAGAGGGGGTGAGAAGTAGAAGCAAGTGAGGAGTGTTGTGAATTGGTGGAATTGGGAGGTGGGGAGACCACCTCATGAGAGAGAAGCAGGGGACACAGTCTCCTCTGGAGTGAACTGGTCTCTAATGGCAGGACGAGTAAGTGACCAGGTCAGTAAGAGGTCACGGACGAAGAGGAGTCTGCCCATAGTGGAACTGGGTTACACAGTTCACAAGGGGGTACTCCTTTAGCATTTTGGCACTCACTCCAGTCCCATAATATTATTATTCTCTTCTATTTCCCCTCTCCCTAGTCTATTTCAACATTTCTTCCTCTCCCCCTATGCCCAAAGACTTTAAGCTCCTTGTGGGGAGAGAGCTCATCTACCAACTGTTGAACTGTACTTTATCAAATGCTTAGTATAGTTCTCTGCCCTCAGTAAATACCACTGATTGATTGATTGATTGATTGAGTCTGGGTTGCAGGATTGTAGAGGGCATGGAACCAAGAGTGGGAGACAATTTTCAGTTGACTTTGTTCACTTTGTTGTAAAGTAGAAAATGTTTTAAAAGAGTAAGTGGAAGAGCTGAAAACTCACCTCCTCCAAGAGGTGAGACTGAGCTCCTCTTCTCCCTCTACTCCCTCTGCCATCCCCCCTTTACCTCTCCGCAGCTAAACCCTCTTTTTCCCCTTTTCCCTCTGCTCCTCCACCTCTCCCTTCCCATCCCCACAGCACTGTACTCGTCCGCTCGACTGTATATATTTTCTTTACCCTATTTATTTTGTTAATGAATTGTACATCGCCTTGATTCTATTTAGTTGCCATCAGTTTTTACGAGATGTTCTTCCCCTCGACTCTATTTATTGCCATCGTTCTTGTCTGTCCGTCTCCCCCGATTAGACTGTAAGCCCGTCAAACGGCAGGGACTGTCTCTATCTGTTGCCGACTTGTTCATCCCAAGCGCTTAGTACAGTGCTCTGCACATAGTAAGCGCTCAATAAATACTATTGAATGAATGAATGAATGTGTTTTGGTGCTTCTCTCATTCATTACTTTTCCCAAATGCTTCTCTGTTCTTTTAAGCCTAGCTTTTCCTTCCCCTCCTAAACCCCAGCATTGATTTTAGGAAATGATGGGAGCTTTAAACCTAGTAGTGCTGACACTAGCCGTCATTTATAGGTTCATTCTGAAGTAGGTTTAGCTGAAAAGGATGATTCCCACAGCCCTATTTGGCATACAGTGCATATACTTTTCTAACCCAGTTAATGCATTTTTTACCTATTGTGAAGATTCGGCAATTATTTTATCAGCATCAGTGGTTCAGTGGTAGAATTCCCACCTAGTCTGGAGGCCTGGATTTGATTCCTGGCCCATGCAGCTAGCTTTGGGGAAGCAGTGTGGCCCAGCGTAAAGAGCACAACCCTGCAAGGCAGAGGATTGGCGTTCTCATCTGCTAGTATAGTCTGCTTGTGATCTCGGGCACTCACTTAATCTATGGTATTTACTGAGCACTTACTGTGTGCAGAGCACTGTACTAATCACATGGGAGAGTACAACAGAGTTCTGTGCCTCATCTGTCAATTATAATAATAATGATAGTGGTGATATTTAAGTGCTTACTATGTACCAGGCACTGTACTAAGCACTGGGGTGGATACAAGCAAATCAGGTTGGACACAATCCCAGTCCCATACGGGTCTCTTAGTCTCAATCCCCATTTTACAGACGAGGTAACTGAGGCACAGAGAAGTGAAGTGACTTGGCCAAGATAACACAGCAGTCAAGTGGGAGAGCCAGGATTAGAACTCATGACCTCTGACTCCCTGGCCCGTGTCCTACTCACTACGCCATGCTGCTTCTCAAATAGGGGTTAATAATAATAATAATAATAATGTTGGTATTTGTTAAGCGTTTACTATGTCCGGAGCACTGTTCTAAGCGCTGGGATAGACACAGGGGAATCAGGTTGTCCCACGTAGGGCTCACAGTCTTAATCCCCATTTTACAGATGAGGTAACTGAGGCACAGAGAAGTTAAGTTACTTGCCCAAAGTCACACAGCTGACAAGTGGCAGAGCTGGGATTCGAGCTCATGACCTCTGACTCCAAAGCCCATGCTCTTTCCACTGAACCACGCTGCTTCTCGGGGTTCAATATCTTCTCCCTCCTTAGATTATGAACCCCATATAGGGCAGGGACTGTGTCTTAGTGTCACCAGGCAGAACCAGCTGCCGGATAATTCTTTCAGCTCATGGATCGGAGAGTTGGAAATGGGTTCACAGACTCGAGGCTTATAGGTAATGGAAGCAGGTTTATTAAGGAGATAGCACAAGGAACCTGCAATAGGTAACCTCAGGAGCAAAGCAATTCCTAGACTAATAAGCACTAAGTCACTGGTCAGCATGGTACCCCACTTCTAAGCAGCTGGTAAAACTGATACCGACTGTCTCCCAGGGGAACCTCTCAAACCACCCCAAACGAGCTTCCTTTCAAGTAACCCCAAATGGGCTACCTCTCAAGCACCCCCAACGGGCTTCCTTTCAAGTCCCCGGGTCAAGTTCCTAGAGTACTCCTTCCTCCTAGCTCCAGCAAGGAGGCCTAATGGGTCTCTCGGCACCACACAGGGTCTGACAGTGGGCGTCCCCGACTCTGGGTAGAGGTGACTTGCCACATTGGTGTGACAGAGTTCCAGTTTTTTACCAAGATTTCATGGAGACCCTTTCCTAGGTATACCTTGCTACTTCCCAATCCTCTTCCCTTCCGTTGGACATATTTGGGGTGAAAAAGGATCATGTGACAAGACCATTTGCAATTTTCTCATTCTGAGTCTAATTGTTGGGTCTTATTACTAACCCGGTGAGCAATAAGTGTTAATGCTTCCTCTCACTCCCTGCCAGCCCCTCCCCATGCCAGTGATCTTAGCTTGGCCAGGGTGTGACCGGTCATACCTGTATTTACCGTAATGCTTGATACTGTGCTTGGCATATGGTGCTCATCAAATATCATAGTCATTGAAACTACACATTTGCATTGGAGAGTCTTTCTAAGCTGCTCAGATAACCATTTTTCTGTCGAAGTAGAATCAAGACACGGAGCAAGACAAGGTATGGCCTCGTGGAAAAAGTGGGTGAGAAACCTGAGTTGTAATCCCAGCTGTGCCACTGGCATACTGGGTGACCTTGAACAAGTCACTTAACTTCTGTGGACCTCATTTTCCTCACCTGCAAAGTGGGGTTATTAGATTGTGAGTCCTGTGTGGGACAAGGCTTGTGTCCGATCTGAAACCACGTACCTACCCCAGTGCTTAGCACATAGTATGTGCTATTAAATACCAAAATTATTCATTCATTCAGTCATATTTATTGAGCACTTACTGTGTGCAGAGTACTGTACTAAGCGCTTGGGGGAGTACAATACAGTAATAAAGAGTCTCATTTCCTGGCTACAACAAGCTTACAGTCAAGAAGCAGCGTGGCTCAGTGGAAAGAGCCTGGGCTTTGGAGTCAGAGGTCATGGGTTCAAATCCCAGCTCGGCCACTTGTCAGCTGTGTGACTTTGGGCAAGTCACTTCACTTCTCGGTGCCTCAGTTACCTCATCTGTAAAATGGGGATGAAGACTGTGAGCCCCACGTGGGACAACCTGATTCCCCTGTCTACCCCAGCGCTTAGAACAGTGCTCGGCACATAGTAAGCGCTTAACAAATACCAAAGATGGGGGGGAGACAGACATCAATACAAATAAATAAAATTAAGATGTATACATAACTGCTGAGGAGTTGGGGGGCGGGGAAGAGTGATGCAGAAGGGAGTGGGAGATGAGGAAAAGTGGTGCTTAGTCTGGTAAGGCCTCTTGGCTTACTAATAAAGCTTTGAAATGATGGGGGAGAGAAATTGTCTGGTGGATCTGAGGAGGTAGGGTGTTCCAGACCAGAGGCAAGGCGTAGGCCAGGGGTAAGCGGCGAGACAGGCGAGATTGAGACACAGTGAAGCAGCATGGCTCAGTGGAACAAGCACGGGCTTGGGAGTCAGGGATCACGGGTTCAAATGCCGGCTCTGTCACTTGTCAGCTGTGTGACTGTGGGCAAGTCACTAAACGTCCCTGTGCCTCAGTTCCCTCATCTGTAAAATGGGGATTAAGACTGAGCCTCAACCTGATTACCCTGTATCTCCCCCAGTGCTTAGAACAGTGCTTCACACATAGTAAGCATTTAACTAATACCAACATTATTATTATTATTATTAAGGATAGCACTAGAGGAGCAAAGTGTGCAGGCTGGATGTAGAAGGAGATTAAACGAGGTGAGGTAGGAGGGGACAAGGTGGTGGAGTGCTTTAAAACCATTCATTCATTAGTATTTATTGAGCGCTTACTATGTGCAGAGCACTGTACTAAGCGCTTGGAATGAACAAGTCGGCAACAGTTAGAGACAGTCCCTGCCGTTTGACGGGCTTACGGTCTAATCGGGGGAGACGGACAGATGAGAACAATGGCGATAAATAGAGTCAAGGGGAAGAACATTTCGTAAAAACAATGGCAACTAAATAGAATTGAGGCGATGTACATTTCATTAACAAAATAAATAGGGTAACGAAAATATATACAGTTGAGCGGACGAGTACAGGGCTGAGGGGATGGGAAGGGAGAGGGGGAGGAGCAGAGGGAGATGAGGGGAAAAGAGGGTTAAGCTGTGGAGAGGTGAAGGGGGGGGCGGTAGAGGGAGTAGAGGGAGAAGGGTAACTCAGTCTGGAAAGGCCTCTTGGAGGAGGTGATTTTTAAGTAGGGTTTTGAAGAGGGAAAGAGAATTAGTTTGGCGGAGGTGAAGAGGGAGGGCGTTCCGGGACCGCGGGAGGACGTGGCCCGGGGGTCGACGGCGGGATAGGCGAGACCGAGGGACGGCGAGGAGGTGGGCGACAGAGGAGCGGAGCGTGCGGGGTGGGCGGTAGAAAGAGAGAAGGGAGGAGAGGTAGGAAGGGGCAAGGTGATGGAGAGCCTCGAAGCCTAGAGGGAGGAGTTTTTGTTTGGAGCGGAGGTTGATAGGCAACCACTGGAGGTGTTTAAGAAGGGGAGTGACATGCCCAGAGCGTTTCTGCAGGAAGATGAGCCGGGCAGCGGAGTGAAGAATAGACCGGAGCGGGGAGAGAGAGGAGGAAGGGAGGTCAGAGAGAAGGCTGACACAGTAGTCTAGCCGGGATATAACGAGAGCCCGTAGCAGTAAGGTAGCCGTTTGGGTGGAGAGGAAAGGGTGGATCTTGGCGATATTGTACAGGCGAAACCGGCAGGTCTTGGTAACGGATAGGATGCATGGGGTGAACGAGAGAGACGAGTCAAAGATGACACCGAGGTTGTGGGCCCGAGAGACGGGAAGGATGGTCGTGCCATCCACGGTGATAGGGAAGTCTGGGAGAGGACCGGGCTTGGGAGGGAAGATGAGGAGCTCAGTCTTGCAGTGGCGGGGAGTTTTTGTTTAATGTGGAGGTGGATGGGCAACCACTGAAGTTTTTCAGGCGAGGAGTGTCCTGTCTTGAACGATTTTGTAGAAAAATGATCCAGGCAGCAGAGTGAAGTATGGACTGGAGTGGGGAGAGACAGGAGGCTGGGAGGTCAGCAAGGAGGCTGATGCAGTCATCCAGGCAGGATAGGATGAGTGATTGCATTAAGGTGGTAGCAGTATGGATGGAGAAGAAAGGGCGGATTTTAGCGATGTTGTGAAGATGGGACTGACAGGATTTAGTGATGAATTGAATATGTGGTTTGAAAGAGAGAGAGGAGTCAAGGATAATAACATCAAGGTCATGGGCATTTGAGACAGGAAGGATGGTGGTGTTGTCTACAGTGATGGGAAAATAACGGGGAGGAAGGGTTCGGATGGGAGGATAAGGAGCTCTGTTTTGGACGGGTTAAGTTTGAGGTGATGGTTGAGGTGATGGGAGGACGTCCATGTAGAGATGTTTTGAAAGTAGGAGGAGGCCCTTACTAGTAGACTCACAGTCATAGCTTCAGTAATATTTCCTTGAAGAATATTTTCCCACTAAGGAAAGTACAGAATGTAGTAGTTTTTATTGAATTTACCCTTATTAAACAAGCTATTTAGAGGTTTTATATGGCTTATAAAAAAAATCTCTTGGACAATTTCTTGAGTATCACCCGGCGAAATTGGCCTAAGGTATGAGAAAACTGCTCATAAGAATTTCCAGGCCTAGGAGGGGATATTTTTCAGCCGTTTCCCCAGACCAGAGGGGAAAATGGTTTTGCACAAGAGTACTCCAAAATCATGCCTCTGCGTGCCTCACCTCAGAAAACTGCTGAATCAATTAAACAATCAGTCAATGGTATTTATTGAGCACTTAATATATGCAGAGCACCGGGCTTAGGAGAGCACAATATAACAGAGTTGGCAGACATGTTTCCTGCTCAAAACAGCTTATAGCGCAGAGGGGGGTTTGCCAGCTTTCCAGCCTTTTCTTTCCCCAAACCTGAGAATCCCCAGGCCTAGTGCCCCAGGCTTGCTCTTCTCAACACGTGGGGATTCTGCCCAGTGTCTAGGAGGCTGTGGGAGTTCAGAGCTCTCCCAGTCATGCAGGCCTGCAGTAGCCATGTGTTAGAATGTAAGGACTTCCTCCTGGCTCCCACTGCTCCTTTACAAGTCCACATGCAGGGTCGGGAGAAGAGGAGGCCAGCCGTGGCCTCTGGTCACCATCATCTGGCCTCCATCTTTCATGCCCTTTTCCCTTGCAGAAGCAGCTCTCTGCCTCTCCAGAAGTAGGCAGGAGGAAACTGGCAAAAAGCGGAGTCAATCGTATTTATCGAGCACTTAATCTGTGCAGAGCACTTTACTGAGTGTTGGGGAGAGTACAGTATTCTCTGCCACAGCTGCAGTCTAGAGAGGGAGACAGACATTAATATAAATAAATAAAATGACAGGCACAAAAGTGCTATGGGACTTGCGGGGGGAGATGAATAAAGGGAGCAAGTCAGGGCGATGCAGAAGGGAATGGAAGGAAAGAAAAAGAGGACCAGTTATTCAGGTGCATGCACAAGAGAAAGAGATCAATCAGTGTTATTTTCAGATGTGTACATAAAAGTGCTGTGGGGCTGAGGGTGGGATGAGGTGAATAATAATAATAATAATTGTGGAAGTTGCTAAGTGCTTACTGTGTGCCAGGCACTGTACTAAATACTGGGAAAGATCCAAGTTAATCAGGTTAGACACAGTCCCTTTCCCGCATGGGCCTCACAGTCTTAATTCCCATTTTACAGATGAGGTACCTGAGACACAGGGAAGTGAAGCGACTTGCCCCAGGCCATATGGCAAACAAGTGGCAGAGCCAGGATTAGACTCCCAAGTTTGTGGTTCATCCACTACACCATGCTATTTCCCCTAAAAGGTGCAAAACCAAGTGCTAAGGTGAAGCAGAAGGAAGTAAGAGAAGAAGAAATGAGGGCTTAGTCAGGGGAGGCCTCTTCTTCTTGTGGTACTTGTAATTATGTGCTAGGCATTGTTCTAAGCACTGGGGTAGATACAGAGTAATGAGGTTGGACACAGTGGCTGTCCCAAATGGGGCTCACAGTCTTAATTACCATTTTACAAATGAGGTAGATTAAGACTGACCAGGGTCACTCAGGGAACAAGTGGTGGAGCTGGGATTAGAAGCAGCGTGGCTCAGTGTAAAGAGCCTGGGCTTGGGAGCCTGAGGTCATGGGTTTGAATCCCAGCTCTGCCACCTGTCAGCTGTGTGACTGTGGGCAAGTCACTTTACTTCCCTGTGCCTCAGTTCCCTCATCTGTAAAATGGGGATGAAGCCTGTGAGCCTCATGTGGGACAACCTGATTACCCTGTATCTCCCCCAGCGCTTAGAACAGTGCTCTGCACATAGTAAGCGCTTAACAAATACCAACATTATTATTATTAGTGATAGTCATCCACCTCTCAGGCCTCTGACAGTGGGCCCAAGTATTTGGTTTTGGGTTTTTCTTAGCCGCTTGGAGGAGATGTGAATGTGAGAAGAGGGGCCTCTATCAGATATGAAGAGGGAGGAGGTTCCAGGTTAGGGGCAGGAAGGGGGTAAGGCGTCGAGTAAAGCATTCACCATCAAATGTGATAGCCATTTGGATGGGGGGAAAGAACAGATTCTGGAAATGTTGTGGAGGAAGAGCTGACAGGATTTCATGAAAGACTGAATGTAAAGCTGAAAGAGAGGAAGCGTTGAGTTAAGCCAAGGTTCCAGGCGTGAGAGATGAAGAAAATAGTGGTGTTGTCAAGTGAGGTGGGAAGCAGGCTGTCAAGGAAGATGAGGAGTTCAGTTTGGACCAATATGGATCTGGAGGCGCTTGGGACTTCCAGGTAGAGGTGTCCTGAGGGCAGGAGGAATTTGAAGATTCACAAAAAGGAGTGAGGTGAGGGTTCACAAGGTAGATCTGGGAGTCTTCCACACAGTTGAAGCCGAGGCGGTGGATAAGCCCTCCAAGGAATGAAAGCATACATAACATGGACAGTACTCTGATTTATTCAACACTCTGCTTCCAGTTAAAACTAAACTGACTCGTTGATTTTGTTTTTAGATTCCGGAATTTGACAACTTGTACCTGGATATGAATGGAATCATACATCAGTGCTCCCACCCTAATGATGATGATGTTCACTTCCGAATTTCTGATGACAAAATCTTCAGTGACATTTTTCACTACTTAGAGGTGCTCTTTCGCATTATCAAACCCAAAAAAGTATTCTTTATGGCAGTTGATGGGGTGGCACCAAGAGCGAAAATGAACCAGCAACGTGGACGTCGTTTTAGGTAAGCAACGTATGTTTTTCACTGATAAATCAGAATTTCTTGGATTCGTTTCAGAGAGTCCTTGTGTGACTATAGACTATAACTGTATAACGTAGTGGAAAGAGCACGGCCCTGAGAGTCAGAAGGACCTGGGTTCTAATCCCAGCTCCTCCACTTGTCTGCTGTGATCTTGGGCAGAGTCACTTCTCTGTGCCTGTTACCTCATCTGTAAAATGGGGGTTATGACTTGGAGCCCCATGAGGGACATGAACTGTGTCCAACCTAATTATTCTGTATCTACCCCAGTGTTTAGTACAGTGCTTGGCACATAGTAAGCGCTTTAAAGGAATGAACACAGCAGTGCCAGCTGTTGTAGAAAGCAACAAAATTAAACAAAGACCCAGTTAACGTGGTGTAGCTTTAAAAGAAGCCAATTCAAATGGGCCATCCTATGGTCATATTACAGGCGTGTCCCTGGTTCCGATCGACCACGGTATAGAAATGGGGAGCTGCAGATCCATGTGCCCAATCTGACGTCAGTCACGCCCCGTGATGGCCCAGAGTAGACCGTTCCCTCCTCACTTTGTCCTCCTCTGGGCCCACCTGCGCTGTGCTGCTTTCAGATCAGTAGTAGCTTGTGGGCTGGGTTTTCCACTTCAGCAGGGGCTCGAGGGTAGGCAGTCGAGGGTGGCGAATTCGGTACTGATTCTCTGCTGCTTGTGGTGAAGCTAGAGAATCCCATTCAGTCATTTCCCTCCCCCGTCCCTGCTTCCCCACCATTAGCTACAACCAAATGACCTGGTGGGAAAGTGCTGTCCCTTATCGCACAGCCAGAAGAACCCATGGGCTAATAATAATAATAATGGGACAACCTGTTTACCCTATATCTACCCCAGGACTTAGAACAGTGCTCTGCACATAGTAAGTGCTTAACAAATACCAACATTATTATTATTTAAGCACTTACTATGTGCCAAGCACTCTTCTAAGTTATCATGTTGTCCTATGTGGGGTTCACAATCTCCATTTTGCAGATGAGGTAACTGAGGCACAGAGAAGTAAAGTGACTTGCCCAAAGTCACACAGCTGACAAGAGGCAGAGCCGTGTTTAGAACCCATGACCTCTGACTGTCAAGCTCGTGCTCTTCCCACTAAGCCACAGTGCTTCTTACGGTGAAAGGGAGCTAGCATCAGGGACAGCAGGGGCTACAGAAGATTTGCTGTCTGTGAATATAGCTGTAAACTCCAAAGCAGTTAACCATTTTTATCAGGTCTTTAAGCTCGTTATGAGCAGGGAACTGTCTGCTATTTCTGTGCATTATATTTTCCCAAGCAGTTAGAACAGTGCTCTGCACATAGTAATAATAATTGTGGTATTTGTTAAGCACTTACTGTGTGCCAAGCACTGTATTAAGTGCTGGGGTGGGTACATGCAAATCAGGTCGGAAACAGTCCCTGTCCCATATGGGCTTCCCAGTCTCAATCCCCATTTTACGGATGGGGTAACTGAGGCACAGAGTGAAGTGACTTGCCCAGGGTCACATAGCAGACAAATGGCAGAGCTGGGATTAAAGCCCATGACCTTCTGATTCCCAGGTCTGTGCTCTGTCCCCTTAGCCATGTTGCTTCTCGATCAGAACAGTGCCATTCAGCATCCCGGTCAGGACTCTATCTCCGACAGAGGTAACGGGAAACTTGGAGAATAGTGTGATGGCTGCAGTCCTTGGCATCCACCTTTAGCTTAGCAGTGTGTCACGTACATTCTCCCCCCCACCCCAATCACTGGTCTTGTGTTGGCCTAAACTCACTGATGTTTTCAACCTGAACAACTCTTTCATTCATTCAATAGTATTTATTGAGCACTTACTATGTGCAGAGCACTGTACTAAGCGCTTGGGATGAACAAGTCAGCAACAGATAGAGACAGTCCCTGCCGTTTGACGGGCTTACAGTCTAATCGGGGGAGACGGACAGACAAGAACAATGGCAATAAATAGAGTCGAGGGAAAGAACATCTCGTAAAAACAATGGCAACTAAATAGAATCAAGGCGATGTACAATTCATTAACAAAATAAATAGGGTAACGAAAATATATACAGTTGAGCGGACGAGTACAGTGCTGTGGGGATGGGAAGGGAGAGGGGGAGGAGCAGAGGGAAAGGGGGGAAAAGAGGGTTAAGCTGCGGAGAGGTAAAGGGGGGATGGCAGAGGGAGTAGAGGGAGAAGAGGAGCTCAGTCTGGGAACGCCTCTTGGAGGAGGTGAGCTTTAAGTAGGGTTTTGAAGAGGGAAAGAGAATCAGTTTGGCGGAGATGAGGAGGGAGGGCGTTCCAGGACCGCGGGAGGACGTGACCCAGGGGTCGACGGTGGGATAGGCGAGACCGAGGGACGGTGAGGAGGTGGGCGGCAGAGGAGCGGAGCGTGCGGGGTGGGCGGTAGAAAGAGAGAAGGGAGGAGAGGTAGGAAGGGGCAAGGTGATGGAGAGCCTCGAAGCCTAGAGTGAGGAGTTTTTGTTTGGAGCGGAGGTCGATAGGCAACCACTGGAGTTGTTTAAGAAGGGGAGTGACATGCCCAGATCGTTTCTGCAGGAAGATGAGCCGGGCAGCGGAGTGAAGAATAGACCGGAGCGGGGCAAGAGAGGAGGAAGGGAGGTCAGAGAGAAGGCTGACACAGTAGTCTAGCTGGGATATAACGAGAGCCTGTAACAGTAAGGTACCGTTTGGGTGGAGAGGAAAGGGCGGATCTTGGCAATATTGTAGAGGTGAAACCGGCAGGTCTCGGTAACGGATAGGATGTGTGGGGTGAAGGAGAGAGACGAGTCAAGGATGACGCCGAGATTGCGGGCCTGAGAGACGGGAAGGACGGTCGTGCCATCCACGGTGATAGAGAAGTCTGGGAGAGGACCGGGCTTGGGAGGGAAGATGAGGAGCTCAGTCTTGCTCATGTTGAGTTTTAGGTGGCGGGCCGACATCCAGGTGGAGACGTCCCAGAGGCGGGAGGAGATGCGAGCCTGAAGGGAGGGGGAGAGGGAGGCGGGAGGAGATGCGAGCCTGAAGGGAGGGGGAGAGGGAGGCGGGAGGAGATGCGAGCCTGAAGGGAGGGGGAGAGGACGGGGCGGAGATGTAGATCTGCATGTCATCTGCGTAGAGATGGTAGTCAAAGCCGTGAGAGCGAATGAGTTCACCGAGGGAGTGAGTGTAAATGGAGAACAGAAGAGGGCCGAGAACTGACCCTTGAGGAACTCCAACAGTTAAAGGATGGGAGGGGGAGGAGGCGCCAGCGAAGGAGACCGAGAATGACTGGCCAGAGAGGTAAGAGGACGCAGTCCATGAAGCCAAGGTGAGATAAGGTATGGAGGAGGAGGGGATGGTCGACAGTGTCAAAGGCAGCAGAGAGGTCAAGGAGGATCAGAATGGAGTAGGAGCCATTGGATTTGGCAAGAAGGAGGTCATGGGTGACCTTAGAGAGAGCAGTCTCGGTAGAGTGGAGGGGACGGAAGCCAGATCGGAGGGGGTCTAGGAGAGAATGGGAGTTAAGGAATTCTAAGCATCGATTGTAGACGACTCGTTCTAGGATTTTGGAAAGGAAGGGTAGTAGGGAGATAGGGCGATAACTGGAGGGGGAAGTGGGGTCGAGAGCGGGTTTTTTTAGGATGGGGGAGACGTGGGCATGTTTGAAGGCAGAGGGGAAGGAGCCCTTGGAGATTGAGTGGTTAAAAATAGAAGTTAAGGAAGGTAGGAGGACAGGGGCGACGGTTTTAAGAAGGTGAGAGGGAATGGGGTCCGAGGCGCAGGTGGAGGGGGTGGCACTTGCGAGGAGGGAGGAGATCTCCTCTGAGGATACTGCAGGGAAGGATGGGAAAGTAGGGGAGGGGGTTAGTGGGGGGGGAGGGGATAGGCGGAGGGGTGACTTTGGGGAGCTCAGACCTGATCGTGTTGATTTTCGTGAGGAAATAGGTGGCCAGATCATTGGGGGTGAGAGATGGGGGAAGGGGAGGAACAGGGGGCCTAAGGAGAGGGTTAAAGGTCCGGAACAGTCGGCGGGGGTGACGGGCATGGGTGTCGATGAGGGAGGAGAAGAAGCTTTGCCTGGCGGAGGAGAGGGCAGAGTTAAGGCAGGAAAGGATAAATTTGAAGTGTGTGAGGTCGGCTTGGTGCTTGGACTTTCGCCAGCAGCGCTCAGCAGCTCGAGCATAGGAGCGTAGGAGGCGGACGGAGGAGGTGATCCGGGGCTGTGGGTTAGTGGAGCGAGAGCGGCGGAGGGAAAGGGGGGTGAGAGAGTCGAGATGAGTAGAGAGGGTGGAGTTGAGAGCGGAGACCCGCTCATCGAGAATGGGAAGAGAGGACAGGGCGGCAAGGTGAGGCGAGATGCTATTGGAAAGACGGATGGGATCGAAAGTGGAGGTCTCTGTGGGGCAGTAGCCAAGATTTGCGGGGGGAGGGAGTGTGAGAGATGAGGCAGGTGAGAAGGTTATGGTCAGAGAGAGGGATTTCAGAGTCGGTGAGGGAGGAGATAGTGCAGCGGTAGGAGATGACGAGATCGAGGGTGTGACCGAGTTGGTGAGTGGGCGCGGTATGGTGGAGGAGGAGGTCGGCAGAGTCGAGGAGGGATAGCAGGCAGGCGGCAGAGGAGTCGTCGGGTACATCCGTATGGATGTTGAAGTCTCCGAGGATCAGAGTGGGCAGAGAGAAGGAGAGGAGGAAGGTGAGAAAGGGGTCAAGGTGGTTGAAGAAGTCGGAGGTGGGACCGGGAGGGCGGTAGATGACGGCGACAAGTAACTGGAGGGGGTGGCAGAGGCGAATGATATGGGCTTCGAAGGAGGGGAAGGAGAGGGAGGGGGGAGGAGGGATAGTGCCGAAGTGGCAACGGAGCGAGAGGAGGAAGCCGACGCCTCCTCCCTTACCGGTGAATCTGGGGGAGTGGGAGAAGGAGAGGCCTCCGCCGGAGAGAGCGGCGGCGGAGACCGTGTCTTCGGGAGAGAGCCACGTTTCCGAAAGGGCGAGGAGGAGGAGAGAGCGAGAGAGGAAAAGGTCATGGATGAAAGGTAGTTTACCTGTAATAGAGCGGGGGTTCCAGAGGCCACACTTGAAAGTAGCTGTGGGTGCAAGGGGGGGAAGGGGGGGAGGGCGGGGGGAGGGGAGGGTTTGGATGGGAAGGAGGTGGCGGGGCCCTGGACGAGGAGAGGGGGATGAGGGGTGGCGGTGGGATAAGAGGACTGGGATGGGGCATGGGTGGGGAAGAGAGAAGGGGGGAGGGGGTGAAGAGGGGGTTTGGTGGGGGGAAGAGTAGGGGGAGGGGGAAGAGGGGTAGCGCTGGTAAAGTGGGGTTCTAGGGCGGGAGAGAGGAGGGGGGGAGGAGATAGAGGAGAGAGCGGGAAAGAGCTGAGCGAGAGAGGGGAAGGGGAAGGGGAGGATTGGAAGGGGCGGGAAGGGGGAGGGGGTGAGGAGGGACATGGCAAGGCCAGAGAGGTAGGTGGCAGCACTGACAACAATAAACAGTAATAAACGAAATCGGTAATATAGCAACATGATACAGTATGATACAATACGGTAGTGCTAATATAGCAACATGACTCAGTATGATACAATATAGTCGTGTTAATAAAAGGGGCGATGACCAGGGTCGGGGGTAGACTCGATTAAGGGGCGACCTGATCAGACTCAAAGTCTGACGACAATAAACAATAACAAGCGAGATCGCTAATATAGCAACATGCTACAGTAAGGCACACTACAATAGTGTTAATAAGCAGGCGATGACCAGGGTCGGGGGACGAGCCGACCCTACCCGATCAGACTCAAAGTCAAGCGGCCAGCGGCCGAGAGAGTCCCAGAGCTCATGACCAAATAACCCTGTGGCGGCGGGGGGGCCCTGAGGTTGTCCGGGGTGGGTGGCGGCCGTAGGCGGCGGCTAAGGTAAGGTAACATGGTGAGAACAAGGACGTCGTCGCCCGGGGCGGGGGCGGGAGAGATGAATCACCTCAAGAGGGAAGAGGGAGCGAGGCCTTCCCAAAATGGCCGCCTCGGGCGGAGTGGGGGAGCGGTCGGGGAGCACAATGTCCCCGGGCCCGAGCAGGGGGACACAATGTCCTTGGGGCCGAGAAGGGGAGCACAATGTCCCCAGGATCGAGAAGGGGAGCGCAATGTCCCCGGGCCTGAGCGGGGGTGGGTGGACTGGAAGCTGGTGGCTGGGGGTCTGTGGGGGTGAAGATCCTTAGTGTCGGAGTTCCCGAGCGGGGGTGCGGAGGTCCAGGTTGCGAAAGGCTGAGGCGGGCGCGGGTCTGGGCGATCCGAGGCTAAGCTCCCCGGTGGAGGCGGAGGAAGCGCAGATGAGTCGGCGAGCGGCAGGCGAAGGGGGGCTTGTCGGGAATCGGGGCTGGGCGGGCCAAGGCTGCGCCTCAGGGGAGCAGAGATCCCAAGCCCACGAGGTAATGGCTCCAAGGGTCTGGGCGATGACAAGGCTCAGCTTCCCGGGAGAGGGGGGTGGTCTCGGCATGGATGAGTCGGCGGTCAGCGGCCAAAAAGCCGCTAAAGTCGGCGGTCGGTGGCCAAAAGGCTGCTAAAGAGCTAGCCTGGAAACGGGGGCGGCGGGGGGAAGGCAGGCAGCCCAAGGAACCACCGACTGGGAGGAGAGCTCCAGAGTCCATGTGGTGGTCGATTCAGCCCCAGGGGAGCAGAGATCCCGGGCTCTCTGGAGTAATGAATTCACACACCTATCGCACATAGAAAAGAAGTGCTTTCTTTTGTTTTTTAGCCTCCCACCTGCAAACTTCAGCGGATGCCGCCTTCCCCTGGCCGTGCGGGATTTTCTTTGGGCCCAGTTTACACCCTTTAGGAGTTTATGAAAATCCCCACCCCCTGGGCTTCCTCCAGCCTGGTGGGGATAAGCCTAAATGGCAGCAAGTGGCCTCCTTGTCTTCGGAGCACCAGGCCACACTTCCCAGAAGAGAGGTTGCCCCCTGGCTGCCCCATCCAGTGCTCCTCCGGCAGGGCGGATAGAAAGAGTGATAGCAGCACTCGTTCCCTACTTTTAGAGCATTGGGAAGGCTGTGACTCTGATAGTTGTTGGACTCTTTGCGGCCTTGCCTGAGAGATGAGTAACCTGAAGCCCTGCTCCTTTAGTTGCAGGTTTCTACTGCTCTTGCGTATTTATTATAATCTTTGTTATTTTCTGCTGTTTTTCTGTTTTTATTATTTCAGTGTCTCCTTAGGTTTCCCTCTTTAACCTCCTTCCCTGGCCTGACTCGTAGGTTCTGAGCTGCTTTAAGGTCAGGAGCCATATCTAATTCTCATCCAAGGTTTTTTTTCCCCACTGCGTAGCAGAGTGCCCTGTACACAGTAAGGCACCCAATAAATTAGGTAGTAGAATCTCTCCCAAGCACTTAGTACAATACTCTGAGCACAGTAGACTTTAATCATAATAATAATAATAGCGATGGCATTTGTTAAGCACTTACTATGTGCCGGGAACTGTATTAAGCACTGGGATGGATACAGGCAAATTGGGTTGAACACAGCCCCTGTCCCACGTGGGGCTCACCGTCTCGATCCCCATTTTACAGTTGAGAGAACTGAGGTCCAGAGTAGTGAAGTGACCTTTCCAAGGTCACAGCAAATGAGCGGCACAGCCGGGCTTAGAATCCATGACCGTCTGAGTCCGAGGCCCGTGGTCTATCCACTACGCCATGCTGAATTAAAAACGATTGATCCCTCAGCTTGAAGATGGTGCTGACAGTGATGAAGCTGCCTCTAGGAATGTGAATGTCTTTGAGAGAGAATATCTTCTAAACTCTCCCTATTTGCTCATGAAAATAGAGTAGCCCACCTTTTTTTCTCTTTTTTTTTTATCCTTTGCCGCTTGGGGTGAACATTGCTCAGACAATATTGGTTAAGTAGGCGAGGTATATCTCTCTCCAGCAGGTCATGCAGTGAAGTTGTTTATCGTAGTAGTGGTGATGGTTTGTGGTGAGTCATCCACACTTCCTCACTTGGCCACCCTATTTCCTCTAGCTGGCACTGCGAGATTGCTAGTGAAGACAACAGGTGTTGCCCCAGAACAAAAGATCCCTCAGACTTCAACAATAGGAGATCTCACTGTGCCCTCAACGTAAAGAAGCACCCTGGCCTAGTGGAAAGAACGCTAGCTTGGAAGTTAGGGGACCTGGGTTCTAATCCTGGCTCTGCAATGTTCCTGCTGTGTGACCTTAACTTCTCTCTGCCTCAGTTTCCTCATTTCAAAATGGGGATTCACTGTGTCCTCCCTCCTGCTTAGACTGTAAGCCCTCTTTGAGATATGATTATTTTGTACCTACCCCAGCATTTAATGTAGTGCTTGACTTATAGTAAGCACTTAACAAATGCCACAATTATTATTGTTATCATTATTATTATTATTATTTGGTAAGTCATAAGGATAATCCTCAGAGTGGCATTGTCATGACTGGGGGGTGGAGGTGGTGGGGCGGGGTGGTATTTTTTGGAAAACTAGAGTAAAAGGAAATAAATTTTAAAAAACCCTAAGAATAGTAGTAGCAGTCAAAGAAGATACAAATTTGTCTTCTATGTAACTAAACAGAACAGGGACAGAAAACAGCATGGCATAGGGGATAGAGCATGGGCCTGGGAATCAGAAGGGCATGTGTTCTAATCCCGGCTCTGCCGCTGGTCTGTTGTGTGACCTTGGGCAAAGTCACTTAACTTCTGTGCCTCAGTTACCTCAAAAAGGGGATTTTTTACAGTTACCTGTAAAAAGGGGATTGAGACTTTGAGCCCCATGTAGGACAGGGACTGTGTCCAACCCAATTTGCTTGTATCCACCCCAGAGCTTAGTACATTGCCTGACACATAGTGCGCGCTTAACAAATACCATCATCATCATCATTATTATTATTATTATTATTAAAAACAGGAGCATCAGAGTAGGGCATATCCAGACAAGGGCAGGTGGTTGAGGGGGCAATCTTCTTCTGAGAAGATTTTGGAGGCCAGCTCCTAGCCACTGTCGGAGTTCAGAGCCCCTTTCTTTCCCTCCCTTCCCTTCCCCTGGGGAGGAGAGACCCTGGATCCTGTCCTCAGGGGTCATTCTTCACTGGGCTGAACAGTCCCACCCACCTGGGGTATCTGTTAATATCTGTGGCATTTGTTGAGTCCGTGTCCCACGTGAGGCTCACATTTTACAGATGAGGTAACTGAGGCACAGAAAAGTTAAGTGATTTGCCTAAGGTCACACAGACAAGGGTGGAGCCACACGTGGCCAAGTTCTATGTGTAAATCCATACTTTGTCATCATTCCGTGGAGCCGCTGTCGGGATAGGTACAAAATGGAAATATGCTTGTATAAAGTGGAGAAAGTTAAGTTCTGTACGACACCTGCAAGCGACCCTGGAACAGCTCCCAAGAGTTTCCAGGGGCCTTTTCCAAGTTTGACCAGTGGGATCGATCAGTCAGTCTATCGTATTTATAGAGCACTTACTATGTGCAGAGCACTGTACTTAGTGCTTGAGAGAGTTCAATATAACAGAGTTGGTAGACACTTCCCTGCTCACAAGGGGCTTACAGTCTTGAGGGGGAGGCAGACATTAATCTAAATAAATATGTTGTAGATATGTTCATAAGTACTGTGTGACTGAGAGGGGGTGAATCAAGGGAGCAAATCCAAGTGCATGGGCGAAGCAGAAGGGAGTGGGAATGAGGGCTTAGTGAGGGAAGACTTCTGGGGGAGATGTGTCTTCAATAAGACTTGAAAATGAGGAGAGTTACTGTCTATTGCTTATGAAGAGGAAGGTAATTGCAGAAGCAGGACATGGGTGAGCATTTGGTGGTGAGATAGATGAGAATGAGGTAGAGTGAATAGGTTGGCATTGGAGGAGTGAAGTGGGCAGGCTGGGTTGTAGTAGGAGAGCAGCAAGGTGAGGAAGGATGGGCAAGGTGATTGACTGCTTTAAAGCTGATGGTGAGGAGTTTGAAGTGGAGGTGGATGGGCAACCATTGGAGGTTCCTGAGGAGTGGAGAAATATGACCTGAACATTTTTGTGGAAAAAATGATCCGGGCAGCAGAGTGAAGAATGGACTGGAGTGGGAGGAGACAGGATGCAGGGAGGTGAGCAATGAGGCTATAATCAAGGAGGGATAGGATGAGTGCCTGGATTAACGTGGTGGTAGTTTGGATGGAGTGGGTTTTAGCAATGATGTAAAGATTGAAACGATAGGATTTAGTGACAGATTCAATATGTGGGTTGAATGAGAGAGATGAGTCGAGGATAATGCTAACGTTATGGACTTGTGAGACAGGAAGGGCGGTGGTGCTTTCTACATTAAAGGGTTTAGGTGGGAAGATATGAAGTTCTGTTTTGGGTATGTTAAATCTGAGTTGTTGGATGGATGGACACATGAAAAGGAGATATGGCTTATTCTGATCATTGTCCTTCTCTGCGTCATAGATCAGTAGTGCTGTATATCCCCTTGTGACTGCATTAGCTTTATTTATGAAAATGCCAATCTGATATCATTGAAAATGTGCTGAAACCAAATGGGAAATAATGTTGATTTTTTTACATTTTTGTTCTTGAATTCTGGCACGATTGGAATGATTTACTTTTGGTGAGTCCGGCTTTATAATTGTTTCAGTTATTATTGAGTCCAGTGTTATCCCTTTTGTAGGAGGGTGTGCAGACTGTTAGTCTGTGGAAGGCCTCTTCAGCTGATTTTAACAGTCCTCTAGACTGTAAATTCATTATGGGCAGTCTACCAATTCTACTGTAGTATTCATTCACTCATTCAATCGTATTTATTGATTTAATGGGGGGGGAAAGGCATGGTATCCCCTCACCCGCATAATATAATATCTAAATATTTATAGTCAGTGGTGATGCTCGCTTTACCGCTTTATGTGGAGAAATAATATTTTGAACACTAATGAAATGGGGTCAAGGGTTCATGAATTTTTGTTTTAAAAAGCAGTTCTTCAGGCTTCTTGTTTTATGAAAAATTTCCCCCCAAATGTCTCATTTTAATTAGTGACTACTATTGCTTTTTCAGAATGCCATTCTTTTTGAATCTTTTAGGTCAGCAAAAGAGGCAGAAGACAAAATCAAAAAGGCTATAGAAAAGGGAGAGACCCTCCCCACAGAAGCCAGGTTTGATTCCAACTGTATTACACCAGGTAAAGAAATGGGTTCCATCACCACCATATGTTGAGCACCCATTGGGGACAGAGAACTCTATCAGAAGAAATTGTCTAGAAGGAGGTTTGGAATTGACTTCTTAAAACACTTTTCATTTCTGTTGTTTTCGGCTGCAGTTTTCTCTGGGTTGGATTTTCCCTTTCCCCAGTGGATACCGTATTTACTTGCATTGTTGCCCTCACATGTAATTGCCCCATCATGATTTTTGAGGAGGAAATAAAAGATTATTTTGGGAAGACATAAACGTAAGCAGAGAAGAGGTGGGACGGAAGGGTGAGAAGGGGACAAAGTAATGAGCTTGCTGATTCAGGGGGGAGTACATTGACAACACGGGGCTGGGGGGGATTAATTCATTGAGTGGCTATTTTGTGCAGTGCTTCGGAGAGTACAGTGCTTAATAAGTACTATTAAGCAGCGTGGTTCAGTGGGAAGAGCACGGGCGGGCGTCAGAAGTCATGGCTTCTGATCCCGGTTCCGCCACTTGTCAGCTGTGTGACTTTGGGCAAGTCACTTAACTTGTTTGTACCTCAGTTCCCTCATCTGTAAAATGGGGATTAAGACTGTGAGCCCCACTTGGAACAACCTGACTTCCCACTCCCACCCATGCTTAGAACAGTGTTTTGCACATAGTAAGCACTTAACAAATACCATCATTATTATTATTATTACTACTTCTACTAGAAGAGAAGCCATTTCAAATGTCTTCTTGTATTTCCTTTGTCCTTCCTTCCCTCCCTCCCTCATTTTTCCTCTTGTTATAATCTGCTCCCCATGTTACTAAAAGTAATTCCCTGCATAATAGCACTCCCAACCCCCCAATTTTAGATTGCAAAAGTGGGCAATTATGTGAGTAAATATGGTATCTCGTTACATAATGGTGTCTCATGGCATTTACCTTGTTTCTCATTTTGCAGAGGCCAGGACTCCATCCACTTAGATGTCCTAATTGGATGTAAGAGTAGAGGAATAAAAGGGGAAGAAAGAGCTTCAGTAGTTGTCCCTTTAGGACCCCAGTCAAATCTCTGGCAACAGTGAAGGGATTCTTTCCCTGATAGCCCTATATGGGGGAGGGGGAAGGTTTCAGGGGGGCAGTGGCTGAGAGGCACAGGGATTCTTGTCCCAGGGTGGGAAGGGTCAGAGATTGGGTTAGGTGGATGACCTACATTGGTAATCCCCATTTTTTTAAGGGCGGATTCACCCTCCTCTCTAGGAGGTCATATTGCCAATCAATTTACCGAGCACCTACTTTGTATTCGGAGTACAGTACTAAACCCTGGTGAGAGTACAACAGGGTAGGCAAGACACAGTCCCTGCCCTCAAGGAGTTTATATGTAGCAGAGTTTATAAGGTAGCGGAAGCAGACACTAAAATATATTACAGATAGGACTAGGAAGGAAAAGGGGAATGTGTATGTAAGTTAGTGCTTAAGCGATAGGGTATGTGAGTTAAGAGAGATAAATGCAACATGGGTTGTGAGTATGGAAGTGTTGGCAGTTGGGAGGGATAAAAATTAATTGGAGAAAGCCCCCTGGAGAAGATGAGATGCCTGAAGGACTTTGAAGGTGGGAAGTGCAGTGAACTGTCAGATGTGATGGGGAAGGGAGTTGCAAGCAAGGTGTCCAAAAGAACTGACAAAATCAACGCAGACAAGCATGCAGAGCATATAAGCCACCAGTTTAATTTAACCCTTCTGGGGTGGGGTAATTAAAATGAAGTAGGAATCTCTACTTACCCTCTTTTTGTCTTTTCCATACTCTCTCCATTTCCACCTATTAAATATTCAGCAGTGGCCCACCTGTGCATGAGGAGCTCCCTCGAGAACCCAAAGGTAGTTGTCAGTGGCTTTTCAAAACTCAGTGCAGAATCAATTCTACCATCTGGAGTTTCCTGAATCAACCAGGGTCGTTTGCAGAACTATGAACTTCAGCCACTAAGTTCATGCATATTAGTGACCTCTTTCTATTGTGTCATTTTTAATCTTCACAACATCTCTAGAATCCCCGTTTTGCTTTACATTCAAATGATTACCACCTGCACTACTCAGTAATAATAATAATAGTAATGTTAATTGTGGTCTCTGTAAAGCACTTAATATGTGCAAGGCTCATATCCCACTGAGACTACTGCATCAGTATTAGCTATCTTTCCTTACTCCAGTCTGTACTTCACTCTGCTGCCTGGATCAATTAAAAGGTTCCATTCATATCGCCGTACTCCTCAAAAATCTCCAATGATTGCCCATCCACCTCCACATCAAACAGAAACTCCGTACTATCGGCTTTTAGGCGTTCAACCAGCTCTCCCCCTCCTACCTATCCTCCTACTACAAACCAGCCCATACGCTTCACTCCTCTGACACCAACCAACTTACAGTATTTTGATCTCAGCTGACTCGCTCCCGACCCCTTGCCCATGTCTTCCCTCTGACCTGAAACTCCTCCCTCCCTTCCTGTCTGACAGACCACCACTCTCCCCAACTTGAGAGTCCTTCTAAAATCAAATCTGCTCCAAGAGATCATCCCCCGACTAAGCCCTCATTTTCCCTATCTGCCCTCCCCATCATTTATACATTCGGATCTGTATCCCTTAAGTACTTAATATTTTCCCCTTCCCTCAGCCCTATGTTTATAACTTACACTCTGCCATTTCTACTATTTCACTGTCACACCTCTCTAGACTGTAAGCTCCTTGTGGGCATGGATCGAGTCTACCAACTCTATTATATTGTGCTCTCTCAATTACTTAGTACAGTGCTCTGCACACACTGTGCTCAATAAATACCATTGTTTGATTATTTTTTAGTTTGTTAGTTGCCCCTGGCTTCCCATTTCAATTGTTGTATTTGATATCGCAATTCTTGAATTTGTATTTGCAGGGACTGAATTCATGGCCAGGTTACATGAACATCTGAAGTATTTTGTAAATATGAAGATTTCTACAGACAAGTCATGGCAAGGAGTCACTATCTACTTATCAGGCCATGAGGTTATTGCCTTTTTAATAGTATAAGGTATTTTTTAAAAGTATACTGTGCAAATTATGTCAGTTTTTTTATTGTTTTTATATTTAGACTCCAGGAGAAGGAGAGCATAAAATCATGGAATTTATCAGATCTGAGAAAGCAAAGAAAGACCATGATCCAAACACCAGGCACTGCCTTTATGGTTTAGATGCTGACTTGGTAGGTACAGATGCAGTGTTTAAACTTAAAGTACATGGTTTTAGGGTATTGGGTTGAACCAAGAATAGCTTTTTTAAATTTTAAAAATCCCCTTGTACAAATTCTGTATATGTAAACCCAACATTTCTGAAATTGGTCTGATAGAAATTTGGCTTTGTGAAAAGTTAACCCAAGCCAACGTAAGTCGTCAATATCTCAGTGTCTTCCCTGGAGTGTTTTATATGGGATCTTTATTGCTGATTTATGCAGGAGTTGGGATCATGAAATACTCGAAGGGGTTTAGACCAGTTGAGAGGAAATGGTCCCGTAAAAACAGGATGTAATTAATTAGGAACAAACACTAGCTAGTAAAGAAGATAGTGTATAGCCAGCTACAGCCGAAAAGGGTTTTGAGGGCCACAGTAGACTACTGGCCGAATATGAGGATTATTCGGAAAGTAATCCTTCCCTTAGTCTCTCAGTGGTCATCACCTCATTAGAATGTTGTACCTCGCTTTAGTTTTCATAGTAAAATAATAATGGAATTTATTAAATGCTACTCTGTACCAAAGCATTGGGGCGGAGACAGCTATAATTGGATCAGACACAGCCCCTGTCCCATAGTCTGGGGGAGGGAGAGCAGGTGTCTTACCCCACTATATGGATGAGAAAACAGCCCCGAGCAGTGGAGTGACTTACCCAAGGTCACACAGCAGGCTAATGGCAGAGCTGGGACTAGAACCTGTTAGGTCTCTGAATCTCAGTCCCATGCTCTTTCCATTAAGCCAAGCCCTGTATAGGACAGTTATGGAGTCCCCGTGAAAGGGATGGGAAATAGGTCCTTTTAGGAGTATTTCAAGGAATGAGATTGTGTAGCCTGGAGAAAAAAGATTTGGAGGGGAATTAATGATTGCTTTCAAGTCTCTGAAGGTTTTTAATGGGGAGGATGAGGATCAGCTGTTTCCCATGTCCACCACGGACCAAAGGAGATTAAATTAAAGCAAGAGAGATCTCCAGAGATGGTCTAATTCTAGTTATTTCAGTTCAGTGTATTGGATTTCAAAGCCAGCAAACAAAAATCCCAACTCCCAGCAAATCACTGTTCAATAGTGTCTCTTGAGCACCTACTATGTGCAGAGCACCGTACTAAATAAGCACTTGGGAGTTAAACTCTTTCATAAAATTTTTCCTTTTAAACACATTTCTGGCCTACCCGAGTTCAATTTTCAGCTTCCTTTCCTCTGAGCCTCTCAGAGTTGAAAAGCGCCAGGCTAGAAGAACCAGAGGCAGAGTGGCAAGAAGACTACCTATCTAGGCTGGCACTAGGCAAGGGCCCAGTCTGGCCTGCAGGAGAGAAAGCAAGGGAGGGAAAAGGTTGAGATTCTTGGTTTTACTGGCCCTTAAATCATCTTTGGTTGAAAATTGATTCTAATCTTTCTTAATGGGTACAGTTCATTGAGAACTTTCAAAATTAACTGCATGAGAGGTCCATTGAAATTTGTTGTAATGCAAGTTTACTTTGAGATCAGAATCGTAACCTTTCCTAGTTTTGTAAGTGTCGTCTTATAGAACGTTATGCAATTTGGGTGATTTAGACTTGTTACTTTTTATGAATTTTCAGTATTCACCTTAAAAAATCAGTCAGGTAAGCGTAAAACCATGATGTTTATTCCCCAGATTGAGTTGCAGTGTCTTTTGTTTCAACAGATAATGCTTGGATTAACCAGTCACGAATCACATTTCTCTCTCTTAAGAGAAGAGGTTCGATTTAGTGGGAAAAAAACACAAAGGTAAATCACTTTTCAGAAAGTTCTATCATGATGGAGGAGATGATGATGTAAGTGCTGATTAAACATGCAGTCATTTGAAGAGAAGGGTTAATGTACAAGGTCTATTTCTGTGTAGAGAAGAAGTGATAAAACATGACATTTGCTTTGCCAGAATAATAAATCTAGGAGAGATTTAGGGGATAAATCCTAGCCACTTCGTAACTTCTGGGAAATCCTGAAATCTTTCTGAAGGTTTCCAGTCTCAAATTGTCATTTGCAGAAGTGTTTCTGCTTCTGAAACTAGAAGCTATGGTACTGTTTTGTTCTTCTTTTGAAAAAGCAATGGTCTTTCGAACTCTAAGTGGTTGTTGACTGTGCAAGAACTCAGTGGGAAGAAATAAATGAAAGTTTTGAGAATCCACATGTAGCTACTCTAATACCTTATTAACTCAGAACCCACCAATTCGTGGAACAGCAGACTCCTCCTCTGCCTCTGTGCTGTATCACGGGTGCAGTGGAGAAGCAGTGTGGCCTATCGAGAAGCAGCACAGGCCTCGAAGTCAGAGGATCTGCATTCTAACATCTTCAGAAGCTCTTCCACTTGCCTACTCCGTGATCTCGGGCAAATCACTTCTTGGTGCCTCAGTCACCTCATCTGTAAAATGGGGGTTAAGCCGTGAGCCCCATATGGGACATGGACTGTGTCTAACCTGATTATCGTATATCTAGTACAGAGCCTGGCACATAGTAAGTACTTAACAAATGCCCTTTAAAAATACCATTGATTAATTGATACCGGTGCCTAATAAATAAACAGGAGTGTGTCCTGGTTTCAGAGCTCCTGCACTGCCACACTCCCAAAACTAAACTGCAAGCTATGCTGTGTAAGGGTCTTGTGCCACAAACTTAGATATTCCAACCCATTCCTCCTCCTTGAGCCACTTGCAAAGGCAACAAGTTCATCCCAGACCTGCTGTTGAACTTACTGTCTTGGCTGGTGGCACGGGCAAGAGAGAAGCTTTTGGAGTTCCAGGGCCGGTAGGCTCCCTCTCCCACAAACCAATCCAACGAGGCATTGGAGGTCCTCTTCATTTGGATTCTGGCTTTACTCACTTGTGACCTGTTGACCTTTCAAGAGGAAATAGCTCTCATTTTATGATGTGACTCTCTTTCAGAGTTTGTGCACCAGAAGAAACCACATTTCACCTCCTGCACTTGTCTTTAATGAGAGAATATATTGACTATGAGTTTTCAGTATTAAAAGTAAGTCTGACTGGAGCTAGGATAACCGATGCGTGTTGTGAATTCTTCCTGGAGCTCATCCCCCCCCCCCCCTCTGGTTTTTGACAGAGCAAGATTTCTTTTAAATATGACATTGAAAGGATAATTGATGATTGGATTTTAATGGGGTTTCTGGTCGGCAATGATTTTATCCCTCATCTACCTCATTTGCACATTAATCATGATGCGCTGCCACTTCTGTATAGAACGTATATGACCACCTTGCCAGAACTTGGAGGTAAGAAATTTTTATCAAAACTACTTACAGATTCCTTCAGAGATGGGATTCAGAACATGTATTCTCACCCAGAGCTCTGAAACTAATAGCTGTACGAACAGTTGTATTCACGGTTAAACTTAATTGAAACTTAAAATATTCTGTATCTCATGGCATTGATTAGAGATTGCTATTAAGAGGTTTGTTTTTTTTTAATCTAAAGGCCCTCAAAAGTGTGGTCTCTTGCCTGATAACCCACTGAGAAACGCAGCTTTTAATCCTGTAGAGTTTTGATTTGGGGCCATGGATTATTCAGGATGGCATTTTTTTGGTTTATATACCAGGTGAGAGCTCTAAATCAAATCCCAGTGTTGTCAAAGGATATTTAGATGGTCAGTAGGTATTTTTATAGCTCTGGACCTTGGTTTCAGTTTTTGTTTTGGCGTATTTTTTTTTTTGTACTTAATGTATCCCAGTTATATTCTAAGGTGCGATAAACCTTAGCCTGAGTCGTGTAAGAACAGAGATTCCATGCTGTTGTACTAATGGTGCCCTGTCACTTAATCTGTTCCTTGTTATGCAAAGAAATGCTTTCTTCATTCTTAGAAAATTTTAGAAAAATTGCCAGTAATCTATAGGTTCTAATATGAACTTTTCTTCTGCCCTGGTAGGTTACATTAATGAAAATGGGCATCTTAATTTACCACGTTTTGAGAAATACCTTGTCAAACTGTCAGATGTAAGTACTTAAAGTGGAAAAGTTTGTTTCAAATTTATGAACTGATTTTAGAAAGAATATCAATTGGTTTGGAGAGTCCGGAATAAAATTCCGAAATCTTCTACACCATCATCATCATTATTGTTACCGGTGCCCAATAAATTATGTTTGCTTTGCACAGTATATAATGTGCTACATTGATTACTAAACTCCTTTTCAAATGCCTTAAAAAATCTCTCCATTCAGTTTGACCGTGAACACTTCAATGAAGTCTTCGTTGACCTAAAATGGTTCGAAAGCAAAGTCGGGAATAAATACCTCAATGAAGCAGCAGGTATTGCGGCAGAAGAAGCTAAGAACTACAAGCAAAAGAAACTGAAGGCTTGTATTGTCCTGTTAATTTTCAGCTGTAGTGTACAACTATTTGCTAATAATTTGTTTTTAAAGGAAATTATGTCTTTGAGCTCAGGAAATGTTGACTTCAAATGTCTATCGAGTAGAGCGTGTAAGCAATTGTTAAAGGAGTGTGGGAGAGAAGGAAGCAGGGATTGGGCAGGCAGCTAGTGCTATAGGAATCAAATTCACTGAAGGAGGCCTTTTCTTCCCCAAAAGAGGCTGTGAAAAGTGATTGGCAACTTCAAAAACAGGCCGTTCAATGCTTGAATGCTCTATTAAGACACTAGCATCAAACATTTTCCAAGTTGGGTTTTAAACATTTGGCAGCTGAATGAAAACAGACTGCTTCACTGTTGCTGTTGAAAAAGGACTGTTTCCACTAACCCGGAGCTATTGATGTGTGTTGCTTCAGTCATGCCATCAAGGGAAACCTCCTAGACTGTAAAGCTCCTTATGGGCAGGGAACGTCTGCAACTCTGTTAGATCGTACTGTCCCAAGTGCTCAGTTTAGTGGTCTACACGCAGTAAGCACTCAGTAAATGTCACTGATTAAGCAGGGGCATGCCGGAACGAGAAACTCTTTGGCAGCCTACGTAGTCAGACGGCCTGTCCCACAGATAGGTGGTAGACCCCATTTCCTTATAAGGCCATAATGTTGAGGTGGAAATGGGTGGATTTGGATTGTACTTAAAACCCCAACTTCCAAAAATGAGGTGTAGGAGCTGGATGACCTCATTTAAGCTCCACTAATCCCTGCCTCATTCCTTGATGTAGGGTCTAACTGGGGTTTCGAGTTTTGCCTGTTTCTCCGTGCCTCCTGTGGTCGGCACTTGGACCCCTGAGAGTTGGGGAAATCACGCACTTAATCATAGAAGGCCAACCTAACCCAGCCCACCAACACTAGCTGTCGGGATGTCCTGTGTAGGCTACCCATTTTCAACCCTGACCAAAACAGGGCTCAAACCTCACGTTTCCCACACATGGAGTATTCACTTAGGCGAGATGACTCTTGTGAACTGCTGGTAGTGCAGTTTAGAGGCCCTAAATTGCAGGATAGGGACATGAGGTCACCCTTTCTCAGTTCAGGCCTGTCCTACTGCAGTCAACTGAGTGGACCCAATATGGAAGCAAGAGTGGAGAGAGAGAAAAATACCTTCAGTTTTCAGTGACAGAGCCAGTCTCTGGCAGTTCAGTTACTGAATGAGTTCGAAATGACCAGCCTGAAGTAGGGAAACCAGGAGGAAGATGGGCAGATGCAGGAGACTCCCTAAAAGATTACTAATTGTAAGGTCCTCCCACTCTCTGATCACTGCCCTTTTATTTGCAATAGCCTTGAAAATTCAAGTTGCCTGTTTTTGAATCTGGGACATGTACTACCTCAGAAAGAACCAAATGTATTTGTACCCAAAAAACTTGAATGGTTTATATTTTGAATTAACTTCTCTTATGTAATCTTGTGTCCATTTACCTTATGTTAGAGTCAAGAAAACTCCATATGTTTGGCTGCTTTAAACAAAACAGAAGGTGAAGCGACAACTTCTAAAAGTAAGAAAAAATAAATATGTATTGTAGTGCTGTCATCAGTTTCTGAAATACACATATTTTATACCCAGAACACACATCTTTCACATCTTTTCCTTATCAGTTCCACAGTAAATGAAGATGATCGCCTCAGTGATGATCCTTACTCGGTAGTTCATGGTTTGTTTAATGTTGCTCCTTCTGAGTTATGGAGTGGAAAGTTTCATAAACCAGAATTGTAGAATGACCTCAGGATCTATGAACACCTATTTTTGATGTGAAAGGAATATGTAAACCATTCTGCTGCTGATTTTGTTTCAGGTGTCTTGGAAGATGAGCCAGAAGATGATGACCTGTTTGAAACAGAGTTTAGACAATACAAGAGAACATATTATATGACAAAGATGGGAGTAGAAGTAGTTTCAGAGTGAGTTTGTTTCTTTATTTGTTAAAACCTAGGAAAAAAGCATCAAAAAAAAGGCAGCCTTAGTGGTTACAAAGAGATGGGAGGACCGTGGATTCAGGAGTCAACATTCAAGTTGTAACCCCCTAGTGCCATTTTTTTTTTATGGTATTTGTTAAGCGCTTAGTATGTTAGGCACTGAACTAAGCACTGGGGTAGATACAAGCCAATCAGGTTGGACCCAATCCATGTCCTGCACGGGGCTCACAGTATTAATCACCATTTGACAGATGAAGTAACTGAGGCCCAGAAAAGTTAAGTGATTTGCTCAAGTCCACACAGCTCACAAGTGGTGGAGCCGGCATTAGAACCCAGGTCCTCTGACTCCCAGGCCCATGCTCTTTCCACTAGTCCATGCTCCTTCTCCATCTTGGACCAGTGAGGTGCAAACTCACAATTCTTCCTATGAGGCCCATAGACAAGAATGGCTCATGGGTCCTGCCCTTCTCCATGTCTACCCTAGATTTGGGGTTAGAAGTGAATTAGCCTATTCTTGAGAAAGACAAGATTAGAGAAGCAGTGTAGCTTAGTGGAAAGAGCACGGGTTTGGGAGGCAGTGGTTGTGGGTTCTAAACCCGGCTCCGCCAGTTGTCTGCTGTGTGACTTTGGGAAGTCACTTCACTTCTGTGTGCCTCAGTTCATCTGTAAAATGGGGATTAAGACTGTTAGCCCCCCATGGGTCAACCTGACTACCTTGTATCTAACCCAGCGTTTAGAACAGTGTTTGGCACATAGTAGGCGCTTAACAAATACCATTATTATTATTAGAGTGTGGGTTAGGAGTTGCCATTAGTCACTCCAGAGGTGCCCATAGTACTGGATACTTTTTCAGAGCCTTTGTGGCTTACATAATAAATCGCATCAAATCAAGTAAGATGTTTTGATGGAGCGTGGCTCAGTGGGAAGCAGCGTGGCTCAGTGGAAAGAGCCCAGGCTTGGGAGTCAGAGGTCTATGGGTTCGAATCCCGACTCTGCCGCTTGTCAGCTGTGTGACTGTGGGCAAGTCACTTCACTTCTCTGTGCCTCAGTTACCTCAACTGTAAAATGGGGATTAACTGTGAGCCTCAGGTGGGACAACCTGATTTCCCTGTATCTTCCCCAGCACTTAGAACAGTGCTCTGCACATAGTAAGCGCTTAACAAATACCAACATTATTATTATTATTATAAACTTCTCTTTCATAATTTTCTTCTGTTGCATTATGCTTCTTTCCTCATCAAATCAAGTAAGATGTTTTGAGGGAAACTTCTCTTTCATAATTTTCTTCTGTTGCATTATGTTTCTTTCCCTATCATTTTTGCAATAAAGAATGTTAGTGCCCACTGCATAAACTGATAAGCCCAGCTGGTGTCAGTGATGGCCTGCTCTTTGATGCTGACATCACCCAGGCCTATTTGAGGGTTCAGCTCTAGGCCAGTACTGGTACAGATCACTAGTGTGAACCTGGGTAACTTCCCTTCTGGTGTCTCACTGCGTGGCCTGGACTCTGTCGAACTGCACTGACTGAGCATTGTACTTGCTGTAACTTCTATTGTTTTCCTCCCAATCAAGCATCCAGAATGATAGAATTGCCCCTCGGAGGTGATCGGAGTTAATTTAGCAGTGGCATTCCCTCATACAACCTTGTTTAGCGTAATCAGATAACACCAATAGAACTCTATCTGTTCCAGAAACCTTACCATGACTTTAGAAGTTCAGAATGAAGAAAGGTAAATTTAAGTCTTTTCCATTTTCAGTGAATTTCTGGCTGACCAGGCTGAGTGTTACATCCAGGCAATACAGTGGATTTTGCACTATTACTACCACGGAGTTCAATCCTGGAGTTGGTGAGAGAGAATCGGGGGGGGGGGGGTGGCAGATGATGATGATAATGTTTTGTTTCCTTTCTTTTTATCTTTTCCTATAAACTTGACTAATGGGATCCTCTTCTCTGAGAGTACCAAAGCATCCCCTCAGGAACTCCTTTTACCACTGATTCTCCCGGTGGCAACAGCTTCCGCTTTGATCCTCACCCATCTTCCTTAATATGTTGTGGGTTTGGGGGTGGCGTGGAGGTGGCCTACTGTGTTTATTAACAGAATCCTCGGGAATAGCCCCAGGCCTGCTCCCAAGAGGCAGGTAGCCACATGAGGGAGCTGTCAGAATGCAGGGCCCTGTAAATGAGCCTCTGGGCCCAGTAAGGGCACTTGGGATGCTCAGCAAACTTGCCCCCCAACCTCGGGCCCTTTTGTGCTGGAGTGACCTGTCTTACCCTAGAGTGTGAGAAAATGAAAAACTCACATCTGGCTAGTGAAAATAGTTCATCTTTTTGTGTGTGTATTGAATCAGAAATAACACTGAGATGCATAGTTATTTGAGACATGGTTTATCTTGTTCGTTGTACAAACTGTTCCTTTCCCTCGTTTAATTAACCTTTTTTTTTTTTAGGTTTTATCCCTATCATTATGCACCTTATCTATCAGACATTCGTAACATTAAGGAATTCAAAATCCAGTTTGAATTAGGAAAACCTTTCATGCCCTTTGAACAACTTCTTGCTGTACTTCCAGCAGCCAGCAAAGACTTGCTCCCTGTGTGTTACCAGGTGGGTTTTAAAACTGAAGTTGTTTTATCCTTCCTGCTCCACCCTCTTCATTCCATCCTTTCCTCTAAAAAAAAACAAACCCCTTGCTAGTTTGTCCTTTGGTATGCCTTTTACAAAGTTAAACTGAAAGACCCAAGTCATAAATGCTAGCCCATTGGGCTGATTACTGGGAGTTTGTGACTGTTTTGAATTTTTGCTGAAACTTGCTGGAGTGTTTGTCCATTTAACTGCTTCATGGAATAAATATTCTTGATTAAAATTGAAGTGCTGGAGGTATTCCAGTGGGTACAGGTGGATGACTGTTCCAGGAATGAGCACTGAAATGGAAGTTGACCAGCTATCAGTCTGTTGTATTTATTGAGCCCTGAGTATGTACCCAGCACTTAGGAGAGTATGATAGAATTAGTAGACCTAATCCCTGGCCTCAAGGAGTTTAAAGTCCAGTGGGGAAGAAAGATACTAAAATAAATTAAATGGGACGAAATGATGAGTATAAAAATATATTCCGTGGAGATGGGAGTACTGAAGGGCATAGGTGGCACAGAAGGGCTGAAGTGGCACTGTGGAAGATATAAATTTGGGAAATTAAAAATTAATTGGGGAAGGCTTCCTGGAGGAAAGGTAATTTCAGAAGGGCCCTGATGATGAGGAGAGTTAGTTCCAGAAAGGTGGGAAGATGAGAGTAGAGATGGGCACAGGATGGATGTGGAGGCGGCCTGGTGGGCAGATGAACTTGAAAGGAATGAAGTGTCCGCATTGGGGTATATTGGAAAAGAGTGCGGTTAAGAGGCAACTGAAAGCTGATTTGACTGCCTTAAAGCTAGTGGTGAAGAGTAGCTAGGGAAAAAGGAAGAAAAGGAAATGCGAAGCCTTGAGAAGAATGTGAGCGGTAGAAAGGAAACAAGTAAAAGTAAAGGAAAAGACCAGGGTGTCCCAGAGCTTTAATACAGGAAAAAATGTGTTTCCCAGTGTGCCATGGAGTCGGGAGTGCAGGTTCATCCAAAATTCTACTTAAGAGAAGGAGGGAGATTCCCAAAATGACAGAAAGTGAAATCCGTCCAGAAGCCCAGCAGTCCTTGGAAACTGCAAGGAGCAGACGTCAGTGAAGAGAAGCTCTTTGATTAATTGAACCATAGGCCTACTGAATTTCAGGCATTTAGTTAGGACTCAGTTCATGAAAATCCTGTCTCACCACCAGCCTCTGAAGCAGGTGCTCTAAGAAAAACTATTAGCTAGTCATTTTAGGCAGGAGTCCCAGAGGGAGCTTATCATTATTACTATTATTATTCTTATTTGAGGGGAACTAGCAACAAAAGTCATGCTTACGGTGTGCAGAGCACTCTTTTAAGTGTTAGTGTGTTTTCTTTGGAGCACTTAGTACAGTGCTCTGCATGTAATGTGCATGGCTTATGTTGCTGGGTCCCCTCTAATAATAATAGTTGTAGTATTTGTTAAGTACTCACAATGTGCCAAGAACTTTACTAAGCATTGGGTAGATACGAGATAATTAGATTGGACACCGCAACTGTCCACGTGCCACTCACAGCCTAGGAGCTAGTGTCATTGAATCTCCATTTTACACATGAGGAAACCCAGTAATAGTGACTTGGCCAAGGTCACCCAGCAGACAAATGGAGCCGTGATAAGAATGCAGATGCTCTGACTTCCAGGCCTGTAGCTCTTTTCACTAGGCCATGCTGCTTCTTGGGAAAAGGGAACATGCCTAGCAACTCTATTGTATTGTGTTCTCCCAAGTGTTTAGTTAGTGCTCTGCACACAGCAAACGCTCAGTAATAATGGTTGACAAGTGCTCAATGCATACTATTGGTTGATCCTTGCAGTTTATTAGTAATAATTATTATTATGGTATGTGTTAAGGTGCTTACTATGTGCCAGGCACTGTTCTAAGTGCTGGGGTAGATAACAAGATAATTAGGCTTACAGTCTTAATCCCCATTTTACAGATGAGGTAACTGAGGCACAGAGAAGTTAAGTAACTTGCCCAAAGTCATACAGCTGATAAGTGGCAGAGCTGGGATTAGAACCCACGACTTCTGACTCCCAAGCCCGTGCTCTTTCCACAGCGTCCTTCCTTTCAGGGGTTGGACTTAAATACCTCCTGATGGATGTGAGTAAATGAATTTGACCTCTTTGTCTAATTAAGCATCCCAGAATATCCATCTGTTCAGTTATTGCATCTTCTTGGTGAGGATGCTGGGAATCTTCTGGCCTGGGAATACACGCTTCCTTAAGGTTTTGGTCCTCACTTGGGCTGGATAAAGCCCCACAGGGAGTGCTGGGTGTCCCCACCACCTCATTCACAATCTGAGTCCTAGCCACATTTGGCTAATAGGTTTACTACTCTTTGGACGAGAGGAGTTTGACTCCTCACTCTTTGGGAGGAGTGGGATGAGATGCCTTTGGGAGGAAAAAGGGAGGAAGAACAGCGTTGGAACAAAAGAGGCAGGGCGCAAAAATCCAACCACGGTTTTTTGGGGTTTTTTTTGGATCTCAGGTAGTCAATCAAAATTATGGTGTGTCGTCTCTGAACTCTTCTCCTGTTTTTTTGTTGGGTTTTTTTTTTTTTTTTTGGCCTGCAGCACCTGATGACGAGTGAAGACTCACCAATCATAGAGTATTATCCAACCGATTTTAAAACCGACCTGAATGGGAAGCAACAGGAATGGGAAGCGGTAGTATTGATCCCCTTCATTGATGAGGTGAGGGTGCAAACCTTAATGTATGGCTGAACCTTGGAATTTGCAGGACTAGGGTTCGTGGTAATAATGTTGGTATTTGTTAAGCGCTTACTATGTGCCGAGCACTGTTCTAAGCGCTGGGGTAGACATAGGGGAATCAGGTTGTCCCACATGGGGCTCACAGTCTTAATCCCCATTTTACAGATGAGGGAACTGAGGCACAGAGAAGTTAAGTGAGTGGTACTGGTTCTCAGTGTGGGTTCAACTTTTCAGACATTTGAAAAATGGGAAATTAAAGCACAGAATCTCAAGATTACCCCAAGGAGTTCACTCAGAATCGAACTCAGTCATTGCCTGGATCCCCTGGAGAAATAATTGATCTTCATTATGTGGCTGACTTTGAATACTAATAAAAATCTGTAGCATTTCATATCTTATCCTGGGGAGGGTAGCGGTCTCAGCCCTATCAGCAAATGAAAATTAAAAATTGGACTTATCAGCTTCTTAGAAAAGGAAAATAGCATAGACTGTGCCTTAGGAAAAGTGTTTGCTTTCTTTTGCCCTGTCTATAAGCCAGAATATTAAATTATCTGTGTGAAGCAAAATGGATTTTATCTTGAAATCACTCCTGGGAAATGAAATATTCTTGGAGATGGCTGATGTTTATTTCTCCACTCTCTCTTCCAGAGCCTCTGGTAGATTCCACATGTAATTATAATATCCCAGTATTTTCCCGTTACTGTTATAGAAATAAAGGAATTTACTGGGGCCTGGTGGCTACAATCCCCTATACCAATTCCTTAGAAAAGTTCAACCTGCCTCAGGAGTTTAAACTCCCCGTCCACAAGGAGTTTAAGCTGTTACTGGGGAGACAGACATGAAAATATTTCAAAAAGGGTAATCAGAATCAGTATATTGACTGAACAGTTGATTTTGTGTGTGTGTAAAGAAAATGTTGGGGATGATAGAAATAAACGTGCTGTTGTGTACACTTGTCTTCTGTGTCAAATGATTTTGTCTTTCCAACAAATAATTAAGATCATTTTGTATATGCACTAAATTTGAGGGGTTTCATAGTGTTGTGGGAAGATTTGACCATTAAGCAAAGGCTAAAGATGGAACTAGGAAGATTTGCATAATTTTCTGCTTCCCAAAGGAGGACAGTTTTTTCAATTAGTGGCAATAGGAGGCAGCACAGCCTAGGAGGAAAAGCATAGAGCTAGGAGCCAAAGGACCTGGATTCTAATCCCGGCTCTGCCATTTGCCCAGGCAAGTGACTTAACTTCTCTCAGCCTCCTTTTCCTCAACTGTAAAATAGGGGTTCAGTATCTGTTCTCCCTCCTATTTAGACTGAGAGCCCAATGTGGAACAGGGACTGTGTCCAACCTGATTAACTTGTTTTTACCCCGGGCTTAGAACGGTGATTGAAACATAGTAAGCACTTAAATACCATTAATTTTTAAAAATACTTTGATTTCATAGAAGCTGTTTAAAATGTGTATGCCAGAAGGAAAAGTAGAATTAGGAATATACACTTGGTGGCTAAATGGTGTCCAGTATAAAGTGTCCAGAAGTGAAACAATAATAATTATGGTATTTGTTAAGTGCTTACTATGTGCCAGGCACTGTACTGAGCGCTGGAGTGGATACAAGCAAATTTGGGTTGGACACAGTCCCTGGATCACATGGAGCTCAAGGCCTCAATCCCCATTTTACAGTGCTCTGCACATAGTAAGCGCTCAATAAATACGATTGAATGAATGAATTTTACAGGTGAGGTAACTGAGGCCCATAGAAGTGACTTGCCCAAGGTCACACAGCAGACAAATGGCGGAGCCAGGATTAGAACCCATGACCTTCTGACTCCCAGGCCCGTACTCTATTACGCCATCCTGGTCTTTCCCTTCTGCTCCAGGGTAGTCAGGATGTACCCTCAGCACTGCAGGGAGGGGAGGGGCCTCCTTACACCTCGTCCTACATGACAGCAGAGGATAATTTTCTGGTCTTGGGCTGTAGCTTAGTTGCTCCCTTCCCAGCTCCCCACAGCGCTTCTCTGTCAAATTGTGTGGTTGTCAGTGGAGAGACAGTGGTAGGGCCCACCCAAGAAGACCTCCAAATGCCATTGGACTAGTCAGTGAAGGCAAAACCTTGGCAAAAGCGTTTGTATAACAGTTCCCTCTCCTACCTCCGCACTGCTCACTGACCCTTTCGCCTTCCCTGTGGAGAAGACCGGGGAAGTCGAAGCTTGCTTATGTACTGTCCTGGGAGGTCCTTTCTCTAGTTGAATTTTTCTGATTATTTCTAACCCTTATTCCATTTCTGAATTCTGTCTAACCCAGAACCGATTGCTGCAAGCCATGGAGCCTTGTAACAAGAACCTGAAAAAAGAAGAAGAGACTAGAAATAGGCACAGTGAGTGTCTGATGTGCTCTTACGACAAAGAGTTAGAGTTCAGATACCTCTCACCATGGCCCGAAAAGTTCCCTGCCATAGAAAGATGTCACACAAGGTAATGGTGTGGTAATTAGCTCGTGTGGACAGGGAATGGGTCTACCGATTTTGTTGTATCCTCCCAAGTGCTTAGTACAGTGCTGTGCACATAGTAAGCATTCAGTAAATACATTTGATAGATTGAATTATTTCTGTAAAGCCAAGAATGCATCTTTGGAATGCAGGCATTCCTGCTTTGATGAGGAAGTAGCATTTTTGAAAACCTTCAGTGTAAAACTCACATTGTGTCCTCCTTTGTTTCAGTAGGAGAGACGATGTTTAGGGAAAGGAAAGGAAGTTTGAAAATAATTTAAAATGTACATGGTTTCTGTCATATCCTAGTGCAATTCAAGGCTGCTGAGAAAAACAAGCATTCTAAAACTTGTTTCAATCAGTCTGCTTCATCAGATCCTTACTCTGACTGAAAAATCTGGCATTTGTCAGTGGAGTACAAATTGCAACTGTTTAAAACCCAATTTTAATAAATAGTGAATTCCAAATAGTTCAGTTTCTTCCTTTTGTGATGCTAATAATAGTATTGCAGTGTGATCCTGTCATTTTGTTTGAATCAGATTTTTAGGTGATCCCTGGCAGAGCTGGGTCAAACTGTAATAAATTCACAGCCGTTTTATGCTAATTATATTCCTCCACCATGTACTATCCAAAACACTCCAAAATGCTGTTCTGACAGGACTGCCTATATTCCTGTTTTGTTCATAGATAGATAATAACTGGTGGTTTCTGTGTGTTAGAAGGAGGCGGGCAATTTTGGTTCCTTTCATTAAAAGCAATCTTTTTAGTTGTCTTAAAATAACAAGAAGTAAAAGGAAATTACAAAATGTTTTTTGCTCAGACTGTTATTGATTTTCCCTCTAAAATCTCTGCAATTTTTAGGTATTCACTAATATCTCTAGATGCTTGGCATGTAGATATTAGCCACAACACGATAACTAAAGTTGACCAGAAGGCATTATATTTCTGTGGTTTTCCCACTTTGAAACACATCAAACATAAGGTTAGTAGTGATCTGTTTTTCAATTTAATTGGTCGTTCATGTGGAGTTCCCAGAGAAAGGAATTCAAATGGGATTCTCTGTGTTTTCCTTGTGCAGTTTTATTTGAAGAAGGCTGGGGTTCAAGTATTCCAGCAGAGCAGCCGTGGAGAAAACATGCTATTGGAAATCCATGTGAATGAGCAACCAAATGAACTTGTAAGCATCTCTTACTGTTTAAAAAACCAACTCTCTGCCTCTGGAGAGAGAGGAAATCATTTATAGTGGACTTGCGTTATTATCCCAAAGTGCTATGAGCCAACAGAATTATGTGTTGTCCCTAGTAGCTAAGTGGTGACTTTTAACAAATAACCTCGTTTTTTCCATAATCTGTGCTTCCCTACTCATTTTGGCTAAATCACCCTTAAGGAATTAGGAAATGTTTTCCCAACAACGTGAGCCTTTTTGGCTCAGCTTACTGCATTATTGAAATAAACTACTTAGGTCCATGGCATTAGAATGGGTGAGTTGTTTAGTGCAAGGATTTTCTAGAGTAAAACTGTACATTATAGGGGAAATGGGTGGAGAATTAGGTATCGATGAACTAATAAAGGGGAGGAGGATAAATTTGGAGGAACAAGTTTAACTTCTGTCGTGAGAATTTGAGAAGTGCAATCTTTGAATACAAAGATACAAGTCAGATTGTTTATATCATAAAATATTGATTCTATTTAGTTCAGTAATTTTCACCTGAAGATTAATAGAGTTTGTGAGTGGAGAAAACAGCCCGGTGACCCGAATCCTGTTTTTGTCTTTGGATATGCTTTGAGAAATTTTAAACCACTGAGTTCAATTTCCCTGCTTTAAATTTAGGTTACATCCTCAGGAGAGAAAGATCTTGTATACAATTACAGAGTTACCGGTGATTATCGTGGGTGGTTTTATTGGTGTGGGCTCGACACTACACCAGCCAGTTAGGAGAACGAGCTTGCTAGACGCGATCATTAACAATATTGAAACCTGTTTTGATAGCATCGAGAGTACTGAAATCAAGTAGCACCAGTGAACAAACTTGTAAATCGGTATTCTGTTCAGGCATATTAAAAGCCACTTACTAGCTGTCCGATACCTGTAATGTCAGTCTGAGAGCTCACTATGTGCAGAGCACTGTACTAAGCCTTCGGAAGAGTACAGTATAATAATACAATAGTTATTCCCTGCCCACAGTGAGCTTTATAGACTAGAAGGGACAAGCACTGATGAGTTTCTGCTTCTTATCAGGTTTTTCAGAATGTGAAAAGCAGAAATAGCAGTCCAAATTTCTGACCTCTCAGCTTTTCCTAAAAACAGGAAGCCCACTGAGGTAGTCTAATATCTTTCTCTCAGAGAGAATAGATTAGCAAAGGGAAAGAGAGACCTGGAAAGGAAGACAAGAGGCTCCAAAACCTTTTTGGGCCAGTACTTCATTGGTTCATTCGCTCGTATTTATTAAGTGCTTACTGTGTGCAGACCATTGTATTAAGCACTTGGGAAAGTGCAATACAACGATAAACACTGACAATCCTTGCCCACAACAAGCTCTCAGTCTCACAGTACGACATTGAGAGGCCAAAGATAAAAATTGAGAACTGAGGACAGATTGAGAAAAAGAAGGAGAAATGAAAAGTTAAAACTACAGAATGACAGGCTGTGGAGTCTAGAGGCAGAAGGCAAAGGGGATGAGGTAGGACTTAGCATCGGCTCTGACTCCATGGAGCCCAAGGGGGCAGTCACCTCCATCAGCTTGGCATTTTCCTCTTCCTCTCCTTCAAGAGTGTTGGATAGAACAGACAGCCAGAGGCAGACCAATTGCCCCTTTTTATTTATGGCATTTGCGAAGCACTTACTGTGTTCCAGGCACTGTACTAAGCACTGGGGTAGATAGAAGCTAATCAAGTCGGATACAGTCCCTGTCTCAAATGGTGCTCACAGCCTTAATCCCCATTTTACAGAGGAGGTAGTTGAGGCCCAGAGAAGTGAAATGACTTGCCATAGGACACGCAGCAGACAAATGACCAAGCCGGGATTAGAACCCAGGTCTCTCTGTCTCCCAGGCCTGTGCTCTATCACCTAGGCCGCACTGCTTCTTTTGAAGCTGAAAAGAGAGGTGGAGCAGAGATAATGGCATTCCAGATCCAGTGCAACTCTTTCTTGTCTAGTGCACTGGCTTCTGCTACCATCAGCAAGGATTCGGGACCCCGTGGGGTAGCTCCAGGCCTTGTGGGGTTCCCATCATCCTCACTGGGCTGTGAGACCAAGCCAATTTTGCTGTCACCCTTGACGCCCGGGGGGCAAACCATTCGAGACCATTGCTCCCCTTCGGTCCTCAACAGGATCACTCTTGGTGCCGTTGCTGGAAATGATGGCAGTGAGTGGCCAGCTTACTGGGCAAGGAGGGGACGCACAACTTTGCCGGGTGGCTCATCCCCCCGGACACCGGGGCTGGTGGGGAAGGTTTCGGCAGAAACTCCATAGGCCGTAGTAATAATGATGATGATGGTATTTGTTAAGCCCTTACTATGTGCCAACCACTGTTCTGAGCTCTAGGGTAGATACAAGGTAATCAGCTTGTCCCACTTGGGGCTCACAGTCTTCATCTCCATTTTGCAGATGAGGTAACTGAGGCACAGAGAAGTGAAGTGACTTGCCCAAAGTCACACAGCTGACAAGTGGCAGAGCGGTAATTAGAACCCACGGCCTCTGACTCCCAAGCCTGTGCTCTTTCCACTAAGCCATGCTGGCCAGGCACTGTCGTTGCAGTAGAAGGGCAGTTTCTCAAACTTTCGGGTCAGAAATTAAATTTGTCCCTCTTCCCCCCCAACCACACTCACACCCCAAGTTCACTTTCAGGCTTAAAATGAAAAATTGACCCTCCTGGGACGTAGGAAAGAGAAACAAAAGAACGTTAGTCAACCTGTAAAGGAAATGCTCCAGAATTTTAAGGAAAATAGAGCTACAAGAAATCGAGACCACATGAAGGTGGGCGAGAGGAAAGGGGAATGTTCTTGAATTTTAAATGGAAAATGCACTTAAACTTGAAAAGAAGTACTAGCTGAAATGATTGTGGGTGAAGTTCTATTATAGTTGAAAGTGTAAGGTAAATGTTTCTGAAAAACAATCTGGTATTACAAAATTGTCTTCTCTGTCCTGGATATAAGTTTAGTTCAGCTAATAAAGTACTAAAATATGTGATCTCTTTTTTCTTAAAGACAATAGAGAATGTAGCCGCATCGGTGCTTGGCAAGTCTGTTTTTGTTAATTGGCCCCACCTTGAAGAAGCCAGAGTCGTAGCTGTATCAGATGGAGAAACTAAGTAAGTGAGATGCCTACAAAGTTATTTTTCCGATGTATTCAGGTTTGTTGTGATTCCTGTTGTATTTAACTAGCCCATTGCCCACTTCAAATTTTAGTAGGAGTTTTTATCCAGTAGTACCAAATTATTCATGAGGAATAATTTGCTTGCATCAGAAAGAACTGTGGAAGAATTCTGCTAAATTCCAGGTGCTTATGTATGCCTTTGTCACCAAGAAAATAAATCGCCTTTCTAAATTCAAAGTCCTAAACTTTGTCATCCAAAAGTCAACGTTTTTGTAAGGCTTATTGAATCTGAACCAAGAATGTTTTTACTGTTCTCTTTTAAGGATTGCCTAGCTGCACAGACCACTCATTCGTCTCAGGAGGCAACATTTTCCTTTGGATTGTCACAACCACCTGCTAATTTTCCAATAGCTGTATCATCTAGGTAGTTAATATGTCCAAATCCTAGAACTTAGCAGGTACCCCTGCCTTAAGTATCCCAAGTTTAAGCTTCAGATTACTAAAAAAGTTGTTGTATTTGGTTATTCCAGAATACTAGTCACATTTTTGTCTTGCTGTGAATGTTTAACATTTTCAGTTACTTAGAAGGAATATCGAGTCTCCTAAAACACCTGGAGTTTATATGCCTTAGTATTATAGTGTATTGTGCAGTTTATTTCTCAGAGAAATTTTGAGAAAAATGCAAATATGCACTCTTAGACAAGGATTCTTTTCTTAAGCAATATTCTCACTATTTAGTTTTACCCCCAGTTAGCTGAAAAAAATGAAAAATGTGGTTTTCTGAATGAGGAAATCCATCAGTAAGGCTCTGAATTGGAAACCTCAAATAAGTGTTTCTTTGGGGTCCCATCTCTTTGGCTGCTAATACCACTGCAAGTAGAGAGCCGTTGCCATTGGACAAGAATGACTTCAGCAACAAAGAGCTAATTACAGAAAATCAAGCACTGTATCACCAACACTTCCTAGAATCCCGACAGAAGGCAGGCCGATTGCAGCCTACATGGTGACATTTAGATTGGGTTAAGGTTGCCGAGTTGTGGAATGCCAAGGATGGGAAGATCAGCATCAAGCCAGGGACTTCTGTGGGGTCACTAGACACACATGCCCTTACTGCCACACAGTCACAACTCAGTGACTGTGGCTCCACGCTGAAGAAAAGCGTGTTGCTCCATGCTGAAGAAAAGAGAATATAACAATATGGGAGCATGAGACCTTCATTTCAATTTTGGAGGATATAACCGTTTCAGTTGCAGGGGTAAAAAATGAGAAAACTCATGGCTGTAACAGCAGACTTGCTGACATTAGCACACAGAGGGATGTTTTCCTCAGATGTTCTTTCTAGGCTTTTCCTCAGTATGTGGGTCACCTTAGAAATACTGAGGGATTTTCAAGATGCCACCGTCACCTTGAACATTAAAAAGAAAGACAAGAAAACTGACTATAGAAGTGATTGCAGGAAGCCATTGCTCTTGGTTGCTCCTGTCGAAAACCTAACCGGTTCCTTCAGACGAGCTACTGGAGAATATTGTTAGCTATGGGCTCCGAGAATTGCAGTTTAATTTCAGAGCACAAGTGAGCACATCATCCAAGAATCGATATTATCGCGTCTATTGTCGTGTCTACCAACATTATTATTATTTTGGGCTCAGAGACAATGCAGGAATGTTGTACAATCGCAGGAGATCTGAACTTTGGCAGCTGCTAAACCAATTGGGTTGCACAGAGAAGTTCAAAAGGATCCTACCGCAGTAATATGTCCAGTTGTGTCAGAGTTGAAGGTGCTGGGTGTGATCCTTTGCCCGTCACCGAGCTAGGTTTATATCGAGAAGCCCAAGAGACCTAAAAAGTGACTTGTAGTGTGGACCCCTGGGAAACTTTTCCAAGTCGACCCATCTGTACTCTTGACTCTGCTCGGGAACCACACCCCCAAAAGACAGGCACGTGATTGTGATTGTGAACTGCTAAGTCCTGGGGATGGCCAGTGGAATCTCAGCAAACTTCCAGTCAAAGTACACAGGTTGGAAATAGGGGAGCAGTCAGAATGACAAACCTTCCCCTCCACCAACCAATGCAAGGTGAGAGGCAAGCAGCAGCATTGAGGTAGAGGCATGGCATAGTGATAGAGCACAGGTCTGGGAGTCAGACGGTCATGGGTTCTAATCCCAGCTCTGCCACTTGTCTGCCGTGTGACCTTGGGCAAGTCACTTCACTCCTCTGGGCCTCAGTTACCTCATCTGTAAAATGAGGATGGAGACTGTGAGCCCCACATGGGACAGAGACCGTGCACAACTTGATTTGCTTGTATCCAACCCAGCGCTAGAACAGTGCCTGGCACATAGTAAGTGTTGAACAAATACCATAAGTATTATTATGGAGAATCTCAGCCTAGGGATAAGAAGTCTCCACCACTTCTGCCTGCTTCCCTTCAGCTCAATTCCAAACTGCCTGGAGCCCTGACTCGTGGTTTCCAGAGGCTGTGGCAGCACAGAGCATCCGACTCCTTGGCGACATGACACCAGGAGTAGGTTCATCCCTCCTGCACTCTTGATCTCCTTCCTCCCTGCAATCACACGTTAGCGCATCCCCTGAATCAGAGGGCCACCCTTAACTGCCCCATGGCTCCTGGATGAAGTCAGCCCACATCTAAACAGAGAGGAACGGGACAAAAAGGAAAGGGTTCTCAATTTATCCAAAAATGTTTAGCAGTTTTCAAAGCAAGTGGGTATATTAATAAAGAATAACTACACATCATTTACCTTTTTTAATGGTATTCATTAAGCACTTACTCTGTGTCAAGCACTGGGGCTGATACACGTTTATCAAGTTGGACACGGTCCTTGCCCCACATGGGGCTCACAGTCTACCTGTCAGTTTTTCCCAGCAGTTTGCTCTCCTTTGGACTTATGTTGGAATAAAAGTCACATTCTCTTCCACTCCCTTGGCAATATCTTCTATTCAAGAAATGCAAGTGGCTACTTCCATGGTGGTTTCACAGATCACAGATAGAATTCATGGATGCAGTTAATCTAAAGGTGATGGTTTTATGTGATGTTGCTTTTTTTCTTTTTTTAAGGTTTTTCTTAGAAGAGCCCCAAGGAACACAGAAGCTTTACTTGGGAAAAACTGCTCCCCCAACTAAAGTGGTTCATATCGGTGATAAGGGACAGTCTATTTGGATAAAAGACATCCAGGGAATTTCCGAACAGTAAGTGTTAACCTTTGCACATGTGGCAATAATCTTTCAGTCATTCATTTATTAGTATTTACTGAGCACCTACTGTATGCAGAGCATTGTTCTAAGCATTCAGAATAAAAGTAAAAAAAAGTATGATCCAGTCCTTGCCATTAAGAAACTACAATTTAAAGTGGGAGGCAGACTCAAACAAATTGTATATCTATAGTGGGAAGCAAGAAGGGAAACAAAGATACAATTGATAACAGAAGAAATTTGGAAAAAAATATTTAAACATTTTAATGGGGAGACAAAAACGACTATATTTACAGCTAGAGAGGTCAAAAGTAAAGTGGGCATTTATACATTAGTGCATTGGGGGGAGGGGTGTATGTATCTGTAGATATAAATAGATGTGGACCTATATTTATCTGTGATATAGATATAAATAAGCTGTTGTTTTTAATAGAGTGAAAGAGATAGATATAGATCTATAGATATATATATAGATTTATATACACATAAATAAGCTGTTGTGTTTAATACAGTGCTCTGATGGGGCTTATGGGTTGAGGAGTTGGGGGTGGGAGAGAGGCCCAGAGGAGGAAATCCCCTGCACTCCCCAGTGTTTACCTCCGATCCCCCACCCAATTCCTATCCAAAATCCTCAAAACAGGTTGTATATGCCCACTGCCTTTCACTTTCTCTCTTCACTTTTTACTGTATTAGAAGTAACATTTATTCAGCACCCACTGGGTGCAGGACTCTGTAAAAAGTGGTCGGGGCACGCAAAATAAACAAGGGACATAATCTCTGCCCACAAGGACTGTACACTAATAGAGACAAATATATGAGTTTGTATAGAATAATCAAAATAAGTTTCCTCAGCTTCAATTCTATTGGTGTCATTTACAGGCCACACTCAGTATCAAATGGCAAGACGATCACGAAAAATGAAGTTCTGGGATGTAGTCAGTCTCTCAGCGTTGAAGCTATATGTTCCACTTAATACAGCTATGCTTGGTGGGACATGTGAGGAGAATGAGAGACATGTGAGGAGAATGAGAGACATGTGAGGATGTACATATAGCTGTTACATGGAGAGCTGAAATTGGGAAAACGAGAGCAAAGAGGACAAGGGAAAGGACACAGAAAAACAGCCTCAGTCAGTGATGCCTCCCAGCCGAAAATTGGGAATCAATTGCCGAGGATAGACCAGCGTGGCCACTGCCATTAAGAAAGGTGCAGTTCTTTTTGAGCGAAAGCTTTGTAACGAACGAAAGACGAGGGAAAAGAAAAAAGAGCACCAGGCCCTGCAGACATTAAACACATCACAATAACAGTGGATAGTCTTTTTCTGTGCCCAGTGTGTCCAGGACTTTGGGTCCCGCATTAATATTTTTAGTCACACATGCCCTAGTAGGTGAATTTCACCCTCACTGGTGTATTCTTCAGATATGAGGGACAACTATACCATCAGAATAAATAATCGAATGGACAGTTGAAAAATGTGTATACCTATGTGCCGAGGATTGGTATAAGTGAGTTACCTCAGTGCTAGAGATGACTGGGTTTATTTGACTTGAGGTGCTGAGAATTAATTGGAGCAGGCATATTGGATAGAAGAGGTGGGCTTTCTTGAGGGATTTGTTATGGTGGGATAGGGAAGAGAGAGAACTGCAATACATCAGATTTGGGGAAGGAAGAAATTACAAACTGGGAAAACTGCGTGAGGAGACAGGTGAGAGACGAGAACAATGTATTGTTAGAAGGTGAGTTTGAGAGGGAAAAAGAGTGAGTTGCAGAGTAACAGAGGAAGATAGCGGTTACGATCAAAGGAGGGAGCTGATGGAGAGTCTTGAAGCTAATTGAGGAGTTTTTACTTGATGCTGAGGAACATGGAGTTGTTGGGAGTGTTTCAAGCACTGGAGAGGCATGTGACAAATGACATTTCAAGACTGTCATTTGTATTAAGCACTGTACAATGCAGGTCCCTCTCTGAATTCCCTCTCAAGCCAACCTATTTACTCTGAATCATTCTTCCTCTCACCCACCTTCGACCCTGACTCATTCCCTTGCTCCTGTGGGGGACTTCCTCCCCCTTCAAAATTGCCACGTAACAGCTCTTCAGAGCCTTTCTGAAAGCCCATTTCCTCCATTTCTACTCACTTCTAAACACTTCTGCAGAAACCTAATTTCTCCTAAAAACCCCTAACTGTGGACCTGAATGGGGAGGGATTTTAGTGCAGAAGAAAAGGCATTTACCATGGTCAGATATGAGAGTCACAAGCCAGATAAAAGATGAAGAGTTATATTAGGAAGAAAGAATAGTGCAAAATGGGGCATACCAAGAGGAGAGAGAACAAATAGGCAAGATTCTTTCATTTGGTGAAGAGCCATAGACCTGGTGATTAGGAGTTTCTGTTTTATGCAAGGGTTTTGAAAATGAAATATGTTCTCATATAAGTAGGAAAGAGCAGATACTCCCCTAAATCAATGTGAGAGAGGTTGAAAAATTGGAAATGTCAGTTAAGGTGTCTTAGTGAGGTATGCTGAGAGGTGGGGCCAGGGTTAGGCAGTTCTAGAAATGTTGGTTATTGTTCAGGTTCCCCCTGCTCCCTTTCACTGAATCCAGAATATTGGATTTGCTCCACGCAGCTTTAGGGTAGAAAAATTGTTTGTTAAATGAAGATAAATGTGTCATAAAGCTGACTGTATTTCCATCAGAAAAAGTTGCGGGGTTTAAGGGCCACTAAAATCTTACATAATTGGGCAAGAAATCATTGTCTTGAAATTTCTCTAGGTTTTTCCTGGTAATTTATTATCCTGGGCTTTCAAAGGCAGTGCTGGTAAGGTGGCCAAAGATAGAGGCCCCATCAGTTTTCTTTGCTCACTCATCAAGTGCATGAGATTAGAATTTCATCATGCAACTGAAATGTTTTGACTGATTTTTCCTGCAAGAAATAAATAGTAATAATGATGATGGCATTTAAGTGCTTACTATGTGCCAAGCACAGTTCTAAGCACTGGGGTAGATACAAGGTAATCAGGTTGTCCCATGTGGGGTTCACAGTGTTAATCCCCATTTTACAGATGAGGTAACTGAGGCACAGAGAATAATAATAATAACGATGGTATTTGTTAAGCGCTTACTATGTGCAAAGTACTGTTCTAAGCACTGGGGGATGGATACAAGGTGATCAGGTTGTCCCACGTGGGGCTCACAGTCTTAATCACCATTTTCAAGATGAGGTAACTGAGGCACAGAGAATTTAAGTGACCTGCCCAAAGTCACACAGCTGACAGGCAGCGGAGCCAGGATTAGAACCCAAGACCTCTGACTCCCAAGCCCGTGCTCTTCCACTGAGCCACGCTGCTTTTCATAATGTTGGTATTCATTAAGCGCTTACTATGTGCCAATCACTGTTCTAAGCACTGGGGTAGATAAAAGGTCATCAGGTTGTGCCACGTGGGGCTCACAGTCTTCGTCCCCGTTTTCCAGATGAGGGAACTGAGGCCCAGTGAAGTGACTTGCCCAAAGTCACACAGCTGACAAGTGGCAGAGGCGGGATTAGAACCCGTGACCTCTGATGCCCAAGCCCGGGCTCTTTCCACTCAGCCATGCTGCTTCGGAGACTCAGTGTAAGGGGATTAACAGCTATCTCTTTTTTGCAGCAGTGAGTACCTTAAGAGACAGAGATCAAGTCTAATTCCCATCTATGTGTTCTTTCTCAACTTTCGTTACAGTGCTCTGCACACGTTAAGTGGTTAATAAATAGTATTGCTACCACCACGCCGCTGCCACTATTCTTCTCTGCTATTAAATACTCCTACACAAATGCAGGAGTTTCCTCCTAACCATTATCTTCCTGCTCTCCAGGGAGGAGAAGTAAGGGAGAGAGCAGCAGTTGCTGATTGAGTCTTCTTCCTGCCTTCCTCTCTCTGCCTCCTCCCCCTTGCTAGATGCAGCAGTTTCTTCCTCCTCCCCTCAGACATACTCTTTCCTCCTTTTCCTAGACCACATTAAACATTCAAGATAATTGTAAGAGAGGATGGTATTTGACTTTTTTTCCCCCACAACCCGATTGTAAGAGAGGATGGTATTTAAGACATTTTCCCCCCCGTGCTGATTTTATGCTTTTGGGATCTGCTCCTCTCTAAACCAGAGGCATTTTGTAAGGAGACTGGTAGTGGATGTAAAGTATTTTAAGCTTTTTCAGGCGGCAGTTACATGAATGGTTGTTCTCACAACATCCTTGTAGATAGCCAGGCCTCCGCAGAAAATCAGTACCACGAAAAAGTCAGCTGTTCCCTGTTCTCTTGTTTAACCTTTGCTTGTTCGTTTAATGGGACTGAAGGAGTAAAAAGAGCAGAAGATAGGACGGATGAACACCTGATAGAGCACAGGCCTGGAACTGAGAAGGTCATGAGTTCTAATCCCAGCTCCGCCACTTGTCTGCTCTGTGACCTTGGGCAAGTCACTCACATGTCTGTGCCTCAGTGACCTCATCTGTAAAATGGGGATTGAGACTCTGAGCCCCACATGGGACAAGGGACTGTATCCAACCCGATTTGCTTGTATTTACCCTAGTACAGTGTCTGGCACATTGTAAGTGCTTAACAAATACCATTATATTTATTATTACTCCTGGCTTATCCTCATACCCACGGTTCTCTGTTCATTTCCTTTTAGCTACCAGAGGAGAAAAGGAATAATAATAAATGAAACTTCTGTAGTTGTGTATGCTCAGTTGCTAACTGGTCGGAAATATCAAATAAGTCAAAATGGTGAAGTTCATCTGGAGAAACAATGGTCAAAGCAAGTCCTTCCTTTTGTTTATCAAACTATTGTTAAGGTAAGGCTTCCAGGACCTTCATTCCTTAATTAAGGCATGGCGTGTTTTCTATATAATGAAAGATGAGTGCTGCTAATGGGAATATGTATTAAAACCCAATAGAAAAAGAATTCAACAATTTTAATGCAGAGATGAATTACTGTATTCATTTCAAGTAGTTTATATTTTCCTAAACATAAAGTTTCTACCTGTTAATTTACCATTTGGTTAAGATTCACTGAGGAAATTGACATCAAAGAAACAGTTTACTTGTTTGCCAATAAACTCAACACTTGGTAACTAGAGAAATGGGTGATGGAGAGCTTAAGAGCCTGTGATGGTTTCTTGGCTGTTCAAAACCAGAATTCCTATCCCACATATGTTTGAGTTTGGTAAATAAAATGATCCTGTCAGACTTTGGTGGGAAGAGGATAAAGGGAGTTCCAGTGGAATCTTTCGAAAGTGCGGTGATAAACTATGAAACCTTTTTTTCATCTTTTTGTTCTGGGTAGGATATCAGTGCGTTTGATTCTCGTTTCTCCAAAATCAAAACCTTGGATGACCTGTTTCCCCTTAGAAGCACAGTCTTCATGTTGGGTTCTTCCTACTATGGCTGCTCAGGAGAAGTGAGTTTAGTTTCTATCTTTTTTTTTTTCTGCTTTGGAGTTTAGAAACTGATGTTCCGTTTTCAAAACAAAGTACAAGCCGTTTAGAGTAAATAGCTGTTTTTTCCTTTAAGGTTCAGGATTCAGGCGATGTTATCTCAGAAGGAAGGATTCGGGTGGTTTTCAACATTCCATGGGAGCCCCATCTTGATGCCTTAATTCAGAACCAGCATGTGAGTATGACGTTTTGCCTTTTACCTTTTCCCCAAGGGACACATGTTCATTCATAACACATTTCAGTCCGAAGTCTCCACCAGATGTCTGTGTGTGGTTTATACCACACCCCGATACCCGCCCTCACCACCCCAGACATATTGAGCAATTAAAATGTCACCATTTTCACACAAGTTTTTCGTGTAGTCTGGCTTCTTGTTAGATCCTGAAAAACCCCTGTGCTAACATCTGAAGAACATTTAGCTCCTAATTTTGCACTTCATTACCCACTTTGACCACCCATGGTATATTTTCATCAAACTAATGGGTTGGGGAATGTCTTCCCCTTCCCAAGTTAATTGACCTGTTAGCCCAGGCCCCAAATTGGCTCCTAAGACTCTCCAAAGTTCTGCCTAATAGGCTTGCTCCTGTGTATTGAAGAGGTCTCTAGACAGGTGCACAGAGGCTGAGGAGCCATGGGGTAGGGTCTTCAGAATTATCACTGTAATCAAACAGCCTAAGAGATATGACCTCAGGGGCCTGTTTGGAATCTTTCTAGGTAATTGGTATATTTACTCAATGATTTGGTTGCTTTTGTAAGAGATACAGAGAGTTTAGAAAGCTGATTCACACTCCCCCACCCTGCAAGCAGAGCAGATGTCCAGAATGCTGGCTGGAACTTGCAGAGTTGAGACTTCAGGAGATAGCAATGAAGCAGCAAGATTTAGGGGCAAGGAATAGGTGCTGCTGCTCCCTGTCACTTGGGGAAATGGGACAGTTTCACCAGTCAAATCTCCAGGCAACTGCCCAAGGGTCTTCAAAATACTCCGGTCCTGCTAACGCCTCTGTTGGGAACCTCTTATTCCTTCTTGCTAGGTGGGAGGAAGGGAGCTACCATGCCCTGGTTCCAGTACAGGTAGCTCTATTTACATTTGCAGAATGCGGGCCCCCAGAGTAGAGACAAAATCACCCACAACAGCAAAAATGGTTGATCTTGCTGGTTTTGAGGGTTGCGTCCAGTTTGTATTTGTGGGGAGAGTGGAGTAGAGTAAAATTAAGGGATTGGAGGAACTCCTATTATAGGAGGAGGGAGATGTGGCCCAAAAGCTTTGAATAGAGGGGTGGGTGAAAAAGTGACTCAAGCTCGCAGTCGCCCCGACCAAGTCAGCCTTTTCCCCAGTATTTCTAAGTCTTCCCCCACCACAGCCAGGAGGAGCATTCTGCACACCATTTGCACCATGGCCTCTCAGCTGGCCCTAAGGGTCCCACTCCTTGGCAAACCCCGCTGAATGTGATGAGAGACTTTGCAAGAGCTGTGCTATCAACCATGGCTCTTGGGCCAGAGTGCCTTGGTTCAGCACTGGGACTGGGAATTCAAACCCCTGACCGGGAACATGAAGTTTGGGTATGTGGTTTCAATGGGAAAATTCAGAATGGTGGATTCCACCTCATGCCTTGTGCCCTGGCCAGGAACTGAGGAAGGCCCAGTGTCTGGGAAAGGAAACCTTGTGTAGGCTGGGTAATCTTCAGAAACCATTTTGGCAATTCTGCTATTCGTACCTTGACTTGGCCGAATTCCTTCAAAGCTACGATTACAATGCTCCTGGGCCTTTCTTGCGAAGGGCACCAGGGATTCTCCCACATCCATTTTGCGGGGTGGGGCCTCGTCGCCTCATAGCCAGCTGATTTCCTTTTGACCCACTTTTGAGAAGTATCCAAAAACATTTTAGGCAGAAAAATTCTGCATGTAGAAACTCGAAAAGCTGATTTGGGCTAATTACTATGAAGAATCCTGTTGTAGCCACAGTCATTGTAATTGGTGAAGTCCTAAATCATCTCTTTTTAAGTGAAAGCAGAAACTAAAGGTAAGGGAACAAAATTAAGCACTTATTTGCTCCTATCCTGCAGTGTAATTATATTTTTGTTTTTATATTTAAAGAAATATTCTATAAAGTACAATCCTGGATACGTTTTGGCCAGTCGTCTTGGAGTGAGTGGATACCTTGTTTCAAGGTTTACGGGAAGTATTTTTATTGGAAGAGGATCTAGGAGAAAGTAAGTTTGCTTTAGATAGCTAGTCAATGCTTAAAATGGCAGGAAACTGCACCGGTACCAAAGTAGTTGGTCTATTTCTCTTTTTTGCCTTAATTTTTTCACCTCTTAAAATTGTGGCTAAAATTCTGAAAGCTTTTTCATTTAGTTAGTTACACCACATCAAACGCCATAAACATTTGAAAGGCCCAGTGATTCGTGGCTATAAAGAACAGGTTAATGATTGAACCTTGAAAAAAGGTATCAATAAATGAATACAAGGGGTGAAAATCCCAAATATATTTTGTTCCCTTTCTTGTTTTTAGTGAAGTGATCCATATTCTTTTTCTCCTCCTTCCCTCCCCATCATACCTCCAACTACTTCTGTAGTAATCACGTGAAAACTACGGGTAGTATATGAGTTAAAGCAAAATGTCATCTCTTAAATTGGAAACAAATCTATTGTTTTAAAATATTAGCCAGATGAAACCCAACTGACTTTTTTATGCTGTTTTGCAGCCCTCATGGAGATCACAAAGCAAATGTGGGCTTGAATCTGAAATTCAATAAAAAGAATGAAGAGGTCCCCGGCTACACAAAGAAGGTTGGAAACGAATGGACATATTCCTCTGCAGTTGAACAGCTTCTTGCTGAATATTTTGAGAGGTGAGCCTAAAAAGAACCAATAGATGTTCTCATTATGGCCGGATTTAAATGGCTGAAGGGATTCATTTGTTTTGTTTTATTTGATCTTAGTTCTCAGAAAAAAGCTCATTTTTTTTTTTTAATAAAACATGTTCAGTGTGTGAAAACTGCAAACATTAAGAAAGATTGAGAACAAAGGCCAATATGGAAAGGAAAAAATGAGTCAGAATATTCTTAAATTGCCATTTAAGAATTGTCAGGATTGGGTTAATCCTGAGAATTTAGGACAATTCAGATAGGATCGTAAAACAATCCTCCCTTGACCCCTCCATTTCTTGCCCCATCTCCATCCTGCCTTTCCTCTCAAAACTGCTTGAGTGAGTTTGACCCACTGTTGAAAGAGGCCTGGCTTAATTGGAAGAGTCCAGGTCAGGGACTCAGAGGACCTGGGTTCTAATCCCTGCTCTGCTACTTGTCTGCTCTGTGACTTTAGGTAAGTCACTTTACTTCTCTGTGCCTCAGTTTCCTCATCTGTAAATAGGAATAAAATACTCCCTCTAGACTGCAAACCCCTTGAGGTTAGGGAACAAATCTTCCAAATCTGTTGTATTGCAGTCTCCCAAGGTAGCTTACTACATACAGTGCTCTGAATAAGTGCTCAATAAATAATAATAATGGCATTTAAGTGCTTACTAAGTGCCAAACACAGTTCTAAGCGCTGATTGATTGAGAACTCTATCCAGAAGTTTTTTATTTAGAAAAATTCTGTATTGCAAACTCAAAAAATTTGTTTGGGCTAATTACTATTAAGAATAATAATAATGGTGGTATTTGTTGAGCGCTTACTATGTGCAAAGCACTGTCCTAAGCACTGGGGGGGATACAAGGTGACCAGGTTGCCCCACATGGGGCTCACAGTTTTAATCCCCATTTTACAGATGAGGTAACTGAGGCCCAGAGAAGTTAAGTGACTTGCCCAAAGTCACAAAGCTGACAAGCAGTGGAGCCAGGATTAGAACCCATGACCTCTGACTCCCAAGCCCGGGCACTTTCCACTGAACAATTGTAACCACAGTCATTGTAAGTGGTGAAGTCCTAAATCATCTATTTTTAAATGAAAGCATAAATTAAAGGTAAAGGAACAGAATTGAGCGCTTTTGTACGCCTATTCTGCAGGGCTTAGAGCTGGTGTAGTTTTTAGTAATATCTTCTGGTCTTTTCGAGCATGTTTTTTATGCTTCAGAAGAGTAATTCTGTTCTTAGTTTATGTGAAGAATTAGTTTATAGCCCATATCAAGGACACAAAACAGTGTTTCTGTACCATTGTTCCAAGTATATAAGAAAACAAAGCCTTGTTGTTGATCAAAGAAGCTTTTAAAGTCTGAATAAGAATCCAGTGTGCTAATCCAGTGTGCACGGGAAGCAGCGTGGCCTAGTGGATAGAGCATGGGCCTAGGAGTCAGAAGGATCTGGATTCTAATTCCGACTTGGCCACTTCTTTGCTGTGTAACCTTGGGCAAGTCACTTCGCTTCTTGGGGCCTCAGTTCCCCATCTGTAAAATGGAGATTAAGACTGTGAGCCCCATGTGGGTCGTGGACTGCGTCCAACCTGATTTGCTTGTATATAGCCCAGGTCTTAGTACAGTGCCTGTCACTGTATGCACTTATCAGATACTATTATTATTATTATTGTTGTTGTTATGTAGATGAGCTTGATGACCAACGCTGCAGGGATGAATCCAAACTTGGCATCATTCCTCTGTAGGGTTCCCCCAGCAGCAACCTCTCTTCCCAACAGGGCCCTCAAAATGGGCTAGGTAAGAAAGGATATGGTGAGCCTGTTCTCTAGAATTCCCAGGTTAAGGCATGCCCCCTCTGAGCAAGGTGCCTAGGGCTCTCTAGAAACACAAAATGTCCATGAAGTTTTAATTTTCTGGCATAATTTTAAATCAGCATCCTCACCATAAGTAATTCCTTTAATACAACTTCTGCATTTAGCTTTCTAGGATTTTTTTTTTCCTGGCAGAAAAACATTTCCTTACAGGTTGACCCATTTTCTTTTATTGCAGGCATTTATAGAGCAATTATAGTGTGCCTGAATTATATCGAGTGCTAGGATAAAATACAAGATCAGTGGAGGCCCAGAGCCTACAAGGATGTAAATCAGACACATTCAAAAGCATAATCCAAGCCACTTAAAATTTAACAGCCCAAAAGGAACATAAAACTCTTACTAGGAAAATAAACAGATTAAAGAGCTTGGAGGGGAAGCCCTCAGGTACTTCCCCATTGGTGACAATCTGCCACAACCTAACCAGTATCATAAAAGTTATTGGAAAGATTCCCGTCCGTTCCTTCCTGTGTGGGAAGAGGGGGCTGCATTCCCAGGATGTCTGGCAATAAGAGGAAGACCGGTCGGAGGGTTGGTTAACTTGGCAAAGCCCCTCTAGACTGGAACTGTGCCAGAGGTAGCGTGGCCTAGTGGATAGACCATGGGCCTAGGAGTCAGAACGACCTGTGTTCCAATCCCACCTGCACCACTTGTCTTGCATGGCTCGATGGAAAGAGCCCAGGCTGTGGAGTCAGAGGTCATGGGTTCGAATTCCAGCTCCACCACTTGGCAGCTGTGTGACTGTGGGCAAGTCACTTCACTTCTCTGTGCCTCAGTTACCTCATCTGTAAAATGGGGATGAAGACTGCGAGCCTCACGTGGGACAACCTGATGACCCTGTATCTACCCCAGCGCTTAGAACAGTGCTCTGCACATAGTAAGCGCTTAGCAAATATCAACATTATTATTATTATTGTCTGCTCTGTGATCTTGGGCAAGTAACTTCATTTTTGTGTGCCTCAGTTCCCTCTCCGGAAAAATGGGGATTGACTGTGAGGCTCTTGTGGGCCGTGGACTGTGTCCAACCTGATGAGGTTTAATCTAACCCAGTGCCAAATACAGTGCCTGGCACACAGAGCTTAGCAAACACAATTAAAAAATGAACAAAAAACTCTTTGCAGACAGGGATCATATCTACCAACTCTATTGTGTTATACTCTCCCAGCCACTTAGTATAGTGCTCTGGAAGCAGTGTGCGTTCAATAAGTACCATTGGTAGCATGGCTCAGTGGAAAGAGCATGGGCTTAGCAGTCAGAGGTCGTGGGTTCGAATTCCGGCCCACCACTTGTCAGCTGTGTGACTGTGGGCAAGTCACTTAAATTGTCTGTGCCTCAGTCCCTCATCTGTAAAATGGCGATTAAGACTGTGAGCCTCACATGGGACAACCTGATTACCCTGTATCTACCCCAGCACTTAGAACAGTGCTGTGCACATAGTAAGCACTTAACAAATACCAACATTGTTATTGATTGATATTAGCATTTTCAGGGATTGTATTCAGTAGTTTAGTGCTCACACTGACTTGTTTCTCAAAGCGTGTTTTCAGTCTCCAAAACATTTGAATAATAATAATTGTAACATTTGTAAAACCAGTGACTATGGGCCGAACACTGTACTAAACCCTGGGATAGATAGAAAATAATTAGTTGGAGACAGTCCTTGGCCCACATGGAGCTCACAGTCTAAGCGGGAAGAAGAAGAGGTATAAATCACTCAGTACCCTCTGCCAGTCCTCTAATGCAATAGATATTTAACTCTACTGCAGCTTCTGCCTCCCAGGAACTATTGTTATGTGAGGAGTATCGTGAGAGAGGAATCAATTACTTATTGCGGGCGAAGAATGTGTCTGTTATAGTGTTTTACTGTACTTGCCCTTGCACTCAGTACAGTGTTCTGCACACAGTAAGCTTTCATTAAATATGATTGACTATTGCACTTTTTAATTTTTGTAGGGTCCCAGAACTATTTAGTTTTGTATCGAAAAATGGCCGAGAAGATGTGTTTTATGAAGATGACATTTGGCCTGGGGAAAATGAGAACGGGTGAGTAGTTGAGGGTTCCTATAGGACATAAGCGGCACCTATTCATTACACTGTTGATTATCATCCTGTTTCAAAGTCTCATGTGTTTTGATAGATATATTTTTTCAAAACATATGTACATCCATAATAAAATTGAAGACAGATACGTAAAAGCTGAAGTTATATTTTCATGTATGACTTGGGATAAATTTCAAAAATCAGAAACCTGAAATAGCTGATTGTTTAATAAAGCCTTGCACTTTACCTAGAAACTTCTCATAGCTCAACTCAGTGGCCCCTGCTATTGAAAAGTTAATACCAAGGTCTCTCCACCTTTTCAAGTCATCAGAATTGTTGGTTTAGTTTTAGTATGACCAGGGTGATGGGATCGTTTTTCATTTATCATCTTGAGTGAACATTTTAAGTGATTTTTGTGCTGTTGGTTTTGGTGCTAAAACAGGAGGCTTGTAGGTTTTTCTTGGATATATACTTAACCCCCAAATTCAATTTAAAGATTTATTTTACATAAGAATTTGAGATTTGTAAGGCTTCAGAAATTTTGATTGGAATGGAAAGAAAATCATTAATTATGTTTTAATATAGTGCTGAGAAAGTTCAAGAAATTGTTACCTGGCTAAAGACTCATCCTGTGAGCACTTTGTCTCGTTCATCTTGTGATTTGCAAATTCTGGATGCAGCTATTGTTGAGAAAATAGAAGAAGAAGTAGAGAAGTGCAAGGTACAGATTTTTGTCCACTGGGAGTATCGGTGTGGCTTTGAATATACCTACCCCCAAAAGCTGTTTTCCTTAACCTTTCGAATGCGTTGTTTGTAAATAGAGGCACATTTTCCCAAAGGCATTATTTTACATGGCAACTAACCCTGGACTTTCTGGACGGACAAATTTTCACAGTGAAAGCAGATAAGCATCTGCATCATTCACACAATGAATAGGGATTTACAATTAGCTTTTGTTTTTGTGAAATGAAAGCTTTGTTTTTAATATGTTAATAAACAAAGAATTATTTACACATTAAAATAAATAGAGCCTATAGCAAGAGATTACTTTAAGGAGAGATTGCCAATCTGGGTTCTGTGGGAGAAAGTATAGGAAAATAACTGCTACGAGAGCACAAATTAGATGCTCAAAAATGAATAGATTGTTAGGGAAAGGAGAAGAAAAGATAGGAGACTTTATTGTCAATACTCGTGTGTGATTAGTCCTAGTAAAACTTTCTTTTAATAATAGAGCTGTCGGTTCTATACAAGACACATTTCTTGTTGGTTCAGTAAAATTCATGTTAGCCAAATTAATATAATCTGAAATTAATAGACTGGTTTGCAGAAAGATACTTTAATAACTGTCCACTGTAACATAGCAATAATAACAATAATGATTATATATAAGTGCTTACCTGAGAGTCAAAGTACCTGGTTTCTAATCTGACTCCCTGTTGTGTTACCATGGGAGAATCACTTAACTTCTCTGGCCTCAATTTCCTCATTTGTAGAATGGGGATTTAGTACCTGTTCTACCTACTCCTTGGACTGTGAGCCCCATGTGGAGAGAAGCAGCGTGGCTCAGTGGAAAGAGCCCAGGCTTGGGAGTCAGAGATCATGGGTTCTAATCCCGGCTCCACCGCTTGTTAACTGTGTGACTTTGGGCAAGTCACTTAACTTCTCTGGGCCTCAAATTAATAATGTTGGTATTTGTTAAGCGCTTACTATGTGCCGAGCACTGTTCTAAGCGCTGGGGTAGACACAGGGGAATGAGGTTGTCCCACGTGGGGCTCACAGTCTTAATCCCCATTTTACAGATGAGGTAACTGAGGCACCGAGAAGTTAAGTGACTTGCCCAAAGTCACACAGCTGACAAGTGGTAGAGCCGGGGTTCGAACCCATGACCTCTGACTCCAAAGCTCGTGCTCTTTCCAGTAAGCCACGCTGCTTCTCTGTAAAATGGGGATGAAGACTGTGAGCCCCACGTGGGACAACCTGATCACCTTGTATCCCCCCAGTGCTTAGAACAGTGCTTTGCACATAGTAAGCGCTTAACAAATACCAACATTATTATTATGTGCTAGAGGGACTCCAACCTGAGTGTACTTGGTACAGTACATAGTAAGTGCTTAAATACTAAAATCAGATGCAAAGCACGTACTAAGTGCTGGAGTAAATACAAGGTAATCAGAAAGGAAACCATCCCTAATCCTCATGGTGCTCACAGTCTAGGAGAGAGAACAGGTAATTCATTCCCATTTTACAGATGAGGAAACTAAGGCACAGAGAAGTTAAAGTGATTTGTCCAAGGTCACCCAAGGCAAGAGGGAGGACCAGGACTAGATGAGAACTCAAGTCATCTGACTTTGAAGCCCATGCTCTTTTCATTAGGCCATGCTGCATCAGTATTATTAGCGATAATCATGAGTTATTTGTAACCAAAATTTTTGATGAAACTCATATCACTTGTGTGAAAATTAATTTTTCAATATAAACTAGCCGCAGAGGAAGAGCAAATCAGGGTTCCTATGGGACGTAAGCAACACTTATTCATTGCACTGCTGAATATCATACTGTTTCAAAGTCTAATGTGTTTTGACATATATATTTCCAAAACATAATAAACATCCATAATAAAATTCAAGACGATAAGTAAAAACTGAAGTTATATTTTCATGTGTGACTTGGGATAAATTTCAAAAATCAGAATCGCTAAATAGCTGATCGTTTAGTAAAGCTTTGCAGTTTACCTAGAAACTTTCCAGATAGTAAATGACACCTTATATGATTCCTTGTTGCTTAAGTCACATTTCCTGTTTTCTTGTTTATCTAAGCAAATTTACATCACCAGAAAGTATGTGATACGAGTGCATTGGCCCGGACAGGGTGGTTTAAAAGCAAATTGAATAGGCTCCTGCCCTTAAGGAACTTCCAGTCTAAAAACTGGAGGTTCATCATTTCCAAATTATCCCTTATGGAAGGAAATGATTTTGAAAGCAGCAATTCCCATAAATTCCTGAAATGATCTTTTAGGTAGAGATAGTTATCTGGCCTGAAAGAGGTCATAGTTATCCAAAAGGTTGTAGTCTGAGAAGCTTATGGTGTAAAAAGAGAATAACTGAGCCATTTATTGAAAAACAAATGTAAAAACTGACGTTTCCTACTTTTAACTGCATAAAATAGTATAAGGTGGAGAGGTAAGAGAGAATGAAAACGTCTGCAGTAATTTCTGAACAAAGATGCTTCTTTCATCTGTACTTGGATGTAATACCTGTATGCATAACATACTTTAAGTGTGATGTAAATGACAGGAAATCCATGATTATCCCCTTTGATTAGTATTAGGTCAGTGAACTTTAGTTCTCATCTTCCTTAGGCCAGTACTTTGTAATCCATTCCAGTGAGCCACCTGTGAGTTTTGGGGTGTATATTGTATCTGTGTGCGGGTAGAACAGCTTTTTCAAGTGAGTCGTTCTTTCATTTGAAATTAGGCCCACCATTTACCTGGCAATCAGAAGTCTGGGATTATTAAATAACTAACACCTTTGAATGTTAAGGAGAAGAAATTTGGGGCTGCCTTAGATTTCATGATTAAATGAAAGGATTAAATTTGTGATATGCAGTTCATACAGAACTTGTGACCTTTTTATATGATTTTGTCTACCGTGTTTTTTTTTACTCAAATTTAAGTGTAAATTTTTACTTAAATTCATCTATGTTTGAGGGTCTGTAGTCTACATACATGTTCTTTAGAATTGGTTCTTTAGAACTGTATTGCGTTTAATAGTATTGAGCACCCAAGGTAAGATGGAGGCAAGTTAATGGAAAGCCTTGAAGATGATGCTGAAGAGTTTTGATGCATAGAGACACAGGGAGCCGCCAAGGCTTTTGAGGAGTGCAGAGATGTGGGCCAAGCAACATTTCAAGAATTTTGGGGAGAATCTTATCATTTTACTTAGGAGAACGTAGAATAAACTTGTCATCTTTAAGGCACTCGAGCGACTACCCCCTCCTACCTTACTGTGCTAATCTCCTACCACCCCGCCCACTCCCTTCACTCCTCTAACACCAACCCTCAAACCTGGAACTCGGCCAACTTTCTTATCACCTTCAAAACCCTATTAAAATCACACCTCTTTCAAGAGGCCTTCCCGGACTAGGCCCTCTTTTTGCTTCTATTCGTCCTCCCTTCAGCATCACCAATACACTTGATCCATATCCTGTAAGCACTTGCAATTCATCTCACCTGCTCCACACAATTTATGAACCTATCCCTCTACTCCCTCATTTCTCCATCTCTAATTTATTTTAATGTCTATCTGTCTCCAACCGCCCCCAAACTCTAACTCCTTGTGAGCAGGGAACATGTCTCACAATTCTGCTGAATTGTTTTCTCCCAAGCACTTAGTACAGTGCTTGGCACACAGTACGCGCTCAGTGAATACCACTCATAGGTTGATTGGTTGATGATAAAATGAGTTGCCTCTAAAGATCTTTGCCCTCTTAATTAAAGTATTTAAAATTAGTGATGCAGTTCGTGAAATCTAGGAATTTTAATGAAAGCCTATTTTTTTCCACCCCTCAGCAACGAAAAAGTAATAAGAAGGTTCGCGTCACAGTGAAGCCTCATTTACTATACAGGGTGAGTCTTTTGTTGAAATGTACAAAATCAGCCTGCGTATATTATTAGAAAGTTAATCAGATATCGATTTCTATGGTTCAGTTCTTTTATACTTAAGGGGAGTCATGGCGTTTGGTGTGATTATTTAAACTTCTTCTCCCAGCCGTTGGAACAGCAGCACGGAGTCATTCCTGATAGAGATGCAGAATTCCGTCTTTTTGACCGCGTCGTAAATGTGAGAGAGAACTTTTCGGTTCCCGTTGGCCTCCGAGGCACCATCATAGGGATTAAAGGAGGTAAAATTTACTTATACCCATCATGGTCTTAACAGAGCACAAAGGATAAATATAGCCATCACTTTAGTAACTGCACGGTTACTTCGAAAACTCTTGTTTCCTTTGTGTATACAAATAAACAACTGTGTCAAAATTGGAAAAGGCGGAGAATGAAGAAGAAGAACTCATATTCCATTTCTCCCACCTCTGTAGACTGTTAGCTCCATATGGGGCGGGATCTGAGTTTGACCTGATTATCCGATACGTATCTTGTATCTATTTCAGCAAAGTGCTCGGCACATGGTAAATGCTTTCCAAATACAACAGTTTTCCAAGAGCAGTCCTATGTGGTTCGAGAAGGAGAAATAGCCCTTCCTCCCACTTGATCTTTCCAAGGAAGAAAATGTAGGTGTTGTACATTTTTGACAGTGCTCTTAATTGATCCAGTCTACTGCCACTTTATTAATTCAACCCTTCTCTCTTCACCCCTCAACACTGTGATTCAGTAGAAGGCACAAAGCTGGAAAAGGGGCCTCCTGATTGAATCAACTCTAAAGTTTGTAAAAGACTGCACTGAGCATTGGAGAAAGCTCATCAAAGTGTTTACTACTTCTGCTTCTCCCACTGTTTACTTTTCTGCAGCTAGTAGAGAAGCAGATGTGCTCTTTGAAGTATTATTTGATGAAGAATTCCATGGAGGTTTAACAATAAGGTTTGTTTCCTCTTTTGATCATTTTTCCCTTGTTTATGTGAATTTGGCTGTGTTTCTATATCTGGCTGCTGATTTTGGATGAAGCATTTTGGATGCTTCATTGAAAAATTAATCATTAGCTTGACTTTTACTTTTCTTTTTTTGTAATTTTGACAATAGTATGTTTAATATTAAAATAGGCTTTTTTGTTTTTCAATTTGTTAGTCTGTGCTACCTGTCGTCTTGGTTACATCACAAGTGGTTGCTTTGGGGACAGTCAGGACGCCACACATTAGAACCTAGAGAAGAGAAATTTAGGATGAAGTAGAATCATCTCTGAAGAATGTTTCCAGAAACTCCCTAAGGAATTAGTAGAGCTATGTCCATTGTTAGTGAGAATTAGATATTGCACAATGCCTTCTGTTATCCACTGTTTTTGAAGAAAGGATTTATGAAGCTTGGAGTTTTTTGGCTATTTCTTAATAGGACAAGCAAATTCCGCATAAGAGTTTGCACAGATTTGGACAGTATAACCCATTACGTTGAGAGAGAGAATGGTAGCCAGGACACTGAGCTCGTTTTACAACTGAGGAGTTAACTTTCAACTGTAAACAATGCCATAGTGGGCTAAAGCCAGTGTTCTCTTCATCCCGGGTCCTGAGTCCAGCAACCGACCACTTGGAAGAACTGTTTGATGATTAACCATCTCCCCTCAACCCTGAGTAGATCAGAATGTCAATTCTCGGCTTTCTGCTTGATAGACTGAATCATATCTCAGTTGATCCTTATAGAGGTTTCTCGTTATTTCTGTTTGCCTTCACTTTCCTTCTCTGGGCTTTCTCTACCTCTCTACATCCTTCCTTAGATGTGGCAACTAGAACTGCGAAAAGCATTACTAATTGGGGGGATGGTCTTTTTTTTGTTGTTGTTGCTATGTAGCAGTCCTGTTTTGTTGTTTGTTTTCCTTGCCCATCTTGGTGGCGCCTTGTTGAAATATATTTTCCCAGCCATAGTGATGGTCTCTATGAAGTTCATTGAATTGTTCCTTTGGTAAGAGTATTGGCTTCACTTACTGGATTTTCCTTCATTTTGGGGAATATTTGAGCTAAGATTGGGCATTTGCTGGTTCCAAGAGAAGAGGCTGATAAATTAAAGTGAAACTTCTTTTGGGCAGCGGACTCTGTTATTTTGTATTTTCCAAGCACCTGGTTCCTTGTACCTCACCAAGTGGGCTCTCAGTAAGGGAGGTGCTACTATCTACTACTATAGCAATTTGTTTGCTTACGTTCATTAGTCGCCTCTCTTGGGGTTTTCTAGTAGGATTTGGGTACTAATCCTGTTACCCACAGTAGCAGGGATAACTCACAGATAAATAGTTGTGAAGAAAAACTAGAAAAAAACTGAAAGTATATAAAAGAATAACTTGAATATATTTTGCATCTAACAACCAGTTCTCCATCAAATAATATTTAGTGATACTTTTTTGGCATGAAGTAGTACAGATTTAAGGAGCTTTCTTCCTAATAATAATAATAATGGTATTTGTTACACGCTTACTGTGTGCCAAGCACTGTTCTAAGCGCTGGGGTGGATGCAAGGTAATTAGGTTGTCCCCCGTGGGGCTCACAGTCTTAATCCCCATTTTACAGATGAGGTAACTGAGGCACAGAGAAGTTAAGTGACTTGCCTAAAGTCACACAGCTGACAAGTGGTGGAGCTGGAATTAGAACCCACGACCTCTGACTCCCAAGCCCGGGCTCTTTCCACTAAGCCACACTGCTTCTACTTCCGCTTCTAATAAGATAACATCAATCAGTCAACCAATCTTTGGAATTTATTGAGCACCCGCTGTACGTCTAGCACGGTCCTAAGTGCTTGGGAGACTAAAATGGAGATAAAAGACACAAATCCAACATGCTGACTTGGGCGGCGTAAGGCACTTTGTCAGTTCCCAACAGGAAAATCCAGCAGTCTTTCTGTCAAGGGACTGTTTTTCCACCATTGAATACAATCCCCAGCCCTACTAATGAACTCTGAGCATTTGACCTCGGACTTTGAGGTGCAATCAGCCAAATGCATTCAGAAATAAGATTGTTTAATAATAATTGTGGCATATGTTAAGCTGTGTGCCAGGCATTGTAGTAAGCTCTGGGGTGGATACAAGCAAATTGGGCTGGACACAGTCCCTGTCCCACATAGGGCTCACAGTCTCAAACCCCATTTTACAGATGAAGTAACTGAGGCACGGAGAATGAAGTGACTTTATCCAAGGAAACACAGCAGACAATAGAAAAGCAGCGTAGTGGAGAGAGCATGGGCTTGAGAGTCAGAGGACGTGGGTTCTAATCCCAGCTCCTCTACTTGTCTGCTGAATGGTCTTGGGCAAGCCACTTCTCTATGCCTCAGTTCCCTCATCTGTAAAATGGGGCTTAAGGCTGTGAGCCTCACGCGGAGCAACCTCATTACCTTGTGTCTACCCCAGCGCTTACAACAGTGCTTGGCACATAGTGAGCATTTAACAAATACCATTATTATTATTGTTATTATTATTATTCATTGGCAGAGTTGGGATTAGAACCCTTGCCCTTCTGAGTCCCAGGTCCTTGCTTTATCCACTATGCCTTACTGCTTCTGAAAGTTCTTGTGGGCAGGAGACTTACCTACTATTTGTATCGTACTTGTATCGTAGAGAAGCCGTGTGACTCAGTGGAAAGAACCCGGGCTTGGGAGTCAGAGGTCGTGGGTTCTAATCCCGGCTCTGCCGCTTGCCAGCTGTGTGACTTTGGGCAAGTCACTTAACTTCTCTGGGTCTCAGTTACCTCATCTGGAAAATGGGGATTGAAACTGTGAGCCCCACATGGGACAACCTGATCACCTTGTATCCCCCAGCGCTTAGAACAGTACTTTGTACATAGTAAGCGCTTAGGAAATACCACCACTTATTTTTATTTTTCTTTCCCAACCACTTAGTTCAGTGTTCTGCATACAGTAAGCACTCAATAAATACCATTGATTGATTGATTAATTTGAGACTTTCTTTTGAAAGCCCCTTTGTGCCTGACTTATAAACGCTTTCTGACTCTTTTAGGTGCTCCCCTGCCAGAGGATATCGCCTGCCCACAAGTGCCTTAATTAACCTTTCTCATGGAAATCGCTCTGAAACGGTAAATCAGAAACTGACAGCCATAGTGAAACCCCAGCCAGCTGTGAATCACTACAATGCATACTCATCAGATTCATCCACTTATCCTCAGAAGGCACATCTAGGAGGCCTCAACCATTCTCCTCGCTCCCTCTTCGTTCCTACTCGAGTAAGACCACTGTCTTTAATCCTCTCTACTCTCGTATTACACCGTTCCAGAGAAATGGGAGCTTTCTCTAAGTGACCACTTTTAACAGAGGCCAGATTTTATTTAGATGAATTCTTTCTGCTCACAGCTGGAAAACGGTGTTCAGTGGTGGGTTAAGGAGAGGAGGTGCAGGGGCGAGAGTCAGCTAGAAAGAGCAGAGGCTTGAGGGTTAAAGAGACCTGCCGGCCCCGCCATCTCTTTTGAGGACAGGTCCGGCGACTCCTCCTGGAAGCTCCCTCCCACTTTGGCAGGGCTCACTCTCAACCCTGGCCTGGGCCCGGGCGAAAGTTTGAAGACAGGCTAAAGAGCACACGGTACAGATCTTTTTGTTCCAGGGGATTGAGCTGGGCAGGGTAAAGCTTGACAAGGCAAATGATTATGGTAACTAGTAGAATGGTACAGAAGGGTACAGCTCCATTATGGGAGGCCTTCCCCACCCCAAGGTCACTTTTCTTACATTAAAGTACAGTGATTTATGTAAACCCAAGCCTGAGACTGCTCTTCAGTTTTAATTTTAGACCATCCTTTTTACCTTCTTATAAAGGTGTGCTCTGAAAGCGATTCCTCACTCCTCTTTCCATGTGTTACCCTCCTCCAGGTTAAAGGAATAGTGAAAAATATATTTTAAAGTGCATTAAACTTATTTTTATAATGGAAGAAGAATGTTCTGCTCCTAAGCGCTAGTGCAGTGCTTGGCACATAGTAAACACTCAGTAAATTCTCACTGATTGATAAAGCACGCATTGAGTGAAAAAGGCTTAGTGAGGGAATTTTTTTATTCAGCTGAAATTCAGTCTGTTCAGTTGTTGAGCTCAGGCTGGCGGTATTCCACTCAGAAAAAAGTGCCTCACACACACACATGAAAGCAGAAAAACAAGTGGATTTTGGAGGCTATTTTTTCTGTAATTTAACATCTGAATAAAGCATTGCTCTTCAGCCTGAAAATCAGGGTAACTTGAGTTCACCACAGAAAGGGGCATTTTTAGGTGACAGTTGGGAACACAAAGTGAATGTGGTGCTACTCAGTTCTCATAAATTTATATTTTATTCATGAGGTAAACATGCCCAGGAACTTGCAAAACTACCCCTAAAAGAACAAATTAACTCACAAGTAAACCCCAATTTTTAAAATTTTGGACATGAGAAATTGCAGATTGATATTTTAAAACAGACAATAATTGTAAATCTCTCACAGATTGAGCCCGGTCCCAGACTGCCAAGTTACCATAATAAAAGAAATTGTTCTCCATGCCCTGCAATTAGGCTGTGATGTCATTGCATTGTCAGTCCTAGGGTTAATGCATCTCCTTCTTGTCCTGCTTCCCACCCTTCCTTTACTCTCCTCTCACCCAAATTTCTTAACCTGATATTGACTCTCATCTTATTCCTAAGCCATTTGTGGTGCCCCTCAGACAACAGCCCCCTTCCCATCTCACTCAGGAGTGTCCAGGAATCCAGCTTTTACAAGTCAAATCTGATTACCATTAGAATTTTGTGTGGAAGAGAGTTTGAGGTTCCGCCTCTTAAGTGGCAGTGGGCCTTTAACACTGGTCAGTTTACTGGTATCCATATTCTCTGGGTTGGAAATACAGAAGCCATTTCAGCCTAAAGACCACTTTGCGGGGGCAGTGTAGGCTTCTTTAATCAGTTTAGCTCGGGAACACTTTTCACTGTTCAACCATTTTGCCCATGAGCCTATCTTCAGAGAGTTCCCAGAATAAAAAGCGGTTCCAGGTCCTACCTGCCTGTTTAAGGACAAAGGGAGCATATGTTTTGAATCTTTTTTAAAATTTATTTTTATTTTCCTCCCTGTCACATGGTATATTTATGTCTGGCATTTCTGTTTGTGGTGTGCCTGACAGATACCTGGAAAAGATGATGATGAATTTTGCAGCATCTGGCAGTCATTACAGGGCTCAGGAAAGCCTCAGCATTTTCAGCAAAATTCACAAGAGAAGGTTGGTTTCCACCTGGCAGAAGCTAAAGAAAGATTTGTTTGTCCCCAAACTTGGTGTAAAGTGAAGGTTCTTCCCTCTAGTTCACTCACCCACCCAGTCCTGAGTGGTAAATGCCTTTCAGGAAACTAAGTACTACTGTAGGAATTCTGTCCCTAAATCTCATAAAAATATGAGTTTTTATTTTTGAACATTATGATTTATTTTTGGAGATGTGTTTTTTTTTTGTTTTTTTTTTCTTTTTCATTTGGCCATCATTGACCCTAAGGATCCATCAGGGCCCCTTCTATAGCTTCTAGGAACATTTCATTAACTCACACTTCTACATTTCTAGGGTTCTTAGTTATTCCATATCCTCAGGGCTACAAACTGGGCAGCACACTGAGATATTAAAAGCAGGTTAGTGATTTACATTATGGACTAAAGAAAAACAGTCTCCAAATTGAAGAATATGTGAATTGAGGGAGGCTCTGAGGCCCCCTAGAGACTCATCCATGTCTTGATAAAGGAAGAAAGGCCCACATGTGGATTTTTGTTTATCTGATTTCTATGGATTATAATCTCCAGGGTGCCATTCTACCTCAAGAAGTAAAGCGAGGCTCCACTGCGCCATTTCACAAACCAGGCTTCAATGACGGCAGCAGTAAGGGTCAGCAGAGGAAGCATGACTCATTTAGAAAATGTAAGTGCCATTACCCAGAACTCGGTTTAGACAGACCGTCCTTTTCTAATCATTTTTTTGAAGTTGGTATTTTGGGCGGGACCTAGCCATGACCCTCCAAGTGTTATGAATCAGCTCAGATTCTTGCCAGGCTTTGCAGAAACACAAATTTCCAAAACTGATTGTAAAATAACTGTTTCAGTGAGGGGCTATGTAAAGTATTAGAGACCAGTAATTTTCCAATTCATTTACTATTTTTTACTCACTGATCAATATTAATCGCTTTGGCACCTATCAGTAAAATAATAATGAAAGGAAATCTGTGTACTAAATTGGCCATTAAAGTCGGTTTTTTGTTTGCTTTTAAATGATCATTACTCTGAAGTTCCTTAAAATTGGCTCTTGGCCCTTCTCCCTAGAGAAATCAGTCTTTCTATTCATGCTTGTTTGGTGATCTCAGATTTAATTTAAAATACGAGATCTTAAAATTGTGGTGATTTACACAGATATCCTTTGGATTCCACGAGGAATCCAGTAGGACCCCGTTTTTCGCCTCCAGCCCGACCGTTCTCTTAGTGTCCTGTTCCATTTTGGCCGAGGTTGGCCAAACAGGGAAGCTGGAGCTGCAGGAGAGCGGGAGACTTGCATTCTTCCTCCCTAGGCCCCTGCTGCCCTCCTTCTTGCCCCTCTCCTCAAAATGAAAAGCTGCGAGAGCACCACTCAGGGACCAAACTTAAGGTACTTGGAGTAGGGAACGGAGGTGAAAGCTCAGCAGCGACTCAGACCATCTTCCTCGTTTGTGTTTTGGTGGCCGGAGGAGGAGAAATGGGAGACTGGGAGGGAATGTCCTCAGGACATCTTGAAAAACTACCTTCTGATTCGTGGGCTCTGGTTATTGGCTGGGACCAGCTGCTGTTGCTGCTTCGCTGCCAGCTGAGACCTGAGAGGAGAAGGGAGACGCGTTGCCTCCCAAAAAGGCCGTCATCCCGTACTCCCTCCACAGTAAGTGCCGCTTGATGATTTGGAGCAAGTTCCAAACTAGCCCCAGCTCCAGTAAAGGCCTGCTGAGGAAGCTGTCTGGCCTTCTTCTCCAGGAAAACCAGTCCCTCTGAACAACACTCAGTTTTTTTACCATCACAGAAGAGCCTCCCTCCGGCTAGCAGGACAAGGGGATGAAGCTGTGGCACACCCCCGCTCAACTGGGCCAATCAGTCCCTTGAAGTCATTGAGCACTTACTCTGTGCAGAGCACTGGTACTAAGCGCTTGGGAGAGCACTATGTAATAGAGTTGACAGAAATGTTTCCTGCCAGCTCGTCGTGGACAGGGAATATGTCTGTTATATCCCTACACTGTATACACGGGATAAGGAATGGTGATCACCTGTTGTCTGCCCAAGCACTTTATACAGTGCTCTGCACACAGTAAGCACTCGCTAAATAGCATTGATTGATTGTTTGATTACTTATTAGTGTAAGCACCCATTGCTTAGGTCATTCAGTGCCTTGTAATGCAACAGCAACAAGAAAATCAATTCAGACCCAATCCCCTGCACGTAGATTGTAAGTTTACTGTGGGAAGAGAATGTGTTTGCCAACTCTGTTTACTGTACCCTCCAAGCACTTAGTACAGTGTTCTGCACACAGTAAGCACTCAAACAGCATTGATTGAGTGATAGATGGTTTGTAGCTTTGGCCCCTGGGGGCTCTCAGTCCCACCTGCACTTTAAAAAGCCAAATGCTGGAGATATTTCAGAGAAGAAAATGTGCTTTCTTGGAAGGGAAAGAGGATAAAAAATTGTAGTTCACTCAGTTCTAAACTCCTCACTTGATGAAGGCTTAAACAAAAGCAATAAAGATGATTAATTCCATTTGCACCTTAAAAAAAACAAACCCTGTGCCTCCTCTTCATGCCCTTTCCATTATCTTCAACTGTCAGTCAGGCGTATTTATTGAGCACTTACTGTATGCAGAACACTGCATTAAGCACATGGGAGAGTACAATATAACAAAGTTGGTAGGTGTGTATTTTCCTTTTTTCTTTAAATGGTATTTAAGTGCCAGCCACTGTACTAAGAGCTGGGGTAGATACAAGATAATCAGGTTGGATACAGTCCCCATTCTACATAGACTTAATCTCCATCTTACAGATGTTTAGAGTAATCACAGAATGAAAGTAACAAGAGCCGAATTGCAGTGTCAACAAGAGAATTGATAGGGAAGCAGTGAAGAAAGTCAGTGCTCACTTTCCAGTGGTTCTTTTCCTTCTGCTTTTAAACACACTCACATGACTCCAATTCTCAAAAACCTTCTTTCAGCTCCAACCGCAGTGATCGCCCCATCTGCCTCCCACCATTCCTGTCCAAACATCTCAAAGAGGATGTTACATGCACAGCCTTCACTTCCTCTCTTCCAACTCCCTCCTCCACCCTCTAAATCTGGCTTCTGCCCTTCCTTTCCGCTGAAAGATCATCTCACCTCCTCTTCTCCAAGTATAACAAATTCTACTCCATACTAAGCGTCCTTGGCCTCTCAGAAGTCTTCAGCGTTGTGGACTATATCCCCATCTCTTGGAAATGCTCAGCTTGCTTTCTCTGACACTGTGCTTTCCTGGTTTTTCAACCTCACTGGACACTCCTTCTTGGTCATTTTTGCTGGCCCTTCCCCTGCTTTCTCCTCCCTAACTCTTCCCCTAACCGCATGTTGCGGGGGGAAACAGAGAAGGCCTTTTAAGACTCAGTTCTGGATCTCCACTAGATTGTAATAATTCCTTGTGGGCAGGGAACATGGCTGCCGACTCTGATATATTGTAGTTTCCCAAGCACTAGTATGGTGCATTGCACACAGTAAGCACTCAATAAATATAATTGATCCCCATTTATTCTCCTGCCTCCTGATACCTCTACTCAGATGTCTCGCTGGCACCTCAAGCTCAACATGTCCAGAATTGAATTCCTCATCTTCCTTTCCAAATCCAGTTCCTCCCGTCACTGCTGACAACACCGCCATCCTCCAAGTCTCACAAGCCCTGTGTTTGGCAAATAGCGCTCAACAAATACCATTAAAAAAAATACAACCATGACATTATCTTTGACTCTGTCTTTCAAAATTCATATTCAGTCAATCACCAAATCCTGTCAGTTCTTCACAGTGTCTCCAGAATCCGCCCCTTCCAATCTGCCGCTGTGCTGGTCCAAACACTTGTCATTTCCTGACTTGACTACTGCTTTAGCCTCCTCACAGGCTTCCCTGCCTCCAACTTCCCTAGCTATACTTCACTCTGCTGCCCAGATCATTTTTCTAAAGCATCGTTCTATGCACATCTGCCCCAGTTCCTCTCCAAGCGGAAACTCCTGACCATTGGCTTTAAGGCACTCGTTCAGCTCTCTGCAAGCTACTTATCCTCGCTCCTCTCTCGCTATTGATTCGATCAGTCGAATCAATCATACTTATTCAGCGCTTACTGTGAGCTGATCACTGTACAGAGCACTTGGAAGAGTACAGTATAACAGAGTTGGCAGACACATTCACAGCTCACATGCTTCACTGCTCTAAAACCAACTAATTACTGTGTCTCATCTCTCTCACCGTAGACCTCTTGCTTTTTCCTTCCCTCTTGCCTGGAACTTAGATACAGATGAGTAAAATTATGCTCTGAAAAGCAGGAGGGTCCCCTTTCACATTTGGCAGACCACTGCTCTCTCCATTTTCAAACCCTTTCGTAAATCATATTCCTTCCAGGAGTATGCTGTCCAGGGGTAATCTCTTGCCTCAGTGATCTTTCATTCCCTCACCCAACTATTCCCTGTACTCCTGTACTGCTGCTTCCATGTCACCAATGCACTCCAGTCCTCACTGCCAAAGTACTGGGTTACTCGCCCCTCTTCTACCCCTTTTCACTGAACACTTATGTACATATTTTACAATTTGTCCCCTTCCTCCTTCGTTTAATTTGTTTTAGTGCCTTACCCCCTTCAGATCGTCAGCTTCTAAAGGGAGGGGATCATGTCTGCCAACTGTTGTACTCTCCTAAGTGTTTAGCATAGCAGAATGAATAGTACGGTGCTCTGCACACAGTAAGCACTCAATAAATGCGATTGAATGAATAAGGCACAGGCCTAGGAGTCAGAAGGTCATGGGTTCTAATCCCAGCTCCACCACTCATCTATTGTGTGACTTGGGTGAGTCATTTAACTTTTCTATGCCTCAGTCACCTCATCTGTCAAATGGAGATCAAGACTGTGAGCTCCATCGAGGACAGGTTCTGTGTCCAACCCAAATTGCTTGTATCAATACAGAGCCTGGCACATAGTATGTACTTAACAAATGCCACTCTCATTATTAGTAGTAGTTTAATGCTCTGCACAGAGTAAGGTCTCAGTAAATACTGTTGTTTGATTACAAAATAGAGCCGATGAGGAAAGGTCGAAAGAACTTGCATTATGTAGCCTAATGAAGAGGAAAACTGAAGGATGAGTAAATGGTTGTAAAAGAGGATCACATTCTCTGACTGTGGAAGGCAGAAACTTGGTTGCGATTTAAAATTTCATGAAAAGAGATTTAGGTGGAAGAATTTAACACTGAAAAGATGTGAAACATTAGAATGAAGTACTTTGTCTAAAGCCTTTAAATATCCAATAGAATGTTTTTGTCTGCAAGAGCAGGTCAGGTTGCAAAGGGTCGGGTGAGTGGTAAACAGTGTTCATTTCATCTATTTTACTGTCTGCATTGCTCCCAAACCAGCTGAGTCTGGATTTAAAACAACCCATTTAATATGATATTTTAAAATAGAAAGATCTTTGTTTCATTGCAAATCAAAATACCTAAAATGTTCACATTACTACATATATGTTCAATGTGGATACAGTTGTTTTTTGTGGTGAATACCAAGTCTAGCATTTTTTCTGATCTTGTCGTTTGCATAGAGGTCTTGTTGTCCATTGCTTTTAACATATTCCTCAATGTGAGTGCACATACACACATATGAATTTTCACACACTCAGCCATTCCCTCGCCATAACTTCCATCCCTTTTCAATCAGTCAGTGATATTTATTGAGCACTTACTGTGTGCAGAGCAGTGTACTAAGGGCTTGGGTAAGTACATTATAGCAGAGTCAGTAGATATATAATGAGCTTGCAGCCTGGAGAAGCACTTGGGAGAAGGATACAATACAACAGACACCTTCCTCTCCTTTGATGTTTTCGAACCCCACTCCCACCACATTCACTCCTTAGGACTATAAAAGGGCAGTAGAACAGCTAAAGCAGCCCAGGGTTGCCCAGAGTTTACCCTTCCCCAGACAAGTAACCTGTTCTCCCTCCTGCAGGGACTGTGTCCAACCCTATTCAATAGTAGTATTTATTGAGCGCTTACTATGTGCAGAGCACTGTACTAAGTGCTTGGGATGAACAAGTCGGCAACAGATAGAGACAGTCCCTGCCATTTGACGGGCTTACAGTCTAATCGGGGGAGATGGACAGACAAGAACAATGGCAATAAATAGAGTCAAGGGGAAGAACATCTCGTAAAAACAATAGCAACTAAATAGAATCAAGGCGATGTACAATTCATTAACAAAATAAATAGGGTAATGGAAATATATACAGTTATATATACAACCCTATTATCTTGTATCTACCACTGCTTAGTACAATGTTTGGCACAGAGTAAACTCTTAACAAGTATCCCTATTATTATCATCATCATTGTAAGAAGCATCATGGCCTAATGGCAAGAGCATGGGCTTGGGAGTCAGAAGATGTGGGTTCTAATTCCACTCTACTTGTCTGCTGCGTGACTTTGGGCAAGACACATCTATTCTCTGAACCTCAGTTCCCTCATATATAAAATGGGAATTAAAAGTGTGAGCCCCACGTGAGACAACATGATTACTTTGTATCTACCCCAGTGCTTAGAACAGTGCTGGACTCAACAGTGTTAAGAACGCTTAACAAATATTATTGTCATCATCATCATCATCATCATTACCTCAAGGCTCAATCAGTGAGGAGAGCAAAAGCATGCCGGAAGGGTGAGCAGAGTCTAGAGGGCCTACAATCCTCCCCACCCCTTCTAGACTGTGAGCCTGTTGTTGGGTAAGGATTGTCTCTATTTATTGCCAAATAGTACTTTTCAAGCGCTCAGTACAGTGTTCTGCACTGCACAGTAAGCACTCAGTAAATATGATTGAATGAATGAATGAATGATTGCAGGTGATAAAGGGCCAAAGATTTCACAGAAAGGGAGTTGAGGGGGACAGTGAGTCATTATTCTGCAGGCAGTCAATCTAAAGAAGCCTCTTTATTACCCCATGCTAAAAATCATCTCTGGAATCCTTGTGTTGTCTCTAGTAAAAAAAAAAAAAAAATCCAGCAGATGAAAAATGCTGAAGGCAGAGGATGGAGTTGAAAATTCTCAGTATCCCCCGAGCCTATAATGAGATCCTCACAAAAAGGTTGCAGTCTTTCCCTCCTGGCTCTCTACATGTCATCCAGGTCATTTCCTTGTTGCTGCATGTCACAACCTTAAGGAATATTTTAATCAGAAATTTTTTTAAGTTATTATTATTGTTTCTTTCTAGACAAAGAAGACTGTAAAGTTGCAAAAAATGATGGTCACTCACATAAGATATTGAATAAACAGGTAATTTTAAGAAGCTTGTGCAGAGACTGTGAGCTCTTCTATCAATGTAAATGCCACCATTTTTAAACCTATTTCCCTTTTCATTCTGCTTCTGACGAAAGGGGCAAACATCCCCAGAACAAGACTTAGAGATTTCATTTAGATCATGTTTTAACATGAAATATATAAATATGATTCAGGCCAGCATTAAAATCCTCTCATTTTTGCATCTGTATAGACTTCTGGAGGAGCTCCTAAATATAACGTTAAACTGTTGAAAAGGAACGAGAGTCCAGTTACTTCTGAAATTCAAAAGACTGTGTCCGGTAATCCAAAAATGCGTGGAAAGGTAAGAAATGCTCAGCAGAATTGCTATTTGCAACAAAGAATCCCTGAGCGTGATTCTCCCCTTTGTCACAAATTCATATTTCCAGGGTTGTTTGGGGCACGAGAGTTGTAAATCACTGGGACCTTCTTATTCACGACACCCTTGACCCCACATCCCCATAAATTTGAACTGTCATTCCCTTCAATTTGTGGAAGTTGAAATTGAAAAGCTGGTGTTTCTTTCTCACCCATCGTATTGACAGACGATCACTGTCCCCACCTTCAAAGCCTTATTCATTCCTTCATTCAATTGTATTTATTGAGCGCTTACTGTGTTCAGAGCACTGTACTAAGCGCTTGGAAAGTACAGTTTGGGAACAGATAGAGACAGTCCCTACCCAAGAATGGGTTCACAGTCCAGAAGGGGGAGACAGACAACAAAACAAGTAGACAGGCATCAATACCATCAAAACAGATAAATAGAATTATAAATAAAAATAAATAAATGGTGGTATTTATTAAGTGCTTACTATGTGCCAAGCACTGGGGGATACAAGGTAATCAGGTTGTCCCACGTGGGGCTCACAGTTTTAATCCCCATTTTACAGATGAGGTAACTGAGGCACAGAGAAGTTAAGTGACTTGCCCAAAGTCACACAGCTGGCTATAGATATACACACATCATTAATAAAATAAGTAGATTAATAAATATGTACAACTATGCACAAGTGCTGTAGGGTGGGGGTGTAGAGCAGAGGGTGGGAGTAAAGGCAATGAGGAGGGGAGGAGGAGCAGAGGAAAGGGGGAGCTTAGTCTGGGAAGGTCTCTTGGAGGAGGTGAGCATTCAGTAGGGCTTTGAAGGGGGGAAGTGTGCTAGTTGGGCAGCTGTGAGGAGGGAAGGCATTCCAGGCCAGAGGTAGGGTGTGGACCAGGGGTCGATGGCGGGACAGGTGAGAATGAGGCACAGTGAGGAGGTTAACGGCAGAGGAGCAGAGTGTGTGGGCTGGGCTGTAAAAGGAGAGAAAGGTGAGGTAGGAAGGAACAAGGTGATGGAGAGCTTTGAAGCCAAGAGTGAGGAATTTTTGCTTGATGCGAAGGTTGATAGGCAACCGCTGGAGATTTTTGAGGAGTGGGGTGACATGCCCAGAATGTTTCTTTAGAAAGATAATCCGAGCAGCAGAATGAAGTATAGACTGAAGTGGGGAGAGACAGGAGGAAGGGAGATCAGAGAGGAGGCTGATGCAGTAATCCAGTCGGGATATGATGAGAGATTGTACCAACAAGTTAATGGTTTGGATGGAGAGGAAAGGGCGGATCTTGGCGAAGTTGTGAAGGTGAGACTGGCAGGTGTTGGTGACGGATTGGATGTGTGGGGTGAATGAGAGAGCGAAGTCAAGGATGACACCAAGTTTGTGAGACAGGAAGGATGGTAGTGCCCTCCACAGTGATGGGAAAGTCAGGGAGAGGACAGGGTTTGGGAGGGAAGATAAGGAGCTCAGTCTTGGACATGTTGAGTTTAGGTGGCGGGCAGACATCCAGGTGGAGACGTCCTGGAGTTAGGAGGAGATACGAGCCTGAAGGGAGGGGGAGAGAACAGGGGAGGAGATGTAGATTTGGGTGTCATCTGCGTAGAGATGATGGTTGAAGCCATGGGAGCGAATGAGTTCGCCAAGGGAGTAAGTATAGATGGAGAAGAGAAGGGACCAAGAACTGACCCTTGAGGAGCCCCTACAGTTAGGGGATGGAAGGGGGAGGAGGAGCCCGCGAAGGGGACTGAAAATGAACAGCCAGAGAGATAAGAGGAGAACCAGGAGGGGATGGAGTCCGTGAAGCCAAGGTTGGATAATGTGTTGAGGGGAAGGCAGTGTCAAAGGCAGCTGAGAGGTCGAGGAGGATTAGGATAGAGTAGGAGCCATTAGATTTGGCAAGAAGGAGGTCATGGGTGACCTTTGAGAGGGCAGTTTCGGGGGAGTGGAGGGGACGGAAGCCGGATTGGAGAGGGTCCAGGAGAGAGTTGGAGTTGAGGAATTTGAGACAGCGAATGTAGACTACTCACTCTGGGAGTTTGGAAAGGAAGGGTAGGAGAGAGATGGGACGAAAACTGGAGGGGGCTGTGGGGCACATGCCCTCGTTTCCTTTTCTCCCACTCCCTTCTGCATCATTGTGCTTTGCCCCCTTTATTTACACCCCACCAGCCCCATAGCACATATGTATATATCCATAATTTAATTTATTGATATTAATGTCTATCTCCCCCTCTAGACTATTGTGAGCTGGTTGTGAGCAGGGATTGTGTCTGTTATATTGTTCTCTCACAAGCGCTTAACACAATGCTCTGCACACAATAAGCGCTAAATAAATTCGACTGTTTGATCATGGGAACTGTGTTGTTCTCTTAAACAGTTAAATAAAACGTGTCATTCTCGTAGATACAGTTAGTTGGCGGATTTTGATTGATCTTTCTCACCATAATGGAAACCGTGTTGTTCTCATAGGCCGACACCGGACTTGAAAGCTACCTGGGGTCCTTGAAAGTCTCGACGGGCGGCGAAGTGCAGTCACCCCGCAGGGAAGAGCAAGCCCAGAGTGAGGAACACCTATCTCCCCAATCCTTCGCTCTGGTCTGTATTTGAACTGCCCTGTGAACTAACAGCCCGTGGCCTCTTCCGGGCTGGATTAGGGTCCAGCCATCATGATTTCTTTCCGCTGTCATCATCACTCTGATGTTCATGCATTCAGGGTACCCTACTCTCAAAAGTGTCATTTTTTTTTTGTGGAGCAAAAGGGTTTTTAGCAACATGACTTGATTGCAGCACATTTGATATCTTTCCCTTAACAGAAAGGAACCCAGATGCTGAAAGAAATCCTGAAAATCGATGCCTCCGACACCAGAGAGAGCAAGAATGAAGCGAAGCCGGGAACCGGCGAACTTCCTTCTTCGGGCAGAAGGCATTCACATGGACCTTCGCAGCCCAAGCAAACCAAGAAGTTGGGTATGTTGTGGCAGTGGGTACTGTTTAGTCATCTTAAAATAATGTAATGAAACAATAATGACAGTGGGCTTGTAATCTGGGTGGATATGAGAGACGTAAACTAGAATGATTACATTTTCACCGATTGAATAATGAGAGAGGTACTCTTCTCTAGCTCTCGATATATGCATGCTAGTCATTTTAGGTCTCTGCCTCTGTTGCTAGCTCTATTGCTGGGTCTCTTCACGTTTCTATGAAGCAGCATGGCCTAGTGGATAGAGCACAGGCCTGGGAGTCAGAAAGTCATGGGTTCTAAGTCTGGCTCGGCCACTTACCTGCCGTGTGACCTTGGGCAAGTCACTTCACTTCTCTGTGCCCCAGTTACCTCATCTGTAAAATGGGCAGTAAGACTGCGAGCCCCACGTGAGACAGGGACTGTGTCCAACCTGATCGTTTGTATCTACCCCAACGCTTCAAACAGTGTTTGACACAAAGTAAGTGCTTAACAAATACCGTAATTATCATTATTATTATATGTGTTTAGAGGTGCCAGCTTTTCATTTTGAGATTGGGGTTAGGGCAGGGGAACAGGGCTTTTAGGACAGGCCGAGGGTTGGACAGGGACAGGCTTCAAAAAAGCCAATAGGCCAGAGATTCACTGTTTTCATCCCAGTTTGGAAACCCTCTGGTCTTGTCCAGAACCTAGCATGAGCAAGTGTTAAAGTCCAGCTCAGAGAACTGTGGGCCATCATCCTCTCCTTCCCCATTGAGTGGGCATGCAGGTTTATGTGTGTGTCTGTGTTTCTCTTTGTGTCTGTTGGTCCTCTCCAGGTGAATGCATCTATACAGCACAGTGAAACCGGGGGTCTGTTGCTGAGGATAGATAGACTGGCACCCTTCGAGCCAAAGCTTAGTAAGGAACAAGAGACAAGGAGGCAGTGGTCCTCAAAGGAAATTTGATAAATAATAACAGTAATAGTATTTGTTAAGAGCCAATCACTGTACCAAACTCTGGGGTAGATACAAGAAAATCGGGCTGGACACAGTCCCTGTCCCACATGAGGCTCTGAGTCCTAATGAGGTAACTGAGACCCAGAGAAGAGAAGTATCTTGCCCAAGGTCACACAGGAGACACGTGGCGGAGCTAATAATAATAATAATGTTGGTATTTGTTAAGCGCTTACTATGTGCCGAGCACTGTTCTAAGCGCTGGGGCAGGGTAATCAGGTCGTCCCACGTGAGGCTCACAGTTAATCCCCATTTTACAGATGAGATAACTGAGGCACAGAGAAGTTAAGTGACTTGCCCACAGTCACACAGCTGACAAGTGGCAGAGCCGGGAGTCGAACCCATGACCTCTGACTCCGAAGCCCAGGCTCTTTCCACTTAGCCACGCTGCTTCCCGTGAGCTGGGATTAGACCTTGGGTCCTTCTGACTCTCGGGCCCATGCTCAATCCACTAGACCTGCCTGCCTGCTACTAAGCTGGGTCCTTGGTAGTTTTTCATTGTGAAACTAGACTAATAATAATAATAGTGGTGGTGGTGATCGTATTTAGTAAGACTTATTGTGTAGCAAGCGTCGGTCTAGGCTCCAAATAATGAGTACATACAAAGTCTCCCAGTCATCATCACTAATGAAAAATCAGCACCCACATGAGACCTATATGGGGACAGTACTTTAAAATGCACTAGCAGTCTCCCTCCTGCTTTCTGAGAATCTCAGTTTCTTTCAGTTCATCTGCCCGTCTCTTAGTCTCGACCTTTGCCTTTCCGAGGAAACCTCATCCGATAAACAGTCGATCCCAACTGCTGTCGTTTGGCTTCTTTTCGTTTCTGAAAAGAAAAGTCATTCACACGGACTCTGATTTGTACCGTTCCTCTCGTAGCCGCTCACGCGCCCAAGCCTCATGGTGCCGGAGGCCATCACCACCCTCCAGCTGTGGATGCGTTGGGCCGCCCCGTCATCAACCAGCAGCAGGCTGCCATGTCTACCCCTGTCGCCGAACTCTCTCGCCTCTGTTCCCGCATGGGAATGCCACAGCCCGACTTTTCCTTCCTCAGAACATCTCAGGTAGCGAGTTGCATTTCTGTACACCCACCCGGGTCTGCCCTTTCACAAACGTTTTTTCATCGGCAGTGGGCCTGTGCATCTCGGGCCCCAGTAGGGAGGGGCCGGATCAAGCTTGCCCAAACCAAGACTATAAGCTCGTGTGGGCAGGGCATGTCACTCTTTATTGTTATGTTGTACTTTCCCAAGCGCTTAGTACAGTGCTCTGCACACAGTAAGTGCTCAATAAATATGATTGAATGAATGAAGGACGGTCTCTCTTGCCTTGCCTCCCCACCTTCCAAGGCCTGAGCACAGTATTTCCAATCGGGGATTACCCCGATGCCATGAACAGGACAGGCAGAGACCTTCAGCCATCCCTACCCCTCCTCCCTCCCTCCCTCTCTCTCTCTCTCTCTCTCTGTAACCCATCATTCTCATGGTTCATGGAGCTCCACGAGTCTGACCCAGTGCTCTGAATACAGCATGCTCAATTTCTCTTGTGCTTGATGATGATTAGCCTAGGTCAACCTGGCTCATGGCAGAGTGGATTGAGCACAGACCCGAGAGACAGAAGGTCATGGGTTCTAATCCCAGCTCTAGCACTTGACTGCTGTGTGGCCTTAGGCAAGTCACTTCACTCCTCCAGGCCTCAGTTACCGCATCTGTAAAACGGAGATTAAGACCGAGCCCCATGCGGGATTGGGACTGTGTCCAACCCGATTTGCTTGCATCCACCCCAGCGCTTAGTAGAATGCCTGGCACATAGAAAGCACTTAGCAGATCCCACTAAGGTTACACCCATCTTCGGCTTCCTTACCTCCCTGGCAACTTGGGTCTCTCATCTGTTTCCCCAGTGCTCCCAGGAAAATTTCCAAGTGGCTCCAGGAGCGGGAGGCCGGTCCATGCTTGTTAACAGTGCCAGTTTGAAATCCTTGGGGCTGCTGTGCCAAGCCAGGCAGAGAAGCAGAATGGCAGGTTTTTTTCGGTTGCCTGAGCAGTGCTGATTAGAATAAGTCACCTGAGCGCATTCTTGTTTTTCCCAGACGATGACCATCTGCCAGGTCAAACTGCCCAACGGCTTGCTCATCAATGGGCCGCAGTGTCATTCGGAAAGTGAAGCCAAGGAGAGAGCAGCATGCTTTGCTCTCCAGCAGTTGGTAAGAACAATCGCACCGTCCTCGTTAGACTTGTCCGCTGTGGAGAGAGCGGGCCCTCCGTGACCCGAGCCGACTGCCTGGTCCCAGTCAGCAAGGAAGCGATCGCTGCTACCGTAGATATCTCTGGAGCCCTGCCGTGCCCGGGCACCGCTGGCTGTCATCAGGGTCCCTTCAGGAGGGTCAAAGCAGGGGCACCGACCCAGGGTTTGCAATGAGGAAGAGTTCATTGCCATGGTCAATCTTAGGATTTGTACCCAAGTCCACGAGTCCCCATAATTGGCAGGAACAACAAGCACGTGACCGTTGTGCTAACCGCAGGCTCTTTGACAGCGTGTTTTTTTAATACTGTCCTAGAATCCTTTAGGAATGAATTTCGCCTTTCCTCCACCGATGTTTCCAAATTACCCACCCGCTGTACCACCTGGAACCATTCCTCCAGTCTTTCCCCAAACTCCTGGTAAGTCCTTAAGCTTTCCTTAATTTTCTAAAAATGGGTTACATGGTTTTATTGGCACGGTATGAGGCGATTCATCATCACCCAAGTAAATAAAGTAGTCAGTAGTTTACTTACTGAGAAGCAGCCTGGCTTAATGGAAAGAGCCCAGGCTTGGGATTCAGGGGTCGTGGGTTCTAATCCCAGCTCCGCCACTTGTCAGTTGTGTGACTTTGGGCAAGTCTCTTAACTTCTCTGTGCCTCAGCTGCATCATCTGGAAAATGGGGATTAGGACTTTGAGTCCCACATGAGGTGACCTCGTTACCTTGAATAGAACAGTGCTTGGCACATAGTAAGTGCTAAACAAATACCATCATTATTATTGTTATTACCTCTTAACTTTCTCATCGCAATAAGCCCTCTCTGGTTTACCCCTTTAAGGATTTTTGTAAACAAATATTTAGCCTGAAAAAACCAGGAAGGAATTAGCCTCTTGGCACCTATACAGTACCAGCTCAATGGAGTCATATACATACTTCAGTGCTTGCTCATAGAATTAAATCGGGATGCTTTGTGAAACCAGATCTAAATGAGCTATGCAGATTGAATTTTGGAAAATTCAAAGTGGGACTTGGGGCTGGGGGAGACCTCCAAGAGGGTGAGGCCAAAAGCCAGGAGGGGAAGACAGAGAAAGAGAAACAAAGGTAGAGAGATGAATGGTGAGGTCAGGGATCAGGTGAATGTATGTGTTTGTGTGTCTGTACTTGCATATGTACATCCACACACTCATACCTCTCCCTTTCCTACTACTCTCATCCATTTGTTTCTGCTTCCTCAGCCATCCCTGCCCCAGTGGCCTTCCTCGGGGGGATTATGTTTTAGTTGCCATGGCAGCAAACTCACACACTTGGTGACACGGGAACATCCAGGAAATAACGCAAATGTGGCCAGGCCAGCCCCGGTTGAGGAGAAATCGGGGCAGCCTCCCCAGCACCTCCCCTTACCGGTTTGCTGGGCCATCACCACCAACTTCCCAGTGGAAACTGGCCCCACAAGCCCCTTCGAGGGTGGTTGGACAGGACCCTGAAATTCATCACCATTCCACCTTACTCTGAGGCCCGAGTAGCTGATTGCCTCCATTTTCAAGTGGATTAGTTGCCCTGGACATACTGAAAGCTTTCCTAGAACAGCTCCTTGCCCTTTATGCAGGAAATTGATGGGAGCCCTAGAAACTCCCGGGAACAGAACAGCAGCCCTCAAGTAACTGCCCCCAAACATTAAGGATGAGATCCGGCTCAGTCAATCGATGGTATTCATTGAGCACTTACTTTGTGACTATGTGCAGAACACTCTACTCAACGCTTGGGAGAGTACACTACAACAGAGTTGGGAGACATATTCCCTCCCCACAAGCAGCTTACAGTCTAGAAGGGGAGCGAGACATTAATATAAATAAATTACAGATCTGTATGTAAGTGTTTTGGGGCTGAAGGTGGGGTGAACTTCAAGTACTGAAAGGATCCAGATCCAAATGCACAGATGATGCAGGAGGGAGATAATAGGGCTGATGAGAGCTTAATCAGAGAAGACATCTAAGTTGTATTGCCGGTGAGTGTCACAACCCTTTTTCCCCACAGAGTGTTTTTTGTTTTTTTCAACATTTACTGGCAAACAAGTTATGTGCCCTTTTTTAATGGTATTTAATGGTATTTGTTACTGTGTGCCAAGCTCTATACTAAGCACCGGGGTAGATACGGGATAATCAGTTCTGGGTGATTATATACTAGAGACTCTTTTCTAGGGAAGCAGCTTGGCTTAGTGAAAAGAGCGCGGGCTTGGGAGTCAGAGGTCATGGGTTCTAATCCCAGCTCCCCCATTTGTCAGCTGTGTGACTTTGGGCAAGTCACTTCACTTCTCTGTGCCTTAGTTACCTCATCTGTAAAATAAGGATTAAGACTGTGAGCCCCACGTGGGACAACGTGATCACCTTGTATCTACCCCATTGCTTAGAACAGTGCTTGGCACATAGTAAGCCCTTAACAAGTATCATCATCATCATCTTTTCAGTGTTTGATGTCTCTTTTGAAAATTGCAAAGAAGATATTTACAGCATTTTTGATGCACAAATAATGCTCAGCCCAATTAGTCTTCTTCTGAGGCTCCGGAATTATGGGCAAAGTGTGTCATGGTTGTTCCCCTGGACACTGACCCAAATGTACTCCTAAATTTTCCCCCCCAGTGTCCATTACAGGCCACTTGTCCTTTCATGTATTCAAAGGGTCCTAAATATACTGATATTTTTAGCTGCTCATCTTCCATAGGGAATGAGTTCCGTGTGCTTAACTTACTGCTGGGGTGAAGAATTTCCTTTTGTTTGTCTTAGAGCTACCACCCTCCAGCTTCAGAGAGTGCTCCCTTGACTTGGTTGGGTGAGATTTGGGGAACAACAGGTTCTTGTTCATCCTTTCCACACCTTGATGGTTCTGGAAACTTCAATCATGTCCCCTTTCAGCTCAAGTCTTGGTGCTCCATCCCCTGGAGCATCTGCCCTACTCTAGTTATATTCTGGCCTTTCTAAGATGCAATATCCAGGAGGACACACAGTATGTACCAAGATGGCAAAATTCTGCCCACAGGGGTTTCGCATACTTTAAAGATATATATGCATAAAGACATACTCTAAAAAATAGTGGACCAACAATATTCCCGCAGATGGAGAACTATTGCTGTCGTATATTTGTGAGAAGCAGCGTGGCCTAGTGGAAAGAGCACAAACCTGGAAGGCAGGGGACCTGGGTTCTACTCCCAGCTCCGCCACAGGCCTGCTCTATGACTTTAGGCAAACCACCTCATTTCTCTGTGCCTCAATTTTCTCATCTTTAAAATGGGGACTTAATGCACGTTCTCCATACTTCTTAGACTGTGAACCCCGTGTGTGAAGGGGACTGTGTCCAACCTGATTATTTGTATCTACCTCAGCTCCGAGTTCAGTGCTTGCTTGGCACAAAGTAAACACTTGACAAATACCACAATCACCATTATTATCATTATTATTACTATCAATAATAAATTCTGCATAGTTCTCGACTCTTCTTTCCAAGACTGGGTGTGGCTTCTGTTCCAGAGAATTTTATAATGCAGTAACGAAACTAAGCGAGGAACCCGGTAAAAATAAGTTTTGTTTCGGTCAAGGTAAGTGTTAGAATGTAACTTATAAGTAGTCTAGGATCTGTTTCCGTGAGAGATGTATGATTTCCAGACCGGAGCTCTCTTGGTTTTTTTGTAGGCTGGGACCACTATGGAAGCACCATAGCCTTTGGGGCAGGTGAGATCCTGAAGCTTACTTTGTGCCCTAGCTTTGCCCTGGGTGCAGTTATCCACAAGGCCATGTAATTACCGCAGCCTCTCCGGCGAAGACCCCTTCCGAGAGTGTGGGGAATCTAGACGGGTGGCGACGCAGGGCAGCAAGCTTGGTACCACTTTCCCCATTGAAAGTACCAGTTGACTAAAGTAATTCCTAGGGCCCAGTCGGCACCGTCGGCTGGCTCCCAGGCCAGAGCATCTCAAGCCGGAAGGGCGAAAAGGGAATAAAAATAGATGTGGCTTTACTTTTTCCCCGGGAAGGAGTTGGGGCCTGGGTTCGGAGGGCTTTATGCCATTCTCTCACACCAAAAAATGACACCTTGTTTCCGTGACTTTTGCAGCTAACCTTCTGCCGCCCTCACCGCACATCTTCAGTTCGGTGCCCTGGGGAGCTCCGGGGCCAGTTCCTGGGAAAGCATATCACCAGGCAGCCTATCCCGGGAGCGGGTCACTCACAGGAGCCGGGCCCGTGGGCCCGCATAATCAGTTCATCCCTCTGCAGGTAAGCGGGAAAAGGAGTTCAGTTTCTGTCACCCCTGCTCTAGAAGGTGTGGGCACAAACCTCCAAACATACGTCAGGTCAGATCGACCTCCTATCTTCCGGGCACATGGGCAATTAATCCGTCAGGGGTAGGGGGTAGGGGACAGGGTGTAAGGAGGAACATAACAGCACAGTCTAGTGGAAAGAACCTGGGGTGGGAGACAGAGAACCCAGATTTTAGTCCCGGCTCTGCCACTGGGCCTGCCGTGTGATCGCGGACAAGTTACTCAACTTCTCGGTCTCCGTGTCTTCATCTGTAAAATGAGAATCAGGTACCTGGTCTCCCTTCCTCTTAGATTGGGAGCTTCATGTTGAACCGGAACTGTGTCCATTCTCATTATTTACCCCGGCCCTTGGGATGGTGTTTTGGCCCAGATTAAGGTCTCTGTAAATGCCGTTTTTATTATTTTTATTAATACCAGTGAACTCTGGCTTACCTCCACCCTACAGTATGTGAATCGGGAGACACATAATGCACCAACGATTACCACAACTCAAGGTCTTTGAGGCCCATCCTCCCCTGCGCCCCTCCGTTCTCGCCCTCCCCTGTTCCAAGCAGCTGCCATGTCCTCTGTAGACTCCCAACTCAGGCCCTACCGTAAGCTCCTCCTTTGTACAGAGCAATACTAAGCCCTTGGGAGAGTACAGAATTGGTAGACACGGTTCCTGCCCTCAAGCTTACAGTTGAGCTGGGGAAACAGACACCTGAATAAATTGCAGGTAAGAGGAAGCAGCAGAGTATAGAGATCTGCACAGATGCTCTGGCTGTGGGGGTGGGGTAAATACCCCAGTACCCAAGGGGCACTGGTTGGGGGGACGGTGGGGAGATTAATCAGGGAAGGCCTCCTGAAGGAAATGGGGAGAGGGCTGGTCTGCTGGATGTGAAGGGGGGAAGGAATTCTAGGGAGAGCTAAGAATGAGGCACAGTAAGTAGATTGGTATGAGGGGAATGGGTGTGCAAACTAGGGTATAGGGGAAAGGAAGGGGGTGAGTATGTGAGGAGAAAGCAGACCACTGGTCAGGAGTTTCTGTTTGATGTGGAGAGAAATGGGTAACCTTCTATCTTCTCCCCAGTATTTACTGATTACTTCAACCAGCGAGCCCCTAGTGTCCTACCCAAACTCCGTGCTCCCAACTGAGTTCCTCTTGAGGACCAGTCATCTTAGTCCTGCCCTTCCTCCTCGCCCCAAGCGGTGTCTGGGACTGGCTCTGTTTTACCCAACTACTTCCCTTTTTCCTGCTCTCCGTCAGCTCCCATGTCTTCTGCCCTCACAGTTGAAACTGTGTATAGCGGTGGGGCTGGCCATTCTGCTTGAGTTTGGCGGTAGGGGAGGGAGGGAGAGAGACAGAGAGGGAGAGGCAGAGAGACAGAGAGAGGGAAGGAGGTAGGACAGAGGCTGTCCGTGAAAGTGGGAGCTGACAGAGCCGGCGACAAGCATACCTGGGCCGAGCTGGCTCTTTGCCATTTAGGGCAGGGATTTGGGGGCCAACACTCGGGCATCTGGCCTCAGGGTCCTGGCTGCGGCCCCATAATAATAATAATGATGCTATTTGTTAAGCGCTCACTCTGTGCCAAACACTGTACTAAGCACTGGGGCGAACACAAGCAAATCGGGTTGGACACAGTCCCGGTCCCACGTGGGGCTCACAGTCTCAATCCCCATTTTACAGATGAAAGAACTGAGGCCCAGAGAAGTGAAGTGACTTGCCCAAGGTCACACAGCAGACAAGTGGCAGAGCCAGGATTAGAACTCCTGATCTTCAGACTCCCAGGCCAGTGCTCTATCCACTATACCATGCTGCTTCCATCTCCTAGCTCCCCCTCGTGCCAGCAGCGGCGATGGTACGGGGCTTCACGGGAGATGTGCCAATTTGTTTTACAAAAGAAGTGGAATACTGGGAGGTCTGGAAGCGGGCAGGAGAGATGGGTGGAGGGAGCCACATTTGGGGTACACAGCCATCAGGAAAGTCCTGAAGAATAATGAAGGGAAAAGAACCAAGGGAGGGCGTTAGCACCGAGTGATCTCGTTTCATTTTTAATTACGAGTACAGCTCATGTGGGAGCTGCTTCCAGAACAGAACCAAACTAATTGCTTGAAAATCTCTGGGAAACTGAGCTCCACAATACAGTTGCATTTCTGAGGAATGTATATGGATTTATTTATCATCGTCGGTGGTATTTATTTAGTGCTCACTTTGGAGAGTACAATACAGAGTTGGTAGACGCGTTCCCTGCCTGCAACTAACTTACTAGGTGCTAGCGAATATTACTGTTATGAAATGCTAAGTGTCTTAGAAAAGCCCTGAATCGGCCAGTTTGGGTGAGTGAGCATATGGATGTCGTTTACGTAGAGGGCTCCTGGACTGTGTTAAATTACATAGCAATTTACCGGAGGATACTTGCCGAGTGGAATTTTTGGTAGTCAAGTCGTCGGTTATTGGGAGGCTGTCCTATTTTTTTTTCCCCGCAATTGAAAAAGCCTGTGATCTTTCTGATTTAAAATCAAGCTTCTTGCGATGAGAGTGGATGGTCCGCCAGCCCAGCTCCACAGTCTAACGTCAGCAAATCCAGGTTCTCTGGAGATATTAATTAGGGTCAGTTCAGGCCTCACGCTTTGTTAACACTCCCGTCCTGCTTCCCAGGTGACAAAGCAAAGGGCGGCCAACCGGAAGAACTGGGAGAACAGAGAGGCCCCCGGCCCTTCTCATCCCGCCCCGACCAAAGCCGAGCGGCCCGGCCCTCCCGACGCCACCAAATCTGCGCCCCAGGACCGGCCTTCAACTTCGTCCTTAAAGTCGCCTCCAAATCCTTCCCCGACCGCTTCCTTTCCAGACAAGGTAGCCCCTCCCAGCTCGGCGGGCGGCCGGGATAAAGCGACCCCAACCTCTTCTTCCAGGAGAAAACCCAGGAAATTAGCTGTCAACTTTGGAGTCCCTAAACCCTGCGAATGAACACGGCCCCCTGCCTGTTCCCTCCCCACCCCGAGCTTTCTATCGACAGCGTCGCCAGGGTTAACCCTGGGCCGAGACCTCGCTCGGGCTGTGGCTGAATTAAACCGATAAACCCGAAAAACAGTGTGGTAAAATAACTCTGAGGACCCGAACCTAAACGCAAGGAGACGGCCAGGTTCGAGTCGTCCCCGGATGTCAGACCCGCGCATGGGATCTTCGGACTTAGTAGCCGCGGTTCTAGGTCCACGTACGTTTCTGAGGCAGATTATGGGAGAGGATTTTAAACAGTCTCAATTTATTGTTACGATTCTTCGAATTTTATCTCTTTTTAAATAATGTACCGGGTTATGGGAGTGGAAATGATTGCTTTAATTTATTTGAATTTTAGGGTACGTTCTGAATAGAACATGATTATTGTGCCGCTGCCCGGTTCGTATACAGTTTGGTTCATAGCCAGATTTTCGACCAAAGCAACTTCCCAGTTCTCAGACTATCAGTCTCGCTTTGGGCCTAGAACTATATTAGGCGGTTAGATTTCAGCAAGGATTGAAATACCTAGGTTCTTGCTGAAGAACTATCATTAGTGTTCGTTAATAAGATGGTCAAATGGAAATAGCTACAGGGTACAGTGACTGCCCGTTCACCTTCCGGGGGACTCTCATGCGAAGGTCGATCGCCTGGGCCGACTCTGGTGATGTCCCTTGCTTGACTTGCAGCCGGGAGTCCGGTGCTACTTTGAGCAAGGGGAATCTCGGGCTCTCAACTCCCGGGTTTTCAAGAAAACACCCAGCCCACTTTATCTCGCAGTCCTTGTTCACCTGTGACCCTGCAGAGTGATTTTTAAATTTTTATTTGTTTTACATTATGGTTATTTTTTATGCGTATTAGAAAGGAATAGCTGTCTGATTTTGGTGCCACCCCTTGAAAAAAATCAAATTCCCATTTAAAGAAAAAAAAAAAAAACCCAGCATGACCCAAGTAAAGTTTTCATCAGGGTCACTTTCTTTCCTGGCTCCTCACCACAGGGACGATTGCAAGAGCGCACACATCTAAGCTGGCATGATTTGAGCCTGTTTTCCTTCTAGTTCTTCAGTGTTAACTTGGAGCTCTTCTGCTATTTGACTACAAGGCTAAGGTTCCTGTTCAGTGGGCATGGCGTCAATCCTTGAGCAACCCTTTTTGGCGCCCGCTGAGCAGGGAGGTGGGTCCGATCGTGCGGTGTTTGTGTGCGCGCACTCCCGCTGTGGCCTTCACAAACTCCCTCCCACCCCGTTCTCTGACCCGATGGGTCATTGTTGGCATCCAGTTGTTGGGGCACTGGATTCTTTGACTCTAGAAATCCAGACTTCCACTTTGGAATCCCAAGAACCAGGTCTGTCAGAAGCAAAGATATCTGAGGCCCCCTGTTTCCAAGTGGACAAGACTTCATTCCAGACTGTAGTATATAGGCAGCATCTGGCAGTCTCATCGCTCCAGGCTCAAGAGCATAGAAGACCAGACAGTTGCCATTTAGGCTTGGATGGAGGATTTGGGGTTGTGAGGATGCCATTCCAATACCCCAGCACTCACAAAGGAAAGGCTACGACAAGGAAGGTTAGTTTTGACTTAAAACTTTTCGTTCTAACCAAAGGATTTCCCTTATCTCCTGCTAAGGCCTTGGAAGTGTTTGGCTCTGTGGGGCCGGTGCCCTGTGCCTGCACCCCCAACTTCTTTGCCAGTCCAATACTGCCCCGTCGAGCCTCCGCGATGACCGGGAATGGGAAACCGCTAAGGCCTGCAGTCAGGCCGCAGCCCGGTTCAACCTGGGCTGGGGGAGCCGATAAAAGAGGGGTTCCGGGCCGTATCCCGGACGGACCCGCTCCAGGGGTTGGGGACCCTTAAGCCCTTCATCCCTGTCTGCGCCACGGTGGACCAGGTCAAGCCTGGAATGCTCTTCCAGTCTCCAAGGAGGGCGGCAGAAAAAACGCTCTGCAGGGTTCACTGTCTTTCTGTATCGGCTGCCCTCTTGATGGGGAGAAAAGCGCAGCCCAAAGAGTTTCTCGGGCTCCGCCTCTAGAACTCGTTGAAGCCGTTCTACACCGCAGTTCCTCGCCCACCTCCAGCTGCAATCGGACCCACCCCATGGACCGCCATGAGCGTGGCTGCAAGTTGTGGCTTCTGAACTCTAATCCACCTTCCGGAACCCGCCAACTGGCCTGGCTCTTGGCAAGTCGGCCCCCTTGCAGATAGGCTGTGTTTGCCGGGCCGGGCTTTGTGAAGATGAGTGGTAATCCTCCCGAAACAAATTCCACACTGCCTATCCCATCCCTGGTGAATCTTTGTTCCAACGCATGGACGAGATTGTGACCAGTTGGGACTGGAAATACAATTTTCCCTTGGGAAGAAATGACTCTTTCAACCATTTTATGGTAATTTTCTTGGGAGCAGGTACTGGTTCCTTTGGCCTGGTACTTTGGTACTTCCCAGTGGAGCTAGCCTGCTTCTCCCAATAAAACAGAATCCTTTCCAAGCAAAGGTAATGTATTTCTGGGCCCTTGGTCTGGAGCTACACTTTGAGCCAGTTCCAAACGCCCCGGCCCACAGAGCGGCTTTCCTGTGCTTTGGGAATAAAGCGTAGCCTTTTCCCATCTCCTGGTGGCCGCTTGGATGGCGGGAGGACAGCTTTCCCCCTGAGGTCCGCGTTTTCTCGAACTTATCTTTTCCAAGAGCAACATTCATTTCATAAAGAATCAAACTTTGGTTTGCTTGGGGTGGGGTCTGTTTTTTTGAGGGGCCTGGGCCAACCGGACCCGCTCCGGCCCACGTTACCCAGTGACTTGCCAGCGAGCCTCCGGAAGAGCCTTGTGAGAATCAGCCCCTCTAAGAAAAGAGAAGGTTTGAAGACTTATCGAACTCCGATAGAAAACGTTTCTGATACATCCTTGGCTTTCAGGCCGAATCCAAGGATCTCCAACTTTCGAGGCTGCCTGTGCATTGGGTGAGGTAAATTGGGGAAACTCAGGTGAGGTGAGTTACCTGCTTGACGGAGGGGGTCCTAAATTCCAGAGGTGGAGCCACAGATTTCTGTGGGATCACCTAAAACCCCAATATTTGGGGCTGGTGGGATGAGGCTATGGAGTGTACTCTGGGAGTAGATGGCCCTTTATGCGTGTCCTCTGTGAGATGTTTGAGCGCTTGTCCCTTTTGCAGGGGGGGCAGGACGTGGAAGAAATTCAGCTTCCGGATGACTCTTGGGATCACCACTATCCCAAGAGTAATCCATGACTGGCCACCATTTTGGGCCCGTGGACAGTTGGGTTTGGAGGCCCAGATCCATCGGGTGTTGGGCTAAGAAGTTAAATCTGCTGAAAATATTCCATTTCACTCAATGATGCCTTGCGCTATGAGCGCATACATATCATTAAAGTGCAATTCACGGAGGAGACTCCAGCTCCTAGGAGACAACTGTTGTGGTTTGGCTTTGTTTTGAAATCTCCATTAATAGTTAACTTTTTAAACCAGTGTGTGGCTTTTTTTTTTGCCAGTGCTATATCCATCGCCAGCAATCATACCTGTAATGCAATGTCCTGGGCCCCGGCCACGGGCCGGGATTCGGTTTGTTATCTGAGGCCAGCGTGTTCGTGCCCCTCCATCTTGCCCCCCCCCAAAATCTCCTTCCTAGGGAGCCACTGGCCCCGGTTCTGCTGGGTCGTGTCTTACTTTCCAACTGCCTGGAGAACTGTTGGCTCTTCCCTCCCACCTACACACTTTACCCTACCTGGAACCGGGGTTTGGTTTAGCTCCCACATCGGGCCGGAAGGGGACGGGTTGCATCACCTCTCCGGAGACTTCTCCTCGCGTTTTGATTTTAGTTCATCCCAGCAGAACTGAGTGGTTCGTCATAGATATAAATATTTTATAAGTACTGGAATTTTTCATTAGATCTTATACAGACAGAGCAGTATTTTATTAAAAATCCAAAAGGGAAGACTTTTATGTGCTCATTTTTGTAGTTCTGATTTTTTTTAAATGCATTTTCATCGTCCCTCTGCCGAGTAAAATGTTTTAAATCTGCATTTGATTGGATTCCGAATGTATTTTTGTGTTTCGTGTCGAATTGTGCATTTATGGATTTTTAGCATGTAGTTTGCCTAAAGGACTGTGCGAAAGTATTTTAAAATATGACTCTTAAGAGACACTGAAAAAAAAATAAAGTATCCAAAAGATGAAAATGCTGCACTGAGCTTTTATTGAAACCTGCAGAATGACTTTCTTCTCTGTTTTGTTTTCTGCTTGGATACAACATCTGAACTTTCCCTTCTTCCTGTCCCCTCTTCCTCCCCGCTCATCATTTCCAGATGCCTTTCCAGAAACATAGGCCTATGGGGTGTGCCTGTTCAAGTAGTCTCTCGCTAAAACGAGCCGCGCAATTTGCACAATTAAACAATTTTCTGAACCCAAAAGATTCTTAAAAGTGTCGAGGAAGATTCATATGCGAAAAGCTAAGGAGTAGAAAAAGGAACGAGAACAGTCCTCAGAGACACGTTGGGTTGGTGGTCCTGGGCATCCCGGACTTCGGCTACCGTGAGATGTCCTTATTGGAGCCGATTTCCCAGCCTGACAAGGACCGGCCCCTGGGGAACTACAGCTGGGTGGGGGGAGGTGGAGAGTTTCTGCTCCATCACTGCCCCTTTCCACCCAGTGTGGGAAAGGCCAGAGTTTGGGGGAGGGACCTGAGTCACAGCTCGCCCAAGTCTGGCACCAACTGGGCAGCATCTCAATGTGGGCCACCAGATTTGCACCTCCCATTAACAGGGGTCGATCAGCTCCTGGGAATGTGGTGCCTCTAGTCCATTTCATGTTTGCGAGGGGCGATGAGGTGCTCTCCAGAAGGGAGTTGGGTGGCATTTCCCTTCGCAGCGTGCCTCCTCACTGGCCGATTTCGCTCATAACGAACCCTCTCAGGAACACATCTGCTGCTGCGCTAAAGATCCTGTATTAAGCACTGGGGCGGGGGGTTCAGAGCAGGTGGAAGAAAGGATAAGTAAAACAAATATAGTCAGTCAATCCTATTTATTGAGAGCTTACTGTGTGCAGAGCACTGTACCGAGTGCTTGGGAGAGCACTATGGAACAATATAATGTATCATGTTAGGCATGAGGTATTGTGTAACGTATTACATATTCCCTGACCACAGTGAGCTTATAGTCTAGAGGGGGAGACAGATGTTAATATAAATACATTACAGAGATGTACATAAGTGCCGTGGGGCTGGAGGGGAGGGATCCATTCATTCAATCGTATTTCTCGAGTGCTTACTGTGTGCAGAGCACTGTTCTAAGCGCTTGGAGAGTACAATTTGGCAACAGATAGAGACAATCCCTACCCAACAACAGGTTCACAGTCTTGAAAGGAAGCAAGTCAGGTGGAAGGGAATGGAAGAAAAGGAAAAAAAAGGGCTCAGTTAAGGAAGTCTTGAAGGAGATGTGCCTTCAATAGGACTTTGAAGGTGGGAGAGTATTTGTCGGACTTGAGGGAGGGCTTTCCAAACCAAAGTCAGGTCTTGGGCGAGAGGAGGCAGGCACTGTTCAGTGCCCTAGTCGACATCCAGAGAGTAAAATTGGCCTAGCAGCTGGCCTAGCACCTTCCACCACTTCTCTGAGTCCCTGGGGCTGGCAGGTTTTTTGTTTTTGGGGTGTTTGTTTATTTTTACGGTACCAATTAAGCGCTTACTAGCCAGATACTTTACTAAGCATTGGGGTAGATACAAGCTAATCAGGTTGGACACAGTCCAGGTCCCACGTGGGGCTCATGGTCTTAATTGCCAACTTACAGATAAGGTAACTGAAGCCCAGAGAAGTGAAGTGCCTTGCCCAAGATCACAGAGCACACAGTGGCGGAGCTGGGATTAGAACCCAAGTCCTTCTGACATCCAGGTCCATGCCCTATCCATTAGGCCGTGTTGCTTCCCAGTTTTTGAAGTGAACTTTTCATTAGAAAAATCCATCCCAGCCTCAAAGCAGACCAGGACACAGCTATCCATAAATAATTGCCCCAGTCAGATACAGTCAGTACTTTTGGACTTGCCTCAGAGACTTCCAGGAAACCTGGCGTCAGCACAACCCCCTGATAAGGCTACAGTTCTAGCTCTTCGGTCCCGTGACCCCCATCCACTGAGGTGCCCCAGCAGAGTCCAGGTAAATCCAGCACCCCCGACATAATACTCCCTCAGTCGGGAGATTCCAATCGCCTTCCTTGTCCTCTCTTCAATTCCACCTGCTGACCTGTGATGAGAATTAGTGTTGGGTGGAGAGTGATGGTAAAGATGATTGTGTTCAAGATCCCCAGGGAAAGGAGAGATGTCATCCAGGGCTTTTTTTTCCAACAAATTTTAGCAGCCCAAAGGCACTCATGAAGGGTGGAGTGAAAGGGACAGCCTGAGAGAAGCAAGAAGTTGCAGGAATTTGACTATTATTCCCAGAGATAGTTCTGCAGTGCAGAAGCAAACCACCTCTATAGAGAAAGGATCAATCAGTCAATGTGTGCAGAGAGCTGTATTAAGTGCTTAGGAGAGTACAATACACGTTTCCTGCCCCTCAGGAGCTTAACAGTCTAGAGGGGGAGACAGGCATTAATGTAAATAAATTACAGGTATGAACAATAAATGACATGGGGCTGAAGGAGGGGTGACTCAAAGGGTCTTGTCATGCCGTCGAGTCGTTTCCGACCCACAGTGGCACCGTGGACACATCTCTCCCAGAATGCCCCGCTCCCTATCTGCAATCGTTCTGGTAGAACGATCCATAGAGTTTTCTTGACCAAAATATGGAAGTGGTTTACCATTGCCTCCTTCCATGCAGTAAACTTGAGCCCTCGCCCTCAATGCTCTTGCATGCCGCTGCTGGCCAGCATGGGTGAGTTTTGACTTGTAGCAGATTGCCTTCCACTCGCTAGCCACTGCCCGAGCTAGGAATGGAATGGACAGGCCTCTGCTTGACTCCCTCCCATAGCCAAGACTTAGGGTACTGGAAATTGTCCAGTTGTGACCCTGAGGGGGCTAAAAGGGTAGAGATTAATAAATACTATTACTACTATTAAGGATCCAAGCGCATAGGCGAAGCAGAAGGGAGACCATGTGGGAGGAAAGAGGGGTTTAATCAGGGAAGGCCTCACCTGCCAATGGGAGATGGAGTCCAGAAATGTGAAGGCAACCTTTTGAACACCTTAGCCACACGCAGTCCCTTGTAGCAGGCTCCTGACCATCCTCCTGACCATCTCTGCAAAGCATTGTGTCCTAGTGGAAAGAGCATAGGCCTGTGAATCAAGACCTGGATTCCATGTACCTGCTGTGGGACCTTGGGCAAGTCACATAATTGTTATGAGACCATAACAAGCTGCCTTAATGACTGTTTGTGATCCCAGGTACAAGAAGGAACAGACTTGTGCAGCCACTGATGCGCTCTACTTGAGGCAGGTGATTGTGGGCCTGTTAAGGGAGGTGGGACTTTTTCTCCCTCTTCTACCCAGTAGTGGGCCCGGACCAATCAATGACTGCCATGTAGCGCCGTAGCTGTGACGCCTAAAGCAGGTAAAACGTCCTCGTTTTGAACCACAAAAGGGCATGTGGAGAAGCACGCAGAGCAAGAAGCATCTGGAGCAGTAGAAGGTAGCAGCATTTGGAAGCAGAAAGAAGAAGCATCGGCAGGATGGGCTCCTTTGACCACAGACTGGTATTGGGCCCTTCGTAGAGTTGAGTGAGCGTGTAGTTGTGTCACTCCCTTGCACGTTGGTAAAACTAAGTAAAAAACTTTTCACAATAACCTTGGTGATCAGAGGTGTGGTTTGACTTTACTACCTGTCAGTGAGGCTCCCCCGGTCCAGGAAGTACTAGCCAGGGGGCGGGAAAGCTCGTGACAATAATAATAATGATATTTATTAAGTACTTATGTGCCAGGCACTGTATTAAACGCTGAGATGAATACAAGCAAATTGAGTTGGACAGTCGCTGTCCCACATTTGGGCTCACTGTCTCAATCCCCATTTTCCGGATGAGCTAACTGAGGCTCAGTGAAGTGAAGTGACTTGCCCAAGGTCACACAGCAGACAAGTGGCAGAGCTGGGATTAGATTTCACGACCTTCTGACTCCTAGGCCCATGCTCTATCCACTACATCATGCTGCTTCCCTAACTTCTCCGAGCCTCAGTTCTCTCATCTGTGAAATGGGGATTCATTACCCGTTCTCCCTTCTACTTAGACTGTGAGCCCCATGTGGTCACTGATCATCTTGTATCTACTCCAGCGCTTAGTACAATGAGGACATTGGATTGGATTGTCAGAGTTCACGAAGGACCGCTTTGGTCCTCTGAATGAGATACGATGAATGGTACTAACAGTTCCTCTAGGCTGGCTCTAGGGGAAGAAGAAAATATAATCCCTGCCCTCAAGGAATCAGTGGTCCAATTTCGGAGTACCAACAGCAGAAACAGCCCTATAATTTTAGTTCCCAGAATTAGGCATAAATGTTTGGGGGTGAGACTACCAGAGCCCACTGGGGCTGAAGCCGGGAAATAATGGTTATGGGACAGGCCAGCCATTCTCTCTGATCCCTGGGCTCCTCGGTATCTATCTGACGGCGCAGTCCTGGATAATATTCCAGCTCTGTGATGAATGAATAATAATGTGTTATTTGTTAAGCGCTTACTAAATTCCAAGCATTGTACTAAGCACTGGAGCAGATACAAAATCATCAGGTTCCACATGAGGCTCACAGTCTAAGTAGGGGGGAACTGAGGCACAGAGAAGTTAGTGACTCGGCCAAGTTCACACAGCAGGTAAAGTGGCAGAGTCCAGATTGGAAGCCAGGGCCTCTGACTCCTAGGCCCTGTGCTCTTTTGACTAAACCACATTACTTCCACCAAGGCGTGCTTTTCAGTGCTACATTTGAATCTCCCCTCCTCAGAAACCTCCAGGGGTTGCCTATCAACCTTTGCACAAAACAAAAACTCCTTACTCTTGGCTTCAAAGCTCTCCATCACCTTGTCCCCTCCTACCTCACCTCCCTTCTCTCCTTCTACAGCCCATCCTGTACACTCCGCTCCTCTGCCGCTTACCTCCTCACGGTCCCTCATTTGTGCCTGTCCCGCCGTCGACCCCTGGCCCACATCCTACCGCTGACTTGGAATGCCCTCCCTCCTCATATCTGCCAAACTAGCACACTTCCCCTCTTCAAAGCACTACTGAAAGCCCACCTCCTCCAGGAGGCCTTCCCAGACTGAGCTCTCCTTTCCCTCTTCTCCTCCTCCCCTCCCCATCGCCCCAACTCCCTCCCTCTGCTCTTCCCCTTTCCCCTCCTCACAGCACTTGTGCATATTTGTATATATTATTTAATACTTTATTTTGTTAATGATGTGTATATATCTATGATTCTATTCATCTTGATATTGATGCTAGACTACTTGTTTTGTTCTGTTTTGTTTTGCTGTCTGTCTCCCCCGTTTAATAATGTTGGTATTTGTTAAGCGCTTACTATGTGCCAAGCACTGTTCTAAGCACTGGGGTAGATACAGGGTGGTCAGGTTGTCCCACGTGAGGCTCACAGTTAATCCCCATTTTCCAGATGAGGTAACTGAGGCACAGAGAAGTGAAGTGACTTGCCCACAGTCACACAGCTGACAAGTGGCAGAGCTGGGATTCGAACTCATGACCTCTGACTCCCAAGCCCAGGCTCTTTCTACTGAGCCGTGACTGTGAGCCCATTGTTGGGCAGGGCTTGTCTCTATCTGTGCCGAATTGTTCATTCCAAGCGCTTAGTACAGTGCTCTGCACATAGTAAGAGCTCAGTAAATACGACTGAATGAATTAAATCATCCCTATGCATGGCAGAAGTATGGCCTTGGTGACCATAAGAAGGAAGAGCTCATTGTCAGATCCAGAAATCTGTGTCGCAACTGCACCATACAATGGTCCCTCTGGCTGTTTCTTGGAAGCAAAAGCAGAGAATAAGGTGGCAGGGGGATTTTATAGGGTTTGGCTGCTCCTTCGAATGAGCAGGACACTTGACAAACACTGGGTCCCTTGAGAGAGGGAGAGTGCCTCCCACCATTACCACCCTAAAGAGCCAAGCAAGACTAGGAACAGGGACAAAGAGGCTTTTCAGGATTTTGCTCTCAATGTTGGCTCCACTACTAGAAAGTCAGCACATTTAGTACTGACAAAAGAAACTCTGTTAGAACTCATGAACGCTAAGATTTCTAGGCCAAGAGGGAAAAATAGTTCTAAGAATGTGAGGGCCTTGGAACTTCTCAAAGAATTTGTTTAGCCTCATTACCTTGCTCCATTTAAAGGAACCAAATGGGGAAAAATTGAAACCTGCGGTCGAATTGTGGTATTCCTTTTGTTATAAATCTTTCCGATCGATAATTTATATTTGGCTCCAAAGTCAGTGAATCTGAAAGTTAAAAAAAAAATTGAAAAACTCTTCCAAGACCTTACAGTTTGTACCCTATTTTGACTGAAATCTTAACGGAAATGGTGTGTTTTTGATGTTGTTCTCTTGGTGTTTTTATGGCATTTGTTCAGCGCTTACTATGTACCAGGCTCTGTACTAAGTACAGGGGTAGACACAAGCTAATCAGGTTGGACACAATCTATGTCCCACAAGGGATTCACAGTCTTAATCCCCATTTTACAGATGAGGAAACTGAGGCCCAGAGAAGTGAAGTGACTTGCCCAAGGTCACAAAGCAGACAAGTGGTAGAGTCAGTATTAGACGTCAGGTTCTTCTGACTCCCAGGCCCGTGCTCTATCCACTAGGTCATGCTGCTTCCTTACCCACAAACTAATGAAATCTTAATATGTTTCCTTTTGGGTTCCTGACAAGGGAAAGCTCCCATGGTGCAGAGACAGAAGGGGTGGTTTTAGCTCTTTTCCTCAGCATCAGACTCCCAAACAGGAGAAACTTGAAAACATTCTTGGCTCATGACAGAAAAATGCTCCCCACTCAGTTCAACTGGTTAGGATTTTTTATTGTTGGGTTTTTTTGTTCATGGTATTTAAGTGCTTACTATATGTCAAGCACTGTTCTAAGCACTGGGGTTAATATAGGCTAATCAAGCTGAATACAGCCCCTGTTCCACGTGGGGCTCACAGTCTAAGTAGGAAGAAGAACTGGGACTGAATCCCCATTTTAGTGATGAGGCAACTGAGTCACAGAGTAATTCAATAACTTGCCCAAGGTTAAACAGTAGGCAAGTGGCAGAGCTGGGATTAGAACCCAGGTCCTTGGATTCCTAGGCCCATATACTTTTCACTAGGCCATACTCTTCTTGTTCCTATTCATCCACTGTGGAGGTTACAGGAGATTAGCAGCAGCTGAAAACCAATTTTACATTAATTTTTCACCATCTAGGTCATCAGAAACTCTTTTGCATCTAACATTCCCTTGTATCAAGTGGTTAGAAATTGTGCCCCACATACACATTTTCCTAATTTTCCTCAGAGCCCGGATCACCCATTCTTCCAGGACAATCAGTTTCCATTCAAGGTCATGGAATGAGTGGGAATCTACTTTTAAAGAGATCAGGCAGGGGAAGAGGGTTGGATTTCCTTCAGAATCTTTATTCTGAAGACGTCGTTCTTAAAGCTCCAAGAAATCTTATTGATCAATTCCATTCATCCCAAAGAGCACCTAATTCAGAGCAAAAAACTTTTCCTCATCTTTTTCCCAACTGTTCTCTTCCACACCCAGTTCAAAGTCCATGTTCCCAGCCAGTTGCATTTCAGAATAAGAGTTTTTACTACCTAGATGAACAAAAGGCTCGTTCCCCGTTGGATGTGCCAAAGTCCTGTCTAGTAGAATGCTACCTCTCCTAGAAGAGCAAAGTCTTTGAAAGCTGAAAAATCTCAGAGAATGGCCAGCAGAAATCAGTCAACCCATCAATCAGTGCTATTTATTGAGTGCTTACAGAAGTCTACAAAACCACTCCTGTCCCCAGCCAATTCCAGCAAGATTTTCAAACATATCTCCAGGATTCCATGCTGAACAGCTTGGTGACTAGCAAGTTAGCTGAGCCAAGTAACACGAAAAGTTATAGGTGTTTTTTCATAAATGCAACTGCCAACGAGCACAGAGATTAAAGCCAAAGACAACAATTTGTCATTCTCCCCAGGAGTCCAAATTGGTCAACAATAAGACCTCAAATAAATCTTCTATATGTAAAATGCCTGATAAATTCAAGAATTCTCACATCATTTACATCTATAGCAACTTTGGAAATACTGGAGGGCCCAGACTGAGCTCCCCTTTTCCCTCTGCTCCCTCTACCCCTCGCTTCACCTCTCCGCAGCTAAACCCTCTTCTCCCCCCCTTTCCCTCTGCTCCTCCCCTTCTCCCATCCCACCCCCTCAGCACTGTACTTGTCCACTCAACTGTATATATCTTCATCACCTTTTTTTTGTTGTCGTTGTTTAATGAGATGCACATCACCCTGATTCTATTTATTTGCTATTGTTTTAATGAGATGTTCTTCCCCTTGACTCTATTTATTGCCATTGTTCTTGTCTGTCCGTCTCCCCTGATTAGACTGTAAGCCCGTCAAAGGGCAGGGACTGTCTGTTACCGATTTGTACATTCCAAGCACTTAGTATAGTGCTCTGCACATAGTAAGCACTCAATAAAAACTATTGAACGAATAAATATGTCATTTATGCTCCACGCAGGTCCGGGTCATTTCTTCTCATGGTAGGAAGGGATTTCATAACATTGTTGCAACTGGCAAGGCCAAGTCAGCGCTGCAGATTTCCTGCTCTGGCTGGCTGGGATCCAGGCCCAAAATCAGTGCTGCTGAACCATGTCCAAGGAACAAGCCAGAAGCCATGACATCCAGGGCAAATCCACTGCTCCAACCACAGCAGTTCCCTCCCTGCTCCTCCCCATCCTCCTGGCCACCATGGTCAAGGCTGATGGCCCATTTTTATCAGGTAGTAAAATCAGATCAAATCAGAGCAGTAACCATTTGGTCTCAAACCTAAGGTTAATCTTGAGGGCTTCAGAGCCCAACTTTTGTAGATTGTTTAAGAAAAGAAGAAAAGAAAAGCCTTCAGAGCAGAATCCATAGTAGACCAGACACCCTGCATTATAAAGGGGGTTTTGTTGTAGGGAAAAAGAAGTCCAATTGTATTGTTTTCCCCCTTTTCGATCCTTGCCATTTTGTAAAGAGCAAAGAATTTTCTTAGAAAATGTTTTTCTTGATCCTAAAGCTTCCCAGTGAGACTATGGTTGTGCCCCAGACTGTTTTGGAAGATAGTTATGCAAAGAGGCATTTCTGTTTCTGCCCTAGAGTTGAAGGGGAAGGGTGTCTTAGGGCGGGCAGAATTGGTGTGTTAGGAGCCCCATAGACTCCCTATTCCTCCTAGACTCTACCCTCCTTGAGGGCAGGATTTGTTTACTCTCTACTGTATCATACTCTCCCAAGAGCTTAGTACATGACTCAGAAACAAGGACTTTGAGTGTCTACCCTCTCTATTTTACTCTCCCAAGTTCTGAGTATAGTAGGTGCTCAATAAATATTGACTGACTGGTTGGTTGGTCGATTATGGGTTTGTAATTTGGTAGTGGGAAGAAGGCTAGTCTTCTAGTGAGAGACTTCCTGTTATCACACCTGCAGAGCTGCTCCTTGATGCAGATCAAGCTATGAGGTCTGGCCGCCAAGAGGGGCAGTCTGCTTATCGATGGAGGATTAATGGGAGCATTAATATATGGGAAGAGTGAGAAAAGCAGAGATTCCAGTTGTGGAGTACAAATATAATATTTAGACTAAGAGCAGTCTTTGTGTTCTCTAGCAGGTGCAGTAGATCAGGAGCAGGTCTTTGAATCTGGCAATTTAAAAATGAAGTCGAGCTTCCTGGGGTTTCCTGGATTTTCCTTTCGGGTGGGTTTTCCCCTCCTTTTGTCTGTTGCTTTTTAATTGGAAGCTTCCACCCAGACTGGAATTCCACATGGAAATAAAAGAGAGCTATAGGCTGGGTAGAAAACAAATGCAAAAATGTTTAATAAAAATGGACAGAAACAGGATCTGACTGTGGGAGTTCTTGATGGCACAGAAAAGCTGAGAAGTCTCCTCCCTTCCTGCCAGGAGCACTGCCCAGTGTATTCTGTGCATATTCTTATATTCTCCTGCTGTCCCTATCTGTAATTTATTTTCAGGTTTGTCTTTCCCCGTAGGCTGTAAGCTCCTTCTGGGCAGGGATCGTGACTACCCACTCTACTGCACTCTACTCTCCCAAATAGCAGCTTGGCCTACTGGAAGGAACACGGGCCTGGAAGTCAGAGGACCTGGGTTCTAATCTCGGTTCTCCCAGTTGCTTGTTGCATGACCTTCACTTAACTTCTCTGTGCCTCGGTTCCCTCAACTGTAAGATGGGGATTAAACACCTGTTCTCCCTCCTATTTAGACTGTGAGCCCAGTGTGGGACAGGGACTCCGTCTGACCTCATTAAGCTGAATCTACCCCAGCACTTAGAACGGGGTCTGACACATAGTAAGCGCTTAACAAATACCATAAAAAAGGGCAGATGGTACAGTGGTCTACAAAGCGTAAGTACTCAATAAATATGATTTGATTGATTTTCTGGCCAGAGGTGTGATTCTCAGGGTGGGGCCTGTGGTGAGAGCCTGACAGTCCCTCCTGTTACCCAGAAACCCCCCGCCAGGGACCAGCCCCGCCGTGTAGGCCGCAGTGGGAAGGAGCAGAAACCCCACTGATTCCTGAGAGGCAGAGGATCAATCAATCGGTGGTAATTATTGAATGTTTACTGTGTGCAGAACACTGAACTAAGTGCTTGGGAGAGCACAGTATAAGAGAGTAGACCCGCCCCCTGCCCACAACAAATTTACAGTGTAGAGGAGAACAACAATGTAAGACTCCGCAGCACAAGCTGCATAGAGGGGAGGTTCTGGAGCACAGAATCACCAGGGCCTTTCATCTAGCTGGGATGCTCTCTCTTGTAGCTTAGCCTGCTGCTTGCACAGCTCCTTCTAAGGATCAAGAATGATTCCAGTGACTTTTCTGCTGTACTGGGATAGAGGGGCCTCACAGTCTACCAGACTATCTGGGCAGAGCTGGCTCTACCATTCAGAGAAACTAGACAATTGACTGAGATACTCTGCAATTTTCTCCTTCAGACTTCTACTCCTTACCTCTGGGTCCAGCTGCTTTCTGCATTCCTGTCTTTAGCCTCCGGTGCCAAAATAACTTGACCCAGTTCCAAATCCAGGAGGTGGTCGTTGTCATTTCTGAGTCCCGGCCGTGACCACCCCGGCACTTCCTTCCCTGCGCCCTTGGAAGTTCCTGAGTCCCAGTGTATTCCCGAGAAGCAGGCTGAACCCCCGTGGGGTCCTGAATCGTTCTTCCGGAGGATCTGAATCATTTTTCCCTTTTTTTTCCTTTCTCATGAGCCACATGAAAGATCATTTCTTTCTGAATATGAACCTGCTCATAGTTATTACTTTGAGGAGAAATTCAGTAAGTATTTGGGGTTCTTGCTTTATTTTCAGAGGTAAGAGCTTCTTCTATGGGCTTTGAAGTCAGAGGTCATGGGTTCGAATCCCAGCTCGGCCACTTGTCAGCTGTGTGACTTTGGGCAAGTCACTTAACTTCTCGGTGCCTCAGTTACCTCATCTGTATAATGGGGATTAGGACTGTGAGCCCCACGTGGGATAACCTGATTCCCCTGTGTCTACTCCAGCGGGATAACCTGATTCCCCTGTGTCTACTCCAGCGCTTAGAACAGTGCTCAGCACATAGTAAGCGCTTAACAAATACCAACATTATTCTAAAAAGAATTAATGGTAATGAGTTCCACTGATCTTTTTAAAAACAAGCATGCCCCTCACCTCCCTCTGTTCCTTCCCACCAACAGGAACAGAAACAGAGAAGCAGCATGGCTCAGTGGAAAGAGCCCCGGCTTGGGAGTCAGAGGTCATGATTTCGAATTCCGGCTCTGCCACTTGTCAGCTGTGTGACTGTGGGCAAATCACTTAACTTCTCTGTGCCTCAGTTACCTCATCTGGAAAATGGGGATTAACTGTGAGCCTCACGTGGGACAACCTGATTACCCTGTATCTACCCCGGCGCTTAGAACATTGCTCAGCACGTAGTAAGCGCTTAACAAATACATTATTATTTCCATTGTTCTAGGGATCCTCTTACTATTATTATTATTATTAATACTAATGGTACTTGTTTAGACCTGATGATGTGCCAAGCACTATTCTAAGTGCTGGGGTAGATACAAGCAAATCAGGTTGGACACAGTCCCTGTCCCACAAGGGGTTCACGGTCTTAATCCCCATTTTATAGATGAGGTACTGAGGCCCAGGGAAGTGAAGTGACTTGCCCAAGGTCACACAGCAGCCAGGTGGTGTAGCTGGGATTAGAACCCAGGTCCTTCTGACTCCCAGGCCTATGCTCTATCCACTAAGCCATGCTGCTTCTCTTCATACTTCAGCTCTGACTGTAACAGTGCTGAGTTCACGTCCAGAAAAATCAGGACAGTTTATCGGATGCTAGAAAAATGACCCCAGAGGCCTCAGTCAGCCTCCTAGACTAAATGACAGAATTTTAGGTCCCCACCAAACCAGTCTCTGCCCTGCCAGTGGCACTTTGACATACGGCATTGACCCAGAGTCACGGCGACATACACCTGAGTTCCCAGGTGTTACAGGGGGCACTCAGGGTCACGGCTGCAGAACTCTCCACTGGGTAGAATTGGTTTGGTCCCAGGTATAGAAACTTTCCATTGGTCCTAGGTCCTCATTCAATCCTTTGGGGATTAGTCCTGGTCCCCAAAGGCAGTTGTGACCTGCTGCTGGTATTACCTCTTTCACCATAGCAGTAGTCCTTACTCCTCCCAGTATTAATGATGCAGATTTCTTCTAATAACTTCCTTTCAGCCAATCTCAGTCCACTCATGTCCTCTAAACACTGCCTCCAATTGCCAAGACTGACCGATGCTTCAATCAATCAATCAGTGCTATTTATCTAGCACTTACTCTGGGCAGAACACCATACTAAGCAGTTGGGAAAGTACAACTGGGCAGGGAATGTATCAGTTTATTGTTATATTGTACCCTCCCAAGCACTTTAATACAGTGCTCCTCACATAGAAAGCACTCAATAAATACTACTGACTGAGTGATAATACAATAGAGTTGGTAGACATGATCTCTGCCCACAAGAAGCTTCCGGTCTAGAAGAGGAGTTTCCGAAGTAATACCAAAGATGCCTAGGAAGGAGTAATCTGTTTGGCTTTAAGATGAAAACACACTTTTAAGGGCATCTGGAGGTGAAGTGCCATGTAAAGGCTTAAAGTCTTCTAATGTCCAAACTGAGAGAGTTGTTTTGGGCCAATCTGAGGCCACCTGGGTCCTCCAATAGGTTGCCATTGGCTTAACAATTCTTTACCAAGTTTCCTAGTGACTGGTAAATAACTATGACAAGTAATAAGTCTCTCTTTAAGCCATAGAAAGTTGGTTTTCATTTTTTAAATTGCATTCCTCTTCCTCTTGGAATTCAACAGTAAAAGAAGTTTGATGGGTTAGAAAGACTATGTAACACTTCGAAATGTTTTCCTAAATTAGTCAGATAATGAACAGACTGGGTTATGAGAGAAGTCCAAAGCCAAGAAGACTTTAAATAAAATGCTTCTGAAATCTGGAATACAAAGAATTTCTGTTTTTCTCCAGACATTACTGTTGCCAACCCACAAAGTGGGAAGATTCTGAGCAGAAGAGAAAGTATTTTTCCCATGAATTCTGGGTAGTGAAATAGGGAGTAGGGAATAGAGATGAGATGGGAGTAACAATATAATGATGAAGAAACTTAATTCTACCATGCAATCCTTGAGAGACTTAATTAAAAGAAGATCACAAACAGGATCGTAAAATAGGGAAACCTCAGGGTCTATTCAGTTTTCAACTGGGAGATAATTTATCCTGGGGAAATCCATTTTAAAACAACATCTAAAGCATGTTCTTCAATTGTAAACAAGTCAGAGTTTTAGCGAGACTAAAAATCTTCAACTGTTTTGAAAGTATACTGAAGACAATATGTGATGGAAGTAGTAGTCACGGCAGAAAGGCATCTCTGAGATATACCTCGAAGAGATGTTAACTGGCACCACAGCTCAACGGGGTCCGTTGGTATGTGAAGTGAGTACATTTAATTGCTTGGGGTGAGCAAATTGAACAATAAATCAGTCAATCAATGGTATTTATTGAGTGCTTGCCAAGTGAAGAACAATGTCCTGAGCATCTGGTAGAGTATAATACAATAGCGTTGGTAGACATGATCTCCATCTGCAAGGAGCTTACATTCTAGAAGGGGAGACAGACAATACTTTAGAGAAGCAGCATGGCTCAGCGGAAGGAGCACGGGCTGGGGAGTCAGAGGTCATGGGTTCAAATCTCAGCTCCACCGCTTGCCAGCTGTGTGACTTTGGGCAAGTCACTTCACCTCTCTGCGCCTCAGTTACCTCATCTGGAAAATGGGGATGAAGACTATAAGCCCCGCGTGGGACAGCCTGATCACCTTGTGTCATCCCCAGCGCTTAGAACAGTGCTTTGCACACAGTAAGTGCTTAACAAATGCCATAATTACATTAAAATAAATTACAGAAAAGAGAAATGGCCAAGTATTTAAAATATTTTACATGGTGAAGATTTATACATTCTTCTCTACATAGATCACAAAGCAAAATCCTAAAAACATATAGCACACATTCAAGGTATTAAGACTTCCATTTTTAAATCTGTTTACATTATGATTTTCTCCTTAGCCAGTCATTCGTAATTCCCAAGTAGACAAATCGTCCCCTTAGCCAGTCATTCATAATTCCCAAGTAGACAAATTGTCCAAATCTACCTTCCCGGTTACTACTTTTCCCTCATCCTATCTGAGAACCTTTAACCTTTTCCCCGTAAGCCATCCAAAAGAAAGAAAGAAATCCAAGCACCCTTGTCCTTGGATTTGCACCCCTTATTCACCTCTTCTGCAGCCCCACAACATTTGTGTGCATACCCATAATTTATTTATATTAATGTCTGTCTCCCCCTCTAGACTATAAGCTCGTTATGGGCAAGAAACATGTCTTCTTTGTTATAAAGTACTCTGAATATAGTAAATGCTCAAAAAATACCATTGTTTGATTGAAGAGAAAGGACCTTCCCTGAAATCCTATCTTCTGCAGAAGCTGCTCTAAGCTGAATTGGTATTTATTTTTCAGTCCCTAGAGGAGGTAAACTTCAACCTCCATTTTCATTCCCTTCCAAGACTGAAACTGGGAGGACCAATTTTTAGAAAAGGTTTGGTCTTCTGTCCTACAAAAAATATTGGGGAAGAAGGGCCATAATTTCCATTTCCTCAAACATAGGTAGATTACCTATTTTTATGCCAGGGGTTATAACAATGCTTTGGCACATTGGAAGCATTTATTATTATTATGAAAAACAAAAACTTGTAAAGGGAGACTTATTGCAATCTGCCCTTTCCTCTCCATCCAAACTGCTAACACATTAATCCAAGCATTTATCCTATCCCATGTTGATTACTCTATCAGTCTCCTTGCTAACCTCCCAGCCTCCTGTCTCTCCCCATTCCAGTCCATACTTCTCTGCTGCCCGGATCATTTTTCCACAAAAACATACAGGCCACGTTTCCCCTCTCCTCAAGAACCTCCAGTGGTTGCCCACTCACCTCCACATCAAACAGAATCTCCTCACCATCAACTTTAAAGCCCTCAATCACCTTGCCCCCGCCTACTTCACCTCACTACTCTACCATAACACCAACCCACACACTTTGCTCCTCTAATGCTAACCTCACTGTGCCTCCATCTTGTTTGTCTCACTACTGATCTGTCACCCACATCCTACCTCTGTCCTGGAAAGCCTATCCTCTTTATAACCAACAGACAATTACTCTCCCCTCTTCAAAGCCTTATTGAAGGCACATCTCCTCCAAGAGACCTTCCCTGATTAAGCCATCTTTTCCTTTTCTTCCACTCCCTTCTGCATCACCCTGACTCGCTCCCTTCATTCATTCCCCTCCCAGCCCCAAAGCACTTATGTACATATCTGTAATTTATTTATATTAATGCTTGTCTCCCTCTCTAGACTGTAAGCTCATTGTGGGCAGGGAATGTGTCCACTTTATTGTTATATTGTACTCTCCCAAGTGCTTAGTATAGTCTCTACACACAGTAAGTGCTCAATAAATAGGTTTGACTGACTGCAGCAGATCCCTTTCCTCCCATCTACCTCCAGAAGCTGTATTGAGAGTTCTACCATAATCAGGGTTGCCCTCTATCATTCATTCATTCATTCATTCAATAGTATTTATTGAGCGCTTACTATGTGCAGAGCACTGTACTAAGCGCTTGGAATGTACAAATCGGCAACAGATAGAGGCAGTCCCTGCCCTTTGACGGGCTTACAGTCTAATCGGGGGAGACAGACAAGAACAATAGCAATAAGTAGAATCAAGGGGATGAACATCTCATTAAAACAATAGCAAATAAATAGAATCAAGGTGATGTACATCTCATTAACAGAATAAATAGGGTAATGAAAATATATACGGTTGAGCGGACGAATACAGTGCTGAGGGAAGGGGAAGGGAGAGGGGGAGGAGCAGAGGGAAAGGGGGGAAAAGAGGGTTTAGCTGAGGGGAGGTGAAGGGGGGGTCGAGGGGGAGCAGAGAGAGCAGAGGGAAAAGGGGAGCTCAGTCTGGGAAGGCCTCTTGGAGGAGGTGAGCTTTAAGTAGGGTTTTGAAGAGGGGAAGAGAATTAGTTCCTGTGGTCATGCAGTAGCATCATCAACAGTGATATTCATTGAATGCTTACTAATGTGTAAAGCACTGTTACTAAGCACTTGGGAGAGTGCAGTACAACACAGTTGACAGACACATTCCCCACCCCTAGTGAGCTTCAGTCTAGAGGGTGAGACAGACACTAATATAAATACATAATTTATAATATATAATTTGAAGATAAGTACATAAGTGCTGTAGGGTTGAGACTGGGGCAAATATCAAACACCAAAAATCTTCTATCCAAATTCACAGATATTGCAGAAATTAAGCCCCCATTTTTTTATTAAATAGAATTTGTTACTAAGTGCTGGGGTAATCACTGGGGTAATAAGCGAATCACTTAGGACACAGTCCATGTCCCACGCGGGGCTCATCGTGTTAAACCCCATTTTACAGATGAGGTAACTGAGGCCCAGAGAAGTTATGTGATTTGCCCAAGGTCGCATAGCTGATAGAAGGTGGAGCTGGGATTAGGACCCAAGTCTTCTGATTCCCAGGTCCGTGCTTTAAACACGAGGCCATGCTGCTTCTCAGTACACTTAAGTACATTAAGTACAAGTGGCATTTGTTAAGTGCTTACTATTTGCCAAGCACTATTCTAAGTGCAGGGGTTGATACAAGGTAATCAGGTTGTCCCATGGGGGGCTCACAGTCTTAAATCCTCATTTTACAGTTGAGGTAACTGAGGCACAGAGAAGTTAAGTGACTTGCTCATGGTCACACAGCAGGCAGATGGCAGACTGGGGATGAGAACCCACGGCCTCTGACTCACTAGCCTGGGCTCTTGCCACTGAGTCACACTGCTTCCCCCATGCACTTGGTTCCATGCCCTGTACTAGGAGCTTGAAAAATTTCGAATAAAGAAGGGACATGCTCCCTGCCCACTGTACCAGGGGAAACAACCATAAAGATCTTTACAACTAGCGTGGTCAAAATTCATAACTGAATAGACATACGTACATTAGACATCCCCCTGTCTCCCCGATAAACAGAGAACACTTTAGGTGTTTTTCATCTTTCATCCCTATCTATTTTTGAGGAAAGAGCTGGCTGGTGGGGTGTGAACCCCCTCCTAGACCCCACTGGCTTTTCTGTGAATCCATCCAAACAGGCAGCAGACATGAAGATGCACTTTCATTAAAAAAAGATGCTTCTGCAAGAGCTGAACCTAATGCTTATCAGCCTTACCATGCCGAACTTCAACAAAAACTACACCCAATACTACTAAAAATACAAAGGAGGATTTGAAGAACAGGTCAGTCTAAAAGATGTAAACAAGGCCCAGTAAGATGGCTCTTTTTTTTTTGAATGGTATTTATTAAGCGTTTACTATGTGTCAAACACTATTCTAAGCACTGGGGTCGATACAAATTTTTCCGGTTAGATGTAGTCCCTTTCTCAAACGGGACTTACGGCCCAAGTAGGATGGAGATCAAGTATTGAATCCCCATTTTCAGATGAGGAAACTGAGGCACAGAAAAGTTAAGTGATTTTCCTGAGGTCACAGAGCAGGCAAGTGACAGAACTGGGATTAAGACCAAGTCCTCTGACTTCCTGGCCAGTGCTCTTTCCACTAGGCCATGTTGCTTCTTGAGAGGAGGCAAGTGAGTTGGGTGTAGTCAGAGAGGAGCAAAGATAAGTATCCATCATTCATCTTCACATTGAACAGAAAACTCGTCACCAACTACTTTGAGACACTCTCATTCAGTTATTTCCCTCCTACCTATTTTTCCTCTTCTTCTGGTACAACCCAGTGCTTAACAGAGAACAAAGGACCAGCATATCCATCTCTCTAGTAACGACATGGTTACCCTGAAAAGCCCTGTTGCGTATGCACATGAACAGCTGTGTCAAAATTGGGAAAGGAGGTGAACAGAATAAAAAGAACTCCCCTTGGAAGTTTTTCGTATTTTTGGATTACTCTTTTGAGAACTATCTTTGAATTTACCCTTCCATGGTATTGATTGGCTGTTTACTATGCGCAGAGCACTGTACTAAGTGCTTAACACTGTATTCTTCTATATCTATTTTGCGGAATCATTTAGAGAGGGATTAAAAGGCAGGAAATGAAAAAAGGACTGTCGAAATTGGAGATTACCTATTAACCGTATAATACCTTACAAGAAAATACTGGCATGTGTGAGTGAATTACATGAACTGTAGACAGTACCCCTATGCTGTCAGACTGCCATTGTAGACAGCACCACCATCTTTCCTGCTCACAAGCCCGGAACTTTGGCACTATCCTTTACTCATCTCTCTCTCATTCAACCCATGTATTCAGTGACATAGTGGATAGAGCACAGACCTGGGAGTCAGAAGGTCATGGATTTTAATCCGCTCTGCCACTTGTCTGTTGTATGACCTTGGGCAAGCTACTTTACTTCTCTGGCCCTCAGCTACTTCATCTGTAAAATGGGGATTGAGACCCATGTGGGACAGGGACTGTGTCCAACCTGATTATCTTGTATCTACCCCAGCGCTTAGAATAATGTTCAGCACATTGTTAACAAATACCATAATTATTATTATCTGTCACTAAATCCTGTCTTGTTCAACCTTCCCATCATTAAAATCAGCCTTGTCCTTTCCATTCAAACTGTTACCACAATAATAATCCTTGATTACAACCTCCTTGCTGACCTCCCTGCCTCCTTCTCTCCTCATTCCAGTCCCTACTTCCCTCTGCTGCCCGAATCATTTTTCTGCAAAAACTTTCAGGACATGTTTTCCCATTCCTCAAGAAGAGTGGTTACCCATCCACCTCCACATCACACAGAAACTCCTTACAATCAGTTTTAAAGCACTCAATCACCTTGCCTACTCTTATCTTACCTTGCAGCTCTGCAAATACACCCAACCCGCACACTTTGCTCCACTAAAGCCAAGTTACTCACTGAACTGGATCTCATCTTTCTCACTGCTGACCTCTCACCCACATCCTCTTTTCATATCTGAAAGACAATCACTGTCCCCACCTTCAGAGCCCTTGTAGGCAGGGATTGAGCTTAGTATAGTGCTATGAACACAGTAAGTGTTCAATAAATATGACTGATTGATTGATTATCAAATCAAATTCCTTGTGAGCCCTCATTTCTTCTCCCACTCCTTTCTGCATCGCCTTTGTACTTTATACAGCCTTTATTCAGCCCAACCTCACCCCCACAGGACTTATGTACGTATCCATAATTTACCTATATTAATGCCTGTCTCCCCCTCTAGACTGCAAGCTCTCTGTGGGCAGGGAACATGCCTATCAACTCTGTTAGTATGGCACTTAGTATGGTGGTGTGCCCACAGTAAGTGCTCAATAAAGATGACTGATTGATTGGTTGATGAACTTCAGAAATTTTCATCCCGCTGGTTGTTTTTTCACATTCAGGACAAATGTAATCTCCCACTTGTTTTCATTGAAATGTCTGCGTTTGGAGAAAAAGAAGCGAGTCATGAAAATGTTTGCATGTGGATTTGTGGAATCCCCTGAAATAGCAGATAATTATCAGTGTTATATTGGACTTCTTTCCCAGAAGCGGCTAATTTGGCAATTTTTTTTGAAAAATAAAACCTTGACTTGATAGATAGAGCATGGGCTTGGGACCCAAAAGGATCTGAGTTCTAATCCTGGATCCACCACTTGTGATCTTGGGCAAGTCATTTAACTTCTTCAAGCCTCAGTTACCTCATCTGTAAAAATGGGGATTAAGACTGTGAGTCCCATGTGGGACATAGACTGTAACCAACCAATTTTGTATCTACCCCAGCACTTAGTACAGTGCCTGGAACAGAGTAAGTACTTAACATATACCATAAAAAATATCCACCCAGGTCCCTCTTTGAATACTAATCTACTTGGCTCTCCTGCCTTCAACCTCTTGCTCATTTCCTTTCATTCATTCGTCACATTTATTGAGCAATTACTGTGTGCAGAGCACTGTTCTAAGCACTTGGGAGTGAAAAATTCAACAATAAACAGACATTCCCTGCCCACAATGAGCTTAGTGTCTAGAAGTGCTCTGGGCATGTCACTCCCCTCCTCAAAAATCTCCAGTGGTTGCCTATCAACCTTCACATGAAGAAAAACTCCTCACTCTTGGCTTCAAAGCTCTCCATCCCCTTGCCCCGTCCTACCTCTCCTCCCTTCTCTCTTTCTACTGCCCACCCCGCACGCTCCGCTCCTCTGCCGCCCACCTCCTCACCGTTCCCCATTCACGCCTATCCTGCCGTCGACCTCTGGCCCGTCCTCCCGCGGTCCTGGAATGCCCTCCCTCCTCACCTCTGACAAATTAACTCTCTTCGCCTCTTCAGAGCCCTACTGAGGGTTCACCTCCTCCAGGAGGCCTTCCCAGATTGAGTCCTCCCTTTCCCTCTGCTCCTCCTCCCCTCCCCATTGCCCCTACTCCCTCCCTCTGCTTTACCCCCTTCCTCTCCCCACAGCACTTGTGTATATTTGTACATATTTATTATTCTATTTTAATAATGATGTGTATATATCTATGATTCTACTTTAATGGTATTGATGTCTGTCTACTTGTTTTGTTTTGTTTTGTTGTCTGTCTCCCCCTTCTAGACTGTGAGCCCATTGTTGGGTAGGGATTGTCTCTATCTTTTGCCGAACTGTACTTTCCAAGCGCTTAGTACAGGGCTCTGCACACAGTAAGTGCTCAATAAATACCATTGAATGAATGAATTGAAAGGAGAGCCAGACATTAACATACATAAATAAATTATTATTAAAAAATAAATAAAGCCAATGGCAAGGAGTTTTGTTGGATGCAGAGGTGGATGAGCAACCACTGAAGGTTCTTGAGGAGTGGGGAAACATGTCCTGAATGTTTTTGTAGAAAAATGATCCAGGCAGCAGAGTGAAGTATGGCCTGAAGTGGGGAGACCCGTGTGTAACTCCCTCCCTTTTCACATCTGACAAACCACCACTCTCGCCATCTTACAAGCAGTTCTAAAATCACATCTCCTCCAGAATTCCAGGAAGCGCTCAATAAATAAATACGATTGAATGAATGGTACAAGGCCTGGCACATAGAAAAAAATAAACTCTAAACTCCTTGAGGGTGGGGAGCTACTGTACTCTCCCAGGAGTTTAGTATTGTGCTCCTCACCCAGTAAGGGCTAAATTCATTCATTCAGTCGTATTTATTGAGTGCTTACCGTGTGCAGAGCACTGTACTAAGCACTTGGAGTGTACAATTTGGCAACAGAAAGAGAGAATCCCTGCCCAACAATGGGCTCAGACTCTAAATATGGGAAACAGACAACAAAACAATAAAAATAATTGTTTCAAAAATAATTTGAAAAACAAAACAAAACAAATAATTACCAGTGATTGATTGGTTAATTGTACATGTATAAAAGCAGCATGGCATAGTGGATAGAGCACAGGCCTGGGAGTCAGAAGGTCATGGGTTTTAATTCCGGCTCTGCCATTCGTCTGCTGTGTGACCTTGGGCAAGTCACTTTACTTCCCTGGGTCTCAGTTACCCCATCTGTAAAATAGGGATTGAACTTGTGAGCCTCACATGAAACAGGGACTGTGTCCAACCCGATTTGCTTTGTATCCACCCAGCATTTAGTACAGGGCCTGGCATATAGTAAGCGCTGAACAAATACCACAATTATACCACTTCTCTGTGCCTTAGCTATTTCATCTGTAAAATGGGGATCGAGACTGTGTGCCCCACGAGGGACAGGGACTCTGTCCAACCCAAAATGCCTGTCTCCACCCCAGCCCTAAGTTTAGTGCTTGGCACAAAGCAAGCACTTGACAAATACCACTATTATCATTAGAGATATACGTTACATTTTATATCTGTCCCCTTTGAGTATATAAGCTCTTTGAGGGAAAGCAAATGTGTCCTGTGCTTCTGTAGTACTTTCCAATCATTTAGCACAGTGTTTTGCTTTTAGGAGGGCCTCAGTAAACACCCATCTGTATGACCACAACTTCTGTGGGGGAGCTGCCCCTCAGCCCCATAAGCGTCTGTGGGAGACCCCCAGAGGGAAAGGGTTCCAGGCACTCTCTGAGGTGATGGAGGGGAGAATGGGGGATGGAACTTGAGGGACAGGAAGCTTCTTCTTCCTGAGAAGCAACACGACGTAGTGGATAGTTGCACGGGCCTGGGCGTCAGAAGGTCATGGGTTCTAATCCCAACTCTGCCACTTGTCTGTCTGGTGGCCATGGGCAAGTCACTTTGCTTCTCTGGGCCTCAGTTCTCTCATCTGTCAAATGAGGATTGTGGGTGTGAGCCCCACATGGGACAGGGACTGTGTCCAACTCGATTTGCTTGTATCCACCCCAACACTTAGTATAGTGTCTGGCAGAGAAGCAGCGTGGCTCAGTGGAAAGAGCACGGGCTTTGGAGTCAGAGGTCATGGGTTCAAATCCTGCCTCGGCCATTTGTCAGCTGTGTGACTTTGGGCAAGTCACTTAACTTCTCGGTACCTCAGTCACCTCATCTGTAAAATGGGGATTAAGATTGTGAGCCCCAAGTGGGACAACCTGATTCCCCTGTGTCTACCCCAGCGCTTAGAACAGTGCTCGGCACATAGTAAGCGCTTAACAAATACCAACATTATTATTATTATTATTATCACATAGTAAGCGCTTAACAAATACCCTCATCATCATCACCTCCAGGGGCCCATGTAGGGAGCCACCGGACGGATGGGGTGCCGGGTGTGCAGGCTCCGGGATTTATGGGACAAACCGCCCTGCCCTGCCGTTTGCTTACTGTTCTATTGTCCTCCCCCAAGCGCTTAGTACAGTGCTCTGCACGCAGGAAGTGCTTAGTAAATGCGACTGAATGAACTGAAGCCCCACTTTTCCTCATCTCCCACTCCCTTCTGCATCACCCTGACTTGCTCCCTTTGCTCTTCCTCCCTCTTCCGGCCCCGCAATACCGTTTACATATCTATCCTTTTATTTATTTGTATCGATGTCTGTTTACTTGTATTAACCACCCCTCTAGACTCTGAGTTTGTTGTGGGCAGAGACTGTCACTCTTTTTTGCTGTATTGTACTTTCCCAAGTGCTTAGTACAGTGCTCTGCGCACGGGAAACACTCAATAAATATGTCTGAATGAATGAGATTGTATTTATTTATACTGATGCTACTGAAGCCTGTTTACTTGTTTTGGTGCCTGTCTCCCTCCTGCTAGACTGTGAGCCCGTGGTGGGCAGAGATTGTCTCTGTTGCTAAACTGTACTTTCCAAGCGCTTAGTACAGAGCTCTGCACACAGTAAGCGCCCTGCTGAACTGTACTATTCAAGCGCTTAGTACAGTTCTAATCCCGGCTCCACCACTTGTCCGCTGTGTGACTATGGGCAATTCGTTTCACTTCTCTGTGTCTCAGTTCCCTCATCTGTAAAATGGGGATTGAGACTGTGAGTCCCACCTGGGTCAATCTGATAACCTTGTACCTCCCCCCCACAGTAAGTGCTTAAGAAGTACCATCATCATCATCATCATCATTATTATTATTATTACAATGCTCTGCACACACTAAGTGCTCAAGCGGCATGGTGTAGTGGATAGAGCCTGGGCGTGGGAGTCAGAGGTCGTTGGTTCTAATCCCGGTGCTGCCACTTGTCAGCTCTGTGACGTTGGGCAAGCCACTTAACTTTTCTGGGCCTCAATGACCTCATCTGTAAAAGGGGAATGAAGACTGTGTGCCTGTCCCATGTGGGACAACCCAATTCCCTTGTATCTGCCCCAGTACTTGGAACAGTGCTTGGCACATAGTAAGTGCTTAACAAATACCAACATTATAATAGAACATGGGCTTGGGGGGTCAGAAGGTCATGAATTCTAATCCCGGCTCTGCCCCTTGCCTGCTGGGTGACCTTGGGCCGGTCACTTCTCTGGGGCCTCAGTCACCCCATCTGTCAAATGGGGATTCCCGTGGCTCAGTGGAAAGAGCCTGGGTTTAGGAGTCAGAAGTCATGGGTTCTAATCCTGGCTCCGGCCTTTGTCTGCTGTGTGACTTTGGGCAAGTCACTTCACTTCTCTGGGCCTCAGTTCCCTCATCTGTAAAATAGGGATGAAGATTGCGAGCCCCATGGGGGACAACCTGATCCCCTTGTATCCCTCCTGCACTTAGAAAAGTGTTTGGCACATAGTAAGCACTTAACAAATACCACCCTTATTATTATCATTATTATTATTACGTGAGCCTCAAGAGGGACAGGGGTTGAGTCCACACCGGTTTGCTTGTATCCACCCTGGTGCTTAACCCATAGGGAGTGCTTAACGAAGAGTGCAATTATTCTTATTCATGAATATGGCTCAATGAATGAATAGATGAATGAACGAACCGAATGAATGAATGAATGAATGAGTGAATGAACCAAATGGATGGATAGATGGATGGATGGATGGATGGGTGGATGGATGGATGGATGGATGGATGGATGGATGGATGGATGGATGGATGGATGGATGGATGGATGGGTGAATGAACTGAATGAATTGTTTTTGTCTGTCTGTCTCCCCCGATTAGAGTGTGAGCCTGTTATTGGGCAGGGATTGTCTCTACCTGTTGCTGATTTGTCCATTCCAAGTGCTTAGTACAGTGCTCTGCACATGGTAAGTGCTCAATAAATACTATTGAACGAATGAATGGATGGATGGATGGATGGATGGACTGAATGGATGGATGGATGGATGGATGGATGGATGGATGGATGGATGGATGGATGGATAGATGAAGGAAGGAACTGAATGAATGAATGGATGGATGAAGGAAGGAACCGAATGAATGAATGGAGGGAGAGAGGGAGGGAGGGAGGGAAGGAGGGAGGGATGAACGAACCGAATGGATGGGTGGATGGATGGTTGGATGAACGAGCCCAATGAATGGGTGGATGGATGGATGAATGAACGAACCGAATGAATGAATGAATGAACCAACCGAATGAATGAATGAATGAACGATGAATGGAGGGAGGGATGGGGAAGAAGCAACGGGCGGGCGGCCGCGCATGCGCCCCGGCTCGCGCCCCATTTTTCCCGCCCAGTCTGGCGGGAGGATGACGTCAGTGCGGGGGCGGGGCGGGGCGGGGTGGGGCGGGGGAGGGGCCCAGGTGCCGGCGGCCCAACGCCCCAGCGGCGGCCGAGGAGGCCGAAGAGGAGGAGGCCGAAGGAGGCCGAGGCCGAAGCCGAAGCCGAAGGGGACCGAGGCCGAAGCCGAAGGAGGCCGAAGCCGAAGGGGATCGAGGCCGAAGGAGGCCGAGAGGGCGATGTGGGAGCCGGGCCCCGCCGCCGCTTGTCCCCGGCCTCGGCCCCGGCCTCGGCCTCGGCCCCGGGCCCCCGGTCCGGCCGGCTACGTGCTGGGGCTGGACGTGGGCACCACCGTCATCCGCGGACACGTTTACGACCGGCGGACCCACATCCGGGGCTCCAGCTACCACAAGGTCACACCCCCACCACCAGGCCCCCCCCCCCCGACGCCCCCGACGCCCCTCGCCTCCCCGCTCTCCCGCCGCCCGACCCCTCGACCCCCTGCTCCTCGACCTCCTGACCCCTCTGCTCTTCGACCCCCTGCTCCCCGACCTTCGACCTCCCTGCTCCTCGACCCCCTGCTCCTCGACCCCCTGCTCCTTGATCTCTCGACCCCCTGTCCCCGACCTCCTGACCCCTCTGCTCTTCGACTGCCTGTTCCCCGACCCCCAGACCTCTCGACCCCCTGCGCCTCGACCTCCTGATCCCTCTACTCTTCGACCCCCTGCTCCCCGACCCCTCGACCCCCGGCTCCCCGACCTTCCACGCCCCCGCTCCTCGACCTCTCGACCCCCTGCTCCCCGACCTTCGACCCCTCTGCTCCTCGACCTCCTGACCCCTCTGCTCTTCGACTGCCTGCTCTCCGACCCCCAGACCTCTCGACCCCCCTGTTCCCCGACTCCCAGACCTCTCGACCCCCTGCTCTCCGACCTTTCGATCCCCTGTACCCCGACCCCCCAGACCTCTCGACCCCCCTGCTCTCCGACCTTTCGATCCCCTGTACCCCGACCCCCAGACCTCTCGACCCCCCTGCTCTCCGACCTTTCGACCCCCTGTTCCCCGATCTCTCGACCCCCTCGCTCCCTAATCTCTCGACCCCCTGCTCCCCGACCCCCAGACCTCTCGACCTCCCTGCTTCTCGACCCCTCTGCTCTCCGACCTTTCGACCCCCTGCTCCCCGACACCCCCCCCCCCCCCCCCCGACCCCATTGGATTGAGACGGGACGGAGCGGGGCGTCCTGTTGGACGACACCCCCGGACCCCCGCCCCGCACTCATTCATTCTTTCATTCGATCGTATTTATTGAGCGCTTACTCTGTGCAGAGCACTGAACTAAGCTCTGGGAATGTGCAATTCGGCCACAGATGATAATGTTGGTGTTTGTGAAGCGCCTACTCTGTGCAGAGCACTGTACTAAGCGCTGGAAATGTGCAATTCAGCCACAGATGATAATGTTGGTGTTTGTGAAGCGCTTACTCTGTGCAGAGCACTGTATTAAGCGCTGGAAATGTGCAATTCAGCCACAGATGATAATGTTGGTGTTTGTGAAGCGCTTACTCTGTGCAGAGCACTGTACTAAGCGCTGGAAATGTGCAATTCAGCCACAGATGATAATGTTGGTATTTGTGAAGCGCTATTATTTATTTATTGCCATTGTTCTTGTCTGCCTGTCTCCCCCGATTAAACTGTAAGCCCGTCAGTGGGCAGGGACTGTCTCTATCTGTTGCCGACTTGTTCATTCCAAGCGCTTAGTACAGTGCTCTGCACAGAGTAAGCGCTCAATAAATACGATTGATTGAATGAATGAATACTATGTGCCGAGCACTGTTCTAAGCGCCGGGGGAGATACAGGGTCATCAGGTTGTCCCACGTGGGGCTCACAGTCTTTATCCCCATTTTACAGATGAGGTCACTGAGGCCCAGAGAAGTGAAGTGACTTGCCCACAGTCACACAGCGGACAAGTGGCAGAGGCGGGAGTCGAACCCATGACCTCTGACTCCCAAGCCCGGGCCCTTTCCACTGAGCCACGCTGCCATCCCAACCCAACAATGGGCTCACGGTCTGGAACGCCCCGCCTCCCCCCCCCTCCCCCCCGCCCCAACCCTGCCTCGACTTCCCCTCCCACCCCCAGGCCTGCCCCTCTCTCCCCTCCTCCTCCTCCCCCCAGGCCTGCGCCCCAACAGCCTCTCATCCTCTCCTCAGCCGCACACTGAGAAGCAGCGTGGCCCAGGGGCAAGAGCCCGGGCTGGGGAGGCAGAGGTTGTGGGTGCGAATGTCGGCTCCGCCGCTTGTCAGCCGTGTGACTTTGGACAAGCCATTTCACTTCTCTGTGCCTCAGTGACCTCATCTGGAAAATAGGGATGAAGACTGTGAGCCCCACGTGGGACAACCTGATCACTTGTATCCTCCAGTGCTTAGAGCAGTGCTTTGCACATAGTAAGCACTTAAATACCACAATTCATTCATTTATCTATTTATTTCTCTAGGCCTCAATTACCTCATCTCTAAAATGGGGATTAAAACTGTGAGCCCCACGTGGGACAACCTGATCACTTGTATCCCCCAGTGCTTAGAACAGTGCTTTTCACATAGTAAGCTCTTAACAAATACCACTATTTATTTATTTGCTTATCTATTTATTTCTCTGGGCCTCAGTTACCTCCTCTGTAAAATGGGGATTAAAACTGTGAGCCCCAAGTGGGACAACCTGATCACCTTGTATCCCTCCCAGCGCTTAGAACAGTGCTTTGCACATAGTAAGCACTTAAATACCACTATTTATTTATTTATTTATTTATTTATTTCTCTAGGCCTCAGTTACCTCATCTGTAAAATGGAGATTAAAACTGTGAGCCCCTCCGTGGGACATCCTGCTAACCTTGTATCTACCCCTGTTGCCGACTTGTACATTCCCAGCGCTTAGTACAGTGCTCTGCACATAGTAAGCACTCAATAAATACTATTGAATCAATACTGTTGAATGAATACCCCAGCGCTTAGAACGGTGTTTGGCACATAGTAAGAGCTTAACAAATATCATAATTATCGTTATTATCCATCCGTCAGCTTCTCTCTTTCCACTCCCCCGACAATCTCCTAGAGCTGATCCTTTGCCCTGCTTTTTATCCCCTAAATTCGCCCCCGTCCCCCTTTTTCCTCATCTTCCCCCCCCCCCCCAATCTCTTCTGCTCTCCCCCTCCCCAGTCGGGCCCTTGATTAAGAGGGTGGGACTGTCCCTCATAATCATTCCCGTTGCTTGAGATAATATTCCATCACTCCATATGCACTCATCTTCATATTATTTGTATTCTACTTGTAAAAAAATGGGGCACAGTTTTTGTAGGTAGAAGAATGGTACGCAATCCCTACCAAAGCTTTCACCAACTATAGGTTATTTTTGAAGTTCGTCTCAAGAAAATGAAATCCCCTCCTCTTCCTCTCTCCAGCTAAAGGGCTCAAATTGCCCAAAGAATATTATAGATTGCAAGCTCGTTGTGGGCAGGGAAGGTGTCTACCAACTCTATTGTATTCATTCAGTCGTATTTATTGAGCACTTTACTATGTGCAGAGCGCTGTACTAAGCGCTTGGAATGGACAATTGGGCAATTGATAGAGACAATCCCTGCCCAACGACGGGCTCACAGTCTAATCGGGAAGTGAAGTGACTTGCCCACAGTCACCCAGCTGACAAGTGGCAGAGTCGGGATTCGAACCCGTGACCCCTGACTCCCAAGCCCGGGTTCTTTTCCACTAAGCCACGAAATGTGAACGTGTACACTCTCAAGCATTTAGTTCATGCTCTGCACATAGTAAGCGCTCAATAAACTTTGACTAAGCCCCCTTTTCCTCAGCTCCTCCTCCTCGACTCGCTCCCTTTACTCCCCTCCTGCCCCACAACACTTTTGTATTTATGTATACAGCTATAATTCTATTTATTTATATTGATACCTGTTTACTTGTGTTGCCCCCCCCATCCTGAGACTGTGAGCCCACTGTGGGCGGGGATTGTCTCTCTTTATTGCTGTATTGTACTTTCCAAGCGCTTAGTACAGTGCTCTGCACACAGTAAGCGCTCAATAAATACGACTGAATGAGTGAATGAAGGATGGACTGGAGACAGCAGAGAAAGGAGGCAGGGAGGTCAGCAAGGAGGCTGATTAGGATAATAATGTTGGTATTTGTTAAGCGCTTACTATGTGCAGGGCACTGTTCTAAACGCTGGGATAGATACAGGGTCATCAGGTTGTCCCACGTGAGGCTCACAGTTAATCCCCATTTTACAGATGAGGGAACTGAGGCACAGAGAAGTTAAGTGATGTTGTTTTGGAAGGGGAAGGTACTTTTCCTTATTCTGGGGTAATGGAGGTTTCCAAGCCTCCCTTATTTTCACTTTCTTTGAGGGTCATGCAGGGGGAAGAGTTTTTCAGAGGGGCTGACTTTTTGCTTTACTCTTACGCTAGTTTTGTTGAGGCTAATTTGAAGCTTGCTGGCTGACTGTCCAGTATTCCCTTCATTTAGTCAGCCAGATTCAGAGCTTCCATCCCGTTTTACTGGGCCAAAAAGCTGAATCAAGTCTTTCTTGAATAATTTTCCAGTTCAAAACCCCTTTGACCAGACAAACAGGTGTTTATAACCAGGCCGGTATCACAGTTTAAGATTATTGGACTATCCATTTAATAATAATAATGTTGGTATTTGTTAAGTGCTTACTATGTGCAGAGCACTGTTCTAAGCGCTGGGGTAGACACAGGGGAATCAGGTTGTCCCACGTGGGGCTCACAGTCTTAATCCCCATTTTACAGATTTCTGATTTGTTAATGTGTTTCCAGATATAGGACCCGTTTCTCCAGTTTTACTTCGTTTCAAAGTTTGATGAAGTGTCTCTTTTACATTTTGGGGAACATCTTACCATTCTTAAGGACCTCAACTTTTCTTTACTTGATTTCTGGCGACTTTTTGAAGTGCTTAGCAATTGGAAAATCTATTTACTCATAGTCCCTATTACAGTTTTACCTGTTTTCCATGGTGGTCACAAATAACCTCCTTTCAGTGACTAGTGAGACGTAAATTACTTTTTTTGAAGATTTAGGTTTAACTCAGAGTTTGGGGGTAAGTTTTTGATTAGTAAAGTATGTCAGTTACATAACTGGAATCAATCAATCAAGGCCTGGTGGCATAAGCATGAGCTTGGGAGTCAGAGGACATGGGTTCTAATCCTGGCTCTGCTACTTGTCTGCTGTGTGACCTTGGGCAAGTCACTTCACTTCTCTGAGCCTCAGTTACCTCATCTGTAAAATGGGGAGTAAGACTGAGTCCTATGTGGGACAGGGACTGTGTCCAACCTGATTACCTTTTGTCTACCCCAGCGTTTGGAATAGTGTGTGACATGTAGTAAGAGCTTAACAAATACCATCATTATTATTAAGTGCTTACTCTGTCCAGGGCACTGTACTAAGTGCCTGAGAGAGAACAATATAACGAGGAGCTTATAGTTTAGAGAGGAGAAGACAGTCATTAATATAAATAAATGATTAATGTGTTCATAAATCCTGTGGGGATGAGAGTGAGGGGAAATAAAGAGGTCATGTGCTAGGGTGATGCAGAAGGGAGTGGGAGAAGAGGAAATGAGGGCTTAGTTGGGAAAGGCCTCTTGGAAAACATGTGCCGTCAATAAGGCTCTGAAGGCCGGGGGGAGTGATCGTTTGTTGGATACGAAGAGGGAGGGAGTTCCAAGCTGCAGGAGAAGATGGGCATGGGCGTGAGATAGATGAGATTGAGGTCACGAGCAATCGATAAATCAATCAGTGATATTTATTTGAGCACTTACTACGCGCAGACCTGTACTAAGCCCTTGGAAGAGTACAATACAACAGAATGAGCAGAAACGTTCCCTGCCCGTCGCGAGGTTTCAGTCTAGAGTGGGCATTAATATGAATAAATGATTTATGATATGCAATTTAAATGTATGTACATAAGTGCTGTGGGGTCAGGGGTGGGGTGAATATCAAACGTTTGAAGAACACAGATCCGAGGGCAGATGACGCAGAAGGGAGAGTGAGCCCGGGAAAAGAGGGTGTGATCGGGGAAGGCCTCTTGGAGATGTGACCTTAATAATGCTTTGAAAGTGAAGAGAGTGGGGGTCTGTCTGGTGAATATGGAAGGGGAGAGAATGCCAAGCTAGAGAGAGGACGCGGGAAAGGGATCGGCGGTGAGATAGGCGAGACCGGGACAAAGTGAGTAAGCTGGCACTAGATATATTGAATAGTTTGGCATTAGAGGAGCAAAGTCTGTGGGCTGGGTTGTAGTAGAAATCAGAGAGGTGTAAGGTAGGAGGGGGCAAGGTGATTAAAGCCGATGGTCAAGAGTTTCTGCTTGATGAGGAAGTGGATGGGCAAATCCCCTGGAAGTTCTTGGGGAGTGGGGAAACATGGAATGAATGTTGTTGTTTTTTTAAAGAAAAATGATCCTGGCAGCACTGTGAGGTGTGGCCTGAAGTGGGGAGAGACAGGAGGCAGGGAGGTGAGCAAGGAGGCTGATGCAGTAATGAAGGCGGGCTAGGATAGGTGCTTAGACCAAAGTGGTAGCAGTTTGGATGGAGAGGAAAGAGTGATTTTAGCAATGTTGTGAAGGTTGAACCAACAGGAATTGATGACAGATTACATATATGTGGTTCTCAGATTCCTGTTAGGAAACGAAATATATGTGGAGATGCTCTGAATGAATGACTCAGTAAATGAGTTCAACGGGGTTTTCTTTCAGCCCCCGGAGTTAGTGATGGGAATGTTAAGTAGCCACAAAATTGTACGTATTGGTAAAAACACCCAAATGTAAGATTTCCTTGCGTAGCGGCACTGAAGATTTTTTTAATGAGCCAGGCAAGTTCCGGTAAAGCAGCCTTACACCATCTAACTTTCCAGTCATGAAGTATTACGAGCATCTTGGTTTCCTGTTAATTGTTTCCCTTATATCCCCATTAACCCTATAAATGAACTTTAACATTACAGGTACTCGATTCAATCTATTAGTGGTATTTATTGAGCACTTACTGTGTGCAGGATACTGTATTATGCGGTCGGGAGAGTAAAGTGCCAAAGAAAGACAAGATCCTTGCCCTCAGTTTATAATCTAGTGGGGGAGAGAGACATTCAAATAAATTACATTTAGGGGAAGCAGCAGAGAGTAAGAATAAGTACATAGTGCTCTGGCATTGGAGCTAAGTAATAAAGTGCTTACAGGGTACAGATCTAAGTTATTTTTGTGATTTGGCCCTTCCAATACAATGCTCATCCACCCCTGGGATTCAGGCTTTATGCAGTATGGAAACACAAGTAAAAATATTTGTTCAGTAATACAGCATTAAAGCATTAGAGAGTTGAATGTGTTCATTGCCTGTCTTGTAGTAAACTTCTTTAAGTTTGTAACAAAATTCAAAATAATTTAACAGGCAGCGAAAAGACTCCCAAGTGCACTGATTATGAGGGCAGGCATCACGTTATGGTTTAAAGTGAGATTCTTGCCTGCCAAGAAAAGCAGTTTTCGGGAGGTAGTTTGTTTGCAGTTGCCCTTTGATAAAATCGCTATCCCTGATAAAAGGACTGGTATGATAGGATTAAGAAAACAAACCTTGCAAATATTTCTCCATACCTAATGTCCTAATGAACTCATTTGGAGAAGCAGCGTGGCTTAGCGGAAAGAGCATGGACTTGGGAGTCAGAGGTCGTGGGTTCTAATCCCGGCTCCGCCACTCGTCTGCTGTGTGATCTTGGGCAAGTCACTTAACTTCTCTGTGCCTCAGTTACCTCATCTGTAAAAATGGGGATTGAAAAATGTGAGCCAATGTGGGACAATCTGATTACCCTGTATCGACCCCAACGCGTAGAACAGTGCTCAGCACATCGTAAACGCTTAACAAATACCATAATAATAATTATTATTATTATTTGGCAGTGTTATTCATTTAATTACGATTCATGCGAGACTAATATGAAATGCTTGAAATATAGTTGTGTGTGTATATATAATTGAATTGTCTGCCTTTAAATCAGAGACCTGGTGGGTCTATGACTTAGCTTGAGGTGATGAAGCCCACAGTATTATGGGTTGGTAGAAGAAAGGGAGCAATCTTCAAGCAGAAGTGAGGTGTGGGGCAAATTTTGGGTCCCAACTTTCCTTGGCAGGGGTTCGCGGGGGAGAGGTCCTCATTCATTCATTCAATCAATCATATTTATTGAGCACTCACTGTATACAGAGCACTGTACTAAGCACTTGGGAAAGTCCAGTACAACAATAAACAGACACAGTCCCTGCCTACAGTGAGCTTACAGTCTAGAGGGAGGAGACAGACATCAATACAAATAAATTATAGTCGTATACGAAAGTGCTGGGGGCTGGGAGGGGGGAAGACCAAAGGGAGCAAGTTGGGGCGATGCAGAAGGGAGTGGTAGAGAGGAGAAGGAGAGGCCTAGTCTGAGAAGGCCTCTTGGAAGAAATGTGTGTTCTTTAAGGCTTTGAAGGTGGGGAAAGTAAATGTCTGTCGGATCTCAGGAGGGAGTGTGTTCCAGGCCAGAGGCAGAACATGGGCCAGGGTTTGACAGCAAGAAAGGTTAGACCGAAGCCCACTGAGGAAGATTAAGCACTAGAGCAGTGAAGTGTGTGGGCTGGGTTGTAGAAGGAGTGTAGGGAGGTGAGGAAGGAGGGGCAAGGTGGTGGACTGCTTTAACCACAGTGTGGTGAGGAGTTTTTGTTTGCCAAGGTGGATAATAATAATAATTATTATGGTATTTGTACAGTGCTTACTGTGTTCCGAGAGCTGTTCTAAGCACTGGAGTAGATACAAGGCAATCAGGTTGTCCCACTGGGGGCTCGTGGTTTTAATCTCCATTTTACAAATGAGGTAACTGAGGCACAGAGAAGTTAAGCGGCTTGCCCAAGGTCACACAGCAGACAGGTGGCGGAACCGGTGATAGAACCAATGTCCTCTGACTCCTAAACCTGTGCTCTTTCCACTAAGCCACGCTGCTTCTCTAGGCCCTCCTAGAGTTGTTTTGAGGAGTGGGGTGACATTTCCTGAAAGTTTTTGTAGAAAAATGATCCGGGCAGCAGAGTGAACTATAGACTGGAGTGAGGAGAGGCAGGAGGCTGGGAGGTCAGCAAGGAGGCTGATGCAGACATCCAGGCAGAATAGGATGGGTGTATTAATGTGGTAGGAGTTTGGATAGAGAGGAAAGGGCGGATTTTAGCGATGTCGTGAAGATGGGAACGACAGGATTTAGTGATGGATTGAATATGTGGAATGAATGCGAGAGAAGAGTCAAGGATAATGCCACGGTTACAGGCTTGCAAGACAGGAAGGAGGGTGTTGCTGTCTAAGATGATGGGAAAGTCAGGGGGAGGACAGGGTTTGGGTGGGAAGATAAGGAGCTCTGTTTTGAACATATTAAGCTTGAGGTGACGGGAGGTAGAGATGTCTTGAAGGCAAGAGGAAATGCGAGACTGCAGAGAGGGAGAGAGATCAGGGCTGGAGATGTAGATTTGGGTATCATCCGCCTACAGGTGGTAGTTGAAGCCGTGCTAGCGAATGAGTTCTCCAAGGGAGTGGGTGTAGATGGAGAGAATAGAAGGCAACCCAGACCTGAACCTTGAGGGACCCCACAGTAAGGAGGAGCCCATGAAGGAGACTGAGAATGAACGGCCAGAGAGATAAGAGGAGAACCAGGAGAGGACAGAGTCAGTGAAGCCAAGGCTGGGTAACGTTTCCAGGAAAAGGGGGTGGTCAACAGTGTCGAAGGCAACTGAGCAGTCGACGAGGATTAAGGGTGGAGTAGAGGCCATTGGATTTGACAAGAAGGAGATCATTGGTGGCCTTTGAGAGGGCGGATTCTGTGGAGCGAAGGGGACAGAAGCCAGATTGGAGGGAGTCAAGGAGAGGAATTTGAGACAGTGGGGGTAGATAACTCATTCAAGGCGTTTGGAGAGGAATGGTAGGAGGGAAATTGGGTGATAATAGGAGGGATCAAGGAAGGGGTTTTTTAGAACAGGGGAGACATGGGCATGTTTGAAAGCAGTGGGGAAGAAGCCATTGGCGAGCGAGTGATTGAAGATGGCTGCTAGGAAGGAAAGAAGGGAGGGGGCTAGAGTTTTGATAAGGTGAGAAGGAATGGGGTCGATGCGCAGGCGGAGGGGGTGGCTTTTGAGAGGAGGCCGGAGATCTCCTCTGGAGATACTACTGGGAAGATGGGAGAGTTGAAGAGGGGGCCGTAAAGGGGAGGGGCTGGGGAGGAGCAGGGCCGATTTTAGGGAGCTCATGCCTCATACTGTCAATTTTCTTAATAAAGTAGGTGGCCTGGTCACTGGGGGCAAGGGATGGGGGACACAGAGGGACAGAGAGCCTGAGGAGGGAGTTAAATGTCTGGAACAACCGACGAGGGCGATGGGCATGGGTGTCAATAGGGGTGGAGAAATAGTTTTGCAGGGCAGAAGAGGGGGCAGAGTTAAAGCAAGTGAGGAAAGACTTGAAGAGGATGAAGTTGACCTGATATTTAGATTTCCACCAGCAGCACTCTGCGGCTGGAACCCAAGAGCGAAGGAGGCGGACTGTGCAAGTGATTCAGGGTTGAGGGTTAGTGGTACGAGATTACCGCCCAATCACGTCTGAGGCTGCACCAGGAATGGAGGTGGAAGCTGTCTGACTCACTTCTAGGGAGGCTTTCCTATGACCTTAATTCACAACTTGAAGGAATTAGACCTTTCTCCTTTTCCCCACTGCTCCTACTGGCTCCTAGGACAATGCTAAAAATGGCCCTGGAAGTTCAGGGAGTTGGGAATGTCTTGGAGGAAGTTAAAGGGGTCCACGCGTGCTTCACGAAGCTCCTGGCACTGCTGTAAAAGCAGGTTGGCATTGCGGGAGCCAGCAGCCTGTGGCAGCTGAGAGATGAAAGCGCTATACTTAGAATTGACATGAGCCAAGAAGAGGAATTCTTGGGCTGCCTAGAGCAACTTGGCTGAAATTTCTTCCGCAGGTCCAAGGTTATACCCTACTGACCCAACATTTCAGCACAGATGCTGTCTAATTTTTTTCTTAAAAGGTCTCCGCCTGGAAATTCTACGTTTTACCCAGCTCACATCACTGTTCTATCAGCCTGAGGGTCAAGAACAACTTCTTTCTGACTGCTTTCACTGCTTTACTTTCTATTAACATTATTATTGTTGTTATTATTAGTAGTAAAAATAGTAACAATAATAATTATGATATTTATGAAGCACTTATTATGTGCCAGGCACTGTACTAAGTGCTGGGATGGATACAAGGAAATCGGGTTGGACAAAGTCCCTGTCCACTATGAGGCTCACAGTCTCAATCCTTATTTTAAAGACGAGGTAACTGAAGCATAGAGAAGTGAAGTGACTTGTCCAAGGTGATACGGCAGACAAGTGGCAGAGCAGAATTAGAAGAGCAGAATTAGAACCCATGGCCTTCTGACTCCCAGGCCCATGCTCTATCCACTACACCATGCTGTTTCCTGTAAATATGTCTGTGTGGAAATACACCCATTTCAATAATCCCTTCATGTAAAAACCTCCAAAGATGGACAAATCATTCTTTAGCCTTCTCTAGGCACACTTCCTTTAACCTTTCTTTTCATGGCCTATTTCCCATTCCTATAATCACTTTGGACTCTCCAGTTTTTTCATACTCATTGGCAGAATTTGCCTATTCAGGTATACTTTTTTATGCTACTTGTGAAGCACTAACTTTGTGCCGAGCACTGTACTAAGCCCTGGGGTAGATACAAGACAATCAGGCTGGGTACAGTCCCTGTCCCCCATGGGCTCACAGTCTAAAGAGGAGGGAGAGTAGGCATTAAATCCCCATTTTCCAGATGAGGAAATTGAGGCACAGAGAAGTGAAGTGACTTGCTCAAGATAACACAACAGACAAGTGGCAGAACTGGAGTTTCCCAGCCCATGCTCTTTCCACTAGGCCAGGTTGCTTCTTAAATACCTTCAAGCATTTATTCTGAGTGTAACTGGTTGAAAATGTTTAATTGTCTGTCTCCCATGTTAAGAATTTAATATCATCAGCAGTTATGATGAATATGTTCTCTATTATTTCATTCAGATAGTGAATAGAATTGGCTCCAGAATCAATCCTTATGAAACAGCACTTGACTTGTAGTATGGTCAAGACTGTACTCGTCCAGCTTGTCAATGAGAATATAATGTGGGATGGACTCCAAACTCTTATTAAAGCATTCATTCATTCAGTCATTTATTGAGCTCTTAGTGTGTGCAGAGCATTATACTGAGTGCTCGGGAGAGGGCAATACAATAATAAACAGTCACATTCCCTGCCCACAACGGGCTTACAGTCTAGAAAATTACGATTATTGTCTTTGCCTCGCCTAGGTGCCATCATTTTCCTTTTGAGCCTGGGGGGTGAGAAGAAGCAAGGATTTTTTCAATGGGAAATGAGAACTGGGAGAGCCCAAGCTTCAAAGCGCTAATGGGCCAGGAAGCCACCATTTTGGGTGTTTTTTCCCCTGGTTGGAAACTCTCCACTCTTGTCAGAGACCTGGGGTTAGAAAAGCCGGAATTCCAGTTCAGAAGCTTGGTTGGGGGGAGGGGGGTTGCCCTCATCAATCCTGTGGGAGTGACAACACAGAGCTGTATCTCTTTGCCTATCCAAGACAGTCACATTATTATAGAAGGAGATTAGATCGATCCACCTAAAGTACCTTTCACCAAACCATTTTGGTTGCTTCCTAATATCTTCTGCTCATTTGGTGCTGGTACATTCAGTTTTTTGGGCAAGTCCAGCTCCTCTCAGTCATCGTTGCACTGTTGGTCGGTACTCTGCCTAGGTAACATAATTGACCGTGACTGCATTCAGCTCTGTGTTGTCACTGTCGATTTTGGGTTGTGTAAATGACTTCCCTGGTTAGGCTGAAACATAGTTTTCTTGAGAATTATTGAATCCTTATGAAACACCATTCCACTTGTAGTATGGTCAAGACTATACTTGTCCAGCTTGTCAATGAGAATATAATGTGGTATGGACTCCAAACTCTTATTGAAACATTCATTCATTCAATCATATTTATTGAGCACTTACTGTGTGCAGAGCATTACACTGAGTGCTCAGGAGAGGGCAATATAATAATAAACAGTCACATTCCCTAGCAGCGTGGCTCAGTGGAAATAGCACGGTTTAGGAGTCAGAGGTCATGGGTTCCAGTCCCAGCTCCGCCACCTGTCAGCTGTGTGACTTTGGGCAAGTCACTTCACTTCTCGGTGCCTCAGTTACCTCATCTGCAAAATGGGGCTTTAGACTTTGAGCCCCAAGTGGGACAACATGATTGCCCTCTATCTACCCCAGTGCTTAGAACAGTGCTTGGCACAAAGTAACCGCTTAACAAATACCACCGTTGTTATTATTATTATTATTATTGTCAGTCCACAACGGGAGAAGCAGTATGGCTTAGTGCAAAGTGTACCGCCCTGGGAGTCAGGGGAGGTGGGTTCTAACCTGGGCTCCACCACATGTCAGAGAAGCAGTGTGGCTCAGTGGAAGGAGCCCAGGCTTGGGAGTCAGAGGTCATGGGTTCAAATGCCGGCCCTGCCATTTGTCATCTGTGTGACTGTGGGCAAGTCACTTAACTTCTCCTTGCCTCAGTTACCTCATCTGTAAAATGGGGATTGACTGTGAGCCTCACGTGGGGCAACCTGATTACCCTGTATCTCCCCCAGTGCTTAGAACAATGCTCTGCACATAGTAAGCACTTAACAAATACCATCATTATTATGTCTACTGGGTGACCTTGGGCAAGTCACTTAGCTTCTTTGTACCTCAGATTCCTCATATGTAAAATGAGGTTTAGGACTGTGAGTCCCATGTGGGACAGGGACTGTATCCTACCCGATTATCTTGTGTCTACCCCAGTGCTTAGTACGGTGCCTGGCTCATATTTAAGACTTAACAAATACCATAATCATTATTATTAGTAGTAATATTATTAACTTCTGGCCAATGGGACCGAGGTGCCTATAATCATTTACATATCATCCTTGGCTATGTGTCTCCAGGGCACAGTCATCTGTTTACAGAAGTTTTTGATTGGATGATCAAAGGACTTTGGCTGCTGTTCCCAGGGGTGAGAAGTACATTGAGGTCTGTTGTTGCATCTCCCAGCACGGTTGCACCGCATACAGTTCCTGCAGTTCATTCATTCATTCATTCAGTCGTTTTATTGAGCACTTAGTATGTGCAGAGCAGTTCCACCAGCATCACTTGCAGGCAAAACTCAACAACAAGTCGCAAGACAGGACGACAAACCACAAAATCCTGAAAAGAGATCAGTCTTCTAGCATTAAAGCGATGTTCCTGTCAACCACACAGCTGCCATACAGAGAACTGAAATTGGGAAACCGAAAGCACGGAAGTCGGAGGAAATGTTCTCAGGATACAGTAAAACAGAGCCTTGGACAGTGCAGCATCCCGGCTGAAACCTGGGAGTCGACAGCCATGGCTAAACCAGCAGAGCAAACCGAAAACGAGGAAGGGAGGAGTGGCTCTTTTCCCAAGTGTTGTGAGATACGGCAGGAGTCAAAAGGCCGCTGTGATCTCTGGGATGAGGAGGATCGAAGAGATGCAAGGACAGTCTAGCTTAGATCCCCTGAGTTGATGTGGGTGGGTGCTTGGGGGAGTATTTTTCATTTACACTGGAGTTTGGGGACTCCCTGCAGATCAGCATTTCCATTTGCATTGTCTGATCCGATTGTCATATATCTACTTCAGTACTTAGCAGAGTGCTTGACACATAGTAAGTGCTTAATGTGCCACAATTATTATTATTATTACTACCAGTCATAATAATATTATTCAATGGGAGGTGCAACAACTAAATGTGGATGGGAGGGTGACGACCTCTACACTCTTTCATTAGGAGATCTCTCCTGAGACCACGAGGGTGATAAGCAGTCTCCGGAGGAAGATAATTTGTCATTCCTCATTTTGAGATTCTCTTAATGTCAGAAGTAATATATTACAATCTTTGCTTCAGGAATATTTAAAGAGGGACTGTTTCCCTGGTGACTTAATTATGGGCCCTTTAGAGCTTCAGCTTTTCCTTTTATTTCTTTAGGATATTGCTACTTTCTAGTTACATTGATTCTTTAGAGTGCCGGAACTACATTTCTTGAGACAGTAACTTCTTGCATGTGCCACATGGGCACAGTTTCTGTGTGGAAATTTGTGAATGTTTCTGTCTCCTTTTTATGGGTTAATTTTCCTTTTTAGTCTTCTACTTCCTGATTTCTCTTTGATATCTAAGACCTGGTCCCATAAAGAATAAAGTGTTGTATTATTGGAGGTATTTACAACAAAGTGAATGTGACCTGTTTAGCTGTAAGAGGAGCAAACAGTTTTTAATAGGACAGCAAATCATGCTGAAATCTGGATACAGATATGCAACCGTGCCTGGAATTCCTTGCCAATTGACAACTCTTACAAAATGAGATTTCAGATTCTATGCAACTAAATTGGGCACTGGGTACGTTAGTATAACTATATATCTGATCTGATTATTTGTACACAAGCAGTGCTTTGAACAGTGTTTAGCACATAGGAATAGTTAAATACCATTATTATTAAAATGTAGCATATTTGAAAAAGCAAGATTTTTTTGTGAATTTAAGCTTTTCTTTTACTTCGTTTCCTTAATTTTAATCTGGTTGACTTGTCTTCCTTAGAGAACAAGCTCTTCAGTGATCCCTTCAAAAAAAATTAGGGTGGATGGAATTTTTTTATTGTGTGAAAGGGAAATTGGAGGTAAATCTAATTGCCTTCCTTTTAGGAAGTTGAACTTAAGGGAAAAGAAAGACTAGTTATTAATTTTTTGACTTGAGTATACATCTCATCTTATCTGTCCCTCCAGCTAACCGTTGACCCATTACCTACGTCCTGTCTTGGCACCCTAGAACTCCTTCCCACTTCAAATCTAACAGATTATACATCTCCCCAGCGTCAAAGCCCTCCTGAATTCACTTCTCCTCAAAAGGGTTAATTTCAAATCTCCCCCATTTATATCCCTCCGATTGCCACCTCAGCACTTCTGCACCTTCTGATCACTTGTGAATTCACAACCCTCTAGACCCTAAGCTCGTGGTGGGCAGGGAATGTGTCTGTTCATTGTTATACTGTACTCTCCCAAGTGCTTAGTACAGGGCTCTGCACAGAGTAAGTGTTCAATAAATACGATTGAATGAATGAACCTCTCAAAGCATTCATATATATATTTTTTCAAATGGTATTTATTAAGTGCTTATTATGTGCCAGACCTTATACTGAGCCCTGGGGAAAGTACAAGATAATGAACTAATAAATACACATATATGTACATAAACCTTTGCAATTAGAAGACGACTCTTCTGATATTGAAATTTACCTGTGAGTGCCTTAGTGATTAATAAGGTCAGTCTGGTATCCACAGTCCTAGGCACATTGTGCTCACAAAACTGCCCCTTGTTGTACTGTTCTGTTTAATGTTGGCAGTGCCTAGCCCCGTATTGTCTCTATCTGTTGCCAAATTGTACATTCCAAGCACTTAGTACAGTGCTCTGCACGTAGTAAGTGCTCAATAAATACTGTTGAATGAATGAATGTATTCTCTTTTGCTTCCTCTCATTCCTTATGAAGCTTTTGCTTTAAAAGAGCTAATCCTTTCTTAGCAGTCTGTCACGCTGGTCTGTCCCCCGAAATCGACTTCCAGTTTTGGCCAAGATGCAACTTCGTCTGAGGTTTTGTTTTATAGTGTCCTTAAAATGCTTCCTCTGACCTCCTTGCTTTCTGTTTCTCAATTTTGGCTGTCCATCCAGTAATTGTTTGGTTATCCTGTTGTCACTTGTTCTCTACATGTGTCCCACTCAGCATAGCTGTGGTGTCAGTCATTGCATTTCTTGAGTGCTTACTGTGCACAAAGCACTGTACTGAACACTCAGGAAAGCACAATATAACAGTGACACAGACGCATTGCTTCGATGAGGAGACTAACGGTGTCCCAAAACTCTATTGTTTGTGATCTTTCCTTACCATTGGTTATTAAGAATGGCCCATTAAAAGCCTAGGCTCTTTTTGAGCAGAAACTTCATCAGCATTGTGAGATGAGGAAGCAAGAGTGGAAAGTACAAACAACATCCGTGACAGCACCGGGGCAGAATAGCACACAGTAAAGTTAACTCTCCTATTAATTGTGATGTTAGGAAAAGAGCTTTCATTTTAGGGACAGCTTTAGTGTCATCCGTCCTTTATACCTCTGAGTAGGTCTGAGGAGAGCCATATGAGCTACTCTGTCTTTGCAAAACCAGCCCCTATCATCCTGAAGAGGGAGGTTCCTGCCCAAAGAAGCTTTATCCAGCTCCTCCGTCTTGTCAACTGGCCTTCATCAGGTAGTCTAGTCTTGCTTAGTGCTGCTGCACAGTTCCTACTCCTTGAGGAAGGGAGTTGCTGCCCATATGGTCGGTTTTCCCATAGGGTGCAATTCCACTATGCATTTTGGCTAGAACGCTGCTGGATAGTTAGGGGAAGTTCATCCGACAGTGTGCGTCTGGATAAAGAGTGATGTAACGATGGATGAAAAAGCTGTGCATATGTACATGATATGAGTGTACACACTGACACTCCCTGCTTAAACCCTCGTTCCCCCCATCTTCCCGCTACCCCCCACCCCGTCTATGTCTCCTCGCCTTAAGCACTTGATATTCACCCCACTTTCGGCCCCACAGCACTTCAATATAGGTCCTCATCCTCTCCCTTATTTCCCTTCTGTAATTTATTTTAATGTGTGCCTTCCCTGTTCTCTGTAAATTCCTTGTAGGCAGCGATTGGATCTATCAACTCTATTGTATTGTACTCTCCCAAGCGCTTAGGACAGTGTTCTGCGCACAGGAAACAATTCATTTATTCAATCATATTTATTGAGCACTTACTGTGCGCAGAGCACTGTACTAAGCACTTGGAAAGTACCCTATTTATTCATTACCCTATTTATTTTGTTAATGAAATGTACATCGCCGTGATTCTATTTAGTTGCCATTGTTTTTACGAGATGTTCTTCCCCTTGACTCTGTTTATTGCCATTGTTCTTGTCTGTCCGTCTCCCCCGATTAGACTGTAAGCCCGTCAAAGGGTAGGGACTGTCTCTATCTGTTGCCGACTTGTTCATTCCAAGCACTTAGTACAGTGCTCTGCACATAGTAAGTGCTCAATAAATACTATCGAATGAATGAATGAAAAGTACAATTCAACAACAGAGCCAACAACGGGCTCACAGTCTAGAAGGGGAAGACAGACAACAAAACAAAACAAGTAGACAGGCATCAATAGCATAAACAGGCAAAAATACTAGTGATTGATTGGTTGATTAGTCAGGGTGTGTGTACTTATCAGGTAAGTTTTCCTTAATGTGAGTGTCTTCAATAATATAATGTCCATGTTCCAGAATTGTGTTTTAAGAGCCGAACTTTATGAAGGGAATCTAAAGGAATGATGTTGTTTAGTTGGGGCTTAACCAAAAATCCAATTGTTCCAAACTCATCCTGAAAGAATAAATATGGAATAGTGGGAAAGCATAGTTCTACCTTGAAACCCTGACGTGTTACTAGTTAACCAGAGAAAATTTGAGTCCTAGTTTGATTATTTTCCACTCTGTGTGGGCTAGGAAATGGTTAAAGATAAGGGCTGAGGGATTCATCTCATATGTGCGTAGTTGTATTTGGGGAAAAAAAACGTATAAAATGATTGAGACCTCTATACTAGGTAATAATCTTTCACAGTTTAAAGGAAGGACGAACTCTTATTACCAAAACTTTTTGCTCTTGACAGTCTGGCCTCATAAGGAAAACATTACATCGAAGACATAACCCTTAGGAAATGAAATGTAAAACGTTGCTAATCTGAAGCGGATAGAAGTGATAAAGAAATTACCATTTGCTCAAGAGTTTGCAACCAAATAATATTTTCCCTAGTCCAAAGTGTCTCCATGAGCTGACAAAACAGTGTGGGATCTGAAAAAAAGAATATGCCTCATGACCAACCAGGAAATTTACAAAATCATACTTTCAAAGATTACTGTGTTGACTGTATTAGTTGTAACTTGTTGCAGGTCAACCGTGGTAAACGAGCGGAGGATGTGTAGGCTGGAAATCAAGAAGGCAGTGTCCCTAGTTAGGAAATGTATGTTTTGAGGTGGGGAGGGCAGGTTGGAATGGGGATTTTGCTAGAGAGAAGAGCTTAAGGGAAAGTTGAAGTGGTTGTTTTAGGGTTCTTGCCATTCTAGCAGAATTATTAAAATATATTTAATTTATTACTAATTTGTTCCAAAGGTTATTTGTGCTAAAAGTCTGCCTTTTTCTAACCAGGTAGAAATACTTTATCCTCACAGTGGCTGGGTTGAAATAGATCCTGAAGTTCTGTGGACTCAATTTATTGCTGTAATAAAAGAAGCTGTACAAGGTAATTAGCTGTAAAAGAACTCAAAGTAACCATTATGAAAAAAAGAAGTCTCATAAATACTTAAACATCTATAGCTCTCTTTAGATATTGGGTTTTTTATTTTAAAAAATAATCTAAAATATCCTAATAACTCCTGATAACTATGGTTTTACTGAGTGGATCAATTGAGATACTTATATTTACCCAGTTCAGTCTGGGGCGGACAGGAACTATTATTCAGAGATCCTGATTTGATGGGGCCTGTTCAGATTTCATTAGTTTCTGGTATCTGTGGCCCATTATTACCATCAACTCTGAAAAACTGCTACCCGTTTTTTGTGGTGCAATCAGTGTTGTAGACCACATGGTGGCTTAAGCAAATACGAAAAACGCTTTGGTTTTGGAGCTGAAATACTTTTAATAATTGAAGGAATTTTATTCATAATGAGGCAGATATGCAGATTGAATGATTATTTTCTGATTATTTCTTAGGTTACATATTATTTAGCCTTTTCTGGTGCAATTGTATAGTTGCATTTTATTTTACTGTAAACTACAGTATTGCAGAGAATTTGGAGGGAATTAGTGATGGTCCCTTGTCACTGCAGCCACAGTCTCGATGGACACTGCATATTTTCACATTTTTTGAATAAAAACCTTAATTCATTTTTGTCGATAAATTTTTGCCTCAGTTTCCATTGAGGCAGAATGCTTTTTGTCACGGTACAGTGGGAGTGCTTCCAGGATAGGTGACAAATTAGCATCTAAATTAGAACTTTTGTGAGTAGGAGATATTCATGTCTTGCTCCTGATTTTTGTTTAGATAATTTCCTTAAAGTCAGGGAATAATATTATGTCCATTCATTCATTCATATTTATTGAGCACTTACTGTGTGCAAAACACTGTACTAAACACTTGGGAGAGTACAGTATAATAACAGACACCTTCCCATTCCTAGTTTTAAAGTCAAACAATCTCTGCCTTTCATTTCCATAAGAATTAACTATCATACTTTTGTGAAATTTGCGAAGCAGCGTGGTCTGGTGGAAAGAGCATGGGTCTGGGAGTCAGAGGACCTAGGTTCTAATCCCAGCTCTGCCACTTGCTTACTGTGTGACTGTGGGCAAGTTACTTAATTTCTCTTTGCCTCAGTTACCTCATCTCTAAAATGGGGATTAGGTACCCGATGGCTCTCCCTCTTAGACTGTGAGGCCAGTGTGGGACAGCTACTGTGTCTGATCTGCTTATGTTGTCTTTACCTCAGTATTTAGTACAGAGCTTTGCCCATAGTAAGTACTTAACAAGTACTACACTTATTATTGATATTATTTAAAAGATCTGTCAAATGTGTTTTTAAAATTTACTTAAGGATTTTTCCTCAGGTGTTGAAGGAACATTTCACTGCTCTTAAGTATTAATCCGTACCTTTACTTTTAGCTGCAGGAATACAGATGAATCAGATTGTTGGTCTTGGTATCTCAACACAGAGAGCAACTTTCATTACATGGAACAGGTACGTATCTTGTGGAGAAAAAGGTTGTGATTGCTTGCTGGATTCATCCTGGAGAAGCTGGGCCAAGCATGAAATAAATTTGGAAACTCGGCGGGTAAACTTTTTGAGTGGTATTTGAACGGGGGACGTTAAAACTGCATTTGCTTGGTTTCAGGAAGAAAACGGTGCCTTTTTCAGCTTAGCTAAAATGTACCCTCAGTAGTTCTATAACCAATTATAGAATAATGGCGTATCGAATTTCGAGCAACTGTGGCCAAATATCCACACTTCTAATCAACTAGCCAGACTTCAGTTGACAGGCCTGGCGTTATCACAACAAGCAGGTCCCGGGAGTGGAAGCAGCGAGTGGGTAAGGAGGAGCCATGCGAACTCTGGAGTTTGAGAGAGATTGAGATTCACCTTCGTTCAGGGAGGTTGAAAAGAGATTCTGAATAAATGCAGAGAGTCACTAGCTGATCAGGAATTGTATCTGTGTATGAAGTTAGAAGTGGATCCCATCCAGCGGAGAATCAGCATAGCCTAGTGGAAAGAGCACAGGCCAGGGAGTCAGTGGACCTGGGTTCTAATCCTCTATCCACCATGTACCTATTTTGTGACCTTGGGTAAGTCACTTCACTTCTCTTTGCGTCAGTTACCTCATCTGCAAATGGAGATTCGGTGCCCGTTCTGCCTCGTACTTAGACTATGAGCCTCATGTGGGACCCGATGGTCTTGTTTCTACCCTAGCTTTTAGTACAGTGCTTGGCACGATAGTAAGGACTTTGTTGCTATTCTTAGCACAGAGGGACTCCAAAGAATCCCAAGAAGAGCGCTTTCATCTGATTGAAGATTGTCCCTAATCATAGGAGGGAGTCTCCATTTGATGCAGACCAGTCTCTTGTTCAATGAAGTTTGGAGTGTAATCAGAAAATCAGTTGGGTTCCTTTCAGCTCTAGTACGAGAGAAGTAGAGTGCTAACTTTAGCTGAGCGCTCCACATATATCAGGAATGTAGGTTGGGGGAGGAGCTCCTCTTACACCACCTTGGGCATTTTGTTCTGTCGTCCTGGAGCAGAGGAGCCAGAAAATCAGAGTTGCAGCCAAGTTTAGAACATTCAGAAAGCTGCAACTGTTGGACCCTGGGCCGATGGGCTGGAGAGGCTATAAGTCTAGAAATCACTCCTTTGAGCCAGATCGCACTGCAGTTCTTATTGTTTGTATTTTTGTTATTGTTTTCTTAACTTCTTCAGCTGTATTCATCATTTGTTTTCCCTTAATCAGCCGTATTTATTGAGTACTTACTGTGTGCAGATCACTGTGTTAAGCCCTTGGGAGAGTACAGTATAACAGATTTGGTAGACCTTTTCCCTGCCCCCAAGGAGTTTACAGTCTAGAGCTGACAGTAATAATAATAATAATAATAATGTTGGTATTTATTAAGCGCTTACTATGTGCAGAGCACTGTTCTAAGCGCTGGGGTAGACAGAGGGGAATCAGGTTGTCCCACGTGGGGCTCACATTCTTCATCCCCATTTTACAGATGAGGGAACTGAGGCACAGAGAAGTGAAGTGACTTGCCCACAGTCACACAGCTGACAAGTGGCAGAGCCGGTATTCGAACCCATGACCTCTGAGTCCAAAGCCCGTGCTCTTTCCACTGAGCCACGCAGTACTGTGTCTTTATCTTCAGTCCGCTCCCCCTTATCCTTAGACCGTATGCCCTCTCTGGATCAGAGTCAGTGTTTGAATTATCAATCCCGGTACCTTTCCTCGGCATGTAATCTTCAGGCTAGGCACTCAGTAAATGCTTTTGATTGAATATTTTAAAGCCACCATGGGCCAAAGACTTTTGAAAGCATTCTAAAGACCTCTCCTCTCTGTTTCAGATTAACCTGGTTTCCCTTGAATAACTGTGACTGTACAAGGGCTAAACTAAACTATACTGCTCTGATCATGCAGCAGCGTTTCCTGAATGATGGGATTGTTTGAGGTTGAAGATCTAATCCTCATCTTCTCCCAACCCTAAAATTCACTGAGGAAAGAGGGAGGAGTTGTTTTCCTTCTTGCCTCCAATGTTGTTTTTGCAAAATCCCACCTCCCCTATCCCTCTTGTCATCAACAGTGGTGTTAATTGAACACTTACTGGGGGCAGAGCCCTGTATACAACAGAGTTGGTCGACACATTCCCTACCCATAATGAACTGTTTTCCCTTCCTTTGAAGTCTGCATGATCTACTTCTACCACCCACTGCAATTACTTGTTGCCATCACCTACTGCTCCCCAGGCCCCACCTCCAACTTCCTGAAACATTTTGATCCCTTTCTCACTTTCCTTCTCTCTTTCTCTGTCCCTACACTCCTGGTCCTCAGCACTGCTCCCCAGGCCCCACCTCCAACTTCCTGAAACATTTTGATCCCTTTCTCACTTTCCTTCTCTCTTTCTCTGTCCCTACACTCCTGGTCCTCAGCGACTTCAGTACCCATGTGAATGTTCCCATCGACCTTTCCACTGCCCACTTCCTCTCACTCCTCCTCTCCACTGACCTCCTACAACATCCCATTTTACTCACTCACCAACTTGGAAACACACTCGATTTAATCTCTAGTCATTGTACGATCTCCGATGTGAAATTTCACTCTCCAACACAACCTCCTGATCTGCCTTTTCTCCCTCCTCCGCCCACCTGGTAAATCTGCCCTGTTTCCCCATAGTGACCTCCGATCTTTTGATCCCCCATCCAATTTTCCCAAGACCATCTTGCCCCATTTGGTCTCCTTACCCAACCTAGGTTCTCTTGACACATAAATCCACGCCCTCGACACTACCCTCTCCACAGAACTCAATTCCCTTACTCCCCTATCTCTCTGTTGATCTCATACGTCTGAGCTTCCTTCGGGATCACATGTGCAGTACACTTCCTTGGTCTTGTGCACCAGCTGCGGTGCGGTGCTGAAAGAAATCCCTACACCAGGCCGGTCTTGTCCATTTCAGTCTCATCCTCACCTACTTTAACTCTGTCCTCGCCTCTGCCTGGCAACAATACTTCTCCATCAGTTAGTCAATCGATGATATTTATTGAGCCCTTGCTATGTGCGGAGCACTCTACTAAGCACTTAGGAAAGTATAGTACAACAGAGTTGGTAGACATGTTTCCTGCACACAACGAGGGCGTGGGCCCGGGAGTTAGAAGGACCTGGTTCTAATCCCGGCCCTGCCACTTGTCTGCAATGTGACCTTGGGCAAGTCACTTAATTTCTCTGTGCCTCCGTTACCTCTTTTGAAAATTGGAAATTAAGAGTGTGAGCCCCATGTGGGACTGTGACTCCGTCTAACCTTAGAATAGTGCTTGACTCATAGTAAGCTCTTAACAGATAGCGTCGTCATCATCATCACCTCTTACAGTCCATCCTTATTGACATCACCTCTTACAGTCCATCCTTATTGACTTCCGTGCTCATTGCTCATATCAGCTCTTTCAGACTTAAAATTTCTCCCCCAACTGCCGTCCCTCTGCCCTTCCTATCTCTTATCCTTAATGACCACACCACATACTTTTTTGATAAAATTGAAGCCATCAGGCATAGTCTCCCTTTCTCCTCTGCAGTCCCTTCCTCCTCCTGTCCCCTCTTTAACTCTCATCCTTCCCAGCAGTGTCTTATGAGGATATCTCTTACCTCCTCTCAATTCCGCCCCCTCCTCCTGCACCTCCGACCCCATCCCTTCCCACTTTATCAAAACACTCATCCCCTCCCTTCTTCCTTCCCTGACTGCAATCTTCAACTGCTCACTTTCCAGTGACTCCTTCCCCACTGCTTTCAAGTATTCCCTTGGATCCCCGTTCTAAAAATATCCCTCTCTTGGTCCCACGGCTTCTTCCAGCAATTACCCCATCTCCCTCCTACCATTCCTCTCCAGACTCCTTGAGCGGGTTGTTTACACTTGCTGCCTCCACTTCCTTTCCTTCAGATGTCTCCTTGACCCCCTCTAATCTGGCTTCCACCCCCTTACCTCCACGGAAACTGCCTTCTCTGAGGTTACCAATGACCTCCTTCTTGCCAGGTCCAGTGACCTCTACTCGGCACCCCCTCAGCATATAGAAAACAAAAGAGATGTTACTTGAGTTCAGAGTTGCTATCGTCATCAACATTTACAAGAAGGTTAAAGATAAGACTGTAACAACTGTCATAGCATCGCACTGTTCTTCATTGCTGCCAACATTCAAGCCAGTGTCCTTCCAAACTGGCTTTTGAAGAGTATCGCTAATTGTAGTGTGGCGTCAGATCGTAGCGTAGCCGATATGACCTTTGTGATAGGCTCGGTGAGAGACAAATGCAGGGAGTACCATGTCCCCCAACCTCCAGAATCGTTTTCACAGATCTTACAAAACCTTTTGATACCATTAGTAGATCTTGTGCTCTGGCAATCAGTTACTTTGGCTGGCCTGAGAAGTTCAACAAGATTCTGAAATTGCCCAACAGTAGCCTAGCTGGGTGAAGAGGTTGGCCCCATCACAGTAGAGTAAAGCAGAGTTGCATAATAAATCTAGTCTTGTTCATTTATTTTTTGAAACAGGGGGCATATAACATTGGTGTAATAATAATTATTATTATTATGGTATTTGTTAAGCGCTTATTATGTGCCAAGCACTTTTCTAAGCACTGGGGTAGATACAAGGTAATCAGGTTGTTCCATGTGGGCTCACAGTCTTAATCCCCATTTTACAGATGAGATAACTGAGGCACAGAGAAGTTAAGTGCCTTGCCTGAGGTCATATAGCAGACAGTGGCAGAGCCGGGATTAGAACCCACATCCTCTGACTCTCAAGCCCGTGCTCTTTCCACTAAACCATGCTGCTTCTCATGCTGCTTCTCTAATAATGTAAGCTTGTCTCTAGACTGAAAGCTCATTGTGGGCAGAGAACATGGCTACCAACTCTGTTGTAGTCTTCCAAGTGCTTAGGACAGTGCACTGCAAGCCGTAAACCCTCAGTGAACCCCATTGATTGATAATGTGCTTCTAATTACCTCCAGAACTCTTTCAACTCAAAAAGTCACAAGCTTCAAAGGAAGCCACAGGGACAGGCATTCAAGAGGAGATGCTTTAGGCAATACTGAGAAAATATGCAGAGATTGTGAGTAGCTTTTCAGAATCGTCCTGGGCTGATGAGAAGACTTAAAAGAACAGTGACAGATCAGCGCCCACACAACCAAAGGTCTCTACTGGCATTGTGGAGCTGAATGCTCTGATGGAATTCTGTGATTTAGTCAAGCCACTAATCAGTGATAGACAAGGAAGTAGAAAATCTAATCAAGAAGGCTTTTAATAACGCTTTGCCCAGAGTAAGTTCTCAATAAATTATGTTGATTGATTGAGTTTCTCCTCTAGGCTGTAAGCTCCTTGTGGGCAGGCAACATGTCTACCAACTCGGTTGTATTGTAATAATAATAATGTTGGTATTTGTTAAGTGCTTCCTATGTGCAGAGCACTGTTCTAAGCGCTGGGGTAGATACAGGGTAATCAGGTTGTCCCACGTGAGGCTCACAGTCTTAATCCCCATTTTACAGATGAGGTAACAGGCACAGAGAAGTGAAGTGACTTGCCCACAGTCACACAGCTGACAAGGGGCAGAGCCGGGATTCGACCCATGACCTCTGACTCCCAAGCCCGGGCTCTTTCCACAGAGCCATGCTGCTTTCCAAGCGTGTACGCTCCCAGGTTTATTAGTACAGTGCTCTGCACACAATAAGAACTCAAAAAATACCATTGATTGATTGAGGGCAAACATATTCCTTAGGCACCAAAGTGTGTCAAGGCCTGAGACCAAACTGAAGGTTTACAGAACTGTCTGTTCCCTCTACGTGTGGTAGGTCCAGGACTCCTTGAGTTTTTCCAGGTCAGTCACTTTCAAGGATATTCGGTATCAAAGTGGCAAGACAGAGTCACCAGCCACCAAGTCAAGTTTGCTAACACTGTAGCTCTACTCATAAAATAATAATAATAATGTTGGTATTTGTTAAGTGCTTACTATGTGCAGAACACTGTTCTAAGTGCTGGGGTAGATACAGGGGAATGAGGTTGTCCCACGTGAGGCTTACAGTCTTCCTCCCCATTTTACAGATGAGGGAACTGAGGCACAGAGAAGTGAAGTGACTTGTCCACGGTCACACAGCTGACAAGCGGCAGAGTCGGTGTTCGAACCCATGACCTCTGACTCCCAAGCCCGGGCTCTTTCCACTGAGCCACGCTGCTCATCGCAATGCCACTTCACTTAGTTGGGCACGTTAAGAGAATAGATGATAGAAGGCAAACCATATAGCTTTCATCTGTTGAGCAAACATGTCGCAAGCTTAAGCAAAAAGGATGAGGAAACCTTTTACAAACCTGGTGAAGTGTAGCATCACAGCTAAAACCCTCTAGACTCTAAGCCCGGAGTGGGCAAGAAATGGGTCCATTATATTGTACTCTCCCAAGCACTTAGTGCAGTGCTCTGCACACAGTAAGCACTCAAAAAATACAATTGATTGATTAAAACCCCTGAATCAACTGTGGTGGACAGACCAGCTTGGTACTCTGAAATGTAGAAAGGAGTCCCCGTTGTTGGGCAGGGATTGTCTCTTATCTGTTGCCGAATTGTCCATTCCAAACGCTTAGTACAGTGCTCTGCACACAGTAAGCCCTCAGTAAATACAATTGAATGAGCCCCTTTTTTGAGCAGAAACTTTGAGGAGATGATGAGATTGCAGTAGTTGGTGTGGTTTTAATTTTTTTACCTTATACATCAACTCAAATAAAGAACTGACTCAATGGGTATAATTTTATTTTGAGGACTCTCCGTCGTCCATCTTTTCAGCCATAATCATACCAACTTTACCATCAGCAGTATCATTTCTGAATTTGAAGGACAACAATATAATTTATAAAAATGTTCTGGGCTGCTCTTTTATTTTCTAATTTTTTTGTTGCTGTTCTGTTTTCTCATGACCTTGAACTTTGTGGTCCATTTTGTCAAAACATTCAAATAAAACGTAATCTTGAGAGTTTCAACAAGATAACTTTAGACAAAGATTTCCTCTGAAACCCCTGCTTTCTTTTCTTTTTGTCATGTTGTTTAGGTTAAAAAAAATAATCGGGTCAGAGAGCAAGTTTGTTTTTGTCTTTTTATCTTCTGCCTTCCCTTTAAAAACTCACAAAATCCCATTTCTCAGTTCCTGATGCTCTTCATATTTGCCTATTGAGAAATTGTCATATATGTCAATGAAAGGATATCCCACGATACAGCGGTTATGTGATCCTCTCAGGAGTGGATATGTCAGTAACGGCTGTATCATGGGGTTTGAGTATTCATATTCTCCCATATTATAAATTGGAATCTGTTATGAAGCATCTAGAAAAACATGAAAGTTCCTTATGCGCTCTGCACCTGTGCATTACGCATTACTAAACTATTGTTTAATCTTTGTTAAAACAATTCAAAGTATAGTGTCGCAAACATAACCGAGTCACCATATGATTATGAATCTTTGTGGGTCGCTACAGAAGACGACGCTTGTTTCGCTCACTATAGTAGTGGTTTTCAAACTTTTATTGAAGAATTTATCCAATTTAAATTGAGCACCCTTCTTCTGTCTCCACAATGTACCTTATAGCAGGCCAGCTGTACCTGAACACCTCCTTTTAATTCCTCTTCATCAAAGTCGTCTTCTATCATTGTTATAATCAATCAGTCGATTGTAATGAGTGCTTCCTGGGTGCAGAGCATTGTACTAAACACTTAGGAGCATACATTATTCATTCAATAGTATTTATTGAGCACTTACTATGTGCAGAGCACTGTACTACGTGCTTGGAATGTACAAATCGGCAACAGATAGAGACAGTCCCTGCCCTTTGACGGGCTTACAGTCTAATCGGGTGAGACAGGCAGACAAGAACAATGGTAATAAATAAAGTCAAGGGGAAGAACATCTCATAAAAACAATGGCAAATAAATAGATGTGGTAGACATGTTCCCTCACCACAGGGAGTTTACAGTGTAAAGAAACTATACCATAATTATTAATCAAATTGTTCATTCAGTTGTATTTATTAAGCATTTACTGTGTGCAGAGCACTGTACGGAGCGCTTGGGAAAGTACAATATAACAATAGTGACAATCCCTGCCCACAGCGAGCTCACAGCCTGGGCTGGGGGTAGACAGACATCAATACAAACAAATAAAATTACATATATATACATAAGTGTTGTGGGGCTGAAGTGGGTGGGTGGGGAGAGAGCAAAGAGAGCAAGTCAGGGCCAAGCAGAAGGGAGTGGGAGATGAGGGGGCTTAGTCTGGGAAGGGGCCTCTTGGAGGAGATATGCCTTCAGTAAGGCTTTGAAGAGGGGGAGAGTAATTATCTGGCGGATTAGAGGAGGGAGGGCGTTCCAGGCCAGAGGTAGGACGTGGGCCAGGGGTCAGTGGCGAGACAGGCGAGATGGAGGCACAGTGACAAGGTTAGCAGCAGAGGAGCGAAGTATGTGGGCTGGGTTGTAGAAGGAGAGAAGTGAGGAAGGAGGAGGCAAGGTGTTGGACTGCTTCAAAGCCAATGGTGAGGAGTTTCTGGAAATAGCATGGGCTGGGGATTCAGAGGTCATGGGTTCAAATCCAGGCTCTGCCGCTTGTCAGCTGTGTGACTTTGGGCAAGTCACTTAACTTCTCTATGCCTCAGTTACCTCATCTGTAAAATGGGGATTAAGACTGAGCCCCACGTGGGACAACCTGATCACCTCGTATCCTCCCCAGTGCTTAGAACAGTGCTTTGCACAAAGTTAGCGCTTAACAAATGCCATTATTATTATACGGAGGTGGCTAGGCAACCACTGGAGATTTTTGAGGAGGGAGGTGATGTGTCCTGATCGTTTCTGTAGAAAGATGATCCGGGCAGCAGAGTGGAGTATGGACTGGAGTGGGGAGAGGCAGGAGGCTGGGAGGTCAGCAGGTAAGGTCATCCAGGTGGGATAGGATGAGTGATTGTATTAACATGGTAGCAATTGGAATGCAGAGGAAAGGGCGGATTTTAGTGATGTGAATTTAGGAATTATAAATTCATCTGCTTTCAGTAAAATTGGTCCAAGACTTCTTATTCCTCAAGTTTTAGCTGGTGGTTGAGAGACCATAACTTCATCATCTGTTTTGGCATTAATTCTGTAATTTTCTCCCAAGCATTTAGTACAGTACCCTGCATACAATTCATACATTGCCCTATATGACTTGAAGTTGCATACAGTAGGTGATCAATACATACTAATTGATTGGCATCTTGCAGTGATGCATTGGATGGCAAGGTGTCAATCATTAACATAATATCCCTGGGCGGTATGCATTTTGGGGGGGGGGGGGGGCTGGCTATAACCTGGGGCTAAGAGATCAAACATCAGCAGGTATTGCTTCCGGTTTTTTCTATACTGTGGAGGATGCCTTTATTCTGTAGGCTGAAAATATACCAGAGTCTGATTCTTCAGTACATAGCTCCCAAGTCTGAAGAAATGTGTTCCCCAGGGTCATAATAGTAGTGATGGTATTTGTTAAGCACCTACTTTGTGCCAAGCACTGTTCTAAACACCGGGGTAGATACAAGGTAATTAGGTGGTCCCACGTGGGGCTCATTGTTTTAATCCCCACTTTACAGATGAGGTAACTGAGGCCCAGAGAAGTTAAGTGACTTGCCCAAAGTCACACAGCTGACAAGTGGCGGAGCCAGGATTAGAACCCATGACCACTGACTCCCAAGCCCACGCTCCTTCCACTAAGCCACGCATTCTTCAGTTGCATCAGGATAAGCAAGTTACCAGTCTATGAAGCTCTTTTTCTTAGAGCCAGGGTGATAAGGTCTTTCAAGGGAGCTGACCAGTGGCTAATGGCTGACTTTTCCTCTATGTCCAGCACAAACCAAAGTATTTCTAAGGACTGTTAAAATATCCTGTGCCTGGATGCTGGTACTGTCAGGACATGGTTGGGGGTATTCTTTCCTCACTTTCTACCACGAACGATTGCAAAACCATCCCTTGAGACGAGGCATGTGCTTTCATTCATTCATGCATTCAATCAATTATATTAAGCATTTACTATGCGCAGAGCACTATCCTAAGCACTTGGGAAAGTATAGTACAACAACAAGCATTGACATTCTCTACCCACAATGAGCTCACAGTCTGGGGGAGGAGACAGATATCAATACAAATAAATAAAATTACAAATATATATGTAAGTTCTGTAGAGCGAAGGTGGAGGGAGAGCAAAGGGTGCTATTAAAGGTAGTGGCATACTTATTAAACTTAATAGCCAATCAATAGAATTTAGTGAGCACCTACTGTGTACCCAGTAGACACTCAATAAAGAGCATTGATTGATTGATAACAAAGGCTGAACATTGTACTAGGCTGGGAGAGTGCAGTGGGAGTGAGGTTCAGTCACTGCCCTCAAGGATTTTAAGGGTGAAAACCAGCACACAAAAATTGTATGAATAATAATAATTATGGTATTTGTTAAGTGCTTAGTATGTGCCAAGCACTGTTCTTGTAGATACAAACAAGGTAATCACATTGTCCCGCATGGGGCTCACAGTCTTAAACCCCATTTTACAGATAAGTTAACTGAGGCACAGAGAAGTGAAGTGGTTTGCCCAAGGTCACACAGCAGACAAGTGGCAGAGCCAGGATTAGAACCCGTGTCCTCTGACTCCCAAGCCCATGCTTATGCCACCAGGCCTTGACTGATTGATTCCATTTATGTAGTTGACACAGTTGGAACAGGAACTGATACTTTTTTATGGTATTTGTAAAACTCTATGTGTCAAGCACTGTTCTAAGCTCTGGGGTAGATACAAGTTAATCAGGTGGTTCACAGTCCTTGTCCCACATGGGGCTCACAGTCCAGGTGGGAGGGAGAACAGATAGTCAATTCCCATTTTACAGATGAGGCAACTGAGGCACTGAGAAGTTAAATGAATTGTCCAAGGTAAATAACAAAAATGTGGAATAAATGATTAAATGAATAACCAAGTGAAATTTCCTACACTGATTGTGTGCATAAGTAATGCATAGCTAATGATGGTGCGTAGCTAATGTGCATAGCTAATGGTGGCTATTTGGAGTGACGTGATGAGGGGAGGTAGAAATAAGTTGGGGACGTGGGTTTCCAGAAGAGTGTTGAAGATGAGGAGGGACGTGGTCTGGTGGATTTGAGGTGGATGAGAACTTCACGCCCGAGGAAAGGAATGCTCAAAAGTTTAGAGTTGGGAGGAACAATAGCGAGGAACAAATAGGATAGCTTAAGCGAAGAACGAGCTGGGATGAAGCAGATTATTAGATGAAGAGATCTGATATCAACCACCTGCTGGTTGCACACAAACCTTCCAGTTGCCATGGTCAGTTGTCTACTTAGACTTTGAGTCCCATGTGGGACAGGGACTGTGTCCAACCTGATTATTTTATATCTTCCCTAATGCTTAGAGCAGCACTTGACACATAGTAAGCACTTAAATATAATAATAATAATAAAAGAGTCAGGCAGAGTACCTAGGAGAGACAGACATGTCTACATGTCTGTGTTTCCATCCTTGGATGTTCCTAATTTGCTTTCACTGCAGAATGCAGCCCCGTCTTGGCAGGCCTCAGAGCCCGTTTTAGCTGTTCCAAGTGAAATTGGGTGCTTCCTCTGTTGATCACTTGGAACAGCTGTTGCCTGTTGGCCTGATTTTCACGCGTAGGTTGTATTTTGCCCATCCCTACCCCAGAATGCCCCAGCTTCCCCTCTACCAGATGGGGCATCAAATTGTAATATCTTACTTGGGCCCCAGATCAAATTGTAACAAACGATCGTGAGATCGAACACCCTCTTCAAGGTGATTCCCAACTGGAGATTTTAATAATATTGGTATTTGTTAAGCGCTTACTATGTGCAGAGCACTCTTCTAAGCACTGGGGTAGATACAGGGTAATCAGATTGTCCCACGTGAGGCTCGCAGTTAACCCCCATTTTACAGATGAGGTAACAGGCACGGAGAAGTGAAGTGACTTGCCCACAGGGATTCAAACCCATGACACTCTTGGCAGTCATTTTTGTGCCCACTTGGGAATGTGTCTGCCAGGGCCCCTCTCCATCGGGCCTTCTCCTGAATTGAAGTTGGATGGGAGTGGTATTATCTACATCTTCCCTGCATTAAGAGAACAGTCTCAGCAGCATGTCACGAGAGGACCCCCACACACACACTCCGTGCCCCACACAGGTGTGTCTACCTTTTTCAGAAAGTACGAGGCCTGTTCTTCAATCCTGAGCAGGCAGGAGCAGGGCTAGGCAACTTTTAGGTGTAGTCCAAGCAACAGCTGACTCGCCCCATACCAGCAAGAAGCGCTGGTGACTCATTTTCCAGAGTCACAGAGTGTGGGCTGGTGACTAGTCTCCAACACCAGCCGAGCCAGCATTCCTGCCTGCGTGTTGATTTTAAGTGATTACTGCACAGATTATAGGTATTTTCAGTTTGCATTTTCCCTCCCTTACATTACTTTGATTTTTCTGAAGTCACAAGCCCTTTTGGGGAACAAATTTAACCCATTCCAATGTCTTGGAATTCAGTTAGATTTCAACTGAATCTAATTCAAACTTCAATTGGATTAGATTGAAGTTTGAAGTTTCTAACCTTTCCAAGTTACCAGCGTGGCTCAGTGGAAAGAGCCCGGGCTTGGGAGTCAGCGGTCATGGGTTCAAATCCCGGCTCTGCCACTTGTCAGCTGTATGACTGTGGGCAAGTCACATAACTTCTCTGTGCCTCAGTTACCTCATCTGTAAAATGGGGATTAGCTGTGAGCCTCACATGGGACAACCCGATTACCCTGTGTCTACCCCAGCACTTAGAACAGTGTTCTGCACATGATAAGTGCTTAACAATACCAACATTATTATTATTATTATTATTATTAATTTAGTTTGATGTCCCTGGCCCTTAAGTCTGATGACTTGTCAAAATTTCATGTGTTAAATCTGAAAGTTTATTAAGTACTGTCAATAATATCGCTTTGTCCCATTACATTATTGTGTAAAGAGCACATTTCCCATCCGGCTGTCCCATTCTACTGTGTCTTGAAAGAACGTGAGCTATTGGTAATAGGGTTATTTTTCCAGCCATGGGACTGTTTCAAAGGCATTTTGCCAGTGAATATTAGAGTGCGCTAATTAGAGGTCCTATAGATAAACTTTGAGTTCCAGGAAATTTTTTAAAGAAGACCTAACACCAACATTGAAGGTGTTGCATATGAAGACTGGATTTTTTCTCTTTTGTTTTTTGGGTGTGGTAAACAAAGCTGTCAGGAAAATGAAGATGTCAGTTTCTGAATTGAGCCAACTGTGCACTTTGGCATTTGAAATTAATTATTACTTGTAAATGTCAAACTAAATGAGAAAAGATTTGAGAATTTAGGGGCAATTTCTGGGATCTTCCATATTTGAATAGTTTGGATTTTCATCAGAGATTAGCAGTCTTCACTTTATTGTCTTTTGAGGCAATGTTAGGTAAGAGGGAATGTTCACATTTTTGAAGTGACAAAAAGGACAAACACACACCCCCGAAAAGGAACCAAGAATTTATGATTTGAATCAAGCTTGGTTTGTTTTCTGATTTGGGTAGATTGTGGTAGTTTTTTTTTTGGTTTTTGTTTTTTAATCCTTAGGAACTGAGAATTACATATTCATTGAAAAGTATGGGTGTAGCATTTTAATCTATAGAGTCAGTAAATATGTTTTTTTAGTTAGTGTCTTGAAATATGAAAGACAATATATATGTTAACATATAATAGGAATAGAAATAATATTTGTCTTTTTGATATGTTAAATCCTCTCTACCCCAGTTTCTTAGCTATCTGTGAGGCCACTTGTTACAGTAGGTGTATCGAGGAAAGAACCTGGGTTATCTATCAAAGGCAGTAGCAAAAATGTTTGCTATTCTTGCTCTTTTGCCTGTTTTTCATTGTTGGGTGCCTCCAAGACAGTCAATCAATCAGTGATATTTATTGACTGGTTACTGTGTGCAGAGCACTGTAATAGCTGTAATAACAGTAGAGTTGGTGAAACCTATTCCTGCCCCTTGAGAAGCTTACAGTCAAGTGGTGCTTGGCTGCAGAGGACCAAGATGCCTGCATCCTATTTCCAGCCCTGAGATGACCTTTGTGTTCCAAGACTAGGACCGGTCTAATTGCGATGTTTTCATCAGTTAATACTACTAAAGGTGGTATTTCTGAAGTGCTTACTCTGTGCCAAGTACTATGCTAAGCACCGGAGTAGACGTAATATCAGATCAATTGGTCAGCAGTTGGTCAGGCAGTCTCCAATCTGGGATTTCATGTTCAAGTAGGATCAGTCAATCACTGGTATTAATTGAGCATTTCCTGTCTGCAGAGCACTGGTTTGTGTTTGGTAGAGTGAGAAGTAGCGTGGCCTGGTGGATAGAGCACGGGCCTGGGAGTCAGAAGGGCCCAGGTTCTAATCCTGGCTCCGCCACTTGTCGTCATCTTGTCTCTACTTCTCTGTGCCTTAGTTACCTCATCTGTTAATCAGAGATTAAGATCGTGAGCCCCTTGTGGCATGGGGACTGTGTCCAACCTGATAACCTTATATTATATAGGGCTTAGTAGGGTCCCTGGCACATAGTAAGCACCTAACAAATACCACTATTATTATTATTACAGTGGAATTAGTAGACATGATCCTGTCCTTAAAGACTAGAAGGGGAGACAGATGTTAAATTACAAATGGGGAAGCAGTAGAGTATATGGGTCTATACATAAGTGCTGTGCCGGTGAAGGCGGAGTATCAAAGTACCTGGAATGGTACAGATCCAAATGCACAGATGATGCAGAGGGCAGGGAGAGGTGGGGAGAAGAGAGCTTAGTCGGGGAAGGCTTCTTGGAGGTGATGTGATTGTAGTAAAGCTTTGAATATGGGGAAAGTGATGGTCGGTCAATATTCGGGGGAAGGAGTTCCAGGTGGAAGGGAAGATGTGAGCAAGGGGTTGATGGCGGGAGAGATGAGCTGGAGGTACATAAGGTTGGTGTTAGAGGAGCAAAGTGTGAAGGCTGAGTTGTAGTGGGAGAAGAGTGGCGTTAGGTAGGAAGAGGGGAGCTGTCTGAGTGCCATAAAGCCAATGACAAGGAGTTTCTTTTACATATACTGACAGATGGGCAACCATTTGAGGTTTTTGAAGAGTGGGAAGATGTATGCCGAACAGATCTGTAGAAAAGTGATCTGGGCAGAAGAGTGAAATATGGACTGGAATGGGCGAGAGACCAGAGGCAGGGAGGTCAGCGAGGAGACTGTCGCCTGGTCGAGGCAGTATACGACAAGTGCTTGGACCAGCGTAGCAGTTTGGATGGAGAGGAAATGGTGGATTCTAGAGATGTGGTGAAGGTAGAACCAAGAGGATTTGGTGACAGTTCGAATATGCAAGTTGAGTGAGAGAGATGGATCAAGGACAGTGCCAAGGTTCCAGGCATGCTGTCTCCCTATAGTTAGGCGTAAGTTAATCATTGGTATTTATTGAACGTTTACTACATTGCAGAGCACTGTACTAGGCCCTTGGAAGAGTTCAGTGGAACAGAATTAGCAGACACGTTCCCTGCCCGTAATGAGCTTCCAGTCTAGAAGAAACTCTGGGAAGGCCAAGTTGCATTGATCTTCCCAGATCAGAAATATGGATTTGGCGGGTGATTCCACAAGTCCAGGTGGGTAGCATTTGCCAAAAGGGACAAGCCAGCTAACATGGGCAGGGAACGGATCTACCAGCTATGTTCTCTTGTACTCTCCCAAGCGCTTAGTACATTGTTCTGCACGTGGTAAATGCTTAGTAAACACCTGTTGGTTCATCTTCTTTCCTACAACTAGGGAAACAGGACAACTTATAGCAAATTGAGCTGCAGGCATCACAGTACTGTTTGAGTAAACAGAAGAAACCTCAACCTTGGTGAATTTCAAAAAACTCGGTTTGGGAGTAGGTGTGCCAACTAATTCCTGAATTTGGGTCTGTGAGAAGGGAGAAGACAGTCTTCCTCTATTATTCTTACTGCATTTTAAGTCAATAAGCAATGTTGTCTAAATATTAACTAGAAGGTAAGAAAGGAAGCCTTGGATGTATACCATTTTTGAGGCTACAGAGTCCCCATTTTACTCCCTCCCACCCCCTTGAGGCATTTGAGCAATTACTGACTCAGAGAACTCTTGCATGCTTGGTAATTCCACTTCTGGCTAATTGCTAATTAAATGAGGAATGAGCTTTTGTCTTTAGTCTAAGGCTTTGCATTGTGGTCTAGTGAGCCAGGAAATGTATGGCGCAGACCAACAAAAGGAGGCAGGGTTGAACCCAAGTGATCCATCCTTCTACTCCTCCCAGCCCTCCGATGTCATCATTTTCCTCACTGGGGGTTCCCGAAGGCTAAGGGTATCCCCCTAATATTAATTGCCAAGTAATGGGATCCGTGAAGTAAAAGGCCTGTCGTGCCCTGTTGACGTGGAACATCATTGAACAAGCCTAGAAAAACATTTTGATGTGTGATTGAAAAAAAAAACCTTTAATGTGCACAGTTGTTGAGATCAGAGACCAGTTATTTATGGAAACATCTTTATATGTTTATACTAACTGTAACCCTCATAGAAAAATCAAGAAGACTTGCTACTCTCTATTAATCAATACTATTGAGTGCTTTACTGTGCGTAGAGGACTGTATTAAGCACTTGAGAGAGTACAGTCTAACAGAGTTGGTACACATGTTCCCTGCATTTCGGGTTACAGTTTGGCATGGAAAGACTGAAAAGATTGAAATGGTGCAGATAGGTTTCTCTGCTTTTCCATGTAATAGTTTCATGCTACCCTCTTTCCCGTTGTTGCTTGCTTGGACTCTGAGGAGAACCCTTAAGCCCCTTAGGGCCATAGTGAATTTGGATAAGGGCTCAGAATTGGAAAACCTGAAATTCAGTTAGCGAGATGGAAACCCACTTAAAAACTACTGCAAGATATTTTTGTGAAAAAGCTCCAACTGCCAATTTTTACTGGTTGGCATCAGATCTCCCCTAACGTGTTTTCATTATGCATTTTGGTTAGCTCATTGAGGGCAGGGAATGTGTTTGTTTATTGTTCTATTGTACTCTCCCAAGTGCTCAGTACAGTGCTTTGCACCCTGGAAGCGCTCAATAAATATGAATGAATGAATGAACACTATTGAGGAATTAAGAAACCTTCTTCCAATAATGACCAGCTGAATAAAACCTAGATTGTGATGTAGGGAGAAAGAGTTGAGTATATAACGTTCAATGTGGGCCAAGGCATGGATGCTATAGCATGAATTTTTCCTTAAGCATGCTTTTTTTCGGGAACGTGACCCTTGTGTTACAGGAGAATCGACTTCCTAAAATGGCTGGCTGTAATAAAACCTTTTTTTACAGTTTCCCATTTTTAAGAACATAAAGTATACCTAGTCACTCAGTCAGTGCTATCTGTTGATCGCTTATGGTGTGCAGAGTGCTGTACTGAGCGCTTGGGAGAGTACAGTACAGGAGAGCTGGTTGACATGTTTCCTGCCCACAGGAGCTTACACTCTAGAGAGGGAGATGGACATTAAAATAAAATACGGATATGTGCCTAAGTGCTGTGGGGCCGAAGGTAGAATGAATATCAAGTGCTTCAAGGGTACAGATTCAAATGCAAGGGTGATACAAAAGAGAGAGCAAGTAGGGAAAATGAGAGCTTAGTTGGGAAAGCCTTCTTGGAGGAGATGTGATTTTAATAAGGCTTTGAAGGTAGGGGGAGAGGGAAGTGTCTGTTGGATTTGAATGGGGAGGATGTTCCAGGCCAGAGGGTATAGCCTGGAATTCTTATCTAGTATAAGAATTTGTTATTTGTTGATCATTTATAACTGGCAACGTGTGGAGAAAAATAATGGGTTTAAATTCTGGGATGACTCTGAGGCAGAACATTAGAACCAGATCCATTAGAACTAGAATATCTCCTTCAAGAAGCCTTCCCTGACTAAGCCCTCCTCTCCTCTTCTCCCACTCCCTTCGGTGCCGCTCTTACTTGCTCCTTTATTCATCCTCCTTCCCATCCCCACAGCACATATGTATATATCTGTAATTTATTTATTTATCATTTATTTATACTAATGTGTGTGTCTCCCTCTAGACTGTAAGCTCATTGTGGGCAGGAATGAGACTGTTGTTATACTGTACTCTCCCAAGCACTTAGTACAGTGCTTTGCACACGGTAAGTGCTCAATAAATAGGATTGAACAAATGAATGAATGGTATCATTTTCACAGGGCAGGCCCAACAAATGTCTGTTATCCTGGTTTTAAAAGTCAAGTTTGCCCCAGGGAATCTCCACCTTTGTGATGAGTCTGAAGGGGGAGAAATCAGTTCTCCAAAGGAAATATCTAAATTTCAGAACAGCCAACTGGCTGTATTATATTGGCAGTCGATATTCTGCCTTGCTTTTAAAGTTTATTTTTTTGTAGTGGGGTGTGTTATTGCTTTTGGTAGTCTTTTCTATGATTTGTGATGAGAGTATTAAGATACTCTTTTCTCTTTTCTTGTTTCTCAGGACGACAGGAAATCCTTTCCACAACTTCATTAGTTGGCAAGACCTCAGGGCATCTGACCTGGTCAAATCCTGGAACAATTCTTTTCTAATGAAGGTAATTTAGGTGTGGTTTTACCAATGTAGATAATGTATTCTTTTTCACACAAGATTTCATTGTCCTTTTAAAAAAGATAAGCCTTTTCTGTGAGGTGCTATAATAGATCTTTGTCCAGAGAAGTGGCATTTATATATAGTATAGGGAATTGTTAAATTCTTTGAGAGTATAACTCTCAGAGAAAGATTTAGTTCCTTGGTGAAAAGCAGTGTAATAATTTATCTATGTAGAGATATATCTATCTCTCAAATATAATGAAGATGTAATAATAATAATAATAATGTTGGTATTTGTTAAGCGCTTACTATGTGCCGAGCACTGTTCTAAGCGCTGGGGTAGACACAGGGGAATCAGGCTGTCCCACGTGGGGCTCACAGTCTTCATCCCCATTTTACAGATGAGGTAACTGAAGCACAGAGAAGTGAAGTGACTTGCCCACAGTCACACAGCTGACAAGTGGCCGAGCCGGGATTCGAACCCATGACCTCTGACTCCAAAGCCCGTGCTCTTTCCACTGACCCTCTCTAAATAGATCCATTTGCCCCTGCAAATTATCTGGATAATACAGTTCATAGTATCACCCTTAACTTCAAATTTCATGACTTGTTTTTTTTTGAACTTCAAATATCATTGGGCCCTGGCCTTATTCCCTGATTTGGAGAATAGATGAGCAGATCCAATTTCCCTTTTCCTCCCTATTTTCAGGGATCTAGAGGATTTCTGCTTCCCCTCCAAGCCTATCTCATTCTCCCTTTTCTTCTTCCCTCTACCCACTCCACACCAGATACTAGAAATAGTGCTCATTGCCAGATTCTGTTCAGTTTGGAGTGTTTGCATACCATATTCTCAGCTTTTGAGAGATCAGAAATGCCTGCCGGTGATAAAGGGCAGTTCCTGTATGTCAGCATTTTTTCCCAGGGCACGCCGATGCCCTAGTAAAACAAAGTACTAAATGAAAGGCACCTTCCGAGGGTCTAATCCCATACCAGTTTCGTTAGTTTTTTATTTGGTCTGTGCTGGTCTCTAGATTAGGAAATCATGAAGGAATTACGGTGTGGGGAAGCTTTCGGAGTAGGACAGTAGAGTAACAAGGGTGCGTGTTCTGAGCTGCTTCCTTCCTCTAGCTTAAATGAACAATACCACACTGTGGGTAGAGCGAGAAGCCAGTGTCAGCATCATGCTGATCTGCCTGTTCCCTAGTCCTGAATGGCTTCTAAGAGGTGGTGTGGAATGTACTAGGGATTCTTTTTTTAAAAAAAATTAATGGTATTAGTTAAGTGCTTACTATGTTTCGGGCACTGTATTAAGTGCTGTGGTAATTACAAGCTAATCAGGAAGGACACAGTCCATGTCCCACATGGGGCTCACATTCCTCATCCCCATTTTACAGATGAGGGAACTGAGGCACAGAGAAGTGAAGTGACTTGTCCAAGGTCACACAGCAAACAAGTGGCAGAGCCACTGTGCGGAACCTCCCTCTCCCCTCCCTGCCATCCCCACACCACGGGTTTCAGTGTGGCTCTTGAACTCCGTGTCTTGAACCTCACATTGGATCGTATGACCCAGAGGATTGAAACATACGGTTTGGATTCTAGCTAGCGTGTTTTTTCCCAGATGCAAATCAGCAGCTCCTGTTGCAGTAATACCCTGGTTTAAGTATTTTGTCAATTTTAGTGGATGGGAACTTTCCATGGCATGTATGTTATGGACTAATTAATTTCATTTCCTAGAACCATGGAGCAAAATCAGTGGGATAAGTGTAAGATCATCTGATTTTTAAAATAGCCTCAAGTTCAAAGGAACCAAGTTGACCTTTCTTTTTAAAATTTTCTTTTTAGTGCCATTCCTCCCACTGCACTTCAGCAGTGGCATCAGTCATATAATTTGACCAGTGAAATGCTATCATTTCTGAGGCAACCTACCCATCCATTTATTCCACAATTAACCTTTTCTGAACCCCCACCATGTTCTAGGTGCTGATGGTCATGCCCTTAAAGGCACAGTTTCTATCCTTAGATCTTATATTCTTAAGATGAGTCGCACATATCGGTGGAGCTATTAGGGTAGTACCGAATGAAGGATGGTTTTTTTTTTTCAGTTTTTTTTAAGTGGTATTTGTTAAACTCTTCCTACGTGAGAGGCACTGTACCAAGCACTGAGGTAGATAGAAGATAATCGGGTTGGACACTCTCCCTTTCCCACAAGGGACTCACAGTATTAATCCCCCTTTTACAGATGAGGTACCTGGGGCACAGAGAAGTGAAGTGACTCACCCAAGGTCCCACAAGCGGGAGATCCGGGATCAGACCCGAGACCCTTTTAATTCCCAGGCCCGTGCTCTTTCCGCTAGGCTACAGTGAATCTCTACGTTACTTGAAGATTATTATCAATACTGGGTTCTGTGGGCTCTAGATTGCTGCAAAGATCAAATGTAAGGCTCATCTCTGAGCCCCTTTCCTGTCAGTCTGCAGTGACATTCTTTTTACTCATAAGAAGGTAGAAGAACAAATCATAGCCCTGAAAATTTTCTGGTGCCTAAAATTTTCTGGAGCACAAGGTCCCTGTGAGAGACTTGAATGAATACTTCATCTCGCTCCCATACCTGAGCATGACTTAATGGAAAAAGCCCAGGTCTGGAAGTTACGAGCCCCAGGTTCTAGCCCGTCTCAGTCCCTGTCCTGTACCATGGCTTCAGGTGAGTCCATAACTTTTCAGTACCTCTGTTTCCTCATCTGTACAGTGGGGATAAAATACCTGTTCTTCTCCCTGTTAAACGGTAAGACCTGGATGGGACAGAAATCATATCCAATTTATTATCTTATATCTATATCGAGCACAGTGCTCGGCCCATAGTAAGTTCTTAAAAATATTATTATTATTATTACCCGAGTCCACACCCACCAAGAAGGTCTAATTACCCAGCCTGACCTACATTTGTGACTTGTCCTACTGGACTCAAGATCTGCCTATCCAGAGCAAGAAGGTGCCTTCATTCAGTGGTATTTATTGAGCACTTACCGTGTGCAGAGCACTGTACTAAGCACTTGGGAGAGTACAGCCCTGCTAAATCCTCTCCCCAACCCACCCAAGGGAGGCCGGCCCAGATCAGTAGCATGCATTGGGTGCAGGTTTGCTGCTGTCAGAAGACCAAATGGAGCTCAGAAATAAAGCAGGTCCAATAGCCCTTCTCTTTCCAGATCAGAATTGGAGACGGTGCTCATTTAGGTATACGAGGACTTCCTAGGGGATGCTACAGAGGAGAAAGGATCAAAGCTAATTACATTTCCTATTAGCTTTCCCCCTGCAAAGAGTAAATGAATAATTGCTACCCACATCCACGGATGTTTTGGTAACAATAATAATGATAGTGGTAGGAAAGAACTTACTATAAACCAAGCACAGTACTAAAGTCAAAAGCCACTCCCTTCCTCTTAGTTGCATTTTAGTGTGGTTGGAAAGTCAAATGATCATCAAGTCAGACAGAATCTTGTAGCACACAAGGCTCATGGTCTAAGCGGCAGGGAGAGCGGGTATTGAATCCCCCTTTTATAGATAAGGCAGTTGTGGCCCAGAAAAGTGAGGTGAAGGTCACTTAGCAGGCAACTGGCAGAGCCAAGATTAGAACCCAGGTCTTCTGATTCCCAGGCCCGTGCTCTTTCCATTAGCCTACGCTGCTTCTTTGTTTTATCTGTATCCAACTGAACCCACGTAGGAACGTGGATTACTGGACTGTCTGCTTTACTGCAGATATTGCAGACACTTTACTGAAGCCTGGTGTATTGCAGGGTGTGCAGATCTTAGTCTTGCTCACAGATCACAGTGTAGGGAGATAGAATATGGTGAGCCCAGATTATGATAAAAGATGAGGGGTTTAATCAGCTCAACTCAGAAATTGGTGTTAGATTTCTTGACTGCCTGAAGTTGAAAAGAATCAGGGAAGCAGCTTGGCCTAGTGGAAAGAGCACAGCTAAACAGAGACTTGGGGCTCCTGGCTTCATCACTTGCCTACTGTAGGACCTTGAACAAGTCACTTCCCTTCTCTGAACCTCAATTTCCTCATCTGTAAAATGGGGATTCAAAACCTCTTCTCCCTCTCCCTTAGATTGTGGGACAGAGACTGTGTACAGTACTTGGCACATAGTATGTGCTTAACAAATACTACAGTTATTAGTCTTACTCTCCTCAGGGCAGATAGTGCTTTTAACTCTAGAGTTGACTGAAAGTCTCTGTTCCAAGACTGGCTTTGTATTAGTCCAGATGTGGATTTTTCCATTTGAAGGATCAGAGTATTGAGAAACAAAGCTGAGGCCGAAAGGGGTTATCAGTTTCATCTTGTTCAGATTAATTTAGAACACAGTGTAGGCACACTTGTGAAATAATCCCAACTCCTGATTTTCAAGTACTTACTATACAGTAGAAAATCGTAATCCATCAGAGGATTAGTGATTTTGAGGTTGTTTTGAATTGAGAAGAACCAAGGTTTTTGAGGCCAGTGCAAAGACACTCAGTAACTGGGTCTCCCCTCTTCTTCCTGCTGACCACTGAAGGAGAGAAGCCCCATTCTTCCACTGCAAGGGGTGAAAATTCAAGTAAAGTAAAAAATACAAATGGAGCAATCAGTAGTATTTATTGAGTGCTTATTATGTGCAGAGCACTTTACTAAGTTCGTGTCTGTTCTTTTGTACTCTCTCAAGCTCTTAGTACAGTTCTAATCCCGGCTCTGCCACTTGTCTGCTGTGTGACCTTGGGCAAGTCACTTCACTTCTCTGTACCTCAGTTCCCTCATCTGTAAAATGGGGATTGAGTGAGCCCCATGTAGGACAGGGACTGTGTCCAACCCGATTTGCTTGTATCCACCCCAACGCTTAGTACAGTGCCTGGCACACAGAGTTAAGCCCTTAATGAATACGTGCTCTGCATGCAGTAGGTGCTCAGTAAATATGATTGACTTGACTCTTGGGAGAGTACAGTACAACAGAGTTGGTAGACATGTTCCTTCCACACGAGCTTACAGTCTAGAGGGGTCCCTGCCCTCAAGGAATTTGCAGTCTAATGGGAGAGATGTCCAGGCATGCATTTGTGTGCTTATTGTGAGAGCAGGAGGAAGAGTTTAGATACAATTAGAATGGGTGAATAAGTAAATACATGGGGTAGTTAAATCATTAGATATTTAAGGTCTAGTGGTGGTCATTGGGATGACACACTAGTTGTAGCGGAAATTAGCTCGAGCGTGCCCCAGGCGGGGATAGATCTGGATTTTCAGAGGGCTTTGTAGTTGGGGATGTACACACTTGGCTCTACAGAAGTAAAGGCAAAGTAAAAGCTCTAGAATAACCAAAGAGACCCTAATGTGTAGGTTTCACTCTCTCTTATGCAGTATTAATTTAATTGAATTAATTAAATGTGTTAAGTTTGTTAATTCTTGCTTGCTTTGTTCCTACATTCACTTCTTTCTTTTTTACATTCCTTCTACCCTTCTTTTCCCTCCTTCCCTTCTTCTCTCCCTTCCTCCCTTCCTTTCAGAAGCAGCTTGGCCTAGTGGAAAGAGCACGGGTTTGAGAGTCAGAGGACCTGGTTCTACCTCCAGCTCTGCTATGTGTTTGCTGTGTTACCTTGGCCAAATCACTCAACTTCTGTGCCTCGGTTACCTTTGTTAAATGGGGATTCAGTCCTACTCCCTCCTACTTAGACTGTGAACCCCATGTGGGATGTGGACTGTGTCCAACCAGATTATATCTGAGAGGAAGGGAGAGAAGAAGGGAAGGAGGGAAAGGAAGGGTAGAAGGAATGTAAAAAAGAAAGAAGTGAATGTAGGAACAAAGCAAGCAAGAAATTAACAAACTTAACACATTTAATTAATTCAATTAAATTAATACTGCATAAGAGAGAGTGAAACCTACACATTAGGGTCTCTTTGGTTATATCTGAGAAGCAGCGTGGCTCAGTGGAAAGAGCACGGGCTTTGGAGTCAGGGCTCATGAGTTTGAATCCCAGCTCTGCCACTTGTCGGCTGTGTGACTGTGGGCAAGTCACTTAACTTCTCTGTGCCTCAGTTCCCTCAACTGTAAAATGGGGATTAAGACTGTGAGCCCCACGTGGGACAACCTGATTCCCCTATGTCTACCCAGCGCTTAGAACAGTGCTCGGCACATAGTAAGCGCTTAACAAATACCAACATTATTATTATTATTATATCTACCCCAGTGCTTAGAACAGTGCCTAGCACGTAGTAAGCACTTAACAAGTACTGTTATTAGTATTATTATGATGCAGTAGTTTAGGCTGTCTCTCTGTTGTATGAAGGCAGCAGAGATGGTGAACTTTGGTCAGGAGTTTCTGGCCAGTTGCCATCCAGCAGCAGAGGGGGTGGGGCAAGAATAATTCCGGGGGAGCCCTCAGGCTTCCACCCCAGGGTTTCCCTTTGCTGGTTTTCTCCTGCTGACAGATGCTCTGTCTTCCTTTTCCTGCCCTACCCTGCCTCCCTGTGGCTGGCCATTCCCTTTTGCTTAGTTGTGATTTAATGTGGTTGGAAAGTCAAACTCATCTTGCAAAACGATTCAGTTAACTTTTTCATTCTTTTGCAACAGGCAATTCACAGTTTCTCCAAAGTGCTTCATTTTTTCACTCGAAGTAAACGACTTTTAGGGGCCAGCTTATTTACTTTCACCACACAGCATGTTTCTTTGAGACTGTCATGGGTTTTGCAGAACCTAATGGAGGTAAGAAACCGGAGGAAAAAGAAAAGACACATTTTGTGAGGAGTTCTGGACTAATAATAATGGAAATAATTGCTGTTATTTATATCACATCTGATTACGAATGAGCTGAAGAATTACTCCATGTCAATTTACAATGGATTGCAAACTAATTGTCATGATGGGTCAAAATTAATTTAAATACTGGTGAGTTGAAATAGAAGCAAGAAATATTATTTTTCAGTTTGTACAGTAACCCACTAATTTGTAGAGTTCTTCTGGAAATGCTATCCAACCTTGGTTTTAACTGACACAGTTCTCTCCTGGTTGTCTTCCTACATTTTTGGTTCCTCCTTTGACTGACTGTCGCTTTTCGTGGCTTTGATTTTGCCCCTCAATGCTAACTTCTATTCCTCTCACCTCAGGCGAGTCACTTCACCTCCTTGAGCCTTAGTTTCCTCATCTGTATAATGGGAATTATGATGCTTGCTGTCCTTAACTATTAGTTTAAGAGGCCACCGGTTTCCTTATTTATCCTAGCATTTAGTTCAGAGTAAGTGCTTAATAAAGACCATTTTTAAAAAGTGACTCCACTCTATCTTTCAACTGTCATGTTCATTGTGGCTAAATCTTTCCAGTTCCTCCTCTTTCTCCTCTTCCTCCTCCTCCTCTTCCTAGATACATTTCTTCTACATTCAACAGGCCAACATCCTGGTCCTGCCTCTCCCTTCTCCAGCCAACAGTTCATTCTGCTCCCTGGCTCATTTGTCTAAAGTGTTTTTCTGCAGTGGTCTCATCCCTTCCTCATCAAACAGAAACTCCTGTCCATTGTCTTCAGGGCATTCTGTCAGTTTATCAGTTTTCTTCCACTACACTCCAACTCACACTCTTCATTCCTCACAAACTTCCCTTCTCATTGTGCCTCATTTTCAACTTTCCAGCCTCTGACCTCTTGCTCACTCACACCCTTCCTCTTGCTCAAAGATCTCTATCCCTTCATATCCACTAGATTGCATCTTGTCTTCAGATTCCTCCTGACAACCCATCCCTTTCGGAGCCAGTGCCCGGGGAAGCTACATCTTCCTGGGTTACATCTGTTCACCAGCCAATCAATCAATAAATCATATTTATTAAGCACTTAGTTTGTGCAGAGCACTGTACTAAGCACTTGGGGGAATACAATGTAACAGAGTTGGGACACGTTCCCTGCCCACATAGAAGTTACAGACTAGAGTTAGCTCTAGTTTACAACCACTTTTACCACTTATGCTTACCACTTTTGACTTATACTAACTTAAAATTATCTATTCTTCCATTCTTCTTATTGACAGCTGTTGTGTGGCTTTTTTTCCTCCTATTTGTAAATGGCTTTTGTCTGTCAGACTCCCTTCTCAAACTGTAAACTCCCTAAGGTAGGAATTGTATCTCTTGCACTCTCCCAAGTGCTTAGTACAGCTCTCTGCGTATAGGTGCTCAATAAAACTATTGTTTGGTATGTTGGAGTTAAACAGTTAAACTCATTGAGATAAAATCCCCTAAAGGTACTACTAGAAACTTTTTTAATTGAAGAGACCTGAAAAAAAAATTACACTTCCCTCACTGTTATCCATCAGAGTTTTCCACCTTCTTATTTTGCCCAGTAAAGTGATTTAGAAATCCCATTTTAGCACTTACAGGAATCGGTACAATGGTCTTTAATATTCTGTGAACTTGAGGCAAGAAAACATTTTTATTTTGAATTATACTGACATTGTTATTCACTTTTTAATTGACCAAATTTAGTATTCTTCCCAGAATGAAATGGAAAAGTGAGCTAATCCATATTGTTATTGCTTATCTGCCAGTCTGTAAACTGGCAGACGTGATTAGGTGTGTCAGTGTTTCCATGGCAGATGTACATAATGCGTTTGTAGGAATACTGAAAAGCTTTATAAAGGGCAATCAGAAATCCCCTTTTTGGCCTGAACAATCTTGGAAATCATTGAAATTCTCCATTTTCTTTGTCAGTATGGGTCTGGGCAGGAAGAGCTAAAAACTATAGTAGACTCAAGTAGAAAAAAAAGCCACGAGAAAACTCCAAAGTTGTTTATAGTTTTGGTTTAGTCTTAGGAGCACAGCACTATTGACTAGGAACGAAAAGTACATGATTTCAGGGCATGGGTATGTTGCCCAGGTTGTTGAATTAGCGCTTTGAGGTTGGAGGGTAACCAAGCACCCCCCGAAGCTGCAGAGAAGTGCCTGTTCCCCTCTGTTCGTTCATTCATTTAGTCTTATTATTGAGCGCTTACTGTGTGCAGAGCATGGTACTAAGCTCTTGGGAAAGTACAACACAACAAAAAACAGTGACAGTCCCTGCCCACAACGAGTTTATAGTCTAGAGGGGGGATATAGACATGAATATGAATAAATAAAATAATAGATATGTACATAAATGATGCTGTGGGGCCGGGAGGGGAGATGAGCAAGGAGAGTGGGAGATGAGGAAAAGTGGGGCTTAGTCTGGGAAGGCCTTTTGGAGGAGATGTGCCTTCACTAAGACTTTGAAGGGGGAAATTTCCTGTCAAGGAAGCAGGTGGGCACAAGACGGATGGGTTTGTTCTGTCACCCATTGGGACCACGCAGTCAGAGTCCTGGGCCTGGCAGGTTCCTCTCCTGACAGCTCGTGCTCTTTCCCTTTAGACTGTAAGCTCGTTGAGTCAGGGAATGTGTCTATTATATTGTTATATGGGACTCTCCCAATGCTACGTACAGTGCTCTGCACACAGTAACTGCTCCATAAATATGATTGACTGACTGACTCCACACTGCTCCAGTTCCTAATTTGGGGGAAATTAGGAAAGGATAAGGTAGTTTTGGGAATCTCTTCTGGCCCCTCCTGATTTCTTCCCACTCCCTCCCCGACAAAATTATTCTGAGACATGGAGGTCTCTCACCCCACTCCAGGCTGTGGGCCATCTGGGAATGTGTGGAAATGTTTGGTCTCCTCATGGGCAGCTGATGGTAACAGCAGCAGTGTCTGGGGCTATAATCTCAATAAATCCCAGTAAGTATGTGGTGGTGAGGCTAGAGGGAGGAGTCTTTGTGGGAGAGGTGCACCTATACAGGGAAGATGGAATCTGGCCAGTACCCGCTGTGGGATAGGAGTTCATCTCACCTTACCTACCCACCATGTAAACTTTTGCCTGAAGTTATGTTCTGCAGTCTGGGACAGCCTTGTTCTCTTCCTGTGCCAAGGAAGAAGAACTCGCACTGTGGTTAGAGGATTCATTCATTCAGTCGTATTTATTGAGCACTTACTATGTGCAGAGCACTGTACTAAGTGCTTGGAAAGTACAATTCGGCAACAGATAGAGACAATCCCTACCCAGCAGCGGGCTCACTGTCTAGAAGGGGGAGACAGACAACAAAACAAAACAGGTAGACAGGCAACATTAACCTTCGGGGTAATTGTACATTCCAAGTGCTTAGTACAGTGCTCTGCACATAGTAAGCGCTCAATAAATACTACTAAATGAATAGTCAGAAAGGATTAATTGAGGCAGCTTGGCCTAAGGGATAGTGTGTGGGACTGAGGTTCTAATCCAGCTCTGTAACTGGCCCACTGGGTCCCTGGATGAGTCACTTAATTTCTTTGAGTTTCCATTTCCTTGCTTGTGAAACGGGGACAATAATACCTTCCTCTCTTTCTCTTTCTCTTCCTCGCTCATTTCATTTTGAGGATAAAATAAGGTAAATGATGCGAAAGCATTTTGGGAAAATAAAAGCAGCATGAGAAGCAGCATGGCCTTGTGGCAAGAGCACAGCCTTGAGAGTCAGAGGACTTGAGTTCTAATTCCACCTCTGCCGCTTGTCTGCTCTGTGACCATGGGCAGGTCACTTCTCTGTGCCTCAGTTACCTCATCTGTAAAAGGGGGATTAAGACCGTGAGCCCCACGTGGGACAACCTGATTGCCTGGTATCTACCCCGGCGCTTAGAACAGTGCTTGGTACATAGTAAGAGCTTAGCAAATACTGCTATTGTTGTTATTATTATCAGTATTAATAAAAACACTAGAAAATCCAAGGTGTTTTGTCTGGACATTCCAAGCGCTTAGTACAGTGCTCTGCACATAGTAAGCGCTCATAAAATACTATTGAATGAATGAATGAATGGACATAGAAAAAGCCTGAGCTTCACTTGTGCATGGGTACCTTTGTAAAATGCATTTTGTTTGGGACCAGTCATTGGGCAAATTTAGGATTTTCATGTATTTGCCAGGTGATGAACAGGAGGTAGAGTGCAGGATGGTGGGCTTATGAGGAGTAGGGAGGAAGAAACCAGGCCCCAGTCTCAATAATAGGAAGAATAAGAGCAGTAACAGACCCAGCTCTGCTGGATGTTTTGGGTTTTTTGGGTTTTTTTAATGGTATTTTTTAAGCGCTTTCTATGTGCCAGGCACTGTACTAAGCCACAGGGTAGACGCAGGTTACTCAGGTTAGACGTGGACATGAGGCTCGCAGTCTTAACCTTCATTTTCTAGTTGAGGTAACCGAGGCTCAGAGAAGTGAAGTGACTTGGGTCAAAGTCAGCAGACAAGTGATGGAGCCAGAACCTGGCTCCTTCTGACTCCCAGGTTCGAGCCCTAATCAGCAGGCCACACTGCTTGAAGAGGATGTGGCTCTCTAGAGCTGGGACTGACAGGGCAAGCGAACGGTGGGACTGCGTAGGCAAGAACAGCGCACTGCCATTTGTGGGAGGCTAGGGTGAAAGGCCTTCAGCCAGATCTGAAAGTGAGGAAAGTAGTGAATAATAATAATGTTGGTATTTGTTAAGGGCTTACTATGTGCAGAGCACTGTTCTAAGCGCTGGGGAGGATGCAAGGTGCTCAGGTTGTCCCACGTGGGGCTCAAAGTCTTAATGCCCATTTTACAGATGAGGTAACTGAGGCCCAGAGAAGTGAAGTGACTTGCCCACAGTCACACAGCTGACAAGTAGCAGAGCCGGGATTCGAACCCATGACCTCTGACTCCCAAGCCCGTGGTCTTTCCACTGATCCACACTGCTTATTGCCGATAACGGACAATCGTTAGCAGTTTTCGAGCAGCAGAGAGGTACATGAAACGATGTTTTAGAAAAATGGTCTGGGCAACAAATTGAAATATGGACCAGAGAGGAGAGAGACCTGGAGGCAGAAGATGCAAAACTGTAAAACAGGAGCGAGGTTGGGGCTAATGAGATAGATTTGGGGTTCGTCGGTGTAGAGGTGGAAATCGAACCTAAGAGAGCGAGTGGGCTCCCCAAAGGAGTGACAGTAAATTGAAAATGGAAGAGGACCCAATCCTGAGCCTTGAGGGACACCTGGAACTAAGGAGTGAGAAGCAAAAGAAGCAGCAGCAAAAGCAACTGAAAAGTAGGAAAACCAGGTGACTGTGTCAGAAAAGTCAATGCTAGATAGTGTTTCCAGAAGGGCCTGGTCCACGGTGTCACAGGCAGCTTGGAGATTGAGGAGGATTAGGAGCGAGTAGATTTGGGGAGAAGGTGGTCATTCATTGGTGACTTTGGAAAGAGCAAAATGGGCAGAGTAAAGGAGAAAGAAGAGAGATTTAGCAAGTCAAGGAGGGAGTTGGAGGAGAGGACGTGGAGGCCTGTGTGAGGAGTTTGGACTGGAACTGTAGAAGGGAGATGGAATGATGGGTGGCAGTGGGCATCAAGAGAGTTTTTTGGGTAGGGGTGACATGGGCGTGTTTCAAAACGGCGGGGAACATAATTTAATTTATGTTTTCCAGGTGCAAAGAGCAGTTGAAACAGAAAATTGTTGTTTTGGAACTGTTGATACTTGGTTGTTGCATAAACTCACAAAAGGTGAGTGAGAGAGAATTTGGTATTATATAGGTTTCCATTTTAGCAATAAAACCGGGTGGGGTGTCTCAGAATCAAGGCATTTTAAAACTGCTCTATAATTTGAAATTTAGGTACTGTGAAACTCTTTTGGAGAAAGCAGTGTGACCTAATGGAAATGGGCCTGAGTTTTGGAGGACCTGGGTTCTAATCCTGACCCTGCCACTTGTCTGCTGTGTGATCTTGGGCAAGTCACTTCACTTCTCTGTGCCTCAATCACCTCATCTGTAAAGCAAGGATTACTTTACTCTATAAAGTGGGGATTAAGATTGTGAACCTCACGTGGGACATGGACTGTGTCCACCTTGATTAGCTTGTATCCACCTCAGCGCTTAGTCCAGCACCTGGCACATAGTGAGCACTTAACCAGTTACCATAAAAAAAGGGGGAAATGAGTGGTGTTTGAAATAGAAATCTGATTTTGAGACTTGGAATCACTGAAAAGCTGAAGAATTTGGGGATGGGTATACTCATAAGACTTTATATATGCATTTGCTACAAATGCTAGCTGCTTTCCTTGAAGAGACTTTAACCTCTTATTTCTATTTTCACTTCAGGCTCTGAATATGCCACTGATTTTTCCAGTGCTAGTGCAACAGGACTTTTTGATCCGTATCAGGTACTGTGATTTTCTTTCACATGCCATTCTCTATAACCCTAGTTGTTTTTTCAGGTTGTCTTTGAGACTTGTGAAATACTTTTTATTCTCTATTTCAGATGTGTTGGAGTGGTTTTCTTACCTGTCTGCTTTCCATACCCTTGTCTCTCCTACCTCCCGTGAAGGATACAAGGTAGAGATCAGCCTCACATAGAAAAAAAAACCAAATTCCCATTTACCTATTCCACTGTGGGGGAGAAAAGAATTGTGAAGAAAATGGCAGTTAGTGTTATTAAACTGTATTTGAATTTTGTCAAGAAGAACAGTAGTAGATTTTATCAAAGGAAAAGCTAAAGATCCATAATATCGTCTTTTGACTGACAGTGCTTCAGTGGTATCTGTTAATAAGTCATTTTTGATCGCAGTAAAATGTCTTGTAACAATGTAAAGCTTAATGAATCTGTCTTGGGGGCAAGGTGACTAATTTTTTAAATTAATTTTATTTAAAGTCACAACTTTGGGTGTGTGGATGAACAGATACTCGGTGTGCCTATACCAATAGTGGCTTTGGTGAGTGGAAAGCGGGAGAGCCTCTCTTTGGGGGATTTTTAAGGGAATATACATATATATTTTATAGATTGAGAAATAATCAGGAAAGGTGTGGGGGGAGGCCCTGGCCCCTGGCAAAAATACAGTCAGAATGTCCTTTCTCTTTTCCTTCAGAGAGCACCCTTGAGAGCTACAGAAAAGGCCCCAGTAGAGAAACGCCCTTCTGTAGAGGGATCCACTAGCCAATACCACCTCCTTGGTTCTCGACTAATCTGACCCTGGGTTTCCTCTTTCATTCTACATGTGTGATTCATCAAATGGCTAGGCGAATTGTGCTTCAGGAGATCCCAGAGGTCCACATTGAATCGTTCTGGAGTTAATAGTCTTTACCTCTTGCACAGGGGAGAGGGGCCTTAGACAAGGTTAGAACGGGGGAGCGGGGCAAAGTACTTTCTCCTCTTCTTGTTCTTGCTGCTGATTTCTTTCAGAGATACAGAGGTATAAGAAGTAATGTTAAGAAAAGGCTTTGGACCCAGCTCAATCGTGATACTAAGTCAGTAGTTTTTATCTTCTAATTTAATATAGGTCGCTGACCAGCAGTCAGCCATGTTTGGAGAATGCTGCTTTCACCGAGGAGATGTAAAACTAACCATGGGAACAGGGACCTTTATGGATATTAATACAGGAAACCACCCACAACAGACTGTTGGAGGTAAGTGCTTGGAATTTATTTCCCGATGGCTTCTGTGAACTTGGTTCTGTCATTCAACTTCCCTCCTTACTAGTATCCAAGGCAGCGTGACCTATTGAAAAAAGCATTGAACTCGGAGACAGGAGACCGATGTTCTAGTCCTGGTCTGGTTCTCCTATGTGACCTTGGGCAAATCACTTAACTTTTCAGTCCCTTCAGCCTCCTCATCTGTAAAAGGGGATAAGATTCCAGCTCTCCTTTCCTCTTAGTTTGTGAAGCTACAGGTCAGGCAAGACCTGTGTCTGATATGACTATCTTGTATCTACCGTGGAGCTTGGAAAAGAGCTCTGGCATTTAATAAGCACTTAGCAAATTTCATTATTATTATTTTTATTATTACTATTGTCAGGTGTGTGCTATCAGTAACATGGTTAAATATAATTATTCATCCAGGCCTACATTTAAAATGATCTTTAGGGATCCTTGAAATATATTTTTTTCCAATGTGATTCAGGTAAATAATAATAATAATAATTGTGGTATTAAAGCACTTACAGTATACCAGGCACTGTCCTAAACACTGCGGTAAATAGAAGATAATCAGGGGACACAGTCTCTTTCCCATATAGGGCATGCAGTCTTAATCCCCATTTTACAGATGAGGGAACTGAGACACAGAGAAATTAAGTGACTTGCCCAAGGTGCCACATTAGGCAAGTGGCAGAGCCGTGTTAAGGATGTCATCCTCATTAAAGACCACTGCTGAAGTGGTCCAGTGAATGATCCACAGATGCCAGCTGTTTTTATCTGTTCTAGCATCCTCCACTTAAGTGACTTCCTCATATATATCAAATTGAGGAATTCACTAGGAATGGGGGGAGGGGAGGGGCAGGTGAAGCCAGAGTTCACCGTCAACGTTCACATATAAGTGTAATGTGTGTCGAATCTGACACGGATGAGGAAAAACTATTAGACCTCCCATTGAATGGAGGTCAAGTGTGGAAAGCTCTTCAGTAAATCGTATTTGCCCTGATGTTATGTTTGAATCCAGTAATCTCAGGGAGGTATTTCTAACTTCAGAAAAGTTGGCTCAAATGTCTTGGTCCCCTAGGTGTTGCGATAACTTGGGCTATACCTGAACTTCCCTAAGGCTCAGAGACATTTTCATAATTCAGAACATTTAAGTACTTTTGATAGCTTCAGTGAAGGCCCCATCTTTTCATTATAAACTTCCAAGGGATGATCAGTTGGTTTTGAAATTGCATGCTGTAAACTGATATTCAAAATACAGGGGTGACCAGTCAGAAGTGTTTTTTATTATAGTGAGACTTTTATTCGAGTAATTTTTTAAAAAATTGAAACCTAATTTGACTTTTGACAAAGCTTCTGGTGATTTATTTGAATTTTTCTGTCTGTCCATCAATATTTACTGAGCACTTCCTCTATGCAGAGCACTGTACTAAGTGCTTGGGAGAGTACAGTCGAGTCAGTAGATTCACAAGCCCTACCTTTAGGGAGTTTGCAGTCTAATAGGGAAGACAAATATTAACGTATGGGAAGCGGCATGGCATAGTGCAAAGATAACAGGCTTGGGACTCAGAGAACCTGGGTTTTCACTGTAGCTCCTCTATTTGCCTTTTGTGTGATCTTGGGCAAATCATTTAACTTCTCTGTGCTTCAGTGTCTTCATCTGTGAAATGGGGATTAAATCCTACTCCCTCCTACTTAGACTGTGAGCCCCATGTGGGACAGGGACTGTGTCCAACCTGATTATATTTTATCTCCCCCTAGCACTTAGTACAGTGCTTGGCATATAGTAAGTGTTTAACAAATCCCATAATTATTACTATAATTATTACATAATTATATATACTGTGTATAATAAAGTGGAAGTATGAAGAAGCAGCAGAATGTAAACATATACTCACAAGTGCAATAATTTTGGAATGATTTAGGAATCTTTGGTACCAGTTTGAAAGTGAGTTGAATTCTAGCGCAAAGCTTTTTTGATTAGTCCTTGTTTCCAAATTGTTAACATATGGTTTCTAGTGGATGTAAGACCAAACAGTACTATTCATAAACGCCTCCAGACAAATGAAATTGCATTTTCTGTAGAGTCAGTTCTCATAAAATGTGTGTTTTCAGTACACCTTCTAGATTTAATATCATGGAAGAAACTGGAAATATTCTTCTGATAACACATGTTGCTCTACATAAACGTGGTGTGACGTTGGAAGAAATGGTTGTGCCTAAAGTCATTCAAGTCATAAGGACTACAGAACAAGTTTTCCTCACGTAGAATTTTTCAAGCGCACAACCCATTATAGGATAAATTAACTGTATTTTATTCTCTTGTATTTACTTTGGTCTGATTTTAATTTTTAAGGCTTTTATCCACTGATTGGTTGGAAGATAGGTCAAGAAGTTGTGTGCTTAGCTGAAGGCAATGCAGCCGACACCGGAACTGCCATTAAATGGGCTCAGGAATTAAGTAAGTTGATCATAGAGCATGTCGGATTTCAATCAGTCTTGACTGTAGAATGCCTGTCTTTTCATGCTTACAAAAGATCACGTTACTTATAGACATCTCCTCCAAAAGGTCTTCCCCGATTAAGCCCTCATTTCCTCTTCTCCCACTCCCTTCTGGGTCGCCCTTGCACTTGGATTTATCCCCTTTATTCTCCCCTCTCTCAGCCCCACAGCACTTACAAACATATCTCTAATATATTTCCATTAATGTCTGTCTCCCCCTCTAGACTGTAAGTTCACTGTGGGGAGGAAACGTGTTTACCAATTCTGTTATATTGTACTCTCCCAAGTGCTTAATACAGTACTCTGCTCACAGTATATGCACGTTAAATGCCATTGATGACAGCGGAATTGACCTAAAAATAGTTTCTCACAACATTTTGTGAAGTTCAGCCAAGTCCTTTATTCTCCCTCTGCCAGTGTTACTTTTGAGAGCGCGCATCCAGCACCTACGATGATCTCAGTTGGTTTAGATAAAGAAAATACAGGGCTCTCTTCGGCAGAAGAGTGTGACGCCAGGATTGGGTTCAGGGTTTCAGCAGTGGACCCCTGACATCCCGAAACCTTGGTGAGCATCGGGAAGGGGAAATATCTTAAAACGCCCCAGTCATTCCTGGAAAGAAACATAGTATGAACCCAAATTACGGATGTGAAACTACTCCAAGCACGAAAGTACAGACATTTTCAAATACCCTGCAGAGCCGAATTTCAGGTGGAAATGGAGACAGTGAGTAAATCTTATAGCTTATGGAAGGGCCCCAGATAGTCTTAGCACCATTGTGCACAAAGTGGAAAGAGCACGGGCCCAGGAATCAGAAGGATGCGAGTTTTAATCTTAACTCTGCCACTTGTCTGCTGTGTGACCTTGGGCAAATCACTAAACTTCGTTGTGCCTCAGTTCCCTCATCTGTAAAATGAGGATTAAGACTGTGTGCCCCACATGGGACAGGGACCTTGTCCAACCTTATCTACCTCCTATCTACCCCAGTGCTTAACAAATGCCATCATTATTATTATTATTATTCTGTTCCAGCCTTGGGCAAGAATTCTTCTTCTGCTCTACCTGCCTCTCACATGTTCACTCCCTTTTTACCCTCCCCACAGAGAATGCAACACCTCATTCATCAAGTGTCAGTATCCATTCATGAATCCAGTGTTAGCACCCTGAACTGTAAGAAAATAAGATGAGAGCACAGGTGCAAGTACTGCAGATGGTTGGATTGCCATGTTTATTCAATGTGGTAATTGCAGCAGCGTGGTTCAGTGGAAAGAGCACGGGCTTTGGAGTCAGAGGTCATGAGTTCGAATCCTGGCTCTGCCACTTGTCAGCTGTGTGGCTGTGGGCAAGTCACTTAACTTCTCTGTGCCTCAGTTACCTCATCTGTAAAATGGGGATTAAGACTGTGAGCCCCACGTGGGACAACCTGATTCCCCTGTGTCTACCCCAGTGCTTAGAACAGTGCTCGGCACATAGTAAGCACTTAACAAATACCAACATTATTATTATTATTATTGGAGGGTTTGAGCCCGTTCTACACAGTTTACTTTAAAAACATTTTACACATTTTGCTCATGGTTTAGGTAAGAATTTTAAGAAACCCTCCAATTTGATGTCCAGATCAATTTGCTGAAATGTCGGTGACCAGTGACAGGGATTCCACCAGGAGAAGCCCAAATAAGAAGATTTGTGTTTATTTTCAAAGTGTAATCATTCCATTTTAAGAGTTGCCCCAGGGTAAATGGGTTAACACTAACAATTATGATAAGAGAGTGGCCTGACCTTGCCTCTGCTCTCCCGTGTTATATCTCCTCCTGTCTCCAGGATCTCAATTTGCATGTCCAACTACTCCTGCATACTATTGGTCTAAAACTGAACTCATCTTTCCTAATCATCCTAATGGGATGAGTTCCAAATCCATCTCACTTGCCCTGATCTCTCTTCTCTGGAAATGTGAGGTTCCAGATCCTAGTCCCCAGGTCAGCTCTACATGAATGCCTCACTGGAAACTCAGTTCAGTATATCCGCAATGGAATTTCTCACCTTGCTTCCCAATTCCTTTATTTCATCGAAATCACCCAACACAGTTGACAACCCAACACTTCCTCTTAAGTCCATAACCATGGCGTTATCCTTGAATCCCCCTTCTCTTTCAGTCCCCACATTTAAACTGTCACCAAATCCTGTTGGTTTTTCCTCCACTACATTTCCAGAATCTTCCTCTACCACCCCTTTGGTTCCGGCACATGGAGAACTAGTGGTAATAATGATGTTTATTAAGTGTTTGATGGGTGTAGAGCATCATACTGTGTGGAAAAAAACACACAGGGAGGTCCCTGGTCCTCAAGGGAAGGAAGAGGGGACAAGCGACAGACACATGTGGAGGGATGAAACAGTAAAGAAAACAGCTACATGAAAGGCAAGGACTGTGATATGTACAAGGAGAGGGATAGGCGTTGTGGCTAGATGAGCAGACTTTGGAACTCCTTGTGGCTCAGTCGCAGTCCCAATCACGGCAGTGAGAAGGTCTCATGCTTCCACTGCCCTTTACTCTCCCGGATGGAAAAGGAGGGGTTGGTGGGAGTCCTGGAAAAATGGCATTGGGGAGGGGATTGGCTCTCCCAGAGGTCCAGTGTAAGGGGATGCTTGGGGGTTGCTGCAGAGGAGCTGGAGAGGAGGGGATGATGAGACACCGAGTGATGTGGTAATCTGTCAGTCAGTCAATTGTATTTATTGAGCTCTGAGTGCAGAGTAAGGTATTAAGCGCTTGGAAGAGAACAATATAACGGACATTCCTTGCCCATAATGAGCTTACAGTCTAGAGGCTCCTGTGATCTGATGAAAGGGAACCCCTTGACATATTCCAGCATGACAAATGGTTCAGCTTCCTCACTGACCTGAGTTTCTAAGAATGTTCCCTTCATGTGATTTAGCTTTTTCACCTCTTTTTCTCTTAAAAAAGACATGCTAATGAAGGTGCATTGAACCGGAAATCTTCCTCAAGCTCCGGTGTATTCACTTTCCTGGAGTTCTAGCTGGAAAAAGTTATCTTCATTCATTCATTCAGTAGTATTTATTGAGCGCTTACTATGTGCAGAGCACTGTACTAAGCACCTGGAATGTACAGATCGGTGCCCTCTTTCCAGTAGAGTTGTTACCCTTTATAATATGCTTTTAAGTCCCTTGTTGGAAACGTGAAATGCTGTTCTTCTCCTTTCCTGGTTAGTACCTTGACATTTAATGATGAATGATTATAGGGTAAACTGACTTGTCACTAATGGTGGTTGCCCATGATTGGATTTATTGAATGACTATTCATCTTCTCTCAGGTTGTTCCATTGCCTGTGGACTGTAATTCTGTCTTGGCTGCACTAATTACACCTGACTTCATAGCCCATAAAATGAGGGGAAGTAGCTGGTAGGATTTTTTGGTTGCAGTTCGTGGTAGGGCAGAACATCTTAGCTTGAGCCAACTGTGAGACCGTGTCCCATGTGTCTCCTGATTGTCACTGGGAATCAGCTGCTTCTGAGAGTGACTCCCTTGCACTCCTCTCTCCACCTTGCTGCCAGTCTGCCTAAACTCTGGGTTCTGTTGTTGGGGTTGGCATATGTAGAGAGGGTGTCAAAGCCTGAGAGTTTTAGTCATTCTGCACAAGTGCCCCCAATCCTCGAAAAACCTCCAGTGGTGTCCCATCCATCTCCACAGCAAACTGAAGCTCATCAATCAGTGTTATTTATTGAAGACTTACTGTGTACAAAGCACTGTACTAAGCACCCTCACCTGTGGCTTCCAGGCACTCTCATTTATCACTCAGTCACTTCTCTCCCACTACAACCCAGCCCACACACTTTGCTCCTGACACCAACCTACCCTCTGTACCTTGATCTCATCTTTCTTAATATCAACCCTTTGATCACTCCGTCCTTCCCTTTTCATATCCAGAAGACCACCACTCTCTCCATCTTCAAAACCGTACTGAAATCATATCTACTCCAAGAATACTTTCCTGACTAACCTCTAATCTCCCTAACCTGTGGTTCCTCCCAAAAAATGTTGATCTCATTTGCAAAGGCAGTCCCTCGCAGTGGTAGGTTTTTGTTTTAAGTATCCTAATTCAAACAGATCTGTGACCTGTTCCCTGTCCACATGGCGCTTACATTCTAATGAGGCAGACGAAACAATCTCTATAGAATGATCAAAATAATTAAATGAACAACTGAATAGAGAGCTGTAAAAAACTGAGGATGGGTATAGATGAATACATATATGCTAGGAATGACTGATGTTTGGGAATTAGTTGGGGAAGGCCTGTAGGAGGAAATGGGGGCATTTTAGGAGGGTTGTGAATGTGGAAAGAGCTTTGGTCTGATAGGTTTGTGTGGGGGTGGTGTAGAGAACAGCTAGTTATTTTCTGTAATGAGCTATTCTCTAAGAACCTCGTGAAGTTGCCCCTTTACTTCCCGGTCCCTCGAATGAACACTCCGTTCCTAGAGTTTTCTTCGTGACTTACTTTCCACCTGAGTGAATGAAAGGGATCAAGTGTTGTTTGTAGGGAGCTTGTGGGAATTTGTAGGAATATTTTAACTTGGTAAGGATAGGGCTACAGATGCTGTATAATTAAGTTTTGTTTTCCCGTTTCCCATTTTGCAGATCTTTTCACAGATGCAGCTGAGACTGATAAAATGGCCAAAAGTTTATGCAGTTCTGCAGGAGTGTATTTTGTCCCATCCTTTAGTGGCTTGCAGGTAAGAAATGAAAAGGTATACTTTTCCAAACAACATGCACATCCCAAGGGTCACCCACTAGACACATCTTCTTGCCTCCCCAGAAAAACCCTGCTTCTGCTTACTCCTCTAACAGGAGAGTGGTTTAGGTAAATCTCTGGCTGGGGAGTCTAATTCTGGTCTTAATTAGTCACCCTGGGGCTTTAAGATGCTTTCTTAAAACTGCTTGAATAGCCATCTGGTTTTTAGGACTGGCCTAGGATCTCTTCAAAGTTATAGCCCCTTGGGAATTTGCTACAACCCATGAAACACATTCTGATCCTAGAAATGAACAGCGGGGACACTGAGCAGTACAGCCCCATACTACTTCAGAGCATTGTACTTTACAAGGAAATCAATTTGTTATCCAGGCTGAAAGGTTGGTAGGATACTCTTATTGAGAAAATTCCTTCATTTGTTGTCCTAAAGACATATGCTGAACCTTTAAAAAATATTTTTTTATACATTTTTGCCTTTGCCCTCATGGATACATTAAAAATTGCATTTCTTCCTTCCAAAACAAGGCTCTTAAAGGAATTGATTTTCTAATATTAAACACACCTTATGACTTTTTAAGACTCAGGATATTACTTCTCTATTCGAATGATAGACATACCAATATATCTTCAGTAACAGTGCTTTAGGAAATGTGTACTATTTAGAATTAAATGGTTGGCAAGGGCATTCTAGCCTCTAAAGTTTATTCCCACTTCCCATGTTATTGGAAGGTAAAGGCTTTCTCCCTCTCCTTTCATCCTTATATCACCCTCAAATCCACCTCCCCCCGAAAGCAAAAAAAATCCTCAGCCGCAGTTGCTCTAGGAAGTAGGCTCTGATCATCTTAAAATTAATCTAGAAAAATTTAAAAGGACTCTGCACTCCAGGCATCAGGTTTTGCATTTTATATCCTTTTCATTCGTTTTCAAAATAGTCACGCAGAAGAATATTAAGTCTTATTCATTTCCAAGAGCTGAGCTTAACTCCGTGCAGTGATTTCATCTCACCGGTTTTCAGGGTGAAAGGTAGCAACTGACGTATTTTCCATAGTTTAGAGAACAAGAGAAGAATACTTTATCAATTTGAAATTACGGAAGGGAGGTTAGGCTGGTAATTGCTTTCAGCCAAGGGTAAGATTTATGTAGGGCCTTATGGATAACACCTGTTCTAGGAAAGTGCCATGTTAACCACTTAATACTGAGAATTTCTGTCTCTGGTTTCTGGCAGATTACATCTCAATCAGTCATATTTATTGAAAGCTTTCTGTGTGCAGAGCACTGAACTATGCGCTTGGGAGAGTACAAAATAACGGAGTTGGTAGACACATTCCCTGCCTAAAATGAGCTTACAGTCTAGAGGGGGAGACAGTTAACATAAATAAATCAATTATGGATATTCATTCGTTCATTCAATCGTATTTATTGAGTGCTTACTGTGTGCAGAGCACTGTACTAAGCGCTTGGAATGAATATGTACGTAGGTGCTGTGGAGCTGGGTTGGGGGGTGAATACAGGGAACAAGTCAGGGTGACATAGAAGGCAGTGAAAGAAAAGGAAAAGAGGGCTTAGTCAGGGAAGGCCTCTTGGAGGAGACGTGCTTCAATAAGGCTTTGAAGGTGGGGAGAGTAATTGTCCTTACAAGTGTAATAGGCCTGAGTGGGGATTTATGACTTTGTTGTCATTCCTGTCTCAGATATAAAATGCTGCTCAAATACCAACAAAAAAGGATACCCAACTCCCATGGAGGTAACCACATTTGGTTTGCAATTTGACTAAAATAATTGAAATGGGAGACTGTCAGTCAAGTAGAGCATTTGCAAATGCAGAATGTTTTCACCGTAAGCCTTACAAATAACTGTGCATTTGAGAATTCTTTTATGAGAAGAAAAAAATCAAAATTCACTGTGCACATAAATGAAACTTTAAGTGTAAACACATGTAGTTCTGGTTAGGCGCCCACCCGAGCACTTCATTCCTTGAACTGTTCCTCGCCATTTATCTCGCTGCTGACCCCTTGCGCTTGTACTGCTTCTGGCCTGGGACTGTCACCCCCTTCATATCTGACAGATAATCAGTCTCCCCACCTTCAAAGCCTTATGAAAATCCCACCTCCTCCAAGAGGCCTTCCCTGACTGAACCCTCATTTCCCCATCTCCCACTCCTTTCTGCATCATCCTTGCACTTTGATTTTTAACTTAGATTCAGAGAAGCAGCTTGGCATAGTGGATAGAGCACAGGCCTGGGAGTCAGAAGGTCAAGGGTTCTAAACCCTGCTCTGCCACTTATCTGATTTGTGACCTAGGGCAAGTCACTTTACTTCTCTGTGCCTCAGTTACCTCATCTGTAAAATGGGGATTGAGACTGAGAGCCCTGTGTTTGACAGGGACTGGGTCCAACCTGATTTGCGCGTATCCACTCCAGTGCTTAGTATAGTGCCTGGAACATAGTAAGGGCTTAACAAATACCTTAATTATTATTAGTAGTAGTAGTATTATCATTCCATCCTCAGCCCCACAGCACTTATGTACATATTTGTAATATATTTTAATGTCTGTATCCCCCTCTAAACTATAAGCTCCTTTTGGGTGGGGAACATGTCTATTGCTTATTAAAGGCACATCTCCTCCAAGAGGTCTTCCCTGACTAAGTCCTCTTTTCCTTCAACTCCCTTCTGCATTGCCCTGACTTCATTCCTTTATTCATCTCCCCTCCCCGCCCCACAGCACTTATCCCAGCTTTGCCACTTGTCAGCTGTGTGACTGTGGGCAAGTCACTTAACTTCTCTGTGCCTCAGTTACCTCATCTGTAAAATGGGGATGAAGACTGTGAGCCTCACGTGGGACAACCTGATTACCCTCTACCTACCCCAGCGCTTAGAACAGTGCTCTGCACATAGTAAGCGCTTAACAAATACCAACATTATTATTATTACTATGTACATATCTGTCATTTATTTGTTTATATTGTCTGTCTCCTCCTCTAGACTATAAGATCACTGTGGGCAGGAAATGTCTGTTTTATTGTTATACTGTACTTCCCAAGCACTTAGTAGAGTGCCCTGCACACAGTCAGCACTCAATAAATGCAATTGCCTGGTAGAATGTGCACAGTGAGACCTCAATAAATACCATTGATTGCTTGCTTGCTGTGCATACAGTAAGCTCTCTAACTCTCATTGTACTAGGAGAAGCCTCCTCACCAGTCTTGCCTCCACCCTACCCCACTGCAGTCAAAACCTCCTCACATTTGACTTCAGAGCGCTCCACCCTCTCATCCCTCCTTCCCCATCTTTTCTCTTCACCAGTATTTTCCAACTTACTATTTCCTTTCCTCCCCAGACCTTCTAGCTGTACCCCACTCCCAACTCTCCTGCCTCCATCCTCTCACTGGTTCTCTTTCCACAGCTGGGAACTCCTTCCCTCCTTCCCCATATTCAAAGTCCTCCTAAAATTCCATCTTCTCTCACAGATCTTTCCAGATTATATATCCCACCACCTTGAGCCACATAAAATAAACCCACCAATCAGTCAGTCAATAGTATTTTTTGATCACTTACCATGCACAGAGAACTGTGTTAGGCATTTGGAGGAGTACAGTAGAGTAGATAGACATGATCCTTGCTGAACTTCAAGTAGGTTACAACCTAGCTGGGGACAGTAAAATAAAATAGAAAAAGGGAAAGCAGCAGGGTAGAAGGTTATGTACTAAAGTGTGGTGGAGGTGAGGTGAGTAACAGAGTGCGTAGTTACAGATTTAAATGCATAGGTGACCCAGAATGGAGGATGAATATGGGGAGATGACTCAGTGGTATTTATTGAGTGCCTGTTATGTGCAGAGCACTGTACTAAGCACTTGGGAGAGTATAATATTAACAGAATTGGCAGGTGCATTCTCTGTCCACAACAAACTTACAGCCTAAAGAAGAGGAGAGATTAATCAGGAAAAGTTTCCTGGAGGAGGTGTGATTTTAGAAGGGCTCGCAAAATGGAGAAAACAGTGGTCAGCCAGCTGAAGCACTTACAAAGTTATATAAATCCATCCTCAGCTCTCTTGTATGTCTGTTAATTCCATTGACTACTCCTTTAAAAATGTTTTTATGTCTGTCTCTCCCATTGAAGTGTAAGCTCCTTGTGGGCAGGGAATGTTTCATTTCTTTGTTTTGTCCTTCCGAAGCCCCTGGTTTAGTGCACTGCACAGTAAATACTAATACTATTTCTCATGCAGAGTAAGCCCCCCCCACCAAATTCTCATTTCAGCTTTTTCTTTATTTAATAAGCATTAAGTATCTCAATATAGAAGGCACACCTTTTTGAAGGTCAGCAGTTCTCTCTGCATAGCAAGCGCTAAATGAATTCAGTTGATTGATTAGTAACCATAAATTTAACGGATGCCAAATTGAATTCATAGTTAAATGGAGAATCACCGTGTTTCCTGCTAAGATGCAGAACATTTTTCAGATTAAATGAGTGCATGTTGAATATTCTTCTTTTCAAGAGTATGACTGAGAATAAAACCTCTTTAAGGCAAAAATCTGAAAGTTGTTCTAGTGGATGAAAATGCAGTTTGTAGTATGTAAAGTTAATATGCAAGTCTTATAGAGTAGGGAGTCATCTTGAAAGTGTTTTTTTATCCCTTGAGATAGGCGACAAATAAAGTTAGAAATGAAACTTCTAAAAGAAAACTCAATGGGTAACCAGTAGCTTAGCAAACTTATTTTCATTAAATTTGAAAGAGGAGGATAGTTTCAGTTTCTGAAGTTATATTTGGTTTAAAAAATATCTTTGCATCATTCCATAAAAAAGAGAAGCATCGTGGCATGGTGGATAGAGCCCAGGCCTGGGAGTCAGAAAGGCCTGGGTTCCAATCCCAGCTTTGCCGCTTGTCTGCTGGGTGACCTTGGGCAGTTCACTTAACTTCTCTGTGACTCAGTTCCCTCATCTGTAAAATGGGGATTAAGACTGTGAGCCCCATGTGGGACAGAGATTATGTCTAACCTGATTTGCTTATATCCACACCAACACCTAGTACAGTGCCTGGCACATAGTGCTAAACAAATACAATTATCAAATTATTATTAAATATTAAATTCTCTTGACCTCAGAAAGTCACCTTGTATTCTCTGTACAATATCAGTTGGATTTGCCTTCTACCTTCTCTCTCTGGGCTGTATCCATTTCATATCCATTCATTCATTCAATAGTATTTATTGAGCGCTTACCATGTGCAGAGCACTGTACTTGGCACTTGGAATGTACAATTCGGCAACAGATAGAGACAATCCCTCCCCATTGATGGGCTTACAATCTAATCGGGGGAGACAGACAGAAACAATAGCAATAAATAGAATCAAGGGGAAGTACCTCTCATTAACAAAATAAATAGGGTAATAAAAATATATACAAATGAGCAAATGAGCACAGTGCTGAGGGGAGGGGAAGGGAGGGGGGAGGAGCAGAGGGAAAGGGGCGAAGGGGGTAAGGGGGCTTAGCTGAGGGGAGGGGGGGGGCAGAGAGGCAGCAGAGGGAGCAGAGGGAAAAGGGGAAGCTCAGTCTGGGGTTTCAGTGGTATCAATGGCCTATTCATTCATTCATTCATTCATTCATTCATTCAATCATATTGGTTAAGCCCTTACTATGTGCAGAGCAGTGAACTAGGCACTTGGGAAAGTACAATACAACAATAAACATTGACAATCCCTGCCCACAAGGAGCTCAGAGTGTTGGGGAGTGGTGTGGGGGTGGGTGGGGAGAGGGTGGGTGGGGAGACAGACATCGATAAAAATAAAAATTATAGATATATACAGAAGTGCCGTGGGTGGAGGGGGCAAGGGCAAAAGGAGCAAGTCGTCAGGGTCTCCCAGAAGAGAATGAGAGATGAAGAAAGTAGGACTTAGTCTGGGAAGGCCTCTTGGAGGAGATATGCCTTCAATAAGGCTAGACTTCCACTTTGGCATCTTGCCAAGGAAAAGGAGGCATTCTTTTCTCCAGCTCCCACTGCTTATAGACACTGCCTATTCCAAAAGACATTTCCTCTGCCCCATTCCCCTACCAATGTGGGTTGGATCAAACATGAATGCAGGCTGATAGTAGACATTATCAAAAATACAAACTGTCCAAGGATGGCCTTTTATTTTTGATCTTGAAACAGGACACGTAAACTAGCTTTACCCTGTTATCTTTATGCTTTGTCTCTCAGATGGCTCCCCCGTCGTGTGCAAGTTATTTCGTTTCTTACTCTTTGAATTCTGTCCCAAAGTCTAGAGAAGAGACTTATTAATTCACTTGTATCTTTTTTTCATTTTAGGTGCCATTAAATGACCCATGTGCGTGTGCCTCTTTCATGGGTCTGAAGGCTTCCACCAATAAATGCCATCTTGTACGAGCCATATTGGAGGCTATAGCTTTCAGGTATCAAGTGCATGCCATTTATCACATTCTTTTCAACTTTAGTCTTTCATTCATTTGTTCATTCAACTGTATTTATTGAGCGCTTACTGTGTGCAAAGCATTGGACAAAAAGCTACTGTCAGGTTACTGTGGCTTCGAATACGAGCCACCTGGGTGAGGTTGCAACATTTACTTTTGGAGCTCTTGTTCCGAAATCTCCGATTCAGTTTACTTGCCCAGTTGCCCCACTTTTCGCATAATTTTTACAAGCCCAAAACAGGGGAGAGGCTGGTATACAGGGAGTTAATAAGTGCAGCATCAGAGAAGCAGGAGAAGAAGAGGAGAGGAAAAGGAGAAGAAAAAGAAGGATAAGAGGGTATGCCTGTTGTACTTTTCCAAGGGACCCGTACAATAGACATTCAGTGAATTAAATTAACCTCCACTCCCTTTTCTCCCTACCCAGTCATGCACACTTCAAAAAGGAAACTTTGCCATTTGAATTTATATTCCATGGTGTCCTGACCCTACATTTCCCCCTCAAAACTTCTGTTTCTTCCTCAGAATCGTTGGAGGGGCGAGTTATGTGGTGAAAGCTATTATGTGAATAATTGTGGTAGTTAAACTAATAGTGCTCCACTTGACCTAGAATTTTCTCAAAGTCCCCTCGTTCCTGGACCAGGCCCACGCCCTTCTCTTCTGGTTCCTCCTTAAAAAAAGTTGGTTTGAAACTCCAAACCAATCGATGAGTGTTTGGTTGGGCTTCACCTACAATGGAAGTGGTGGAGTTTTCCCCACGGAGGCGGGGGGAGGTCCTGAAAACTTGCATCCAAAATAGAATTGTTACAACCAGCGTAGGCCCTGTCCTCCCCGGCCTTCCCCATCACTGTAGACACCACCACCATCCTCTCTGACTCACAAGCCCGTAATCGGCATCATCCTTCACTCATCTCCTTAGCTCAACCCACATATTCACTGTCACCAAATCCTGTTGTTCTGCTTTCCCAACGTTGCTAAAATCCATTCTTTCCGCTCCTTCCAAACTGCCACCACCCCGATCCAAGCATTGATCGTATCCCACCTCCTCTACTGCATCAGCCTCCTCGCTTACCTCCCCCGCCTCCTATTCTCTCCCCACTCCAGTCCTTACTTAACTCTGCTGCCCGGATCATTTTTTAAAAAAAATTCAGTCCATGTTTCCCCACTTCAAGGCCCTCCAGGGGTCGCCCCTCCACCTCTGCATCAAACAGAAACTTATTAATGTTGCGTTTAAAGCGCTCAATCGCTGTGCCCCCCTCCTCTCTTACCTTCCTGATTTCTTGCTATGACCCAGCACACTCACTTCATTCCTCTAAAGACAACCTACTCGCTGTACCTCAGTCTCATCTGTCTCGCCGCCGACCACTCCCCCATGTCTTGCCTCTGGCCTGGAACCCCCTCCTCCTTCATGTGCAACGGACCATCACCCTCCCCACCTTCAGTGCCTTATTAAAAGCACATCTCCTCCAAGAGGACATTAAGCCCTCTTTTCCCCGACTCCCTCTCCCCACTGCGTCACCCTTCCCTTGGATCTGTACCCTCTAAACACCTGATATTCATCCCGCCCTTGGTCCCACAACACTTAAACACATAATTATATTTAATGTCAATCTCCCCCTCTAGACTGCAAGCTCCTCGTGAGCTATTTAGACTTCTCCCTCTTAATTAGATTGTGATCTCCATGTGGGACAGGGACATAACCCTCCCAAGTGCTTACACCAGTGTGTGATGCATAGTAAGCATTTAATAAATACCATTATCCAAAAAAGGTCTGCCAAGTTTGTTATATTATACTCTCCCAAGCATATAGTACAGTGCTCTGCACACAGTAAGCACTCAATAAATATAATTGATTAATTTGTTCCTCTCTCTGGTGAAGAATTTGACAAAAAAGATGACTGTGTTTTATTTTTCAAATTCAAGTGTTTGTAATGATGGGCCTCTCAACTGTGCAAAATAATAGCAATTTTTGTTTCTTAAAATGCTTTCTTAACACCTACTTAATAGAAATTGAGCTTTATGACTATCATTTTTAAGGGAAGTGGCTTAGCTAGTTCAATTCTCTTTCTCTTTATGCTTGAATGAAAAGCAAAGTCCAGCAATGGTATTTATTGGTTTGTGGTTAAATTAGACATCATGAGTTCCCTTTTATATTAAAATGGAGTAAAAAGCATGCTTTGGAAGGTGAATTACTTGTTTTCCATAGCATCAAATTGTCTCTCTTTATTTGGTCTACACTTGAATCTAGATTACAAAAGCAAATTCCTGGCCATGTAAGTGGCCTATCCATTTTTAAAGTACAGTATAATTACTTTATGCTTTTACTCTGTCTTTTCATAGAAACAAACAACTGTATGAGATGATGCAGAAGGAAATTCATATTCCAGTTACAAAAATTCGGTATGTAGCATTTTTTCAAAGGCCGTGTTTATTATTTGATGAAGGCTTCCATTTACCCTCAGAGGTTTAGCCGGAGTCAAGCTTTTTACTATAATTATAGCTGGTTTTGCTGATGACCATAAAGGTTTCACCTCTGTTTTAACTGAAGATGGAAATAAAAATAACTCAAACATACCCTGATAAACTACATAGGATAGACAGGTACATGGGCTTAATCCCTCTTGGAAAACTCATTCATCGACTTAAATGAGAGGTTAAGCACTCAGTGCCAAGTTTATGAATTGAAGGGAGAACGGACACAACGCTTCCTGACAAGGATCTGGTTCTCGGGCCCGCTCTCCTCAGAGACGGAAGCAAAATTAGCTATTGGTGGACTTTAAAGAGAGTGAAGTCGACATTTATGTGGAGCATAGAGGTGGTTTTGGTTGTGTAACACTTTGGTGATGACAGCTGATGAAAGTAACACCAGCATTCAGGCAGGCCTCGTCCCCTAGTTCCTGAGAACTAAACAATCCTCTAGTGTGGGTCTTTCCTCAGGGCTTCCCCCAGTTTGGATTCATTCGAGGGCATGTAGACTGAACCAGAACAACTTACCTTGGCACTCTCTGCTCTGGGTTTGAGTCCCTAGAGCAACTCCAGATCTCCTGGAGAGTCCGAGACCAGTCTTGAGTTTGAGGAAATGTGGAGAACATGTCTTATGACCCCCAAAGCGGTCCAGCATAGTAAGCACTTTTGTGCGAGGGTGGTGGTAGAGACTGGGATTTTAGCAATCCTGGAAGTGCGTCCAACAGATGCTTTATTGTAGCGTTGGTGCATTGTAGTATTGGTGCATTGGCTGCTTTTTAACTCAAGTAAGCTCTCTTGTCCCGTCACACGTGGCAGTGAATTGTGAGATAGGATTTTGAATGATATTAGGCCGTAAAAACCAAGTCGTTATAAGAGTACTTTCAGTTAGAATACTTCTTTGACTATCGCCATCGGTACAGATGTTTACTATTGGACCTTTTGTTCCTTTTCCACAGGGCAGATGGAGGAGTTTGTAACAATAGTTTTGTGATGCAGATGACTAGTGATTTAATTAACGAGAAGATAGACCGGCCTGCCCAAGTAGACATGTCTTGTCTAGGAGCTGCATTTTTAGCTGGTCTTGCTGTTGGTATGTATACACTTTGAAAAGACAGGATTTTTTTTAAAACTCTTTGCGGTACATAGGGTTTATTTCAAACCAGAGTAGTTTAGCAATGTAATCATTCTATTATTTAGATCCCTGAAAGCCTACGGAGTCCTGGTCTATACTGCAGCACCGTTCTCCTGGTATTTCATTGTCAGGGGGATTTCAAACTTGTATAGGCACTGATGTAGAATGGTGGAAATAACCCATCCTTTCACAGGGGATCAAATTGGAAAGCTCAGTTCAATGCTTTGACTTGGTGAGTGAGCCAAACTTCACCACCACCATCTTTTTAGCTGAATAAGAAGAGGCATGATGGCCCTCAAGTCTAAGTAGTGTGATTACACTGCTGTACATCACTAAGGAGTGTGTGGGTTCCTGCTGTCATTCATTCAATAGTATTTATTGAGCGCTTACTATGTGCAGAGCACTGTACTAAGTGCTTGGAATGTACAATTCGGCAACAGATAGAGACAATCCCTGCCCAGTGATGGGCATCATGCAAGACTCTGAGGGCCATTGCCTTTACTATTTGTCAAGCACTGTTCTAAGCACTGGAGCAGATATATTTTTTTCAATGGTATTGGTTAAGTGCTTACTATGTGCCAAGCGCTGTACTAAGCTCTGGAGAAGATTGAAGCTAATTGGTGTTGGACACAGCCCACATCCTAGTTGGCACTCGCAGCCTTAATCCCCATTTTTATAGATGAGGCAACAGAGGCCCACAAAAGCTAAGTGACTTGCCCAAGGTCACACAGCAGGTGAATGGCGGATCCAGGATTAGAACTCAGGTCCTCTGACTCCCAGGTCCCTGCTCTTTCCACCCTGTCATGCTGCTTCTCAAGACACAAGATAATTAGGTTGGACACACTCCCTGTTTCACAAAGGGCTCACCGTGTAAATCGGAGGGAGGAGGATTTAATCCCTATTTTAGAGATGAGGTAACTGAGGCAGGTAGAAGTAGAAGCAGCATGGCTCAGTGGAAAGAGCACAGGCTTGGAAGTCAGAGGTCATGGGTTCGAATCCCGGCGCTGCCACTTGTCAGCTGCGTGACTGTGGGCAAGTCACTTAACTGCTCTGCGCCTCAGTGACCTCGTCTGTAAAATGGGGATTAAGACTGTGAGCCTCACGTGGCACAACCTGATTACCCTATATCTATCCCAGCGCTTAGAACAGTGCTCTGCACATAGTAAGCACTTAACAAATACCAACATTACTAAAGTGACTTGGCTAAGGTCAGACAGCAGGCAAGCGGCCAAGCTGGGATTGGAAACCAGCTCCACTGACTCTCAGGCCCGTGCTCTTTCCACCAGGCCATGCTGCTTCTCCAAACTCCCAACTCTTACTAGTATACTGGAGGATTATAATCCAGAGAAGCAGTGTGGTTCAGTGGATAGAGCCCGGGCTTGGGAGTCAGAGATCATGGGTTTGAATCCCGGTTCTGCCACTTATCAGCTCTGTGACTTTGGGCAAGTCACTTAACTTCTCTGTGCCTGTTACCTCATCTGGAAAATGGGCGTGAAGACTGTGAGCCCCACGTGGGACAACCTAATTGCCTTGTATCTACCCAATGCTTGGCACGTACTAAGCACTTAGCAAACGCCATCATTATCGTTATTATTGTTACAACCTTGATTTGTGTTTGCAGTAGTCTGGACGCTTTGTACTGAACCATCCACACTGTCTCCCTCGGTCCCTCTTTGCCCAGCAACAGCAAGACTGACAAGGAGGCAGGTTTGGGTTGTGATCATTGGCAGAGTAGTTTAGCGAGACCTCATCAAGTGCAGGTTCTGGTGCACTTGCCCAAGCCGTAAGCCATTGGTTGAGCTTGGAACTCGGGTGGAGCTTTAGCAACCCTATTATGTCGTACTCTCCAAGCACTTAGTACAGTGCTCTGCGCACAGTAAAAATCGCTCAGTAAATACATTTGATGGATTGATTAAGGGTTGGAGGGGATCTTTTTCTCTTTGTCCGTAAACAGCGAAGAGGAAAAACAAAGCAAAAAATTAAAGGGCAGCACCCCACGGCAAACATAACCGAAAACAAAAAAGTAAATGGAAGAAAAAGAGTTAGATTCCATGTGCTCTTGAAGGTAAATGCCCATTTAAAGTATTAAGTGATGGTGGTGTGGTGAGGCTGTTGATGAGGAAATAAACTCAGGCAAAGTCATTGCGGCTTTGGGCTGTGACCCTTTCCGTCCTTCTTTAAGAGAAGCTACATGGCCTAGGGGAAACACCACCGGGCTGGGAGTCAGGGAACATGGGTTCTACTCCCTGCTCTGCCATTTGCCTGTTTTATGACCTTGGGCAAGTCATATCACTTTGCTATGCCTCAGTTTCCTCCACTAAATGAGAATTAAATACCTGTTCTCCCTCCCCCTTAGACCGCGAGTCTTACTCGAGATAGGGACTGTGTCTGACCTGATTATCTCTGTCTACCCCAGCATTTAGTACAGTACCTGGTACATAGTGGGGATTAGGACTGTGTGTGCCCGATGTGGGACGTGGATTGTGTCCAACCTTATTAGCTTATGTCTACCCCGGAGCTTAGTGGAGGCCTTAGCACATAGTAAGCGCTTAACAAATGCCATTTAAAAGAAAAAAAAGAAACGTGGCCCTATGAAAAATGGCATAGATTTGTCCAGTACCGGAATGTGATTCCTTAAGGGAATGGTTCCATTTAGGATACTGAGGTTGCTTGCGTTCTACAAACAGAACCATTCTGGAAGAACCCCCCTTTTCCCTTTGCTCTCCCTCCCCCCACACACACACCTTCTCCTCTCCCCCTTCCCCTCCCCTCAGCACTGTGCTCATTTGTATATATTATTTATTACGCTATTTATTTTGACAATGAGGTGTATATCTCCTTGATTCTATTTATCTTGATGATGTTGCCTTGTTTTGTTTTGTTCTGTTTGGCTTTGCTGCCTTTCTCCCCAGTTTAGACTGTGAGTCGTTATTGGGCAGGGATTGTCTCTATCTGTTGCCATATTGTACATTCCAAGCGCTTAGTCCAGTGGTCTGCGCATAGTAAGCGCTCAATAAATACTATTGAATGAATGAATGCTACTGCTTTCCTTCAAGCAGGATTGAGTGAGTATGTGAATGCAAACCCAGGAATATATTTACAGATTGAAAACCACCCTGGAGCTGGCTGTACATTGCCAGTAGTTGACCAGGAATAAGGTTGGAGGAGAAAATGTGCAGATGTTCCACGATGTGGATAATCAGAAATTTACCGGAGTTTTCTTTAGCTGCCATTTAAGTGTTTTGAAGTTCCTTTCTCATTTATGTCGATGCGGCATTTGTCAACCAAGTTTGTGTTTTTTAGGATTTTGGTCTGACAAAGAAGAGCTGAAGAATCTGAGGAAAAGTGAAATGGTTTTTGAGCCACAGAAGAAATGGAAAGAATATGAACATAACATGCAAAACTGGATGAAGGCGGTTCAACGTTCTATGAACTGGTATTAACACACACTACGTGGAAGAATTCTGTATTTTTGAAAAATTGTTTTCTATTCAGTCAAATCTTTACATTGATAAGGCAACAATACCTCATGAACAAAACTTTCCTTTGGAGTTTACGCTTACGAAACAGAAGAACACAGAAACGCACCCGTCGCTTTCCACAAATCTTCCTGCTGCTATCTGATCGCTCCATTATTACTTTGGAGTCTCATTTTTTCTTTCACTTACCGGAGACCAATTTTACGTTAAAGCTCATTTATTTCTGGAACATGATACTGCTGGACTGAACCACGTGCAGGTGCAACTCAATGAAATTCAGGTTCTGTCACTTGCATCTTCAACTTTGTATGAGTTTTCAAGTCCGCATACTATAGAAAAGGAAAGATTTCCATGCCAAAAATGTCGTATCTCTTCTGAAGCAACATAACCATTTGATAGTTTTCTAAGCCATAATCGTTAAAATGTTCCATATCAAAATATGAGCTCAGTTTAATAACTGTGGTATTTGTTGAGGGTTTATTATGTGCACACGTTGTACCGAATGATGGGGTAGATACAAGATAATCGCGTCGAGCATAGTCCCTATCTCACATCGGGCTCACGGTCTAAGTCTAAGTAGGAGAGAAAACAGATACTTCATCCCCTTTTGACAGATGAGGAAACCGAAGCCCAGAGAAGTTGTGACTTGCCCAGAGGTCACCCACCAAGCAAGCGACAGAGCCAGGAGAATAGAATCCAGGTCCTGCGGCTCACGGACCCATGCTCTTTCCACTAGACCATGCTGCTTCCTTGTTAAATGTGCCTTTCAGAATAATTTCATTTCTGCTTTCTCTTTCCTATTTTCCGTATTTCTTGGACTTAGTCTTAAGGTCAATGTCTAACCGGTCCTAGCCAGTGGGACCAGCATTTTCTGTGTGTACAAATCCATCGGGAGTGTTCTAATGGACCTTTTACAACTGAAAACATTCCCAGCGATCTCATAAAGTGTGATTTATTTTTTTTTTTAGTTTGGAGAAGCTAAACGAGGTGTTAGTAGCAGAGAAGCAGTTCTTTTCTCCACACCTGTCCAAACCGCCTTTCTTTTCTTTCTCTTCACACCCACCTGTTCTACAAAGAAGCAGAGAAGCTCTGTTTTCCCCAAAAACCGTTGCTGTTGCTCATCACCCTTCTGATTCCCTTGTCACCCAAAACTTGCACTAAACTTTTAAGGACTTGGATTTTACTCGTTCTTTGTTTGTTCGTCTTGTGGGTTTTTTGTCCAAAATGAGCTTTCTGAACCTAGCTTGGGAAAGCCTCCAAGTTTTAAGGCATAGTTAAATCCATAAAATGTGGTCTCCTTGGGGACTTTTTACCCGTTTTTTGTGATTGTCGTTTCTTTCAAACTTGTTTTTTTCCTTCATTCCCCCCAAGCATCAAGGAGGGGATAAATTGAAGCTTTGGCACTTTGAATTTTGTTTGTACTGTCAGTGTTTGGTAATTCTGATTTCTGTGCTGGTACTCTAAAACCTTGTTCTTTATTTCGGCCGACTCCCAATTATCTGTAGTCTTCCAGATCTTTCTTGTGGTATCAGATCACCTGCACGCATATATGGGGCCTTTCTGACCAATGAGGCAGGCAGAAAGTCCAGGGGGACTGGCTGGGGGAGTGGGCGGGGGAAGAGGAGAGTAGTTGGGGAAGGGAGAGAGAATTAAGGAGCAGTATGGTTCAGTGGCAGGAACCCAGGACCAAATCCAGAGACCTGGATTCCAATCCGGAATTCACCGCTCACTTAACTTCTCTGTGCCTCTGTTTCCTCATCTGTAAAATGGGGATTCAGTATTTGTTCTCCCTCCCTCTTAGTCTATGAACCCTATGTGAGAGAGGGTCTATATCTGATCTAATTACTGTGAACCCCGGGTGGGTCATAGACCGTGTCCAACCTGATTATCTTGGATTTACCCAACCGTATTTATTGAGCGCTTATTGTGCAGAGCACTATACTGAGCGCTTATCTACCCCGGCACTTAGTACAGTGTCTGGCATATAATAACCCCTTAAAATACCATTTAAAAAAAAAAAAGACAGAAAAACCAGCACTCTCCTGATGAAGTAGCTCTGAACAAAATGTCCTGCGGTACTCTGGTTTAAATGAGTATCGTCCTTATTTTGTATCTCTCTTCGGTTCAGTGACCTAAGAGTGGGCAAGGTAGGGAGCTAAGGGAATGTAAATGATCCGGTCGACCCTGAGGGATTTCTAGATCTCCCCGTACTCGGCGGCCTGCAGAAAGCAAAGGTCTCTATGCTTCATGTGGAAGCCTTCTATTGTCTTCCTGAAGAGACTGGATCTTAGCCAAATGACTGAATAATACCATAGTTTAAACGGTCTTACTAGGTACTTTTGACAGATGTTTATTTTTACATAGAGGTTTTAATATTTCTAAACTTTTATTCTAAAGAAACTGACTTGAACTATAAAATGAAAACGGTTGAATCCAAGTTCGACCTAAATAATTCCACCCCGGGTGGGGTGGGACCATACGATCTCAGATTGACGCCCAGCCTCCAATTGCGTATCCCCTTCTTCCCACGCCTCCACCTTTCACTGAGTCCGGCAGCCACAGCGTTTAGCACTGAACAGTTCCAGGAGCAGCGCAAAGAGGACTGCAAGGTATTTCTCCGCTTCCTGGGTATGGGTGTCGACAGCGGAAGATAATTCGTCAAGGACACCGCCATTGTTCTTGGGTCAGGGGATTTCACCCCTGTCTCTTATCTTTCAGTTTCCCCCTCCTTTACACCCCACATCACCCCACTTTCCACTGTTAATTCATCTTTCCCTTGGTATATACGTTTCCAGAAATCACGACCCATATATTATCGCCAAAAAATCAGCTCCCTTTTAGTGGTGAGATGAGGCCGATTCACTGTCGAAATAAGTTCAGTCGTTTCGCATCTCCGTAGACAGCACAAGTAGCACCCCTAGACCCAGGTCGGGGTCCTGCACCCTTTCTGGGTCTCACAACTGAAGGGAAACTACCTCGCACGGGGATGGATGCCTGAGAGAATGAACTGCTCATTGGAAATTCAGGTGGCCACGGGGGCGGGGTGGGGGAGGTAATGTACTGTATTTTTACTTTTTAGCTTGATGACGAAGAACTGGAGTAAAGTTGATTTAATACTAATACGGTGGTGTCCGCCTCTTTTTTTTTTTAAAGAACAAATCGATACAGATATCATCTCTGAGAACTGAAATGGTTCAAATAAAAGTAAGTGTAACGAAGCAACCGGTCAAAGATTGTGGTGTGTCTGTAAACGGAGCCTCGGAAGCATTTTGGGGCTCAGTGTATGGGATTTTTGCCATGTGAAGCAAGAAGATAGGTGGATTCAGATCTTATCACCGTGGTGCGGGGTGACTGGGACTAGTTCCCTGATGGGTATGACTCCCCCGCCTCTCACCTACTGGGTCTGTTTCTCTTGGCACATAATAATAATAATTATATAGCATAGCTTCGATACCTGGCCACTGACTTCCCTCGAAGACCTCACTGCTTATGATCCTGACGTGTGATCATATTTGATCATATTTATGATCATATTTGACACTCGCCCCCAAGTGATGCTAACAACGGTGGGGAAAAAGATGAGCAAGGATTGGAAGACAGGAGAAAGAGTGATGAAAAGTCACATTTTTTTATATGGTATTTGTTAAGCATTTATGTGCCAGGTACTGTTCCAAGTGCCAGGGTAGATACAAGCAGCACTGTATCTGCTTGGGAAGCAGCGTGGCTCAGTGGAAAGAGCACGGGCTTGGGAGACAGAGGTCATGGGTTCGAATCCCGGCTCTGCCCCTTGTCAGCTGCGTGACTGTGGGCAAGTCACTTCTCTGGGCCTCAGTTCCCTCATCTTTAAAATGGGGATGAAGACTGTGAGCCTCCTGTGGGACAACCTGATTACCCTGTACCTACCCCAGCGCTTAGAACAGTGCTCTGCACATAGTAAGCGCTTAACAAATACCAACATTGTTATTATACAAGGCAGGTTGGATACAGTCCCTGTCCCCTCATGGGGCTCGCAGTCTTAATCCCCAGTTTACAGATGAGGTAGCTGAGGCCCAGAGAAGTTAAGTCACTTGCCCAAGGTCACACAGCAGACAAGTGGCAGAGTCGGGATTATAACCCAGCTTCTTCAGACTCCCGCGTCCTTCGGGCTCTTAGGTCCTTCTGACTCCCACTAGCCCACATTGCTTCTTGTGAATTACTTTTCTGAATGACTTCTGGATTCTAGAATTTTGCCCTTAACAGCTGCAGTGCTTTTATTTGAATCCCAGGAAGTTTCCCCACCGTTGTTAGCATCGCTTAGGGGCTAGTGTCAAATATCAAATCACACGTCAAGATCATAAGCAGTGAAGTCTTCGAGGGAAGTCAGTGGCCTAGTATCGAAGCTATGCTCCAGGCAACACAACCGAGCCGCGTAGGACATGTGAAAAGACTGGACTGTCGGCAAGCAGGTGTTATTTTGAGAGCTGAAACTGGGTAACAGAAACAAGGAGGACAGATGAAACGTTTTAAAGATACAGTAAAACAAAGCCTCAGACAATTCTGCATCCCAGCCAAACACCCTGCAGTCAATTGCACAGATGGACCAACGTGAGGTCCTGCGATCAAGAAAGGAGTGGTTTTGTGTGAGCAAAACCTACAAGAAGATCATGAGCCAAGGAGGCAGAAGAGACAACAGCAGAGCCAACGAGCTGTCGGCCCTGCAAAGGACTGTCTCTGTTGATACCCAATGCGGACCCGACTGCATCCCCTGCATTGACCCGTTCAGTCATATATAAAACAGGCGGATTTCACTAATCAGTCAGTTGATGGTATTTTGTGAGCTCTGTGCGCTGAGCAACGTACACAGGGTTTGGGAGAGTATAATTTGGTGCTTTGAGAACGAAGGACGATATGCCTCAGTTCCCTCATCTGTAAAATGGGGATGAAGACTGTGAGCCTCACGTGAGACAACCTGATTACCCTGTATCTCCCCCAGTGCTTAGAACAGTGCTCTGCACATAGTAAGCGCTTAACAAATACCAACATTATTGTTATATGAGGCCAAAATTTTGCAGTCAGTAGGTTACAGCACAGTAGGCCACACCAAGACATCCACGCTGTTAGTGTGAACCTTGTAAAAGCAACAACTGGGCACTGAGCTGAGAAGCAGCGTGGCTCAGTGGAAAGAGCGCGGGCTTCGGAGTCAGAGGTCATGGGTTCGAATCCCGGCTCTGCCACTTGTCAGCTGTGTGACTGTGGGCAAGTCACTTCATTTCTCTGGGCCTCAGTTCCCTCATCTGTAAAATGGGGATTAGGACTGTGAGCCCCACGAGGGACAATCTGATTCCCCTGTGTCTACCCCAGCGCTTAGAACGGTGCTCTGCACATAGTAAGCGCTTAACAAATACCAACATTATTATTATTATTATTACCCAATAGTAGGATTGCAAAGTTGTGATGTCTAACCTCGCGTATGGCTTTGAGACCTGAATCTTCTGTAGAAGACACATGCGGGCTTCTGGAGCCGGTTTCCCCGATACCATTTCAAACGGTAAGCAATGCTATACTTCAAAAGCAGCAAGGGCCTGGGCGGCAGAAGGACCTTGGTTCTGATCCCTGGCTCAGTGGAAAGAGCCCGGGCTTGGGAGTCAGAGGTCATGGGTTAGAATCCTGGCTCTGTCACTTGTCAGCTGTGTGACTGTGGGCAAGTCACTTCTACTTCCCTGTGCCTCAGTTACCTTATCAGTAAAATGGGGATTAAGACTGCGAGCCTCACGTGGGACAATCTGATGACCCTGTATCTACCCCATTGCTTAGAACAGTGCTCTGCACATAGAAAGCGCTTAACAAATACCAACATTATTATTATCCCGGCTCTGCCACTTGTCCGCTGTCTGACCTTGGGCAAGTCGCTTCACTTCTGTGCCTCGGTTACCTCATCTGTAAAATGGGGATGAAGGCCGTGAGTTCCATGTGGGAGATGGGAACTCTGTCCAACCTGATTAGTAACTATGTTACTATCTTCCTCAGTGCCAAGTACATTGTGCCGGGTTAGCACTTAACACCATAAAAAAGAACCATCGGGACCTGGGTTCTAATCCCAACTCTGCCACGGGTCTGCCGTGTGATCTTGGGCCACTCACTTAACTTCTCTGTGCCTCAGTTACCTCATCTGTAAAATGGGAATTAAGAGCGTGAGCCCCATTGGGGATGGGGACCGGGTCCAACCTGATTAACTTGTACCTACTCCAGCACTTAGAACAGTGCTTGGCACATAGTAAGCATTTAACGAGTACCATAACCATTATTGTTATTAACCACCGAAAGGGTGGACGAGGTCACAGCAATGAGGTCCTAGAACAATCAACTCTCCAGGATTGAGCCGATGCTCACAGCGACACAGCTCCTTTGGACGGGACCCGCGAGGCAAAAAGAGAAGAGGAGCAGCTTCTGAATGCGATGCTGGAGAGAATCACACACCAGTCAGAAGGACGGAAGAAATGATTTCAAAACGTAGCGCAGGGCGGTTTCAAATGACGTGACGGAACAGTGGAGCAGTCGGATCGTCTCGGCAGGCAGCGGTGGTAAGAGAGGTTATTCTCGTGGAATGGAGGATGTAGGAGTCCGAGGGGTGGGCTCGAAAACAGCAGCAGGTCCTGCAAGTGAGTGACACGTCGTCGCGCTGTAAAGTGGGCTCTTGGCGTACTCAAAGGGTGGGAGGGAGCGGAGACTGGATGGGTGGTAATAATAACGGCCTTTCTTAAGCACTTACTATGTGCCAAGCACTGTTCTAAGCACTGGGGTAGATACAAGGTAATGAGGTTGTCCCACGTGGGGCTCCCAGTCTCGATCCCCATTTTCCAGATGAGGTCACTGAGGCCCGGAGAAGTGAAGTGACTTGCCCAAAGCCACACAGCTGACAATAATAATAATGTTGGTATTTGTTAAGCGCTTACTATGTGCCGAGCACTGTTCTAAGCGCTGGGGTAGACACAGGGGAATCAGGTTATCCCACGTGGGGCTCACAGTCTTAATCCCCATTTTCCAGATGAGGGAACTGAGGCACCGAGAAGTTAAGTGACTTGCCCAAAGTCTCACAGCTCACAAGTGGCGGGGCCGGGATTTGAAGCCATGACCTCTGACTCCCAAGCCCGGGCTCTTTCCACTGAGCCACGCTGCTTCTCTTAGTGGCGCTACATTAGTCTTGACGGCTCTAACCACCTGCGGCGATAGGATCTTCCCTGCAGCAGTGCCAGCAGTCCAGTCCTGTGTATAAACTCTCCACGACGGTGTGAGGCAGTTCTTTTTTTTATTTATGGTATTTGGTAAGTGTACCAGATACGCTGGGGCAGATTCAAGATCATCAGTTTGGACGCGGTTCCTAATGAAATACGGAAGCAGCGTGGTCTAGTGTTTAAGCACAGGCCTAAGAGTCAGAAGGAGCTGGGTTCTAATCCCACATCTGCCACTCACTGGCTGTGTGACCTTGGGCAAGTGACTTAACTTGTCTCTTCTCTCCCTCAGTGGCCTCATCTGTAAAATGGGGGGGTTAAGACTGTGAGCCCCATTTGGGACTGTGTCCAACCTTGTAGTTTGTATCTACCCCGGCGCTTTATACAGTGTCTGGCATGTAGTAAGCCCCGACAGATACCATGAAAAAATGGGGCTCACGGTCTTAATCCCCGTTTTACAGATAATAATCACGTTGGTATTTGTCAAGCGCTTACTACGTGCAGAGCACTGTTCTAAGCGCTGGGGGAGATACAGGCTCATCAGGTTGTCCCACGTGAGGCTCACAGTTAATCCCCATTTTACAGATGAGGTAACTGAGGCCCAGAGAAATGAAGTGACTTGCCCACAGTAATAATAATAATAATGTTGGTATTTGTTAAGCGCTTACTATGTGCTGAACACTGTTCTAAGCGCTGGGGTAGATGCAGGGGAATCAGGATGTCCCACGTGGGGCTCACAGTCTTCATCCCCATTTTACAGATGAGGTAACTGAGGCACAGAGAAGTTAAGTGACTTGCCCACAGTCACACAGCTGCCAAGTGGCAGAGCCGGGATTCAAACCCATGACCTCTGACTCCAAAGCCCGGGCTCTTTCCACTGAGCCACGCTACAGATGCGGGCAACAATAATGAAAATGATAACGATAATAGGACCTGTCAAGCCATTCTTCAGGGTGGGCGGCCATAAGGGTGTCGGAGCGGCCGGGAGATAATAACGATGGTATTTAAGCGCTTCCTATGTGCCAGACACTGTGCTAAGCGCTGGTGGGGGATACGAGAGGATTTTGGAAGTCCTAAAACAAAATGGCAAGTGCCCAATCCGCCCCTCACCTCCCCTCCTGCCTCGTCAGCCTTCATTGAGCTCGGGAATGGTGGGCGCAGGTTGCAGGGGTGGAGGAGATCAAAAAAGCAGCTCCGCTCCCTTGGAAGAGGCTAGTCCGGACCTGGGGCTGGCCCGGTCCTCTCTCTGCACGACAGGACCCCGGGCAATGACCTCAGGCCGCAACAAATCAAAACCCCGGTCAGGGTCTGAGTGCGAGACAGGCAAGACTCCAACCTGCTGCGCCACAGCAGGGACTTGGTCAGAAAATGGAAGTGGCCTAGAGCAGCCAGGAAAGGGGCAAGCCGGGCTTGCAGATAATATTAATGATGTTTATATAGATCTATGATTCCATTTTTTAGACTGTGAGCCCGTTGGGGGGCAGGGATTGTCTCTATCTGTTGCCGAATTGTCCATTCCAAGCGCTTAGTACAGTGCTCTGCACACAGGAAGCACTGAATAAAAACGATTGAATGAATATTTATCTATTTTGACGGTATCGATGCCTGACTGCTTGTTGTATTTTGTTGTCTATCTCCCCCCTTTTAGACTGTGAGCCCGTCGGTGGGCAGGGATTGTCTCTATCTGTTGCCGAATTGTCCATTCCAAGCGCTTAGTATAGTGCTCTGCACACAGGAAGCGCTCAGTAAATACGATTGAATGAATAGTTATTTTGATGGTATTGATGCCCGACTACTTGTTGTGTTTTGTTCTCTATCTCCCCCTTTTAGACTGTGAGCCCGTTGGTGGGCAGGGATTGTGTCTGTTGCCCAATTGTATATCCCAAGCGCTTAGTACAGTGCTCTGCACATTAGAAGCACTCAATAAATAGGATTGAATGAATATCTCTAATTTATCCTTAGTTTCTTTAACTCTTTAACATTATTTCTCCATCTTTACGACATACATTGAATGAATGAATGAGTTTATTGAGCGCTCACTTCCTTCATCCAATCGTATTTATTGAGCACTTGATTCATTCATTCAGTCTTATTTATTGAGCACTTCATTCATTCTTTCAATCGTATTTATTGAGCACTTCCTTCATTCATCCAATCGTATTTATTGAGCACTTCATTCATTCAGTCTTATTTATTGAGCACTTCATTCATTCAATTGTATTTATTGAGTGCTTCATTCATTCTTTCCATCGTGTTTATTGAGTGCTTCGTTCAGTCGTATTTATCGAGCACTTCATGCATTCATTCAATCAATCGTATTGAGCGCTTACTGCGTGCAGAGCACTGTACTAAGCACTTGGAATGGACAAGATGGCAATAAAAAGAGACAATCCCTGCCCACAGGGGGCTGACAGTCTAGAAGTGGGGAGATGGACATCAAAACAAGTAAACAGGCATCAATAGAACGAAACAGAATTCGTGGCTTAGTGGGAAGAGCCCCGGCTTGGGAGTCACCTTGGTCAGGCCACTTCAATTCTCTGGGCCTCAGTTCCCTCATCTGGAAAATGGGGATGAAGTCTGTGAGCCCCAAGTGGGACAACCTGATGACCTTGTATATCCCAGGGCTGAAAAGAGTGCTTGGCACTTAGCGCTTAACAAATACCATTATTATTATTACTTCATTTCTCTGAGCCTCAGTTCCCTCATCTGTAAAATGGGGATGAAGACTGTGAGCCCCAGATGGGACAACCTGATGACCTCGGATCTCCACCCAGCGCTTAGAACAGTGCTCGGCACATAGTAAGCGCTTAACAAATACCATCATCATCGCAGCGTGGCTTAGTGGCAAGAGCCCAGGCTTGGAAGTCAGAGGTCGTGGGTTCTAATCCCGAGTCTGCCACTTTGCTGTGTGACCTTGGGCAGGCCACTTCACTTCTCTGAGCCTCAGTTCCCTCATCTGTAAAATGGGGATGAAGACTGTGAGCCCCATGTGGGACAAACTGATGACCTTGGATCTCCCCCCCCAGTGCTTAGAATAGTGTTTGGCCCATTGTAGGCACTGAACAAATACCTCATCATTATTTCTATTATTACTGCACTTCTCTGGGCCTCAGTTCCCTCATCCGCAAAATGGGGATGAAGACCGTGAGCCCCCCGTGGGACAACCTGATCACCTTGGATTCATTCACTCAGTAGTATTTATTGAACGCTTTACTATGTGCAGAGCACTGTACTAAGCACTTGGAATGTACAATTTGGCAACAGATAGAGACAATCCCTGCCCAACGACGGACTCAAAGTCTAAATGGGGGAGAAGCTTTCCAAGCACTTGGATCCCCCCACGGCGTTTAGAACAGCGCTCGACACATAGTAAGCGCTTGAGAAATAGCATTATTACTATTACTTCACTTCTCTGGGCCTCAGTTCCCTCATCTGCAAAATGGGGATGAAGACTGTGACCCCACCCCGTGGAACAACCTGATGACCTTTGATCTCCCCCAGCACTTAGAACATTCATTCAGTCGTATTTAACAGTGCTTGGCACAGAGCACATAGAACAGTGCTCAGCACATAGTACATAGTAAGCAGTTAACAAATACCATCAACATCATTACTGTTATTTCTTCACTTCTCTGGGCCTCAGTTCCCTCACCTGTAAAACGGGGATGAAGACTGTGAGCCCCACGCGGGACAACCTGCGTGGCTTAGTGGAAAGAGCCCGGGCTTGGGAGGCAGAAGTCATGGGTTCGAATCCTGGCGCTTCCCCTTGTCAGCTGTGTGACTGTGGGCAGGTCACTTCACTTCTCTGTGCCTCAGTCACCTCACCTGTAAAATGGGGATGAAGACTGTGAGCCCCACGCAGGACAACCTGCATGGCTTAGTGGAAAGAGCCCGGGCTTGGGAGTCAGAAGTCGTGGGTTCTAACCCCGCCTCTGCCCCTTATCTGCTGTGTGACCTTGGGTAAGCCACTTCACTTCTCTGGGCCTCACTTCCCTCGTCTGTAAAAGAGAAGCAGCGTGGCTCAGTGGAAAGAGCCCGGGCTTGAGAGTCAGAGGTCGTGGGTTCTAATCCCGGCTCTGCCCCTTGTCAGCTGTGTGACTGTGGGCAAGACTGTAAGCCCGTCAAAGGGCAGGGACCGTCTCTATCTGTTGCCGACTTGTCCATTCCAAGCGCTTAGTCCAGTAGTAAGTGCACATAGTAAGTGCTCCATAAATACGATTGAATGAATGAAGTCACTTCCCTTCTCTGGGCCTCAGTGAGCTCATCTGTCAAATGGGGACGAAGCCCGGGGGCCTCCCGTGGGACCGCCCGACGACCCTGTCTCTCCCCCAGCGCTTAGGACAGCGCTCTGCACATATCGCTCAATAAATACGAGTGAGTGAATGAAGTCACTTCCCTTCTCTGGGCCTCAGTGAGCTCATCTGTGAAATGGGGACGAAGCCCGGGAGCCTCCCTGGGACCGCCCGACGACCCTGTCTCTCCCCCAGCGCTTAGGACAGCGCTCTGCACAGAGTAAGCGCTCCATAAATACGACTGAATGAACGAACCAAGTCACTTCCCTTCTCTGGGCCTCCGTGACCTCATCTGTGAAATGGGGACGAAGCCCGGGGGCCTCCCTGGGACCGCCCGACGACCCTGTCCCTCCCCCAGCGCTTAGGACAGCGCTCTGCACGTAGTGAGCGCTTAGCAAACCCCAGCATTACGCTGATGACGCTGGCGAGCAGAGCTGGGCCGAGGGGTCCGGGGGCGGCTGCCTCGGCCGGTCCCCAGCGCGGTCCGGCGCCCGGGGCCGCGCTGCCCCCCTCGGTCCGCCCCCGCCGCTCATTGGCCGGCGGAGGGGCGGCGGCGGCCAATGGGCGGGGGCGGCCCGGCGGCGGGGGCCAATCGGCGGGCGGCCCGCCCCCGGAGCGGAGCGGTGCGGCCCCCGGAGGGACCCCCGGAGGGACCCCCGGCCCCGGCCGGACGAGGGAGGCCCGGCTGGGCCCCGCTCACCCCGACCTTGACCTTTGCCCTTTGCCCCCGGCCTGCAGCCGCCTCCTCGCCGGACCCCCAGCCAGGTAAACCCCCCCCCCCCGCCCTCCGCCCCTTCCTCTCTGCCCGCCCCTCCAGTTTGCTCCTTCCTTCCAGCCCGTGCCTTCGCCCCTCGCTCGGCGCAGAGCCCTGCGCTAAGCGCTTGGACAACTCGGCCCCAGGCAGAGCAGCCCATCCTTGCCCCAAGAAGGGCTCGCAGTCTAAGCAAGGAGGCAGAACGGCACAGCCAAAGAGAACTAAACCAAACCGAGGCAGCCTCAGCGAGATTGATAAAATCGTATTTATTGAGCCCTTACTAGGGGCAGAGCGCTGTGCCAAGCGCTTGGACTGGCAACTCGGCCCCAGGCAGAGCCCATCCTTGCCCCACGACGGGCTCGCAGTCTAAGCAAGGAGGCAGAGGGCAGAGCCAAAGAGAACTAAACCAAACCGAGGCAGCATCAACGAGATAGATAAAATTGCATTTATTGAGCACTTGGTGCAGAGCACTGTGCTAAGCGCTTGGACAACTCGGCCCCAGGCAGAGCCCATCCTTGCCCCACGAAGAGCTCACAGGCTAAGCGGGGGAGACAGAGGGCAGAGTCAAAGAGAACTAAACAAAACCGAGGGAGCCTCAGCGAGATAGATACAATCGTATTTCTTGAGCGATTACTAGGTGCGGAGCACTGTGCTAAGCGCTTGGACAACTCGGCCCCAGGCAGAGCCCATCCTTGCCCCACGACGGGCTCAGTCTAAGCAAGGAGGTAGACGGCACAGCCAAAGAGAACTAAACAAAACCGAGGCAGCCTCAGCGAGATAGATGAAATTGTATTTATTGAGCACTTACTAGGTGCAGAGCACTGTGCTAAGCGCTTGGACTGGCAACTCGGCCCCAGGCAGAGCCCATCCTTGCCCCAAGAAGGGCTCGCAGTCTAAGTGGGGGAACAGAGGGCAGAGCCAAAGAGAACTAAACAAAAACGAGGCAGCCTCAGCGAGATGGATTCAATCATATTTCTTGAGCGATTACTAGGTGCAGAGCACTGTGCTAAGCGCTTGGACTGGCAATTCGGCCACAGATAGAGACCATCCCTGCCCCGTGAAGGGCTCGCAGTCTAAACTGGGAGACAGACAGCAGAGCAAAAGAGAACTAAACAAAAACAAGGCAGCATCAGCAAGATAGATTCAGTCGTATTTATTGAGCGCTTACTGTGTGCAGAGCACTGGACTAAGCACTTGGAATGGACAATTCGGCCACAGATAGAGACCATCCCTGCCCAATGACGGGCTCACAGTCTAAGCAGGGAGACAGCAGAGCAAAACAGAACAAAACAAAAACAAGACAACATCATCAAGATAGATTGAATCACATTTATTGAGCATTTGCTATGTGCAGAGCACTGGACTAAGCGCTTGGAATGGACAATTCGGCAACAGATAGAGACAATCTCTGCCCAGTGATTAGATGCAGTCTAATCGGGAGAGACAGACAGCAGAACAAAACAAAAACAAGACAACATTATCAAGATAAATAGAATCAAGGGGATGTCCACCTCAGTAACAAAATAAATAGGGTAATAATATATACAAATGAGCACAGTGCTCAGGGGAGGGGAGAAGGGAGGAGGAGAGGGTGGGGGGGAGGGGGAGCAGAGGGAAAGGGGAGGCTCAGTTTGGGAAGGCCTCTTGGAGGAGGAGCACTTACTATGTGCAGAGCGCTGGACTAAGCGCTTGGAAGGCACAATTGGGTCTCAGAGAGAGACCATCCCTGCCCCACACCGGGCTCACTGTCCACAAGTGGGGCTGCGGGAGACAGACTACAAAACAGCAGAGCAAAACAAGTAGTCAGGCATCCACACCATAGTCATCAGCATCCGCAGCCCATTTATGAAGCACCTCACTCCCTGCCGGCCACTCTGCTACTCAGCCATTCACTCATTCCCTCGTATTTATTGATGATTGCATTCGTTAAGCGCTTACTGCGTGCATAGCACTGTTCTAAGCGCTGGGAGGGATACAAGGTGATCAGGTTGTCCCACGTGGGGCTCACAGTCTTAATCCCCATTTTACAGATGGGGTAACTGAGGCACAGGGAAGTGAAGTGCCTTGCCCAAAGTCACACAGCTGACAAGTGGCTGAGCCGGGATTTGGACCCACGACCTCCGACTCCCAAGGCCGGGCTCTTTCCACTGAGCCACGCTGCTTCTCTACTGTTGAGCCCTTACTATGTGCAGAGCGCCGGACTTAAGCGCTCGGAAGGGACAGTTGGGCCACAGATAGAGACCATCCCTGCCCCACGCCGGTCTCACGGTCTACAAGGTGGGGAGGGACAGAAAAGCAAAACAAGTAGGCATCAGTAGCATCAAAATAATTAAATAGAATCGTAGATATAGACACATCATTAATAAAATAGAGCAGTAAATATGTACAAATAAGCACAGTGCTGAGGGGAAGGGGGAAGAGCAGAGGGAGGGAGTAGGGGCAAAAAGGAGGAGACGGGGAGCAGAGGGAAAGGGAGGGCTCAGTCTGGGAAGGCCTCCTGGGGGAGGTGAGCTCTCAGTAGGGCTTTGAGGAGGGGAAGAGAGTTAGTTTGGCGGCTGGGAGGACGGAGGGCATTCCAGGTCAACGGCAGGACGTGGGCCGGGTAGTAAGCGCTGAAGCGGAGGGGGACGCGCGGGACCGACAGGACCGGCCGGGGGTCGGGGGTGCTTGCAGCTGGCTGCTGCTCTGCGTAATAATGATGATGATGGTGATGGCATTTAAGCGCTCACTATGTGCCAAGCACTCATAATGATGGTATCTTTTATGCACTTACTATGTGCCAAGCACTCATGATGATGGTATCTCTTATGCACTTACTATGTGCCAAGCACTCATAATGATGGAATCTCTTATACGCTCACTATGTGCCAAGCACTCATAATGATGGTATCTCTTATGCACTTCCTATGGGCCAAGCACTCATACTGATGGTGGTTCTTATGCACTTAACTATGTGCCAAGCTCTCATAATGATGGTAGTTATTACGCTCTTACCATGTGCCAACCACTAGTAATGATGGCATTTTTTATGCACTTACTATGTGCCAACCACTAGTAATGATTCTATTTATCGTGATAATGTTGTCTTGTTTATGTTTCGTTCTGTTTTGCTCTGCCGTCTGACTCCCCCGATTAGACTGTGAGCCCGTCACTGTGCAGGGATCGGGTCTTATCTGTTGCCGAATTGTACATTCCAAGCGCTTAGTCCAGTGCTCTGCACATAGTAAGCGCTCAATAAGTACTATTGAATGAATGAATGAATGATGATGGTATTTCTTTTGCACTTACTATGTGCCAAACACTAATAATGATGGTATTTCTTAAGCACTTATTACATGCCAGGCACCGTTCTAAGCGCTGGGGTAGTCAGAAGGTCATGCGTTCTGATCCAGGCTCCACCGCTTGTCTGCTCTGTGACCTTGGGCAAGTCACTTTACTTCTCTGTGCCTCGATTACCTCATCTGTAAAATGAAGACTGTGAGCCCCACGTGGGACAGGGACTGTGTCCAACCCTATCTGCTCGAGTCCACCCTAGTGCTTAGTACAGTGCCTGCCACATAGTAAGTGCTTAACAAATATAATTATTTATTATTATTATTATTACAAGATGATCGGGTTGGCCGCACTCCCTGCCCCATACAGGGCTCACAGTCTTCATCTCCATTTTAAAAGTGAGGGAACTGAGGCCCAGAGGAGTAAAGTAATAATAATAATAGTGACGGTATTTGTTAAGTGGTTACTATGTGCACTCTTCTAAGCGCTGGGGAGATACAGGGTCAGCAGGCTGTCCCACTTGGGGCTCACAGTCTTCATCCTCATTTTCCAGATGCAGTAATTGAGGCCTAGGGAAATGAAGTGACTGGTCCAAGGTCACACAGCAGACAAGTGGTGGGGCCGGGATTAGAACCCATGACCTTCTGACGCCCAGGCCCGGGCTGTAGCCACTAGGCCGTGCTCCTGGGCAGCGGTGGCCCCCGTGGCCATCAGTCGGGTGTCCTGTGGGACCTCCACCTCCCTGCAGCCCCGCGAGTGCCGCCCTCGGTTCCCCCGGGCCGGGAACCTGCCCCAGTCCGGCCGGGGTACCCCGGGGACCCAGAATGGAACCGGCCCGGGGCACGGGGCACACGGCACACGGGACTACCCTCCCCACCACACTCACACACATTTCTAGTTCATTCAGTCATCTTTATTGAGCGCTGAGCACTGTCCTAAGCGCTTGGCAGCATGGACTAGTAGATAGAGCACGGGCCTGGAAGTCAGAAGGTCACAGGCGCTGATCCCAGATCCCCCACTTGTCTGCTGGGTGACCTTGGGCAAGTCACTTCGTTGTTCTGGGCCTCAGTTACCTCATCTGGAAAATGGGGATGGAGACTGTGAGCCCAACGTGGGACGGAGGCTGTTCCCAACCCAATTTCCTTGTCTCCACTCCAGCGCTTAGTACAGTGCATGGCACAGAGTAAATGCTTAACAAATATCATCATTATTATTATTATTACTAAGCACTTTCTAGTCTCCACAGGCCTTCAATATGTGGAATCTGTAGGCTCCAGCCCTCCTCGGACCCTTTCCCTCCTCTCTCCTTTTCAAGCGAGTTGACAGTTTTTGTTTTTTCTTGCCCAGTTTTAATCCTCATATCACTTTTCGTTTATCAAAAATCGAAAGGTTGGCCGACACAGACCCTGCGCAAGACAACGTAGTCCCTGTGCAAGACAAGGGGCCCTGCTAAGGGTTTTGTTAAACGCTTATTATGTAACAGGCACCGTTCTAGGCACTGAGGTAGATTCAAGCTAATCAGGTTGGACACAGTCCCTGTCCCACATGGGGTTCACGGTCTTCATCCCCATTTTACAGTTGAGGGAACTGAGGCCCAGGGAAATGACGTGCCTAAGGTCACAGAGCAGACAAGTGGCAAAGTTGGGATTGAAGCCCAGTTCCTTCTGGCTCCCAGGCCTAGGCTCTATCCACTAGGCTTCGCTGCTTCTTGTGAACAACCTATCTGAATGACTTCTGAACTCTAGAATTTACCCTGCCCCTAACAGTAGGGTTTTTCATCGTCGTCGTTATTGTTTTAATCCCAAGAAGTTTTCTTAACCTTCCTTGCAGTGATCCAGACAGCAGAGTGACGATCATAATCTTGATTCCGTTTCAATTCAACATCCAATGTTATTACTTTGTCTACTTTATGATAACCTAATTTTTGTCACTTCTGATTTGACATTCCAATAGCTGGCTAAGAACTTGAAAGTTTTTTTTATCATTGATTTTCTTGCCCCTCTCAGGTATTTTCAAGGTTGCGACTGTATGCTCAAGCAGGAAAGAAAATGATAAGCAGTCTTATTTTTTGTTCCTTTAACTTTCACCCTGGTATTCTCTCTTTTTGAACGTATTTAATATTTCTTAAGAGACTTGGATTCTAATCCCGGCTCTGCCACTTGCTTGATGGATAGCCTCAGGCAAGTCACTTGACTTCTGTGCCTCAAGTTCCTCATCTGTAAAATGGGGATTAAACAGCTCGTCTCCTTCTCCCCTTACACGGTGAGCCTCTTTGGGAGAGGGACCGTGTCTGATCCGATCGTTTCGTATCTACCCTAGTGCTTAGCCTATAGTAAGCACTTAGCAAAAGCCAGAATGGTTATAGTATTGTCTGCCCGTTGTCAGGTTGTGCCTTGTGACAGATGCAAGAACAGCTTTTCTCCGCTCAGTATCACTTGCCCTTTAAGTCCTGTGTGGTTCTTTGTACTCAGACGAAGCCCCACATCTCACCAGACGCCCAGTCTCCCTTCCCGGTTCAGTGACTAGTTTACTTTCTGAGCTCTGGTAAACAGGTTATAAGATGTCCACATCCCGGGTACCTTAATGCCTCCTGGAAGGCGGGCGTCTGACTGGTGACTTCCAGATTGTCTCTGATGATCAGAAATCTCTACAGTTCAAACAGTAAATTCTCTATCTAGACTGGAAGTGAATCAATAAGTGTTTCCTTGCGAAGTCTAATCATGTTTAATAAAATATAATTTTAGCAGATATAATGGTCAAGCCGGGGGTTAAAATAATTCCTTGAGACTCTCCTCAAATGGTGAGATCCCCTTAGTGACAGGTGTGATGATAGAGATAGCATTATGGTGGTGTAAACATCTAGTCAATTGTCCAATGAAATAGGGTTGCATTTGTAATGTCGTGTTCAGGAGAGGTTTCGTTGTAGTACTAACCCTGTTCCCGATGCCGAGTGCCTGTGTGAGACTCTTTCTTCCATCACCACATCACATTGTATCCAAACTGACGCGTATTTTTGGTCGAACATTCCTTAAATCCCCATCTAAAGAAGAGTAATAATAATAATAATGATGATGGTATTTGTTAAGTGCTTACTATGTGCCAAGCACTGTTCTAAGCGCTGGGGTAGATACAAGGTAATCGGGTTGCCCCAAGTGGGGCTCAGAGTCTTCATCCATGTTTTACAGATGAGGTAACTGAGGCACAGAGAAGTTAAGTGGCTTGCCCAAAGTCACACAGCTGACAAATGGGAGAGCCGGGGTAAGAACCCATGACCTCTGACTCCCAAGCCTGTGCCGTTTCCACTAAACCATGCTGTTTCTCCTGTCACCTGTCACCCGGGGACAGGTTCGTTTGGGAATCGGCTCGGCGGGCGAGACAGAGAGAGAGAGAGAGACACCGGGGTTGGAAAGGTTGAGTTTTATACAAAATTTATTCCACGAGGCAAATAGAATTATTTGATTATTTTGGATGCAGCGAACCAAATTATTTGATTATTTTGGATGCGACAAATTGAACTATTTGATTATTTTGGATGCGGCAAGTTGAACTATTTGATTATTTTGGATGTGGCGAATTGAACTATTTGATTATTTTGGACTCGGCGAATTGATCCTCCCTTTCAAACAGGCAAACGTGCTATAGGGCAGAATTTTACTCTATGGATTTTAAGATGTTCATTTAAATCGTATTTTATTGAGTGCCTACTGTATGCAGAACACTGTATTAAGCACTCGGGAGAGTACAATATAACAATAAACAGACACATTCCCTGTCCACAATGAGCTTCAGTCTAGAGATGTGGACATGGCTATTCTTGGGTGTGTATGGGTTGGAAAAGTCAGAGGGAAGATTTCGTGAATTGCTATCCGTACTTTTATTGGGCAGATAGAGTAGTTTTGAGTATTGTCGCTCTCTTCCCTGTTGCAAAGAACAGAAATGGAAGAATTTTTAAATTTGAAGAACACTTTTGATTCCAAACAAATTTGCATAAGATATGATTTTTAATTTGGGGTTTAGGTGGTATTTTCAGTGTATAAAGTCAGAGGCTGAGAATTAAAATATTGTGGAAATAAGCAAGCCCATTTGTTCAGACCTCGAGTTTGAACTGTTGTTCCTTATTCTTCAAAGAAATCAAAAGCACCATGTCGTAGTGGAACAAGCACGGTCCTGGAAGTCAGGGCACTTGGGTTCTAATTCTGAGTCTGCCATTTGTCTGCTCTGTGATGCTGGGCAAGTCACTTAACTTCTCTGTGTCACAGTTTCCTCATCTGTAAAATGGGGACTAAATCCTTCTCCCTCCTTTAATTAGACTGTGAGCCCCATATAGCACAGGGACTGTGTCTGATTATGTCTTATTTATCCCAGGGGTTAGTCCAGGGCTCGGCACATAGAAAGTGTTTAACGCCGTACTGAAAATGACAATTATCATCTATTTAGTGAAGTTAATGGTCAGAAAATTAATGCATTCAATCATGAACCAGCCCAACAAATTTCCATTAATTGGTTCTGATTCCTTATCCATCAATCTCTAGTATTTATTGAGCACCACTTCTGTGCAGCACAGTGTACTAACTGGAAGAGGGAAGTAGAGTTAGCAAACCCTGTGAGACGCTTACAATCTGGCGGGGGACCTAGAGAACAGTAATCAATAAATGGGATTTATTGCATCCTTAACGTGTGCAGAGCCTTATATAAGCGGTTGGGAGAGGACAGTACAGCAGAGTTGGCAGACACATTCCCTGCCCACAGGGAGCTTACAGCCTAGGGGAACTGGAGCCGGTCTGCAAAATGAGGAAGAAGACTTAAAAAAACGAGTGTAATAATTATGGTATTTGTTAAGCGCTTACTATGTGTCAGGCACTGTGCTGATCACCGGGATGGTTACAAGCGAATCGGGTCGTACCCCGTTCCTGTCCCACTTAGGGTTCACAGTCTCAATCCCCATTTTACGGATGAAGTAGCCGAGGCCCAGAGAAGTGCAGCGACTTTCCCAAGGTCACGCAGCAGATAAGGGGCGGAGCCGGGGTTAGAACCCGTGACCTGTAAATATTTCACTCACACACCCTGTGGTAGAATCACTATAAAGGAGATTTGAACTCCCTGAGTTGGGCATGGAGGCTTTTGCAAGAAAGCAACTTACCGGCTGGAGCCATGCTTAACCTAGGTAAGAAACATTGTGTTTGGAAACACTATTCATTCATTCAGTCGTATTTATTGAGTGCTCAGTTTGTGCAGAGCACTGTAGTAAGCACTCAGGAGAGTACAATATAACGATAAACAGGTACATTCCCTGCTGCCCACAGCGAGTTTGCAGTCTAGAGGGAGTAACAGATATGAATATGAATAAATAAGTGACAGATATAATAATAACAATGATGTTATTTATTAAGCGCTTACTATGTGCCAGACACTGTACTAATCGCTGGACATGTTTCCTGGGGGTGGGAGAGGGGATGAACAAAGGGAGCAAGTCAGGGCGACCCAGAAGGAAGAAGAGGAACGTTATGTTGTTGCACCGTCTCCCCCTCTAGACTCTAAGTTCGTTGCGGGCAGGGAATGTGTCTGTTATACTGATGTATTGTACTCTCCCATGCGCTTAATACAGTGCTCCGCACGCTGGAAGCGCTCAAAAAATACGATCGACTGACTAGAAAGAGCTCACACTTCTTGGTGTTTGACGTGTTGGCTGGCAAGACTAATGAGAGCCTAGAATCATGCCAGGAATGTGGGCAGTCTGGAAATCTTGTGAGCCCAAAGCCGTGACTCGAGCAACAAAGGGTAGGGAAATGTGTGTTCACCTTCACGAAGGAGCGGGGGCTGCTGCCAGAGCCCACCTGGCAGGAGTGTCAGTGGAGCGCACACAGTGTGAGGAGCACTGGACTAAACGCTTGGGAGAGGAAGGTAGAATTTGCAATCTAGTGGGGGAGACGAACACTAAAATATATTACAGCTACGAGGAAGAAGGTTTAAGAGGAAATGTGTATGAGATAGTGCTTAAATAATAGGGTAGGTAAGATATGTACCTGTTTATCTTGTGTATATATGTACATATTTTTTATTCTATATATTTTATTAATGATGTGTATATATCTATAATTCTATTTATTTTGATGCTATTGATGCCTGTCTTCCTGTTTTGTTTTGTTTTGTTGTCTGTCTCCCCCTTCTAGACTGTGAGCCCGTCGGTGGGTAGGGATTGACTCTATCTGTTGCCGAATTGTACTTTCCAAGTGCTAGTGCAGCGCTCTGCACACAGTAAGTGCTCGATAAATACGATCGAATGGATGAATAGATGCTGTGGGAGGTTGCGAATACTTAAATGCTCATGTGGCACTGAAGTGGCGGTTGTGGGAATGTAAGGTAGGGAAATAAGAAATTCATCAGGGCAGGCCTCTTAAAGCAGGTGGGATCCCAGAAGGGCTTTGAAAACGGGGCGAGCGATGAGGCGTCGGGTTTGCAGGGGCAAACTGTGAGCAGGGGGTCGGTAGCAGGCGAGGTGAGAGTGAGGCCCAGGAGGTTAACTTGAGAGGAACAGAGAGGGGGAACTGGGATATTATCGGAGAAGAGAGTGGGTAAGTATGGGGGAGATGGATCGCTCAGTCACTGGTATTTGTTGAATACTTACCCTGCGCAGAGCACCGTACTAAGCATTTGGGAGGCTACAGTACAACAGAGTCGGTCGATGCAGTCCCTGTCCACAAGGATCTTACAGTCTAGAGGGAAAGAGCCTGTAAGCCGGTGGTCAGGGGTTGGGGCTCAAAGAGCAATAGTGGCCAGTTGGAGATGTTGGAAGAGCGGGGAAGCGATGTGGCAGAAAATGATTCAGGCAGCTGACTCGTGTGGATTGGAGAGGGAAGAGACTGAGGCCAGGGAGACCAGGCTGATGCAGTAGTCGAGTCAGACGGGACAAGTGCGTGGACCGGGGTGGCAGCTGTTCGTTCAGATGGAGAGGCAGCGGCCGGATCCTGGAGATGTCACGGCCCTGCGGGCCGTGCCCTTAGATGAGTCGCTTGGTCATCGAAGGCCCCGGCCCTGCCCAGCGTGCAGATCTTCCGGAGGTCGGCGTCGAGGCCGGACAAACCCCGGTTTTACCCTGTCTGATAGGGCCCAAGCCAAGGAGACCCCAGAAACCCAGCCTGGGCAGTCACGGCACCTTCGGGCAGGAGGAAGTAGAACAACGGGGTGGAGGAGGTGTCCGGATCGCCCACCCCACATAAAGTAAACGACACTGAAGGGAAGAGAGTTTTGTCTCAAGGTGGATACCGGTCTGTTGGATAAACTGCTGAAATGAACCCTGACGCTTTCTGCCAAAACCTTCAGACTTGTTTAGTTCCACTTCCTGTTTGTGCAGAATTTTCTCTGGTAACTCATAGTCTGGAAAGAAATGGTTTGACTCAAAAGAGCCCTTTTCTGAAAGCAGAGAGCTCTTACTAATTTCAACTGGCTACATCAAACTCAACTCCTTACTAATGTATATTCTGTCTGTGAATCTCTGGTTGAGCTTTATCTGTTTGGTGCTTCACGAGATGAACCATTCCTCACAGTTTTTTCAGTGTGGGGCTTAGCCATTGATTGGGTTGGTTGTCTTTCTTTTCACTGTAACCTATGAGTGACTGCCCCTGCATTTCATAACTCAGATATTTCTGTGTAGATGATGAAGTTTGTGCAACATGACCACAAAAAAGTGACTCTGATGTGTTCTATTTTTGAAATGTGATTTCCACAGAGTAAAAAAAAAATGGTGGAGGGGATATTTAGTATGTGCCGAGCACTGTACTAAGTTGTCAGCTGTGTGACTGTGGGCAAGTCACTTCACTTCTCTGTGCCTCAGTTACCTCATCTTAAAATGGGGGTTAGGACTGTGAGCCACGTGGGACAACCTGATTCCCCTGTGTCTACCCCAGCGCTTAGAACAGTGCTCTGCACATAGTAAGTGCTTAACAAATACCAACATTATTATTATTATTATTACTGAGGTAGATTCCAGATCATCAGGTCCCACATGGGGCTCACAGCCTAAGGAAAAAGGAGAACAGGTATTGAATCCCCATTTTGCAGATGAGGGAACTGAGGGACAGAGAAGTTAAGTGACTTGCCCAGGTTACACAGAGAATACGTGACAGAGCCGAGATTTAGAACCCTGGCCCTCTGACTCCCAGGCTGGTGCTCTTTCCATTAGGCAACACTGAAAACTGAAACACTGAAATCCTATTAAGCTAAGCATTTGCCTTGACAGTTGATTTCAATTTCAAATTCTGAGTTCGGTTTGGGAAGCGTAACACATACTTCGGAGCTTTATTTTCTTTTCTAATGAGGCTCCTACATTTTTCCTACTGTATCTTGACTTGTTTTTGTCACCGTTGCAGATCTGGGTCTCCCCTTTTGGGCTGAATTGTGGAGTAAGAGTGCTAAAGAACTCTTAGAGAAGCAGCGTGGCGCAGTGGAAAGAGCACGGGCTTTGGAGTCAGGGCTCATGAGTTCGAATCCCAGCTCTGCCACTTGTCAGCTGTGTGACTGTGGGCAAGTCACTTAACTTCTCTGTGCCTCAGTTCCCTCATCTGTAAAATGGGGATTAAGTGTGAGCCCCACGTGGGACAACCTGATTCCCCTGTGTTTACCCCAGCGCTTAGAACAGTGCTCGGCACATAGTAAGCGCTTAACAAATACCAACATTATTATTATTATTATTATTATTAAAGAACCAGCACGGCATAGTGGGTAGAGCCCGGGCCTGGGAGTCAGACGGTCACGGGTTCTAATCCCAGCTCCTCTACTTGTCTGCTGGGTGACCTTGGGAGAGTCACTTCACTTCTGGGCCTCAGTGATCTCCTTTGTAAAATGGGGATTGAGACTGTGAGCCCCATGTGGGACTTGGATTGTGTCCAACCCGATTTACTCTTATAATAATTATGGTATTTGTTAAGCGCTTACTCTGTGCTGAGCACTGTTCTAAGCTCTGGGGTAAATACAAGGTAATCAGATTGTCCCATGTGGGGCTCACATTTTTTTTTAAATCCCCATTTTTACAGATGAGGTAATTGAGGCACAGAGAAGTTAAGTGGCTTGCCCAAGGTCATGCAGCAGATGAGTGGCGGAGTCAGGATTAGAACCCACGACCTCTGACTCCCAAGCCTGTGCTTTTTCGACTAAGCCCCGCTGCTTCCCAGTGCTTAGTACAGTGCCTTGGCACATAGTAAACGGCAGCTGTGTGACTGTGGGCTAGTCACTTAACTTCTCTGTGCCTCAGTTACCTCATCTGTAAAATGGGGATTAAGACTGTGAGCCTCACTTGGGACAGCCCGATTCTCCTGTGTCTACTCCAGCGCTTAGAATAGTGCTCTGCATGTAGTAATCGCTTAACAAACACTATAATTATTTATTATTATTATAAAGGGTTGCAATCCTAGTCATTTCCCTCTCATATCCTGGAAAACAGTTTAACCTCCTCTAATGTCATATTGCGGTGGGGCGTAGAGATGAAATATCAGAGTTAAGATGAGTGGTGAAGGTGTAGGATGTCCCTGGCCCCAGAATCAGGAGGCTGGAGTCAAGTACTTCATCAGCCAGGTCCTCTCCCTTCCCCACCTCGGTGGGGAATCCAGTGAATCCAAAAACTCAGTAGAGTTGGCCTTGAGGCGAGGCAGGTCCAGCTCTGCAAGAGTCAGGAACTTGTGAGAGGAGTGACCGATAGAGAAGCAGCGTGGCTCAGTGGAAAGAGCACGGGCTTTGGAGTCAGAGGTCATGGATTCGAATTCCGGCTCGACCACTTGTCAGCCGTGTGACTTTGGGTAAGTCACTTAACTTCTCGGTGCCTCAGTTACCTCATCTGTAAAATGGGGATTAAGACCGTGAGCCCCACGTGGGACAACCAGATTCCCCTGTGTCTACCCCAGCGCTTAGAACAGTGCTCGGCACATAGTAAGCGCTTAACAAATACCAACATTATTATTAGACTCCGTGGCCTGAATTCAGGATGGAATCAGAGAGGAAGCAAAAAAAAAGCATTAAGGAAAACGCATCCACAAGTGTGATGAGGAAAAGTTCAAGTCTAATCTGACCCGGGAACACACTTGGAGAGAGGGAGAGAAGTATTTTGTGTTCAGGGAGGCTTTATATGCTCCAGATGCAGTTGAACATGGTTGATGGCTGAATCTAGAGCTGAACATCTCAGCGGTTTCCTCGGCCAAAAACAAAGTGACACACCCTTCAATCAAATAAAACCCCCTGATGGCATTTACTCGTGGGTATTTTGTGGACATCCTTTCCGTGACTTTTCTCCTCCTTCCAGGTCAGGTGAACAGCCTGGAAGCGTCAAGAAACAAAGCCATACACTTTTTAGGCTTTCTGCTCAGCTTTAGATTGCCCTCTAAGTCACTGTTTACCTTCCCGATGAGCTCAGCACCACACTGAAAGCATCCTGGTTCTAATTATCTATGTTTTCAGTAATTTCAGCAGAACCAAACCTTTTTCCTTGCTGCCTAATTCTGGAACAGTTGTTTTAGCAGTAAATAGAAATTCAAGGAAAACCACCCCGCAAACTCAGTGCATCATGTCGGAGAAGTCATGTTCATCCTCTCTGGACATTAATTACACCACACACCACCTTTAAAATCCCTTTGGTAAACTCTCCTGTGAGATTGATCAGTTAAGTGCCAGAGAAATGCTTTTCTACATGAAAAAAGAGGCAAGTCGGTGAGAGGTCGTGGTCAAGATCTCTGGCAACCCCGGCTCAGAGAAGCCGTCGTGGTGGCGACTAACTTGAACCCGAGCAGATGCTCGGGCCAGTTGGGCCAACTAAGCTGCTTGTGTCCTGGGGAAGGAGAAGCTTGTGTCGTGTGACTAATAGCCCCGGGGATGTCCTGGCCATCTGGGTCCCAGGATTCCAGGGGGAAATGGGTGACTAGGCCACCACTTTCCACCTGCTCCCTGCAGAAGCGGAAGCAGGGCGAGAAGCCCGTTCCGGGATGAGTGTCCGTCTCCGATGGGGCTCTGAGAATGAGCCGCTCCCTCCTTCCCTCCTACCCATCAGGCCTGGAGAAGAGGTAGAGCCTGGGAATGTCAGGAATCAGAGGAGTGAGGGGAGAAAGGGAAAGGGAGGAGAGAAGGGAGTAGAAAAAAGGAAAGGGCTTGAGATTCAGGCAGCCGTAAAAGGAAAAAGGAATAAAAGGATAGGGAGTTGAGTAGCTGGGGGTGAGGGAGAGGGACACAGAAAGAGGAGGGAAAGGATGTAGAGCAATTAAAAGAGATGAGCAAGGCAGAGAAAGGTCAATAATAAGTCAAGGGAAAGGAGACTCCAAAGAGGAAATGAGGTAAGGCACCAGAAGGGGCCAGGAGGACTGACCACTAGTAATAATACTCATTAAGCACTTACTGTGTGCAGAGCACTGAATTAAGCGCTGGGAGAGAATGCACAGGTAAGGAGTAGACACCGTCCCTGACCCTCACAACCTAAAGTCTGAGAGAAGTTGCTCTCCATAGAGGCCGGTAAACAGAGAGAGAAAGAGACAGGCAGATCAGGATAAGAGTCACGGCAAAAGTTGGAGGGTGTCAGATTATCAGAAAGAGGTACTCTTTTTGCTGTCTTTGTTTTTCTCATTTTGCCAGTTTGTCCCCTTCCCTAGCCCGGCCCCTTCCCCCACCAAAACCTCGCTCCTTCTTTGTTCCGTGTTTCTTTAGTTAACTGCTGGTGCCGTCCTGAGTCTGCTCTTGCCGCTTTTCTCTGACCCGTGCCGGGCTCCCCGTTGCCACCACCTATGGCGAAAGGCAGGACTAGGACCGGCCACCGGCTGCCTCTTGGACTCAGGGGGCCATATTTTCGGCATCTGGTTACTAAACTCATAACTCTTCCTGTTCTGAGAGGAACTGCAGTATGAGACATCATCGAGCCATTTATTTTAGAACGCGTTCAAGTATATTTAGCAAAAAGGAAAAGCCTCCCTTTCAATCTGGAATTGCTTTAGTTTGACTTTGATCTCGGCCTCTTTCTATCGAATCCTTTATAGAATCGCCTCTGTGAGCGCTAATTTCAGAGCAAGTTGCATCCCTATGCCTCCAGGCCTGGGCCCTCTAGCTAAGAATACATTATATTGTCTTGCTACCGTTTCACTTCACTCTTCAAATCAGCTGATAAAATGTAACCTTCTCAAAATAGCAGTGAAATCACCCAATAAAGTGGACAAACTGAGCAATCTATAAAGCATATGAATGATGTGTGGATGCATTAAGCTGAAAGAAAGGAGAAATTTCAGTGTAGACTCTTCACTGTCAATTGTACGTAAATGTTTTGAGTAATGCTGTCGGATTGATTACAGTTTCAGGGAAGATGAATTAGTGCTATTTGGGATCAGATTTCCACCCCGAGAAAGGATGGCTACATTCTGGAGCCGTTCCTGGGCCTCCCTGGAAGTCTGGCCTTCTTCTAGGATGATGTTTGGAAGCACAGCTTTCCCATTCCAAATATGCAACCCCACCCCGTGCTCCGTTCGTTTCACCTATTTGACTCATTCTGGGACTAGCAGATACACATACCACTTTCCATTTGAAAATTTCAAACCGCTGAAATGAATTTTGAGAGAAGGGCTGTAGAATAGCAGAAGAGAATGCGCCTGGGGATTCATTCAGTCAGTCGTATTTATTGAGCGCTTACTGTGTGCAGAGCACTGTACTAAGCACCTGGAAAGTACAATTCAGCAAGAAAGACAGTCGGCAAACGGGGGCAGTGGACGACTCAAAATTCCCGATCCGGAGAGGGTCACGGGGTCAGTGGAGCAGGAAAACGGGGTTTGTGCATCGGGTGTCGCGTGGGATGGAGAAGGAACACGGAGACGCTCAGATATCAAGGGTACTTGGTTCCACCGAACGTCCTTGAGTGCCACCGTCGGAAACAGTGCCCAGCGGGATGAACTATTGGGCTGACCTCGGAAGGGTATTGGAGATAGAGTGGTTGAAACTTTTCATTATGGGCCTATCCGAAAGTTTGTTGTTTCCATCATCAGGCTGAGGGTGGCAGTTGGTTTTTTCACAATTCCCTAAGCCGTGGCCAGATCGATGCTGTTGCAGATCCACATCTTGGATCTCTGGGAATGTGTCTGCTAACTCTATGGAATTGTTTTCTCCCAATCGCTTAGTTCAGTGCTCTTGCACCGATTGATTTATACCATTGATTGATTGATCTCTAGGGGCCCATAGAGTGTGTGAATATATATGTGTCTGAGTGTGTGGGTGTATAAATATAATAATAATAGTAATAACTGGAATTTGTTAAGCACTTATTGTGTGCCAGGCACTGTACTAAACGCTTGGGTGGATACAAAGCAAATCGGGTTGGACACAGGCCCTGTCCCATTTGAGGCTCACAGGCTCAATCCCCATTTTACAGATGTGTTAGCTGAGGCCTAGAGAAGTAAAATGATTCGCCTAAAGTCACACAGCAGACAAGTAGTAGAGTCCGCATTAGAACCCATGACCTTCTTGACTTCCATGTCCGTGCTCTATCCACTATGCCTTGCTGCTTCTCTGTGTATGTATATATGTAGTCATTCAGTTGTTTGCTTTTGTTGTTAGCAGTTACGTCTAGTCCTGTTCCCACTGAATATAAACTCAACGTGCCAGCTTGTCTCCCCATACTCCATTAGGTTGTTAACTCTTCCAAACCAGACACCATGTCTTCTACTTTTCTCACATGTTCCATAGCAGCTGGTATAGTGCTTTCCACTCAGCGGTGCACCCTAAGTATCCATGTTGACAAGCGATCCTTGGACTTTGCATTACTTCTGCCGTGCTTCTCACAGCCAGGTTAAGTAGCGGGTTGGAAATCAATCAATCAGTCGGTGGTATTTATTGAGCGCTTACTATCTGCTGAACCTTCTCCCCTTCAAACCCGTTCACCCCCGTTCTCAGGTTTCTGACCAGGGGTCTGCCTTATTCTGGTAGCTAGCAGACATCCCTTGAGCTAGAATGTGTCTGTGCTCCGTTTATAGCAGAGAAAATGGAGGGGCAGAAAAGTAGAGTGGCTCAGATGAGCTTAGACTGGAGCAAGTCGACAGGAAGGCTGGGGATTTCGATCCTGATGCTGGCTTCAGTGGGGAGGCATTGACAGTTGTCTTGGGGCCTGGAAGGAGGAATGGGAGACTGGAATGTCTGTAGCTGACAGGAATGAACTTTCCTCCTGGAGTGCTATTAGCTGTTTTCTTCACCTCCCAAAGCTGTACCAATGCTCAGGGTAGAGGTCTGTGTGGTAGACTCGCCTGCTGCGTGACGTTGGTCAAGTAAGTCCATGTTTCTCCTCTCCTCAAGAACCTCCAGTGGTTGCCCATCCACCTCTGCATCAGACAGAAACTCCTATCAGCTTTAAAGCACTCAATCACCTTGCCTCTCCTATTCATTCATTCATTCTTTCAATCATATTTATTGAGTGCTTACTATGTGCAGAGCACTGTACTAAGCACTTGGAAATACAATTTGGCAACAGATATAGAGACAATCTCTCCCAATAATGGGCTCACAGTCTAGAAGCGGGAAGACAGACATCAAAACAAGAAAACAGACATCAATAGCATCAATATAAATAAATAGAATTACAGATATATGTACACCATTTATAAAATAAATAGAATAATAAATACATATACATATATATATGCACAAGTGCTGTGGGGTGCGGGGGGTAGATCAGAAGGAGGGAGTTGGGGAGATGGGGAGGGGAGGAGGAGCAGAGGAAAGGGGGGCTTAGTTTGGGAAGGCCTCCTAGAGGAGGTGAGCTTTCAGTAGGACTTTGAAGGGGGGAAATGTGCTATTTTGGCAGATGCGAGAAGGGAGGGCGTTCTAGATCAGAGGTAGAACGTGGGCCAAGGGTCGATGATGGGACAGGTGAGAACGAGGCACAGTGAGGGTTAGCGGCAGAGGAGTGGAGTGTGCAGGCTGGGCCACAGAAGGAGAGAAGGGAGGTGAGGTAGGAGGGGGCAAGGGGATGGAGAGCTTTGAAGCCAAGAGTGAGGAGTTTTTGCTTCATGTAAAGTTTGACAGGCAACCACTGGAGATTTTTGAGGAGGGGGGTGGCATGCCCAGAGTGTTTCTGTAGAAAGAGAATCTGGGCAGCAGAGTGAAGTATAGACTGAAGTGGGCAGAGTCAGGAGGCTGGGAGGTCAGAAAGGTTGCTGATGCAGTAATCTAGTTGAGATATGATGAATGAATGACCTCACCTTGCTACTCTCCTACTACAACCCAGTCCTCACACTTAGCTCCTCTAATGCCAACCTACTCACTACCTCGATCTCGTCTATCTCACCGCCAACCTCTCTCACCCACGGCCTGCCTCTGGCCTGGAATGCTCTTCTTCTTCATATACGACAGATAATCACTCTCCTCATTCAAAAGTTTTTTGAAGACACATCTCCTCCAAGAGGCCTTTCCTGAATGACTCCTCTTTTCCTTTTCTTTCACTCCCTTCTGTATCGCCCTGACTTGCTCCCTTTATACATCCCCCATCCCAGCTCCGCAGCACTTATGTGCATATCTGTAATTAATTTATTTATATTAATGTCTGTCTCCCCCCTCTGGGCTGTTAGCTTGTTGTGGGCAGGGAATTTGCCTGTTATAATGTTGTTCTCTCCCAAGCGCTTAGTATAGTGTTCTGCATACAATGCTCAATAAATACAATTGATTGATTCTCAGTGTATTTGTAGTTTGGGCAAAATGGAGCAATTTTAGTGGAATTTTGACCCATAGAAGCCCTGCTCTTTGTAAGAATCTGTACATAGCAAGGGCTCAGTAAAAACCATCGATTGATCGATGATTTAAGGAAAACCACTGACCTTTCCTTCCTCACTGTCACTGGCAGCATTTATTGGGCATCTACTGCGAACCCAGCACTCTAGAAGGAGTTCGGGGAACATGCAGTAGTAGTAAAAGATGCAGTCACAGCCTTTGAGGAGTTTATAATCTGATTGCCAGGAAGGAAAGATTTACTTGGGTTCATGCAATTTTCTGCTTCTGGTACATTAATATCAGGCTTATTGGCCCAGAGAAATGGTTCTGAGTTCAGTTTAAACTAAATAAATAGCAGTACTGAATTCAAATAGTTAATTAATAACCAAATTGTCAAGTGTTCAATCGCAGAGTGATGAGAAGTTTGCACTTGCAGTATGGAGAATGGAAAATTTAGCCTTTTGGGAATATTTGCATATACTGAACCTGCCTTCTTTTCATTGCCTATAAAGTCTTCTTATAGTTGAGTTGTCCCATTTATGAAACTTCTTATGGTCCGAACATTTTTCCTTTTTTTTAATGCTATCCATCAATACTCTAAAGGCACAAATGAAATACCAATTTTCGCGAGATTTGCGAGCCTTTTGATGTGTAAACTTTTGTGTTTTTTTCTTTTGATTTATGTTTTTATCATAATCATTTTATCTTCATCAATGGTATTTGAGTGCTTACCGTGTGCAGAGCTCTGTACTAGGCGCTTGGGGGAGGGAACAGTATAACATAGTTACTATTAGGTCGTTTGCATTGTCTCAAAACACTGCATGTCCTTGGATCTTCTAGAAAGTTGCAACCTGGAGGATCAGGCTCCTGAATATGGCATTTCAGAGATCCAGAGATTTGTCTCGATCATAGGAAGATGATTACTATGTTCTTCCTGGATTCTCTCATAGTTTACCCTCCACACTTCACATTTCTCTAAGCAGCTAGCTTGGGAATGGGTTTATATGCCTTTGCCTCATCAAGAGTCATTTAGGGTAATTTAACCATCTTTGAAGTACCCTAAACTTCCTTATAACTTTCAGGTTTTGTTCTGCCCAATGGCTGTTGAATGAATTGCTAACAGAATGCAACTTTATAAATGTGAGAAGCCCCCCCCGCTTTGAAATAGTTCAGTCAAATGACTTAATGACTGTTTCTTGGGCCTTGTTCACTGCTCTGAAGAGGGAGTAGGTCAGTCCTGGGTGGGGACTAAAACTGAGTAACCTCTTCCTGATTCAGTTTATTTCAAGAAGGGTTTTTTGGGTTTTTGTTTTTTTTTTTTTAAAAAAACCTTGCATTGACACTGTGCATCTGGTAGTTTTGGTTAATAGTGTACTAGGGCCCTCTGCTCTCTACTGTTTTCAGGTTTGTGTCAAATAAAAGTGTTCTCTTCAATCTGAATTCTGGGAGAAAGATTGCAGTCCCCCGGGGCAGCAAACTTGAGAGGCAGCCACCTCACAGAATTTTATTATTTTTTTTTTGGCACGGGCCCCTGTGTCACTCCCTCTAAATCCAATCCAGCAGGGGGAGGCCTAGTAAAAAGAGCATGGGCCCCGGGGTCGGGGACCTGGGTTCTAATCCTGGCTTTGCCACTTGCCTTCTATGTGACCTTGGGCAAGTCATTTAACTTTTCTGCAATCTTCTCTACACCTCAGTAGTCTCATCTGTAAAATGGGGATTTAAGCTCTGGGTGGCGCAGGGACCCGGTTTTCTTGTATCCACCCCAGTGCTCAGTACCGAGCCCTGTACTTGGTAGATGGTAAGCGCTTAACAACTATCAAAATTCTTGTCATTAAGAACAGGGGTCAAGGCTGAGGCCTGCAGGGAAATAGGACTAATCAGCAAGTGCTTAGTAAATCAGCAAGCGCTTAGTACAGTGCTCTGTAAACAGTAAGCGCTCAATAAATATGATTGAATGAAGGAGTAGCAGCTGTGCCTGCGACAGGGCGGGGCGACCCCTTCCCTCAGTTGGAGGTGACGTCCCATGGCAAGGATGAACCAGAAAACTAAATGTCCCTGCAGACGGAAGAGGGGCTTCCCTGGTGAAACCTGCCCAGGATGTCAAGATTCAAGACTGGGATTTGCCTCTCCGGGGCCCAGGATGGAGCAGGGACTGCACATGTTAATGATGATTCCTGAAGCAGCTCAGCCTAGTGGATGGAACACGGGCCTGGTAGTCAGAAAGACCTGGGTTCTAATTCCGGCTCTGCCACTTGTCTGCTGGGTGACCTTGGGCAAGTCACTTCACTTCTCTGGGCCTCAGTTACCTCATCTGTAAAAAGGGGATTAAGACTGATCTCTGTGTGGGACATGGATTGTGTCCCAACTGATTACTTTGTATCTACCCCAGTACTTAAAATAGTGCCTGGCACATAGTAAGCGCTTAACAAGTACCATTTAAAAAAAATAAAAATTGGCGGGCAAATCCATTCCAACACCTTCCAAGCAGAGCAAATCCTTCAGGGAAGGGTTCAATACCTCCTGACTGATGACCCTTCTGTCTAGACTGTAAGCTCATTGTGGGCAGAGAATGTATCTTTTATATTATTATATTGCACTCTCCCAAGCACTTCCTATGGTGCTCTGCACAAAGCATTCAATAAATATTATTGACTGACTCTGCTCCTGATTCTTTTGAACTTTGGGGGCTTTTTATCATCCTCCTGCAGCCTCACAAATTAAGTTGTGTTGCCTATCGGTTTGTTCTTTTTCCCCTTGAAATCTGCATTAATATCGGTCTCCCCCTATAGATGTTGGTAAGCTCCTTGTGGGCAGGGATCGCGTCTACTCACTCTGTTGTATGGTGCTCTCCCAAGTGCTTAGTAACAGTGCTCTGCACACAGTAAGTGCTCGATGCATCCCACTGATCGATTGAACGATTGCATCTTGTTAAATAATGGTGCCAGTAATGTTTTTTTTCTGACTTGTGCTTTATCAGAAGAAGAAGCAGCGTGGCTTATGGAAAGAGCCCAGGCTTGGGAGTCAAAGGTCGTGGGCTCTAATCCAGACTCTGCCACTTGTCAGCTCTGTGGCTTTGGAAAAGTCACTTCATTCATTCATTCAATAGTATTTATTGAGCGCTTACTATGTGCAGAGCACTGTACTGAGTGCTTGGAGTGTACAATTTGGCAACTGATAGAGACAATCCCTGCCCAGTGACGGGGTCACAGTCTAAACGGGGGAGACAGACAGCAAAGCAAAACGGAACAAAACAAAAACAAGACATCATCAAGATAAATAGAATCAAGGAGATATACACCTCATTAAAAAAATAAAAAGGGTAATAAATAATATATATAAATGAGCACAGTGCTGAGGGGAAAGGGGAAGAGCAGAGAGTGGGGGGGAGGGGAGGAGCAGAGGCACTTCTCTGTGCCTCAGTTCCCTCATCTATAAAAAGGAGCTTGAGAATAACATTGTAACTATCCCAGTGCTTAGAACAGTGCTTGACACACAGTAAGCACCTAACAAATGCCGTCGTCATCATTATTATTATCAGTTGAATGTCATTATCGTATTATATTTCTCATATTTAACTACAGTGACTGATCATTGAGTACCTACTTGTGCAGAGGACTATACTAAGTGTTTAGGAGTGAACAAAAGAGGTAAAAGAGATTCTCTGCCCTCAAGAAATTAACAATTTAGTGGAGAGATGGAGAATAAATTATTAATAAGAAGGACAAATAAATGGGAAGAGGGATACATGAATTAGTGTTTAAAAAGATGAATATATAAATTTATGTGTTCTTAAGTGCTTTGGGTGGTTGTGTGTGCTTAATGAGAACTCACCTCCTCCAGGATGCCTTCCCAATCTGAGCCCTCCCTTTCTCTCTGCTCCTCCTCCCCTTCCCATTGCCCCTACTCCCTTCTTCTGCTCTACTCCTTCCCCTTCCCCACAGCACTTTTGTATATTTGTACATATTTATTGCTCTATTAATTTTATTAATGATGTGACTATGTCTATAATTCTATTTATCTATTCTGATGGTAGTGATGCCTGTCTACTTGTTTTGTTTTGTTGTCTGTCTCCTCCTTCTAGACTGGGAGCCTGTTGTTGGGTAGAGATTGTTTCTATCTGTTAACAAATTGTACTTTCCAAGCACTTAGTACAGTGCTCTGCACACAGTAAGTGCTTAATAAATATGATTGAATGAATAAATGAATGAATAATGATAATAATAATGATGGTATTTGTTAAGCGCTTACTATGTGCAAAGCACTGTTCTAAGTGCTGGGGAGGATGCAAGGTGCTCAGGTTGTCCCACGTGGGGGTCACAATCTTAATGCCCATTTTACAGATGAGGTTACTGAGTCACAGAGAAGTTAAGTGACTTGCCCAAAGTCACACCGCTGGCAAGCGGCTGAGCTGGATTTGAACTCATCACCTCTAACTCCCCAGTCTGTGCTCTTTCCGCTGAACCATGCTGATTCTCTAATTACTGAAACAGTAGTTGGAAGAGTATGACTTGAAGAGGAGAAGATATACCAGGGAAAACCTCCTGGAGGAGGTGGAATTTTAGGAAGATTTTGATGAGTCAGAGAGCTTTGATCTTTTAGATTTGAAGCTAAGAGAGAGTTAGTGGGGGATTAGAGTAGGAAGGACCAAGAACAGGCACAGAGAAAAGGTTAGCTTAGAAGAAGCAGCATGGCGTAGTGGATAGAGTACGGGCCTGGGAGTCAGAAGGTCACGTGTTCTAATGCCGGCCTTGCCACTTGTCTGCTGTGTGGCCTTGGGCAAGCCATTTAACTTCTCTGTGCCTCAGTTACCTCACCTGTAAAATGGGGATTAAGACTGTGAGCCCCATTTGGGACAACCTGACTACAATATATCTACCCTAGTGCTTAGACAGTGCTTGGCACATAGTAAATGCTTAACAAATGCCATAATTATTATTATCATTATTATAAGAAATAAAGAGCACAGCCTGGGGTATAGTGGAAAAAGAGAGTGGATAAGTAAGCAGGAGAGAGCCTTGAAGCCAAAGGGCAGGAATTTCTGCTTGATGCAGAGGAAAATGGGTAATGATTAGAGGGTTTTGAATGCAGAAATGTGTGCAGATGGGAGCTATCATTTTAGAAAAATGACCCAGGGAACAGAGTGAAATGTTTTCTCATCTAGTGTTGGTAATTCACACATGGCAGTATCAATCAGTCAGTGGTATTTATTGAGCGCTTACTCTGTGCAGAGCACTGTACCACGTGCTTGGGGGGAGTACAACAGAATTGGTAGGCATGTTCCCTGCCCATATTTGGCAGCATTGCCACTTTCAAGAGTGTATCCATTCTGCCAGTTTTAGAAGAACAGAGCCATTGAGTCCAGAGACAGCGACTTATCGTAATTCGCCACAGAACGATATTTTTACCGTACAAATAATAAATACCTCCAAAGACATCGTCAAACTGGGTTTCAAGATATTTTTAGAATTCTACAGATATTTGAAAAGACAAAACCAGTTTTATCCATTTTTTTTACACCCCCAAAATCTGCAAAAAATAACCCAATCACAGTGGTGTTGCTGTTGGCATGCAGCAGAGGGACAAGAGACACTTGTCAACTGAACTGTGCTTCTTCTCCCCCTCCCCGCCCCCCGCAACCAAGCCCTTGCTGTAAATGTGGGGAGATGGTGAGAAGCTGGAGAAACCTTGTTGCTGACAAGGCCAGGGGAACATTCGGGCTTAAGGTGAGCAGTCAGACTTCGTCCTCTAGATTGTGAGCTCAGTGTGGGCAGGGAATGTGTCTGATGTTCTACTGTACTCTCCCAAGTGCTTGGTACAGTGCTTTGCACACAGTAAGCGCTCAATTAATATGACTGAATGAATTTAGCAGGACTGTCTCCACATTTCCTTGCTCAAAAGTTGGCCAGCAGGAACCCACAGTCTTACCATGAGGTCAACAGGGCTTGAGATAGGGATGGTGTCTGCTCTGGTCTTTTTGATAGTCTCTCTTTGAATGGACCCCCCCCCACCCCCACCTTGATCCGAAAGATCTGTCAATCATCCATATTTATTGAGCGCTAACTGTGTGCAGAGTACTACACTAAGTACTTGGAAGAGTATATTATTACAGAGTTGATAGACCCCATTCCCCACCACAGTGAGCCAACTGTCTTGAGGGAAAGTCAGACATTAATAGAAATACGTAAATTACAGATAGGTACATAAGTGTAAGCTCGTTGTGGGCAGGGAATGTGTCTGTTTACTGTTGTACTCTTCCAAGCGCTTAGTACAGTGCTCTGCACACAGTAACCCCTTATTAAATACCATTGAATGAATGAATGCTGTAGGGCTGAGGGAGAGGTGAATAAAGGGTGAAAGTGGAAGGGTGAAAAGAGAGTTTCAGCCTCCTTCTTTACGTTAGGGGTCACAGCTCTGTTTTTCTCTTGAGAGTAAAATTTTCCATGTCTTGATTTCACCCATTTATAAATAGAATGCTTTTTGGGGTGGTGGCTGCTGTGTTGTACCTAGCCATCTCAACCTGGAAAATTATACCAGTTAAAATAGTTTCCTGTTGAAAACTGCAGGGAAAATTATGTCTGTGTCTATTTAAAGAGAAGGTAAGGGTGGAAAGAGACATTTCTCATTGATCCATATTGAATAAAAAACCACATAATTTTTGAAATGTGTTAGTGTTCTGAAAGGAGAATTAAGACCCATGATAGTGTTAGTCTCTTATTCTCTGACTCCTCACCCTATTCTAATGTATATTTTTGTGCATGATTATAGAATCTGTCTATTCCATCTATAGGTAATTCTTGGAACAATGCTTTGAGCTCCGTGGAGGACCGGGGCTTTGAAAAAATGAGTCCATTTATAAAAGGCTCTCCCACAAATCAGAATGGAGCAGTAGGGGAAAAATCTGAGAACTGTGCTGGTCTGAAAACTGAGACACTGCTAAGTAGCATATGTACAACAGGTGGCCTAATCCATTTAGCCACTGTGCATAAATTAGTAGATGGAAATTCAGTTTGTACTGGGGAATAAAGGAACCTTACTGTCATGTTCCTGGCAGGGTCATGAAAACCCTGTTTTGTTCTAAACTTGGGATATTCTTAATGCTGCTCCATCAGGGACATCTGTAAACTATAGGTCTTGCCCCCTGGCCAAAAATTTGTCTCTGGTTGTTTCCATCATTCTGTTCTTTAATGCACTAAAACGTACAACTGCATTTTTATCAGGACCCCACAGCTTTAGCTGCCATTTTAATAACAGTTTTTTTTTGGTGGGATGGGGAGTGTGAAAGAAGTAGCTCCTCATTGGCTGCATTATTCTAATCTTTTGAATTTTACGAACATATGTACAGCGAATGCTGTATCCCGTGTGCGTGAATATAACCACGTGCACTAAGATTTCTCCCTTTCCATCAGCATTGGGCTGACATAATGTTTCAGCAATATGGAGAGAAAAATGTAAAATGTGGAGATAGAGTCTATGTGGTGACCTTTGGGAAGTGGTGGGGCCTGTCTAGGGCAATCCAGGGGGATTTCACCATCTCCGTGGACTTTGATGACCCTGTGGCAGCTCATTTGTGTGTTTGATAGCAGAAGGAAGATTTGAGAGCACTTTACCAGTGGGCTAGGACTCAGAGAATGCAGACTGGATTCCTGTGGACTGTATCCTTGGGAATAACTCTGGTTGACCTTGTGATAGTTGTTGCTTGGGGTTATTGGTGGTCCTACTCATCACTATCCTCTGATTTGAAATTGCCTGGCCTAGTAAAAAGAGCCTGGGTCTGGGAGTCAGAGAACCCGGGTTCTAATTCTGGCTCTGCCACTTTTCTGCTGTGTGACCTGGGGCAAGTCACTTCACTGGTCTGTGCCTCAGTTCCCTCATCTGCAAAAAGGGGGTTCGTTACTGGTGCTCCCTCCTACTTAGACTGTGTGCCCCATATGGGACCTGATGATCTTGTATCTACCTTAGCACTCAGTAGAGTGCTTGGAACAAAGTAAGTGTAATAAAAACCACTATTCTTCTTATTATTATCATCATCTCCTTAGCATCGTGCCTATACTCCCAGGGCTCCCCTGCAATCCCCCAAGACAGCAGCAAGCAGACCACTGGGTGAAAGCCTCCAGGTGGGGATCGGAAAAGCTCAAATACTGCCTATTTGCTGGTAGATGGGCTTAAGTCAGGACTTCCACTGAAGTTCCTGAGGCAAGCGAGCGGCCCCAAAACACCTGGTCCTGCCTGCACAAACCCTGGCCACCAGGTTTGTCTGAGACAGTTTCGAGCAAAAATAGACTTTTCACCAGGCAAGTTCTTCTTAAAGTTAGCCCTCCTACACAGATCTAGTCACCATCTCTTTTAGAAGAGGCATTTCTGCTTCTTGGGCTTTTCTTTGAAAAGCGACAGCAAAACCAGTTCTACTGTAGTAGTCTACTTTTCTGGCAAAGCAAATGCTTTTGAATGCTAAATTTCGTTTTGCTTTGGAATTCCTCCAGCATGTTCTCTCTGAACACTGGCTTGGGTATGTAGTGCAGAGGGCAACCCCTAGAATCCCCCAGCCCAAGTGGGGCAGAGTTTGCTTGACTTTAAACGTTAACCTCCTAAGAGGTGCCTTTGTGTTGGGCCAGGGCTAACCTGATAACCTGTTGAAAGAAATCTTGTCTTCTGCTCCAAGCAAAGGCAGTTGGACCAAATGAAATCCAGGAAAACGTTGCTCAAATGAAGATGCCCCTGGAGGAGGTGAGGTTGTGTATGAGGAACTTTCATTCATTCATTCAATCATATTTATTGAGCACTTACTGTGTGCAGAGCACTGTACTAAGCACTTGGATTGTCCAATTCGGCAATAGATAGAGAAAATCCCTGCCCAACTACGGACTCACGGTCTAAATGGGGGAGACAGGCAACAAAACAAAACAAGTAGTCAGGCATCAATACCATCAAGATAAATAGAATCATAGATATCTACACCATTAATAAAATAGAGTAATAAATACTATATTCAAATATGCACAAGTGCTGTGGGGAGGGGAAAGGGAAAGAGCAGAGGGAGGGAGTGATCAAGGTGTGGGAGTATTTTTCGAGATGCTGGAATACCTTGACTATTTCGTTTCTTGAACGAAAGGAAAAATGATTTTAAGTGTTGGGATTTAGTCGTTCCTTAAGACTGACCGGCTGTAGCAATAGGGAATCCAAATTTGGGAAGAGTATGCTTCCTCTGTCCGAAGATTATCCCCAGTGAACACCTCCTAGGAAAAGGTGGGTGGGGGTCTGTTTACTGACTAGTATCATGACTTGTTGAATTTTGCCATCTAATTGTCCTATGACAATGATATTCCAGGGTTCCCAACTTGATATGAACAGGGAGTTGGTTTTTATCCTTGTTGTGGCTTTGCTGTCAAAGTGATCATAACTCAGACTGCACGCTCCACTCCTACAGTCCCAGCTTATTCACTGTGCCCCAATCTTTTCTACCTCACTGCATCGTCGACCCCTTTCCCACATCCTCTCCCTAGCCTGCACCACCCTCCCCCTCCTTATATTCCAGACCACCACTCTCCCCAGCTTCCAAACCTTATTAATGTCCCATCTCCTTCAAGAAACCTTCCTCGATTAAGGCTCTTTTCCCAGGTTCCATCTCCCTCCTGCGTCATCCGTGCATCTGTGTCCTTTGGGCGCTAGCTCTTCTCCCCACCCTCAACCCTAAAGCGCTTACCTTCATAACTATAAATTATATACTATGAATTATTTATTTGCACTGACTCCTGCTTCAGACTGTAAACTCACTATAGTCTAGGAGCAGTGTGGCTCAGTGGAAAGAGCACAGGCTTGGGAGTTAGAGGTCATGGGTTCTAAGTTTGGCGCTGCCACTTGTCAGCTGTGTGACTTTGGACAAGTCACTTCACTTCTCTGTGCCTGTTACCTCATCTGTAAAATGGGGATTAAGACTGTGAGCCCCACGTGGGACAACCTGATGACCCTGTATCCTCCCCCAGTGCTTAGAACAGTGGTTGGCACATAGTAAGCACTTAACAAATGCCATCATTATTATTATTATTATTATTATTAAGTCTGCCAAGTCTCGTGGCCAGGGAACTTGGGTCTCCCAACCCTGTTGTATTGTATTCTCCCAAGCACTTAGCACAGTGTTCTGCACTGAGGAAATACAACTATTTGATTATTGTACTGTACTCTCCCAAGATCTTAGTACAGTATTCTGCACTGAGTAAATACAGTTGATTAATAGTTGCATTGTACTCTCCCAAGAGCTAAGTACAATGTTCTGCACTTAGTAAGTACTCAATAAATACCATTGATCGATTGATTGGCTGGGCTATGAAAAGAACCTGCTCTTAGGGTGGATAAGTACAGCGTGGCTCAGTGGAAAGAGCCCGGGCTTCGGAGTCAGAAGTCATGGGTTCGACTCCTGACTCTGCCACTTGTCAGCTGTGTGACTGTGGGCAAGTCACTTAACTTCTCTGTGCCTCCGTTACCTCATCTGTAAAATGGGGATTAACTGTGAGCCTCACGAGGGACGACCTGATTACCCTGTATCTCCACCAGCGCTTAGAACAGTGCTCTGCACATAGTAAGCGCTTAACAAATACGAATATTATTAAGTACCTACCCTAGCACTTAGAACAGTGCTTAACGCGTACTAAGCACTCAGTAAATGCCATTGATTGATTAATTGTTAGCTGAGATATGAAAGGAACCTGCTTCTAGCGTGGATAAGTACCCCAGCGCTTAAAACAGTGCTTGCGCCACAGAGTAAGTGCTTAATAAATACCGTGATCATCATAAGTAGCGCTAGACCTAACAGAATGATTACTGCATTTGAATGGAGGTTTCAGGATTTGGTTCTGTGAAACTTCATTCTTAGCATAAAACCGCCAGTTGGCGCCCAAAATGGGGATGTGCCGTTACTTTGCAAAGGCTTGGATGGTCTCTGACTCCATCTTTGTAACGGTTTTGTTCCACGATTCCTGATTGCAGTTACATGTCATGAGAGCAGTAGAGGAAAGCTGTCAAGGAGCACTGGGGAATAGAAAAGGATCTACATTCTAAGGCCATCTGTGAGACTCTCTTTGTCCGTAACTGACAAGGGTCATGGCAGATGGTGAGGTCACAAAGTTTGGCTTTTAGAGCCCGACAAAATGTGTTCCTGGATCTAGAAGAGGCAACCCAACTGTTTTTACTGGCTGGAGGGTTAGGCGACAGACAGAACAGTGCAGTTGTTAAGTTTGGACAAAGCATTCCGCATCAGTGCACATGACATCATTTATCTTACAGAGATGATCCGTGTATCCGTGTGTGCTCTCAAAAATGGGTACTCTTGAAAGTTTCTGCAAATGTTTCAAGAATCATTTCAAAACAAAAAGCTAGAGAAATGATTTTGTGTTTGTAAAAGTCTCTAGGGTTTTTTTTAAAGGCCTAATCGGACCCAATTAAATGCTGAAGCATTTACATATCAGCGCTTACAGTAGTGCTTGGCACATCGTAAGTGCTTAATAAATACCATCGTTATTATATTCTTCAGATGGGTGTCTGTATTAGGTGGTTTTAGGAGGAAAATATACCTGACTTTTCTTCCTTGAGAAAAGGACTAAGAATCTAGCCCCTTCTTTCATTCGCCCTCCCATCCCCTCAGCACATATGACTGTATCTGTAGATATCTATAATTTATTTATGTCTATTAATGTCCATCTCCCTCTCTAGCCTGTGAGCTTGTTGTGGGCAGGGAATGGGTCTGTTGCTGTATTGCACTCTCCCAAGCGCTTAGTACAGTACTTTGCACCCAGTAAGCACTCAATAAATTGATTGATTGAATGCCTTACAGCATTCAGTCAGTGTGGCTTAGTGAAAAGAGAACGGGCTTGGGAGTCAGAGGTCGTGGTTTCTAATCCCGGCTCTTTCACCTGTCAGCTGTGTGACTTTGGGCAAGTCACTTAACTTCTCGGTGCCTCAGTTACCTCATCTGGAAAATGGGGATTGAGATTGTGAGCCCCACATGGGACAACCTGATGACCCTGTATCTACTCCAGGGCTTAGAACAGTGCTGGGCACATAGTAAGCACTTAACAAATACCAACATTATTCTTATTATTATTGCACAGACCACTCATCCTCTCTGCCCCCAAACCTGGTTTGAGCTGCTGTCTGGTGATAGTTCATCAGGTGGTGTAGAATTAATCCTGGGCCTGAGCCTGCAAGGCACAAACATTTGGAATATCAGCTCCTGGGGAAGGGAGGAATCACAGGACCAAGAAATTGGGGAGAAATTTTTTTTTTTAATTTGAGTCCTATCTCACGATAATAATAAGTATGGTATTCGTTAAGCACTTACTCTGTGTCCAGTGCTGTTCTAAGTGCTGGGGTAGATCCAAGTTAATCAGGTTGAGCACAGTTCCTGATCCACATGGTGCTCACAGTCTAAGTGGGAAGAGGAAACGAGGAATGGAGAATTGAAGTGGTTTGCGCAAGGTCACAGAACAAGCAGTTTGGCCGAGCCTGGATTAGAACAAAGGTCCTCTGACTCCCAGGCCCGTGCTTGTTCAGCTAGGCCCTGATGCTTCTCTAAGTGCACATTGTGTCCACGGCACTTGTATTATGTGCTTGGGAAAGTAGGATAATAATAATAATAATGTTGGTATTTGTTAAGTGCTTACTATGTGCCGAACACTGTTCTAAGCGCTGGGGTAGATACAGGGTAATCAGGCCGTCCCACGTGGGGCTCACAGTCTTAATCCCCATTTTACAGATGAGGTAACTGAGGCACAGAGAAGTTAAGTGACTTGCCCACAGTCAGCTGACAAGTGGCAGAGCCGGGATTCGAACTCATGACCTCTGACTCCCAAGCCCATGCTCTTTCCACTGAGCCACACTGCTTCTAATGCGACAGATGCAACAGAGTTGGTAGACAAGATCCCTGCCCACAAGGAGATTACATTCTACAATGAGACAAGTTGTGCTTAATGTGACTCAAAGTGGGTTTTTTGTTTTTAATGGTATTTGTTAAGCATTTACTATGTACCAGGCACTGTCCTAAGGGCTGGGGTAGATACAAACTGATCAGGTTGGACAGAGTCCATGTCCCACGTGAGGTTCAAAGTCTTAATCCCCAATTTACAGATGAGGTAACTGAGGCACGGAGAAGTGAGGTGGTTTGTCCAAGTTTACCCAGCAGATAAAGGGCGGAGCCAGGATTAGAACTCATGTCCTCTGACTTGAAGGCCTGTGCTCTGTCCACTAGCCCATGCTGCTTTTCTTTAGGTTGTGACACATCACGAGCCCTTTCTGGACCAGGCCTTGCCCCTGGTTGGGGCCTGGTCCCTGCCTTCCAGCAGCTTGGTGTAGGAAGGGTGTCCTTACTGTGGCATTCCTTCTAGGCCTCGGGGGGTGGGAGGAAGAGGGGGAAGGGAACTCTCTAGTTTTGTTCGTGGGAGGATTTCCCACTTCTGCCCACATATAGATGAGAACTTGACCTTCCAATCTATGGTATTTGAGCACTTACTGTGTGCAGAGCACTGTGTTAAGCTATTGAAAGAGTAAAAGAGTGAGAAGAAGTGTGGTCTAGTGGATAGAGCATGGGCCTGGGAGTCAGAAAGACCTGGATTCTAATCCTGGCTTCACCACTTGTCCGTTATCTGGGCAAATCATTTCACTTCTTGTGCTTCTTTGTGCCTCAGATACCTCATCTGTAAAATGGAAATTAAGACTGTGAGCTCCACATAGGACAGGGACTGTGTCCAACCTGATGATCTTGTATCTACCCCATCCAGTGCTTAGTACACGGCCTTGCACATAGTATGCCTCCTCCCAGCCCCACAGCACTTATGAACATATCTGTAATTTTATGTATTTGTGTTGATGTCCGTTTCCCCCACTTTAGACTCTAAGCACGTTCTGGGCAGGGAATGTGACCATTTATTGTTGTATTGTACTCTCCAGAGTGCTTAGTACAGTGCTGTGCACACAGTAAGTGCTCAGTAAATACGATTGAATGAATGAATGAATAATAAACGCTTAATCATTAGCCTTTTTTAAAAAAAGAGTTGGTAGACGCTACCTCCACCCACAAGGATCTTATAGAATGGAGGGGCATCTGCTCTATCGGCAGGGCTGGATTGCCTTTTGGGTCATCATTTAGGACCACATCTTTTGGGATCAGCTCTTTCCTCGAGATCCTTGAATTGGAAGTGCCCGGTGGGCTCAGTGAGTCAGCTTTTGTGGAGGTCAGACCACTTTGCCCCAGGCAGGCTCCCTGCCAGAAGGCTGAGCTGTCCTGGCGTGGCAGCTGGGGAGAAAAACCTCTCTCCCGGGTGGCTGGGTTGGAGAAGAGCAATGGGAAAAGAATTCAGGAGGATTTTCAGTTCAGAGTGGAGAGCTGTAAACTCTGGTTTGTAACACAAAGACACAGCTGGATGGTATCACTAATGCATGGGCCATTGATTTAGGTTGTTTTGTTCCTAAGAAGCCCAGTGACTTTTCCCTTATTTCTGTTTGTGGCCACGTATTTGTTTCGGGAACCATCAATTCATATCCTGTACTTATTATTACACTTTAATTGCTCCCAACAAAAGCACTCTGCCTATATTCTCTGGACAGAAAAAGGGTCTCACTCAGAGCTGGCTAGTCCGTGACTCGCTTTAAGGAAGGTGGTTGAAAAACCTTTTAAAAAGAGAAATATGCCCACTTCTAGAAGGTCCCTTTGGGTAGGCCAGGTTTGGTACCTGGAAAACATGTGTGGCCTAGAAGAATGAGCATGGTACTGGGAATTAGGAGATCTGGGTTCTGGTCCTGGCTCTGCCACTTGGCCTGCTGTGCAACTTTGAGCAAGTCACTTAACTTCTCTGTGATTCACTTTTCTCACCAGTAAAATGGGGCTTTGATTGGGAGTCCCAAGTAGCACGGAGTCTGTGTCCGATCTGATTATCTTGTATCTATTCTAGTACTTTAGTACATTGCTTGGCCCGTAGCGCTTAGTAAATATTGCTACCACTGTTTATTATTTCACTGCTATTGTTTTTTCAATTTAGAGGTGTCCATTTAAAAGGGCACCCTCATTTTTGCCTAACTACAATCAATACAGTCTTTTTTCTTTTTCAACCTTCAGTCAGTGTTCAGTAACAGAAGTACTACTTCACAGTTTTCATGGGAATGTAAATTTGGGGGCTGAAAAACTCAAGTGCTAATGAAATTCAGCTCCCTGGGGCCTGCCTCTATGAGAGATTTTACCACAGACAGTGTATATCCGCAGTATTTCCTCTGTATCCTTTCAGTTGCATTGTGAATTTTAGCTAGTTAAAGGTCATCCATGACTCAGAATCTCCATCGAGAACTTTATCCTTAGGGTTTTATGGACCCAAATGCAGTCATGGGGGATTTCTGGGTTCCTCAGGCTGAGGTTCAGCACCAGCTCCCACCACCTGTTCTGGGGAGACTGGGTTTTGTGCTCAGCCAGACTCATTTATTCCCATCCTCTGACTTTCTGGTAACAGCTTGCAATGGTCCCCGAGGGATTCAGAGCCACCAAATTACCTTCAGGCAGGAACACAATAGGGAGAGAAAGAGAGCCTGCACACTTTATTCCTCTAAGGCCAACCTACACACAGCATCTCTATCTAGTCTCTCTCATAGTCGACTCCTTGCTCAAATCTTCCCTCGTGCCTGGAACTCCTTCCCCCTTGGTATTCGACTGTCCGCCACTCTCCCCATTTTCAAAGTCCTAATAAAATCACATCTCCTCCAAAAATCCTTCCCTGATTAACCTCCCATTTTTTCGCCATATTCTCCCTCCCTTCTGCATCATCTGTGCACTTAGGTCTGTATCAATGAATCATATTTTTTGAGTGTTTATTGTGTGCAGAGCACTGTATTAAGAGCTGGGGAGAGTACAGTGTAACAGAGTTGGTAGACATGAACCCTCTCGATACCCCACAGACGTGCGTATACCTTTTCTTGGATTCTGCTGCTTCCCTTATCTGTAATTTGTTCTGTCCTCTGTTTCTCCCAATTGATTCGAAGTTCCTTGAGGGCCCAATCTGATAACTCTATTGATTCATAACTCTCCCAATTGCTTAGTACAGGGCTCTGCACATAGTAAGCACTTAATAAATAACATTGATTGAGAGAGACTTGAACTACCGTATCTCAAATTATTCTACTAGCATCATCACACCAATTGCCTTCCTCAAGGGATTGTATTGAGGATTAGAATACTGCAAAGAGGTCACAGAGCTAGTGGTAACTGAAATCCAAAAGGTCTATAGACTCTCCTCACTACTCCTACTTTTATATGTGAAATGCTTGAGAAATAAATGGAAAATGTAAGTGATATTTCAAATTAAGATAAGGGTTTCTCAAAATTCCAAATTATGACTTGTTGGAGTTTGATAAATCTGATCTTCCTAGCCTTCAGAGGAAATTAGAAATTAAACTGTGACTTTTCAACCACATTTTTAGTGGATAGAAAGTTGCTTTTAAAAGTGGAGGAAAAGTCTTATTGAAGTAGAAGTAATTGAATAACGTGACTTCATTTAAAGTACATTTAATTTAATGTAATTTAATGTAATTAATGTAATGTAATGTACTTTAATTTAATTTAAAGTTCATTTAAATTCATTTAAAATTGTATTTTATTTAAAATAGAAAATATCCTTCAAAGAACTTTCAATATAGACTGAATATATTTTCCTTGGCAGTTGAAAGTGTTAAACATTCCCATCTCCCTGTCCTCGTTCCTGTTCAAATTCCTTGAATGGGTTGTATGTACCCACATAGAAGCAGCATGGCCTAGTGGATAGAGCATGGGCCCCGGAGCCAGAAGGACCTTTCATTCAATAGTATTTATTGAGCACTTACTATGCGCAGAGCACTGTACTAAGCGCTTGGAATGTACAAATCGGTAACAGATAGAGACAGTCCCTGCCCTTTGATGGGCTTACGGTCTAATCGGGGCAGACGGACAGACAAGAACAATGGCAATAAATAGAATCAAGAATCAAGACCTGGGTTCTAATCTTGGCTCTGTCACTTACCTGCTGCGTGACCTTGAGCACGTTATTGAATTTCTCAGTGTCTTGGTTACCTCATGTGTAAAATGGGGATTAAGACTGTGAGCCCCATGAGGGACTTGAACTATGTCCAACCTGATTATCATGTATCCATCTCAGTCCTTAGTATAGTGCCTGGCACATAGTAAGCCCTTAATAAATAACCATTAAAAAAAACACCCAACTGCCTCCTCTTCCTCTCCAACTTCCATAACTCGGAACTATCTGGTTTCCAACCCCCTCAGTCCACTGAGACTGCACTCTTCAGGGTTACTGATGACCTCCCCTATGCTAAATCTAATGGACTCTACTTTTTCGTAACCCTACTTGAACTCTTTGCTGCCTTTGATACTGCAATCCAATCCCTTCTGCCATCTAATCTGGATTTTTATTGGCATAAGATACCTCCTGGTTCTCCTCCTTTGTATCTCTCAGCGTCTTTCTCTGCCTCTCTCCCCTTAACTGTGGGTGTCCCTCACCCATCTGAGACCCCCTCTCTTCTCGACCCTCATTCCCCTGGGGAGCTCATGGGCTCTCGTGGTTGCAGTTACCCTCTCTAATTGGATTTATTTAGTCATTCAGTTGTATTTATTGAGCGCTTACTGTGTGCAGCACACTGTACTGAGTGCTTGGAAAGTACAATTCAGCAACAGATAGACAATCCCTGCCCACAACAGGCTCACAGTCTAGAAGGGGGGAGACAGACATAGAAACAAGTGATCAGGCATCAGTAGCATCACTGTAAATAAATAGAATTATAGATATATACACATCGTATATAGAGAAGCAGCGTGGCTCAGTGGAAAGAGCACGGGCTTTGGAGTTAGAGATCATGGGTTCGAATCCCGACTCTGCCACTTGTCAGCTGGGTGACTCTGGGCAAGTCACTTAGCTTTTCTGTGCCTCAGTTACCTCTTCTGCAACAGGGGGATGAAGACTGTGAGCCTCACGTGGGACAACCTGATTACCCTGACTCTACCCCAGCACTTAGAACAGTGCTCTGCATATAGTAAGCGTTTAACAAATACAAATACCAACATTATTATCGTTGATAAAAATAAATAGAATTATAATTATAAATATGTATATATATACACAAGTGCTTTGGGGCAGGGAGGGCGGTAGAGCAAAGGGAGTGAGTCGGGGCGATGGGGAGGGGAGGGGGAGCGGAGGAAAAGGGGGGCTTAGTTTGGGAATGACTCACCAGCCTACTTTGCTAGCCCTGACCTCTCCGCACTTCTGTGATCTTGCGTCTCCAGGTGCTTCCAGGGCATCTCCCCGGGAATGTTTCCGTTGCCTTTAAGCTGATGATGTCTACAAGTGAACTCCTTAGCTAACCTCTCAAATATTCTCTCTACCTCACTTTCCCATCAAGGTTGACAGCACTACCCTCATCCCTATCCCTGAAATCTACAATACTGATATTAATCTTGGCTCCTTGCTCCCTTTCAACTCTCCCATTCCGTCTGTTGTTCAATCCCCTTGGTTTTGCTTCCACATCATTTTCTAAGTCTGCCCTTCCTCTCCCTTCAAACAGCACCCCTCCCTCTCCGCCCACCCCATTCCTCAGAGCCCAACTAGACCATTGCATCAGTCTCTAGACTGAGAACTCATCTCTAGACTGTAAGCTCACTGTGGGTTGGGAATGTATCTGTTTATTGTTCTATTATGCTCTCGAAGTGCTTAGTACAATGCTCTGCACACAGTAAATGCTCAGTAAATATGATTGAATGAATTGAATGAATTCACTGCTCTCCCTGCCTCCAGTCTTTCCACTCATCAACCACTCTGTACCTCACTCTGCTGCCTGGATCATTTTCCCAAAGCATCTTTTCTGCAGGCGTCTCCCCGCTTCTCATAAACTTTCAGGGTTACCCGGTCCTCTCCACATCAAGCAGATGCTGCTCACCTTTGGCTCTAAGGCTCTCCCCTTCTTACTTAACCACTGTCTTCTCCTACTACACCCCAGCTCGCCCTCTTTGTTCTCTGACAAACCATAGTTCTCCCCATCGTTAACTCCCTCTTGAGTTCTTATCTCCTCCAGGAGACTTTCTCCAAAGACTTTTTCTTCTCCCAGTTCTTATCCTTCCAACCACCACCTCAAGGCCCCTCAGGCTGCCTTTGCATTGGTCATCACAGCCACCTGTAACACTTCTATACACGTCTCACTTATTGCAGCATGCCCTAGTGGAAAGAACAGGGGTCTGGGAATCAGAGGACCTAGGTTCTAATCCTGGCTCTGCAACTTGCTGGCTGTGTGACCTTGGGCAAGTGACTTAACTTCTCTGTGCTCCAGTTTCCTCATCTGTAAATGGAGTTTTAATGCCTGTTTTCCCTTCTACTTAAGCTCTGAGCCCCATGAGGGACTGGAACTGTGTCCAATCGGATCAATGTGTATCTACCCCAGCAATGAACCCCGTGCTTGACACGCAGTCAGCACTTACAAATACCATTATTACAAATGCCATTATAATATTTTATTATTTAATCACATACTCATTCTCAAGTCAATCTTCCTCCTGTCTATGATTTATTTTGTGTAGATGGTAAGCTCCTCGAGGGCAGAGATCATGTCTTCTAACTCCATTAGACTCTCCCAAGGATTTAGTGAAATACACTAGGTGACCAGTCAAGTGCTTTTGATCGATTATCGTGTCTTTCACACAAATTAAAAAATGCAGTGTGGGGGAACAAATTTCATTTGGAGTTATCAGAGCCCAAATACCAAATAATTTGGCATTTTAAAGACGTTCTCAAAATCATCCAGAACGAACCAAAGAAACTTCCCAGAATTCCGTGTTTACAAAAGAAGTATTTTAAAGATGATTTCCTACCTAGTTTGGGTTGTAGAAGGGTATGGTCCAATCCTTACCATAAATAATGATAATAATAATAATGATATTTGTTAAGTGCTTATTGTGTGCGAAGCACTGGCAGGGGTTACAAGGTGATCAAGTTGTCCCACATGGGGCTCACAGTCTTAATCCCCATTTTACAGATAAGGAAACTGAGACACAGAGATGTTAAGTGACTTGCCCGAAGTCCCACAGCTGACAAGTGACAGAGCTGGGATTAGAACCCGTGACTTCTGACTCCCAAGCCTGTGCTCCTTCCACTGATATATGGGAGGGCAAACATCCCACTCGCCCTCCAAGCTTCCAGGTGCCACCTTTGGAAGCAATGCTAGTCTGGTCTGCCTCGACAATACCATTTCTTAAAGCACTTCAGCCAAAAAACAAATTATAGGTATGTCCTTATTAAATTTCCCCACCCAAATACGATGAGTTTCCCAAGCGAACCGAATGTTTGACTTTCTCCCTTCAACCTTATGAATAATTAATCACATTGACCGAAAGTTAGTTTCGGAACTAATTGCCAAATTACCATATCCAAGCAATAGTCGATTTAACTAAACAAAGAGAATTCCTTCTTGCAAGATGACTTCCTAGTAGGCATGCATCAAGCATGGGGAAAGGAAGTGCACGGGAGTTTTCCTTTACTATCTCTTTCAGATTTAAAATTAAGTGTTTTACATAAGTGCTGAAGTCCTGACATGTATATACCTACAGATGACAGTAAGCTGTAGGAGTTGGATTTTGACTGTGGTCAGCGATGTTTTTAAAAGAGCAATGGATAGTATCCACTTGATAATGTTTCCTGAGTGCCTACCCTGGGCAGAGCAAATTGATAGGAGAGAGAGAATATAATAGAGTTTGTAGGCCTGATCCCTGCCTTCAAGGAGCTTACAATCTAATGGGGGAGACGAATTATGAAAGATGAAATAATGACAGAGAGGAGGAAGGAGATTGAATGTGAATGAATGAGCACTTAATAGAAAAGTGGGTAAGTCACTAAGTACAGAATGTTTTGAAAGCTTGGGGCTCAAAAGGGAGGTATCTTGCAGTTCAGTTTTAGGTCCCTTCTGTGGCATTTTTTTCTTAGGCACAGAACAAAACCAAGTTCAGTTTCTTACTCAGAGGTGAAACTGTGCCACTCCCTATATCCAAAGCAATTTTGGTTTCAATTTTAAGTAGCAGTTTCATCTCAGTCTACCTAGTTGGGTAGACCTTATTCTCTGATATCTAGTTTACATTAGTTTTAGCATGAATCGCCAGATCAGCATTGTGGGATGAATTCACTTAGTTTAATTCTATAGTTTATATCTTTTAACTTTTTTTTTGAAAGCATTCCAAGCTCTGGAGGAATTCTTTGAATCCATCTAAGCTACAGAGTGTTTTTTTTAAAAAAATCCATCATTGTTGTTACTTTTATTGAACCTGACTCTTTCCTTTAACCCACTCTCTACTGTAGTTATGGAAGCAGGACACATCCATGGATTTAAAGTAAATGAAGGAAAGTCCTCACCCTCCTCTCACACCCTGCTTGTCCCCCCTCCTTATTCTCAGTGTAGTGACATTATGTGATTGGTCATGAAATTGAAAAAAGGCATGACCCTAGTGGAAGGTTTACGGGCCAGGGAGTCAGAGGACCTGGGTTATAATCCCTGTTCCACCACTTGTCTGCTGTGTGACCTTGGGCACTTAACTTCTCTGGGCCTCAGATACCTCATCTGATTAGCTTGTATCTACCCCAGTGCTTAGTGCAGTGCCTGGTCCCTAGTAAGTGTTCAGTAGATACCATTAAAAAGCAATAATTGCAAGACACTTTCCAAGCAAAGCTCAAATCAGTCAATTGTATTTAATAATAATAATAATAATAATAATGTTGGTATTTGTTAAGCGCTTACTATGTGCCGAGCACTGTTCTAAGCGCTGGGGTAGACATAGGGGAATCAGGTTGTCCCACGTGGGGCTCACAGTCTTAATCCCCATTTTACAGATGAGGGAACTGAGGCACCGAGAAGTTAAGTGACTTGCCCACAGTCACACAGCCGACAAGTGGCAGAGCTGGGATTCGAACTCATGAGCCCTGACTCCAAAGCCCATGCTCTTTCCACTGAGCCACGCTGAGCACTGTACTAAGCTCTTGGGAGAGTGCAGTGTAACAGAATAACAGACAGTATAACAATGAGCTTATGGTCTAGAAGGTGCCAGGAAGGTGGAAAACTAGCAGAAAACACCTGAAGAGATGAGAAGGTGGGATACAGAAAGGTGTGAATGGAGGAGAGTGAGCTAAGACCTTATGGCTTGCTCCTTTCGGGATCCTATGTCTAAAATAATTCTACCACACTGCCATGGGACTGTGAGCCCCATGGGGGGCAGGGACGGTGTCCAACCTGATAAGCTTATAACCCTGCCACTTAGTACAGTGCCTGGCACAAACCAAGCTCTTAACAAATACCAAAAAAAAAAAAAAAAAGGAACGTTCTCTAAGCACAGAAAAGTTGCCTTTCCACTTGCTCTGTGTCCCGTAACAGAATTCCGAGACATGCAGAGGGGACCATGCACTGATCTGTTTAACAATTAGTTCCCAAATATGAGCAAAAAAACCTGGCCCTATCCAGACCACCTATTTATTGCCATTGTTCTTGTCTGTCCGTCTCCCCCGATTAGACTGTAAGCCCGTCAAACGGCAGGGACTGTCTCTATCTGTTGCCGACTTGTTCATTCCAAGCGCTTAGTACAGTGCTCTGCACATAGTAAGCGCTCAATAAATACTATTGAATGAATGAAAGAACTGGCCCAGGAGAGCACAGCAGGCGATGCGGTGGCACAGTGGGCAATGAGGTGGCAGACTGCCACCTCCTGTGAAGGGGCAATCAATGGTGAGGGCTCTGTCCTCTCTTCTGCGACCCCCCAGCAGTGCTTTGCTGCCCCTTTGGGGATCTTGGCCAGAATGTCAAGAACAGTCATAAATCCAGGGGGGACCCTTCCCTTGGAGGTTAAATAATAATAATAATAATAATAATAATAATAATAATGATGATATTTGTTAAGTGCTTACTATGTGCCAAACCTAAGTGCTGGGGTAGATGCACGGTAATCAGGTTGTCCCATGTGGGGCTCACAGTCTTAATCCCCATTTGACAGATGAGGTAACTGAGGCTCAGAGAAGTTAAGTGGCTTGCCCAAGGTCACACAGCAGACAAGTGGCAGAGCAGGCATTTGAACCCACGTCTTCTGACTCCCAAGCCCTTGCTTCTTCCGCTAAGCCACGCTGCTTCTCTATTGCTAATTGCTCATCTGTTCCCCTGCTTCCAGCTAAGGCCAACTGGAAATCATTCAAGACATTGGTTTCTCAGTATCACACCCCCTGGGAAAGAGATCTCACAGTTTTTTTATCTTGGGAACCTCTTCTTTTATTCACCAAAGCTTCTTGTCTGGGCACATGTGTGTCATAACTGTGCTAAAAGTGTAAGCCCATTTCCTCTGCTTCTGTTTTCCCAGAAAATTAAAACCTCGGCACTGTCCTTTTAGAATACAAGTCTTTCCCATTATCATTGAGAATGTCTAATGTGGACAGAATGTAGTATATTTGGTTAAGTGTTTCAAAATCCAACTTAAACTATGGTAGGTGACAGTCAGTCATGTGGATCATCAATACTGTACTTACTAAACACAGAGCACTGTAATAGATCTTTGGCATACCCATAAAAGATGTAAAACATGATCCTTTTTTTCAGAGAGCTTATAGGCTAAGGGGGAGACAGGAGGCAAATTTGTCATAGTTAAACCAATTAATCAATCAGTTGTATTTATTGAGCACTTCCTATGTGCAGGGCACTGCATTAAGCGCTTAGGAGAGTACAGTTCCCTCATCTGTAAAATGGAGATTGAGACTGTGAGCCTCGTGGGACAGGGTCTGTGTCCAACCCGATTTGCTTGTATCCACCCCAGCGCTTAGTAGTGCCTAGCACATAGTAAGCACTTAACGAATACTGTAATAATTATTAATTACAATACAGCAGAGTTAGACACAGTCCCCGCCAACTCTGTTACACTGTGTAAGCGCAGGAGTATCAGTGTTTACAATGGATACAAATAATTAATAGAATCCGGACAACAAAAATACATGAGGGAAGAGGTGGCTCAGTGGGATGGCAGAGCCTAGTCTGTTGAGGGAGATGGTTTTGTAAGAGGGCTTTGAAGACGCGGCGGGACGTAGTTTGGCAAAGCTGAGGGGCAAGGGCATGCCAGGTGGGAGGAAGCCATGAGCGATGAGGGAGGGACTGGAGAGTTGAAAACAAGGGACATTTGAAGGGCTTCCTTGGGGAGAGGAAAGAGCCTCAGATGAGGTGCAGTGGGAAAAGCAAGTGGAAAGGTAAGAGGGGAGGCAACCAGCTGGTGGTTTGTGTATTCCATTAGAAAGGAACCTCTACAAGCTGCATTTCTTGGCCCCGGTTACTGAATGTGTCCCTCAATCTCAACTGGGCCCAATGAGATGTAGGATTTTACTTCCCAGAATGGGGGCGGGGTTCACATGTGGGTTGTGACGGGCCTGCACGTGGCTGTTTCTGTAGTCTTGTTCTTTTAGTCTTAAATCCTGTGCAGAACTTGCATGCTTGGGCAGACACATAGGGCTACTGGGGCCCCCACGCAGGAAGCTTAAAAGAGGAGCACCTGGAGTGGCCAGTCCCCCGGCGTCCTTGGGCCCAGCCCCCCCGCCCCATCCCTGGGTCCAACCTGTCATCCCCAAGCCTAACCCAACTCTACTTCTGTTTGAGTCCCACCTGGGCACAGCCAATCCCACCCCGCTCTTACCGGTATTGAACTTGGGTGGGAAAAATGCCTTTATGTCGCTTGTCTCTGCAGTACTAAATAGGGGTACTCCTTTTCTCAACAGGATGTTTCTTCACCAAAGTTTCTGAGGATGACCAAAGCTGTCTTTTTATGGTTTTAGAGATTCTGGAGAAGAATAGCATCTGACATGACGGCAAAAAATGTAAGTATTCTATTCTTTCCTTCTGGGGTCATTAAATGATCTTTTGGCTCTTTCCAGCATAGGCGTGGGAAAGTGGAAAACATAGCTGGGCACTTGTCCTAAAATATTAAATTACCACCAACCGCTACAACCTGGGCAGCTGCTTAGTAGTTGCTTGCCAGTATACCTGGATCCAAAGGCCTTTTGGCATCCTTTTAACTAGTAGTGCTGGCACTATTAGCAGACCAGCTCCAACTCCAGCCATGCTCTGTAGATAAAACTACTATTCTAAGGGAAGTGAATGCTGTTTCACTTGTTTTCTTCTAGACAACTCTTTGGTTCCTGTACTGGAAAGGAGCCGTTTGCTATAAAAACTGCTTTGTTCCTCAGAGTGTCTCACTTCATTCATTTCATTCGATCGTATTTATTGAGCGCTTGCTGTGTGCACAGCACTGTACTAAGCGCTTGGAAAGCACAATACGGCAATAAAAAAAGACAGGGCTTCCAGGAGCATAGACTCCCTCCTAGGCTCAGAAAGCACTCTGCTAGCCACTGTTCTTGAGCACTGCATTCATTTTTATCAAGTAGGCTTCTAAAATTCATTCATTCAATAGTATTTATTGAGCGCTTACTATGTGCAGAGCACTGTACTAAGCTCTTGGAATGTACAAATCGGTAACAGAGACAGTCCCTGCCCTTTGGTGGGCTTACAGTCTAATCGGGGGAGACGGACAGACAAGAACAATGGCAATAAATAGAATCAAGGGGAAGAACATCTCATTAAAACAATAGCAAATAAATAGAATCAGGGTGATGTACATCTCATTAACAAAATAAATAGAGTGATGAAGATATATACAGTTGAGCGGACGAGTACAGTGCCGAGGGGAGGGGACGGGAGAGGGGGAGGAGCAGAGGGAAAGGGGGGAGAAGAGGGTTTAGCTGCGGAGAGGTGAAGGGGGGGTAGAGGGAGCAGAGGGAAAAGGGGGGAGTTCAGTTTGGGAAGGCCTCTTGGAGGAGGTGAGCTTTAAGTAGGGTTTTGAAGAGGGGAAGAGAATGAGTTTGGCGGAGGTGAGGAGGGAGGGCGTTCCAGAACCGGGAGAGGATGTGGCCCAGGGGTCGTCGGCGGGATAGGCGAGAACGGGGGACGGTGAGGAGGTGGGCGGCAGAGGAGCGGAGCGTGCGGGGTGGGCAGTAGAAAGAGAGAAGGGAGGAGAGGTGGGAAGGTTTTATTGAGAGTTTGTCAGTCAGTTGTATTTATTGAGCGCTTACTGTGTGCAGGGCACTGTACTAAGCGTTTGGAAGAGTACAGTATAGCAATCTAACAGACATAGTCTCTGCCCACAGGGAGCTTACAGTCTAAAGTCTGCTGTGTACAGAACACTGTACTAAGCATTTGGGAAAGTACATTTCAACTGAGTTGGTAGTTGTGAACCTTGCCCATGAAGAGTTTATAGTCTACAGAGACGTGTGTGTGTGTCTCTAAGCAGCGTGGCATAGTGGATAGAGCATAGACCTGGGGGTCAGAAGGTCTTAGTTCTAATCCCGGCTCTGCCACTTATGTGCTGTGTGGCCTTGGGCAAGTCATTTCCCTTCCTCTGTGCCACAGTTACTTCATCTGTAAAATGGGAATTGAGACTATGAAACCCATGTGAGATAGGCTCTGTGTCCAACCCATCTGGCTTGTATCCATCCCAGTGTTCAGGATAGTGCTTGGCACATAGTAAGTGCTTAATAAAAAACACAGTTATTATTATTATCATTATTGTTAGATGCAGTGAAATTCAAGCCAGTATCCTGATAGCTTGTCAACATGTGAGCTCTCCTGATAATTCTTGTCTGCCCAACAGGCAGACCACCACCGCCAGTGGGTGCCCAAGGAGGTTTAATAAGGGAAGCAAGGGCCAACTCACTTGGATTGTCTTTCTATTACAGGGATAAATCTCAGATTCCCATGGGCCAGACTAGAGTGCATATCTGAATCGCCACGAAATGTAAGGCCCCGGGTGCCAGGACCCCTGGGTGAAGAAGTTAGGCCTGGGTGTCAAAGGTTTGGTTGGAGAAGTTGGGTACAGTCACCATGGGAGCTGTATGTGGGCCTGTGGAACATAGAACCGCTGTCCTGCTTGGCCCTTCCCAGTGTATCTGTCTCTTGTGAGTAGAAGCAGCATGGCTTAGTGGAAAGAGCCCGGCCCTGGGAGTCAGAAGTCGTGGGTTCTAATTCCGGCTCGGCCTTGTCAGCTGTGTGACTTTGGGCAAGTCACTTAACTTCTCTGTGCCTCAGTTACTCCATCTGTAAAAAGGGGATTAAGACCGTGAGCTCCACTTGGGACAACCTGATAAGCTTGCATCTACTAGCACTTAGAATAGTTCTTGGCAAATAGTAAGCGCTTAACAAATGCCATTATTATTGTTATTATTATTAAATGGATAGGTGATATGTATATGTCTATAATTCTATTTATAGCGATGCCTGTTTACTTGTTTTGATGTCTGTCTCCTCCCCGCTAGACTGTAAGCTTGCTGTGGGCAGGGATTACCTCTCTTTATGTGGTATTGTACTTTCCAAGTGCTTAGAACAGTGTTCTGCATACACTAAGCACTTAATAAGTATTGAATGAATGAATAGGTGAGTGAGCACCAGGGGCTGATGTGGAGGTCTAGGGAAGGCTGCTCCACACCACAAGGGAGCTTTGTGGGTCTCAGGGTGTAGCCAGAAATCCAGAAATGGGCATCCCCCTCATCCCCTAGTAACCAGAGATTGGAATGCCCCTCCTTTGGGCTATTCCTGGGGCAAGGCCTTATCGGACCCTCCGCACTGCATCCAGGAGTAACGGTGATGAAGCGCAGCATTCTTTTCTTTCCTCCAAAGGGAGGAAGGGTGTTTCTGTATTTAGCCCCAGTGTCCTATTTTCTTTCTTAGCAAACGTCTGGCGTCCGTATTACAGGAAGTTCGAGAAGACAGGAAAGCAACCCAGAGTTTGTAGCCCAGAATGACAGTAATATAAAATGACCGTCACAAGAAACCATAGATGCCTCCGTGGGGATTTTAATGATAACTTGGAGAAGCAACGAGGCCTAGCGGATAGAGCACGCCCAGGGAGTCAGAAGAAACTGTGTTCTAATCCCAACTCCACCACCTGTCTGTTGTGTGACCTTGGGCAAATCACTTAACTTCTCTGGGCCTCAGTTACCTCATCTGTAAAATGGCGATTAAGAATGTGAACTCAATGTGGGGGCAGGAACTGCGTCCAACCTGATTAACTTGTACCTACCCTAGTGCTTAGTACAGTGACTGGCACATAGTAAGTGCTTAACAAGTATCATAAAAATAATTCCCTCGGGAAACACATCTATGCTAATTCCTCTCAAATGCCTATTAGCAAAATTGTCATTTGAGGAATATTGCTGTAGTGAGAAATAAGAGACCTTGCTCCCAGCCCTCTGTCCTTTCTACTAGAACAGAAGCGTTTACTCGTGAGATCACTTTTCAGGAGGGACTAGGGTATTTGCTACTTGAAAGAATGGCAGGAAATTTCTAATATGATATTACGATGACTCTTTTCCCCATCAACATCAGAGAAAAGCAGGATTACGCGGTAAATCCAATCCTATTCAATACCAGGATAAGGGGCCTCCCATTGAGACTTCAGAATGATAGAGTCAAAACAAACAAAAGGAAACACTTCTTCACTCAACGGGTGGTAAGCATTTGGAATTCGTTCATCGGGCAGTTGTGCAGGCAGAAACTACTAGTAGGTGTAAGAGGGGTTCGAGTAAATTCATGGATGGGAAGTCGTAATTGGTTCCTAGAGAAAAATTCAGAGTTGAAAAGGGAGCAATTAGACATGTCAGGTGGCATATCCCCCAAATTAGGATGCACGTGAAGGGGGGCAGCCATCCCAGAGTTCCTTCAAGCTTCCTGTTGCCACTTTTGGAGACAAACTACTAGGAAACGTGGATCATTGCTCTGATGCGGTAGTATTCCAGGCTCTCAGTCTGGAGGATACAAAGAGGAACCTAGGAGCTAACATCAGAATATGCTTTCTCTCCACTGGGAAACTCTTCCAACTCAACAGGCTGGAAGTATTTGAAACAGTCTTCCCAAAGCTGTTGTAAACTGATGACCGTGAGCTCATTATGGGCAGGGAACGAGTCGGCAAATTCTGTTACCTTAAACTCTCCCAAGTTCTTAGTTCAGTGCTGTGCACGTACTTAATAAATACCATTGGTTGATTGATTGAGTGATTGACTGTGATTTGGAGAGTCGCACGCACAAGAAGCAGCGTGGCCTAGAAGAAGAGCCTGAGACTGCGAATCAGGGCACCTGGTCTCTAATTTTGCCTCCACCTCATGCCTGATGTATGATCTTGAGCAAGCCACTTAATTTTTCCATGCCTCAGTTTCCTCAGCTATAAAATGGTGATTCAGTACCTATTCTCCCTCTTACTTGGACTGTGAGCTCCTTATGGGGCAGGGACTGTGTCCAACCTCATTATCTTTTATCTTCCCTAGTGTTTAGTTCAGTGCTTGGCACATTGTAAGCACTTAAATACACTAATTCTTCTCATTATTATTATTATTACTATTATTATTTTCAGACTTGCATAGGATTATATGTTAATAATAATGATGTTGGTATTTAAGCGCTTACTATGTGCAGAGCACTGTTCTAAGCGCTGGGGGAGATACGGGGTCATCAGATTGTCCCACGTGAGACTCACAGTTAATCCCCATTTTACAGATGAGGTAACTGAGGCACAGAGAAGTTAAGTGACTTGCCCACAGTCACGCAGCTGACAAGTGGCAGAGCCGGAATTCAAACTCATGACCCCTGACTCCCAAGCCCGGGCTTTTTCCACTGAGCCACGCTGCTTCTCTATGTTCTATGTTTCTATGCTTCTCTATGTTCTCATGTTGCTTGCAGAATCAGCACAATACTAGGAACCTACAATAAGCCCGAAACTGAAGTTATGTACCAAACCGTTCTTGAAATCCGTACCCACAACCAAAGATTTTTATCAGCGAAACAGAACTTAATTCAGTTACCCGGGCAGCACACTCTCCACAGATAGACAAAGAACTAGAAATGCCCTCTAGACCGCAAGCTCACGTTGTGGGCAGGGAACTTTCCTTCCCACTCTGTTGTATTGTACTCTCCCAAGCGCTTAGTACAGTGCTCTTCACCCAGCAAACGCTCAGTAAATGCCATCAATTGGTGGATGGATGCAGCATGCCCTTTCGGCATAACAGTGGAATATCAAGTTGAAGACGTACAGAGTTGTGGAGATATCCAACCTCCTCTAGCACTGCGCGGTTTGGGCCGGCCACGGAAGGCACATTCATTCAGTCGTATTTATTAAACGCTTACTGCGTGCTGTATTAAGCACTTGAAAAAGCACATTCAGCTTCTTGAACGATTTCTTCAGAGTCGTGTGTGAATCGTGTGCGAATGATTCTAAGAACACTAAACAGCTTCTGGCTGCAGTAACGAAGTGGTGCCCATACAAATGGGGGACAGAAGAAATACTTTAATAGTCCAATCTCCGACAGTGAAATTTAGCAGTGGGAGACAACCAGAGGATTACTGTCTTTGAGCAGAGGTTTGGCAAAGTTGGGAAGCAAAGTTGGCAAAGATGGCTCCATTATGGTATTTATGAAGTATTTATTATGTGCTAAGTACTGTCCTTTGTTTAATAATGGTATTTGTTAAAGCCTTTAAGATGTGCCAGGCACTGTTCTAAGTAGTGGGGAAGATAGAAGATCCTCCAGGTTGGACGCAGTCCCCATCCCACACAGGGCTCATGGTCTTGATCTCCATTTTGCAGATGAGGTGACTGAAGCCCAGAGAAATTCAGAGACCTGCCCGAGGTCACACGGCACAAAAGTAGTGGAGCCGGGATTAGAACCCAAGTCCTCCGAGTCCCAGGCCCGTGCTCTTTCCACCAGGCCGTGCTGCTTCTCAAAGGCTGAGGTAGATACAGTTAAAACAGTTAAGGCCCAGTTTGCCTCAGAGTTGAATTTAAAGCAGCAGCAAGAGTTGCAAGTGGCACATTCATCAGTGGGGCAATGGACAGTCTTTACATACCTGAAGTGCGAGATGAATTATTGTGGTGACATGTAGATCTTTCCAGCCAGGATTTCATCTTCAATAGCATCAGCTTTGAATACAAATGCCATCTCTGGATAAGTATAAATTGGGAGGTGGACACCCACAACCTTTTTTTTTTTGGCTTTTTTTAAAGCAAGTTTACCTAAAGGGAGACCCTCATTTTTGAGGGTGCTCAGGGGAGGAATCCTAAAGGTTCTTTCTTTAGAGAGAAGCAGCATGGCTTCGTGAATAGAACACAGTTGTGGGAGTCAGAAGGACCTGGCTTCTAATCCTGGCTCCGCCATCTGTGTGCTGTTTGACCTTGGGCAAGTCACTTCACTTCTCTGTGCCTCAGTTACCTCATCTGTAAAATAGGGGTTAAGGGTGTGAGCCCAGTGTGGAACAGGGACTGTATCCAACCTGATTAACTTGTACCTACCCTAGGATTTAGAATAGTGCTTGGCACATAGTAAGTGCTTAACAAGTACTATAATTATTATTATTTCTTTTTTTATAAAAGACAGGGATAGAAGCATTAGCCAAGAATCCACCCCATTCCCATCCCTGGAGTTTATTTTCTCCCTGATAATTCTCTCAGGCTTTCACCTAAAAAGCACATATTTGGTCCCTCTAGACTTTAAGCTCATTGTAGACAGGGAATGTGTCTGCTAATTTTGTTGTATAGTTCTCTCCCAAGCACTTAATATAGTGCTCTGCATGTAGTAAGTGTTCAGTAAATACCATTGATTGATTGAATAAATATGCTTGATTGGTGGCTCTCTACTGTTTAAAATGAAGTGAATTCATTTTGAATAAACTAATTCCTACTCTACAATTCTGATCCACCAGCAGCAGTATTTATTGAGCACCTTCTAGGTGCAGAATGCTATACATAGTACAGTGCCTGGCACACAGCGCTTAGCAAATACCATAATAATTTTTATTATTACTGAGAGCTTGGGGAAATAGAACAGAAGTAAAGCACTTAGACTTGGCCTGAAGGAGCATATACATGATTAGACTGTAAGCCCGTCAAAGGGCAGGGACTGTCTCTTTTGTTCCCAATTTGTACATTCCAAGCGCTTAGTACAGTGCTCTGCACATAGTAAGCGCTCAATAAATACTATTGAATGAATTTTAATTTCTTTTAATTAAGCTCATCGTCACACTACGCACAGATCATTGTATGAGACTCTTGGGGAACGTTCAAAATAAATAAAAGATCAGGTCCTTGCCCTTATCAACCGATCATCAGTCGAGGGTATTTATTGAGCGCTTACTGTGTGCAGAGCACTGTACTGAGTGCTTGAGAGAGTGCAGTTGAGCAGAGTTGTTAGACTTGTTCCATGCCCACGAGGAGCTTAATCAGCTGACAGTCAAATGGAGGGAGACAGCAGAAACCAATCCATTGTGGGCAGGGAGTGTGTCTGCTTATTGTTGTGTTGAACTCCCCCAAGCACTTAGTATAGTGCTGGGTACACAGTAAGCACTCAGTAAAGGCAATTGAATCAAAAATGAATCCACAATTATCGAAGTGAGAGAATAGATGTAAATAGTGGGTACAGGTGACCTCTCCCCTAGGGAACGATGGTTGAGCCTTAGCTGTGCAAATCTGGAGACTGAGAACCTATTGGGAGAAACCGATTCTAGGGCCAGTGGTTTCCCAGCCAGTCATGCCCCACCTTGGGGCTCGTGATGCAGTGAGCAAATACGTAGGCAGGTGTGTGGCATCTTGGGCAAGTCACGCGACGTCCACGTGAAGATTTTTTAGGGGCGGAACCCATTTACGGCCCAAGTGACCCCTGCAGAGCCGCGGCCGTACCGTGGCACTGGGCACCCAAGGTGGTAGGCCACCGGGCACAGACTCTAACAGCTTTTGTTAGCCACCTCTTTTTTAGCATACCTGCCGGGCCTCTCTGCCTTGTGGAATACCTTTAGGTGATTCTTTGGAGAAGCACCGTGGCCTAGTGGATAGAGCACCGGCCTGGAAGTCAGAAGTACCTGGGTTCTAACCCCGGCTTTGCCACTTGTCTGCTGCATGACCTTGGGCAAAGCACTTCACTTCTTTGACCCTCAGTTTCTTCATCTTTAAAATGGGATTTAAGATTGTGAGCCCCATGTGGGACAGGGACTATGTCCCACCTGACAGGCTTGTATCTACCCCAGCGCTTAGAACAGTGCCTGGCACTTAGTAAGCACTTAACAATTACCATGAAAAACAGTCTTTACCCATGAGAACAGAACCTGCCAATCAACCAGTGTTTTTTAGTGAATGCTTATTTGGGTGCAGAACATTGAACAGTAGTGCTCTGCAAACGACGGAGAGTTCTGTGCAACAGAATTGGTAGGCGTGATCCCTGGCCACAAGAAGCTTACAGTTTAGCAGACCTAGGTCTTAGAACCCAATTCTGGTAGCCAGAAAGGTGGTCTTTCTCTTGGACCGGTAGCAGGGATTCTGGAACTTATAAATCCACAAATGTTGAGGAGGCGTGACCACAAAAGATGGGGGGTAAGATAGCATGGTACTTGAGCAGGAATCATATTTTAATTTATCCAGCACTTTTCTTTTGCAGAACTCCCAATGTTTTTGTCATTTATATTCTCTTTGGAACTTCATAATAGTAATAATGGCAATAATTGTGGTATTTTCTACATGCTTACTACATGCCAGGCACTGTACTAAGCCCTGGGATCGATACAAGATAATTGGGTCAGACACAGTCCCTGTCCCACATAGGGCTCTCACAGTCTTAATCCCCATTTTAAAGATGATGTAAATGAGGCCCAGCGAAGTGAGGTGACTTGCTCAAGGTCACCCAGCAGACAAGCGGTGGAGCTGGGATTAGAACCCAGGTCCTCTGACTCCAAAATTTGCCCAGAGCTTTTCTTCGGCAGAACTCCCACTGTTTTTGTCACTTGTATTCTCTTTGAAACTTCACCATATAGAGCAGGAATAGTACTCAAATTTGTCCAGCAGTTTTCTTCGCAACTCCAAGAGGTTTTTTTTCACTTATGTTCTTTTTGGAACTTCATCATATCCCAGTGAGACAGGGCTAGCCTGGGGCAGGGTTTAATTTTCCTCATTTTACAGACGGGAAAACCAGGATGCAGAGAGGTATTGAAGCCCTTTTCCAGGGTCTTCTGTATATCATTGGCAGATCTGTAGTGAGTACAAGGGTCTCCTTTCATTCATTCATTCAATTGTATTTATTGAGCGCTTACTGTGTGGTGTGCTTGGGAGAGTACGAACAACAACAAAGAGACACATTCCCTGCCCACAATGAGCTCACAGTCTAGAGGGGGAGGCAGACATTAATATACAATAATAATAAAAATAATGTTATTTATTAAGCACTTTATACCAGGCACTGTACTAATCCCGGGGGTGGATACAAGCAAACTGAGTTGGACCCAGTCCCCGTCCCATGTGGGGCTCACATTCTCAATCCCCATTTTATAGATGAGGTAGCTGAGGCCCAGAGAAATGAAGGGACATATGTGGTGTGGGGTTGGGAGGGAAGTTGAGCACTTGCCATGGATCCCTTGGATGGACAGACCCCCTCTCAACCGGTGGCTGACTTCAGTCAAATGTCTTTGGCTTAAAAGGAGAAGTTATCCAAAGGGGCAGGTGGGCAGCCAGTTACATGTTTTTGGAGATTCATTTACTGCTTAACGGTGCAGGTGTCTGGCATAAAGAGGAGCAGCTGTTTAAATGTAACAGTAATTCCATGCAACAGTAAATCTATCTACCGTAAATCTTCTGTGGTTTTAATTGAGGTTTTGCAGTTGATCACTGCTTATTTACAGGTATGAGCTGATACTTTGACTTCTGAGGCAGGTGGGTCAGCATGAGTGTTCACTGTGAATATTTGGCTGGGAACTTTTAAAGTCGTAAGCGATGTGGCCCAGTGGAGAGAGCCCCGGGAGTCAGAAGGACCTGGGTTCTAATCCAGACTCTGCCACTTGTCTGTGATGTGACCTTGGGCAAGTTACTTCACTGAGCCTCAATTTCCTCATCTGCAAAATGGAGATTCAATTCCTGTTCTCCCTCGTACTTAGAATGTAATCCCTATGTGGAACCTCATCATCTTGTGCCTGCCCCATCCCAAGCCTGACACTTAGTAAATACTTAACAAATACCTAACCTAAGTTAAATAAAGTGTTTTGAGAAGCAGTGTGTTCTAGTGGAAAGAACACAGATCTAGGAATCAGAGGACCTGGGTTCTAATCCTGGCTCTGCACCTTGTCAGCTGTGTGACCTTGGGAAAGTCACAACTTCTCTATGCCTCAGTTATCTCATCTGTAAAACAGGGATATTGGGAAGGTCTTGTGGGACAGGGACTGTATCCAACGTGATTATCTTGTATCTACCTCAGAGCTTAGTACAGTGCTTAGCACATAGTAAGCGCTATGAGAAGCAGAGAGGCATAGTAGAGCCTGGGCCTGGTAGTCAGGAGGTCATGTGTTCTAATCCAGGATTTACCACTTGCCTGCTGTGTGACTGTGGGCAAGTCACTTCACTTCTCTGGGCCTCAGTTACCTCATCTGTAAAATGGGGATTGAGAATGTGAGCCCCACGTGGGACAGGGACTGTGTCCAACCTGATTTGCTTGTATCCACCCCAGCACTTAGTGCAGTGCATGGCACATAGTAAGCACTTAGCAAACACCATTATTATTAGCATTGCTTAACAAATACCATTATAAAAAAAGCCTCAGCTCGTGCTAGCCTTCCCCTGCCTGTTGTTACTGCGGAGCAGAAGGAATGGGGGCCAAGGTACCCACTGTCCTAGTCAGTTTGGAAGTGCCAAGTGCCTCAACTGTATATATTTTTCGTTACCCTATTTATTTTGTTAATGAATTGTACATCGCCTTGATTCTATTTAGTTGCCATTGTTTTTACGAGATGTTCTTCCCCTCGACTCTATTTATTGCCATCGTTCTTGTCTGTCCGTCTCCCCCGATTAGACTGTAAGCCCGTCAAACGGCAGGGACCGTCTCTATCTGTTGCCGACTTGTTCATCCCAAGCGCTTAGTACAGTGCTCTGCACATAGTAAGCGCTCAATAAATACTATTGAATGAATGAATATAAAGCATTGATCAATCTTTGGTTTTTATTGAGTGCTTTCTGTGTGCAGAGCACTTGGGAGAGTACAGTACAGCAGAGTCGGTATACATGCTCCTTGCCCACAGTGAGTTTACAGTCTAGAGGGAGACACCTGGGTTCAATTCCAGTTCCCCCGTAAGCTCTAGAGGTAACTCTAGGCTGTGCAGCACCAACTTGTGCCTGTGAACAAGGATGATAATAAAATGATGGTATTTGTTAAGCATTGTAAGTGCTTAGTAAAACAGGTGCTGTACTAAGGGACATAGTCCCTATCCCTCACAGGGCCTCACAGTCTCAATCCCCATTTTACAAATGAGGTAACTGAGGCCCAGAGAAGTGAAGTGACTTGCCCAGAGAAGTGAAGTGACTTGCCCAAGGTCACACAGACAAGGGGCAGAGTCAGGATTAGAACCCATGACCTTCTGACGCCCAGGCCCGTGCTCTAGCCACTAAGCCATGCCACTTCTCACAAGATCATTTTCCTATGGAGGAGATCTTTCACCATATTTCATTGTCTCATGAATAGCTAGTAGAGCTGTTGCTATACCCTGACCTAAGAATCTCTCTAGACTGTACGCTTCTTGTGGGCAGGGTCTGTATCTACCAACTCTGTGTACTGTAGTCTCCCAGCCACTGAATTTAGTGCTCTGCACACAGAAAGCACTCAATAAACGTAATTGATAGGTAGAATGTCTTTGAAAATTATCTTCCCTTCCCCTGTCAATAGCGACAGGTCTCGTTCAGGGTCCTGGAACACAAGGACTGGTGCTGTGGCGATGTTCATTCATTCAATAGTATTTGTTGAACGCTTACTATGTGCAGAGCACTGTACTAAAAGCTTGGAATGTACAAATCGGTAACAGATAGAGACAGTCCCTGCCCTTTGACGGGCTTACAGTCTAATCGGGGGAGACGGTAGGATTTGTTAAGTGGCAACCACTGTACTAAGTGCTGGGGTAGATACGAGATAATCAGGTTGGACACAGAGGCTGTTTCTTACTAGGTTCACAGCCTAAGTAAAAGGGAGAAGAGGTATTTAATCCCCATTTACAGATGATGAAACTGAGGCACAGAGAAATTAAAAGTCACACAGCAGGCAGATGGCCTAACTGGGATTAGAATCCAGGTCCCCTGAGTTCTAAATCCTTGCTCTTTCCTTTGGGAAGACAGGACACGAAGACTGTCCGTGGCATTGCACTCTTTGGAGGCTGATGTTAGCTTGAAAATATAGTTGACTTGTTGAGCATTTAATGAGAAAAAAAGTTTCCCAAATTGTTCTGATCTGGAAATGGGTTTCCAGAAAGAAAAGAACCTCATCTCAAAGATACGTTCATTCAATCGTATTTGTAAGGGGTTGGTCTGACTGTGAGTTTGCAGGATTTGGCGGAGAGGATATTTTTATGCTGTTGTTCAGCACTTACTAAGTGCCAGGCACTGTACTAAATCCAGGGGTAGATACAAGATGATTGGGTTGCTCACAGTCCCTGTCCCACTTAGGGCTCACAGTCTTCACCCCCATTTTACAGATGAGGTAACTGAGACTTGCCCTGGTATCCACTGTCTTGTGTAGGGCTTGTGATCCTTTAGCTGCAGAATTTTTCTTCCAGTTTTTACCACCACATCTAACAAATAGTCATAGATCCTATGGAAAATATTAAACAGTTTATCAAGAACTGGACAAATAGTAATTGTTGTTTACATTGTTAATTGAACTTTTCAAAAATATTTTCTTCAGGTTGGAATAACGTCCACCGATGAAGAATTGAAAGGGTTTATAGACCAGAACCTGAGTCCAACAAAAGGTAAGGGAGTCGAGTAATCTGCTGGATCTTGGAAAAAAGCCAGACCCTTTGGAAGGCCACAGTTCCCTAAATTTTATCTTTGCTATCCCGAGTTGCCAAGTCAGATCCAGTGCGGATTATTATCCCTCCAGGAAGTAAAGACTGAGTACCTGCGTGATTGTTTTTTCAGAGGAGGGGCTATTCAAAGCTATTCATTCTATGGGACTGAAACTGTGTCCAGCCTGATTTGGTTGTATCTACCCCAACTCTTAGTACAGTGCCTGGCACGTAATAAGCGTTTAGCAAATACCACAATTATAATTTTTTGTTGTTATCAGCATTCTTTTTTTAATGGTGCTTGTTAAGCAGTTACTATATGTCAGGCACCCCTAAGCTCTGGGGTGGTTACAAATTATTCAAGTCGGAGACAGTCCGTGTCCCACATGGGGGTTACAGTCTTAATCCCCATTTTACAGATGAGGTAACTGAGGCTTAGAGAAGTGAAGTGATTTGCCCAAGTTCACACAGCAGACTAGTGGCATAGCTGGGATTTAGGACCCATATCCTTTTATTTCGTAGGTGGGTGCTCTATCCACTAGGCCATGCTGCTTCTTCTTCATATGGTTCTTGTAAGTTTGGCTCCGGCAGACCTAGGAAGGGAGGAGAGGATCATGAAGGTGGGACTGAAAATGGTATTCTTTTCCAATATTTGCCAGTTGTCCTTTATTGTCCACTTTCTCTGACTTTACAGGGTAGCCGCTTTCATTATTAGCACGTGTGGGTTAGGAGCTGGTGGTCCTATTACTTTAGCTGTAAGGAGACTTCCTCTTTCTTTGTTATGTCACTTTATTTACTCTAGACCTTTGTGATAACTGAGGATTTTCACCACATACATTTCAAATATTTGAAAAACCTAGTTGACTATTGAAGTAAGTACTCTGTTTTATAGTGAGAATTGCATCTCACACGATGTCGTCTCAGCCTTGGCATCTGAGACCACTGAAAGAAAAGCATGTTTGAATTCCCCTTTCTAGGGCTTTGAACCCCCTTATGTGGGGGAGAGACTTCAAGGGATGAGTTATGCAAGGATACCCAAACCCCATCTTCAGCCTCATTGGAATAATTGTCAAGGCATCAGTGTTGGAGGGTGCCCTGACATGTTGTGTTCAGCATAATGGTGAACTCTTTCAAGTGGAAATATTGTTTTGGTGTTAGGGATGGTGTTTACTACGCTCTTATGGCCGATCACCTTGATGAGCCCTGGGCTAGATTCAAGATAATCAATCCCTGTCCCACACGGGAGTCACAGTCTAAGAAAGAGGGAGAACAGCTCTTTTATTTCCATTTTACAGATGAGGAAACTGAGGCACGGGGATTAAATGACTTGCCCAAGGTCACACGGCAGGCAAGTGGCAGGGCCAGTTCCAGAACCTGGGTCACCTGACAACCAATCCCATGCTTTTTCCATTAGGGCACACTGCCCTAAATGGACTTCTTTCACATACCAAACGAATTTCTGAGTACCTACTGACTCCTGCAGGGTCTTTCGATAGTACTGATGAGCATCTGTTCTTTGTAGTACTCTGCAGTAGTAGTTAAAGTGGTTACAAGATGTGGAACTTACCCTTGAAGTGACTGTAGGCATCATGGCCAAGCGGAAAGTGTACGTGCTTGGGAGTCCCGACTATGCCACTTGACCTGACCTTAGACGAGTCACTTGACTTTTCTGGGCCTCAGTTCCCTCATCTGCATAATGAGAATTCACTGCCTGGTCACCCTGCTACTTAGACTGTGAGCCCCATGGGGGACCTGATTATCTTGTATCTACCCCACAACTTATTACGGTATCTAGCACATAGTAAGCACTTAACTATTATTATTATTATTTACTGGGCCCTCTTTCTGCTGACACCACAGACCTAGGGTGTAATAGCTACTACGCAAATTTGGGTGCCCAGAGATGTTCCCAAGATCAGTAGGCTACTGCACAGTATGCAGTGTGTGAGCTCCTTGTGGGCAGAGAATTGTGTCTACCAACCCTGTTGTGTTATACTTTCTCAAATGCTTAGTACACTGCTCTGCACACAGTAAGCGCTCATTAAATCCCATTGATTGATTGGTTGATTGAGGTCGGTTGAGTCTGAGTTGAAAGTTACCTGTCACCCTCGAAGTGAACAGTAACTGTGTGGTAGGTCCAGAACTGTGTGCTGCCAGAATTGAGAATATAGCAAGGGATCTGGAAACTGGTGTCAGATATGTTGCCGAGCCAGTGGGAAACTCTTCCAACGCAGAAAGCAGCGTTTAGCATCACCAAAGGTCTTTAAGAAAGTGTCTTTGAGCTGCATGTAGGTGTCCTATTGTGCCTTAGGGTCACACATACAGGATGATAATAATGATTGGGGGATTTGTTAAGTGCTCACTATAATGTTGGTATTTGTTAAGCGCTTACTAGGTGCAGAGCACTGTTCTAAGCGCTAGGGTAAACACAGGGGAATCAGGTTGTCCCACGTGGGGCTCACAGTCTTAATCCCCATTTTACAGATGAATGTGCTATGTACTGTTCTAAGCACTGGGGTAGAGAGAGAGGTCCCACATGGAGCTCACAGTCTAAGGAGGAGAGGGAGCAGGTATTGAATCCCCATTTGACAAGAGGATGGGCCCAAGGCCCAGAGAAGCGAAGTGACTTGCCGAAGATCACACAGCCTGTACGTGGCAGACGGGCTGGTGCTTAGGAACTGCCTCGGCAAATCAGCACGATGCTGAGGGTGGACAGCAGACATGACGCTGTCGGCCGACAGCAGACGTGAAAATGATCAAAGTCATGACCCTGCTGCATCAAGAAGACGCTTCATAAACCCGCAGGTTTTCTTTGACAGCACACGCGGCTGACTTCTGCTCCCTTAACTCTCCTCTACCAAACGAACCCAAGAAACGCCAGGACTGGCTCCAACCTGTGGTCCGTTCAGCCCAGTCTGTCTCCAGCAGCGGTGCCGGGATGCTTGGAGGACTGTGACTCCCCAGGTTTCTCTCTAGTACTCTCTAGTAGTATGAACAGCTTGTCCACATCAATCCATCAGTCATATTTATTGAGCGCTTACTGTGTGCAGAGTACTGTACTAAGCACTTGGGAAAGTACAATATAACAGACACGTTCCCTGCCCCTCAACCAGTTTACAGTGTAGAGGGGGAGACAGACATTATTATAAATAAATTATGGATATGTACATAAGTGCCGTACAGGAAAGCAGCATGGTGTTGTGGAAAGAGCATGGGCCTGAGAGTCGGAAGGTCATGAGTTCTAATTCTGTTTTGGTTTGTTGTCCGTCCCTCCCTTTTAGACCGAGAGCCCGTTGTTGTGCAGGGATTGTCTCTATCTGTTGCCCAATTGTACATTCCAAGTGCTTAGTACAGTGCTGTGCACACAGTAAGCGCTCAATAAATACAATGGAATGAATGGATGAATGAATGAATAGTGAATAATTCTGGCTCTGACACTTGTCTGCTTTGTGATCTTGAGCAAGTCACTTCACTTTACCTCATCTGTGAAAAGGGGATTGTGACTGGGATGTAAAATGGGGATTGGGACAGAGGGACTATGTCCAACCTGATTTGCTTGTATCCACCCCAGCGCTTAGTACAATGCCTGGCACATAGGACTTAACAAATACCATAATTATTAAGTATTATTGTTGCTGTGAGTATGGGAGGGGGAGTGAACAAAGGGAGCAAATCAGGATGTCGCATCTCTCTCCAAACCTCTCTTGAACCTAGGTTTTGATTTGACTGATTACTTTGACTGTCGTTGTCAAGCCGCTCAAGAGCTTTCCCCGTGTGACACTGTATCACGAGGTCTCGTTATGACAACCCCCCCGGCCCCCAATATTAGTGTTCGTTCAGAGGGCCTCTAAGTTTAGGTTTCAGTTGAAGAGCCGATTTTCCTGTTGGCAGGGATTTCACAACATCTTGCCGATAAGCACGCCTACCAAGTTTCCTCAGCACAAAGGAGGGCTAGGACTGCATCTCTAGTTTCCTTGCTTCCAAGGGAGGGTCTGAGTTTCTTGTGCATTAACACAGGTTTCCGTCTTACCCCCGCCCAGCTCACCCGCTCAACCCGGCAAAACCACCTCTGATATATTTGCTGCAAAGAGGGCCTCTGGGTGGGCCCAGAAACCCCCTCTGTCCTCAGCTCTTCGCTTCTGTTCCATTTGACTCCGAGAGGGTGACTCGTGTTTCAGAATAGTATTACCTGACGGCTGCCCTTCTGCATTTTTCATGGGTACTGCTTGGCAAGACCATGGCAGAGCTAGTTTGATCCCAGCACCGTAGTTCCTCCGTCTGCCAACTGCCAGTCAGTTTTCCTCCAGGAGAACTGGAAAGGAGCCACATGCTTTCACCCAGCCCAGGTGCCTGGCTTTTCCCTTCTAACGCTCCCGGTGGGCTAAACCCGTTTTCGTTGGAAAAGTAGGCCCATCTTCAACCCTGAATTCATGGGGCAGCCATGAATGGCTTCGTGTCTCCTTACTAGACTAGATACTGTTCTTCCTGGACATCTTCCCCCATCCTCCCCTGCAGACAGGTAACACATGTGAGCCCCAGTGTTTTTGTGCTGGTGTTTAGCCGAATCTTCTGAGTGTTAGTCCCGATGAATTGCCTTTAATGCTGGAGAGTTTGGATTTCCAGAGACCTCCATTGCCATCTGTGAAACTTCCAGCCAGAGGCCTCTACAGTATGTTTTCAGGTTCAGCAGAAGAATTGCATAACTTTGCCATGACTTTCATCTCCTCTTTCACTTTTTCTGCGGGTTAATTATAAATGGCTTTAATTTGCAGGTTCTTTGATTTTTATCTAAAGCTCACTTCAGTCATGAGCTTTTTCTTCCAGCATTCCCTTAGTTGCATTTTCCTCCTTAGTAATTTGATAGAAACATTCGATGCTAATTTGTTCAGAGTCCAAACTTGAGCTGTGATTCCTTTACTTGATGATGATGATGGTGATGGTATTTGTTAAACGCTTACTATGTGTTGAGCATTGTTCGAAGTACTAGGTAGATACAAGCTGATCCCTGTCCCACGTGGGGCTCACAGTCTTAAACCCCATTTTGTAGATGAGGTAACCAAGGCCCAGAGAAGTGAAGCGACTTGCCCAAGGTCACACAGCAGACAAGTGGCGGAATCGGAATTAGACTCCGGATCCTTCCGATTCCCAGGCCCGTGCTCTATCCACTAGGCCGTTCTGCTTCCTTTTACTTGAGTTGCTTACTCTGCTTTCATTACTTGAGTTGAAACAGATCCCCTGTCCCAGTTGGATTCACAATCTAGAGAGGAGGGATAACAGGAATTGAATCCCCATTTTACAGGTAAGGAAACAGGCACAGAGAAGTTAAGCAACTTGCCCGAGGTCACACAGTCTTGAAATAGATTGGCCATAGTGCCATCATAATAATAATAATTATGGTACTTGTTAAGCGCTTACTATGTGCTAAGTTCTAACTGTTCTAAGTGCTGAGGTAGATACAGGCTAATCAGGTTGGACACAGTCCCTGTCCCATGTGGGGCTCACGATCTTCATCCCCATTTTACAGATGAGGGAACTAAGTCCACGAGAAGTTAAGTGATTTGCCCAAGGTCGCACAGCAGACAAGTGGCGGAGCCAGGATCAGAACCCATGACTTTCTGACTCCCAGGCTCGGGTTCTATCCACGAGGCCATGCTGCTTCTCACCCAGGCCTGGCCTCACCAACATGGGTGTGGCCCGAAGTCAGGGGGAGTTCAGAGAGCGGGGGCTCTTCCTGGGATCGGGGGGAGCGCCAGAATGACTGGATTTGCCTCACGTCTCGGGAAGCGGGGCTTTGACAGCACCGTCCCAGTCACTTTGAGACGCTGCAGTCGGCTCCTGCCTGTGCCGCCGGTGATGTCCTTCGGTGTCAGATAGCCCTGTGAAAATGGAGCTCTCTATAACCCCACCCCCTTGGGCCTTAATGGCATGGATTCTCAACTTCGAGGGGGCCGTTTGGAATTTGAACAGCTACATTAGTTCAAAATTCAACAAGGGATCTTGTGGGCCAGCTGGAAGATTAAAATTCAATGTTGAATTCCAATTGGTCTCTGATTCTTGTTTGCTTGGCACTAAGGAAAGAAAACCCTTTAGGCCATTTGGAGTATTTCCTGTGGGGGCCCCCAAGCGGGTCGTGGCTAGGTGAGGAAACCACGGCCTAGAGAGGTGAAGCGACTTGCCCAGGGTCACATGGCAGGCAGGTGGCAGAGCCGGGATCAGAACCTAGGTCCTCTGACTCCCACCCACACTCTTTCCACTAGGCATCACTCCTATCCCAACTCTGCCACTTGTCAGCTGTGTGACCGTGGGCAAGTCACTTCACTTCTCTGTCCCTCAGTTACCTCATCTGTAAAATGAGGATTAAGCCTGTGAGCCTCACGTGGGACAACCTGATTACCCTGTATCTACCCCAGCGCTTAGAACAGTGCTGTGCACATAGTAAGCGCTTAATAAATACCAACATTATTCTCAGAAGGAGTCACTAGGTCTGAACCTCCTTTATCCACCCCCAACTATACCCTTCTTCCCATTATTTTGCTCCACCCCAGCCAGGGTTGTAATGCTTGGGTAGCAGGCAAGGAAACGGAACAGGTTGTTCTTAACCAGGCCACCCGGATTGCGGCCTGCCAACCCAGAACAGAGCCGGGAGCGGATGCGGCCGGATCCCCGGCCCTGCGGCCTTATCTGCTAACCGTCTTGGTGCTAGACCAGGCTGGTTTCCAAGAGTGCCGTCCTGCCTGGTAGATAGGACTGTGGACCAGAGCCAGGGGCTTCCTGGGCTCCTTCCCTGAGGCCAACATTGAATGCGCTGGAGACAACCGCACCCGTCCCCTCGGCTCACACTGTTTCACTCGGGGCTGCCTGGCAGCCATTCATTTAATCGTATTCATTCATTCGATAGTATTTCTTGAGCCCTTACTGTGTGCAGAGCACTGTACTAAGTGCTTGGGAGAGTACAGTACATGGCATAGTGGATAGTGCACAGGCCTAGGAGTCAGAAGGCAATGGGTTCCAATCCCAGCTCCGCCACTTGTCTGCTCTGTTACCCTGGGCAAGTCACTTGGGGATTAAGACTGTGAGCCCCACGCGGGACAACCTGATACCTTGTAATAATAATGTTGGTATTTGTTAAGCGCTTACTATGTGCAGAGAACCGTTCTAAGCGCTGGGGGAGATACAGGGTAATCAGGTCGTCCCACGTAAGGCTCACAGTTAATCCCCATTTTACAGATGAGGGAACTGAGGCACAGAGAAGTTAAGTGACTTGCCCACGGTCACACAGCTGACAAGTGGCAGAGCCGGGAGTCGAACCCATGACCTCTGACTCCGAAGCCCAGGCTCTTTCCACTGAGCCACGCTGCTTCCCCTCAGCGCTTAGAACAGTGCTCGGCACATAGTGAACGCTTAACAAATGCCATCATTATTATTACTATTACTTAACTTCTCTGTGCCTCAGTTACCCATCTGTAAAATGTGATTAAGACTGGTGAGCCCTATGTGGGAGAGGGACTGCGTCCAACCCAATTTGCTTGTATCCACTCCAGCACTTAATACAATGCCTGGCACATAGTAAGTCTTTAACAAATACTATTATTATCCCTCTAGACTGTGAGCCTGTTGTGGGCAGGGATTGTCTCTCTTTATTGCTGTATTGTATTTCCCGAGCACTTAGTACAGTGCTCTGCACACAGTAAGTGCTCAATAAATATGATTAAATGAATAATTAGAAGATATATTCCCTGCCCCGGCCAGTCCAGTGGCCTGGCTCGAGAGCCCATGGGAATTGGCCTGACACCCTTAGTCGGGAGGCCCAGTCATGTCTGGTTCAGCCCAGATTCAAAGCTGGGCTAGATTAGACCTGGACAGGCCTCCGGTCTGTAGCCCAAGCTGGTGCAGGTCAGCTGGTTAGAGTTGGAAAACACTGGGACACTTGACTCTGGCATGATAATGAGCAGAAAAATAGCCTCTACGTGAGAAAGGGGAAGAACCGAAATGGGGGGGTTTGGGGGGGTGGTTGGCAAATCATTCAGTCGTATTTATTAAGCCCTTACTGTGTGCAGAGCACTATACTAAGTGCTTGTGCTTGGGAAAGAACAATACAACAATAAACAGTGACAATCCCTGCCCACGACGATTTCACAGTCTAGAGGAGGGGGAGAAAGACATCAACGCAAATAAAGAAAATTACAGATCTTTACCGAAGTGCTGTGGGGCTGGGACGGGGGTGTCGAGGGAGTTAAGGGAGCAAGTCAGGGCGACGCAGAAGGGAAATCCTCATCATCCAGCGATTTTGTGCCTAAGATTCAAGAGTTGGTTATTCCAGAGCTCCTGTTTGAAAACGAAGCCACCGTAGGGGCTGCGCTCAGCTTTCATTCGTTCAGTCATTCATTCAGTGGTATTTATTGAACACTTACTGTGTGCCAAGCGCTGTTCTAAGCACTGGAGAGAGTACAACAAAACAATAAAAATAAACATTCCCTGCCCACAAGGAGCTTAGAGCCTAGAGGGAGAGACAGGCATTAATAGAAATAAACTGAATGCACAGGACGGATTAGTCAATCAATCAGTGGCTTATTATTAAACGCTTACTGTGGGCAAAGCACTGTACTAAGCACTTAGGAGAGTACGCTACAACAGAGTTGGTAAACACATTCCCACCCCTCAAAGAGCTTTACAGTGGGAAGAGGTGAGCGGGCCTGAACTTGAAACCTTGGTGAGCATTTAATTCAGGTTGCACCTGGATTTGGGGGTCAAATTCCCAGGACTGTTCATGAAATTAGGCCCTTTTTCTAATCCAGCAAGACTCTTCGAGAGAGTGTGCTGGAGCTGGGACCGCTCCGACATGCTGGCTACCTTTGGATCCCTCATATTTCCTTGGGAAATTTAGGGAAGTGTCACCTAGGTTCAGCAGAGAGCCCCACGTATTGATGAGGGGAGAGGCCCAGTAGCTTCTAGAACAGAGAAACAGTTTTTTTCAGGCCCCTTCTCGGAGAGAAAGCTCTTTTCCCTGGGCTGTCATTCACTCTTTTGGTGACATCAGTGGGAGCCCCACCCTGAGTTTCACTTGTCATGCAGAAGTTACTTGAGTAATTTCTTTCTAGTTCTGGAGTCCAAGAACATCCCCTCCTAGTAAATAATCAGTTTTGGTAGTTCAAAATAAAAGCAGTGTAAAACATGTCTACCAACTCTATTGAATGCTCTCCCAAGTGCTTAATACAGTGTTGTAGACATGGTAAGAGCTCAATAAATGCCACTAGTAGCCTCTGCAGCAGTTTCTGCAGAGGAATCCTAATGGTGACCAATGGTGGAACATGCGAGCTCATTTTTCACTGAATTCTCTTAAAAAAAAGTCTTATTCAACAGGGAAGTTCTTTTGTCGGCACTCTAGCCCCAAAATAAACCTTAGCACTATCATATAGAAATTGATTGTGGTACTCGGCTCTGACAGTGGAGATCTGTCCTGAGACTATGCCAGGGTTTGGGGAGAGCAGCGTTTTCCCAGAGTAGGACCAAAGTTAGTTCTAAAGGACGCAAACATTTGATGATCTCTGTACAAGGGGCACAGTGTAGTGCTATGTCTGAGTGGGACTTTTGTTTCAGGGAGTTGAAAGGGGGTCAGAGGTCACCATTGATCTCCTTCTTGCCAAATTCAATGGCCTCTACTCCATTCTAATCCTCCTCGACCTCTCGGCTGCCTTCCACTCTGTGGACCACCCCCTACCCCAGCAGTTGAAACATTATCCAACCTTGGCTTCGCTGACACTGTCCTTTCCTAGTTCTCTTCCCATCTCTCTGCCGCTCATTCTCAGTCTCTTTTACGGGCTCCCCCTCTCTGCCTCGCACCCCCTAACTGTGGGAGACCCTCAAAACTCAGTCCTGGATCCCCTTCTATTCTCCATATACCCCAACTCCCTTGGAGAATTCATTCGCTCCCATGGCTTCAGCTAGCCTCTCTGTGCAGATGATTCCTAGCCTCCATTTCTAGCCCTGACCTCTCTCCTCTTCAATCTCTGCTCTGCACACACGAAGCACTCAGTAAACGCCATTGAATGAATTACGCATTTCCTCCAGTCTTCAGGACATCTCTACTTGGATGTTCTGCTGACTCCTTAAACTTAACATATCCAAAACAGAACTCCTCATCTTCCCACCCAAACCCTGTCTTCCCCCGTCTTTCCTAAAGACGGTATCACTAGCCTCCAAGTGTGAGTGTGAGTGTATCACAAGTGTGAGTTATCGTGACTCACCTCTCTCATTCAACCCGTATCAATCAATCAATGGTATTTATTGACCACTTACTATGTGCAGAGCACTGTACTAAAAGCTTGGGAGAGTACAGTATAATGGAGTTAGGTATGTTCCCTGCCCATAACGAGCTTACGGTCTAGAGGGGGAAACAGACATTAATATAACTCAATAAGTAAATCATAATATATAATTTATCGATAGGTTCATATATTCAATCTGTCCTGTCGGTTCAACTTTTACAACACTGCTAAAATCTGCCCTTCCCTCTCCATCCGAACTGCTATCACATTGAGCCAACCATTTATCCTGCCCCATCTTGAGAACTGCCCTCCTTGCTGACCTTCCTTCCTCCTGTCTCTCCACTCTCCCCACACTTCACTCTGCTGCCCAGATCATTTTTCTACAAAAATGTTCAGGCCATCTTTCCCCACTCCTCAGGAACCTCCAGTGGTTGCTCGCCCACATCTGCATCAAACAGAAATTTCTTACCATAGGTGTTAACACACTCAACCCTTTATTACCTTTCTGATCTTTTACTATAACCCAACACGCTCACTTTCCTCCTCTTAACACCATCCAACTCACTGTACCTCGATCCCATCTATCTCGCCACCAGCCCTTTACCCGTGTCCTGCCCCTGACCTGGGACTCTGTTCCCCTTCACGTATGACAGACCACCACTCTTCCCACCTTCAGAGCCTTTTTAAAGTCATATCTCCATGAGGCCTTCCCCAACTAAGCCTTAGTTTCCCTCTCCCCTCTGCATCGCCCTTGAACTTATATTTATACCCTTTATTCACTGGACCATCAGTCCCACAGCACTTATGTACATATCCATAATTTATTCTGTCTGTCTCCCCCTCTAGACTGTAAGCTCCTTAATAATAATAATAATAATAATAATAACTGTGGTATTTGTTAAGCACTGTGCCAGGCACTGTACTAAGCTCTGGGGTAGATTCAAGCAGTTCCACCCTCACTAAATGCTGGGGTTATATTGTACTCTCCCAAGCGTTCAGTACAGTGTTCCACACACAACACTCAATAAATATAATCAATTGATTGTTTGATTGTCGGGGACAGGGCCCATGTCCCTGAGGCTGCACCGTTCAGCACTGTAGATTTGTAGGCTGGGAATTCTTGGGCCCCAACAGAAGAGATGTCTTCATCTGGCTTGTTGTGGACAGGAAATGTGTCTTCTTTGTTGTTGTATTGTACCCTCCCAAACGCTTGGTACAGTGCTCTGTACACAGAAAGCGCTCAATAAATGCAGCTGAATGATTGAATGAATCTGGGCCTTCTGCAGTGTGTGCTTGAGGCAACTTGAGCAGGTTTGCCTAGCAGTTTAGGCACAAAGGAACTTACCCGTTTGAAATCGTGGACCACCTCACCTCCTCTCGAGAAACAAATGCTGCTCTCTTGGTTGCCAGCCTTGCCCCCTTTTTCCCACAATACCCAGGTGCCAGCCTAAAGTGTGCAGGGGACCTTTGGTCCTTAGGCTACTGATGTACTACTTTTTTTGATCAAAATCAAACAATCGATGGTATTTATTGAGCGCTTACTGTGTGCAGAGCACTGTACTAAGCGCTTGCGAGAATACAATACAGCGGAGTTGGTAGGTGACACGTTCCCTGCTCACAAGGAGCTTACGGTTTAGAGGGACTAAGACGGTAATTCTGTTCTGCAGATAGCCAAGATGCAAATGGGCCAGGGAAGTTTCTGACCAGGGATTTCTGTTGCCACTATTCATCATCTACCCCAGTTAGACCCTCCCACTACCCATTCACCTTCATTTCAAGGCTAAATCTCTCACTTTTAGCTTCAGGGTTCATCATCACTGCTCTCTGCCCCAGCCCCACAGCACTTATGTTCATATTCTTATATTCTGTCATTTCCCCTATCCGTAATTTATTTTTAATGTCTGTCTCCTCCTCTAGACTGTAAGGTCCTGGAGGGCAGGGACCGTGTCTACTAACTCTAGTATATTCTCCCAAGCAGTGCTTTTACACACAGATGATGCTCAATAAATACAATTTATTGATTCATTGATTGCCCACATCCTGCCATATTTCCACAGCGTACTCTCTTTCCTTCTTACAAAGACCAACAGAACTCTTGCCTTCCCCATGATTATGAAATGCTAATATTCCATCCTTAATATAGTATAATATAACCCACAGTCCCCTCCACTTCAGTAATGATAGCACACAGCAGCCAATCAATCGATGGTATTTATTGAGTGCTTACTGTGTGTATGCAGAGCACTGTACTAAGCACTTGGGAGAGTACCATACAACAGAATTAGCCGACACATTCCCTGCCTAAAAGGAGCTTATGGTTTCGACGGGGGAGACTGTCAACTGTTTCCATGAAAATAGGGTGTTAGTCAATTAAAATTATTGAGTGCTTCCCGAGTGCGGAACACTTTACTAAGCACTTGGGGGAGTACGATAGAATAAGTAGAGTACGATAGAATAAATACACCTGATGCTGCCATCAAGGAGCTTACAGGCACTATTTACCTGTGATCTTTGGACATTTATTATTTGCCCAACCCCCAGCCCCACAGCACTTAGGATACCTAGAGATACCTAGAGATATCCTTCTACTCTGTTGCTTTCCCTGTCTGTAGTTATTTATTTTATTGTAGTTTCCCCCACGAGATTTAAAACTCCTTGAGATCAGGGAACACGTCAACCTGATTTACTTATATCCACCCCAGCTCTTAGTACAGTGTCTGGCACACAGTAAGAGTGCTTAGAACAGTGCTTGGCACAAAGTAAGCACTTAACAAATACCATAATTACTATTATAATTATTATTACTGGGTGACACTGCAGCTCCTCTCTTCGTTCCTTTCTTTCCGGAGCATTTACCAAAGTGGTTTGAATTTCTCCAGCAGCGCAACCGGAGGCATTCTCCAGAACTCAGATTTGGTTGTTAGAGAAATCCATCCCTTTGTCACAAGCATTCAGTCACCTTCTGAGAGCAGGGAACTAAGAAGCTGGGGCCAGGAGATAGGCTCTGGTATCAGGGAGATTAGGGTTAGAGTCCAGGAGGCTCTTTTTCAACACCCTAAATCAATCGATCAATCAGTGGTATTGAGGGCCTACTATGTGCAGAGCACTGTACTAATCGCTCAGGAGAGTATGACAGTACAACAGACTTAGCTGGCACATTCCCTGCCCTTAAGGACCTAAACATCCTGAATTAGCCAGAGAACCCAGTGTAAGCACTCAATAAATACCACTGCTTGATCGACTGATGGGTGTATCAGGGCCAAAAAAATTATGCACCTCTAATTTTAGCTCATTGTCTTGCCGTAGTATGTCTCAGTGTGGGGAATATCATTTCTGGGTGTCTCCTGGCAAAAGTAATCTACTTCAAAATACTTAGATAGCACACTAGTTAACCAGCTTGGAGTAGAGAGCAACCTATCCACTTATCGATGATTGTGCTCCATATATTAACCATTTGGCGTCGTGTTCCCAGGACCATCCATGGCAAAAACTACTTTTGCTCCTCTCTATCCTTTTCCCCTTCCCGTCATCCCCACTCCCACCCCTCCTGGGAGGTCTCATGTAAATCCCGTTCGATGAAATACCAAGTGTAAACTACGGTTGATCAAGAACTCAAATATAGGTAGTTGTTTTCGTGGAGTATTAATCTCATCTTTTCAAAATCCACTTCCCTGTATTTGGGTTTTCTGGCCAACTACTAACAAATATGGGTTATGAACTGTGATTCTCTGATAACCTTTCAGAGCATTTGCTTAAATCTTGGGCCCAATCTCCAATAAAATTAGATCTTTCAATTGGTTAAAGAAGATAAAACTTCTCTTAAAGATTTTCTTGTTACATTTTCTCCCTAGACACCTAGTTTCCTTTTTGTTCTAGAAAGCATAACCCAGCCCACACACTTAGCTCCTGTAACACCAATCTTCTCACCATACTTCAATTTCGTCTATCTCACCACTGACCCCTTGGCCACATCCTCCCTCTGGCTGGGAACTCCCACCCCTTTCTAGCCAACAGACCAGCACTTTCCACACCATCAAAGCCTCACTGATATCATTTCTCCTCCTCCGCCTTCCTTGACTAAACCTTCACTTTCCTTATTGAGCTTCCTTTTGCACTGCTTATATCCTTGGGTCTGTACCCCAGAGGAACAGTGTGGCTTAGTGGGAAGAGCTTGGGCCTGGGAGTTAGACGATCTGTGTTCTAACCCCCTCTCTGTCTCTTATCTGCTGTGTGACCTCAAGCAGTCACTTCACTTCTCTGGATCTCAGTTACCTCATCTGGAAAATGGGGATTAAGACTGCGAGCCCTATGCAGAACAGGGGTGGTGCCCAACCCAATTTGCTTGTATCTACCCCAGAGCTTAGTACAGTGGGTGACATATAGTAATCATTCATTCATTCATTCAGTAGTATTTATTGAGCACTTACTATGTGCAAAGCACTGTACTAAGCGCTTGGAATGTACAAATCGGCAACAGATAGAGACAGTCCCTGCCCTTTGACGGGCTTACGGTCTAATCGGGGGAGACGGGCAGACAAGAACAATGGCAATAAATAGAGTCAAGGGGAAGAACATCTCACAAAAACAATGGCCAATAAATAGAATCAGGGTGATGTACATCTCATTAAACAAAATAAACAAAATAAATAGGGTGATGAAGCTATATACGTTTGAGCGGACGAGTACAGTGCTGAGGGGGTGGGACGGGAGAGGGGGAGGAGAGGGAAGGGGGGAGAAGAGGGTTTAGCTGCGGAGAGGTGAAGGGGGAGGGTAGAGGGAGCAGAGGGAAAAAAAGGGGGGGAGCTCAGTCTGGGAAGGCCTCTTGGAGGAGGTGAGCTTTAATTGCTTAAGAAGTACCATAATCATTATTAATTATTATTATTATTAGCTTTCATCTACCCAAGCGCTTAATACGGCATCTCTCATAGAGTAAGCGCTCAACAAATACTATAAAAAGTATATATTTACCCTCTGAGGTGTAATTAATGTTGGTATTTGTTAGGCGCTTACTCTGTGCAGAGCACTGTTCTGAGCGCTGGGGTAGATACAGGGTAATCAGGTTGTCCCACGTGAGGCTCACAATCTTAATCCCCATTTTAGAGATGAGGTAACTAAGGCAGAGAGAAGTTAAGTGACTTGCCCACAGTCACACAGCTGACAGGTGGCAGAGCCAGGATTCTAACCCATGACCTCTGACTCCCAAGACTGGGCTCTTTCCATTGAGCCACGCGTATGTGCTGCATCATGAAGTGCAACCTGTATTGGAAGGGAGCAAGTGTAGAACCGGAAGGGAGCTAGGAACTGGGGGCCTGAAAGCTACTGGAAGGCTAGGGCCCAGACATGTCAGTGCCCTAGGAGTAGTGCCCTGTCTAACCGATCACGTCAGTGCTCTACTCCTAGGCCTCCGTCCTGGAAGAAGGAGAAGGAGACAAGTACTTTCCAAGTGTTTAGTACAGAGCTTTGCACACAGTAAGCGCTGACTAAATATGGTTGAATTGAATAAATGAATGAGGAGCTCCCCCAGCTCCCCCCGGATCTGCCCAGTCCATCCCGTGCTCCTGGGAACCCCGGACCGGACCTGCTCTGCCCCACAGAGTCCCACCCTGCAGAGTCAAGCCCAGGGACGGATCCACCAGTGGACCCGTGAGCCTCAGCCCGGCAGCGTGGCACAGTGGAAAGAGCCCGGGCTGGGGAGACAGAGGTCTCGGGTTCTAATCTTCTGTAAAATGGGCATTAACTGTGAGCCTCACGTGGGACAACCTGATTACCCTGTATCTACCCCAGCGCTTAGAACAGTGCTCGGCACATAGTAAGCGCTTAACAAATACCAACATTATTATTATTATTATTATTAATCCCGGCTCCGCCGCTAGTCAGCTGTGTGACCTGGGGCAAGTCGCTTAACTTCTCTGTGCCTCAATTACCTCATCTGTCAAATGGGGATTAAAACTGTGAACCCCACATGGGACAACCAGATCACCTTGTATCCCCCATCGCTTAAAACAGGGCTTTGCACATAGTAAGCGCTTAACAAATACCACAATTTATTTTTTAGGTTGGCAGCCCAAGACCATCACATGTCAGTGGCTGCCCCCACCCACCCCAAGCCACGGCCGGCAATAATATCCTCTGCAGCTGTCCTGGATCTGAACCCTAACCCTAATTATCCCACCCTGTCGCTGACCTCTCTGCCCCTCCGGTCTCTCCCCATTCCAGTCTGTACTTCACTCTGTTGCCCAGATCATTTTTCTAAAAAAAACCAACAAAAAACCTATGCGCGTCTTCCCACTACTCAAAAACCACCAGTGGTCTCCCACCCCTCTCCACGTCAAGCAGAAACCCCTTACCGTCAGCTTCCGGGCACACAATCACCTTGTCCCCTACTACCTTACCTTGCTGATTTCCTATTATAACCCAGCCTGCACACGTCACTCCTTAAGCACCAACCTATTCACCAGAATTCGATGCCATCTGTCTCGCCGCCAACCCTTGCTCACGTCCTCTTTCTGGCCTGGAACTCCCTCACCCTCCGTATATGACAGACCTCCACTCTCATCATTTTCTAAGCCCTACTAAAATCACATTTCCTCTGAGAAACCTTCCCTGACTAACCTCATATTTCCCCACCCTATTTGCCCTCCCTTCTGCGTCACCTATGCACTCGAGTCTGTACCCCCTAAGCTCTTTCACCCTTCAACACTTACGAGCATATCCTTATACTGTGCCGCTTTCCCTTTCTGTCATTTATTGTACTAGACTGGGCGTTTCTTGAGGGCAGAGATCATGTCTCTTAACTTTATTATATCGTCCTCTTCCAAGGGCTTAGAACAAAGCTCTGCACACCAGTAAAGGCTCAGTAAATACCCCGGATTAATTATGTTGAGATATGGGTGTCCTTGTGGTAATGTGTTTGTCACTGGAGCCCGGTCTCATCTAATTCACCACCGACCCCGTTCCTACGTCCTCCCGCTGGCCTGGAGCTCCCTCCCCCTCCATTTATGCCAGATCGCCACTCTCTTCACCTTCAAAGCATTATTAAGGTCATATCTCCTCCAGGAGGCCTTCCCGGATTAAGCCCTCTTTTCCCGGCCTCGCTCTCCCTTCTGTGTCTTCTCTGCATTTGGATCTGTGACCTTTGCTCCTTTGATATTTGCCCTACCCCCAGCCCCACAGCACTTATGTACCTATCTTGAAATTATATATCATACATTACTGATTGATCTTTAAATTATATATCATAAATTACTGATTGATCTATGTTACTGTCTGTCTTTCCCTCTAGACTAAGCTCATTACGGACAGGGAGAGTGTCTGCTAATGCCGTTCTATTGTACTCTCCCAAGCACTTAATAAAGTGCTCTCCACAAAGTAAGCACTTAGTAAATACCATTGATGGTTTGATCAATGTCTATGGGATTTTCCACTTCTGTGTGTCTGCCCTATGTGTTTCTGCATCTGTGAATTTTCATTGTTGTTTTGCTTTTCCCCGCATGAGGCCTCAGTCCCTTATGCCCCTGCTTCTGGGCACTGCCATGGTCAGGGCCAATCCAGAGTTCTTGGGCTTCCCCCTCCCTTCCCCATTGCCCCGACTCACCCCCTTTGCTCTACGACCCCCCCCCCCCGCGACAACACTTGTGTATATATATATGTACATATCTATAATTCTATTTATATTAATGCTTGTTTACTTGTTCTGATGTGGATATATCTGTAATTCTATTTATTTATATTAATGCTATTGATGCCTGTTTACTTGTTTTGATGTCTGTCTCCCCCCTTCTAGACTGAGAGCCCATTGTGGGCAGGGATTTTCTCTCTTCGTTGCTGAATTGTACTTTCCAAGTGCTTAGAACAGTGCTCTTCACACAGTAAACGCTCAATAAATTTCATTCTCAGTCTCCGCGGGTTCCTCCTCTCCCACCCATCCCCTAACTGTAAGGGTTCTTTAAAGGTCAGTTCTTGGTCCCCTTCTGTTCTCCATCTATACGTACTCCCTCGGTGAACTCATTCGCTTCCACGGCTTCAGCTATCACCTCTAAGCAGATGACACCCAAATCTACATCTCCTCCCCTGTTCTCTCTCCCTCCCTCCAGGCTCGCATCTCCTCCTGCCTTCAGTATATCTCTACTCGGATGTCCTCCCGCCACCTAAAACTCAACGTGTCCAAGACTGAACTCCTTATCTTCCCTCCCAAACCCTGTCCTCTCCCTGACTTTCCCATCACTGTGGAGGACACTACCATCCTTCCCATCTCACAAGCCCTCAACCTTGGTGTCATCCTTGACTCTGCTCTCTCATTCACCTCACACATCCAATCCGTCACCAAAACCTGCCGGTCTCACCTTCACAACATCGCCAAGATCCACCCTTTCCTCCCCATCCAAACTGCTAACTTGTTAGTACAGTCTCTCATCCTATTCCGACTGGATTACTGCATCAGCATCCTTTCTGTTCTCCCAACCTCCTGTCTCTCCCCACTTCAGTCTATACTTCACTCCGCTGTCCGGATTATCCTTCTACAGAAATACTCTGGGCACGTCACCACCCCCTCCTTAAAAATCTCCAGTGGTTGCCTATCAACTTTCGCATAAAGCTGAAACTCCTCACTCTTGGCTTCAAAGCTCTCCATCACCTTGCCCCCTCCTACCTCACATCCCTTCTCTCCTTCCACAGTCTAGTCCGCAAACTCCGCTTCTCTGCCGCTAACCTCCTCACTGTGCCTCGTTCTCGCCTGTCCTGCCGTGGACCCTTGGCCCACGTCCTACCTGTGCCCTGGAATGCCCTCCCTCCTCGCAGCCGCCAAACTAGCACACTTCCCCCCTTCAAAGCACTCCTGAAAGCTCACCTCGTCCAGGAGGCCTTCCCAGACTAAGCCCCCCTTATCTTCTACTCCTCTTCCCCTCCCCATCTCCCCGACTCCCTCCCTCTGCTCTACCCCCCTCCCTGTCCCACAGCATTTGTGTATATATGTACATATTTATTAGTTTAATTAATGATGTAATTATAATTAATTAATCATATATCTATAATTCTATTCATATTGATGCTATTGATGCCTGTTTACTTGTCCCTGTTTTGTTTTGTTGTCTGTCTCCCCCCTTCTAGACTGAGCCCGTTGCTGGGAAGAGATTGTCCCTATTTGTTGCCAAATTGTACTTTCCAAGCACTTAGTACAGTGCTCTGCACACAGAAGGCGCTCAATACAGTTATCTGTAGAGAGATAATCCGGGCAGCAGAGTGAAGTATAGATTGAAGTGGGGAGAGACAGGAGGTTGGGAGAACAGAAAGGATGCTGATGCAGTAATCCAGTCAGGTTAGGATGAGTGCTTGTACTAACAAGGGAGCGGTTTGGATGGAGAGAGAAGGGCAGATCTCGGCGATGTTGTGAAGGTGAGACTGGCAGGTTTTGGTGACGGATTGGATATGTGGGGTGAATGAGAGAGCAGAGTCAAGGATGACACCAAAGTTGCTTACACAGTAGCGCTGAATGAATGAATACAATTGAATGAATGAATGGGTTTCCTTGACTGTCTAGTCTAAGCTCCCCATCTGGACTGTCAGCTCCTTCTACGCGGGGATTGTGTCTACCAGTTCTATTATATTGTGCTCTCCCAAACTGTCTTAGTACAGTGCCCTGCACCCAGTGAGCATTCAGTAAATACCATTGATTGTTAATCTGGCTCTTCCCATCGCTAGACTTGCTTCAGGGCCCGGTGGCATCTTGGCCAGCAGTGGCGGTGGCCCTGGAACTATACCCCCAACCCAACACACCGCACACTGTGTTCGCTGGGAGGCCGGAGGCTGGCCATTGTAAGCTGCTGGGGGAACTTGCCCTGCGCTGAGCTGTGGATTATTGATATGAGGACTTTGGGAACTTTTAAAGTAAAAGAGAGTTAAGAAATGATTTCAAAATTCAGAAGACGCCCAGGATGTATGTATTTTAAGACAAGAAACTCAGCCTAGCCCAACACCTTGGTTTCATTATGTAGTTCCTGAAGTGTCAGGTATTGGTGTTTATTTTGTTTAATGAGAAGTACATCACCCTGATTCTATTTAGTTGCCATTGTTTTTATGAGATGCTCTTCCCCTTGACTCTATTTATTGCCATTGTTCTTGCCTGCCCGTCTCCCCCGATTAGACCGTAAGCCCGTCAAACGGCAGGGACTGTCTCTATCTGTTGCCGACTTGTACCTTCCAAGCGCTTGTACAGTGCTCTGCACATAGTAAGCCCTCAATAAATACTATTGAATGAATGAATGGTGCATTTGAGTGAGAAATCTCTGGCAAGTGGTTGACACCCTCCCTTATTCCTCCTGAAATCTCTGAAGCGATTATCCTAAAAAGGAAGCCCCAGATACCCACCTTCCTAAACGCTGGTGCAAAGCTCTCACCTCTTCGCCTCCTCTCTGCACCCCTTCCCCCTCCACCCCGCACCCTGCAGAAAACAAGTCTTTCAGAATTCTTTCATTCATTCATTCATTCATTCATTCAATCGTATTTATTGATCACTTACTGTGCGCAGAGCACTGTAATAAGCGCTTGGAAAGTACAGTTCAGGAACAGATAGGGACAATCCCTACCCAACAGTGGGCTCACGGTCTTGAAGGGGGGAGACAAACAACAGAACAAAAGAAATAAGCATCATTAGAAAAATATGAAACGCTTCCCTAATTTGGTGGCCTCACCCCCAGCGACTGCCGGGGTGAGAATCGCCAAGAGGAGATGAAGCAGTTATCAGGAGACCCGGTCTTGGGCTGGTTAGGGACACAGACGCTTTGGCTTGGATCACCCTGGACCCCACGGAGCAGCAGCAGCCCACATCCCACCCTCAAGTACCCTCAAGGCCAGTCGGGCATTATCCCCAAAACTCACGTCTGCAGCCACTTGGTTGACACGCCATCAGATCGTCTCTCCCTCCTCTTTTCTGCCCCCTTAACTCACCTCCCGACACCCTCTTCCACATCCCCATTTCACTTTACTCTCCCAAGTGCTCAGTACAGTGGTCTGTGCAAAGTAAGCGCTCGATAAATCCGATTGACTGACCGACTACAAACCCCGCCACCCCCACCGTCTTGTCTTCTGGGCCCCGACCTCCTGGAACCCATTGCTTCTCTTCTCTACAGCTTACTATGTGCTCGGTACTATAAGCACTGGGATAGATACCAGCTAATCAGGTTGGACACAGTCCATGCCCCACATGGGGCTCACAGTCTCAATCCCCATTTTACAGGTGAGGTAACTGAGGCCCAGAGGAGTTAAGTGTCTTGCCCAGCAGACGAGTGTCGGAGGCCGGGATTAGAACCCAAGTCCTTCTGACTCCCAGGCCCGAGTTCTCTCCATTAGGCCATGCTGCTTGCTCCCACTTAAACGTCCTCCACTGTTTGCTCCCCAATCCCACCTGGTGCCTCTAGAATGAAAGAGAAAAATCAGTTCTCAGAACCAGCCACAGCAACACGGAAGCAGTGCTGCCCAGTGGAAAGAGCCTGAGCCTGGGAGTCAGAGAACCTGAGTCCTAATCTCTGCTTCTGCACATACCTACTGTGTGACCTCGGGGAAGTCACTTTGTTTCTCTGTGTTTCAGTTGCCCCATCTGCAAAATGGGGGATTCAATACCTGTTCTTCCTCCTTCTTAAACTGTGAGCCCCATGTGGGACCCAGTGATCTTTAACCTACCCCAGCATTCAGTCCAGTGCTTGGCATATAGTAACTGCTTAACAATTACCACAATTTTTATTATTGTTATTAGCAATATATAGACACCCACCCACTCACCTATACCCACAGGCCCATAATGATCCTCACACAGTTGGTATCTAGCACTTTTACTACTTCCAGGACCAAGAAGCAGCATGGTTTAGTGGAAAGAGCACGAGCTTGGGAGTCAGAGGTCGGGGGTTCTAATTCTGCTTCTGCCACTTGTCAGCTGTGTGACTTTGGGCAAGTCACTTAGCTTCTCTGGGCCTCGGTTCCTTCATCTGTAAAATGGGGATGAAGCCTGTGAGTTCCATGTGGGACACCCTGATTGCCTCGTATCTACTCCAGTGCTTAGAACAGTGTTTGGCACGTAGTAAGTGCTTAACAAATGCCATCATCATCATTATTATTATTAAAGAAGAATAGGCACCAAGACTAAGTAAAAACCATCCTCCCCAACCCCACCCTTTCATGACCTGCAAAGGGAGAGGTATCTGCCCCAGGCCTCTTCAAGAGAAGAGCAAGCCCTGGCCAATCAGTCAATCAAGAGTACTTACCCAATACAGAACACTGAAATAAGTACCTGGGAAAGTCCAATAGAATAAGTTGGCACGATCCCTGTCTTCAAGGAATTTTCCAGTTTAGTGGAGATTTCATTCTAGCCACACGGACTTTCCTCTCTCCTCACCGGGCTCAACCCTGGTCTTCGCAACCTGGGCTGGAAGCCAGAGTCCCATCGCTGGGGCCCTCCTCTCCCCTCGCCCCTCCCCGGCCGTCCCAGCCTTGAGGAATGAAGGGCTTCGCTCCGCCGCAGCTGCAGAGGGGGCCCGGAGTAAGAGCGGGAGCTGGGAGGAGTTCAAGGCCCTAGCTGGCTCCCGGACCTCCCACAGAAACCAAGAGCACAGCGCAGTTGAATGCAGGCAGTCAGAGGCTGAAATGGGGGACGGGGAAGGAGCTGGAAAGGAGAACAAGTCCTCAGCCGGCTCAGAGTCCGTGGACTGGGGACTGGAGCCAAGGCCTATCGGTCAGTCAGTCAGTGCTCTTTATTGAGCGCGTATTTCATGCCGAGCGTTGATCTAAGCGCTTGGGAGAGTATAAAAGAGTTGGTAGCCCCGGTCCCCACCCTCACGGAGCTTCCAGTTAAACGGGGGAGACAGACACTAAAATAAATTACAGGTAAGGGAAGCACCCCGATACGAGGATAAATGCTGCAGAGGTTGGGGGAACGCATAGGACCTTAAGCGGTGGGACTTAGTGATGGGAGAGGCAGTAGGGAGGAAAAACAGAGCGGGATGATGAGAGGTTAGCCAGGGAAGGCTTCCTGGAGGAGATGCCCTGTATTATGAATCAAGCGCTGGGGTGAGGCGCACATTCTAAGTAGGAAGGAGACTGGGTAGTGGATCCCCATTTTCCAGTTGAAGGAACTGAGACACAGAGAAGTTAAGTGACTTGCTCAAGGTCACGCTGCAGACAAATGGCAGAGCCAGCATTAAAACCCGGTCCTCTGACTTCCAGACCCGTGCTCCTTCCACTAGGCCACGTTGCTTCTGCATCTGAGATGGTGAGTCCTTTGTGGGACCGGGACCGTTTTTGTTGTCGTCGTTTGGTTTGGTTTGGTTTTATCGTATTTATTAAATGCTTACGATGGGCCAGTCACTCTTCTAAGCACTGTGGTAGATAAAAGCTAATCAGGTTGGACACGGTCCATGTCCAACGTGGAGCTCACGGTCTTAATCCCATTTTACAGATGAGGTGACTGAGGCCCAGAGAAGTTAAGTGACTTGCCCAGGGTCACACAGCAGACAAGCGGCAGAGCTGGAATTAGAACCCAGGGCCTTCTGACACCCAGGCCTGTACTCTATCCACTACTCTGCCTGACTGCATAATTATTATTGTTATTATTTTTATTATTATGTTGTTGTTGTTGTTGTTGTTGTGCGTTTGAGTCAAGGTCAGAAGGGTTTTACTCAGAAACCTAGCAGAAGAGGCCCCCTAGATGCCCTGGGTTCATCATGGCTGGGACTGCTTCTGCCCGCTCTGCCCCTCCCTGCCACTCCTCCTTTATCCTCCTCTCCCGCCTTCTTCTGCCTCTACTCAGAGGGAGGGACAGCAAACCTGCTGCCTGTGTGCTGAGGAAACGACTGGCCGGGAGAGAGGCTCATTGGTGGCTCTGCCCATTTGAGAAGCAGCGTGGCTTAGTGGCAAGAGCCCCGGGCTTGGGAGGCAGAAGTCATGGGTTCGAATCCCGGCTCTGCCACCTGTCAGCTGAGTGACTTTGGGCCAGTCACTTAACTTCTCTGTGCCTCAGTTACCTCATCTGTAAAATGGGGATGAAGACTGTGAGCCCTAGCTGGGACAACACGATTACCTTGTATCTACCCCAGCTCTTGGAATAGTGCTGGGCACACAGTAAGCGCTTAACAAATACCAACATTATTATTATTGCCATAGAGGCCTACGATTCATTCATTCAATCGTATTTATTAAGCGCCTACTGTGTGCAGAGCACTGTAGGCTTGGGAAAGTACAATACTCTGGACTGTAAGCGCATCGTGGGCGGGGATTATCTCTCTTTATTGCTGTATTGTACTTTCCAAGCCTTTAGCACAGTGCTCTGCACACAGTAAGTGCTCAGTAAATACAATGGAATGAAAGAATAAACACCGACATTCCCTGCCCACAGGGAACTCACAGTCTAGAGAGGGAGAGACAGCCACACCTACGGTTTACCTCGCATGGCCCACAGATTCCTGCAATACAGTTTCAGACTGGACTGGGGAAGTAGACTTTTCCGTTGGGGTGTGTCTAGCATCTGTGTGTGTATGAGTGCGATATTTGTTAAGCGCTGTTACTTAGCGCTGGGGTAGGCACGAGCTAATCAGGTTGGACACGGTCCATGTCCCACATGAGGCTCACTGTCTTAATCCCCATTTTACAGATGAGGTAACAGAGAAGTTAAGTGACGTGCTCAAGGTCACAGAGCAGACGAGTGGCGGAGCCGGAATTAGAAGCCAGGTCCTTCTGACTCCCAGGCCCATGCGCTGCCTACCAGGTCACTCCGTTTCTCAGGGCGTTAGTTTCCACCGTGGCCTAATGGCCATGTAGTTTAGCCGTTCGCCAGACTTCCCTCAGAGCTTGTGGATCAGTGCCACGCTGGTAGCAGTCAAGCTTGTCTTCCCTGTTTGCTACACTGGGCAAGCCCTCCATGTTCATCTCCCTCTGCCAACGTTTTCCTCATGCCCTCCTCCCCATAAGGCGGACCGTCTTCACAGCCCTTCTGAAGTCACATCTCCTCCAGGAGGCTTTCCCAGATTAATCCACTCATCCATTGTCGTATTTATGGAGCGCTCACTGTACTAAGCACTTGGGAGAGGACAATATAAGAACAGATTCCTGCCCGCAATGAGCTCACAATCTAGAAGGGGAGACAGACATTATTAATATAAATAAATAGATAACCTACAGATATATACATACGTGCTGTGGGGATGGGAGGGAGGATGAATCAAGGAGCAAGTGAGAGCGGCACAGAAGGGAGTAAGAGGAGAGGAGGGCTTAGTCAGGGAAGGCTTCTTGGAGGAGAAGTGCCTTCAGTAAGGTTTTGAAGTGGGGGAGAGCAATTACCTGTCCCATAATCTATCTCCCTCCATAATGCTACTTCAGCACTTCCTTGTCACCTAAACACTTGCCTTATGTTCATATCTCTATACTCTTTGGCTTCCTCTTATCTGTAATTCATTTTAGTGTCTATCTCCCACTCCTCCCCCTTGCCCAGATGATAAATTCCTGGAGGGCAGGGATCATGTGTACTAATTCTTCTGTATCCTCCCAAGTATTTAGTAAGGTGCTCAGGTCCCAGTAAGCTCACGATAAATCCTACTGATTGGCTGAAGCACTCTTAGAGTTTGGTTGCAGAATTTCCACGGGGCAAAGTCTTTCTCCCAGAGGAAAATTTGTAGCCATCTAGTGATTTTTTGGTGGTATTTATTAAGCGCTATGTGCCGGGCGCTGTACTATATGCGCCGGGGTAGACGCAAGATAATAATAATCTTGGTATTTGTTAAGCGCTCGCTATGTGCAGAGCACTGTTCTAAGCTCTGGGGTAGATACAGGGTAATCAGGTTGAACCCACGTGAGGCTCACAGTTAATCCCCATTTTACAGATGAGGGAACTGAGGCACAGAGAAGTGAAGCGACTTGCCCGCAGTCACACAGCTGCCAAGTGGCAGATAATCAGATTGGACACTGTCCAGGTCCCACACGGGGGCTCAACCACAGTCTTAACCCCCAATTTACAGATGAGATGACTGAGACACAGAAATGACTTGCCCAGAGTCACACAGCAGACGCCCGTGCGGAGCCGGGATTAGAACCCAAGCCCTCTGACTCCCACTAGCCCTGACAAACCAGCAACATAACCTGCAGATGGAAGTATAAGCGAGGGGATTGGAGTAGCCCCTGAGGGACCTACTGGGAAGGCTTCTTCCTTGGGCCGTCCCCTGGAGAAGGAGCCATTCGGAGGGCCGGAAATTTCAGAGATTGTGACTGGGGTGGGGAAATCAAAAAAAAAGAAAAAGAAAACAACCTTCAGCCCAGCTAAGCTGTTCTTTGTCGACATCAGAAATGAACCCGGCAGTCATTCAGGCCAGCACGTTTCTATCTCCCAGGGGGCAGAGCCAGGGAGGGAGGCTGTTCCAAGTTCAAAACGTGCCCAAGGCGGAGCTGGTTGTCGGGGTGGCGGTTTGCTCCTCTGCTCTCAGCACCGCTGGGGCCCTGCTGCCTTGATGTTTCGTTCATTCACTCATTCATTCATCCCGTCCTATTTATTAAGCGCTCACTGTGTGTAGAGCACTCTGACAGGCTCAGAACTGGACCACTAACTCCCTGCCGTGTCTCCCGCCCATTAACCGGGCTTCATGAGTAAGAGGGGCCTCTGCCTACCGTCTAAGGCCCGGACACAGAAATACAGGACCGGTTTGTCTTTGGCAGGGCCAGGCACTTTGGACTTTAAAATTCATTCATTCAGTCGTATTTACTGAGCGCATTACTGTGTGCAGAGCACTGTACTAAGCGCTTGAAAAGTACTATTCGGCAACAGATAGAGGCAATCCCTACCCAACGACGGGCTCGCAGTCTACGCTGCTGAGAAGCAGCATGGCTCAGTGGAAAGAGCCCAGGCTTGGGAGTCCGAGGTCATGGGTTCGAATCCCTGATCTGCCACTTAGCTGTGTGACTGTGGGCAAGTCACTTCACTTCTCTGTGCCTCAGTTACCTCATCTGTAAAATGGGGATTAACTGTGAGCCTCACGTGGGACGACCTGATTACCCTGTATCTCCCCCGGCGCGTAGAACAGTGCTCTGCACATAGTAAGCGCTTAACAGATACCAACATTATTATTATTACAAGGGAGGAGACAGACAACAAAACAAAACAAGGAGAGAGGCATCAAAATATATAAATAGAACTATAGATATATAACACCATTAATAAAATAAATAGAAAAATATGTACATATATATACAAGTGCCGTGGGGCGGGGCAGGGGTTAGAGCAGAGGAGGGAGTCGGGGCGATGGGGAGGGAAGGAGGAGCAGAGGAAAAGGGGGGCTCAGTCTGGGAAGGCCTCCTAGAGGAGGTGAGCTCTCAGGAAGGTTTTGTAGGGGGGAAGAGAGCTCTGTTCAACATCCCCAGAATGTAAACTCTTTATGGGCCGGGCATGTGACCACTAACCCTGTCGGACCAGACTCTCCCAAGCGCTGAGTACAGTGCTCCGCACACAGTAAGTGCCCAATAAATACCATGGATCGATCGGTGCCCGAAGTCCTCCAGAATGTGAGCCCATTGTGGGCAGGGAATGTGTCTTCTGCTATATCGTACTCTCTCAAGTGCTTAATACAGTGTTCGGCACACAGTAATCGCTCAATAAATACAATCGATCGATGCCTGAAGTCCTCCAGAATGTGAGCTCGTTGTGGGCAGGAAATTTTTCTGTTGTATCATATTCTCCCAAGCGCTTAGTACAGTGCCCATCACACAGTAAGCGCTCAATAATTACCGTGGATCAATCGATGCCTGAAGTCTTCCAGAATGAGAGCTCGTTGTGGGCAGGGAATGTGTCTGTTTGTTGTTGTATCATACTCTCCCAAGCACTTAGTACAGTGCTCCGCACACAGTAAGCGCTCAGTAAAAACCATCGCTTGACAGGTGCCTTAAGTCCTCCAGGCTGTGAGCTCACTGTGGGCAGGGAATGTGCCTTTTGCTGTGGTGTACTCTCCCAAGCACTTAGTACAGTGCTCTGCGCACGGTAAGTGCTCAGCAAATATGAAAGAATGAATGAATGGCTAGATGAATAAATGGATGAATGAATGAAGGGGACTGGAGGGTGGGCAGTTATAATGGAATCAGACCAAGCTCCTTGAGGCCAAACCCCCAGGTCGGTTTCGGGGTATATCAGCCAGATAGGGGGGTGGGGTGTGTGTGTGTGTGTGTGTGTGTGTGTGTGTGTGTGTGTGTGTGTGTGTGTGTGTTGTCGGGGGGTGGCAGTTAGGAAGGTTTTGGGGGTGCTGGCTCCCCACCCCCCCACCCCCATGGCCCAATTCACTGCCTTTGCTCTAACCTCCTCCCCGCCCCCACAGCATTTGTGTATATATAATGATGATGATGATGATGATGGTATTTGTGGAAAGAGCCTGGGCTTCGGAGTCAGAGGTCATGCGTTCGACTCCCGGCTCTGCCACTTGTCAGCTGTGTGACTGTGGGCAAGTCACTTCACTTCTCTGGGCCTCAGTTACCTCATCTGTAAAATGGGGATGAAGAGTGTGAGCCCCACGTGGGACAACCTGATTCCCCTGTGTCTACTCCGGCGCTTAGAACAGTGCTCTGCACATAGTAAGCGCTTAACAAATACCAACATTATTATTATTTGCTAAGCGTTTACTATGTGCCAAGCGCTATTCTCAGTGCTGGGGTAGATATGGGGTCATCAGGTTGTCCCACGGGAGGCTTAGTGTCTTAATCCCCATTTTACAATGAGGCACAGAGGAATTAAGTGACTTGCCCAAAGTCACACAGCTGACAAGTGACGGAGCCTGGATTAGAACCCATGATCTCTGACTCCCAAGGCTCTTTCCACTAAGCCACGCTGCTTCTGCTGTATATGTACATATCTATAATTCTATTTATTTATTTTGATGCTTGTTTTAATGTGCATACCCATCTCTAATTCTATTTATTTATACTGATGCTATTGATGCCTGTTTACTTCTTTGTACCTCAGGGCTTGGCACATAGTAAGCGCTTAACAAATACCATCATCATCATCATCATCATCATCATTGTCTTGATGCCTCTCTCCCCCCTTCTAGACTGTGAGCCCATTGGTGTGTAGAGATTGTCTCTCTGTTGACGAATTGTACTTTTCAAGTGCTTAGTACCGGTGCTCTGCACACGGTAAGCGCCCAATAAATACGATTGAATGAATATTTATTTATTTTTGATGGTATTGATGCCTGTCTACTTGTTTTGTTTTGCTGTCTCCTCTTTTTAGACTGTGAGCCTGTAGTTGGGTAGGGATTATCTCTATCTGTTGCCGAACTGTACTTTCCAAACGCTTAGTCCAGTGCTTTGCGCCCAGTAAGCGCTCAACAAATCCAACTGAATGGCTATTTATCTATTTTGATGGTATTGATGCCTGACTCCTTTTTTTGTTTTGTTGTCTGTCTCCCCCTTCTAGAGTGTGAGCCCTTTGGTGGATAGGGATTGTCTCTATCTGTTGCCAAATTGTACCTTCCAAGAGCTTAATACAATGCTCTGCACACAGTAAGCGCTGAATAAATACAATTGAATGAATAGTTATCTATTTTGATGTTATTGATGCCTGTCTACTTGTTTTGTTTGGCCGTCTGTCTCTCCTTTTTAGACTGTGAGCCCATCGGTGGGTAGAGATTGTCTCTATCTGTTGCCGAATTGTACTTTTCAAGCGCTTAGTACTGTGCTCTGCACCCAGTGAGCGCTCAACAAAACCAATTGAATGACACTTGATCTATTTTGTTGGTATTGATGCCTGTCTCCTGTAGGCTTACAGTCTAAAAAGGGGAGACAGCAAAACAAAACAAGTAGACAGGCATCACTACCATCCAAATAGATCAACGTTCATTCATTCGTATTTATTGAGCGCTTACTCTGAGCAGAGCCCTGTCCTTCCTAAGCACTCGGAAGGGACAATACGGCCACAGATAGAGACCATCCCTGCCCAATGACGGGCTCACAGTCTAATCGGGGGAGACAGACGGCAGAGCAAAACAGAACAAGGCAACATTATCACGATAAACAGAATCAAGGGGATGTCCACCTCATTAACAAAATAATCGTATTTATTGAGTGCTTACTGTGTGCAGAGCCCTGTCCTAAACCCTTGGAAGGGACAATTGGGCCACAGATAGAGAACATCCCTGCCCCACAACGGGCTTCGAGTCTAGAAGGGGGAGAATGAGAAGCAGCGTGGCTTAGTGGAAAGAGCCGGGGCTTGGGAGTCGGAGGTCATGAGTTCTAATCCCAGCTCCGCCACTTATCAGCTGTGTGACTTTGGGCAAGTCGCTTAACTTCTCTGAGCCTCAGTTACCTCATCTATAAAATGGGGATGATGACTGTGCCCACATGGGACACTTTATCACCTTGTATCTACCCCAGCGCTTAGAACAGTGCTTGGCACAGAGTAAGTGCTTAACAGATACCACCATTATTATTATTATTACTACTGTACTGTCCAAGCATTTAGGACAGGGCTCTGCACACAGTAAGTGCTCAATAGGTAGGATTGAATGGATGAATAAGAATGAATGGATGGATGGATAAATAGAGAAGCAGTGTGGCTCAGTGGAAAGAGCTCAGGTTTGGGAGTCAGAGGCCATGGGTTTGAATCCATCCCGGCTCTGCCACTTGTCAGCTGTGTGACTGTGGGCAAGTCACTTCACTTCCCTGTGCCTCAGTTACCTCATCCGTAAAATGGGGATTAACTGCGAGCCTCACGTGGGACAACCTGCTTACCCTGTATCTCCCCCAGTGCTTAGAACAGTGCTTGGCACAGAGTCAGCGCTTAACAAATAACACCATTATTACTGTTATACTGTCCAAGTGTTTAGGACAGGGCTCGCTAAGCGCTCAATAGCTAGGATTGAGTGGATGGGTGGATGAATAAGAAAGAATGAATGGATGGGTGAATCGATGGATGAATGAATAAGAATGAAAGAATGGATGGATGGATGAATGAATGAATGGATGAATGAATAAGAATAAATGGATGGATGAGTGAATGAATGGATGAATGAATAAGACTATAAATGGATGGATGAATGAAAGAATGGATGGATGAACGAATAAGAAGGAAAGAATGGATGGATGGGTGGATGGATGGATGAATGAATAAGAATAAATGGATGGATGGATGAAATAAGAATAAATGGATGAATGAATGAATAAGACTGAAAGAGTGAATGGATGAATGAATGAGTAAGAATAAATGGAAGGATGGATGAATGAAATAAGAATAAATGGATGGATGGATAAATGGATGGATGGATGAATGGATAAGAATGAAAGAATGGATGGATGGATGAATGAATGAATAAGAATAAATGGAAGGGTGAATGGATGGATGGATGGATGAATAGGAATAAATGGATGGATGGATGGATGGATGGATGGATGGATGAAATAAGAATAAATGGATGGATGGATGAATGAATAAGAATAAATGGATGAATGAATGGATGGATGAATGAAAACAGAATAAATGGATGGATGGATAGGTGGATGGATGGATGAAATACGAATAAATGGATGGATGGATGAATGAATAAGAATAAATGGATGGATGAATGAATGGATGGATGAATGAAAACAGAATAAATGGATGGATGGATAGATGGATGGATGGATGAAATACGAATAAATGGATGGATGAAGAAGAATGAAAGGATGTCTGGATGAATGAATGAATAAGAATAAATGGATGGGTGAATGGCTGGCGGGATGAATGAATACGAATAAATGGTTGGATGGATGAATGAATGAGAATAAATGAATGAATGGCTGGATGGATGAACGAATGCAATAAGAATAAATGGCTGGATGAAGAAGAATGAAAGGATGGCTGGATGAGTGAATGAATAAGAATAAATGGCGGGGTGGCTGTGTGGGTGCCCGCCCGCCCGCCCGTTTGCCCGCCTGCCCGCCCGTTTGCCCGCCTGCCCGTTTGCCCGCCTGCCCGTTTGCCCGCCTGCCCGAGCGAGCGAGCGAGCGAGCGGCTGTGGGCGGGGCTGTGGGCGGAGCGTCAGGGGCGCTGAGCGGAGCGCCGATGCGGTGGATGTGCGGCGCGGTGGCCGGGTGGGCGCCAGGCTCGATTGCGGGGGTCTGTTCGAGCCGGGCCGGGCCGGGCCGGGCCGTCCTGTCCCGTCCCGTCCTGTCCTGTCCTGTCCCGGGCTGACCGTCCCGTCCGTCCCGTCCCGGTCCCATCCCGGCGGCGCGCTAACAAAGGCCGGAGGCTGGCGGCGGGCCTGCGCCAGGGAGGAGGCGGGCCGCGCCGCTCCCACCCCGGACGCCCCCCCCTCCAGGTGAGACCCCCCCCTTCTCCCCCCCCCCACCGACGCCCTGCCCGCCCCCCGCCCCCGCCCCGCCGCCGAGCCATCGCGCCCGCCGGCGACTGCCGATGCCGAGGCACGGGGAGCTCGTCCTCTCGGGCGCCGCTCACGGCCTCGGAGACGGGGGAAAGAGGTGGAAGGGAAGCCCCCCGCTCCCGGCCGGCGGGGAAGCCGGCCCTGGGAAAGCCGTCCGTCCCGTCCCGTCCCGTCCCGTCCCGTCCCCGGACCCTCGCCTTTTACTTTCATTTCTTTCGGAGGAGTCGAGCCGGTGAGCTCCGACCCCTGCCACCCCCCTCCGTGTCTTGCCGTTTAGACGCCCGGGTGGCGAGAGGGGGAGACGTCGGGGCCTCTTCGGAAGCCCGCTTGACAAAACTTTTTTTTTAAAAAAGATGGAGCTTTGGGGGCCGATCTTTCATTCCCCCTTCTCTCTCTCTTTCCCCCTTCTCTCTCTTCTCTCCCCCCTTCTCTCTCTTCTCCCCCTTCTTTCACTTCGCCCCCCTTCTCTCTCTCTTCTCCCCCCTCTCTTTCTCGCCCTCTCTCTCTCCTCTCTCTTCTCTCTCTTCTCCCCCCCTTCGCTCTCTTCTCTCCCCTTCTTTCTCTTCTTCCCCTTTCTATCTCTTCTTTCCCCTTCTCTCTCTTCTTCCCCCTTCTCTCTCTTCTTCCCCCTTCTCTCTCCTCTTCCCCCTTCTCTCTCCTCTCCCCCCTTCTCTCTCCTCTCCCCCTTCTCTCTCCTCTCCCCCCCTTCTCCCCCCTTTTCTTTCTCCCCCTTTCTCTCTTCTCCTTCTCTTTCTCCCCCCTTCTCTTTCTCCTCCTTCTCTTTCTCCCCCCTTCTCTTTCTCCCCCCTTCTCTTTCTCCCCCTTCTCTTTCTCCCCCCCCTTCTCTCTCTTTCTCGCTCCCCCCCTTTTCTTTTTCGGCCTCAATTTTTTTTTTCTTTTTTAAAGTGCCTGTACTCGGAAAATGTCAGCTGTATTCTAATGAAGGTGGGGTATTGTTGGGGCGGAGAGGGGCGGGAGCATTCCACCGCGGGCTGGGTGATTAGGAGGCCCGGGGGGGAGGGAGAGGTTGGGTGGCACCGTTTGGTGTCGGCCTTTGGGGCAGAGACAGCCGTTGTGCTACCTTGGGGACTGGCAGAAGGGACACCGGGCCCACCGGACCCGGGGTGGTTCCGGACCCCGGCAGACACCGGCTTTACTCCGAACGGTCTTGGGAAGCCAACCCAGAAACCAAGCCCGACCCAAATCAGCCAGCCCCTCCTCCTCCTACTCCTCCTCCTTCTCCCTCCTTGTTTCTCCTCCTCTTCCTCCTCTTCCCTTCTCCTCCTCCTCCTCCTCCTCTTCCTCCTCTTCCCTCCTCTTCCCTCCTCCTCTTCCTCCTTTTTCTTCTCTTCCTCCTCTTCTCCTCCCCCCTTCCTCCTCCTCTTCCTTCCTCTTCTTCCTTCCTCCTCCTCCTTGTTCCTCCTCTTCCTTCTCTTCCTCCTCCTCTTCCTCCTCCTTTTCCTCCTCCTCCTTCCTTCTCCTCCTTTTCTTTCTCCTCCTCCCCTTGTTCCTCCTCCTCTTCCTCCTCCTCTTCTTCCTTCCTCCTCCTCCTTGTTCCTCCTCCTCTTCCTCCTCCTCCTCTTCCTCCTCCTCCTTTTCCTCCTCCTCCTTCCTTCTCCTCCTTTTCTTTCTCCTCCTCCTCCTTGTTCCTCCTCCTCTTCCACCTCTTCCTTCTCTTCCTCCTTCTCCTCCTTTTCCTCCTCCTCCTCCTCCTTCCTCCTCCTCCTTGTTCCTCCTCCTCTTCCTCCTCCTCCTTTTCCTCCTCCTCCTTCCTTCTCCTCCTTTTCTTTCTCCTCCTCCTCCTTGTTCCTCCTCCTCTTCCACCTCTTCCTTCTCTTCCTCCGTCTCCTCCTTTTCCTCCTCCTCCTCCTTCCTCCTCCTCCTTTTCTTTCTCCTCCTCTTCCTCCTCTTCCTCCTCTTCCTTCTCTTCCTCCTCCTCTTCCTCCTCCTTCCTCCTCCTCCTTTTCTTTCTCCTCCTCCTCCTCTTCTTCTTTCTCCTCCTCCTCCTCTTCCTCCTCCTCCTTGTTCCTCCTCCTTTTCCTCCCCTTTCTCCTCCTTTTCCTCCCCTTTCTCCTCCTTTTCCTCCTCCTCGTCCTTTTCCTCCTCCTCGTCCTTTTCCTCCTCCTTGTCCTTTTCCTCTTCCTCGTCCTTTTCCTCTTCCTCATCCTTTTCCTCTTCCTCGTCCTTTTCCTCTTCCTCGTCCTTTTCCTCTTCCTCGTCCTTTTCCTCTTCCTCATCCTTTTCCTCTTCCTCGTCCTTTTCCTCCTCCTCGTCCTTTTCTTCCTCCTCCTCTTCTTCCTCCTCCTCTTCCTCCTCCTCCATCATTGTGGAACTTTAAAACCAGAGATGGAACAGAATTCTGGGAGAAATGATGGGTTGGCTAAGACCATGTGCAATTCTTACTAATTGCTCCCGTTTAATGATAGGTGTATAAGGAACTGGATCAGTGAGGCTAGGGGGAGAAAAAGGAAAAAAAAAAAAGCTTCACCAACAGGCTTTCTTTCAGTTAGGGAGCCCTGGTGAGGAGTTGGTGCAGGAAAAAGCAACAGATGTTTCTTCAGTTACAATTGAGGTTGTTTCATTCAAAGCTCCCAGTAGCTGGTGTGGGGTAGGGAGGTAATAAATCTGACTTAATCAGCATCTAAATTAAATTGAACAGGGCCATTTTTAAATGATCTTGGTGCTTGGGAATTTTCAGTGATACTAAATCTTCACTTTGGGAGTTTATTTCTTTCCTCTTGACTTTTTAAGATTGTTTTTCATTTAGAATTTCCTTTAAGGTTTTTACAGAGAAATATGTTTACGGGGATTTTAATTCACTAATATCAAATTCCCCAAACTAAGAAATATCCTGTGCTTTAATTATGTCATGTACAGTAAATAAAACTTGATCAGTGAGAATTCATGAACTATATACAGACACCCCCCCCCCCATATACACAGTTATATAACGTAGCGTATTCCAAGGTTGCAAAAAGCATAGTAGTCACGCCATAAGACCAAGGCTTCTATGCATTTGAAATGTAAAGCGTCTACATAGTTTACATGTTGATGGCTCAGTTACCTCCGAAGGAAAGCTGAAAGATTTCTCCAAGAGCCCTTTGAGGAAGGAATATAGTAGCGATTCCAGGTTTAGTAGTATTGATGCCTTACAGTTTTCCCCTTAACGCGGAGCCGATTGTGACTGGTGAGGGGATGAGGAAGACCGAAGCGTTCTATATGGTCAGTGGGTTGAAGACCTTGAAACCCTGTCCATTATTTCGTGTGAAATTTTAGGAGTAAGGGTAGTTAAACTAGAAGTGGAGATTAGATGCAGCCCAATTAATCGTGGTGGAAAAAAACAAAAGTTGGTAAATTCCGTGTGCCCGCTCAGTTTTGTAAGGCACAGCACTGGATTGGAGAGACAGCCAGAGTGGTGGCTGAGATCTGCCTTAACATTTAGGCACTTCTTTTGAAAAGTCTCCCCTGGGCAGTTAATGCTGCCTGCAAATCTGGATCCAAGCGCAGAGCTTGTTTGACCGTGTTGACCCAGAAGGCACATTTAGAGGAGCAAGAGTGAGAGAGGCAGAAATGTGGCTGTGGTCACTTCTCATTGATGGGGCTGTCTAGAAGAGGGGCAGATCTTTCAGCCCGGAGGCCCCTTTGATGGATAAATATTTCCCCGTTACTTGCTTGTGTTCAAATTCCCTTTGGAAAATATTTTACGTGTATTTTCCTGCGACCACTTATAAAACTACTCTTTCGTGTCCATATGCAATTCGAAAGAATAGTGAATACTACTAAACGAGTTGAATGGGGGGAATATTGGATACCAGAAGTAAACAGTCGGAGGCCATTATAACTCTTTAAAGTTGCTGGCGCATTGAGGAGGCTGATAAGCAGAAATGCCCCATAATACAATTCACACTTGAAGCTTCATTCATGTGATTGAAATGTTTCGAGCTCGGAGCAGGCTTTCAGCACGCCAAAGAGGAGGTCAGGGAGAAAAAATACCCAAGTTCAAGGACCCCAGGTCTGGGTGCCTTTTGTTCCACTGTGTATTCACCCCAGCTGGGAGCAAGTTTGCTTCAGGGAACTGACAGATTGTCAGATCAGGGTTTAGAGTCTGCCCGTTTTGTGCGGGAGCATCTGTAGGGTGGAGTTGAAGCTTTGCATTTTAAAAGAAAGGAGAATTATGCTAACTGTCTGTTGTTTTGAAAATACTGGCCAATGACCACGAGCACCTTTGGCTTACCCCATATTTGAAACCCAAATTTGGAACCTAATTTCCAAGTTTGTTTCTCACCAGGGGGATTGTTTCTTCGAGACCGAGCAACTAGCTTGAATCAAGGGAGGGTACCTTTTCTGTTGTATCCGTATCCTGAAAAGACGGCGCTTCCCATGCAGATGTGCGTTAGGTGCTGTTTTAGAAGTGCTTGGGGTTTGGGGCGTCTATCACGGGAGCGCAACTTTGGTGGTCCTGAGTGATTGTGACCCAGATCCTCATTAAAATTGCTCTGGAGTATGAAAGATGACCCTGAACAATAGTATTGTTGATGCGGATGCCTACTGACAGCTCTTCATTTTGAGTCAGTTGCTGTGGTCAACACAGCTCCGATCTTGGGTGTTAACAATATAAACGTAACCACGGTAACAGCCACAGATTGGCTTAAATATCAGAAACAATAACAGTCCCCCAAAATACGTTGAGATTGTTTACATTTCAAAATAGCAACAGGTCAGTCGATGACTTTCAGATCGACGAACAACTTTAAGGCTGTAAAATGAGAATTTTATTGAGCCCAAGAGAATTGGGGTCTCCAGGAATGGGTGTGGGTATCGTGTCGGGGCCTTTCCATTTTTATGTCGTTTTTATTCAGTCTCAACAAGTACCCCCGAGTCCGCTTTGGGCGCTGATGGAAACGTTAGAGCTTCAGATGTCTGGTACTATGTGTAATCCATATGCTTCAGCGTAGAGTGATTTCTAACTCCTTAACAGATCCCTTTGTGGGCAGTACTCCCCCAAGTGCTTAGTACAGTGCTTAGTAGGTGATCAGTCACACGATTGATTAATTAGGGAAGCAGTGGGCTCTAATAGCGCACAGGCATGGGAGTGAGAGGACCTAAATTCTAATCCCGACTCCACCGCGTGCCTGATGTGTGACCTTGGGGAAGTCTCTTCACTTCCCTGGGCCTCAGTTACCTCATCTACAAAATGGGGATAAGAAGGTGAGCCCCACGTGGGACAGGGACTGTGTCCAACCCGATGACCTTGCATCTACCCCAGCCCTTAGAACAGGGCTTGACACAGAGTAAGTGCTGAACAAGTACCATAATTATTATTATTATTGATTGAGAAAGAGGATTCCAGATGCTTGCCTTTGAGCCTGAATGACTGCTGTTTCTCCCCGATCCTTTCCCTACTCCCCTCTGACCATTTCCCTCGCCATCGTCCAGGGCGTAAAGTATGAGATGCCACCTCATCGGAAGGGTTCCGAGTTCCGGTCAGGCGGGAGGGTATGAGAGGTTCCGGTGGAGTTCCAGTCCAGTGGGGGAATTTAGGGGATGGAATTCGCACTCTTCGAACCTCCCCAAGAAAGATGGTGAGGTGTCCTGGGCCCCACATTCCCCTAGGGTCAATCCCTACAGTTCCACATTTTGACAAAATAATAGTAGTATCTAAGTGCTTACTATTTGCCAGGCACTATACTAAGCGCTGGGGTGGATACCGAGCAAATAAGGTTGGACACGGTCCCTGTCCCCTGCGGGGCTCACAGTCTCAATCCCCATTTTACAGGTGAGGTAACCGAGGCCCAGAGAAGTGAGGTGGCTTGCCCAAGGCTACAGAGCAGAAAAATGACTGAGCTGGAATTAGAAGCCATGACCTTCTGACTCCCAGGCCCGTGCTCTAACCACTGCCGTGCTGCTTCCCATAGGGGTGGAAGTTGAGCTCATTCCCTTCTCTCAGTTGCTACCCTGCCAGTAACAACTGAGAGATGGCCCCAGAGGATTTGTTTGCAAGAAATGTAAGCTTCTTGTGGGCAGGGAACAGGTCTCTTCTTGATTCTGTATTTCGCAAGTCCCTAGTACAGTGCCCGGCACCCAAGTGGGGCTCAGTAAGTACAGCTACTTCTTTAAGGATCTTCACTGAGCAGTATTTTTGAAATCAATCAGTGGTATTTACTGAGCACTCACTGTGTCCAAAGCATTATACGGAGCACTTGGGAGAGTACAATACAACAGTTAACAGAAACATTCCCTGTCCACGATGAGCTTACAACAACTATTGTGTCTTCGTATTTAACTCTGTTGCTTTTAGTATTCTGTGTAAAGCTTTCCAATCAATCAATCGGTAGTATTTATAGAGCACATGCTGTGTGCAGAGCACTCTACTAAGAGCTTGGGGAGTATATTATAACAATATGACAGAGTTGGTGGACCCATCCCTTGCCCAAAGCGAGCTGACAGTCTACAGTCCCTTTATTTTCCCTTTTTTTTTGAATGTTATTTGTTAAGCACTTACTATGTTCCAGTCACTGTACTAAGCACCGGGGGTAGGTGCAGACTAATCAAGTTGGACCCAGTCTATATCCCACATGAGCCTCACGGTCTTAATCTCCATTTTACAGTTGAAGGAACCGAGGCACACGGAAGTGAAGTGACTAGCCCAAGGTCGCGTAGCAGACAAGTGGCAGAGCCAGGATTGAAACCCAGCTCCTTTTGACTCCCAGGCCTTTGCTCTGGCCACTAAGCCATGCTGCTTCTCACTGTATTTAGAAGTGGATTCACTCTTCCGACGTAAACACCACATCTGCCGCTGCAAAGTCTTGTTGAGATTGGAATTGCCTAATTGCAATTGAGACCAGGTACTTAGATGCAGCATAAAAATGTTCATTCAGCTGTATTTATTGAGCGCTTACTGTGTGCAGAGCACTTTACTAAGCCCTTGGGACATAGAACAATGAACAGACACATCCCCTGCCCACAATGAGCTTAAATTGGTAGTTTGCTGTTAGTGGCTAAGAAAAAGAGCGGGGCTACCCTTTCTGACGGGGACTGTTGGCTTTCCTGAGGAAATCCAATTTTGTTTGAAGAAGTTCTATCCCTCTCTGTTTCCAGAGGGTCCATTGGGAGAAAGATGTCACCCGTGGCTGGCTGGCAGGCGGCCCCATCAGGGACCGCGGGCCCAGCTGGCCAAGGGCGCTTGGTTTTATTCACCAGAGGCCGTGCGGAAGTCAAGTCCACTGGATCTGTTACTGTTTGCCCACTCAACTCCCGGGCTTGTGCCCAGCTGGGCTGATCTGCTTCTGCCAGGAGATGGCTGTGGTCGGAGATAAAAGTTGCTGCTTTCTACTTGGATGCCTTTGCCTGCCTCTGCCCCTGACATAATGTTTCATCTGGCAAACAGACTTGTTGTTACTATCTACTGCTAATTGCTCCCGGGGTGCTGGGTGGGACCCAAATGAGCACTTAATGTATGCAGAGCTCTATACTGAGCGCTTGGGAGAGTGCAGTGCAACAGAGTTAGCAGACCCATTCTCTGCCCACACTGAGTTTACTCGTTATATGAACTTATTCATATTTAACTTGGTTGCATATGCAAAGGGCAGACAGTCTTTGACGGGCTTACAGTCTAATCGGGGGAGACGGACAGACAAGAGCAATAGCAGTAGATAGAAACAATAGCAATAAATAGAAATCGGTTATATTTATTGAGCACTTACTGTGTGCAGAGCACTGAACTAAAGCACTTGGGAAAGTATATTATAATAATATGACAGAGTCGGTGTTCACATCACAGCGAGCTGACAGTCTACAGTCCCTTTATTATAACTAACTTTTTTATGGTATTTAAGCACTTACTATGTCCCAGCCACTATACTAAGCGCTGGGGTAGATGCAGACTAATCAAGTTGGACCCATGGGGCAAATAGGACTATTGTTTTCCAAGAGCCCAAGTGAAAAGAGGGACAAACATGTGGTGTGTCCCTGACTCCCGTGGAGGTTCAGTCTCCCTCTCTCTCTGTCCGTCTTCTTCTCCGTCCTTTTGAAGTGGTCAGAGGTGGGGTGGCTCTCGAGTATAGTTCTGTCAGGAGCGTCGCTCCACCAGGCATTGCTCTACATTCACCCTTTCCTGACTTGTTTCCTCCAGCCCCTCTATTATTGGTGCAAGATCTAAGGGGAGCACTGTCGGTGGGTGACTCTTGGAAGTCTGGTTTCGGAGTTGCAGGACCTGATTGAGTGGTCCCTTAGTGGCTGTCCTGTTGTAGCCCCAAATTAATAATAATAATAGCAAGAATAATAATTGTGAACAAGAATAATAATTGTGATATCTAAGTGCTTACTATTTGACACTATACCACACTCTGCCCCAGCTCTTAGAACAGTGCCTGGCACATAGTAAGCGCTTAACAAATAGAGTAATTATAATTATAATTACAATTATAATTATACCATTACATTTATAATTATAGTTTTATAATGTTACAATTATAATTACTCTTGTTAACTCTGTTGACGATGACGGTATCGTCAACGCAGAGAAGCAGCGTGGCTCAGTGGAAAGAGCACAGGCTTGGGAGTCAGAGCTTATGACCAAAACCGAGCTCGTGACCAAAACTGAGCTCCTCATCTTCCCTCCCAAGCCCGGTCCTCTCCCAGACTTCCCCATCACCGTGGATGGTACGACCATCCTTCCCGTCTCTCGGGCCCGCGACCTCGGTGTCATCTTTGACTCGTCTCTCTCGTTCACCCCACACATCCGATCCGTTCCCGAGACCTGCCGGTCTCACCTTTGTAATATCGCCAAGATCCGCCCTTTCCTCTCCACCCAAACGGCTACCTTACTGCTACGGGCTCTCGTTATATCCCGGCTAGACTACTGTGTCAGCCTGCTCTCTGATCTCCCTTCCTCCTCTCTCGCCCTGCTCCGGTTTATTCTTCACTCTGCTGCCCGGCTCATCTTCCTGCAGAAACGGTCTGGGCATGTCACTCCCCTTCTTAAAAACCTCCAGTGGTTGCCTATCAACCTCCGCTCCAAACAAAAACTCCTCACTCTAGGCTTCGAGGCGCTCCATCACCTTGCCCCTTCCTACCTCTCCTCCCTTCTCTCTTTCTACCGCCCACCCCGCACATTCCGCTCCTCCGCCGCCCACCTCCTCGCCGTCCCCTGGTCTCGCCTATCCCGCCGTCGACACCCGGGCCACGTCCTCCCGCGGTCCTGGAACGCCCTCCCTCCTCGCCTCCGACAATTCTAATTCTCTTCCCCTCTTTAAATCCCTACTTAAAGCTCACCTCCTCCGAGAGGCCTTCCCAGACTGAGCTCCCCCCTTTTCCCTCTGCTCCCTCTACCCCCCCTCACCTCTCCGCAGCTAAACCCTCTTCTCCCCCCTTTCCCTCTCCTCCTCCCCCCTCCCGTCCCACCCCCTCAGCACTGTACTCGTCCGCTCAACTGTATATATCTTCATCACCCTATTTATTTTGTTTAATGAGATGTACATCGCCCTGATTCTATTTATTTGCCATTGTTTTAATGAGATGTTCTTCCCCTTGACTATTTATTGCCATTGTTCTCATCTGCCCGTCTCCCCCGATTAGACTGTAAGCCCGTCAAAGGGCAGGGACCGTCTCTATCTGTTACCGATTTGTACATTCCAAGCGCTTAGTACAGTGCTCTGCACATAGCGCTCAATAAGTACTATTGAATGAATGGGTTCAAATCCCAGCTCTGCCACTTGTCAGCTATGTGACTTCGGGCAAGTCACTTAACTTCTCTGGGCCTCATTTGCCTCATCTGTAAAATGGGGATTAAGACCGTGAGCCCCATGTGGGACAACCTGATCGCCTTGTATCCTCTCCAGCTCTTAGAACATTGCTTTGCACATAGTAAGCGCTTAACAAATGCCATCATTATTATTATTTGTTAACCAATTACTGTGCATCAGACATTGCTGTTAAATGCTGGGGTAGATACAAGCTAATCAGATGGGACACGGTCCATGTCCCACATGGTCCTTATAGCATTAATCCCCATGTTATGGATGAGGGAACTGAGACACAGAGAAGTTGAGTGACTTGACCAAGGTCACGCAGCCGACAAGTGGTGGAGTCTGGATTAGAACCCAGGACCTTCTGACTCCCAGTCCTGTGCTCTATCCACTAGACCACACTCAGTTGTGTTTACTCTCCCAAGCGCTTAATACAGTATTCTACACAGGAAACACTCAGTAAATACCATTGATGATGCTGATTATAGTGCTCTGCACACAGCAAGCACTCAGTAAGTACCAGTGTTTGATCAGTGTTGAAGAGAGACTAGTGCTCTGCACACGGTAAGCACTCAATTTGCTTAGCTGGAGAGGAGCATCTTGTGTGAGCTTGAGTTTAGTGGGAGAGGAATAAGGATAATTAGGAGGGAAATGATTGCCTTAAAGCCATTGGTCAGGAATTTCTGCTCAGTGAAGAGAGGAGATGATGACCCTTGAAGGCTTTTGAAGAATGGGGAGATGTGCACAAAAATGATATTGTGTAAAACGGTCTGGGCAGTTAATCGAAGTATGGCCTAGAAAGGAGAGGGAGGGAGGTGGGTCTGTAAGGACTAGATCAATAACAGGACCCGAGTTTCAAAAAGAGCAAGCCTAAGGACATGTAAACCGATTATCAGGACCAAATTACAACTCTGAGCTGTCAGTCACAACTCAGGAAAGAGGTCTTAGTGACAAGTCATTGGTTTATTATGCTGCAGGAGCCAAAAAGACTGGTTATCACGAGGTAGGGGAAAGAAAACAAACCAAAGATTGAATTTTGCCATTTTATGAAACCCTGGAACCCCTACATCTAGACTACTTTTGGGTGGTTCTGATTGCCGAATCTTCCAGAAGGCCCGAAATACAGCTGGGAAAGGTCCAGTATGATCGGGGGATATGACAGATTCCTAATGTTGAAAAGTTTAGGACACTTCAGGCTGGAAAGAGGAAAGCTGAGAGGGAAAATGATGGATATTTTCCCCCCCAAATCACCCAGAATTGTTGTTCACTAAGATTAAGGGATGTTCATTGTATTTGAAGAGAGTCAGTCCCTACGGTTCAAAGGAAACACTTTTCACACTGTCGTGCAGGAAGAAATTGGCAAAAATTTCAAGAAGGGCACGGACAAGTTTGTGGACAAGAGTCCCATTCATTCCTTCCTTCCTTCCTTCCTTCAATCGTATTTATTGAGCGTTTACTGCGTGCGAAGCACTGTACTAAGCTCTTAGAGTACAATACAACAATAAACAGACACATTCCTTGCCCACAATGATGAGAAAGGGATTTAGAGAGAAAAGATAAGAATATTAGGGGGATGTCCAGGAGGACAATAACATTATTATGGTAATAATGTTGGCATTTGTTAAGCGCTTACTGTGTGCGAGGCACTGTGGATACAAGCACATCAGGTTGGACACAGTCTCTGTCCCCCATGGAGCTCACACAGTCTCAATCCCTATTTTACAGATAAGGTAACTGAGGCTCAGAGAAGTGAAGCCTCTGAGCTTCACTTGCCCAGTGTCACACAGCAGACAAGTGGTGGAACCAGGATTAGAACCCATGACCTTCTGACTTGCAGGCCCGTGCTCGGTCCGTTATGCCATGCTGTTGGATTCCTCCAAGTGTCCAGGCCCCACTGCCAGAGAAAGAGTCCTGGGCCGACAGACTGACCCAGCAATGGGATGCTCAGGGGCTTATAATATTAATGATAATAATAATAGTGGTATTTAAGTAATAACGTTAGTATTTGTTAAGCGCTTACTGTGTGCAGAGCACTGTTCTAAGTGCTGGGGTAGATACAAGGTCATCAGGTTATCCCACATGAGGCTCACAGTCTTCATCCCCATTTTGCAGATGAGGTAACTGAGGCACAGAGAAGTTAAGTGACTTGCCCACAGTCACACAGCTGAGAAGTAGCAGAGCTGGGATTCGAACCCATGATCTCAGACTCCGAAGCCCGGGCTCTTTCCACCAAGCCACGTTTACTGTGGCTTATCCAATTACCCAGACTTTGTCTCAGTGGGCAGGGAACGTGTCTACCAACTCTGTTATGGTCTACTCTCCCAAGTGCTTAGTGCAGGGTTCTGCACACAGTAAGCATGCAATAAATACCATTGATGAATGGATCGATTGATAGCCCTGCCACCGAGTTAGGCACTCTGCTCTGGGAAAGATTAAGGCAGTCCGTATGTGAACGGCCGGGACCTGTTGGTGCCTGGCGTGAATGCCAATTGGCCGGCTGGGTCGTTCCAGAATTCTGCTACCATTTTGTATTCTTTACAAAATGAATGACGTTGTCGTGAGTTTTTATGGGGAAACATAGGGGAAAAGGCACTCCAGTGCTCTGTGTTTTAAAAGCTGAGACTGGTGTGAAGTAAAATATGAACAGGTGGGGTCGGTGAAGAATATCTATCTGTCAGTGGTATTTATTGAGCGCTTACCATGTGCAGAGCACTCTACTAAGCACTTGGGAGAGTACAACAGAATTAGTAGGCATGTCTATATTAATGTCTGTCACCCACTCAAGACTGTGGGCTTGTTGAGGGCAGGGAATGGGTCTGTTTATTGTTATAATGTACTCTCATAAGCACTTAGTAGAATCCTTTGCACACAGTAAGTGCTTTGTATATATTTTTATTACCCTATTTATTTTTTTTGTTAATGAGATGTACATCCCCTTGATTCTATTTATTGCTATTGTTTTTGTCTGTCTCCCCCGATTAGACTGTAAGCCCATCAGTGAGCAGGGATTGTCTCTATCTGTTGCTGAATTGTACATTCCAAGCGCTTAATACAGTGCTCTGCACGTAGCGCTCAATAAATACTATTGAATGAATGAATGAATACAATTGAATGAATGAATCCCTGTCCAAAATAAACTTACAGTCTAGAGGAACCAACCATTATAGCCCCCAGACTACCAAGGTGGATTAGAGGGCCTTCATACTAACTTTATCGATTTCTCTTTAGGTAACGTTTCACTGATTGCATTTCCGGTTTCCAGCGCCAACTCACCAGCCAAGATTTTACCCAAAACCTTGGGACCCATAAATGTGAATGTTGGACCCCAAATGGTAAGCAGATCCTGAAGTTGGAAAGTTTAAAAACTCTTGATAGAAAGTGGCGTCAATATTTTGATTTGGGATTTTGTTTGTTTTGTTTTCATTTTAAAATTCAAAGTCATTTGCCTTTCAGTGAGTTTCCCTCAGTATTTGAATGCAGAAGAAGAATTCAATCTCAGGAAGGTTTTAGTTTGGGGTTTGTTTTTTTTTAAGTAAAAGAAAATCATGTTTGCGGCTGCAGATTTGATTTTCCACCAGCCAGTGTGTGCTTTTTCTCATGCTTTCAGTTGTGGGTTAAGTGGGTGGTAGATTCTATATAATCTAGCACTGTGCTCCTTTGTCCTCCAATACAATTTAACCTCAAAAGGTCTATCCATAGGCATTATGGATGTAGGGCACAGCCAGAGTGATTCTGGGTCTGGCCATACCATGTCAGAACCCACCTTTACCTGACGATGTTTAGAAAAGAGCAGACAGTTCACCTTTCTGTTTAACCACACGTTGAAGATTATGTAAAAGAAAATTTAAGAGAAAAGTTCTTGGCATCTCTCGGTTAACTTCTGTTGGAGTCTTCCATTGAAAATGATAGTTGTGCCCCTATTTCCCCCACTTCAGTCAGTGGTATTTATTCAGTCGGTCCACGGTCTTATCGAGCACTTACTGTGTGCAGAGCACCGTACTAAGTGCCTGGGAGAGTACAGTATAGAAGAATTGGTAGACAGGTTCCCTGTCCACGACACACTTAGTCTAGAGGATTTAGAGGTACAATCTAGCATATTTATTAGCATTTACTTCAGTCAGTGGTATTTATTTAGTCAGTCTACGGTCTCATCGAGCACTTACTGTGTGCAGAGCACTGTACTAAGTGCCTGGGAGAGTACAATATAGAAGAATTGGTGGACAGGTTCCCTGTCCATGACCAACTTAGCCTAGAGGATTTAGAGGTACAATCTAGCGCATTTATTAGCATTTACTGTGTGCAGAGCACTGTAATAAGTGCTTGGGAGAATACAGTACAAGAGACTTTGTAGATAGGACCCCTGCCCTCAAGGAGCTGACAGTCTAACAAGGGAGGCAAACATTTTGCCGTGTGGTAAGTTGTGCAGCGGGGCCAACATGAAGGAAGCCAAATGGCCGACCGACCAGAGACTCTGCAGGTGAGGGACGGCACAGGTTCAGAACATGTTTCCCCACTCCTCAAGAAACCCCAGTGGTTGTCCATCCACCTCTGCATCAAAGAGAAACTCCTCACCGTTGGCTTTAAAGCAGTAAGTCACCTTACCTCACCTCCCTACTCTTCTAGTACAACGCAGCCCAACCCGCTTTATTCCTTTAATGCCAACTTTCTCAGCTGGTCCTCGATCTCATCTGTCTCGCTGCTGACCTCTTGCCCATATCCTATCCCGGCCTGGAATGCCCTCCCCCCTCAAATCATATAATTGCTCTCCACTTCAAAGCCTTATTGAAGGCATGTCTCCTCCAAGAAGCCTTCCCTGACTAAACCATCTTCTCTTCTCCCACTCCCTTCTGCATCACCCTGACTTGCTCCCTTCATTCAGCCTCCCTCCCAGCCCCACAGCTTGTCTTATCTTAAGCTGTTGAGTCGTTTCTGACCCGTAGCGGATCCATAGATACTTCTCTCCCACGACGCCCCACTCTCCATCTGCAGTCATTCCGGTAGTATATAAAGTTTTCTTGGTAAAAATATGGAAGTGGTTTACCACTGCCTTCTCCCGCACGGTCAACTTGAGTCTCCACCTTCGGCTTTCTCCCATGCCGCTGCTGCCCAGCACAGGTGAGTTTGGACTTGTAGTAGATTGCCTTCACTGCCCAAGCTAGGAATGGAAAGGGTAGGCCTCTGCTTGACCCTCCCGTAGCCAAGATTGGTAGAGTACTGGAAACTCTCCAGGAGCCATCCTGAGCAGGGATCCCAACAGCACATATGTATTTATCTGTATATACCTGTAATTTGCGTATTTCTGTATATTAATATATCTCCCCCTCTAGACTGTGAGCTCATTGTGGGCAGGGAACGTGTCTGTTGTTATATTGTGCTCTCCCAAGCTCTTAGTACAGTGCTTTGCACTCAGTAAGTGTTCAATAAATACGATTGAATGACTGCTCAGAACCGCCTTTTGCCTAGTCTCTCTCTCCTTTGCTGCAGCTCATCAGTTGGTCCTCAAAAGAATGAATAGCTCAGGGGTGTCCAGACCAGGCTCTTGGAACCAAAGAGCCACAAACCCAAAACATAATAGGGCCGAGAGCCCCGGTGGCCAGTAGGCATTCCAAGGCCGGGGAGAGGTTACGGTGAGTGTTGGAGAACAGGTGCTCCAGTGGGAAGGGAGGGATGGCAGCGGGCGAGAAACGGCCGCTTGGAATGGGACACCACAGCCCTCCTTGACCCAGGCTCAGGTGGGCGTGGATGCTGCCATCCCGAGGGAGGGCTGGAGCAGTGGTGACACCTGGCAGGCCTCCACCCTAGGGGAAGCAGCCTGGCCTGGTGGCCGGAGCACGGACTCGGGATGCAAAGGTCCTGGGTTGTAATCCTGGCTCATCCCTTGACTGCTGGGTGACCTTGGGCAAGTCGTTCCACCCCTCTGGGCCTCGGTTACCTCATCTGTAAAACGATGAGCCTCACGTGGGACAGGGACGTCCAGCCCGATTGCCTGGTGTCTGCCCCAGCACTTAGAACAGTGTTTGGCACATAGTAAGCACTTAACGAATACCATAATTATTATTATCATGAGGGGCAAAAGAGCATCCATGCACAAGATGCACAGCCAGTGGCAGAGAGTCACATGCGGTTCACCAGCCCTAGTGTGGCCACCCCTGGAATAGCAGAAGGGCACATGTGTTCTAATCCCGGCTCTGCCACTTGTCTCCTGGGTGCCCTTGGGTCGGTCACTTCACTGCCCTGGGCTTCGGTTCCCTCATCTGTAAAATGGTGATGAAGACTGAGAGCCTTATGTGGAACAGGGACTGAGCCCAACCTGATTAGATTGTATCCGCCCCAGCACTTAGTGCAGTGTCTGGTACATAGTAAGCGCTTAGCAAACACCATTATTAGAAAAAAAAGAGGACCTATCTCCGACAGCCATTTTCCCCAGGAGTAGGATCAGTGGAGCACGATTAGAAGCTGGCCTTCAGTACATCCATGTACTTGTACCTCTGGCTACCTCTTGAACAAGGCTCCAGCACTAAGCTCAGTCCTCTAGACTGTAAACTCGTTGTGGATAGGGAATGTGTCTGTTTATAGTGTAGTCTCCCAAGTGCTTAGTACAGTGCTCTGCACGCAAGAAGCACTCAATAAATACGATTGAATTGAATGATAGTCCCGGGTGTCCCTTTGTCATCCATTCGTACCAGGCGATCTCACCGTTGCAGCGGAGCTCTGATCAGCATTCCCTGGTATCCTGCAATGTTTCAGGACTTCGGGATGAGCAGCTGCCATTTTACGTCCGTTATCGGCTCCCAGCAGTGTAGATAGATTGAGTTGAGAAGCAGCATGGCTCAGTGGAAAGATCACGGGCTTCAGAGTCAAAGATCATGGGTTCTAATCCTGGCTCCACCACATGTCAGCTGTGTGACTTTGGACAAGTCATTTCACTTCTCGGTGCCTCAGTTACCTCATCTGTAAAATGGGAATTAAGACTGGGAGCCTCACGTGGGGCATCCTGATTATCCTATATCTACTTCAGCGCTCAGAACAGTGCTCGGCATATGGTAAGCGCTTAACAAATACCAACATTATCAAGGCCAGATGTTCGCTGTGGCATCATTATGGTGTCCTTGCTTCTCAGGTGCATCATCAACTAATAGTATTTTTTGAGCAACTACTGTGTGCAGAGCACTGTAGCAAGCGTGCGGCTTAGGGGATAGAGCATAGGCCTGGGAGTCAGAAGGACTTGGGTTCTAATCCCAGGTCTGTCACATATCTGCAGTGTGACCTTGGGCAAGTCACTTCACTGGGGTGTAAAAATAAGGATTTAGGAGTGTGAGCCTCATGTGGGAAAGGACTGTGTCCAACCTGATTGACTTTATCTACTTCAGTGCTTAGAACAGTGCTTGGCACACAGTAAGCGGTTAACCAGTACCCATAGTTATTATTCAGTAGAAGTAATATAGCTCAACCCATCCCTAAAGGAGTTAAAATTCTAGTATGGGAGATGGACACTAAAAGAAATTACAGATAGGAGGAAGTGGTAGAGAATTTAAGAGATGCACATTAGTGCAACCATAGGTTGTGCATTCTTTAGTACTTACATGGCGCAGAAGTGCTGAAGTAACAGTTTGGTTTTGTTTCAGGTGGTGTTCGTTAAGCTCTTACTATGTGCCAGGCAATGTACTAAGCCCTGGGGTAGATACAAGATAATCAGGTTGAACCTGATAATCAAGTTGGTTCCTGTCCCATATAGGGCTCCCGGTCTTAATCCCCATTTTCCAGATGAGGTAACTGAGGCATGGAGAAGTTAAGTGGCTGGCCCAAGGTCACACAGCAGGCATTTGGCGGAGCCGGGATTGGAACCCAGGCCCTTCTGGCTCCGAGGTTCGTGTTCTATCCACCAGGCCACTCGGCTTCTCGGTTGTGGAGGATTTAAAGTGGGGAGATTAGAAATTGACTGGGGAGACCTCTCAGAGGAGATGGGTTTTCAGAAGGGCTTTGAAAATGGGGAGAGCTGTGGTCAGAGACAAAGGGGAACAGGTTCAAGGCAAGGGCCTTGAACAAGAGTAGGCAGTGAAGGAGATGAAAATGAGGCACAGTGAGTAGATTAGAGGAAGGAGTGTGAGGTGGGGGTATAGTGGGAGTAAAGAATAAAGTGGGAGAGAGAGAGAGCTGATTGAGTCCTTAAAGAACTAGTCAGGAAGAGTTTCTGCTTGATGTGAAGAGGTATTGACAACTATGAGAGGTTCTTGAAGAACGAGGGGCCCTGTGCAGAATGATGTTTTAGAAAAACGATCCTGGCAGCAGAGTGAAATATGGACTGGAGAGGGGAGAGATTGGAGGTAGAAAGATCAGCCAGGATATGACTAGTGCCAGGATTACTCTGGGGGCTGTGGGGATGAAGAGAAAGGGGCAGATCCCGAAAATGAGGGGGGAGGATCAACTCAATTGGGCAAAAGACAAATTTGGGTCTTGAAAGAAGAGGAGGAGTTAAGGACATTGCCAGGATTATAGGCTTTGAATGCTGGGAGAATGAATGAGGAGATGAAGCAGCTTGGCACAGTAGATGGAGAGGGGGCTTGGGAGTCAGAAAGTCATGGTTCAGATCTCGGCGCTGCCACTTGCTGCTATATGACCTTGGGCAAGTCTCTTCAATTTTCTGGGGCCTAACTTGCCCATCAGGGTTGATAATAATTATTATTATTACTATTGTATGTAAGTGGTTACAGTATTCCTGGCGCTATACTAAGCACTGGCCTGGAAACAAGCAAATTGGGTTGGTCACCGTCCCTGCCCCAAGAGAGGCTCACTGTCTCAATCCCCATTTTACAGATTAAGTAACTCTGAGGCACAGAGAAGTGAAGTGATTATGCCCAAGGTCACACAGCAGACAGGAGGCGGAGTCTGGATTAGAACCCATGACCTTCTGACTCCCAGGCCTGTGCTCTATCCATTATGCCGCGCTACTTCTCTACCGACCCCAGCGGTTAGTACAGTACTTGGCTCATAATAAGCTCTTAACAGATATCACAATTATTGGGAATGGGTGCGCAAAAAAGCAAGGTTAGATAGTGTTTCTGAAAAAAGAGAGTCGCCCACAAAAGGTAGAGGATGTTGAAGACAGAGCGGAGACCATTAAACCTGACAAAAGGAAGTCGTCGGTGATTTTGGAGAGAGCGGTCTCTGGAAGAAAAGGGGCAGAAAGTGGATTATAGAGGGTTGAAGAGGGAGATATAGAAAAGGAAGTGGAGGCAGTGGGCATATATAACCCTCTCAAGGAATTTGAAAAGTTCTGGAAGGAGGGAGATGGTGAGTCAGTGGAAAGAGCACGGGCTTTGGAGTCAGAGGTCATGGGTTCGGATCCCGGCTCGGCCACTTGTCAGCTGTGTGACTTTGGGCAAGTCACTTCACTTCTCGGTGCCTCAGTTACCTCATCTGTAAAATGAGGATTAAGACTGTGAGCCCCACGTGGGACAACCTGATTCCCCTGTCTACCCCAGCGCTTAGAACAGTGCTCGGCACATAGTAAGCGCTTAACAAATACCAACATCGTTATTATTATTATTATGATCTGGAGAGGGCAGTGGAGCTCAGAGGGCTTTTTGGGATAGGGGAAGAAGCCATTGGAGAGAGGGTGGTCAAGGGGGAGGAGAAGGGGGTGCTTTTCAGGGTGCTTTTCACTTGAGAAGATGGGAGGATGGCGCCTCACTCGCCCCCTGCCCCTCTCTCTGGGCTGCCCCTGCCAGGTAAACTGCTCCGGGTGTGGCACACGAGACTGGGGAATCCTCTCCTCTGGCAACTACTGGGGACCTTCCCCCTCTAGACTGCAAGCTCATTTGGGGCAGGGAATGTCACTGTTTATTCTTGTATCGTACTCTCCCAACCGCTTAATACAGTGCTCTGCATACAGTAGGCACTCAATAAATACGATTGAATGAATGAATGACCTCATGTGACGAGCACACGTGGGGCCAGGTCGGGGGCTTGACTTGCCCGCCCAGCCGGCAGCCCGTGCAGCTGCCGGTGTGGGTGAGTGGCTCCCGTCCCTGCCTGGTGGGCTGGCCCACCTTGGCCCCACCGCGTCCTGAGGCCTGTGTCCTCCGCCACAGGGGCACGAGAGTATCTCCAGCTCATCCATTCGTCCTGCCTGCTGGGGAGGACCGTGGGAAGAAATCCCATGGGTCCCTGGCCCGAGTGGGGCGCCTCCACCTTGGCCCCTCTCCCGTTCTTAGAGAATAAACCTGACTTAGTGGGAAGAGCCTGGGCCTGGCAGTCAAAGGACCTGGGTTCTAATCCCGGCTCTGCCACGCAGATTCTGTGACACCTTGGGCAAGTCACTTCACTTCTCTAGGCCTCAGTTTCCGCATTTGTAAAATGAAGATTAAATCTTATGCCTTCCTTCCTAGACTATGAGCCCCGTGTGGGGCAGAGGCTGTGTCCAACCTGATAACCGTGTATCTACAAGTGCTTGGCACATAGTAAGCGCTTAACAAATACCATTATTATTACTTTTATTATTATCATTATTATTATTAAGACTGGAGCAGGTCAGCTACCTCCCGCCTCAAGAGCTGTGCCTTATCTTTGGGAATCTGAGCTCTAGAGCTATGTTTAGTATCAAGAAGAGCCAGCCATGGCTTGAGAGACATAGACTGCCAATCCCTCGTCTGGGCACAGCTAGCACAAATGGTGTTCTCCTTCTGAATATATGTGAGTAGCCAACTGGCTAGCTCAGACATGGTGTCCCATTGACAGACCTATGCTCCCATCCCTGAAAACTAATGGATTGTGTCTTTGGAAAACATCTCAGTAGATGGGATTTAACAATTGTACGTTCTGGGAGAGAAAAAGCCCAGTCGACCGTCGTCTGGGGGGTCAGCAGAATGAGAATTCGATTGGCACCATCACAAGCCATTTATGAAAGTACCCAATGTGGGAGCCTTTGCTTAGGCTATTGAAAACCACAATTAGCTAACAAGAATGGATCGAGTTCTTTACTCATTCCATGCGGGCAAGGAATTTGTCTGCCAACTGTTTTATCGTACTCTCCCAAACGGTACAGTGCGGTGCATACTGTAAGCGCTTGGTAAATACCTTTGAGTGATTTTCATATTTCAGAAGAAGGACAGGTCATGGGTTCTACCACCTTTAATTTGTATAGTGGTTTCTCATTTTCCCAGAAGGCTTTCCCATCAGTGATCTCATTTTATCCTCACAACATCCTGGTGAGGTAAGGAAAGTCAGGAATTATTCCCCCTATTTTACAGAGAAAGAATTTAAGGCACAGAGAGGTTAAGGGTCTTGCCTGAGGTCACCTGGCAGGCCGGAGGCATTGCTGGGGTTAGAACCAGGTCTCCCGATACTTAGAACTGTGTTCTTGCAAGTGCTTAAAAAATAGCACAACTCTAGTCTCTCCCCATTAACTTAATAATTAAGTACTTATGTTCCAGAGCACTGTGCTAAATCCGGGGGTAGATACAATATAACGAGGTCAGTCCCTGTCCCCTCAGGGGCTTGTCAGTCAGTCATATTTATTGAATGCTTACTGTGTGCCGAGCACTGTACTAAGAGCTTGGGAGAGTAAAATATAACAATGTAACAGACATTCCCTGCCCCCAGTGAGCTCACAGCCTGTAAACTAAGAACTTGCAGTTATCTTTTAAGAACCAGGTAAACATTTTGGTATTTAAGCTACGGAAGTCACCATCTGTTCTGTTGGGATGGGATAACAGATTGGATAACTCACTTTTTGTAAACTCTGGTAAAAAAAAAAAATAATAATTAGTATTGGCCAGGAAGTTTTAGCAAGGATGAACAGTTGTTATTTTGCACTGTGAACAACCAGTGTTATTGGAAAGGGATCTCCCCCCAACGCCCCCATCTCAGATGTAGCGTTTTTTTGCCCCTAGTTCCCTTTCTCCGTTTCTGTAAAACCCATCCTATGAGACATTCCGGACAACCGAACACCACAGTTTCTCCCAACTTGCCGTGCAGCGGTGGGATCTCCTGAGCTGAGCCGAGGGCCACCAGACCGGCTTAGTATCCGGTCACTTCCGACTCTGAGTGAAGCAGGAGCTAACTTGACTAGTTTGCCAAATGAAAAAAGAATGCCAGCACGGCCTGTGAGTATCCCTCCCTGCTCACATGCTTCAAAGTAATTCCCCTCTCACCCGAGCAGCTGGTCCTCGCTCATTATTTTCTAATTGCTCAATGCCTTTGGTTTAAATCCTGGGCAATTGATAATCAGTGGTGTCTTAATAATAATGGTACTTAAGGTGCCAAGCACTGTTTAAGCACTGGGGTAGATACAGGTTAATCAAGTTGGACACAGTCCCTGTCCCACATGGGGTTCACATTCTTAAACTCCATGTACAGATGAGGCAGCTGGGGTCCAGAGAAGTGAAGTGACTTACCCAAGGTCACACAGCAGGCACGTGGTGGAGCCGGGATTAGAATCCAGATCCTTCTGACTCCCAGGCCCGAACCGGAAGGAAATGCCATGAGGAGACAAGTTGGACGGGGAGGATTTTACGGATCGCTGTCTGCAAACTATCCCAAGGGTCTGAATGGATGGTCTAGTTGGCTCTTTCTCTCGCTGCAAGTCGCACAGCTGATCCTCTGTCCGAGAAACTTCCCACATTTCCTCTTGCCACCTCTTTTCTTGGATATGCATAAGCTCATCCTTCTGCTATTTATCGGTATTTTCAGATGCTTCGCAGGGTTTATTTCATCAGGTCACTTAGTAGTCTGTGGCACCGTGGCTGGCTGGTATCAGCTGGTATCAGGAGACTTGGGCACCTAGATTCAGTCTTGGGCTGGTCCCTACTGGTCACTTCCCAGGAAACCAACCGGCATCCAGCCTGGGACCCGTGTGTTTTTATAGAAGAAATCCTGGGCAATTATGGACCCGTTTGCTGTTCTTTTTGAGCTGGATTTTTGGTTCCATAAAGCGAGCATCCCCTGCTTACTACTTTATGAATCCAGTGCCATGAAAACGGCTGGTCTGAATTTTTTTCCCCCAGAGAAATAATAAGTTATTCATATTACTGTCTGTCTCCCCCTCTAGACTGTAAGCTCGTTTTGAGCAGTCGGTCAGTCATAATTTTTGAGCACTTTCTGTGTACAGAACACTATACCGGGCGCTTGGGAGAGTACAAAACAATATAACAAACACATTCCCTGACCACAATGGGCTTACGGTGTAGAAGGGTAACATGTCTGCTAATTCTGTTGTATTGTACTCTCCTAAGAGCTTAGTAGAATACAGTAAATTTCCAGTGATTGGTAGTCCGTCTGTGTTCTCCGTTGATCCAGTTGTCTGTCTCTCCTTCACGCGGCTGATTTATTCGGTGTGGTCTTAGATTGGAAACCCTTAAGGAGGAGGGTCTGGGGGCTGTTGAGGGGAAGCAGTGAGGCCTAGTGGATAGAACGCGAACCTGGGGGTCAGAAGGAGTGAGGTATAGTGGTTAGAACACGAGGACCTGGGTTCTAATCCTGACTCTGCCTTATGTCTGTTGTGTGACCTTAAAGTCACTTCACTTCTCTGTACCTCAGTTATCTCATCTGTAAAATGGGGGTAAGAGTGAGCCCTGTGTGAGACAGGGACTGTGTCTGACCTGATTAATTTGTGTCTATCCCAGCGCTTACTACAGTGTGGGTCATATAGTAAGCGTTTAACAGGTACAATTATTATTATTGTACTTCTCCCAGAACTTAAGCAAGCCCGGCTCGGACTTGTCCACTTAAGAGGACAGGCCCACAGCCCTCAAGAAGCAGCGTGGCTCGGTGGAAAGAGCCCGGGTTTGGGAGTCAGAGGTCATGGGTTCGAATCCCTGCTCTGCCACTTGTCAGCTGTGTGACTGTGGGCAAGTCACTTAACTTCTCTGGGCCTCAGTTACCTCATCTGAAAATGGGGATGAAGACTGTGAGCCTCATGTGGGACAACCTGATTAATTTGTATCTCCCCCCAGCGCTTAGAAAAGTGCTCTGCACATAGTAAGCACTTAACAAATACCAACGTTATTATTATTGTTATTATTGTACTTCTCCCAGCACTTAAGCAAGCCCGGCCCGGACCTTGCCCACTTAAGAGAAGAGGCCCACAGCCCTCAAGAAGCAGCGTGGCTTAGTGGAAAGAGCCCGGGCTTGGGAGTCAGAGGTCATGGGTTCTTATCCCGGCCCTGCTGCTTGTCAGCTGTATGACCTTGGGCAAGTCATTTCACTTCTGTGCCTCAGTTACCTCATCTGTAAAATGGGAATGAAGTCTGCGAGCCCTAGGTGGGACAACCTTAATTACCTTGTTTCCACCCCACCGCTTCGAACACTGCTTGACACCTAGTAAGCGCTTAACAAACGCCACCATTATTATTATTGTTATTCTGCATTCATTCAATCGTATTTGTTGAGCACTTAATAATAATGTTGGTATTTGTTAAGCGCTTACTATGTGCCAAGCACTGTTCTAAGCGCTGGGGTAGATACAGGGGAATCAGGTCGTCCCACGTGAGGCTCACAGTTCATCCCCATTTTACAGATGAGGGAACTGAGGCCCAGAGAAGTGAAGCGACTTGCCCACGGTCACACAGCTGCCAAGCGGCAGAGCCGGGAGTCGAACCCATGACCTCGGACTCCGGAAGCCCAGGCTCTTTCCACCGAGCCACGCTGCTTGCCCTGAAACTGAAAACGGACACCGCAGCGTGCAGAGCACTGTACTGAGCGCTTGGGAAGTACAATAAAGAGAGAGAGGGTTGAAAAACAAGGAGGGCTCACCCCAAAAGCCTCCCATTTTGCAAACATTGGCCGTCTGGGCTCGATATTTGAATTCCATCATCGGTTTGCGGTTGGATTTTCCTTAAGGGACACAAAGTTTTCTGAATGAGGTCTTGTTCCGTGCCGCTAGAGGGCAGCAGCGCATAAGGCTTTTTTTTTCCCATGGAAAATCTGGGGCCGATGCAAATGCCAAGTGGTTTTTCCCTGCCCAGCTCAAATCCCTGCGTTGCCATGGTCCCCGATGATGGCGTTTTACCGAAGGATGTGCTTTAGGGGAACTGGGAAATGTAACCGAAAATCTACCCCCTTTCTCTTGGCCAAATTCGCAGCTCTTCTAGTGAAGAGGTGGTATGCCTCGGCATGAACGAGCCATGAAGTGGGTGTGAAAATGAAGTTCGCGATCTGCTGTCTCCCGTCAAATTGGCATCTCCCCGGTGGACTGCAGCGTGCCGAAACTTGAATTCCTTTGTGCGACTGGGACGGTGTAAAATCACGTCTCGACGGCTGAACGCTGATGTTGCGGAGTTTAAACAAAATGCTTAACCGTTGAGGGTGCGCAACATCAGAAAGAAAGCCGATTCAACCCGTACGTCCGTTTGGCCGTCGCCAAAGCGACGCACCGTTTGATTAATGAGGTTGAAGCGACGAGGCCTGGTGGAAAGAGCACAGGAGTGGAAGTCAGGAAACCTGGGCTCTAAACCTGGCTCCGGCAATCCGGTCAAATCAGTGGTATTTCTGAGCTCTTGCGGTGTGCACGAAACTATACTGAGCACTTTCCTGCTGTGTGACCTTGGGCAATCAATCAACCGATCAATCAGGCACTTACCTTGTGCACAACACTACGTTAAGCCCTTGGGAGAGTTGGCAGACACATTCCTTGCCCACAGCCAGTTCAGGGCAAGTCACTTAACTTCTCTAATGCCTCAGTTTGCCCATCTTTAAAAACGGGAATTAGATACGTGTTGTACCTGCTTAGACTGTGAGCCCCACGTGGGAGTGGGACTGTGTCCGTATCTATTTTGTATTGACTCCAACTCTTAGTACCGTGTCCGGTAGGTACATAATATAAACAGCAGCATGTTGTAGCGGAGAGAGCACGGGCCTGGGAGTGACAAGGTCACGGCTTCTAATCCCGGCTCCGCCGCTCGTCTGCTCTGTGACCTTGGGCAAGTAACCGCACTTCTCTGGGCCTCGGGTACCTCATCTGTAAAATGGAGTTTGAGACCGTTGAGCCCCACGTGGGACAGGGACTGTGTCCAACCCGAGTTGTTGTTTGCACCCCCTCCTGCAAAGCATCTAAAGTCTTGAGATTTAAGCCCTTGCTATTCACAGCCACCCACAGCACTTATGTCCATACCTGTAGTTTATATTAGTGTCTGTTTCCCTACTAGACTGTAAGTTTGTTTTGGACAGGGAACGTACCTACCAGCTCTTACATTGTGTTAGTACAGTACTTTGCATATGATAAGTGGTAATTAATACCATTATTTGATCGATTCATTCATTTGTTGTATTTATTGAGTGCATACCGAGTGCAGAGCACTGTACTAAGTGCTTGGAAAGTACAATTCAGCAATAAAGAGAGACAATCCCTGCCCACACCGGGCTTAAGTCTAGAAAGGGCGAGGGGGACAGACATCAAAACAAAAAGGCATTAATAGAAATAAATAGAATTATGGATATATACACATAAAAACAAGTAAATAGGTATCAATATACATAATATACGTAATCATTATAAGTATACACATAAGTGCTGTGGGGCAGGAAGAGCAAAGGGAGTGAGTCAAGAAGAGAGCTGAGGAAAAGGGGGAGTTAGTCTGGGAAGGCCTGTTGGAGGAGGTGAGCCTTCAGTAGGGATTTGAAGGGGGGGACGTTTGATTGTTTGGTGGATTTGAGGAGAGAGGGTATTCCAGGCCAGAGGGAGGATGTGGGCCAGGGGTGGACGGTGGGACAGGGGAGATGGAGGCACAGTGAGAAATTCTGCACCAGAGGAGCAGAGTTTGCAGGCTGGGATGTAGAAGGAGAGAAGGGAGGTGAGGTTAAGATGGGGCAAGGTGATGGAGTGATTGATTAGGCTGGTGGCTATAGTTTGTAGGGGTTTATGGGTTTCTTTTTTTGTTTGTTTTTTAATGGTAATTGTTAAGCCCTTACTACGTGCCAGGCACTGTACTAAGCACTGAGGTAGATACAAAATAATAGGGTTGGACACCGTCCCTGTCCCATATAGGGCTCACAGTCGTAATCCCCATTTTGCAGATGAGGTAACTGAGACCCAGAGAAGTTAAGTGACTTGCCCAAGGTCACAAAACAGACAAAATGATGGAGCCAGAATTAGGACTCAGGCCTTCTGACTCCCAAGCCTGCGCTCTTTCCACGGGCCACGGTGCTTCTCTTACTGCCATCCGTCTCCCAACTTCTCTCCAAATAGTGTTTATATGAATGGTATCTAAGCCCTTTCAATGTGCCAGGCGTTGTACTGATCGCTGGGGTAGATCAAGGTAATCATGTGGGACACAGTCCATGTCCCACCTAGGGCTCTCAGTCTTAATCCCCATTTTACAGATAAGGTAACTGAGGCCCAGAGAAGTTATGTGACTTGCCCAACGTCACTCAATAGACCAGCCAGCAGAGCCGGGATTAGAACCCAGGTCTTCTGACTTCCCAGGCCCGTTCATATCCACTAGGCCACGCGGCTTCTCTCTTTTGTACATTGTAATGTCTTGCGTCATACAGAGTTTGCAACACCTGAGAGGACTTTTTAAATTGAAATAAGTTTATAAGAGAAGAATGCCATTTTTCTTCTTCTGTAATTAAAACGGACTAGTCTGCCCTTGAACTTTCAGGGAACTGGGGAGTAATGAGCCATTGGCAGGCGGGATGGCCAGAAAGCCAAGGCACATGCCTGGCTCTGTAGCCGTTGAACCCTCGGGGGTTGGCCGCTGCCAACTTGCTGCTGCTTGTTGCCCCGTGCTAGTTTGAGGAGGTGGATTAAAGTGGCTCTGGGATCTGGGATGGAGAAAGTAGACAACAGTCCCGGAATTCATCATTCTTGAGAGCTGGGTCCATCGTGTGCCGCCTTTGGGAACCAAAGGACCCAGACCTCAGAATTGGAGGCTTTGGGCTGCATAGCAATAATAATGAGATTTTATTAAGCGCTTAATGGTGCGACACCTTACCGAGCGCTGGGGAAGAATACCCGGGGAGGAATTAAATTGGCTTCCTTTTCTTCTGCAACTCCTGCTCTCTGACGCTGGTGAGCCCCACAGCAGCTCAAAACCAAGCAGAAAACCGGGAACGCTGAAGTTTAAGTGAATTTCAGACCGTTAAAATGGGTGGGCAGATATTTCTAGCGGGTATTTGGAGGGGTGGCCACTGTAGTTAGGGCTTTAATAATTATGGTATTTGTTAAGCGCTTCTTATGTGCCAGGTACTGTACTAAGCACCGGGGTAGATACAAGCAAATCGGATTGGACACAGTCCCCGTCCCACGTGGGGCTCACGGTCTCAATCCCCAATTTCCAGATGAGGTAACCGAGGCCCCAGAGAAGCGAAGTGACTTGGTCCAAGGCCCACTAGACAAGTAGCTAAGCTGGTTTACAACCCATGACCCTCTTGACTCCTGGGCTCCTGCTGCTCCCTTCACCTCTCTCTGTCTCTTTCTATTCCCCCTTCGGCTCTGGCTATCAGACTATACCATCCACCGCATCCTCTCATCCCTTCCGTACCTGCCTGGGTGGCCACGTAGTTGGGGGGCGACTACATTCCCCGATCTCACTATGCCGGCACCAGGAAAGTTACCTGTGTTAGTGCTCCCCACCTGGGGTCACTGCAGGGTGAGGTGCTCTCTCTGGCTACCCCTGAGTTGTTCCCTGGTTACCCCTGAGATGCTCCTTGGTTATCCTTGGCTACCCCCAAAGTCTTCCCCGGCCCTCCCTGAGGTGCTCCCTGGCTACCCCTGAGGCCCCACGGCTGGTCAGTGGCGTCGCCACAGGGTTGCTGGGAAGGCAGAGCACCGCCTCCTTCCAAACTCCTTGAGCCAGTTGCAACCCACAGCTCGAAAGCCAGGATGGGATTTTAAATGGGAGTTGGAGAGTTTTTCTGTGGGGACAGTACTCTGAAGACCTTTGTGGGGGAGAAAGAAAGACGGGCAGGGGACAAGAGGCCCGTGAGCCCAGGCAAGTAGTGGGAGAGGAGACACACTCCAGGGCAGCTGCCCACTCTCCCAGGCATGAGCCCAGAGGGTGGCACGTAACGGCCAGAGGCCTCAGCCTCTGCAGAATGAACAGTGCCACGATGCTCTGCAGACTCTTTCCAGAAGGGGAGAAAGAAGAGAAGGACAAAAGGGATCAAGGGGCAGAGGAAGAGAGCTAACTTGGCATCTGGGGGCGTGGAGCCCCTCCAGTGACCCAGGATTCTGCAGAAATAAAGAATAAATCCAGAGACATCGTGGCCTAATGGAAGGAGCACGGGCCTGTGGGTAAGAGGATCTGGATTCTAATCCTACTCTGCCACTGGTCTGCTGTGATCTTGAGCCAATTACTTCACTTCTCTGTGCCTCAGTTACCTCGTCTGTAAAATGGGGACTCAGTACCTGTTCTCCTTCCTAATTAGACTGTGACCACCATGTGGGACGGGGACTTTGTCCAACCTGATTATTGGGTATCAACCCCAGTGCTTAGTATAGTGCTTGACACATAGTAAGTGCTTAACAAATTCCATTAGAAAAATAAAAAAACAGTCCGCCACACACAAAATACATATAGAAGCAGCATGGTATAGTGGATGAAGCATGGGCCTGGGAGTCAGAAGGTCATGGATTCTAATCCCGGCTCTGCCGCTTGTCTGTTGTGTGATCTTGGGCAAGTCACTTGACTTCTCTGGACCTCAGTTCCCTCATCTGTAAAATGGGTATTGAAACTGCGCCCTGCATAGGATGGGGACTGTGTCCAACCTGATTACCTTGTATCTACCCTAGCGTTTAGAACGGTGCTTGGAACATAGTAAGCGCTTAACAAGTATCTTTATTATTATTAAGTAGCCAATCCAGTGGGAGTCGTGAAGGGCATCGGGAGTTGAAGTCGAGATCCAAGGAGAGGTGTTTTTTTCCCACGGTCGGAAAGACCCCGGGGACTGACTCGATCCCTCAGCACCCCAGCAACCTTCAGCTAATCTGTCCATCAAGCATTGGTATTTATTGAACTCCTACTGTGGACAGAGCACTGGACCTGCTCCCCATCCTGGCAGCCCTCCTTATCCATTAGGGCTCAGGGATCTAGGCTCCCACCATTCCCGCTCTTTCTCCCTCCCGACTTCCTCCTCTGTATCGCTCCGCTTAGGGCCGTTGGTTGGAATAGGGTTCTGTCCTCACTAAGAGCACCTCTGCTCCTCTGCGTCCAGTGGAGTGTCCCCAGGCTCACCGCCCGGGGGAAGCTCAGAGTGGTGCCGATGGTGGCCGAGGAGGCGGAGGCTATTCCCGTTGCAGCCCTGCAGCACTCGCTGCCCAGAGGGCTTCTGGTACGCGTAGTCTTCTTAACGCCCTCGGCTCCCCGGCCAGCCTTACAAGGACCGAACCTCTCCCAGAAGTGCCGGGGCTTAGGAGCTGCCCTCCCCCAGGCCTCCCCTCGATCTGGCCGCGGCCCTGACTCTGCACAAGTGGTCCTCTCCTGGGCCTTTTCCCCCCCAACCCCTCCGACTCGGCCTCACGGCTTCCTCCCCCCGCCGCCTCTCTGCCCCTTTCCCTCCACCCTGCCGGGCGGCGTTCACAAGCCAAGCAAGCCGCAGCGCCGGGCTCAGCTCCGCTCCTCCTAGCTCACAATAAGAAAGGTCAAGTTAGAAAAACAGTGTATCTGGGCAACATCTCTGAGGTCTAGCTCTGCTGTTGCAGGCATAATGCGATCATTAAATGCCAAGAACATGACAAGTTATTGATAATGTAAAGGGAAGAATGTCAGTCATGCGAAAGTAATCTTAGGTAACAGTCCTGGGAATGAGCGCACCTTCCCCGTCTGGTTAATTCTGCAGCCTGTCCGGGAGCCAAGACAAACCCGGAGATTGCGGGAATGTTCCTTGCTTCCCTGGGACCGTTCCCTTAGTCGAAATCTGGAATACTGTTTCTTCAGAGAAGAACCGGGCCCCGGGGAAATAGCCCGGTGGTCCAGCACACTCAGTTCGCTTTGCAGGATCAACAAGGTATTGAAAAAACCTCAAATTGGATGTCACAGAGTTTGTTTGGAATGATCAGAAGTTATCCAGTGGTATTATCGAGCACTCACTGTGGGTGCACATCACTGTACTAAGTGCTTGGGAGAGTAAAGTAGAGTCCAGGGAGCTTCTATTGTGGTTTGGGGTAAAAAGGGGAAATGGGAAGAATCGTATTTTGGCCCATGAGGTGTTATCGCGGGGCTGGGTCCATCCGTCTTCCGCCTCTCCCAGGCCCCAGAGCCCCAGCATTTCTCAAGAGGGGACCGATCCATCAGACATTTGTGTTTATTTTATATCTGTGTGCAGGGCACTGTACTAAGCACTTGAGAGAGTATAATAATAATAATAGAGGTATTTGTTAAGCGTTTACTGTGTGCCAAGCACCGTTCTAAGCACAGGCGTAGATACAAGGTAATCGGGTCCCACATGGGGCTGACAGTCTTAATCCCCGCTTTACAGATGAGATAACTGAGGTACAGAGAAGGAAATGACCTGCCTAAGGTCACAAAACAGACGTGTGGCAGAGCCAGGATTTATATTGTACTCTCCTAAGTGCTCAGTACAAGGCTTCGCACACAGAAAGCGCTCGATAAATACAATCGGATGAACGAATGATTGAACCTAAGTCCTCTGACTCCCAGGCCCGGGCTCTTTCACTGGGCCGTGCTGCTCTCCGCACAACAATACAACAGACCCATTCCCTGCCCACCATGAGTTTACGGTCTAGAGGGGATTGTCCAGCAACACCACCGGGCGTGTCCAGGAGCATTGTCATTTCACCTCCATCTTGACCAGAGAAGTTGATGAGGAAACAGGTGAAGCGCTCAGTCATTGGATATGAAGTGAGAGCCTCAGCTGGTCCCGGCTGCCCATCGGCTCACGGCCCAGTGTTCCCGCCTCATTTTCCATCCCCAGAATGGGTTGGAAACCACCTATTTTGGTCAGAATGAGTCTGGATCTCCTGGATGCCGAAGAGCCAGGCTCGTGGAGGCCAGACTGCAGACCCAAGCTACCGTTGTCTCGTGCTGGCCCAGGAGTGCTCACGATTGACAGCTGATTTCCCTTTTTTTAAAATGGTATTTGTTAACGCTTATTAGGTGTTGAACACCATATAAAGCACTGGGATAGGTACAAATGAATTAGGTTGTAAAGAGTCGCTGTCCTGCATGGGGCTCAGAGTCTAAGTAGGAGGGAAAGTGGGAGACATGAGGCACAGAGAGGTTAAGCGACTTGCCGAAGGTCACACAGCAAGTTAGGCAGAGACAGGATTAGAACCGAGGTCCTCTGACTCCCAGGCCCGTGCGCTTTCCATCAGGCCGTGCTGCTGGTTTCCCTTCCTTTCCCTTCCCCTCCCTTCCCTTCTTCACCACCTTGACCCCTACAGTCCCATTGCCAGCAGTAGTGCCAGCCAGTCTAATAATAATAATGATTAATAATGATACTCGTTAAGCACTTACCATATGCCTAGCACTGTTGTAAGCACTGGGGTAGATACAGGTTACTCAGGTTAGACACAGTCCCTGTCCCACGTGGGGCTCACATTCTTAATCCCCATTTTACAGATGAGGGGACCGAGACCCAGAGAAGTGAAGTGACTCACCCAAGGTAACACAGCAGATGTGGTGAAAGTGGGATTAGAACCCATGCCCTTCCGACTCCCAGGCCCGACCTCTGGCCACTTAACCACACAGTCTAGGCTCTGGGTTCTGCCTGGAGGTACCACGTTGGCAGCGGATGGTGGGACAGGAGTGGCAGTGTCCCCTGATATAGCCGTGCTGACCCCAGGGTTCCAGGATGGCTGGGAACATGGAGCTCGTGGGGTTGGGGGTCTGTATGCTACCTCCTCTGCGTCATTCGTTGGGGGCTGCAGGATTAGGCCTGAAGCAGTGCGCACTCTCTCCTCAACCCCCTGCTCAGCAAACCCCACCTGCCCATTGCAGACCCTCCTGAGTGTTCACGAGCAGCAAATAACAGGATGTAGACAAAACTGCCTCTTAGCCTGAGTCACTCTGGACAAAACCTTCCAACAGGCCCCCTCCCCTTCCAACATTGTATTGGTATTGTTTTGAATTTCTCTCCAGCGGTTTTAAACAAGTGGACTAAAATGATCCCTGCTAATGCCTGTTAATGAACACCCGCTTTTGTATGAATCTCTGTGTGTAAATCTATATTTTCTGGTATTTCATACCAAGCAAGTCCATTTCGCTGAGCTATCCCGATGATTCAGGATGTGCATTTTGGGTGTTTACCCCTGCATCAATAGGTGAATTTCACCATCACTGGTGTCTTTGAGTGAAAGATCAATCTATCAGTTAATGGTATTGAGCACTTACGGTGTGCAGAGCACTATACTAAGCACTTTGGGGAGTATACTACAACACCATTAGTAGACATGTTCCCTGCTCACAGTGATCTTATAGTTGAGAAATGTAGCCATCTCTCTTTCTCTCCCCTGGCCCCCAAATAAAATATATGAGAGATAAACCCTCTATTATGGTGGTTTTTGTTAGGCGCTTACTATGTGTCAAGCAGTATTCCAAGCGCTAGGGTAGATCGAGGTAATCGGGGTGAACACAGTCCACGTCCCACGTGGGACTTACGGTCTTAATCCCCATTTCACAGGTGAGGTAACTGAGGCACAGAGAAGTGGAGTGACTTGCCCAAAGTCGCAGAGTGGACAAGTGGTAGAGCTGGGATTAGAACCCGGGTTTTTCCGACTCCCAGACCTGTGCTCCCATTCTGAATGCATGAAGAATTTCCATGTGTAGTTCAAGACTTTGGACTGGAGAGCCAAACCAATGATTTCAGGGGCCCCAGAGTGAATTTTTGGTCTAGGGTGGACCCACCCTTAAAGGGACAGTTTGAATCTGTGCCTTAAAAACCAAACCGTTTCCCTCAAGTTGTGCCAAGGTTCCTGTGGCCTTACCCTCGCCCCAGGTCTCTTCCCCATTAGTGGCAGGGGCTCCTTCTAATCTGGTCTCATCTCGACTTTGATATTTAGGCCCCCAGTAAATCTCCTCTCCACCCACCCCAGAACTTCCTTCTGACCCGGTGCACAATCAGCATTTGTTTGAAGCATGCCACACCTTCACTCCTCCCAGCCACCGCCACCGCAATCACTCGATTTTGTATTGGGAAATACAAGGGAGTCGGCCTGCCAATGGGAAATGGAACGGCTCTCTTCGACCAAGGGACCGATTTTGATCTGCTTTTTTTCAATTTCTCCCTCTAGTCTGCTTTGATGATGGCTGTTATAGTCAGTACAGTAGCCTGAAGGTAAACCGAGACCACAGCCGTCTGCCTCTGCCTCCCGCCACCCTCAGCCCGCATTTAAGGTGAAGTTCAGTTATCGCCCTTCCAATAGCAAATGCCCTCGAGTTATTTTCTCACAGCAGTGATTCCGATCCACTGAGACTCTCAAGTGTGCTGGCTGGTAAACTTGTCTTCTCCCCTCTCCCAGTTCCCACCTGCACAATGAAGTGTTTTTCAAGCCTGGGCAGGATGTTGTGACTTTGTGCTAACTTGTGTGTTCCGTTGCAAAAAACAAGTTGGGAGAAGAATCCGCAGACAAATTCACGTTAAAGATAACTAACCTAAGGAAACCGCCAAACTGGGCAAAAATGTGGAAGGAATGTTCCCGGGGCTTAGTGCCTGACTGGAAAACCAGTGGTCCGGTGCATTTGACAAGGCCATCTGGATCGGGTTAGTTGAAACTTAAGGTCGGGAGCGGTTTCTCTTATTCTTTCGCACCACCACTCTTCCTTGCAATATCGATAGGAGCAGAAATGTGGTTAGAGTGAAAGGGTTCATTTGTCGGAGCTTGTTTACACTCGGAAAAGGCCATTGGCCCCAGGTACTGCCCCCTCCCCCCGAATCCTTCCAATAGACTCTCGTCTTTGGTCCCTGGTTTGAAATGGAATCGGACAGCAGAGTGGCGGTCTTCTGGGCATTGCCTAGTGAGGCATTGCCTAGCTGTAACCCCTCAAGAAGCAGCCTGGCTTAGTGGATGGAGCACAGGCCTAGGAGTCAGAAGGACATGGCTTCTAATCCCAGGTGCCACTTGTCTGCTGTGTGACCTTGGGCAAGTCACTTCACTTCTCTGAGGCTCAGTTACCTCATTTGTAAAATGGGGATTAAGACTGTGAGCCCCACGTGGGACATGGACTGTCCAATCTGATTACCTTAGATCTATCCCAGTGCTTAGAACAGTGCCAGACACATAGTGAGCGCTTAACAAATGCCATAAAAAAAAAATCTTCCTAATGAACCTCAATCTGGTCATTGGCTCTGGTGGATGACAGAAAAAAAAAGATGTTTGGGGCGGCCCCCTTGGGATCGTGGGGCCGTGACCGAAACGTGTTTCCATCTGGGGGATGGCATAGTAGATAGAGCCCGGGCCTGGGAGTCAGAAGGTCATGAGTTCTAATCCCGGCTCTGCCACTTGTCTGCTGTGTGACCTTGACAAGTCACTCTACTTCTCTGTGCCTCAGTTCCCTCATCTGTAAAATGGGGATTGAAACTGTAAGCCCCATGTGGGACAGGGACCATGTCCACCCAATTTGGTTAAATCCACTCCAGTACTTAGTACAGTGCCTGGAACATAGTAAGCGCTTAACAAATACCACAGTTATTATCATTATTATTATCATTAGACCCAACAGCTAATCTTTCTGTCTCCCGAGGCCCATCTCTCATGCTTCTTTTCCATCCCCTTTCATTTCACTCAAAATGAAAAGTTGGCACCTGGGGGATGAGGGACAATCCCAACTGATCTGATATGGCAAATGGCCCAGCTGCCTGATTTGGGCATCCATGAATCCTGCTGGGTCTGGATGACTCCTTGGGTTCACCCCTTTTTGAAATTCTATCCAACCTTGGCTTCACTGTTACTGGCCTCTCTTGATTCTCCTAACTCTCCGACTGCCCCTTCTCAGCCTCTTTTGCAGGCTCCTTCTCTGCCTCCCGCCCTCTGACAGTGGGGGTCCCTCAAGGCTCCATTCTGGGTCCTCTTCTATTCGCTATCTACACGCACAGCCTGGTGAACTCATTCGCTCCCTAAAGTTCAACTATCATCTCTGTGAGGATGATTCCCAAATCTACATCTCCAGCCCTGATCTCTCTCCTTCTCTACAGTCTTGCATTGCTTCCTGCCTTCAGGACATCTCTACCTGAATGTCCCGCCGACACCTCAAACTAAATTTGTCCAAAATAGAGCTCCTTTATCTTCCCACCTAAACCCTGTCCTCCCCGTCTCTTTCCCGTCACTGTAGATAATGCCAGTACCCTCCCTGTCTCACAAGCTCGTAACCTTGGCGTTCTCCTCGACTCAGCTCTCTCATTCAACCCACGTATTGTCTGCCACCAAATACTGTCAGTTCCACCTTCACGTCATCACTAAAATCTGCCCTTTCCTCTCCATCCGAACTGCTACCACGTTAATCCAAGCACTTATCCTATCTCGCTTGATTCCCACATCGGCCTCCTTGCTGACCTTCCTGCCTCTTATTTCTGCCCACTCCATTCCATACTTCATTCTGCTTCCCTGATCATTTTTCTAAAAAAAGTTCAACCCACGTCTTCCCACTCCTCAAGAATCTCCAGTGATTGCCCATCCACTTCCACATCAAACAGAAACTCTGTACCATTGGCTTTAAATCACTCAATCACCTTGCCCCATCCCTCCTTAACTCACTGATTTCCTACTTCAGCCCAGCCCACACACTTGGCTTTTCTAGCTCCAGCTTATTTCCTGGGCCTCGATCTTGTCTCTCTCTTCCAGCCCCTTTCCAGTGTCCTCTCTCTGGCTTGGACCTCCCTCCCCCTCCATATACGCCAGACCACCACTCTCTTCATCTTCAACGCCTTATTAAGGTCACATCTCCAAGAGGCCTTCCCCAGTTAAGCCCTCTTTTCCCTGACTCTCTCTCCCTTCTGCGTCCTCAGCACTTGGATCGGTACCCTTTGGGCACTAGGTAGCCCCACAGTACTTTCGCACATATCCTCAGCTTATTTATATTAATGTCTGTCTCCCCCTCTAGACTGTAAGCTTGTGGTGGGCAGGGAACGTGTCTACCAACTCTGTTGTACTCTCCCAAGTGCTTAGTACAGTCCTCTGCAAATAGTAAGCCCTCGATAAATGCTGTTGATTGATTGACTGATTGGGACTGACCCAAGTCCCTTTTAGTGAGGAAGAGGATGGGGGGTAACGAGAGTCTTCCTCTGGCTTCGACTGGCCTGGTTCTTGGTTCTGGTCCAGAGATTCACCTCAGGTCCTCCTCCAGAAGACTCAGTTAGTGTGTGCTCCTTTCCCTCCCCCTGCCCACCCTCTTAATGCGAGTAGAAAGAACTAAGACTCTGGTTCAGTCCTAATCCCAGTGCACTTGGGATCCTGGGGGAGCTTGCGGTCCTGGGGCCAGGCTGCCTTGGTCCAGTCCAGATGTCCAGGGCCACGTAGTCCCCTGGTGGGGCCGGAGTCAGCTCAGCCTAAGGGATACGAAGGGTCAGTGATTCTTTGGGAGAGAAGATGCCCGGTGGTGGTGAGGGATTCTTTGAGGCAAGTGCGAGGCAAAAGGAGCTGCTCTGCCACTCTCCAGAAAGACAGTATGCCATCCAAGCTTTGAGTGTGGGACAGCCGCGGGAAGGGGGAGTGGTTCATGCCCACCACTGCCATTGTTGCATTATTGCCCGTGGTGGGGTGGGGAGTCAGGCCTCTTGTCTAATCCTCTGGGGCAGACCTACATTAGACCACTAATGGTAGCCAACTGCTCCAGATGGGTGACCACTACTGATGGGCCTCAGGACTGTTCCAAACCAGCCCCTAACGTCTAGGGGTGAAGAGCCCAGACAGCTAGAAGACCCCCACTCTTCCAATACCAGAATCCGTAGGGTTAGTGGAATAATCGGGTGGCCCGGGGCAGTGTTCGTATTTGGTTTGTGCATGCCCAGTCTCTTCTCTCTAATCAGCTTTTCACTACCATTTGTTATTTCGTTCAGAGTTGTTTTTAACCATGCGAAGCTCTCATATTAAAAATATACCATCCAGGCCTCGGCGAATCGTACGTTTTATCCGCAGAAACTCAGTTTCACATCACCTTAGGTCTGGGAAGGTGATTTGTGCAATAATCAGGTTGCGCAATTCTAGAGAAAAGCTTTTCTTCTTCTGATTTTTATGACTTTGTTGGTTGCAGAGTAAATCTTCCAGGATTGCAGAACTTCCAGGTTCGCCTATCACTTGCCGAAACTTGCAGTCTGCCCAGTTTAGGCTCAGAGCGCCCGCTCGCGTGTTTCAAGGTGAAAGCGACAATTGAACCTTAGGTGTTGCCTCAACTATAGCAGTCCTGGCGAAGGGCCTTTTCAATGGGCAGGTTTTCCCCTCCCGGGGGAGGCAGCGTCCAGCCCTGGTGACCATGAAGCTCCATTCGAGTGTGGTATTTGGAATGTTTTAGGAGTGTTATTTTCTTCCTAATTTTTGCAGATCATAAGCACACCACAGAGACTAACCGGTTCAGGGACTGTTCTGATTGGGAGTCCATATACCCCAGCGCCCGCGATGGTCACTCAGACGCACATAACAGAAGCCACCAGCTGGGTTCCAGGGTAAGGTGCTCGTGGATTACCGTTGCGGAATTTCAAGGTCAAGGAGGCCATTTTGGTCTGGCATCCTAGCTCTGACTTTGCCTTATGTGTCCTCGTCTCCTGGTTTGGCAGCGATTTCCCTGAGGCCTGTGCAGCTCCGAGGGGTGTGTTCCCTTTAGAACCACCAGCCTTTCTTATGTCTGAAATGTGAAACAACATGCAGGAGTGACTTCACCCAGGTTCATGTTGCCTCCCCTTTTATACGTGGGCTTGTGAAAGCACACCAAGAGCAAGAAAAAGGCAGGAACACATTTGTGTAATTAACCTAAGGCAGTACCTTCCTCTCAGTAACTTTGTCTCTTACCGGTGAGTCATCTTCTCATTTACCACTTGTCCAAGAGAGCTCGGGCCCAGTGAACGGAAGCTGGCTTTTCTGACTTCTCTTCCCCGTTCTAGGAGGGCCCGCTCCCAGAAAGGGTCAGAGTTTTGAGATATTCAGGCAACTCACTCTCTCTCCCCCCGCCCCCCTTACCTATCCTCTCTCCTCCCCCACCACAACCTAGCCCACACACTTTGCTCTTCTAATTCCTACCTACTCACTGTCCCCTCTCTCTCGCCTCTGTCAGCGTCAGCCCCTTGCTCACATCCTCCTTCCCGCCTGGACCTCTTTCCCCTTCCATATACGACAGATCACCGCTCTCCCCATCTTCTAAGCCTTACTCATTTTTTCAGGTATTTGTTAAGTGCTTACAATGTGCCAGTCACTGTATTAAGCTCTGGGGTAGATACAGATTAATCGGGTTGGACGCAGTCCCTGGCCCACATGGGGCGCACAGTCGTAATCTCCATTTACAGATGAAGTAACCGAGGCCCAGAAAAGTGAAGTGACAGGCCCAGAAGAGTAAAGTGACTTGCCCAAGGTCACACAGCAGACGAGTGGAGGAGCTGGGATTAGAACCCAGATCCTTCTGACTCCCAGGCCTGTGTTCTATCCATTAGACCATAGTGCTTCTTATTATCATTATTATAATTATCATTATTATTATCATTATTATCTTATAATGTACTTGATAAACATTTACTGTGTACCAAGCACTCTGCTAAGCCCTGGGGTAGATACAAGATAATCATTTTGGAGACAGTCCCTGTCCCATACTGGGGCTCACAATCTGAATAGGAGGGAGTCGGTTTTCACAACCCCATTTTTCAGATGAGGAAACTGAGGCACAGAAAAGTTAAGTGACTTGCCCAAGGCCACACAGCAGACGTGTGGCAGAGCCAGGATTAGAACGCAGGTCCTCTCACTCCCAGGCCCGTGCTCTTTACACTTAGCCATACTGCTTCTCTGGAAAAAAAAGGCCTTACTAAAATAGTGACTCCTCCAAGAAGCCTTCCCTGCCTAATTTCTCATTTCCCCAATCCACTTTCCCTCCCTTCTGTGTCACTTGAGTCTGAACCGCCTAAGCACTTTGATACTCAACCCTTCCCACAGCACATATATCCTTATACTCTGCTGTTTCCCCTACTCTGCTGTTTCCCTTAACTTTCATTCATTTCAATATCTCTCCCCCACCAGATTGTAAATTCCTTGAGGCCAGGGAACGTGTCTACCAGCTCTTGTGTTGTCCTCTCCCAAGCCTTTAGTGCAGTGCTCTGCACACAGTAAACACTCAGTAGATAGTGATTGATTCAAATTATAAAGTTAATTTAGCCAGGCATATTTCATGTCTTTAGACCGAAGATGCTTAGAGCAGGAATCGCTCACCCATAACATGAACTAGCCCAAGGTTAAGTTTGGAATTTTTCCTCTCTGATATTCTTATTTTTCATTAGAGGAAAATATTGTCTAATCTGTTTGCATGGGCTCTAAGAAATGTGGTGTTATTCAAGCCCTCGCAAAGATTCCTCATTCTATGATACTTTGTACTGAATTAACCCCCTGTCTCCCCCAGAATTTGGAGCACCATATGTTCCTTGTGAAAGCTTGCAGTGGCCTTGCATAGAGAGCCCTGAAACGCAGTTTGGCTCAGTCAGCTTGATATGCATTGTCCGGGCCCCATTCCCCACTGCCAGTCATCCCCACTGCCTTTTCCTGAGGGGAAGTGGCCCGCTTCCCATGAGCAGAGCGTGGCCTAGTGGAAGATGGCACAGAGTGATCGGGATTGGATTGAAGCGTCAGGCAGACCAAGGGGTAGCTCCGACACCGAAGCCACAGCCTCGGTTTAGGTTGCCGCACGGAAGGAATAGCTGGTCACACCACGGGCTTCCAACCCTCTGCCTGCCTGTTAAGAGATCAAATCCCTTTCTGCAGGTAGCAGTGTCCTCAAGTACAACTGCCACTGAACCCCAGACCCAGATTCGCCCCAAAAGCTAACACAAAGGGCAAGGCAGAATCCATTCTGTCCATCATTAGCTCAGACCTGATGCTTCTCAGTCCCTAAGCCTTGGACTTAGGATGGTTCGCAGGATTTACATTTCTGAAAATACAGTTCCTCATCCAAAATAATAATAATAATAAGAATGTTGGTATTTGTTAACCTCTCACTTAGGTAGCAGGTACTAGGCTAAATAAAAGATAATTTGGTTGGCACAGTCCCTGTCCCACATGGGGTGCACAGTCAGAATTGTGAAAAACGGCTACTTTTGCATTTTCAACTTCCAGTTCATCTAAGTCAGTAAAGAATCCATCCCCCACATCACCATGAAAATAATCTCATAACGCAGAACTCTTCCCTGTGAACCCAACCCCTTTGTTAGTCCAGATTCAACCGGGAGGTTAGTTGTGTGGTGCCATGCCTGATGTCCTGAGTAGTGAGGTTACTTCTCTAAAGTCACTCAGCAAATATGTGGTACAGCAGCTGGTCTTGCCTTTGACTTCCATTTCCATACTCGATCTTCTGCGTGACTTCTTTTTTTAAAATAGTATTTGTTAAGTACTTACTCTGTGCCAGGCACTGTACTAAGCATTGGGGTGGATCCAAGCATATCAGGTTGGATGTGGTCCCTGTCCCACACGGCATTCACAGTTTTAATCCCCGTTTTACTGACGAGGTAACTGAGACCTAAAGAAGTTAAGTGACTTGCCCAAAGAACACCCAGCAGACAGGCGGTGAAGCCAGAATTAGAACCCAGGTTCTTCTGACCCCCAGGCCTAAGCTCTGTCTGCTAGGCCATGCTCCTTCTCTCCCTTTAAAGTGGGGCATGATGATGCTTTTCAGTTTCCATTGAAAATGGCGGACGAGGCTCATTCTGAGTCCTGTGGATGGAAGACCTGCCCAAAGGCATGGATTCTGTGACTAGTGGTTAGTGCAGCGGCATTGACACTCACGTCCCCGCCAATCATGTCCTTCATGATATGTTCAGGATATGTACTTCAACCCAGAGAGGTAAAAGGTTACAATGCAGTGCGCTTTCGGAACCAGTAGAACCTTTGAAGACAAAATCCAGCACTGTGGCTAGGCGTGTCAGCCGAAGTGTAGTCCCTAGGCGGCAAAGTACAAAAGTTTGCAAGAGCCTGGGATTAGAATCAGAAGCCCCAGCTTCAATCCCCACTCTCCCTTTGGCTGCCAGGGTGAGTCAGCTCACCACTCTGGGTTCCGTTCCCCCTGCCCTGCCCTGCCGGGCCTAATTATCGTGGGATGTTATGAGAATTAAGGTTGATATGGGGCTCTGAGCTCTTTGGAGGAAAGTGTAAATACAAAATTTGGTATATTATTTTATTTCCTCTTGCCCATCTGCAGTTTTGTAAATCCCCACATTCCTTTTCAGAAGTTATCCTTATGGGCCTACCAAGCTCACATCTGTTTTCAAGCTCTGAAAGACTGTCAATCAATCAATCAATCAATAGTATTTATTGAGAACTTGTGTGCTGAGCACTGTAATGAACGCTTGGGAGAGTACAGTGTAATAGAGTTGGTAGATACATTCCTTGCTTACAATGAACTTACGGACTAGCAGACTAGGAGTGGACAAGAGAAGACTTCTTTCTCATGCCTGAAGAAATTATTTTTAAGCTTTCAAGGATTTTCAGTATCTTAGGTGAATTTTATTTTTCCATAATATTTGGTAGATGTTTTTTATTTGGTCTTCAGGACTTTAAATTTTATTTGAACTCCCTTACAAGAGAACACACATGAAAATGCAATTATGGATATCATGAGGTAGAGCTTTTTAAGTTTATGGTTTTGCAGAATAGGATCTAGAGTATTTAGTTCTTAAAGATTCAGGATTCGTGAACCAGTATTTAGCTGGAGAGAAGATAATATAAGATAATTCATTCTGGAGGCTATTGAGGAAATGTTGATCTTCTACATGAAAAATTTATATCTTTTGCCAAAACAGTTGCCAACAATTTTTTTGCAGCTACTCAAATATTCAGGTCTTAATTCAGCGTAACAGCTTATAAATGGTCCAGTTAAGCCCCCATAGACCTGATAAGCTTGCATTAAGTCCCTATTTTCTAGACTTCAAAATGGGAAGAGAAGCAGTGTGGCCCAGTGGAAAGAACACAAGTCTGGGAGTCACAAAACCCGGGTTCTAATCTCAGCTCAGCCACTTACCTGCTTTGTGACTTCTGTGTGTCTCGTTTTGGGGGAGACAGAGCTACCTAGATGTACTGGGTTGGTGCTTTTTTTCTAGGAGGAATTAATAACCCCGCTCTCTGGGGAGAATGAGAGCACGACACCGCTGAAGCTATATATTTTCCCAATAGCAGGAGCAACTCCATAGTCTCACCAACTGTCTCTGTTTAAGGCCACCCACCCTGTCTTTCTTCTCCACCACCCCTAATTCTGTTACGGTGGGTAACGTGGTGGGAGGGACCCCTCTGTCACGGGGCTGAAGTCCAAACCTAATAATAATAATAAAAAATAATAATAATGGCATTTATTAAGCCCTTACTCTCTACCAGGCACTGTTCTAAGCACTGAGGTGAACTCAAGGTAATCAGGTTGGACACAGTCCCTGTCCCACCTGGGGCACACAGTCGTAATCCTCATTTGACAGAGGACGGAACTGTGGCATAGAGGAAGTGAAGTAACTTGCCCAAGGTCACACAGCAGACAAATGGCGGAGCTGGGATTCGAACTCAGGTCCTTCTGACTCACGGGCCTCTGCTCTGTCCACTAGGCCACTCTACTTCTTGGGTAGCAGTGCAGTGGAGCAGAGTAGAGCCTCACCCTGGTAACAAGGCTGGTCCTAAAGATCGCCCTCATTTCCTCCACTCCCACAGCTACTTTAGCGTCATCTGGAGGGTTTCTAGCGTGACTTCCAAAATACCACATGCCAGCTTTGGTAGTGGGTGGGGAGGGCAGCTTCCCCGAGGCCCTGCTTTGCATAGAGCCTGGGTGTGATTGCTCAACTCAACAACCTCCTCTTCCTCTCTGGCCTGGTGTGATAGCAGTACCATGGAGTCAAATGAGCCCCTAGTTCTTGCGTGGCCAAAGCAGCCAACTAACTGGAAACTGCTTAGGTTTGGATGGAATAAATCTCCTACCTGAAGATACAGTTCTGGACTTTACAGCAGCTGGAGAGCTGGAAAAGATGAAGTTGGGGATGAGGACTAATCCAAACTCTAGAGTTGGAAGGGATGGAGGTAAGATCAAGTTTGGACTTGATCTGGAAAATTTCTCTATTCCCTGTGCCCATCATTTCCCTGGTACAGAGACAGGTCTCCTTCTAATTGGCTCTAAGCTTCTGACATCTTGTTGAACCCAGGAGAGTTGTGTCTAGATATCACTTCGTTTCCCATAAGTGGCCCTCGTTGAGAAATGTTTGAATTCTTGGGGAATAGTCTGTCCTGACAGTTTGAATCTGGGGTACAATTGTTACGGTTCACGTAAATATGAATACCCTGATTTTAATGAGGCTGGTAAACTGAAAATGCATTCTTCTGTCCCTTGGCTTATATTTTAATTTTGGGTCCAGTTTTCTGTTTAATTTCACCCAGGTAGGAATAGAGACAGATTAAAAGGTGCTCTTCACTAAGCTCTCAGTTATCGCGATATATGAGAGCAACATTTAAAACAAACGAGCCATGAAGTTGCTTTTTTGTTTTAGTTTAAAAATGTTTTCTTTCCTTCTCCCTAGGGACAGAAAACGGCCTCGGGAGTTTATAGACTCGGACTTTTCCGAAAGGTGAGTGGGGCTGAAATTTAGTGACGTGGCGGGATAAGGTTACAAGAGTTCGGGACCCTGGCCTGAGGCGTTATTCCTTTGACTTCGCTAGGCCTGTTTACTCTGGGATGATCCTCCCTGGAGGTTCAGGATTCCCATTCCAGTCAGGGCAACCTTGGGGATGATCATTCCCAAGCAAATGGCCAGTTACCTGGGCTCCCTTCCCATTAACCACCCAGCCCAGGCTGGGCTCAGAATGGCCCGGAAGAGAGAATCTTTCTGACCAGATTCATCACTATCGACATCATCTCTCCCACGGAGCTGTTCATTAGTCTGGATTGGCCTGCCCGGGCCCAGTAGGTAATGAGTAGAAAATGTTTCCACGGGGAGTTCTACAAAGGGAGGGTCAGCCAAACTTTTCAGAAGTGTTTCTGTTGTGATTCACTTTTCCTCCTCCCGCATTTGTTTCAGCTGGCTTCCTCCTTAGATCCCGGCTAACTCTCTTTTTCCCCTTCAAGAGCTCTTGAATTTCACTTTGCTCTTACCTTTTGTGTTAAAAGGAATAACTTCCTTATCGCCCTGAATCCCATAGCCTAATCAACCAAGATTTAGGGAGATGCCATTCAACATATCTCTTGCAGTAACCTAAAACTTGTATCATTCTTCCTGAGGGAACATGCCTGACACTTTTTGTTCATGTATTCAACTGCTAGGCGGAAGGTGGATCAAAATAGAAGGAATCGTGAGAGTATTCATTAGGTGCCTATTGCATGCATAGCACTGTCCCCAGCACTGGGAAAGAAGAACAGAGATAGAGATATGGTCCCCGTTCCCCAAAGTTGCCCACAAATCTAAGCGTGAAGTCAGGAGGGGGTTGCAACAGACCCTGCGGAAAGATGAAATAAAAAAATAAAGAAGCAGGGATGATGATAGAGTAAAACAGCATTATGTTTTAGTGACAATATTCAGTAAGCTTCAGCTATAATGCAAGTGCTGGGGATGCTTAGTGTCCGCTCTGTAGACCGACACACTGGGGGTAGAAGTATGCTCTGGCCATCTCTTACTACTTTCCCCTTCTGAGGAAGAAGCAGAAAACTTACTTGATGATAGCCTACTGGAGTGCTGGTATCTGGACTTTCACAAGACCACTTTTTTTTATTGTTTAATGGTATTTGTTAACTATGTGCCAGGCACCGAACTAAGCACTGGAGTAGATACATAAAAGAATCAGGTTGGACACGGTTTCTGTCCCACACAGGACTCACAGTCTTAATCCCCACTTTATAGATGAGGGAACTGAGGCCCAGAGAAGTGAAGTGTCTTTCCAAAGGTCACACGGCAGACAAGTGGCAGCGCCGGGATTAGAATCCAGGTCATCTGTTTATCAGGTCCACGCTCTTCCCACTAGGTTGGGCTGTTTTCCAGTCCTCTCTGGGTCTGTGGCATTGCATAAAGCATTTCAGGAAGCCAGCAGATAAGATGACTGTTTCTCTGTTCCCCTCCCTCCCCCAATGCTTCTGCAAGTGGGATGGGCAAGACAAGTGTGGAGGGGGTGACCGGGCTGTTGGCATGGGCATGTAGTGCTGTGTTTAATCATGGAGACCAATATCTTGGGAGGTTAGAAGGGAGGCTAGCAGTACACAGCTGCATCTGCAGTGGAGCTGATTCCCTCTGGTAGTCTAGAAACCTAAGAAATGTCCCACAGCACTTATGGACATAGCCCTAATTTATTTCTATTAATGTCTGTCTCCCCCTCTAGGCTGTAAGCTTGTCGAGGGCAGGGAATGTGTCTACCAACTCTGTTGTGTCCTGCTCTCCTATGTGCTTAGTACAGTGCTCTGCACACAGTAAGCACTTAAAAAAATACCACTGATCGACTGATTTGAAGTCCCAGCCTTAGGTTTTAGGAGACCCTCTCCCTGTGCCCCTCTGCTGTTCAGATTGTGGTGACAGGGTTTACTGGTCTGACGTATCTTCTTGGATCCAGGAGGTTCACATCTTTCTGCCATAGGTTTGGTGAGAAACCAAGTAATAGGCTGGGTTTAGGGGGAGACTAGTCAGAAAGTGCTTTTTCCTCAATAGGTTTCAAATTCAATTGGCCCAGTGGATGCTCACTGTGATATGATTTTGGTTTAAGTGGTGCCTTGCTCTGTCCATATGCTGCCCCTCAAGATGACAACAGCCGGGAATCCTAAAAATAGACTGATGATATAAACTGATCTACTCTTTTTCCCGGTTGGAGTTCAGGGGTTGAGAGCTATATCAGTCCCCCACATCAATCCCGGATTGTCCAATCCATTTCTGATAAAAACTTGTAATAAATGACAAAGTGCCTGACAGGAAATTATTTGACCTCGGTCTGCTAACACGAGAAGCTCTTGGGATGTAATTTTTCCTTTATGATATTTGTTAAGCACTTACTATGTACCAGGCACTGTAGTAAATGTTGGGGTAGATGCAAGCTAATCAGGTTGGACACAGTCCCTGTCCCACATGGGGCTCCCAGTCTTAATCCCCATTTTACAGATGAGGGAATTGAGGCCCAGAGAAATGAAATGACTTGTCCAAGGTCACAGAGCACACAAGTGGCAGATCCGGGACTAAAACTTAGGCCCTCTGACTCTTAGGCCCGTGCTCTATCCACTAGGCCACGCTGCTTCTTAAGCTCTAAAACCTGCTGCGGCATGTATCGTGGAATAGGCAATTGAATTTAACAGGTTGCGGAGGTTTTGATCACTGCCGTTCTCTTAGTTGATTTTTCAGAAGGTGCGACGTGAATCGCCAGGGTCTACTTGGGGAAAGATTTATCACTTTAGAATTTATCGATGGTAGAGTTGAAAGTAGACACTTTTGGGCAGGTGGGTCTGCTCACTGACTGTTCATGTCACGTGAAACAGCACTGATTATCTCAACCCACTCTGTGCTAATCATCTACCTTCTCACTGTCAGGACTTGCAGGGCCAGGAAGTCTGTGGTCAGTGGTGCGGAGTGGTTTTGAGGCATTATTGAAGCGAGACAGTCTCATGGTTCAATCCATCATGTAGTCCACTTTTCCTCTCAGGTTTAGAAGCTAAATATTTCCAGCTTTTCTTCTGAGTACCTAACAGCGAAACAAGAGGCCTCCCAGGTGGTCGATTCCAACCGCACTGCTTATAATAAACTCGCTGCTCAGGGTGGCCCTCAGCTTGGCCGTTATCTTTGGATCCCGTTCCTGGACGGGCCTGCCTCCACTTCCTGGGAAAGCCTCAAGCATCCTCATTCAAGCCCAAGCTGGCCACTCCCAGAACAGGAGATATCCTGAGGACTGGTCTTGTTCCCCCATCCCGACTGCCTCCAAACCCCTCCCGTTGTTAGCTGTTTCTTCAGCCAAAAGAGGTTTGGGAGGTACAGGTGACCTCCGAACCCCAAAATATCCAGGGGAACACAAAGGTTTCTTGGTTATTCAATATAATTGTGTGAAATTGATCAAAGACCAAAGGATCTCATGGTTCCTTGAGAAGTCATCATCATCATCAGTGGTATTTATTGAGCGTTTACTCTGCAGAACACTGTACTAAGTGCTTAGCACTATGTAGCAACAGTAAATGAATCACTGCTTAAGAGACATCAATATCCAAACAAAAATGCCCTAGTAAATTAACTTATAACAAAAGACTGGACTCCAATTACTGTGTAATCTTCTTACCCAATTCCTGCTTATGACGTTTTCCTGGATGATACTATCTAATTTTCCATTTTACGCCTTAAGAGTTTCCATGGAAAAAATTTTGGTAACTGGTGCTTTGAAAGAGGCTTGAGAATCCCTTAGAGATTTCCGAAAATAGAATGTCCCTATGAAATATATTATATCACTTCTCAGTCTTCTGACCCTCCTAGACCTCTGAACTTTTTGTGCAATATTCTAGCTTCCCCACCCCAGATTCAAAGGGAAAAATGGTTTGGGATATTTTTAAGCAGGAATTTTCTTTAAGAGATTTATATGGTAGTGACAGAACAGATATAGATCAATTATTTATGTGCACGCAGGGACACACACAACACATATTTGTGTTTTTGTGGGCAGGGAATGTGTCTGCTAATTCTGTTGTACTCTCCCAAGTGCTTAGAACAGCGCTTTGCACATAGTAAGCACTCAGTAAATACCATTGATTTAAGTGTGTGTGTGTGTGTAAGTGTATTCACCTGCAGGGTGTGAAGATGATAGTGTTAATGATGATTTGGTCATTGAGAGCAAGTATGGCTGGTAAGACCTTTGATAATCCCTCATTGTGGACATGTAAAAATTTTCCCTTGCTGTGCTGTGATTAGCACCCTTTTCATTTTTCTTAGTAGTGTGAACTTCTTGAAGCCTCCATCCAAAGGCAATCACCCAGTTTCTAATTGTGATTCACCAGGCTAGATTGGCATCCACTGCTGTCTTCCAGTTTTCTGTGGCTGCAGCTCCCTTTGCTATGTCTTTACAACATTTCTCTCTCCTCCTGGTTTAGCGTTTCCACATGTCAGCAAACAGCAGCTGTTTCAGAGTCCTTCCATGTCGTGCTGAACAGTGGGGATTATTTTGACGATGTTCCAGGCCCCCATTATGTGTGATCCTATCTTTCTATTTGATATTGAGTGTGGCCCACAAGAAGGTGTTTTTGGAACTGTTCTAGAAATTTCCTGAGGAGTCTGTGGAAAGTCCAGGTCTTGAAATTTTTCCATAGATGACCATACCACCTTAGTGCCCCACTCTGTCGTCATTCTCCCAGCGAACATGCCTACCTTCCATGATGGTTTTCTCTTTCTTTGCTATAGCTAATTATTGGACCGTGAGCTACCTAGATCTTGAAATTCAGCAACAGCATTCAACTCGATCACTAATGGCTCCACAAGAAGCAGCATGACCTAGCGGATAGAGGGTTGGGAGTCAGAAGGACCTGGGTTCTAATCCCGGATCTGCCACTTGTCTGCTGCGTGATCTTGGGCAAGTCACTAAACTGTGCCTCAGTTCCCTCATCTGTAAAATGTAGATTAAAATAGCGTGAGCCCCATGTGGGACCTGGACCGTGTCCAACCTGATTAGCTTAGTACAGTGCCTGGTGCTTAGTAAGTGCTTAACGAATACCAATAATGGCGATTCCAGACGCAAGAGAATACGATAAACTTAGCCTTCTTCAAGTAAATTATCAGGCTACAGACCTTTGTTAATTCTGAAAAGCGAATCCTCATCAATATGTCCTTTTGGGTGTTTGTTACTAAGAAGAGTCTTCAGTGAATAAGGAGCGTCTCTCTCAGTGAATCAAGGATGTTCAGTGATGCTCTTTGACTCCCCAGCTGGAAGAATTTCTCAGAGGATGAGGAGCATATTCTGAAGCCAGTTTCCTTTGTGTCCTAGAACATGCTTGGGTAACATAGGTCGAGCAAGGCCCGACCGCCTATACAAGCCATTGGTATTATGAAACGATCAGATCGGGCCCCTCCAATGTCATAGTCGGTCACATGATTGTGGAGTAATCTTGGTTCTTGATAAATTTGTCCAAATAGCTAAAGCTTTTTAGTAGTTTCCAGATCCTATGTCTAGTGATGGTATCAAAAAATTTTTGGACGGCCTACACACCCAGCAAGATCTTGGTGTTTCCTGCCCTTCTTAGTGTCAGATGTGCAAAAAAAATCATACTATCCTCCCCTAGCTCTGAAGCCATGTTGCAGTTTTGGTGTTGCTTGGTGAATGATGTTCTTCAGTAATCAGGTAGCGCTATTCTCTAGTGTTCTTGACTAGATTTTAGACACTGTTGCATGTGCTCTCATAATATCCCGACTGGATTATTGTGTCAGCCTTCTCTCTGATCTCCCTTCCTCCTGTCTCTCCCGACTCTAGCCTATTCTTCATTCCGCTGCCTGGATCATCTTCCTACAGAAACGCTCTGGGCATGTCACTCCCCTCCTTAAAAACCTCCAGTGGTTGCCTATCAACCTCCGCATGAAACAAAGACTCCTCACTCTTGGCTTTAAAGCTCTCCATCACCTTGCCCCCTCCTACCTCACCTCCCCCTCTCTTTCTACTGCCCACCCTGTAAACTCCGCTCCTCTGCCACTAACCTCCTCACTGTGTCTCGTTCCCGTCTGTCCTGCCGTCGACCCCTGGCCCACGTCCTCCCACGTCCTCCTGCTGTCCTGGAATGCCCTCCCTCCTCACGTCTGCCAAACTAACTCTCTTCCCATCTTCAAAGCCTTACTGAGAGCTCACCTCCTCCAAGAGGCCTTCCCAGACTGAGCCCCCCCTTTTCCCTCTGCGCCCCCTCCATCCTCTGCTCCTCCCCCTTCCCCTCCCCTCAACTGAGCCCCCTTTCCCTCTGCTCCTCATCCCCCTTCCCCTCTCCTCAGCACTGTGCTCATTTGTATATATTATTTATTGTCCTATTTATGTTGTTAATGACGTGTACATCCCCTTGATTCCATTTATCGTGTTAATGTTGTCTTGTTTTTGTTTTGTTCTGTTTTGCTCTGCTGTCTGTCTCCCCCAATTAGACTGTGAGCTCATCATTGGGCAGGAATTGTCTCTCTCTGTTTCCGAATTGTACATTCCAAGCGCTTAGTACAGTGCTCTGCACATAGTAAGCGCTCAATAAATACTATTAAATGAATGCATGAATGAATACTCTCCCAAGTGCTTAGTACAGCGCTCTGCACACAGTAAGCGCTCAATAAATACAATCAACTAACTGACTAGGCAGTGCTACTGAGGACCTGGATAATAATAATGTTGGTATTTGTTAAGCGCTTACTATGTGCCGAGCACTGTTCTAAGCGCTGGGGTAGACATAGGGGAGTCAGGTTGTCCCACATGGGGCTCACAGTCTTAATCCCCATTTTACAGATGAGGGAACTGAGGCACAGAGAAGTTAAGTGACTTGCCCACAGTCACACAGCCGACAAGTGGCAGAGCTGGGATTCGAACTCATGAGCCCTGACTCCAAAGCCCATGCTCTTTCCACTGAGCCACGCTGTAAGGCTGTTCATATATGATCAATCAATCAGTGTCATTTATCGAGTGTCTACTGAGAGCTGGCCACTGTACTAAGCCTTCAAGATGCTTACAGTCTAGTGGAGACAGATCAAAATTATTTACAGATATAGAGAAGACTGTAGAAAGAACAAGTATTAAATGGGAAGAGGTCCAAACACATCAGGATGAAACAGCTGAGTAAATAAATGAATATGCCAATAAATATAAAAATATTTTGTAAATAAAATATGCATACATACACCAGTGCTGAGAATGGGATTTAAAGTACACAAGTGCTAAGACTGGGTGTTGGTCTGAAGTGACGGAGGTCTTTTGAATTAATCGGGGAAGGCTTCCTGAAGGAGGTGTGATTTCAGGAGGGCTTTAAAGGTGGAGAAAGTTGAGTTCTGCCAGATCTATCTTCTTTGGTGCTATTGATGCCTGTCTACTTGTTTTGTTTTGTTGTCTGTCTTCCCCTTCTAGACTGTGAGCCCGTTGTGGGGTAGGGATTATCTCTATCTGTTGCCGAATTGTACTTTCCAAGTGCTTCGTACAGTGCTTTGCACACAGCATTCAATAAATACAATTGAATGAATGAATGACTGTATGAATTTGGGGAGGAAGAGAATTCCAGGCTGGGGAGATAGCACGAGCTAGGAGTCAGAGGTGGGAGAGTTGTGAGCAAGGTAAGGTTAGAAATGGAAACTTGGGAGGAAACAAGAGCATGAACTGGGGAGTAGCAAGTGAAGAGAGCCAATATATAAGACAAAGAGAACTGTCAGAGTGAAGCCAGGGGTAAGGATTTTCTGCTTGATTGAGTCTTCTAAGCAAAGTTGAGCAGGCAGAGGTAATACAATGTAATGTCCCTCAGGATTTTAATTTTTGGCTCACCACTTGTCTTAACTAGAAAGGAGTTCAGTCAGGTAAGTAGTGGTTCTTCAGGCGGGGGATCTCTACTGCATATAATAATAATAATGATGGTATTTGTTAAGTGCTTACTATGTGCCAAGCACTGTTCTAAGCACTGGGGTAGTTACAAGGTCATCAGGATGTCCCATGTGGGGCTCACAGTCCTAATCCCCATTTTACAGATGAGGGAGCTGAGGCACAGAGAAGTTGTGACTTGCCCAAAGTCACACAGCTGGTAAGTGGTGGAGCTAGGATTAGAACTCACAACCTCTGACTCCCAAGCCAGTGCTCTTTCCACTAAGCCACGCTGCATATCAGTGGCATCTAGAATTGTCCCATTTTGCAAAACTTTGATTACGGTGTCTTCTTCCTAATGGTATTTGTTAAACGCTTACTATGTGCCAATCATTCATTCAGTAGTATTTGTTGAGCGCTTACTATGTGCAGAGCACTTGGAATGTACAATTCGGCAACGGTTAGAGACAATCCCTGCCCAACGACGGGCTCAGAGTCTAAATGGGGTTCAGGCACTGTACCAAGCCCTGGGGTAGATTACAAGATAATTGGATTGAACCCAGTCCCTCTCCCACTTGGGGTCACAGTCTTAATCTCCATTTTACAGATGAGGTAACTGAGGCACAGAAGAAGTTAATTGACTTGTCCAAGGTCACAGAGCAGACAAGTGGTAGAGCTGGGATTTGAACCCAGGTCCTTTGGCTCCCAGGCTCCTGGGTGCCTAGCCCTTAGTAAACAAATAAATTACAATTTTAAAAAAAGGCAACGATTCGAAGTGTCTAACTGAAGTATTAAAATTTCATATCTATTTGAACGGTAGAAGCTGTAAGGCTCAATTAATCCCTGAAATGCTTGTTTTTTCCACAGTAAAAGAAGCAAAAAAGGTGATAAAAATGGGAAAGGCTTGAGGCACTTTTCAATGAAAGTGTGTGAAAAAGTCCAGCGCAAAGGAACGACTTCGTATAACGAGGTGGCTGACGAGCTGGTAGCAGAATTTACAAATTCGAACAACCACCTGGCAGCAGATTCGGTAAGTAGACGACAAACCGAGCTCTCACGTGGGAGTCGTGGTCCCTGTCCAAGCCATTGTGTGGGTTTGGGTTTGATGGGGGCAGGGGGTTGGCAGGAAGAGAGGAGTGGGCAATGTCTACCTTATTGAGATACATGAGTTTGAGCCTCCTCAGGGTCAGTTCGGCTCAGTGGATAGAGCACGGGCCTGGGAGCCAGAAGGTCATGGCTTCTAATCCCGGCTCCGCCACTTGTCTGCTGTGTCACCTTGGGTGAGTCACTTCACTTCTGGGCCTCCGGTACCTCATCTGTAAAATAGGGGTTGAGACTGTGAGCCCCACTTGGGACAGGGACTGTCTAACCCAATTTGCTTGTATTCACCCCAGCACTTAGTACAGTACCTGGCACATAGTAAGTGCTTGACGAATACCGTAATCATTATGATGATTATTCATTATTAAAATTGACCTCCAATCGCTCCAGCATGCTGAGAACCAAAGGGTTTTTGACGGGCTTCTGAGGCTATTGGATTTTTTACCTGGCCATCTCATCTTCCCACCTCCCGGGAAATAAAAAAGAGGGTTTGGCCACTTCAGCCAAGAAGTTTCTGCAAACTTTGCATTTAGGATAGGCGGCAACTCTAAGGATTAACTAGCACCAATATTTATTTTACCCTAACAAACACATCATAGGGCTGTTCTTACTGTACCTGAGACTAATCCTTGGTAGGATGATAATATAACCAGGGCCATCTCTCTTAAATAATCACTTGGTAGTGACATTTTGAAGCATCAGTGAAGTGGGAAAGTTGGGTGGTTCTCAGAGGGAGTCGATGATAAATGTTGCTAGGATAAAAACCCACATCTAAAGAAATTACCTCGATCTTCTGTTTATCTTGGATCCCAGTGATGAGAAAGGGTCATGAGCCTGACAGAACCAGATGAGCTCTCTGGGCACTGTACACCAACTTGTAGCTTCAGGAGCATGAAGAGGAAAGAGACCTCAGCAAACTGCTAAGCTGAAGGAGGTGCCTTCTGCCAAACAGTGATCCTGTAGAATCTAAGGACAAATACCTTAGAAGTCACCTGTCACTGTAGGCAGGCAGGATACAATGACAGGGCTGATCTTGCAGGTGCAAGGAGAAAAATCACTCACTTTGGAGAAGTTACTTGCCTTTTCTCTTGCATTCAAGTTTGACGTACAGATATATATGTCAGTTGGTCCTAAATTCTGACCCAACACTATACCCCTTCTGTGCCTCTCATTCCTGATCTATCAGCCTAGGGGAAGATTCTGCCACCTTCATTTTAACTCCCTAATTTTCCAACGGTCTTGATCCCCTGAAACTTTTTTCAGCAGGCTTATGACCAGAAGAACATTAGGCGCAGGGTTTACGATGCCCTCAATGTCCTGATGGCCATGAATATCATTTCCAAGGAGAAAAAGGAAATCAAGTGGATTGGCCTTCCTACCAATTCAGCTCAAGAATGTCAGAACCTCGAGGTAAGAGGAAGGGTCTGCTCTCCGGCACGGGTCCATGCATTTTCCAGAGGCACAGCCTTCAGGTAACCAAAATTTAGAAATACAGAGGATTTTAACCTAAACGTTAAACTACCTCCTAGTTTTGTGTAAAAAGGCATTCAATCTGCTTCACCCTTAGCCCCTGTTTGGTGGGGGAGGGGGGGGGACCTGCGGGGAGGCGAGCCGGGTATTGTCTTCACACACTTGTGTGAAGGGTGGGTGCCGATGGAGATTGACAGGAGACTGACAGCATAAACTACCCCAGCCAAATCCCACAAGTCCGCTCCTTTACTTTGGGTCATTTATTTTGTTGCCACTGCGTACCCCAAGCAGCGTAAGATCGACGGGGAGAAAATCAGGGCTTAGCTGCTATGGAAATACCATGTTTACAGTCAGAAACGATTTGCTTATCTCCATAAACTGATTTCCATGCCAACCACCTGTTTTTTGAGACACGAGAACCCTTCGGAAGGGAAGTTTTTCAATCCTTCGGAGTCAGGGCTCAAAATCAATAAGCACCTGTGATGTTTTGAAATGCTCCTCAGATTTCTGGCGGGCAGGTTAAGCAAGTGGAGAAACTATCACTGTAAGCAAAGATGTTTTAGCATTTTGACATTTTCATGTTATTTCAAAGAGGTCACATCCTGAGTTTGGGGGCAAGCACATGAAAAGCACACTTACTTCCAGGTGATGAAATGCCAACATGTGCACCAAGAAGAGCTTTCTTTACCTGTGGTGAAAATGTAAAATATAGCAGCTGTCAAATTTATCAGTGTTGGGGAACAATTTGAGTGGGCTGCACGACAAGAAATCTGAGAGTTTGGCTTCACTGTGTTTTCTCTAAAGGCTTTCCAGAGGGCTTGGCAGTTTTGCTTTACTCTATCCCCCCCTAGATTATAAACTCCTTCAGGACAGGGATCATAAACTCCCAAGCAGTTAATACAGTGTTCTGCACATGGTAAGCACTCACTCAGTACATACCATTGGTTGGTTGGTTGATTGATTGAAGCGGTAACATCTAAGAAATGGAGTCTATCTTATGATTAAAAAACACAATTGCTTGATGAATCTTGGTTCTATTTGTTCCTGAAGTTCTTCACTTTGTCCCCTCTCATGTGATATTTTGGGGAACCAATAACTTAAGTGGTGATGTGCTATTTGGAGAAATATCCCTTTGCTAGATGCTACAGGAAAGCTGGAGCTGGTTGAGCCTCTGACCTTCTCTCACTCAGTCAATCAGTGGTATTTAATGAGCGTTTGCTGTGTGCAGAGCACTGTACTAAGTGCTTGAGAGAGTACAGACTATCAGAGTTGGTCTTCAAAGCCATACTGAGAGCTCACCTCCTCCAGGAGGCCTTCCCAGACTGAGCCGCCTCTGTTCCCCCAACCCTCTGCTCTTCCCCTTCCCCCTCCCCTCAGCACTGTGCTCATTTGTATATATTATTTATTACCCTATTTATTTTGTTAATGAGGTGTATATGTCCCTGATTCTATTTGTCTTGATGATGTTGTCTTGTTTTTTTTTGTTATGTTTTGCTTTGCTGTCTGTTTCCCCAGTTTAGACTGTGAACCCGTCTTTGGGCAGGGATTTTCTCTGTTGCTGAATTTTACATTCCAAGCACTTAGTACAGTGCTGTGCACATAGTAAGCGCTCAATAAATACTATTAAATGAATGAATGACAAGTTCCCTGCCCACAAGGAGCATACAGTCTAGAGGGACAAATTTAGAGTCGTAGCTGAAACCTGCCCTTTCATCATATCTTGGTCTAGAGAGCAGAAAGTTAGGGTTGTGGGGGGTTCACTAATCATGCCTAATTGCTTGATATTTTCACTTAATTGTATTAATTGATTTGCATTTTCATTCTATTATTTTCCCCAAATTACCTTCAAAGTGACAGAAATGTACACAGCATCTTCACTTGGCCTTGGTGATGAGTTAGTATTTTCCTTTCTAATTTAAGAGTTGAAGAATTTGACGAGAAAAGGCCTAAAAACTCTGAGTACCCTTTTGGAAAGTTGGGGTGGAAAAACCCCTCCCCTTTTCTACTCCCCAAAGTAGAAATTAAGAGAAAATCCTCCCCAATGCCATTTTGCCCTGGCAGGGATTTTTCTAAACTGGTTTGGGTATTGTAATGAACTATAAGTACTGTTTACTGAAGCTAATTAGGGGGGAATTAATGTTGACTTCATGTTTTTCTGAGCTCATTTTCCCCAGCCCATTCTGGGTAATTTATGATTGCTCAGCCAGTACAAGGCAGAGAACCAGTAGAGAGGCTTTGGGGAAATGCTCATTTTGCCCTTCTTCCCCAAGGGGACCCTTAGCTTGAGGGCTAGCTAATCTCCTGCACCTCAGAAACACCATGGGTAGCTTAGCGTTATCCTGCCCACTAGGAGGTTGGGATTTAAAGGGAGTGCACTTTGGACTGCATTGACTGCAGCAACAATGTGCATCTCTTAAGGAGGGGAAGGAGGAAGAGCGTTATTCATTAAGCACTAGCATTGTGCAAGGCCCTGTTCTGAGCACCGGGGAAAAAACCCAAGCACTGTGATTCAAGCACGGGAGGCTCTCTGTCAAGAGGAATGCAAGGAGGGAGGGGACAGATGCACTGGGGAAGGATAATGGTAAATTTAGCAAAAGCAACAGTTCAGCAGAAACAGTAGACCTTCATAATTGATTAGTCAAGACCCTCTAGACTGTAAGCTTGTTGTGGGCCGGGAATGTGTCTGTTTATTGTTACATTGTACTCTCCAAGTGCTTAATACAGTGCTCTGCACACAGTAAGCGCTCAATAAATACGATCGACTAAGAGAAAAATGAACCGCCTTTTTTTTTTAAATCTAGTGTTTTCTTACCAAACCTTGGCTCAAACCGAAAGCAAGGATTGAATTGAACAACTGATATTTCACGCCTTCCTCTGGCCTCTCACCTGTCTGTCCCTCCCCTCTTCTTTTTCCTTCTCTCTTTCTCTGTCCCTTTTCTCTCCCTCATCCCCTTTCGTTCTCACACTTTAGGTAAGCAGGGAGACCCGTGAGCGGGAGCCTGCAAGAAACCTTTAGACCATTCTCATTTTTGTTTTCCAAACAAGTGTTCAACCCTTCCTTTATGGTGGGACCAAATAGCAGTGTTTGGCGCTAGAGGATTTGTCCCATGAGCTTGGTCACTAGATGGTAGGAATAAGGAATTGAGTTCAGGAGGCTGGAGAGGTCTTTGTTATTGACTGCTAATCTCACTGTCAGGCAGAGTTGGTCAACCTGTGCTCACTGAGTAGCTTCTAAGTTCCTGGCCCAAGAATAAGGGCTAGGCAAATAGCGGGCTGTAAAATAGCCTTGTGTGGAAAGGGGAATTCTCATAATTATTATTATTATGAATAATGGTGTTTGGTAAACGCTTACTGTGTGCCAAGCACTGTTCTAAGCACTGGCATAGATACAAGGTAGTCAGGTGGTCCCAAGTGGGGCTCAGAGACTTAATCCCCATTTTACAGATGAGGGAACTGAGGCACAGAGAAGTGAAGTGACTTGCCCAAAGTCACACAGCTGATAAGTGGCGGAGCCAGGATTAGAACCCATGGCCTCTGACTCCCAAGCCCGGGCTCTTTCCACTAAGCCAAGTTGCTTCTCTAAATGGGGCTGTAGTCTCCCACAAGTACTTATGTAAGAAGCCTGTCAGGGGAGGTTTTGGTAGACTCTAAGCTCATCGTGGGCAGGGAATGTGTCTATTTATTGTTATATCGAACTCTCCCAAGCACTTAGTACAGTGCCGCATGCACGATAAGCGCTCAATAAATACGATTGAATGAAAGGAGGCCGTGGGTGCAGGAGGAGAAAGCCGATTCGAGGAGGAGAGGCCAGAGGACCCGTTGAGAGAGATCCTTCGAGCATATGGGGGAACTCTGCTCGGCCAGCCTCTCCCCAGAGCTCCTAACAAGCCACGAAAGATCCAATGATGATGATAATAACATTAATAATAAGAATAGTGGTATTTGCTAAGCGCTTACTGTGTGTCAAGTACTGTTCTAAACTGTGGGGAAGATCCAAGTTAATCAGTTCAGACACAGTCCCTGTCCCTCACAGGGCTCACAGTCTAAGTAGAAAGGAGAACAGGTACTGAATCCCCCTTTTAAAGATGAAGTAACTGAGACCCAGGCAAGTTAAGTGACTTGTCCAAGTCACAGAGATTGTGAGTGGCAGAGCCGGAATTAGAATCCAGATCCCCTGACTCTCAGACCCGGTCTCATTCAGTCATTCGTTCATTCAGTCGTATTTATTGAGTCTTACCGTGTGGAGAGCACTGTACTAAACACTTGGGAGAGTAGAGCAAGGTACAGGTGTTTCTGCCAACCCATCATCATCCTTGTTGTGTTAGTGCAGTAGGTGATGTGACTTCTCCGGGTTTAACCATTGCCAGTGGAAGCAGTGTCTGTCCTCCATGAGAAGGTCCCTACCTTCCCGGAGCAAGGGGCCCAGACGGGAAGCTGTCTTGTTGATTTCCAGGCAGGCATTTCTAGCTGACAGTGGGCTGACCTGTGTATTTCAGATCGAGAAGCAGAGGCGAATAGAGCGGATCAAGCAGAAGAGGGCTCAGCTGCAAGAGCTGCTACTCCAGGTAAGCAGGCCTTGGGTCCTCTGGCTTGTGCGTGGACTTTCCCAGTGATGTGTTTGGCGTATTTCTCGTTGTGGGACGGGAACGTGTCCGCTAATTCTGTTGTACTGTGCTCTCCCAAGCGCTTAGTACAGTGCTCTGCACATCATAAGCGCTCAGTAAATGCCGTTGACTAATTGACATTTCTCATCTTGTCATCAAAGCCGGGATAACCCAGAACTTCTTTGTTGGGGCAGCTCTAAGGTGCCTCTCTCCCAGCTCTGGCCCTCTCAGCCGGGATTCCCGCGGCTGCTGTTTTTGAGATGATGATGACGACGACGACGATAATATTTAATAAGAGCTTACTGTGTGCCAAGCACTGAATTCTAGAGCTGGGGTATTTTCAAGATAATCAGGTGGAACATATTGTACTCTCCAAGCGCTTAGCCCAGTGCTGTGCACACAGTAAGCACTCAGTAAAAATGATTGATGGGTTCACATCCTACGTAGTAGGATAAACAGTTATTGAATCCCCGTTTCACAGGTGTGAAAATTGAGGCCCAGAGAAGTTAAGTGAACTGCCCAAGGTCACCCAGGGGGCAAGTGGTAAAGCTGGGATTAGAGCCCTCAGACTCCCAGTGCCCTCCCAGTCACTCACTAGGCCACACCGCCTTCCGTCGATTCCATTTCTCACGCACTCCGCCCCGGTAGCAGTCAGGTAGTACATGTGAACATCTGCACATCCTCCTGTGGCCGTGTCGGAGCAGCGATACAGGACCTTTGGTTTCTGGACAAGTCCGATTTTCAGGCTGTCAGAACAAAGGCTAGCCCGGATGCCGGAGCCTTCTGAGAGAGTTCTGCCCTCGGCGTGGCACGGGAACACCCGAGGAGAGTTTTGCAGAGACACCCAAACTTGAAGCGCTATTCTGTTTGGGGGGAAAAAGGAATTTTGTGTTTCAGAAGGATCCCTGAATTGTAATTGTTTGGGTGGCTGCCTGGAGCTTCAATGCTGTTTTGACATAATGGAGCCCTTGTACCAAATCATGTGAAGTAAAGTCACAGGGCCCTTGGGCTGAATAAGTTTTTTCTGTTTTGAGTTTTTATAGTTGGTGTAAAAATGTCCTTTGAGCAATGCAGTGATGACATTTTCTACCCAATCAGATCAATTTTGCCAAAAACAAAAAAATCCAAAGGAGCTTTTGAAGTTGTAGTTTTCCTTCAGAAAAAAAACAACTTAGCCGTAATTATCAGTTTCAGATATAAAATCCCAACCGTAACTTGAACCTCCCAAATCCCTTGTTTTAGCTGCTTATCTCCTTATGTCATCAAGAATGTTTTACCTTTCGTATCCCGTTTTTGGCAAGTCACGTCTACAGCATTTTTTGCCCTGCCTCCTTCAGTCTGTGGTGTGATGCATCCGAAGCCGGCATCTGCAGAAGGTGTGATCCCCTTCCAGGAGGAGACCTTCCCTCCTTTCTCTGGGGCCACTCACTGCAAGCGCTTGGTTTCATGGCCCAAATCTCTGAGCTCTTGAGAAGCTGCAATAATAATAATTATGGTATTTGTTAAGCACTTACAATTTTGCCAGACACTGTACTGAGCGCTGGGGTGAATATGAGCAAATCCGGTTAATCACAGTCCCTGTCCCACACATGGGGTTCACGGTCTCATTCCCCGTTTTATAGGGGAGGTAACTGAGACTCAGAGAAGTGAAGTGACTTTCCCAAGGTCACACAGCAGACAAGTGGCAGAGCTGGAATTAGCACCCATAACCTTCTGACTCCCAATCCTGTGCTGTATCCGCTCTGCTCCGCTGCTTCCCAAGCAGAAGGGAGTTCTGTAGCCTGAAGAGGTTATGGAGAGGGAAGAAAGAGAAGTGGAGAAGGGAGGTGAGGCCAGGAACAGTCTTGGGGAGAGAAGAGTGGGTTGAGAAGAAGTGGAGAGGCTCTTCCTGAGGAGTGGGAGACATCAGGGCTTCCCTGGGGCTCCAACTGCCAGGAGAAGAGCCGGAAAGAAGAGCCCTATTGCTTGGGCCTCACTGGGGCCACCAGGTCTTGGGTTTGGAATTTCAGGTGTAGCTCAGGGTCTGAGCTGCTGCCCCTGGTTCAGTTTGGGACTTGCTTATCCTCACTCTCAGCTTACCTTCTCCCCCACACTCTTGTGGCAAGACCCACCTCCCCTCCTCATCTTCGCTGCGTGGCTCAGAGGATAGAGCTCGGGCCTGGGAGTCAGAAGGACCTGGGATCTAATCCAGGCTCCTCCACACATCGGCTGTGTGACCTTGGGCAAGTCACTTCACTTCTCTGGGCCTCAGTTACCTCACCTGTAAAATGGGGATTAAGAGTGCGAGCCCCATGTGGGACAGGGACTGTGTTCAACCTGATTAACTTGTAGCTACCCCAGTGCTTAGTGCTTGGCACATAGTAAGCGATTAACAAGTAGCATAATTATTATTACTGTGGCCTCTCAGCCGCTGCCTTCCGTCTTGTCATCCTTCCTCTTTCCCTTGTCCTTTCTTCTTCCTCTCCCCCTCCTCTGGCACCCATGGCCATAGGGAAAGTTGGAAAAGACTGAGGGAGGGCCGGATTCCAATCCTCGTTCTGTCACTTGACTTCTGGGAGGTTCCCTCGAGGTTCCAGATCCCCTTCTATTCTCCCATCTACATCCACTCCCTTGGACCCCATAATTAATTTATGTAGTGTTTAGTATTATTATGGTATTTGTTCAGCGCGTACTCTGTTTCCAGCGCCGTTCTAAGCTCTGGGGTAGATACAGTTTAATCAGGTCAGACACAGTCCCCATCCCAGATGGGGCTCACAGTTTAAATAGGAGGGAGAACAGATACATATTGAATCTTCATTTTTACAGTTGAGGAAACTGAGGCACAGAGAAGTTAAATGACTTGCCCAAGGTCACACAGCAGGCAACTGGCAGAGCCAGGGTTAGAACGCAGGTCTTCTGCTTCCCAGGCCTGTACTCTTCCCAGGAGGCCATGCTGCTTCAATCTTTTGCATTTCCTTGTCTTCCCCCATTAGATTGTAAGCTCCTCCAGGTCAGGAACCCATTTTGGATTTCTTCAAGCGCCTCGGTCAATGCTTGGCACACAACCAGTGCTCAGTAAATACCATCACTGTGGACAACAGTGATGCACTGGATACCTCCCGCTGAGGTTGCAGAAGTCCTACCTCCTTGTAGAGATTTCTGCAATGGAAGTAATCAACCAACCAATCAATCAGTCAGTCGTATTCATTGAGCACTTACAGTTTGCAGGGCACTGTTCTAAGCGCTTGGGAGAATAAAGTGTAACAGACAGATTCCCTGCCCAGAGTGAGCTTTTGGTCTAGAAATAAGAAGCCAGATCCCGCACAGTAATATCCCAAGTATGGCAGGAACATAGCCTACCGTATAAAAGTCTCTAGGCCATACTGCGTACTTCTCTCCAATCTCAAAAGTGTTTACACTGTTTCAGTTATTGGGTCACCTCAGAGGTGTCCAGTGAACAGGGACAGGCTCATCCAGTGGCTACAATCCTCACCTTATTTTACAAGTGCAGGAAGAGAAATGGTTCCTCGGAGTTGTTTAATGAACTTTATTCAATTTTAGAACTGGGTCTGATTTGACCACCCGCCAAAAAAAAAATTCCCTCCACCCTATTCAGTGACCCTGTCCGTGTCCATTCGTTTTCACAGCAAATAGCTTTCAAAAACCTGGTGCAGAGAAACCGGCAAAACGAGCAGCAAAATCAAGGCCCACCAGCTTCCAATTCCACCATACAGCTGCCTTTCATAATAGTCAACACGAGTAAAAGGACCGTAATCGACTGCAGCATCTCCAGCGATAAGTAAGTGCGAAACACGACTCTGCACTCTGTACTCCTCGCGGGATCGGGGACGTGTTCTGCTCTGGACCTCAAACCTCATGGCATCCTCCACGTTTTTTGGAATCCCATCCTCTTCTGACCTCTTACTTCACCCAAGATCTCCCTCTTACCCCTTGAGACTAGAGCTGCCCTTTGGGAATTAAGGTAATAAAAGGCAGAAGGGGTGGAAGATTGACAACTAAATATAGCTGCCCCAGCATTTATTTGCTTCGACCCCTTTGACAGTAAGGCCACACTGCCAAGGTTTCAGATGCCCCCCGCCCCCCGAAATCTTTTAAACAGGTATTTAATAAATCAGGGCTCATTCGTTCTGTTGCTTCCCCGCTGACCTGAGCTTATATCATGGCAAATTTGAGCAAAGTGTACTTTTCTGGAGTCAACTGAATGGGGTCTTTCTTTCCATCTTTCACTAACAGTTTAAACTAGACTCTCCAGACTGATTCAGAAGCCATATGGGTCCCAGGCATGGGGCTCAAGTGCCGAGCCTCCCCTGCTCACTCTCTGACTCTCCCAATAGTGGCTTGCCACCCTCCATTGACTCTGCTCTGTGCTTCTGGGTCCTTACTGGTGAGCCTCAGCATCCCTGAATTAGGGGAATGATACCGCCTCTTGGACACTGGCCAAGAATGGATCAACCTCTGTGTGTTTGTTCAAGTGTGTGTACGTTCCCATGGGCCCTCTGGAGCTGGGACAGAGACCCAGCCTATAATGTGGCGGGCCATATGATGTTGGAAAGTTGGAGAGACTAGTTTAAACTGCTAGTGTAGGTAGGCAAAAAGGGTCCCATACATTTGGAGGGGGAGCATCGGTGGAAAACAGGGCTGGAAACAGATGTTATCCCTCGAACTAGCCTCTGCCCATTTGGTGCCAGGACCTAAGCCTGAAATCCTTCTTGTGACTCCTTCTAATCATGGCGTTGGAAGAGCCAAAAGGACCCCAGAAACAATCTGCTTGGCTTGTAGGCCAGACAGATATAGATTCATTCCAGATGTCACTCTCTAGCTTGTCTAGCTTCAAGCCAGATAGCTGCAAGGCAGCATCTGGAGACTGTGAAGACCTGTAATGCCATTTCAGAGATAGTAAAAGATAAGAGAAAAAGTGATGTCAGCCAAAATTACTTGTTCGGATCCTCTACTGAAGAACGTCTAGAAAGACTCTCGTCGCCTCACCCGGGCCGTGGGCCTCCTTTTTTCCCGAAGCTTCGTGTGGCCCCCAGAGGTAGCCTTTCCTGGGGAGAGGGGCAGCGGCCCTGAGGGAGGAAGGGTCTGTGACCCTCCAGGCAAGTGTTCGAGGGCACTATGGGATGACAAGGTGGGAAGGCTAAAGTCAAGAACAGGTGAAGGATTCGAGTCCGGTGGTTCCCGCTGGGTTGGCAGAATGTGGAGAGCAGAGTTGGGGCTTAGGATCTAAATTCTTTTGAATGGTACTCTCCTGAGTTTAGTACAGTGCCCTACATGTAGCAAGCCCTCAGTAAATACCATTAATTGATTGGAAAGGAAAGGAAGGTGAGCAGCAGAGACAGAGTTGGGTGGGAAGCTCATCGTGCAAGAAATAAAGGGAGCTGATAAATTCTCAGTTGCATAGACTGATTGTGGCAAATGCCTATTGAAATATCTCTGACTAATGCTTCTGAGGAAGAGGAGAAAGAGGAGGGGGAGCAGGAGGAGGATGAAGAAGAGGAGGAGATTGGGCCAGCTGAAGCTTGTTGGTTAGGCTTCTCTTTCCCTGAGTTAGTCGGGAGCTCCGCAGGGATGGTGAAATGTACAGAAAGCTTCCGCTTTTCATTTGGGCTGCTTGACTTACTGGTTTGGCAATAAGAAAAAAGACTGCTTTTTCCCAATCCTGCATCCATCCCAGCTCTTCAAACCCCAACGGTGCCCCAGCCCATCAGGCAGGCACTGGCCCCGGCCCCGAAGCCAACCCTCCCCTGAGAAGTTTACCCACAACATTTTGCACCTGTGAAGTTTGTGGTAACATAAGAGCAGGACCGCCCCCAAGGAAAGGCTCTCTATAGAAAAAACCGGCACACCCACAGACCAAACCCAGAGTGTCGAGTGGAAGGGCGGAGGAGTGTTCCTTTAACAGGGCAGCACGGGGTGGGGCACGTGGCTAAAGAACAGGGGCCCATACCAGCCACTTCCTGGGTAAGAATTGCTGCTCAGGTGGGTGCCACGGTGGGGTTGGGCAGTGGGCTGAGTAGTGTCAGTGTCGTAGTTATTAAGTGCTTACTGTGTGCAGAACACTGTACTAATCACTTGGGAGAGGAGTCCAAGGAGAAAAGGTATAGGATGGGAGGTGCCTCAGTAAAGGCCTTGGAGAGTAGCTGAGCCAGGATCCCGGAGGAAAGAATTGGGCACCAGCTGGCTTGGAAGGCAGGGAGCATGTAAGCAAAGAAATCTTGGGGATGGCCGCTCAGGGTTGGCCTTAGAAACCATGTAGATTTTCATGCAAGTAAATAGGCCAACTCACAGCGGGGACACTGTGGATATTAGATAGGAGAGCTGAGGGGGCCGGGAGCCGGGATGGGAAATTGCCACACCAAATGGTTTTATTTTTGGTGACTGAGCTGCAGATGACCTTTGCAGAGTGTTGGGTTTAAAGCAAGTAGAGGCTGTCGCCTGGGCAAGATTCCTGCCTCGTGTTTGAATCGGCTTAATGAGGGCTAAAGGGTTATGGACTCCTATTGTCCGTCGCGGAAAAAGTTGTTTTAATTGGGAATGCTGAATATTTGAACCCTGCCGAGATGCCATTCTTGGGAACACAACCCGGTGACTCGAGCTGAACCGAGCCATGAGCTTAAACAGGGCAGTGGCGTGCGGGGGTTGGGGTCGTGCTTGGCCCTCACGACGATGTTCTCGGTGTAACCAACCGGGTGCGTGAAGGCCGAGGGGCAGGCGTGCGCACACCCGAAGGAAAGACGCCACGGTGACCGCTTTCATCCCCGTGTAGGTTCGAGTACCTTTTCAATTTTGACAACACGTTCGAGATCCACGACGACATCGAGGTGTTGAAGAGAATGGGCATGTCCTTTGGGCTGGAGGCCGGCCAGTGCTCCGCAGAGAACCTGAGAGTGGCTAAGTCCCTGGTGCCAAAGGCTCTAGAAGGTTACGTCACAGGTATGAGACCCTCCCCTCTCTGGGCCCTCGATTTAACCAGTCGTCCGTCCGTCCGTCCCCCCCCCCCCCCCCGGGCCCAGCAGAGGCCCTGCACATTGTGGCCCATTACCCTGGCCTTGGGCAAGCCGCTTCTCAAAGGCAGTAAGATCCCCTCTGGTGAACCGAGAATTTCACATTTTGGCTGCTCAGAGAATGGGGTTGGCCCATTATTCTCTCAGAGGGTCTAGGAGGAAAGCTGCAGGGCCACAGGCTACCCCCAAGGGTCGCGGAACCACTCTCTCGTCCCTTCCCATGCTAGGATGACATATCATCCCAAAGCTTCCTCTGAGGGAAGATCTTAAGAATAATTAGAACCAGAACTCTTGTTTTTCCAGATTCCTCTTTTTCCTTGTTCAGTAAAAAGTCATCTTGGAAGGGCATACTAGCGATTTCTCCTTCACGACACTTCCCCACACCCTTTGTTCCCCCTCACCTCAACCCGGGCTTTGGGTCATGCTTTTTCATGGCTCTAAGAAGCATTTGATGTTGGTCCTAGGGTTGACCACATCCTGAATTCCCAAGAAGGAGCTGCTTAGGCTCCTCCCCCTCTGCTAATATCCAAACCTCATCCAAACTCAGCCGGGCTTCTGTTGGAGTTTGATTTCTTCCCGGCTGTCTTCAGGCCATTTAGAATCCTAGATGGGATCTCTCGGACCTGTTCCTGGAGCTGGGCTCTGCTCAGACCTCGGTGGCCTCTTTAGCCTCTCTGCGAAATCGACTTGAACTTCTCTCAGCAGCGGGCTCCAGTTGCTCAATCACATGGGCCTAAGGCCGAACAGAAAGTACACTCAGTAAATCACCCAAAATCTGTTTGATTTTGTCACTCCCAGTAAATGGCTCCTGGAGATTAGCCACGCCTTGTCTTGATCTGTTTCTGACCTCTTTTGCTAGCTGGAAGGCATTTGTCCTTTAGTTTCAAGGGAGAAATCCCCGGTGCCTTTCCTTTGCAAAGGGAGCCGATCTCTTCTTTTGCATCTTGTTCCCAGGATCTGTGAGCTTTGAACGAAGGGGTTTCCATTCCGATTTTAAAGCCCAAATTGCACAATGCATTTGCCACAGTAAGTCACGAAATGTTGTCGTTTAGAAGCTAGGAGATATTCTTAATGATAATTCAAAAACCTAAGTTTTCCAAACCAACATGAAAAGCAAGATTTAGGATAAAGACTCCCAAGCAAGTAGTTTTCTCTTAGGGCTTACTTGAGTTTCCTTTGGTCCCCGTAGTGACAGAACTGTAATTGGCCTTTAGCTTAGTGTTCTGGCTCCCGTTTCCGGGTCCTGTGCAGACTTGCTCCTGTTGAAAGCCCTGAGAGACTCCTCCTGTTTTCTCTGAGCCGAAGCGCTCGGCTTAAACTGTGGCCTTTTTTCTACTGAGAAAATGAGGTCGGGAAAAGAGCACGCTTAATCGAAGAGAGTCCATGGTCGAGAAGGGCCGACGGGGTTCAGGTCCTCCGGGAGATGAGCATTTTGAGTCACAGTGGCACAGAAAGGGCAGTTGGCAATTACCTGTGAGAGAACCCTTGCCCCCAAAGTCCGGTGCCCAATTACCGCACTGAGAGAGACTTGTCCTGACAGCTCGGAGCATGCTGGCCTGGCAGGCAGATGTTGGTATGCAGAAGTGAATTACTCCTGTCTCCCCTTGGGTCTCAGAACCCAAGTCCCCTCTCCCTCCTTTGCCTTTAAAACAGAGAGTGTGTCCTAAGGAATTGGAAAAGCCAAATTCACAGCAGAGGGAAAGTGAGGCTTGACTTTGGGCCACATAATGTCGATGAATCCGTACTCTTCCATGTTGAACGGCAGAAAGCCGAGACCCGACCCGAGGCGCCGGCTCACACACTCTGGGCCCAAAGCTCTGATACCTAGGGCAACCTGGGTGTGAGCTGGAGATCTGACTGAGCCGCACAAGTGGTGCAGAACTGTCACTGAGGCAGCGACGTGGCCGGCCCAGGACTCTGGAGGTTTGAGGGAAAGGGAATCCAGTAATCGCTGGATAGGGCAGCTGCTGTTCTCAAACTCTAGCCCCCGGCAAACCACGATAATAATAATAATAGTAATGATGGTATTTGTTAAGCGTTTACTCTGTGCCAAGCACTGTTCTAAGCGTTGGGGTAGGTACAGAGTAATCAGGTTGTCCCACGTGGGGCTCACAGTCTTCATCCCCCTTTTACAGATGAGGTAACTGAGGCACAGAGAAGTGAAGTGACTTGCCCAAAATCACACAGCCGACAAGTGGCAGAGTCGGGATTCGAACCTACGACCTCTGACTCCCAAGCCCGTGCTCTTTCCATTAAGCCACACTGCTTCTCATGGGCCTCTGACCAAGGGGTGGCCCCGGGGGCGGCTCTGAGAATCCCTGAGCTGTGGGATCAGGATCCAGCGCTTGACATGCTCCCAGGGCCTGGGCCCCAACTCCCAGAATGTCGGGCCTTTCAGCTTCCTCTGTCTTGTTTCTCCCCTACCCCCTTGGCCCCCGACTGCTGACGCTGAGGATGGGGAACTTCTGCCCGCACCTCAATTTGAGGCAGATGGATAGTTCCCTCTCTGTTCTGGGGAAATCCACCGGAGCTCGTAAGACCGGCCAAAGGACCTCCTCCTCAGTGGTCTCTCAGGAGGCAGAAGCTTGGCTTTCTCGCAGACGGCTCACGGCTCCGTCGGCACTTGGCTCACATTCTGTTTTTAATGAAGGTAGCTATTGCGATTCACATGCTCCTGTCAGTCCAGATGTAGAGATGAGATAGTTTAGTTCTCTGGCTCCCAGCATTTCCTACCTCAAGCTTAGCACGTCCCTGCCCCCATGTCCCAAGCCGAGGCTCAGACAGAGGTCCTGCTCTGGGGTGGGGATTATTTTAGAGATTCCACCTGGGGTAAGGAGGCCTCTCTGCTCGAGGTTGCAAAGCCACCAGTCGTGGCCTCTGAACTGGGCTCCTCCATTCGCCGCCTCTGATCTGGGGTCCTCGGCCACCCCTCGGGTCAAGGAAGTGGAGATGGAGGTAGTGATCGATTATTCGCTCGCTTACTCTGTAGACGGCCCAGTTGGATCATTCAGGTAAAAAAAATCCTCTACTCTGGGACTAAATTATCCACCTGAGCTGTTTGCTGTAGAGCACCTGCTATGTGCTGTATTAAGCACTTGGGAGAGTACAGCAGCGGTAAACCGGCCCTCAAGGAGGTTACACCCTATTGTCTGGGTATCGCTCTGCGTGCCAACCCTCACCCCCCCGCCGACTTCCTTTGGGCTGTGCAGACCCTGTCCCCCCAGCCATTTCAGGGGAAAAGGCAGGCAGGTAGACAGCTCCTGAAGCTGGGTAGGGAGGCTGCGACCTGGGAGCCAGCCCAGCGTCCCCATAGCAAGACCTTCAGTGATACCCACACCGGAGCACTTGTGATCATCACTCCTTGTTCGGTATTTTGCCCCGCCCAGCCGGGGCTTTGGCATCCCCTCTGGGCTGGCCCCTTTCCAGGAAGCATGGCTAGCTTCGTCGGTGGTGTTTGCTTCCCACCGGAGTGAGTCAGCATTTTCCACTCTTGCTCTGGACAACGGGAACGGCCCGGAGTTCCCGAGAAGCACTTCCTCGGGCGGACAAGTGGTTCGTCTAGCATACGCCCTCCTCAGCCGGAGAAACCGTCCCCATCCTGACGGCTGGTGGGTTCACCCCACCCTCCCCTTCTTGGAGTGTATTTTGGCCCACCCTCCCCTTCTTGGAGTGTATTTTGGCCCCCTCAGGACTTTGGAGGGCAGGTGTGGGTGAGCCCGGGTCTCCCTCAGTACCATACGCTAAGAAAATGGCTCCCAGCGAATCCTCCCTCCTCTCTCGAGCGGGGCAGGGGCCCGCCGCCGCCCCTGACCAGACGCCCCGCCGTGGGTGACCCGGTGCCCTCCCTGTCTATATTTCCCTTTAGATATGTCTACGGGTCCCTCCTGGCTGACTCAGGGGCTGCTTCCAGACTCCACCCAAGCCATCCCAAATTCAGCGGGCACCAGTGGTGTTGCTCTGTCTCACACAAGGTAAGCCGCCAGCGTTCTCTGGGGCCGGTTCTCCGGGAGGGCATCCGGGTCTGCGGGGCGGGGTCTCCGAGCACGGTGCCGGTGTAGCGCAGCTGAAGCTGGGGCCCGGGCCCCGGGGGAGCCAGTTCCCGCCGTACGTCTCCCCCCGGGGTGCTAATGAGGACGTGTTTTCCCTTGTCCAGTAGCGCGCACCAAGGGTTGTGTTTGGAGACTGACGTCATCTTAGCAACGGGACCTTACCTGGCCCCCAGCAGCGCCGCCTCCCATCATTCAGAGTCCCGCGGGGAGACCCCTTGCTCTTTCAACGACGAGGACGACGACGAGGAAGATGAGGACTCCTCGGCCCCGGAGTAAAGACAGTAGAAAACCCGAAGGTTTGCAGATGCTGCTCGTGTGTGTTTTAGTGTGAGCTCTTGTCCTTGATGTGACTGCTTCGAACCTTGCCTTTGTTTGCACTGTGTGGTCGGCGGCGGTGAGGGCGGCCCAGCCGAACCGCACCCGTGCAATGGCGAAGCTGAACCAGGCGCAGCAGCAGCAGCAGCACGGGTGGGTGCCCAGCGTAAACAAAGCAGCCGCCGCACCTCCCGGGGAATGGATGAAGCCCTCGAAGGCCTTGCAGAGAAGATAGGGTCCATTTCTCTCCGGAACCAGGGGACTCCGGTGGCCCCGCCATCGGATCCTGCTCCCAGCTGAGGCAGCGCCAAGGAACCTTGACTAAAGTGTTTCTCCCATTCATGGCTTTTGTCTGTGCTGCCTTCTCAACGCACAAACGGATAGTTCAGGTTTTGTGCGGGCGGGCCCCGGGAGCGGGGAGGAGTGGGTGGCGGGCGGGGGGCGTTGTCCATGGGGAATGTACTAGAGAGCTAGGGATATTGTTACAGGCCAAAGGCAGAGAGGGTCCTGAAACTCAGGTGCTGACCCCACTCCCCCATCCCAGACCCCGTTCTCTCCCCTTCCTCCATCCCGCAGAGCACTCCTGCCAGAGCTAGTTGTTTTTGTCTCCGGATGACTTGATCCCCTCACCTTTTCCGTTGGAATTAGTCTGAAGCCCGAGGCCGGTCCTGGTCACCGAGATTGACCGTAGGTGCATGCCGATGAATGAGACTTTCGAGGGCTACCTGGGGAAGCCCGGGGCATAGTGGCCTTTCTGGGCTCAAACTAGATCTGGCTCACCAGAAAAGCCACCCGGTCCGTCGTCGCCTATGGGGAAAACCCACAGCCAAAAGCTACCGATCCAGCTCTAGACCACTTTTCCAAATGGCCTACCTTTTAGTCTACATTTATCTCATTGGCTTCCTGCTTCTGAGAAGAAATATTCTCTTCAGATGTGGCGTCTGGCACTTTTGTCCCTAGTAAGGTTTGATGCACTTCACTGACCCACTAGAAGCAGACTGCGGCTCTTGCACCACTCCCAAACTACCCCATGTCCCTCACCCCTGCCCCTGTTTCAGTTTCACTGGCATTTGGAAAAAAGGCAGATACCTCAAAGTGATTTGCTTCTCAGAAGGCACTTTGTTTCCTAGCCAGGGTGCCGTTAGGATCCCGTGCCGGAAGAGGACAAGGAGGGTTTCTCATTTCTGAGTTAAAGCTAGCTTCCCCGGCTCAAATCCCAAGGAAATGTAGAGGGACCCGTTTTCTCCATTTTCCTTCCCTCCTCCCCCGCCCCAGCTCCCTCCCCTTCAGAAGCGGCATTAGCCTTCAATGCCTTCGCTTCTACGCTGCCCTGAGGGCACCCAACTGCCCATTGTTTTGCCCCATCATCCAGGACCAACCCGTGCTTATTAAGCAAGGTTGGACAGCATTCAAGTGTTTCTGAGCTGGACTCAGCAAGGTATTAATCAGACATCCAAAGCACGTAAGATGGGAATTTCCTTCCCCAGAAACCCTTATGGCCCTCCTCCTTGCGGGGGTATGGATCTCTCATTTCTGCAAGGTCCAGGAGACCAAACATCAACCAGGAGTGAGAGGAACTCCAGAATTTGCTAATGGTGGCATGGAAATATTGACCATGAAAACGGGCATAGGAGCCTAGGCCCCTTCAGGGACCAAATTCAATCGGCAGATCCCCAGTCGATGAGGTGGGGCAGTTGAAGCGGGGCGCCAAAGAAGCCCGGAAAAATCCGCATCTTGTCTGGGTTGCCTTCAGAGCCACGGCCGAGCTCGGTCCGCTAGCCTAGAGATGGCTTTGGACTAATGGCCTGGGGTTGGACATCTGTTCAAGGAGAGTGTGGGGATTCCCGGCTCTCCGGCCCAAATATGATCCGCGCCGTGGGGCCTTACAGTGTGACCGCTGTGGTGGGAGCATGAAAACCCTAATAGGGCTGTTAATGGTCAGGAACCAGTTTCGGATCCCAGCTGAGGCCGCTGAGGAAACCCCAGCCCACCTGAGCCGGAGCCCCCCAGCCCAGCTTGTGGTGGTGTAGGGGGAAGGGAATAGTGGGACCTGAGTGCTGGGCCCCGGCCCCACCGCATTCTGGGAATTGTGAATTGCTTTGCCAAGGCTCACTGTACAAGGAAGTGGTGCTGGGGGTGCTCCAGAGTTCAGTCCGCATGGCTCCTGTTGCCGTCGAGACCCTCTGTGTGGCTCCTTGCTCCCCATGCTCTCCCTGCCCCAGCCTCAGTGCCCAGGGAGCACTCGGCTGGGGAGCGGGGACTGGGTCTAAGAGCAGCACTTAGGTATCGCTTGTGCCCCTATTCCGGACGGGGTGGTTCCAGGAAGAGCTTAGGTGATTGGTCAAGCGGGGCATGGCCGGGGGCGCAGCCTGCCACCCACTGGGCTCGGTCCACCTCGGTCTCACGAGAAAACAAACCTTCCCCTCTGCTTCCAAGACCAGGCACAAGCCGGATTGGATAGGGAAGCGTGTGTTTGACGGGGACGTTTCTGGTAATCTTTAAATGCTTGAAATTGCTTGGAACGAAACATTCCCATGGGGCTCGGGAGGAAGGAAGCATGCCCATTGGCACAGTGTGGGGCCTGGTTTCCCCACTTAGCCAAATGGATGGGAGTGGGGACCCCTTTGATTCTTCCTCGGAGTGGGAACGCCGGGAGGGAGCTGTGAAGGGAGCTAGGCTACCCGCAGCAACCCCGGCTCGGCCACTCCTACTTGCGAATCGGGTTTAGTATTCCCTCGGTGTGCACTCCTACTTATGTTAAAGCTACTTAGAGCTATATAGACGGCAGGGCCAAACCACTCATCCAAGAACCTCAACGTGAGGTATCGGTCTAGACTGGTGGCTAGTTGGGGATGCTGCTGTTCTGCTGGTCAGCCCGGCATCAGGACCCTCACTGGGGACCAGCCAACCCCTCCTCTCCCTTCCCCCAGACAGGGAGCAGAAGGTGAGGGGTGGGGCGGGGTTGGACTGAGCAAGACTTGTGTGTCTGAAACAAACTGGGTTCCTGGGCCCTGCTCCCCCAGGACCCTGAGAACAAGCCCCGGGGCCCACTTAGTGTGGAACTTGTGTTGTTCCAGAACGCAGAGGCTCAGCTGTGAGAGCGATCCAAGGGTTTCCTCTGCCTTCCACCTGAATATCCCTTGGGAAGCCAGGGTGATGCCTGTGGTCCCCGGGTTCCTGTCCCCCTGCAGCCGCCTCTGACCTCCAGCCACCCCCTCTCCTTTGAATCTCTCTGACCAGAGACACGTAGCCAGCGCGAGCGGTGCTGATATAACATGTCCGGCAAGTCACTGGGCAGTGGGGACCGTAGGGGGCTGGAGCGGGGGGACTGGGGGTGTGTTCAGGGAAGGAGTGGTAGCCCTTCTCCCAGGAAAACTCAGCGGACTCCCCAGTCCTGCAGGGAATCCTGTCTACAGCCACTCCTTCCCCGGGGTACCTGGGTCAAAACCTAACAGAGCCAAAACTAGTGTCTCCCTAGGCTAGCGCCCTACCCGTTCCCTGGCCCCCGGCCCCCAGCCCCCGTGGAGATGCCGAAGGCGCCACCGGGCCCTCTCGGTGCCGGGAGGCCTGTGGTGGAGGCCTGCCTGGGCCTAGGCTACTGAACAGTCTGAACTGGGCTAGGGCCCGCTTTGCGGCCTTGTTACCACCAGCGGGCGGTCCCGCAGCTAGTCCTGCGTGCCTAGACCCCTCGGGCCAGGACCAGGCTGCTGGAAGCAGACCAGGTATCGGCCGTGCGGCCCAAGGAGTGGCTGTCCCGACCGGTGCGTACGGGCCCTACCCGAGAGGAGGGGCCCTGACCCGGGGATGGTAAAGGTCAGCACAGGCAGCCGCGGTTCCCTGTGTTCAGGCAGCCGTCCGAGGGGAGTCCACGGAGCCTGCCCACGCCCAGGGCCCCTTAGGGACCAAGGGTGACCGGCGTAGAACCCCACTACCGTTAAAGGCTACGGCACGGCCTTCAGCCTCCTGTCCGGCCCGGCTCACAGCCGAGCGGAGGCTTCACCATGTTGCCTTGCTGCCCTGTCCCTGTAGGCCCCAAGACCCCAGCTCTTCCATCTCTACAGGCCTGGGCACGGGGCCTTGCGAGCCGGGGGCGGGACGGCGGGGCGCCGGGGTCCACGATGCTCAGCCTGTGGGGACGGGAGCGCGTTCCCCCCACCCTTCCAGCTCTGTACATAAACCCCTATTTTTGTATGGAAGTTTGATAGAAGAGGCTATTTCTGTACTCACTCCATCCCGGCCTGGAAATACTGCCGGTGCCTCTCTCCGGGGGCACCTGAGGTTGGGGGCTCTGCCCCGGGGCGGAGCGAGGGGTGCTCTAGGAGAAATAAACCATTTTAACCCATCTTCGTGCCAAGTCTTCTTCTTGGGGTGGTTTGGGTTCGGTCAGGGGTGGGGTTGATGTCCTGCCAGTTGGGGCGTAACTGGTGGGGACCTGATGGTTGGGGGGCTTGGCACGCCTGCTGCCTCCCCAGGAGGTCAGAACCAGCTCGGCACCCCGGATCAATCAGTCAGTCAGTGGTATTGATTGATTGCTTCCTGTGTGCGTGTGTAGAGCACTGTACTAAGTGTTTGGGAGAGTACAGTACAACCACAACGAGCTCACAGTCTAGAGGAGCTCGAGTGTCCTGTTTACTCTTGGTCGGGGCCCAGCAGGCAGGGAGACAGAGTGGCTAATTGCCCCTTTTGCAACCATGGCCGGTGCCCTGCCCAGGTTTCTGGGCTGGGCTGGGGCAGGACCGGGGCTGCGGGCCAGTGGCAGCAGCCCAGGGCCTCCACCCTGCTGCCCACTAGACCAGTGGCGACCTAAACCAACTGCCAGGTTGTTGGAGCTCAGTAGTCAATTCTCCACGGCCCCGTGGCACACGGGGATTTTTTTTTTATATGGCATTTGCAATGTCCTTATTATGTGCCAGGCACTGTACTAAGCTCTGGAGTAGATACAAGGTAATCAGGCTGGACACAGTCCTTGTCCAACATGGGACTCATAATCTTAATTCCCATTTTACAGATGAGGTAACCGAGGCCCAGAGAAGTGAAGCGACAGCAGACAAGTGACGGAGTCGGGATTAGAACCCAGGTACTTCTGACTACCAGGCCTGTGCTCTGTCCATTAGGCCACGCTCCTTCTCTTGAACAAAGTCATCCACGGTGGGTGTTGATGCCTGTCCCCGTTATCTCCTTTGGGAGGGCCGCTCTACCGCCCTGCCAGGGCTGCATGCCACCCCCACCCACCTCCCTCATCCACCCCCACCCTGGGCACGGCATAGCCCGGCTTGGCTCCTACCTGTTTATTTATCTAGTGACTTAACTTCTCAGCCTGGGCCTGGGCCGACACGCACAGAGCACAATAAGACGTGTTGTACTGCTATGAAAAGACAAGAAAATCCCGGGTTTAAGAACAGCCCCTACCATATGATGCTTTAGGACAGAAATGTAATTTTACACAGCTAAATTATTTGATTGGCATTCAACCTTGCTGTTAGTTTTTATGACTGAATGGTGGCTATAGTCACATTTTTAAGACTTTAGTCAAAATCTGGAAAAGGCCAAAGAGGGTGTTTGCTTCACCTACCCAAACCTCAATCAACTCTGGTGTTTATTAAGTACCTACTGTGAGTAGAGCACTGTTCCAAGCATTGGGAGAATAGAATAGAATTAGAATGCATGGTCCCTGTTTTAAAAAGAATTTACCCTCTAAACACGGTAGATGAAAAATAGTTTACAATTTTTGTAGAGATGAAAAGAAGTAAAGAAGATGAAAAAAGTGGTATACAGGTGAGTGCGTAATACCATATTTATTAACTACTTGCCAAGCACTGTGCTAAACACTGGGATTAGGTATGAGATAAATAGACTGGTCACAATCCACGCCCCACATGGGGCTCACCATCTAAAAGATGGGGTGGTACGAAGATTTGATCTGCATTTTGAGGTATTGAAAGCACAGAAAAGCTAAATAATTGGCCCAAGTTTACACAACAGGCCAGATTAGAACCCAAGGCTGAGGCCTATCCACTAGATCAATTGTAGGGTCTGTAAATCCATATGTTCAGGATTCAGTGGTATTTATTGAGTGCTTAGTGTGTCCAGAGCATTGTATGAAACACTGGGGAGAATAACAATACAGTAGAGTCGGTATCCCCGCCTACAAGGAGTTTCCAGTCTAGAAGAATGCTATGGGAAAGCAGAGGGCGTAAATATGTACTGGGGGAATGTGACCTGGTGAGAAGAAAAATCAATCTGGCAAAGTCTTCTGGATAAAATGTGATTTCAGAAGGGGTTTCAGATAAGGAGAGTAATGATCTGTCAGACTTGAAGGGAATTTTAGGAAGGCGAAAGAGTTGTTAGCAAGAAATTGGAGGTGGGAGGGACAAGCATGAGGAATGGGTGTGGTGGGAGAAGAGGATAAACAAAGAGGGAGAGAAAGCTGATGGAGGGCCTAAATGATGGTATTTGTTAAGCACTTACTATGTGCCATGCACTGTTATAAGCACTGGGATAGAAGGTAATCAGGTTGTCCCACGTGGGGCTCATAGTTTTAATCCCCATTTTACAGGTGAGGTAACTGAGGCACAGAGAAGTTAAGTGACTTGCTCAAGGTCACACAGTTGACAAGCGGTGAAGCTGGGATTAGAACCCACAACATCTGACTCCCAAACCTGTGCTCTTCCCACTAAACCACGCTGCTTTTCTTGCCTTGAAGCCAGTGGTCAGGATTTCTACTTGATGTGGCGAGGAATGGGTAACTAATGAAGGTTACTGAGGAGAAGGGAGACGTATGCAGAAAGATGATCTGGGCAGCAAAGTGAAGTATGGATTGGGCGGGGCGGAGAGACGGGCGGCAGGGAGGTCAGCCGGGAGGCTGTTACATCGGGCTTGAAAATGACAAGTGCCTGAACCTGGGTGGTGGCTATACGGAAGGGGCAGATCAGGGAAAATCTGTGGAGGAAAAACCAACAGGGTTTAGCAGCAGATTGAATGTGGGTCAGAGCGTGGTGTTGAGAGGGAACACTCAAGGATAATGCCAAGGTTTTGACTTGTGAGTTACGGTGGATGGTGATGTTCTCGATGGTGAGGGGAAAGTTAAGTGGGGGAAAGCGTTTTGCAGAAATGACGAGTTCAGTTTTAGATTTTTTTTTTCTTTTATGGTATTTGTAAAGCACTTACTGAGTACCAGACACTGGAGTAAGCGCTGGAGTAGATAGAAGCTAATCAGGTCGGACACAGTTTATGTCCCACTTGGGGCTCACAGCCTTAATCCTGATTTTACAAATGAGGTAACTGAGGTGCAGGGTCTATATCTATATCTTCATCTATATCTTCATCACCCTATTTATTTTGTTTAATGAGATGTACATCACCCTGATTCTATTTATTTGCCATTGTTTTAATGAGATGTTCTTCCCCTTGACTCTGTTTACTGCCGTTGTTCTTGTCTGCCCGTCTCCCCCGATTAGACTGTAAACCCGTCGAAGGGCAGGGACTGTCTGTTGCCGATTTGTACATTCCAAGCGCTTAGTACAGTGCTCTGCACATAGTAAGCGCTTAATAAATACTATTGAATGAATGAATAGGGTCACACAGCTGACATGTGGTGGAGTCAGGATTAGACCCCATATCCTTCCGACTCACCGTGCTCGCTATCCACTAAGCCATGCTGCTTCTCTAGCACCGACGCACTGAGCGTTAGGCATCTTGACATCTCCCCGAAATCACCCTCACAAACCTTGGGTTCTTCTGTCTTCTTCTCTGCCACTTTTTCGAGCTATCTGGGCTCTGCCAGCAAGGAGGCAGCCAAGGAGGGTGGAGGAAGGAGGCAAGCAGGAAGCCACAGGGTGTGGTTTGGAGAGCCCCGTTGAAGGGAGTGGCCGAGGACAATACGCAGCAGTGAAAATGGTGGCAGGGTGGAGGGCTGGGGTGGGGGGCTGGGGAAGTCTGTTGGGGAGGGGCCGAAGATACCCAACTGTACCAGACCTTTCATTAACCTCCAATTTTAGAGGCGCAGCATGACTTAGTGGAGAGTGTGTGGGTCTAGGAGACAGGAGACCTGGGTTCTAATTCCGACTCCTGCTGTGGGACCTTGGGCGAGTCATTCCACTTCTCCGTGCCTCAGTTACCTCATCTGTAAAATGGGGATGATGACTGTGAGCCCCACGTGGGACAACCTGATAACGTTGTATCTACCCCAGCGCTTAGAACAGTGCTTGGCACATAGTTAAGTGCTTAACAGGCCCCATCGTTATTGTTATTCGAATCCTGGCCCCCCCCCCCACTTGCCTGCTGCGTGACCTTAGAAGTCACTTCACTTCTTTGGGGTCCCAGTGCCCCCTTAGCAGCACTGTGCATCCAACCCCATGCCCAGTGCTTACCACAGTGCTGGGCCGGACTGGGTGGGGTGAGGGCGAGCAGGCTCCCTTGGTCACCCCAACACCAGGAGCCTTGCAGTGGACAGGGCTTGGGAGTGTGATGCTATACTTTATTCAAAATCAAAAATTAAACCACCATAATAAGCTTTTGCGACTCACTCCCCAAAGCAGCAGAGAATTTGGTGTAGGTGGAGGCTTAAAACTAAAAGTAAAACAAGATGCCATTCCCGAAGTTGATATCATTAATAATAATAGTGGTATTTGATTCATTCGATCATATTTATTGAGCACCTACTGTGTGCAGAGTACTGTACTAAGCGCTTGGAAAGTACAATTCGGCAACAGAGACAATCCCTACCCGACGACGGGCTCACGGTCTAAAAGATGCCAAGAGCCGTAGTGGATACAAGCAAATCTCACTGGACACGGTCCCGGTCCCACGTGGGGCTCACAGTCTCAATCCCCATTTTACAGATGATGTAACTGAGGCACGGAGAAGTGAAGTGACTTGCCCAAGGCCGCACAGCAGACAAGTGGCAGCAGGATTAGAACCCATGACCTTTCACTCATTCATTCAATAGCATTTATTGAGCGCTTACTATGTGCAGAGCAGTGTACTAAGCGCTTGGAATGAACAAGTCGGCAACAGATAGAGACGGTCCCTGCCGTTTGTCGGGCTTACGGTCTAATCGACCTTCTGAGACCTTCTGACTCCCAGGCCTGTGCTCTATCCACTGCTAAGCTGTCTAACCGGCTGCCCCCTCCCAAACTCATAACTCTCCTGGGTGGCTTGAGAAATGGGAGGAGGTGGACATAAGGGCAGTTGATAAGCTTGGAGGCCGCAAAACATCCTTAGTTGCCGGCAGCAGCGAGTCCCATCCTGGTGTGTGTGCGGGCTCACGGTCCCCCCCGTGGCCCTGCAACGCTGGGCACCACGCGAGGCGGACTGAAGCAGTGCTGCCTAGTGGATAGAATACGGGCCTGGGAGTCAGAAGGACCTGGGTTCTAATCCTATTCCGCCACAGCCTTGGACAAGTCATTTCACTTCTCTGGGCCTCAGTTACCTCATCTGTAAAATGGGGATTGACTGTGAGCCCCATTTGGGAAAGGTCCTGTGTCCAACCCAATTTGCTTGTATCCGTCCCTGAGCTTAGTACAGTAAAGTATTATTAATTATTATTATAATTATCGTATATGTTAAGCGCTTTCTATGTGCAAAGCACTGCAAGATAATCAGGTTGTCCCATGTGGGGCTCAGTCTTAACCCCCATTTTACAGATGAGATAACTGAGGCCCAGAGAAGTGGAGTGACTTGCCCACAGTCACACAGCTATGTGGTGGAACCGGGATTAGAACCCATGACCTCTGACTCCCAAGCCCGGGCTCTTTCTACTAAGCCACGCTGCTTCTCAAGAAGATCTTCCAGGGTGAAGGTGGGAGACCCCATGGGAGGAGACATTGAAGAATCTTTTTCCTTAAAGAGCTCAGCCAAGCGGATCTGTGGATGGGGTGGGGAATGCAGACAGAGGGATAATGATGATAATTGTGGTTATTTCTTAAGCACTTACTGTGCGCAAGGCATTCTCCAGCACTTAGAACAGCACGGGCTTTGGAGTCAGAGGTCATGAGTTCAAATCCTGCCTCCGCCACTTGTCAGCTGTGTGACTGTGGGCAAGTCACTTAACTTCTCTGTGCCTCAGTGACATCTGTAAAATGGGGATTAAGACTGTGAGCCCCACGTGGGACAACCTGATTCCCTTGTGTCTACCCCAGCGCTTAGAACAGTGCTCTGCACATAGTAAGTGCTTAACAAACACCAACATTATTATTATTATTATTATTAACAGTGCTTTGCACATAGTAAGCGCTTAACAAATGCCGTCGTCAGCATTACTAAGCGCTGGGGTGGATCCCAGCAAATCGGATCGGACCCAGTTCCTCTCCCACGTGGGGCTCACAGTCTCAATCCCCATTTTACAGATGAAGGAACTGAGGCACGGAGAAGCAAAGCGACTTGCCCAACAGACAAGTGGCGGAGCCGGGATTAGAACCCATGACCTTCTGATTCCCAGGCCCCGGCCTGTCTCCGTCACGCCATGGGGGGAATGAATTATTACTGAGTGGCTGAGGCGGGAGACAGGGAAAGACTTGGGCCCAGAGGACTTCTATCTCCGGACCAGGGGTTTTCAGCTGACCCTTAGCCCCTGCCCTCTCTGGGAGCACACACGCGTGCACACACACACCATCATAAAAAAATATAATCGATTTATTTATATTAATGTCTGTCTCCCCCTCTAGACCGCAAGCTCGCTGTGGGCGGGGAATGTGTCTACTGTTGTACTCTACTCTCCCAAGCGCTTAGTACAGTGTTCTGTATACAGTAAGTACCCAATAAATATTGAATGAATGAGCCATGGCCCTTTCTAGAAGCCCCAAGGTGAGTGTGACCCTATTTAGCCTGTCTTACTGCTAATATGGGGACAGCAATGAACTGCCCCCACCCCAGGCCACCACCAGCACAAGCACCAACCCGACCCCTAAATCTCTTTGATTTTCTGTGGGTTTATTTGGGCAGGGGAGGTGGAGGAAGACGCGGCCGCGCCGGCGGAAGGAGGCTGCTGAGGACAGTCCTACCTGGGGAGAGAGAGAAAACGGGGGAGGCAGTAATGGGCTCGGCCTCTCAGCCCACCTCACCTCCCCATTACTGGTAATAATAACGTTGGTATTTGTTAAGCGCTTACTATGTGCCGAGCACTGTTCTAAGCGCTGGGGTAGACACAGGGGAATCAGGTTGTCCCACGTGGGGCTCACAGTCTTAATCCCTATTTTACAGATGAGGTAACTGAGGCACAGAGAAGTACAAACGCTGCCTGCTGTGAGACTGGGAAAAGAGGCTCCACTTTGCGGGAATTTTGCAGGACGTGAGAGAAGGAGTGTGGTCTAGTAGAAAGAGCACGGGCTCTTCTCTGGGCTTCGGTTTCCTCAGTAAAATAGGGATTCAAAAACTGTTCTCTCCGCCACCCCCCGCCTCCCCACCCAAGATCCTGAGCCTCATGTGGGACAGGGCCTAGGTCCAACCTGATGATTCTGTATCTACCCCGGCGCTTAGAACCAGTGCTTGGCACATAGTAAGCCCTTAACAAATACAATCATCATTAGGGCCTGAAAATAGTTCCTCCTCCTCCTTGATCCGTCAGTCAAATCCGTGGCATTGAGCGCATACTCTGTGCCGAACGTTGTATTAAGCACTTGGGAGAATTCAGTTGAATTAATAAGACATGATTCTTGCCCTTGAAAAGTTTACATTCTAGCCGGGCAAACAGGCATTAAAATAAACTACAGGTACGGGAAGCAAACCAGCTTAAAATAATAATTTGGTATTTGTTCAGCGCTTACTATGTGCCACACACCGTTCTAAGCGCTGGGTAGATGCAAGGGGATCGGGTTGTCCCACGTGGGGCTCACAGTCTTCATCCCCATTTTCCAGATGAGGGGACTGAGGCAGAGAGAAGGGAAGTGACTTGCCCAAAGTCGCACAGCCGACAAGTGGCAGAGCTGAGATTAGAACCCGTGACCTCTGACTCCCAAGCCCAGGCTCTTTCCACTGAGCCGTGCTGCTTCCCCAAGATATGGACATAAGGGCTACCACAGAAGGGAGGGGGTGTTATTCAATTGTATTTAAGCGCTTACTGTGTGCAGAGCACTGTACCAAGCGCTTGGGAAAATACTCTACAACAATAAACCGTGACATTCCCTACCCACAACGAGCTGTCTACCTAAGTGCTGAGGCAATGCAGAAGTGGCAATACAGCAGCGTGACCTGTTGGAAAGAGCTGAAGCCTGGGAGTCAAGAGGACGTGGGTCTTAAATGCAGCTCTGTCATTTAGTGTGACCTTGGGCATGCCACTTACCTTCTCTTGTGCCTCAGATTCCTCCTTTACATAATGGTAATTTTACACTTGTTCTCTCTCTTCATATTGTGAGCCCTGTGTGACTTCCTGTGCTTAGTATAGGGCTCAACGCATCTTAATAAACACTAATATAAGAGGAAATAGGCTCTCAATCCATTGTAAATGCTACCAGATCAGTTTCACCTTCACAACTTTAGAATCTGTTCTTCCCTCTCCAGCCAAACTGCTGCTCTACTGATTCAAGAACTTACCAACCCGCCTCGACTACTGCATCCTCCTCCTCCCTGAGCTCCCTTTTTCTTTGTGACATTAAGATCTTACTATTTGCCTGGCACTGCACTACTGGGGTAGATACAACATAATGAGTGGACACAGGCCTTGCCCCACCCGATTATCTTGCATCTAACCCAGCATTTAGAGAACAGTGCTTGGCACATAGTAACGGCTTAACAAGCACTATAATTGCGTTGGAGTAATCAGGTGGAGTTTACAGGAGGAGGAGGAAGAGTTGATGGAAGCTACTGAGGAACAGCCCGAGAGGTCGAAAGAGAACCAGGTTCCTGTGGCAGATGTTGCTGAGGTCAAGGAGGATTAGGGCAGAGTAGAGGCCATTAGATTTGGCGAGGAGGTCATTGGTGCCCTTGGGGAGAGCAGCTGCAGAATAACAACAATAACAATGTTGGTATTTGTTAAGTACTTACTATGTGCAGAGCACTGTTCTAAGGGCTGGGGTAGATACAGGGTAATCAGGTTGCCCCACGTGAGGCTCACAGTTAATCCCCATTTTACAGATAAGGTACCTGAGGCACAGAGAAGTTAAGCGCCTTGCCCACAGTCACACAGCTGACAAGTGGCACAGCCAGGATTCAAACCATGACCTCTGACTCCCAAGCCCGGGCTCTTTCCACTGGAGAAGGGAGGGTTGAAGCTGGTTTCTAGAGGACCAAGGAGAGAGGTGGAGAGGAGGTGGAAGCAACGTGGTCTCGGGGATAAAGCCCGGGCCTGGGAGTCAGAAGGACCTGGGTTCTAATCCCAGCTCCGCCACTGATCTGTGGGACCTTGGGCAAATCACTTCATTTCCCTGGGCCTCAGTTCCTTCAGCTGTACAATGGGGATGAATAATAATGTTGGTATTTGTTAAGCGCTTACTAGGTGCCGAGCACTGTTCTAAGCGCTGGGGGAGATACAGGGTAATCAGGTTGTCCCACGTGGGGCTCACACACTTTTAATCCCCATTTTAAAGATGAGGGAACTGAGGCACAGATAAATTAAGTGACATGCCCACAGTCACACAGCTGACAAGTGGCAGAGCCGGGAGTCGAACTCATGAACTCTGACTCCGAAGCCCGGGCTCTTTCCCCTGAGGCACGCTGCTTCTCCCATGTGGGACAGGGACCGTGCAACCTGATTAGCTTGTACCTACCTCAGCGCTTAATACAGTGCCTGGCACATAGGGGCTTAAACACCATAATTAAAAGTAGAGGCAACAGGCGTTAACAACCCGTTCAAGGAGCTTAGTGACGGTTAGTGAGAGAGCTAATTTTTTCCTAGTAGACGTGAGCATCTTTGAAAGCAGCAGGGAAAAACAGCTATAGGGGAAAGAGCAGCTGAGGATGGTGGTCAGAGCAAGGAAAAGAGTAGGCACAAGAATATTTTATAGGATGCAGAGGGATGGCATTTAGAGGCCCAGGTAAGAATGGTAAAATTTCGGCAGCAGGCAGGAAATGCCTTCTTAAAATGGCTGGGAAGGAGAGTTGAAGGGGTGGAGGAGGGAGTTAACCAAGTGAGATCTGGGGGGGAGGGTTCATGCTTAAAGATCTCAATTCTGTCAAGAATTTAGTCGGCAAGGGCATCAGGCTGAGAAGGGGGTGGGGGAGTTAAATCTGGAATGGTTGCTCTGGGCAGTGGGCACGGAAGGCATTAAGGGAGGCGGCGGGGGGGGGGGAGGGGAGGTTGCTGAGCAGACGAGAGGGCAGTTACAGCGGGAGCCGAAGAATGTGAGATGGACGAGGTTGGCCTAGAGCCTGGATCGCTGCCAACGACGCTCTTCCCCTCGAGTCCGGGAAGTTACGGGAGAGGGGGGGCTCGGGGTTCAGGGTGTGCATCAAGGAGTTGGCTGAGTAGGACCGCGGGTCACAGGGCTCTGTTGGGGGAGAGGATGTTTTTGTAGAGAAGGTAGGTAAAGGAAGTTGTGGTCAGAGTGGGACTTCAAAGACAGGTGTTAGAAATTGTACAGTGACTCGTGACGAGGCGCTATGCGTCAGCCGATTTCTGGGCGATTTCTTGAACCCCACAGCCCCCGGAAGCCCCAGTCTGAGCCCTCGTGTTGCCACCCCAGGGTCTCCTTCCGGCACACCCCCTCCCTTGCCCATGTTAGAAAGACATTAAACTGGGCCTCCTGATCTGCGCCTCCAAGCCAGGCTGTGAACATCAATGCGCCCATTCACTTCTAGCGGGTCTGGAGGGGCTGAGGGTGGGAGCAGGACGGACAGCTAGAAAATGTATAATGACCCACCACTTACCCCAGAAGGATGATAGGATTATAATAACAAGTGCTCTTTGGCTCACGTTAGGAGCTGTAGGCAGGGAACATGTCTGTCGACTCTGTTGCACGGTACTCTCGCAAGTGCTTAGTACAGTGCTCTGCATACAATAAGCGCTCGGCATGGTCTAGTGGAGAGCAAAGGCCTGGGAATCTGAAGGACCTAGGTTCTAACCCCAGCTCTGCCTCTCGTCTGCTCTATGACTTTGGACAAGTCACTTCACTTCTCTGTGCCTCAGTTGCCTCATCTGTAAAATGGGGATTAAGCCTGTGAGCCCCACATGGGACAGGGACTGTGTCCCACTGGATTTGCTCGTATCCATCCCAGTACTTAGTACAATGACTGGCCCACAGTAAGCACTTAACAGATACCATTATTATTATTAATAATACCATCAATTAACCCCACTGCTCTCTGGAAGACAAGACCTACAAACTGAGTTTGAAGAGGGAAGAAGCCTAAGACTTTTCTCCATGGGCCATGTTTTAATTTTTTTCTTTTTTTAAAGATAGAGCAGCTGTCTATGGAAGCTGCTGGATCCAGTCATTTCCCGGGTGCCTCTGCGATGGCAGCAGGAAGCGGAGCGGAAGCCCCCAGAACGAGACAGGAACTACCTCCCTCCTCCCCAGCCCACACCCGACGCGGTCCCCACGGTAACCCTTCCCCAGAGGGAAAACTCATTGTTTCGGTCGGAGAAAATCCCACCGCATCAGGTTACAGAGCATCGACATCCCCACCGTTTATCCACAGTTGCGCGACAGGAATCGTGTTGCGGGGACTGTCTAATTATGCCGCTCTGAATTTAGCTATACCATCAGAACAACGATTCTTTCACTTTGGGATTTCCACTTTATTGGCAAAGGGCAGGAGAATCCCAAAACAGAACCTCTTTCTCAAAACTTCCGTCTAGTTAAAACAAGACTAAAGTAAAAACATTTTTGAAAATACACTCATTCTGATGCTGCATTCAAGTTTAAATTAACATTGGCTAATTGTCTTCTAGCTTTATAATGCTGGACACAATTTACAACAGAGTCAATTCCCCCGCTAAAGTTCCCGCCCTTCCACTACTATTTTCCCCACATGCATAAGACTCCCACACCGTGACAAGCACACACACAAATCTCGATGAATGTAGCACTTGAAGTTTCCAAAAATCCATGCTAAAACACTTTTAAAATCCATGTTTATTTTGTTTTCCTTCCTTGCATACAGAACGTAGTGTCTCCACCCAATTCTCGCAGAGGTTATAAAAATCACCGTCGGTTGGTCCTGTACCATTGACTTTCGGTCACTTGATCCCTAAATCTGTGTTGGCGTTGAGATAAGACAGTTAAACCAGTGTTAAATCAATAAAATATTTACAGAGCACAGCACATTAAGCTTTAGACACTCACTTGGAGAAAATACCCCATTAGATAGAACAGGACAAAGACCACCATTATTACATGTCTGGAATCAGCTATTTACAGGTCCCTAATATGACACGTCTATGTCTGTCCACCGGTCCAATGGGCTGAGCAGAGGCAACGGCAGTGACTTGGCGGGGCTGGAACCCACGTCATCCTGGTCCTTTTCCGGCAGGAGCCGCCCCAGCCGTCTCCAAGATGGTCTCGAATTCTAGAATGGCAGGTCCAGCGGATACAAGATGAAGACAGACAACACAACATTGACTTGGTGGAGATTGGCTACTCAGACTATTCGCTCATTGTTATTTTGAAGACCACACGCCCCAAGAACTTGTCCCGATCATCCTGGTTTTTCAGGTTGGGGGATCCCATTATCTTGCACTCCACCGACACTTCCTCCTTGGTACCATTGAGGGGGCTGAACGCGACCTTGACGGCTACCAACGGCTGCAGGTAGCCCACCTGGTTGAGAGAGAGAGACACGCTTAAATAAAGATAAGGGGCAAAGGGGGAGACGAGGGAAGAAGGGCAGAAAGCAAAAGGGTGGCTTGGCCCGGCTTGCCCGCATCCAGGCCCTTTGAAATTGAGCATTCCAGCTCCAGTCTTGCCCGCACTTTCTCCCTCCAACTCCCAGTTCTCACACCCACTAGCAATGCAACCCAACACAAAACCAAATGTGAAGGCCCCAGTTTGCCGACACTATTACTGGGAGTGAGGGCGGGAATGGAGGAAAGGGGGGGTGGGAGGAGAGGAGTGAATGGAAACCTGCCCTTTACATGGAGACGGGGAAAGCGATAGAGGAAATCTGCTTCTGTAACAAGCTGATAGTGACACAAGTGAAAGGAAAAGAGAGGGAGGAGCGGTTTGGAGAGTGGGAACTTCTGGAAGGATTTGGGCAGTTTTGGTTTGTTTTTTTAAAGTCAGCCAGTCAATCGTATTTGCTGAGTGCTTACTCAGCACTGTACTAAATACTTGGGAGAGTACAATACAACCATATAACATACTCCCTGCCCACGATCTTACAGTCAGGGACCCCAAGTAGAAAACAGAAGCTGCCTGCTGAGTGGGTTGCTATGCCCTTGGAGGCTGGCAGAGCAGAGCGCTCCCCTCTGAGGGAATACAGGAACCATGAGTGAGCTAGAGAGGCATCTCTTTCCACGATTTCCCCCCGAAAAAGGCACAGCAAGGGTTATATGCACTTCTGGAGACCCGTGGACAAAGTGACTCAGTTCCCCCAAAAGGTGGGGACCCTAGCTGAGGAGCTGCTCAAAAGGCAGCACCCAAATTGCGCCATGTGGTGCATTTAGCTCCTGCAACAGTGCCAACGAATAGTATTTACTGAGTGCTTACTGTACTAAGCACTTGGGGGGGGGGGGGCGACAACAGAATTGGTAGACATGTTTCCTGCCTATGACAAGATTACAGTCTAGAGGGGCGGTGAGGCATTAATATAAAGAAATGAATTACAGTTAAGTACACGAGTGCTGTGGGGCTGAGGGAGAGTGAATAAAGGGTGCCAATCCAAGAGCAAGGGTGACACAGAAGGGTCCCCCAGGGAAGGCTGCTGCAGGCTCTCCGCTTGCCAGAAACTGCGCTGACCCTGCTCCCAGATAGGCTTTGTGCCCAGAAGAGGGTGAAAAGATCTCAGGGCAGAGGGCAGGGAGACCCAATATCAAACACACCTGTAGGTGAGCTCAGCGACCAGCAGCAGGCCCGGTCATTCTAACCTCCACAGGAAAGTGGAAACCGAGGCAGGACCGCCAACCCAACCCAAATTCAACCCCTCCACCTAACAACGATCACCATTTATCCACCCACCTGGACGTTAATCTACGTAGATCTCAGTGTTCCATTCACAACCCATAAAAGCAGCTATTCAGTTGTACTTACATGTAATTTTTTCCCATAGTAGGGATAGTATGATAAGTCAATATCTCCATTTTCAGGAAAAGAGGTGATTTGCACTTTGCTTGATTCCTGAAATGGAAAACAAGAGATTTTTTTTTAATTTCTAAAGAAAAGATGAGTAATATATGTCTCAAAACCAACAATCACACTCGATCAAAGTGGGGTGGGGCAGGGAAGGCACTTACAGCAGCCTCTCCCATCTTGGGGGGAGAGGGGGGAGCAAATTAGGCCCTCTCCCTTCTCTCTGGCTGCCCTCATGGGACTCCCCACTCCACCCACATCTGAGTACCAAACCCATCAACTACAGGCTGACAGAAGCCTTGAGATCCTGCCCCCGCCCCACCACTACCAACCCCGCAAGCTCTAGCATGAGTCTTGCTCTTTTTTGTTTTCCAGTGGTACTTTTTAAGCGCTTACTATGTGCCAGGCACTGTACTAAGCACTAGGGTAGATACAGGCTAATCGGATCGGACCCAATCCATGTCCTGTATGGGGCTCACAGTCTTAATCCCCATTTCACAGGTGAGATAACTAAGGCCTAGAGATGTGAAACGACTTGTCCAAGGTCACAGAGCAGATAAGTGGCGGAGCCGGGATTAGAACCCAGGTTTTCTGACTCCCAGCCCCGTGCTTTATTCACTTTATTCACTAGGCCACGCTGCTAACTGCAGCTATCAGCACCCCGGCGGGGAGGAACAGGAGAATATGGGGAGGGCCTGGCAACCCACTCTGAAAATTTCTGTTCTGGGATGTGACGGATCCCCTATCGGGACAGGGAAGGCCGCAGGATAACCCCTCCCGTTGCTAGAATATAACGGGTGCCCTGTGAAGGGGGTCTTCCTGGATGGGGCTGGGCAAGACAAGGGAGGTCATGGTTGGGGAAGCCCTGACACACCTACCCTCCCGTCGCCACCTGAACCCAGATCCCACCCAAATCAGTCACATGTGAAGGGGTGCCAATCTAACGGCAGCCAATTCAGAAACGGGAATCTAAAAAATGATTGAACTGGCAGTTGCTTTCTTCCTTCCTTTCCGCTCTTTTCACCCCGCTTTAGACCCCCACAGCTGCAAAATCTGGGTAGGGAAGTAGGTGTCAGGGCAATAGGTCCACTCCCCTGTGGAGGGCTGCAGCCCGATTCAGAATCCAATCGCTGACCCACACCCAGCCTGGCGCCGGTCAGAGCCCAACCCCACGGAACCGGCACCAATACAACCACACCGGGTATCCAGGGTCGAACCGAACTCATCTCCTCTCTACTTCAGGCACCCGGATTGAAAACACTCTTGAAAGCTGCCCCCTGCTCCTTCCCAGCCAGAGAAAGGCCAGTCCCCTAAGGCAGGCTCAATTTCATGTGAGAAAAGATGTTTTCTTTCCCTCACAGGGTTAGTCCTCACGGGATGCCCCCCCAGGACTTGAGAGGCATGGCCAAAGGATCTTTAGCAGGAGGAGGTGACCCCAAGGTGGGCTACAATTAGACTCTTTGGGAAAATGGAAGGGTTCTCAGTGGCAGGTGGGAAAGACCACGAAACAGGAAAGAGAGGAGGCTTCCACTTGCACAGAAGAAAGGCAAGTTTCAATGAGTGGCTTCTCTTTCTTCCTGTCTTTGAGGGGAGGTTTGCCTGAAAGGCCCCTCTGAGAGCTCTGTTACAGGCCATAAAATAACAAGCAGAATGCCACTTTACGATCCCGTCCGAGTCGGAAGGGTTCTCAGTGGCAGGTGGGAAAGACCACGAAACAGGAAAGAGAGGAGGTTTCCACTTGCACAGAAGAAAGGCAAGTTTCAATGAGTGGCTTCTCTTTCTTCCTGTCTTTGAGGGGAGGTTTGCCTGAAAGGCCCCTCTGAGAGCTCTGTTACGGGCCATAAAATAACAAGCAGAATGCCACTTTACGATCCCGTCCGAGTTTACAAATCTTTCCCTTGCTTTTTTTAGATTACGTAACTCTACCAAGTTCAATCTTTGTGTCCGCACCCTACAGAGAAGTTCATTTAGTTCCCTGTGGGCTGCTTTTGAAAGGGCTCGCCTATTTAGGAATAAATTCAGAAGGTGTCAAATCACAGCAAACCTCACATATATTTTCAGAGCTCTTACTATAACGAGAGCAAACGAGAAAGGATCAACAGTCGTTCAGAAGATACAAATTATAGACCAAACAGAAGAACATCACATTAAAAATGTTAGTAGTCAAAGCACAAAATTTAATTTAAAAAAAACAACCAACAACCAAAAACAAAACAAAAAACAACGCATCTCCAGAAAGACCAAGGTCTCTAGAAAATTGAAGAGATGTTCAGTCTACATATCCAACCTATATTGAGGGGGAGATGGCAACCGTGGCTCTTTGCCAAAACTGTTGCGACGCTCCCAGACGGCAGCACTGGACAGTGAACCGGCTGTGTCGATTGCCTTCATGTACGTAGTCTCCCTCCCTCGTGCCCATTACATGCTTGCCAGGCCGAGGTGGGGCGGAGGTGACACCACAGTGGCTGGTGGGGGACTTCAACTCCGAGCGAAGCTGAAAGGAGATTTTTTTCCCTTGCTTCTGCTCTTCCCAGCCACCGGCACCTCTCACTCTTTACGACCCATGGGCGTGGAGTAAAAGCTCTTAAAACGCCTGGACTCGTCAACACAACAATGTACGAAGTCACACATCACCACAAAAAAAAAAAAATTCCGAGTCACAGCCAACGGGGGTCGAAAATGCTTTGTGGAAGCATGTCTGGGAAGTGGACACTTGGACAACAATGCGGCCACAATGGTCTGTCAAGGCAACAGCAGATATTACATGCTAACTATACGTTTAAAAGAATTTATTTACCAAGGAAAGCTCAGCTCAGATGCAGCATCTGGTTTTCAGTGAGGTCCTGGCTTTTTATCCAAGTTTCCTGCTGGGCTGACTGAGGCATAAGGAGGTAAAGTGAATTGCCCACGGTCATATGAATACATGGCTCAACCTAGATTAGAAGCCAGGATCCTCCTGGCTTTTATCATTCTCTGCTCTAAGTACTCAATAACTGTCCCCTTAAGCACTGAATAACTTTGCTGTAAATCAAGAAATATCTGCCTAAATGAGACAGCGACTTGCGATTTTTGTTTAAAGGAACTATGCAAGCATTAAAAATGGATACCAAGCTTGAACTTAAAACTAGGAGAAACACCATCTCACATTCAACACACCTGTGAGCTATGCAGCAACTACAAATGGAATGTTAGTATTTGGGGTTATTCTGTGTATTATAAATTGTGTATCAGTCACAATTTTACATGCAGGATTTAACATGGCAACTACTCGGTTCCTCCTCTTACTCTTACCCATCCCAAATGGATTAATTTAAAGTTGAATTTGCAGCATGGAAAGAAAATAACACAGAGATGAGATGGAAGCTAGAAAACGGACCCTCAACTATGAAGTTGAGTGCCCAAACAAAATTTGTAAATGAACCAGGTTAAAGAGAGTGTCTATCGAATCACAGCAACAAAACATGAAGAAAGAATGAAAATCTCCAAACCACTTTAAGGAGGTAAAGAAACCGTCATCATACCAATATCAAAAACATTCAAACGACTAAATCAGAGGGGTGGGAAATTAGCCATTCAATGGTTAAGCAGACAATTGGGAAAACCGTGGACAGTTTGGAATAACAGGGTGTAGCTGAGACAAAAAAGCATGCATAAGCTCTCAATTAGATTGAACAAATATTTCAAAGGAATTAATAGGCTTGAGGAAGAGCCACATGTTTATCTTGAATGGGATACTAACCTTAGCAAGACAGTTTATCTGTGGTTTCCCTTGAGGCTTTAATCCAATTATCTGGGGTTAAAGAAAATTACCATTAATTCTCATCTGATACCGAAAAACGGTTCAACCAGCTTTCCTATGCACTTGAGAAATCAATTGTTAAATTCCCCACCAATCTCTCCCTACCGGGTCATTCCGCCTGCCCTACCCTCCGGTTTCGAGTTGGCTCCGGCCCCTCCAGCGTCCCATGGGCTGACCGTCCCCTCCCACCTCAGGGGTAGAGTTCTGGCTGGGGGATGGGGAGAAGGATTCTCCCCACCACTTCTTTCAGCCCAGACAGGACAGAAGCCCTGCTCTGCCCAGAAGCATCGATAGCAACAGCTTCTATACCGCCACCTTCAAGAACTTCCAGCCCAGTAAGACTACCTGAGAGCTTTCAGATCGTTAGCCCAAAAGTGAATGCTCAACATATGCTCAATTATTTCCACCCTGTATTTCCCTTCTGGGATTGAGAAGAAAAACACTGAAAGTCTGCTAGGGCCAGATTCTGGGCCACGGGCCTCGTGCACTACAGAAATGAGAACTGTAGGGCTTCGGTTCATTCCTTTGGCCTCTACATCTTTCCTTGGGTAACAATGTTGGGCTTTTACACATGCTAAAAAAAATGACCAGTTCGTCGGTGGGGCAGGGCACAGAGCTAAAATTACTGCTCTGCTCTCACTCTGTAGCCGGCCTGCTTAACATAAACTGTTCAAATTCTGGATACGACCTCCCCTCAGATTTGGAGAGGAGAATATTTTTCAAGTCTCATTAGCCTCTTCGACGGTCACCTAACACTCCCATTGAAAGAACTCAATCTCAGGGCCGAGGGCCTTCTCACACAGGTCTGAACTGGCTGAGGATGCAAAAACCAGCCTGCGATTAAGTTGGGAGAACCATTTTGCCCAAGTCCCCAGGTGGGTATGGAGGACTGGGGGACTCCACAAGCACAATGATGGGAGAGGCTTCTTCATGGGCCATAGAGGAACTTTTGGGGGCCCTTGAAACTTGATGCCCTGGCCAGCCCTCACCTGTACTTTTCTCTCTCTCTCTCTCTCACATACACACACACATCTTTAAGCTTAATATGCCTAACCCTTTACTGACACACAGCAGAGAGGATACTAAAATATTCAAATCTATAGTTTAAATCACTGTATTTCTGATGCTATTTATCTCTGAAAGAATGGTCTTGATTTTTATCGGCCTTCATGACACAAACACAAATCCCAAAGACAGGATTTAGCTTTAAAAAATTCACATCGGCAAAAAAAAAATAACTAAAAAAACCTCATTGATCTCTCAAACGAAGCTAAATATATACTTACTCTATTCATTTTCACAAGTACACAAGGGGCTCCTGTAGAATAGCCAAAAGATCCATCACTAATTCCAGAGCAAGGTCCCAGCAGCGTCTGGTTAAACCGACAGGCCTTCTTAGGACCGGAATTCTGTTCAAAAAGCACTCCGACGGGACAGTCTATGTTTTGCTTCTGCTTTGAATCATTATATGCTACAAAAAAAAACGGAGGGGGATATTTCCGAATATATACATATGCAGGCTAAAAAGCATCATCAAAAAATAAACATTACAAAAGGCAGTGTGTCCGCATGGTGCTAGATAACACGCAGGCAGACAAACACCATCAATCAGACAGTTCAGGGCTAGAGTTACATTTCCACTCATGTAGAGCTCCAAGTCCTTTCCGCATTCTGTTTCCACAAAAGGAACTGCAATAACAACAGCCCAGCATGCCTGGGGGGACGACTTTTGGGCTGGATGCACAGGGTCTCAGGCCACACCCCCAAAGTGCACAGCTGGGGCCCATTAGCCTCTGGGATCACAGACCCCAACAACCTGCTGGGACCAGTATCCTGAAGGGGCCATTTGTCCATGGACGGGCAGGAAGGAGATACCTTCTCTTCCAGGGAGCTCCTTCCTTCAGGTGTGTCTATGTGAAGCAGCTTGGCTTAGTGGAAAAGAGCACGGGCATTGGGATTCAGAGGACATCGGTTCTAATCCCGGCTCCACCACTTGTCTGCTGTGTGACCTTGGGCGAGCCACTTAACTTCTCCGTGCCTCAGTTACCTCATCTGGAAAATGGGGATTAAAACTGTGAGCCCCATGTGGGGCAACCTGATTACCCTGTATCTACCCCTTTGCTTAGAACAGTGTTTGGCACATTATTGGAGAAGCAGCACGGCTCAGTGGAAAGAGCCTGGGCTTGGGAGTCAGAGGTCGTGGGTTCTAATCCCGGATCTGCCACTTAGCTGTGTGACTTTGGGCAAGTCACTTAACTTCTCTGTGCCTCAGTTACTCCATCTGTAAAATGGGGATGAAGGCTGTGAGCCCCACGAGGGACAACCTAATGACCTTGTATCTACCCAGTGCTTAGAACAGTTCTTGGCACATAGTAAGCGCTTAACAAATACCAACATGGTAAGCCCTTAACAAATATCATCGTTATTATTACTATTAGAACAGTACTTGGCACATAGTAAGCACTTAACAAATACCATAATAATAATGTGGGGGTGGGGGGAGGCCTGGGTTAGCAATGTGCAACTTGGAAGATAAAATCCTAATAATGATGGCATTTGCTAAGCGCTTATTATGTGCCAGGCACTGTACTAAATACTGTGGGCATGAAGCAGCATGACCTAGTCGTAGAAAGAGCATAGGCCTGGGAATCAGAGGGCCTGGATTCTAATCCCGGCTCTGTCAAATGCTTGCTGTGTGACCGTGGGCAAGTCACTTCACTTTTCTGGGCCTCAGTTCTTCTATTTTCCCTCCTGCTTTGACATTGAGCTCCATGCGGGACAGGGACTGTGTCCAATCTAATTCACTTCAAGCCAGCCCAGTGCTTTAGAACAGCATTTGATACTTAGCAAGTGCTAAATACCATCAAATAAAACAGCAGCTTTTTCTGCAGCTGTGAGCTCCATTAAAGTGTCCACAAGCACACCCAGATATGGGAAAACATTAAACTCACCCCACGCTTTCAAGCTAATGTTGGGCTGTTTCTACCATTAAGGTTGTCAGGCTGGGAAGTGGAGGACTGAGGGGAAATTGGAGGTGGGCCCAGCAGTTTCCCATGGGCTGCTTCCAAATTTCTAGTTACCCCTTGGGGAATTTTCCCGGCAGGGTGCGAACTCTGCAGCAAAAATTCCCGCAAATGAACTTGAAATTTATCGACAGATCCCGGAGGGCCACATTCGTCGCTGCCTGGTTGCTGCCAGCCAAGAGACAGTTCATCATGGAGGTAAGCAGCTAGATCTTGATTTTTCCTTTCACTCTCACTTTACTGCTAGAACCAAGTATGACTACAGAAAGGGTGAAGGGCAGGGTGGAAATTTAGAGAAGCAGCATGGCCTAGTGGAGAGAGCACAGGCCTGGGAGTCAGAGGACTAGGACTCTAATCCCGGGTCCGCTAACTGCCTATGTGACCTTGGGAAAGTCACTTCCCTTCTCTGGGCCTCAGTTTCCTCACCTGCAAAATGGGGATTTAATACCTGTTCTTCCACCTATTTAGACTGAGCCCCATTGACCTGATTATCTTGTATCTGTAGTCAGCCTGCTTAACACTTAACACTTAGCCTGCTTAGTACACTGCTTGGCACATAGAAAGTGTTTTAACAAATAATAATAACAACAATAATAATAATAATGATGATGTTGGCATTTGTTAAGCACTTACTATGTGCAGAGCACTGTTCTAAACCCTGGGGGAGATACAGGGTAATCAGGTTGTCCCACGTGAGGCTCACAGTTAAACCCCATTTTACAGATGAGGTAACTGAGGCACAGAGAAGTTAAGTGACTATTATTATTATTGTTGTTGTTCTGCTAGTTCATTACTGGCTAAAGGACTGGAAAACAACAGTCACCTGCCAGGAAACACAGTCTACACAGAGAGAACCAATCACTGGTTTGGAGATTAAAAAAAGAGACAGGCCACCCACTATATCTTTTTCAGAAGATTTTTTTTGTTCTCTACTTAGAACATCAATGGATAGAAAGCACATCTCAACCACAAGAAAAAAACCTAAATGCACAAACTTTCCCCTTTTGTTTAGCTGTGCAGCTCGGCCACATGGGCATTGGCCATTAGAACCCCTGCAACCCAACTGCCAGGGTCTTCTCGTCGAGACGCAGTGTGCTTCGCTCTTATCATACACAGGTACACCCAGAAGGGAATTTCTTCACTTATGGCAATGAGAGAACACGTTTAAGACAAGTTTTTCTGCTTTTACTGAACTTTCCACACTATGTTTTACTGTAAATGACTTTGGCAAGGTAGCATTTAGAGAGGATGTGTGGTCTAGCTGTAGCGAGATCCACTATCTACCACCCGGCACTTGGAAACACTAGATTATTGCTTGAGATGATGATGAGTTAAGAGCCAGAAGCTACTGGCAATACTTGAAGAAGGTGGGTCCGGTCAAAGTGAAAAAGTGAGCTAGGGGTCTCTACACCAGTCTTTTGATCAGTAGAGAGGATAACTTTTTAAAATGGTATTTGTTAAGCGCTTACTGTGTGCCAGACACTGTACTAAGTGCTGGGGGAGATATTCGCTCATCAGGATAGACACAGTCCATGACCCACACGGGGCTCACAGCCTTTAGCCCCATTTTACAGATGAGGTAACAAACTCAGAGAAGTGAAATGACTTGCTCAAGATCACAAAGCAGACAAGTGGTGGAGCTGGAATTAGAATCCAGGTCCTTCTATCTCCCAGGCTCATGCTCTATTCAGAAGGCCACACTGCTTCTCTAGTATGCAATGCTTCACCCAGGTGGAAACTTCAGGCTGCTCTTTGTTTAAAAAAAAAAACCAACCAGAAAAAACCACCCAAAAACAAAAAACCCCTGATCTTGCAAGGCACCATAAAGGCACAGTAAATTACATCTTACTACCAAGCAAGTGATTGTGAAACAAAAGTTTTCCACCGTTTTAGATAATAGCATTCTTACCCATGGGATAAGTGTCCTTTGAAAGGCAGGACCAAGACAATCTCTGCTGCTCTTCCTTTCAAAATTCAAAGGTCCCAGCAGAGTTAGAGTTTACACACAGGGACTATCCCTTTGGAAAGTCAACCTTGTTTGACTTAATCCCAGTCTTATGCTGGATCCAACTGACACAAAGTAACACCCAACTAGCCATGGTCAGATGGTTATACACCCCGCTGAACATGTCTCGCTTTAATAAAATTCACGACCAAACCCTTCAACAAGGATTGAAAGCACTTAATAAAATGCAAGCCACTTACATTGTAGAAAAGTTTTTAGAGCCAAGACATAGCTATTATATGTCTGAGGGTCAGATTTATTGAATGTAAACTCCAATGCACTGTGTGGTTTTGGTGAAATCATTAGTCCTAAAAGTGGAAAGAAAAAATGAGAAAAATAAATTATTAGACAAATCACCTCTCCTCTTCCTAACTCCCTTTAAAGCAGAACACAGAAAAGCGAAAAGCAAATTGCATCTTCAAAATGAATGAGGAATGTCACCTTTATTACCTAATTTCAAATGAATACATTTTAAATTAAGTCAACTCTAAATTGCTGAAATCAAATGTTGGGATTCTGAGACTCAGAACATTAATAAAGCTCCATGCAAAAAGCAACATTACTGATTGAATAATCTACAGCAGAGTGCACCTCCTGCCACCCTCCTCCCCACCAGCTTTGGAAAATTTCACCTGGCACTTTCCACATCCATCGTCTCACCTAAGGGTGCTAACTCATCTGCAGCACACCATAGCAGACAACCAACATACTCTGAATTTGATATACTTATACAGTACAAATCTTCAACATTTTTAGCAGGTGAATAATTATCAAGTAAAGCATTCCTGCCAAAATTGGAATGGAGATCAAACAGAAAATTCCAAGGCAAAGTATATTTCATTTCATATTTAGAGTCACTCTGTGACAGGGCAATTTCTATGCTTAATCTGGGAAGTATGAATGTCAACTGACCTGGAGATCAATTCACTTAATCAAAACAATAAAAAAAATCCTAGGTCAGATACTTACCAGTTTTTCAAGTCTTTTAAACTCAAATTAATTCAGCTCACTATGGGCAGCGAACATGTCCACTAACTCTTATATTGTACTCTACCAGGTGTTTAGTACAGTGCTCTGATTGATTCGGTTTAATCCCTTTCACTAATTTAAAAGGTTGTTTCTGCCTTCCGATATTTTCACGTACATGTCTCCCCGCCTTGAGCCTCAGAAAAACACGGGTTCAGGATCGGTTATTTCATCTGTGCCGAAGGATGCGAAAACGACCTCTCAGCCCTCGAAAACCCCAGGTGCCACAGGCCAGTGGCACTGGGCTGCCATTCAGTAGGTGCTCATGCCACCCGGCTTTGGACAGCAAGCACAGACAAAACTTGGGCCATGTCTTCCCGTGTTAACTTGGGTCCTACCATCGACAAGGATTGTCAATCATCTGCAAGTAGGAGCAACTGTCAGCCAAGCAGCTTTTCTCTAGATGGTGCATGATATTGCCAACTCTTTGATCTTGGTTGTTGCCACAGAGTATTGAACTACCCAGTTCAATACATGGCAAGAGCAAGGAAGTTACTGACTGAGCTGTGATTCCCAGCGTGGGAGGGAATCCAAATGCTGGCCGAGAGTCCAAGGGCCTTTAGCCTGTGCTCAGTACTGGATCGTATTAAATGCAGCTGACCAAAGCCATGTGCGAAAGCTGTCCCATTTATATCAGAGACACGTGGCACGATCCAATAATCCCGTGACCATCTTAGTTACCGAGAAAATTCATGTTCAGTTATTGTGGAAATGAAATTTGTTTTTATAAGCTTTGATTTGAACCATATGCTTATGACAAACGTAAGCTTAAATACTCCCCCTTTAAAGAAAGGCATTTATTATTCACAACTGTCAAAAAAAAACCTTCCCAAATGTCACAACTTGAGGAGGTAGCTCACTAGTTCCCACTGACTTTTAACTTGGGGCTATACTTTTAACAATCAGTCAATAGTATTAAGTACTTACTTTGTGCAGAGCACTGTACTAAATGCTTGGCAGAGTACAATATAACAGAGTTGGTTCCCTGTCCCACAGAAGGGCTCAATCTAAGCTGGTAGACATGTTTCCTCCCCACAGTGAGCATACAAGGTTTTACCATACTTAAACAGTGGTGGTGAATTCAATGTTTTAAAAGTTCATAACTAGAAAAGTGATAGGGATCCTATGTTTAGATTTTCACTAAAATTTTTACTTGCCCAAATTTATTTCTGTTAGAACCAAACCAATTTGGGACTTGTTTTGTTTGCATGGCTGAGTTACTAAACAAGATTCTTAGCTAACCTGAATCAGATGCTTGTAAATTGGTAGAAAAGTCTGTTAATGTCACAAAAGTGCCTCAATCACATTCACGATGAGCTTCATATCAAAATTTTAAAATCATTTAGATTTGATTGGTATCCTGCCCACAAATCCTCCAAGCTAAGTCAATTATCACAAAATCACCAATGAATTTTTGCATTATTGAACATAAAAATAAAACTGCTAACCAACACTGTCCACTGCATATGCTTCAAGAATTTTGTTTGGCTTTTAGTTTTAAGGTATTCAGCCAGGAAGAAGACATAAACTGCAAGTAGAAAGTGACAAAAACAAAACAGCATTCATATAAAGCATAAAACGAATAATCATGGTTAAAAAAAGGCATTAATGCACTTTACCTGCTCTCCAGAGAAGACTAATGTATACACATTATTTATTGAATGCTTATGGTTTGCACAGCACCGTAATAAATGCTCGGGAGAGTACAATACTACTAGAAGAGGTAGATTTGTTCCCTGCCCACAATGAGCTAACAGCTTAGAGGGGGAGACAGATATTAAAATAAATTTATAGATATGGATTAAGTGCTGTGGGGCTGAGGGTGGGGTGAATATCAAGTGCTTAAATGGTTCATATCCAAGTGTATAGGAGATGCAGAAGGGAGAGGGAGTAGGGGAAATGAGGGCTTAGATGGGGAAGGCTTCTTGAAAGAGACGATTTTAATAAGGCTTTGAAGGTAGGGGAGAGTGGTGGTCTGTCGTATATAATGGGGGAGGGAGTTCCAGGCCAAAGGGAGGACATGAGAAAGTGGCTGGTAGCGAGCTAATAATGACAATAATAATTGTGGAATTTATTAAGCCCTTACTTTGGGTCAAGCACTGTTCTAAGCGCTGGGATAGAGACAAGATAGGTTGGATACAATCTCTGTCCCACACAAGCCTCACACTCTTAATCCCCATTTTACAAATGAGGTAACTGAGGCCCAGAGAAGTGAAGTGACTTGCCCAAGGTCACCCAGCGGTCATGTTGAGGAGCCGGGATTAGAACCCATCACCTTCTGACTCCCTGGCCTGTGCTCTACTCAGCGTGGCTCAGTGGAAAGAGCATGGGCTTTGGAGTCAGAGGTCACGGGTTCGAATCCCCGCTCAGCCACTTGTCAGCTGTGTGACTTTGGGCAAGTCACTTAACTTCTCTGTGCCTCAGTTACCTCATTTGCAAAATGGGGATTAAGACTGTGAGCCCCACGTGGGACAACCTGATTCCCCTGTGTCTACCCCAGTGCTTAGAACAGTGCTCGGCACATAGTAAGCACTTAACAAATACCAACATTATTACTCAGAAGCTGAAGCAGTATGGTCTAGTGGATACAGCACAGGCCTGGGAGTCAGAAGGACCTGGGTTCTAAACCCCAGCTCGGCCATGTCTGCTGTGTGACCTTGGGCAAGTTACTTAAGTTCTCTGTGCCTAAGTTACCTCATCTGTAAAATGGGGATGAGATTTGTGAAGCCCATTGGGAACAGAGACTGTGCCCAACCTGACTAGCTTATATCTACCCTAGTGCTTAGTTCAGTGCCTGGCACATAGTAAGTGCTTAAATATTGAGAGAGAGAGAGAGAGAGAGAGAGAGAGAGAGAGAGAGAGAGAGATAGAAAGAAACAAGAACAAGGCACAAAGTAGGTTGGCATTGTAGGAGTGAAATATGCAGACTGGATTGTAGTAGGAAATCAGCAAGGTAAGATAGGAAGGGACGGGTTGATTGAGTGCTTTAAAGCAGACGATAAGGAGTTTGATGAAGAGGTGGGTGAGCCACCACTGGAGGTTCTTGAGGAGTGGGGAGACATGGAATGAATGTTTTTGTAGAAAAATGATCCAGGCAGCAGAATGAAGTATGGACTGAAGTGAAGAGAGATGAGAGTCAGGGAAGTCCATGAGGAAACTGATTCAGTAGTCACGGCGGGATAGAATAAGTGCTTGGATCAGCACTAGAGGGGTTGGAAAGGGAGAGTCTAAGGGATTTGACGACAGATTGAATATGTGGGTTGAATGAGAGAGACAGTGGTGTTGTGTAAAATGATGGGAAATAATAATTCATAATAGCAATTGTGGCACTTGTTAAGCACTCAAAAGTTCCATACACCGTTCTAAGCGCTGGGGTACATACAAGATAGTCAAGTTGGACAAAGTCCCTGTCCCACATTGGGCTCACAGTCTTAATCCTATTTTACAGATGAGGGAACCGAGGCACAGATTTTAAGTAACTTGCCCAAAGTCACATAGCAGACGAGTGGCAGAGCCAGGATTAGAACCCAGGTTCTTCTGATTCCCAGGCCTGTGCTCTTTCCACTAAACCAGGCTGTCCACTAGGCAGAGGGAGAAGAGGGTTTGGGTACGATGGTGAGGAATTCTGTTTTGGACATGTTAAATCTGAGTCCTTGGTGGGGCAACCAAGTAGAGATGTCCTAAAAGCAGGAGGAAATGCGAGACTGCCAAAAAAAAGAGAGGGTTCAGGACTGGCAATGCAGATTTAGGAATCATCCATGTAGAGATGGTAGTTGAAGCTGTGGGAGTGAATGCGTTCTCCAAGGGAGTGGGTGCAGATGGAGAAGAGAAGGGGACCCAGACTTGAGCCTTAAGAACTCCCACAATTAGAGGGTGGGAAGGAGAGGAGAAGCCTGTGAAAGAACCTGAAAAGAAGCAGTTACAGAGATAGAAGGAAAACCTGAGAGGAAAGTGTCAGTGATGTCAAGGTTGATTAACATTTCCAGGAGACGGGGGTGGTCCACAGTGTCAAAGGCAGCTGAGAGGTCTGGGAGGATTAGGATGGTCTAGAGGCCATTGAATTTGGTGGGAAGGAGGTCACTGGTGACCTCAGAGAGGTCAGTTTCCATGGAGGGAATGGGGCAGAAGTCAGTCAGATTGGATGTGGTCAAGGAGAGAATTGGAGGAGCAGAAGTGGAGGCAGCAGGTGGAGAAAATTTGCTCAAGGAGTTTGGAGAGGAAAGGTAGAAGGGAGATGGGGCAATAACTGGAGGTAGCCATGGGGTCTTGGGAGGGTTCTTTAAGGATAGGGGATGCATGAACATGTTCAAACAGTGGGGAAGAAGCCATTGGAAAATGAATGATTGAAGACTGTGGTCAGGGAAGGGAGAACGCAAATATTTTGAGAAGGTGCGGAGGGATGGATTTTGATAGGAGGCAGGAGAGCTCCTTGAGATACAGCTGGCAAAGATGGGAGAGTCCAAGAGAGGGCAGGAGAAGGAAGGGTCTGGAAAGGTGATAGGGAGATTTTAGGGAGATCGCGCCTGTTTTCATCTGATCAATAACGTATGTGGCCAGGTCATTACGGGCTAAAGTAGGCCCCAGAGTAAAAGAAATTCATAGCCGAAACATGAAGCACCCAAACCATTCTTCTTCTCTGGTTTTATTGCCCAAACCATTATAACACTACCACTCCATACCTCTTACAACACTATGCACTTGGAGAAGAAGCATGGTATAGTGAAAAGAGCACGGGCCTGGGACTCATAAGGTAATGGGTTCTAATTCTGGCTCCGACACATCTCCTGTGTTACCTTGGGCAAGTCACTTCACTTCTCTGTACCTCACTTACTTCATCTGTATAATGGGGGTGAAGATTGAGTCCCACGTGGGACAGGGGCTGTGTTCAATCCGATTTACTTATATCCACCCCAAGCCTTAGTACAGTGCCTGGTAATAATAATAATAATAATGATGATGGGGTAGATAAAGGGTAATCAGGCTGTCCCACATTGGGCTGACAATTTTAATCCCCATTTTACAGATGAGGTAACTGAGGCACAGAAGTGACCTGCCCAAGGTCACACAGCAGACAGGTGGCGGAGGCGGGATTAGAACCCACGTCCTCTGACTCCCAAGCCTGCGCTCTTTCCACTAAACCATGCTACTTCTTTTAACAAATACCACTATTATTATTTTTACTTATGCCTGCACAACTGCACGCCTTCATCCTCTAATCTGAGGGTCTTAATGACAACATCCATGGCTCTAAGCTCCCTGACCAGAGGAATTGTGCCTACTTACAGCACGGTACTCTCTCCCAAGCACTCTGCACATAGTCACTGGTCAATAAATATGGCTGGTTATCAACAGTTAGGAGAGCAAGTGGAAGGTAGCTCAAACACCCAAACAAATGAACATTACTCACCAGTTCAATGTGCTTTAAAATTTCTACTAAAATGATATACACTGAAAACCTCATCTACCTGTTCAGCCACAAAAGAAAACACCGTCCCATATCTCAAACCAGTTCAAGTTTAGTAACCAGCACACTGGGACCTGGCTGACGTAGGTCAAAAAGAGATAACTGATGCTCTTCTTGTTTTCCCAACTGCCTGGGACTTCCATCTCCTCCTAAAGCTCGCTGTGGGCAGGGAACATGTCTACCAACTCTAATATACTGTTCTCTCCCAAGCACTTAGTACAGTGCTCCGCACACAGTAAGTGCTCAATAAATACCACTGATGGACTGATCTACGGTTCACACTTCCCTCCATCTTAAAAAACCTTTTCCAGGAGGGCTTCCCTGATTAATCTCTGATCTTCCCACCTTGTATCAACTGTCAATTTATCACCGCCAGTGAAGCCCTAAAGTACATCTGTATATCACTCATATTTTATTTATTCCCCCTAACTGTAATTTAGTGTGTCTCCCCGCTACTAGATTGTCAAATCCTAGGGAAAGAATCCTATTTCCTAACTCTTGTGTACTCTCTGAAGCACTTAGTACAGTGCTCTGCAGGCTTCAAAACACTTAGTACAGTGCTCTGCCTATTTCAAAGCAATTAGTACAGTGCTCTGCACACAGCAGGCACTCAACAAATGCTACTGACAATGACTATGATGATGACACTAATTTTCTAAGTGTCAGAGGGCTCCCAGGATCAAGCCATAAAAAGGTTTTAGAGAACAAATTAGGAGATTATCCCAAGGAGGCTGAAGCTCACTAAGTGATTTGCTAAAGAGATGAGTAGAGAGTTTGTGCAAATGCCCTAGGGGAGAGAAATATTTGTGGGTAGGGGGAGAGGAGAGATATAAACATTAGAAATTCCTCTCCATTCTTGCCCTCTTTTATTGGGCACCTGCCTTTGACAGTCTGAGAAGACAGTCCCAAGGAGGCAACAAACTGGGAAGACTAAAGAGCAACATCCCACAGCTCATGACTGCCAACTGCTGCACTTCTAGCCCCAATGTTGCATTGAAGGAGGAAGACGGGATGTCCAAAATTCCTGTGGGGAGGGCGGGCAGAGGACAGGAACCCACTCCCCCAACCCCTGTAGAAGTGATTCATGGCACAATGGTCCGCAAAACCCACAAATTCGGTTGCTACTGCCAGGACAGGGAGAGGCAGCAGTAAGCTCCTTGTGGGCAGGGAACGTATCTACAAACTCTAGCTACTACTCTATTCCCCCAAGCGCTTAGCACAGTGCCCTGCACACACTAAATAGCATTGATTGGCACCAGAGTTCTAGGTCAAATAGAAACAGGGCAAAGAAAGGACAGATGCCCTGATGTCTGTCCATCTCTAACCCTGTCCAGTTCTCTGTCACACAGGCAAAATGTGGCTCCTTTACTATTTTTTACTAAGTAATGAAATGGCCAGAGGTAGGGAAAGCAAGGCAAACTACATCTATACTACACAGAACTGAGGCTCCCATCTAAATATTGTGGTATTTACTGAGCACTTACTGTGTGTCAAGCACTGAACTAAACTCTCAGGAGAGTCCAACAAGAATAGTAATTACTGCCTGATTCATCCAGACCTGGTCCATGAAGGAAAGGAGAAACAAAGGCAATAAACAATCAATACCTGCATTACCAAGAGTTGGCCAGGCACCATAATGGGATCAAAATAGCTAACAGAACTAAATGACAGCCATTTTCTAAGCCAAATGATTCTTCTTCCAAGAATTTTCAGACCTGTTCATTTGGGTAATTGAGTTTCCAATGTAATTTAATTTATTTTAGGAACACCTGGGTTCACTGTGCCACCAATATTCTTGAAAAAAACCATGCTCTTCTGAGATTGACTGTGGATGTCACAATAATGGCAGCAGAGTTTTTCATCATTACAACTTCAAACATGCGGAATGGCTAATAATATTTCTTTTTCTCCTCTCTAATGATACCTCAGGGGCTCTCCTCTCTACCTTTGAGTCCTTTCTTAATATTTTTTAAAATATGATATTTATTAAGCACTTACTATGTGCCAGAGACTCATCTAAGCACTGGGGTAGGTAAAAATTCAGATCTTAGAGCTGAGCTGCGGCACAGACTCAGCTTGACTTGCTCAACGTCACATGGCAGACAAGTAGAGGAGCTGGAATTAGAATCCAGATCTTCTGACTGCCAGGCCTATGCTCTTTCTGCTAGGCCATGCTGCTTCCCATTCTTTGGAATGTTCAGAAAAGACAGAGTAGGAACCAAGTTGAATAAGCGTTCTTAGCCACCCTAAATCCCAGAGATCCCCTGGACATGATACATCCTCCCTGAGCTCAGACCAAAGCCTGCAAATGTGGGCTCGGTGAGAGAAAGTCTCTGGGACTGAGTAAGAAAAGGAGAAAAGGAAGAAAGGGCTTGACTGGTTGGCTCAAAATGCCAACCAGTCCTGAACTGAGAGAAGCCAGGAGGTGGTATGTTGGTGTGTGAAGGCAAAAGGAAAGAGAAAAAGAAAAAAATGTGTGCATCTCTCTCCTCTCTGTCCCCCTTCTAGCCAGCTCAAGGGCATGATTTCAGCTCTGTCACACCGCTAATCAACCGTATTTACTGAACACTTGTGTGCAAAGGACTTCATATGCGCTTGGGAGAGTACAATATAACAGAGTTAACAGATACATTCCCTGCTAACCATAACATTAAAAGGGGGCCCTCCAGTTTCTTTATCAATCAATGGTATTTACTGAGCACTTACTATGTGCAGAGCACTGTAGTAAGTGCTTGGGAGAGTACACTACAACAGAGTTAGCAGACATGTTCCTTGCCCACAACGAGCTTTAAGTCTAGAGGGAAAGCTGGGTCCCATTACAGACGTTTTATTAGCCAGGGGCTGAATAACAATCAAATAGTAGCACTTGAGTACAGAAGCATGACAGATGTTTCCTGCTCTCATGCAGTTTACAATCTAATAAGGGAGCCGAAAATTAAGAATAGGATTGTCTGGACTGTAGACTGTCCATGATTTCCTTATCTCCTACTCCCTGCAGGGGAATCTCAATGCTTACTAATACTTTTCCAGAAAGGGAGCAGCGGCTTTGTAGTAGATTTTGCTATTTTCCAGCCATGATGGGGAAAGGATTCAGGGAGGGGGAATGCTTCAATTAGTGAGTAAAAATGCAGCTTTTGGATGTCTTAACTACCATTCTTGGCAATCAGAAGTAGGCATACGTGTCATATCCCAATCACTACCTCCCTCCCTAGCATTCTGCAAAGACAAGCCTCCCAAGTGCTACTCCAGGAGGACGGATTGCCAAGTGAAGCCCAGCAGGTTTCAAGCCCTTGATTAGGCCTGAAGCAGGATTTTGGCTTGCTCCATCCGTATACATACAGGCAGCTTAACATCCTGTGGGGCAAAGCTTTTCCTTTTTTCCTTTTTTTTAGTGCCAGTATTTTATGCAAGTTCGTAGAGGTTCAGGGAATCCTGCTTTTAGGTTGGGAAGTTCTGGGTGGGGTTGGGATAGTAGAAGCCACCAGCAAGTGTTCTATCTTTCACTGGTGCACATCTTTACACTACCTCAGAACTGTAAAATATAGTGGTCTGCAGGATGGTATGTCAAATATGGCTCCCTGAGACTCCCCGTTCTCCTGCTGACAGGGGGAGGACTTCACTTGCGGGGAGCCCTCCCTTCTGCACGATATATGGTCTGTGTGGCAAAAAGTTCTGGGCATGTCACTCCCCTATTCAAAAATCTCAAGTGGTTGCTTATCAACCTTTGCATGAAGCAAAAACTCCTCACTCTTGGCTTCAAAACTCTCCATCACCTTGCCCCCCTCCTACCTCACCTCCTTCTCTCCTTCTACAGCCCATCCCGCACACTCAGCTCCTCCGCCGCCGCTAACCTCCTCACTGCGCCTCGTTCTTGCCTGTCCCGCCCACGTCCTACCTTATACTTGGAACGCCCTCCCTCCTCACATCCGCCAAACTAACTCTTCCCCTGTTCAAAGCCCTCCTCCAGGAGGCCTTCCGAGACTGAGCCCTCCCTTTCCCTCTGCTCCTCCTCCCCATTGCTCTTCCCCCTTCCCCTGCCCACAGCACTTGTGTAGTTGTGCATATTTATTACTCTATTTTATTAATTACTCTAATGTATAATTTATTACTCTTTTATTTTATTAATGATGTGTATATATCTATGATCTTATTTATTTAATTTGATGGTATTGATGCCTGTCTACTTGTTTTGCTGTCTCCCCCTTCTAGACTATGAGTCCGTTGTTGGGTAGGGATTGCCTCTATCTACTGCCGAATTGTACATTCCAAGCGCTTAGTACAGTTCTGTGCACAGTAAGCACTCAATAAATACGACTGACTGAATGAATGAATTTCTGGTTACCCCAACAGCAGCACTAAGGCAGGTAAGCAACCAGGACAATAGTAGCACGGCTCAGTGAAAAGAGCATGGGCCCGGGGTTGGAGGACCTGGGTTTTAATCTTGAGCTCTGCCACTTATCTGTTTTGTGACCTTGGGCAAGTCATTTTACATCTCTGTGTCTCAGTTACTTCCTCTATAAAATGGGGTTAAGACTGTAAGCCCTATGTGGGTCAGGGACTGTATCTGACCCAATTACTTTGTACTCACCCCAACTTAGTACAGTGCCTGGCTCATAGTAAGCACGTAATACCATAAAAAAAATAGCAAATCTTAGTGGGTACCCCCAAAGGGTTATTCTTCCTGGAGAGGAGTTTGAAGTGGGAGTCGATGAGTTTGAAATAATTGCATATGCTTCCAGTCTTGGGTTCTCTTGGTATCTTCACCCATCATGCCTTTCCATTTCAGCAGATGACCTGGCTATTGATCACTGCAGTTTTAAAATCCTCCTAGTTGATATTTTCCTATTAACTAGATCACAAATGTATGGTAAAATGCTATCCCAAGGCGATTACTTGGTGAGAGAAGGGCAGGTTAAATATAATTTTTTTAAATGGTATTTAAGTGCTTACTATGTGCCAAGTACTGGGGTCATGTCCCACATGGGGCTCTCAGTCTTAATCGTAGTGGATAGAGCACGGACCTAGGAGTCAGAAGGTCATGAGTTCTAATCCCAGTTCTGCCACTTGTCTGCTGTGTGACCTTGGGAAACTCACTTCACTTCTCTGGGCCTCAATTACCTCATCTGTAAAATGGGCACTGAGACCATGAGCCCCTTGAGGGACAGGGACTATGCCCAACCCCATTTGACTGTATCCACCCCAGCGCTTAGTACAGAACCTGGCACACTGTAAGCACTTAAATACCACTATAATGATAATAGTAATAATCCCCATTTTACAACTGAGGCAAAGAAGTTAAGTGACAAGCCAGGGTCAAAGAGGTCACATAGCAGACAAGTGGGAGCTGGGATAAGAACCCAAGTCCTTCTGAGTCCCTGGCCTGTCCCCTATCAACCAGGCCCACAGCACTTATGTACATATTTGTAATTTATTTAGGTTCTAATCCCACCTCCCCCACTTGTCTGCTCTGTGGCCTTGGGCAAGCCACTTCACTTCTCTGTGCCTCAATTACCTCATCTGTAAAATGGGGATGAAAACTGTCAGCCCCACGTGGGACAACCTGATCACCTTGTATCTACCCTAGAGCTTAGAACACTGCTTGGCACATAGTAAGCGCTTAACAAATACCGCTATTATTAGTATTATTACTTATTCACATTAATCTCTGTCTCACCCTCTAGACTGTAAGCTCTTTGTGGGCATGGAATGTGTCTCCTTATTGTTATACTGTACTCTCCCAAGCACTTGGCGTAGTGCTTTACACAAAGTAGGCGCTGAATAATTACGACAGTGAATGAATACGCCATTCATTCTGCTTAGTTATTTTACATTCATCAATTTCTAACATGAAAAGTCTTTCAAGCATGGAGGACTTCTTATAGAAAAAAGGAAATATGGCCTATTTACACAATTCACAACTTATGTCAGTTAACACATAAACACATCAGATAACACATCAGTAAAAAGAAATTCTCAATGCTCACTTCTGTTTCATATGCAGTGGAATCCTACGGAAGAGTCGGCACATTCAAAAAACCACCACCCGCCGGGCAGTTCCCAGATCCAGAACCTGAGCCAGCTCCTAATCTGTACATTAAATTGCAATCCCATTACCTGGGCTGGAAATCTGATCCCGATACTTGGGAGTATCATCGTTCAGCGTCTGAAGCATGACCCACATTGTGAAGGTGAAGAGTGCAGCTAGGAATCCATAGAAGACTAGGTAAAACAGCAAGATTAAACCTGCAAAAAAAACCCAGATCGAATTAGTACAAAGGAGTACAAAAGTCTTCCTATCAATCACTTGCCAACAAACAAGCTCTCTAACTACACACATACACACACAAGAACACACACCCACCCACACACATACACACAAGCACACCTCCACGACTTATGAATCCAAGCCTAGCCATGCAGGTAGCCAATAATGCAGATACCTGGAAACCCCCCGAAATTTGTTCGGGTGGATGCCCAAACGAGTGCCCCACCTCAACCCTGCGCCTCAGTGGCACTTCCAGGCCTGGGCCAAAGCCATCCAAACTCGATAGCCGCTGCTTCCGCCGCTCTCACCTGGAGGGGGACTCGAGACCCCACTGAGGATGGCAAAGGAGAGAGAGAGCTCAACCTACAGGGACCTAGGCCAGACCAAGCTCTTCGAGGACTGCCCCCACTTCATATGAAGCAGGAGCAAGCCGGCCCCCCAAAACAGGGCTAGTGCCCTTTCCACATCCTGCTTGCCGGGTGAGCGGAATGCTAAGACCCATTAGCGTGTCCTGTCCCCCCTCAGATGAATCTGTATTAGTCAAGTAATTAACACTGAGCTCAATTCTCTAGGCAGCCAAAGCTAAATCGCAAGCAAGTTCTTCTTTCTATAAGAAAGGGCACCATGGAAGGTGATAACCACTCCATCTAATTGGGAAAAGGGGGTGTGATTCATTTCCAAACTCCTCGGAATAACCCCAGCTTTAATTCCCCCGTCTAGACCCAATCCCAGTTCCCACTTCTTCCTCTCCCCTCCGTCAGATCGGATAGAAATAATGAGACTTTTGTCTTGTCAGAGGCACTGTCTGACTCACTCTATTTTCAGGAACAGCGCAATGGCTAAAGCAATGTCTTCCTTGATTCAAAGTAGCAGTTTACCAGAAGACAAAATGAGGTGGGGGGGAGGGAGAAGTGGCACAAGGAAGAGTGGTCAGCACAAAGGCACGCATGTTCAATCAACAGCAGGCAGCATCACTTCCCTACCTCAGACCAGGGCCCTGCTGCAGAAAGAGAAAAGGAGGAATAGGTCCCTCAAAGAAGGAAATCACAGCGCTAATGTTGAAAGCATGAAGAAAAAGTTCAAAAGCCAACTCGACAGAATAAAATGGAATAAAGGTGGTTTCAAAGTCTGGAAGAGAATACATATAGTCATAGATAGATGGAGAAAGGCAATACATTAAACTCAGAGTACAATAAAGGTGTTGAGTAAGCCTGCTAGTCATAACCCAAATTCAATCAATGGTATTTAATGAGCGCTTATTATGTGCAGAACGCTGTACTAAGTTCTTGGGAGAGTACAATATTACAGAGTTGGCAGACACGTTCCCTGCCCACAATAAACTTAAGAGTCTACAGCATTTTGCCCATGATATCCAAAAGCCTGGGCCCAACCAGTATTTCTTCAAATGTAAAGATTTGATATAAAGGGATCATAGTAAGGTGAAGTGCTAATTTATCTCAAGATCAAAGTTATGCAGAACTTGAAATTCCTAAGTATATTTGTTTATCTAAAACAGTTTTTCTCCCTAGCTCAGGCAACAGGCAACTATGCTTAAAGCATGTAGACTAAAGCACAAATCATAGCAAAAATAACTGGAAAGTTAAAGCTTGTGATTTTTCCCCGTGTCATTCATGTAAATACTTTCTTTCACTGGAAGATTTTGGACCTTTCCCAAATATTGTCATCCTAGGCTGAATTAAAATTTGCTAAGAGTGATCTACAACTTCATTTGGACAAGATATAAAGAAGCAGCTCTATTCCTCTCCCCCGGGAAAGAGAATAGCTGGGAGAAAAAAAACCCACAATTGCCTGGTATATGAACAAATTCATGCAACTGGACATATCACTACCACCAAAGGTGTGTCAGCCTCTTTCTTTAAAAAATGGTTTTTGTCAAGCACTTACTAAGTGCTAAATGCTCTTCTGACTGCTGGGGTAGACAAAAGTTTCATCGGTTGGATACAGTCCTTGTCCCACATGTGGCTCAGTCTAAATTGGAGGGAGGATTTAATTCCCATTTTACAGATGAGGTAACTGAGGCCCAAGAGAAGTGAAGTGATTTGCCCCAGGTCATACAGCAGACACGTGGTGAAGCCGGGATTAGCTTTTCAGTAGCTTCCTGTTCCAGTGAGCTGACTAGCCCCTTCAAAGCGGTGTGTCGATGTGCACGATCTACAAGCGGCAACACAGTGCGGCCTTTGAAACAGTCCTAAGGCTACAGAACTCCTCCTAAAACAAGGATGGGGAGTGGATTTCAAAGGCCACAGAGAGCCACAGGACCACGCCCAGGCCACTGAGAGGAGGTTCATTCATTCAATCATATTTATTGAGAGCTTACTGGACGCAGAGCACTGTACTAAGAGCCTGGAGAGTACAGTTCGGTAACAGATGGAGACAATCCCACCCAACAATGGGCTCACAGTCTAGAAGGGGGAGATAGACAACAAAACAAAACAAGTAGATAGAAACTGTTAATCGGGCCTATCTCGACGAAGCCCTCTTTTTCCTGGCTCCTCTCCCTTCTACGTGGTCTGTGTGCTTGGATCTGTGACCTTAGGACATTTGATATTCACCCCGCCCCAGGACACTTAGACACATTTTTTTACAAATTATATATTATACATGACTTATTTATTCATATTAATGCCTGGCTCCCCCACTAGACCGGACGCTCGTTACGGACAGGGAATGCTAATGCTAATTCTGTGTGGTATACTCTCCCAAGCGCTTTGTACAGTGCTCTGCACATAGTAAGAGCTCAGTAAATACCACTGATGGATGGATGGATTGGTTAGAAATCACTGAGCCGCCTGATTCCCGCCTGTCAGCAATCAGGCCATAGGGGATGGGACTCAAACCAGCCAGTCAGGAACAACGGGGCACTGCTTTGGTATTGTGGGGTGGGCCTCACCAAGCTGGGACTTTCAGATCATTGAGGTGGGGTTTTATGAGCCCAGAGAGCTAGTGCCACCTAGAATTCTTTCCCAAACCACCACAACCAATCACGACATGCAGAGTTTGCCGCCTCTAGATGTGGGATCCCAGGGTAAAATGGCAGCCTAGGACTGCTCAGCCACCTATTTCTGGCAGCGGATAGCAGTATTCCCCCATTATCAAGTCTTTGTGAAATTCCACTTCCTTCCGATCCAGCTCCCGCTTCTCCATATCTAATAATGATGGTATTTGGTAAGCGCTATGTGCCAGGCCACTAAGCGCTGGGGTAGATACAATGTAATCAGGTTGTCCCATGGGGGGCTCGCAGTCATTAATCCCCATTTTACAGATGAGGTAACTGGGGCCCAGTGAAGTGGCTTGCCCACAGTCACACAGCAGACATGGGGGAGCCAGGATTAGAACCCATGACCTTCTGACTCTCAGATCCGGGCTCTTTCCACTCAGCAGCACTCCATCCAACAACCACCTAAAGCATTTACTCAACTGTACTCTCTCTAGCACTTCGTACAGGACGATAAATACTACTGATGGATTACTGCACGCGATGGGTGCTCAATAAACACTACCAATTGGATAAAAGTCATTACTTTAAAAAGGTAAAAAGGTAACAAAAAAAAAAGTAGGTGCTAGGTTGAAAAGAGCTGACTTTACACCAATATTACAGGAGTTTGTACGGGTTGGCAAAGCCATGGTTATGAGGTTTAGGGGGCTGTCACAACAAAATGGTAGGGTAGAGAAGCAGAGAGGCCTAGTGGATAGAGCACCGGCCTAGGAATCAGTAGGCCCTGGGTTCTAATCCCAGTTCTTGTCTGTTTGAACTTGGGCAAGTCACTTTTGAACTTGGGCAAGTCACTCCACTTCTCTGTGCTTCAGCTGCCTTCCCAGACCAAGCCCCACTTTTCCTCTTACTCCCTTCTGTTTCACTCTGACTTGCTCCCTTTGCTCTTCCCCCATCTCCCTGCCCCAAAGCACTTATGTATATAACTGTAATTTTTTTTACTTATATTGATGTCTGTTTACTTCTACTGATTTCATTCAATCATTCAATAGTATTTATTGAGCGCTTACTATGTGCAGAGCACTGTACTAAGTGCTTGGAATGTACAAGTCAGCAACAGATAGACAGTCCCTGCCCTTTGACGGGCTTACAGTCTAATCGGGGGAGACAGGCAGACAAGAACAATCGCAATAAATAGAGTCTGCCCCCTTCCCCCAAGACTGTGAGTTCCAGGTGGGCAGAGACCCTCTCTCTCTTTATTGCTGTATTGTACTTTTCCAAGCGCTCAGTACAATGCTCTGCACACAGTAAGCGTTCAATAAATACGACAGAATGAATGAATAAAATGGGGATTACGACTAAGAACCCCACATGGGACAGGGACTGTGTCCATCCTAATTAGCTTGTATCTGCCCCAGCACTTAGAACAATGCTTGGCATATAGTAAGCACGTAACAAGTACCTCAATCATCATCAGAAACACCTCTTCAAAATAACCTAAGTTGACAAATACTGTTTATTCTGTCCAAGAGTGGTCATTTTGACTGAAAACATTTTCAAGTGTGCAATCAAAGGGCCTAGAAAACAATGCACTTAAAGTCAATCGTATTTATCGAGAGCTTACTGTGTGTGCCCAGTAGCGTACTAAGCGCTTGGGAGAGCATCATATAATGATATAACAGACACATTCCTTGCCCACAACGAGTTTTACCTCACTCACCGCTCCCCTCCCAAGTGTGTGCTGTTGAAACCCGAGACTTCCAAGATTTCAAGACAGTCCAAGCGCCAATTTAATAGAATGTTGACTATCTAACCCGGAGACCATGGCTAGTTTGAATACAGAGCAAATTTAGGCAACAGTCTGACAAAGCAGCTATGAATGAGTTAGACTGTTCTCTCAGGTGGGGGTACGCCAACTATACAATTACCCACCTAAGTCTGGGTTCTGACAACTGGCAGGTCAGGTGACTGACCTTCATTCATTCAATCATATTTATTGAGCGCTTACTGTGTGCAAAGCACTGTACTGAGCTCTTGGGAGAGTACGCTACAACAATAAACAGAGACATTCTCTGCCCACAATGAGCTCACAGTCTAAAGGTCCACAGAGAGCCATTTAGAATTGAATGTGCTGAAGATCTGAAGTGTTGAAGTGAACTGAACTGCTTTGAAGATTTACCATACAAGATTTCCCTTGCTTTATTTACTCTGAGTTTTCTTTTTGAGAAAAGGCTGTGAAAGGTTAATCTGGGTAAGGAAGTAATGGTATTTATTGAGAACCCACTGGGCTTGGAAGTACAAGGGGCATTCCCTGCTGTCCACAAATAGTTCACACTAACAGAGTAACACAGATATTTGCACAGATCCCAAGTGTGAGACATATGAAAGGTTCCAGATCACTTCTTACCAAAAGACAGCAGATGTTTCTATGTAAGCGTGGGCTTACTTTACTCGTACACTTTTCTAGATTGGCATCAGGTGTGCAGGACAAAGGGAGCACAGAATAAAATAACTGCAAAATGTGGACATCAGAACAACTATCGGGAGCTCTATGGGTTATCAGAAAGCACTGAAACCAAGCGGAATGGAAAAGAAACATTCCCGTCTCCTAACTGAAAACTGATCTCTACAAACAACAGTTAAGGAAGAACACAGTGTAATAGAATTGTGTTCCTTATTTAACATCAGAAACAAAGCTCTGAGTAATCAAGGCACCACCAAGAGGGCATCGTGTTTAAAGTAGCCCCAGGAGCAACTGAGAGTCACAACTCAAAGCCATTAGCTGGCAACTGACTGGAACTGTTTCCGTTCCCTCTAGTTTTTATATGCACCGAGCACACAAGCAATAACAAAAATCTTACCTCACCCCGCTGCCTCGCTTTGAGGTTTCCCGCTCTTAGTCCAACTTGGATTGAGGGGGGAGCAGGGGAGGAAGCAAAGGCCTGGAATACCAATGAAAAGGATGATACAGTCTCCCGGAACTGGCTCAAGCCTGGAAGGACAATGAGTATCCCGGGCAACATTTCTTCCCTCTAAGCAGTCACACTTTTTCTGCCTCAGCCTCCTCATCGATCTCCCTGCCTCCGGCCTCCCCCCGTCCTGCCCACATCATTTTTCCAAAACATCATTTTCCCCACATATCCCCACTCCTCAAAAACCTCCAGTGGCTGCCCATTCCTGTCCCCATCAAGCAGGCACTACTGATAGTTTGATTCCAAGGCACTTACTCAACTCTCTTCCTCTCATCCGTTCTCTTTTCCCACTACACTCCAGTTTACGATCTTCACTCCTCTCAAGCTAACCTACTCACTGTGCTTCACATTTTCCTCCCTGCCTGGACCTTCCTCCCTGCTTCACATCTGATAAATCACTGCTCTCCCCTATCCTCAAAGCCCTTTTGAAAACATGTCTCCTCCAGGGATCCTTTCCTGACCGATTTTTCATTTTCCCACTTTATATTCCGTAAAGGTCACTACAGCACTTCAGTGTTACAGAGCACCTTAAGTCCTCAAAATCCTCCCTCTATAAATGTAATAATAATAATAATGTTAAGTGCTTACTTTGAGCCAGGCACTGTACTAAGCGCTGGGGTGGATACAAGCAAATTGGATTTGGACACAATCCCTGTCCCATGTAGGGCTCATCGTCTCAATCCTCATTTTACATATGAGGTAACTGAGGCACAGAGAAGGGACTTGCCCATAGTCTCAAAGCAGACAAGTGGTGGAGCCGGGATTAGAACCCATGACCTTCAGACTCCGAGGCCCATGCTCTTATCCATTACGCCACACTGCTTCTCTGTATATTTTTATACTTTATTACTTCATCCTTCCTGTAACATCTTTCAGTATCTTCCTTATTAATTGCTACCCTCTTGAAGACAGAACTTGTATACTAATCCTGTGGCACTTAGTCAAGCACTTAATACAGTGCACTGCACTGTAAGTGCTCAACAAATACTGATTGACTGATACAGTTTCTGCTCTCTAGAGCTCGAGCAATATTTAAATACTTACTGGACGCAAAGCACTGTACTAAGTGCTTGGGAAAGTACCATCAAGTAGACAATTCCCATCTGCAACGAGCTTACAATGTAACAGGGGAGTCAGATATTAGAGGGAATATTACTAAAAATAATCATGGTGTTTGTTTAGCACTTACTATGTACCATGCACTGCACTAAACCCTGGGGCAGATACGAGATCATCGGGTCCCACATGGGGTTCACAGTCTAAGCAGGAGGGAGAACAGGCATTGAATGCCCAATTTGCAGGAGGGAACTGAGGCACAGAAGCTAAGTAACTTGCTCCAGGTCACACAGCAGACAAGTGGTGGAGCCAGGATTAGAACCCAGGTCTTTTGATTCTCAGGCCCGAGCTCCTTCCACTAAACCACAATGCTTCTCTGAATTGTGTGTGTGTGAATAGTACATATATACTATTGATTGACTGATTATTTTAATGTCTGTCTTCCCCTCTAGATTGTAGGCTCCTTATGGGCGGGGAATATGCTTACCAACTCTGTTGTACTGTACACTTCCAAAAGCTCATTCCAGTTTCCTGCACATGGTTAAGTGCTCAATAAATGAGAAGACAGAAGAAACGGAAGCAAATATTAAATCTTGTTTTACTCATGTCTCCTCTGGGAAATTTTAAATGTGTGAGGAGCAGGGAAGTAGAGCTGCTCAGCACCAATGATGCATTCAGTGGGGTGATACTTTCATTGTCATTCATCGTATATCATATGACATCTCCAAGAGACCTTCCCCAATTAAGCACCCTTTTCCTCTTCTCTCTCTCCCTTCTGTCTCGCCTGTGCACTAATGTTTTTAATGGTACTTGATAGCACTTACTAAGAGCCGGGCACTGTACTAAGCATTCATTCATTCATTCATTCAATAGCATTTATTGAGCGCTTACTATGTGCAGAGCACTGTACTAAGCACTTGGAATGTACAAGTCGGCAACAGATAGAGACTAAGCACTAGGGTGGATACAAGATAATAGGTTTGGACACAATCCCTGTCCCACACAGGGCTCACGGTCTTAATATCCATTTTACAGATGAGGTAGCAGGCACAGAAGTTAAGTGACTTGCCCGAGGGTCTCGCAGCAGACTACTGGGATTAGAACCCAGGTCCTCCGACTCCCAGGCCAGTGCTCCTTCCACTAGGCCACCTCGCTTCTCAGCGTGGATACTTGAATCTGTATCCCTTAAGCACTGGATATGCACCCCACCCTCAGCCCCACAGCATTTTTGTCCATATTCAGAAACAACTCGTCATGGGCAGGGAACGTAATGTACTGTACGCTCCCAAGTGCTTACTACAGTGCTCTGTACATAGTAGGCATTCAAAAAAAAAAAATACCCTTGACTGACTCATTATTTTAATGTCTGTCTTCCCCTCTAGACTGTAGGCTCCTTATGGGCAGGGAATATGCTTACCAACTCTGTTGTACTGTACACTTCCAAGAGCTCATTCCAGTTTCCTGCACACGGTAAGTACTCGATAAATACCACTGACTGACTGATGTGTGAAAGTCCACATGCCTGGTGGGACTTCCTCTTCACAACAGTATCATCCTCCCCTTCCTGCCGCCATTATCCTACCATCCTAAGCCTTTTAGGTAGGCCAGGCCCAGCTGACCCCAACCCAAAGAAGAGCCTTGAGCCAATTATGACACCAATGAACCAGGCTCAGGCAGGCCCCACAGATTTGGCCCCTCAAGGACCCCAGAGACGGGGGGCTGCAGGAAGGAGATGGAAGGGGTTTGCTCTGAAAACCCTTCTCCCACAGATGACATTCCATTCTGATTCTGCCACAGTCTTCGCTTGTCGATTGGTAACAGCCAAAAACTTCTTCCTAGTTCTGTAAACACGCTGTAGTCCGTGATTGCTTTGGGTGAGATATGTCTATTTACTCTGGAGTAATTTTTTTTTAATGGTGTTTGTTAAACACTTATGTGCCAGGCACTGCAGTAAATGTTGGAGTAAATCCAAGATAATCAGTTTGCACACGGTCTTTGTCCCATATGGGGCTCACGGCTTAAAATCCCATTTTACAGATGAGGCAAGACCCAGAAATGACTTGTCCCAGTTCACACAGCAGACAGCAGAAAATGGCAGAGCCAGGATTAGAACCCAGTTCCTCTGACTCCCAAGCCCGTGCTCTATGCCATAGGCCAAGCTACTTCTCCAAGTAGTGCTTGATTTGGGGAGGGGGTGGATGAATTTTCTAGGAGGGTGACCTTTTCGGCAGGCCTTTTTAGCTTTTGATGACCAGGACCAATGGCCCATCTCTGCTCCCTACTATCTGCACCAGAGTTTGAAAAGGGAGACCGGGTAAAACTGAAATGGGTCTATTTGGTGACTAGTTTAGCAGGAAAACTTGGTACCACTTACAACAGAAACCAACAGTCATTTAGGGTCTAGAAAGTGTTGGTAGATTTCAATTATCTAAGCTATTCCATAACTCTACCTACAATCAATCAGTGGTATTTACTGAATGCTTACTGTGTACAGAACACTGTCCTAAGTGCTTGGGAGAGTTCGATATACAAAAGCAGTAGTTCATTCATTCATTCATTCATTCAATATTGAGCGCTTACTATGTGCAGAGCACTGTACTAAGCGCTTGGAATGTACAATTCGGCAACAGATAGACCCAATCCCTGCCCAATGACGGGCTCACAGTCTAATCGGGGGAGACGGAGGGCAGAGCAAAACAGAACGAAACAAAAACAAGACAACATAATTGTGATAAATAGAATCAAGTGGTTCACCCAGAGGCCATTCTAATCTTGAAATTGGCTGCAGTATTATACCAGCCACTGGTGCATTTTGTGTACAAATGTACAAGTCCACATTTGCTTGATGATCAATTCATTTCAGTATTAAATGCTATATTCCACAGTGGAAAATAGCTAAAGTGACCTGTTACAGCTGCCATTTTAATACAGTTCATAGCCAACATTTTTCAGGTCTCCAACACTGCAAAAATTCTGGGATGATAACATCTTGGGGGCGGGGCAGGGGGAGATGTCAAAAAACCCAGGAAAGCAGGTCCATCTGTAAGACTAAACTGGAAAGGTACAGCCATGGGTGCACTTGCCAGCCTCTGCTCCCAGTCCTGGCACACCACTTTAAAAATCTGCCCAGAAGCCAGGAACCAGGAGTCAGGAGTCAGAGATAGAGTGGCCTAGTGGAAAAAGCACAGGCCTGGGAGTCAAAAGGACCTGGGTTTAAAACCCGGCTCCGCCACTTGTCTGCTGTGTGAAATTGGGTAAGTCACTTAACATCTCTGTGCCTCATTACCTCATCTGCAAAATGGGGATTAAGACTGTGAGCCCCATGTGGGACAGGGATGAGCTTGTACCTAGCCCAGCGCTTAGAAGTGTGCCTGGCACGTAGTAAGTTATTTCTTCACTTCTCTGTGCCTCAGTTCTCTCATCTGTAAAATGGTGATTAAGAATGTGGTATGTAGACTGCATCCTACCTGATTAGCTCGTATCTACCTCAGCGCTCAGTACAAGGCCTGGCATGTAGTAAGCGCTTAACAAATGCCACTTATTAAAAAAAAAAAGTCTGCAAAGAGATGAGAGAAATGCCAGTGTGACACAGGAGTCAAGATTTCCTAAAGAGCAAACTCCCAGAACAGAATGGTCCCCAAATACCAAAATCTCCCAGGGAAACCAGCCCTTGACTCAGCTTCCCTTTGGATTACCCTGGGTCAGACAATACATAAAAGGACTTCTACAATGATCTACTCTCCGTCTCAAGTGGTTTGATCCAATATTTTAACCACCAGCCAGTCGACCTGCCGATTTTAAAAAAGCTAAAATCAGGCCGATCTTAAGCCGAACCCATTTTATGCTGTCATTTATTTCAAGGTGGAAATACCAATGGCTATTTATTCCATTCCTACTTCGTACAACGGGCTAAAATGAGTGTTTGAAGGAATTCCAAGAGCAATATAAGATATGGTCTAGCTCTGGGGAGTTTTCGTCCAACTGGGGGAGGTGGGAGTAGAAAAACAAATCTAAAAGCAAATTTTGCACAGAGCAAGCATCTTTAGTAGATACCATAGCCATTTACAAACATGTTCTAAAATGCTCAAGAGAATGCAGCAGAGGGTGTTTCTAGGGTAGCGGGATGGAGGGGAGGACTGTGCTCAGGCAAAGTGAGGATTCTAAGCAGTGGAACATGACGGGAGCATGGGCAGAGGAAGTAACTAACTGGGGGGAAAAACTTGAGTTCAGGCAAGCTAAGTGGCAGGCTCCATCCTGAAATCCTGGGCTTTTGCCCTGGACAAAGGCTAACGCCACAGTATAAGCACACCTCTCCCGTCACTGTTTTTTTTTTTTTTAAAAAAAAAGGCATTTCACTCATTCATTCAGCTGTATTTATTGAGTGCTTACTGTGTGCAAAGCACTGTACTAAGCACTTGGGAGAGTACAACAAAAGACCCATTCCCTGCCCTGAATGAGCTCACAATCTAAAGCATTTGTTAAGTGCTTACTATGTGCCAGGCACTGTACTGCTGGGGTAGATCCAAGCTAATCAGTTTGGACACAGTATTAATGCCCATTTTACAGATGAGGTAACTAGAGGCCCAGAAGTGAAGTGACTTGCCCAAGGTCAGATAGAAGACAAGTGTTGGAGCCAATGTTAGAACCCAGGTTCTTCTGATTCCCAGGCCGGTGCTCTATCCACGAGGCCGTGTTGCTTCCCTCCCTTCCTTAAACCTGACAATTTGAGCTAGCAATAAACGTGCACTTTAGAAACTCCCTCAACATTCCTGCTACTGTTTTTCATTTAAGATTCAAGCACAAATAATAATAACAATAATGATACTAAGAGAATTGGTTAGGCATTTAGTAGATGCCAAACACTACGCTTAGTGCTGGGGTAGATACAAAATAATCAGACGTCAGGCCCTGTCTTGTAGTCTGGGGCTCACAGTCTAAGGGGGAGAGAGGATAGATACAGAACATCCATTTTATGGATGAGGAAACTGAAACAGTGATGTTAAGTGACTTGCCCAAGGTCACACAGCAGAGTAGTGGTAGAGCTGGGATTAAAACACAGATCCCCTGAGTCCTGCGCTCTTTCCTAGCAGAAGCAGCATGCTGCTGCTTTTTTCAGACTGTTATTTCAGACAGTCCCTGGGTCTCCCATCTCTCCTTTAAAATACACGCTATACATTAGATGTCAAGGAACATTTATTATTTTCTTGTGTTGCTGTAACAACAATAATGATATTTATTACATCTTCACCACATACTAAATCACCTCTCTAGGCACTGGGGTGGATTCAAGATGATCAGACAGCAAACTATTCAAGGAAGGCTTGAGATTGTAAAAGCTGGCGGCACCCACGAGAGGTTCCTTTAAACCCACTCATCATTCTACAAACTTCTGCAACTTTGTTCACGTACAGCTACTTAGAAGCATTCAGTCTCCCTGATTCTAGGGACTGAAGCTAAAATCTTTAATATAAACTAGTGAATGGCTCAAAAACATAAACCAGACTGTGATTCTCTGACATTAACTTCTTTATACATTATAAACTATGGATATCAAGGTCAGTCTCCCCTTCTAGAAGGTAAGCTCACTGCGGGCAGGGAACTTGTCTACTAACTCTGTTGTAGTGTTCTCTCACAGCACTTAGTACAATGCTCTGCCCCCTATAAGCACTCAGTAAACATGATGAACACAGGATTCTACACAGCACGATAAACATTGACAGTATCTGATAACCAAGTTGTTTCTTCTCATTATTATTACTATGATTATATTTGTTAAGCACTTACTATGAGCCAGGCATTGTACCAAGCACTGGGGGGGGATACAAGCTATCCGGTTCGGGCACAGTCCCTGTCCCATGGGGGGCTCACAGTCTCAATCTCCATTTTACAGATGAGGAAACTGAGGCCCAGAAAAGTGAAGTCACTTGCCCAGACAAGTGGTGGAGCCAGGTTTAGAACGCAGGATGACTCCCAGGCCCAAGCTTTATCCACTAGGTCATGCTCATTCTTTCTTAAACTGCTGCTTTCTGAAACTTATCCCTTTGAAATGCAATTAATGCTAGGGAGAACAGTGGAGTGCTAACACTCGGCTCCTATTATTGAAGATCTGAGCTTTAAGTTCCAAAGACAAGCAGACCTTCAAAAGAACTCTTCCAGGTAACCCACAAACTCTTCTTTGCAAGAGTTTCCAGCTGCCACATTCTCCAGCCTACTTCCTCTGACCTCCTAAATATTCCTCCAAGCACTCTGCAGAAAGTCAATGCTTCATAAATGCCACTGATTGAAAAGCACCTCCTTCTCCCTGCCAAGTCTCTTCCCCACCATCTCATTCTTGTTCTCGTCTGTTCCGTCCTCCCCCTATTGACTGTAAGCCCGTCAAACGGCAGGACTGTCTCTATCTGTTTGCCGACTTGTTCATCCCAAGCGCTTACTTAGTACAGTGCTCTGCACATAGTAAGTGCTCATAAATACTATTGAATGAATTCCTTCCAGCTCCCTCAGTGGCCCCCACCTGCATCCTCCTTCACATTCTTATACTTTGGGGTTTAGGACAGGGGACCGTCATGATTATTATTATAGCTTGGTAAAGATCTTGAAATTAAACACATTTAAAACACAGTCCATCCATTCCCATGGAGGCAGTTGGCAATGGTGGCTTTGCCAGGAGAGTTTAAATTTTCTCCATGGCTTCTTGGACCAGACCTTCTTGCCCTCTGACTTCCAGAGAACCAGCACCGATGTTAACCCACCAGCAGCCAGGCAACCAATCAAGTAATCATTATTTGAGTGCTGTGTGCAGAGCACTGTACTAAGTGCTGGGTAAAACACTTGATGTAACAGAACTGGTAAGCAAGCTAAACACTTTTTAAGAGCCTTTGTTTATTCATTCATACTTTGTGCCACGCACTGAACTAAACACTGGGGTAGATACAAGTTAATCAGGCTGGACACAGCCCCTGACCCACATGGGGCTCACAGTCTTAATCCCCTTTTTACAGATGAGGGAACTGAGGCCCAGAGGACTGAAGTGATTTGCCCAAGGTTACAAAGCAGGTATGTGGCAGAGCCAAGACTAGAACCCAGGGCCTACTGACTCCCAGCCCGTGCTCTACCCACTAGACCACACTGCTAGGCAGCTTTGACCCTGAGCTATCAGAGAAGTCTTTAGTTCAGGGGCAGGGCAGCCTGGTGAGTGGGAGAGAATGTGGGTAATGGCCTGGGGGGCATCCAAATGGCAATTCAAGTAGGCGCTTAAACTATGCTCCCAGCCCCAACTCCACAAACATGGGACAGGACTGAGGCCGTACCCCTGTCAAGCCAGAACAGAGCGTGTCTACCCCACTGCGGGCCGGGTCTCCAAACTTCTTCCTTACACAAATAATAATAACAACAATTGTGGTATTTGTTAAGTGCTTACTATGTGCCAGGCACGGTATCTAAGCGCTGGGCGGGATACAAGCAAATCAGGTTGGGACACAGTCCCTGGTTCACATGGGGTTCACAGTCTTAATCCCTATTTTACAGATGAGGGAACTGAGGCCCAGAGAAGTGACGTGACTTGCCCAGGGTCACACAGCAGACCGTGTGGCAAAGGGGGGATTAAAACCCATGGCTTTCTGACTCCCATGTCCGTGCTTTACCCACTACACCATGCTGCTTCTCCCAAATATCGAGACTGAGTAGCTCAGGGACCCAAGGGCAGAGCATAGCTGCAGGACACGAGCCTGGGGCCAGGTTCACTGGGGCTCCAGCTGAGATCGGATCACAATCTGGGGCCAAACACTAAACATGGAGGCCAAGACCAGAGCCCCCCCATTGCTTGTGCCCACCGCTGAGATTCCAGCCACTGGACCACTGGACCTTTATAAGTGGGCTGCAGCGTGTTAACGGGCCGGGGACCGAGTCTGCTAACTCCCGCGGTATGGAGCAGCGGACTAGAGCACGGGCCTGGGAGTCAGAACATCCATGATTTCTAATCCCTGGCTCCGCACTTGCCTGTTGTGGACCTTTGGTCACGCTCCCTTTACTTCTCTGTGCCTTAGTTATCTCATTCATTCATTCAATTGTATTTATTGGAGCGGCTTACTGGGTGCAAAGCACTGTACTAACTGCTTGGGAGAGTACAATAAAACAACAGACACATCCCTGTCAGCAGCGAGCTCATCTGTAAAGGGGGATTGAGACTGTGAGCCCTGCGTGGGACAGCAACTGTATCCAACCGGGCGCATAGTACAGTCCCTGGCACATAGACAGTGCTTAAAATACCATAACTGTTCTCCCCCTAGGGCTTAAGCTAGAGTGCTCTGCACACAGTAAGTGCTAAATAAATACTATTGGCTGATTGATTTACCCCAATTGCTTCTGGGTGCTGGCCTCTGAGCTAGGAGATTGACATCTCCCAATGTAAACAATGGATGAACCTCAGTCATGTGAAGGGGACTTGAGGGCCCAAACCCTGAATGGGGGAATTGCTTCCAGGGCCCTCCCCGGCTTTGCAGGGGGTGAGTAGGTGGGGAGGGCATTTTGAAGGACACTCATGAATTTGATGGACAAAGCTCATTTATTCTCTAAGATACAGATATTGCAATTAAGCTTGGAAGGCAAACAGCTATTTTTGACCACTGTACAAAGACAAGAACATATTTTAGCTCGCAACTAGGAGCACATTTAATGGCTACTCTTTGGGTTACACTTCTGATACTCTGTCTCCGTTCCACATTTGTCATTTTTATGGAGAAAACTTTTAGTCGGACGCGAGTGTGGCAACCTCTCAGCTTGCTTGCTTTTCCAAGAGCATTAATTATGGAAACCAGTGGGAAAATAAGTGTGGACTAAATAAAATGGTGTTTGTTTTGGGGGCTTTTATGGTATGTGTTAAGCGCTTACTTTGTGCCAGGCATGGTTCTAAGCCTTGGGGTAGATTACAAGCTAATCAGGTTGGACACGGTCCATGTCCCCACATGGGACTCAGTCTTTATCCCCATTTTACAGATGTGGGTAACTGAGGGCCAGAGAAGTGAAGTGACTTGCCCAAGGTCACACTGCAGACAAATGGCAGCTGGGATAGAAGCCATGTCCTTCCCACTCCCAGGCCCATGCTCTATCCACTAGGCCACACAGTTTCTTATGATGAGAACTTAATAGAACTCAAAGAATATCTGAAAAAAAAAAGCTTTGATTCCACATAATACATCTGGAGTGATTCTGGGCTTAATAGTCATGGAAATGAAATTACTCTGTACATCATTTTGTTTGCCAGCCTGGCTGCCTTTTCTTCAAGCTCCACTCTGGAGCCAGAGCTCATATTAATAAACCTTTTGAATTTTTGAATTCTTCAAAGGATTTCATTTATCTCTGTTATGGTTCCTATCTATCTGCTGAAATAACAACTGTAGTACTTGTTAAGCGCTTACTATGATGTGCCAAGCACCGTTCTAAGTGCTAAAGTAGGTACGAGATGATCAGATCGGACCCAGACGCTGTCCTACACAGGGTTCCCTGTCTAGGTCAGTTACAGGCTGGCTATTCCACTCTGGTTTTCTATTTCTCTGCCAATCAGGGTATCACTGAATAGGGTGCTTCCCAGACAGAATTAAATGGGTGCTTCCAGATCTTTATTAATGATGAAAATCTTGGTTGCACTTCAGATTGCTGCTAAGCAGGCTGGTATGTGACCGCAGCCTTCAGAAACGAAATTGACCTTGAGAGACTGGAAATGTAGTATCAAGTCCCAGGCAAGACCGAAGCTTGAGAGCAGTGCCAATGTCTCCATTTTATACGGCCGTCACACTGGGACCTGCTAGAAACACCAAATCCGGCTTCCTGAGGAAAGTGACAAGCATCACCTGAGCTCCACGTATCTAAAGGCCAAATCGCCCACTTTGGGGCTCTGGAATTCAGCCGGTCTACTAGGATCGAAACAATTTTTGCAGAATATAAATGCCAGAGGGTGAGCAGAAGAAATTATTTAATAAATTGGCTGAACTACAATATCTCAAGATGTGGGCTAACTGTGGCCCTGCTGGGAAGCAACAGCAGACGGACCGTGGCTTGTGATCAAGAATACCTCTGTGAACACCGACTTGGGAGTCAGGAAGAGAAGCAGTGTGGCCTAATGGATAGAGCATGGGCCTGGGAGTGAAAAGGACCTGGGTTCTAATTCCAGCTCCGCCACTTGCCTGCTGTGTGACCTTGGGAAAGTCACCTATTTCTCTGGGCCTCAGTTACCTCATCTGAAAAATGGAATTAAGACTGTGAGCTCCATGTGGGACAAGGACTGTGACCAACCTGAGTAGCTTGTATCTACCCCAGTGCTTAGTACAGTACCTGGCACACAGTAAGCACTTAAACACTATTTAAAAAAAAAAAAGAGATGCAGAGTGCAAAACAGTTTCAAACTAACTCTCCTGCCGTTGGGAATGCTGTGCTGACAAGACCTGACGATACATCAGCCAGCCAGATAGCAGTCTCTGTATGTAGCAACCTCTGTGAACCGTGAATAAGAACACACCTGCAGGCATATTTAATGCACTAAGACCTGCAGGTGTTTGTATGTCAATGAAAACTGAAACTTCCCCTTCAAATCTGACAGACCACCAGTCTCTCCTGATTTCAAAGCCCTACTAAAAATCACACCTCCTCCAAGAAGCCTACCCAGACTAATCTTTCATCTCCCCACCCTATCCTCCCTCCCTTATCACCTGATCACTTAATTCCATACTCCCTAATCGATTGATGGAATTTACTGAGCACTTACTTTATGACATGGGCTCTATTAAGTGCTGGGGAAAGAACAATAGGACAAAAGTTGGTAAGATGCCCACGATGTAAGCTTCTTGATAGTCTTCCCATCCCCACCCACAGCACTGATGTCCACATCCTTATACTCTGTTTTCTTCCCCTCTCTGTAATGTATTTAATGTTGGCCTGCCCCACTACCAATGGATCTTATTTATTGAGCACTTACAGTGTGCTGAGCAGCGTATTAAGTGCTTGGGAGAGTACAGTATTACAGAGTTGGTAGACACGGTCCCCCCCACCTACAGTGAACTCAGTCCAGAGGGGGAGACAGCTATTAATACAAATAAATAACGCATAGATACGTAAGTGCTGTGGGGCTGAGGGTGGGGTGAAGAGAGGATACAAATCCAAAGTGCAAGGGCAACAGAAGGGAAAAGATAAACTTCTTGTGGGCAGGAATCGTTTATAATAATGATGGTATTTGGTAAGCACTTACTTTTTGCCAAGCACTGTTCTAAGCGCTGGGGCAGATACAAGGTAATCAGGTTGTCCCACATAGGGCTCAGTCTTAATCCCCATTTTACAGGTAACAGACACAGAAGTTAAGTGATTTGCCCAAAGACACACAGCTGACAAGTGGCAGAGGCGGCATTAGAACCCATGACCTCTGACTCCCAAGCCCGGGCTCTTTCCACTACACCACACTGCTTCTCGTGGCTATTTACCAACTCTATTGTATGGTACTCCTCCAAGCTCTAAGTTCAATGCTCTGCACATCATAAGCGCTCAACAAATACCATCAATTGTTTAAATGACTCATGTTACTTTCCACATGTAACAGAAAAATAGACTTATCTTGGGGGATTTGCAACTCACCCTTAGATTGGGTGAAGCGGGGGGGAGGGGGGTAAGTACCCACCCCATCTGTTCAAGGGAGCAATTAGTTTGACACATTTTAAAGACCATTAACAATCTTTCCCTTAGGTGGCACATATTTATACTCTAGTTCCCCAGCAGGACTTTATGATCTTATTTGGTTCTGGGATAAAGGTGGGTAAAGAATTACAGCAGAGTTTTGCTTAGAGATTCACTGGAAGGGGTGTATGTTAACTCCGTCTAGCATTTTATAATCTGACATTACTCCCATAAATTCTCCCAGGGGAATTCCATTTTCAAGTAGATGCCACAGACGCAAAGATAGGTGGCAAAAGAGAGGGCCTTTTGCTGAAACTGATGCCTCAAGTGAACGTTTTCAACTTACCATTCCCCCACTTCTCATTATTATCAGGCCTTGAAGGGCCCCTTCCCTGCCAGGCGATCCTTCAGTTTGCGCCTCCACTGTCAATGCCGCCACACCACTCTTGAATTTCCATTTGCAGCCCACGGAGGGTAAAAACAAATCCTAATGTTTTCCCAACAGTGCCCTGTGTTCTTAAAGCTCTCTCTAATGTGACATTTCACTTTGCAAAGAACAACATCTCAGACCTTTCTGAAGCCACGGGGGTGTTAGAGAATGAAAAAGACTTCCTGCCTTCCTCCCTGTATCCAAGTACCCATAAGGGTATGCCACGGCCGCCCAAAGGGATCGTTTATTAAGGGAGGGACATGTGTCTGAGATCGCATTTTACCTTCATGGACCTGTGACAGAAAACAAAACCAGCTCTCCGATAACTCAGGGGGGGTCACTTCCTGGACGAGCTCCACATGAAGGAAAATGCGGGCTGTCAGAAGAACGTTCCCTAATTTCACAACAGGCCCCTCTCCGATACACAAAATAAAGACACACATCATGGAAGAGGTGACTGGACCTGCCTAAAATGCCAGCTGACAATGACCTTCTATAGAGATAGCTTACTTGAGGCACTGACTTCATGAAGCGTTTCTTATCGGGAGCTCTATAAACACAGCTCTATAAATTAAGTTTCTGTTTTGAATTTTTTTTTAAGTAAATAAAGCATGCCTAAACTCACTGGGAAGTAAATATTTTTCACTAGCGAGTTACATTGGTTGAACTTGTACCAAGAAATGCTCTTACTATTTATTTCGCCTGCTTTTTTCATTCAATAATCATCAGTTATTTGGGGTTTTCTTAACTGGCAAATTTTCATTCCCAAAGCAAAACTGAAGAACACAAACGGGTGAAACATCTTTTCATTAGTGGTTTTTATAGAGCACTTACTGTGTGCACAGCACTGTATTAAGCACTTGGGAGAGTACAACAGAGTAAGTAGACGATTCCTGCCAACAAAAGCTTAGAGTCTACAGTTTAATACAGGGACAGCACTAGCAAAACAAGCCAAATAAATGGGCAGCAGTGAAAAAATTTTAACCATTACCTTTATAAACTCTCTGCCTTATAATGTTTTTTTTAATCTTAATTCTTACCAATCTGAAGATTGGATTTATCCAATTTGCCTGTGAAGGACCACCCGTATGTGATCTCCAATTCACCAAAGCTTTGGTCAGCAACATATACAACAGAGTATAAAACGCGTGACATGAATCCAAAAGGGCGGTTTCAGAAGTCAGTGTTAGAAAAACCCTCCACCGCCACCACCTGAATCACAGGTCTCTTCCCACAAGCAATTTAAGGGGCAGCTCGAGCTACTCAGTTAACTGACAGTGGCACAACGTGTGTAATCCTAAATCAGAATTTGGCAAAAACAGTATTCGCCAAAGTATCAAGTACTTCTCGCGATTGAGGAAGACAGATAGTCACTTTCAATTTCTGCCTAAAATTTGTCTCTAAAGGTAAAAGGTTGGTAACCCATTGAAGGAAATGAGAAATTTGTTTGTTTGGGGTTTTTTGGGTTTTTTTTTTTTTTTGGTAGGATGCTTTATTTTATCTCCAGGGCAATTTAAATGGGACAGTTAAAGGAAAACTGCTCCATTACTACCACGCTATTTGTTAAGCACTCACTGTGTGCCAAGAACTGTACTAAGCACTGGAATAGATACAAGTTAATCAGGTCAGACACAGTCCCTATCCCACATGGGGCTCAAGGTCTGAATAGGAGGGAGAACAGACACCAAATCCCCATCTAACAGATGCGGGAAATCGAGGCCCAGAAGTGAACTGGCACTGGCTCGCCCAAGGTCACCGCCAGCAGGCAACTGACAGAGCGGGGATTAGAACACATGGATCCTCTGCCAAAGGAAGATCCTGCCTTCGGGCAGTGCCTAAAATTCACTTCCCTAGGTTTCACTCAAATTTAATGCTATAACTTTCCATTCAAGGGGAAGTAATTTTTGTGCCCCGATCCTTTAAAATCCAGGCCATTCCCCACCTTGAAAACATGGAGTATCAAGCAGCGTGGCTTAGTGGAAAGAGCCTGGGCGTGGGAGTCGGAGGTTGAGAAGCAGCGTGGCTCAGTGGAAAGAGCACGGGTTTAGGATCAGAGGTCATGGGTTCTAATCCCGGCTCCGCCACCTGTCAGCTCTGTGACTTTGGGCGAGTCACTTGACTTCTTGGTGCCACCCGTTATCTCATCTGTAAAATGGGGATTAAAACTGTGAGCCCGTGGGACAAACTGATCACCTTGTATCCCTCCAGCGCTTAGAACAGTGCTTTGCACATAAGCACTTAACAAATATTATTATTGAAAAGCAGTGTGGCTCAGTGGAAAGAGCCCGGGCTTGGGAGTCCGAGGTCATGGGTTCGAATTCTGGCTCTGCCCCTTGTCAGCTGTGTGACTTTGGGCAAGTCACTTGACTTCTTGGTGCCTCAGTTATATCGTCTGTAAAATGGGGATTAAGGCTGTGAGCCTCAAGTGGGACAACCTGATTACCCTGTATCTTCCCCTGCGCTTAGAACAGTGCTCAGCACATAGTAAGCACTTCACAAATACCAACGTTATTATTTTATTATTGTGGGTTCTACTCCTGGCTCCGCCACTTGTCAGCTGAGTGACCTCGGGCAAGTCACTTCACTTCTCTGTGCCTCAGTTACCTCCCCCGTAAAATGGGGATGAAGACTGTGAGACCCACATGGGACAACCTGATTATCCTGTATCTACCCCTGTGCTTAGAACAGTGCTTGGCACATAGCAGGCACTTAATGACTACAAACATTATTATTATAAGGAACTTTTAATGGTATGTGTTAGGTGCATACTATGTGACTGACTACTATGTTCATCAGGTTGAACCCAGGCCCTGCCCCCACCTGGGGCCCGAGATTTTTACTGGGGCCCAGACGAATGACTTGCCCAAGGCCACCTGGCAAGCAGTGGAGCTTTAGAACCCAGATCCTCCACTTCCCCTGCCCCTTCCACTGGGCCCTAATTAACAATAACAATATTGGTATTTGTTAAGCGCTTACTACGTGCAGAGCACTGTTCTAAGCTCTGGGGGAGATACAGGGTCATCAGGTTGCCCCACGTGAGGCTCACAGTTAATCCTCATTTTCCAGATGAGGTAACTGAGGCCCAGAGAAGTGACTTGCCCACAGTCACACGGCTGACAAGTGCCGGGATTAGAACCCACGACCTCCGACTCCCAAGCCCGGCCTCTTTCGACTGAGCCACGCTGCTTCTCATTACACCCAGGGGTGCTTGCAAAGTATCTCTCGGCTACTAACATGCCACCCAGGACATGCTAAGCAATATTCAAGATGGCTAGATTGCTCAAAAATAATAATGTTAGTATTTCTTAAGCGCTTACTATGTGCAGAGCACTGTTCTAAGCGCTGGGGGAGATACAGGGTCATCAGGTTGTCCCACGTGAGGCTCCCAGTCTTAGTCCCCATTTTACAGATGAGGTCACTGAGTCCCAGAGAAGTAGCGTGGCTCGGGGGAAAGAGCCCGGACTTTGGAGTCAGAAGTCATGGGTTCGAATCCCGCCTCTGCCACTTGTCAGCTGTGTGACCGTGGCCAAGTCACTGCACTTCTCTGGGCCTCAGTGACCTCATCTGTAAAATGGGGATTAACTGTGAGCCTCACGTGGGACCACCTGATGACCCCGGATCTCCCCCAGCGCTTAGAACAGTGCTCGGCACATGGTAAGCGCTTAACGAACACCAACATTAAGTGACTTGCCCACCGTCCCCCGGCTGCCAAGGGGCAGAGCCGGGATTCGAACCCACGCCCTCTGACTCCCCAGCCCGGGCTCTTTCCACTGCGCCACGCTGCTTCTCCCCCTGGCTCCACTGCCTGTCGGGAAAAGGGCAGAGAAAAATCTGAGGGGATCCAAACTTCCACAGAGACTTGGCCCTGAGGGGACAGGCCTCGGGCGCTGAGGAGAAAAGTGGCGGATCTGGATCCAAATGAGACCGTCGCCTAAGTCTTCCCCCCAAGTGGGTGATGCCCATCTTTCCATCGCCCGTCCCTGGGGCCGGGGGGGGGGGGGAAGGGGGAGGGCAGGGCATCGTGTGGCCTTGGCATCATTTCCCTTCGCCCACGGGGCCATTCAAACGGCGTCCGCGGCTTGAGGGCGGCCCCAGCGCGCACGCGCGCCCCCCCCCCCCCACCGCCGGCTCGCGCGCTGGCTCGCGCCCTGGCGCGTTCCCCCCCCGCCCCCCCCCCCGCTATCGCCGCCTGGCTCGCGCGCTGGCGCGCGCCCCGGACATGCCGGCTTCTCGGCGCCGCGCCCGCGCGCCCTCGCGCGCCCCCCCGCGGGCGGTCGGGGTGCCTGCCCGACCGGAGCAAAGTCACAAGACAGCGGCGGGAGTGGAAATTTCCTCTCTCCCACCCAGTGGGGCAGGGGCTGATTTCCCCGAATTAGGGGAGGGCCGCGGCCGCCACTGCCCGAGCCCGGTCCCCCGGCCTCCTGCCGACCAACCTTCGGCCTCCGGCCTCCACACCTCCCGGCCAAGGCCTCCCGTCCCCTTGCCTCCTCCTACAACCAAACCTTCGGCCTCACGCTGATCCCCTCCGGCCTCCAAACCTCCTGTCCGCAGCCCCCTGCCTCCTCCTGGTCCCAACTGCTCCTCCCATCCCCCTGTCCTTGGCCTTCTGTTGCCAGCCCCCAGCCTCCTCCTGGCCCCGGCCCTCTCGTCCCACTAATAATAATAATGTCGGCATTTGTTAAGCGCTTACTATGTGCAGAGCCCTGTTGGAAGGGCTGGGGGAGATACAGGGTCACCAGCTTGCTCACTGCCTCCTCCTGACCTCGACCCCCAGTTCCCCCATCGCCCTGTCCTCCTGTCCCCTGCCTCCTCTTGTCCCCGACCTCTAGTTCATCCTCCTGTCCCCGACCTCCAGGTCTCCCACCCCTCTGTCCTCGGCCTCCTGCCTTCTGCCCCCAACCTCCTCCCGTCCCCGACCCCCAGGTCCCCCATCCTCCTGTAAGCAGCCCCCTCCTGTCCCCGACCTCCATTTCCCCCATCGCCCCGTCCTCGGCCTCCTGCCTGCTGCTGTCCCCGACCTCCAGGTCCCCCATCCTCCTGTCCCCAACCTCCTGTCCCTGTCCTCCAGCTCCCCCCTCCTCCCGTCCCCGACCTCCAGGTCCCCCATCGCCCCGTCCTCTTCCTCCTCTTGTCCCCAACCCCCAGGTCCCCCATCGTCCTGTCCCCAGCCTCCTCCCGTCCCCGACCTCCAGGTCCCCCATCGTCCTGTCCCCATCCTCCTCCTCCCGTCCCCGACCTCCAGGTCCCCCATCGCCCTGTCCTGGGCCTCCTGCCTCCTCTTGCCCCCAACCCCCCAGGTCCCCCATCGTCCTGTCCCCATCCTCCTCCTCCCGTCCCCGACCTCCAGGTCTCCCATCCTGTCCTGGGCCTCCTGCCTCCCGTCCCCGACCCCCAGTTCCCCCATCGCCCTGTCCTCGGCCTCCTCGTCCCCAGCCTCCTCCCGTCCCCGACCCCCAGGTCCCCCATCCCATGGCCCTGTCCTCGGCCTCCTGCCTCCCATCCCCGTGTCCCCGTGTAGGGGGCAAGGGGGTGACCGGGGTGGGTCCGGGCGAGAGGGGGAAGGGAGGGCGGGGAAACACGTGGGCCCCGCGGGCCGGGCCGGGCCGGGAGCGGCGGGCCCGGCGATGCTCCCGGCCGGCCGAGGGGGAGGAGGACCGTCCGGAGGCGAGGCCCGGGCGCGAATGGAGGCGGGCCGGGGCCGGTCCTTCCCGCGCGCGTCGTCGTCCCCCCGTCCCCGGCTCCTACCCCAGCTCTTGGCCGTGCGGCCCAGGAACTCGCCGCTGCTGGGGTTGTAGATGAAGCGCTTCCACTCGGCCAGGCTCTGCTGGAAGGGTTTCTTCTCGCCCTTGGTCATGGTGCGGGGGGCGCTGGCGGAGCGGGCAGGGTCGGGCAGGGCAGGGTCGGGCAGGGCAGGGTCGGGCGGCAGGTCCTCCCGGCGGCGCGCACCCAGCCGACTGCGCCGCGCCGCCCGCCCGACCCGCCGGCCGGGCCCGGGCCCGCTGACGTCACCGCCCGCCGCGCCCAATCGGCGCCGCCCTCCCCGCACCGCCGCCTACCGGCCGGGCACGGCACGGCACCCCTCCCCCCCCCCGCCGCCCCCCGACCCCCGACAAGCCGAACCACCACCGTCCTAATATTTCTTTAGCTCTTATTAGTTGCCCGGCGGAGCGGCGTCCCCCCCCCCCCCCACGTGGCGCTCCCGCTCTTCGGCCCCCTTCGACGGAGACCTGGGGGAGGGACGGGCTCGAGGTCACCCACGGGATAGGTGGTGGCGGAGGTGGGATTGGAAGCCGGGACCTCGGGACTCCCCGGCCCGGGCTCGGTCCGCTACGCCGTGCTGCTTCTCGACGCCCTGCGCCCACCCGAACCCGCTCCCGGTCCCGGTCCCGGTCCCGGTCCCCCTCCTCCGCCTCCTCGTCTGCTTCCTTCTCTTCCTCTTCTCCCTCCTTTTCCTCTTCCTCCTCTCCCTCTGCCCCCTCCTCCTTCTCTTCCTCCTCCTTTTCCTCCGCCTCCCTCTCCCCTCTTCCTTCTCCTCTTCCACCTCCTCCTCCTCTTCTGCTCCCTCCTCCTTCTCTTCCTCCTCCTCTTCCTCCGCCTCCCTCTCCCCTCTTCCTCCTCCTCTTCCTCCGCCTCCCTCTCCCCTCTTCCTTCTCCTCTTCCACCTCCTCCTCCTCTTCTGCTCCCTCCTCCTTCTCTTCCTCCTCCTCTTCCTCCGCCTCCCTCTCCCCTCTTCCTTCTCCTCTTCCACCTCCTCCTCCTCTTCTGCTCCCTCCTCCTTCTCTTCCTCCTCCTTTTCCTCCGCCTCCCTCTCCCCTCTTCCTTCTCCTCTTCCACCTCCTCCTCCTCTTCTGCTCCCTCCTCCTTCTCTTCCTCCTCCTCTTCCTCCACCTCCCTCTCCCCTTCCTTCTCCTCTTCCACCTCCTCCTCCTCTTCTGCTCCCTCCTCCTTCTCTTCCTCCTCCTCTTCCTCCACCTCCCTCTCCCCTTCCTTCTCCTCTTCCACCTCCTCCTCCTCTTCTGCTCCCTCCTCCTTCTCTTCCTCCTCCTCTTCCTCCACCTCCCTCTCCTCTTCCTTCTCCTCTTCCACCTCCTCCTCCTCTTCTGCTCCCTCCTTCTCTTCCTCCTCTTCTTCCTCCACCTCCCTCTCCCTTCCTTCTCCTCTTCCACCTCCTCCTCTTCTGCTCCCTCCTCCTTCTCTTCCTCCTCTTCTTCCATCATGTTGGTATTTGTTAAGCGCTTACTATGTGCCAAGCACTGTTCTAAGCGCTGGGGTAGATATAAGGTGATCAGGTTGTCCCATGGGGGACTCCCTGTCTTCATCCCCATTTTACAGATGAGGTCACTGAGGCCCAGAGAAGTCAAGTGACTTGCCCAAAGTCACACAGCCGATCAGGGGGAGGAGTTGGGATTTGAACCCATGACCTCTGAATCCCCAGCCCGGGCTCTTTCCCCTGACCCACACTGCTTCCACCTCCCTCTCCTCTTCCTTCTCCTCTTCCACCTCTTCCTCCTCCTCTTCCACTTCCTCCTTTTCCTCCTCTTCTTCCTCCTCCTCCTCCTCTTCTTCCTCTTCCTCCACCTCCTCCACCAGTACCCCCTGCATCCCAGGGCAGCAGGGGCACCAATAATGTTGGTATTTGTTAAGCGCTTACTATGTGCAGAGCACTAAGCGCTGGAGAAGATACAGGGTCATCAGGTTGTCCCATGTGAGGCTCACAGTTAATCCCCATTTTCCAGATGAAGTCACTGAGGCCCAGAGGAGTTAAGTGACTTGCCCACAGTCACACAGCAGACAAGTGGCAGAGCCAAGATTTAATAATAATAATAATGTTGGTATTTGTTAAGCACTTACTATGTGCAGAGCACTGTTCTAAGCACTGGGGTAGATACGGGGTAATCAGGTAGTCCCACATGAGGCTCACAGTTAATCCCCATTTTACAGATGAGGTCACTGAGGCACAGAGAAGTTAAGTGACTTGCCCACAGTCACACTGCTGACAAGTGGTAGAACTGGGATTCGAACCCATGACCTCTGACTCCCAAGCCCGGGCTCTTTCCACTGAGCCACGCTGCTTCGCCCGGCTTCCAACCCTGGCTGGAGACCGATTAAGCCTTTAGTGTCCAGGATTTTGATTTGAAGTGCCCAGCCTCCCCCTGCCCCTGAGTTCTCCTGCTCATAAGCAGCGCCCATGCTTGCAGGGACTCTGGAACAAGTTCCCCGGGCCTAGACTGGAAGCTCACTTTGGGCAGGGAATGTGTCTGTCTATTGTTGTACTCTTCCAAGCGCTTAGTACGGTGCTCCGCACACAGTGAGAGCTCAATAAATACAATTGAATGAATGAATGGGGCCAGGGATCCCCTCTGAAAAGAATTCTACGTTCTAGGGGACCTGAATGGACCGCCACAGAATGGTGCGCATGACATCACTTCATCATACAGCCCGCCCCATATAAAGCATGTGCCCTCATATTTCTTAAGAAGCAGTGTGGCTTAGTGGCAAGGGCACAGGCTCGGGAGTCAGAGGTCGTGGGTTCTAATCCCGGCTCAGCCAGTTGTCTGCTGTGTGACCTTGGGCAAACCACTTCACTTCTCTGTGCCTCAGTTACCTCATCTGGAAAATGGGGATGAAGACCTTGAGCCCCATGTGAGACAACCAGTTTACCTTGTAATAATAGTAATAATGTTGGTATCTGCGAAGCGCTTACTAGGTGCAGAGCGCTGTTTTAAGTGCTGGGGTAGATACAGGGTAATCAGGTTGTCCCGCGTGAGGCTCACAGTCTTAATCCCCATTTTACAGATGAGGTAACTGAGGCCCAGAGAAGTGACTTGCCCACAGTCCCACAGCTGACAAGGGGCAGATGCGGGATTCGAACTCATGACCTCTGACTCCCAACCCCGTGCTCGTTCCACCGAGACACGCTGCTTCTATCTTGTATCTACCCCAGCGCTTAGAACGGTGCCTGGCACATCGTAAGAGCTTACCAAATACCAACATTATTATTATTATGGTCTATTTCACAGACTCAGATCTTGTGGACAGGGAATGTGTCTACTGATTCTGTTATATTCTTCTCAAGTGCCTAGCACAGTGTTCTTTACATGGTAAGGGCTCAAGTCATACCATCGATCGATTAACCGAGCCATGCCCAGTCCCCTACCCTTTGTCCCCAGCACCGGTTCCCCAGTTCTTCGGCCGCACAGCCTGTGCTCGGGCCCACCCGGAATCCCCGGGTGAAGTTGAGGCTCATTTCAGATGGAGAGAGCAGCCCACAGAAGGAAGGCTTAACAGCAGCAATAACTCAGGAGCGGCGGCGCCTAGAGACGGTGCGGCCTAGTGGATAGAGCACAGTCCTGGGAGTTAGAAGGACCAGGGTTCTAGTCCCGGCTCCACCACTTGCCTGCTGGGTGACCTTGGGCAGGTCACGTCACTCCTCTGAGCTTCGGTTACCTCTTCTGTAAAATGGGGATTAAGACTGGAAGCCCCATGTGGGCAGGGACTTTGTCCAACCTGATTAGCTTAGATCTACCCCAGTGCTTAGAGCAGTGTTTGACACATAGTAAGAGCTTAAGAAAAGCCATCACTATTATCATGATTAGTAGGCTCTCCATCACCTTGCCCCCTCCTACCTCTCCTCCCTTCTGTCTTTCTACCACCCGCCCCGCACGCTCCGCTCCTCCGCCGCCCACCTCCTCACCGTCCCCGGTTCTCGCCTATCCCGCCGTCGACCCCTGGGCCGCGTCCTCCCGCGGTCCTGGAACGCCCTCCCTCCTCACTTCCGTCAATCTAATTCTCTTCCCCTCTTCAAATCCCTACTTAAAGCTCGCCTCCTCCAAGAGGCTTTCCCAGACTGAGCTCCCCCTTTTTTCCCTCTGCTCCCTCTACCCCCCCTTCACCTCTTCGCAGCTAAACCCTCTTCTCCCCCCTTTCCCTTTCCTCTTCCCCCTCTCCCGTCCCACCCCCTCAGCACTGTACTCGTCCGCTCGTCTGTATATATCTTCATCACCCTATTTTTTTTGTTTATTTTATTTAATGAGATGTACGTCACCCTGATTCAATTGATTTGCCACTGTTTTTATGAGATGTTCTTCCCCTTGACTCTATTTATTGCCATTGTTCTTGTCTGCCCGTCTCCCCCGATTAGACTGTAAGCCCGTCAAAGGGCAGGGACTGTCTCTATCTGTTGCTGATTTGTACATTCCAAGCGCTTAGTACAGTGGTCTGCACATAGTAAGCGCTCAATAAATACTATTGAATGAATGAATAGTATTATTATTAGCCCCAGCTTTTTCACTTGCCTGCTGTGTGACCTTGGGCAAGTCACTTCACTTCTCTGGGCCTCAGTTACCTCTTCTGTAAAATGGGGATTAAGACTGTGAGCCCCATATGGGACATAGACTGCGTCCAACCTGATTACCTTGTGTCTACCCCAGTGCTTAAAACAGTGCCTGGAACAAAGTACGCGCTTAACAAATACCATTTTAAAAAAAACCGTCAGGATTCTGATGCTCATCTTGACTCTCTAGTTTTCTCCTAGAGAAGCAGCATGGCCTAGTGGAAAGACTGCAGGCTTGAGAGTCAGAGGTTCTGCCATGTACCTGCTGCGTGACCTTGGATAAGTCACTTAACTTCTCTGGCCCTTGGTTCCTCGACTGTAAAATGGGAATTCGATGTCTGTTCTCCCTCCTACTTTAGCTGTGAGAGTAGGACCTGATCATCTTGCAGCATGGCTCAGTGGAAAGAGCCCGGGCTTGGGAGTCAGAGGTCACGGGTTCGAATCCCGACTCTGCCCCTTGTCAGCTGTGTGACTGTGGGCAAGTCACTTCACTTCTCTGTGCCTCAGTTCCCTCATCTATAAAATGGGGATGAAGACTGTGAGCCTCACGTGGGACAACCTCATTCCCCTGTATCTACCCCAGCGCTTAGAACAGTGCTCTGCACGCAGTAAGCGCTTAACAAATACCAACATTATTATCTTCTATCTACCCCAGTGCTTAACAGTGCTTGACACATAGTAGGTGCTTAACAAATACCACAATTATTATTGTTCTTGGCCAAGGACTAAGACTCTGTTCATTGAATTTTCAACGAAGCGATATTAGGGCCGAAGGACAATAGAGGTAGTAATGTGCTCTGGACCCAGAAGAAGAAGGAAAACCATCCGAGTTTTTGGAGGTCACTCTTTCTGGGGACAGGCTGGAGGACAAGCCGGTCTCAACTGTGGTTTAGACTGTAGACTCGAGACTGGAAGCTCCTCGGGGGCAGGGAACACGTCTACCAACTCTGTCGTATCGTACTCTCCCAAGTGCTTGGAACAGTGCTCTGCACACCATAAGCGCTCAATCAATACCATCGATGATGATGCTCCACACACAGTAAATGCTCAATAAATACCGTTGATTGATTGATTGATTGATTCTGACTCTCTCAACCTCCCTCGAGCTCTCCGTGGCTTGGTAAGCTTCACGTGTCAGGTACGTGACCTCAGGCAAGTCATTTCACTTCTCTGTGCCTCAGTTACCTCACCTGTAAAATGGGGATTAAGACTGTGAGCCCCACGTAGGACGGGGACTGTGTCCAACCTGATTAACTTGTACCCCAGTGCTTATTAATAATAATAATGGTATTTGTTAAGCGCTTGCTATGTGCCAAGCACTGTTCTAAGTGCTGGGATAGACACAGGGTAACGAGGTTAATGAGGTTGTCCCACGTGGGGCTGACAGTCATTTTTCCGATGAGGTAACTGAGGCACAGAGAAGTTAAGTGGCTTGCCCAAGGTCACACAGCAAAGTGGCAGAGCCGGGATTAGAACCCACATCCTCTGACTCCCAAGCCTGTGCTCTTTCCTCTAGGCCACGCTGCGCTTGGCACATAGCAAGTGTATCACAAGTACCATAATTATTATTATTAAGCTCGTTGTGGGCAGGGGAAGTGTCTACCAACACCGTGTATTGTACTCTCCCCAGCGCTTAGTACAGCGCTCTGCACACTGTAAGTGATCAATGAATTCCACTGCTTGACTGATTAGTCTCCCCCCACTCCTCCTGTCACTCTTCCCCGGAGCGCCTGACGGCTGGCTGTCTCCCTGCACCTCAGGCCCGGTGAGAGGATGGAGGCCGATGGGCCAGAACTTCCTGATGCTCGTGTAGGAATTTCTGAGACGCGCCCGCCATCCTGGCTGCGTTAATATAGGCAGAAGATTAGGCTCAAATAAATACAGCTTTAGCCTTAATTAAGACTAATTAATTAGACTTAATTAGACTTAATTAGATTTATAGATTAGGGTAGACTGGTTAATCTTGAGTAAATGAATAGTTGATTAATTATTAATTAGAGAAGCAGAGTGGATCAGTGGAAAGAGCACAGGCTTGAGAGTCAGAGGACGTGGGTTCTTGACCTCGGGCAAGCTGCTTAACTTCTCTGTGCCTCATCTGGAAAATGGAGATGAAGACCGTGAGCTGCACATGGGATAACCTGATTACCTTGTACCTACCCCAGTGCTTAGAACAGTGTTTGGCATATAGTAAGGGCTTAACAAATACTATAACTATTATCATTATTATTATTGTCTTGTAATAATAATGTTGGTATTTGTTAAGCGCTTACTATGTGCCAAGCACTGTTCTAAGCGCTGGGTAGATACAAGGTCATTAGGTTGTCCCTCGTGGGGCTCACAGTCTTCATCCCAATTTTACAGATGGAGTAACTGAGGCACAGAGAAGTTCAGTGACTTGCCCAAAGTCACACAGCTGATAAGTGGCAGAGCCGGAATTAGAACCCACGACCTCTGACTCCCAAGCCCAGGCTCTTTCCACTGAGCCACGCTGCTTGTACTTTTAACCCACTTCAGGAAGATTCCCCAATGAACCCAAAATCCAGCTTTCCACAGGAGAGAAAGATTGCTTAATCGCTCCGGATTTCATTAGCCATCAAGTGAGTCCTGCAGCAAAATGAGTGTTGTAGATGAAGAATTTGCCACTTGAATACTACTACTAATAATAATGACAATGATAAGCAGCATGGCCTCGTGGATAGATCCCAGGCCTGGAAGTCAGAAGGACCTGGGTTCTAACCCCCGGCTCTGCCGCTTGCTAGCTGAGTGACCTTGGGCAAGTCACTTTACTTTTCTGTGCCTCAGGTCACTCATCTGTAAAATGGGGATTGAGACTGTGAGCTCCTTGTGGGACGGGGACTGTGTCCAACCTGATTTGCTTCTATCTCCCCCAGCGCTTAGTACTGTGCCTGGCCCTCAGTAAACACTTAACAAATGATACAGTTTTTATCAGAATTCAGTTTAGCGGCGTCTGGTAAGCACTTACTACGTGCCAACCACTAAACTAAGCACTGGGGTAGATACCAGATAGGTTACGGATGATCAGATCGTTAGCCTGGCAGGAAAAAGTCTCCCTTCTTCAAGGGCTTAAGAAAACTCTGGTGTACGACAAGATCGTGATTTACCTCATGAAGAGTATCAGGTATCGGGCTGGCTTCCCACCGCAAGGTGTAGCGGAGGACTTCAGTCAGGAGAGAGGGCGGAGGAGAGCCAGGGCGGAGGAGAGCCCTCCTTTTGAAAGATTAATGGAAAATAAATTCTGGATGTGGGATGTTTTCTCTTCCCATCTCTGGGATGTGACAGGGGGAGAGAAGTTGTGTGTTGAGCCCCATAACATCTGAAGCGATCCGGAAGTAACTGCCGGGCAGGATGTCAAACGGATCTTCACCTTCGAGTTTCAGCTGCAATGGCGAGGACGTGGATGGAGAAGGCAATTCCAACATCCCTCCAGCATCTTCATCCTGGCTCCAGCTAAGCCAGTAGGTGGAGAAGCTGAAAGTCAATCCTCCGATCTTCTGGACGAGGGAAGAGGGGAGTCCGGCCGGGGGTCCGCACGTGAGGACTGGAACAGTGAAAACTTTCATTCGTTCACTCAATCGAAATTATTGAGTGCTTGCTGTGAGCAGAGCACTGTACCGGGAGCTTGGAAAGTACGATTCAGCAATAAAGAGAGACGATCCCTGCCCACACCGGGCTTAGGTCGAGAAGGGGGAAGACAGACATCACGACAAGTGAAACAGGCATCATTACAAATCAACAGAATTATAGGTATCAGTGACGTTACCCCATTGGGGTCTCTGGGCTGAGATCCAGCGGTTGTGTCTGTGGGGAGGGGAGGGCTCACCCCTGCAGCCTGGAGCCCCACAGAGGCGGGGAGATCTAGTGTGAAAGAGACACGAAATGATGAACGTCAGCAGTGGCGAAGGACACACAGACAGTCCAACTGTCCTATGGGGCCGGAGGACAAAGGAGGGTCAGGTCAGGGGGCGTCAATCGTGGCCGAGCGAATCCTGGGGGCACCAGTGGAAGCCCAACAGGGCAGCACTCTGATCTCATCAACACCCTAAGGGCAGGCCAGCGAGGAGCAGGGGGAGGCCGCTGCCCTTTGCTCTGAGGAGAGGGAAGATATGGAATGCACTTGCAAGAATAACAGGAATCCAGAAGCTGCAGGGTGAGCAGACTAACGCTGTGCTGGCTGGAATGGTAAACACAATTAAAGGAACAATTGTCCAGGAAATGCTCCAAACATGTTTGGAGCCAGGGAGGGAAATCTACAAGGGAAAGGAGGAGCAGGGAGGTCATAAAAACGCTCCCTCATCTTAGAATTCTCGTCTTGAGGCAGAAGTTCAGACACTCCGCTGGGGTGAGGATGAGGCAACAGCAGGTAAAACATAAAAATCAACATGGATTTTATGGTTTAAACACATCTGTAGAGTTGGGGGCAGAAAGACACTGAAGATGATGCTCTATTTTATCCACGTGAGCAGGGGACATAGGATAGGCCAGTGAGCCTGTCACACTCATTCCGTCAGTCAATCAGTGGTATTTATTCAGTGATTACTGTGTGCAGAGCACTGTATTAAGCACTTGGGAGCATACACTACAACAGAGCCCGTAGACGCGATCCCTGCCCACAAGTAGCTTACAGTCAACGGAAGGAGACAGACTTTAAAATAAGTTTGGGATAGGAGAAATAGTAGAGTATGAGGCTCTTGTTCACAGGGAGATCATCTGCTATACTTAAAGCACCTGTCATTATTTGGGGGTCTTTCTCTTGGTCTCTTGGTCTTTTTTTATTATTATGGTATTTGTTAAGCACATGCTATGTGCCAGGCACTGTACTAAGCACTGGGATAGATACAAATTTGTCAGGTTGAACCCAGTGAACCCGCTTGGGGCTCACAGTCTTAATCTCCATTTTGCAGAAGAGGTAACTGAGGCCCAGAGAAGTGAAGTGACTTGCCCAAGCTCATACAACAGACAAGTGGCAGAGCCTGGGATTAGAACCCTGGTCCTTCTGACGACCTGGTGCGTGCTCTATCTATTAGGCCATGCTGCTTCTCTTGTCAAAACCTGTGTTCAAGGAGACTAAGTTTCCTGTTCGCTACGTGCAGGGCTGATCTGTCTCTGCTGCTGTTATCTCTTAGCCCTCCCTGCTGTACGACAGTGTTTGTAAGGATAAATCCACCGATTAATAAATGGGATTTATTGAAAGCCTCCTGAGTGCAGATCAGTCAGTCAATCATACTTATTGACTGTAAGCAGCGTGGTTCATTGGAAAGAGCACAGGCTGAGGAGTCAGAGGTCATGGGTTCAAATCCCATGTGTGCAGAGCACTATACTAAGTGCTTGGAAGAGTATAAGATAATATAACAGACACATTGCCTCCCCACAATGAGCTTACAGTTTAAATCACTGACCTAAGTGCTTGGGACAGTACACCAGCTGCAAAACACACATTCTTTGCCCTCAAGGTGCTTACAATCAAATGGGGGGGGAGACAGATGGACACACACTGCATAGCGGATAGAGCACAGGCCTGGGAGTCAGAAGGTCATGGGTTCTAATCCTCCTCCAGGAGGCCTTCCCCGATTGAGTCCTCCCTTTCCTTCTGCTCCTCCTCCCCTCCTCTTTGTTCTACCCCCTTCCCCTCCACACAGCACTTGTATATATTTGTACATATTTATGACTCTATTACTCTATTATTATTACTCTATTACTCTATTTTATTAATGATGTATATAGATTTATGATTCTACTTATCTATTTTAATGGTACTGATGCCTATCTACTTGTTTTGTCTTGTTTTGTCATCTGTCTCCCCCTTCTAGACTGTGAGCCCGTTGTTGGGTAGGGATTGTCTCTATCTGTTGCCGAATTATACTTTCCAAGCGCTTAGTACAGTGCTCTGCACACAGTAAGCGCTCAATAAATATGATTGAATGAAGGAATGAATAATCCTGACTCCACCACTTGTCTGCTGTGTGACCTTGGGGAAGTTGCTTCACTTCTCTGGGTCTCTGTTACCTCACCTGTAAAATGGGGATTGAGACAGCGAGCTCCACCTGGGACAAGGATTGTGTCCGACCCGATTTGCTTGTATCCATCCCAGTGTTTAGAATAGTGTCTGGCACATAGAAAGTGCTTAACAAATACCATAATTATTATTATTCTTTACAAACACTGAAGAGGGAGGGGATTATAATAGGTAAATGGTACAACTATGCCAGGATGAGCTACACCATCAATGGTATTTATTGGCCACTTACTGTGTGCAGAGCACTGTACTAAATGCTACATGAATAAATGTGGAGTATAGTTTGTATCGCATACTTTTTAACCCATTTGTTAAGCGCTTACTGTGTGCTAGGCACTACATTAAGCACTGGGGTAAATGCAAGCAAATTAGGTTATAAGCTAATCAGGTTGAATACAGTCCATATGCCATGTGGGGCTCAAAGTCTTAATCTCCTTTTTACAGATGAGGTAACTGAGGCCCAGCGAAGTTAACTGATATGCCTGAGGTCACACAGCAGGCAAGTGGAGGAGCCAGAATTAGAACCCAGGCCCTTTTGACTCCCAGGCCCATGCTCTATCCACTAGGCCACACCGCTTCTCTATACAAAACTACTAATAATGATGGCATTTGTTAAGTGCCTACTATGTGCAATGTCCTGTTCTAAGCGCTGGAGATGATACAAGATGATTAGGTTGTCCCACATGGGGCTCACAGTCTTAGTGGCCATTTTCCAGATGAGGTAACTGAGCCACAGAGAAGTTAAGTGACTCGCCCAAAGTCACACAGGGGACAAGTGGCAGAGCCGGGATTTGAACCCATGACCTCTGACTCCCCAGCCTGTGTTCTTTCCACCGAACCATGCTGCTTAAATGCCAAAGGTGGTTATACTTCAAGTTCAGCCACCGCATGATGCATTTCCCTTAGGGATATAGCTGGTATTGTTTGGTACTTACACCAGGTTACAACCAACCTACAGTACATATTCATTCAGTCATTCAATAGTATTTATTGAGCACTTACTATGTGCAAAGCACTGTACTAAGCACTTGGAATATAACCTGAGAAAACTGTATTCGGAGCTCTGCATACAGTAAGTGCTCAATAAATACCATCAGCTGGTTGATACGGCCGGTATTGTTTGAGGCCTTAACCTTCACAAAAGCTGACCACCCGTAATGCGCCAGTCGCGCACTACAGGGAAGTCAATCCCTCTCCACATGCAGGCCTAGCGGATAGGCCACAGGCCTGGGAGTCAGAAGGTCATGGGTTCTAATCCCGGCTCCGCCACTTGTCTGCTATGGGACCTTAGTTAAGTCACCTAACTTCTCTGTGCCTCAGTGACCTCATCTATGAAATGGGGATTAAAACTGCGAGTCCAGGGAATGGCAGGGCCTGTGTCCAACCCGATTTGCTTGTATTCTCCCCCAGCTTTTAGTACAGTGTCTGGTTCGTAGCAAGTGCTTAACTAATACTATTATTACTACTATGATTATTAGCTGTCAATGAGCTAATTGCATCTCATTCAAGGGAATCGGGGTCCAAAGAGGATCTTTCGAACCTGGACAATTCGGCGAGTCCACCATTGTTTAATGCCTAAATGGATGCCTAAATAGTTACAGTTTGGGGTTGAAGAAGTCTTGCCATAGTTCCCAAGAAAATAGATGAATTTACAAAGATGATTGAAGACAACCGTGATGAGGAGAAGAGTTCAAAGGGGCTCAGGGGTATTCGGAAGCAGTTGGCCTGTTCCGAGGTACTTGAAGAACAGAGAGTTATTTTCCAACTTAAGTAGAACAGATTCTTCCCTAAAATAAAATAAAAAACCCCACTCCCTCCACAGTCAGCAAAACAAGCTTCTACTTCCCCCCACCTCCTGCAAGCACTCATTTTCATATTAGAATTAGTCATTTGATTAATGTTGTGGTGTTGTCTTTCGAATTACTTGAACAAAGATTAAAGAGTAATCTAGAGAAGCAGCATGGCTCAGTGGAAAGAACCTAGGCTTGGGAGTCAGAGGTCATGGGTTCGAATCCCTGCTCTGCCACTTAGCTGTGTGGCTGTGGGCAAGTCACTTAACTTCTCAGTGCCTCAGTTCCTCATCTGTAAAAGGGGGAATTAACTGGAACCCTCATATGGGACAACCTGATTATGCTGAATCTACCCCAGCGCTTAGAACAATGCTCTGCACATAGTAAGCGCTTAACAAATACCAACATTATTATTATTGTTACAGTAAATAGCTGTAAAGGAATTGTTTATAATTTTTCCAAAGGTTTTGGAAAAGAATCTAATTTATATCATGTCAACCTATGGGAAATTGTGCCACATGATGCAGTCATTCTGGATAAAACCATATATTCAAGAAACATAATCCCACAGTAGCATAGGCTACAGTCTCTAGATTGAAGCTTGTTATGAGCAGGGGTGCACATCTATCAACTCTGTTACACTACACTCTCTCAGGCGCTTAGTACAGTTCTCTGCACACAGGAAACACTCAATAAATACAACTGATTGCATCGATGCAAAGCGTGGCGATTGGGTTGCTGTTATTTGTCAAATTGGGAATGCATGGGGAAGACTTCCTGGAGAAGGTGGGATCTTTAAGAAAGGCTTTGAGGTTGGGGAAAGCTGTGGTCCGGCAGATATGAATGGGGAGAGAGTTCCGGGCCCTGGGGAATAGTGTGGACAAGGGGTCGGAGTCAAGATGGCTGAGAGAGGAGTAAAAATCGAGAAAGAAAAGCCCACAAGAGAACAACCATCTCCAGAAGGGAGATGGACTCTTTGTAGGACTCTCCCTCCAGCTGATGTCATGACTCTTCTCACTCCGAGGACTCTCAGAAAGGGGGACCCCTCAATGTGGGGGGAGCAGATGATAGCAATGGGCCATACTCTAGACTTCTAAGAGCCTTATAGACTGTAAGGTCATTATGGGCAGGAAATGAGCCTGTTTACTGTTATATTGTACCTCCCAAGCGCTTAGTACAGGGCTCTGCACACAATAAGTGCTCAGTAAACATGAATCAATAAATGAAGCTCAGGTTGGCTTAGTGGAAAGGGCATGGGCTTGAGATCCAGAGGTCATGGGTTTTAATCCCGGCTCCGCCATTTATCAGCTATGTGACTTTGGGAAAGTCACTTAACTTCTCTGTGCCTCAGTTACCTCATCTGTAAAATGACGATTAAGTCTGTGAGCCCCACATGGGTCAACCCGATTACCTTCTATCTATCCCAGTGCTTATAACAGTGCTTGGTACATAGAAAGCACTTAACAAATACCATCATCTTCATTGTGGGCAGATAAGTCTACCAACTCTGTTCTATTGTACTCTCCCAAGCACTTAGTACAGTGCTCCACACACAGTAAGCGCTCAATAAATACCACTGATTGATAAGACGATGGATTCGAGTGGGTTGGGGGGGGAACTCAGGTTACGGCACATGGTGAAAGCAGTGATACAGGGCTAGCCTCAGGGAAGTGCTGGAGACCTGATTTAGCTTGGAAGCAGGAGTCCGAGACCTCCTCACCATTGGCTTTAAAGCAGTCCATCACCTTGCCCTCTCTTACCTCACCTCACTTCTCTCCTTCTACAACCCAGTCTGAACACTTCGCTCTTCTGGTGCTCACCTTCTCACTGGGCCTTGATCTTGCCTGTCTCACCGCTGACCCCCGGCTCACGTCCTGCCTCTGGCCTGGAATGCCCTCCCGCCTCAAATCTGACAGGCAATTACTCTTCCCCCCTTCAAAGCCTTATTGAAGGCACATTTCCTCCAAGAGGCCTTCCCAGACAAGTCCCACTTTTCCTCATCTCCCACTCCCTTCTGCATCACCCCGACTTGCTCCCTTTGCTCTTCCCCCATCCTCCCAGTCTCACAGCACTTATGTATAGATCTGCAATTTTATTTATTTGTACTGATGTCTGTCTCCCCCCTTTAATAATAATAATAATCTTGATATTTCTTAAGCACTTACTATGTGTCAGGCACTGTTCTAAGCACTGGGCTAGATACAGGATAATAGGGTTGGACTCGGTTCCTGTCCCACATAGGGCTCACAGTCTTAATCCCCATTTTACAGATGAGGGAACCGAGGCACAGAGAAGTGAAGTGACTTGCCCAAGGTCACACAGCAGGCAAGCGGCGGCGTCGGAATTAGAACCCATGACCTTCTGACTCCCAGGCCCGTGCTCTATCCACTTTCTAGACAGTGAGCTTGTTGTGGGCAGGGGTTGTCACTGCTTATTGTTGCATTGTTCTTTCCCAAGTGCTTAATACAGAGCTCTGAGCATAGTAAGCACTTAATAAATGCAACTGAGTGAATGAATGAATGAATGACATAGGCACCATTCAATGAGCAGAGAATGTGACTACCCACTCTGTTCTATTGTGCTCTCCCAGGCACTCAGTACAGTGCTCTGCACACAGTAAGCACTCAATAAATGTGATTGACTGGGCTGCCTGGTGCCCGCACAGACCCCCAGAGGCAACGAAGAGAGTCTCCATGGAGGGCTCAATCAACTGTCAGTGCAGAGAAATGGGTGAGACCCATGAGACACCGAGGACCTTTGGGATCGGGGAAGCTTGCAGCAGAAGGGGGAGAAGCAGCGTGGCTTAGTGGCAAGAGCCTGGGCTTGGGAGTCAGAGGACACGGATTCTAATTCCTGCTCCCCCACTTGTCTGCTGTGTGACCTTGGGCAAGCCATTTCACTTCTATGTCTCAGATACCTCATCTGTAAAATGGGGATTAAGGCCATTAGTTACACGTGGGACAACCTGATTACCTGGTATCTACCCCAGCGCTCAGACCAGTGCTTGGCACATAAGTAGTTAACAAAAACCATGATTATTACTGTTGTTGTTATTACTTTCATTCATTCATTCAATAGTATTTATTGAGCGCTTACTATGTGCAGAGCACTGTACTAAGCACTTGGAATGCACAAATCAGCAACAGATAGAGACAGTCCCTGCCCTTTGATGGGCTTACAGTCTAATCGGGGGAGACGGGCAGACAAGAACAATGGCAATAAATAGAGTCAAGGGGAAGAACATCTCATAAAAACAATGGCAAATAAATAGAATCAGGGTGATGTACATCTCATTAAACAAAATAAATAGGGTGATGAAGATATATACAGTTGAGCGGACGAGTACAGTGCTGAGGGGGTGGGACGGGAGAGGGGGAGGAGGAGAGGGAAAGGGGGGAAAAGAGGGTTTACCTGCGGAGAGGTGAAGGGGGGAGAAGAGGGAAAAAGGGGGAGCTCAGTCTGGGAAGGCCTCTTGGAGGAGGTGAGTTTTAAGTAGGGTTTTGAAGAGGGGAAGAGAATTAGATTACTTGATCCCCCGTGCTCCTGCTCACCTGGCAAAGACCCTAAGAAAAGCAGTGGAGCAACATTTAAAGAAGAAATAGGGGAAGTCACAGAGAAGCAGTGTGGCTTAGCGGATAGAGCACAGGCCTCAGAGTCAGAAGGACCTAGCTTCTAATTCTGGCTCTGCCACTTGCCTGCTGTGTGATCTTGGGCAAATCCCTTCACTTCTCTGAGCCTCAGTTACCTCATCTGTAAAATGGGGATTAAGACTGAGAGCCCCAAATGGGACATGGACTGTGTCTAACTTGATTACTTTGTACCTTCTCCAGTGCTTTATTACAGGGCCTGGCATGTAGTAAGCACTCAACAAATACCATGAAAAGGAAAAAACCTGTAGAAAAGTACCAAGCTGGGATTGACATGGCCCGGGGTGGCGGGGGGAAATGGCTCGGGGAAGCAGTGAAAGGTCCCGAGGGAATCAAATAAGGCATTTGAAGAAGATAAAGATAGTGTGGCCGACTGCCCATTGGACAGGAAAGTTGGCTGCTAGGAAGCTGGATACGTGGAAGTTGGCCAAGGAACAGAGCCAAAATACACAAATGTTTCCACACTAACACTAGAAACTGAAACGGGAAACAGAAGAATCCAAATTGGAATAGTTGATGCCCATTGAGATCCCTCACATAAAAGAGGTTTGGGGGAGGGAAAGAAAACCAATAGAATTCAGGGATGCTACCCAGACTTGCTCATCTCACGTCTCTGGCAGTCAATCAGTCAATCATAAAAATGAATTTATTGAGCAATTACTGTGTGCAGAGAACTGTACTAAGAGCTTGGGAGTGTACAATTCAACAAGAGTTGATAGACACATTCCCTGCCCACAGCAAGCTCACAGTCTAGATCTGAGAGTTTCCCATCAGGTCTATAAAAGGTCTGAAAATGGTGGCTTTCTGTCAGTCAGTCAATCGTATTTATTGAGCGATTACTGTGTGCAGAGCACTGTACTAAGCACTTGGGAGAGCACAATACAACATTAAACAGAAACATTCCCTGCCCACGGAGAGCTGTGTCTCTCTTTGAAGCCTTCTTCTTTCAATCTTCATCCTTCGGCCACTCCCCAAATCCCTGTCCTCTTTTTCACCCCCACAGCTCCAAATGAAAAGTTGGCCCCTCTGGTGGTCCGGCCAGAAACTCCACAGGGTGGACGGGATGGGCTCCTGGAGGTGTGGCATTTTATTGAGCAGCAACATAAATAAACAGCCATAACAAAAACCTTTTGACTGAGAAGAGGACTGTCCTGGAATCCCTTTGCATAGAATTTCCAAACAAACGATAAGGGAGACCTCCCCATCAGGATAAGAAAAGTGATCAAGAAATCTTCGATGAGAATGGGGAAGCTGTAAACAGAGAGTCGGTAGTACGGAGAGACATCATTCAACCATTCTCACTTTTTCAGCAGAAAAGCAGAGAACTGGAGACAAGGTTTAGGGATAGACTGAATGACTGTTTTCTGAATAACTAATTCTAGAACAGGTAAGGAAAGACTCTCTAGACCGTAAGTCTGTTGTGGGCAAGGATCTAGTCTATCAACTTTATTGCAGTGGACTCTTCCAATTGCTTGGAATAGTGGTCTGTACACAATAAGCACTCAGTAAATACCACTGATTGATTGTACTCTCCAAAGCACCTACAGTGCTCTCCTTACAGTAAGTGCTCAACGAATATCTTTTTATTGATTGATTGATTGATTCTACTGTCCCGAGTGCATAGTACAGAGCTCTGCACACAGTAAGTGCTCAATAAATACCACTGATTGATTGGGTCAAATAGGATTTAATTCCAAAGAGTGGAAGGGTGTTGGTCCAGGAGGGTATATGTAGCAGTGATTGCAACTCTACATTTAGGCAACAGAAAACAAAAAAACAAGAATCCCCAAAACAGGGCTATTGAATTTTAGAACAGGGAACTCTGATAAAACGGGAATCTTAAGAAGGAGCTGAAGCTACAAAAATGTGAAATCTGCAAGGAGGCTGTTTAAAATCACTATATTGGTGATGATGATGATGATGATGATGATGAAGAGAAGCAGCATGGCTTAGTGGAAAAAGCACAGGCTTGGAAGTCAGAGGTTGTGAGTTCTAATGCGGCCTCTGCCACTCGTCAGCTGTGTGACTTTAGACAAGTCACTTAACTTCTCTGTGCCTCAGTTACTTCATCTGTAAAATGGGGATGAAGCTTGTGAGCCCCACGTGGGACAACCTGATTATCTTGTATCTATTCCAGTGCTTAGAACAGAGGTTGGCATATAGGAAGTGCTTAACAAATACCATAATTATTCTTATTAGTATCATCAACAATGGATGAGTCTCAATCAAGTCACAGAGATTTTTGGACAAAGAACCTGCCCAGAAGAACTGATTCTAATGACCTGTGTAATCCCCTCTTCTGTTCTCTCATTCCCATCTAACACCTACCTGCTGAGGCAGTGGACCCAGTAAAAATAATACATATGGAATTGGTTAATCGCTTACTATATGATAATAATAATGTTGGTATTTGTTAAGCACTTACTATGTGCATAGCACTATTCTAAGTGCTGTGGTGGATATAGGGTCATCAGGTTGTCCCACGTGAGGCTCACAGTCTTCATCCCCATTTTACAGATGAGGTAACTGAGGCACAGAGAAGTTAAGTGACTTGCCCACGGTCACACAGCTGACAAATAATAATAATAATAATGTTGGTATTTGTTAAGCACTTACTATGTATCGAGCACTGTTCTAAGCGCTGGGGTAGACACAGGGTAATCAGGTTGTCCCATGTGAGGCTCATAGTCTTAATCTCCATTTGACCAATGAGGTAACTGAGGCACAGAGAAGTTAAGTGACTTGCTCACAGTCACACAGCTGACAAGTGGCGGAGCCGGGATTCAAAGTCATGCTCTTTCCACTGAGCCACGCTGCTTCCCATCTGCTTCCCACCCCATCTTTATGTCAAGCACTGTTCTGAGCATCAGAGCAGACATAAGCTCAGCAGTTGGATACAGGTCCTGTCCCACTTGGAGTTCATAGTCTAAGTAGGAGGGAGAGCAGGTACTGAATCTCCATTTTACAGATGAGGAAACCCAGGCCCAGAGAAGTGATTCTAAAAAGTAAGCTCGTTGTGGGCAGGGAGTGTGTCTACCAACTCTGTTGTATTGTACAGAGAAGCAGCGTGGCTCAGTGGAAAGAGCATGGGCTTTGGAGTCAGGGCTCATGAGTTCAAATCCCAGCTCTGCCACTTGTCGGCTGTGTGACTGTGGGCAAGTCACTTAACTTCTCTGTGCCTCAGTTCCCTCATCTGTAAAATGGGGATCAAGACTGTGAGCCCCACGTGGGACAACCTGATTCCCCTATGTCTACCCCAGCGCTTAGAACAGTGCTCGGCACATAGTAAGCGCTTAACAAATACCAACATTATTATTATTATTATTACTCTCCCAAGTAGTACAGCCCTTAGTACAGGGCTCTGCACACAGTAAATACTCAATAAATACCATTATTTGATTGATTGATTGATTGAAGTGATACATGAGAAGGTGGGCAGGGATGCAACAAATGGCAAAGTGTCAGAAATAATTTTATATACAAATCTCAGTGTCATTCAAAATGCCCACAGCACAATACCAGTGCTGTGCCATGATGCCAAGATGAGCAGAGATTTGACAGGGGAACTGGTTGTGATCATCTCCCCAATATTATATAGAGATGATGATGATGGTATTTGTTAAGCGCTTACTATGTGCCAAGCACTGTTCTAAGCGCTGGAGTAGTTACAAGATAATCACGGTGTCCCATGTGGGGCTCACAGTCTTCATCCCCATTTTACAGATGAGGTAAATGAGGCACAGAGAAGTTAAGTGACTTGCCCAAGGTCACACTGCAGACATGTGGCAGAGCAGGGATTAGAACCCACGACCTCTGACTCCCAAGCCAGTGTTCTTTCCACTGAACCACACTGCTTCTCAGATATTTTTTAGGATCCCTACTAAATCTGTCTGCCACACCAGATACCTTGATTATTTTGAATTTATCCAGTGTTTACTTAGATGAGTGCTGGGCACATAGTATGTGCTAAAAAGCCCTACTGTTTATTATTATATTATCATTATCATTCTTTGGTTAGAAGCCTTGCCACTGGTGGCATAGTCCCAACAGACATTCCTCTACTCCTGGCTGTTTTACCCTTTTATTCATTCATTCAGTAATATTTACTGAACACTTACCGTGTGCAGAGTACTGTACTAAGCGAATGGCAATTGAGAGAGTACAATATAACAATAAACAGATACATTCTTTGCCCACAATGAGCTTAGTGTCTAGAGGGAGAGACAGACATTAATATAATTAAATAAATTACAGATATGTACATAAATGCTGTGGGGCTGGGAGGGGGAATGAATAAAGGAAGCAAGTCAGGGCAACACAGAAGGGAGTGGGAGAAGATTAAAGGAGGGCTGGATGAGACTGGGTGTGTGGATGGATGGGGGTTATGTGTTATAATGTAGTGAAATGTGTGCCAGAAAGCCAAAAAGGACTTTGGTGAACAAACAGGTTAACTGGCAGAGTAAAAGAGGGCATCAGAGGAAAACAACTTTTCAGTGAAAAGTGCGAATCCAAAGAGTAGCCAACCTATGAAAAGGAAATTATTCAGACAAAAAAGTAGCTTGAAGAGCACCTGGCCTGGGTGAAATCAAATGTTTTTTAACTATATCAAAAACAAGAAGCCAAATAGGGAATCAGAAGGTCCTCTTCATGATCAGGTTGCAAAATGTACATTCTGAGATATAAGGGTTACAATGATATTTGTTACGTGCTAACTGTGTGCCAGACACTGTATTAAGCACTGGGGTGGATTCAAGATAAGCAGGTTGGACACAGTCCCTCCCATCTAGGGCTCGCAGTTTTAATCCCCATGTTACAGATGAGATAACTGAGGCTCAGAGAAGCAAAGTGACTTGCCCAAGGTCACACAGCAGACCAGTGGCAGAGCCGGGATTAGAGCCTAAGTCTTCTGACTCTCAGGCCCAAAAATCTCAATGAGACTCAATGTATTCTTTGGTTCAGTCATCGTTACGAAAGAAGGTAGGGTGAGCCCCATACCTAAATTATTTTCCTAGGCGTAAAAACTAGAGGAACTCAATCGCACAGTGATGACCTCTAAACTGTGAGCTTGTTTTGGTCAGGGAATGTGTCTACCAACTCTATTATTCTGTATCTCCCAAGTGCTTACTACAGTGCTCTGTACATATTGAGGGCTCAATTAATACCATTGATTGATTGATTGACCACAAAGGATATGTTAGGCCAATTGATAAGCTAGATGTTAATAAATCTCAGAGTCTGAATAGCATCCAGCCAAGAGTTCTGAAAAAAATTTAGAGAGGAAGTTGTAGAAGTCTCGCAATGACATGTAAACAATCATTACAATTGGCCACTGGATTGGAGAGCTGGCCACTTGGATTGGAGAGCTGGAGGCTTGCCATCATATCTCCTATTTACTCATTCAATCGTATTTATTGAGCACTTACTATGAGTAAATCTCGGAACTAAATGCTTATATACATATCCATCTGTAATCTATTTCCACGTCTGTCTCTCCCCCTAATGTGTGAGCTCCTTGTAGGCAGGAATCATGTCTACCAGATCTGTTACATTGTGCACATCCAATAAATACCATTGATTGATTGAAGTGATAGAAGAGAAGGTGGGTAGAGATGCAGCAAACTGCAAAATGCATGAAATAATTTTACATGCAATTCCCACCTAAAACCATCATACCAACAGTACAATACCAATGCTGTGCCATAATGCCAAGGTGAGCAGGGAGTGGATTGCGTAGCTGCCTTGATAGCCACTGTGATCGTCACCTCAGTGTTGCCCAGATATTTTTCAGTGCTAAGTATAGTGCTCTGCATATAATAAATATTTAATGAATATCACTGATTGAGTGATTGATAAAAAGGGATTCAAAGAAGATCCTCCTCTTGTAGACTGTAAGCTTGTTGTGAGCAGGGAAAGTGCCTATTCAGTATATTGAACTTTCCCAAGTGCTTAGTAGACTGCTCTGCATACAATAAGCACTCAATAAATACAACTGATTGCTAAATTATAGACCAGTGATTTTCACTTCTATAACTGATGTATTGATAGAATCTATAATTGAACTTAGTCATCCTTGCGGACTTAGAAAAGCAACCCGTAGGGAAAAAAACACATGATTTTTTAATGGAAAATCATGCCTCATTAATATATGGGAGGTCTTTGAAGAAGTCAGCAAGCATCAGGATCATAAGGATCAGACAGAACACATCACTTCCTTCCTAAAAACATCTCCTAGGCTCCCCCCAGGATATAGAAACTCTTCACTACTGTCTTCAAAGTTCTTTTTTTTTAAAAAAAAAAAGCATTTGTTCACTGCTTACTATCTATCAGGTGCTGTACTAAGTGCTGGGGTAGGAACAAGCTAATCAGGTTGGACACAGTCCATGTCCCACATAGGGCTCACAGTTGTAATCCCTGTTCTACAGCCGAGGGAACTGAGGCCCAGAGAAGTGAAGTGACTTGCCCAAGGTCACTCAGCAGACAAGTGGTGGAGCTGGGATTAGAACCTAGGTCCTCTGACTCCCAGGTCTGTGCTTTATCCAGTAGGCCATGCTGTTTTGCTGTTGCTCTGTTCTCTCACTACACCTCAACTCACACTCTTTGCTCTTCCCAAATCAATCTTCTAATTGTCCCTCTCTTTTAACTTACCTGGTTCCAACCCATTCGTTGCTCACGACTTTGCCTCAGCAGGAAACATCGTCATCCCTCAGAATCAACAGACCTCATCCTGGTTCACCTCTTGGCTCAAAAGTCAGCTTTTCCAGGTGACCCCATGACCCTGATTATTTAACCCCATCAGCCCAACCAGCAGTCCTGTATTTATCTGTATTGATTTTTCATTTATGCTCTTCTGCCTTCTATTTTCCCCTCTCAAGGTCACACCTGGAGAGTTTCCCGTACTCTACCAGTTTCAACTATGGGAGGGAGAGTCAAGCAGAGGCCTACCTATTCCATTCTTAGTTTGGGCAGTGGCTGGCTCATGGAAGGCAATCTGCTACAGGTCAAAACTCATCTGTGCTGGGCAGCAGCAGCATGGGAGAGAGTAGAGGGCAGAGACTCAAGTTTACTGCTCAGAAAGAGGCAATGGTAAACCACTTCTGTGTTTTTTACCAAGAAAACTCTATGGATGTACTACCAGAATGATTGCAGATGGAAGTGGGGCATTCTGGGAGAGACAACTTCACAGCAAAAGACAAGACAAGCCTTCTATTTATATCCAGTCTCTCTTTCTTAACTCCCAGCCAATTTATTCACTCTGTTTGTTCTCATTTCTCAATCAACTGTATTCACTGATCACTTACTACATGCAGAACACTGTACTAATTGCTTGGGAAAGTACAATATAACAGAGTGGGCAGACACAGTCCCCACTCTCAAGGACTCACAGTCTACAGGTGGAAAAAAACATTAAAATAAATTTCAATAGGAGAAATGGGAGCGTATAAAGATATAATAATAATAATGGTATTTGTTAAGCGCTTACTATTTACCAGGTAATGTACTAAGTGCTGGGGTGGATACAAGCAAATCAGCTTGGATGGTCCCTGAACCACATGAGACTCACAGTGTTAATCTCCATTTTACAGTGAGGGAACTGAGGCCTAGAGAAGTGAAGTGACTTGCCCAAGGTCACACAGCGGACAAGCAGTGGAATCGGGACTAGAACAAATGAACTTCTGACTCCTAGACCCGTGCTCTACCCGCTGTGCCATAGAAGTGCTGTGGAATTGGGGGTAGGATGACTTTCAGGTGTCCCACAACACTTATGAAGCGGCGTGGCCCAGTGGTTTGAGAAGTAGCATGGCTCAGTGGAAAGAGCCTGGGCTTGGAAGTCAGATCATGAGTTTGAATTCTGCCTCTACCTCTTGTCAGCTGTGTGACTGTGGGCAAGTCACTTAACTTCTCTGTGTCTCAGGTCCCTCATCTGTAAAATGGGGATTAAGACTGTGAGCCTCACGTGGGACAACCTGATTACCCTGTATCTATCCCAGCGCTTAGAACAGTGCTCTGCACATAGTAAGCGCTTAACAAATACCAACATTATTGTTATTATTATTATTATTATTATTGTTATGTATATAAGTAGCCACACCGACGGCTACCCTGGTGATTTGGTGATAGATTGAATATTTGGGTTGAATGAGAGAGATGAGTCAATCAATCAATCAGTCATATTTATTGAGCATATCCTGAGCGCTGAACTAAGCGTTTGGGAAAGTACAATATAACGGAGTTGGTAAACATGTTCCCTGCCCACAATGAGCTTACAGTCAAGAATAATGCCAAGATTATGGGTTTATGAGATAAGGAGGATAGTGGTGTTTCCTACAGTGATGGGAAAGGCAAGAGGAGGACAGTATGGCAGTGATGTTGGTGGTTGTGAATGCAGAAGTGTTAAGATGATAGGTTATGACCTCCGGGAAAGAAAATTAATCAGAGAAAACAGACTTTCCTCTATTAATTTTTGGACCTTTCCAGCAGCATGACAAAGTAGACAGAGTCTGAGTCTGGAAGTCAGAAGGTCGTGGGTTCTAATTCTTGCTCTGTCGCTTATCTGCTGTGTGACCTTGGGCAAGTCACTTTACTTCTCTGGGCCTCAGTTACCTCATCTGTAAAATGGGAATTGAGACTCTGAGCCCCACGTGGGACAAGGCCTGTGTCCAACCCAGTTATCTTGTACCCAACCCAGTGCTTAGTACAGTGCTTGGCACATAGTAAGCACTTAACCAGTACCATAAAAAAAACTCTGTCTCGCCTCTCCTGCCGTCGACCCCTGGCCCATATCCTGCCTCTGGCCTGGAATGTCCTTCCTCCTCACATCTGCCAAACTAGCTCTCTTCCCCACTTCAAAGCCCTACTGAGAGCTCACCTCCTCCAGGAGGCCTTCCCAGACTGAGCCCTTCCTTTCCTTCCGCTCCTCCTCTCCTCCCCATCGCCCCTACTCCCTCCCTCTGCTCTACCCCCTTGCCTGCCCCACAGCACTTGTGTATATTTGTACATATGTATTATTCCATTTATTTTATTAATGATGGGTATATGTCTATAATTCTATTTATCTATTTTGATGGTATTGATGCCTGTCTCCTTGTTTTGTTTTGTTGTCTGCCTCCCCCTTCTAGGCTGTGAGCCCATTGTTGAGTAGGGATTGTCTCTATCTGTTGCTGAATTGTACTTTCCAAGCGCTTCGTACAGTGCTCTGCAGACAGTAAGTGCTCAATAGATATGATTGAATGAATGAATGAATTAACAAATACTATTATTATTATTATTATTTCAGTACTCTACACCAAGCAGGTACTTTATGAATACAATAGAATGAATGACCGAAAGACAGAAAAATCCCATCAGTGGATCATTTCGACAGTGGAAAAGCCCCATGGATCTGTTTTATCTTGGAGGTTCTGGGATTACTCCCTCATCATCTCATATTTGAGCTCAGTTGTGCATTTAGTAGAAATGGACTAATGTGATTTAACTCATTCCACATTCAGAATGTTATTTTGATGCACTGAGATTCCAAATTATAAGTTCACCTAGACAGTTTCAAGCTAAGCAGTAGGCTGGTAACAGTGAATTCCTTTGGAATTAGAAGTAGGCTCTTATCTACCAGCATTTGCAATGTAGATAACTTTCTTGGTCTAACTTCTTCAGCTTTATTTATTCAGTCTTGGTCCTCATTCATTCATTCAACAGTATTTATTGAGCACTTACTATGTGCAGAGCACTGTACTAAGCCCTCAGAATGTACAATTCGGCAACAGATAGACACAATCCCTGTCCTCCTTGCCCCCACCCCCACACATAGGCTCACGCTTACACAGTCACATACATACCCACCCATACACTCTGCAACACTGAAGGAGATAAACAGGAAGCTAAATTACAGGTAGAGGGAAGCCACAGACTATGGTGAGTGTGGGGTTTTGAGGGTATGAATCACCAATAATAATAATAATAACAATAATGGTATTTGTTAAGCTCTTACTATGTGCCAGGAACTGTACTAAGCACTGAGGTGGATACAAGCAAAACAGGTTGGACACGGTCCCCGTCCCCCATGGGGCTCACAGTCTCAATCCCCATTTTACACCATGTGGGACATGGACTGTGTCCAACCTGACTACCTTTTATCTAACCCAGTGCTTAACAAATACCATAAAAAAGTCAGTCATACTTATTGAATGCTTATAGATTCATTCAATAGTATTTATTGAGCGCTTACTGAGTGGCAAGCACTGTACTAAGCGCTTGGAATGTACAATTGGGCAACAGATAGAGACAATCCCTGCCCAATAACGGGCTCACAGTCTAAACGGGGGAGACAGACAGCAAAGCAAAACAGGACAAAACAAAACAACATCATTAAAACAAAACATCATACAGAACAAAACAACATCATAGTCTGAGCAGAGTACTGTACTAAGTTCTCGAGAGAGTACAATATAGCAAAGTAACAGACATATTCCCAAGCTAATGTGGCCGTGGGGACATGGAAGTGCTGAAATAGTAGTTGGGGGTGGGGGAATAGGGTGGAGAGATGAGAGACTGATCAGGCCTCCTGGAAGAGATGGAAATTTTAATGGGTTTTGAAGAGGCGGGGAGAAGTGGTCTGCCAGATGAGGAGGAAGAGGTTTCAGACAGAAGGGAAGCATGAACAAGAGATCAGTGACCAGGGCCGCCTACTCCACCCTAATTCTTTTCGACCTCTTCGCTGCCTTCAACACTGTGGGCCACCCTCTTCTCTTGGAAATATGATTTGACCTGGGCTTCACTGAAACTGTCCTCTCCTGGTTCTCATCTCTCTCTGGTCATTACTTATGAGTCTCTTTCGCTGGCTTCTTTTCTGCTTCCTACCTTCTGATTAAAGGGGTTCCTCAAGGCTCAGTTCTGGGTCCCCTTTTATTCTCCACCTGCGCCCTCTCCCTAAGAGAATTCATTCACTCCCACAGCTTCAGCTACCATCTGGGTGGATGATTCCCAACTCTACCTCTCCAGCCCTGATCTCTCACCTTCTCTGCATTTCCTCCTGTATTCTGGATATCTCCACTTGGATGTCCCACCAATACCTTGAACTTAAGATGTCCAAAACAGAGCTCCTCATCTTCCCACCCGAACCCTGTCTTCCTGTCATTACCATTGCTATAGACAACATCACCATCCTCCCTGCATCACAAGCTTGGCATTATCTTCGACTTATCTTATTCAGCCAACATATTCAATCCGTTGCCAAATCCTGTCAGTTCTACCTTTGCAACATCTCTAGAATCAACCCTTTCTTCTCCAACCAAAGTGTTCCTACACTGATCTAAGAAGTTCTTATTTTATCCTTCCTTGACTACTGCATCAGCCTCCTCGTTGACCTACCTGCCTCCTTACTCTCCCTGCTCAGTCTATACTTCACTCTGTTGCACTGATCACTCTCCCCTGCTTCAAAGCCTTATTGAAGGCACATCTCCTCCAAGAAACTTTCCCTGACTAAACCCTCATTTCCTCATCTCCCACTCCCAAGTGCCCTGGTACTTGGACTTGCTGTCTTTAGTCACCCCTCCCTCAACCCCACAGCACTTATGTAATATCCTCAATTTATTTAATAATAATAATGTTGGTATTTGTTAAGCGCTTACTATGTGCAGAGCATTGTTCTAAGCACTGGGGTAGATACAGGGTAATCAGGTTGCCCCACGTGAGGCTCACAGTTAATCCCCATTTTACAGATGAGGTAACTGAAGCACAGAGAAGTGAAGTGACCTGCCCACAGTCACACAGCTGACAAATGGCAGAGCCGGGATTCGAACCCATGACCTCTCTAACTCCCAAGCCCGGGTTCTTTCCACGGAGCCATGCTGCATTTATTTATATTAATGCCTGTCTCTCCCTCTAGACTGTACGTTCATTGTGGGCAGGGAATGTATCTACCAGCTATGTTATATTGTACTGTCCCAAGTGCTTAGTACGGTACTTTGCACCCACTAAGTGCTTAATAAATACAACTGAGTGACTGATTCAGCTGGCAGTTTAGTAGAATGAGGTCCTTAGCAGGGCCATTCATTCATTCATTCATTCATTCATTCATTCATTCATTCATTCATTCATTCGTATTTATTGAGTGCTTACTGTGTGCAGAGCACTAAGGCCAGAGGAGGATACTTTAGGGCAGAGGCATGGCCCTTTAGCCTGGAAAAATTTCATTCTCCTCCAGGATCCTTCTCTCCCAGGACCTCTCGGGCAGATGGTTAGTTTTAAATAAGGATAGAAAGGAAAGCTCTTTCAATCACAGCATGAGGGATTTGGTTAAAACTACAAAAGAGTTTTCTGCCATACCACTCTGCCCTCAAGGAGCTGGTGTAGATTAGAGTTCAGCAGAATGGACTCTGCCAGGCAGCGGTGGGCACACCAGTGCTGCTCTGAGCTACCCCTTTTCCCTCCCAGACTGAGGTACCCCTTTTCCCTCTGCTCCCTCTGCTCCCTCTCTGCTTCCCGTCCACCCTCTGCTCCCACTCCCTTACCCCTTCACCTCCTCTCAGATAGGCCCCCTTTCCCTCTGTTCCTCCCCCTCTCCCTTCCCCTCCCCTCAACACTGTGCTCATTTGTATATATTTTGATTACCCTATTTATTTTGTTAATGAGGTGTACAGTCCCTTGATTCTATTCATCGTAATTATGTTGTCTTGTTTTTATCTGTCTCCCCCGATTAGACTGTGAGCCCGTCACTGGGCAGGGATTGTCTCTATCTGTTGCTGAATTATACATTCCAAGCACTTAGTACAGTGCTCTGCACATAGTAAGCGCTCAATAAATACTATTGAATGAATGAATGCTCCTGGGGAGGTGTGGGGTTGGACAAGGTCCAGAGGCATTCTGGGAGTGCTTGAGATTCAGACTTCTTGCCGCCTTGGGGGCTGGATGGGTCCCCTGGAATGAAGTCAGACAGCGGATGAGGAAGAGGCAGGGAAGGGTGAGGGGGTTCTGGGTGTGGAAAGAGTGAGACTGATAATCCCATTGCCCCTAATTGGGGTCCTGACCCCACCTGGAAGCACAACCCACATGGCCCGGTTTGCTCGAGGCTGACGGGAAAAGTTACTGGAATCCCTGCATCTTAGTGATTAATGATAGGATAATTTGCCCCTGGAATTCTGGTTCACGACTTGGTACAGAAGGGCTAGAAGGGTTTCAAACTGGGCAATGCTGGCAGGTTAGTTTTGAGGTGGAACTGTGTCCTGGAGATTGATTGATTGATTGATTAATTGATTGATTGGCTCCTCTTCCCCACTAGCAGCAGCAATCCAGGCTCTGAAAATGGCCCAGGGGCCCCACGGGGGCACTGAGGGAAGAGACGAGACTTGAGGAGTGAAAATCTACACGGGTGTGGAGAGGCTGACATCCACACTCTGGGATGGCCAAGAGATAATAATAATAACTGTGGTATTTGTTAAGGGCTTAACATGTGCCAGGCACTGTACTAAACGCTGGGGTGGGTATGAGCTAAGCTAGTTGGACACATGGGGCTCACCGTCTCAAGAGTAGGTGAGTGGCTTAGGGCTCCAGAAACGGTGACCTGATCTACACAGCAGGATTGCCTGGCACGTAGTAAGTGCTTAACAAATGTCATTATCATTATTATTATTATCATTATTATTATCATCCCTGTCTATGCTAGGTTGGTGCTATAAACTGAATTTCCTTCAGTGAATTTGTCTCCCGAAAGCAGATGTGGCAGAAGGCAGGTGACATGGGGTGAGTGAAGCCTGTCAGCTCCTACTGACTCAAATGTGCCGGTCCCATCCTGGATCCTCTCTTGGCAGTTGGACATGTCAAAGAGGAGGGGAAGGACTGGGGGAGGGGCCCTGAGTGAAAGGAATTCTGGAAATTTTCCTACGGGTATTCATCAAACCAAAAGCCTCAAGGCCACTCAAGCCTCTTTTGAAAAGGGGACGTCATATGGTCCAATAATTTCCTGGCATCTGCCCTGTTGGTTTTGATTGTTTGGAGAATTGGCACTAATGTTTAGTGGCACAAATGTTATCATAATTTTGGTGGTTATATTCAGCAAGACTGCAAACTCAGAGGGCAGTATCTTGTGCTCAGGTTACAAGGGAAAAAAGTTTTCATTCCTTAAACAAAATTGGAGGTGAGCTCAGTAACAGTCTTACGGAAGACAGTTGAAAGCTTCATTTCACTAGGCCCAAGTCATGATGTGAAACTGAGACTGAGTTGTGAGGCCTGGTGGGTAGAGCACAGGTCTGGGAGTCAGAAGGACCCGGATTCTAATCTTGGCTCTGCCACTTGTCTGCTGTGTGACCTTGGCCAAGTCACTTCACTTCTCTGGGTCTCAGTTACCTCATCAGTAAAATAGGGATGAAGACTTGAGCCCTGTGTGGGACAGGGACTGGGTCCAACCGGATTAGTTTTTATCAACCCCAGTGCTTAGTACAGTGCCTGGCACATAGTAAGCTCTTAACAAATACCACTACAGTAGTTCAAATAATAATGTTGGTATTTGTATTTGTTAAGTGCTTACTATGTGCAGAGCACTGTTCTAAGCGCTGGGGTAGACATAGGGGAATCAGGTTGTCCCACATGGGGCTCACAGTCTTAATCCCCAATTTACAGAGGAGGGAAATGAGGCCCAGAGAAGTTAAGTGACTTGCCGAAGTGGCTAGTACAGTGCTACCCTTAATGAAGAGCCTCATTATGGTGATGGGAAGAGGAAGGAGGGGAAAAGAAGTTAAAGGAGAAAGAATAATAATAATAATAATGTTGGTATTTGTTAAGCGCTTACTATGTGCAGAGCACTGTTCTAAGCGCTGGGGGAGATACAGGCTGATCAGGTTGTCCCACGTGGGGCTCACAGTTTTAAATCCCCAATTTACAGAGGATGGAACTGAGGCACAGAGAAGTTAAGTGACTTGCCCACAGTCACACAACTGACAAGTGGCAGAGCAGAGATTCGAACCCATGACCTCTGACTCCAAAGCCCGTGCTGTTTCCACTGAGCCATGCTGCTTCTCTAAAGAAGAAGTTAGAAGCAGCATGGTATAGTGGAAAGAACATTGACATGGGAGGCAGAGGATCTAGGTTCTAATCCCACTCCACCTAATATCTGCTGTGTGACGTTGGGCGAGTCACTAAATTTCTCTGATCCTCAGTTACCTCAACTGAAAAATGGGGATTAAGACTAGGAGCCCTATGGGAGACATGGACTGTTTTGTCTTGTCTAATGCGGCTGAGTCATCTCTGACCTACAGCGACTCCAAGGACACATCTCTCCCAGAACGCCCCACCTCCACCTGCGATCGTTCTAATAGTGGATCCATAGAGTTTTCTCGGTGAAAATACTGAAGTGGTTTACCATTGCCTCCTTCCGCACAGTAAACCTAAGTCTCCGCCCTCAACTCTCTCCCAAGCGGCTGCTGCCCAGCACAGATGAGTTTTGACTTGTAACAGACTGCCTTCCACTTGCTAGCCATGGGCCAAACTAGAAATGGAAGGGGTAGGCCTCTGCTTGACTCTCCCTCTCGTAGCCGAGACTGGTAGAGTACTGGAAACTCTCCAGGCTCAGTCCTGAGAAGGGATGGATTGTCTACAATCTGATTATCTTGTATATGCCCCATCGCTTAATACAGAGCCTGACGCACAATAAGCGCTCGACAAATATCATTAGAAAAAAGAAGCGGAGGAAGGAGAAGGAGGAGAGGAGGGAGAAGGTACACGAGTGAGGCGACCACTTCAGTGCCAAAGGGGCGGAGGAGATGGGTTGGTAGCCCAGGTGCCACATCAGGGGAGCCCCAGGTCGTGAGTGCGATGTCAGAGGGCAACGGCACTGCCATAGTGTCAGGGCTGTAGTGGTTAAAAATTTCAAAGTGCCCAGACCGAGCCAGAAGCTGGATCCGGGGTCCTGGGAGGGGAATGTGATGGATCTGCAACAATGGAAGAGGATCAGAAAACGTTCTAGTTTGGGTGTTCCGACGGAAGGCTGTGGGCCGTCGGCATGTTACACTGTGGGCGCTCACAGTGTGATGTAATGGCGTCAAACCGAGGGGGCGGGGAATTTTTCTCTGCTTTAGGACAGCAGAGTGTCTGAAGCTGACTCTGGGAAGAGGAAGGAGTGGAGGAGGGGGAGGAGAAAGAAGAGAGGGAAGAAGAAGAGGAATCAATCAATCAGTGGCATTTAATAATTAATAATAATAACTGTGGTATTTGTTAAGCGCTTACTGTGTGCCAGGCACTGTACTTATCACTGGGTTGGATACGAGCAAAGCGGGTTGAACACAGTCCCTGACCCACAGGAGGTTCACAGTCTCAATCCCCATTTTACAAATGAGGTAACTGAGGCACAGAGAAGTAAAGTGACTTTCCCAAGGTCAAAGAGCAGACAAGTAGCAGAGCTAGAATTAGAGCCCACGATCTTCTGATTCCCAGGCCTATGCTCTCGAGTGCTTACTATGTGCAGGGCACTGTGCCAAGCTCTTGAGAGAGTACAGTACAATAGAGTCGGTAGGCACGTTCCTTGCTGAGATCACTTCTCAAGGACAAAAACACGTCCACCAGTAAATCCTTAATTAAGCCCCGATTAAGCCCTCTTTTCACTGGTTTGCTCTCCCTTCTGTGTCATCGATGCACTTGAATCTGTGACCTTTGGACATCTGATATTCGCCCCACCCCCAGCCCCGCAGCACTTGTGTACATTCCTTTAAATTACATATCATAAATGATTTATTTATATTAATGTCAGGAATTTACAGGCTAGAAGAAGGGGAGGATGAAGAAGAGAAGGAAAAGGAGAATTGTGTAAAATTGTTAAAAGGCTGGTTTGGGCTGGGTTGAGGGTGACAACAGGTTCCTGGGCTTAGAAGTGGCCCTACCTTTCGCCATCCCAGAGTTATGTGGGTGCTGTGTGGGTGTCGATGGTAACCACCCGAATCTGCAGTCCCCCACCCTTCCTGCTCCCCAGGCCATCGCCCAACAAGCATCCTTTCATTCATTCATTTTCCTTCAAAGCTATCCTGGGTGAAAGGAGTCTAAAATGTAATGGGGGACACAGGAAGCTGCAATTTATTTACAAGTAGTTGGAGCAGGAGGAAGAGCGAGGATATAAATAAGTAGCTGCAATTTTGCAGCAGGATGAAATGGCTGAGTGGGCATTAGCTGTGCATATATAGCTAACTGCTAATGCTATAGGTAATGAGAAGCAACGTGGCCTCGTGGAAAGAGCACAGACCTGGGAGGTGAAGGACCTGGATTCTACAGATGAAAGAACTGAGGCACAGAGAAGTTAAGTGAGAAGCAGCATGGCTTAGTGGATAGAGCACAGGCCTGGGAGTCAGAAGGACCTGGACCTGCCATGTGACCTGGGGCAAGTCACTTCACTTCTCGGAACCTCAGTTACCTCATCTGTAAAATGGGGATTAAGACTGGGAGCCCCATGCAGGACAGGGACTGTGTCCACCTGGACAACTTTGTATCTACCCCAGGGTTTAGAACAGTGCCTGGCACATAGTAAGTGCTTAACAAATACCATAAATTTTTTTTTAAGCTAAATGATTTGCCCAAGGTCACACAGCAGACAAGTGGCAGTGTTGGGTTTAGAACCCAGGTTCTTATAATAATAATTAATAATAATTATGGTATTTGTTAAGCACTTACTATGTACCAAGTACTGTTCTAAGTGCTGCGGTAGATAAAAGCTCATCAGGTTGGACACATTTCCTGTCCCATAGGGGACTCAAGGTCTTAATCCCCATTTTACAGATGAGGCCACTAAGGCACAGAGAAGTGAAGTGACTTGCCCAAGGTCACACAGCAGACAAGTGGCAGAGTCAGGATTAGAACCCACTTCTTAATGACTCCCAGGCCCATGGTCTATCCACTAGGCCATGCTGCTTCCTTGATTGATTGATTGATACTGAGTTTACCCTCTTGTATCAAGAAAGTGGTCCCTGAGAAGACTGGGAGGCAGGAATGGGGAGGATGTCTGGACTGAGACCCCACACACATCACCACTGGGCGCACAGCTCCCCTTGATGTCCAGGCCCTAACCCAACAGTTGTTCCTGGGAGAATGAATATTTCAGATCTCCAAGGAGAAATATCTCTCTCCTTCTGCAATCTCCTATTTCCTCCCCCGTCACCTCAAACTTAACATGTCCAAAACAGTGCTCCTTACCTCTGCGCCCAAACCCTGCCCTCCCCTTGACTTTCCATCACTGTAGATAACATCACCATCCTTCTTATCTCACAAGCCCGTAACCTTGGTGTTATCCTTGACTCCTTTCTGATTCAATCCACATATTCAATCCATCACTAAATCCTGTCAGTTCAACCTTTGCGACGTCACTTAAATCCATCCCTTCTTCTCCCTTCTAACCACTACCACCAAACACTTATCCTATCCTGCCTTGATTAATGCATCAGGCTCTATGCTGACTTTCCTGCCTCCTGTCTCTCCCCATTACAGTCTACACATCACCCTGCTGCTGGAATCATTTTTTTACAATAATGTTCAGTCCATGTTTCCTCATTCTTCAAAAACTTCCAGTGGTATCCCATCTACTTCCACAACCAACAGAATCTCCTTACCATTGGATTAAAAGCACTTAATCATCTTGCCCCCTTCTACCTCACCTAACTGTTCTCCTACTCAACCCAGCCTGCACACTTTGCTCCTCAAATGCCAACCTTCTCACTGTGCCTCAATCTTGTTTATCTCGTCACCGACATCTCACCCACATTCTGCCTCTGACCCAGAACATCTTCCTTCTTCATGTCTGAGAGACGATCACTCTCCTTCAGTTCAAAACCTTATTGAAGGTGCACCTCCTCCAAGAGGCCCTTCCCTGACTAAGCCCTCATTCTCTTTTCTTCCACTCCCTTCTGCGTCGACCTGATTTTCCCCCACCCTCAGCCCTACAGCACTTAAGTGTATAGCTGTAATTTATTTGTATTAATGTCTGCCCCCCCCCCCAGGTTGTAAGCTCATTGTGGGGAGGGAATGTGTCTGTTCCCAGTTAATAAAGTGCTTTGCATACAGTATGCACCCAATAAATACTATTGATTGAATGATGAAGTAATGTCTCCAGGCAATACTTCACAGCGTGGGGGCCTCCATAGGAGATTACCCCAGCTCTACCCTTCAGTAGTCTGTCCAGGAATCCAATCTGTTTGGCTCCACAACCACTGGGAATTCACTACTGCAAGCTGGTCAAATAGCAATAATAACAATAATAATAATGTTAGCATTTGTTAAGCACTTTTGATATGTTAAGAGTTGGGGTAGATGCAAGATAATCAGGTCCCACATAGGGATCATGGTGTAAGGAGGAGGGAGAACAAGTACTGAATCCCCTTTTTGCAGATGAGGGAACTGAGGCCCTGAACTGAAATGACTTGCCCTAGGTCACCCAGCAGACAAGTGGCAGAGCTGGGATTAGAACCCAGATCCTCTGACTCCAACTCCACAAGGCCATACTGCTCCCTGAGCCCCAATCCCGGGTCCTAGACGTAATCCTCTAATTATAGTCCTAGACCTTTCATCTACCTCTGAGTCACTGGTCACTCATTTCAAGAGCTGTGCTCTGAGAGGCCTCCATTCACAGCATTGGTCCACAGCAGGGGCCAGCCAATTCCAAATGAGGCTGGGGCCACCCTGGGGATGCCCAGATTTTTATAGAAAGATGATACAAATGATCTGGGCATCACAGTGAAGTATGGACTAGAGTCAGGAGGCGGGAAGGTAAGCAAGGACACCGATGGAGTAATAGTAGAAATAGGGAAATTGCAGGATAAAAGGGGAAATAGTAGAGTTGTGTTTTTCAAGCTTTTCTTCTGTCCACCCTGTTTACAGTTTCCTCCATTTCAGCTCACTTTTCCAAGGACTGTGCCCCTGCCCACATACATGGTCATTCAGTGGGAGAAGTAGGGTGGCCTAGTGGGAAGAGCTCAGGTCTGGGAGTCAGAAGGATCTGGATTCTAATCCCTCTTCCACCACTTGTCTGCTGTGTGGCCTTGGGCAAGTTACTTCACTTCTCTTTGCCTCAGTTTCCTCATCTGCAAAATGAGGAATAAGAGTGTGAGCCCCATGTGGGACAGGGACAGTGTCCAACCTGATTATCTTGTATCTACCCCAACGCTTAGTACAGTGCCTGGCACATGGTAAGAACTTAACAAATACCACAGTTATTATTAACACAACTGTCAGGAGCAGGAGTGAATTGGGTGCTAAGCAAGCCATTAGTACTATAATTAATTCCTTTCTGCGGGATCTTGGTCCTGAATGAATATAATTACTGCTACTACCATTGACTGGTTAACTGAGAAGCAGCGTGGCCTAGTGGATAGAATATGACCTTGGGAGTCAGAAGGATCTGGGTTCTAATCCCAGCTCTGCCACTTGACTGATGTGTGACTTTAGGCAAGTCACCTAAGTCCCCTGTGCCTCAATTCCCTCATCTGAAAAAAATGGGGGTTAAGACCGTGACACCCATGTGGGACAGGGACTGTGTCCAACCTGACTAGCTTGTATCTACCCCAGAGCTTAGTACAGTGGCTGGCACAAAGTAAGTGCTTAACAAATACCATAAAGGGAAAATAAGAAGATGACCATGAGGTGCATTTTATGAAGTGTTGGAGGTAGGGAGGGTCTAGTTTGACGCATTTGAAGCAGGGAGGGGATTCTAGGAAGAGGGAGTGAGCAATGGGTTGGACACAAGAGAGCTGAAGTGAGAAAAAGCTAGCACGTTGGTTGAGAGGACTAAAGTGTAAGATCTGGAGCTGGAGGGATAGTGGGGAAAGAGAGTGGAAAGCAAGAAAGGAGACTGGTGGTGGAGAGGCCTGAATCCATGGGAAATATAATAATAATAATGTTGGTATTTGTTAAGCACTTACTATGTGCCTAGCACTGTTCTAAGCGCTGGGGTAGACATAGGGGAATCAGGTTGTCCCACATGGGGCTCACGGTCTTAATCCCCATTTTACAGATGAGGGAACTGAGGCACAGAGAAGTTAAGTGACTTGCCCACAGTCACACAGCCGACAAGTGGCAGAGCTGGGATTCGAACTCATGAGCCCTGACTCCAAAGCCCGTACTCTTTCCACTGAGCCACGAATATGACACCTGGCCCCTGACTTGCTGGTCCACCTGTTGGCAGAAATTAAACTTGATTAATTAATTAATTGAAGAATACCTTGATTTTTTAAAATAAACTGCTATTTTTCCCCCCAAGCACTTTATCTCAGTTTTGGCTTCATAACCTCTCTGTGGAATAAGGAAAGGTAGATAGTATTATCCTCATTTTACAGATGCGGAGACTGAGGCATGGAGAGGTGAAGTGATTTGTCCAAAGCCATGAGGCAGGCCAGCGTGGCAGAGCTGAGACTAGAACCCGGGTCTCCTGACTTCCATTCCCATGCCCTTTCTGTGGTCCCACTTGGCGAACCTGCCAGGTAGCCGGCAGCCCATGTTTGGACTTTGTAACTGGAACCTTGGCAATTACCTGAAGCCCGGAGCCTGGAGACTCTTCCTTGGGCTGGTTAGACTCTCTCCGTGTAGGGAGAGAGGCCACCAGGGACCCTCACTGCAACCGCAAGTATGGGAGTCTAGTTCAATGGTTTGGGAGAAGATTTTTCCCTCGGAGCCTGTTTAGAGTCCAATGGGAAGACAAGGGATTGGATTTTCCTTCCTGCCTCCTGCCCCGCTCTGGCATGGGAAATAAAGCTAGAACAGGGGAATGAAGAGCCCAGGCAGTGTCCCTCCTCTCGCTCGCAGTTCACAGCCACGACCTTATTAGGGCAAGAGAAAAGCGGTTCCTTCTACTCTGACACTTTTGTCAAGTGTTCATCCCCATGGGGAAAGAGAGGGAGAGAGGCAGAAGCACGGAGTCGGAGACTTTTCCCTCCCCCTTATGCTTAGGCCCGCACATACAGACAAAGGGACCCGCTCGGACACATGTACATTCACTCACACAAATACATACGAACACACATAAGTATATGCACTCACATGTGATGTTCCACACACACAAACCAGCACATGCACGCACCTACACACAGGCATCCACAGGTGTGTAGGCATCCAGCTACACTTATGAACATATGAGTGAATGCATGAACACATGGACATGCTACATGCATAGAGCATTTGTGTGATGCCTGGACACGCAGCCTCAGATCCACATGAGGCATGGCCAAACATCAGATGTGCTACATGCATGCATGCATGTGTACCCACATGCACAGACATTCATTTATTGGCAGGAACATTAACATGCATACACAGATGTACACACAAGCATACTTGTGCACCCAGGCATGCCCCATACCAAATGCAAAATGTGTACACACAAAAAGCAGAGTTACACATGTGCAGACATAATAATAATGATGGTAGTTGTTAAGCGCTTACTATGTGCTGAGCACTGTTCTAAGCGCTGCGGTAAATACAGGGTAATCAGATTTTCCCACGTGGGGCTCACATTTTTTAATCCCCATTTTTATAGATGAGGTAACTGAGGCACAGAGAAGTTTGCCCAAGGTCACACAGCAGACAAGTGGTGGAGCCAGCGTTAGAACCCACAACCTCTGACTCCCAAGCCCGTGCTCTTTCCACTAAGCCAGGCTGCAGACATACACACACACCAACATGCCCATCGTCACAAATACACATAGGTACACACTCACAATTTCTCAGCGTAGAAAAAGTGACCGTCAAAGCTGAGGTCTGCAGGCCAGGTAACAATTAGTTCCATCCCACTCTCCCACTGTCCTGCTTTGAGTTTGCCAGCTCAGGTCAGCTCCAGTTTTCCAACTAGAACAGACAAGGGCCCAGCTGACTGCTCCACTCTCCACAGAGGGCAACAGTGTACTCTCCCAAGCTCTTAGTACAGTACTCTGCACACAATAAGTGCTCAATAAATATGATTGAATAAATGAATGAATAAAGCACACCTAGTGTGGCCCAATCCGTTCCTTCCCTTGGAAACTGTAAGCTGGTCCTCTAGACTGTAAACTCCTTGTGAAGGGGGAACGTGCCTGCCAACTCTATTTTACTGTAATAATAATAATAATAATAATAATGATGGCATTTGTTAAGTGCTTACTATGTGAAAAGCACTATTCTAAGCGCTGGGAGGATACAAGGCTATCAGGTTGTCCCACATGGGGCTCACAGTCTTAAAGCCCATTTTACAGTTGAGGTAACTGAGGCACAGAGAAGTTAAGTGACTTGCCCAAAGTCACACAGCTGACAAACAGTGGAGCTGGGATTTGAACCCATGATCTCCAACTCCCCAGCCCGTGCTCTTTCCATTGAATCATGCTGATTCTCTACTCGCCCAAGTGCTTAGTACAATGCACTGCACACAATAAACATGCAATAAATACCACGGATCGATTGAAATGGCCAGAAAATGCCCAGAAAGGCCCAGCACACTCAGGTCATCAAGCCTCTTCTCCCTTTTGGGAAGAACAGGGACTAGACTGTAAGCTTATTGTGGGCAGGGAATGTGTCTACTGTTCTATTGCACTCTCCCAAGCACTTAGTACAGTGCTCTGTATACAGTAAGCGTTCAATAAATAGGATTGACTGACTGACAGCTCTGATTGGCTGAACCTGCACCTCACCCTTCCCAGACCAGGCCCTAGGCCCTTGTCTGGAAGCCAGGCAGTGGTATTGGGTGGGGCTCCAGCAGTGCCTCTGTCCCTGAGGCTCCCGGGCTGACTGGAGAGGCCCCAAGAGAGAGGCCACAGCCTCAGCTTTGGGTTGGGTGGGGGCAAGTCTCCCAGTTCTGACCTCAGCATGCCCCTGGCAGACAGCCCCCTGCCTTATTTGGAATCAAGTGGGCAGTAAAATCCCAGAGGCATTCAGGTCCGTGGGCTCCATGAGCTGTCCTCTTCTGCTTTCCCATCACCGTAGACGGCACAACTATCCTTCCCGACTCACAAGCCCGTAACCTTGGCGGTATCCTTTACTCCGCTCTCTCATTCAACCCACATATTCAATCCATCACCAAATCCTGTCGGTCCCACCTTCACAACATCGCTAAAATCTGCCCTTTCCTCTCCATCCAAACTGTTAGCACGTTAGTACAGTCACTCATCCTATCCCACCTAGATTATTGAATCAGCCTCCTTTCTGACCTCCCAACCCTCTGCCTCTCCCCACTATAGAACATACGTCACTCTGCTGCCCAGATTACCTTTCTACAGAAATGCTCTGGGCATATCACCCCCCTCCTCAAAAATCTCCAGTGGTTGCCTATCAACCTCCGTATCAAGTAAAAGCTCCTCAATATTAGCTTCAAAGCTCTCCAGTACCTGGCCCCCTCCTACCGCACCTCCCTTCTTTCCTTCTACAAACCAGTCCTCACATTCCACTCCTCTGCCGCTAAACTCCTCACGGTCCCTCGTTCGCGCTGTCCCGCCGTCGACCCGTGGCTCTCTTCCCCTCTTCAAAGCCCTACTGAGCGCTCACCTCCTACAGGAGCCCTTCCCAGACTGAGTCCTCCCTTTCCCTCTGCTCCTCCTCTCCTCCCCATTCCCCCTTCTCCCTTCCTCTGCTCTCCCCCCTTCCCCTCCCCACAGCACAGTGCATATTTGTATATATTATTTATTACTCCATTTATTTTGTTAATGATGTATATATACCTATTATTCTATTTATCTTGATGATATTTATGGCAGACTACTCATTTTGTTTTGTTCTGTTTTGTTGTCTGTCTCCCCCCTTTAGACTGTGAGCCCATGGTTGGGCAGGGATTGTCTGTCTGTTGCCAAATTGTACATGTACATTCCAAGCACTTAGTACAGTGCTCTTCACATAGTGAGCGCTAAATAAATATGATTGAATGAATGACTCAATCAATGAATGAATGGAATATCACACGTGTTGGTCTTCTTAATTTGTGTGACTTCAAGCGGGACTGAATCCTCTTGGTTGGCCGGGAGGTGGGCGGGGATGAGGAAGAGAGATTCCCTGAGCAAAATCGCAGTCCATACAGACAGAGAGCCCAGGTCCGGGACTGCCAGCGTGTATGGAATGAGAACTCAGCCCTGGAGTGCCAACCTGTGTAGGCAGAATATCCACAGCCCTAATGTGGCAGCCTGTACAGACACACAGCAGCAGTGGTGCCAGTCTCTTGGTCCAAGGCTCCCCTCCACCACCTTGGCCTGGAGCTCCTACCCTAAGGCAATAGTGGGGGCAAGGAGAACACACCGGCCTGTGGAATTGTCACCTGTGCCCGGCCAAAGAACCCGTGGGGCTGGGCTAAGATCCCTTGGGGTTGGCAGAAACCCCTCAATCTGGAAGCGGTGTGGGAGGAGGAGTCATCTCCACCATGGGGGACTCAGGATGAAGGGATGAAGGGACATGAAGGGATGAAGGGACTCAGGATGAAGGGATGAAGGGAGATGCCCTGGGAATCTCCCTTTAGGAACAGAGAGGGCTGGACTGCAGCATGGCTTAGGGGCTAGAGCACAGAATCAGAAGGAACAGGGTTCTAAGCCCAGCTCTGCCACTTGTCTACTGTGTGACTTGGTGCAAGTGACTTAACTTTTCTGTGCCTCAGTGCCCTCATCTGTAAAATGGGGATTAAGATTGTGAGCCCTTTGAGGGACAGGGATTGTGTCCAACCTAATTATCTTATATTTACCCCATTGCTTAAAACATTGCTTGGCATAAAGTAAGTGTTTAAACTAACTCTCTTCCCCTCTTCAAAGCCCTACTGAATGCTCACCTCCTCCAGGAGGCCTTCCCAGACTGAGTCCCCCCTTTTCTCTCTGCTCCCCTTCCCCCCCATCCTCTGCTCTTCCCCCTTTCCCTCCCCTCAGCACTGTGCTCATTTGTATATATTATTTATTAATTGATTTATTTTGTTAATGAGGTGTATATCTCCTTGATTCTATTTATCTTGATGATGTTGTCTTGTTTTTGTTTTGTTCTGTTGCTTTGCTGTCTGTCTTCCCCATTTAGACTATGAGCCTGTCACTGGGCAGGGATTGTCTCTATCTGTTGCCATATTGTATATTCCAAGCACTTAGTACAGTGCTCTGCACATAGTAAACGCTCAATAAATACTATTGAATGAATGAATGAAATATCACAATTATTTTTATTAGAGTGGGGGGGAGTGGAAGGTTCACAGTTGGATGAAGCCCTTATTATTCACCCTTATTATTCACCCCACCCTCTTCCCTACAGCACTTGCATACATAAGCAGTGTGGCCTAGTGAAAAGAGCCTGGGCAGAGGAACTGTGTTCTAATCCCAACTCTTCTAGTGGTCTGCTGTGTGACCTTGGACAGGACACTCACTTTTCTGTGACTCAGTTACCTCATCTGTAAAATGGGGATTAAGACTGTGAGACCCATGTAGGAAAGGGACTGTGTCCAATCTGATTAGTTTGTGTGTAACCAGTGCTTAGTACAGTGTCTGGCACATAGAAAGCACATAACAAATACCATAAAAACATCAGTCATTTCTTTATATTAATGTCTGTCTCATTTATTCATTCATTCATTCAATCATATTTACTGAGCACTTGCTGTGTGCAGAGCACTGTACTAAGCGTTTGGAAAGTACAACCGGGCAACAAATAGAAACAATCCCTGCCCACAACGGGCTCAGAGTCTAGAAGGCTGGCTCACAATCTTCTCCTCTAGACTGTAAGCTCTTTAGTGGGCAGGGAATGTGTCTACAAACTCTGTTATATTGTACTCTCTCAAGCATTTAGTACTGTGCTCTGCACATAGTAAGTGCTCAAAAAATAGAGTGACTGATTGAGACCACAGCCTCAGGGGGAGAGGAAGACCTGTTGACGGGCCTGGAGGCTTGAAGTGCTTTCATGTTTGGCTCTAGAACTGGAATATCATAGAAATAGTGTGCCCAGGTGAAAGATGTCTAGCCACCACACAGAATCCCAACCCCCCAGAAAATAGGATTGGTAGGTGTAGGAGGTTGAGAAATGAATCAGAAGTGCTCCTGAGGAGATATGATTTTAGTAGGGCTTTGAAGATGGGGAGAGTAGTGATGTGCTGGATATGAAGGGGGAGGGACGGAGCCCGTCACTGGGCAGGGATTGTCTCTATCTGTTGCCGAATTGTACATTCCAAGTGCTTAGTACAGTGTTCTGCACATAGTAATCGCTCAATAAATACTATTGGATGAATTGAATGAATGAATGATTGATTGACACCACAACTTCAGAGCAGCAAGAAGGCCTGTGGTTTGCTGTCTCTCAGGGCCTGGAGGCTTGAAGGACTGTCAGGTCCTAGAACTGGAATATCTCAGAAATAGTGTGCCCAGTTGAAGGAAGTCCAGCCTCCTGCTCCACCTCAGGGCAGGGCAATACCTCCTGGCCAGGCGCTCTCTGCCCCAGGACCATTAACCAATTCGCTCTGCGTCGCTTTCTGTCTTGGATCGATGGTGGAGGAAAGATGGGCTTTTCCTAAGGAAAACCAAGAAGAGGCTCTTCCCAGTCTGAGTCTCATCACTTAAAGTAAGAGGGTGGGAATGCCCCCGCCAGTGCCAGCCCCTCCACCCCGGCAGGCTCCTTATGTCGTGTCCTGGGAGGCAGGGAGCAGATCTGAGATTTGGATCTGGGATTCCAATCTGGGATTGAGCCCCATCCTCCTCCAGTCAAGAGGGGCTGGGGAGAAGGCCTCGGGCTTCTCCTGAGAAGCTCTAAAAAGCCCATGCTGAGTCCCAAGACCCTGGTCCTATCTCTCAGGAGAGCTCGTGCCCAAGAGGGTGACAACCTTAGCCAGCATTCAGACCACCCCAGCATTTCCAGATTTCACCGGAAATCTGCCGGTCCAAGGAGTGAAAACCCCAGATACACTTTTATTACGCGTGGCCTAGTGGGAAGAGCACAGGACTAGGAGTCAGAGGACCTGGGTTTTGATCCCGGCATCTTCATGTTCCAGCTGTGTAAACTTGTGCAAGTCACTTTACTTCTCTATGTCTCAGTTACCTCATCTGTAAATTGAGGATTCAGTACCTGTTCTCCTCCCTACTTAGATTGGGAGCACTTGTGTGGGACAGGAACTATGTCCAACCTGATTATCCTGGATCTTCCCCCATGCTTAGACCAGTGAGTGACACATAGTGAGAACTTAACAGATACCACAGTTATTATTATTATTATTATTATTATTATTAACATGCCAGGAGACCGGCATGGCTCTTCTCTGCTTGGCCCTAACGGGTAGCATTTCCCAGAGGGCAACTTTGCCAGACCAGACGGGAATGCGCTGGAAATAAGATTTCTCCATTTCCGAGAAAGGTTGGCAATGCTGCAGCCTGAGGAGAGGAAATGGCGTACCCCAGGGCGGGGGGCTGAGATTCAGGAGTCCTCTTTATGGGACAGGTGCCTGGCCAGGGAGGGATCCGAAACTGATCGTCTGCCTCCTCTCTGGGGGCTTGAGGTTGATAAGGCCAACTTGGGGGCCGTCCACTGATGAGGTATCACAGTGGCCAGCCAGTGCCCCTTCTTCCTGCACAATAGCCCCAACCCTCTATTCATGAGAAGCAGCACGGTGTAGTAGTTAGAGACCTGATCTGGGATTCAGAAGGTCCTGGGTTCTAATCCCAGCTCCTCCACTTGTTTTCTGTGTGACCTTGGGCTTCTCTGTGCCTCAGGTACCTCATCTGTAAATGGGGATTGAGACTGTGAGCCCCACATGGGACAAGGACTGTGTCCAACCTGATTTACTTGTATCCACTCCAGTGCTTGGTACAATGCCTGGCACATAGTAAGTGCTTAACAAATACCATTATTATTATTATTATTAAAAATAATAATTCAATCATATTTATTAAGCTCTTACTGTGTACTAAGAGCTTGGGAGAGTGTAATGTACCAACAGACACATTCCCTGCCCCCAATGAGCTCTCAGTCTAGAGGGGGAGAAAGACATTATTATAATGTCCCCGCTCGGCCACTTGTCAGCTGTGTGACTTTGGGCAAGTCACTTAACTTCTCTGTGCCTCAGTTCCCTCATCTGTAAAATGGGGATTAAGACTGTGAGCCCCACGTGGGACAACCTGATTCCCCTGTGTCTACCCCAGCGCTTAGAACAGTGCTCGGCCCATAGTAAGCGCTTAACAAATACCAACATTATTATTATTATTATTATTATTATTAATAATAAATAAATTACAGATATATACATTAAGTGCTTAGGGCCTGGGAGGGAATAAATTTAATAATAATAATAATAATGTTGGTATTTGTTAAGCGCTTACTATGTGCAGAGCACTGTTCTAAGCGTTGGGGTAGATACAGGGGAATCAGGTTGTCCCATGTGAGGCTCACAGTTAATCCCCAGTTTACAGATGAGGGAACTGAGGCACAGAGATGTTAAGTGACTTGCCCACAGTCACACAGCTGACAAGTGGCAGAGCTGGGATTCGAACTTATGACCTCTGACTCCCAAGCCCGGGCTCTTTCCACTGAGCCACGTTGCTCCTCCAGCCACGCTGAGAGAGAAAGGGTGATGCAGAAGGAAGAGGAAGAAGAGGAAAGATGGGGTTAGGCAGGGAAGGCCTCTTGGATGAGATGGGCTTTGAAGGTGAGAGTGTAATTGTCTGTTAGATTTGAGGAGGGAGTGCATTCTAGGCCAGAGGAATGACGTGGCTTAGGGGTCAGTGGTGACGTAAATGAGATCGAGGTACAGTGAGAAGATTAGCATTAAAGGAATGGTGTGTGGGCTGGGTTGTAGCAGGAGAATAAGAGGTGAGGTAGGACAGGCCAAAGTGATTGAATACTTTAAAGCCAATGGAGAGGAGTTTTTGTTTGTAGCAGAGGAGCAACTCCTGGAACTTTTTGAGGAGTGGGGAAACATGGCCTGAACGCTTTTGTAAAAAAATGATTCAGGAAGGATGATCCAGGCAGCAGAGTGAAACATGGACTGGAGTGGAGAGAGACAAGAGGCTGGGAGGGCAGCAAGGAGGCTGATACAGTAATCAAGGCAGGACAGGATAAGTGATTGCATTAAGGTTGTAGCAGTTTGGATGGAGAGGAAAGGGTGGATTTCAGCAATGTTGTGAAGGTGGAATACAGCTAAAATCCACGATGTTAGAGGTGTGGGGCTGGCCCGGCCCCGGGCGGGGACTGACACAGAAGCAGCAACCGCCTTACCAGGTTGCAGAGATGTGAAGAGAAAGAGTGTCCCAGGCTGTCCAGTTGCTGGCTGTCTGGCTAGCCAGCGGGCACGAGAATCCGGAGTTATTTTTGCAATGCCTCATTCTTTCTGGTCTCAGTTCCATTTCCTCTCCACTATTGTTAAGGATCCCATTGTTTGCTCCAAGTAACGGCCCTTCTGCGGACTCCTTGGGCTGGCAGGAAGACCAGGGGAACAGTAGGCAGTTAACTGCCATTCATCCTGCACAATGAGGGGCTTGGCTGCCATTGCTGGGGAAGGTGGGAGCCGAGACTGGGAGCCAGGGACCTGCTGGCTGTTGCTGGCAGGGAGGAGAGACGAAAAGGGAAGGAGGACCCCCAGGGGAAGCCTTTTCTGAGGAAGTGTGGGCGGAGGGAGGGGCAGGAAGGCCTGAGGCCCACAACCAAAGACAATTCTTTTCGATTTCAACTGTCCAGTTTCTGAGCCTCCTCACACCAGGAGAAATGGTCAGCAAGGCAGAACCCGGCCCCCAGCCCACCCCACCCTCAGCCCCCACGCCCAGCCCGGATTCAACAATTAGAGGCTAAAAGCTGAAGCGAGACAGTTCCCTACCCCAGTTGGACACATGCTAATCGGGCTGGCCTGGTGTCCCACAGAGTCTCTTCAGAGGTGACCGCCCCCGTTGGCAACTGGGGAAACTCAGAGGAGGCCTCCTCAAGCCCCAACAGCAGGATACTGGGAGCCAGGAGAAGCAGGATCCAGTCGAAGAGGGATAATTAGAAAGCGAACACCCCAATCATCCCCTGGAAATGCTTCAGGAAAGCAGGGATCCCTCTCAACTGGACCCGATCCTCATGAGAAAGGCCCAGGACCACCACCAGTGCCAGGAACAGGCAAGAGAAGCCAATTGTCGGGAGCGGCGGTGGTGTTCAGAGACCAGCAAGGACGGGAGCCTCCCTCAGGACACCGATCACGGCCCAGGCGAGAGGGGAAAGGATCCTGGGGCGTGTGAGGGGGTGAGTTTGCCTCAGTGTCTAGGAGCCTGACTGGCTGTGAAGTTCATAGCTCTGGGAAACAAACAACAACTAGCAACAACTAGCAACAAATAAATCCTCCTCAGCTTTGACTTTGATGGTTACCTGCTGAAATAATATTAATAATAATAATAATAATAATGATCATAATTCCAGTGCGTGGAGCCCTTGGGTAAGGAGGGAGGAAATGGGTCACTGCCAGGCAGGGAATTCTCCTGGCTAATGGCCAAGGCAATGATGCCTTTTTCAACTCACCCTGAACACTGCATTCATCTAATGCCAGCCTACTCACTGTACCTCGATCTTGTATATTTCACCGCCGATCCCTTACCCAAGTCCTGCCTCTGGACTGAAACTCCCTCCTGCTTCATATAAGAGACCATGACTCTCCCTGTCTTTAAAGCCTTATTCAAATCCCATCTCCTCCAAGAGACCTTCTCCATCTAAGCCCTCATTTCCCCTTCTCCCTCTCCCTTCTGTGTCGCCTCTGCTCTTCTATTTGTCCCTCTTAAGCTCTTGATATTCACTCTACCCTCAGTACCACAGCACTTAAGTATGTATCAATAATTTATTTTAATGTCTGTCATCCGTCTCCCTGTCTTGATTATAAACTCCTTATGGGAAGGGAACATGTCTACCAACTCTGTTGTACTCACCCAAGTGCTTAGTATAGTGCTCTGCACACAGTAAGCGCTCAATAAATATGACTGATTGACTGATCAGTTAATCACACCATCCCTGCGAGTTAGGTAGATGGCAAGTAATGTTGTCCCCAAGATAATGCCATGGGGGAACAAGAATTTTTACTCTCCCTGCTGCCACGCTCCTAGCTCTGGGCTCATACCAAACTGCCCCCAGCTCAGCTCAACTAAGAACTATGGGAGGTGAGCAGAGAATTGGACAAGTGGAGAATGGGGTTGGGGAGAAGTGGTCAGGGAATGGGACACAGAAAGCAGAAGGCGGAGGGGAGGGGTTAAGCGTAGAGAGCAAGGTATGGAGACTGGGGCAAGGTAGAGCTCTGAGGTAACCCAGAAGTCAGGGAAGATTGACTACTTATCACCTGTCATAATCTACAGCTCAACTACCAGAGGAAACTCACTCTAACTAAACCAACATGGCACAAGGGAAATGAACAGTGTCTCCAGGCAGTCTTCCTGGTGCCTGGGGCAAGGAGGGACCGGTGGATTCGAGATGCTAGAAGGCGGAACCATGTTGGAATCGGAGTCCCAGCTGAGAAACCGGTGGGTATGGGTCAGACAGAGTCAAGGCCTGCTTCAGAGAGTTTTGCGCCTTGAGGAGAGAGTTCAGAGGGCCATGCCACCTCTCCTCGTGACACATGATGCAACCAAGAATGCATGATGACACCATGTGGTGGCCCTTGGATATCATCTAAATAGTCTGTCTAGTCTCTCACTCTGACTCTTAGCCTTCTTCCCTCAGTCTTCCCTTTGCACTAAATTGTTAACCTAGAGGTCAAAGGGTTGAGCTGACAGCATGGCTGCAGGGGCAGGCCTCTCCCTGGGATGAGGCTGAGAGCAGTGAATGCCAGGGATGGAAGGAAACCAGATCTCCAGGTGAGCCCTACAATGGGGCTGAGCAGCAAGGGAAAAACTGTCCCAAAATGGCACCATAGACCCCTCTCCGGACCCCTTAGCGGCTCAACTGTCCACACGCCCAGCCCCCAAAAGCTGCCTGCTCCACTACCTCTGGGCCAAAGGGGAGTGGAGATCCCAGGTTTAGCCAGGCCCTAGATTCCACTCTGTGTGACCCTGCGGCCCCCTACACACTCCTCCTGCCCACCTTCCCCAAGGTGAGAGAGGTCATTCATTTATTCATTCATTCAGTTGTATTCATTAAGCACTTACTATGTGGAGAACGCTGTACTAAGCGCTTGGGAAAGTACAAATCAACAATAAACAGTGATATTCCCTGCCCACAACAAAGAGTCTAGAGGTGGAGAGACAGACATCAATTCAAATAAATAAAATTGCAGATATATACATAAGTGCTGTGTGGCTGGGGGGCGGGGGGAGAGCAAAGGGAGCAAGCCAGGGTGATGTAGAAAGGAATGGGAGATGAGGAAAAGTGGGGCTTAGTCTGGGAAGGCCTCTTGGAGGAGGTGTACCTTCAATAAGGCTTTGAAGGTAGAGAGAGTAATTGTTGGATTTGAGGGAGGGCTTTCCAGGCTTGAGGCAGGATGAGGGCCAAAGGGTCTGGGGTGAGCCAGGCAATAGTAAGGCACAGTGAGAAGGCTAGAACTAGAAGAGTGAAGTATGCGGGCTGGGTGGTAGAAGGAAAGAAAGTGAGGTGAAGTAGTAGGGGGCAAGATGATGAGAAATGAACCCTGCCTCAGCCCCAGCCCCAGAGCACTTATTTACAAATCCATAAATTATTTATTTATATTAATGTCTGGCTCCCCGTCTAGACCGTAAGTTCTTTGTGGGAGGGAAATGCGTCAGTTAAATTGTTGGGTTGAACTCTCCCAAGCACTTAGTACAATGCTCTGCACACAATAAGTGCTCAATAAATACTAATAATAATAATGTTGGTATTTGTTAAGCGCTTACTATGTGCCGAGCACTGTTCTAAGCGCTGGGGTAGACATAGGGGAATTAGGTTGTCCCACGTGGGGCTCACAGTCTTAATCCCCATTTTACAGATGAGGGAACTGAGGCACAGAGAAGTTAAGTGACTTGCCCACAGTCACACAGCCAACAAGTGGCAGAGCTGGGATTCGAACTCATGAGCCCTGACTCCAAAGCCCAGGCTCTTTCCACTGAGCCACGCTGCTTCTCTACTATCTCTACTATCTCTACTATTGATTGATTGATAGAACCCAGATCTCTGGACCGCCCACCCACCCTCCTTTCCCAGATTGGGGAGAGCAAACTGCTCATGGTTCAGAGTTGCTCAAGTTACACTGCTTCCTGCCATTGTGCAGCTTCCTGGTGCTAATCAATCAATCAATCTATCAGTGAAATTTACTGAGCCCTTACTTTATGTAGCACATTGTACCAAGCAGTTGGGAGTGTAACTAAGTTAATGACAAATAATAATAAAGAAAATATAAATGTTGAACAAAGCCAAAATCTTTTTGAGCAGATTCCTTTTTTACTTCATGGGGTGGGAGGGGGAAGGTTGTTAGGGATGGTTGAGAAGAGAGAGGATCTTCCCATTGAAAAAACTAAGACTGGCTTCCAGGCATATGACACAGGGAGATAGGGTGGCATGAATAGCCATCTTGATGAGATCTCTGTGTGTTTGTGGTGGCTATCCTAATGAGCGTTTAGTACAGTGTCCAGCATTTAATACTGTGCTGGAACAGAGTAAATACTTAACAAATTGAGACGCAGCATGGCCTAATAGAGCAAGGGCCTGGGAATCAGAAGGACCTGGGTTCTAATCCTGGCTCTGACACTTGTCTGCTGTGTGATCTTGGGCAAGTCACTTCACTTCTCTGTACCTCAGTTACTTCATCCGCAAAATGGGGAGAAGATTAGCACTAGAGGAGCGAAGCGTGTGGGCTGGGCTGTAGAAGGAGAGTAGCAAGGGAAGGTAGGAGGGGAAAGGTGGTGGACTGCTTTATAGCCAATGGTGAGGAGTTTCTGCTTTGTTTGATGAGAAAGTGGATTGGCAACCACCAGAGGCAGGACCAGTCCAGATAGGTTATGCCTGCTTAAGATGTTGAGGCCCAAAAGGTGGCAGCCAGAAAACCTGAGCACCTGGCCCAGCCTGGGCCCAGCTCCAGCGCCTGGACCTGGACATTTCTGTCAAACAATCTCTCAGGGCTGGTGTGGTCACAGGCTAGACTGTAAGCTGGTTGTGGGCAGGCAGTGTGTTTGCTTATTGAGAGAAGCAGCATGGCTTAGTGGAAAGAGCACAGACATGGGAGTCCGAGGTCGTGGGTTCTAGTCCTGACTCCGCCACTTGTCAGCTATGTGACTTAGGGCAGGTCGCTTCACTTCTCTGGGCTTCAGTTGCCTCATCTGTATAGTGGGAATTAAGAATATGAGCCTCAAGTGAGACAACCTAATTACTCTGTATCTATCCCAGAGCTTAGAACAGTGCTTGGCACATATTAAGCACTTAACAAATACATAACATTATTATTATTGGTCTATTGTACTCTACCAAGCGCTTAGTACAGTACTCTGCACAAAGTAAGCGCTCAATAAATACGAATGACTAGCAGACTACCCTCACCACTGTTTGCTGGCTCTCTTTGTGACAAGTGACCCGTTGACCTTGACCTGCTCTTTCTGGGGCATTTGCTGTAATAACATCAGGCAGTGCACAGCCGATCCACTCCTCACGAGCACTAGGGCACAAACTCAATCTTTGCACTCAGCATAGCTAGGGGGCTTTTCTTGGGGTGAAAGCAAGGCTTTAACACTACAGTCTTGTTTTGTCTTATGCTGCTGAGTCATCTCCCACTCATAGTGAAACCATGGATACATCCCTCCCAGAACTCCCCACCTCCATCTGCAATCGTTCTGGTAGTGTAATCACAGAGTTTTCCTGGTAAAAATATGGAAGTGGTTTACCACTGCCACCTTCCACGCAGTAAATTTGAGTCTCCACCCTTGACTCTCTCCCATGCTGCTGCTGCCCAGCGCAGGTGATTGTTGACTCATAGCAGATTGCCTTCCACTCACTAGCCAGTGGCCAAGCTAGAAATAGAATGGGTAGGCCTCTGCTTGACTCTCCCTCCTGTAGTCAAGACTGGTAGAGTACTGGAAACTCTTCAGATGCGACCTTGGGAGGGGTAACATCAAGGTAGGAACAGAAATACATTTTGCAAAGGGAAGGAAATATAGATAGAGTGAAAGCTGGTGTGTGAGCCTCTCCTTTGAATTCCAACTCCTAGTTTTGATGGAGCTGGGAAGATCAAGGTTCCCACAGAAGCTCAGTTACTCTGGGGAAAGGCCCGGCTTCAGACATTTGGCCACTTCGAGGTGGGGAAAAAGTTGCCTTGCCCCCGTTCTATTCAAACTGTGAACCTCAAGCATCAAGGATAGGGTTAGAGTTGGGTTCAGGTTAGGCTTAGGGTTAGGGTTAGAGTTGGGGTTTGGGTAAGGGTCAGGGTTAGGGTTAGAGTTAGAGTTGGGATTCAGGTATAGGATTAAGGTTAGGGTTAAGGGTTAGTACAGTAATCACTTAACAAATACCATTTTTTTAAAAAAAATGGGGAGCACAGGGCCCTGGCTGGGTGGACATGGGAAAGGAATGAGGAGATTCCAGTTATGGTTTCCTGCAGTAGGTCTGCTCAGAGCTGGGGCAACTGGTTCTATTGCCCTGCCCTCTCTCCTTCTCTGTGGCCTTGCATTTCTTCCTGCCTTCAGGATATTTCTCCTTGGATGTCCTGCCAACCATCCAAGGCTTACTCCAGAGTCAAATCCTCCCCAATCCCCTTCCCACACTTACTGGTTCCAGTTCGGGCTGGACAACCTGTTTTTTTGAACCACCAGCCCCCACATCATGTGCTGTCTTCTGAGGGTGTCAGTCAGTCAGTTATATTTATTAAACACATTGTGTGTAGAGCACTCTACTAAGCACCTGGGAAGAGTACAGCATAACAATAAACAAACACATTCCCTGTCCACAACAAGCTTACAGTCTAGAGAGGGAGACGGACCCATAATATAAATAAATAAATTACAGATATGGACATAAGTGCTGTGGAGCTGGAAGGGGGTAATGAATAAAGGGAGCAAGTCAGGACGATGCAGAAGGGAATGGGAGGAGAGGAAAGGAGGACTTAGTCAGGGAAGGCCTCTGGGGAGGAAATGTGTCTTCAATAAGGTTTTGAAGAATGGGAAAATAATTGTCGGATATGAGGAGTAAGGGTGTTCCATCCCAGAGGCTGGACAAAGGCAAGAGGTTGACAGTAGGCAAGTGAGGTAGGAAGGGGCAAGGTGATTGCCTGCTTTAAAGCCAATCGTGAGCAGTGTTTGTTTGATGTGGAGCCACCATTGCAAGATCTTGAGGAGAGTGTGTGCCTCAAAGTGCTTGCCTCAAGTGCTTCCTATCGGAAGCCGGCCCCTACAGTGCAGGACGAACCACCGGAGGAGTAGATCACCTTAAGTTGGCAGTCACTAGCCAGTTCGGCATGCTTTATTCATCTGCTCAGGGAATCCCGGCTGCTAAGAGAGGCGGTGGGGACAAGGGGATTTGAAAGGGGAAGGGAGTTAACAGTAATTGTGGCATTTGTTAAACACTTACTATGTGCCAAGCATTGTACTCAGCACTGGCTACGAGATAATCAGGTTGAACATAGCCCCTGTCCCACATGGGGCTTACAGTCTAAGTAAGAGAGAGAACAGGTATTGAATCCCCATTTTACAGATGAGGAAACTGAGTCATGGAAAATTTAAGTGACATACCCAAGGTCACACAGTAGACAAGTGGCTGAGCCAGTTTTAGAACCCAGTTCCTCTAATTCCAGGCCCTTGCCCTTTCCATTAAGCCATGCTGCTGCACAAAGGGGAAGTTCAAGGCAGTGAGAAATGAGGTTAGATGAGGGAGAAACCAGCTGGAGCACAAGGGTTAGCTTGAGGGGAGTGAAGAGTGCTGTTCTCCAGCAGGATAAGGTATGTAAGAAGGACAGAGCTAGTGTCTCCAATCAGCTTGAAGCCAATAGCCAGGAGTTCGCACTTGATGCTCATTGTGGGCAGGGAATGTGTCTGTTTATTGTTCTAGTGTACTTTACCAAGCACTTAGAACAGTGCTCTACACACAGTAAGCACTCAATAAATACTACTGCATAATGAAATGAATGAAAGTAGGAATGGGCAGCTACTGAAGATATGGAGGAAGGGTCAGATGTAATAGTAACTATAATAATTATAGTATTTGTTAAGCTCTTAACTATGTGCCAGGTACTGTACTAAGCGGTAGAGTGCCCACAAGCAGATCGGGTTGGACACAGTCCCTGTCCCATGTGGGGCTCAAAGTCTCAATCCCCAATTTAAGGATGAGGTAACTGAGGCCCAGAGAAGTGAAGTGACTTGCCCGAGGGCCACAGCATGGTGCACAGACTGATGAAGGGTGAGGCCGAAGGCTGGGAGACCAATGAGGAGGCCCAAAGAGTCATCCAGTTGGGAGGTGACAAAGTCTTGGACCAGGGTAGTGGCCATTTGGGTGAAGAGGAAGGGGCGGATCTGGGAAATGTTATGGAGGAAGAACTGCCGGAATTTAGCAACAGACTGAATGTCGGTGGGGGAGGTAGAGGACTGACCCCTCCCTGAGTCACAATGAGCCATGCAGTCACTCAGGACAGGAAATGAGGTTTCCGGTAGTATGCCCTTCCTCCTTTCTGAGGGTGGAGCTGTGGAAGGGAAGGGATTCAGGGCAGTTGCAAGGGGAGCTGTTGTGGCTGTGGAGGGAGCTGTTGTAGCTGTGAAGGGAGTTCTTGTGGTTACGGAGGGAGTTGGTGAGTCTGTGGCGGAACTGGTGAAGACAGATCTCCTGCTTTCTCTAAAAATCCATCCCCTCCACCTGCACCTCCGATCCCATCCCTTCACACCTAATCAAACCCTGAAAGCAGTGGGGAACAAGTCATTGGAGAATGAACAGTTGAAGATGGCAGCTAGGGAGGGAAGAAGGAAGGGGGCAGGTGTATATACCCATGATTCTATTTATCTTGACGGTATTGATGCTTGACTACTTGTTTTGTTTTGCTGTCTGTCTCCCTCTTTTAGACTGTGAGCCCGCTGTTGGGCAGGGATTGTCTCTATCTGTTGCTGAACTGTACATTCCAAGCACTTAGTAATAATAATAATCATAATGTTGGTATTCGTTAAGTGCTTACTATGTGCAAAGCACTGTTCTAAGTGCTGGGGGGATACAAGGTGATCAGGTTGTCCCTCATGGGGCTCACAGTCTTCATCTCCATTTTACAGATGAGGTAACTGAGGCCCAGAGAAGTTAAGTGACTTGCCCAAAGTCACACAGCTGACAAGCAGCGTGGAGAAGCAGCGTGGCTCAGTGGAAAGAGCACGGGCTTTGGAGTCAGGGCTCATGAGTTCGAATCCCAGCTCTGTCACTTGTTGGCTGTGTGACTGTGGGCAAGTCACTTAACTTCTCTGTGCCTCAGTTCCCTCATCTGTAAAATGGGGATTAAGACTGTGAGCCCCACGTGGAACAACCTGATTCCCCTATGTCTACCCCAGCGCTTAGAACAGTGCTCGGCGCATAGTAAGCGCTTAACAAATACCAACATTATTAAGTGACGGAGCTGGGATTAGAACCCATGACCTCTGACTCCCAAGCCCGTGCTCTTTCCACTGAGCTACGCTGCTTCTCTACAGTGCTCTGCACACAGTAAGCGCTCAATAAATACGATTAAAGGAATGAATGAAGCATGACCATGTCTCTCCATCCTAAAGAACCTCCTCTCTTGACCCCAGGACTCCCTCCCGTTATTGCCCCATCTCCCCCCACCTTACCTCTCCAAACTCCTTGAGTGAGTTGTCTACAACTGCTGTCTCCTGTTCTTCTCCTTTGATTCTCTCCTTGTCCTCTTCCAATCTGGCTTCTGTCCCCTTCACTACCAAGAAATCATCCTCTCAAAGCTCACAAATGTTCTCCTTCTTGCTAAATCCAATGGCCTCTACCCCATCCTAATCCTTCTCGTCTTCTCTGCTGCCTTCAACACTGCTGACCATCCCTTTCTCCTGAAAACATTATCCAACCTGGGCTTCACTGACATTGTCCTCCCTGGTTCTCTTCTTATCTCTCTGGCTGCTCATTCTCAGTTTATAGGCTCATCCTCTGCCTCCCATCCTCTAAATATGGGAGTTCCTCAAGATTCTGGGTCCCCTTCTATTCTCCATCTACACCCACTCCCTTGGAGAACTCATCTGCTCCCATGGCCTTAACTACTACCTCTATGCAGATAATTCTCAAATCCACATCTCCAGTCCTGATATCTCTCCGTCTCTATAGTCTTGCATTTCCTCCTGCCTTCAAGATATCACTACTTGGTTGTCCTTCCATCACCTCAAACTTAATATGTCAAAAACAGAATCTCTTATCTTCCCCGCTAAACCTTGTACTTCCCCTGACTTTCCCATCACTGTAGTCAGAACTGCCATCCTTCTTGTCTCACAAGTCCATTCCCTTGGTATTATCCTTGACTCATCTCTCTCACTCAAGCCACATGTTCAATCCACCACTAAATCCTGTCGGTCCTACCTTCACAACATTGCTAGAATCATCCCTTTCTTCTCCATCCGATCTACTACTTTGTTAATCCAATCACTATCTTGCCTTGATTACTGCATCAGCCTCCTTTCTGACCCCCCTGCCTCCTGCCGCTCCCCTCTCTAGTCTATACTTCATTCTACTGCCTGGATCATTTTTCTACAAAAACGTTCAGTCCATGTTTCTCCACTCTTCAAGAACCTCCAGTCGTTGCCCATCCACTTCCACATCAAACAGAAACTCCTTACCATCCACTTAATCACCTTGCCCCTCTTATTTCACCTAGCTACTCTCCTACTATATCTCCTACTAGAACCCAGTCTACACTTCACTTCTCTAATTCTATCCTTCTCACTGTACCTTGATCTCATCTCTCTCACCTCCAACCTCTCACCCACATCCTGTCTCAGGCCTGGAGTGCCCTCTCTCTTCATATAGGCCAGACAATTACTCTCTTCCTCTTCAAAGCCTTATTGAAGGCATGTCTCCTCTAAGAGGACCTTCCCTATCTAAGCCCCTCTTTTCCTTTTTCTTCCAGTCCCTTCTGCGCCATGCTGACATTATTCATCCCCTCCTTCCCTGCCCCACAGCACTTACATATCTGTAATTTACTATTTATATTAATGTCTATCTCCCCTTCTATAATGTAAATTCCTTGTGGGCAGAGAATATACCTTTTATATTGTTATATTGTACTCTTCCCAAGAGCTTAGTACAGTTACAGTGCCCAGCACACAGTAAACAATCAATACATGTGATTGACTGATTGATTGATTGATTCCCCTCCCAGCCCCGTTCCCTCTGGCAGGGTCAGGGAAGCAGGCTGGGCTGATGCTGGGTTTTCACTCTGTGGCAAGAGAGAGAAGCCTCTGCAAGGAAAGGTCAAACAGTCAGTCATCCTGAACCTACCACCCAGTGGCCATAGTCTCGTGGGGTCAGCAAGAATACAAGTTTAGGGAGCGGTGACCTTGGGCAAGTCACTTCACTTCTCTGTGACTTCCTTCTAGGCTGTAAGCTTGTTGAGGGAAGAGAATATGTCTGTTATATTGTTATATTGTACTTTCCCAAGCACTTAGTACAGTGGTCTGCACACAGTAAGCACTCAATATGTGCAATTGACTGACTGACTTACTGAGACTCAGTTACCTCATCTGTAAAATGGGGATTAAGACTATGAGCTCCATCTGGGACATGGATTGGGTCCAATCTGATTAGGCTGAATCTACCCCAGGGCTTAGTATAGAGCATGGCACACAGTAAGCACTTAATGATGATAATGATGGTATTTGTTAAGCGCTTACTATGTGACAAGCACTGTTCTAAGTGCTGGGGTAGATACAAGGTAATCAGGTTGTCCCACCTGGGGCTCACAGTCTTAATCCCCATTTTACAGATGAGGTAATTGAGGCACAGAAAAGTTAAGTCACTTTCCCACAGTCACACTGCTGACAAGTGGCGGAGCTGGAATTAGAACCCATGATCTCTGTCTCCCAAGCCCATGCTCTTTCTGCTTAGCCACGCTGCTTCGGCAACGGCCCTGGGTGGGTGGGAAGGGCAAAGGAAGGAGGAGATTTCAGTTCCAGTTTCCTGCAGAAGGTCTGCTCAGAGCTTGGGCAACTGCTTGGATTGTTCCACCCTATCTTCTTCTCTGCAGCCTCACATTTCCTCCTACCTTCTAGACATCTCTACTTGGATATCCCACCGAAACCTGATACTTAACTTGTCTTCTCATCTTCCCAACAAAACTCTGACCTCTCCCTGACTTTTCTACCACTGTAGACAGCACTGCCATCCTTCTTTCTCAAAATCCTGTAAACTTGATGTTATCCTCAGCTCATCTCTCTCATTCAAACTGCATATTCAATGTGTCACCAAATCCCATCTGTTCTACCTTTATAACATTGCTAAAATCCACCCTTTCCTCTCCATTCAAATGCTACCACGCTGAACCAAGCACTTATATCACCCCTTGACTATGGCATCAGTCTCCTCTTTAACCTCCCTGCCTCAAGCCTCTCCCCATGCTAGTACCTTCTTCATTCTACTGCCTGGATCATTTTTCTAAAAAAATCATTCTGCACACATCTTTCCTCTCCTCAACAACCTTCAATGGTTGCCCACCTATCTCTGTGTCAAACATAAACTCCTTGCTATCATTTTTAAAGCATTCATTCAGCTCTCTCCCTCTTGCCTATCCTTGCTCCTCTCTTACTACAACCCAGCTGGCACCCTTCTCTCCTCTAACTCTGGTCTATTTAAATTTGCCTCAGTTTTATCGTTCTCACCTCTGACCCCTTGCTCACATCCTCCCTCCTGCCCCAAACCCACTTTCCCTTTCCATATTCAAAGCTATCCTAAAATTAAGTCTCTTCTAAGAAGCCTTTCCTGACTAACCTCTCATCTCCCCAACCTGTTCTCCCTTCTATGTCTCCTATATACTTGGGTCTGTACCCATTAAGCACTTTAATACCCATTCAGTTGTACTTATTGAGTGTTTACTGTGTGCAGAGCACTGTACTAAGGGCTTGGAAAGTACAATATAGTAATAAAGAGAGATAATCCCTGCCCACAACGGGTTTACAGTTAGAGGAAGGGCTTATTCACCCCACTCCCAGCCCCACAACACTTATATACACATCCTTGTACTCCACTACTTTAATAATAATAATAATAATAATCAATTATGGTATTTGCTAAGCATTTATTTTGTGTCTAGCACTGTTCTAAGCACTGGGGCAGATATGAATTATCTGTAATTTATTTTAATGCCTCCCTCCCTCACTAGATTATAAACTCCTTGAGGGAAGGGATCATAGCTACTTACTCTTTAGAACTCTCCCAAGCCCTTAGTACATTGCTCTACAATCAATCAGTGGAATTTATTGAGAAGCAGAGCACTGAACTAAGCACTTGGGAAAGTACCAACATAGTTGGTAGACATGATCCCTGCCTATAAGGAGTTTACAGTCTACAGGGGAGTGACTGAAATAGATGAGGGATATTGGAAATAGTAGCACATAAGAATATTTACCCGAGTACTGTGGGAGTGCTTAAGAAGCACATAGCCGAGTTCAAAGTCGACACAGAGACGAGGGTAGATAGGGGAAATAAAGAGCTTAATCTGGAAAGTCCTCTTGGAAGAGATGTGATTTTGGAGGGTTTGAAGGTGGGGAGAGGATTGGTCTGTCAGATACGAAGGGGGAGGGAGTTCCAGCTCCAAGGAACAGCAGTGGGATAGATGAGATTGAGGTATAGAAAGTAGTTTGGTGTTAAAGAAGCAGAGTGTGTGGGTTGGGTTATATTAGGAGATCTGTGAGGTTAGATAGGAGGAAGAAACTTGATTGAAGGCCTTAAAATTGATAGTAAGGAGTTTCTGTTTCATGCAGAGGTGGATGGGCAAGCCCTAGAGGTTTTTTAGGCGTGGGAAGATATAGACTGAAAGGTTTTTCAGAAACTGATCCAATCAGCAGAGTGAAGTATGGACTGGAGAGGGGAGAGACAGGAGGCGGGAGGTTGGTAAGGAGACTGAAGCAATAAAGTGGGAAATGATGAATTCTTGGATCAGGATAGTAGCAGCCTGAATGGAAAGGAAAGGGTGGATTCTAGAGATGTTGTGAAGATAGAACTGACAGGATTTCATGACACATTGAATGTGTGGGTTGAGTGAAAGAGATAAGTCAAGGATAATGCCAAGGTTACAGGCTTGTGAAACAGGGAAGATAACAGTGCTGGCTACAGTGATAGGAAACTCTTGGGAAGAACAGGGTTTAGGTGGGGAGATGAGGAGTTCTGTTTTGGGCATGTTGAGTGTGAGGGGTGGTGGGACATCCAAGTAGAGATGTCTTGAAGGTAGGAGGAAATGTGAGACTGCAGAGAAGTAGAGAGATCAGGCTAGAGATATAGATTTGGGAATGATCCACATAGAGATGGTAGTTGAAGTCATGGAAGTGACTGAGTTCTCCAAGGGACTGGGTGTAGATGGAGAATAGAAGGGGACCCAGAACCTTGAGGAACTCTGACATTCAGGGGGTGGGAGGCAGAGGAGGACCTCGCTAAAGAAAGTGAGAACAAGCTGTTAGAGAGAAAAGAGGTGAACCAGAAGAAGACAGCATCGGTGAAGCCCAAGGTTGGATAATGTTCCTAAGAGTAGGGGATGGTTCACAGTGTCAAAGGCAGCAGAGAGGTCGGGGCGGATTAGGATGGAATGGTGGCTCTTGGATTTAGTAATGTCTCACCCAGGGTGCAAAGGTGTCTACCCATCTTAGGCCTTAGAAGCAGCATGGCGTAGTGGATAGCGCATGGCCCTGGGAGTTAGAAGGTCATGGGTTCTGATCCTGGCTCTGCCACTTGTCTGTTATGTGACCTTGGGCAAGTCACTTGACTTCTCTGTGCCTCAGTTACCTCATCTGTAAAATGGGAATTAAGACTGTGAGCCTTATGTCGGACAGGGACTGTGTCCAACCCCATTTGCTTGTATCCACCCCAGGACTTAGTACAGTGTCTGGCACATAGTAAGTGCTTAAGAAATACCATTATTATTATTATTATTACTTGGATCTACCAACTCAAATCAATGTGCTATCAATTCAGAGTCCACATGGGTGAACAATGATAAATACTAATGCAGCTAGAGTTTATCACAGGAAACCTGGTTCCCATTGAGTCCACTTCACATACCTCTCCATTATCCTCTGCCCTGCCCACGTCCAATCCCAGATGACTTAATAATAATAATTATAGTACTTGTTAAGCACTTACTATGTGCCCTTTCCTCTCCATCCAAACCACTACCACATTAGTACAATCACTCATCATATCCTGACTGGATTACTGCATTAGCATCCTTTCTGATCTCCCATCCTCCTGTCTCTCCCCGCTTCAGTCTAAACTTCACTCTGCTGCCCGGATTATCTTTCTACAGAAATGTTCTGGGCATGTCACCCCCCTCCTCAAAAATCTCCAGTGGTTGCCTATCAACCTCCGTATCAAGTAAAAACTCCTCAATGTTAGCTTCAAAGCTCTCCCTTACCTGGTTCCCTCCTACCTCACCTCCCTTCTCTTCTTTTACAGCCCAGCCCACACACTCCGCTCCTCTGCTGCCGCTAACCTCCTCACTATGCCTCATTCTCGCCTGTCCTGCTGTCAACCCCTGGCCCACGTCCTACCTCTGGCCTGGAATGCGCTCCCTCCTCACATCCGCCAAACAATCATCACATCTGCCAAACAATCACACTTTCCCCCTTCAAAACCCTACTGAATGCTCACCTCCTCCAAGAGGCCTTCCCAGACTAAGCTTCCCTTCTCCTCTGCTCCCCTTCCCCTCCCCATCTTCCTGATTCGCTCCCTTTGTTCTATCCCCTTCCCTGACCCACAACACTTGTGTATATATGTACATATTTATAATTCTATTTATTTATATTAATGATGTGAATATATCTATACTTCTATTTATTTATATTGATGCTATTGATGCCTGTTTACTTGTTTTGCTGTCTGTCACCACCCTTCTAGACTGTGAGCCCACTGTGGGCAGGGATTGTCTCTATTTGTTGCCAAATTGTACTTTCCAAGAGCTTAGTAAAGTGCTCTGCACAGTGAGTGCTCAATAAATGTGATTGAATGAATGAATGAACCCAGGTCCTTAAGACTCCCAGGCCCCTGCTCTATCCATGAAGCCATGACAGGGAGTCACTGAGGCACAGAGAAGTTAAGTGACTTGCCTAAGGTCACTAAACAGACAAGTGGTGGAACCAGGATTAGAACCCATGTAATTTTGACTCCCAGACCCATGTTCTTTCCATACTGTGTGCACGGTGTTGGGTAGAAATTGTCTCTATTGCCGAATTGTGCTTCCCAAGTGATTAGACCAGTGTTCTGCACACAGTAAGTGCTCAATAAATACGATTGAATGAATGAATGAATGCTTCTCTACGCTCCCAGAAATCGGGACAGCCAGGCTCCTAGGTCCTAACAAGGTTCTGACAGAAGGTGGAGGCGTGTTCCCAAATCCCACCGCAAGCCCTCAGGCACATTTCCATGGACATTTTACTTATGGTTTTCAGGACTCACCTACAGGGGAGGATCACCTTCACCAAGAAAGCAGGGGGAAGTTTTTATTTTAAAGATAACTTGAAAGTCAAAATATGGAGTTTTTCATGAGACCGTAAGCTTCCGTTGGACTGTAAACTCCTTAAAGAGCAGTAATAGATTTTAATGTCTGCCTCCCCTCTAGACTGGCAGCTCCTCATGGACAGGGATGGCATCTACCAACTCTGCTGTGTTATGTTCTCCCAAGCACTCTCGGCACATGGCAAGCACTCAATAAATATCTTTGATTGATCAACTGATTAACTGTCAGGGACCAAGGATTTTGCTCCTATTGTCTGTCCCTTGATGGATGGGAGGTCCCCATCATAATGCTCTTCACTTGGCACTCTCCTGATAAAATTATTGAATTTTAATTTGATTTCTTACAGTGCTATTTCACTTCAAGATAACGCCCTGGTTTTGCAGCAAGTACAAAGTCTATCTTCTCCCCCTCCACCTTTTAAGTATCTGGGCTGACTTGTTTACAGAGATTAAATCTCCCTTCAATTTAGTATTACTTAATGGCAGATTTCTATATTTAGCACAAGGGGTCTTTTTTGTTGACTACCGTTTGGAAGGCAACGTATTGAAGATTAAGATTTTACATATGTACACAAAAACTCATTCAAAAATCTTTTTATTATTGGTCCATATTTACACTGCTATTTGATCATATAGCTAAAATACTTGTGGTTTTTTATCACTGTTGTTTTCATGTCTGCATTTGTGGGCAATTTTGGTGCAGGATTTTACTTCCTAAGGGACATTATTCTCCATTTTGTACTCTTTTACTACATGCCAAGCACTGTGTTAAGCCTTGTTGTTGACTTAAGCTGTCATAGTAGTTAAAAGTTAATCAGGTTGGATGCAATCCCCGCCCCACATGGGGCTCAAACTCTTAATCCCCATTTTACAGATGAGGTAACTGAGGTTCAGACAAGTCACAGCAGACACGTGGTAGAGCCGGGATTAGAAACCAGGTCCTTCTGACGCCCGGGCCCCTGCCCTATCCGCTAAGCTACGCTGCTTCTCCAGCTTGAAATGCCACCGATGCTGAGAAATGGAGGGATTTGACATGCCTGTTAGGGAGACGACCAATACTCTAACACAGCCAGGGAAATCCGTGTTTGGGAAAATAGCCCACCTCCTCCCCACCAGCACCTGCTCTGTGTCTGGAGCAGAGAACCCAGTAAGAGAGCCTGAGCACCGGCTCACGGTCCTGCTCAGAGCAGGCCTGCTCCTGTGAGCACCTCGAGGAGATGAAAGCATGAAAGCAACTGCTGGAAAAGGAGAAAGCAAAGATCGGCTGGGATCTCAACTCCCCAGACTCTCCGTGGACAGTGCTGGGAAAGCTGACCTGTCACCCAGGAGGGTCTGGGAACTGGGCCGGACGGGGCCAGCCCCAAATTCCTATCCCTCCCCACCCCTGCCCGGTGGCAACTTCAGCATCAGGATGCGGGAGGGCCGGGGAGGACCAGCCCGGGGGCTCACAACAACGCACACACCCCCGACCGGGCCCCATCTCCGTTGGCACAGCCGGCAGCCCTGCTGGGGTCGTTCAGCTCCTCGAAGAGCCCCGTCTCAATGATCTCCTCCTGCCAGGCTATGGGGACCGCGCCGGTGGCAAACTTCTGGAAGAACTTCTTGTCTTTGTCATCAAATTCAATCCCCCGGATTTCTGAAAAGTCGGCGATGTCGGCCACGTCTTTGGCGTACACCACGGACGGGTCGGGCACGAACGGTGGATCCACCAGGCCGGCCTCCAGGCGGGGGAAGTTGATTGTCCTGAAAAACGCATGCTTCCTGGGGTCATCATCCGGGTTTCTGTGGAGGCCAGAGGTGGGAATATCAGTTAAGGATGGGGCTTTTCATTCATTCAAATGTATTTATTGAGTGCTTACTGTGTGCAGAGCACTGTACTAAGCATTTGGAAAGTACAATTCGGCAACAGATAGAGACAATCCCTACCCAACAACGGGCTCATAGTCTAGAAGGGGGAGACAGACAACAAAACAAAACAAGTAGACCGGCCTTACTATCATCAAAACTGATTAATAGGATCATAGATATTTAAACATCATTAATAAAATAGAGTAATAATGATAATAATAATAATGATGTTGGTATTTAAGTGCTTACTACATGCAGAGCACTGTTCTAAGCACTGGGGCAGATACCGGGTAATCAGGTTGTCCCACGTGAGGCTCACAGTTAATTTGCATTTTACAGATGAGGTAACTGAGGCACAGAGAAGTTACGCGACTTGCCCATAGTCACACAGCTGACAAGTGGCAGAGCTGGGATTCGAACCCATGACCTCTGACTTCCAAGCCCGGGCTCTTTCCACTGAGCCATGCTGCTTCTCTAGTAATAAATATACAAAAATATACACAAGTGCTGTGGGGAGGGGAAGGGGGTAGGGAAGGGGGTAGAAAAGAGGGAGGGAATAGGGGCAATGGGGAGGGGAGGAGGAACAGAGGGAAAGGGAGGGCTCAGGCTGCGAAGCCTCCTACCCGTAGGTCTGAGAAGCAAACGGAGAAGTAGCGTGGTCTAGTGGATAGAGCATGGGCCTGGGAGTCAGATGGAACTGGGTTCTAAACCCACTTCTGCCTATGTTTGCTCTGTGACCTTGGGAAAGTCACTTCACTTCTCTGGGCCTCAGTTCCCTTATCTGTAAAATGGGGATTAACTCTGTGAGTCTTATGTGGGACAGGGACTGTGTCCAACCCAATTACCTTATATCTATCCCAGTGCTTGGAACAGTGCCTGGTACATAGTAAGGGCTTAACAAATACCACAATTATTATTACTATTATTATTGTCTCTTCTCCCGAGTTCAGCCCAGCTGAGGCCAGGTCAAGGGCTAGGTCTGTACAGGCTGGAGCTGGAACTGGGGCTAGGGCGAGGGCTGAGGCTGGGGCTGAGATGGGGGTTGGACTTAGGCTGGGAAGGGGCCGGGGTGGAGCTGGCTTGGAGGCTGGATTGGGGATGGGCTGGATCTGGGACCCTGATGGTGTTTGTTCCTGGAAAGAGTGAATAAAGAATGCCAACCCAGGTGCCCAGAGGCCTGAGATTTCTGGAGAAAGTGTGTCTCCCCAAAGTCTTTTCAACTGCCCAGTTCCCTCCCTCCCCAACCCTCCATCTACTCCTCCTTCTCATCATCACTTCAGAGATCTCCCACCTACTATCAAATCTTCCCCCTTTAACCTTTTAAAAACACTTACGGCACTTGTTAGCATTTACTATGTGCCTCGCACTGTACTAAGCACTGGGGTAAATAGAGTATCATCAAAGAGGTCACAGTCCCTGTCCCACATGGGGCTCCCAGGATAAGAGGGAAAGTGAACAGACATTTATCCCCATTTCCAGATGAATAAATTGAGGCACAGAAACAATAAGTGACTTGTCCAAGCTCGCACAACAGTCAAGTGGCAGAGCCCAGGCCCCCTGACCCCCAGTTCTGTGATTTTTCCTCTAGGCCACATTTCTCCTTTTCTAAAGTACTTATTCTAAAAATACTTGTTCCCACTCTTCTTCCCGCCCCACCCATTGCACCATCCAGCTAACACCCAATCCCCTATTCCCATCCCTGTCCAAACTCCTCAAACAGGTTGTACTGACCTGCTGTTTCCCCTTTGTCTCTTCCAACTCACAGTCGGGTTTCTACTCTTTGCTCTACTGAGACCGCTTTCCCTTCGGCCTCCAGTGATCGCCACCTCTCCAAATCGAATGGATCCTACACTAATCTTCCTTTATTGCTACAGCTGCTTTTGGCACTGTGGACCTCTCCCTTCTGGAAAAACTATTCTAACCTTGGTTGTACTGGCACAGTTCTCTATAGGTTCTCTTCTTTCCTCACTAGCCACTTTTTCTCAGTCTCTTTCACTGGCTCTTCTTTTCTTTTTTTTTAATGGTATTTGTTAGGCACTTACTATGTGCCAGATACTGTTCTAAGTGCTGGGGTAGATACAAAGTAATCCAGTTGGACCCGACCCATATCTCAAATGGGGCTCACAGCCTTAATTGCCATGTCACAGGTGAGATCACCGAGGCATAGAGAAATGAAGTGACTTGACCAAAGATACACAGCAGACAAGTGGTGGAGCGGGGATTAGAATGCAGGTCCTTCTGATGGCCAGGCCTGTGCTCTAACCACTAGGCCATGCTGCTTGGTCCTCTGCTTCTCTTTCCCTAAGTGTGGGTGTCCCATAAGCCTCTGTTGTAGGTCCCCTTTCTTTCTCATTTTCCACTCACTCCCTTGGCTTCAAGTACCATTTTTATGGGAATGTCTCCCAAATATCCTTGGCTAATCCAACTTTTCATTTCCTCTGCAATCTCATATTTCCCTGGCCTCCAGGACATCTCTCCAAGGAATAGCTTGTCAGCACCTCAAGTTCAATAAATCCAAAACTGAACTCTGATCTTCTCTCCCAAATAATCTCCACTTCACTTGCCCATCATAATCGATATAACCCTGGCACAACCCTGGCATTATTTTTTATGGTACTTGTTTAGCATTTTCTACGTGCCAGACATTGTACTGAGTGCTAAGGTACATACAAGTTAATTGGGTTGAACACAGTCCCCATCCCAGCTGAGTCTCACAGTCTTCATCCCCATTTTACAGATGAGATAACTGGGGCATACAGAAGTAAAGTGACTTGCCCAAGGTCACACAGTAGAAAAGTGGCAGAGCCGACATTAGAACTCGGGTCCCTCTGACTCCCAGGCCCATGATCTATCACGCTGCATTATCCTTGACTCCTCCTGCCTTTTCACCCCCCATGTTTAATACATAGCCAAATCCTGTTGGCTTGGGAGAGTACACTGTAAAAAGAGTTGGTAGATGTGTACCTTATTCACAAGGAGCTTACAGTCTAGAGGCTTTATTATTACTTGTCATTTATTGGCGTAGGTTATGTAGGCCGCTCCAGCTCTGAAGTTGCACCCCTCGGAGGAGGAACTGGGAAAGGATACAGAGGGGTAGCTGTCTCTGACAGGGTCCTTCAGCTGTGTTCCGGGGCACTACCTCTGGAGGGGGTGGAAGGGGAGGTGGAAAGGGAGTCATCCCACCCAAGGGATGTGGGCTGAGGGAAGAACATCCAGGTTGGATTTGGGAGACTTCCACTGGCCTCCTGTGTGTCTTTGGGCAGGTTATTTAACGTCTCTGGGCCTCAGTTTCCCCCGCCTGTAAAATGGGGAGAATATCATTGGCCTCTCCCTGTCTCACGGGGCTGGGGAGAGGACTGGATCAATCTATGGTATTTATTGAGCACTTCCTGTATGCAGAGCACTGTACTAAGCGCTTGATGAGATCACTTGGAGAAGCGGCGTGGCTTAATGGAAAGAGCCTGGGCTTGGGAGTCAGAGGTCGTGGGTTCTAATCCTGATTCTGCCACTTAGCTGTGTGACTTTGGGCAAGTCACTTAACTTCTCTGTGCCTCAGTTACCTCATCTGGAAAATGGGGATTAAGACTGTGAGCCCCACGTGGGACAATCTGATTACCTTGTATCTACACAGTGCTTAGAACAGTGCTCGGCACATAGTAAACGCTTAACAAATACCATCATTACTATTATCACTGGTGTTATAATACTTTGGGGAAAGTGCCCCATAGATTCACAGTGGGGATTGTTGTCATTGATCCTTAATAGTAATATTAATAACAATAATTATACTTGTTAAGTGTTTACCCTATGCCAAGTACAGTTATAAGTACTGGGGTAGATACAAGTTAATCAGATTGGACACAGTCCCTGTCCCACATGGGGCTCACAGTCTTAATCCCCATTTTCCAGATGAAGTAACTGAGGTCCAGAGAAGTGACTCGCTCAAGTTCACAGAGCACACTAGTGACAGAGCCAGGATTAGAAGCCAGGTCCTTCTGACTCTTAGGCCCATGTTCTATCCACTAAATCATGCTGCTTATAAAGTCTGGGAAGGAGTGGAGGCTGGAGGAGGAGCTGACCCCATCCTGAATGGCTTAAATTCTTGGAGGCGGGATCGACCTTATGGCTCCCGAAGGTCAAACTTGAAAGGGGATGGTGAGTGGCTTCCCCTGCCCAATGAGAGGGATCTGGGGAGGACCTTTATCTGTTCATTTATTTGTTAATATTAATGTCTGACTGCATCCCCTCTAGACTGCAAGCTTCTAATGGGCAGGGAACGTATATACCAATTCTGTTGTAAAGTCATCATGGGCTGGGAATGTGTTTGTTATATTGTTGTGTTGTACTCTCCCAAGAGCTTCGTGCAGTGCTCTGCACACAGTAAGCGCTCAATAAATATGATTGACTGATTGTTGTATTGTACTCCTCCAGGAGCTTAGTATAGCGCTCTGCACATAGTTAGTGCTCAAAAAATACCACTTATTGATTGATTAGTATCATTATTATTAGTACAGTGCTCTGTACACAGTAAGTGCTCAATCAATAAATACCATTGATTGGTTGTTTGGAGAAGCAGCATGGTGTAGTGGACAGATCATGGGCCTGGAAGTCAGAAGGTCATAGGCTTTAATCCTGGCTCCACCACCTGTCTGCTGTGTGACCTTGGGCAAGTCACTTCAATTCTCTGGGCCCCGGTTACCTCATCTGCAAAATGGGGATGGAGACTGTGAGCCCCATGTGGGACAGGGACTGTGTCCAAGCCAATTTGCTTGTATCCACCCCAGTACTTAGTACAGTGCCTGGCACATAGTAAGTGCTTAACAAATACCATAATTATTATTATTATTTATGGATCTTCCTTCTGAAAGGGAAGCTGTTTGAGGCTCACCTGGGACAAAGCAGACCCAGCAAGCTTGGCTTCCAGCTTCCACAAAGGGTGACTTCCCCAGCCCCGTGGGGGCAACTCCCACCAGGGGACAGTTTGGGGTGTCTTCATGTCCCTCCCATAGTGTCATGGGAAGCTGGCCTCTTGCCTCTGGCCCAACCCCCAGTCTTCTAGCCCAATCCCCCTTGCAACTCGGGAGCACTGGCTTCTCCCCCATTCCATCCCACTGGGGGGAACGTGCTGACATGCTCCGGCTAGGACGTTACCCCATGGGTTGTGCCGAGATTACCGGCAGAGACCACCCCCGCACCGCTCCCAGAGGAACGCGCTGCGGAGAGTGGGCTGGCCGACCGGCCCAGCTCCGCTCAGTGCTTGGCACATAGTAGCGCTTAACAAATGCCACCATCATCTGGGAGGACGCTTTCTGACCCAAAGGTTAGCAGGGCTGAACACAGCAGGGTGGGCCAGACCTCTGCGCCTGGCCAGGGCGGACAGGCCGTGCAAGGTCACCCGGGCCCTGCCCAGGTCCTGAGGGGAGGGGGTTGGGGGTGAGGTTGTGTGTCTTGGACCCTGTTCAGACGAGAAAGCGGCAAAGAGCACCCATGTGATACAAAGATACACAATAATGTCAGTGTCCAGCCGCCCCAAAGGTCTCCGTCTTCTCCTGGATGAGAAAACACCTTATATAATCCTTTGGGGTACTCCATGCCGTGCTCAGAAATGCGCCTAGCTTCACGGGTGGGGGGCAGGCAGGCGAGTCCCCCAGCCCTCCCAGGGCTGGCCTCAGGTGTCCAGGTCCCAGCCTCTGTGGCCCCACTGCTGAACCGGTGTGCCCAGTGCCCCTGACCTGGGCAGCGGAACCTATAGAGCAGCCTTCTGCCCACTGCAGAAGGCAGCCAGGGTGGATGGCAACACCCAACAGCTACAGCTGAAGAGTCAATCAGTCAATCATATTTACTGAGCACTTACTTTGTGTGGGGCACTGTACTAAGTGCTTAGGAGAGTAGAATACAACAGTAAAACAGACACATTCTCTGCCCACAACCAGCTTACAGTCTAGAGGCGGAGACAGATATTAATATAAATAAATGACACATATGGACATAAGTGCTGTGGGGCTGGGAGGATGGAAGAATAAAAAAAACAAGTCAGGGTGACACAGATGGGAGCGGGAGAAGAGGGAAGGAGGGCTTAGTCAGGGAAGGCCTCTTGGAGGAGAGTGCCTTCAATAAGACTTTGAAGTTGGGGGAGATTGACAGATATGAGGAGGGAGGGCATTTCAGGCCAGAGGCAGGATGTGGGCGAGAGGTCGGTGGAGAGATAGACAAGATGGAGGTACACTGAGAACGTCTGCATAAGAGGAGCAAGTCAAGCTCTGGGGAGTTATTTCTGAACGGGCCTTCTCCAGATTCGGTATTCCCTTCATTTTGGAACTATCCAGACCACAGAGAGCCTCCGATAAGGAAGGGGTGAAAAGGGAAATGAAGGATTTTCTGTGGGTGAGAACTTGTAAAGTGAGCAGAGCCTACAGGGAGCCCGGCGGTGCTGTCTCTCGGGGGAAGCGCCTGAGTTCAGCGAGAATTGTGGGGTTGATGACGTTGCCATCACTGAGACATCTCAGGGTAGAGGCCTTCCTGCTCTCTGTGATGCCTCAGCCCCTGCTGACCAATCAAACCTGAGAGTAAAAGAGTCTCACCTCAGAGAAGACCAGAGACCAGGGAAACCAAGTCAGCCTTCTGGGCATTTTTACGGCACTTATGTACTTATCTAAAAATTATGTATTATAAATTCTGTATTTATGTTAATATCTGTCTCCCCCTCTAGACTACAAGTTTGTTTTGGGCAGGGAACGTGTCTATCAGGTCTGTTGTACTCTCCCGGGCTCAATAAATACCATGGATTGATTGATTTCACCTCCTGGTCCTTGGGAAAAGACCTCTACGGGGTGACCGGCCCATTGCAGCTGATCTTTGCCCGGGGCTGCCAAGTCCAAAAGGAGTGGGTGCTGCCCTGGTTCCCACCAGCCAGCTGAAAGAACTGGACACAAAGGAGGATTTATAGGGGTCATTGGGGCTCTTCAGAGCCTAAAAACACACTTTGACTAGAATGAAGAATCCACTCAAGTTTAGCCAAAATCCTTCTTCTTCCACTAACTTTTGGAGGATACTGGGACCTTGCACACCATGAGGTTCTTTACCCATGTTGCATTACACTTGTCCAGTGCCCTCTCCTACCTCCGATGAACAATTTTCAGTGAATCAGTGTTTTCTGATAACTAACAAAGTGCATTTCCACCTGGGGGTGGAGTCAAAACTGTCATTCAGCTACAAGTGGACCCGAGGTGGGTAAGGGTCCCCCACTCCCACCACGGGTCATCCTCTTGGGTGGAGACCCCCCCCTCCCCTGCTCCCTGACCAGTCAGTGCCCTGGATATCTGGGGCCCAAAGAGACTCCACCCCAAACAGATTCCAGAGAGGTTACTGTCTTCCTTCTAGGTTGCCTCACTTTCCCTGAGAAGCAGCTTGGGTTTAGTGGAAAGAGCATGGCCTGGGTGTCAGAGAACCAGGGCTCTAATCCCAGCTCTGCCAAATGCTTTCTGAGTGACCTTGAACAAGTCATTTCACTTTATGTTTCACTTCTTTTCTCCCTCTCAGACTGTGAGGCCCATTTTGGACAGGGATTGTTCCTGACCTATTTAACTTGCATTTACCTCAGTGCCTAAAACAGTATATGATACATAGTGAATGCTTAACAAATTCCCCTAAAAAACCCAATCCCCATCCTGCTCCCATAGTCAGCACGGCATAGTGGATAGTAAATGGGCCTCGGAGTTAGAGGTCATTGGTTCTGATCTCTGCTCTGCCACTTGTCTGCTGTGTGGCCTTGGGCAAGTCACTTCACTTCTTGGGCCCTCAGTTATCTCATCTGCAAAATAGGGATTAAGACTGTGATCCCTATGCCGGACAGGGACTGTATCCAACCCAATTAGCTTGTATCCACCCGAGTGCTTAGTACAGTGTCTGGCATATAGTAAGAACTTAAAAAATACCATTATTATTATTATTATAAAGTACAGGCCTGGGAGTCACAATGACCTGGGTTCTAATCCCATCTCTGCCACCTGCCTGCTGTGTGACCCTGAGTAAATTACTTCATTTCCTCAGTTCCCATGAGGGATTAAGACTGTGAGCCCCATGTGGGACAGAGACTGTGTCCCACCTGATTAACTTGTATCTATTCCAGTGTTTAGAGCAGTGCTTGGCACATAGTAAATGCTTAACAAGTACCAAAATTATTATTATTATCATTATTACTAACTGCGGTACCTGTTAAGTGCTTACTCCATGCCACAGGAAAGGGATAAGAGGGCAGGTCAACAGACAAAACCCGGCGAGTCAACTTTCTGGGGCTTTTAGCAGCGGCTGCATCTTTTCTCCATCTGGGAAGTATCACTGAGCCCCGCGACCAAGTTGTCAAGCCAACATCCCAGAATACTGCAAACCCAGAAAGTCTATCCTCTGGCTTGGCTAAAGATAGGTAAAGACCTAATAATAATAATGATGGTATTTGTTGAGGGCTTACTATGTGCCAGGCACTATACTAAGCACTTGGGTGGGTACAAGCAAAGTGAGTTGGACACAGTCCCTATCCCATTTGGGACTAAAGTCTCAATCCCCATTTTACAGATGAGGTAACTGAGGCATAGAGGAGGGAAGTGCCCTGCCCAAAGTCACAGAGTAGACAAGCGGATGAGCTGGAAGCCAACCTACCTGCTCCCAAGTCGCTGCTCTGGTTTCTTGGCCAGGAAGAGTCGGCAGATGTCCTTCGCTTCCTCAGTGAAGCCGGGGTGGTTGAATTTGACCTCGTCTTCCAAGGTCCTTTTCTTGAGCTCCTCTTTGCTGATCTTCTCTTTGAAGTCCTTGAATGGCGTTCTCCCAGCCACCATCTCGTAGATGCTGCAGCCCATGGCGAACCAGTCCACGGGGTAGGAATAGCTCTCCTCTTCCCTCAAGATCTCGGGAGCCATGTAGCCATTGGTCCCAGCCTATGGCAAGGTGAAAGACAGTTGTCATAATCATAACTGGGGAATCTGGGCCGAGGACTGGGTTAAGCGCTGGAGTAGATACCATACAGTCAGATCGGACACAGTCAGACACAGTCTCTGTCCTACATAGGGCTCGCAGTCTAAGTGGGAGGGAGGACAGGTACTGAATCCTCACTTTATAGATGAGGAAACTGAGGTCCAGAGAAGTTAAATGACTTGCCCCAGGTCACACAGCCGGCAGGGGTGTGAGAGGCATGGCCTAGTGGATAGAGCACGGGCCTGGGAGTAAGAAGGATCTGGGTTCTAATTCCAGCTCCGCCATGTGTCTGCTGTGGAAACTTGGGCAAATCACATCACTACTCTGTGCCTCAGTTACCTTATCTGGAAAATGGGAATTAAGATTGTAAGCCCCATGTGAGACAGGGACTGTGTCCAACCTGACTTGCTCGTATCCACCCCAGTGTTTAGAGCAGTGTCTGGCACATAGTAAGCACTTAAATACCACAGTTATTACTATTATCGTTCTTATTATTATAGGTGGAGGAGCCTGGATTAGAATCAATCGATCAGTCACTCAATCAAGGGTATTTACTGAGCACTCTCGGTGTACACAGCACTGTGCTAGGCACTTGGGAAAGTACAATATAAAAGAGTCAGTAGATGCAATCCTTGCCTTTCAAGAGCTTGTGGCCTACAGGGGAAGATAGGCATTAAAATAGGTTAGAGTTAGGGAAGATAGTAGAGAGAGCCAAGCCAAGCTCTTTCCACTAGGCCAGCTAAGGGAGTTGGCCAGCAAAGAGCAGAGCCCCATGGCTACGACCACTTGGGGAGACTGGGGAACCCTCTGGCTCCCTGGATGTAATCCCGGCTCTTGGACACCGTGCTGCTCCGGACTGGTCGGTTTCTGGCACTGAGGCTGCAGAGAGAGGGAGCTGAGGGGAGGGGAAGAGCCACATGAAAGTAGCCACAAATGCTTGTTTTAGCAGGCTGGTGACAGTGGGCAGACCAGTAGGCATTAGGGGTGTTTTGGGCTGGTCTGGGGAGGACCCTTCTCTCTACTCCCCAGCTCCCAGCCTCCGGGAGGGTCACTGGGAGGGCCGGCCTGGACATTTTATTACTTCTGGCAAAATGTTTCATCTCTTTCCATTTAGAAATGACAAAACATCTGCTCTAAAAGCCTGTGTGCTTTTAGATTGGAATTGTTTTAGAACCTTGAGCTTTTTGGGCTGGGAATGTGTATGCTAATTCTGTTGTTCTGTACTCTCCCAAGTGCTTACTACAGTGCTCAGCACCTAGTTGGCACTCGATAAATCCCACTGATTGATTTTTTTCTGATCCGCTTTAAGCAAGATAATAGAGCACGCCGTTAGGCTGGCATTACATATACATTAGGGCAAAAAAGGATTTTGGTCATTCATTCATTCACTCATTCAACAGTATTTAATGTAATCCTTCATGGAGAGGACTGTACTCAACACCTACTTTCTGAAGAACATTTTATTGGGTATCTACAGTGTGTGAGGCTCTATATTGGATGCTTACTATGTGCCAGGTACTGTACTGAACATCTATTGTGTGCAGAGTGCCGTACTGGACATCTACTGAGGGCACAGTACTTTATAAAGCACTTGTGGAAGACACAGTTCTTTTCCTCAATGAGTTTATTCATTCAATAGTATTTATTGAGCACTTACTATGTGCAGAGCACTGTACTAAGCACTTGGAATGTACAAATCGGTTACAGAAAGAGACAGTCCCTGCCCTTTGACGGCCTTACAGTCTAATTGGTTTACAATGAGTTTACAATGAGTTTACAGTCTACTGATCAGTGAATCAGTGAAATCAATGTGGGTATATCCCAAAACATAATTTAGGGTTTGGCAAACACTGGCTGCAAATATCCAAAGTGGGTGGAGAAGGATGAGTTGAGGCTAGAAGCCAGGAGTGGAGTTCCTCATTGTTATCAGGCAATCAATCAATCTTATTTATTCAGTGCTACTGTGTGTAGGGCTTTGTACTAAACTGTTGGGTTCCACGCCCATGAGTGATCTTTGATCATTCTTTCATTCATTCATTCGATCGTATTTAGTGAGCATTTACTGCATGCAGAGCACTGAACTAAGTGCTTGGGAGAGTACAATATAACAATAAACAGACACATTCTCTGCCCACAGTGAGCTTACGGTCTTTCATCCTCTCCAGAGTTCTGGGTCTCCCTTTGTTTTGGGAGAATCGGAACAGGGATATTGGAAAAGCCAAGGTGAAAACCCAGACCCAAGATCCAGAAGCTCTTTAAGTTTGTTTGAAAAAGATTTTGGGGTCCTAGAGAGCAGAAAGCTACACATGAGCCAGCACAGTCTACTGGGGGCAAAGAACGGGCAGATGATTAGATGGCAAGATGGCCAAAAAGAGTTGGCAAGCCGTAACCATAGACCACCTTCCCACAGTGTCCACTTAACTTTTCTGGGCCTCAGTTTCCTCATCTGTAAAATGGGGATAAAGTAGTTCTCCCTTCCTCTTAGCCTGTGATAGTTCCTTGTGGGATAGGGACTGGATCTGATCTGATTATCTTACATCCATCCCAGGGCTTAGAACAGAGTAAGGGCTTAATAAATATCATCATCATCATCATCATTATTATTCTGCAGCACAGGAGGAACACGAAGTCCACAGAAAGGCACAGAGGGCACTTCATCATTGGGTAATAAGGCTGATCAGAAAACACCTCAGGAATTGGAATCTTTTGGAGTGAAAAAGAAAAGGCTAAGAGCCTTCAAAGTCAACAAGCCTGTGAAGAACATACACCTGAGATGGCTGACCAACAGTTCTCCATTACTCCCTAGTTCCAAAGCAGAAGCAATGGGGAGTAGATTGCAACGTGAGGGATTTACGTTAGATTAAAGGACTCATTCCAGGTCAGGTTGCTAAATGCCAGGTGGGTGAATGAGGGAGGGGAGGCGGGACTGGTCTGGGGTGTGGGAAAAATTGGTTGGAATCTCATCTGCCTGGAACATCCCTGGGGTGATCTGACCCTGGGAAGGAGACCCGCAGCAGAGGTGGAGTTAGGGGTACATAATGTGCTCAAAGTTTGTGATAAGGCATTTGCTCTCCAGATGCTGAAACAGCTGCAGGGGGAAACAACGCCCTGCAGGTTTCTCACCGAAGCTACAATTTTCAGCACCAAACTGGTGATAGATGGTTTCTGGGAAACCCAAATTAAGGACATTCAACATGTTTGTCTTTTCTCATGCAAATTCTCTAGGAATTTGTCCAGGATGGCACACCCAGAAGTAGGAGCCGACAGTAATGATGGTGATAATGATGATGCCGATGATGAAAATAATACGAGCTCTGCCAGTTGTTGTGTGACCTTGGACAAGTCGCCTAACTTTGGAGAAGCAGCGTGGCTCAGTGGAAAGAGCTCGGTCTTGGGAATCAGAGGTCATGGGTTCTAATCCCAGCTCCGCCGCTTGTCAGCTGTGTGACTTTAGGCAGGTCACTTAACTTCTCTGGGCCTCAGTTACCTCATCTGTAAAATGGGGAGTAAGACTGTGAGCCCCACGTAGGACAACCTGATCACCTTGTATCCCCCCAGAGCTTAGAACAGTGCTTTGCACATAGGAAGTGCTTAACAAATACCATCATCATTATTATTATTATTCTCCGTGCCTAGTTTCCTCAACTGTAAAATAGGGATATCTGTTCTCCCTGCTACTTAGAGCCCCGTGCAGGAGAGGGACCGTGCCTGACCTAATTAACTTGTATCTTCCCCAGCACTTAGAACAGTGTTTGTCATATAGAAAGGTTTAACAAATACCATTCAAAACATTATAATTTCGGTGTTTGTTAAACCCTAACTATGTGTCAAATCTCTGGGGTTGAAACAAGTTAATCGGGTTAGATACAGTTCCTGTCCCACTTGGGTCTCAGGTATTTGATCTCCATTTTACAGCTGAGGAAACTGAGGCACAGAAAAGGTAAGTGACTTGCCCAAGGTTACACAGCAAACAAGTGACAGAGCCTGAATTAGAACCTCAATCCTCTGACTTCCAGGCCTGTGCTCTACCCACTGGACCATATTGACTCTAGACTGTAGGCTTGATGTGGGCAGAAAATGTACCTACCAATTCTGTTTTATTGTATTCTCCCAAGAGTTCAGTACAGTGCCCTGTACTGGATAAACACAGGCCTGGGATTAAGAAGGACCTGGGTTCTAATCCCGGCTCTGCCACTTGTCTGCTGCGTGACCTTGGGCAAGTCACTTGATTTCTCTAGGCCTCAGTTATCTCATCTGTAAAATGAGGATGAAGACTGTGAGTCCTATGTGAGACAGGGACTATGTCCAAAACTATTTGCTTGTATCCACCCTAGCGCTTAGTACAGTGTCCGGCACAGCGCTTAGAACAGTGCTCAGTGCTTAGAACAGTGTTCAGTGCTTAGAACAGTGCTTGGCACATAGTAAGCACTTAACAAATACCATTATTAAATACCACAATTATCATCATTATTATTATTACTACTACTATCACACAGTAAGTGCTCACTAAACACGATTGATTGATTGATTGATTGATTGACTGATTGACTGACCGTGGAATTAGGGGTATCTTTCAAGGTGTGACAAAACGATATCACCATTAGCAAGAGCTGGAATGGTCAGGAAGGACACCGTGGGCTGGCAGTTTGTTTTTCAGTCGATCAATTGGGAAGCAGCTTGGCCTAGTGGAAAGAGCCCGGAGCTGGGAGTCAGAGAATCAGGATTCTAATCCCACTCCACCACTTACCTGTTCTGTGACCTCATCTGCAAAGGGGATTCAATACCTGCTCTACCTCTTACTTAGACTGGGAGACCCATATAAGACCTGATGATCCTGTATCTAATCCAGCACTTAGTACAGTGCTTGGCACATAGTAAGCACTTAACAAATATCACACTTATTACCTATTGAGCTCTTACAGTATGCAGAGCATTGTTCTAAATACTTGGAAGAATACCTATTTATTTTGTTAATGAGATGTACATCACCTTGATTCTATTTATTTGCTATTGTTTTAATGAGATGTTTATCCCTTTGATTCTATTTATTGCTATTGTTTTTGTCTGTCTCCCCCGATTAGAATGTGAGCCCGTCAAAGGGCAGGGACTGTCTCTATCTGTTACCGATTTGTACATTCCAAGCGCTTAGTACAGTGCTCTGCACATAGTAAGCGCTCAATAAATATTATCGAATGAATGAATACAATGCAGTAGTTGGTAGATAGGATCTCTGCCCTCAAAGAGCTTCAGTATTTGTCCCTGGATGGAGACAAAGGGACGGAGACTAAGGGACTCGTTGGGTGAGGGGGGGATGTCTGTCTTCAGGGGTCCCTGCCCATCACCTCCTTTTTTTCCAGCTCCCTGAATCTGGACTTGGTCTTGGCCGGCACATCACGGATCAGAGCCCCAGCTTGTACCCTTTCTAAGCTTACAAGTGAATTTATCTCTCTCATTCATTCATTCAATTGTATTTATTGAGTACTTACTGTATACAGAGCTAAGCACTAGGGAGAGTACAATATAACAATAAACAGACACATTCCCTGCCCACAACGAGTTTACAATCTATAAGGAGAGATAGGCATTAATATAAATAAATACATTACAGATATTTACATAAATAAATCACACATCATTCCTCAGATGAGAAAACTGAGGCCCAGAGAAGTTGAGTGACCTGGCCAAGGTCACAGAGTAAGCTGCGCAGAGATGGGACCTGAACTCAGGTCTTCCGACTTCCAGTCTCATGCTCTTTCTCTTAGGCCATTCTGTTGTATTCTCCTAAGAGCTTAGTGTGAGATCTAGAGCTTAATAAGTGCTCAATAAATGCCACTGATTGATTGACAAAGCACACTTGTATAGCACACACATCCAAACTGTTGCCCAGGGCTTAGAAGTCAGTCAGTCAGTGCTATTTATTGAGCGCCTACTGTGTGCAGAGCACTGTACTAAGTGCTTGGGAGAGTCCACTATAGCAATATAGCAGACACATTCCCTGTCCACAACCAATTTACAGTCTCCAGGGGAGCTTACAATTTAGGGGGGCTTAGTATTCATTCATTCAGTCATTCATTCAATCGTATTTATTGAGCGCATACTGTGTGCAGAGTACTCCGTATTAAGTGCTTAGGAGAGTACAATATAACAATAAACAGTCCCTGCCCACAACGAGCTTACAGTCTAGAGGGAGAAACAGATATTAATATAAATAAATTACAAACATAATAAACAAACTTTTTTTTAGTACAGGGCTTGGTACATGGTAAGTGTTTAACAAATACCACAGTTATTACTTGTTCCCTTCGCTAAACTAGAGGGAGCTTTAAAGTGAGGGAAACACATAGAGCAGCCATGTTCACTAAACAATGCTGGCCTAGGCAGCATAACTCCTGCAGCCTAAAACCTGGCAAGTTATCCTCTCTTGGCAGGTCCTGGCATTCACATCTTCCTCAGGGAAAACCTTCCAGATCATTTGGAGAAAACCCTAAGGCTCTCAAGACTGGAAGAGACATAGACCATGGGAATCCTCCTTCTCTCCCATTGCCCCGGCTCCCTCCCTCTGCCCTATCCACTTCCCCTCCCCACAGCACTTGTAAATACTGGTACGTATTTATGGCTCTACTGATTTTATTAATGATGTGCATTTATCTATGGTTCTATTTATCTATTTTGACGGGAGTGATGCCTTTCTATTTGTTTTGTTTTGTTGTCTGTCTCCCCCTTCTAGACTGTGAGCCCATTGTGGGGTAGGGATTGTCTCTATCTGTTGCCGAATTGTACTTTCCAAGCACTTAATACAGTGCTCAGCACACAGTAAGCGCTCAATAAATATGATTGAATGCATCATTGGGCAGGGATTGCCTCTATCTGTTGCTGAATTGTACTTTCTAAGCACTTCGTACAGTGCTCTGCACATAGTAAGCACTCAATAAATACTATTGAATAAATGAATGAATGAATGAATTCTAGGTAACACAGAGATTCTTGATGGTGTCCATCCCACCAGCCGCATATCTTAGTGGTTGCTTTGCTAACGAACAGGTCTTTGTTCACGGGTCCTGCTTCATTAAACAACCAAGCAGCTGACATGCCCTGCTTTGTTGACCTGCTGGCAAGAGGTGCCCCTGGCAGTGCCATCTCTGTGTCTCTTGTTTTATTTAATCACAGGCACCAGAGAAGCCAGCTGTAAACTTGGAACAGAGAGGGGAAGGGTCCAGGAAGCAGTCTCCATTTTCTTGCTAAAAGAGTGTGATTTCCCTGGGGCCCTTCTTAAAAAAAGACACAAAACTGCATTTATACTGTGTCAACAGTGTAGTAAGCACTGGGGTACTGTACCTACAAGTTGATCAACATCTACGTCCCACTTAGGGCTCACTGTTTTGTTTCCCTTTAATCCCCAGGAAGCATCATGGCCTAGTGGAAAAGAGCATGGGCGTAGGAGTCAGAAGGATGTGGGTTCTAATCCTCGCTCTGCCCCTTGTCTGCTGTGTGATGCTGGGCAAGTCACTTCACTTCTCTGTGCCTCAGTCATCTCGCTTGTAAAATGGGGATTAAGACTGTGAGTCCTGGGAGGGACAGGGACCGTATCCAAACTGATGATCTTATATCTACCCCAGTGCTTAGAACAGTGCTTGACATACAGTAAGCACTTAACAAATACCAACATTTTACAGATGAGGTAAAAGAGAAGTGGAGTGATTAGCCCAAGGTCACACAGCAAACAGGTGGTGGAGCCGTGTTTAGAACTCAGGCCCTCTGATTCTCAGGACTGTGCACTATCCACTATGCCATATTGCTCTGCCCCTAGAATGACTGGAGGAAAGGGAGAGTGGGGTATGATATATCTATGATTCTATTTATCTTGATGGTATTGATGCCTGACTACTTGGTTTGTTTTGTGGTCTGTCTCCCCCTTTTAGACTGTGAGCCTGGTGTTGGGCAGGAATTGTCTCTATCTGTTGCCTAATTGTACATTCCAAGTGCTTAGTACAGTGCTCTGCACACAGTAAGCGCTCAATAAATACTATTGAATGAATGATATGGGTGGGGGGTGGGAAGGATGTCAAGTGAAAATTAACAGAGCAGAAAAGTCTGACCTTCATGTGATAACCAGAGGGTTTTACCCAAGGCCTCTGCATAAATTTGGACCTGCTTACTCAGGCAGCCAAAATCTTCAGCTCCAACAGTTTCTTTCTCTTGTTATCTCTCCCGACAGCTAAATGGGCCCGGCAGGGACTAACAAGGAAGACAAACGATAGCTGCCAAGAGTCAGTGGACCCTATCAGCTGGGTGGGTGCCAGGGTGCACAGCTCTAACCGTGATGGGGGACAGAGGCAGGCAGTAAGAGGTTTGGTTAGGGGGGCAAGAGGACCAACTTTAATGGTCTTCTATTTGTTTTCTTGTCTGTCTCCCCACTTCTAGATTGTGAGCCCGTTGTTGGGTAGGGATTGTCTCTATTTGTTGCTGAATTGTACTTTCCAAGCACTTAATACAGTGCTCTGCACACAGTAAGCACTCATTAAATACGATTGAATGCATGAATGAATGAATGGTCTCTGAGCCGCTTCTAGGAGAGCTCAGGTCCCAGAGGAAGGGAACAATGATGCTGATGAGTCCTTGAATCCGTAGACTCCTTTTATTTAAATCAGTCGATCAATCAATCAGTCGGTGGTATTTATTGAGTACTTACTGTGTGCAGAGCACTTTACTAAGTGCTTGGAGAGTACAATATAACAGAGTTGGTAAACAAGTTCCCTGCCCACAAGGAAATTCCCCCCGAAGTTTGCACATAAATGATCACATTGTAGCCTAACCAAATTCCTATTATCATACTATTACAATATTGTCCTCCTCTTTCAGATAATGGGACCCCAGAAAGGTTAAGTGATTTGTCCAACGTCTCACAGCAAGGCCTAGAACCCAGGTTTCCTGGCCCATGGCTCTCTCCATTATATACGGCTGCCCACAATGTACAGGAAATGGCACAGTGAGATATAAAACCACTCTAAAGTCCAGCCCAAAGAGTGCAGATTCTGGATGGCTGCCGGTGAGGAGCCGGAAGTGTGTATGTTCACAAGCCTGCCTCCCGTGCGGACCAGCACTACCGTTCCCGCTCCCTCGTGCTTTTGTTTTGTTTTTCATAGTGTCTGTTAAGTGCTTACTATGTGTCAAGCACAGTTCTAAGTGCTGGGGTAGATACAAGCTCATCACATCGGACCCAGTACCAGTCCCACGTGGGACTCACAGTCTAAGTAGGAGGGAGCGCAGATAGAGTACAGGCCTGGGAATCAGAAGGACGTGGGTTCTAATCCTACCTTCACCACTTGACTACTGCGTGATGTTGGGCAAGTCACTTTATTTCTCTGGGCCTCAGTTCGCTCATCTGTAAAATGGAGATGAAGACTGTGAGTCCCATGTGAGACAGGGACTGTGTCCACCTTGATTTGCTGGTATCCACCCCAGCGCTTAGTAAAGTGGCTGGCACATAGTAAGTGCTTAACAAATACCACTATTATTATTATTATTATTGAACGTTCATTTTCACATGAGAAAACTGAGGCACAGAGAAGTAACTTGCCCGAGGCTAAACTGCACACAAATGGCAGAGCCGGAATTAGAACTCAGGCCCTCTGGTTCCCAGGCTGCCCTGTCTCTTCCATCTTGTCTTGCCCTCCTGTCCCCCGCCCTCTCCCCCACACCCTCCCTGCCTCCCCCCAATAGCCCCAAGACTGGCTGTATGTGCCAGGAACTGTACTAAGTGCCCGGGGTAGATACAAGCAAATCGGATTGGACACAGTCCCGGTCCCACATGGGGCTCCCTGTTTTTATCCCCATTTTACAGATGAGGTAACTGAGGTCCAGAGAAGTTATGTGACTTGCCCAAGGTCACTCAGCAGAAAAGTGGTAGAGTCAGCATTAGAACCCAGATCCTTCTGACTCTGAGGCTCCTGCTCTATCCACTAGGCCATGCTGCTTCTCTTCAATCTGGGCTCTGGGCTCCGAATTGGGGAGAATCCCACCACAGCCTGATTTTTGCAGGAAAGGAGCCGTGGGAGTCATGAACCCAACCACCTCCTTTTATCTCAGGCCTCGCTGGCAGCTGTGGGGCACTGGGGTAGAAGTGGGGTGGGGAGGAAGCCGGGGGGCCATGAGGCAGTGGGGCAGTGACTGAAGTGCTGGTGGGTTGTGCAGGACTCAGTTCTATTCTGAACTCAGGGACACAAAGGGTGTGTCCCCAAAACCAGGGGTACCTGTGCTTTGACAGGTGTGTTCTAGTGAACACAAACACGCACAGCACTCCCACGCCCACACACACACACACACACACACACACACACACACACACACACACACACACACACACACTGCACATAATGATCCAACCATTTCTGCCTCATTACTCCCTTACATCCCAACTGGCTTAGAATCTGGATTCTAATCCTAGCTCAGCCACTTGTCTGATATGTGATCTTGGGCAAGTCACTTCACTTCTCTTTACCTCAGTTACTTCCCTTCCACCTCCCCTTCCCTTTCCCCCTCTTTTCTCTCCTCTCCCCCTCCCTTCTCTCTGCCCCTCCTCCTCCCTCTTCCCCTCCTCCTTCCTCTCCCCCTCCCCTTCTCTCACCCCTCCTCCTTCCCCCCCCCCCCCCCCCGTTCTCTCTCCCCCTCTACTCCTCCCTCTCCCACTCCCCTTCTCTCTCCCCCTCCTCTTTTCCCTCCTCCTCCCTCTTCTCCCTCCTCTCCTCCCTCTCCTCATCTCTCTCCCCACTCTCCCCTTCCCCTTCTCTCTTCCCCTCCTCCTCCTCCCTCTTCCCCTCTTCTCTCTCCTCTTTCCTCCCCCCCCTCCCCTTCTCTTACCCCTCCTCCTTCCTCTCCCCCTTCTCTCCCCATCCTCTTCTCCCTCCTCCTCCCTCTCCCCATCCTCTTCTCCCTCTTCCTCCCTCTCCCCCTACTCTTCTCTCTCCTCCTCCCTCTCCCTTCTCCCTCCTCTTTTCCTCCTCCTTCTCCCCTCCTCTCTTCCTCCCTCCCCACTCTCTCCCCTTCTCCCCTCCCCTCTCTCCTTGTGTCCCCTGTTCCGCTCCCCTCCTCTCCCAGGTGGGAGCCCCCCGTCCCCGGTTGCTGGGCGTTGGGGAGGACGGCGTTGCCCGGTCCCGGGCGGAAAACAAAGGGCTGCGGGGCTGCGGGCTGCGGGTGCCCGGCTGATGGAGCCCCCGGGGCCGGGCGGACCGCCTCCTGGCCTGCTCCACAGTTCTCCTGCCAGGCCAAACACAGGCACCACGCCCCGCCCCGCCCAATCATCATCATCATCAGAGAGCTATGATTATAATTTCATTATTATTATATTTGTTAAGCTATAAATAATAATAATAATAATAATGTTGGTACTTGTTAAGCGCTTACTATGTGCAAAGCTGGGGTAGATACAGAGTAATCAGCGTGGCCTAGTGGAAAGAGCCTGGGCTTCGGAGTCAGAGGTCATGGGTTCGACTCCCGGCTCTGCCACTTGTCAGTTGTGTGACTGTGGGCAAGTCACTTCACTTCTCTATGCCTCATTTACCTCAGCTGGAAAATGGGGATTAACTGTGAGCCTCACCTGGGACAACCTGATTACCCTGTATCTCCCCCAGCGCTTAGAACAGTGCTCTGCACATAGTAAGCGCTTAACAAATACCAACATTATTAACCAGGTTGTCCCACGTGAGGGTCATAGTCTTCATCCCCATTTTACAGATGAGGGAACTGAGGCACAGAGAAGTTAAGTGGCTTACTCTGTGTCGAGCACCGTTCTAAGCACAGGGGGAGATTCAAGGTCATCTGGTTATCCCACGGGCTGGGGGGCGGCGGGGAGGATCACAGCCTTCATCCCCATTTTACAGATGAGGCAACTGAGACCTAGAGAAATTAAGCGGCTTGCCCAAGGTCACACAGCACACAAGTGGCGGAACCAGGATTGGAACCCAGGTCCCCTGACTCCCCAGGCCATGTTCTTCCCACTAAAGCACAGGAGGGATGGAGGGAGGGTCTACAGCAGGGACCCATTGGGCCGGGAGCCCCCCGCCCGGGAGACAGGATACCTGGGGTTCTAACCTTGCCTTTGACACTTTTTAAAAAAATTATTTCTTAAGCGCTTACTATGGGTCAAGCACTGTTCTAAGCACTGGGGTGGGCACCACTGGAGTTACTTCCATTCTTCTCGCTGTGCGTGTGATTTCGGGCGGCGCAAGTGGGACCCCCACCCTGCAGGGCAACACCAGGATGAGAGCAACAGGCTAGAGGCTGAAGGCCCCAAGTGGAGTGGGGCAGAGATGTGAGAGGCATGGGTTCTAATTCCACCTCCATTGCTTGTCTGCTGGGTGACCTAGAGTAAGTCACTGAGCTGTTCTGGACCTCAGTGACCTCATCTGTAAAATAAAGATTAAGACTGGGAGCCCCATTTTGGAGAGGGACAGTCTTCAACTTGATTAGTTTGTATCTACCCAGTGCTTAGTACAGTGCCTGGCACTTAGTAAACACTTAATACAATAGAGTGGCCAAGCCAGCATTCTTCTACAAGCTATGTGGGATCCGTGTGGAACCACTGTTCCTGCTTGCTCTGGCCTGGGTCCTGGGCCCTAGATGTGCTGGGAGGGCAGATAGGAGAGAATTGCTAAGAACACTGTGGCCTAATGGATAGGGCACGGGCTTGGGAGTCAGAAGAACCTGGGTTCTACCTTGCCTGCAGTGTGACCTTGGACAAATGACTTAACTCCTTGGGGCCTCAGTTCCCTCAACTGTAAAATGGGGATTAAGACTGTGAGCCCCATGTGGGACATGGACTGTGTCCAATCTGATTTGCTTGTTTTCACCCCGGCACTAAGTACAGTGCCTGGTCCATAGTAAGCACTTTGAAGAAGCACTGGGAGAAGCTGCGTGGCTCAGTGGATAGATAGGCCTGGGAGTGGGCCTGGGAGTCAAAAATTCATGGGATTGTCTCTCTTTATTGCTGTATTATACTTTCCAAGCGCTTAGTACAGTGCTCTACACACAGTAAGCACTCAATAAATACTACTGATTGAATGAATGAATGGGTTCTAATCCCGACTGCTCCACTTGCCTGCTGTGTGACCTTGGGCAAGTCACTTCACTCCTATGTGCCTCAGTGACCTCATCTGTGAAGTGGAGATTGACTGTGAGCCCCATGTGGGGCAGGGCCTATGTCCAACCTGAGTGCCTTGAATAATAATAATAATAATAACAATGTTGGTATTTGTTAAGCACTTACTATGTGCAGAGCACTATTCTAAGCACTGAGGTAGATACAGATACAGGGTAATCCGGTTGTCCTATGTGAGGCTCACAGTTAATCCCCATTTTACAGATGAGGTAACTGAGGCACAGAGAAGTTAAGTGACTTGCCCAGTCACACAGCTGCCAAGTGGCAGAGCAGGGATTCGAACTCATGACCTCTGACTCCCAAGCCCGGGCTCTTTCCACTGAGCCATGCTGCTTCTCATCTAACCAGCAAGTAGTACAGTGTCTAACACATAGTAAGTGCTTAACAAATACCATAAAAAGGGTGGGTAGGGGCCGGGAGGGAGGGCCAGAGAGACATTAGCTCCTCTCCTCTCACAGCTTCATCTCCCTCCCTCCCTCCCTTGATTGTCCTCTGTTTTCTCACCTCTCAGTGTCCTGGGTGGGGCTGGGGTAGGGAGGTGGGGAGGGTGGGCAGGGCAGGGCATGCCTGCTGCCTCTTAGAGAAGGAACACGGCATAATGGATAGAGCACGGGCCTGGGAGTCAGAAGGCCGTGGGTTCTAATCCCGCCCCGCGACTTGACTGCTGTGTGACCTTGAGCAAATCCCTTCACTTCTCTGGGCTTCAGTGACCTCATCTGTAAAATGAGCCCTAAGTGGGACAAGGACTGTGTCCAACCTGATTAGGGGAAGCAGCTTGGCTCAGTGGAAAGGCCCTGGGCTTCGGAGTCAGAGGTCATGGGTTCGACTCCCGGCTCTGCCACTTGTCAGCTGTGTGACTTTCTCTGTGCCTCAGTTACCCCATCTGTAAAATGGGGATTAACTGTGAGCCTCAAGTGGGACGACCTGATTACCCTGTATCTCCCCCAGCACTTAGAACAGTGCTCTACAAGTGCTTAACTGTAAGTGCTTAACAAATACCAATATTATTATTATTATTATTACCTTGGGTCTACCCCAGTGCCCGGCACAGGGTAAGGGCTTCACAGATACCGTTATTATTATTATTTATTATTATTAAAATCCACAGGCGGGCGGGACCACGGTGTGGCCGCGGAAGGGACAGTCCCGTGCATCCGTCCGCCGGGGCCGGAGCTGGAATCACCAGGGAGCAGGACAACATGTGCAGAAATGACTTACACAAACAGATCACTGGCAAAACAAGGCACTTGGGAGGCGCAACGAGCTGTTTTCATCTCCGGAGGGCTTCCCGCGGCCTGCTGAAACAGCACAGATCAGCCGAGGGCAAGGAGGGCCTGGGGACAGGGGGGAGAGGCCTGGGGAACCGAGGGAGCCAGGAGCCCCCTACCCCCCAGCCCTGGAAGCCACGAGGGCCCTTTGGGCCCCCTCCCCCAGCTGGCTGCACATGACCACGACCCCCCACCAAGGAAATTCCTCCATTCAGGCCTCCCCAAAACAACAAACATCAGCTTTCTCCTTGAAGGTTAGGCCACCCCACGCTCTAGACCAAATCGGGGGGTCAAACCCATCGAACCGGTGCCAAACCGGACCAGAGCAGACCCTGAGTGTGCCCAGGGCATGACCCCACGCGGTGGCTTCAAGTGGACGATCCAGAGCCAAGGGGGCGAGGAAAGGGTGGTCAGGGCCTGGTTCCTAAGGGAAAGGAATGCGCTTCCCTGGGGCGTTGGGCTTGCTGAGCAATGTTGCTCCTCTTGAGACTGACCTTCTCAGGCCACGGGGTGGAGGTGGGGGCGGGGGAGGGGCACAAAGGCAGCTTGCTATTACCCCTCACTCTCCCCGCCCCCATCACTGGTATTTATTGAGCACTTATCTGTGAGCTGACCACTGTATTCAGTACTTGTTTCCCTAGAAACAAAAGGGTCAGTCCCTACCCGCAGGGAGTTTACAATCTAATGGGAAAATCAGAGGGGAAAAAGTGGGTACTAGTTCTCTCCACCCCGATGGGGGGAAACGTAATGGTGAATGAGGAGATGCCTGGGGCTTTCTGGAGGAAGGAGCTTTAGAATAATAATTGCGGAATTCGTCAAGCTGTTACTCTGTGCCAGGCGCTGTACTAAGTGCCGGGGTGGATACAAGAAAATCGGGTTGGACACTGTCCCTACTAGACATGGGGCTCACAGTCTCAATCCCCATTTTACAGATGAGGTAGCTGAGGCCCAGAGAAGTTAAGTAACTTGCCCAAGTCACAGCCAACAAGTGGCAGAGCCGGAATTAGAACCCAGGAACTTCCAGCTCCCAGGCCGGTGTTCTATCCACTTTACCATGCTGCTTCTTCTCATTAGAGATCCTCTGCATTATAGGCTGGGTCAATCAATCAATCAATCATATTTATTTCTTTTTAATGGTATTATTAAGCACTTGCTATGTGCCAGGCATTATACTAAGCGCTGGGGTAGATACGAGCTAACCAGGGTGGATACAGTCCATGTCCCACTACCGGTATTAATCCCCATTTCACAGATGAGGGACCTGAGGCACAGAGTAATTAAGTGACTTGCCCAAACTCACATAGCAGACATGAGGGTAGCTGGGATTGGAATCCAGGCCCTTATGATTCCCAGCCTGAGGTCATACTGTTTCTCAACTTTATTGAGTGCTGACTGTGTGCAGAGCACTATATTAAGCATTTAGGGGAGTAATAATAATAATAATAATAATGGTATTTAAGTGCTTACTATGTGCCAGGCACTGTACTATGCATTCATTTATTCATTCATTCAATCAATCTATTGAGCGCTTATTGTGTGCAAAGCAGAGCGCTTGGGAAAGTACAATACATCAATGAACAGTGACATTCCCGGCCCACAAGGAGCTTAATTCTAGAGGTGGGGAGATAGATGTCGAGACAAAGAAATAAAATCACAGGTATGTACATAAGTGCTGTGGGGCTGGGAAGGGGGAAGAGCAAAGGGAACAAGTAGAAGGGAGTGGAAGATGAGGAAAAGTGAGGCTTAGTCTGGGAAGGCCTCATGGAGGAGATGTGCCTTCAATAAGGTTTTGAAGGGGGATGGGAAGAGAAACTGAGGAGGGATGGCATTCCAGGCCAGAGGCAGGATGTGGGCTAGGGGTCGGCAGCCAGACAGGCGAGATGGAGGCCCACTGAGAAAGTTAGCACCAGAGGAGGGAAGTGTGTGGACTGGGTTGTAGAAGGAGAGCAGTGAGGTGGGGTAGGAGGGGGCAAGGTGATGGAGTGCTTCAAAGCCAATGGTGAGAAGTTTTTGTCTGATACGGAAGTGGATGGGCAACCACTGGAGTTTTTTGAGCAAGGGGGGTAACATGTCCTGAACGTTTTTGTAGAAAAACAATCTGGGTAGCTGGGTGAGTATGGACTGGAGTGGGGAAGAGACAAGGGGCTGGGAGGTCAACAAGGAGGCTGATGGAGTAATCTAGGCAGGATAGGATGAGTGACTGGGGTAGATAATAATAATAATAATGTTGGTATTTGTTAAGTGTTTACGATGTGCCGAGCACTGTTCTAAGCGCTGGGGTAGATACAGGGTAATCAGGCTGTCCCACATTCATTCATTCAATAGTATTTATTGAGCGCTTACTATGTGCAGAGCACTGTACTAAGCGCTTGGGATGAACAAGTCGGCAACAGATAGAGACAGTCCCTGCCGTTTGACGGGCTTACAGTCTAATCGGGGGAGACGGACAGACAAGAACAATGGCACTAAACAGCGTCAAGGGGAAGAACATCTCGTAAAAACAATGGCAACTAAATAGAATCAAGGCGATGTACAATTCATTAACAAAATAAATAGGGTAACGAAAATATATACAGTTGAGCGGACGGGTACAGTGCTGTGGGGATGGGAAGGGAGAGGTGGAGGAGCAGAGGGAAAAGGGGAAAATGAGGCTTTAGCTGCGGAGAGGTAAAGGGGGGATGGCAGAGGGAGTAGAGGGGGAAGAGGAGCTCAGTCTGGGAAGGCCTCTTGGAGGAGGTGATTTTTAAGTAAGGTTTTGAAGAGGGAAAGAGAATCAGTTTGGCGGAGGTGAGGAGGGAGGGCGTTCCAGGACCGCGGGAGGACGTGACCCGGGGGTCGACGGCGGGATAGGCGAGACCGAGGGACAGCGAGGAGGTGGGCGGCAGAGGAGCGGAGCGTGCGGGGTGGGCGGTAGAAAGAGAGAAGGGAGGAGAGGTAGGAAGGGGCAAGGTGATGGAGAGCCTTGAAGCCTAGAGTGAGGAGTTTTTGTTTGGAGCGGAGGTCGATAGGCAACCACTGGAGTTGTTTAAGAAGGGGAGTGACATGCCCAGATCGTTTCTGCAGGAAGATGAGCCGGGCAGCGGAGTGAAGAATAGACCGGAGCGGGGCGAGAGAGGAGGAAGGGAGGTCAGAGAGATTTAATCCCCATTTTACAGATGCGGTAGCTGAGGTAACGAGAAGTTAAGTGACTTGCCCAAATCACACAGCTGACAGGTGACGGAGCCGGGATTAGAGCCCATGACCCCGACTCCTAAATCCATGCTCTTCCCACTGAGCCAAGCTGCTTCTCTATCATCAGGTCCCACGTGGGGTTCACAGTTTAAGTAGAAGGAATAACAGGTATTGAACCCCTACTTTGCAGTTGAGAGAACTAAGGCCCAGTGAATTTAAGTAACCCAAAGTAATCCAACAGACAAATGGCGGAGCCTGGCTTAGAACCCAGGTCCTCTGGCTCCCAGGCCCGGGCTCATTTCCCTAGGCCACACTGTGTCTTAGTTCAGTATTACAGAGTTGGTTGAACTTTGCCCACAAGGAACTCATGCAAGAAACCAGGAGGTTGGGAGTTTGATTTACTGTAATTTCCCACCCAAACCCTGTTGTCTCTGACTTTCCCATCACTGTAGATGGCACCACCATCCTTCATGTCTCACAGGCCTGTAACCTTACCATTATCCTTAACTCCTTTCTCTCATTCAAACCACATATTTAATCCACCACTAAATCCTGTCAATTCCATTAATAAAATCCGCCCTTTTCTCTCTATCCAAACTGCTACCATGTTAATCCAATCACTTATCCTATCCTGCCTGGATTACTGCATCAGCCCCCTTGCTGATCTCCCAGCCTCCTGTCTCTCCCCAGTCCAGTCTAGTCACTCTGCTGCATGGAACACTTTTCTACAAAAACCTTCACCATATTTCTCACTCCTCAAGAACCTTCAGTGGTTGCCCATCCACCTCCACATCAAATGGAAACTCCTCACCATTGGCTTTAAAGCAATCACCTTGCCCCTTCCAACCTCACCTCGCTACTCTCCTACTACAGCACAGCCCCCACACTTCACTCCTCTCATTCCAACCTTCTCACCTGTACCTCCATCTTGCCTATCTCACCATGGTCCTCTCGCCCACATCTTGTCTCTGGCTTGGAATGCCCTCCCTCCTCAAATCCAACAGATAATTACTTATTGAAGTCACATCTCCTCCAAGAGGCCTTCCCCGACTAGACCCTTTTTTCCTCTTCTCCCTCTCCCTTCTGCTTCACCCTGACTTGCTCCCTTCATTCATCCCCACTCCCAGCCCTACAACACTCACCCAAGCGCTTAGTACAGTGCTGTATACACAGTGAGTGCTCAATAAATATGACTGACTGACTGATGCAGAGAGACCCAGAGAGACTGTGAAGGTTTTTGAGGAGAGGAGAGATGTGGGCTGAGTGAAGCTTCAGGAAGATGATTATGATGGTATTTTTTAAGCACTTATTGTGTGCCAAATACTGTTCTAAGCACCAGGGTAGAAACAGGGTAATCATGTTGTCCCACGTGGGGCTCACAGTCTTAATCCCCATTTTCCAGATGAGGGAAGTGAGGTACAGAGAAGTAAAGTGACTTGCCCAAAGTCACACAGCTGACAAGTGGCAGAGCTGGGATTAGAACCCACGCCCTTTGACTCCCAAGCCTGTGCTCTTTCCCCTAAGCCACACTGCTTCTCGTAGACAGATCATCTTCATCTCGGGTAGCAGCGTTTAGTATCTACTGGAGAAGGGGGAGAAGTTGGAGCAGGGGAGGCCAGAAAGGAGGTCAATGCAATCGCCTAGCAGGGGCAAGACCAAAGCTTTTACCAGGGTGGTAACCATCTGGGGGGAGAGGAAGGGGCAGATCCAAGAGATGATGTGCAAGGACCAAAAAACCAACAGGATTTGGCAATAGACTGAATGTGGGAGTAGCGAGAGCAACAGCACAGAGTTGAGGATAATTTCGAGGTTGAGGTCTTCTGGGATGGGGAAGATCTATTCATTCATTTATTCATTCAATCATATTTATTGAGCACTTATTGTGTGCAGAGCACTGTACTAAGCGCTTGGAAAGTACAATTCGGCAACAAGTAGAGACAATCTCTACCCAACAACAGGCTCCCAGTCTAGAAAGGGGGAGACAGACAAGAAAACAAAACAGGGAGACATGCATCAATAGCATCAATATAAATAGATGGAATTATAGATATATACACATCATTAATAAAATAAATAGAATAATAAATATGTATATACATACACAAGTGCTGTGCTGTGGGGGTAGAGCATAGGGAGGGAGTCAGGGCGATGGGGAGGGGAGGGGGAGCAGAGGAAAAGGGGCTCAGCCTGGGAAAAGATCTATCACTTATCTGCTCTGTGACCTTGGGCAAGTCACTTCACTTCTCTGAGCCTCAGTTTCCTCATCCATAAAATGAGAATTGAGACTATGAGCCCTAAATGGGACAGGAAGGCTGTCAAACCTGATTTGCTTGCATCCACCCCAGTGCTTAGTACAGTGCCATAGTAAGCACTTAACAAATACCGTTATTATTATTATTAGATTATAAACGCCTCCCTCTAGATTGTCAGCACCTTGTGGGCAGGCTAAGTGTCAACCAACTCCGTAGTATGGCACTGTCCCAAGAATTTAGAACAGTGCTCTGCACACAGTAAGCACTCAGTAAATATGATTGATTGATTGATTGTTGCCTGAGGTGGGGAAGGGGCTAGAGAAAGTACATCAGAAGCAAAAGACCTGCTCCCTGCCCTGAGCAGGAGAAAAGAATAAAGCTACCTTTGATAATAGCAAGAGTATGGAGGCATCAATGGATGACTGAGTGAATAAATACAAACTTAAGTGCTAAGGATGGTTGTTAGAGTCACAGGACCTCAGGAGGAGGATATTAATCACAAAATGCTTCCCGGAGGAGATGGTTTTTCCGAAGAGAGCTGGGGGAGTGCTGTGAAGCTAATGGCCGAAAGTTTGTGCTGGATGTAGCAGGAGATGGGTAACCTTAGGAGGTTTTGAGGTCTGGAGAATGATGTTTTAGGACTATATTTGGGTCAGCAGAGTGTAGTTTAGACTGGAGAGAAGAATGAAGAGGCTAACGCTATCATCTAAAGAATAGATGATGAAAGTCGAACTAGCTTGGTGGCTGTTTGGGCGAAGAGGAAAGGTGGCTCTGGGAAATGTGGAAGACATAAGACAGCGTCGGAAGGCAGCAAGGAGGGAAGGATGATAGCCAGGTTCTGGGCTTCCAGGGCAGGGAAGATGGATGGCGGGGCTGTTGACCACCGGAAGGAAGCTGAGCGGTTCAGTTTTCTCCAGGTTGGGTTTGTGGATTCACGAGCACCTCCAGGAGGCTTCCCACTCTCGGACTTTGTGGATTCACGAGCACCTCCCAGTGGCTTCCCACTCTCGGGCTCTCAGCTCCCTCTTTGCTAGGATCCTCACAGAAGCAGTTCTTGGCACCATTCTGCCACCCCTGGAACCAGCTCTGGCCAAGAGGGATACGGAGCAAAGCCAAGCCCACTGTCATACCAATCCTAGTACAGAAATGGCTGGCATGGGGGGCCTTCCAGAGCTCTCGGAGTGCTGTGCTGACTGGTTATCCCCTGGATCTTGGGATGAAGGTGAGGAAATGGACCAAATGGTTTCCAATGCTTCAGGGTCCCAGGCAGAGGGTCACTGCTCTCTCAGCCTCCCCGGACCTGAGTCACCTGCCAAGAAGCAGCATAGCCCAGTGTATAGAGCACAGGCCTAGGAGTCAGAAGGATATGGGTTGAATGAATGAATGAATGCATGAATGAATATGTCTGCTTATTGTTGTATATTACCTTCCACAGTACTTAATACAGTGCTCTGCACACAGTAAACGCTCAATAAATATGATTAATGAATGAGTGAATGATCCCAGCTCTACCACTTGTCTGCTGTGTGACCTTGGGCAAGTCACTTAACTTCTCTGTGCCTCAGTTACCTCATCTGTAAAATGGGGATTAAGACTGTCGGGACAGGGACTGCGGCCAGCCTGATAAGCTCATATCTACCTCAGTGCTTAGAACAGTGCTTGGTACATAGTAAGCGCTTAATAAATATCATTATTATTACCTGGAGAGCAGGCTTCTACTGTTTTCTGAAACAAAGACCAGCAGGATCAGTGTGGTGGGGTACAGGAACTCCATTCATCCCCACCATTTTTTTGAATGGCATTTGTTAAGCACTTATTATGTGCCAGAAACGAAACTAAGCACTTGGGTAGATACTAAGCTAATCAGTCCACATACAGCTCACAGTCTTAATTCCCATTTTACAGATGAGGGAACTGTGGCCCAGAGTAGTGAAGTGATTTTCCCAAAGTCACACAGCAGACAAGGGGCAGAACTGGGATTTCAATCCAGGTCCTTCTGACTTCCAGGAGGGGGCTCTTTCCGCTAGGCTGGCCACCCTGGTTTTCTGAGTTCTTCTGATCCCCTTTAGCTTGAAAGAAAAACAGGAGACTCTCCCAGTGTCACTTCACAGTCTTTTTTCCAACTCTGTCCTCTTCCATCCCAGGGAAATGTCAACCCCCAGGGTGCGGTTATGCACCTGGTGAGATGCACACCTGCTAAGGATTATTTCCATGGGTGAAGAGGCGGGGGCTGCTGCCTCCCAGTGGAGGGATGGGTGGTGGGCAGCTGGGTCAGTCAATCATATTTATTGAGCGCTTACTGTGTGCAGAGCACTGTACTAAATGCTTGGGAGAGTACCAGATAACAATATAACAGACTCATTCCATGCCCACAATGAGTTTACAGTCTAGAGTGTGGTCCCATAGCTACTATTATTATGGTACTTATTATTGTGGTCCCATTATTATTATTATTATTAGTATGGTACTTGTTAAGCGCCCCTCTCGGGATCACACCTGGAAACTATCATTCTCGGCTACGGGAAGGAGAGTCAAGCAGAGGCGTACCCATTCCACTCCTAGCTTGGGCAGTGGCTAGCGAGTGGAAGGCAATCTGCTGCAAGTCAAAACTCACTCGTGCTGGGCGGCAGCAGCACGGAGAGAGTCAAGGGCAGAGACTCAAGTTTACTGCGCAGAAGCAGGCAATGGTAAACCACTTCCGTATTTTTAAGGAGAAAACTCTAAGGATCCACTACCAGAACGATTGCAGATGGAGGTGGGGCCTTCTGGGAGAGATGTGTCCATGGTGTTGCTATGGGCCAGAAATGATTCTACTGCATACGACAAGACTTGTTAAGTGCTTACTGTGTGCCAGGCACTGTTCTAAGCACTGAGGTAGATACAGGCTAATCAGTTTGGACACAGTTCCTGCCCACATGGGGCTCACACTCAAACCTCATCATTTTATAGATGAGGTCACTGAGGCCCGGAGAAGTGAAGTGACTTGCCCAAGTCATACAGCAGACATGTGGTGGAGCAGGGATTAGAAACCAGGTCCTTCTGACTCCCAGGCCTGTGCTCTATCCACTAAACCATGTTGCTTCTCCAGAGTGCAAGCTTATTATGGGCAGGGAACATGTCTGCTAATTCTGCTGGACTGTACTCTCCCAAGTACTTAGTACAGTGCTCTGCACATAGTAAGTGCTCAATAAATACCACTGATTTTTTTTAAGGTACTTGTTAAAAACTTACTATATGCCAAGCACTGTTCTAAGAACTGGGTAGGTACAAGTTAATCAGGTTGGACACAGCTCTTGTCCCATATGGGGCTCACAGTCTTCATCTCCATTTTACAGATGAAGTAACCGAGGCCCAGAGGAGTTAAGCGACTTGCTCAAGGTCACACAGCAGACATGTGGCGGAGCCGGGATTAGAACCCAGGTCCTTCTGGCTCCCAGGCCTGTGCTCTATCCACTAAGCTATGCTGCTTTTATGAATTGATTGATTGATTGATTGGTCTGGACTTCCTTGGAGAAAGAGGGCCAAGCAAGTTCTTTGGGCTGAGACAGCTGGAACACAAGTCCCTAAAGGGGACTGGGCCAAAACTGAGCTCCTCATCTTCCCTCCCAAACCCTGTCCTCTTCCTGACTTCCCTATCAGAAGCAGCGAGGCTCAGTGGAAAGAGCACGGGCTTTGGAGTCAGGGCTCATGAGTTCGAATCCCAGCTCTGCCACTTGTTAGCTGTGTGACTGTGGGCAAGTCACTTCACTTCTCTGGGCCTCAGTTACCTCATCTGTAAAATGGGGATTAAGACTGGGAGCCCCACGTGGGACAATCTGATTCCCCTGTGTCTACCCCAGTGCTTAGAACAGTGCTCGGCACATAGTAAGCGCTTAACAAATACCAACATTATTATTACTATCACCGTGGATGGTATGACCATTCTTCCCGTCTCTCAGGCCCGCAACCTTGGTGTCATCTTTGACTCGGCTTTCCCGTTCACCCCACACATCCAATCCGTCACCAAGACCTGCCGGTCTCACCTTTATAATATCGCCAAGATCCGCCCTTTCCTCTCCACCCAAACGGCTACCTTACTGCTACAGGCTCTCGTATTATCCCGGCTAGACTACTGTGTCAGCCTGCTCTCTGATGCCCCTTTCTCCTCTCTCACCCCGCTCCAGTCTATTCTTCACTCTGTCGCCCAGCTCATCTGCCTGCAGAAATGCTCTGGGCATGTCACTCCCCTTCTTAAAAACCTCCAGTGGTTGCCTATCGACCTCCGCACAAAACAAAAACTCCTCACTCTAGGCTTCGAGGCTTTCCATCACCTTGCCCCTTCCTACCTCTCCTCCCTTCTCTCTTTCCACTGCCCACCCCGCACGCTCCGCTCCTCTGCCGCCCACCTCCTCACCGTCCCTCGGTCTCGCCCATCCCGCCGTCGACCCCCGGGCCACGTCCTCCCGCGGTCCTGGAATGCCCTCCCTCCTCACCTCCGCCAAACTAATTCTCTTCCCCTCTTCAAAACCCTACTTAAAGCTCACTTCCTCCAAGAGGCCTTCCCAGACTGAGCTCCCCTTTCCCTCTGCTCCCCCCTTCACCTCTCCACAGCTAAACCCTCTTCTCCCCCCTTTCCCTCTGCTCCTCCCCCTCTCCCGTCCCATCCCCTCAGCACTGTACTCGTCCTCTCAACTGTATATATCTTCATCACCCTATTTATTTTGTTTAATAAGATGTACATCACCCTGATTCTATTTGCTATTGTTTTAATGAGATGTTCTTCCCCTCGACTCTATTTATTGCCATTGTTCTTGTCTGTCCGTCTCCCCCAATTAGACCGTCTGTTACCGATTTGTACACTCCAAGCGCTTAGTACAGTGCTCTGCACATAGTAAGCGCTCAATAAATACTATTGAATGAATAATCACAATACTAAACCCCTGTATGGGACAGAGATGGTGTCCAATCTGATTGGCATATTACTTGGCACACAGTAGGCATTAAATAAACACCATGATGACAAGAAGAGTGGTTAAGCTGGTCCATTCATTCAAATGCATTTATTAATAATGATAATGATGGCATTTAAGTGGTTACTATGTGCCGAGCACTGTTCTAAGCGCTGGGGTAGATTCAAGGTAATCAGGTTGTCCCACGTGGGGCTCACAGTCTTAATGTCCATTTTACAGATGAGGTAACTGAGGCACAGAGAAGTCAAGTGACTTGCCCAAAGTCACACAGCTTATTGAGTGCTTACTGGGTGCAGAGCACTGTACTGAGCGCTTGGAAAGTACAATTTGGCAAGAGATAGAGACAATCCCTCCCCAAAAACGGGGTCCACAGGCTCTAGAGTGAAAATCAGACCTGAGAATTCTGCTCCTTGTTATTGGGGGGCGGGGGGCTGAGCTGAGAACCCGTAGCTTCTAGAGTCGATACCTGAGCTGAGTGGGCTACATTTTACCTACAGGTCACACTGGCCTGTAACCTCCGAACCCTGACCGGTGGTTTCCCCTTCTTCAACTCCCTTCTGCAACTCCCTTCTGCATCACCCTGACTTGCTCCCTTTATTCATCTCCCACCCCACACGACCTTCCACCCCTACAGCACTTATGTACAGATCTTATATACATACCTTATGTACAGATGTGCCTTATTGAAGGCCCATCTCCTCCAAGAGGTCTTCTCAGACCAAGCCCCACTTTTCCTCAACTCCCACTCCCTTCTGCATCACCCTGACTTGCTCCCTTTACTCTTCCCCACTCCCAGCCCCACTGCAGATCTGTCATTTTATTTATTTATATTAATGTCTGTCTCCCCCTCTAGACTCTAAGCTTGTTTGGGGCAGGGAATGACTAACAGGGGGTGTGGAGTACAATCCTGCCAATAGGCCTCGACCACTGCCTCCCTGCGCCTTCACACCCAGAGCCACTCCAGCAAGAGAATAGATCTGGGACTTCAAACGATGGATTTACTTTTGTCCACTAATTAATTTTTATCCTGTAATTCCTTGTTATGTCAGTTAGAGTGTAAACTCCATAATAATAATTATGGTATTTGTGGAATTATGGTATGGTACAATTATGGCATGATTAATTATATTCATTAATCAGAGAAGCAGCCTGGCTGAGTGGAAAGAGCACGGGCTTGGGAGTCAGAGGTCGTGGGTTCTAATCCCAGCTCCGCCGCTTGTCGGCTGTGTGAACTTGGGCAAGTCACTCAACTGGAGACGCAGCATGGCCTAGTGGCAAGAGCCCGGGCTTGGGAGTCAGAGGTCGTGGGTTCTAATCCCGGCTCTGCCATTTATCAGCTGTGTGACTTTGGGCAAGTCACTTCACTTCTCTGTGCCTCAGTTACCTCATCTGTAAAATTGGGATTAAGACTGTGAACCCCATGTGGGACAACCTGATTACCTTGAATCCATCCCAGCGCTTAGAACAGTGCTTGGCACATAGTAAGCACTTAATAAATACCATTATTATTATTATTCTCTGTTGCCTCAGTAACCTCATCTGTAAAATGGGGATGAAGACTCTGAGCCCCATGTGGGACAACCTGATTACCTTGTATCTACCCCAGCGCTTAGAACAATAGTAAGGGCTTAACAAATACCAACATTATTATTATTATTATTATTATGGTATGTGCCAAGCACTGTTCTAAGTGCTGGGGTATTCATTCATTCAAATCAATTGTATTTATTGAGCACTTACTGTGTGCAGAGCACTGTACTAAGTGCTTAGGAGATTCAAAGTAATCAGGTTTTCCTATGTGGGGCTCACAGTCTTCATCTCCATTTCACAGATGTGAGATAAATGAAGCACAGAGAAGTTAAGGGTCTGGCCCAAGGTGAATCCCAGCTCTCCCACTTGTCAGCTGTGTGAATGTGGGCAAGTCACTTAACTTCTCTGTGCCTCAGTTATCTCATCTGTAAAATGGGGATTCATTCAATAGTATTTATTGAGCGCTTACTATGTGCAGAGCGCTGTACTAAGCACTTGGAATGTACAATTCGGCAACAGATAGAGACAATCCCTGCCCAATGACGGGCTCACCTAAGTGATTTGGCCAAGGTCACACAGCAGCCAAGTGGCAGGGCTGGGTTGAGAACCCAGGACCTTCTGACTCCCAGGCCTGTACACTATCAACTACATCATACACCTTACTGAGTTCTTGGAAAAGACCACAGTAGCACAAGACATGTTCTCCATCCATGAGCACTTTACAGTATAATGGGGGAGGCCGATAAAAATATTTATAGGATCAGACAGGGAGTAAAACAAATAAATATGTCAGGATCAACTATCATCATCATCATCAACAGTGAGCACTTACAGTATGCAGAGAACTATATTGAGTACTTGGGAGAGTATAAGTGCTTGGGAAGCAGCATAGTGCACGGGCCTGGGAGTCAGAAGGTCATGGGTTCTAATCCCGGCTCCACCATTTTTCGGCTGTATGGCCTTGAGCAAGTCACTTCACTTCTCTGTGCCTCAGTTACCTCATTTGTCAAAAGCAGATTGAGACTGTGAGCCCCACATGGGACAGAGACTTTGTCCAACCTGATTTGCTTGTTGCCAATATAAACCACCCCAGTGCTTAGTACAGTACCTGGCACATGGTAAGCACTTCACAAATGCCACAATTATAATACTAATAATAGTTATTATTATTATTACAATACAACAGAGTTGGTAGACATATTCCCTGCCCATAGCGAACTCACAGTCTAGAGAGACTATCAGAATAATCAACTGTACCACTGAATATACATATATAATAATAATTATGATATTTGTAAGTTTTCACTATGTGCCAAGTCCTGTACAAAGCACTGGCATAGACACAAGATAATCAGGTCACAATCTAAAGGGGAGGGAAAATAGGGATTGAATTGCATTTTGCAGTTGAGGGAACTGAGGCACAGAGAAGATTGCTGAGAAGGAGCATGGCTTAGTGGAAAGAGCCCGAGTTTGGGAATCAGAGGTCGTGGGTTCTAATTCCAGCTCCACCATTTAGCTGTGTGACTTTGGGCAAGTCACTTCACTTCTCTGCATCTCAGTTACCTCATCTGTAATATGGGGATTAAGTCTGTGAGCCCCATGTGGGACAAGCTGATTACCTTGTATCTACCCCGGCACTTAGAATTGTGCTTGACACATAGTAAGCACTTAAATTCCATCATCATCATTATTATTATTAAGTGACTTGCCCAAGGCCACACAGAGGGTATGTGCTCAGAGTCAAGACTAGAACCCAAATCCTCTGACTCCCAAGCCCGTTCTTTTTCCACTAAGCCATACTGCTTCCCATGTATACAGGGAATGTAATAGAGGTTAGATTTTTGTAAATGCTAGAGGTAGCTGTTGGACTGATACAACACCAAGTGTTGGGAATTAATAATTACGGTATTTGTTAAGCTCTTACTATGCGCTAGGCACTGTACTAAGTACTGGAGTAGATTCAAAATAACCAGGTCGGACATTGCCTCTGTCTCACATGGGATTCACAGTCTAACTAGGAGGGAGAACAGGTATTCTATCCCCATTTTACAGATGAGGAAACTGGAACAGAGAAGTTACGTGACTTCCCAAGATCATACAGGAAGCAAGAGACAGAACCAGGATTAGAACCCAGGTCCCCTGACTCCAGGTCCCATGCCCTTTCCATTAGACTTCACTGCTTCTCATGAATCCTACTTCCTCCAACTACCCTAAATAATCCGTAAAGACGAGTTGGAGGCACAAGGATTTTAAGGAGGCTTTGAAGGTAGGGAGGTCTGAGGTGTGGTAGATTTGAGGGTAGAAGGAGGGAGTTCCAGACAGAGGAATTCAACTCAATCATATTTATTGAGTGCTTACTGTGTGCAGACCACTGTACTAGGCCTTGGGAGAGTACAAAATAACAATAAACAGATTCCCTGTCCACGATGAGCTAGGGATCAGATATGGTTTGGGTCAAGAGCAGGATCCAGCTAATGAGGGGAACTAGGAGGAGCAAAGCATGTGAGTTGGAGAGTAGCAAGTAAAGCAACCCAATATATAAAATGGGGAAATCTGATGGAGAAGCCCCGGGTAGGGGAGTTTCAGGGAAGACCCTGAATCAATCAATCGTCTTTATTGAGTGCTTAATGTGTGCAGAGCACTGTACTAAGCACTTGGGAGAGTACAGTATAACAGAGTTGATATCCATAATTCATTTTAGTGTCTGTCTCCCCAACTAGACTAAAATCTTGTTCTGGGCAGGGAACATGTTTACAACTCTTATACTGTACCCTACCTAAATAGTCCTTAGAGTCAGATTGGTATGGGGCACAGTGATGACTCAGTCAATTAATCAGATTTATTGAGCACAAAGCACTGTACTAAGGCTTGGGAGATATAACACAACAATATAATGGACACATTCCCTTGCCCACAACGACCTTACAGTCTAGAGGGGCAATAAATAATTTTTAAGCACTTAATATGTGCCAGACACTACTGCTTCTACTAATTATTATAATTACGGTATTTGTTAAGCTCTTACTATGTGCCAAACACTGTACTAAGCACTGGGGTGGATATAAGCATATTGTGTTGGGCACAGTCCCTGTCCCATACGTGGGGCTCACAGTCTTGATCCCTATTTTACAAATGAGGGAACTGAGGCACAGAGAACTTAAGTGACTTACCCAAGGTCACACAGCAGACAAGTGGTGGAGCTGGGATTAGAACCCATGACCTTCTGACTCCCAGGCCCATGCTCTATCCATTATGCCATGCTGCTTCTCCACTGGGTTAAATATGAACTAATCAGGTTGCATGCTCAATCATTTAATCAATCAATAAATGGTATTTAAGGAGCATTTACTTTGTGCAAAGCACTGTACTAAGCACTTGGAAGGGTACAGTGTAAGAGCTGTAAAGATGTTCCCTGCCCACAACAAGATTTTAGTGTAGTTGGGGAGACAGACATTAAAATAAATTATGGATATGGACATAAATGCTGTGGGGCTGAGGGTGGAGTGAATAAAGGGTGCAGATCCAAATGAAGATCTTTAATGGAACATCTATCCGGGGTGGGTTACTCATTCACCTGCCCGGAGACAGGGGACTGGTCTGATTGACCTCTCAAAGTTCCATCCAGCTCCAGGGTCTCTACACTCAGCAGCAAACCATTTGTCTAGAAGGCAGGTGTGTGGCTTTATCGTAGACCCTGTTCCTGAATTCTCCAAAGACACAGCACTGGCTCTAGAATTTTCTTCTCTGTGCCTCAGTTACCTGGTCTGTAAAATGGGGATTTAGACTGTGAGCCCCATGTGGGACAGGGACTGTGTCCAACCCAATTTGCTTGTTTCTACCCCAGTGCTTAGTACAGTGCCTGGCACATAGTAAGTGCTTTACAAATACCACATTTATTATTATTATTGTTATCATCATTACCAGTCTCATTGCCAGCTAAGCACTGGTAAGTGGATTTTAGGAGTTCTGTCCAATCGAGGAGCAGCGTGGCCAAGCGGAAAGAGCACAGGCCTGAGAGTCAGAAGGAACTGGGTTCTAATCTTGTTACCACACGTGTCTGCTGTGTGAATTTGGGCAAGTCATTTTACTTCTCCATGTCTCAGTTACTTCATCTGCAAAATGGGGACTCAATACCTTCTCTCCTTCCTACTTAGATTGTAAGCCCTCGGTGGGACAGAGACTGTGGCCTGATTATCTTATATTTTCCCCAGTGCTTAAAACTGTGCTTGACACATAGTAAGTGCTGGACAAACACCATTATTATTATTATTTTATCATGACAATAATAATAATTGGATTTTAACAAGCAGGTATTGACCATTCAATGACCTCAGGCCAATTCCAATTAAAACCATCTGAAATGAGCTCCCCAAAAACTATCCCAAGGCTTTTTGAAGCCTCCAAATCTCCAGGCCTACTGCTCCTTTTCTCAAACCACAGCTAAGCAGTCAGCTGAGGACCAAGGAGGTCAAGAGAGAAGGTGATCGGATGGAAGAGCAGCAGTATGCAGCGGCAAAACTATAAGCCTAAAATCCAGGACCCCCGATTCCGCGCCCTAAGATATAAGCCCCAAACTGCTGGGCTCTAGTCTAATAACCTAACAAGCTTTCCTGAAGGGATTTAAGTGGGCCGTGGGTGGTGTGCACCGACAGCCCGTTCCACAGTGATGCCTTTCTTCCTCATTCCTCACAGTGGGTCCAGAGTGGAGTAAATCATAGCTGGGTGGAGGTGTTTCTTCCCACTTCACGCCCATGGACCCGGCCTCTCCATCCACCCGGCTGGCCATTCTATAGATGGTTCAGCCAACCGTTCTGATGTTCGCTCCTCAGTCAGTGCTTCCCGGCAGGGCAGGAACAAAACTCATTGGAAAGTTTCCAAGCCTTGGGTCCAGAGACCCCAGCATAAATTTGTTTTCCTTTTTTCTCAAAGGTATTCGTTAAGCGCGTATTATGTGCCAAGCACTGTACTAAACTCTGGGGTAGACACAAGCTAATCCCTATTCCGTATGGAGCTCACAGTCTAAATCCCCATTTTACAGATGAGGGACTGAGGCACAGACAAATGAAGTGACTTGCCCAACGTCACTCAGCAGACAAGTGGTGGAGGCGGGATTAGAGCTCATGACCTTCTGACTCCCAGGCCCGTGGCCTATCCACTAATAATAATAATAACTGTGGTATTTCTTAAGCACTTACTATGGACCAGGCACTATACTAAGCAAATTGGGTTGGACACAGTTCCTGTCCCGCATGGGGCTCACAGTCTAAATTCCCATTTTACAGATAATGTTGGTATTTGTTAAGCGCTTACTATGTGCCGAGCACTGTTCTAAGCGCTGGGGTAGACATAGGGGAATCAGGTTGTCCCACGTGGGGCTCACAGTCTTAATCCCTATTTTACAGATGAGGGAACTGAGGCACAGAGAAGTTAAGTGACTTGCCCACAGTCACACAGCCGACAAGTGGCAGAGCTGGGATTCGAACTCATGAGCCCTGACTCCAAAGCCCGTGCTCTTTCCACTGAGCCATGCTGCTTCAAAGCAGATAAAAGGCACAGATGAGATGAGGCACAAAGCAGATGAGATAAAAGGCACAGAGAAGTGGAGTGACATTCATTCATTCATTCAATAGCATTTGATGAGCGCTTACTAAGTGCAGAGCACTGTATTAAGCGCTTGGAGTGTACAATTCAGCAACAGACAGAGACAATCCCTGCCCAATAATGGGCTCACAGTCTAAATAGGGGAGACAGACAGCAAAGCAAAACAGAATAAAACAAAACAAGCAGTCTAGCGCAGACCTCATCAAGATAAATAGAATCATAGAGATAAACACATCATTAACAAAATAAATAGGGTAATAAATAATATATAGAAATATACACAGTGCTGAGGGGAGGGGAAGGGGGAAGATCAGAGGACGGGAGGGGGAATGGGGAGGGGAGGAGGAGCAGAAAGCAAGGGGCCGCTCAGTCTGGGAAGGCCTTCTGGAGGAGGTGAGCTCTCAGTAAGGCTTTGAAGAGGGAAAGAGAGTTAGTTTGGCCGAGGTGAGGAGGGAGGGCATTCCAGGACAGCGGGAAGACGTAGGCCAGGGCCTATCGATGGTGGGATAGGTGTGAACGGGGGCCCGTGAGGAGGTGGGCGGCAGAGGAGCGGAGCATGTGGGGTGGGCAGTAGAAAGAGAAAAGGGAGGTGAGGTAGGAGGGGGCAAGGCGATGGAGAGCTTTGAAGCCAAGAGTGAGGAGTTTTTGTTTCATGCGAAGCTTGATAGGCCACCACTGGAGGTTTTTGAGGAGGGGAGTGACATGCCCAGAGCGTTTCTGTAGGAAGATGAGCCGAGCAGCAGAATGAATAATAGACCGGAGTGGGGAGAGACAGGAGGAGAAGAGATCAGAGAGGAGGCTGACATAATAATCCAGTCAGGATATTATGAGAGCTTGTATCAGCATGGTAGCCGTTTGGATGGAGGGGAAAGGGTGGATCTTGGCGATATTGTGAAGGTGAGACCGGCAGGTGTTGGTGACAGATTGGATGTATGGGGTGAACGAGAGAGCAGAGTCAAGGATGACACCAAGCTTGCCGTCCTGTGAGACGGGAAGGATGTTCGTGCCCTCCACAGTGATGGGAAAGTCAGGGAGAGGACAAGGTTTAGGAGGGAAGATAAGGAGCTCAGTTTTGGACATGTTGAATTTTAGGTGGCGGGCAGACAACCAGGGGGGGACGTCCTGGAGGCAGGGGGAGATACGAGCCTGGAGGGACGGGGAGAGAACAGAGGAGGAGATGTAGATATGGGTGTCATCTGCATAGAGATGATAGTTGAAGCCGTGGAATGAGTTCACCAAGGGAGTGAGTACAGATAGAGAAGAGAAGAGGGCCAAAACTGACCCTTGAGGAGCCCCTACAGTCAGTGGATTGGAGAAGGAGGAGGAGCCCGCGAAGGAGCCCAAGACCATACAGCAGATAAATGGCAGAGCCGGGATTAGAGCTCATGACCTTCTGATTCCTAGGCCTGTGCTCTATCCACTAAACCATGCTGCTTCTCAGGACTTAATTGACAGGCCCAAGGATACACAGCAGACATGTGGCAGAGCCGGTATTAGAACCCAGGTCCTTCTGACACCCATGATCGATCCACTAAGCTGTGCTGCTTGTGCCAGGAACTATACTAAGCGCTGGGATAGATACAAGATTATCAGGTTGGACACATTTCATGTCCCCCATGGGGCTCACAGTCTAAATCCCCATTTTACAGATGACGGAATTGAGGTACAGAGAAGTTAAGTGACTTCCCCAAGGTTACACAGCATACATGTGGCAGAGCAAGGATTAGGAGCCATGTCCTCTGACTCCCAGGCCTCTTCCACTAGGCCACACTGCTTCTTTAAGTGTCTTTAGCAGCACAGATGCTAAGATCTCTCTCTTTGCATCAAATGGGGAGGGGCAGGGAGAGAAAGCCAGGATTTTCCTTGTTTGATGTCAGAAGACCCGGTTCTAATCACCACTCCACCACTCGTCTGCTGTGTGACCCTGGGCAAGGCACTTCACTTCTCTGAACCTCAGTTACTCATCTGCACAGCACACTTATCGATGTGTGACCTTGGGCAAGTCACTTTGCTTCTCAGCACCTCAGTTACCTGATCTGTAAAATGGGGATTTAAGACTGAGAGCCCTACGCGGGACAGAGATGTGTCCTACCTGATTATCTTTTATCTACTCTAGTGCTTATTATAGTGCCTGGTATATAGTAAGTGCTTAACAAATACCACAATTATTATTATTAGTGCTTGTCTTTAAGGATGGGGCGGGTGGCAAGAGGTGGGGGGAAGATGACTTCTGATCATTATTAAAAAAGAAAAGACCCCAAAATGCATCCACAGCCCTGGGCACATTCTCTCCTCTGGCCTAGGACAGCCGCAGTCAGCTGAGGAGCAACCAGGCTGCAGGGCTGGTCAGTGCTGTGGGTCAGTCAGTCAGTCAATTGTATTTATTGAGTGCTTACTGCATGCAGAGTACTATACTAAGCGCTTGGGAGCGGACAACATAACAATATAACAGACACTGTATTTCCTGCCCACAACAAGCTTAAAGCCTAAAGGGGGAGACAGACATTAATATAAATAAATTACAGATTCGTACATAGGCGCTTCCCTCTCAGGGTCACACCTGGAGAGTGTCCAGTACTCTACTAGTCTCGACTTTGGGAGGGAGAGTGAGGCAGAGACATAACCATTCCATTCTTACCTTGGGCAGTGACTAGAGAGTGGAAGGCAATCTGCTACAAGTCAAAACTCACCGGTGCTGGGCAGCTGCAGCACGGGAGAGAGTCGAGGGCAGAGACTGGATTTTAGTGCGCGGAAGAAGGCAATGGTAAACCACTTCCGTATTTTTACCAAGAAAACTCTAAGGATCCACTACCAGAATGATTGCAGATGGAGGTGGGGCCTTCTGGGAGAGATGTGTCCATGGAATCGATATGGGTTACAGTCGATTAGACTGTAAGCCCGTCAAAGGGTAGGGACTGTCTCTATCTGTTACCGATTTGCACATTCTGAGCGCTTAGTACAGTGCTCTGCACATAGTAAGTGCTCAATAAATACTATTGAATGAATGAATGAATGAATATGGGTCAGAGGTGACTCAACAGCATAAGACAAGACAGGACATAAGTGCTTTGGGACTGGAGGGGTGATGAATAAAGGGATCCAGTCAGGGTGACCCCGAAGGGAGTGGGAGGAAGAAAGGAGGGCTTAGTCAGGGAAGGCCTCTTGGAGGAGATGTGCTTTCAATAAGGCTTCGAAGGCAGGGAGAGCAATTTTCTGTTGGATATGAAGAAGGAGGGTGTTCCAGGTCAGAGGCAGGATGTGGGCGAGGGGTCGGCAGCGAGATAGGCAAGACCGAGGTACAGTGAGAAGGTACTTCAGTGGAGAAGCTGTGTGATTTAGTGGATTAGAGCACGGGCCTGGGAGTCAGAAGGTCTTGGGTTCTAATTCCAAGAGAAGCAGCGTGGCTCAGTAGAAAGAGTGTGGGCTTTGGAGTCAGAGGTCATGGGTTCGAATCCCGGCTCTGCCACTTGTCAGCTATGTGACCGTGGGCAAGTCACTTAACTTCTCTGTGCCTGAGTTACCTCATCTGTAAAATGGGGATTAACAGTGAGCCTCACGTGGGACAACCTGATTACCCCGTATCTACCCCAGCGCTTAGAACAGTGCTCGGCACATAGTAAGCGCTTAACAAATACCAACATTATTATTAATTCCGACTACGAAACATGTCTGCTGTATGACCTTGGGCAAGTTGCTTCACTTTTCTGGGCCTCAGTTACCTCATCTGTAAAATGGGGATTAAGACTGTGAGTCCTGTGTGGAACAGGGTCTGTGTCCAATCCAATTAACTTGTAGCTACCCTAGTGCTTAGAACAGTGCTTGGCACATAGTAAGAGCTTAACAAATATCATTATTATTATTATTATTAATAATAAGGTTGGCATTAGAAGAGCCCATGTTGGCCAGATTGAGGGTCTGGACCAGGCCCGTCTTGGCCTGCCCAGTGTTCAAGGCCACACAGGTCCATAGGGAGTGGGGAGGTGGGGGGGCTCTCCCTGGGAGGGGAGGTGGATCCCAGGTCTGAGTGCCCTATTGAGCCTTTTGTCAGGGTTGAGAAACTTCCCCTCTCCCCCCAATCCTGGCTCACCCAGTGGCCTCCCTCGCCGGAGTGTGGGATGGGCAGAAGCCCAGCATCACATGGGCCGGAGCGGCCGGTGCGGGTAGGGGATGGTCTGAGGTCAGACAGCCCCCAACTCCACTGGACACCACAGAAGAGGGGGCAGCGGTGGTTTCAGGGGGCAACTTGTGGAGAGCGGCAGCCACAGCTGGACCAGTTAAGTGGGTGGAAAGTGAAGCTGTGGGGTGTGGAAAGGAGCCGACTTCTTCCCCATGTCCTCCTCCAAACCTGGAACTCCCTCTCCCTCTATAGATGCCAGACCCCCACCCTCTCCAACTTCAAAACTTTAATCCCTGGATTAAGTCCTCTTTTCCCTGGCTCGCTCTCCCATCTGCATCGTTGATGCACTTGGATCTGGGACCTTTGATCTATGCCCCCACCCCCAAACCCAGGGCATTTATGGACATATATTTAAATTATGTATTATAAATTACTTCTTTACTCATATTGCCGGTCTCCCCATCTAGACTGAAAGCTCGTTATGGGCAGGGGATGTGTCTGTTAATTCTGTTGTATTGTATTCTCTCAAGTGCTTAGTAAGCGCTCTGCACATAGTAAGCACTGAATAAATACCACTGATTGATTCATTGAACTGTTACCTGTAGCTGCTATTTTTGCTGAATTTCTACCTGTCGGTCTCTCCCTGTGTGTTTTCCCTTCCACTCATTCATTCATTCAATAGTATTTATTGAGCGCTTACTATGTGCTGACCACTGTACTAAGCGCTTGGAATGTACAAATCGGCAACAGATACAGTCTCTGCCCATTGACGGGCTCACAGTCTAATCGGGGGAGACGGGCGGACAAAAACAATAGCAATATAATCAAGGGGATGAACATCTCATTAAAACAATAGCAATAAATAGAATCAAGGTGATGTACATCTCATTAACAGAATAAATAAGGTAATGAAAATATATACAATTGAGCGGACAAGCACTCCCCATTAGGTTGCCAGCTCCTTGTGGATCAAGACCATGTGGAGGTCAGCTTGTTCTAGAGGAAAGACTATGGAATTGGGAATCAGGAGAACTAGGTTCTAATCCCGGCTCCACCACTTGTCTGCTCTGTGACCTTGGGCAAGTCACTTAACTTCTCGATGCCTCAGTTTCCTCATCTGCAAAGTGGGGATTAAATACCCGCTCTCCCTCCCTATGAGCCCTGTGAGGGACAGGGACACGGTCTGATTTGGTTTTCTTATGACTAGTACATTGCTTGGCACATAGTAAGCACTTAATAATTATCATAATTATTATGACTATCATTATTGTTATTTTTGCTATTATTATCTCTGAATCTCTGTCTTTTACCTTCCACACGGTTCAGCCCAGTGCTTTGCCCACTGTAAGCCCTGATCAGTATCAGTGTGGATGTTAACACTGCTTAGGTGAAAGGAGCTGGCTCAGTGCTTAAAACAGTGCTCGGCATAGAGTAAGCGCTTAACAAATACCACTATTATTATTACCGCCATCAGGGAGCAATCCTACAGGTAGGATGGGTCCAGGGGCTCTCCAGCCCAGCTCCAGACTGAGAAACATCGTGCTTGCATTCCAATCAATCAATCAATCAATCATATTTACTGAGCGCTTACTATGTGCAGAGCACGGAGCTAAGCACTTGGGAGAGTACAACAGAATGAGCAGAGCTCCATTTTGACGCTCTTTCATTCCTTATATCATCTATCATGAGAAGCAGTGTGGCCTAATGGCTTAACCTCTCTGTGCCTCAGTTTCCTCATCGGTAAAATGAGGGTTAGATATCTTTTCTCCGCCTACTTCGACTGAGCCCCATGTGGGGCAGGGACCGTGTCCAACCTGATTATCTTGTATCCACCTCGGCATTTAGCACAGTGCTTGGTGCAAGGTAAGTTTTTAACAAACACCCCAATTTTATTATTTGAAATCCAGGGGCTTTGCGGCAGCTGGCCCTCCTACAGAGTCACGGCCCAGTAGCAGTCAAGACTTTTATTGAGCACCCGCTGGGTTCAATACACTCTCCTAAACCCTGGGAAAGCACAACAGGAGCACAAGATTTGGTCCCTGCCCACAAGGAGCTTACGCTCTAGCGGAATGTAGCCCCAAAAGATTTAAAACTGCAGCCTGATCCATGGCCTGTCCTGCCTCCGCTGTTGCTCTGCAGTTGTGCGGCTCTGATACTCAACGTGGCTCAGTGGAAAGAGCCCGGGCTTGGGAGTCAGAGGTCAAGGGTTCTAATCCCGGCTCCTCCGCTTGTCAGCTGTGTGACTTTGGGCAAGTCACTTAACTTCTCTGGGCTTCAGCTACCTCATCTGTAAAATGGGGATGAAGACTGTGAGCCTCACGTGGGACAACCTGATTACCTTGTATCCCCCACAGCGCTTAGAACAGTGCTTTACACATAGTAAGCGCTTAACAAATACCATCATTATAATTATTATTATTATTATTGTACGCATTTGGAAATCAATCTAAACACCCAAAGGTGGTGACCCCAGTTGGCACCTACATATCCCAGCAGTCTCTGCAGGGCAAACATAACCCAGCCCACAGCGTCTGAGAGGGGGTTGGGGAGGGGATGAATGGGGAAGTCAGGGCTGGGTTTGGGGAAGAGATGCTGGGAAATAATAATAATAACAATAATAATAATGATAATAACAATAATAATGATGGCAGTGGAAAGAGCCTGGGCTTCAGAGTCAGAGGTCATGGGTTCGACTCCCGGCTCTGCCACTTGTCAGCTGTGTGACTGTGGGCAAGTCAGTTAACTTCTCTGTGCCTCAGTTACCTCATCTGTAAAATGGGTACTGTGAGCCTCACGTGGGACGACCTGATTACCCTGTATCTCCCCCAGCGCTTAGAACAGTGCTCTGCACATAGTAAGTGCTTAACAAATACCAACATTATTATTATTATTATTATTACTATGTGCAAAGCACTGTTCTAAGTGCTGAGCACTGTCCTAAGTGCTGTAGCGAGGCCACAGACCCGAGATTGGCCTCCATGGTCCTGGCCTCTTTGGCCTTCGAGTCAGTCCTCCCCTGTCCCAACTTCCATTTCAGCACTTCACTGTCCCCTAATCCTTGAGTAATCAAATCCCACCCCCACCCCTTAGCCCTTAGGTACTATCTTGAAATTTGTTGCTTTACTCCTATCGGTATTTATTTTAGTGTCTGTCTCCCCCCACTAGGTTGTAAAGTCCTTGAGGGCGGGAATCACGTCTACTAACTCTCCTGTACTCTCTGAAGGGCGTAGTACAAGTGCTCTGCACAGAGTAAGCACTCAATAAATACCATTGATTGATTGAAATTGTCCAGCTTCTGCACCATGAATGATCAATTGGGTCCCGTGGCCCCTGAAGCATAGGGAACGCTAGCAAAGGTCATCTGCCATGAATCCTTACCTTTCAGAAGCCCCTGGAACCCACCCTCCCACAACCCTGTCCTTGTTCACTGAGTCATTCATTCATTCAATCATATTTATTGAGCACTTACTGTGTTCAGAGCACTGTATAATAATAATATTGCTATTTGTTAAGTGCTTGCTATGTGCAGAGAACTGTTCTAAGCGCTGGGGTAGACACAGGGGAATCCGGTTGTCTCACGTGGGGCTCACGTGGGGCTGCATTCATTCATTCATTCAATCATATTTACTGAGTGCTTACTATGTGCAGAGCACTGTACTAAGTGCTTGGAAGTTACAATTAGGCAACAGATAGAGACAATCCCTGCCCAACAACGAGCTCACTAAGCACTTGGAAAGTACAATTCAGCAATATAGACAATCCCTGCCCACACCGGGCTTACAGTCTAGAAATGGGGAAACAGACATCAAAACAAGTACACATGCATCAGTAGAAATAAATAGAATTATAGATATATATACACATCAAAAGAAGCAAGCAGGCATCAATATAAATAAGTAGAATTACAGATACGTACATAAATACACAAGTGCTGTGGGGCGGGAAGAGGCGGGTAGAGCAAAGGGAGCGAGTGGGGGCAAAGCGGAGGGGAGGAGGAGCTGTGGAAAAGGGGGGCTTAGTCTGGGAAGGCCTCTTGGAGGAGGTGACCCTTCGGTAGGGCTTTGAAGGGGAGAAATATGATTGTTTGGCAGATTTGAGGAGGAAGGGCATTCCAGGCCAGAGGTAGGATGTGGGCCTAGGATCGGCAGCGAGAGAGGTGAGATTGAGATACAGTGAGGAGGTTAGCGGCGGCAGAGGAGCGGAATGTGTGGGCTGGGATGTGGAAGGAGAGAAGGGAGGAGAGGTAAGAAGGGGCAAGGTGATAGTGAGCTTTGAAGCCAAGAGTGAGGAATTTTTGTTTGATTCAGAGATTGACAGGCAACCACTGGGAATTTTTGAGGAGGGGGGTGACATGCCCAGAACGTTTCTGTAGAAAGGTAATCTGGGCAGCAGAGTGAATAATAATAATAATGGCATTTGTTAAGCACTTACTATGTGCAAAGCTCTGTTCTAAGCGCTGGGGAGGATACAAGGTGATCAGGTTGTCCCACGTGGGGTTCACAGTCTTAATCCCCATTTTACAGATGGGGTACCTGAGGTCCAGAGAAGTTAAGTGACTTGCCCAAAGTCACACAGCTGACAAGTGGCTGAGCCGGGATTTGAACCCATGACCTCTGACTCTCAAGCCCGGGCTCTTTCCACTGAGCCACGCTGCTTGTGGGGAGAGACAGGAGGCTGATACAGTAATCCAGTCGGGTTAGGATGAGTGATTGTACTAACGTTACAAACGGTACAAATGGTAGCGGTTTGGATGGAGAGGAAAGGAGAGTCATGGGGTAGCAATAATAATTATTATTAATAATAATAATAATGGTACTTTAAGCACTTACTATGTACCAAGCACTGTTCTAAGTGCTGGAGTAGATACAAATTAATCAGGTTGGACACAGTCCCTGTTCCACCTGGGGCGCACACTCTTCATACCCACTTTACAGATGAGGTAACTGAGGCTCAGAGAAGTAAAATGACTTGCCCGAGGTCACACAGCAGACACATGGTGGAGCCGGAATTAGAAACCAGGTCCTTCTGACTTCCAGGCCTGCGCCACGCTGCGTCTCATGGAGGGCAGGATAAGCCGAATTGCTCCCTGCTCCGTAATAACTGTGGTATTTGTCAAGCGCTAACTAGGTGCCAAGCACTGTGCTAAGAACTGGGGTGGATACAAGATAATCAGGTTGGACGGACCCTGTCCCACATGGGGCTCACGGTCTAAGTAGGAAGGAGAACAGGTATTGGATCGCCGTCTTCAGATGAGGGAACCAAAGCACAGAAATCAAATACGATTCAAATATGATTGATTGAATGAATTAAATGACTTGCCCAAGGTCTCACCTAGCTGGCAGGTGGCAGAGCAGGGATTAGAACCCAGGTCCTCCGACTCCCAGGCTGGTGTGCTTTCCCCTCAGCCATGCTGCTTCTCATGTCAGTGTCGGTCTGCTGGGTCTAACCGATACATCTGCCCCATGACCAGTCTCTTGGGGATAAAGCATTGAAAAGCAGTGTGGCCTAGTGGACAGAGCACAGGCCTGTGAGTCAGAAGGACCTGGGTTCTAATTCTGACTCCACCACTTGTCTGCTGTGTGACTTTGGGCAAGTCACTTCAGTTCTCTGTGCCTCAGTTAACTCATCTGGAAAATGGGGATTAAGACTGTGAGCCCCATGTGGGATAGGGACTGTGGCCAACCTGATTAGTTTGTGCCTACCTCAGATCTTAGTACAGTCATTCATTCATTCAATCATACTTATTGAACACAGTGTATGCAGAGCACTGTACTAAGCTCTTGGGAGAATACAAGACAAAAATAAACAGACACTTTTCCTGCCCACAGCAAGCTTACAGTCTCGGTGGGGGGAGACAGACATCAGTACAAATAAACTACAGATACGTACATAAGTGCTGTGGTGCTGAGAAGGGCACGTAGTAAGCGCTTACTGAATACCATTAAAAACAAAACACGCAAACAACAAACATAAAACATTAGACTAGATTCTGATGGAGGCTGTCGGTCCTGGGTTTGCTAGCCGGATTGCCAAGATAAACCCTTTGCCATTCTTTCCCGGCCCTTCTGGCCTCTAAGCTGTAAGCTCAATGAGGGCAGGGACTGTGTCTGTTTTTTTTTTTTTTTTTTGGTATTTGTTGAGCGCTTACTATGTGCAGAGCACTGTTCTAAGCGCTGGGGTAAACATAGGGGAATCAGGTTGTCCCACGTGGGGCTCACAGTCTTAATCCCCATTTTACAGATGAGGGAACTGAGGCACAGAGAAGTTAAGTGACTTGCCCACAGTCACACAGCTGACAAGTGGCAGAGCTGGGATTCGAACTCATGAGCCCTGACTCCAAAGCCCATGCTCTTTCCACTGCGCCACGCTGCTTCTCTGTTTATTGCTGTACTGTACTCTTCCAAGCCCTTAGTACAGTGTTCCGCATACAGTAAGAGCTCAATAAATACAACTGAATGACAATGACTCTGGAGCTTCTCTCAATCCTGGAGCCAGGTCTCTTCACTGTAGAGGAGAGGAAAGCGTAGAGTAGTCTTCCCTTTCCCAGAAACTCACCACCGTGATGTTGCAATCTTTGACTCCTTGCTGGCTTTTAACTCACATTCCATCTGCCTCTAAATCCTGCAGGCTATAATACTTCCTGTATACTCCCAAGAGGCCATTGAGACCTCCCCGTTTCCAATCTCTGCCCTCTCCACTCTATGCGTCACCCTCCCATTCGTATGACCTTATAAAATGTCACTAGGCAGACATCTTTCAACTCCTCCAAAACCGCGTACTTCTGCATCCAGCAGAAACCCCTGACCGCTGACTAGTACGCTTCTTACACACCCACTCTCTTCTCTCCTTACTTCCCAGCTTTTGCTCTTCAACTCCTCAATCAACCAATGGCATTTTTTAGAGCACTATACTGAGTCCTTGCCTCCCAAGCTCATCTTTTAACCCTGCATCATCCTCTCACCTCTCTTTTTTCAAATAATTTCTTATGGTCTTTGTTAAGAGTTTACTATGTGCCAGGTACTGTATTCTCCATCCGCTCACCCTTTAACTGATGACTGTTGCTCTGGCTGGAATTCACACCCCTTTCAAATCCACCAGATTTTCAAATTCTTCCTGAAAACCCATCACTTCCAAGAAGCATTCTCTGATTAAACTCCACCAGTTCATGACATCTGCAAAGCCACCCTCGGCCTCATATCTATCTATCTATCTATCTATCTATCTATCTATCTATCTATCTATCTATCTATCTATCTATCTCGGTTCATTGAAATCTAGCTATCTATATATAGGTTTGGGGGCTTTTTTTAATGGTATTTGTTAAGCTCTTACTATGTACCAGGAACTATAATAAGCACTGGGGTAGATACAAGCTAATTGGGTTGGACACACTCCCTATCCCAGATGGGACTCACATTTTTAATCCCCATTTTACAGATGAGGGGACTGAGGCACAGGAGGTGACTTACCCACGGTGAGACAGTAGACGCGTGGCAGAGCCAGGATTAGAACCCTCTGACTCCCAGGCCTGTGTTCTTTCCACTATGCCATGCTGCTTCATAGCGTTATGCAGATTGCTGTTATATAGATTGCTTTGTTTATACTATTTTAGTCCAATGTATCTATTTTATCTATATTTTGCCTGCTGCTCTGACTGTATGCATATAATTTATGTTTGCCTGAACCCCATTAGATTGTAACCTATTTGAGTGCAAGGCTTTTAACTTTCTCTCCCTTTAACTCTTTCCTAACAAAAAGCTCACAGTCTGGCTTATGGGCTGACTGAATTAATAAATAAGCGAAACACAATCCAGTCTGACAGGGATAGAACCCACAGACAGGAAAGGGGAGGTTAGTTAGACAGGGAAATGGAAAACTGTAAGACAAATAAATCCAGATCAGTCAGAGAGGAAAATGCAGAGTGGATAGACAGAGAAACAGAGCAATTGGACAGGGAAACAGAGCAGACAAACCATGCAGAAGTCCCGGCCACACTATTTCTGCTCCTGAATTGTCCCCAAATGTGGCCCTGGGGTCTGAGGGATTCAGTAGTCAAAATCCTCTAGCCTCGAACCTGACATTCATCCAAGCCCCATTTCACCCATTTAATGTATTTTAATGTCTGTTTCCCCCCTAACAATAATAATAATAATTGGCATTTGTTCAGTGCTTACTATGAGCCAAACACTGGACTAAGCTCTGGGGAAGATACAAGATCATCAGGTCCCACAAGCGGCTCGCCTTCTCAGGAGGAGGGAGCAAAGGTATTGAATCCCCACTTTGCAGACGAGGTAACTGAGGCACAAAGAAGTTAAGTGACTTCCCCAAGATCACACAGCAGGTAAGTGGCAGAGGGGGGTTTAGAAACCAGATCCTCTGACTCCCAGGCTCTTGATCTTTCCACTAGGCCACGTTCTTTTTCTCTAGACTTTTTCTCTAGATTGTACTGTACTTTCCCTAGCATTTAGTACAATGCTCTCTCCAGAGTAAGCACTCATAGTAAGCTGATATCTGGGCTGGAAGGGAGGGGAGAGACAGAGTTGGGGGTCGGGAGGAGAGATAGGAGTCTCCTCCTGGTGCCTGAGTGGAGCGGCAGGGGCACAGGACACCTCCTGATCCGTCCCAGCTCCATGGTCACTGGTCCCTGAATGGCTGGACCCTGTCTAGAATCCCTACGGCTAGAGAAACGCATTAATCTGATTAACTTGTATCCACCCCAGTGCTTAGAACAGTGCTTGGCAAATAGTAAGCACTTAACAAGTACCGATATTAGGATCAGAAGGACCCGGTTTCTAATCCCGGCTCCACCACTTGTCGGCTGTGTGACCTTGGACTAGTCACTTCACTTCTCTGGGCCTCAGTTACCTCATCTGTAAAATGAGGATTGAGACTGTGAGCCCCATGTGGGATAGGGACTGGGTCCAACCTGATTACCTTGTATTTATTTCAGCGCTTAGAAAAGTGCTTGGCACATAGTAAGTACTTAACAAATACCATAATTATTATTATTATTTTCTGTTCCTCATTTTCCTCATCTGTAAAATGGGGATTAAAGACTGTGAGTCACAGGTAGGACAGGGACTGTGTCCTACCTGATCTATGTCCTACCTGATCTACCCCAGTGCGTAGTATAGTGCCTGGCACATAGTAAGTACTTCACAAATGTCACAATAATAAAAATAATAATGATAATTAAAAAGCTATTTGGACCAACAAGACACTTGGGCTAACAAATGGCCCTCTCCCAGACCAGAACCCTTTGAGCCCATCTGAACCTGCCTGAACCCATCTCTGGACCAACCTAGAAGTGGCTCCAGGCTTACTTTGAGGTGCAACTGCTCCATTGAGGAGGTCTTAGCTACTGTAGGAAGAGGCAGTACCAGGAGTTCTGGGGGACACACCGTCCATGCATGGAGCTGTGATGCTCTGGCCTAAAACCTCCAAAGGGCTTGGGTTTTAGGGTTTAGGGGTCAGTCCAATCATGAGCCAAACCTCCCTCTGGCTTGGGCCTGTGGGCTCCATGGGTTGGCCTGGCCCTGCACCCGGACCACCAGGCCCCAGATCCCCATCTGGCCTTCCTCCCGGCTCTGGATCTAGGGTCTGAGCAAACGTGCAGTTGGATAAACCCCATCAGATCCAGGCTGAGGCGGGTGGGGAGAGACGGATCCTTCTCCTCGTGTCGGAGTATAGTGACAGGAAGCACAGGACACCTTCTGACCGGTCCCAGCTCCTTGGTCACTGGACCCTGAATGGCCGGACCCTGTCTGGAAACCCTGTGGCCAGAGAGACCCATTGAAGGTGGATGCTTTTCTGGAAAGTTCGAAGCTGCCTCGGCCGGGGAGAAAGATTGCTTTCTCTGGCGCCAAGAGGCGGCGGGGTGGGAGCTGGCCTGACAGTGGCCAGCTCAGAACTGAACCAGTGGCATTTTCCGGCTCCCAAAACACCAGCGACGGCTGCCTCTTCCCGTCTTTTGGGACCCCAGATGTCACGGGACCTCACAGCCGTGGAGCGGGGCTTCCGGGGATGACCTCAGGCCAGTGCAGATGGCCTGAGACCAAGGACCCCCTCTCCCATTTCTAATGGGACTCAGTTGGAGAGGGGGGAAAGGGTGACGAGGAGCAGCCAGCCCAAATCTCTCAAGGCCCCAGGTCTGTGGCAGAGACGCCTCTTGGCTCAAGTGCCTCAGAGTCAATCGATCAATGGTATTTATTAAATGCTGTTGTAAGCACTTATTTATTTATTTATATTAATGTCTGTTTCCCTCTCTAGACCGAGCTCACTGTGAGCAGGGAACTTGTCTACTAACTCTGTTGCACTGTATTCTCCCAAGCACTTAGTACAGTGCACACAGTAAGGCCTCAATAAATACAACTGATTGACTGGAAGAGTTCAACAAGACAGAGTTGGTGGATACCATCAGTGCCCTCGAGGAGCTGATGGTCTAATGGAGCTGGTTCAAGGCCTCCGTGGGACCGGTGGGAGTCCAGCCTCTTGTCTGTCTACTCCGATCCCAGCAGTTCCCAAACGCACATGCCCCGGGGTGGCTGTTCCTTTCCCGGTCCCGGCCCGCTAAACCCAGGCCTTCCAGCTCCCTTCTCCCATCACAGGTCAGTTGGCCACTGTCCTTCCCCTTGGGGCACTGGACTGTAAGCTCACTGTAGGCAAGGAATGCGTCTGTTGTTTTGTTCTTTTGTACTCTCCCAAGTGCTTAGTACAGGGCTCTGCACTCAGTAAATGCTCAATAAATACGACTGAATGACTGAGTGACTGGAGCCAGCATCCCGCCCGCGGCCTGCAGGGGGTCAGTTAGCCAAATCCCTTTGCCACCTGCCATTTGGAACCAAGTGACCCCATAAGAAGTCTTAAGGAGCAAGCCAATTCCTGGGACTTAAGACTCTATTGACCATGTAAATAGAACAACTCCTCCCGTCCGCCGTGGCCTGCAGCGCCCCCAACCCTCCGTCCCCCGAGTCCCCCCGCCGGGGGCCGTGCCGGGCGACTCACCCTCTGCACGATGGACTGGCCATCTCTGATCTGCACGGCCAGCCCCAGGTCCGAGAGCCTGCAGTTTCCGCGGTCGTCCAGGAGCACGTTTTCAGGCTTCATGTCCCGGTAGACGATGCGGATGGAGTGCAGGTGCAAGATGCCGCAGGTGATCTGGGCCGAGTAGAAGAGGACACGCGCCGGTTCCAGGCCCAGCTCTCCCACGTGGTAGATGTGGTACTTGAGGTCCCCGCCGGTCATCAGGCTCATGACCAGGCACAGGTGGGTCTTGCTCTGGTAGGCGTAGGCCAGCGTGACGATGAAGGGGCTATTCACCTTCTCCAGGATCTCCTTCTCCAGCAGGGCCATCTTCTCTCCGCTCTTCTTCTTCAAGCGCTTCTTGTCCAGCTTCTTGCAGGCGTACATCTTGCCCGTGTTCTTCACCTGGATTGCACAGACCTGCGGGGGCAGGGAGAGGGCGGGGGCATTGGGGAGGAGGGAAGTAGGAGCACCGAGTGGCCGCCGGCCAGGAGGGGAACCGAGTCCGAGGGCAGACAGCTGATCTGGGCCCTCGCTGATCTCCTTGTGGCTTCCCCGCTCTGAGTATCTCCTATCGACAGGGCAGCCCCGGGTAGAGCCGGTTAAGCTGCTTCCAGGACCGGAGGCCCTGTGAGAAGCCATCCTCTTGGTGGATGGGCCAAGGGGGCTGGGTGGCTACCACTCTCTCCCTGTGACTTTGAGCCCTGGCTGGTCAGCCTGGGAAAAGACAACTCTTTTTTATTTTTTGGTATTTGTTAAGCGCTTACTATGTGCCAGGCACTGTACTAGGCACTGGGGTAGATAGAAGCTAATCAAGTTGTACACGGTCCCTGTCCCATATGGGGCTCACAGTCTTAATCCCCATTTTCCAGATGAAGGAACTGTGGCCCAGAGAAGTGAAATGACACTCCCAAGGTCACCCAGCAGACAAGTGGCTGAGCCTGGATTATAACCCAGGTCCTTCTGACTCCCAGGTCCTTGCTCTATCCACTAGGCCACACTTTCCTCCTCCCTCCGGCCGCTGCTTCCTGCCCTGTCTGTTGTCTTCACCTCCCGCCCCTCTGGGGTCCCACCCCCCCATTTCCTGTCCCTCCCAGCCCCGCCCTGACCCCACCCCCCCATATCTCCCCTCCCAGGCACCCATCCCCTTCTCGGCCCCAGCCCCCATACCTCCCCGAAGCCCCCCTTGCCCAACACGCGGAACTCGTAGAAATACTTGTCGGTCACGGGCTGCTGCTCGAAGACCTTCCACTGCAGGAACTGGTCGAAGAAAGGACTGGCCTGGAAGGCCTGGAAGGGCTGGTCGCGGAGGAAGGCCAGCGTCTCGGCCTTGGCCAGGGCCACCACAGCGGGGCCCTCCGCAGCAGGGGCGGTGCTGCTCTGGCCCGCCAGCTTGGCGCTCAGGAAGGGCAGCGGGCCCTCTGGGACCCCAGCCCGCGAGCAGTCGGCCAGCAGGGCCCGCAGCCTGCTCTCCTTGGGCTCGCCCTCCTCGGCCAGCTCCCAGTCGGACACCTCGGCCAGGAAGTCGGCGGCCGGCTGGTAGGCGGGCACGGTGGCCAGGAACTCGCGGAACAGGCGGCGGCCAACGGGCTGCCGCTCGCACAGGCTGTCGAAATCAGAGGGCAGAGCCTGGCGCAGGGTGGTGCAGTGCTCCCGGCCCGGCAGGGCCAGGCTGCGCCGCCGCTTCTGGATCTCCTTGCTGTCCCCGTCGGACGGCTTGCGGGCCTGGAGGTAGGCCGTGTTGGCGATCAGGTTGTCCAGGCCACCCATGTCCACCATGGCTGCGGCCTTGGGGGCCCGGGGCGGGGCGTCGCCGGGAGCGAGGGGGCCGGCCGGAGAGCTTCACCGACCCGGAGAGCTTCACCGACCCGGCGGAGCGCGGGTCGAGGCTGGGGCTCTCGCCCGCACTGGCTGCCATTAAATAGCGCTCAGGGGATTGTCCCTAAATCCCCGGGTTGTGGCCCGCTCGGGGCGGATTGTAAGAGGTTTCGCCGGTAAGGAGCTTTGGGATAGCTATCTATAGTCCTGCAGGAGGCGGCTCCAGCTACCCCCCCGGCCCCTGTCCACCATCAATCTTGACCAGCTTCCCCAGTCTTGACCAGCTTCCCCAGCCCCCACCTCTCCTCTCGACCGTCCCCAGGCAGCCACCTGACTTGCCCTTGGCCCCAGGACCCCCTGTCTTGGGATTGTCAGATTGACGCCTGCCTCTCGGAGCCCCCTGGGCTGGGAACCCAGAGACGGGAGCGGAAGCTCATTTAGACCGTGAGCCCCGAGTGAGACAGGGCCTGTTTCTGACTTGATTGTCTTGTATCGGCCCCAGCGCTTAGTCCAGGGCTTGACGCAATAATGAGTGCTTACAAATATACAGTTGTTATTACTATACTCTTATGAGCAGCTAGACATCATTCCCACAGACTCCTACATCATTCCCTGCCTCTGCTCCACACTCCACCCCAAACCATGGCAGGGCTTAGTACAGTGCCTGGCGCATAGTAAGCTCTTAACAAATACCATAATTATTAGCAAGGTCAGACTGGTGGTGAGGGAGCAGGGGGAGAACCTTAGGGCAGCGGGGAAGGCTGGGGACATAGGATGAGGGATTGAGGAAGGGCCTGGGATTTTTCCCCCTGGCAGTTTGCAGCTTGGACCATACCCCATGGACCGTGCTTTGGCTCAGAATCACCCCTGTCTGCTGGCCTGGGTTTCTCTCTTCCAGGGGACTGAGCGGTTGCCAACGGAGAGCAGGCCAGTGTCTGAAAATAACAATTCTTAACCCTAGCGGGAAGCCCGCCCCTTCCCTCCCCAGGCAGATACATTGGCAGCGTCGACCACTGGCTCCACGTTTAGAAATGGGCGGCAGAGCCCTTTAGCAAAGTCTCCGTCAAACGCCGTGATCCCTGTCAAGTCCTCTTAGCCTCAGTGCAAATCCCCTGGAGCCTCACAGTCCTCAGCCACTGGGGTTGCCGCCTGATCCCCGTCCGGACCCTGGCCCCAGCTGTGACCCCCCGCACAGGGTGGGAGGTGAGGACGGGGATCTGGGGTGCTGAGGATCGACGGTATTCCTCGTGTCTGTTCCAGGCCACCGTAGATCCAGATTGCCAGGGTTTGGGTGATTCCACTGCTTTGGGAAGAAGTATGGCCTAGTGGAAAAAGCATGGGCCTGAGAGGCAGAGGACCTGAAGTCTAATCTCGGCTCTTCCACTTGCCTGCTGTGGGTGAAGTCTCTTAACTTCTCTGTGCCTTGGTTTCCCTTACCTGTCAAATAGGGATTAAGATCCTGTCCTCCCTCTTATTTAGTCTGTAAACCCTATGTGGGACAGGGATCGTGTAGGATCTGATTATCTTGGATCTATTCTAGAGTTTAATACAATGCTTGGCACATAGTAAGCATTTAATAGAGAAGCAGCGTGGCTCAGTGGAAAGAGCCTGGGCTTTGGAGTCAGAGGTCATGAGTTCGAATCCCAGCTCTGCCACTTGTCAGCTGTGTGACTGTGGGCAAGTCACTTAACTTCTCTGTGCCTCAGTTCCCTCATCTGAAAAATGGGGATGAAAACTGTGAGCCCCACGTGGGACAACCTGATTCCCCTGTGTCTACCCCAGCGCTTAGAACAGTGCTCTGCACATAGTAAGCGCTTAACAAATACCAACAAATACCAACATTTAATGAATACAGTGATAATTTTCATTAACATTATCATTATTATTATTTTATTATTATTCAAGCAGGGAGCTACCACAGGTCTATGATGTGGCAATTCAATGTTCTGCTGACAGCTCAAGCTTAACATGTCCAAAACAGATCTTCTCACTCAAACCCTGTCTTCCCCTGACTTTGGTATTTGTTAAGCACTTACTATGTGCAGAGCACTGCTCTAAGCGCTGGGGTAGATACAGGGTAATCAGGTTGTCCCATGTGAGACTCACAGTCTTAATCCCCTTTTACAGATGAGGGAACTGAGGCACAGAGAAGTGAAGTGACTTGCCCACAGTCACACAGCTGACAAGTGGCAGAGCCAGGATTCGAACTCATGACCTGTAGACATTCATTTATTCATTCAATCGATCATATTTATTGAGCACTTACTGTGTGCAGAGCACTGTACTAAGCGCTTGGAACATACAATTCGGCTATAGATAGAGACAAACCCTCCACAAGCCTCTAACCACGGTGTTATCCTGACTCGGCTCTCTTGTTCACCCCACACATTCAATCCGTCACCAAAACCTGCCGGTCTCACCTTTATAATATCGCCAAGATCCGCCCTTTCCTCTCCACCCAAACGGCTATCTTATTGTTACAGGCTCTCATAATATCCCAGCTGGATTATTATGTCAGCCTTCTCTCTGATCTCCCTTCCTCTTCTCTCTCCCCGCTCCAGTCTATTCTTCACTCCGCTGCCCGGCTCATCTTCCTGCAGAATCGCTCTGGGCATATCACTCCCCTTCTTAAAAACCTCCAGTGGTTGCCTATCGACCTCCGCACGAAACAGAAACTTCTCACTCTAGGCTTCAAGGCTCTCCATCACCTTGCCCCCTTCTACCTCTCCTCCCTTTTGTCTTTCTACCGCCCACCCCGCACGCTCCGCTCCTCCGCCGCCCACCTCCTCACTGTCCCCCGTTCTCGCCTATCCGGCCATCGACCCCTGGGCCACGTCCTCCCGCGGTCCCGGAATGCCCTCCCTCCTCACCCCCGCCAAACTAATTCTCTTCCCCTCTTCAAAACCCTACTTAGAACTCACCTCCTCCAAGAGGCCTTCCCAGACTGAGCTCCCCTTTTCCCTCTGCTCCCTCGCTCCCCCTCTACCCCCCCTTCACCTCTCCTCAGCTAAGCCCTCACTTCTCCCCTTTCCCTCTGCTCCTCCCCCTCTCCCTTCCCCTCCCCTCAACACTGAACTCGTCCGCTCAACCGTATATATTTTCATTACCCTATTTATTTTGCTAATGAGATGTACATCACCTTGATTCTATTTGCTATTGTTTTAATGAGATGTTCATCCCCTTGATTTTATTTATTGCTATTGTTTTTGTCTGTCCGTCTCCCCCGATTAGACTGTAAGCCCATCAAAGGGCAGAGACTGTCTCTGTTACCGATTTGTACATTCCAAGCGCTTAGTACAGTGCTCTGCACATAGTAAGCGCTCAATAAATACTATTGAATGAATGAATGACTCATCTCTCTCATTTCTGTCACCAAATCTTGTCGATTCAACCTCCACAGCATTGCTAAAATCTGCCCTTTCCTCTCCATCCAGACTGCTTTCACATTAATCTGGGCGCTTTACCCTATTCTGCCTTGATTACTGCATGAGCCTCCTTGCTGACCTTCCTGCCCGCTGTCTCTCCCCACTCCAGTCCCTACTTCAGTCCGGGCAGCTGCCTGGATCATTTTCTACAAAAACACTCTATGTTTCCCCACTCCTCTGAAGAACCATTAGTGGTTGCCCATCCACCTAGCATCAAATGGAAATTCACCATTAACTTTAAAGCACTTAATCACTTTGCCTCCTCCTCCCCTACTCCCTGATTTCCTACTCTAACCCAGCCCGCAAACTTTAATCCTCTAATGTCAACCTACTAGCTGTATCTCAATCTTGCCCACATCCTGCCTCTGGCCTAGAATGCCCTCCCTCTATATCTGACAATCACACTCCCCACCTTCAAAGCACATCTCAAGAGGCCTTCCTCGACTAAGCCCTCATTTTCTCTTCTCACCCTCCTTTCTCCATTTTTGCACTTTATTATTATTCTTATTGTATTTGTTAAGCAGTCACTATATGTCAAGCACTGTTCTTAGCATTTGGATTTGCACTCTTTATCTACCACTCCTTCAACCGCACATCACTTAAGTCCATGAGAAGCAGTGTGGCTCAGTGGAAAGAGCACGGACTTGGGAGTCAGAGGTCATGGGTTCTAATCGCAGCTCTGCCACTTGTCAGCTGTGTGACTTTGGGCAAATCACTTCACTTCTCTGTGCCTCAGTTACCTCATCTGTAAAATGGGGACTAAGACTGTGAGCCCTACTGGGACAATCTGATCACCTTGTATCCCTCCAGCGCTTAGAACAGTGCTTTGTACATAGTAAGCGCTTAACAAATACCATTATTATTAAGTCCATAGACAAAATTGATTTATTTATATTAATGTCTGTCTCTCCCTCTAGACTGTAAATTTGCTGTGGGTAGGGAACATGTCTACCAACTCTATTGTACGGTTCTCTCCCAAGCACTTAATACTGTGCTCTGAACACTGTATGTACTCAATAAATACAAATGATTGATGAAATCCAAACTAAATAACTGTCTTCTGAAAATTCATCTTGAAACATCACAGTCCAGGGAGACTGCCAAATTGCTCTTGCCCACAGTTTCCGGCTGAAGCCTGGGAAGTGGTTAGGAGGGCCAGCCCACAGTTCTTCTCAAGACTTATGCAAGCCTCTGTCAGTGGAACCTTAGGCAAGTCCCTTCACTTCTCTGCGCCTCAATTCCCTCATCTGTAAAATGGGGATTGAGACTGTGAGCCCCATGTAGGACAGGTACTGTGCCCAACTCGATTTGCTCATATCCACTCCAGTGCTGAGTACAGTGCCTGGCACATAGTAAGTGATTAACAAATACCATCATTATTGTTATTGTCATTATTATTATTAAGCCTCCCGTCCAGCACAAGTGGAGTTTCCTCCGCGGCCAATTCCCGGGGAGAGTCACTGGTACTATTATTTCCGTGAGCGGAGCCGAGCTAGGCTGGGTTATTGAACTGGAGGCCAAATACCAGGGAGGGAGGAAAAGGAGCTCTGGGATAAGAGGCTACTTTCACAGCTACATCAAGACCTTTCCTGTTGCCTTTCTAAAGGAGGAGCAGTGTGGTCTAGTGGATAAAGCACGGGCCTAGGAGTCAGAAGGACCTGGGTTCTAATCTCGGCTCCACCACTCATCTGTGTGACCTTGGGTAAGTCACTTAACTTCTCTGGGCCTCAGTTCCCTCATCTGTAAAATGGGGATTGACTGTGAGCCTCATGAGGGACAGGGACTGTATCCAAATTGATTAGCTTGTACTCACCCCAGTGCTTAGGAGAGTGCCTGGCTCATAGTAAGCGCTTAACAAATACCATAAAAAATGATCCCATCAAGTGTGTGCATGTATTCACTTTAGTTTATTTTGTTGCTTTTTTAAAAAAAACTGTATTTGTTTAGCGCTCACTATGTGTCAAGCACTGCTCTAACTGCTGGGAAAGCTGAAATTCAGAAAGGTTGAGCAACTTTTGTGAGATCATACAGTGGCCTGGGGCAGCATGAAAACTTAGCACAACTTTCCAAATAGCAGGGACATCATCACTGGTAAACCAGCTCTGATTAGGGTAATCTGCAATAAATCTTTGTGTCAAACCCGATACAGGAGGCTAAAGTGTTAGCTTAGGAAACAACAGGGGTCTAGTGGAAAGAGCAAGGACCTGGGAGCCAGAGGACCTAGGTTCTAATCCTGGCTCTACCTGTCCGCTGTGTGATCTTGGGCAAGTCACAACTTCTCTGTGCCTCAGTTACCTCCTCTTTAAAATAGGGGTTACATCTTACTCTCCCCTAGACTATGAGCTCTATGTGGGACTGGGATTGTGTCCCATCTAATTATCTTATCTATCCCAGCGCTTAGCACAGTGCCTGGCATACAATAAGCGTTTAACAGATACCATTTAGAAAAAAAAAGAGAGCTCTCCAATAACAAGGACTAGGAATGCAGTCCAGCTCACCAGCATGGAAGCACAGTGCTCATTGTTTCTTCAATCATTATTAACATTTATTGAGCACCTAATTTGGGCATAGTGCTGTGCTGGGGACATAGGAGTGTACAAAAGAGAGACAAATTGGAGGCCGACTTGAACAGCGATAGACACATCCAATTATCATTATTTTTTTTTTTACTATTATCCACCCCAGTAGCTGGGATTTTATCATCTTTATCTGGAATGAAATGATGCATATAAAAATGCAGTTTCATATTAAAAGCAAAAATGTTCTTCAGCACAAAAGGAAGATGATGTATGAATGAAATGGGGCATCACAAAAAAGGTGGCCCCGTTCACTGGAATAATGGCCAACTGTTCCAGGAAATAATGAGGAGATGAAAAGCCAGGGTGAATTTGAAGCAGAGTTCTCCCTGGCTTCTGGATTTTGGCCAATAATGTTCAGCTGCAAGAGGTCAGGAATGTAAACTCGTTGTGAGCAGAGAACATGTCTACCAATTTTATGGAAGCAAACTCTCCCATGGGTTTAGTACGGTGCTCTGCATACAGTATATGCTCAATAAATATGTTTGAGTGGAGGAAGCAGACGATGGTGATGATCCAGAACAGGGGGGCAGTCAGGGCAAGAGCATAGAGAGTCAAGGGGGGTGTTGAGTGATGGGCACAGTGTTGAAGGTAAGGACCATTGCATCTAGGGATGGAAGGATTTATCGCAGAGGCCAGGAGAGCTACAGTCACTGTAGGGAAGGATGGAGGGATCCAGAATCAGGAGGTTTCCGTCGGGGCAGAGGATGGTTTGGGAAACAATAATGACAATAATAATAATGATGGTATTTGTTAAGTGCTTACGATGTGCCGAGCACTGTTCTAAGCGCTGGGGTAGATACAAATTACACAGGCTGTCCCACGTGGGGCTCACAGTATTAATCCCCATTTTATAGACGAGGTAACTGAGGCACAGAGAAGTTAAGCGGCTAGCTCCAGGTCTCACAGCAGACAAGTGGCGGAGGCGGGATTAGAACCCAAGTCCTCTGACTCCCAAGCCCATGCTCTTTCCACTAAGCCACGCTGAAAGGGAAGGGGTGGGGATGGATGACAGGTTAAGAGGTTACAGTCATTCTTATAGTCTGCAGTCAGGCCCCCTTTCCCTACTCCTCAAGAACCTCCAGTGGTTACCTATCCACCTGCACATCAGAAACTCCTCACCACTGGCTTAAAAACCTCACCTCACTACTCTCCTACTACAAACCAGCCCATATACTTCGCTCCTCTAATGCCAACCTTCTCACTGAACCTCGGTCTCATCCATCTCACCTCCGACCTCTCGCCTACATCCTGCCCCTGGCCTGGAATACCCTCCTTCCTCATATGACCGTGACTGTCCCCGACTTCAAAGCCTTAGTGAAGGCACATCTCCTCAGAGAGGCCTTGGCTGTCTAAACCCTCCTTTCCTCTTCTCCCACTCCTTTCTGTGTCACCCTGACTTGCTCCCTTTATTCATCCCCCCCTCCCAGTCCCACAGCACTTATGCACCCATCTGTCATTTACTTATATCAATGTCTGTCTCCCCTTCTAGACTGTAAGCTCATCGTGGTCAGAGAATGTGCTGTACTCTCCCCAGCACTTAATACAGTGCTCTGCACACAGTAAGTGCTCAATAAGTACAACTGACTGACTTATGATGGTGAGATTCACTGCCTCCTGCTTTAACCTTGTTCTTCCTCTGGGTTTTGCTATTTATAAATAATTTTCACTCTCTTCTTAATAAAGATGTAAGCTACTTGAGGGTAAGGAATGTGTCTTCCTTCTCTTGTTCCTCTCCCAAGCACTTAGCATAGTGTCAGGCACACTGTGTAGGAATTCAACAAGTACCATTGTTGAGAGGTTAGAGGGCATTTGGACTGGAGGCACGGGTGGAAACGGATTCAGAGAGCAGGTGGATGAGGCATGGCTTAGTGAAAAGAGTACCGGTTTAGGAGTCGGAGGTTGTGGGTTCTAATCCTGGCTCCACTTGTCTGCTGTGTGACTTTGGGCAAGTCACTTAACTTCTCTGTGCCTCAGTTACCTCATCTATAAAATGGGAATTAAGACTGTGAGCCCCACGTGGGACAACCTGATTACCTTTGATCTACCCCAGTGCTTAGAAGAGTGCTTGGCACATGGTAAGCACCATTATTATTATTATTATGAACAGCTGGAAAGCAGGAGAAAGGTAAAGGGGCTGATTTCAGAGCGGTGAGGAGGTGATAGGGAGACTTTGGGAAGCTCATGCCTGGAGGTTTCAATTTACTAATCAATCAATGGTATTTACTGAGCACTTACTGTGCAGAGTACTGAACTAAGCACTTGGGGGAGAGTACAATACAACAGAGTTGGTAGACATGACCCCGACCACCAGCAGATTACAGTCTAGAGGCGGAGACGGTCGTTAAATTATGCACATATACATAAGTCTAGCCTATGAATAGACATCTTATCGTGGCAGGAGAGCTGTGTGTACACTGCTGAAGCTTAGAGCTCTGTCACATAGGGCCATTCATAATGGAAAGGTCTAAGCCAAAGCATTAAAGCCGATTCACCTGTGCAGGGCAGCAGTGGCACAGGAAAGTCAAAAGATGACCAGGCGAGCAATACATTGATCAAAGACAATGGCAGAGACTTTTTTTTACTGTGTGGAAGAAGGCAATGACAAACCACTTCCATGTCTTTACCAAGAAAATGCTACAGATCCAAATACCGGAACGACCGTATGATAGAAGATGGGAGGCTCTGAAGAGGGTGTGTCCTTGGAGTCGCTAGGGGTCGGAAACGACTTGACGGCATTTGATGAAGATATACCTAAGTGCTTGGGGCTTAAGGTGGGGTGGATATCCAGTGCTTACAGGGTACAGATGCAAGTGCATAGGTGATGCTGAAAGGAGAGGGAGGGGGGAAGATGAGGGCTTAGTTGGGGAAGGCCTCTTGGAGGAGATGTGATTTTAAATAAGATTTTGAAGACGGGGAGTGTGGTGGTCTGTCGTATTCTAAGGAGCAGGGAGTTTCAGGCCAGGAGGAGGACAGGGGTGAAGGGGTCAGTGGTGAGACAGGATGGAAATAGAGTGATTAGGTTGGCATTAGAAGAGCGAAATGTGCAGACTGGCTTGTAGTAGGAAATCGGAGAGGTAACATTAGAGGGGGTGACCTGATTGAGTGCTTAAAAGCCAAGAGTAAGGAGTTTCTGTTAGATGCAGAGGCGGATGGGCAAATACTGGAGGCTTATGAAAGTGAGGAGACATGAATCAAAATTATTTTTTTTTTTAGAAAAATGATCCGAGCAGCAGAGTGAAGGACTGGGTGTGCAGTAGCAGTGTACTGAAATAAATCTACCCCACGAAGAGGAAAATTCACTTTCAAGACTTGGCGCTCTAATCCCTGTGCAATGCGCTAAGGACAACAGCTCTGAAATAAGAATTCCTTTACAGTTATTTAAAATTCTTTTTTAAAGGCACATTTTTCTGATATACTTCACACCAAATCTCATTCCACTTGTAACATTTACAATAAAAGCAGTTATTTATGCTCTGAAATCTCTTTCAATAACAAACATGACCTTAATCCGATGGGAGGAAAAACCTGCTTAGTTTATAAATTTTTTAAGAATAAGAAGCCAGGGTTAAATGTCACCCAACGTCCTTCTTGATGAAACAACATGTACTCAATTTTCCGAGGACTATGCAGATGAGCTGATATCATCCTGGGATGGGTATGATCAGAGTTGCTTTGTCCCTCTCCCTCCTCCTCTTCTACCCTCACAAGCTAATGTATAAACAGTGCATTGTTAGGTGGTAGGACTGCAATATCTTTAGCTATGGGTTTGCCAGCAGCAGTACATCAGCCAATTACCATCCTCCTCCGTGATTCAGTGCCACCCGGCTATTCTAGTAACTGAACTAACTTGAAAATCTTTTTCGCTACTCTGAAACTCCACATTTTCGGTTACAATAGTGCGGTCAAAGTGGTTCCATACATTCATTTGGTTTTTCCAGAATGCGGCTTTTCCCCGTGCCTTGCGGATAGAACAATATCAGGGAATGAAGGAAACAGGTTTCCGACAATACGCGACTGGTTAGAATGCAATGCCGCGTCGGAAGAAACAGCTGTGCCCACGCAGGCAGCATGGTGGTCAAAGCGTGCCTATTGCAACTTGGGTTTCCTTTTAATGTGGGTGGTTTTGTTCTTTTTTAATGGCATTGGTTAAGCACTATGTGCCAGACACTGTACAAAGCGCTGGAGTAGATACAAACTCATCAGGTTAAACACAGTCCCTTTCGACCCAACAATGGTACTTCTTGAGCATTTACTATGTGCAGAGCACTGTATTAAGCACTGTCCCACATGAGGTTCACAGTCTTACTCCCCACTTTATAGATGAGGTAACTAGGGCACAGAGAAGTGAAGTGACTCGTTCAAGGACGCACAGCAGAAGAGTGCAGAGTCTGGTTTAGAACCCAGGTCCCCTGACTCCCAGGCCCATGTACTCTGCACTAGGCCATGCTGTTTCCCGGTGGGGCTCATCGGGAATACAGCCCTAGGTCTATCAATCATATTTACTGAGCGCTTACTGTGTGCAGAGCATTGTACTAAGCACTATGGAGAATATGTATAACAGAGTTGGTAGACATGTACCCCGCCCACAAGAAGCTTACGGTCTGGAGAAATAAAACTGAGTGGACCTCCAGAAAAACAACATACAATATGTATGCTTTCACAAAATCTACAGAAGAGTAAAAATTTTGGAAATTAACTAAAACTCAAGGGTAATAAAACGTTTGGCTACAATGAAAAAAACAAGCAATGCAACAAAGCAGCGAAGCCAAGTGCAAAAAGTCTGAGCCTGGGAGCCAAGGGACCTGGATTCTTAATCCAGGCTCCACCATTTGTCTGCTGGGTGACCTTGGGCAGGTCACTTCACTTCTCTGGGCCTCATTTACCTCAGCTATAAAATTGGGATTAAGACCATGAGCCCTATATGGGACAGGGATTGTGTCCAGCCTGATTATCTTGTCATCTACCCCAGCACTTAGTACACTGCAGGGCACATAGTACATGCTTAAATACCATAAAAAAGCAACATTCAATTTCCCAATTTCTATTGTGTGGATAACTTCAAGTTAAGTTTTAAAGGACTATTTGGTTTTCTGAGTCTTTAACATTTAATTTAAGGTAGTTAAACAGCCTCTGGACTGGGCACTCAAAGGCAGTTAGAAATCAACTTCTAACTTATCCTCCCAGTTGCCGCAGCATGGCTTAGTGTAAAGAGCATGGGTTTGGGAGTCAGAGGTTGTGGGTTTGAATCCCGGCTCCGCCACTTGCCAGCTGCATAACTTTGGGTAAGTCACTTAACCTCTCTGTGCCTCAGTTACCTCATCTGTAAAATGGGGATTAAGACTGTGAGCCCCACGTGGAACAACCTGATAACCTTGAATCTATCCCAGTACTTAGAACAGTGCTTGGCACACAGTAAGCACTTAACAAATACCATCATCATCATCATCATACCAAAACGGCTAGTCATCATCTAACTGTACTTTGCTCTCCACTCTCTGCCTTCGTTCCCTTGTGCACACTGTTCTCCTAGCCTGGACCTCCCTGGCTCCACCCGCCCCACCAAGCTACAGTTATTATTAAGTTCTTACTAAGTGCCAGGCATTGTTCTAAACACAGAGGTGGATACAAGCAAATCGGTTTGGACAGAGTCCCTGTTCCAAATGGGGTTCACAGTCTCAATCCCCATTTTACAGATGAGGTAACTGAGGCACAGAGAAGTGACTTGCCCAAGGTCACACCTGCATCCAGACACGTAGCAAAGCTGGGATTAGAACCCAGGACCTTCTGACTCCCAGGCCCGTGCTCTATCCGTTAGGCCATGCTGCTTCACAGTTCTCATCTTCAAACCCTTCCTGAAATTCCACCTCCTCCGGAAGCCTTCCCTGATTAATTCACAGTACCCCAGGCTCATTAGCCAACATTCCCCCTTAGCACTTAGGCATTTTATCACTATACTCATGTACATGTAATTTTATTAATCTGTACCTTCAGTTATTTCTTCTCAATGTATTGGCAAGGCTTTCAGTTTTATCCTTGTTCTTCCTCCTGCTTTCTCTACTGGTAATTTTTGTCTGCCTCCCCCTTTAAATTTTAAGCTCCTAGGGGGCAGGAAACATTGTATCTTGCTACAACTATACTCTCCCAAGTGCTTAGTACAGCCCTTAGCATGCAATAGGCATTCAATACCACCACTTGACGGATCACTCAATTTCTCAAGTGGTCATTTTTATGAATTGCCAAAAAATGCCCCCTCGCTCCATCGAACTACCCTTTCAAAAAGTGTGAATGAGGGGGTCAACGTTTTCACCACTGGCAAATAGAGACTGGATATTTCCGAAACAAGTCATTCATCACAAAAGAAAATAAAAACTTTAATATTTAACTTAAATGTCTGCACCACAATTTATCACAGTTCATACTATTAAAAACAAACAAAAACTGATATAACTCTTAGGATAGTGTTATGCTATTTCATTTCCACACCCGAGGGCCCAATGATGACAAGCAACATTTTTCCTTCACCGGTTCCAATTGGAACTGGTGACTGATACTTGGCAATACATTTTTACCAGTCTGATTTAAAAAACCCTGTGTGCGTGCAGCACACAACTTCGCAAGGAGTTTGGAGTAGAGCATCAGGATTTTCAAGGGAATCAAAACTACACGAACATTATAATGCCACTAAGATTCAATTAACTGGTGGGATACATTGAATTCTTTGTTACCCTATTCACCAGTCACAAAAGTCTTGTCCCACACAATAAAAACCCTCCTGGTATTACTCTGGAAAACCCAGCCAAATGAATGTTTCATGAATTATTTATTTTCAGTGGGAAAAAATGCACCATCAGAAGAACAAAAAATCTGTAGAGTGGTGAGGTTTAAATGCTACTTCATCTGTGAACGCAATGTTCCCCTTTTATGATCAAACTATACAGGACATGCAAAATAACTCCTTGTCTGAATGGAACTGCTGTCACAAACTGAACAGCTTCCCACAATTCCTTGGCAAAAAGGCATTAGCAAGATTATTAAGGTCACTGAAATTGTACTTTCGGTAGCACTGAATTTCTAAGGTGTCTGTACAAGTCACATCAGAGGAGCACAAGAGATATCTTTAAATGCACCTAGTCTGGGTTGGGAGTTGTGGGGAGTTTCAGAAACCAAGCCTAACAGAAAGCTACACCGTGACGTCGACTGCCGAAGCGTAACAAATCCCACACGTTCTTTTAATCTACTTATTAAGTGAAATGTGTCGTCCATTTTGGAACGCTCCAACCCCTTCGGGAGGGAACGCGGTATGATCTGTCCGGTGCTCCTCACAAGGCCAGAGAGAAAGACTTCGACTGCTTTCATTTGCCTATCCTCTGGACCACCCAGTCCTGTTGGCAGAGGGGGCATCGATTGTTCTGTTTCACCCACAAGGACATGCAGCAATTGTGGAAGGAATGATTACATTCTCCCCAGACCACTGGAAGGAAAACAAAAGAAAACAACAACTTAGTATTATACGATTCGGCTTAATGATACGGACTGGTACAGAATTTATGAACTTGCTTTTTATGTGCCAAAGCACTGCGCTAAGTAATGCTCAGGCACAGTCCTTGTCCCATTCGGGGCTCACAATCCTAAGAGGTGGGGAAAATAGGTATTTTATCCCCAAGATTGGGAGCTCCTTGAGGGCGGAGAGCCCAACTGTTTTCGCTACTGTACTCTCCCGAGCACTCAGTACAGTGCCCAGCACAGACAGTAAGCACTCAATACCGTTCATTCATTCATTCAATAGTATTTATTGAGCGCTTACTATGTGCAGAGCACTGTACTAACTAAGCGCTTGGAATGTACATATCGGCAACAGATAGAGACAGTCCCTGCCCACTGATGGGCTTACAGTCTAATCGGGGGAGACAGACAAAAACAATAGCAATAATTAGAATCAAGGGGATGTACATCTCATTAAAACAATAGCAATAAATAGAATCAAGGTGATGTACATCTCATTAACAAAATAAATAGGGTAATAAAAAATATATACAAATGAGTTGATGAGCACAGTGCTGAGGGGAGGGGGAGAGGGGGTGGAGCAGAGGGAAAGAGGGGGGAAAAGGGGCTTAGCTGAGGGGAGGTGAAGGGGGGGTAGAGGGAGAGCAGAGGGAGCAGAGGGAAAAGGGGAAGCTCAGTCTGGGAAGGCCTCTCGGAGGAGGTGAGCTCTAAGTAGGGCTTTGAAGAGGGGAAGAGAATTAGTTTGGCAGAGGTGAGGAGGGAGGGCATTCCAGGACCGCGGGAGGACGTGGCCCAGGGGTCGACGGCAGGATAAGCGAGAACGGGGGACGGTGAGGAGGTGGGCGGCAGAGGAGCGGAGCGTGCAGGCTGGGCAGTAGAAAGAGAGAAGGGAGGAGAGGTAGGAGGGGGCAAGGTGATGGAGAGCCTCGAAGCCTAGAGTGAGAAGTTTTTGTTTCGTGCGGAGATCGATGGGCAAACCACTGGAGGTTTTTAAGAAGGGGAGTGATATGCCCAGAGCGTTTCTGCAGGAAGATGAGCCGGGCAGCGGAGTGAAGAATAGACTGGAGTGGTGAGAGACAGGAGGAAGGGAAATCAGAGAGAAGGCTGACACAATAATCCAGCCATTACATTATGAGAGCCTGTACCAGTAAGATAGCCGTTTGGGTGGAGAGGAAAGGGTGGATCTTGGCGATATTATAAAGGTGAGGCCGGCAAACACTCAATGATTTTTTTTTACAGATCAAACAATCTGTATTTGAAAGCTTACTGTGTCCACAGTGCTGTAGTAAGCGCTTGGGAGTGAATAATCGAACAATACAACGGACACATTTCCTGCCCTCAAGGAGTTTATAGTCTATAAAAAATGGGAGACTCAAGAGATTAAGTGACTTGCTCAAAGTCACCCGGCATGGTGGCAAAGATTGGATTTGAGCCTAGAACTCCTGACTTGGTCAGTCAATTATACTTACTGAGTGCTTACTGTGTGCAAAGCACTGTTCTAAGCACTTAGACTAAAACTCCCCAGTTCCAAGCTCGTTCCACTAGGCCAAATTGCCACCCCATCTTATATAATCCGCTTCTTTACTCATAAGCCTAGTTTTGAGTTGGCTATTGATTTAATCCCTGTTCAATATGAATACACTCCGCACTTATCCAGAAGGAAGCATATTTCAACACTCTATACGGACATATGATCAGGACTCAGCAAACGTTAGTCCAGTTCAATATTTAGTTATCCATTTGTCTGTGGGTGCTGTCTTGCCTTCACCTGCTTTGGTTTGCTTGATGCTTTCTCTCAATATCTTAGTTTTTCTCTGCCTCCAGCTAGCATTTGCTAATTTTCCACAGCATGACTGCTTGCCAACCTCGAGTGTCAGGAAGGAGTAGAAAAGTGCATTTGATCGATCTTGGACATGATGTGGAACGTAAAACTTATGATTTACATGAGCTTGGGATGATTTTGGTATAGTTTTCTGCCCTGTTAACTCTTCAAAGAGCTGCTTCCAGGGAGGTGAATGCCACACAAAGACTGTAAACTCCTGTAAACTTGCTGTGGGCTGTGAACGTGTCTGCCAATTCTATTGCACTGTACTCTCCAAAGAGTTTAATACAGTGCTCGGCTCAATAAATACCACTGATTGAATGACACATATATCCAGAAGTGGTGGACAGACTGTGTCACTCTGACTTCCTCCCTTTATTCACCCCCCACCCCAGCCTCACAGTGCTTATGTACATATCTGTAATTTATTTAATGTCTGTCTCCCCCTTTAGACTGCAAGCTCATTATGGGCAGGGAATGTGACTACTGTTGTACTGTACTCTCCCAAGTGCTTAGTACAGTAAGTGCTCAGTAAATATGACTGAATGAATGAATGAGGAATTCAAAATTAGGAACACAGGCTTTTTTCATTTTTAGCAGTTATACTAAAAGTTAAAGCCATTCTGATTTCAGAATATATGTGAAAATTATAAATTAAAACTTATACCAGATGATTTTTGGCCGGTTTTTGCACCCTTTAACAAGCACTAGGATGACAGCTATGTTTATTTTTGGATGGGGGTGGGGGAGAGAGGGATGAGCGGACAGACAAAATTTGAGTTGTGGTTCCTCCTGCTACTCATATACCAGTATGTAATAAACATTCTGTAATCTCTTGGGATTTTTTGTTTGCTTGTTAAAGTTCTTGCTAGTGTCCTTAATGTGTCAAATTCTTCAATCATAGGTTGCTCTCATAGCTTTTTTAAGCTTCCTACATTGGAAAGTTTCCACATACTCCCTATTTATGGTGGGCGGGGGAGAATGAAAAGAGGTTTTAAAAAAACTCCTTTTTGGTTTTTCTTTCATATTTATATCTTATTTAGAGCCAGGAGAACAACCAGAGTTGAAAAAAATCCATATTCTGAGGTTGGGGTATTTGATCAAAACCATATTATTAACTTTACAAATAAACTAGATGCAAACAACAGAGAATGGAAAGTTCTCTTTCATTTCAAGGGTACAGCTCAACATTTTACATAATTATAGAGAACATTTCAGGAGTTAGAGCACGACAAAGTTTAAAATAGTTAAGAAGTAAATGTTAAGATGCCTATTTTTATGCTATCTAGAGATGTGCTGGCTCAAGGAAAAAAATCAGAAAACTTTTCTTCCAGATTCCCCATCTCTAATGCAGTCACATTCAATGGTTAAGATACCTATTTTTCTGTTCCCCATGCAAATAAAAACATTATCTACAAGTTATCTGTTTCCAAATCACACCTTTAAATAGTACAATACTTAAACCACAGATGTTTCAATGGTCAAGATATTGTCCAAATACCACACAAAAAATAATACCTGAAAACACAAATGTCTCAGAGGAAGAAAAGTAATCAAAACTGCCCGCAACATTCAAATCTCTGATCAATACTCGTAGGATGCTTTAAATTGATTTTTTTTAAGAGACTGTAAACTGAAGACAAATATGATTTCTTATAACAGAAAGCTTGCCAATTAGCTGTTGATTTACTCTATTAAGCATACTTGAGTGGATGCTTTACTTTTTCATTAATAATGAATCACTTTTCACAGTTTTTAAGTACAGTGAAAATCAACAGCTAAATCTTTCCACTGAGAGAAAAATCTCAGTTTTAAAAAAAAAAATCAAGAGAATGAAACGACAACATACCAACACAATCTTCTTGTTTATTTTCAGCTTGACATCTAAGACAGGCATCTAAAAGCAAACAAACAACAATTCTCAATCTGATGCAATTCTACAAAGAAAATCTTCAAAACAAGTAGATAAGGAAAAGACAAAAGGTTTATATTCCTCATCTGATAAACATCTATTTTAGATAAAGTGCACTTAAAATACAAAGGGTCTACAACCAGAAGCTTTCTCAAAGTTTACTAATCTTCCATTTCAGGAAGGCAGGCAGTTGTTACAAGTCTTACAGAAAAGATGCAACTTCCCAGAAAATGTAAGCAAAATGCAATCCCTCCAAATTAAAAAAAATTAAACGAGTTCTACGGGTGCACACCCATATATACTCATTTCAAGAAAGATAATTTTTATTATGTGGCTTTCAGGAAACCATTCATCATTCTGTCACTTCCCCTTCTAAGACTTTTCTCCCCCTTGTTCCAACACCCAGATTTTTCCTTAAGCAAATCTGTTGGGAATATCAATTTCACGCATAAAATAAATCTCTCTTTATCTTCTTCTGAAGAGGCACTTTTTAGTTTCCCCACTCTAATAACAGAAGTGAACAGAAAGCCACTGAAAGAAGCTGGAGTTTATGTTCCCAAATAGTCATCACTTGTTCACCAGGGCTTGTGAAAATGCGTTCTTTAACATCATCTCTCCATTAACTGTAGGATGAGCTATTTTTCACAAATTAAAGGTGGGAAAGAATCAGGGTCGCACTGCTCTTCACACCTGCCACGACTGGGAGTGAAGCCTCTCTCACAGCAGAAGTGGAGATTGAGAAAATGCACTGAAAATGGGGGCAAGATTGTGGCTGTTTCTCAGTTTTGACTGCAGTAACGAGGGGCCCAAAGCCTGCCCCTTACAATGACCAATTTACTATATTTTCAATGAGCTAATTATAATTCCTTGAATTTCAGCCAATTTTCTTGCTCTTTTGATTTTTTTAACGGTATTTACTAAGTGCTATTTGACAAGCACTGCTCTAAGTGCTGGGGCAGATACAAGTTAATCAGATTTGACAGAGTCCTTGTCCCACTTGGAACTCACGGTCTAAAATTATATTTGATTATATTCTCAATGTTCTATGGCCCGTGTTCTGTACTTTCTTTGCTATTTATACTGTGAGCCAGGGACCAGGTCTTAATTTAATTTTATGTACTCACTCCACTGTAATCATAAACACTTAGCAAACCTTAGTAACAAATGGAAGGTTCTTGAAGGCTAGGAATGTGACTACAAACTTTGCAGGACTGTACTCTCCCAAATGCTTAGTACAGTGCTCTGAACACAGCAAGTGCTCAATAATACCACCGATCAACTGATTGATGATGGAATCTAAAATGCTGCCTGCTCTAGGAAACCTCAGTTTATGCCTCTGGTTGGGGCAAGACAATTAACAATTGAGAGTTGAGAAAAATATTGTGAAATGCACTGACTCACTGGCTTGCCTTTATATAGTAGTCTGGGGATCATCAACAGACTATGTACTCATGAGATATCCCTCATCCCCAACAATCTGGCTACCTACTTCATTACGAAAATTAACACTATCAGGTCTGAGCTCCCCAAAGTCACCCCCCCCCCTTCACCATCCCCCCCCGGACTCTCAACCCTCTCTCCTACTTTCCCATCCTTCCCAGCAGTATCCTCAAAGGAGGTCTCCTCCCTCCTTACAAGTGCCACCCTCTCTACCTCTGCTTTGGACCCCATTCCCGCTCACCTTATAATAACCATCGCCCCTTCCCTCCTCAACTTCTATCTTTAACCACTCATTCTCCAACAGCTTCTTCCCCTCTGCCTTCAAACATGCCCATGTTTCCCCCATCCTAAAAAAAAAAACCCCTCTCGACCCCACTTCCCCTTCCAGTTATCGTCCAATCTCCCTCCTGCCCTTCCTTTCCAAACTACTAGAATGAGTCGTCTACACTCGCTACCTTGAATTCCTCTACTCCAACTCTCTCCTGGACCTCCTCTGATCTGGCTTCCGTCCCTTCCACTCTACCGAGACTGCTCTCTCAAAGGTCACCCATGACCTCCTTCTTGCCAAATCCAATGGCTCCTACTCTATCCTAACCCTCCTCGACCTCTCAGCTGCCTTTGACACTGTTGACCATCCCCTTCTCCACATTCTATCTCACCTTGGCTTCACGGACTCTATCTCACCTTGGCTTCACGGACTCCGTCCTCTCCCGTTCTCCTCTTATCTCTCTGGCCATTCATTCTGGGTCTCCTTCGCCGGACTCCTCCTTCCCCTCCCATCCACTAACTGTAGGGGCTCCTCAAGGATCAGTCCTTGGTCCTCTTCTGTTCTCCATCTATACTCACTCCCTGGGTGAACTCATTGACTCCCACCGCTTCAATGATCATCTCTATGCAGATGACACCCAAATCTACATCTCCTCCCCGTTCTCTCTTCCTCCTGCCTTCAGGACGTCTCCACCTGGATGTCTGTCTGACACCTAAAACTCAACATGTCTAAAACTGAGCTCCTTATCTTCCCTCCCAAAGCCTGTCCTCTCCCTGACTTCCCCATCACTGTGGATGGCACTACTATCCTTCCCATCTCACAAACCCGCAACCTTGGCGTCATCCTTCACTCTGCTCTCTCATTAACCCCACACATCCAATCCGTCACCAACACCTGCCGGTCTCACCTTCACAATATCACCACGATCCGCCCTTTCCCCTCCATCCAAACTGCTATCGTGCTGGTACAAGCTCTCATAATATTCCGTCTGGATTATTGTGTCAGCCTCCTCTCTGATCTCCTCTCCTCCTGCCTCTTCCCCCTCCAGTCTATTCTTCATTCCGCTGCCTGGATCATTTTCCTGCAGACACACTCTGGGCATGTCACTCCCCTCCTCAAAAACCTCCAGTGGTTGCCTATCAACCTGCGCATGACACAGAAACTCCTCACTCTTGACTTCAAAGCTCTCCATCGCCTTGCCCCCTCCTACCTCACCTCCCTTCTCTCCTTCTAGAGCCCACCCCACACTCTCCGTTCCTCTGCCGCTCACCTCTTCACTGTGCCCCGTTCATGCCCATCCCGCTGTCGACCCCTGGCCCATGTCCTACCGCTGTCCTGGAACGCCCTCCCTCCTCCCATCCACCAACCTAACTCTCTTCCCCTCTTCAAAGCCCTATTGAGACTCACCTCCTCCAGGAGGTCTTCCCCGACTGATCCCCCCATTTCTCTCTGCTCTTCCCCCTTCCCCTCTCCTCAGCACTGTGCTCATTTGTATATATTATTTATTACCCTATTTATTTTGTTAATGAGGTTTACATCCTCTTGATTCTATTTATCTTGATGATGTCTTCTTTTTGTTTTGTTCTGTTTTGCTTTGCTGTCTCCCCAGTTAGACTGTGAGCCCGTCATTGGGCAGGGACCGTCTCTATCTGCTGCCAAATTGTACATTCCAAGTGCTTAGTACAGTGCTCTGCACATAGTAAGCGCTCAATAAATACTATTGAATGAATGAAGGAATGGAGACATAAGAGATGTTCAGGACTATCAATCAATGGCATTTTTTGAGCACTTACTAAGTGCAGAGTGCTGTACTAAGCACTTGGAAGAGTACAATATTAACAGAGTTGGCAGATTTGTTCCCTGCCCACAACGGGCTTACAATCTAGAGGGGGAGACAATTTTATTAAACTATTTAAATTATTCATTAAAGGGAAAATCATTGATTTGCAGGACACTGCAACTGTTGATGTAAGGAAAGTTCGAAAACTGTCATAAATTTTAAACCTCTAAGGAATATATCTTTAAAAGTCACGATTTTTGAATCCAGAGAGTATGTGTTAGAGAAGAAAGTAGGTTTTCAGGTTTTAGTTCCATACTCTAAAAAGACGCCAGGAAGCCTTGATGTTAGAAAGGAACATTTAGGCACACAATTGCCTAAGCAACTGAACACTAAACGGGCATAACAACAATAATAATTACGATGTTTGTTAAGTGTTAAGTGTCAGACATGTCCTAAGCAAGTTAGATATAAGCAAATTAGCTTGGACACAGTCCCTGTCCCATATAGGGTTCACAGGCTTAATCCCCATTTTACAGATGAGGCAACTGAGGCCTAGAGAAGTGAAGTGACTTGTCCAAGGTCATATAGCAGACACACGCCAGAGCTGGGATTAGAACGCAGGTCCTTCTGACTCCCAATCCTGTGCTCTATCCATGTGACCATGCTGCTTCTCCTTAAAATGTGTACCTTCCATTTCTTGGCACAATCATTTTTTTAAATAAAGCCACTTACAGGGAACTAGACGTGACTCCTAAAAACTCAAAGGGAGATCTAACCAAGAAAGGGCAGTGCTCTTCAGGACCAAGAAATACTTTACTTGGTTCCTCTTCCCTTATCGGGAAGATCTACTTGCCCCAGAAAGAATACATATTCACCGAAATGCAGACTGAGCTCCCCCCTTTTCCCTCTGCTCCCCCTCCCCTCCACCTTCCCTCAGCACTGTGCTCATTTGTATATATTATTTATTACCCTATTTATTTTGATAATGAGGTGTACATCCCCTTGATTTTATTTATCGTGATAACGTTGTCTTGTTTTTGTTCTGTTTTGCTCTGCCCTCTGTCTCCCCCAATTAGCCTATGAGCCCGTCTTTGGGCAGGGATTGTCTCTGTTGCCGAATTGTACATTCCAAGTGCTTAGTACAGTGCTCTACACATAGTAAGTGCTCAATAAATACTATTGAATGAATCCAAACCAGATACTCTTCGTGGCCCTCAAACCAGTGGGTTATCTCCATCTGAGAAAAATGTAGCCATCTGGAACCCCAATTGCAGTGACGTTTACAGGTGGTGATAGCATGGCGTAGTGGATAGAACACAGGCCTGGGAGTCAGAGGTTCATGGGTTCTAATCCTGGCTCCACCACTTGTCTGTTGTGTGACCTTGGGCAAGTCACTTCACTTCTCTGTGCCTCAGTTATCTCATCCGTGAAATATGTGTTAAGCGTTTACTATGTGCCTAACACTGTTCTAAGTACTGAGGTAGATACAGGGTAATCAGGTTGTCCCACTTGGGGCTCACTGTTTTAATCCCCATTTTACAGATGAGGGAACTGAGGCACAGAGAAGTGAAGCGGCTTGCCCAAGGTCACACAGCAGACAAGTGGCAGAGTCAGGATTAGATCCCACGTCCTCTAACTCCCAAGCCCGTGCTCTTTCCACTAAGCCACGCTGCTTCTTGAAATGAAGACAAACTGTGAGCCCCAAGTGGTTGGACTGTGTCCAACCTGATTTACTTGTATCCACCCCAACATTTAGTACAGTACCTGGCACACACCTCTAGACTGTAAACCCTCTGTGGGCAAGGAATGTGTTTATTGTTGTAGCATACTCTCCCGAATGCTCAGTACAGTGCTCTGCACATAGTAAGTGCTTAATGAATACCACTATTATTATTATAACTAGGAGGCCTGGGGCCCCCCACCCCAGTGTACCCCTCTATAGATCCACTCCTGGAGAAATGGGATTGCAGCAACAATAGCCTTTACATATGTTAATCTACCGCCATCCCTCTGAAATGGAAACAGCTGCCTGGCACCTTTTAGAAAGGATGTGGGGGTGGGGTTGGGGAAGTTATTTCTGTCCTGGTTTGGCCTCAACTCCTATAGGAGCAGAATATCTTCTATTTATTTATTTATGCTAATTTATGCATTCAATAGTATTTACTGAGTGCTTATGTCAGTCTCCCCATCTAGACTGTGAGCTCACTGTGGCCACGGAATATATCTGTTGTTGTACTCTCCCATGCGCTTAGTACAGTGCTTTGCACACATTAAGCATTCAATAAATGCGACTGAATTGAAAGAATGAACTCAGTGACCAAGGTGGATGACCCCCACGAAGGTCCTGCTTTTGACCACGGTGGGGTGCCTCTACATCCAGTTAGCTCTTTCCTCTCCATCCAAACCGCTACCTCATGAATACAGTCACTCACCTGCTGTCCGTCTCCCCCGCTTTGACTGTAAGCCCGTTACTGGGCAGGGATTGTGGCTATCTGTTGCCGAATTGTACATTCCAAGCGCTTAGTACAGTGCTCTGCACATAGTAAGTGCTCAACAAATACGAGTGAATGAATGAATATCCCGCCTAAATTACTGTATGAGCCTCCTTGCTGACCTCCCTGCCTCCTGTCTCTCCCCGCTGCAGTCTATACTTCACTCTGCTGCCCAGATCACTTTTCTATAAAAATGTTCAGGACATGTTTCCCCACTCCTCAGAAAACTCCAGGGGTTACCCATTCTCCTCCACATCGAACAAAAACTCCTCACCATTGGCTTTAAGACACTCAATCAACTTGCCCCCTCCTATCTCACCTGGCTGCTCTCCTCCTACAACTCAGCCCGCACACTTTGTTCCTCTAATGCTAAGCTTCTCACTGTGCCTCAGTCTCGTCTATCTCGCTGTCGACCCCTTGATCATGTCCAGGCTCCGCTCTGGAATGCCTTCCCTCCTCCAATCCGACCAACAATTATTTTCCCCCCACTTCAAAGACTTATTGAAGGTACATCTCCTCCAAGAGGCCTTCCCTAAGCCCCTCTGTCATCTTCTTCCACTCCCTTATGTGTCGCCCTGACTTGCTCCCTTTGTTCATCCCCCCTCCCAGTCCCACAGCACTTATGTACCTATCTGTAATTTATTTATTTATGTTAATGTCTGTCTCCCCCACTCTAGACTGTAAGCTCATTGTGGGCAGGAAATATGTCTGTTCTCTAGACCATTAAATGCTCAATAAATATGACTGAATGAATGACTGATTGAGTGAAAATGATTATTTCAGAAGAGATGCCTGAGGAACAGAGGAGTGGAAAACCAATTCTTCTTGTGCCTACTCATTATATTTCCCTTTCCCTCTGGACTTCCTTCTAGCCTTGAATCCCCCATGTCCAATCAAATCAATCCATCATATTTAGTGAGCTCTTACTGTGTGCAGAGCACTGTACTAAGCACTTGGGAGAGTATACTATAACAATATAACAGACACATTCCCTGCTCACAAGGAGCTTACAGTCTAGAGGGGGAGACAGACATTAATAGAAATCAATAAATTATGGATCTGTGCACCTGAGCGCTGTGAGGTCCAGGCCCTTTCCCTCACCACTAAAGTCTGAACTTCCCACTCTCTGTGTTTGTATGTGTCTGTCACAACCGAGTGAAGCACAGGATTTTTTTTTTTTTTTGCTGGTAAAGGTGGTTTTTGAGGAAATGACCCTTCTGGAGCATGAAAGTAACAAAGCAGTCTGTTTTCCTTCACTGTCCAACAGGGCTTCATAATCGCCTGAAACCTTTTCTTGGGTCTTTTTGTCCACGTGGCTCCAGGCTTTCGAAAGTTTGGCCCAAACTCAGTTTGTCCTCCATCACTAAAGGGTTCAAAGCTGGGCTCTGGGGCTTTCTTTCTTTCTGACCACAAGCTTCATTGTGGCTGTGGAGTCCTAAGCCTGCTCCAGGACTATTTTGGTCTGTATGGCTCCCAGTTGCTGTGAAGTTCAAAGTCCACAACTCCAGGGTTCTTAAAGACTGGGCTGCAATATTTATTTTTAAAAGGGAGAAAGACAAAGGGACCATAGGTATGGCAACTTTTTGTGTCTAGGCTTATGGGTAAATGTGATTTGCTGTGTAAAATGACTTTTCCTTTCTGCAGCAAAAACTTTTGGGGTCAACTGAAATCCTGGGCTGGCTTGATTTCAGAGCAATACAACACTGAGGCATAGAGTTAACATGATTTTGTTCTTACACTTTAAGAAAACACAATCATTTTAGCTTCCTGTCCCTTCTTATGCAAAAAGACACTTGTTTTGTTGTTTTTTGAAAAACTTTTCTATTCCAAAAACCCATAGCTTCATCAAATTCAGAACTGGGAGAAGAGTCACCTCAACTCAGACCCAGTGATATGCACCCTACAGACCCTCTTTGGGACTGGTGAATGCCTCTTCTCTAATGTCTTCCCTTGGCTACAAGCCATGCTGACTTCATAAGAGGAAGTAATACAAGTACATGCTTTTATTTTACTCTTGTCCTCAGCACTCAGGCATATAGATATTTCAAGTTCTAAGTGCTGGGATAGATACAAGATAATCAGGTTAGACACAGTCCCTGTCCTACACAGGGCTCACAAGGAGAAGGGAGAAAAGGTATCGAATCTCCATGTTACAGATGAAGAAACAGAGGCACAGAGAAGTGACCTGCCCAAGGTCATACTGGAGGCAAAAGGAAGAGCTGGGATTAGAATCCAGGTCCTGACTCCCAGGCCCAGGCTCCTTCTGAGACACTGGTACCCAAATACTGTGGACTGTGAGCTCGCTGAGTCCAGGGAATGTCACTGTTTATTGTCCTATTGGAGGGTCCTTAGTACAGTGCTCTGCACAAAGTAGGTGGTTAATAAAGGACTGACTAAATGAATGAATGGACCAATCGCAACTTTCAGTAATCACTTTCGGTTTTTTCGATCATATTACTATGTGCTGAGCACGTACTAAGCACTTGGGAGAGTACAATGTAACAGAGTTGGTAAACACGTTAATTCTTCTATAATGTGTTTTCATTACACTTCTAGATACAATTTGATATAAAAATGAAAGCACGTTCTTTCCACAGTACAAATCTGCTCTGGTTTAAAACAATCCACTAACTGGTGCATGTAAAATTTACCTAAGGAGAAATTGTTATTTTTACATTCAAGGTGCCAAGCAAAGAATGGCGTTGATATACTTCCCAGCTTCTGCCTTAGCCTCAGCCTTACTGTAAGGAATCGGCCAGTTCTTCATGTTTCTGCAACTTTATAGTATTTAATGCTTATAACAGGTGATGGACAATAAAATGGGAATTTGAATCCAATATTGTCCATCCATAGTACCCAGTGGTATCTCTGAACGATCTACCCACTAATTATAACACAATTTTTCTATTACCCAAGGCTTTTTAAAAGCACAACTAATGCTTTTTAAAAGCACAACTAATGCCTCAGAGCGAAATGACTATACACTTCTTCCTGCTCAAGGAAGAAATCAGTGTGAAATTCACCTTTGGGTACATGCACGGCTGAAAAACGCAAAGCGGGTAGTGGCTGGAGGGATCCTCAATATCTACCACTTGCCTTGTGGTGTTATGTTTGTTGTTTTGTTATGTTTGTTGTTTGCCATGCTTGGACTTTTGTTTTTTGTGTCATAATTCTTACGAGGCTCATGCTCAAAAGAGCTGTTCCTTTCTTGGTTTCAATGCTTCACGTTCATCCATGTGCCGCAAATGAGTCCCAGTTTAGAGCTTAGATACAGCATTGTCTGAGGATTTTACTGAAACACGCCCTGTCCTTCTTGCTTTCAATTTCCCAATTTCAACTCAGCGTATAGCAACTGTCATCCATTCTCCTCAAATGATTCACCCAGTGTTAAGATGGGCATAGCTTTAATACAACAACAATAATAATAATAAAGAACACGGGCCTGGGAGTGAGAAGGACCTGGCTTCTAATCCCAACTCTACTGCCTGTCTGCTGTGTAACCCTGGGCAATTCATTTAACTTCTCTGTGCCACAGTTACTTCATCTGTAAAATGGGGATAAGACTGAGAGCCCTACGTGGGACAAGGATGGTGTCCAACTTAATAATCTTGTATCTACCTCAGTGACCGGCACACCATAAGCGCTTACAAATACCGCAATTATTATTAATAACTATGGTATTTGTTAAATGCTTACTTTATGCCCAGCACTGAACTAGTGCTGGGATACATACAAAATAATCAGGCCCCACATGGTACTCACATTGGAAGCAGGAGGGAGCTACAGGTATTGAATCCTCATTCTGCAGATGACGGAACTTCGGCACACAGAAGTTCAGTGACTTGCCCAAGTCCTCTGTCTCCCAGGCCCTTTCCACTAGGTCACACTGCTTCTCTAGGATGCTGCGTTGTTTGTGATCCTGTCTTCCATCCAATATTGCATTTAACCTATATAGGATTCCGATGGAATTGCTCAGGAAGTCAGATGTGGTGTGTGGTATGGGGGTCTCAGAGCCATAGAGAAGGCTGGACAGCACTGGAGCTCTGAAAACTTTCAGTTTGGTGTGAAGCCTAAGTCCCCCCGCCCCCCTCCACTCCATTCTGCTTCACACTTTCAAAGAGTGTACTCAACGCCTTCTCACTCAAATGAAACAGTCGGGTGGAAGTGTAAGCTGGCTGCAGTCAGCTCCGGGCAATCAGGCTTCTAGATCTTTACAGGTCAGGGGAAGTTCAAAATATTATGGAACTCTTCTATTTTTTCTGCTCCTCAACGAACAAGCACTTTTTATGCCCTGGGTAGTGGTGAACTACGCAAATACGGTAGACTAGCTCTCCTTTCCCCCTGGGCCTCCACTGCTCTACGATGGCCCTGTGCCAGGCACTCGATCAATCAACTGAATTTACTGAGCATTTACCATGTGCACAGCCCCCGACTAAGCAGTTGGGAGAATATCGCAGAACAGAGTTGTAGATACATTCCCTGACGGTATGAGTTTTCTTTAACGAGTTTTCCCTTAAGAAAATGCCACACTGGCATTTTAGGAGAACTTGGTTACATACATTCTATCTCGCTGCTGACCCCTTGCCCAAATCCTCCCTTCACGCCTGGATGGCCCTCCCCCTCCGTATGCGACAGACCGCCACTTTCCCCACCTTCAAAGTCTTATGAACATCCCATCTCCAAAAGGCCTTCCCAAATTAAACCCTCTTCCCTTACTCCCTCTCTCTTCTGGATCACCTATGTACTTGGAATCCGTGCCCTTTATTCACCCGGCCCTCAGCACCACGGCACTTACGTACGTATCGGCAATTTATTTTAATGTCTGTCTCCCGCTCTAGACTATGAACTCCTCGTGGGAAGGGATTGTATCTACCACCTCTACTGAACTGTACTCTCCCAAACACTCTGCTCAGTGCTCTATGCATAGTATTCATTCAGTAGTATTTATTGAGCGCTTACTATGTGCAGAGCACTGTACTAAGCACTTGGAATGAACAAGTCGGCAACAGATAGAGACAGTCCCTGCCGTCTGATGGGCTTACGGTCTAATCGGGGGAGACGGACAGACGAGAACAATGGCGATAAATAGAGTCAAGGGGAAGAACATCTCGTAAAAACAATGGCAACTAAATAGAATCGAGGCGATGTACATTTCATTAACAAAATAAATAGGGTAATGAAAACATATACAGTTGAGCGGACGAGTACAGTGCTGAGGGGATGGGAGGGGGGGAGCAGAGGGAGATGGGGGGAAAAGAGGGTTTAGCTGCGGAGAGGTGAAGGGCGGGTGGTAGAGGGAGTAGAGGGAGAAGGGGAGCTCAGTCTGGGAAGGCCTCTTGGAGGAGGTGAGTTTTAAGTAGGGTTTTGAAGAGGGGAAGAGAATCAGTTTGGCGGAGGTGAGGAGGGAGGGCGTTCCGGGACCGCGGAAGGATGTGGCCCAGGGGTCGACGGCGGGATGGGCGAGACTGAGGGACGGTGAGGAGGTGGGCGGCGGAGGAGCGGAGCGTGCAGGGTGGGCGGTAGAAACAGAGAAGGGAGGAGAGGTAGGAGGGGGCAAGGTGATGGAGAGCCTCGAAGCCTAGAGTGAGGAGTTTTTGTTCGGAGCGGAGGTCGATAGGCAACCACTGGAGTTGTTTAAGAAGGGGAGTGACATGCCCAGATCGTTTCTGCAGGAAGATGAGCCGGGCAGCGGAGTGAAGAACAGACTGGAGCGGGGCGAGAGAGGAGGAAGGGAGGTCAGAGAGAAGGCCGACACAGTAGTCTAGCCGGGATATAACGAGAGCCCGTAGCAGTAAGGTAGCCGTCTGGGTGGAGAGGAAAGGGCGGATCTTGGCGATATTGTAAAGGTGAAACCGGCAGGTCTCGGTAACAGATAGGATGCGTGGGGTGAACGAGAGAGACGAGTCAAGGATGACACCGAGATCGCGGGCCCGAGAGACGGGAAGGATGGTCGTGCCATCCACGGTGATAGGGAAGTCTGGGAGAGGACCGGGCTCGGGAGGGAAGATGAGGAGCTCAGTCTTGCTCATGTTGAGTTTCAGGGCGGGCCGACATCCAGGTGGAGACATCCCGGAGGCAGGAGGAGATGCGAGCCCGAAGGGAGGGGGAGAGGACAGGGGCGGAGATGTAGATCTGCATGTCATCTGCGTAGAGATGGTAGTCGAAGCCGTGAGAGCGGATGAGTTCACCGAGGGAGTGAGTGTAAATGGAGAACAGAAGAGGGCCAAGAACTGACCCTTGAGGAACTCCAACAGTTAAAGGATGGGAGGGGGAGGAGGCGCCAGCGAAGGAGACCGAGAATGACCGGCCAGAGAGGTAAGAGGAGAACCGGGAGAGGACGGAGTTCGTGAAGCCAAGGTGAGATAAGGTATGGAGGAGGAGGGGATGGTCGACAGTGTCAAAGGCAGCAGAGAGGTCAAGGAGGATTAGAATGGAGTAGGAGCCATTGGATTTGGCAAGAAGGAGGTCATGGGTGACCTTAGAGAGAGCAGTCTCGGTAGAGTGGAGGGGACGGAAGCCAGATCGGAGGGGGTCTAGGAGAGAATGGGAGTTAAGGAATTCTAAGCATCGATTGTAGACGACTCGTTCTAGGATTTTGGAAAGGAAGGGTAGTAGGGAGATAGGGCGATAACTGGAGGGGGAAGTGGGGTCAAGAGCGGGTTTTTTTAGGATGGGGGAGACGTGGGCATGTTTGAAGGCAGAGGGGAAGGAGCCCTTGGAGATTGAGTGGTTAAAAATACAAGTTAAGGAAGGGAGGAGGGCAGGGGCGATGGTTTTAATAAGGTGAGAGGGAATGGGGTCCGAGGCGCACGAGAAGTAGCATGGTCTAGTGGAAAGAGCATGAGCCTGCGAGTCAGAGGACTTGGGTTCTAATCCCCTTTCTGCCATCTGACTGCTGTGTGACCATGGGCAAGATACTTAACTGTCTGTGCCCCAGTTTCCTCATCTGTAAAATGGGGAATCTAGACTGTTCTCCCTCACACTCAGAATGTGAACCCTGGGGCTGGGACGGTACCTGTCCCTGTAAACCTTGTACCTATCCCAGAGCTTAGTACAGTGCTTGGCACATAGTAAGCACTTAAATACTATTATTATTATTATGAATAAATACATTTGATTGCTTAACCATCCTCAGGGCTTTTGTGTCTATCAATCTACCTAGGTTTTAATATTTATTTATTCAGTCCTCTAGACTGTAAGCTTAATATGGGCTGGGAATGTGCCTACCAACTCTGCTCCCAAGCACTCAGTACAGTGCTCTGCAGATATTAAGTGCTTAATAAATACTACTGATTAACTCATTCATCTATTTCATCTTTTCATACTTGGGTGATTGATTGCTCCCTCCCCAGCAGGTGTAAGTAATTTACATCTGCATATTCCATCAAATGGTAAACTCCTTGATGGCAGGAACCGTTTCTTTTCCGACTGTCATGTTCTCCCCAGTGATCAATCAATGGTATTTACTGAGCACTTACTGTGTGCAGAGCACCATACTATCAGAGCTTAGGTACAGTGCCTGTCACATAGGAAGCACTTAAATACAAATACCATAATTATAAGTGCAACACATAGCACAGCGCTCTGCAAACCTCTAGAAAAGACATCTTTGCCCATTTTTTGAGGGGGAAAAAACGCTTAAACTTAAAACTTGACGGGGCTGTTATCCTGCATGGCGTAGCAGATAAAGCACAGGCCTGGGAGTCAGAAGGTCATGGGTTCTAATCCCCACTCTTCCACTTGTCTGCTATGTGACCTTGGGCAAGTCACTTCACTTCTCTGGGCCTCAGTTCCCTCATCTGTAAAAGGAGGATTGAGACTGTGAGTCCCAGGCGGGTCAGGGACTGTGTCCAACTCGATTTGCTTGTTTCTCCCCCAGCACTTAGTACAGTGCCTGGCATATAGTAAGCACTTAACAAATATCATTATTATTATTATTATTATTCTACATTAATACTAGGATGATGACAGGGAAGCACCGCAGAAAGAATCCGGTCATGGAGGGAGACTTGAGACCTCTTATGGCTTTGACAGGTTTAAGAATTTATTCACTCATCCCATCGTATTTATTAAGCACTTCCTGTGTGCAGCGCACCCTACTAAGCACTTGGGAGAGTACACAGGGACTGGGTGCAACCCGATTGCCTTGTATCTACCCCAGCGCTTAGTACAGTGCCTTGCACATAGGCAAGAGCACGGGCTTGGGAGTCAGAAGTCGTGGGTTCTAATCCCAGCTCCATCACTTGTTACCTGTGTGACTTTGGGCTAGTCACTTCACTTCTCTGTGCCTTGGCACATAGTAAGCACTTAAATAGCATCATTATTAGAGAAGCAGCGCGCTCAGTGGAAAGAGCACAGTTTTAGGAGTCAGGGTTCATGGGTTCTAATCCCGGCTCCACCACCTGTCACTTGTGTGACCTTGGCCAAGTCACTTATCTTCTCGGTGCCTCTGTTACCTCATCTGTAAAATGGGGATTAAGACTGTGAGCCTCATGTGGGACAACCTGATTATCCTGTATCTACCCGGCACTTAGAATGGTGCTCGGCACATAGTAAGCACTTAACAAATACCAACATTATTAACAAATACCATTATTATTATTATTACAACAAAGCAGTAAAGTGTGACAATCCCTGCCCACAACGAGCTCACAGTCTAGAAGGGAAAAAAACACTCCCGTCCCTCAGGGAGGAGGAAATAAATCTCCTCTGCACGTCCCTACCATCTTCTGGGAGAGACGCCGGGTTTCTAAAAGGGAACTGTCCCGAGGTGACGAAAAGAAAGGCGGGTGGTATGTGTTGTGTTGTGTTTTATGCGAGTGTTTTGGGGTGAGGTGAGGACAAAGTGGGCGACGCTTTCCGCTTGGTGATTCTATTTATATATCTGTAATTCTATTTATTTCTATTGATGCCTGCTTACTTGTTTTGACATGTCTATAATTCTATTTATTTCTATTGATGCCTGTTTGTTTGGATGTGTGTATATCTGTAATTCTATATTTGTATAATTCTGTATTTCTTTTGATGCCTGTTCACTTGTTTGGATGTGTATATATCTACATATATTTCTTTTGATGCCTGCTTTCTTGTTTGGATGTGTACATAGCTCTGATGTTACTTATTTCTATTACTGCCTGTTTACTTGTTTGGATGTATATATACCTACAATTCTATTTATTTCTATTGATTCCTGTATACTTGTTTGGATGTGTATATATCTATAATTATATTTCCTTCTACTTATGCCTGTTCTGTTTCGTTGTCTGTCTCCCCGATTTAGACTACCATTTAGCCCGTTGTTGGGTAGGGATTGTCTCTATCTGCTGCCAAATTGTACATTCCAAGTGCTCAGTCCAGTGCTCTACACATAGTAAGCGCTCAATAAATACGACTGAATGAATGAAAGTGTACATCCCCCTTGATTCTTTTTATCGTGTTGATGTTGTCTTTTGTCCGCTTGTCTCCCCCGATTAGACTGAGAGCCCGTTATGGGGCAGGGATCGTCTCTATCTGTTGCCTGAATTGTATACTCCAAGCGCTCAGTCCAGTGCTCTGCACATAGTAAGCGCTCAATAAATACTATTGAATGAGTGAACAAACACTATGTGCCAAACACCGTACTAAGGGTCAGGATAGATACAAGTTTAGCCTGAGAGCCTGTCATTGGGCAGGGATTGTCTCTATCTGTTGCCGAATTGACCATTCCAAGCGCTCAGTCCAGTGCTCTGCACATAGTAAGCGCTCAATAAATACTATTGAATGAATGAACAAACACTATGTGCCAAACACCGTACTAAGGGTCAGGATAGATACAAGTTTAGCCTGAGAGCCTGTCATTGGGCAGGGATTGTCTCTATCTGTTGCCGAATTGACCATTCCAAGCGCTCAGTCCAGCACTCTGCACATAGTAAGCGCTCAATAAATACTATTGAATGAATGAATGAAAAGTGTCCATCCCCTTGCTTCTATTTATCATGATGATGCTGCCTTGTTTTTGTCTGTCTCCCCCGATTAAACTGTGAACCCGTCAGTGGGCAGGGACTGTCTCTCTCTGTTGCCGAATTGTCCATTCCAAGCGCTCCGTCCAGCGCTCTGCACATAGTAAGCGCTCAATAAATACTACTGAATGGTGTCCATCCCCTTTATTCTATTTATCATGATGCTATCTTGTTTTTGTCCGTCTCCCCCGATTAGACTGGGAGGCCGTCAGTGGGCAGGGATTGTCTCTCTCTGTTAGCAAACTGTCCATTCCAAGCGCTCAGTCCAGTGCTCTGCACATAGTAAGCGCTCAATAAATACTACTGAATGAATGAATAGTGTCCATCCCCTTGATTCTATTTATCATGAGGCTGTCTTGTTTTTGTCCGTCTCCCCCGATTAGATTGGGAGCCCGTCACTGGGCAGGGATTGTCTCTCTCTGTTAGCAAACTGTCCATTCCAAGCGCTCAGTCCAGTGCTCTGCACATAGTAAGCGCTCAATAAATACTACTGAATGAATGAATAGTGTCCATCCCCTTGATTCTATTTATCATGAGGCTGTCTTGTTTTTGTCCTTCTCCCCCGATTAGATTGGGAGCCCGTCACTGGGCAGGGATTGTCTCTCTCTGTTAGCAAACTGTCCATTCCAAGCGCTCAGTCCAGTGCTCTGCACATAGTAAGCGCTCAATAAATACTACTGAATGAATGGTGTCCATCCCCTTGATTCTATTTATCATGAGGCTGTCTTGTTTTTGTCCGTCTCCCCCGATTAGATTGGGAGCCCGTCACTGGGCAGGGATCGTGTCTGTTACCAAACTGTCCATTCCAAGCGCTCAGTCCAGCGCTCTGCACACAGTAAGCGCTCAGTAAATACTACTGAATGAATGAATTGAGTGAATGAATGAGTGCCTGCCTGCCGGCCCCTTCCCGGGGGAGCGCGCAGAGGGGCGCGGCCATGGCAGGGGGGGCCTGCGGCCTGTGGTCCTGCTCCCCCGGTGGGGACGGGACCGTCCGGGGATGGACGGACGGGAGTCCCGGGAATGCCGGGAATGTGCCGGGAATGCGGGGGTTCCCGGGAATGTCGGGAGGGAGGGTCCCGGGGGGCGGAGGGGTCCCCCGGCGGGTAGGCCGCGGGGCAGGCCGGCCTCCGCTGCGGCTCTTACCCATCACCTGGACCCGGCAGATGGCGCACGTATCGCACTCCACGTCCCAGCTCCACATGGCCACCGCGTTCCACTTCTTCAGGGAAAACATCTTGTCGGGTCCGGCCTTGGGGGCCGAGCCGGCGGAGGGCAAGGACGGGCCGGACGGATCCTCGCCTTCTTCCCCGTCGGCCATGGCGGGGCGGGGGGGGGGGGGGAGGGAGCGGGAGCGCGCCCGGCCGGCCGGCGCTGAGGCGGCAGCGCCCCCTCCCGGCCTCCGCCACAACCGCCGCCCCGACCGCCTCGGCGAGCAGGGACGCCATTGGCCGACGCCCCCTGGCGCGTGACGTCACGCGTCGGGAGGGGAGGGGGGGCGCCCGCCTTGACTGAACCTGACAGGGCCGCAAGGCCTGTCGGGAAGCGTCGCCTCAGGCTCGGCCTTGGCCCAGCGAGGCGCCCATTTAATAATAATAATAATGTTGGTATTTGTGGAGCGCTTACTATGTGCAGAACACTGTTCTAAGCACTGGGGGAGATACAGGGTCATCGGGTTGTCCCATGTAGGGCTCACTCTCATCAACCCCATTTTATTCATTCAATAGTATTTATTGAGCGCTTACTATGTGCAGAGCAGTGTACTAAGCGCTTGACAGATGATGTGAATGATTTTATTCATTCAATAGTATTTATTGAGTGCTTATTATGTGCAGAGCACTGGACTAAGTGCTTGACAGATGAGGTCACTGAGGCCCAGAGAAGTGAAGTGACTTGTCCACAGTAATAATAATAATAATGTTGGTATTTGTGAAGCGCTTACTATGTGCAGAGCACTGTTCTAAGCACTGGGGGAGATACAGGATCATCAGGTTGTCCCATGTAGGGCTCACTGTCATCAACCCCATTTTATTCATTCAATAGTATTTATTGAGCGCTTACTATGTGCAGAGCACTGTACTAAGCGCTTGACAGATGATGTGAATGATTTTATTCATTCAATAGTATTTATTGAGTGCTTATTATGTGCAGAGCACTGGACTAAGTGCTTGACAGATGAGGTCACTGAGGCCCAGAGAAGTGAAGTGACTTGTCCACAGTAATAATAATAATAATGTTGGTATTTGTGAAGCGCTTACTATGTGCAGAGCACTGTTCTAAGCACTGGGGGAGATACAGGATCATCAGGTCGTCCCATGTAGGGCTCACTGTCATCAACCCCATTTTATTCATTCAATAGTATTTACTGAGCGCTTACTATGTGCAGAGCAATGTACTAAGCACTTGACAGATGAGGTCACTGAGGCCCAGAGGACTGAAGTGACTTGTCCACAGTAATAATAATGGTGGTATTTGTGAAGCACTGATTATGTGCAGAACACTGTTCTAAGCACTGGGGGAGATACAGGGTCATCAGGTTGTCCCACGTAGGGCTCACAGTCATCAACCCCATTTTACAGATGACATCACTGAGGCCCAGAGAACTGAAGTGACTTGCCCACAGTAATAATAATAATGTTGGTATTTGTGAAGCGCTGACTATGTGCAGAACACTGTTCTAAGCACTGGGGGTGATACAGGGTCGGCAGGTTGTCCCACGTAGGGCTCACAGTCATCAACCCCATTTTACAGATGAGGTCCCTGAGGCCCAGAGAAGTGAAGTGACTTGCCCACAGTAATAATAATAATGATAATGTTGGTATTTGTGAAGCACTGACTATGTGCAGAGCACTGGTCTAAGCGCTGGGGGAGATACCGAGTCATCAGGTTGTCCCATGTAGGGCTCCCTGTCATCAACCCCATTTTATTCATTCAATAGTATTTATTGAGCGCTTACTATGTGCAGAGCACTGTACTAAGCGCTTGACAGATGATGTGAATGATGATGTGAATGATTTTATTCATTCAATAGTATTTATTGAGGGCTTATTATGTGCAGAGCTCTGTACTAAGCGCTTGACAGGTGATGTGAATGATTTTATTCATTCAATAGTATTTATTGAGGGCTTATTATGTGCACAGCACTGTACTAAGCACTTGACAGATGAGGTCACTGAGGCCCAGAGAACTGAAGTGACTTGTCCACAGTAATAATAATAATAATGTTGGTATTTGTGAAGAGCTGATTATGTGCAGAACACTGTTCTAAGCACTGGGGGAGATACAGGGTCATCAGGTTGTCCCACATGAGGCTCTCAGTCTTCATCCCCATTTTACAGATGTCGTCACTGAGGCCCAGAGAACTGAAGTGACTTGCCCACAGTAATAATAGTAATGCTGGTATTTGTGAAGCGCTGACTATGTGCAGAACACTGGTCTACGCGCTGGGGTAGATATAGGGTCATCAGGTTGTCCCACATGAGGTTCACAGGCTTCATCCCCGTTTCACAGATGAGGTAACTGAGGCCCAGAGAAGTGAAGTGACTTGCCCACAATCACACAGCTGACAAGGGGCAGAGCCAGGATTCGAACTCCTGACCTATGACACCCCAGCCCGGGCTCTTTCCATTGAGCCACGCTGCTTCAATAATAATGACGGCATTTGTTAAGCGCTTGCTATGTGCCAAGCTCTGTTCTGAGCACTGGGGAGGATACAAGGTGCTCAGGTTGTTCCACGTGGGGCTCCCAGTCTTCATGCCCCTTTTCCAGATGAGGGAACTGAGGCCCAGAGAAGTGAAGTGACTTGTCCCAAGTCACACAGCAGAAAAGCAGCAGACAGGATTTGAACCCATGACTTCTGACTCCCCAGCCCATGCTCTTTCATTCATTCATTCAATAGTATTTATTGAGTGCTTACTATGTGCAGAGCGCTGTACTAAGCGCTTGGAATGGACAATGTGACAACAGATAGAGACAATCCCTGCCCAGTGATGGGCTCACAGTCCACTGAGCCACACTGCTTCTCATTTGCCCCTGCCTCCCCCAGTTCATTCATTCGGTCCTATTTATTGAGCGCTTACTGTGTGCAGAGCACCGGACTGAGTGCTCGGAAAGGGAAGCAGCGTGTCTCAGTGACTTGGGAGTCAGAGGTCATAGCACTGCCACTTGTCAGCTGTGTGACTGTGAGCAAGTCACTTCACTTCTTTGGGCCACAGTGACCTCATCTAGAAAAGGGGCATGAAGACTGTGAGCCTCAGGTGGGACAACCTGATGACCCTGTATAATAATGTTGGTATTCGTGAAGCGCTTACTATGTGCAGAGCACTGTTCTAAGCGCTGGGGTAGGCACAGGGGAATCAGGTTGTCCCACGTGGGGCTCACAGTCTTAATCCCCATTTTCCAGATGAGGTAACTGAGGCACAGAGAAGTGAAGTGACTTGCCCACAGTCACATAGCTGACAAGTGGCCGAGTCGGGATTCGAACCCATGACCTCTGACTCCCCACCCCATGCTCTTTCCAGTGAGCCACACTGTTTCTCCTCCAATGCTTAGAACAGTGCTCTGCACATAGTCAGTGCTTAACAAATACCAGCATTATTATTATTACTGTGGGCAAGTCACTTCTCTGGGCCTCAGTGACCTCATCTGTAAAGTGCGGTGAAGACTGGGAGCCTCACCTAGGACAACCTGATTACCCTCTATCTACCCCAGCACTTAAACAGTGCTCTGCACATAGTATACACTTAACAAATACCAACATTATCATTATTATTATTATTATTATTACAATTCGGCAACAGAGACAATCCCTGCCCCACAACGGGCTCACTGTCTAAAAGGGGGAGACAGACAACTAAACAAAACAAGTAGTCAGGCATCAATACCGTCAAGATAAATAGACTCACAGATATATGCAGATTATTAATAAAATAAATAGAGTAATAAATATGTACAAATACACACCAGTGCTGTGGGGAGGGGAAGGGGTAGAGCGGAGGGAGAAGGGGGGATGGGGAGGGGTGGAGGGAAAGGGAGGGCTCAGTCTGGGAAGGCCTCCTGGAGGAGGTGAGCTCTCAGTAGGGTTTTGAAGGGGGGAAGATTGTTAGTTTGGCGGAGGTGAGGAGGGAGGGCATTCCAGGACAGCGGGAGGACGTGGCCCAGGGGTCGACGACAGGACAGGCAAGAACCAGCAGTGGCTCCCCCGGCCCTAAAAGGGGCCGACAGACAATTACTAGGAGAAGCAGCGTGGCTCAGTGGAAAGAGCACGGGCTTTGGAGTCAGAGGTCATGGGTTCGAATCCCGACTCGGCCACTTGTCAGCTGTGTGACTGTGGGCAAGTCACTTAACATCTCTGTGCCTCAGTTACCTTATCTGTAAAATGGGGATTAAGTCTGTGAGCCCCACGTGGGACAACCTGATTCCCCTGTGTCTACCCCAGCGCTTAGAACAGTGCTCTGCACATAGTAAGGGCTTAACAAATACCAACATTATTTTTCCTCTCCCAGCCCCCATTATTCATTCATTCATTCATTCATTCAACCAACCAACCGTATTTATAGAGTGCTTACTGTGTGCAGAGCACTGTACTAAGCGCTTGGAAAATACAATTCGACACTAAAGAGAAACAATCCCTGCCCACCACGGGCTTGCAGTCTAGAATGGGGGAGACAGATATCAAAACAAGTAAATAGGCATCAATATAAATAAATAGAATTATAGATTCACATCAGAACAAGCAAACATGCATTAATATAAATAAATAGAATTATAGAAATAAATACACAAGTGCTGTGGGGTGGGGGGTGTTGAGCAAAGGGAGCAAATGGGGGTGACGGGAAGGGGGGGGAGATCTGAGGAAAAGGGGGCCTTAATCTGGAAGTCTGGCACATCTCCTCCAAGAGGCCTTCCCCAACTAAGCCCCACTTTTCCTCATCTCCCACTCCCTTCTGCGTCACCCTGAATTGCTCTGTTCACTGATTAATTGATTTTTTTATGGTATTTCTTATCACTTACTATGTGCCTGGCACTGTACTGAGCATTAGGATAGATACAAGCTAATCAGATGTGGTCACAATCCATGTTCCACATGGTGCTAACAGTCTTAATTCCCATTTACAAAAGAGGTAACTGAGGCACAGAGAAGTTAAGTGACATGCCTAAGGTCACTCAGCAGACAAATAATGGTGCCAGGATAAGAACTAGACTCTTCTGACTCCCCTGGCCTGGGTTCTCTCCACTAGCCCATGCTCCTTCTCTATCGATTGATTGCCTTTGCTCTCCCATGCACTCTGCACATAGTAAGCACTTAATAGAGAGCAGTGTGGCTTAGTGGAAAGAGCTTGGGAGTCAGAGAGGTCATGGGTTCTAATCCCGGCTCCGCCACTTGTCAGCTGTGTGACTTTGGGCAAGTCACTTAACTTCTCTGTGCCTCAGCTACCTCATCTAGTAAAATGGGGATTAAGACTGTGAGCCCTAGGTGGGACAACCTGATAACCTTGTATCCATCCCAGTGCTTAGAACAATGCTCGGCACATAGTAAGCACTTAACAAATACTATTATTATTAATAATAATAAATACCGTCGATTGATGGATTGATTGACAGGTTAAAGTTGATAGGTTCAATAAAATTTCTTTGATTTTTACCCTGCAGATTTGAAACCATAAACTGTAGCATTATGGTCTCAAATCTGCAGGGTAAAAATAAAAGAAATTTCTCACCCGTACATCCCACAGTTTATACCAGGCCCACAGTTTAACATAGTGATATCATGAACCAGGAGGAGGCAAAGATTTAAAATGGATGAGGGAGCTATTGGGGTTGAACAAGGGATTAGGTAGAAGCATCTTGATAATGCTGCCTTGTTTTTGTTTTGTTCTGGTTTGCTCTGCTGTCTTTCTCCCCCAATTAGACTGTGAGCCTGTCATTGGGCAGGGATTGTCTCCATTTGTTGCCAAATTGTACATTCCAAGCACTTAGTACAGTGCTCTGCACATAGTAAGCGCTCAATAAATACTATTTAATGAATGAATAGTGTCTAGAACCCAGGGCCTGGGAGTCAGTAGGACTTGGGTTCTAATCCCAGCTTTGCCACAGGACTACTGTGTGACCCTGGGCAAATCACTTCATTTCTCTAGGCCTCAGTTACCTCATCTGTAAATTCGGTGTGAGCTCCAATGTGGGACAGGGACTGTGTCCAACCTGATTAACTTGTATCTACCCCAGTGCTTAGAACAGTGCCTGGCACACAGTAAATGAGTAACAAATATCATAATTATTATTACTATTATTAGGTAGAGGCTGACGTGCCAGCCAGCCACCCTGGTAGTACAGTAGTAGTATTTAGTAAGTGCTTACTGTGTGCAGAGCACTGTACTAAGCACAGAGAGAGAATACACAGGTGGTAATTTGACATGGTGGCCTCTGTCCCTTGGGGATGCTCAACCTAGCGTCTCCCTGGCTCCCTGGGAACCCCATGAAAGGGAATCCTATCCCTTTCCACCTCCCCTCTATCTCATGGCTTTGGTTCTGGAAAATTCTCTCCCCACAGTCAGATGGGACCACAGGCTCCAGGCTGCAGCGGCTGCTTTCATTATGGAGATGGAATCTCAATTTGGATGGCCCAGGCTATAGGGGTGGGTCAGTCCCTCCCACTTGGACCCAAGGTCTACTGCCAGGCAATTAAGGTGAGGGTGCCAAGTGCCACCCCAGGAGATCTTGGGCCCGCTCCATCCTCCCCACCCCCAATCTGCTGCAGGAAGCTTTTCTGCTGCCCTGGAACACTACCTCACTCCCACCCAAGGACCCCAGGGGCGGCAAGAGGGAGGAGGGAGCAAGGGACCCACCGTCACCTCCTTCATCCCCAAAACACAATTGCCAGACTGAGGGTGGGGTGGACTGAGGAAGAAGCTGTGAGCTCTGTACTTAAGAGGCTGTGTGGCAGTGAGGGAGTGGCTCAGGGGTGCAAGCTGGACAAGATGTGCACCCCTGTGAAAGTACCACATCCCCAGAGACCAGCCCCCCTCTACCAAGCAGAGCACACTCTCACACCCTTCAGGTAAGTAGTACAGACCTGTCTTGGAGCCACCCTGGCCCAGCCTCATGTCCTGAGCCCTCACCAACCAAACATGATGAAAACTTATAAAGGGCGAAGGGAAACCTACATACCAGGCTAGAGAAATATAAGGAAGAGGAGGCCTTTTTTTAACAGCTTCTCTGGCCTTGGCTATTCTACACCTCTTCTTTGCCTTCCTCTCAGTGTGACATCTGGTGCAGCTATAGCTGAGAGGCTCAGTACTTCCAAATAATTCTTGCTGAAACTTCTCAGAACCTCCGTCAAGCAGTAATTTTATTAACTGAGTCCCTGTTCCAGTTTACTTTTGTAAAGCGCTTTTGTGAAGTACAGTGGTCTGCACAGAGTAAGCGCTCAATAAATGCTATTGAATAAAGAAGGGCACCAAACAAAGGAGAGGATTCAGGGAAAACTGCTTACTTCTCAAGGGGCCAGTATGAACCAGTACATATTCTGGTACAGAATAGCTAATCTCCAGGTGAAAGAGGGTCCGACGACTAACAGGACCCCTTCCCATGAGCAGTAGTCAGTCAGTCAATCCTATTTATTGAGCGCTTATTGTGTGTACAGTACTGTACAGCACTGTACAAGCATTTTGTAGAGTACAATATATCAATATAGCACACACATTCCTGCCCACAACAAGCTTTCAGTTTAGAGGGGGAGATAGACATTAGTATAAATAAATAAATTACAGCTACGTACATAAGTGCTGTGGGGCTGGGGTGGGGTGATGAATAAAGGGAGCCAGTCAGGGAAATGCAAAAGGGAGAGGAAGGAAAGGAAAAGAAGGCTAAGTCAGGGAAGGCCTCTTGGAGGAGATGTACCTTCAGGAAGGCTTTGAAGTAGGGAGAGTAATTGTCTGTCAGACTTGAGGAGGGATGGTGTTGCAGGCCAGAGGCAGGATGTGGGTGAGAGAGGTCGGCAGCGAGATAGACGAGATCAAGGTGCGGAAGGAGCAAAGGTTGGCTCTACTTTCAGAGACGAGGGACGAAGCTGAAAAAGGTGTAAACTGACCAATGGACAATGAAAGGGGATGATTTGATAAGAAGACATGAAGATTTGTATAAAAAATTGTCCTCACTGGGGCTCTGGGAGGAGCCTCCCTCAGGCACAGCACCAGAACTCTCCTCCCCGCTGGAAAGACTAACCCTCTGGCCTGGAACGCCCTCCCTTCTCAAATCCGACAGACAATAATCTTCCACCTTTCTAGATTGTGAGCCCGTCATTGGGTAGGGATTGTCTCTATTTGTTGCTGAATTGAACTTTCCAAGCGCTTATTACAGTGCTCTGCACACAGTAAGTGCTCAATAAATACGATTGAATGAATGGAAGCCTTATTGAAGGCATATTCTCCTCCAAGAGGCCTTCTCTGACTAAGCTTTCCTTTTCTCTTCTCCCTCTTCCCTCTGTGTCATCCTGACTTGTTCCCCTTCATTCATCCCTTCTCCCAGCCCCATAGCACTTATGTCCACATCCTTAATTTTTTTATGTCTCCCCTGCTAGACTGTAAGCTCACTGTGGGCAGGGAGTGTGTGTCTCTTACATTATTACGTTGTACGCTCCCAAGCTGTTAATACAGTGCTCTGCACACGGTAAGCACTCAATAAATACAATTGGCTGACTGACTGACTGATAGACTGGGGACTTCTGAGGGCAGAGGGGAGGCAGCCCCACAGACTGGTTCTCCCCAGAGACTGGATGACTATCCATCCCTGGGACCGGGCACTGAAATGGGAGTATCGGTTTGGCCAGTGGGGGTTAGACGTTTGGTCTGACTCTAATGAGCTGAGTCGATATGGCTTTCACCTCTGAAAAACAATCATTCATTCATTCATTCAATAGTATTTCTTGAGCGCTTACTATGTGCAGATCACTGTACTAAGTGCTTGGAATGTACAATTCGGTAACAGATAGAGACAATCCCTGCCCATTGACGGGCTTACAGTCTAATCGGGGGAGACGGACAAAAACAAGACGACTTAATCACAATAAATAGAATCAAGGGGATGTACACCTCATTAACAAAATAAATAGGGTAATAAAAATATATACAAATGAGCACAGTGCTGAGAGGAGGGGAAGGGAGATGGGGAGGAGCAAAGGGAAAGGGGGGAAAGGGGATTTAGCTGAGGAGAGGTGAAGGGGGGGTGAAACCCATGCTCTACAGTCATTCATAGTAGGAAGTGAAGAGATAGCCTGTGATATCTAAAATGGGTGGAGCATCTGGTAATTATATGAGGTTTAGAGTTTGCCCTTGTTGGTGAATGATTGGAGTGGAATGGTAGTCTCTTGAAAATGGAGCCTGGGAGTCAGTTAATAATAATAATAATGATGGTATTTGTTAAGTGCTTACTATAAGCCAAGCACTGTTCTAAGCACTGGGGGTAGATACAAGGTAATTAGGTTGTTGCACGTGGGGCTCAGAGTCTTCATATCCATTTTACAGATGAGGTAACTGAGGCCCAGAGAAGTGAAGTGACTTACCCAAGGTCACAAAGCAGAGAAGTGGCGGAGGCGGGATTAGAAACCATGTCCTCTAACTCCCAAGCCCGGGCTCTTTCCACTAAGCCATGCTGCTTCTCTAATGTCAGTTGAATAACCAACCTTTTAAAAAAAAATGTTACTTGTTAGGTGCTTACTATGTGCCAGATACTGTAATGTAACCTGGAGAAGATACAACATAATCAGGTTGGAAAGAGTCCCTGTCCCACATGGGGCTCACAGTCTAAATTGGAGAGAAGAGGATTTAATCCCCATTTTACAGATGAGGTAACTGAGGTACAGAGAAGATAAAAGCGATTTGCCCAAGGTCATGCGGCGGTATGTGGAGGACCCAGGATCAAAACCCAGGTCCTCTGTCTTCCAGGCCCTGTGCTCTATCTATCACGCTATGCTGCTTCCCCTGGTTGTATCTACTGGACTAGACTGTAAGCTCCTTTGGGACAGAGATCATGTCTATAAACTCTATTGTACTGAACTCTCCCTAGTGCTTAATACAGTGCTCCGCACACAGTAAGATCTCAAAAAATAATGCTGATTGATTGATTGGACCAGGAATGTCCCTGCTTCCAGTGTAAGTTCTGGAAACTGTTTTTTTTAACTGTACTGTACTGCAGTTCTTGTTGTTGTGGTGAATGTGGAAAATAAAGCAAAGCCAATAAATTATTTCCTCCTGGCTGGGCTGCTTCCCCACTTTCCATTTTAGAACATCAATTTCCTTTCCCCACTTGGAGGGGTAGAGATTATATCTGGTTTATCATCCTTCCGTCTCTCCCCAGCACTTTTCATCTTGCAAGTCTTTTATAATAATAATAATTATTATTATAGTTATCATTATTATTTTGGTTAAGTACTTACTATGTTCTAAGTACAGGGGTAGATGCAAGTTAATCAGGTTGGACACAATCCCTGTCCCACATGGGGCTCACAGTGTAAATTGGAGTGACAACAGGTATTTAGCTCCCATTTTACAATTAAGGAAACTGAGGTGACTCAGAAGGTGACAGAGCAAGCAACTGACAGAACTGGGATCAGAACCCAGCCAAAGCTCTTTCCACTAGGCCATGCTGCTTCTTGCACTACCACTATTATCATTATAGAGTGCTTTTGTGCTGAACATTTTACTAGGCGCTGTGAAGAATGATAAAATGTTTTGCTCTTACTGTGGGTGGGTCCAGAAGAATGCGAAATCACAAATATAAAAGTATATTAAAAGTCTAAGGCAGTGCCAGGGACACAAGCCTTAAAAAAGTCCAACTACTAGAAGATTATATAAGATTTGCAGAAGCATACTTAAGGGCTGAGGTAGCCAGAATGGATGGCATTCCCCAGATTGAGGGTGGAGTGTTGGAACTGGGAAGGTTTCATACTGGAAGAGGGTTTTGATTTGAGCAGTGGAGAAGCAAGGGATGTGGTTTGGTGGAGTGGAGGGGGAAGGGTGTAGAATCAAAGGCGAGAGTGTCGGGTGTGGGAGATTGTGAACTTTTCACTTGGGAGGAGCTGAGAGTAGAACACGGGCAGCGCAGGCGAAGGGGAAATCTCCAGAGCGGGTAGTAGTTGTTTCGAAGAGAGGTTTGGAGTCAAGGGTCAGGAATTTTAATTAGATTTGAGAAAACACGGAGCAGCTACAAGCTTTTGATTGGGGTTGTGGTGGGGTGGGGAGTGATGTAATCCAACTGGGGCTTGAGAAGGCAAGTCTGGCTGTTAAGTATATGACAGACTTTAGCAGGGAGAGATCAGAGGCCTTTCTCCTCCCTGTTAAAACCACAGCTTCTCCAGTAGAGATAGGAGACTCCTACTGTTAACGTAGTACCTCCTCTGCCAGGCCTGTGGCCTCTTTTACAAGGGTAAAGTCAAAAAAAAAAAAAGGCCTTCCCAGACTAATTTCCACTTTTTCTCAGCTCCCATTCCCTTTTAAGTCACCCTGACTCGCTTCCTTTGTTCTTCCCTCCCGCTCCCTGCCCCACAGCACTTACGTATATACCCGTAATTTTATCTATTTATATTGATGTCTGTTTACTTGTCTCCCCGCAATCTAACTGTGAGCTCGTAGTGGGCAGGGTTTGTCTCTCTTTATTACTGTAGTATACTTTCCCAAGCTCTTAGTACAGTGCTCTGCACACAGTAAGCGTTCAATAAATATGATTGAATGAATGAATGAATGAATGAATGAATGAATGAATGAATGAATCTGTTGGGAGAGGATCTGTACTCTCTGTTCTGTGGTGTGATCTCATTGTGAGCAGGGAATGTGACTGTTATATTGTTATATTGGATGTCCCAAGCGCTTAGTACAATACTCAGCACACAGTAAGGACTCAGTTAACACGACTGACTGAATGACTGACCTGGGTCAGTTGGCTGCACCCCTTGCCAACCCCCTGAGTTCAAAATAATAAACTGCCTGTGTTGAGCACTCCCAGCACCGGTCAGTGTTTCCTGGCCTGTGAGCTGGAGTGGAGAATTGAGAAGAAGCCCTGCGGAGCAGCGGTTCCACCTTTCCTGCCAACCGTCCCTAGGGGAGGATCAGAGCCCTGTGCGTCAGGCCGCATTTCCTCCCAAAGTCCCATAAAACGACATTGTGACTTCGGCTGAGAAACTCGGTGTGCCACCCAAGAAGCAAGAAGCCTAGAGAACCAAACTCCTCCAGACTGTGAGCTCATTGTGGGCAGGGAATGTGTCTGTTGTTGTTTTGTACTCTCTCAAGTGCTTAGTACAGTGGTCTGTACACAGTAAACACTCAATAAATACAATGGAATGCATGAATGAACCCCCAGGCTTTGTTGTTGGAGGCAAGGAAGGTCTTCGCTTTGGTGGTCCAGGATATTGACTGCTCTTGAGCTGGACCTGGGCCTGAGCTATGGGATTAAGGCTATGGACAGGGACTGAGTCCAACCCGATTGCTTGTCTTCACCCCAGTGCTCAGTACAGTGCCTGACACATAGTAAACGCTCAACAAATACCATAATTAATACTATTACTACTAGCGGTAGTAATAGTACTATTACTATATTACTATTACTATACTAATACTATTACTAGCAGAAGTAATAGTACTCTTTTGCTCCCATGACTTCAACTACCATATCTATGCAGATACACCCACATCTACATCTCCAGCCCTGATCTCTCTCCCTCTTTTCAGTCTCGCTTCTCTTCCTGCCTTCCAGACATCTCTATTTGGATGTCTTCCCGTCACCTCAAACTCTACATGTCCAAAACAGAGCTCTTTATCTTTCCACCCAACTCCTGTCCTCCCCCTGACTTTCCCATCACCGTGGATGGCATCACCATCCTTCCTGTCTCACAAGCCAAGTAACCTTGGTGTTATCCTTGACTCCCCTCTGTCATTCAACCCACATATTCAGTCACCAAATCTTGTCGGTCCCTCCTTCACAACATTGCTAAAATCCGCTCTTTCTTCTCCATCCATACTGCTCCTTTGTTAATACAATCACTCATCCTATCCTGCCTGGATTACTGCGTTAGCCTTCTCGCTGACTTCTTAGCCTCCTGTCTCTTCCCACTTCAGTCAATACTTCATTCTGCTGCCTGAATCATTTTTCTAGAAAAACATTCTGGACAAGTCACCCCACTCCTCAAAAAACTCCAGTGTTTTTCCTCCGTATCAAACAAAAACTCCTCTCCATTGGCTTTAAAGCACTCCATCACTTTGCCTGCCCCCTCCTACCCCACCTCACTCCTCTTTTTCTACAACCCAGCCTGCACATTTTGCTTCTGTAGTGCTAACCTTCTCACTGTGCCTTGATCTTGCCTGTCTCACCACCGACCCCAGCCCACGTCCTGCCTCTGGCCTGGAAAGCCCTTCCTCCTCTAATCCGACAGACAACCACTCTCCTCCACTTCAAAGCCTTAATGAAGACACATAACCAAGAGGCCTTCCCACACTAAGCCCGACTTTTCCTCATCTCCCACTCCCTTCTGCATCTCCCTGACTTGCTTCCTTTGCTCTCCCCACCTCCTAGCCTCAAAGCACTTATGTGCATATCTGTAATTTTATTTATTTGTACTGATGTCTGTCTCCCCACCTCTAGACTCTAAGCTTGTGTGGACAGGGAATGTCACGGTTTATCGTTGATTTGTATTTTCCCAAGTACTTAGTACAGTGCTCTTAACACAGTAGGCGCTCAACAAGTATGACTGACTGACTGAATGAAGAGTACTATTACTACTTCCCCCCTTCCCCTCCCCTCAGCACTGTGCTCATTTGTATATATTATTTATTACCCTATTTATTTTTGTTAATGAGGTGTACATCCCCTTGATTCTATTTTTAGTGATAATGTTGTCTTGTTTTTGTTTCGTTCTCTTTTGCTCTGCCATCTGTCTCCCCCTATTAGACTGTGAGCCCGTCACTGGGCGGGGATTGTCTCTATCTGTTGCTGAATTGTACATTCCAAGTGCTTATGTGCTCTGCACATAGTAAGCGCTCAATAAATACTATTGAATGAATGAATGAATGAATGAATGAATGAATAGTAGCGGCAGCAGTTATGGAACACCCACTTGGTGCAGTGTTCAGGGACCTGGGAAGTACCGACTTGGGGAGTTCCGAAGAACAAAGTGATCTATTCCCTGCCCACAAGAAGTCAACATTCCAGTGAGGAAGCAAACAATTTACAGCACACTAAATCCAACGAGGATTTTTTCAATCCTCAAGATTATGATTATTATGATTATGATTTCATTTAAGCAATTCCTATGATGTCCTCCCGTCACTTCAAGCCTAACATGTCCAAAACAGAACTCCTATCTTCCTACCCAAACCTTGTCCTGCCCTGACTTTCCCATCACTGTAGCCGGCACTACCGTCCTTCCTGTCTCATAAACTCGTAAACTTGGCATTATTCTTGATGCCTCTCTCTCATTCAACCCTCATATTTCATCTGTCACTAAATCTTGTCAGTCCCACCTTCTCAACATTGCTAAAATCTACCCTTTCCTCTCCATCCAAACTGCTACCTCGTTAAAACAATGTCATCCTATCCTGCTTGGATTACTGCATCAGCCTTCCTGCTGTCTCTCCCATTCCAGTCCATACTTCACTTTTCTCCCCATGTCATTTTCAAAAAAAGTTCAGGTCACGTCACCCCACTCCTCAAAAAACTCCAGTAGTTGCCCATTTACCTCCACAATAAACAAAAACTCTTCACTATTGGTTTTAAAGCAGTCCATCACCTTGTCCCTTCCTATCTCACCTCGCTACTCTCCTCCTACAACCCAGCCCACATACTTCACTCCTCTAATGCTGACTTTCCCAATGTGCCTCGATCTCACCTATCCCGTTGCCATCCTCTCACCCACACCCCGCTTCTGGCCTGAACCACCCTCCCTGCTCAAATTTGACAGACAATTACTCTCCCTCCTTTTAAAGCTTTATTGAAGACAATCTCCTCCAGGAAGTCTTCGGCAATTTAGCCCTCTTTTCATTTTCTTCAACTTCCGTTTTCGACACCCTGACTTGCTCCCTTTGCTCTTCCCCACCCCCCAGCCCCACAGCACTTATGTCCACATCTGTAATTTATTTATTTGCGTTGATGTCTGTGTCCCGGCCTCTAGACTGTAAGCTTGCTGTGGGCAGGGAGTTAGTCTGTTTATTGTTGTACTGTACTCTCCCAAGTACTTAATACAGTGCTCTGCACACAGTAAGTGTTCAATAAATTCCACCGAATGAATGAATAAATGAATGAGTGTCAAGCACTGTACTAAATGCTGGGGTAGATACCGGTTAATCAGGTCGGGCACAGTCTCTGACCCACATGGGGCTCACAGCATAAGTAGGAGGAATCTCACTTTGCTACTTGATCCCTTTGCTCTATCAGCCTGTTAGCAACCTTCTGTGGTTCTCTGAGTGGCTTTTTTTTTCCTGCTTTCTCTCTTCCTCCAAGAGGCCCCTTCCCAGACTTTCTTGGCCTCTTGGAGACCCCACCTCTCCTGGTCTTGCCCATCTTTCCAGTCTGCTCCAAGCCCCCTCACTCAAGCTAATCATCCTATCACATGCTCTTCTTCAATGTCCCATCCCTTATTTTTCTGGTTAGTTTTTCGGTGTTAGTCTTCCCTCCTTCTTGGTCTCTGCCTCCCTCTCCCGCCAGCCCGATGCGAGGTACCTGGGGACAGAGTGATTAATCTTAGGGATAGTAGTAGTATCAGTCACTCAAGGGTATTTACAAGAGAAGCAGCGTGGCTCAGTGGAAAGAGCAAGGGCTTGGGAGTCAGAGGTTGTGGGTTCTAATCCTGGGTCTGCCACTTGTCTGCTGTGTGACCTTGGGCAAGCCACTTAACTTCTCTGGGCCTCAGTTACCTCATCTGTAAAATGGGGATTGAGACTGCGAGCCCCACATGGGACAATCTGAATGCCTCGTATCTTCCCCAGCACTTAGAACAGTGCTCAAGCACATAGTAAGCGCTTAACAAATGCCATTATTATTATTACTGAGTGCTTATATGTGCAGAGCACTGTACTAAGCACTTGGGAGAGTACAATGCAACAGAATTAGCAGATACATTCCCTGCCCATAACAAGCTTACAGTCTAGAGCCTACAGTCTAGTAATAGTAATAATGATGAAATTTGTTAAGCACGTACTGTGTGCTAGGCACTGTTCTAAGCGCTGGGGGAGATAGGAGATAATAGGGTTGGATACAGTCCCTGTCCCACACAGGGCTCACAGTCTTAATCCCCATTTTACAGTTGAGGGAACTGAGACTCAGAGAAGTTAAGTGACTTGCCTAAAATCACACAGCAGGCAAGTGACGGAACCGAAATTATACTCACGCTCTTTCCAAAAGGCCACACTGCCACACAAGGCCACACTGCTTCCCAGTGTGCAGAGCACTGTGCTCAGCTCTGGGAAAGAGTATACAGGTGGGAATCAGACAAATACCCTGTCATTCAAGGACCTCACAATCTGTGAGTGGGTAAACATTGGGTAATGATTCAAGAGTATTGCTGTTGTATTGTATACTCCCAAGCGCTTAGTACAGTGATCTGCACATGGTAAGCACCCAATAAATTTGACTGAATGAATGCTAATCATTCCAGCTTTTAAAATAGCAGCGGGTAGTCTTGAAACATTTCATATTCCCATTAGTCTAGTTTCAGGAAGTCTGTTTTGGATGAGGACCATTTCCATATCCTCCATATCCTCCTTGGACATAAAGACTCTTAAAACAAATTCAGCCTACAGCTCTTCATCCATGAAGTTGGGGAAATTATTTAAAACAACATATTGTGCTTTCGTAAATCAGATTCCTCAAACAATCCTGGAAAGACACCTCTTTAATAAAAAAATTTTAAATTGCACTTTGATGTTTAGGCAGCTCTTTGGTAATTACTCTTTGGCAATTCAAATAGGAGCTTGTGAGAAGACACTATAACAGAGTTGGTAGACACGTTCCCTGCCCACAACGAGCCCAGATATAAGCAGGTAATGAAGAAATGAAATGCTTTGACATGCCAAGTGTGCATGAACAAATCCTTTTCTGTCACTCCATTTGAGATTTTCACAATGCACTCTCAGTAACGGTAACAAGAACTGATGAGGCAGGCATTGAATGTTGTGGAAACAGAATCCGCCCAAATCTGACCATGTCAGAACTCCTCTTTTCTATTTACTTTGCCTTCATTCAAACGGATACATCTGTTAGTAAAACGGAGGAGTATTTTGTTTAAATAAAACACCAGGGTCGAAAAGTGCCCTGGAATAATGTGGTTTGTTAGTTCAGCCCAAAACGCCTGCAGGCACCGGCTCTGGTTATCATTTGAATCCAGTAATAATAATAATGATAATATAATTATGGTATTTGTTAAGTGCCAGGGACTGTACTAAGCACTCACAGCGCTTCTGCTCGGAACGAGCCAGTGTGTTCCGGGAAAACTTCAGGAGGGACCTCTACAGTGATTCTGTGATCCTCAAAGTGAATCCAACATGACGTGGAAAAATGCATTTATTAGTCATGTCCATATATTCCTTGGGGAATTGTTCTTGTCCATTTGCCTTTTACAACCCAGTTCTTCTTGGGTGCCTGCCTTACTCCCTCTCTCCCCAGTATTGATCTTGGCCCAGGCATATAACAAGGAAAGTAAATATGCTTCTCTGCTGACTTTGTGTTTCTGTCATTTGAATAATTTTCTCTCATTTTCAACCTGTTGCTCTGGAGCTGAGAGTTGTGTTTTTATTTTGTTTTTTAAACTCATTTGAGTGACCATGAAGCGGGCCCTGCCTGTCACAATTTTTTTTGCCACGCACTGCCCACCTACATGCTCGCTGCCCTCCGTGCCCCAGCAGGAACAAAATAATAGTACCAATAATAATTGGGGTATTTTTTAAGCAATTATTATGTGCCAGGCACTGTTCTAAGCACTGGGGTAGATACAAGCAAATTGGGTCCCTGTCCCACATAGGGCTCACAATCTTAATCCTGGCATAGTGGATAGAGCACGGGCCTGGGAGTCAGAAGGTCATGGGTTTTAATCCCAGCTCTGCCACTTGTCTGCTGTGTGACCTTGGGCAAGTCACTTTACTTCTCTGGGCCTCAGTTGCCTCATCTGTAAAATGAGGATTGAGACTGTGAGCCCCACATAGGACAGGTATTGTGTTCTACCTAATTTACTCATATTCATTTATTCGATTGTATTTATTGAGCACTTACTGTGTGGAGAGCACTGTACTAAGTGCTTGGAATGTACAATTCGGCAACAGACAGAGACAATCTCTGCCCAACAATGGGCTCATCCACCTCAGTGCTCAGTACAGTGTCTGGCACAAAATACGCGCTTAACAAATACCATAATTATTATTACTTATTATTAGTAATCCCCATTTTTATAGATGAGGAACAGAGAACTGAAGTGGCTTGCCCAAGACCACATAGCAGACACATGGGAGAGTCAGGATTAGAACCTGGTCCTTCTGACTCCCAGGCCCATGCTCTATCCACAAGGCCAGTCCTTCTGACTCCCAGCCCCACATTCTATCCAATAGGCCACGCTGCTTCACTATGATGGCAGAAAGCAATAATAATAATAACTGTAATAATAAGAACTGTGGCATTTGTTAAGTGTTTACTATGATAATAATGACAGTATCTGTTAAGCACTTCCTATTTTCCAGGCTTTGCATTAAGCACTGGGGAAGATACAAGCTAATCAGGTTGGACACAGTCCCTTTTTCACACGGGGCTTCTCCATTCGCCATCCCCCCTGACTCTCAACCATCTCCCCTACTTTCCCATCCTTCCCAGCATTATCTTCAGAGGAGATCTCCCTCCTCACAAGTGCCACCCCCTCCACCTGTGCTTTGGACCCCATTCCCGCTCACCTTATAAAAGCTATCGCCCTTTCCCTCCTCCCCTCCTTAACTTCCATCTTTAACCACTCACTCTCCAAAGCCTTCTTTCCCTCTGCCTTCAAACATGCCCATGTCTCCCCCATACTAAAAAAACCCACTCTTAACCCCACTTCCCCTTCCAGTTATCATCCTATCTCCCTCCTGCCCTTCCTTTCCAAACACCTAGAACATGTAGTCTATACTCGCTGCCTTGAATTCCTCAACTCCAACTCTCTCCTGGACCCCCTCCAATCTGGCTTCCGTCCCCTCCACTCCACCGAAACTGCCCTCTCAAAGGTCACCCGTGACCTCCTTCTTGCCAAATCCAATGGTTCCAACTCTATTCTAATCCTCCTCGACCTCTCAGCTGCCTTTGACACTGTCGACCATCCACTTCCCCTCCACACTTTATCTCACCTTGGCTTCACGGACTCTGTCCTCTCCCGGTTTCTCCTCTTATCTTTCTGGCCATTCATTCTCGGTCTCCTTCGTGGACTCCTCCTCCCCCTCCCATCCACTAACTGTAGGGGTTCCTCAAGGGTCAGTTCTTGGCCCTCTTCTCTTCTCCATCTATACTCACTCCCTTGGTGAACTCATTCGCTCCCACGGCTTCAACTATCATCTCTACGCATGTGACACCCAAATCTACATCTCCTCCCCTGTTCTCTCCCCTTCCCTCCAGGCTTGTATCTCTTCCTGCCTTCAGGACGTCTCCACCTGGATGTCTGCCCGCCACCTAAAACTCAACATGTTCAAGACTGAGCTCCTCATCTTCCCTCCCAAACCCTGTCCTCTCCCTGACTTCCCTGTCACTGTGGATGGCACGACCATCCTTCCCGTCTCTCAAGCCCGCAACCTTGGTGTCATCCTTGACTCTGCTCTCTCATTAACCCCACACTTCCAATCCATCACCAACACCCTCCGGTCTCACCTTCACAGCATTGCCAAGATCCGCCCTTTCCTCTCCATCCAATCTGCTACCTTGCTGGTACAAGCTCTCATAATATCCTGTCTGGATTATTGTGTCAGTCTCCTCTCTGATCTCCCTTCCTCCTGTCTCTTCCCGCTCCAGTCTATTCTTCATTCCGCTGCCCGGATCATCTTCCTACAGAAACAGTCTGGGCATGTCACTCCCCCGCTCAAAAACCTCCAGTGGTGGCCTATCAAGCTTTGCATGAAACAAAAACTCCTCACTCTTAGCTTCAAAGCTCTCCATCACCTTGCCCCCTCCTACCTCACCTCCCTTTTCTCTTTCTACTGCCCACCCCATACGCTCCGCTCCTCTGCTGCTCACCTCCTCACCGTCCCCCATTCGCGCCTGTCCCGGCGTCGACTCCTGACCCACGTCCTACCGCTGTCCTGAAATGCCCTCCCTCCTCCCATCCACCAAACTAACTCTCTTCCCCTCTTCAAAGCCCTAATGAGAGCTCACCTCCTCCAGGAGGCTTTCCCAGACTGAGCCCCTCCTTGCCCTCAGCTCCTCCTCCCCTCCCCATTCCCCCTTCTCCCGCCCTCTGGTCTTCTCCCTTCCCCTCCCCACAGCACTGTGCATATTTGTATATATTATTTATTACTTTATTTTTTTGTTAATGATGTGTATATCTCGATGATCCTATTTATCTTGATATTTACACCAGACTACTTGTTTTGTTTTGTTCTGTTTTGTTTTGCTGTCTGTCTCCCTCATTTAGACTGTGAGCCCATTGTTGGGCAGGGATTGTCTCTATCTGTTGCCGAAATGTACATTCCAAGTGCTTAGTATGGTGGTCTGTACATAGTAAGCACTCAATAAATACAATTGAATGAATGAATGAATGAATGAATGTGGTTCACAGTCTTCATCCCCATTTTTCAGATGAGGCATTTGAGGCACAGAGAAGTGAAGTGACTTGCCCAAGGTCACTCAACAGAGAAGTTGAGATTAGAACCCAGGTCCTTCTGACCCCCAGGCCCTTGCTCTGTCCACTGGGTCTTGCTGCTACTATGTGTCAAGCACTGGGGTTGGTACAAGGCAATCATGATGGAAACAGTTCCTCCCTAACAGGAGGCTCACAGTCTAATTAGGAGGGATTTAATCCCCATATTATAGATGAAGGAACTGAGGCAGAGAGAAGTTAAGTGTCCAAGGTCACACAGCAGGCAAGTGGCAGATTAGGACCCAGGCCCTCTGCCTCCCAGCCCCGTACTCTTTCTACTAGGTCACCCTGCTTCTTATGGTGCTGGGCAAATCACTAGCACTATCATCGCCCACAGAGATCCCTACACTGACCTGGGAAGGCAGATTCAGGTTATGGTGGGAAAAAGGAGCACAAAAGTTCAGACCAGTCACTTGTTTAAACAACTGTGATTTATTATACTCATAAAATACACAATCAATGACATCCTCGAGCAAGCATACCAAGGCCCACACACCCTCTATCATAATCTATTCGCAAACACAGTACTTCTCAAATCACTACCTGACTTGGGAGTCGAATCATGCCTCCAGGAGACCGTAACAACCCCAGAACTGATCTGGGATGAACACGATGCTGCGTCACTGCTCATGGAAGCTCTGGGAGTCAGAAGGTCATGGATTGTAATCCTGGCTCTGTCATTTTTCTGCTGTATGACCTTGGGCAAGTCACTTCACTTCTCTGCACCTAAGTTATCTCATCTGTACAATGAGGTTGGGGACTGTGAGCTCCATGTGGGAAAGGGACTCTGTCCAAATGGATTTGCTTGTATCCACCCCAGTGCTTGTCTGCTGTGTGACCTTGAGCAAATCACTTAACTTCTCTGAGCTTCAGTTATCTCATCTGTAAAATGGGGATCGAGACTGTGAGCCCCTTGTGGAACAGGGACTGTGTCCAACCCAATTTGCCTGTATCCACCCCAGCTTTTAGTACAGTGCCTGGCACACAGTAAGTGCTTAACAAATATCATTATTATTATTATTATTACAGTGCCTGGCACACAGTAAGTGCTAAACAAATATCATCATCATCACCAGCTATCCCACTGGGTATTCGGGAATCACTCTGGGTTGGTCCGTATACCATCTGACGGGCTGACACACAACGACCTGGGCACACACAACCTCTTGTGAATAGGGGGTCTTATACCTGGTAGTAAACAAGGGCGGCTGCCGATTGGTCGCGTTCTCCAATCCCATTCCACCACAGCCAGTTGCATTCATTCATGCATTCATTCGATCGTATTTATTGAGTGCTTACGCTGTGCAAAACACTGTACTAAGCTCTTGGGAGAGTACAATACAACAATAAACAGACACATTCCCTTCCCACAACAAATAAGCAGCATGGCTTATTGGAAAGAGTTTGGGTTTGGGAGTCAGAGTTCGTAGGTTCTAATCCCAGCTCGCCACTTGTCAGCTGTGTGACTTTGGGCAAGTCACTTCACTTCTCTGTGTCTCAGTTATCTCATCTGTAAAATGGGGATTAAGACTGTGAGCTCCATGTGGGACAAACTGATTACCTTGTGTCTACTCCAGCACTTAGAACAGTGTTTGGCACATAGTAAGCGCTTAATCATTATTATTATTAATAATCATCATTATTATATTTTAGAAGGGGAGACATTCATATACATACATAAATAAATAAATTACTGAAATATACATATGTGTTGTGGGGATGGGAGGGAGGATGAATGAAGGGAGCAAGTCAGGGCGATGCAGAAGGGAATGGGAGAAGAGAGGAGGGTTTACTCAGGGAAGGCTTCTTGGAGGAGATGCGCCTTCAATAAGGCTCTGAAGTGGGGCAGAGCAATTATCTGTCTGATATGAGGAGGGAAGGCATTCCAAGCCAGAGGTAGGATGTGAGTGAGTTTGGCAGTGAGTTAGAGCAGGTGTCGGTTCAACAAGCCACCTCCTCCAGTCATTCAGCGTGGCTTAGTGGAAATACCGCGGGCTTGGAAGTCAGAGGTTGTGAAGTTCTAATCCCAGTTCTGCCACTTGTCACCTGTGTGACTTTGGGCAAGTCACTTAACTTCTCTGTGCCTCAGTTACCTCATCTGTAAAATAGAGATTAAAAATGTAAGCCTCACATGCGGCAACCCGATTACCTTGGATCTACCCCACTGCTTAGAACAGTGCTTGGCACATAGTAGGCAATTAACAAATACTATCATTATTATTATTAATATTTTTCAAATGTGTGAGTCGCTTGCCTCACAGACAAAGGGCCGTGGGCCTGACGTGGAGAATCACTCCAGTATTTCCCTGACTCTCCCGTACAACTTGCACAATTTCCCTGGCTTGCTCTGAATTAGGGGCTCAGCCAAAGTGGGGCCCCTCAGACTCATGTGACAATTATAATCGATCGATCCCTCTGCGTAGGTTCTCCAATTTAGGAGTGAATCTTGCCCTTCATTCATTCATTCATACCATATAATAATATAGTAATATGGTACTTGATAAGCACTTACCATGTGCCGAGCACTATTCTAAGCAATGGGGTAGATACAAGTCAGTCAGGTTGGACACAGTCCCTGCCCACATGGGGCTCACTGTCTTAACCCCCATTTTTATAGATGAGGGAACTGAGGCCCAGAGAAGTGAAGCGTCTTGCCCAAGGTCACGCGGCAGATATGTGGCAGAGCCAGGAATAGGAACCCTGGTCCTTCGGACTCCCGGCCCCGGGCTCTATCCACTAAACCACACTGCTTCTCACTGATACCTGTGGTTTGACGGAGACACTGCCGGTGGTGAGACTATAGCCAGTGTTGAGAATGTCACACTGAAAATTACACAATTGCATGTTGCCCATGAAATCAAAGTAGTGCACTGATAGATTCACTGACCAGAGGCCATTCCCAGCACTCAAATTCGACTGGCAGTTTTGGGGGTTTTTTAAATGGTATTTGTTAAGTACTTACTATGTGCCAGGCACTGTACTAATTGCTGGGATGGATACAAATTAATCAGATTGGACACAGTCCATGTCACCACATGAGGCACACAGTTTTAATCCCCATTTTATAGATGTGGTAACTGAGGCACAGAGAAGTGAAGTGATTTGCCCAAGATCACGCAGCAGAAAAGTGGCCAGGCCGGAATTAGAACCCAGGTCCTTCTGACCCAGGCCCATGCTCTACCCATTAGGCAACGCTGCTTGTCACAGAGAGGGTTTGGTAAAGTTTATTTGCCAGCCATTAGGCCTTGGATTTTAGGAAAATGCAGGCTCCACCAATATAGTGATGCCTTGAACATTGGATAGCCCTCTTCCAGCAGCCTCTCAGACTGTGAGCCTGTCACTGGGCAGGGATTGTCTCTATCTGTTGCCGAATTTTACATTCCAAGCGCTTAGTACAGTGCTCTGCACATAGTAAGCACTCAATAAATACTATTGAATGAATGAATGAATGGCAACCAACCCAGCAAGCCTCCGAAGTGAGCCACAATCACACAGCCTCCTACATTTATGCCTATTCTGCCTCCTTGTCATAGAAATATTAGTACTTCCTTTCTTCGCCCATGCTGAGACTGTCCTGGCCTTTTCCCCTGATGAGCTCTGGGCATTCACACCTTCTTGCTTCATGTTAAATCCTTAACTATGGCACAAACCTCTCTTTCACATCTTGTATAGCCACTCCTGGTGATGGGCAGTCCTGGATAATTCATCCTCCCCTCATTTTACTCCCAGGTCAGCCTGGACCCCAGATTGACTAGTGGTTTTAAGTAGCCGTGGTCAGTGGGGGCTTTCGTCTACTGGTTGGGCAGTGGGCAAGGTGTTCTCCAAGGTGGAGTTACTAGTGTCCTGTTGGCATTGCCCGTTTCCACGATATCCTAGACAACTACCTGCTTCTCTGTCTCAGAGAAGTAGCATGGCTCAGTGGAAAGATCCCGGGCTTAGGAGTCAGAGGTCATGGGTTCTAATCCCGGCTCCGCCACCTGTCAGCTGTGTGACTTTGGGCAAGTCACTTGACTTCTCGGTGCCTCAGTTACCTCATCTGTAAAATGGGGATTAAGACTGTGAGCCTCATGTGGGACAACCTGATTCCCCTGTATCTACCCCAGTGCTTAGAACAGTGCTCGGCACATAGTAAGCGCTTACCAAATACCAACATTATTATTATTATTATTACCTATGCACACAGTAAGGGCTCATCAAAAAGCATTGATTGATTGATTCCATCATGCTCTCCCAAGTGCTTTGTACAGTGTTCTGCCCACAGAAGATGAACAATACATACAACTGATTGACTGATCAATTGAATGCCATGCCTAACACAAATATTCCCCGAGAAAGCCAAAATTTTCATCGTGCAACTTGAAAAACGTTATTTCAACTGCTGCTTTTCACTAATTTGGTGAAATGGCTAGCTGCACTAGGGACTCCTTTTATTCATTCATTCAATTGTATTTATTGAGCACTTATTGTATGCAGAACACTGTATTGAGCACTTGGGAGAGTACAATATAACAATAAACAGACACATTCTCTGCCCACATCGAGTTTGTAATCTAGTGGGAAGCAGCAAGGCATACTGGATAGAGCATGAGCCTGGAAGTCTGAAGGTCATGGGTTCTAATCCTAAAACTGTGGGGGCTATGTGGGACAGGAACTGTGTCCAATCTGACTTGTTTTATCCACCCTAACACTTAGTACAATGCCTGGCACATAATAATAATAATAATAATATTGGTATTTGTTAAGCGCTTACTATGTGCAGAGCACTGTTCTAAGCGCTGGGGTAGATACAGGGTAATCAGGTTGTCCCACATGAGGTTCACAGTTAATCCCCATTTTACAGATGAGGTAACTGAGGCACCGAGAAGTGAAGAGACTTGCCCATAGTCACACAGCTGACAAATGGCAGAGCTGGGATTCGAACCCATGACCTCTGACTCCAAAGCCCCGGCTCTATCCACTAAGCCACGCATAGTAAATGCTTAATAAATATCATTTTTTATTATTATTTATAGAGGGGGAGGCACACATTAATATAAATAAGTAAATAAATAAATTACTCCTGCAGATTGAGTATGAGCACTAGCACTGTGGGGACAAGATAGATATTCATTCAATCACATTTATTGAGCACTTACTGTGTTCAGAGCACTATACTAACCGCTTGCGAGAGTATGATGGAATCAATTGATCAGTGGCTTTTGTTGAGCCCTTACTCTGTGCAGTGCACTGTACTAAGCACTTGGAAAATTACAATACAACCAAGTTGGTAGATGTTATCCCTGCCCATAAGGTACTTAAAGTCTATAGCAGGAAACAGACATTAAAATAGATTAGGGATAGGGGATATAGTAGAATATAAGACTGTTTACATAAATATTATGGGACTGAGGTGAGTATCAAAGTGCTTAAGTGGTACCACAGCCAAGAGCACAGACAAGCAACTTGGACTAGGAATAAAAGGATCTGGCTTCTAATTCTGGCTCTGCCACTTGTATGATTATGGGCAAATCACTTCATTTCTCTGTGCCTTGGTTTCCACATCTGTAAAATGGGAATTAAATTACACTCCCTCTTCCTTAGATTGTGAATCCCATGTGAGGTAGGGACCATGTCCAACCTGATTATCTTGAATGCACCCCAGTGTTTAGTACAGAGCCCGGTACATAGTAAGTTCTTAAGAATAATAACATTTATTATTCTATTTATTTTATTAATGATGTGTATATACCTATAATTCTATTTATCTATTTTGATGCTATTGATACCTCTCTATGCTTGTTTTGTTTTGTTGTCTGTCTCCCCGCTTCTAGACTGTGAGCCCATTGTTGGGCAGGGATTGCCCCTATCTGTTGCCGAATTGTACTTTCCAAGTGCTTAGTACAGTGCTTTGCACACAGTAAGCGCTCAATAAATACAATTGAATGAATGAATGAATGAATAATAATAATAATGACAATACTTGTTCAGTGCTTAACTAAGTGCTGGGATAGACACAAGACAATCAGATCCCACATGGAGCTCACAGACTAAGTAGGAGGAGATGATGCAGAGGGGCTAAAATTAGTAAATATGATCCCTGCTCTCAAGAGTTTTACAATCTAGTAGGGGAGACTGACCTCAAAGTAAATTACAGATAGGGGGAATTAATAGAGTATATGAGATACGTATGTAAGTGCTACGGGAGGGTTGTGAGATCTCGTGCTTAGTGGTTGGGAGGGGGGATAAAAAGTGGGCAAGATTAGAAATAATCAGGGAAGGCTTTCAGGAGGAGATTTTTTTAACAGAAGGAATTTGAAGATGAGGAGACCAGTGGTCTGCTGGATTCATTCATTCATTCAATTGTATTTATTGAAAGGGGGGTGGGACTTCCAGGAATAGGAGGAGGTTGCTAGCAAAAGGTTGGTGGGAGAGCTGAGAATGAGGCACAGAGGGGAGGTTAGCTTGAGGGGAATAAATATTGTAATTTGGGTAGTAATGGGAGAAGAGAGTGGGCAAGGCAAGCTGAGTAAGTGCCTTAAAACCAAGTAGTTTCAGTAGTTTCTGCGTGGAGGTTTTTAAAATCAGTCAGTCGATCATATTTATTGAGTGCTTACTGTGTGCAGAGCACTGTATTAAGCACTTGGGAGAGTAGAGTTTACCAATATAACAGACACTATTCCTGACCACACGAGCTTAAGGTCTAGAAGGGGAAGACAATCATTAACATAAATAAAATTACAGATATGTACGTAAGTGCTGTGGGGCTGGGTGTGGGGGATAGTGAATAAATGGAACAAGTCAGGGCAATGCAGAAGAGAGTGGAAGAAGAGGAGAGGAGGGCTTAGTCAGGGTAAAGAACTCTTGGAGAGGGAAGGCATGCAGAAAGACATTTTAGAAAAATGATCTTGGCAGCAGAGAGAAGAATGGACTGGAAGCTGGGAGATGAGTGAGGAGAGGAATGCAGTAATGATGTTGGATAAGACAAGTGCCTGGCCCTGGGGCAGATCCTGAAAATGTGGAAGAAAAATTGATAGGCTTTAGTGACAGATTAAATATGGGATGGAAAGAGAGGGAGGAATCAAGGATAATGTCAAAACTGTGGGACTCGGGGTCAAGGATGGGGAAATTTCATCACATGTGGTGGAAAAGTTTGGGGGAGGAGAGGAAAGTTTGGGGGAGGAGAGGATTTGGAAGGGAAGATGAGAAGTTCAATTTTGGATATGTCGAGCTTGAGGTGCGGGGAGGACATCTGTGTCCTGGAATGCCCTGGAGGCAGGAGGAGAGCCAAGATTGCAGTGAAGCTTACATCTCTAGAACCCACCTATTCCTTTCCATCCCAACCAACACCACACTTGTCATATCTTGTCTCAATTACTGCAACAGCCAGCTAACTGACCTCCCTGCCTCCAGCCTCTCCCACTTCCAGTCCACACTTCATTCTGCTCCCTGAATCATTTTTCTAAAAAAGCATTCAGCTTATCTCCCTATTCCTCAAAACCTCCAACGTTTGCCCATTTATCTCTGCATCAAAAGGTTAAGGCACTGAATCAGCAACCCCCCGACACCTAACTTGCTCATCTCCTTCTACAATCCAGCCCGCCAACTTCGCCCCTCTAAGACCAATCTAGTGGCTGTCCCTCCATCTTGTCTCTTGCTGTTGCCCTCTTGTCCACGTCTTTCCTCCCCTCTTCATATGAGGTATCCCCTTCATATCACCTTCCCCCACTTTCAAAGCTCTCCTAAAAAAAACACTTCTCCTTTAAGCAGTCTTCCCTGACTAAGCTCTCATTTCTCCACCCTGTTCTCCCTCCCTTGGACCTGTGCCCCCTAAACTTTTTATACTCACCCCACTCAATCGATGGTATTTATCTAGACTGTGAGCCCGTTGTTGAGTAGGGATTGTCTCTATTTGTTGTTGAATTGTACTTTCCAGGGGCTTAGTACAGTGCTCTGCACGCAGTAAGCGCTCAATAAATACTACTGAATGAATGAATGGAGTGCTCACTGTGTGCAGAGCACTGTACTAAGTGCTTGGGAAGAGTTGGTAGACACATTCCCTGTGCATGAGGAGCTTACTGTCCACTCCCACAGCACTTCTGTACATATCTGTATACTCTTCTTTCTGTCGCAGTGGAAAGAGCACGGGCTTTGGAGTCAGGGCTCATGAGTTCGAATCCCAGCTCTGCCACTTGTCAGCTGTGTGACTGTGGGCAAGTCACTTAACTTCTCTGTGCCTCAGTTCCCTCATCTGTAAAATGGGGATTAAGACTGTGAGCCCCACGTGGGACAACCTGATTCCCCTGTGTCTACCCCAGCGCTTAGAACAGTGCTCTGCACATAGTAAGCGCTTAACAAATACCAACATTATTGTCTTCTATCTGTTAACTCTCCCAAGCGCTTAGGACAGTGTTCTGCATACAGTAAGCACTTTATAAATACCAGTGATTGATTAAGGAGAAGCAGGATGGCTTAGTGGATAGAGCACAGACTGGGAGTTAGAAGGACCTGGGTACTAATCCCAGCTCCACCACATGTCTGCTGTGTGACCTTAGGCAAGTCACTTCATTTCTTTGGGCCTCAGTTACCTCATCTATAAAATGGAGATTAGTAGTGTGAGTTCCATATGGGTCAGGGACTGTGTCCAACCTGATTCACTTGTTATTATTAGGGGCCAAACATGCCCTGAGAAACGAGAAGCTCAATTGACAGTAATGATCATTGTGGTATTTATTAAGCGTCTATAAGATGTCAAACCCTGTACACTAATCAGTTCCCACATGGGGCTCCCAGCCTAATAATAATAATAATAACTATGGTATTTGTTAAGTGCTTACTTTGTGCCAAGCACTGTTCTAAGTGCTGGGGTAGATACAAGGTAATCAGGTTGTCCCACGTGGGGCTCACAGTCTCAATCCCCATTTTACAGATGAGATAACTGAGGCAACAGAGAAGTTAAATGGCTTGCCCAAGGTCAAACAGCAGACAAGTGGCAGAGTCAGGATTAGAAACCAAGTCCTCTGACTCGTGCTCTTTCCACTAAGCCACGCTGGTAGGAGGGAGAACGGGTATTGAATCCCCATTTTGAAGTTGAGGTAAGTGACGCCCTGAGAAGTTAAGTGATTTGCTGGAGGTCACCCAGAACTAGGTGGTGGAGTGGGGATTAGAACCCGGGTCATTTGACTCCCAGGTCTTTACTCCTTCCACTAGACCACACTGATTATTGGGGAATGTCACCTACCGAGAGATCTGTCTTTGCACTGCATTTGGGTGGCTCTGAAAAGAGCCTTTGGGGTACGGTCCTGCCCGGCCACACTAGCGCGAATAAGAGGAGGAGAAGGAGGAAGAGGAGGCTGTTGGGCTGGGCCGGAGGAATCGGCAGGCCCGGAAACAGGGTCTCCAGCTGCTGGGGCGGCGGACTGGCAGGAGGAGCTTCTGTGCCAGCAGGCGGCCCCTCCTCAGGTTCCAGGGCCGGCACTGCGCAGCCCGGGACCGACCCCACAGCAGCACACGGCAGCGCACGTGGAACGGGCAGATCCAGATTCGTCGCCACCATGCGCCGTGGGGCCTGTAGGGGAGGCAGCGCGAGGCCATGGCTGACTAGCCCCGGGTGACTGACAAGACAGGGGTGGCTGACCACAGGCACAAAGTGGCTCACGGGCCCAAGGTGGCTCACAGGCCCAGGGTGACCCACAGGCCCGAATGGCTGCTCCTCCCCACACGCTCCGGTTTTGTAAAGGAGCCCCAGCGACTGATTGGTTGTCCGGGCCCTGGGCTGGCTCCTCCCCTCGAGTTCACACCCCTGGCTTGGCCGCATAAACAGCAGGGCCACAGGACAGATCCTCTCCTCGAGTTCACAACCTTGGCACGACCATGTTAACACTCATCTCCCATCTTCCACTCCCCTCTGCGTCGCCCTGATTTTCTCCCTTTGCTCTTCCCCCACCTCCCAACCCCACAGCACTTAGGTATATATCTGTAATTTTCTTTATTTGTATTGATGTCTGTCTCCCCACCTCTAGACTGTGAGTTCACTGTGGGCCAGGATTGTCACTGTTTATTGTTACATTGTTCTTTCCCGGGCACTGCACACAGTAAGCGCTTAATAAATATGAGTGAATGAATGAACACCAGACCCTGGGTGTTCACACCAAAGGCTTTGGGCAGTGACTCTCCATGTTCCCCAGATGGGCAGAGCGCCATCTGGAAAAGGTGTGTTTAGTGTCTACAATGGACAGGCACTTTGGAGTGAGTGTTCCAGGAGGCTCGGCCCCCTCCCTCCTCTCCCCCTGCTTAATTAATTAATTCATTCAATCATATTTATTGAGTGCTTACTCTATGCAGAGCCCTATACTATTCACTTGGGAGAGCACAATATAACAATAAACAGACACATTCCCTGTCCACAATGAGCTCACAGTCTAGATGCGGGGGAGACAGATTAATATAAATAAATAAATAAATAAATTACAGATATGTACCTAAATCCTATGGGACTGGGACATTTTTCTACAAAAAAGTTCAGGACATGCCACCCCGATTCTCAAGAAACTCCAGTGGTTACCTATCCACCTCTGCCACCAAACAAAAACTATTCATCATTGGCTTTAAATTACTCCACCCACCTTGCCCCCTCTAACCTCACCTCACTTCTCTCCTTCTACAACCCAGCCCACACACTTCACTCTAATGCTAACCTTCTCACTGTACCTCCATCTCACCTGTCTCACCTCCGACCCTTAGCCCACACCCTGCCTCTGGCCTGGACCGCCCTCCCTCCTCTAATCCTACAGACAATTACTCGCCCTTCCTTCCCAGCCTTATTGAAGGTACATTTCTTCCAAGAGGCCTTCCCAAACTAAGCTCCAACTTCTCCTCAGCTCCCAATGCCTTCTCCGTCACCCTGACTTGTTCCTTTTGCTCTTCCTCCCTCCCAGCCCTATAACACTTATGTACGTATCTGTAATTTTATTTATTTGTTTTCATGTCTGTCTCCCTGTCTCTAGACTGTAAACTTGTTGTGGGCAGGGAATTTATCTTATTGTTGTGTTGTACTCTCCCAAGCACTTAGTACAATAAGCGTTCAATTAATACGATTGATCTAATGAATTAATGAACAAACGACATCCGATGATCACCATCCTCAGGCTACCCAGTGCTCCGTCATGTCGCGCGGGCCTGAGAGTCAGAAGGTCACGGGTTCTAATCCCAGCTCTGCCCCTTGTCTGCTGTGTGACCTTGGGCAAGTCACTTCATTTCTCTGTGCCTCAGTTAATCTGTAAATGGGGTTTGAGACTGTGAACCCCATGTGGGACAGGGACTGTGTCCAACCTGATTTGCTTGTGCCTGACACATAGTAAGTGCCTAACAGATACTATTATTGTATTATTAAGATAATTATTATTATTAATTGGCAAGGGCCCCCCAGGCGGTGCCCCCATGACCCCTGCCCTTGGCTCTAGCCCACTACCATGCTCCCTGGTCCTGGCTCTTGCCCACAACCATCCCCCCCCACCCCACCCACTGCCTATCAGGGAGCGGCCCAGCCCAAGAGCCCAGGACTCAGGTCGAAAGCTGTCTAGCTGGGGGGACTGTTACAAGACACTCTGGAGTTACTTCCCGTTGAGTCACAAAGACAGTGTTTCATTCGAGCAGAAGGGAAGGGCACCCTACATTGATCTTAGCTTCTGGGCCTTGGCTACCTCATCTGTAAAATAAGGATTAAGACTGTGAGCCCCATGTGAGACAGGGACTGTGTCCAACCTGTTTAATATGTATAATAATTATGGTATTTGTTAAGCACTTACTACGTGCCAAGCACTGTTCTAAGCGCTGGGGTGGATACAAGGTAATCAGGTTGTCCCATGTGGGGCTCACAGTTTTAATTCCCATTTTACAGATGAGGTAATTGAGGCACAGAGAAGTTAAACGGCTTGCCCAAGGTCACACAGCAGACAAGTGGCAGAGCCGGGATTAGAACCCATGTCCTTTGACTCCCAAGCCCGTGCTCTTTCCAATAAGCCACTCTGTATCTATCCCAGTGCTTAGTCGGTCAATCATAATTATTGAGTGCTTACTGTGTGCAGAGCACCATATTAAGGGCTTGGGAGAGTACAATACAATGGACACATTCCCTGCCTACAACGAGGCTACACTCTAGAGAGGTAGACAGTCATTAATATAAATAAATAAAATTACAGATATGTACATAAATGCTATGGGCCTGGCGGGGGGGTTGAATAAAAAGAGATAGAGCGACACAGAAGGGAGTGGGAGAAGAGGAAAGGAGGGAAGAGTCAGGGAAGCCTCTTGGAGGAACTGTGCCTTCATTAAGGCTTTGTTGGGGGAGAGAGTAATTGTCTGTTGGACTTGAGGAGGGAGGGCGTTCTGGGCCAGAGGCAGGACCTGGGCGAGAGGTTGTCGGCGTGATAGACGAGATCGAGGTACAGTGAGTAGGTTGACATGAGAGGGGTAGGAGAGTAGCCGGGTAACATAGGAGGAGGCAGAGTGATTGTTTTACAGCCAATGATGAGGAGTTTCTGTTTGATGTGGAGGTGGGTAGTTAACCACTGGAGGTTCTTGAGGAGTGGGGAAACATGGCCTGAACGTTTTTGTAAAAAACTGTTCCGGGCAGCAGAGTGAAGTGAGGACTGGAATGGGGAGAGGCAGGAAGAAGGGAGGTCAGCAAGGAGGCTGTTAGAGCAATCAAGGCGGGGTAGGTTAAATGCTTGTCACAGAGTAAGTGCTTAATCAGTCAGTGGTGGTAGTTATTGAGCAATTACTATGTGCAGAACACTGTACTAAGTACAATACAACAGAATTAGCAGGCATTTTCCCAAAGCACAACGAGCTAACAAGTATCACAATAATAATCACAATATTATTATTATTATATTTGTTTAGCCCTTACTGGGTGCCAAGCTCAGTTTTAAGGGCTGGGGTAGATGATGATGATTATAATAATGATCATAACAGCAATAATAATAATAATGCTTATTATAATTCATAGATCTGTGAGCTTCACAGATGGTCAGGCCCCAGACACTGCAGCAAACACTTCAGGACCTTATCCTCTCTGCCCTGGGCCACTTAAATTTGTATCCCTTTGGCACTTTGTTACCCTATTCCCATTCCCACACCACCTTGGACATATTCTTGTACTCCGCCCCTTCCTCTATCTGTAATTTATTTTAAGGTCTGCCTTGCCCACTAGACTACGGTAAACTTGAGGGTAGGGATCACGTCTACCAAATCTTTTATAGCGTACTCTTGCTAATGCTTAGTATTAGGGTTTATGGACACAGTAAGAGCTCAATAAATACCATCGACTGATTGTGTCCTTCAGTGTTTCAGCCAACAAACATCCCTGTGTCCTGTGTCTGCCTCCTACCACCCACTCCAATTACTTGATGGGCCTGGGAGTCAGGTCAGGGGTTCTAATCCCAGTGTCACCACTTGTCTGCTGTGTGTGACCTTGGGTAGGTCACTTCACTTCTCTGTGCCTCAGTTACCTCATCTGGAAAATGGGGATTGAGACTGTGAGCCCCACGTGGGACAGGGACTGTGCTCATCCCGATTTGCTTGTATCCACCCCAGCACTTAGAACAGTGCCTGGCACAAAGTAAATGCTTAACAAATACCATTGTTATTATTATTATTATGTCATTGTCATGTCCAGCTCCCTAGGCCCCACCAACAAAGGGAGGCTCCCTGCCTGACAGGGACCTCTGATCATCACAACAACCTTTTGAGACTCAACAAAAAATAGTATTTATTGAGCACCTTTTTTTACAGAGCATACTTGGGAAGAGTACGATAGTAGTAGGAGTTATAATAGTATTAGTAGTTATTCAGTAAATGAAAACTGTACCCATCACTGGAGGTAGGGGAACGTTTGTTTTTTTTTTAAATGGCATCTAAGTGCTTACTATGTGCCAGGCACTGTACTAAGCACTAGGATAGATATTAGGTTGGACGCAATCTACGTCCCACAGGGGACACACAATCTCAATTCCCATTTGACAGATGAGGTAACTGAGGCACAGCAAAGTGAAGTAACTAACCCAAAATCACCCAGCAGACAAGGGGCGGAGCTGATATGAGAACTCAGGGCTTTCTGACTTCCAGGTGCATGTTCTATTCACTGGGCCACCCTGCTTCTCAGGCCAGAGCAGTGCTCTCAGCGGAAAGAAGTTGAGGTTTTGGGGCCAATGGATGTAAACGTACCACTTTTCTTTCCCTTGCCAGAGGCTCTTCATACATAAATGGCAGAGAACCCTCCTCTACTGCCATGATCACGTTCCAAACAACAAGTGGAGTATTTGATGAGATGGCAGTAAAAACAAAGCAGAAAGAAACCGATGTAGTTAAACACGTGACTATCCCCAGGCAGGGGGACAACTTTTCCAAGGACAATTTAGGTTTTTCACCTTAAGTGCTTTGGGGCGGGGGGGGGAGAGGGGGAGGAAAGGGAACAAATCAGGGCGATGCAGAAAGGAGTGGGAGGTGAGGAAAAGTGGGGTTAGTCAGGGAAGGCCTCTTGAAGCAGATGTGCCTTCAATAAGGCTTTGAAACAGGAGAGAGTGGTTGTCTGTCAGATTAGAGGAGGGAGGGCATTCCAGGCCAGAGGACGTGGGTTAGGGGTCGGCAGAGAGGCACAGTGAGAAGGTTAGCACTAGAAGAACGAAGTGTGCGGGCTGGGTTGTGGAAGGAGAGAAGCAAGGTGAGGTAGGAGGCGGCCAGGTGATGGAATACTTTAAAGCCATCAGAGAGGAAGTTTTTGTTTTTGTACCATCGTTAATGGTATTTATTGCATGCTTACTCTGTGCAGTTTCATTCATTCAATAGTATTTATTGAGCGCTTACTATGTGCAGAGCACTGTACTAAGCGTTTGGAATGAACAATTCGGCAACAGATAGAGACAGTCCCTGCCGTCTGATGGGCTTACAGTCTAATCGGGGGAGACGGACAGACAAGAACAGTGGCAATAAATAGAGTCGAGGGGAAGAACATCTCGTAAAAACAATGGCAACTAAATAGAATCAAGGCGATGTACATTTCATTAACAAAATAAATAGGTTAATGGAAATATATACAGTTGAGCGGACGAGTACAGTGATGAAGGGATGGGAAGGGAGAGGGGGAGGAGCAGAGGGAAAGGGGGAAAAGAGGGTTTAGCTGTGGAGAGGTGAAGGGGGGGTGGTAGAGGGAGTAGAGGGAGAAGAGGAGCTCAGTCTGGGAAGGCCTCTTGGAGGAGGTGAGTTTTAACTAGGGCCCTGTAATAAGTGCTTGGGGGAGGACAGGTCAATAGAGCTGGTTGACATGTTCCTCGCCCACATTCAAAAGTTTTCTTCCTCCCTCCCAGAGCCCATCCTCTGCTGCACTGGTTCCCAATCCTCCCCTCAATCCAGCCTGCCTCATCTGCCCTTTTATATTTGTCCCTCCTTCTTCCTCGTGCTGTTCCCACCACTTCAGCCCCATCCCCGCCAGCTCCCTTCCCCGTTTCCAACACTGCTGCTCAATCGGTCGATCAATCAGTGGTATTTATTCAGTGATATTTATTGAGCACTTACTGTGTGCAGAGCAGTGGACTAAGCACATGGGAGAGTGCGATGCAGTAGAGTTGGTAGACTCATTCCCTGACCACAACAAGCTCACAGTCTAGAGGGGGAAACAGACATGATTATAAATAGATAATTTATAATATATAGTTTATAGATATGGACAAGATCCAAGTGCATAGACAAACCGAAGGGAGGGGAAGTCTGGGAAAAGAGGGCTTAATTGGGGAAGGCCTCTTGGAGGAGATACAGTGTGGCCTAGTGGAAAGAGTATGGGCCAAGGAGTCAGAGGACCTGGGTTCTAATTCTGGCTCCGCCACGTGTCTGCTGCGTGATCTTGGGCAAGTCACTTCACTTTTCTGTGCCTTGGTTCCCTCATCTGCAAATTGGGGATTCACTCCTATTCCCCCCTACTTAGTCTGTGAGCCTCATGTGGGACAGGGACTGTGTCCAACCTGATTAACTTGTATCTATCCCAGGGCTTAGAACTGTGTTTTGTACATAGTAAATACTTAACAAATATTATTGTTATTGTTATTATGTGTTCTAGCTGCCAAATGTCTTGAGGCCCAGGACATTGGGAATTGGGGTGGGGCAGTCATTCGTTCATTCATTCACTCAGTCAGATTTATTGAACACTTACTGTGTACAGAGCATTGTATAAAGAGCTTGGGAGAGTACAATGCAACAATAAACAGACATATTTCCTGCCCAAAACAAGCTTACAGTCTAGAGGGAGGGAGATGGACATCAATACAAATAAATAAATTATAGATATGGATATAAGTGCTGTGGAGTTGGGGGTGGGGAAGAGCAAAGGGAACAAGTTAGGGAGACATAGAAGGGAGTGGGAGAAGAGGAAATGGGGGATTTAGAATGGGAAGGCCTCTTGGAGGAGATGTGCCTTCAATAATACTTTGAAGGGAGGAAGAGTAATTGTCTGTCAGATTTGAAGAGGGAGGGCGTTCCAGGGCAGAGCCAGAACACGGGCTAGGGGTTGGCAGCCTGACAGGTAAGATAGAGGCACAGTGAAAAGGTTAGCATTAGAGGAGCGTAATGTGTGGGCTGGGTTGTAAAAGGAGAGTAGAGAGGTGAGGTAGGAGGGGGCAAGACGGTGGAGTGTTTTGAAGCCAATGGTGAGGAGTCACAAGGGAGGGATCTGCCCAAAGCTGGATGGTTAGGGATGGGGATGAAGTGGGATAAACACATATAAAAAGAGCAGGAGTGGAGATAAGGATGGAGAAGGGGCAAAGGAAGACAAGCTTAATGAAAGGTAGGCGGGGCAGACACGGGGTGGAGAAGAGCTGGGGTTAGTCAGATTTGGGGGTGAGAAGAGGATGGGATAAATAGGGAAGAAGTTGGAAGATATGAGAAAAGTAATTGTTTTTAATATTAATAATAATAATAGTGGTATTTGTTAAGCATTTCATATGGATCAAGCACTATACTAAGCCCTGGGGTATATACAAAATAATTAGATTGGACACAATCCCTGTCCCACAAGGGGCTCAAAAGTCTAAGGGGAAGGGGTATCGACATCCCATTTTGCAGACAAAATAACTGAGGCCCCGAGAAGTGAAGTGACTTGCCCCAGGTCACACAGCAGGCAGTGGCAGAGCCGGGATTAGAACACAGGGCTTCTGACGACCAGGTCCATGATCTCTCCACTAAGCCACACTGCTTCTCTGTTTACTTGGTGTTCCCTGACTCTGGGTTGACCTGTGAGCAATATCACTGAGAGTGGGCCCCTCTGTCCTCACCCCTACAACAAATTGTCAGATTTCACACAACTCTTGGTTAAACTGGGATACTTTCAGTCAAATGAAGTCCAGGTGTCTTTTGGACCAAGCTGTGATCCCTTCAGGAAATTAGAATGGTGAGGAAGCACAGGTCCTCAGTAAATCCAAGATCTGGCATGCCTTCCCCTGTAGGTAGGAAATTCACTCATTCATTGATTCATTCAACTGTTTTTATTGAGGGCTTACTGTGTGCTGAGCACTGTATTTAGCCCTTGGAAAGTACAATACAGTAATAAAGAGAGATAATCCCTGTCCGTTTATGTCTCATGTTTCTGTTGAACTTTTCTAAGTGCTTAGCACAGTGCACTGCACCCCTGGGTGATCAATAAATGTCATTACTATTACTACAACAGGGTAGATGGACTGTAAGCTCTCTAGACTGTAAACTCATTGTGGGTAGGGAATGTTCTGTTGATTTCCATATTGAACTCTACCAAGCACTTAGTACAGTGCTCTGCACACAGTAAGCACTCAATAAATGCGATTGATTGAATGAATAAATGATAGAGCATGGGCCTGGGAGTCAGGTGGTCATGGGTTTTACATGTCCGAAAAGTCAGGTGGTCATGGGTTTTACTTGTCTGAAACTGAGCTCCTTATCTTCCCTCCCAAACCCTGTCCTCTCCCTGACTTCCCTGTCACTGTGGACGGCACTACCATCCTTCCTGTCTCAGAAGCCCGCAACCTTACTGTCGTCCTTGACTCTGCTCTCTCATTCACCCCGCACATCCAATCCGTCACCAACACCTGCTGGTCTCACCTTCACAATATCGCCAAGATCCACCCTTTCTTCTCCATCCAAATGACTATCGTGCTGGTACAAGCTCTCATAATATCCCGACTGGAATATTGTGTCAGCCTCCTCTCTGATCTCCCTTCCTCCTGTCTCTCCCCACTCCAGTCTATTCTTCATTCTGCTGCCCGGATCATCTTCCTATAGAAACGCTCCAGGCATGTCACCCCTCTCCTTAAAAATCTCCAGTGGTTGCCTCTCAACTTTTGCATGAAACAAAAACTCCTCACTCTTGGCTTCAAAACTCTCCATCCCCTTGCCCCCTCCTACCTCACCTCCCTTCTCTCTTTCTACTGCCCACCCCGAACACTCCGCTCCTCTGCCGCTCACCACCTCACGGTCCTCCGTTCACGTCTGTCCTGCCGTCGACCCCTGGCCCACATCCTACTGCTGTCCTGGAATGCCCTCCCTCCTCACCTCCACCAAACTAACTCTCTTCCCTCTTCAAAACCCTCCTAAGGGCTCACCTCCTCCAGGAGGCCTTCCCAGACTGATCCCCCCTTTACCTCTGCTCTTCCTCCCCTCCCCATCCCCCCCTTCCTCCTTCCCTTCCCCTCAGCACTGTGTATATTTGTATATATTATTTTTTACCCTATTTTTTTCGTTAATGATGTGTTTATTTCTATGATTCTATTTATCTTGATGAGGTCTGCACTAGACTGCTTGTTTTGTTTTGTTCTGTTTTGTTTTGCTGTCTGTCTCCCCTGTTTAGACTGTGAGCCCGTCATTGGGCAGGGATTGTCTCTAACTGTTGCCGAATTGTACATTCCAAGCGCTTAGTACAGTGTGCTGCATATAGTAAGCACTCAATAAATATTATTGAATAAATGAATGAATGAATAATAATAATAATATTGGTATTTGTTAAGCGCTTACTATGTGCAGAGCACTGTTCTAAACGCTGGGGGAGATACAGAGTAATCAGGTCATCTCACGTGAGGCTCACAGTTAATCCCCATTATACAGATGAGGTAACTGAGGCACAGAGAAGTTAAGTGACTTGCCCACAGTCACACAGCTGTGAATGGGTTCTAATGTGAATGGGTTCTAATCTTGTCTCCACCATTTGTCTGCCATGTGACCTTGGGCAAGTAATTTCACTTCTCTGTTACTCAGTTACCTCATCTGTATAATAATAATGATATTTATTAAGTATTTACTATGTTCATTCATTCATTCATTCAATAGTATTTATTGAGCGCTTACTATGTGCAGAGCACTGTACTAAGCGCTTGGAATGAACAAGTCGGCAACAGATAGAGACAGTCTCTGCCATTTGACGGGCTTACAGTCTAATCGGGGGAGACGGACAGACGAGAACAATGGCAATAAATAGAGTCAAGGGGAAGAACATCTCGTAAAAACAATGGCAACTAAATAGAATCGAGGCGATGTACAATTCATTAACAAAATAAATAGGGTAATGGAAATATATACAGTTGAGCGGACGAGTACAGTGCTGTGGGGAGGGGAAGGGAGAGGTGGAGGAGCAGAGGGAAAAGGGGAAAAGAGGGTTTAGCTGCGGAGAGGTAAAGGGGGGGTGGTAGAGGGTCCTATGTGCCAAGCACTGTTCTAAGCACTGGGGGTGGGGGGGATACAAGGTAATCAGGTTAATAATAATAATGTTGGTATTTGTTAAGCGCTTACTATGTGCCGAGCACTGTTCTAAGTGCTGGGGTAGATACACGGTTATCGGGTTGTCCCACGTGGGGCTCACAGTCTTAATCCCCATTTTACAGATGAGGTAATTGATGCACAGAAATGGTAAGTGACTTGCCCAAAGTCACACAGCTAAGTGGCAGAGCGGAGATTTGAACCCTTGACCTCTGACTTCCAAACCCGTGCTCTTTTCACTGAACCAGGCTGCTTCTCTATATAGTGGATACTGAGACTGTGAGACCCACGTGGGGCATGGATTGTCTCCAATTTGAATTGCTTGTATCCATCCCAGTTTCTAGTACAGTGCCTGGCATATAAAGAGCACCTTTAGCAATTACCACTGCCAGTTTGATTACTATTACTACATTGGGTATGGTCAGAAACTAGGGCAGGTTTGGTTTCCACGTGGAAGCTTCTCCTCCGCCTTGGAATCTGAATGTATTAGAAGACACCATTGACCGCGAAGTTCATCTGAGAGCGCATGCGTGGCTGAAAAGGTCAGCGTGTACCGATGGGCACACAGAAAGTTTGCCCCTTATTGTGCTGTTGAGCTTAATGTTTGGGTTACCACCTGGCATTGTATTTCCTTTGTCTCCCTTTCCATAGGAAGCTTTTGTTCAGAGACAGAGCCTCTCCCTTGTCGATGGCAGTGGACTACACTGATCCTCAACTTTTGACTTCAAGTTTTTAGCTGGGATACAGCATTGCCCGAGGCTTTGTTTTACCAGCGTCTTTAAAACGCTCACTCTGCCCTGCTCCTTCTCCGTTTCCCAATATCAACTCGCCATATTGCAGCTGTTTGGGTATCCTGCTGTCACTCATTCTCCTAGGTGTCTCACCCAGCCCCGTTCCGTTAGATCTGTTGCGTGCTCACTATGGGTCGAGCACCGTCCCCACCGTGCTGGGGAAAAACAGAAGATAGATCAGATTGCTTTTCAAACTTTCTTGTCCGCGAGCTGATCTTGCCATTCGATAGGGTGGATGTCCCAAAAGTGACGTTCGTGGAACCACTCAAGAAGCAGGATGTAAGGCCTCTCTGTGGACCTGGTCTCACAGCTGCAGAGAAGTTTGGACGACACTACAGGCCTGGAGGCGTTAGGTTTGGTCTGGAGCCTGATATATCCCGCTGCCCCCATACTCCGTCTGACAGTCTCCCTAAGGGATGTGCTGGCCTTCTTGCTTGTTTTCTATTTCCTTATCTATCACTGGAAAGTTTGCAGCAATATTCCATCATGAATAATAGCAGCTGCATCAGTTCCCAATTGGAAGGACATTATTTGAAGCCGCTGATCGTAGAGCTCAGTAAGTTGAACAGTGTCATTTTTCTCTAACCTTCTCCAGGGAGTGTTTTACTGAGGCCGGAGGCCTGCAGGAACTGCACAGTAAAGTCTAACTTTCATTTAATCAATCAATCAGTGACTGAGAAGCAGCCTGGTGTAGTGGATAGAGCACAGGCCTGGGAGTCAGAAGCTCATGGATTCTGGCTCTGTGACTTGTCAGCTGTGTGACCTTGGGCAAACCACTTTATTTCTCTGAGCCCCAGTTAACTCATCTGTAAAATGGGGATTGAGACAGTGAACCGTACGTGGGACAGGGACCGTGTCCAACCCGATTTGCTTGTATCCACACCAGCGCTTAGTAGTAATAATAATTATTATATTTGTTAAGCCCTTACTAAGTGCCAAGCACTGTTCTAAGCGCTGGGGTAGATTCAGGGTAATCCCATGTGGGGCTCACACTTTTAATCCCCATTTTACAGATGAGGTAACTCAGGCCCAGAGAAGTTAAGTGGCTTGCCCAAGGTCACACAGCAGATAAGTGGCGGAGCCAGGATTAGAACCCATATCCTCCGACTCCCAAGCCCGTGCTCTTTTTCTAGTAAGCATTTAACAAATACCATATTATTATTATTTATTGAACACTGTACAAAGCTTTGGGAGAGCACAACAAGAGTTGGTAGAAACATTCCCTGCTCACAATGAGCTTACAATCTAGCAGCATGGCCTATTGGAAAGAGTATGGGTTTGGGAATCAGAGGACCTGTGTTCCAATCCCGGATCCACCACTTGTCTGCTGCGTGATCTTGGGCAAATCACTTTACTTCTCTGGGCCTCGGTTACCTCATCTGCAAAATGGGGATTTAGACTGTGAGCCCCACTTGGGAGATGGACTGTGTCCAAGCTAATTACCTTGTAACTACCCCAGCGCTTAGTAAAGCACCTGGTACATAGTAAGCATTCAACAAAGACTATTTTTTTTTAAAAAAAAAAAAGAAAGGAAAACGGCATCACAGAAATGAAAATGGCAGAGGGGGAAAAAAAAAAGTTTGGCCTCAGAACAGCCCCTCATTGCCACCTAATGGTTGCAATTGAAAACTGTTCAACTCACGAATCCGACATCCACTCTTACCAACAATGATGATGATGGCATTTGTTAAGCGCTTACAATGTGCAGAGCACTGTTCTAAGCGCTGTGGAGGATACAAGGTGACCAGGTTGTCTCAAGTGGGGCTCAGAGTCTTAATGCCCATTTTACAGATGAGGTAACTGAATCCCAGAGAAGTCAAAGGCACACAGCTGACAAGCGGCAGAGCTGGGATTTGAACCCATGACCTCTGACTCCCCAGCCCGTGCTCTTTCCACTGGGCCACGCTGCAACCTTCTCACCCTTGGAGGGGCAACCATGGATGTCATCTTCTTGTATCATCTCTTGCCGGTAGGCAACAACACTGGCAAAAAGTTCCAGTTTTAGTTGTGGCAGAGGTTGGCAGTGGTTGGCAGGGAGGGCAAGATTTTCATTCAACCCATATCTTCAATCTGTCACTATATCCTCTCGGTTCAAACCTTAATAATAATAATAATAATAATTGTGGTATTTGTAAAGCACTTACCGTGTGCCAGGCACTGTACTAAGCACTGGGGTGGATACAAGCGAATCGGGTGGGACAGAGTTCCTGTCCCACATGGGGCTCACAGCCTCAGCCCCCATTTTCCAGAAGAGGTAACTGAAGCACAGAGAAGTGAAGGGACTTGCCTAAGGTTCCACAGCAGACAAATAGCAGAGCTGGGATTAGAACCCATGACCTTCTGACTCCTAGGCCCGTGCTCTCTTCACTATGCCTTGCTGCTTCTCAACCTGCTCACCACATCACTAAAATCCGCCCTTTCTGCTCCATCCTAACTGCTTCCAAGTTAATCCACGGATTTATCCTGTCCCACCTGGATTACTGTAGCAGCCTCCTTGCTGACCTCCCTGCCTCCTCTCTCTCCACACTCCAGTCCATACTTCAATACAGCAGTCAGCAGCCCGGATCATTTGCATTCAAAAACGTTCAGTCCATGTTACCCTACTCCTCAGGAACTCCCAGTGGTTGTCCATCCACCGCCACATCCAACAGAAACTTTGTTGGGGGGGGGAGATCATCCTTTCCCCCTCCTACCTCATCTCGCTACTCTTCTACTACAACCCAGCCTGCACACGTTGCTCCTCTAATGCCAACTTATTCACTGTACCTCAATCTCATCTATCTCGCCACCAACCTCTCGTCCAGGTCCTGCCTGTGGCCTGAAACACCACCCTTCTTCATATTTTACAGACGTTTACTCTCTCCTCCTTCAAAGCCTTATTGAAGACACAGCTCCTCCAAGTCCTCTTTTCTTTTACTTCTACTACTTCTGTATCACCCTGACTGGCTCCCTTTATTCATCCCCACTCCCAGTCCCACAGAACTTATATACCTATCCATAATTTATTTATGTTAATGTCTGTTTCCCCCTCTAGACTGTAAGATCATTATGGGCAGAGAGTGTGCCTGTTATATTGTTACATTGTGCTCTCCCAAACTCTTAGTATAGGGCTCTGCACATAATAAGCACTCAATAAATATGATTGATTGATTGATCAATTGACTGGACTAGCAACAAGGAGATGCTCCTGGGCTCTGGAGTGGAATTTGGTGAACAACAATTTCTGGTTTACTTGATCCACACTCTTCGTAGTCTGGTAAGCTTCATTCTTCATCACCCAGAGTATTTATTGGCATCTGTTGGTTTACTTCTTCTGTAAAAATAATAATAATAATTATGGTATTTGCCAAGGGTTTACTACTACTACTAATAATAATAATAAAAATGGTATTTGTTAAGCACTTACTATGTGCCTAGCACTGTTCTAACACTGGGGTAGATTCAAGGTAATCAGGCTGTTCCATGTGGGGCTCACAGTCTTAAACCCCGTTTTCCAGATGAGGTAACTGAGGCCCAGAGAAGTGAAGTGGCTTCCCCAAGGCCACGCAGCAGACGGGTTGCGGAGCCGGGATTAGAACCTATGTCCTCTGACTCCCAGTCATTTAATCATTCAATTCTATTTATTGAGAGCTTACTGTGTGCAAAGCGCTGCACTAAGCGCTTGGGAGAATAGGTCAGACACATTCCCTGCCCCCAGTGATCTCAGGACTTTCTCTCAAAGACCTTACAGTCTAATAGAGAAGACAGGAGGGCAACAATCCCATGTTTGTCTACACCCTTCATCATCATAATCATCATCATAGTATTTGAGTGCATACTTTGTGCAGAATGAAGCACTTGGGAAAGTACAATCCAACAGAGTCGATAGCCATGTTTGCCTTCATGATTCTGGAAACTTCCATCTTGCCCCCTTTCAGACTAAAGAGTCCTAAATTTTTCTTGAGGGTAGACACTTTGTCCCATCTGCTTATATTGTTTCTACCCCGGCAATGCTTAATACAATGATTGGCACATAGCAAGCGTTTAGCAAATACCACAATTATTATTATTACCCAAATTGCTTCATCTTGGTTACCATTTTCTGTACTTTTGCCTACCCTGACATGTGGTAACTAGAATCAGTCAATCATTCAATCAATTGTATTTATTGGGTGCTTACTGCATGCTAAGCATTTGGGAGAGCATAATACAACAAAGTTGGTAGACACACTCCCTCCTTGAGCTTACAGTTCAGTGGTGGGGAAAGACATTTCAATATGCCAAATTGTACATTCCAAGCGCTTAGTACAGTGCTCTGCACATAGTAAGTGCTCAATAAATACTATTGAATGAATGAATAAATCACTGATACCTATGGATATGAGTGGTGTAGGGCTGTGGTGAGAGTGAATATCAAGTGCTTGAAGGGAACCAGGTCCAAGTGTAGAAGGGAGAAGGAATAGGGGAGAAGGAACAGGGAGTCGGGGACACCTTTCTTAATTCCCTAATAGAGTTCTTTCCCAGACGTCTAGCAAAAAATATGCATTACAGAAGAACTGAGGGTGCTTACTGTCCAGTGGGCAAATCCTGTCCTTTATACTTTAGACATTCACCTGCCTGGAAGCAGGGGACTGGACTAGATTGTCTCAAGGTTGCGCACGGACCTGAGAGTCAGAAGGATCTGGGTTCTAATTCCGGCTCCGCCACATGTCTGCTGTGTAAACTTGGGCAAGTCACTTAACTTCTCTGGACCTCAGTTACCTCATCCGTAAAATGGAGATTCAGAGTGTGAGCCCCGTGTGGGACAGGGACTGTGTCCAACCTGATTAACTTGTATTCACTCATTCCTTCATTCAATGGTATTTACTGAGCGCTTACTGTGTACGATTCAGATAGACACAAAACCTCATCACATGGAAGTCTTCTGAGGCTGGTAGCAATACAGAGATAGCAGTAGATAGCCAGTAGGCTCTAGACTGTGAGCTCGTTGAGGGGAGGGAATATGTCTGTTTATTGTTGTATTGTACTCTCCCAAGAGCCTAGTACAGTGCTCTGCACATACCAGTTGTTCAATAAATATGATTGAATGAATGAATGAATGAAAGCAACAAACAGACGGAGCTCTCCTCTGGGAATTTCCTTAAGAAAACTAAACTCCAACTCAGGGGTGCATGGAGAACTCCACTACTGGCAGAGAAGGCCAATTCTTCCCAGAAAGCCCCAGTATCTCCTGGGAAATGCAAGTAAACCAGCCCCATATGCTTCCTGGATCCTTTAGTTGTTGTTTTTTTCCCTTTACTTCCCTCCATCTTTCCTTTTTCTGACAACTGTGAAGTGCTTATTATCTGTCAAGCACTGTTCTAAGCACTGGGGTAGATACAAGTTAATCAGGTTGGACATAGTCCCTGTCCTACATGGAATTCACAGCCTAAGTAGGAGGGAGAATCGATATTGCATCCTCATTTTACAGTTGAAACTAAGGCTCAGAGAATTTAAGTGACTTGCCCAAGGTCACACAGGAGGGACGCGGTGGAGCTGGGATTAGAACCTATATGTCCTTGACTTCCAGGCCTGCTAGTCTGCTTCTCTTGCCAGAAGAGTTGAAGAACACACCCCTATTCCCTGTGCCCCAGGGGTCTAACCTGGCAGTTTAGCCTTGTGGATAGAGCACGGGCCGAGAAGTCACAAGGAGCTGGGTTCTAATCCCACTCTGTCACTTGTCTGCTGTGTGACCTTGGGCAAGTCACTTCACTTTCCTGCACCTCAGTTCCTGCATCTGTAAAATGAGGGTTAAGACCGTGAGCTCCATGTGGGACAGGGACTGTATCCAACCTGACTAGCTTGTATCCACCCCAATGCTTAGTACAGTGCCTGGCACATAGTAAGTGCTTAATACCATAAGAAATAAAACAAACAAAATACAGGGTGGGGATTTTAAGTGCTAGAAGGAGGAATAGGAGGGTGCATGTGCTGTATTTATGTCCTTGGGTCACCCATAGAGTGCAGCCAGGGAGACAGAATTCATTGGTGGCCTTTCTCCCTGACTCACTGGTGGAGATCCTTGGCTTGCTGAAAGGTTTTCCAAGCATGGGCAGGTTCATAACTAACCATTCACTGGACCTTATTGAACGGCTACTGTACATAGAGGACTAAGTGTTTGGGAGAGTTCAATAAAGTAGACACGAGTTCTGCCTCCAAGGAGCCTAAACGGGCGCTAAACTAAATTTCAGGTAGGGGAAGGAACCGAGTATAACAAGGATAAAGACCTAAGTGCTGTGGGGGTGGGATAAATTCCCAAGTGCTTGGGGAGAATCAAGTGCACAGGTGATACAGTAGGAAGGGAAAAAAGGATGGGAAGATGCCGGATTTGGGAAGACTTCCTGGATGACGGGTGATTTTAGCAGGGCTTTGGAGATGGGGAGGGTAGTGGTCTTTGGATGTGAAGGAGGACAGAGTTCCAGTCAGCCCACAGACAGTCCCCTGCCTTTGTGTGTGTGTGTGCTTCCTGAAGACAGGGTGGCAGAGTGTTTCTGCTTGAATGAGCCGAGGATTTTTTTTTATATTTGTTAAGCCAAGCACTGTGCTAAGCACTGGGGTAGATACACGTTAATCAGGGTCCAAAGTCCATGTCCCTCATGGAGCTTACATTTTTGATGACACCCCCAGCCTGTTGTATTGGAAGCCTTTCCTGGGAGATGGGGATCGGTCCCACAGCCAAAATGCGGCCAAGGCAGGCTCATGGTGGCAGGCTCACGGTAGGCCCCGAGCAGATAGAGAAGCAGCATGGCTCAGTGGAAAGAGCCCGGGCTTGGGAGTCAGAGGTCATGGGTTCGATTCCCGACTCTGCCACTTGTCAGCGGTGTGGCGGTGGGCGAGTCACTTAACTTCTCTGTGCCTCAGTTACCTCAACTGTAAAATGGGGATTAAGACTGTGAGCCTCATGTGGGACAACCTGATTACCCTGTATCTATCCCAGCGCATAGTAAGCGCTTAACAAATACAAATACCAGATGCCCAGTGGGGGAGTTCCGGCAGGATGGCTCTGTCCTTAGATCCCGGGGCATTAAGGAGGCCCCGCTAGGTGTGCCAGGGGGTTTGAGGGTGACGGTGGGGGGGCAAAGAGGAGATGGCATGGGGTCCCCTCTCTCAGCCGGCCCCAGCCTTCCTCTGGAAAGCCTGGTCATTCAGGGGATAGAGCACGGGCCTTGGAATCGGAAAGACCTGGGTTCTAATCCCGGCTCTGCCACTTGTCGGCTGTGTGACCTTGGGTGAGTCACTTCACTTCTCTATGCCTCGGTGACCTCATCTGTAAAATGGGGGATTAATGCTGTGAGCCCCATGTGGGATATGGGCTGGGTCCAACCTGATTAGCTTGTATCTCCCTCAGCGCTTAGAACAGTGCTCGACATGGAGTAAGCACTTAACAAACACCACCATCAACCCAGGAAGTGTTTGGAGGTATCATCCTGAGCTGAGCAGCTCCCCATTTAGAGAAGTAGCATGGCTTAGCGGAAAGAGGCCAGGCTTGGGAGTCAGAGGTTGTGGGTTCTAATCCCGGCTCCGCCAATTATCAGCTGTGTGACTTTGGGCAAGTCACTTCCCTTCTCTGGGCCTCAGTTACCTCATCTGGAAAATGGGGATTAAGACTGTGAGCCCCACATGGGACAACCTGATTATCTTGTATAGAATGTTTAGAACAGTGCTTGGCACATTGTAAGCACTTAACCAATACCATCATTGTTATTATTTCTCTGCTGGGAATTTCCGCTCTTGGGGGTTGGCCAAGGGGAGTTTAACATCTTGATCGGGTAGGATTTCCATGTCCCTCAGCCTTCCTGGTCGGGCAGATCTCTCTCGGGTGCCCCTGAGGAGGAGGGAGCTACAGGCTCCTGGGGGGTGCCCTCCTTCATCGGGGCCTCGAAAGACCGGCCCTCCGGCCCCACTCCCGGCAACTACCCACATGGCACCCACGCACTGCAATCCCACCGCCTCTGCTTCCACCCTCACCGGCTCCAGCTGGCCCCGACCCACTTACTTGGCCACGGCAAGAAGGAAATGTACATTAGACCCCGTGGGACAACGGTCCGCAGGCTCCATCCCCTTTCCCCCCATTTAACTCCATTTAAGGGTTCCACTTTTTTTTTCCTTAATGGTATTTGTTAAACGCTTACTATGTGCCAGGCACTGTACTTAGCGCTGGGGTAGACACAAAGAGCATATGGATTCATACTCAAAATCATTCATTCATTCATTCAATCATATTTATTAAGCGCTTACGGCTTGCAGAGCACTGTACTAAGCTCTTGGGAAAGTACAACTATAAATAGTGACAATCCTGTTGTGAATGTGGACGCAGTCCAGCATAGAAGCAGCATGGCTCAGTGGAAAGAGCCCGGGCTTGGGAGTCAGAGGTCATGGGTTCAAATCCCAGCTCTGCCACTTGGCAGCTGTGTGACTGTGGGCAAGTCACTTCATTTCACTGGGCCTCAGTTCCCTCATCTGTAAAATGGGGATTAACTGTGAGCGCCACGTGGGACAACCTGATTACCCTGTATCTACTCCAGCGCTTACAACAGTGCTCTGCACATAGTAAGTGCTTAACAAATGCCAATATTATTATTATTATTATATCTGTAAATATCTGAAATTTTATTTATATTAATTTCTGTCTCCCCCTCTAGACTGTAAGCTTGTTGTAAGGGAATGTGTCTGTTATGTTGTTATACTGTACTCTCCCAAGAGCTTACTATAGTGTTCTGCACACAGTAACCACTCAGTAAATATGAATAAATGACTGAAATAGGACTCACGGTCTTAACCCCCATTTTACCGATGAGGTAACTGAGACAAAGAGAAGTTAAGTGACTTGACCAAGGTCACACAGAAGACACAAGTGGCTTCTCTGTGAAGTGGGGCATCACAGGGGGCCTGGGTTGGCCTAGCTGGAAACCCCTGAATCAGGGAGGGCCAAGGGGTGCCCTTGCCTCCTGGAAATACTGGAAACTAGATTCACACTGAGAGAAATCCACGTTGCCCTGGCTGCTTCTGCCAGAGCACTAGAAAACCCTCCTCCGGCCTTCTGACGATTCCCTGCCCAGCACCGCCACCAGGGTTGACCCTCGGCAGGACTCTCCCCTCCCCAAACCGAGACAGAGATGGGTCACTGGCTGGTGGGGTTGGTAGTTAAATGCTTGGCACATAGAAAGCACTTAAAAGCAGGTTGGTCTAATGGATAGAGCACAGGCTTGCGAGTTAGAAGGTCACGGGTTCTAATCCCAGCTCCATCACTTGTCTGCTGTGTGACCTTGGACAAGTCGTTATGCTTCTCTGGGCCTCAGTTACCTCATCTGTAAAATGGGGGTTGAGACTGTGAGCCCCATGCTGGACAGGGACTGTGCCCAACCCGATCTGCTTGTATCCACCCCAGTGCTTAGTACAGTGTCTGACACCTAGTATAGCATATTGGAGAAGCAATGTGGCTTAGCAGATAAAACACAGGCTTGGCAGTCAGAGGTCGTGGGATCTAATCCCGTTTCTGCCACTTAGCTGTGTGACTTTGGGCAAGTCACTTAACTTCTCTGTGCCTCACTTACCTCATCTGTAAAATGGGGATTAAGACTGCTTTGTTTTGCTGTCTGTCTCTCGCTTTTAGACTGTGAGCCTGTTGTTGGGCAGGGATTGTCTCTATCTGTTGCTGAATTGTACATTCCAAGCGCTTAGTACAGTGCTCTGCACACAGTAAGCGTTCAATAAATACAATTGAATGAATGAATGAATGAATGAATGAATGACTGTGAGCCCCACGTGGGACAACCTGATTACCTTGTATCTACCCCAGGGCTTAGAAGAGTTGTTGGCACATAATAAGCACTTAATAAATACCATCATTCTAGAGAAGCAGCATGGTTCAATGAAAAGAGCATGGGCTTGGGAGTCAGAGATCGTGGGTTCTAATCCCGGCTCCATCACTTGTCAGCTGAGTGACTTCGGGTAAGTCACTTAACTTCTCTGTGTCTCAGTTACCTCATCTGTAAAATGGAGATTAAGACTGTGAACCCTACGTGGGACAACCTGATTACCTTGTACCTACCCCAGGGCTTAGAACAGTGCTTGGCAAATAGTAAGCGCTTAATAAATGCCATTATTATATAGTAAGTGCCTAACAAATACCATTAGTATTATTATTATTATTATCCTGGGCCTCCAGGCAACAAAGATTCAATACAGTGGCAAAGGTTCAGTACAGTGGTCAGCCTACAGTAGCTGCTTAGAATGATGCTCTACATGCAGTAAGCACTCCATAATAATGGTGTATTTGTGAAATGCTTACTAAGTGACAAGCATTGCACTAAACACTGGGGTAGACCCAAGAGAATTAGGTTCCATGAGGGGCTCCCAGTCTAAGTAGGAGGGAAAGCACACACTGAAGCTCCATTTTGCAAATGAGAGAATTGAGGGGCAGAGAAGTTAAGTGACTTGCCCAAGGTCACACAGCAGGTACGGAGCAGAGCCTGGATTAGAACCCAGATCCTCCGACACCCAGGCCAGGGCTCTTTCCACTGGGCCATGCTGCTTCCCTACTGCATGCAGTAAGTGCTTGGTACATACTATTTCAATTATTGGAAAGAAAATGTAGCAAAGTCAAAAAGTAAGAACTACAACGGAGACTTCGGCCAGCAGATTGATCAATCAGTCGTATTTATTGAGCACTTACTGTGTGCGGAGCACTGTCCTAAGCACTTGGGGAGCACAGTGTAACAGTGTAAATAGACACATTGCCCGCCCACAATGAGTTTACAGTCAAGTGCTTACAGTCTGTAAGTTCTTTGTGGGCAGGGAAAGTGACTGTTAGTTATTATATTGTACTTTCCCAAGAGCCTATTACGGTAGTTTGCACACAATAAGCGCTCAATAAATGCTATTGAATGAATGAATGAATTAATTAATTAATTAATATCTGGACAAACTGGTTCTTTAAAGTTGGCTGGCCTGGGAGGCTCCTCAAGATAGTGTTTCTGAGGGAAGGGGTGGGCCAGTGGCCAGGTAGAAACCAACAATAGGTTTCTGAAGCCACTCATTCAATCGTATTTATTGAATGCTTACTGCGTGCTGGGCACTGTACTAAGCGCTTGGAAAGTACAATCTAGCACCAGATAGAGATAATCCCTACCCAACAATGGGCTCACAGTCTAGAAGCAGAGAAGCAGCGTGGCTCAGTGGAAAGAACCTTTCATTCATTCATTCAATAGTATTTATTGAGCGCTCACTATGTGCAGCGCACTGTACTAAGCGCTTGGGATGAACAAGTCGGCAACAGATAGAGACAGTCCCTGCCGTTTGACGGGCTTACAGTCTAATCGGGGGAGACGGACAGACAAGAACAATGGCACTAAACAGCGTCAAGGGGAAGAACATCTCGTAAAAACAATGGCAACTAAATAGAATCAAGGCGATGTACAATTCATTAACAAAATAAATAGGGTAACGAAAATATATACAGTTGAGCGGACGGGTACAGTGCTGTGGGGATGGGAAGGGAGAGGTGGAGGAGCAGAGGGAAAAGGGGAAAATGAGGCTTTAGCTGCGGAGACGTAAAGGGGGGATGGCAGAGGGAGTAGAGGGGGAAGAGGAGCTCAGTCTGGGAACGCCTCTTGGAGGAGGTGATTTTTAAGTAAGGTTTTGAAGAGGGAAAGAGAATCAGTTTGGCGGAGGTGAGGAGGGAGGGCGTTCCAGGACCGCGGGAGGACGTGACCCGGGGGTCGACGGCGGGATAGGCCGAGACCGAGGACGGTGAGGAGGTGGGCGGCAGAGGAGCGGAGCGTGCGGGGTGGGCGGTAGAAAGAGAGAAGGGAGGAGAGGTAGGAAGGGGCAAGGTGATGGAGAGCCTCGAAGCCTAGAGTGAGGAGTTTTTGTTTGGAGCGGAGGTCGATAGGCAACCACTGGAGTTGTTTAAGAAGGGGAATGACATGCCCAGATCGTTTCTGCAGGAAGATGAGCCGGGCAGCGGAGTGAAGAATAGACCGGAGCGGGGCGAGAGAGGAGGAAGGGAGGTCAGAGAGAAGGCTGACAGAGTAGTCTAGCCGGGATATAACGAGAGCCCGTAATAGTAAGGTAGCCGTTTGGGTGGAGAGGAAAGGGCTTGGGCTTGGGCTGGGAGTCTGAGGTCATGGGTTGGAAGCCTGGCTCCGCCACTTGTCAGCTGTGTGATGGTGGGCAAGTCACTTCACTTCTCTGGGCCTCAGTTACCCCATCTGTAAAATGGGGATTAAGACTGTGAGCCCTAAGTGGGACAACCTGATCACCTCGTATCCTCCCCAGGGCTTAGAACAGTACTTCGCACATAGTAAGCACTTAACAAATGCCAATATTATTATTATTATGATCACTTGATCACTCAGTAGTACAAACTGAGCACTCACTCAGTGTGTGAGGGAGCCCTAGACTGAGAGCTCGTTGTGGGCAGGGAACATGTCTGCCAACACTGTTGTACTTTTTCAAGTGCTTAGTACAGTCTTCTGCACGTAGTTTAGACTGTGAACCCGTTTAGACTGAGCCCGTCACTGGGCAGGGATTGTCTCTATCTGTTGCCGAATTGGACATTCCAAGCGCTTAGTACAGTGCTCTGCACATAGTAAGCACTCAATCAATACTATTGAATGAATGAATGAATGAATGAATAAATACCACTGATGACGATGATGATATAATGGAGTTGGCAGATACCATCCCTGCCCTAAAGGAGTTTACAATCTAGTAGGGGTGACAGACATTAAAATAGATTATTATTATTAATAGTCATTAATAGTAGTAATAATAATAATGGTATTTGTTAAGCGCTTACTATGGGCCAAGCATTGTTCTGAGCACAGGGGTAGAATAAAGTTTGTCAGGTTGGACACAGTTCCTGTCCCACATGGGGCTCACAGTCTCAATCCCCATTTTAGAGATGAGGGAATTGAGGGATGAGAAGTTAAGTGACTTGCCTAAGGTCACACAGCAGACAAGTGGCAGAGCTGGGATTAGAACCCACGTTCTCTGCCTCCCAGGCCCGTGCTCTTGCCAAGAGGCCATGCTGCTTCTGGTAGGGGGAGGCGGTAGAACATAAAGATGTGTACATAAGTGCTACTGGGAGTGGGGGTGAGTATACCCTAAACTCTTGGATACCCAAGAGCTTGGCCCCCTTTCCCTCTCCTCCTCCCCCTCTCCCGTCCCACCCCCTCAGCACTGTACTCGTCTGCTCAACTGTATATATCTTCATCACCCTATTTATTTTGTTTATTTTGTTTAATGAGATGTACATCACCCTGATTCTATTTATTGGCCACTGTTTTAATGAGATGTTCTTCCCCTTGACTCTATTTATTGCCATTGTTCTCGTCTGTCTGTCTCCCGTGATTAGACTGTAAGCCCGTCAAAGGGCAGGGACTGTCTCTATCTGTTGCCGATTTGTCCATTCCAAGCGCTTAGTACGGTGCTCTGCACATAGTAAGCGCTCAATAAATATTATTGAATGAATGAAGTGGTACTAGGGGTGGAGACGGGGTGGAGACATGAGAGATGAATTAATCAGGGCCTCCCTCTGGCCAAGAGCAGCAGTCGGTTAAACAGAGAAGTTGCTTGGCTCAGTGGCTAGAGCACAGGTTTGGAATTAGAGGAACCTGGGTTCTCATCCCATCTCCGCCACGTGCCTGCTGTGTGACCTCGGTCAAGTCACTTCACTTTTCATTCATTTATTCAATAGTATTTATTGAGCGCTTACTATGTGCAGAGCACTGTACTAAGTGCTTGGAATGTACAGTTCGGCAAAAGATGGAGACAATCCCTGCCCAATAACGGGCTCACAGTCTAAACGGGGGAGACAGACAGCAGAGCAAAACAGAACAAAACAAGACATCATCAAGATAAATAGAATCAAGGAGATATACACCTCATTAACAAAATAAATAAGGAAATAAATAATATATACAATGAGCACAGTCCTGAGGGGAAGGGGAAGAGCAGAGGGCGGGAGGGGGGAAGGAAAGGGGAGGAAGAGCAGAGGGAAAGGGGGGCTCAGTCTGGGAAGGCCTCCTGGAGGAGGTGAGCTCTCAGGAGGGTTTTGAAGAGGGGAAGAGAGTTAGTTTGGAGGATGGGAGGAGGGAGGGCATTCCAGGAGTGCGGGAGGACGTGGGCCAGGAGTCGACAGCGGGACAGGCGAGAACTAGGGACCGTGAGCAGGTGAGCGGTGGCAGAGGAGTGGAGTGTACGGGGTGGGCTCTAGAAGGAGAGAAGGGAGGTGAGGTAGGAGGGGACAAGGCGATGGAGAGCTTTGAAGCCAAGAGTGAGGAGTTTTTGTTTCGTGCGAAGGTTGATAGGCCACCACTGGAGGTTTTTGAGGAGTGGAATGACATGCCCAGAGCATGTCTTAGAAAGATAATCCAGGCAGTGGAATGAAGAATAGACTGGAATGGGGAAAGACAGGAGGAAGAGAGATCAGAGAGGAGGCTGACACAATAATCCGGTCAGGATATTATGGGCACAGTTCCCTTATCTGTAAAATGGGGACTAAGACAGTGAGCCCCCATGTGGGAAATAGACTGTGTCCAACCTGATTTTTTTTTTATGGTATTTGTTAAGCATTTACCATGTGTCAAACACTGTTCTAAGTGCGGGGATAGATATAAGTTAATCAAGTTGGACACAGTCCCTGTCTCACATGGGGATCCCAGTCTAGGAGAGAGAATAGGAGAACTGAGGCACAGAGAAGTGAAGTGACTTGCCAAAGGTCACACAGTATGTAATTGCCAGAGCCGGGATAAGAACCCAAGTCCTCTGATTCCCAAGCCTGTGCTCTTTCCACTACTCCATGATGCTTCTCCTTTTGCTTGTATCTACTCCAGTGCTTAGTACAGTGCCTGGCACATAATAAGCACTTAAAAAATACCATTTTTTAAAAAACCCAAAATCCGAAACAAAAACAGTTGGTGAGGAGGAGTGAAGTTGAAAATTTTTCAGGGGAAAAAAAAACCCCAAATTATATTTTTCCATGACTAATCTAGGGTTTCTGCACGGGTTTGTTCCCCTTGCAGCTTGTGCTCAGTACCCAGTCGGAGCCCAGGGAGGTGAGGTAGGCTGGGTATGGGGTTTTGGGGGTGATGGCTGTGGCAGCTGGAAGAGAGTTGTCCCAGGAGCTGTGCAGAAATGAAACTGCTGACCTGTGTTTCGGGGGTTTTAAAATATTTTACTAAGTGTCAAACTGCTCTAAACACTGGGGTAGATACAAGTCAATCACGGGGGAAAAATATAGTGTAGGGTGTTTTTTTTTCCCCCCTGAAGAATTGTCAACCTCGCTCCCCCTCCTCACCAACTGTTTTTGCTTTGGAGTTTTTTGGGTTTTTTTTAATGGCATTTGTTATGTCCCTGTCTCACATTGGGCTCACAGTCTAAGTAGGAAGGAGAACGGGTATTCAACCCCTTTTTACGGTTGAGGCAACTGAGGCGCTGAAAAGTGAAGCAGCATGGTGATGTGGATAAAGCACAGGCCTGGGAGTCAGAAGGTCATGGGTTCTAATCCCGGCTCCACCACTTGTCTGCTGTGTGACCTCAGACAAGTCGCTTTGCTTCTCTGCACCTCAGTGACCTCATCTGTAAAATGGGGATTGAGACTATGAGTCCCACCTGATTCACTCGTATCCACCTCAGGGCTTAGAACCCAGGCCCCCTGACTGCCAGGCCCATGCTCTATCCACTAAGCCACGCTGCTTTGGAGGCAGCAAGGGCTGGGGGTCTCCAGGCACCCCAGTGCCACCTCTTCTCCCGCCCTGGTCTCCCCCCTAGAAGGTGGCAGCCATGGGCATCAGATCCTACTGGGACCACCCGCTCAGTGGCAGGCGAAAGGTCGGGGGGAGGAGGGCAGGGAGGACCTGGCCAGCAAATCATCCACCCCTCAGTCCCACTCCAAGGGGCTCCCTTTGTGAGGGGCCGGGGCCTCGCCCGGCCTCTGGGCCCAGGTATTCATTCATTCATTCATTCAATAGTATTTATTGAGCGCTTACTATGTGCAGAGCACTGTATTAAGCGCTTGGAATGCACAAATCGGTAACAGATACAGTCCCTGCTCTTTGACAGGCGCACAGTCTAATCGGGGGAGACGGACAGACGAGAACAATGGCAATAAATAGAATCGAGGGGATGAACATCTCATTAAAACAATAGCAAATAAATAGAATCAAGGTGGTGTACACCTCATTAACAAAATAAATAGGGTAAAGAAAATACATAGAGTTGAGCGGACGAGTACAGTGTTGAGGGGAGGGGAAGGGAGAGGGGGAGGAGCAGAGGGAAAGGGGGGAAGAGAGGGCTTAGCTGAGGAGAGGTGAAGGTGGGGGTAGAGGGGGAGCAGAGGGAGCAGAGGGAAAAGGGGAGCTCAGTCTGGGAAGGCCTCTTGGAGGAGGTGAGCTCTAAGTAGGGTTTTGAAGAGGGGAGGTAGCCCACCCCGGCTGTCAGCTTCTTAGCCCTTGAACAGCCCGGGTCACGGGTCCGGCGCCACCACACAGGAAACACGCTTCCTTTGGCAGCAGGAATTGGCTCCTTCCTCCCAAACGGTCGAGTTTCCTAAGGGCAACTCCAGCAGCAAGGAAGCGCCTGGAGCTGGGGGGATTGCACCATTTCCCTCAGCGTTTACCAGGAAGTTCTCTGCTCCCTGGCAGCAAGAGGGTTCCCCTGCCAGCCCCCCAAACTCCCCAACCGGGGGCTAAGGCTATCTCACCGCAGGCCAAACCCAAACTCCAGCGCTTACTACAGTGCATGGCACACAGTAAGCGCTTAACAATTACCATCATCGTCATCATCTAAGTCACTCTGCATCACGTCATCTTTACTTATGTCTATTGCTTCACCCTCTAGGCATATTTATTGAGCGCCTACTGTGTGCAGAGAGCTTGGGAGAGTACAACAGAACAATACAAAAGACATATTCCCTGCCTGCAATGAGCTTATAGTCTAGAGGGGGAGCCTGTTGTAGGCAGGGAACATGTTATAGTGCATTCTCCCAAGCTGTTTAGTACACGTTCTGAACACCGTAATCTCTCCATAAATATGATTTATAGATTGATTGGATTTCCTGTCATCTTTGTGTTGTCCTGAGACTGGCGAAGGCGGACAGGAACACTGAATCACAGGGGGCTCACGGCTGAAAATGGACAAACGGAGGAGAGAGCGCCAGCACACTCAAGTCCTGGAGAGGGGGAGAGAAAGCTGCTCAGCGGAAAGAGCCCGATCTTGGGAGTCAGAGGTCATGGGTTCTAATCGCAGCTCTGCCACTTGTCAGCTATGTGACTTTGGGCAAGTCACTTCACTTCTCTGGGCCTCAGTGACCTCACCTGTAAAATGGGGATGAAGACTGAGCCCCAAAGGGGACAACCTGATCACCTTGTATCCCCCCAGCGCTTAGCACATAGTAAGCGCTTAACAAATACCATCATTATTATTGGGACGTGACCCTGCCGGCTCCCTGACACTTTTAGAGAAGCAGTGTGGGTCAGGGGAAAGAGCCCGGGCTTGGGAGACAGTGGTCATGGGTTCTAATCCCGGCTCTGCCACTTGTCAGCTGTGTGACCTCGGGCAAGTCACTTCACTTCTCTATGCCCCAGTTCCCTCATCTGTAAAATGGGGATAAAGACTGTGAGCCCTACGTGGGACAACCTGATTACCTTGTATCTAGTGCTTCGAACAGTGCTTGGCACATAGTATGCGCTTAACTACTCGATTAGACTGTAAGCCCATCAATGGGCAGGGATTGTCTCTATCTGTTGCCGAATTGTACATTGCAAGCGCTTAGTACAGTGCTCTGCACATAGTAAGCGCTCAATAAAAATAATGGTATTTGTTATGCGCTTACTAAGTCTCAAGCACTGTTATAAGTCTCAAGCATGTTATAAGTTATGTTATAACATGCCCACATCTCCCCCATCCTAAAAAAAACCCTCTCTCGACCCCACTTCCCCTTCCAGTTATCGCCCTATCTCCCTACTACCTTTCCTTTCCAAAATCCTAGAACGAGTCATCTACAATCGCTGCTTAGAATTCCTTAACTCCCATTCTCTCCTAGACCCCCTCCAATCTGGCTTCCGTCCCCTCCACTCTACCTAGACAGCTCTAAGGTCACCCATGACCTCCTTCTTGCCAAATCCAATGGCTCCTACTGCATTCTAATCCTCCTTGACCTCTCTGCTGCCTTTGACACTGTCGACCATCCCCTCCTCCTCCACACCTTATCTCACCTTGGCTTCACGGACTCCGTCCTCTCCCGGTTCTCCTTTTCTCTCTCTGGCCGGTCATTCTCTGTCTCCTTCGCGGGCGCCTCCTCCCCCTCCCATCCTTTAACTGTTGGAGTTCCTCAAGGGTCAGTTCTTGGCCCTCTTCTGTTCTCCATTTACACTCACTCCCTTGGTGAACTCATTCGCTCCCACGGCTTCGACTACCATCTCTACGCAGATGACACGCAGATCTACATCTCCGCCCCTGTCCTCTCCCCCTCCCTTCAGGCTCGCATCTCCTCCTGCCTCCGGGACGTCTCCACCTGGATGTCGGCCCGCCACCTAAAACTCAACATGAGCAAGACTGAGCTCCTCATCTTCCCTCCCAAACCCGGTCCTCTCCCAGACTTCCCTATCACCGTGGATGGCACGACCATCCTTCCCGTCTCTCGGGCCCACGACCTCGGTGTCATCTTTGACTCGTCTCTCTCGTTCACCCCACACATCCTATCTGTCACCGAGACCTGTCGGTCTCACCTTTACAATATCGCCAAGATCCGTCCTTTCCTCTCCACCCAAACGGCTACCTTACTGCTGCGGGCTCTCGTAATATCCCGGCTAGACTTCTGTGTCAGCCTTCTCTCTGATCTCCCTTCCTCCTGTCTCTCCCCGCTCCGGTCTATTCTTCACTCCGCTGCCCGGCTCATCTTCCTGCGGAAACGCTCTGGGCATGTCACTCCCCTTCTTAAACACCTCCAGTGGTTGCCTATCAACCTCCACTCCAAACAAAAACTCCTCATTCTAGGCTTCGAGGCTCTCCATCACCTTGCCCCTTCCTACCTCTCCTCCCTTCTCTCTTTCTACCACCCACCCCGCACGCTCCGCTCCTCTGCCGCCCACCTCACCGTCCCTCGGTCTCGCCTATCCCGCCGTCGACCCCCGGGCCACGTCCTCCCGCGGTCCTGGAACGCCCTCCCTCCTCACCTCCGCCAGGCTAATTCTCTTCCCCTCTTCAAAACCCTACTTAAAACTCACCTCCTCCAAGAGGCCTTCCCAGACTGAGCTCCCCTTCTCCCTCTACTCCCTCTACCACCCCCCCTTCACCTCTCCGCAGCTTAACCCTCTTTTCCCCTCAACTCCCTCTGCTCCTTCCCCTCTCCATTCCCATCCCCTCAGCACTGTACTCGTCCACTCAACTGTATATATTTACATTACCCTATTTATTTTGTTAATGAAATGTACATCGCCTCGATTCTATTTAGTTGCCATTGTTTTTATGAGATGTTCTTCCCCTTGACTCTATTTATTGCCATTGTTCTCGTCTGTCCGTCTCCCCCGATTAGACCGTAAACCCGTGAAACGACAGGGACTGTCTCTATCTGTTGCCGACTTGTTCATTCCAAGCGCTTAGTACAGTGCTCTGCACATAGTAAGCGCTCAATATATACTATTGAATGAATGAATAAGTGATGGGGTAGATACAAGCTAATCAGGTTGGACACAGTCCCTGTCCCACGTGGGGTTCACAGTTTTAAACTCTATTTTACAAATGAGGTAATGAGGCCTAGGGAAGTGAAGCGACTTGCCCAAGGTCACACAGCAGACAAGTATCGGAGCTGGGATTAGAACCCAGGTCCTTGCTCTATCCACTAGGCTATGCTGCTCCTGGACATGGCACTGGCCAGCCCCTGTAGGAGGGACATCTTTCAAACACCAGATCAAGGCTAGTGGCCCCTTAGGACCCAGGGCTGTGCGCAACCCGATTATCTTGTATCTACCCCAGCATTTAGAACAGTGCCTGGCACATACTAAGTGCTTAAAAATACCACAATTTATTATTATTATTATTAGGGCCCAGGTTAGAGGGAGAAGAGACTCTAGGCTATAAGCTCCTTTTGGGCAGGGAACATGTCTACCAACTCCAGTTTGGAAAGCAGCATGCCCTAGTGAATAGAGGGTGGGCCTGGATGTCAAAAGGACCTGGGTTCTAATCCCAGCTCCGTCACTCGTCTGTTAGGTGACCATGAGCAAGTCACTTCGCATCTCTGTGCCTCAGTTACCTCATCTGTAAAATGGGGATTAAGACTGAGAGTCCCATGTGAGACCGTGGACTGTGCCCAACCTGAATAGCTTGTACCTATCCCAGTGCTTAGTCCAGTGCCTGGCAGCTTGGCTCAGTGGAAAGAGCATGGGCTTTGGAGTCAGGGCTCATGAGTTCGAATCCCAGCTCTGCCACTTATTGGCTGTGTGACTGTGGGCAAGTCACTTAACTTCTCTGTGCCTCAGTTCCCTCATCTGTAAAATGGGGATTAAGACTGTGAGCCCCACGTGGGACAACCTGATTCCCCTATGTCTACCCCAGCGCTTAGAACAGTGCTCGGCACATAGTAAGTGCTTAACAAATACCAACATTATTATTATTATATATTTAGAGTTTAAAACATACCATAAAAAAAACAAAACTTCGGTGTGTTTACCCTTCCAAGCACTTAGTACAGCGCTCTGCACACTGTAAGCTCACAATAAATACCACTGATTGACCAATTGATTGAGAATAAGGGGACCATTCATTCAATCCTATTCATTGAGCACTTACTGTGTGCAGAGCACTGAACTAAGCACTTGGGAGAGTACAATATAACAATAAACAGACATATTCCCTGCGCACAACAAGTTTACAGTCTAGAGCTCATGACTTCCCTCTCAGCCTGCAGCAAGGCCACGAATGCCTCACCTGCAAGGATCAGGGAAACAGCATGACCTAGTGGAAAGGGCACAGGCCTGGGAGTCAGACCTGGATCTGGGTTCTAATTCTAGCTGACACATCTGCTGAGTGACCTTGGGTAAATCCCAACTTCTTCTAATCTTAGTTTCCTCATTTGTAAACTGGGGATTAAATCTTACTCCCTCCTACTTTATACTGTGAGCCCCATGTGGGACTGGGACTGGATCTGATCTGCTAATATTGAATCTACCCCAGCACTAAGCACAGCGCAGGGCACATTGTAAGTGCTTAACAAAAATAATAATTATGGCATTTAAGCGCTTTCAATATGTCCAGGGAATACACTGACGAGGCAGACCAGCAGCTAGATGGATAGAAACAATAACAGGGATAACAGAAGAATCACTTGCAAGGTTACAGATTATGGCAGAAGACATGACATCTGGAGAAAATATATCCATAGAGTTGCTATGAATCAGAAGCGACCTGACGGCACTTGATGATAAATGTGCCAGGCACTGTACTAAGCGCTGGGGTGGAAACAAGCAAATCAGGTTGGACACAGTAACGATAAAATAATCATCTGGCCACGTGAAGTGTTTCGGAATCCATCACTGGCCACTGGATTTCCCGTTGACTTTCTGCCCGACTGAATTTCCCCTCATTTGACTGCTGTGGGGAGACCACTGGGGGATATGGTTCTAACAGAGCACAGGCTGCGGGCAGGAGGGTCAGGAGTCCAAGGTGCCGAGTGCGGCAACAACACTGGGGCCGCCGTTGCCAGTTGCAGTCGCCGCGGTAGGCGGCCGGGACGAGGTCCTTCCCCGATTGCAGTCGGCCACGCTCGGGCCCTGCAGAACTGGGGCCTTGGGGGCAGGCCGGTGGTGGACTGTGGTCCCGGCTCCACTCAGTGATGTCCACAGATAGTTTGACTCTCTCCCACTCATTCATACATTCATTCATTCATTCGATCGTATTTATTAAGTGCTTACTGGGTGCTTGGGAGAGTTCAATATAACAATAAACAGACACATTCCCCGCCCACACGAGCTTTCAGTGTAGAGGGGGAGACATTCATTTATTCAATTGTATTTATTGAGTGCTTAATGTGCGCAAAGCACTGTACTAGGCGCTTAACAGACATTAATAGTCCTTCTGTGTGCAAAGCACTGATCTGATCCCTTACTGCATGCGGAGCATTGAAATGGGCACCTACTGGGTGGCTGCCAGGCTATACCGGGAGCTCCCTGGGTGCAGAACACTATACTGACCAATGGGAGACAAGACTACCTTAGGCATCTATTGTGCACGGAGCGCTGTATTAGATACCCAGTGAACTAGATACTTGGGACCATTCATTCAATATTATTGAGCGCTTACTATGTGCAGAGCATCAAAAAAAGTAGAAGATACAGTGCCTTCCCTGTAAGAGTTTACACCCTAAAGAGTCAAAATCATATGGACACTTAATGATCATGAAGGTCTCCAAATGTCGAAATGCAAGGGAAACCACCCGCCTCCTCCCCACTCTCTCATTCTCCTGAATGGGTGGGGACATCTTCCATTCCTTCTCGGGCCAGACTGAGAAATTCTATGATGATGAAGGTATCTGTTAAGCGCTTACTACGCACCAGGCGTTGGGGTGGATACAAGCAAATCAAGTTAGACTCAGTCCCTGTCCCACGTGAGGCTCACAGTCTCAATCCCCATTTTACAGATGAGGTCACCGAGGCCCAGAGAAGTGACTTGCCCAGGGTTCCACAGCAAAGTGACGGAGGCGGGATTAGAACCCATGGCCTCCTGACTCCCAGGCCCGTGCTCTATCCCCTATGCCATGCTGCTTCTCACCTGATGTGACCTACCCACCACTTTAGAAGAGTTTTAGGGACAAAGGAAACACGGTGGGGTGTGAGGGGGGCGAGGAGGAATGGAAGACAGAGAGAGAGAGTGTGTGTTTTGACGCCACCTGAACTTGGTCTCCAAGCAGCAGTAGCAGGGCCCTAGACGGTCCAGTTGCCCCTGGACCAGCAGTAACTCCACCAAACCCTGGCCAGGAGTAAGGGCATCAAGGAGTAGGGAGCTGGGTGAACTGGCCCAACCTGTGGTTTCCTGGAAGGCCAGGGCTGTAGGGAGAAATGGTGGAATAAACCATGGCAATAAATAGGACAGTGTAAGCGGTCCCTCTCCCCACTGTCCCGCCACCACTCGTCCCATCCCTAGGGACCCTCGTGACTAGACGGACGGCTCAGCTGACGCGCAGTTCCCATAGGGCGGACACCGTTCATTCATTCAACCGTATTTATTGAGCGCTTACTGTGCGCAAAGCACTATACTGGCACTTGTTCTGCTGTACTAAGCGTAGTCCTGCCTGGGCCGGAAGGACCACAACAGCCGGCCGGCCCCGGGGTGCAGCATGACGCGTAGCCACTCGGACACACGGTGGGGACTGGGCCGCCCTCCCAGCGAGTGACACTGGTCGGGAAGAGACCCACCAGATGCCCCTGGAGTCCCCGGATGAAAAACCCCAGATCCGGTGTCTTAGGGACCCCCTGTTTCAACTGGCAAATCCACCTGCACACCATGCCCTGAAGAGGGTGGGCAGTAATAATACTCATGGGATTTATTAAGCGCTCACTTTGTTGCTAAGCCCTGTTCTAAGTGTTGGGATTGGACGCAGCACCTGTTCCTCATGGAGCGAGCAGTCTACGTAGGAGGGAGTAGGATTTAATCCCCCTTTTACAGATAAGGAAACTGCGGCACAGAGAAGTGACTTGCCCATAGCATGGAAGTGGAGGAGCTGGGATTAGAACCCAGGTCCTCTCACTCCCAGGCCTGTGCTCTTTCCCTAGGCAACAGTGCTTCTCTACTGCTGAAATCTGGATTTGTTCACTGGTCCCGTCCAGCAGCCGACTTATACGTGCATCGCTTTGGGAAACAGATGTGTCCTGGCTGACTTAAGGCGGGAGCTGGGGCGCCCATGAGGTTTCAGGATCTTCACAAACCAGTCAGGACACAGTCCCTTCGCTCAGATCCTAAACTGGAAACCCGGTGACTTCGGGCAGTCCAGGGTGTAGTGGGAGGGAAGTGATGGAAAGGTGACAGAAAAATAGGTCAGTCGAGAATTTCCCAAGTGGGAAATGTGTCCATCGACTCTGTTATATTGTACCCTCCCAGGTGCTAAGTACAGTGCTCTGCACACAGTAAGCACTAAATATATACCATTGATGATATTGATGATGATAATGAGTTGGGAACAGGCCAACTTGTAGAGAAGCAGCATGGCCTATTGGATAGAGCCTAGGCCTGGGAGTCAGAAGGACCTGGGTTCTAATCCCACTTCTGCCACTTGTCTGCTGTGTGACCTTGGGCAAGTCACTTACTTTCTCTATGCCTCCATTACAGCATTTATAAAATGGGGATTAAGATCGTAAACCCCATGTGGGACACAGACCATGTCCAAACTTATTAGCTCATCTATCGCAGAGCTTGGAACGGTGCCTGGCACATAGTAAGCGCTTAATAAATGCTATTGAAAACAAACACAGAAAAAAGCTCCAGATTGGCAGGCCAAGTCCTCTCCTTCCCTCCCCATTCCCACCTTGCTTCCAGGGGGTCCCCTCACACCCGGTCTTTATTCCTTCCTCCTGACCTTAGGTCTGGGGCTTCTCCCACAGCTCCAGAGGCTTTTCCCATTTCCCTACCCCTGTCCGGCGGCCAGCAAGGGGGGAAACGTCCACCCTCCAGGGACCCCTTGCTTCCTAGACTTCCGGGAGCTCTTTTCAAGTGACAGGTACAAAGTTTTCCAATTTTAATACTCTTGATAAGAAAATAAAATTTAAATAAAAATACATTTTCAACAGTATGCCAGTTACACGAATTAAAACTAGGCTAGGGTCGATAACTTACATCTCAAATACAGTCGACACTGTAAAAACCAATATTTTCTAATCGATGTATGCATTTCTCGGTTAATCAAAGTGGAAGGGGTTTTTACCAGCGAGACTCCGGTCATGCCCGATCACGACTCCTGCATTTTTAATATACTGTCCTGGTGCCCTGAAGGCCATCTATGCCCCACTGTCATGGGCCGTACCGTTAAAGCTAATTAAAAGTGCATTTCCTGAACATTTAGCTTTTTTGTTCATTTTAAAAGCTACTTCACCCGGCAGGAACGTGTCTACGTGCCAAGGTGCCACCAAGAGCCTCTCGGGAGATCTCGTCTTAATCCTCCGTCCCAGTGATAGGCAGACGGTATAGGCAGACGGTATCTCCTCAACGGAGGCAACTGGCCTGATGCCAGCTCAGTCCTGGGTATCGACATCTTGGGCCTGTCCTGCTCCGTTCTTCCTCGGGAGCCTATTCAATCCACAAGAGTGTCCTAGTTCAAACCCAGTGCCAGTTCCGGGAAGCGGGGGGCGGTCGGGACTCCAGGGGCCGAGGCAGGGAAGTGCAAGTCGCCAGCTGGTGATCCCTGGCCGAAGATAATGCTCCTTGTCCCGGGTGCCAGGGGCAGGTTTTCCATGGGCTGAGTTAGTGCGGGTGGGAGGATGGCGAGAGACCTCAATCTAGAACCCTGAGCAGGCGGGGAAAGGCCGGGGGTTGATGGGCAGTGCCCAAGGAGAAGGAGTTGGTAGGCAGTGCTTGGGGAGACAGAGAGGTGGTGGGAAGTGCCCAGGAAGGGAGAGTTGGCAGATAGTGATTGGGGAGAGATGGTGGGCAGTGCCAGGGAAGAGAGAGCCGTCAGGCAGAGCTTAGGGAGAAATGGTGGGCAGGGCCCGGGGAGAGGGAGTTGGTGGGCAGTGCTTGGGGAGAGAGGGTGGGCAGGGTGAGTTGAAGAACAACACCGGGGGAGAGGAGGCTGTGGGTAGTGCCAGGGGAGGAGGTGGCATGGGCAATGCCAGTGGAAGAGAATCTTCCGTTTCAAACCTCGAACGGCCTAGAGGGCACCTTTTGGCCTTCGAGGCAGACACCGCGGCTCTCGGGGTTTCACATGGGTGTTCACCAACTTCAGCACGGAACGGCAGAGGATCTCAGGGGTGTCAGACCGAACTCAGAGTGGCCGCTTCTCGGTGGAGGGGGGCTAGAACCCTGCCGAGAGACCGCCCATTCTCCAGAAAGGAAAGAAAGGGCCTCCTCATCCTCGGGCCAGACCTGGCCGACTCCGCCGCCCTCGGGACTGGCCAAATACTGGGCCTACATACATTCACTGGGGGGTGATTGTCAGGGGGTTTCTTTAACGATTGTCAAAGCGTGTTTGGAATTGCAGCTTATTTTTGAGGGAGAAAGCGGGGACCTGGGTGGGTGTGGTCAGCCCCTCCTCAGACCACACAGTACGGGGGAGAGGGAAACGCATACGGTTAAGAAGTCGCTGTCCGAAAGAGCCCCCTGCTCCCTGGAGTGAGCTTTTTCTCCACCAGCCAGGAGCACGGTGGTCCATAACACTGCGGATGCGAGACCCAGCCCTCCGCTCCAGGGGGGCCCATCGGCCGCTTCTGGGGTACCGGCGTCGTGGGGACCCACGAGAAGCCCCGGATTCAACTCTCAACTGTCCCAAGCTCCCTTTGGCCAAGCGACTGACAAAGGAACATCGGGGAGGTAAAAACATTCTCACCAAAGCACTGCTTAAGACTAAAAACACCGATCATTCAACTGATCGTTGAGAAGGCGAGATGCGCCGAGAGGTATCTACAGTCCAACCTGGGGGAGGACCAGGTTTCTAAAGTGCTCTGAGGGAGGCTGAGGAGGGGCCCGGTCTCAGCACCTGAGATCTGTGGCGAGCAGGGCCGGCCTGGAAGGACCCCGTTCCTTCCCGAGACTTGGCCGGTGGAACCACGCGATGAGAAGCTGTCCCTGGCCACCGGCCTTCCAGCGATCCCTTCTCCACATTGGCCAGAGGGGGACAAAAAAATGAAGACTTCTCTGGGTCTCCGGAAGAGATGCCGACCTGAACATCCTATTCGAGAAAAGCTAGTACCTGACGCGTTGCAAAGAATAAAAGTGACCCAGTGGTCTTCCCGACTCCCACGCTGGCGCTCATCCCCGCCGGAAGCAGACGGGATGTGCCCGGCGGCTTTCCTCGATTCCGCTCGGCCATCACGAAGGCACGCTGGTCTCTGCTCTCCACTCTGGCTCGGCTGGAGCGCCCCAACCCGCACTGAGTTTCCTCGGGCCGTAGTCGCGGCAGAGGGGGTCGGCGGGGACGGAGGGGCGGGGGAGATGACCGTAGGGCCCGAGCAGTTGGCGGGCAAGAGGAAGCCACGGCTGTTAGCTTCGGAGGGCCCTGCTCTTCGGTGGCAAAGCTCGCTTCTGAAGACGGACACCTTCTCACAGGAATCGGTCACAGAAGCACCAACACGGCCTTTGAATGCGCTTGGAAGGAGGAGTCTGGGAGCTTCAGACTCTCCTCATGCAGGCCAGTTTGGGGGCGTGAGGACTCGGGCTTCCCTAACGGATGGCGTCCCTGATTAAATATTAAATACACGGGAGCTCAGCTAGCCCTGCAGCCAATGTTCTTTCTTAAATATTTGGGACAGTGGAGATTATGAAGAGAAAAACATAACAAAAACAACGTTTCCAGTTCCTTCCAATTCAGCTGGGTGTTTCCGCTCGGTTAAGATACTTTGCCGACGATGGGGTTTTCCCTGAAAAAGAGAGTAAAAGTCATTAGGTGGCGAAGCCCGCCGCCTCTGTCCCGCATTCGGTTTCAACTCCTTTAAGCAAACCCAGCACCAAGCTCGGAGGCTCTGAAAGACTGGCACTGCCCAATCGATGGGATCGACCGAGAACTTACTGCATGCAGAGCACTGTATTACGTGCGTGGGAGAGTACAACACAATAGAGTTGGAAGTGGCAATCCCTAGTGGAAAGAGCACAGGCCTGGGGGTCAGAGGACCTGGGGTTCTAATCCTGGCTTTCCCACTTGTCAGCTGATTGGCCTTGGGCAAGATGCTTAACTTCTCTGGGCCTCAGTTACCTCGTCTGCAAAATGAGCCCCATGTGGGACAACCTGATTACCTTGTATCCCCCCCAGTGCTTAGAATAGTGCTTGGCACATAGTAAGCACTTAACGAATGCCATCATCATCATCATCTCTAGTTCCCTCATCTGTAAAATGGAGATTTAATACCTGTGCTCCCTCCTTACTCAGACTGGAAGCCCCATGTGGGACAGGGACCGCGTCTGACCTGATTAACTTGTATTTACCGAGAGCCTTCGGCAAGCTACTTAACTTCTCTGGCCCTCAATTCCCCCATCTAGAAAAATGGGATTCGATACCCATGCTCCCTCCTACTTAGACTGTGAGCCTAAGGGAAAGGGACAGTGTCCAATCTGATTAACTTGTATCTTCCCCAGTGGTTAGAACGGTGTTTGACACAGTAAGCACTTAACAGATACCATAAAAGAACACAAAACCAGCAACAGCAAACAGTTTCACTGTGTGCCTGATATGATTTTGAATGGCTATTAGCCGGGGTTCCTGGGAAGCTCCAGGTGTGAAAGGTGAAGCAGGAAAACAGCCAGGCTGTTTCCAGAGCCTTCCCTGGGGATCAGAGAGGCTAAGGCAGAAACTAGGTCCAACCTGAGTTGTTTGTATCCACCCCAGCGCTTAGTAAAGTGCCTGGCACTTAATAAGTGCTTAACGAATACCATAATAATAACGATAATAGTAACAATAGTTATTATGAAGGCACACCCAGCATCAGCAGTGGAGTCAGTAAACTTTCTCTCTGCCAAAAGGCAACTTCCTCAAAGTCCGGGAGTCCCAGCTAGGACCTGCAAGAGGCCCCTGGGGTTCAGAAATAGGTCTCTAAATAAATAGACCCATTTGGGAAATCCCTGAATACTGCATCCCACACCTAAGGAGTTTCAACTACCTCTGATGCATGAATCTGCATTGAAGTGAATTATCTGCATCAAATAATCCATTGCATGGATAATCTCATTTTAGTGACTGTCTCCCCCTCTACACTGTAAGCTCCATGTGGGCAGGGAACGTGTCTAACCAACTCTGTTGTACTGTCCACTCCCAAGTGCTTAATACAGTGCTCTATACAAAGTAAGTGCTCAATAAATACTATTCCAGATTTTACTTGGGATAAGACCAGCAGTACGGTAGGATGACTGCTGACTGAACAAAGTCCAGCCTTGGGTTTTAGGTTTAAATCAATCAATCACATTTATTGAGGGCTTACTATGTGCAGAGCACTGAACTAAGCGCTTGGGAGAAAACAAGCAGCATGGTCCAATGGAAAGAACATGGGCCTGGGAGTCAGAGGATGTGGGTTCTAATCCTGGCTCTGCTACATGTCTGCTGTGTGACACTTGGTAAGGTTCTCTGTGCCTCAGTTACCTCATCTTTAAAATGAGGATTAAGACTGTGATCTCCATGTGGTTCAGGGACTGTGTCCAATCTGATTACCCCATTGCTTAGAACAGTGCATGGCACGTACTAAGTGCTTAACAAATACCACAATTATTAGTTATTGCTATTACAATATAACACTATAGCAGAAGTGGTAGACTTGTTCCCTATCCACAATCACCTTACAGTCTAGAGGGGGGATTCATTCATTCATTCAATAGTATTTATTGAACGCTTACTATGTACAGAGCACTATACTAAGCGCTTGGAATGAACAAGTCAGCAACAGATAGAGACAGTCCCTGCCATTTGACGGGGTTATGGTCTAATCGGGGGAGACAGGCAGACAAGAACAATGGCAATAAATAGAGTCAAGGGGAAGAACATCTCGTAAAAACAATGGCACCTAAATAGAATCAGGGTGATGTACATCTCATTAAACAAAATAAACAAAATAAATAGGGTGGTAAAGATATATACAGTCGAGCGGATGAGTACAGTGCTGAGGGGGTGGGATGGGAGAGGGGGAGGAGGAGAGGGAAGGGGGGAGAAAAGGATTTGGCTGCAGAGAGGTGAAGGGGGGGTAGAGGGAGCAGAGGGAAAAAGGGGGATCCTCTCGCCCAGTCAGATGAGGGCCCGAGGAGGGGATTATTCCTTAATGGAGGCCCGTGGGGTCAAGGCCTTTCACATCCACCCACTAGAGCCTCCTCAATGGCCTGTGCCACTCTTGGCTTTTCTCGAACATTTCTCCAAATTCTGAATGAACAACTTGTTTAGGGCTCCCTCACTAAATAAAATCCACAATTCACACCACTCCAACTTCAACGACCCCTACTGTTTACAGCTGAAACGGATGGACCCCTGGGCTCTTTGGCTCTCCTCCAATGCTCCCTTGTCCCCCACAGCCTGCATCCCCCAAAAGCCTCCCGCCCCTAGTCAGGGATAGAAAAGTGTCATTCCTCCCTTGGGAGCGGGGGCAGTGAAGGACCAACCCTTCCCTTGGGCAAGTCACTTCACTTCTCTGTGCCTCAGTTACCTCACCTGTAAAATGGGGATTAAGACTGTGAACCCCACGTGGGGACAGGGACCGTTTCCAACCCGATTTGCTTGTATGCCTCGCCAGCGCTTAGTACTGTGCCTGGCACATAGTAAGCGCTTAACAGGTACCACAATTATTATTATTATTATTATTATTATTAAGTCGCCTGGCTTCCGAGGAGGTTCTATGTCAAGGCAAGGATTTTCGAGTATTCAGGCTCCGGTTTTCTGATGGGTAAATCTCAGCCGGATGCGAGACCCCCGTGAGATGCCCCGTATGCGGCTCCCTGCAGGATACTCACTCGCTGCCGTATCTGGCACTCGTCGATCTCTTCTTGCGGTACTTTTCATGAGGCTCACTCAGCTTTTCTAGGATGGCCTTGATTTGCTGGAGTGTTTTGAACGTCGCTACCGAGTCCTCGATGATGAAGTGAGAGTAGTCGTCAGCATCCTTTTGAGGTCCTTGGTACACGGCGATGCTTCCGCAGGCCTCTAGAGATTAACGATACAGTCCGGTCAGGAGATGGCCTGCTTCTACAAATCTGTTCTGTCACTTGTGGTCCAAGATTTATTATTCCTGGGCCAGGAGTGAAGTAAAATAACTCAAGCTCTTACTCTACTCTTTCTGACTACTGGAGCCGGGTAAAAATAGTAAACTTTTGCATAAGAAAACAGTAAACTTTTAGCATGTAGAGAGAGCCCGGGTTTGGAAATCAGAACGACCTGGATTCTAATCCCAGCTCTGCCTCTTGTCTGCTGTGTGACTGGGCAAGTCACCTCACTTCTCTGGGCCTCAGTTCCCTTATCTATAAAATGGGGACTAAGACTGTGAGCCTCATGGGGAACAGGGACTGTGTCCAAACTGTTTAGCTTGTATCTACCCCAGTGCTTAGAACTGTGCTTGACACACGGTAACCACTTAACAAATACCATCATTATCATTATTATTTTTTTATGAATATTCGCATGAGGTGCTAACCCTCTGTACAGTTTGATTTATTGCTCGCCCCCCCTCCCAACCCCAGAGCAGGAACAAAACTTTGGCAAATGGATCAAGGAAATAAAGGAGACTTGAAAAGTCTCCAAAAACACCTTGACAATAAAATCCAAATGTATTAATAAAGCAAGTCTTCATGCAAAATGTCTATCCTAGGGCTCCCACACTCCCTTCTTTTCAAACCCCTCAGGGTCTCTCTGCGTTTGGCTCATCATCCTGCCAGCCCAGTTCCTAGGGACTGGGAAGAGGCCTTTCCAGCAAATAAATGCATTGTGCCCTTTGATCCCCTGAATAAGCTCAAGTCTGCTGCAAGGGACCATTCAATCCAACAATGGTATTTATTGAGCCCTTACTGTGTGTGGAACACCATACTAAGCTCTTATGAGAGTACAATACAACTGATTTGGCCATGGGAAGAGGTTTCTGTCACTGAATCGGAAGGGTCCTGATGACGGAAGAAAACAGCGACGTCCCTAAATCCAAGGATTTATGGCCAAGGGAAGGATTTACAGGATTTAGAGCCCAGGTTACAGCCACCGCAAGATACATGCACACACACACACGTGCATATATATACATATATATGTATATATCATGTGTATACACACACACACACACATATACATATATATGTGCATGTATATATATATATATATGTCAGGTGCTTAGTACAGTGTTTTGCACACAGTAAGCGCTCAATAAATATGACTGAATGAATGAATGTTTCTATATATGGATTTTGATCTTTCAAGGTCCGGATGGCATATGGATGGATGCCCCTGGACCTGGAAAAACCAAAATCCACTGTATCAAATCAAAATGTCAAACTTTACAGTCTCTTCACCACCAGCTCAAATCTGGGGATTAAGAAGGCTCACATCACTTTGAAGGAAAGCTAAGTGAATTTATACACTTGATCCAAGAAGACAACTGATGGAGAGAGGAATTTTAAAGGTGTGAAGCCGTGCTCAGAAGGAATCGGACTGCTACAAGAGGTTTTACAAAGACAAGAAGGAGGCTGTTCAACCTAAATTGGACAAATGTGTCATTAAAGTTCAAATGATTACTGCCACAGAACCATAGAACAAGGTACTACTTTGGCAACCTCCTGCAGAGATCCATGGTGGCTGCTAATTCTGTTGCATCATCCTCTCCCAAGCGCTTAGAACAGTGCTCTGCACACAGTACGCACTCAATACATACCACTGATTGATTACTACAATTCCTCAAAGAGTTCATGTTGCGATGCTATGCTTTTCATTCAAAACCTGTTTTCCCTCTTACTAAAACTGGGAGTCCCATGTGGAAAAGGACTGTGCACATAATAAGCACTTGACAGATATCACAACCACCATTATTATTATTAATTAGCTTAACAAAGATTCAACAATAGTTCAGTGAGGCTCAGGATAACAGTATAAAGCATATAAAGGAATTGCATATTACTTTAACATTTAAGTTTATGGGAAAATATTTCCTTACAAGAAAATCATAGAGAGGTAGCGTGGCTTAGTGGATAGAGCACAGGCCTGGAAGTCACGGGTTCTACACCCGGCTCTGCCACTTGTCTGCTGTGTGACCTTGGGCAAGTCGCTTCACTTCTCTAAGCCTCAGTTATCTCCTCTGTAAAATGGGGATTAAGGCTGGGAGCCCCATGTGGGACAGGGACTGTGACCAACTCGATTTGCTTGTATCCACCCCAGCATTTAGTATAATGCTTAGCACACAGTAAGCGCTTTACAAATACTATCATTATTGTTATTATCTCCAGTTTCAAGCATCATATCACAGCTGAATCATGAATGCCTGAGAGGGAAGGTAAAGGGAGGGAACAGTAGGGCAACTAAATCCAAGTGTCCACAACCCAAACAGTGGCAAAACCAGTCGGCAAAAAGAAGTCCTTCTAAACTAATGAAAGATAGGGCCGAGATAGGGCTGGGTCTTGGGTTTGAAGGTAGGTGTTCCTGACAGGCTCGGCGATCAGTTTGCTGAGAAGTGGACACTAAGCATTTGGGTTTTGGCTGGATGAGTGTCAATGACCTGTGGATGACCGGCCTCACAATATTTTAAATAGCGAAATACAGTAGAGTTCTCCTTCAGTTCAAAGCTGAGGCTTGTCAACGTTGAGGCTCCATCCTGATGAGGGAAGCAGCACAGTGTAGTGGAAAGGGCACAGGCCTGGCAGTCAGAGGACCTGGGTTCTAATCCCGGCTCTGCCACTTATCTGTTGGATGACCTCGGGAAAGGCACGTCACTTCTCTAGGTCTTAAGTTACCGCATCTGCAAAGTGGGGATTCAAACCTGTTCTCCCTTCTACTTAGATTGTGAGCCCCAAATGAGACCAGATAAACTTGTCTACCCAGTGCTTAGTACAGTGGCGTAGTGGATAGAGCACGGGCCTTGGAGTTAAAAAGGACCTGGGTCCTAATCCCACCTCCACCACTTATCTACTGTGTGAACTTGAGCAAGTCACTTAACTTTTCTGTGCCTCAGTTTCTTCCTCGGTAAAATGGGGATTAAGACTGTGAGCCCCATGTGGGACATGGACTGTAACCAATCTGATTAGCTTCTATCTACCCCAGTGCTTAGTACAGTGTCTGGCACATAGTAAGCGCTTAAAACAAATACCATTTTAAAAAAGGGATTAATAGACTCATTTCGAATTTACCTTCCATCTTCTGAAATTTAGACATGTTGAGGGTAAAAAGCGAATAAATCCTCTCTGTTTCTCTATCTTCATCGATATCGATTTGGACGTCAGCAGGAACACTCCTGTTACAAAAAGGTTAACAATACAACTCACTCTTTCTGGAGGAAAGGAGAGACGCACTCAGCATGTCAACCTTGCACTGTGGGGGACCAGGAAGGTCACAGAGGAAAGGTCAACAGGCTTCAGATATAAAGGCCTTTACTGGGGCACCCTCGGTCAATCTGACTAACCCAAGGGGAATGGGGATCCTGCCGGGGTTGGAGACTGGATGCAGAATTAAGGCATAGAAGCCAGTGCCGTCGGAATGAGCCATAACCATGGAATCGCAACGAGGACATCAAATGAGGAGATCCCTGGTGCTGATCTTTCTTGGCCGAAGGCCTTTAAGGGAAACACCAATTCAGGCTCTGAAGACCGTTCTGGTTTCACTGATTGGATTCTTGGTGATTTTTAGACTTCATGAAGTTTAAAACAGCATTTTAATGAGACCCGAGACCCGAGGCCACTTGGGGAATGCTTGTTTCCATGGATTTACAGAAAAAGGTACAGAGGAAAAGATGTAGAGCTTCAAACTGGCCTCTACAGAGAAGAGGCTCGTGGAAGCAGCACAGCATAGTGGACAGTGCCCGGGTCTGGGAGTCAGAAGGTCATGTGTTCTAATCCCAGCTCCATCACTTATCTGCTGTGGGGCCTTGGGCAAGAGACTTCACTTCTCTGGGCCTCAGTTACCTCATCTGTAAAACGGGGATTGAGACGGTGAGCTCCATGTGGGACAGGGACTGTGACAAACCTGATTTGCTTATATCCACCATAGCGCTTAATACAGTGTCTGGCATATAGGAAGCGCTTATCAAATACTATTATTATTATTAATTATTATTATTGAGATTCAACAAACCAATTACAGACAGAATGGCTGTGCCCCATGACATTTGCTCTCAGGACCCTCTAGTACCGTATGGTTTAAAAATGGACTGAGCCCAAAAAACTAAATCTGATTTAACATCGGGCATTAAACACATCTGACAAAATGTCAAGGAATACCATTTTTCTCTCAGTGAGACACTAACATGTCCAGTTGTCACTAATATGAAGGCACCAGAGCACTGCTGATTCATCAGAATGAAGAGAGACCGCCCCCACCCCTGGGTCCTTTTTACTGTACATCAGTGGCTCTTAACTTTTTTATTTTCTGAGGGCATGGTTGCAATCTTGTCAGGTTTAAACCATTTTTTAAAATAGAAAAATTATCCACAAAGGGACTATCTGGTATACAACACTACAGTTTGGCAACACTTTCCACAGCCTGAATTTACACTTAATGAGAAATCCAAGATGGATGGCTTTGGAGAGCTGGGAGAGGCAGAGAGGGAAAGAGACAGACTCTCCTTGGGTTGGGGGTGGGTGGTGGGGCGGGGGGAGGTCATCCAGCGATAGGGCAAGCAGAGACACAAATGGGGTAAATACTTCCCTCATTTTCCCGCCCGCGGTCTCCCCTTGAGATACGTTTGCAGCGCCCCATGTGAAAACTACTTACGCAGTACACGGCGTACAGCCTGATGTGGTCTCACTTGTGGCCTTGCAGCAAAGCCAATTTCCGTTCAGGTACGCAGAGGGGTGATAAGCACTCAGACGTTTATGGTTGCACCGGCTCACTCGGCAGAGAATTTCTATCCACTCGCTGGCCTCCACACAGTTATTGGCCTGGACGTACAGAGGCTTCTCGATGTTTGGCTTCTCCATGTGGATCACTTGGAACATCTGTGCAGGCAACGGAACAAGTCAGGGGGAAATGCTACAGAGCAATCAGTGATCTACCCCATCCCACCCCACCCTGTGGCCTGATCTTTACTTTGACCACAACTTTCCGTGCTTCTCACCACTAATTTTCATTCTACAACAGCAGTTTTTGAGCTGCTAGGTTACCTAGTCTGGAGGAGCTACCTCAAAGACGCACGCAGTTTCTACCCCATCGTTGGTTCTCTTCATCTCCCAGAAGGCTGGGGATACAGTTTGAGAGAGAGAGAGTGTCTAGGAATGAACTCATTTGGCAAAAATGTTGGCTATCGGTCACCAGACAGTCGTTGCCCGGATACCTGTGTCCCTAGAGTGTAGAACACTCTACTCTGTGTAGAGAGAAAGGGGAGCCCGAAGATCTTTGAGTCTACCCTCCAGTAACTCTCCTCTCACAGATTCACAAAGGCCTCCCCCGTGTCCCACCGCACTTCAACCGGAAAGACGTCAAACCTCAGACAACCAGTTGGTTTTCCCCCAGGACATCCAAAGAGTGGTTATCTCCATTCCCTCCCCCAGCTGAGAGACACCAATGACGCCAAATCCCAGGTGGCTTTTGCATGCCCTGATTATGAGAAAGTATTAACTGGGCAGAGCCCAGAACTGCTGGTTCCAATGTGCTCCAAGAAATTGGAATGGACACAGTCCACACCACCCCTGGAGGAGAATGGCTGCGATGGGCACAGTGAGTGGAAATCACAGTGATGGTGTCCCACTGGTGAACTGGGCTGGGTCCACCTGCAACTTCGAAGCAGACAATGCTCTTTATGGCCCAGTTTGCGGTCCCACCAAAACCACATCTAGGAACCTGAATTGACAGGGACCAGCTCCTCTTTCCCAACAAAGACAACATGCTTGCACATAATATCCTAGAATTGGAAAGGAAAAGCAAGTATATATGTGTGTGTGTATATATATATATATACATATATATAATAATTATGGTATTTGTTAAGCACTTAATATGTGCCCAGCACTGTTCTAAGCACTGGCCAATAATAATGGTATTTGTTAAGTGCTTACTACATGCCAAGTACTGTTCTAAGTGCTGGGGTAGGTACAAGGTGCTCAGCGTGGGTCAGTGGAAAGAGCACGGGCTTTGGAGTCAGGGCTCATGAGTTCGAATCCCAGCTCTGCCACTTGTTGGCTGTGTGACTGTGGGCAAGTCACTTAACTTCTCTGTGCCTCAGTTCCCTCATCTGTAAAATGGGGATTAAGACTGTGAGCCCCATGTGGGACAACCTGATTCCCCTATGTCTACCCCAGCGCTTAGAACAGTGCTCGGCACATAGTAAGCGCTTAACAAATACCAACATTATTATTATTATTATCTTCCCTCCCAAGCCCGGTCCGCTCCCAGACTTCTCCATCACCGTGGATGGCACGACCATCCTTCCCGTCCCGCAGGCCCGCAATCTCGGTGTCATCCTTGACTCGTCCCTCTCGTTCACCCCACACATCCTATCCGTTACCAAGACCTGCCGGTTTCACCTCTACAATATCGCCAAGATCCGCCCTTTCCTCTCCACCCAAACGGCTACCTTACTATTACGGGCTCTCGTTATATCCCGGCTAGACTACTGTGTCAGCCTTCTCTCTGATCTCCCTTCCTCCTCTCTCGCCCCGCTCCGGTCTATTCTTCACTCCGCTGCCCGGCTCATCTTCCTGCAGAAACGATCTGGGCATGTCACTCCCCTTCTTAAACAACTCCAGTGGTTGCCTGTCGACCTCCGCTCCAAACAAAAACTCCTCACTCTAGGCTTCGAGGCTCTCCATCACCTTGCCCCTTCCTACCTCTCCTCCCTTCTCTCTTTCTACCGCCCACCCCGCATGCTCCGCTCCTCCGCCGCCCACCTCCTCGCCGTCCCTCGGTCTCGCCTATCCCGCCGTCGACCCCTGGGTCACGTCCTCCCGCGGTCCTGGAACGCCCTCCCTCCTCACCTCCGCCAAACTGATTCTCTTTCCCTCTTCAAAACCTTACTTAAAAATCACCTCCTCCAAGAGGCGTTCTCAGACTGAGCTCCTCTTCCCTCTCTACTCCCTCTGCCATCCCCCCTTTACCTCTCCTCAGCTAAAGCCTCATTTTCCCCTTTTCCCTCTGCTCCTCCACCTCTCCCTTCCCATCCCCACAGCACTGTACTCGTCCGCTCAACTGTATATATTTTCGTTACCCTATTTATTTTGTTAATGAATTGTACATCGCCTTGATTCTATTTAGTTGCCATTGTTTTTACGAGATGTTCTTCCCCTTGACGCTGTTTAGTGCCATTGTTCTTGTCTGTCCGTCTCCCCCAATTAGACTGTAAGCCCGTCAAATGGCAGGGACTGTCTCTATCTGTTGCCGACTTGTTCATCCCAAGCGCTTAGTACAGTGCTCTGCACATAGTAAGCGCTCAATAAATACTATTGAATGAATGGAAAAGATTGTCCCATGTGGGGCTCGCAGTCTTAATCCCCATTTTACAGATGAGGTAACTGAGGCCCAGAGGAGTTAAGTTGCCCATGGTCACACAGCAGACAAGCGGCGGAGCTGGGATTTGAACCCACATCCTCTGACTCCCAAGCCTGGGCTCTTTCCACTTAGCCACGCTGCTTCTCTCTCTATATATATGTACATATGTGTAAATATATACCAATCAATGTAAATAATTGATTAATTAAATGCAGTTGTCTGAAGGTGAGATGAAAGTAGTCAATAACCTTGGCTCTTCCTACCTCACCTCACTACTCTCCTACTACAACGCAGCCCAAACACTTTGCTCATCTAATGGTGAGATTCTCACTGTACCTCGATCTCATCTATCTCATCGCCGACCTCTCGCCCGCCTCCTGCCTCTGGCTGGAACTCCCGCCCTCCTCATCTCCGACAGATAATTACTCTCCCCGCTTCAAAGCCTTACTGAAGGCACATCTCCTCCAAGAGGTTTACCCCGATTAATGATGATGATGATTAGGGTATTTGTTAGGGCTTACTAGGTGCTACGCACTGTTCTAAGCGCTGGGGTAGATACAGGGTAATCACATTGTCTCACATGGGGATCACACTTTTTAATCCCCATTTTGCCAGATGAGGTAACTGAGGCTCAGAGAAGTGAAGTGACTAGCCCAATGTCACACAGCAGACAAGTGGCAGAGCTGGGATTAGAACCCACGACCTCTGACTCCCCAAGCCCATGCTCTTGCCACTAAGCCACGATTAAGCCCTCCTTTCTTCTCCCTCTCCCTTCTGCGTCACCCTGATTTACTTCCTTTATTCATCCCCCCACAGCCCCACAACACTTAATAATAATAATAATGTTGGTATTTGTTAAGCGCTTACTATGTGCAGAGCACTGTTCTAAGCGCTGGGGTAGATACAGGGTAATCAGGTTGTCCCATGTGAGACTCACAGTTGATCCCCATTTTACAGATGAGGGAACTGAGTGCACACATATCTGTAATTTATTTATATTAATGTCTGTCTCCCCCTCTAGACCGTGATCTCGGTGTGGGGAGGGAATGTGTCTGTTATACTATAACTGCTCAATAAATATGACTGACTGACCCGCCATGGAGGTTGCCTGTTCATGTGAATAGGGGCTAAACAGTGGAAGCCACACTGTCCATGACCAGGAAGGAGGCCAGGCCTGCGCACATGAGGGTAGATGTAGTAAGAAGGGAGCAGAAATCCCAACTTCACCGTTGGACAGTGAGCTGCCCGTGACAAAGAAAGGAGAACTGTACGACCCCACGGCTTTGCCCTCCATGGTCTGAGGATCGGAATCCCGGCTGGTGGGAGAGCTTTTGCAGGGAAGGCCAAATACCCCAATGAATGCTATTGGTGGAACTCACGTTTTTCTTGTTAAAAGAGCTCTCCTCCAGCTTTTCCACCGCCAGGATGTTTCTGACCAGAATGGTGTAAATTGCATCTTTGCCTGGATAGGAAAAAGATATTGGGAATGATCAAAAAGGACCATACAAAAATCAGCTGAAAGCCAACTCTGTCAGAATCGGAAGGATGTTGGCAGAATGCGTTATTTGAGGAAGAGTACCAGGGGCCTGCAGTTCCACTGAAAGAGCAGGGCTACAGTCCAAAACTGATCTTGAAGTTGTGGGCAGGGAACATGTCTACCAGCTCTGTTGCACTGTGCTCTCCCAAGTACTTAGTGCTCTGAACAGAGTAAGCATGCAATAAATACCATTCACTGATCGAACTGCCCGTTTCGCGCTGGCCTTCCCAACCTTTCTTGCCCCAGCAGTGGCAGAGTCTTCGAGAATGAACGACACTACTAAGGTATCGTACAGAAAGTGCTGTCTTTCAATAGTGGGAGTTATTGGACCACATTAGCATGATATCAGACTGCAGTACGACAGGTGGTGAGCTCCATAATAATAATAATAATAATTGTGGTACTTGTTGAGTGCTTACTATGTGCCAGGCACTAAGTGTTGGGGTAGATACTAAATAATCAGGTTGGACATTGCCCCCTCCCATTTAGAATGCACAGTCTTCAACCCCATTTTACAGATGAGGGAACTGAGGCACAGAGAAGTTGTGACTTGCCCAAGGTCACACAGCAGACAAGAGGCAGAGTCGGAAATAGATCCCAGATCCTCTGACTTTCAGGCCTGTGCTCTTTCCACTAGAGCACACTGCTTCTGTAATCCCTGTGGCAGAGGGGCTGAGTCCAACCTCATTCTCTTGTGCATCCATCCCAGTGCTCAGAACAGTGCTTGACATGTAGTAAGTGCTTAATGAGTACTATTATTATTGTTCAATTCCAGAAAATAGATACAGTCTCTCCTCTCCACGGGCTTAACTATACCAGAGACCTGCACACCCTCATTTTACCAGACATAATCGGCGGGGACAACTGGAGCAAAGTGGGATAATTAATGTCAGGAGGCGGGTAAGGGCCACTGCGCTGAATGAACGAAAAAGGAGGAGTTGCTGCCACATCAGGGTAAGTGAAGACTGGGACTGCTCCCCAAACAATATAAAGGTCACCCCAACCCTCCCCGCATCATCTTCCTTCCCCCTCGCCCCCAACTCCATACCACTCAGCCCTAAAGAGCGGCCGATAGGTAGTGCACGGAAACCACAGATATGTCAGCAGAAGGACTGGTCGGAAGCGATCATCCTGCCGATAGACAGCTGCAGGATCGTAGTCTCCCCAGGCCAACCCACGATACCCGCCACAAATTTGTGGCCAGGATGGGTAAGTACATTTTTTATTTTTTGGGGATGCAGTGTGAATATGGGTTAGTAGTTTGGGCGTATGGATCAAGTACAGACCTCTAATTTTTATTCTACCTGTTCTTCCAAGGGTGGACTGGCAGATGTTTATGATGGCCTACCCCTGCTTCCTGATCTTTCATTCATTCACTCCCTACTTCTCTGCCTCTCTCTTTTCCATACTGTAGGAAGGGAATCAGGATCAAGGAGAGTGGGCGGATGAGAATGGGGAAAAAGAATATCAGCGAATGATGACCTTAAAGGCGGCAGAATCATTCATGCATTCTTTCGATTGTATTTATTGAGAGCTGTGTGTAGAGGACTGTGCTGAGCACTTGGAAAGTACAATTTGGTAACAGAAACAATCTCTACGCAACAGGCTCACAGTCTAGAATCAAATCTGTCCTTGCCAAAGAATAGGTCTCCAACTCCTGTGAAGGTCAGAAGGCAGGTGTTCCTTGGTGAGCCCCCGAGAGTAGCCAGGTCAGGGAATGGTGAGAGCACAGGAGATACAAGGAGAATGGATAAGATGGGACAGGGGAAGGTGGACACTTTTTTTTTAATGACATTTGTTAAGTGCTTTACTATGTGTCAGGCACTGTACTAAATACTGGGCTAGGTACCAGATAATCAGGTTGGACACGGTCTCTGTCCCATGCTGGACTCACGGTCTTAATCCCCATTTTACAGATGAGGAAACTGAGCCATAGAAGGAGTAAACTGACTTGCCCCAGGTCACACAACAGACAAGTGGCAGAATTGGGATTGGAACCCAGGTTCTCTCACCCCCTGGCCCTTGTTCTTTCCATTATACCATGCTGTTTCTCAGAGAATGGTAAAAAGGGCTAGGGAGAGGGAATCAGAGGAGTTCTGGGGAAGGTGCTGATCTTTCCTTGTCTTTCAGTCGCATGCCTGGGGCTCACCCTGTGGGCACTGCTATCCCTGGGGCCAGAGCCAGTCGGACTCCTGAGCACATCTTGAGGAAGCGCCAAGCTTTCAGCCTGCAGCGAAACAGCATGTATCGCTCCAGCCCCTTCGGGGTCCTAAGCTCATTTTGGGGCAGGAGGTGTGTCTGGCAACTCCGCTGTACTGTACTTTCTCAGGTGCTCAATAATATGCTCTGCACATAGTGAGAACTCAGTAAATACCACGGATGATGATGATGACGCCGAGAACCAGGTTCACCTAGAGGCTCTCCCCAGCCCACCAAGGAATTCAGCACCCCGGACAAGCTGGCATCACTTGCCTCCGGGAGCAGGTTGTTTCGGAAACAACAGTCCCAGGACAGACCAGAAATCCCTCAGGGAATGGGCTACGCTACCTTGTTGTTTGTGGTAAGTGAGCTCCCTGCTGGTCAGGCAGAACCATCGCTTCTTGAAATTCTTTTTTCCAATCCGATTCCTTCCTTGGGCCCTTTTGTACATGTCCCTGTTAAAAGAGGGTTCGGAGAACTGAACTCTGTGGGTTAACCTAAAAGAGCGGTCATAAATCAACACTGAAAACAGTGGAGCACAAAAGCTTTCAACCAAGGCTCTGCTGGGGGTCTTTAGCTGGTCTGGAAGAAAAGGAAGATTGCCGTTACCTTAGGCAATGCTAAGCCCAGAGGTCACAATTATCCTAGTTACCCACGGGTTCGCGGATTAGCATAAATGCCGCCATTGTGAATCTCAGCCTGGGCATAGTACTGCAACTAATATCTGAAGTTTTGAATTGGTTAAATTACCCTTCTTTCAGATGCACGGCCTCAGTCAAACCACTGGGCTCTTTACTTTCAGTAGATGATATTTCTTCTAGGAACTAAAAGAGAACAAAGGTAAATGTTATACTGTGTGGGACAAAATTAATCCTCCATTTGCCTAAAAAGGTCACCTATCCAACACACACAGTAATCACATCTTCTGAGGGTGAACCCTACTTACCAGTGAGTTAGAAACCAGTGGAAACAATCCGCTAAAAGTCAGTTCTTACACGTCTTTGCTGCTGCCTCGAGTAGACAGCAGTGTGGAGAGCATGGGACTGGGAGTCAGACCTGGCTTCGGGTCCCAGCTCTGCTCCTGGCCTGCTGTGTGGCCTAGGGTAAGTTGATTAACCTCTCAGTGCCTCAGTTTTCACAGCAGCTAAGCTTCACTGGATGCCTCCCCAGATCTTTCCCTCCTGGGGGCACCGGCTGTACCCCATTCCGACACTACGGCTTGCAGGAGCAATGGGAGAGGGCAGAGAGGAAGGGCCACTGACAGCAGCGGGGGTTCCTGGTGGTAGTGAAGCTGGCACCCCAACAGCCTTACTCTGTGGGCAAGAACTGTCGTCCCCTTGGGAGGGTCAGGGAGGAGTGCCTGTGCCAACTGCCATGTCTGCCCTACCCGCTTTTGGCACGGTGACGGGGGATGTGGACTCGTTTCCCCCTGAACATCCAACGGGGCATCCAGACAATTGCATTCCCAGGTTTAAGGAACCAAGGGACCGGGTGGAAGACGCTGGTGTCCCCTCAGCGAACCAGCCCCAAACTTCTGACCCGTTGTCACTCAGAGGATGGCCTGAAGTTTTCCACTCCAGGCCTCCTCCTCCTGCAGGGTCAGTCAGTCATGTAACCAACAGGAAGAGCCAACGGACATCAGTAATCTCCTACAGGCTGCTCCTGGGGAGGGACAGATGGCTGAAGGTGCCCAAGGGGTTGTCTATGCCCTCCTGACCTGCAGCAGACACTCACTCACTAGCTAGCCAAAGTTCTCTCGAAAATAAGGCTGGGTTAGAACCAGAAGCTAGAATCCATCTAGAATTTCTAGCATGACAAATACCTCCACCAAGTGACTTCCAGTAAGAGGCTGGCTGGACTTTGAGGTGTGAGGGACCTGGTAAGGGTTTGGAGGGAGAAAAGCAGGGTTACTCTCCTACCTTCATCACCCTCCCCTTCTCCAAAGTTGCCTCTGACTTCCCAGCACTGGCCCAAAGTTGGCCGGGGCAGAAAAGGTACAAAGCGTACTCACTTCTGGTATACTTTTTTTAAAGTACTTGCTAAGTGCTTTTTATGTGCCAGGGTCTGTACTAAGTGCTGGGGAAGATATAAACTAATCAGGTTGGACACAGTCCATGTCCCACACGGAGCTCGATTTTACAGATGAGGTAGCTGAGGCACAGAGGAGTTGAGTGACTTGTCCAAGGTCACGCAGCTGACAAGCGGCACAGCAGACACTATGCCGGAAAGCCTCTGAACAAAGTCCATACACGAGAGGCAATGGACACGGCCTTGCCAGCATCACTGGACCAACTTACTCTTACGGGCCATCTCCACATGTCCAAACAATGAAAGGGAAGTTTACCTAAGGTACAAGCTGTTTTGTTTTCCAAAAGTCAAGAAGTTTTCCTCTAAGAACCTCAATGGAGATATAGTCTGTGGCAAAACTCACACTGGTGAGAATTTTAAAATCCTCGCCAGTCACTGACATTTATTGAGACCCCAGGGACTTAGAACCAGTTTCCACCTTGCCGCTACAGTCTAAACCAAGTCCGGGGAAGCGGGGGCATCGCTGGCTGATGCTCAGAGGTCCTTCTGGCCCCTCCGCGGATAGCAGACCCAAGCCTCCAAACGAGAACAGTTAGAGAAGGAGGAAAAGAGCTTTGTTACAGTCTGGGCTGCTTCCATCTTTGGGCACGGCAAGTGGGAAGGGTTGGGGGATAAACAGTGATTCACAGAAAATTTGCTCGTGTCCAGTGTGTGAAACAATAGGATGTTTCATAAAGCCCAGATTCCACAGGAGAGGCAGCCCGCAATATCAGTAGAGGGGGATAGCTCCTTGTGGGCAGGGAACGTTTCTACCAACTCTGTTCTGTTGTACTCTCCCAAGTGCTTAGTACAGTACTCTGCACACAATAAGCGCTCAATAAATACGATTGATTAATTGGAGCACTGTACCTTTTTAACTGCTTCGATGTATTTTTCTTCTTGGAACATTTTGAAAAACTCACACATGAACGTCTCTTTGAAACTTGACTAAGAAAAAGACAAGATTGCTGCCGGTTAGTAGATGTGAACAACGCTAGACTCCCCTCCCCACTGCTGTTGTCCACCCTCCCTCCCCAAAGGGAGGACACTGGGGCAGCTGGGCACTGACCTTGCTTTTGGACAGACTCCCCCAGCTTCCCAGAGTCTGGATGGTTTTCGAGATGAGCGTCAATGTTCTAACTGTCTGTGCATCCTAGGAATGTAAGAGACCCAGTTGTCATCCCTCTGGGTATTCGATAAGCTTGGCTCGTTTCAAAAGGAAAGGTGGCATGGCTGACCAGCTGTACCCCAATGCCATAAGAGTATTTGGGAACTCAGGGTTGGGCTGCCCTGAGACGGTAGGCCCAAGTGGCTGACCTGGACAAATGATGGCTGTTGAATCCCCCCAAACTAGCCTAGCAGGGAGGAGGATCCCCCCCAAGGATCACCTATGGATGCAGTCAAGAACTCAGTGTCCCGAATAAATTGATATGCCGGAGGGGAGATGGGAGAGGAAGCTCGGAGGGAGAGGAAACCTTGTCTGTTTGGCTACCCTCAAACAGAATTTCAGGTAAGTAGGTACTGTTCCTCTGCGAATTAGCATCAACTGTCTCTCCTTGTTTAAATTTGATCTGAAAGGAGCGAGTCCTGTCACTTTGTTTTAGGCATCCCCTTTCCACGATGTCTGAGAGTCGATAACATACAATAGCTCCTTTATCTTAACTTAATGTGTCCAAAACAGAATTCCTCATCTTCCCACCCAAAACCCTGTCCTCCCCCTGACTTTTCCATCACTTCAGACAGCACCACCAACCACCCTGTTTCACAAGCCCATAACCTTGGATTATCCTCATTCAAGCGGTCACTAAATCCTGCCGGTTCAACCTTCACGATATCGCTATATTTGGCCCTTTCCTCTCCACCCAACTGCACTTATCATATCCTGCCCTGACTACTGCATCTGCCTGTAGCTGACCTCTCAGCCTCCTGTCTCTCCCCATTTCCATCTATACTATTGCCCAAATCATTTTTCTAAAAACCATTCAGTCCATGCTTCCTCTCTCCTCAAAAACCTCCAGCAGTTACCCATCCACCTGCATCAAGGAGAAACTCCTTACGTGTGGCTTTACAGCACTCAATCATCTTGCCTCCTCCTACCTTACCTTACCCTTCCCACTGTATCCTAGGCCACACACTTTGCTCCTCTAATCCCAACCTACTCACTGTAACTCGATTTCATCTATCTCACCACCAACTCCTTGAATGCGTTCTCCTTCTGGCCTGGAACTCCCTCTCTCTTCATACGAGTAGACAGCCACTCTCTCCACCTTCAAAGCCTTATTAAAATCACATCTCCTCCAAGAAGCCTTCCCTGACAGCCCTCATTTACCCTCTTCTCTCTCCCTTCAGCATTGTCTATGCAATTGAATTCTGTACCCTTTAAGTACTTGATATTCACCCCACCCTCAGTCCCGCTTATGCAGTTTAGGTACATACTTGCAATAGCTCCTTATGGGAAGGCAACTTATCTACCCAATCTGATAATAATAATTATGGCATTTGTTAAACTCTTACTCTGTGCCAGGCACTTTTACTAAGCGCTGGGGTGGGTATAAACAAATTGGGTTGGCCACAGTCCCCGTCCCACATGGGGCTCACAGTCTTAATCCCCATTTTACAGATGAGCTTAAGTGAGGCACAGAAAAGTTAAATGACTTACCCAAGGTCACACATCAGATGTACGGAGGAGCCGGGATTAGGACTCACGTCCTCTGAGTCCCAAGCCCTTGCTCTTTCCACTACACCATGCTGCTTCCCCAGGGCTTAGTACAATGCTCTGCATACAGTAAGGACTCAATAAATACTACTGATTGATTGATTGACTTTTCTCTGAGGAGAAGGAAAACAGGATTGGTTTAACCAGTGTCCCAGACTCAGAAATCAATAGGGTGCCCTGCATTGGCAGTGGGCACTTCTTGGGGCAGCTCAGTGCCAGGCAGGACTGCAGGGGAGCCATGTGCCCCAAGGCAGCTACTGTCCCCGTCCTCCAATCCTCAGCTCCGGAAGTCTCCTTCCATAAGCTCCTTCTCATGCTGGCCTATGCCGGCACAGCAAAGGCTGCTGAGAAATCCCAAGCACTTCATTCAGGCCTTCCTTCCCTCCCTCCGTTCTGCGTTCCTATGACATCTAGGTCACAGTGGACTCCACCCCTGACCCACATCTCTCACTCCCTTTCAGGGCTTCAGAGTACCTTAATTCTAACACAAGGAAACTCTCCCAGCCTCACGGCTCTCTCTCTTTCTTCACCACCTTGCTGTACATGCTCACTGGAGTTGCTGCTCTTCTGCCCCTTCCCTCGGATCCCATCCCAAGAAAAGCCTCATCCCAGGCTTCTCCACTCTCTGTATCATTTCAACCGCTCCAGTGGCTCCTGGCCCTCACTGTTTGAGCATGCTGCTCTCATCTGCTGACTCCATTTCTTCTGTGCCATGAGCATCATCGGCACTAGGCTGCACCCACAGTTCATCCATCTCAGAGTGGTTCCTCTGACAGAAGCACTGGGGCACCTAGAGGATCCTTGAGACGGCTGCGTTCTGATATCCAAAGTTCCCGTCTACCCACCTCTAAATAGATTCCTGCCTCTGCCTCTCCACCCAAAACTGCTATCTTATTCCATCTTGATCTCTGCACCGGCCTCTTCACGGACCTCCCTGCCTCTGGTCTCTCCCCACTCCGGTCTTTACTTCACTCTGCTGCCTGAATCATTTTTCTAAAAAACTGTTCCGTTTAAGTCTCCCCGCTCCTCAAAAACATCCACTGGTTGCCCATCCACCTCCATGCCAAATGCCAACTCCACAGGCTGTAAGGCACTCAATAAGCTCGCCCCCTTCCATTTTATTTCACTGATCTCCAACTACAGCCCAACACTTTGCTCCTCTCACACCAACCTACTCACTGCATCTCGATCTCATCTGCCTCACCGATGACCATGTCCTCGCTCTGGCCTGAAACTCCCTCTCCCTTCTCATCAGACAGACCTCCACTCTCCCCACCTTCAAAGCCCTCCTTAAATCACATCTTCTCCGAGAGATCTTTCCTGACTAAGCCCCATTTCCCCTATTCACCTTGCCCGCTGCATCATCTGTGCACATGGATCTGTACCCCTTAAGCACCTGACAACTCACCCCATCCCCAACCTCACAGCACTTATGTACCCAACACTGCACTCTTCCATTCCCCTACCAGTAATTTATTTTCATGTCTGTCTCCTCCTCTAGACTGTACTCTCCCTGTGGGAGAGATCGTATCGATTCTGCTGTATTTTTCCATCCCGAGCGCCTGGTACAGTGCTCGGCAAACAGTAAGTGCTCAATAAATACCACTGATTGATTCCATTAAATTATAAGTCCTCGAGGGCATGGATTTTACGTTCTAGATTTATTGTACTCTCCCAAGTGTTTAACAGAATGCTGTGGATATAGAAGCAGTGGCAGCATACGCCCTCAGCCTCGACTGGACCACTTAGCTCCATCACCGGTAATGCCTGCTGACCCACTGCAGTGCCATCCTCGGGTCTCACCCCCAGACTGCCCTTCCCTATGCTCTAAGGGGAGAGAAGGACAGAAGCAGCAGCAGTGATTGTCATACTCTGAGCTGTGAGGAACCTGAAATTCTGCTCCACTAGTCCCAGTACCCTACTACACTTTCTGTTTGTACTTTTTGGGTCTATTGTTTCCTCTTTTCTTATTTACCAGTAGCCCTTACCCCCTCCCCACCTTATTTTTAGGAGCAGCATGGCCTAGTGGATAGAGCATGGGCTTGGAAGTCAGGTTCTGATCCCAGCTCCACCACGTCTGCTGTGTGATCATGGGTAAGTCGCTTCACTTCTCTGGCCCTCAGTTCCCTCATCTATAAAATGAGGACTGAAACTGTGAGTCCCATGTGGGACAGGGACTGTGTCCAACCCGTTTGGTTGTAACCACCCCAGCACTTAGAACAGTGCCTGGTGCAGAATAAGCATCTAACAAATATTATTATTAATAACTATTATGAAGCCCTTTGAAGGCCAGAAATGATGTCTAATTCTCACTAGTGAATTTCTCCTCAGCATTTGGAAATGTGGCTGGCCCCCAGCAGATGCTTAATAAATCCTGCTATTACAGTAGGTGCTCATCAAATACCACTAATTAAACGATTCATTCCAGCCAGAGAACTTTCACTAAGGTCTCCAAGGTCTCCTTCTGGCCAAATCCAACTGCCTCCTATATATTCTAATCTTTGTTGACTGCTTTAGACTGTAAACTCACTATGGACATGGAATGTGCCTGTTATACTGTACTCCTCCCAGCACTTAGCACAGTGCTCTGCACACAGTAGGTGCTCAATAAATACACTTCATTGATTGATTGCTCTGCTGTCTTAGTCCTGTACACCACTGTCACCTCCTTGGAAATCTTTCTGCCAGTGGTTCTGGGAAGGCGCTTCTGCCTTGGATCTCCTCCACCTTCTGAGACCATTTCTTCTCCCTTTCCTTTGCTGGCTCTTCTTCCTCTCCCTCCTTGGAACTGTGCGTGTTCCTCAGGGCCCGGCTCTGAGCCCATACCCTTTCTCCATTTATGCTCATTCTCCTCGGGTGCTCACCAGCCCATGCAATTCCTCCACCACTTCATTTCCAGCTTCTCCTCTGACTCCTGCTCAGAGTTGCAGGCATCACCTCTGTAAAAAAAACTGACTGGAGCACATCAACCCCCTCTTCAAAACTCACCAATGCCTTCCTATTTCTTGGTGCAAAAAACAAAAACTTCCTCCCAAGTTCTCTGGTTCCCTCCTATTCTGTTCTCTCCTGCTCCACTCTAAGCTGGGCTCTTCATTCCAGCCAAAATAACCTTTCAACCACCTTCGCTCTCGACTGTCCCCCCTCTATGTTATTGTTCACACCTTTCCCCTTGCCTGCCGTCCTCTGCCTCTTTAGTTTCACCAAACCACATCCCTCCCCTAAAAGTCCTCCTTAGCCACTTTCTTGAGGAGGCAATACTTGATTAATCTCCACTTTCTTGGCTATTTCCTCATAGCAGTGTATGCGTTAATTTATGCTACATCCTCCCGGAGGGCAGGAATCTAGCCCTCTACTTCTTTCCGTATGTTTTTCAAGAGCATACCAGACCCACAGTATGTGTTTCCACATGTGTACAGAGTACAGAACGGTTAAGGAATTGAAGACCATCCTCCAGCAACTTTTTTGACTCGGCTGGTTGCACTTTTGCGGAAGCCTTCTCTGCGTATGTGCACGGCGTTGAAACGGTCGAGAACTACGGCGTGAGTTTTCCTCAATGTGATCTTCTACGAGAATGTGATTTTCACTTTAGAGATCTGGGTGTACAGTGCATTCGGACAGCAGATGGTCTGTCACATTCTGGAGCTACGGACACTGCTGACTTTCCAAGACTGCGGGATGTTCAAGGAAGCCCCCACTTCTTCTTATCCTACTCCCTTCTCTGCTGCCCTCGCACTTAGATTTGCACCCTTTATTCACCCCTCCTTCAGCCCCACAGCACGGAAGTTCATACCTGTAATTTATTTATTTATATTAACACCTGTCTCCCCCACTAGACCGTAAGCTCACTGTGGGTAGGGAATGTGCCTACCAACTGTTACGCTGAACTCTCCCAAGCGCTTAGTACAGTGCTCTGCACACAATAAGCGCTCAATGAACACCACTGATTGACTGGGAGAATAGGCCGTCAGCTTTAAGACCAACTGGAAATACTGTCAGATATCCAGCTGCAGATGCCCTGGAGGCAGGAAGAAATATGACACTGGAGAGCCGGGGAGAGGGAAGCCAGTGGGGATGCAAAGCAGAGGATCGGATTGAAGCCAGGCTCTTGACTTGCTCTTTTTGGAACAAGGCTGAGTTGTAGCATTCGGTCTGGGAGGATCATCATCAAGTTCAACGCGCGGTTATGTTTTCGGTAATGTGGGAGGCACATCCATGCACCGAAACGAAGCTGGAAATCGCCGCTGGAGTCCCTGTTCATCATTACTATTTGTGGAGCACCTACTGTGTGCCGAACAATGCCTTAGGCATTTGGCAGAGTATGCCAGATGTAAAGACAAAGTCCCTGCCCTCAGAGAGCTTACAGGGTAAACAGAGAGACAGATGTACCAGACTGCCAAACTTCTATTAACATCCCAGTTATGGCGGTTTCTATTCTGTGGTGGGCCACGAGGCGGCAGGGTCTTTTCTCAACCCGTGAGGAGGGGTCAGGAACGGTGGCAGGCTAGATTGGCTCCCTCCCGCCTCCCAATCATGAGGGCTTGCCGGGATGTCCCACGAGCCTCTACCTGCTCTGAAATAGCCACGGTCAATCCAGGGCAAACTGTGGAAGAATCTCACGGGGTCCAGGGTATGATCAAGTATAGATTAAGGACATGGAAAAAGTATTAATTCAGTAGCAGGTGTGGGAGAAGAGGCTGAAAACGGAATCTTGAAGTGCAGAACACTCCCATGCTCCAAAACTGAAGGCGGGGTTTACGATTTAAAACGGAGGTGATGAACTAGATCGACCAGATGATGCAATTAAAATATTCCACTCCATTATCTTCAAAGTGATCTTTAAACGAAGGCGTCGCAAAAATAAGAGAGAGTGAACCCGACCAGTGACAAGTCGATATCACACAAAACCCGCCCCTCTCTCAGCTGGTAGAGCGAGGAGGGAAAACGAAACAGCCGAGAACCGAGGCTCCCCTCACAACCTCGAATGGTGCACAGTGATGGTCAGTCAAGACTGTAAATTTCCTGTGGGCAGGGAGCGTACCTACCAACCCCGTTACGTGAGCTCTCCCAAGTGCTTAGTACAATACTCCGCCCACGGTGAGACCTCGATAAATACGACTGATTGATCGACGGACCCCAGGGCTGGCCTGTGTCCGATAAGGTAAAGGACGCTTCCTGACCAGCCGGATGTCCGGGTCCCGGACCGAGGGGGACCCTGGCGACCGGTCAGCGGGGCGCTCGGACCGCAAACCCCATCCCATTGCGCCAGCGGCCTGCCGCGCCCCCTCCCCCACCTCCTCCCATCCAGCATCGGGACCAACGGAATAAACCCCTGAACGGAACACACACTTACTGGGTGATGAGGCCGTAAATGAAAAGTATGGGGTGATACTACGGCTACAGCAAAGAAACGAAGAAACACAAAGCTGCTCACTGCAGAATACTGTACATGAGGGTCGTCTGCAGAGAAAAACCACGAGATGCGGTCACTCACACACACAGACACTGAATGGGAACCAAAGATGATAAAATACCAAAAGAAAACAATGAACATGTATGGCAGATGAGGAAAGAGCACTATTTTCTACGTTTCAGATTCATGAGGTGAAATGAGGGAGATGATGGGGGGCCTCAGGATTTGTTTCTCCTTTTTACAGTACAGATAGCCCCAGTATATTTCAGCCAACAGCTCCACGGGAATAACTGCAGAAAATGGAAAGCTAGCGGTTAGCTGTGGGTAGGGAATGTGTCTACCAATCTGTTGTATTCTGCTCTCCCCAGCGCTTAGTACGGTAGTGCTCTGAACATAGTAAGCATTCAATAAATACCACTGACGATAATGGTGATGATGTTGATGATAGCAGGACTGGGGGTGTTTTTAAATTCAAAGAGTCCTCTGTCCCTGAGTAGCAACAAAGAGATCTCTGGGAACTCCTCCTTGGATGGGAGGAAGGCCAATTACAGCTCCCCAATTACTAGTAGGAAGCCCCTGATTTTTGGTGTCTGGACCCAGAAACACTACTGCCCAATCTTGCATTTACTCCACTTTGGGGGGAGTGAAAGCAACTATAACTACAGCAAACATCTCCCCGGTAAGCCTCCTACCTATCCTGCCAAAATACCTGGATTCGAAAGGCGAACATCTTGGCTGCAGGTAACATTTTGCCCAGTAAAAAGAGAGAGGTACAGCGCATGAGCCACAGGGGTGTGAGGGTATGTGTGTGTGAGAGCGCGTGGGCTTGCTTGCATGCACTTGTATATGAGGACACATTGTTTAGCAAAGTGTAGGGACTAGTGCTTCTTTCTGCCCATGCCAAGCCTTCTCTGGTTGGTGGAGGTCAGGTCAGGTCAGAAGAGGAGCTGTGGCTCTGCCACCCAGGTGATGTGGTGCCGGGTTCAGGGATGGAAATCTGTTTGCGCCGGTACGGCTTCCAAATCCCAGGCCTGTCTGGGACGATCACTGGGCATGTGGTGCTCTTTCTTTTGCGCTTTCTCCCCCAGCCCCTTTCAAAGTCACGTTCAACCCAAAAGTCGCCTAAGAGTCCGGCCAGAAAGAGGCCTACACTGGGATGGGCTCATACTCATGCCCTAGTAGACAGAGCCTGGGCCTGGGAGTCGGAAGGACCTGAGTTCTAATCCCTACGCCACCACTTGTCTGCTATGGGATGCTGGGCGAGTTACTTCACTTCTCTGGGCCTCAGTTCCCTCATCCTTAAAATGGGGATTAAGACTGTGAGCCCCATGTGAGACAAGGCTAATTACCTTGTATCCACCCCAGCGCTTAGTACAGGGTCTGGAACGATGTAAGCGCTTAACAAATACCCCAATTAATATTATTATTATTACTTTTGGCTCTAACGTTGCTGGCCCTCAAATGAGCAGTAACGGGCAGCTGCAGTTTCATCCAGTTTCATCTGAAAGAGAAGAACGGTGGAGCAGCAGCCTCGATCCTAGCAGGGCCACAGACATGGGGGGGAAGGAGAAGCGGAGACAAAATTCCCTTGGCATAAGGGGCTCAGTTTATTGCCCTTTCATTGGGCAGTAGGGGGCATCCCAGGCTTCCCAGATCTCCAATAGAGGCAGCCAAGGAAAGGCTCTTCGGGGGGGCGCGATTCTGGAGGCTTTCTGGTCTCCCAAATTAGGACCAAAAAAATCTGGGCCCTGTGGATGACTAAATTAAAACAACTGCTGGCTTTCTGAGTTGGACGGCTGCAAACTGCAGAGACAGGAGAATTTTAAAGCCGGTGAACTGCCAACGTGAAAATCTTCCAGAACCCGTTCTTTCTCTACGACCGCCCACGTTCACAGCATCATTCATGGTCACTTCACAGCCGCAGCGCTGACTCTAGACAGAAATGCTAGCCTGAGCCTACCGGAAGAAGCCCTTTGGCCCAATGCCCATTAAGCCAACTGTCTGAGCCATATTGGGCTTGGTCCCTGCCATAGCCCTCAGCTCCAGGGTCGGAGACTTTTCACTGACCTTGATCGGCAGTAATCCACTTGGGGACCTTTACTTTACCTTGGTTTCCATTTTTATGGTGGCTCACTGAAGCGGCACGCACCGCACATAAACATATTACACTTTGTAATAAAAAAAATTGGCTATTTTAAGGCTGAAAAAACCCCCAACAAATTGTTCATGCGCAAAAACCTAAATCACATCCAAATTACAGTTTCAATCAAAAGGCCAGTAGGCGTCCAGTCAGAGTATCACGTAGGAAGAAGAGCAGAGAGAGTTTCACTTACTAGGAAATTTTTGGGCGGCCATATGCCTCAGAGAATAAAACACATCGCACATAACGGTGGGACAGCTCATGCTTGACTGTACAATCGTACTGAACACTTTGTCTACATAGTAGCGTAGATTCTCCTGTAAGATTAAAAACAGTTGCTGCAATTTATCAGTTGTAAAGATTCAGAAAAACAGCCCACGACTCGATTTTTTCCATATTTTACTTAACATATTGGAGATACTGAAGAAAACGAACAGAATGTATGATTATTAGAGATTATTGCGCGGCAGTCCAAATGCAAACGTTTCAAACCGTGACCCTAGAAGGAGTTGAGAATTCTTTAGATAAGGGTTCCATGATTAATCAGAAGCAATCACATGGCCTATCACAAAGATCATGGGTTTGGGAGTCAGAGGACCTGGATTCTAATCCCGGCTCTGCCGCTTGCCTGCTGCTGGGGGCAAGCCACTCCGCTTCTCTGTGCCTCAGTTTCCTCATCTGTAAAATGGGGATTCAATACCTGGTCTTCCTCCCACTTGGAAATGTGAGTCCCAAGTGGGAGAGGGACTGTAATTGCCCTGATTATCTTGCCCCTACTCCAGGGCTTAGTACAAAGTAATCGCTTGACAAACACCATCATTATTATTAAGTATTACTGCTATGAACGAGAGGAAACAATGGAGTCACGGCTCACTCAGCAGGAACACCCTAATCATTTTTTTGACTAACTGACTGGAGTCCTCAATGGAATGCAGGATCTTTAATAAGTCCCTGGGCCAGTACGATGACCTAACATTAAACCCCGGGTGACGAGGCCCAAGGCCGTCCTGCCCAATCCCGATGCTCTAGAATCAAGATCAAATTTTGGCCCCTGGGACCCAAGTTCCTTGTCCTGCATCGACCTAGATAGAGACTGAGGCCTTCAGGCAGAAATGTTGCGGCCACTACTGAGGATCCAAAAGTGAATAAAATCGGGTCCCTTTAGTACTGCAGCCAAATGAGCTCAGGGGGAATAATAATAATAATATTAATAATGGTATTTGTTAAGCGCTTACTATGTGCCAAGCATTGTACTAAATGCTGGGTTAAATCAAGCAAATCGGGTTGAACACAGTCAATGTCCCACATGGGGCTCACAGTCTTAATTCCCATTTTAGAGGTGAGGTAACTGAGGCCCAAAGAAGTGAAGTGACTTGCCCAAGGTGACACAGCAAACATGTGGCAAATATGTGGCAGAGTCGGGATTAAAACCCATGACTTTCTGACTCCCAGGCCCACGCTCTATCCACTAGGTCACACTGCTTCTGCTGGCCCACCACTTAAGTCACTGAGAAATTGGCAAGAGAAGTGGAGCCAGGTCTGGTCTTGCTACCACAATTTCCATTGGGCTAGCAGGGAAACAGAAGATCAAACCTGTTGCAAAAATAACAGTAGGCTCCAGGGAGGCCATCTAGGCTGAAAGACCAGCGGTTATAAAAAACACAATTCTGTGTCACAGCAACCACTTAACTTGGGCAAGTCACTTCACTTCTCTGGGCCTCAGTTACCTCATCTGTAAATGGGACTGTGAGCCCCATGAGGGACAGGGACTGTGTTCGACCCGATTTGCTTGTCCAACCTTTTCCTCATCTCCCTCCTTCTACATTGCCCTGACTTGCTCCTTTTACTCTCTCCCCGCTGCACCGCTCCCCACCAGCCCCACAGTAATCATGTATATATCTGTAATTGTATTTATTTGTATTCCTGTCTGTTTAATGTGTATTGATGTCTATCTCCCCTCTTGAGACCGTGAACTCATTGTGTTCAAGGACTGTCAGCAGGGACTGTCACTGTTTATTGTTGTATTGTACTTTCCCAAGTGCTCAGTACAGTGCTCTGCACACAGAAAGCGCTTAATAAATAAGATTTAATGAATGAATGATTGATTAGCCTGTACCTACTCCAGCTCTTAGTTCAGTCCCTGGCACATAGTATGTGCTTAACAAATACAACATACCACAAAAAAAAAAAAAAGATTCCCCCAAAATAAACCCACCAGCAAACAGGTTCAACACTAAGCTCCGTGTTACAGCAAAATCCGACTTGGTTTAAGCATTGTAAAACGCTTCCTTACCTTATTGTTTTCTACATTATCCCCATCTTTCAATTTGATAGGGTCAATTTCACAGGATTTAGAGGATTCACATATCTGAATTAGAAGAACAGAAGACAATTGGATTATTTTAATTTTTTCAACCCTTGAGACTCTGTGGACATACTGCGAATCCCTAGCCTCGACATCCGACTCCTCTAAGACTGCCATACCTCATCCAGGATAGGTTTCAGAGTTACTTTCAGGTAGTGCCTTCCCACTATTTTCATCATCTCATCTAGGCATCGGGTGGCCAAAGAATTGCCTCTAAAAATCGTGTTTGCTTCTCTGGAATTAAAATGCAACAATAAGAAGATCAAATTTAGGAAACGGACGAAGAACCGTATGTTGGTGTAATTCAGCTATTGCCATTTTTATTCTATTTAATTACACGTTCAATTGTACCCTCTTGGTTCATACGCGTTCACAAACTCTTTACTTCAGGCAGGGGCTATGAAAGTAGGAGAGAAGAAAAGAAGATCGGATTTGTTTTTCCCCTTCCCAGTCAATCAATCAACAATATCTATTGAGTGCCTACTGTATGCGGAACACTGCACTAAGCACTTGGAAGAGACTGTAAAGCTCCTTACGCCTAAGAATAGTGCCTACCAACTCTCTCTCTCTCAGGAAAGCTTAGAACACTGCTCTGAAAACAGTAAGAGCTCAATAAATATAATGGACTGACTGACTGAAATGAATTAGTAGTCATAATCTCTGGCCTCAATAAGTTTTCAATTTAACAAAGGTGACACACTAAAACAAATTGCAGATAGGAGCAAGAAGGGAAAGGGGATATATACATGACTTAGTGGGTACGTAATGTGTGTTCAACAGTCCTAAGGGAATCAATCAAAGGTGTTTATTGAGCTGTGTGGAAACCACTTTTCTAAGTATTTGGGTGAGTACAGTATAATACAGTTGATAGACATGATCCCCGCCCACAAGAGTGAGATAGAAAACTACAGAAAGGGGAAATAGTGGAGTATAGGAATATGTACAAAAGTGGCTGTGAGGCTGGGGTGAGTATGAAAGTGCTGCAGAGATGGGTGTGTCTTTACTTAAAAAGCCACCCTCCCCACCCCCCTCTAAGGAAAGGCATTTCTGGGTGTTACTGAGAAGTGAGTGCTCAAGAACTGATGTACAAGGAGCTATACTAACCTGTGGATAGGTAGCCCGGGAGTGCAGAAGTGGTAATTGGGGGATAAAACCCAAGGGAAAGAGAAATTGATCAGGGGAGGCCTCACAAAAGAGGCGTGATTTTGGAAGGGCTTTGAAATTGGGGAGAGCTGTAGTTGTTAAACTGGAGGGGAAGAGGGTGTTCCGGGCAGCAGGGAGGATGTGAACAAGAAGTTGGCAGTGGGAGAGATAAGAATAAGGCACCATGAGGTTACAGAAATGAAGAAGGCAAGCTTGTGTGTAGTGGGAGAAGAGATTGGATAAAGAGAAGGGAGTGTGCTCACGGAGTGTTTATAGCCAATAGTAAGGAGTTTCTGCTTGACGTGGAGAAGAATGGGTAACCATTTGAGGTTTCTGAGAAGTGGGGAGGCGTGGGCAGAATAACGTTGTAGAAAAATGACCCGGCAGCAGTGACGTATGAACAGGAGAGAGGAGAAACTGGAGGCAGAGAGGAGGCTGATACAAAACTAACCCCTCTTCTTCCCTCCCAAGTCCTCTCCTCCATCCGCCTTTCCCATCACAGTGGAAAAACCACCATCCTCTCCAGTCTCTCAAGCTTGCAAACCTTGGCATTGTAAAACGCTTGACTCCTACTCTCTTTCTGGCTCTTATTCAGTCTGGCCCGATATTAGAACAGAGAGATAAAGGCAAAACACCTACTGTGTATTCTTCAAGTCTAATTCAGCCACTGCGGTGGCAAAAGGAACAAGTTTATTGTGGTGCAGCAGCAATCGGACGAGGGGCAGAACAGCATCATATTTATCTCGACAAACTTCACCCAAAATGTAGGCAGCTGAAGCCGATATGGGCTAGAGCGAAACAAAGGAGAGGAAACACGGATGAGATAAATGAAATGTCAGCTGCACTTTTATGCTGATGTCTTACAAAGGAGGACTTAACTGCCTTAACTAGTTTAATTTTCTAGTCTCCCGGGGGAATACAATTTGGGAGACAAACACTAGGTAGGTACACACCGCTTGGACTGGCTTAGAGAACCCCTTTCTCACCTTCCTTCTCTCCTTCTCTCTGCCCACTCTGATCCTTGGAGACTTCAACATCCATACGGATGTACCCGACGACTCCTCTGCCGCCCGCCTGCTATCCCTCCTCGACTCTGCCGACCTCCTCCTCCACCATACCGCGCCCACTCACCGACTCGGTCACACCCTCGATCTCGTCATCTCCTACCGCTGCACTATCTCCTCCCTCACCAACTCTGAAATCCCTCTCTCTGACCATAACCTTCTCACCTGCCTCATCTCTCACACTCCCTCCCCCTGCAAATCTTCGCTACTCCCCCACAGAGACCTCCGCTCTCTCGATCCCATCCGTCTTTCCAATAGCATCTCTCCTCACCTTGCCGCCCTGTCCTCTCTTCCCACTCTCGACGATCAGGTCTCCGCTCTCAACTCCACCCTCTCTACTCATCTCGACTCTCTCACCCCCCTTTCCCTCCGCCGCTCTCGCTCCACTAACCCACAGCCCTGGATCACCTCCTCCGTCCGCCTCCTACGCTCCTATGCTCGAGCTGCTGAGCGCTGCTGGCGAAAGTCCAAGCACCAAGCCGACCTCACACACTTCAAATTTATCCTTTCCTGCCTTAACTCTGCCCTCTCCTCCGCCAGGCAAAGCTTCTTCTCCTCCCTCATCGACACCCATGCCCGTCACCCCCGCTGATTGTTCCGGACCTTTAACTCTCTCCTTAGGCCCCCTGTTCCTCCCCCTCCCCCATCTCTCACCCCCAATGATCTGGCCACCTATTTCCTCACGAAAATCAACACGATCAGGTTTGAGCTCCCCAAAGTCACCCCTCTGCCTCTCCCCTCCCCCCCCCAACCCCCTCCCCTACTTTCCCATCCTTCCCTGCAGTATCCTCAGAGGAAATCTCCTCCCTCCTCGCAAGTGCCACCCCCTCCACCTGCGCCTCGGACCCCATTCCCTCTCACCTTCTTAAAACCATCGCCCCTGCCCTCCTCCCTTCCTTAACTTCTATTTTTAACCACTCAATCTCCAAGGGCTCCTTCCCCTCTGCCTTCAAACATGCCCACGTCTCCCCCATCCTAAAAAAACCCGCTCTTGACCCCACTTCCCCCTCCAGTTATCGTCCTATCTCCCTACTACCCTTCCTTTCCAAAATCTTAGAACGAGTCGTCTACAATCGATGCCTAGAATTCCTTAACTCCCATTCTCTCCTGGACCCCCTCCAATCTGGCTTCCGTCCCCTCCACTCTACCGAGACTGCTCTCTCTAAGGTCACCCATGACCTCCTTCTTGCCAAATCCAATGGCTCCTACTCCATTCTGATCCTCCTTGACCTCTCTGCTGCCTTTGACACTGTCGACCATCCCCTCCTCCTCCATACCTTATCTCACCTTGGCTTCACGGACTCTGTCCTCTCCTGGTTCTCCTCTTACCTCTCTGGCCGATCATTCTCGGTCTCCTTCGCTGGAGCCTCCTCCCCCTCCCATCCTTTAACTGTTGGAGTTCCTCCAGGGTCAGTTCTTGGCCCTCTTCTGTTCTCCATTTACACTCACTCCCTCGGTGAACTCATTCGCTCTCACGGCTTTGACTACCATCTCTACGCAGATGACACGCAGATCTACATCTCCGCCCCTGTCCTCTCCCCCTCCCTTCAGCCTCGCATCTCCTTCCGCCTCTGGGACGTCTCCACCTGGATGTCGGCCCGCCACCTAAAACTCAACATGAGCAAGACTGAGCTCCTCATCTTCCCTCCCAAGCCCGGTCCGCTCCCAGACTTCTCCATCACCGTGGATGGCACGACCGTCCTTCCCGTCTCTCAGGCCCGCAATCTCGGTGTCATCCTTGACTCGTCCCTCTCGTTCACCCCACACATCCTATCCGTTACCAAGACCTGCCGGTTTCACCTCTACAATATTGCCAAGATCTGCCCTTTCCTCTCCACCCAAACGGCTACCTTACTATTACGGGCTCTCGTTATATCCCGGCTAGACTACTGTGTCAGCCTTCTCTCTGACCTCCCTTCCTCCTCTCTCGCCCTGCTCCGGTCTATTCTTCACTCCGCTGCCCGGCTCATCTTCCTGCAGAAACTATCTGGGCATGTCATTCCCCTTCTTAAACAACTCCAGTGGTTGCCTGTCGACCTCCGCTCCAAACAAAAACTCCTCACTCTAGGCTTCAAGGCTCTCCATCACCTTGCCCCTTCCTACCTCTCCTCCCTTCTCTCTTTCTACCGCCCACCCCGCACGCTCCGCTCCTCTGCCGCCCACCTCCTCACCGTCCCTCGGTCTCGCCTATCCCGCCGTCGACCCCCGGGTCACGTCCTCCCGCGGTCCTGGAACGCCCTCCCTCCTCACCTCCGCCAAACTGATTCTCTTTCCCTCTTCAAAACCCTACTTAAAAATCACCTCCTCCAAGAGGCGTTCCCAGACTGAGCTCCCCTTCCCCCTCTACTCCCTCTGCCATCCCCCCTTACCTCTCCGCAGCTAAAGCCTCATTTTCCCCTTTTCCCTCTGCTCCTCCACCTCTCCCTTCCCATCCCCACAGCACTGTACTCGTCCGCTCAACTGTATATGTTTTCGTTACCCTATTTATTTTGTTAATGAATTGTACATCGCCTTGATTCTATTTAGTTGCCATTGTTTTTACGAGATGTTCTTCCCCTTGACGCTGTTTATTGCCATTGTTCTTGTCTGTCCGTCTCCCCCGATTAGACTGTAAGCCCGTCAAACGGCAGGGACTGTCTCTATCTGTTGCCGACTTGTTCATCCCAAGCGCTTAGTACAGTGCTCTGCACATAGTAAGCGCTCAATAAATACTATTGAATGAATGAATGAATGAAAGGTATATTTGAGGTTTCAGTAACACTTCTGAACCTTTTAACCAACACTGACTGGCTAAACATTTCCCATACTGTTGCAAAGAAAGTGCGTGAACTGAAGTACCTGTACATCTGATGATTTTAGCAGCAAATTTTTCAAAGGATTATAGTACTCAGAAGGAAGCACACTGTCTTCTGTATAGCAAACATTTAACCTGAGTGACCCCAGGTCATCAGTTTTAGAAGACTTGCTTCCATTGTCTTTTGGCTGTAGTAAGTACCTGTAAGAAAAAAAAAAGTTTTTAAAAATGATTGCTCTAACAAAGTTGACCAATTTAAGAGATGGGTCAAACAGCTAAAAAGCACCTGATCAGCGTAAACTTAATGCTTAGAAAAGTTCCCAAGAAGCAACAGTCTGTTTCATCAGGAATTCTGCCCCTCTAGACTGTAAGCTCTCTGTGTGCAGTGAACGTGTCTGTAACGTTGTTATACTATACTCTCCCAAGTGCTTAGAACAGGGTTTCTGCACACAGTAAATGCTCAATAAACATTACTGATTGACTGACTGACTGAATTAGAGATTGGTCACGCACAGTCACCGTTTCTCTCAAGGGGTGTGGCTCCCTAGATCATCACTCACAGGATCTGCCTCGCAGCACAACTCTGACTGTGATGAGAATTTCCCAATATCTTGCAGCTGGCATGACACATGGATCCACCCAAGGGTTCCATCCCTGTGGGATGGTCATACACTAGTCTCGCTGCCATCTGACCAGATATCAGTCTCCTCAGGTCTTCCTGCCTCCAGTCACCCGTCCAAAGCACTGTACTAAGCACTTGGGAGAGTATAGTATAACAATAAACAGACCCACTCCCTGCTCACAACAAGCTTCCAATCTCCACTAAACAATGCATCACGGATCATCATCTTGAAGTGTCACTCACCCCACAGCTCTCTACTCTTCAAAAGCCTCCACTGGCTTTCTGTATTCCTCTGGATCACGCCAAAACTCACAGCTTCAAGGCTTTCCGCCAACTCACCCTGTCTTACCTATCTGTTCTCTTTGCTCCTCTTGAGCTAATTTTCAACTCAACCTGAGAAGCAGGGTGGCCTGGTGGGTTAGAGCACAGGTCTGGGAGTCAGAAGGATCTGGATTTTATTTCCAGCTCTGCCACTTATCTGCAGTGTGACCTTGGTCAAGCCACTTAACTTCTCTGTACCTCAGTAACCTCATCTGAAAAGGGGGGCTAAGATTGAGCGCCCCATGTGGGACATGGTCAGTGTCCAACCTGATTTGCTTGTACCTACTCCAGTGCTTAGAACAGGGACTGGTCCATAGTAAATGCTTAACAAATACCGTAAAAAACAAATACACAAACCTCTCTTGCCTCCACCCCCTCAGGATGCTCCCTCGGCTTGGGAAGCCTTCCTCCCTAAATCTGAGAGGTCACAGCCCTCTCTATATTCAGAATCCTTCTGAAATCCCAGCTCGTCCAAAAGTGTCCCAATTAATTCCCAGCTTCCCAGATTATATAAATCCATCAGCCAGCTCTAACACATAGTAATTTATACCTATCCTTGGCACTTATGCCCTAGATGCTGATTCTTTCTGAACATTCAGTCCAGAACTCTCCACTCCTCAAAAATCATTAGTGGTTGCCCATCCACTCCCATACCAAACCAAAACTCAAACCAAAACTCCTTCACATTGGCTTTAAGACACTCAATCACCTCTCTCCCTCCTACCTTACCTCACTGATCTCCTACTACAACGCAGCCCATGCGTTTGGCTCCTCTCATGCCAACCTATTCACTGTACCTCAATCTCAACTGTCTCCACCACTGACTCCTTGTTCATGTCCTTCTTCTGGCTTGAACTCCCTCCCCATTCATATATAACAGACCACCTCTCTCCCCATCCTCAAAATCTTTCCTAAAATCACAGCTCCTCAAAAGAGGCTTTCCTTAACTAAGCCCACATTTTCCCTATCCACCCTCCCTTCTGTGTCAATGATGCACTTGGCTGTATACCTCTTAAGGACTTTGATACTCACCCCGGTCCCCAGAACTTATGTACACATTTTTATATGCTACTGCTTTCCCCATCTGTGGTTTAACATCTGACTCTGGTAGACTGTAAGCTCCTTGTGGGCAGGGATTGCGTCTACCAACTCAATTGGATTGTACTTTTTCCAACCGTGTAATACAGTGCTCTGCACATAATATATGCTCAATAAATACCACTGATTAAGTTTATTCAACTGCAGATTCAATTATTTCTTTTGATTACTCTATGCATATTTTTATGTCTGTCTCCCTCATTAAAATGTAAGCTCTTTGTGGGCAGGGAATGTGGCACAGTGTTTTTTCTTTCCCAAGAGCTAATTAGTAGCAAGATGAATTGCATACAGGGAGTGCTCAATAAATGCTATTACTCCTCCTGCTGCAGAGGTTTCACCCGTTCTTTTAAGTTCTCCTGATTTACTGCCAACTTTTCTCAGTTTCTGATATTGCAAGATGGTTGATGTTGCATCAGGAAAGCAAAACTGAGATTGACATTCCCATCATTCAAACAATTTGCAGGCCCCCTTTCAATGTGAGGGGCACGTGGCTGAACTGTAACGATCTGGGGCAACCCACAGTGCGGAGGAAGCGTGGTTTCGGAGACTTGTGTTTCTCCAAAGTAGAATGGTAAGGGGAATGAGAGCAGAAAAAGGTTGAAAGTGGAAGTGCTGAATCTTTCTCCCCACTCCAGTCCATGCTTCACTCCACTGCCTGGATCATGTTTCTGTAGACATTTTCAGGACATTTCACCCCCCTCCTCAAAAATCTCCAGTGGCTACCTATCCACTTCTGTATCAAACAAAAATTCCTCACCATTGACTCTAAAGCTCTCCATCATCTTGCCCCCTCCTACCTCATCACGCTTCCCTCCTTCTACAACCCAGCTCGCATACTTTGCTCCTCTGACGCTAACCTTCTCACTGTGCCTCGATCAGACCTGACTCGCCACCGACCCCTGGCCCACATCCTGCCTCTGGCCTGGAGTGCCCTCCCTCCTCAAATCTGCCAGACAATTACTCTCCCTGCCTTCAAAGCCTTACTGAAGGCACATCTCCTCCAAAAAGCCTTCCCAGCCTAAGCCCCATTTTTCCTCATCTCCCACTTCCTTCTGCGTCACCCTTCTTGCTCCCTTTGCTCTTCTCCCCATCTCAGCCCCACTGCACTCACGCATATATCTGTAATTGTATTTATTTGTATTGATATCTGTTTATTTGTATTGATGTCTGCTTCCCCATCTCTAGACTATGAGCTCATTGTGGGCAGGGATTGTCACTCTTTATTGTTGTATTGTACTTTCCTAAGCGCTTAGTGCTCTGCACACAGGAAGCATTTAATAAATACAACTGAATGAATGAATGAATAAGAAATAGCCAAGTTGCCCTAGGCTTTCTTTCCTAAAGAAGGGAGAGGAAAACTGGAAAAGATAGATGTGCGAGGAATCCAACAGGCAGTCTCATTGCCCATCAGAAAACACCCAAGATAACCCAATTACATAGTCAAAAAAAAAAAAATAGTGTTTACACTGGGGGGAGACCAACGGGTTTTAAATCAACCCTGAATTGTGTCTACAAAACCACTGATGATCCAACAATCATTCGTATTTCTTTGAGTGAATATGTGGGAAGACACAAATTTGTCATGGATTGATCTGGAGAAGAGGGAATCATTTCCCCTGCACAGTCATTTCAAATGTTTCAAATGTTTCAAAAGCGAGTCCTGTAAACACCAGAGAATCATGAGAAACAAACTCAGAGTGTATTCACTAGAGAATGCAATCGCAGTCAAGTTCAGTTGCACGGTAATTTGCAACTCTAGACCCATCCTTTATCTAAAATCCTGGGGCTGCCTACAGATCAGCTCAGAGACGCAATAAACTGGATTGGTAATCTGACATTTTCCAGGCACACAGTTTCTTGGTTTCTAGGCGGTTGCAAGCAACTCCACACAGGGATGCTGCCACTATAAAAAATGAAATCAATCAGTGGTATTTATTGAGCACTTACTGAGTGCAGAGTACTGTACTAAGTGCTTGGAAGAGTACAATACAACAGAGTTAGTAGACATGTTCCCTGCCCACAAAAAGCTCATAGAGGAACACAATCGATAAACATCTACAATATTATAACATAAAACTAGTGAGTGTCTAGTACCAGAAAAATAGGAATAGCATTTACTTTTATTATTTTAGCATTTATTCACTCATTCAATCTTATTCACTGAGCACTTACTGCTTATGGAGTGCACACACACGTCTTTCAAAAAATATGATGGTGAATTTCATTTTTGAGTGCCTGTGTGGCTGAAAAGGTGAAACCCTTGTTTTGTTGTACTTAAACATCTGCAGCACCTGGTACCTTTTCTCTTTTGCCTCCCTGCCTCTCTTTCACACACACACACACACGCAACATCTACTGCACAAACACAATTTTCAAGAACATATGTGATTCTATTGTTGGGTCAGACCAATGGCTCATTCTGTTCGGTATTTTGTCTCTGACATTAGCAGGAGTCCGGAGGAACCTAATCTTGATATCCAAACAACTCCCTAAGGGGATGAATGCCATATTCTTTTTCCTTGCTTTGTTTGGACAAGAGGTTGCCAGAGAGAAAGTTAGGGGTTCAAGGGTACAAAGATGGTACAAGGACAGTAGCCATCAAATAGTTTCTCCGCACTAGAACTGCACACAGTATGGAGGGGGGGTAAGGGCTGTTTCTAGGGTGTGTGCGTGTATATGTGTGTGCATGCATGAACTCTCCATCAATTTGGAGTTAATCAGTCAATGGCATTTATTGAGCGCTTACTATGTGTAGAGCACTGTACTAAGCGCTTGGTCGAATACAATACAAAGAGTTAGCAGACGAGTTCCCTGCCCAAAACAAGATTACAGTCTAGAGGAGATTGTAAAATTCTCCTTTTGATTTTCTTTTCTATCCCCTTCCAGGTAATATCCTGCATTTGGATGGCTTTTTTGGCTGCCACTGCACACTGGACATATGATTTAAAATAACAGTCGGCAGTCACTCGAGATATCTTCCTTCTTTTTTCTTTAATGGTACTTCTTAAGCATGTGCTATGTGCCAGGTACTGTACTAAGCGCTCGGGTAGATCCAAGATAATCAGACAGTCCAGGTCCCCATATGGCTCTCGCAGCTTTAATCCCCATTTTATAGATGAGAGAACTGAGGCCCAGAGGAGTTATGGTCACAGAGCAAGCACGGAACAGAGCTGGGATTAGAACCCAGGACCTCCGACTCCTAGGTCCATATTCTTCCCTCTATGCCACGCAGCTTTCCTGAGTCATGACTGGTGGCTCCCTGCCCACCATCACATAAAAATTTCCTATACATTGTTCTAGAGGCACATCACAACTGTCACTTATTGGTCTATGCATTTCACTTTATGCAGTCTTCCTGCAGTTTTTCCCCATCTGCACAGCTTAGAGCCATTTGAATACCTGGAGATTTCACCGCATACTTTCTTTTCCAGATCACTTAGGAAAATGCTAAACAAAACTGGTCCCAATGCTGAACTCTGGGGGAATCCTGTTATTATACTTCTCTATCCTGAAAAAGATCACTTTTAGATCTCTGCCCTGGCAAGGTTACAGATTACAGCACAAGACGGGACATACTGCAGAAAATATATCCATAGAGTTGCTATCAATCGGAAATGACTTAACAGCATTTGTTAGTAATCATAATAATCTCTGCCCTTTGCTTCCTACCTTTTATTCTGTTTTATAGCCCTACAAAACATCCTCTCCAATCCCAATATTATTTGGTTTGTTTTTCTTTGAAGCTTGTGGTATGGAACCTTTTCAAAAACTGTCTGCAAATCCAGATATATTACACCCATTGTTTTTTCTTCACCCATATGCCTACTGGTCTGTTCAAAGAGGCTGGGTCAATTAGAGAGACATGATTTTCCTTTTCAGGGATGTGCAGTCTTTTCCTTAACAATGCTTACTGATTCTAAACTTAATCATAGTACAAGCTATTAATCTGCCAAGAGTTAGAAGGCTCCCGGGTCTAGACTTTCCAGGGCTACCACTGGAAATCCCTCTGAAAGAGAGGAGTGCCAGTGGCATCGTGTTGGTTCGTTCACTGGCTCAAGGTCTGGAATCCCTTTCCAGAGTGCTCAGACAGAGATGCCACCTACCAGCTCTAGTGATATATTACATCTAGTTTGTCAGTTTGGTTTGAAACATCCTGTATGGTGACCACAATTTGATCCAGTTCCTCTGTGGCCAGGGAAAAAAGCAAAACAAACAAAAACAAAAAACAAAAAACATTTGGGGTATGGGAACTGCCTCTGCATCTTCCTCAGCAAAGACCCAAGATAAAGAATCCCCCGAGTCTCTCGCCTCTCTTTTTTTCCACTCCTGGAAGTACTTTTACTCGACAATCGTCAAGTGACCCCATCGATTCCCTCCCGGACTTCCGACTTTTGATATATACGACTATGCTTTTGTTACATGCTTTGGCCAGCCTAATTTCCTGTTTGCAGCTAACTTGCCCCTCTTGGATGTTCCTGGTCTCCTCCCTCGGGTGAGCTTCCTACTTTGGAAAGGATGACTTTTTCCCTCGGACGACTGTCTGCGGGCTGTTTGTCCCCTAGTTCCTTTGTGCACAACAGGCTCCAGGCTTCCAGTAAGTCACTGGCTATTTCTGACCCAAAGGCAAAAGGGCCTCTCTCACTATCCTCTAGACCGTAAACTCACTGTGGGCAGGGAATGTGTCTACCGACTCTATTGTATTGGACTCTTCCCAAGTGCTTAGTCCAGTGCTCTGCACACAGTATGTGCTCAATAAATATCACTGATTGATTGAATGACTGACTATCCACTTGCCAAAATTCCAGCCAAATCTCTTCCGGAACAATTGTGATCCCAAGGGTTGAGCTCTCTAGATGGGATAGATCTTTGTCGCTGTTATTCCTTCTTACCAGGCTTGATGAGAGGAATCATTCCTTAGTACCTTCACAGGAACCTTAATCTCCCCTAGAAAAATGTCCTGGACCAGGTTTCCATTGTTCCACAAGTCGACCCTAAAAATTGAAGAAGGGTTTAAATTTTCGTGCAACGCTGAAGAGACCCCAATCACGTTCAAACAGCTCTATCAGTGCTGCAACACTGCTTCTGCATGCTTGCACAAAGGACATGTTAGAATCACCACACCTAGCTATCTAGGCAAGACAAGAAGTTTCTTTAAAAAACCACAAAGAGTTATCAAAGAATCTAGAAGACAGCCAGGGCTTTTGTGCTAGTTTCCAGTCAGACTTTTTCTCCTGTAGAAGTCAACATTGTAAGGTCAGGTCTGTGTGATTTGAGCAAAGAAACAAAATGAAATCATGGAGTTTCTTTCTCAAGTGCCTGCAACTCGTATTTCAATGCACACATATCATCCGGTTCTATTATAGGCACACCTCAATTACGTGAAAAATATGACACTTTAAATGAACACTCTGCTAACACCACACCTTGACATGCATTCTTATTGGCAAACTATTGCTCAGCTGCTGAAAGCTTCAGAAACCAGATTCCAAACACATGCACCTTATTGACTCATCTTACTATACTTCTTACCTCACTTATATTTCTGTTAAACAGCAGATATGTTAAGAAGAACAAGAAAATTAATACTAGGTTTGTTGAGGTCATGATTGCTCTTGAGAATAATCTTTGCATCTTTGTTTTAAGTTAAAATTGCGAAAAGGGGCTGGAAAAATAAAACTAGTTTGGAGTGATCAAAATCAATGCTTATCAGACAATAACATGTAAACATTAATTAACGCTTCCTTTTTGGTAAAAAATGGTATTTGTTAAGCTCTTTCTACATGCCAGGCACTCTATTAAGTATTGGGGTTCATAGGTACAAGTTACAAGTTAATCAAATTAGACACAGTCCATGTCCTACATGGGGCTCACAGTTTTTTAACATCCATTTTACAGACGAGGTACCTGAGGCACAGAGAAATGAAGTGACTTGCTCAAGGTCACGCAGCAGACAAGTGGTGGGGCCAGGATTACAAGCCAGGTCCTTCTGACATGTAGGCCCGTGCTCTCTCCACCAGGGCTATGCTACTTGGTTACAATGGATTTCTTTGTGGTCTTTTTTGCAGAACATTTCCCATTAGAAGGAGTGAGAGCTGTTCTTTTGAATTTGCATGGCCCAAAAAAAGTGGAATCTGGAAAAATATTTACTAGCACAGATATATGTGTGCGCATATACCGTGTGTTTTTAATAGTTTAAGCACATATCCTAGACTGCATCCTAAGTTTTCTAGTGGGCCCACAAATTTGGACCTGATTTGGTTCTGAACACATATCAAAGTTTACATTGCCCATTTATTTCTATTCAAGGGATTTTATACAGTTCCCGAAGGAGCCAAGTTCAAACAGCCTTGAGCACATACCTTATTTCTAGCTTTTCGATGTCTTCTTCTTCTACCTGAAATTGGGATTTCTTGGTGTAGCTACTGGATCTGGTGACCTGTAAAGAAACACACCTCTGTAAATATTTTTTACAAGCCCTACAGGATTTTGGATTCCCTTCCCTTCCCATTAAACAGAAATCTCCCCACAAAACCAAGAACTCCAAAGAAATTCATAGATAGACACTTGCAGGCACAAGCCTGGAGAAGGATGGGAGCAGCAAGGATAGTCAAAGCCATCAGGCTCTCTTCCCCCGTATCTCAATTTTCCAGTCAGAACACAAATGAGGGAGAAACCACATTTAGGTTTTTTTTTTCGGAGGGGGGCGGTTTTCCCCTCAGTTGTGAAACCACCCCTCACCAAAAAAAACCTAACTTCCGAATTTAAATGCCACCCTCTCCTTGGGCTTTTCTCCTATCACCTTTGTTTTTTAGTGGTATTTGTTATGCAAGTGTCAAACCCAATTCTAAGCAATGGGGTAGGTGAAAGTTAATTAGGTTGGACACAGTCCCTGTGCTACCCGGGGTTCACAGTATAAGAAGGAGGAGAAGAGGCATCTAATTCCCATTTTACAGTGTGAAAACTGAGGCACAGACAAGTGAAATAAGTGACTTGCCCGAGGTCACACAGCAGACATGTAATGAAGCCAGGATTAGAACACAAGTCCTCTGACTCCCAGGCCTGTGCTCTTTCCACTAGGATATATTGCTTCTTCTGGAGGGCAGGGGCTGCCTCTAGTTTCGGTTTAATTTTGCACAGTCCCCAGAGCAGTACTTTGCACCTCGCCGGATTCTAAACCAGTATTAAACAGCGATGACGCCGGTGGGAACAGGGAAGGAGGATTTGTTAAAATCAACCCTAAAAATAATTTTAGGTCACTGATCCATTATCTTATTGGTTTCCACCAGGAGTAGGGTTGGAACTCTTTCTGAAAGGGATAAATCAAAATAAATAAAGAAATACATCAAAATAGACCCAGAGATTTCTATCTGGGGCTAGTAGAGCAACTCCTTCCTTCATCTCTCAGCTGAAGTGGCTCTGAGCAAACAGCTTCAGACTTCTGGCTTTAGAGGTTGGGAGTGTGCTGAGGGCTCCATGGGACTGCAAAAAATAATAGTAATAATTTTGGTACTTCTTAAGCACTTGCTACGTGCCAAGCACCATACTAAGCTCTGGGATAGATACCAGATAATCAGGTCCCATATGGGGCTCACAGCCTAAGAAGGTGGAAGAACAGGTATCGAACCTCCATTTTGCAGATGAGGCAACTGAGGCCCAAAGACATTAAATGACTCACCCAAGGCCACGCAAGAAGTATGTGGCGGAGCTGGGATTAGAACCCAGGTCCTCTGGCTTCCAGGCCCATGCTCTTTCCAAGAGGCCATGCTGCTTTGTCAAAGAAACCAGCCTCCTCCTCCTCCTCCCCACGGCACCCCCTCCCCACAACCTCCTCGGCCACCTCCCGTCCTCCCCCCCCAGCTTCCCATTGCCTAGAGGCTGCTGGGCCTCCTATAACCCAGAAGGTGGTCGGGACTGTGTAAGAAGTTTCTGAATGGCTTGGTGTGTGCGCTTCCTCGAGTGCCTCTGGCTTTGATTCGATAAGGAAAACTTTCCGTTTTACTCTTTGTTCATGAGGATGTGAGATAATGCCCCAGAGATAAACAGAAACCGACCCTACGTCCTACATAGGTGCAGGCTGCTGAATGGGAAGGAAGTGGGAGAAGCAGTACGATCTAGTGGAAAGTGCCCAGACCTGGGAGTCGGGACAACAGGATTCTAATCCTAGCTTTTCACTGGCTCGCTGGGTGACTTTAGGCCACTTACTTAACCTCTCTGAGCCTCAGTTTCCTCATCTGCAAAATGGGAATAAGATACCTGTTTTTCCATCCCTTTGGACTGTGAATGCTATGTGGGACGGGGACTACATCTAATCTAATTATATTACATGCCCCCCACTGCTTAGTACAATCTACAAGGTGTAGTGATACAATAATAATACCCCAATAATAATAATAATAATAATAATAATAATAATTAAGCACTGTCCCTGGAGCTACAGATGTCAAGAAGCAGTCACTTCCACACTGTGACTGGGGACTGTGGAGCCCTCCCTTTTGGCTTCTCGCGGCCTCCCTTTACGGAAGGCACTAGAATAACTTGAGAAAAAGAAAGGCTGTGAGTGGACCAAGATGAAGGTGTAATATTGAAATAAGCAATATATATATGCATGTATATAATTATGGCACTTGTCAACCACTTACTATGTGCCAAGCACTGTTTTAAGCACTGAGGTAGATAGAAGGTAATCAGGTTGGACACAGTCTCTGTCCCACATGGGGCTCACACTCTCATCCCCATTTTACAGATGAGGTAACTGCTGAAGACCAGAGAAGTTAAGTGACTTACCCAAGACCACACAGCAGACTTGTGGCAGAGCTGGGATTGGAACCCAGGTCCTTCTGATGCCCAAGACCATGTTCTATCTACAAAGCCATGCTGCTTCTCATATATATATGTATATGAGAGCTCTAAATAGATGGATATATACATATATACATACATATATACACATACACATATACTTGAACACAGGTACCTCATCTGCAAAATGGGGTTTCAATACCTGTTCTTCCATCTTCTTACTCTGTGAAGCCCATGTGGGACCCGATAATCTAATATCTACCCCAGTGCTTAGTACAATGCTTGGCAGAGGGTAAGTGGCTTAGATATTCTGCTCAGGCTGATTATTTAAGTTCAAAAAATTCTGTTACCTCGAAATAAAAGATTTCGTTGAACTGCGGATTGCTTGTTTTCTTCTTTACTTTGGTCTTCTTTTGGTCATTCCTGTTCCAATGTGGTAGAGTTTAATCTTGTACAACTTGACAGTGCACAATTATAGAACGTGCTATTTTCAAGCAGGGAGCCCTAAGCTTTCATTGTAACAACTTGTCCCGGGATAAACCGTGGCTCCCAAAGAACTACTATACTTCTAAAGCGAACAGCTCCAACTAGACTAAATGGAATACCCTAAAAGGAGACTTTGCATTATTTTGTCTTCAAGGAGACCACACCCTGCTTGATCTAGGTAATCAAACTCTGCTTTTCATTCCCATGATTACGTTGGGCAGCGGGGCTGAAAGTTGGTATCTGTCAAGGAGCTTTATGTTAGTAGCTAATGCGTCACGGTGAGGGGCCATGGCCGGGGTGGAAAGAAATCCCTGGGGAATGTGGTGGGGATGACCTATGCCCTCTCTAGAAGGCAGCAGAGTAACAGGAAAAATTTTTCCCAAACTCGCGAACGGCTCTCTCGTCCCAGCCCTCATTCCTAGTGAGCAGGACTGCCTCCCATGTCGGCACGTTGCCCATTTGGGTTCTCCCACGGATGTGCCAGAGAACATAGGTTCATTTGGAAAATGCTCCAGGATCTTGCTCTTTTCATTTAAAGCCCATCAAGATCCTAGTTGAAGAGCAACTTGGCCTTCCAGGGGGGGTTTCAAAACAATGCATGGGCTCCCTGGCCCGTCGATGCTTCCTGAACCGTCTTTCCCCTCCCCTTTCCAGCCCTCTCACATGGGCAGCCGCTCCCACCTCCCCACCCGGTCAAGAGACTCCACGGGCCGATGGCAATTGGCGACAAGCTCCTGCACGAGCCCACATCCCACTGCAAACCTCACAGAGGGTCGGGGAAGAGGCAGCTCACTCAGTGGCTTCCAGATCGGCTGCCAGATTCTGAGCAGCCCACGTCCCCCTCCCACCCCCTGCTCTCGTGTGCAGGGCTGAGCAAGGGTTTCTCTTCCTTCTTACTTCCTCTCATGTGGTCTGTAACTCCACCATTCAGACCCATCTTGCAAAAATGCTGCACTGGCTAGGCTCGCTCCATAACTGGGGATGGCTCGAGGGACTACCTCTCCCCTGACATGCCCATCTCCACCTGATAGGAACCAGTGAGGATCGCTCAGTGGGTCTCCCGGTAGAAGTCTCAGAGAGCAAGATCATTGAGATGCGTGCTCTGGCGACGAAGGAGAAGGAGACTTCAGGAACTCGGGGGACCCTGGGCTCTTCTTCGGGCTCTAGGCCCGGTAAGTCAGTTCGATAACCCTGAGGCTCTCCCGGTTTTTACAACTGCCGGCCCTCATCGACAGACGTGTCAGAAAAATACACCAGACTGCTTTGAAAGACCATCCCTTTGAGCCTCTAGTAAAAAACTGCAGTTTGCTTAACATTTGCTCCCTATGTCCCCTATATTAAGGGGAAAAAAATCACAATCAAACACCTCAAAAACCTCAAAACCTCACTGTGAACCACTTTCAAGGAGGATTACCTAGAAGGGCCCACAAGAGAGACCGTTGCATATGAGTCGCAGCTTTGTCCATTTATAAGAGGCAATCCATGGCACGCCTTTATGCTAAAAGAAAAATAGAACAACGGTAAGTCAGGACATCAGAATTAGCATTTATCATACTACGTTTGATTACTGTTCAAACAGACATATTAACACACTGAAGGACCACACAATGCGTGTGCGTTACAAACTCTACATCAATCAATGGTATTTATCGAGCACTTACTGTGTGCAGAGCACTGTACTAAAACACTTGGACAAGCAGACATAGCTGAGTTGGTAGAAAAGTTCCCCACCCACAACGAGTTTAGTCTAGAGTCTACAGCTCTTCCCACCCCTCCCCACCATGTCTGAGAAAAACCCAAAATAAAGGAGCAAGGCTGGAAAATGACAACCCAGGGATACCTTTCTCAAACTACAGGTGGCATCCACCCCATGGCATCTAAAATGTTCTGCCTACCTTCCTTCCCCTTGCAGCCTTGCATCATTCATTTCTTCATTCATTCAATCATATTTATTGAGCGCTTACTGTGTGCAGAGCACTGTACTAAGTGCTTGGAAAGTACAATTCAGCAACAGAGAGAGACAATCCCTGCCCAAAAGGGGCTCACAGTCTAGAAGATGGGAAACGGGCATCAAAACAAGTAAACAGGCATCAATAACACCAACATAAATAAACAGAACTATAGATATAAACACATCATTTATATATACATAGAATTATAAATATGTACATATATACACAAATGCTATGGGGGGGGGGCAGAGCAAAGGGAGCAAGTCGGGGTGATGGAGAGGGGGAGCAGAGGAAATGGGGGGCTTAGTCTGGGACCGCCTCCCCCGACACACACGTATTCCTCTGTTTGTACTATACTCTCCCAGGTGGTTAGTGCAGTGCTCTGCACAGGGTGAGTGCTCAATAATAATAATGTTGGTATTTGTTAAGCACTTACTACGTGCCGAGCACTGTTCTAAGCATTGGGGTAGACACAGGGGAATCAGGATGTCCCACGTGGGGCTCACAGTCTTAATCCCCATTTTACAGATGAGGTAACTGAGGCCCAGAGAAGTGAAGTGACTTGCCCAAAGTCACACAGCTGACAAGTGGCAGAGCCGGGATTTGAACTCATGACCCCTGACTCCAAAGCCTGTGCTCTTTCCATTGAGCCATGAATAATACCACTGATGATGCTCTGTGGGGCGGGGGGGGGGGGAGGAAGGGTCCTGTCTTCCCACACATCCAATTTCAAGTTCTGGTGGCTGAGGGATTACGAAGCAAAGTGCCATAAAGGTCTGACAGCATCTGAATGTGCTCCTCTGGTAGCTAGGTCTACCCAGGGGACATAGGGGGAGCCCTTACTGTATATACAGAATACAGTAGGACATAGTTGGTAGGCGTGTTGCCTGCCCACAGTGACCTTACAGTCAAGAGGGGGAAGAGATAGACATTAATATAAATTAATTACAGATAAGTACATAAGTCCTTTGGGGTCGAAGGAGGGGTAAGGGACTATCCTGGACTCTGACTGCCCTCCGGCGGGTGGCTACTGCGGTGGTGACAGCTACGAAGGGCAGCCTCCTAACAGGCCTTCTCACCAGCACTCCCTCTCCCGGCAAAAGTGCTCCCCCATCTTAGTCGATTTCTAGATTCCTCCATTTGTTCCACTGGGATCCCAGGACTGCCTATCTAATTTTCCCTCTTGAGGCACAAATAAAAGCCCTCAATTCCTCTCTTTGTCAATGAGAAACTCCAACCATTGGCCTTAAAGGTGCTCAAACAATTCTCTCCCACCTCCCTATCTACCCTCCTCTCTCACTACCCCCTTCCTCCCCACCACCTCACACTCACCATTCCTTTCATTGTGGCTCGTTCTGGTCTCTCTCACGGCTGACCTCTTAATCGAGCCCTTCCCCTTGCTTGGAATTCTCTCCCACTTCAAATCCGTCAGATCCAAAGTTTTGAAATCACACCTCCTCCAGGAGGCCTTCCCACATTCATTTCTTATCTCCTCAAGTTATATCCCTCCAAATGCTATTCGGCATTTCCGTGTCTCCGAAACGCTCACACGTAAGTACATTTTACAGACCCTATTGTCAATCAATCATAGTTATTGAACGCCTACTGTGTATAGAGAATACAATATAACAGAGTTGGTAGACGTGTTCCCTGCCCACAGTGACCTTGGAGGAGGGAGAGAGACGTTAATAATCATTAATTACAGATATGTACATAAATGCTTTGGGGCCGAGGGAGGGATGACTTCAGAGTGAAAATCCAATGCAAGGGTGATGCGGAAGAGAATAGGAGAAGAGGAAATGAGGGCTTAGTCAGAGAAGGCTCTTGGAAGAGATGTGCGTTTAGGTTTTGAAGGAGGGGACAGTGATCACCTGTTGGAGATGATAGACAACATTTACTTAAATGTTACTTAAACACTAACTCATGTACATATCTTCCTTTCTTTCTTCCTCCTGTCTTTAGGTTGTTTGAACGTCCGTCTCTCCAAAGAAACTGAAAGTTCCTTGAGGGCAGGGATTATGACCACTCACTCTATTGAATTCTTGTCTGTCTCCCCCATTAGACTATAAGCCCATCAAACGGCAGGGACTGTCTCTATCTGTTGCCGACTTGTTCATTCCAAGCGCTTAGTACAGTGCTCTGCACATAGTAAGCGCTCAATAAATACTACTGAATGAATGAATTTGGTACAGGGCTCTCTCTGAACACAGTGGGTGCTCAATAAATACTAATGACTGATTGAATTTGTGGGGATGACACAGTGTTAAAAGCTAAATGGCTCTGGACGACCCCTGTAACTTCAGTTTTCTGAAAATTAAATTTTTCAAGAGAGGATTCAAGTAGCTTCATTTTTTTAGAGCTATTTGTTAAGGGCTTATTATATGTCAAGTACTGTTCTAAGCACTGGATTAGTTACAAGTTTATCAGGTTGGACACAAGTCCCTTGAACCACATGGGGCTCACAGACTAAATTGGAGGGAGGAGGATTTAATCCCCATTTTTCCTGGCCTAGAGGATATAGCACAGGCCTGGGAGTCAGAAGGACCTGGGTTCTAATCCCAGATCTGCTACTTGTCTGCTGTGTGACTTTAGGCAAGTCACTTCACTTCTCTGGGCCTCAGTTACCTCATCTGGAAAACGGGAGTCAAGACTGTGAGCCCCCTGTGGGACAGGGGCTGTGTCCAACTTGATTTGCTAGTATCTAACCCCAGCACTCAGTACAGTGCCTTGCACAAAGTAAGCGCTTAACAAATACCATAATAACATAATAATGATGATGATGATGATGACTACTATATGAGGTAACTAAAGCCCCGAGAAATAAAGCGACTTGCCCAGCAGAGAGTTGGCAGAGCCAGGATTAGAACCAGATCCTCTGGCTCCGAGGCCTGTGCCCTTGTCTCCCACTGCAGTATTTGCTAATTTCACACAGGGTTACCCTGTGATGGACTGTGAATGATCCATCATTCACCACCACTGAGGAACAGACAAATGTATTTATTGAGTTCTATGGAATGAAAAAGAACAAAAACTTTTGAGGAAAATTGATCACGCCCAAGACACCCAGTTCCCAGATTTCTCCCCATGCCCAGTGCTTTCACTATCGGCTGGTGAGAGCCAGGGCAGCACCGACTCCTTCTGGAGTTGGCAGCCTCGTGCAAACACCACCTGCAATGGGCAAGTCACCCAGTAGAAGGACCCAAGTCTCCTCCAGCTCCAGGGCCGGGAGGGGATCTTTTCCCAAGGGCCAGGAGGTGAAATGCCTGGAAACCTGGCTCAGTTTTCCCACCTCTGCTCCCTCTCCTGGTCTTTTTCTTTCATCATGGAATTTGTTAAGCGCTTACTACGAGTCAAACACTATTTTAAGCACTGGGGTCATTACAAGTTAATTAGGTCAGACACAGTCACTATCCTGCATGGAACGCACAGCCTAAAATAGGAGGGAGAGCAGGCATTTCCATTTCCCAGCTGAGGAAAATGAGGCACAGAGAAGGGAAGTGACTTGCCCAAGGTGTCACAGCAAGCAATTGGCAGAGCTGGGTTTAGAACCCAGGCCCTGCTGACTCGCAGGCCCGTGCTCTCTCTCCACCGGGCCACGCTGCTTCCCCGAGAAGGGACCCTTCCGTTCTCATCGGGTCGGTCAGCAGGGACTGAGGCGCCACAGGGAGGAGGAAGATCTCTACCCTGAGACATCATTGGGGCGTCAATGATGGTGACCTCGTCAACCCCACTGTTCTCGTTGAAATCAGGCGCTTCCCCCGAGAGACGGCCCCCTCAATCGGGCAGTGCTTCACTTTCCAATCTTGATTTTCTTCATTTTCCCTGCTTAATGAAAGCAATTCCTCAGGTTCATTCACCTGGAAACCAAGTTTTAAAACGATAATGCCGCTTCTTCTTTAGGTATATCTGAAGTGGAGCCAAAATCTACTTGAGATGTGAAAGCAAAAACCCGCCCCAAGCTCAGATGCAAAACAAAAACAAAACCTTCGCTAGAGTCTGACAATACGGCCACCAAGAAGATAGTGAAATATGATGCCAGTCAGCGCTGAGGTTTCTAATCTGTGATTTACTGCCCCGCTCATTCCCCAGAGCCTCCACCATGTGCTGTAACACGCTACTCATTCCCTTCGGCCTCGCTGCCCTGTGACTTAACATTCTGCTCTTTTTCTTACAGCCCTGCCCCCTCTGTGGTCTGATGCAGCATCGTAACCCCTGAGGCTTTAAAAAGAAAAGGAAAAAAGTGGTGCACATTTTAATTGAGTGAACTTAAAGCCCAAGCGGCCTCTGACGTCACATCCTTTATTGAGGCGTGAATGAGAACCGAGGGAACACTGCGGTTTTGACCGTTTTTTTTTTTTTAATTCAGAAATATGGTACAACTGCGACCCAAGTGGCCGAGCCGTTTAAATGAACTTCCCCTCTCTCAGACACACTGGGGTCTGTCCACGCAACAGCAGTTCCTCTAGCGGAGTTGCGACGATTCGTTCTGGAGAGACCCGAGGACACCCATCCGGACGGGCACAATCCATCGCTCGATCAATGGTATTTATTGAGTGCTTATTGTGTGGGGAGCACTGTACTAAGCGCTTGGGAGAGTACAACAGGGTTGGCAGACGTGATTCCTGCCCACAGGAACCTTACAGTCTGGCTTATTCATTCAATCGTATTTTTTGCGCGCTTACTTTGTGCAGAGCACTGTACTAAGCGCTTAGCACTGTACTAGTGGATACAGCACAGGCCTGGATGTCAGAAGGCTCTGCCACATGTCTGGTGTGGGACGTTGGGCAAGTCACTTCACTTTTCTGGGCCTCGGTTCCCTCACCTTTAAAATGGGCATAAGAGTGTGAGCCCCATGTGGGACTATGGGACCTGATTAACTTGAATCTACCCCGGCTCTTAGAACAGTGCTTGGCACAAACTAAGTGCTTATGAATTACCATTACTATTACTATTATTATCTCTGCAGGGGGAGAGAGATAATAAATTACAGAAAGAGGAAATAGTAGAATACAAGTATACGAACATACGAGGCTGTGAGGCTGGGGTGACTATGACAGTGTTGAAGAAGATGGGTGTGGTTTTGCGTGAAGAGCCGCCCTCCCCTCACCCTGTAAGGGAAGGCATTTCTGGGTGTTACTGGGAAGTGAGTGCTTGGAGATAGAAGTGACGTACTAGGAGCTGGACGTTGGGCAACATCCTGCCTTCTCTCTGTACACACGAGCCAAAGGTGCAGTGGGGAAACTGACTCATTTCTGGATAGATGTAGCTGCGCTGCTAGTCCAGGCAGAAATTCTCACGCTGACTTTTACACTTTCCGAACGGGTCCATGAATCTCTCTACACCCCTCGGTTCGACGTCCTTAAAGTGTTTGGCTGGACCATTTGTTTTGACACTGCTTGTTAACTGACGCTTTATTGTCTAAATTCTGCAGTTTTCCTTCGCTTTCACAGCTAGCTGACCCGGGGCAGGGTGGGGGGAGGACACGTACACAGCTGGCTCCGGGCAGCAGAGAGGTTTGGGTACGACCTGGACAATCGATCCGTCGATTAATTAATCAACAATATCTGAGCACCTACTCGGTGCTCAACAGCTCCAGAATCCAGACCAAAAAGATAATTTCTCTTCTCATGTTTGGTTTCAGAAATCCCTTGCTATCTAACTCAATTCGGGGAAGTCTGCTTTGAAATAACTTCAGCGTCGACAGGAATTTCCATCTGGCTCCACTGGGGCAGAATTCCCCCCGCCTCCCGGCCAGCAACCCAGGGTCATTAGTGAGGAGGACTGGGAGGATGGGAACTCACGGCCTCTGGATTTACAATCGGGTTCTCGGTCTCCAAACCACGTTAACAGCATCCAGCCTAAAGCTCTAAATCCACCTCTGGCTCCTGTTGGGTTCTCTCTGGGGAAAGCCCCAGACAGCCCTAGAGCAGCAATGTGGCCCAGGAGTCGGAGGGTCTGGATTCTAATCCCGGCTCTGCCACTTGTCTGCTGTGTGACCTTGGGCAAGTCGTTTCACTTCTCTGGGCCTCAATTTTCTCATCTGTAAAGATGAGGATTACATCCTACTCTCTCCCACCTAGACTGTGAGCCCCACGTGGGACAGGGATTTTGTCCCAATTGATAATCTTGAATCCACCGTAGTTGTTTAGAACAGTGCATGGCACAAAGTTACTGCACTCTCCCAAGCGCTTAGCAAAGTGTTCTGCACATAAGCACTCCATAAATACCACTGATTGATTGGTAATAAGCACTTAAATACAATAGTAATCAAAATAATAATAACCCTCTCAACCCAGTCTTGGAAAGGGGAGGAAGGGCGGAAGGGCAGCGGGAGATCAGATCAAAGCAGGGATGAATTTCCACTAGAAGCCAACTCTGATTGCTGTAATTCAAGTCGATGGTAAAAGAGGGTCGCCATATGGGATAATTCTTAGCCAACAACCTCTCTGGAAACACTCCATTTTGTGGGCTGAGGGATTCCAGTGATAGAGAGCAATTGCCGGAGAAGAGAATGCAGGGAGCTAACCTGACTGCCACAGTTCTTTATTTGCCAATTTCACTTCCATCACAGGTGTCTTCTAATCAAGCAGTCCCATGAGACAGTAACATCCTTGTGGGCAAGGAATGTGTCTCGCTTCTGTTGAATTTTTCCAAGCACTTAGGATAGGGCATCACACTCAAATACCACCAACATTATTATTCCCACCATCACTACTCCAGCAGCCATCACCACCAAACACTTAGTGAGCAAGCACATCACTCCTGCTTCCCGTTCCTGCGTCACGCTCTCTGCTCCTTACTAGGGGCAAACAGCCGTGAAAACCCCTATATGGATGCATTTGAACTATATCAACATTTTGCACCTAGAACATCTTTTCCAAACACTTCCGCCACCTATGTAGCCAAAAGGGCTTGGGTAAATATTAGCAAATATGCAAATACTATTGGAGATGTTCAATCCTTTGAAAATACTGTTGGAACATTTTGAAAAACTACGACTCTCTTAACTGACCAAAGTAGTGCTTATTTTGGCTACAACTAAATAAACGTTTGTTTCCTCTCCGCTGCCAAAATAAGCATTTCTTTCTTTTTTTTTTAAAAAAAAAAAAATGGAAGCTAAGGTTTTCAGCTGATAAGCAAATATTTTAGTTGGCCAAAAAAAGACAGGTAAGAATTATTTGTTTCATGAAATCCAAGAGTTTTTTTTTTTTGAAAAAGGTTGTCAGCATAAGCAAGGTCTTAATATTAAATACTAGACTCTGTAAATTGTCCAGGATGACCAGTCTTTGCACTCTTCAAGAAATGCTTCATTATTATTTATTACAAATCTTTATTTTATCATGGTTTTGCACACATCCCCAACCCAAACCTTAGACCCCTCGATTCTTTACATGCTTTGGTCTTTTATGGGCTCCATGGGAAGCAGCGTGGCCTAGTGGAAAGAGCACAAGGCTGGCAGTCAGATTGAGTCAGTCAGTCAATCATATTTATTGAGCGCTTACTGTGTACAGACTACTGTACTAAGGGCTTGGGAGAGTATAATATAACCATAAACAGATACATCCCCTGCCCCCCATGAGCTTACAGTCCAGAGGGGGAGACAGACATTAATATAAATTAATTATGCTTATTATTTTAGGACTTGGGTTCTAATTTGAGCAAGTCACAACTTCTCTGTGCCTCAGTTATCTCACCTGTTAACTGAGGACTATATCCTTCTTGCTTCGATTTGGGATGTGAGCCCATGTGGATAGGGACCATGTCCAAACTGTTTATCTTGTATCTACCTCAGCCCTTAGTAAGTACCTGGCACACCGTAAGCATTTAATAAGGTACCATTAAAAAAGCCAACCTGCCCCCACCAAAAAAATCCTCAGGGTCTCAAAGAGAAACCACGTTTCCCCTAAATCAAACTGGCATTGTACTACAGAACTGAGTCGACTCCTGACTCAGCCCTCCCTATGTCAAGCAATAAAAAGTCCTTGCTCCATGCCGCTTGCCTGCTGTGTGATCTCGGGCAGGGTCACTTTGCTTCTCTGTGCCTCAGTTACCTTATCTGTAAACTGGGGATTACATCCTTCTCCCTCCAACTTGGACTGTGAGCCCATGCAGTTAGGGACCGTGTCCAAACTGTTTATCTTGTGTCTACCTCAGTGATTTGTACAGTGCCTGGCACATAGTAGTCATTTAATAAGCATCACGAAAAAAGCCAACCTTGCCCCACCCAAAAAACCTCAGGTTTTGAAAAACAAACCATGTTCCCCTAATTCAAACCGACATCCAAATAGAAAACTGTATCTTCCCCTGACTCAGCTCTCCCTATGTCGAGCACTAAGCAGTCCTTGTTCCATGCCACTTGTCTGCTGTGTGACCTTGGGCAAGTCACTTAACTTCCCCTTGCCTCAGTTACCTTATCTGTAAACTGAACATTACATCCTTCTCCCTCTGATTTAGACTGTGAGCCCATGTGGATAGGGACCATGTCCAAACTGTTTATCAGTGATTAGTACAGTGCCTAGCACACAGTAAGAATTTAATAAGTACCATTAAAAAAGCCAACCTGGCCCCCTGACCACCACCCCAAAAAAAACCTCAGGGTTCAAAAAAGAAACCATGTCTCCCCCTAAGTCAAACCAGCATCCTAATAGAGAACTATGTCTTCCCCTCACCCCGCTCTCCCATGTCAAGCAATAAGCAGTCCTCATTCCATGCCCAGTTGCTCTAGCTGGGACACGAGAATCTGGCTGTGCCAGGCCCATGCTGCTCCCTCTGGTTTCAGGTTTGGCCTTCAGAGGTCATTCTCCCTGGCCACCTGCCACGTGGGCGGCAGGGGCGGCAGGATGGCGGCCCCCGGGCCCCAGTGGGCTAGCTTACCTCAGAGATTCCTGAGGTCAGTACATCCTGGACACCCAGAGAAACTCTAGACCTGGGGTCAGTCACCTTGGCAAGCTACACCAAAGCCTGTCTGCGGCTGGGGCAGGAAGTCGCCCGTTTCTAGGTCCTCACTGCCCTCAGGAATCTCACCTGCCATCCTCAGCCCCCTGGGATGGGAGTGGAGGGTCCACTCTCTCCCCTCAGGGAGCAGAGGCATCGATAAGGGCAGCACCTACTTCGGGGACAACAGATGGAAGGCAGGATTCACACTGAAACTTTTATTTCCTCTGGCAGGCTGGCGTGTAACTTGCCCACAGACCCAGAGCCTACCACAAATATTGTCGACTCCCAGCCTCGCCCATTTCCAGGGTGGGTTTGAGAGACATGGGCCAGTAGGCCCTTTCGGGTGCCTTTCATCTTTTTCCTCTGCAGACAACATTTCCACAGGCTTCAGTGGGAGCCTGGATGCAGCTTCCTGCCTCACAAGTACTGACCAGAAATTTCTCTCAAGCAAGCAATCGTGGTTTTTCAACCAGAGTCTCAACTTCAACACACCCACTACTGCCTCATCCCCTTTGCTGCAGACTAAAGCTGCCCCTCTCTATTCTGTTCTACAGACCTACAGAATAGAGAAAGTTGGAGGGGTAAAAAAAAGAAACATTTTGTGTTCTACTTATTAAACTTCCAAACACACTTTTTGGAAGATAAGCATTAACTGGCTGCTCCTTAATTGAACTGACACATCTTCAGTTCAAGCATATTAGAGAAGATTATACAAGAGTAAGCTCAAAGGTACTGTGTTTAGCAAAAAAGACTGAAAAATAACCTGGAAATCTATCGTATTTATTGCGCATTCACTGTGTACAGAGCATTGTACTGAGTGCTTGGGAGAGTTCAATACAGAGTCTGCAGATATATTCTCTGCCCACAAGGAGTCGGAGAGATGCTCCTGTTCCCCTCTAGACCATAAGATCGTTGTAGGTAGGGGATGTGCCTGTTATACTGTTATAGTGTACTCTCCCAAGCGCTTAGTACAGTGCTCTGCACAGAGTAAGTGCTCAATAAATACCACTGATCGATTGGTGGGTAAAGTCCTACCTCAGGTGATTATTCTTTTCCAGTGCTTACTTACAGTACTAAACTATTTTTTTCTGGATAAAGGGAGCAGGAGAGGATGAAACTTGTAGAAAAGAAGGTGATTTGGGGGCAATGAGAGAAAGCACCCAAAATGGCATTTTCCAGGAAAAAGAGGCTAACTAAGGAGGATGATGTGACAGCACAGACAGAGCTTTACACAGAGGCTACTGAAGCATGACGTTAACCAGAAGAAAACCCTCTGAACGGGAAACTACTGACGGTGGCCATGTGATTTGGCAGAAGGCTTTCTCTGCAGTTAAAATAATATCAAGATGAGAAAAAAAAATGGGAAATATATATAGGCATATGCACATATACATTCATGCTCCTTCACAATTCTCAAGAAAATCAAACAATTATGGTCACTGAGCGCTTACTGTGTGTGAGACCACTGTACCAAATGCTTGGGAAAGTCCAATACAAGAGTCAAAAATAATAACAATAATAATAATAATAACAACAGCAACAATAATAATAATGACGGTACTTAAGTGCTTATTAGGAGCCAGGCACCATTCTAAGTGCTGGGGCAGATACAAGTTAATCAGATTGGATACAGTCCCTGTCCCACATGGGGCTCACACTCTTAATCCCCATTTTACAGATGAGGTAACTCAGGTCCAGAAAAGTTAAGTGACTTGCCCCAAGTCACACAGCAGACGTGTGGCGGAGCTGGGATTAGAACCTAGTTCCTTCTGATTCCCAGGCCTGTGCTCTATTCACTATAAACGTGACCCCTGCCCATGAGGAGGGAGAAACAGAAAGTAAAATAGATCAAGGATATGGGAAATAGAATAAGAATATTTGCATAAGTATTGTGGGGTTGGGGTGTGTATCAAGGTGCTTAAGTGGTATACAGCCAAGTTGACAGTTGACGCAGAAGGGAGGGCGGATAGGGGAATTTATGGGTTTAGTCTGGGAAGGCCTCTTGGAGGAGGTGTGATTTTAGGAGGGTTTTGAAGGTGGGGAGAGTGGTGGCCTGGTGTATATGAAGGGGGAGGGAGTTCCAGGCCCCAGGGAGTAGGTGGGCAAGAGGCCAGTGGCAGGATAGATGATACTAAGATACAGAGAGTGTAGGTTGGTATTGGACAAGTGGAGTTTGTAGGGTGGTTTGGAGTATGACATCAGCAAGGCTAGGTAAGAAGGGGAGAGCTGACTTAAAGCCGACGGAAAAGAGTTTCTGTCTGATGCGGCACTGGAGGGCCAACCACTGGAGGTTTTTGGGCCAGTGGGGAGATGCAGACTTAACAGTCTTTCAGATGAGTGATTCAGGCAGCAGAGCGAAGTACAGACTGGAAAGAGGCAGGGTAGTCAGCGAGGAGGCTGATGCAGGAATCGAGGTGGGAAATGGTGAGGAACAAGGCCTTGCAACTGCAATTGGTCCCGTGTAAAACCTCAGTACTCGGGGGCTGCTCCGAGGCTTCAGGAAACGCCTCCATCAGGCCTGAGAAGCTTTTCCTTCTCAACGGCAGGATGTGGTGGGAGCAGTCTGCGCTAAGCATGGCCCCGTCAGGAGCGGTGAAGAGACCGTGCACAAACCGACCCCTCCAGCCACAGCAGCTGCTCTTATTGTTCTAGACTCCATTCGGTCGTACTTACTGAGCGCTTCCTGGGTGCAAAGCACTGTACTAAGTGCTTGGGAGAGTACAATACAGTAACAGACACATTCTCTGCCCACAACAAGCTCACAGTCTAGAGAGGGAGACAGACATTAATACATATAAACTCTAGTGCTTAAAATAGTGTCTTGCACATAGGAAGCGCTTAAAAACCCCATCATTATTAAAAATAAGTATATATTGTATATTTGTATATATTATTTATTACTCTATTTTATTAATGATGTGTATATATCACAATTTTATTGCTATTGTTCTTGTCTGTCCGTCTCCCCCGATTAGACTGTAAGCCCACAGGGCAAGGACTGTTTCTATCGGTTACCGTTTTGTACATTCCAAGTGCTTAGTACAGTGCTCTGCACATAGTAAGCACTCAATAAATACTATTGAATGAATGAATATATATCTATGATTCTATTTATCTTGATGATATTGACGCCAGACTACTTGTTTTGTTGTCTGTCTCCCCCGTTTAGACTATGAGCCCGCTTTTGGGCAGGGATTGTCTCTGTTGCCGAACTGTACACTCCAAGCGCTTAGTACAGTGGGCTTTGGAGTCAGGGCTCATGAGTTCAAATCCCAGCTCTGCCACTTGTCAGCTGTGTGACTGTGGGCAAGTCACTTAACTTCTCTGGGCCTCAGTTCCCTCATCTGGAAAATGGGGATGAAGACTGTGAGCCCCACGTGGGACAACCTGATTCCCCTGTGTTTACCCCAGCGCTTAGAACAGTGCTCTGCACATAGTAAGCGCTTAACAAATACCAACATTATTATTATTACAGTGCTCTGCACACAGTAAGTGCTCATTAATACGACTGAATGAATGAATTCAATCCTTTATGAAAATTGAGTCTGAAAAATTGGTGTTTCTTCCTACCCGTTCCAAAATCTAAACTCCCAAAAGACTTTCAGGCAGAACTTGGTCCAAAAGGGCCTTCCTGGCCCTAGGTCAGAAGGACCTGGTTTTTAATCTCGGCTCTGCCACTTGTCTGCTGTGTGGCCGTGGGCAAGTCGTTTCACTACCCTGTGCCTAATTACCTCAACTGTAAAAAGGGGATTAAGCCCCCGTGGGACAGGGACTGTGTCCAACCTTGTATCTCCCCAGAGCTTAATACAGCGCCTGGGAATGTTTACTTGTTTTGATGCCTGTCTTCCCCCTTCTAGACTGTGAGCCCATTGTGGGCAGGGATTGTCTCTATTTGTTGCTGAATTGTACTTTCAAAGCACTTAGTACTGTGTTCTCCACACACTAAGCACTCAATAAATATGACTGACTGAATGAATGAATGAAGGGCTTAACAAATATCGTTAAAAAAATGGGAAAGATGGATTCCCTTCTGCAGAGAAACGGCGACATCAAGCTTTCACCTAGAATCCCGGGCATTAACTTAAAAGAAGTTTTATTAAAAGTGGTCAGAAGTGGACCGGGGGTCCCTGCCGGAACCCCAGTGGAGCTGACCATGAGTCCGGGGTAGGCGTGTGCCGCAGGGCCAGGAAATTCCTTTTTGGCTAGTAGAAGGGCTGCTCAAATCGGGCAGAGAAACTTGTCAGGGCAGAAATCGCACTTTATCCTCTCTCCTATAGGAGGCAGTAATCAGGTCCACCCTCTCTCGTGGGTTGAAATTCAATCCTGGGACTCTTCTTTACCTTCTAGGGGCAATGGTATTTAGCCACGGCACCCAAAGGAGATTTTGAAAGATGCTTTTCTCTCGCTTCTCAAGGAGGGACATGCTTCCCCATACCTAGGATAACTGTGGTATCTGTGAAGCGCTTACTATATGCCAAGCTCTGTACTCAGCTCTGAGGTGGAAATTAGCAAATCGGGTCGGACACAGTCCCTGTTCCACACGGGGTTCACAGTCTCAATCCCCATTTTGCAGAGGAGGGAACTGAGGCTCAGAGAATAATAATAATTATGGTATTTGTTGAGCGCTTACTATGTGCAGAGCACTGTTCTAAGCGCTGGGGAAGATACAGGGTAATCAGATTGACCCACGTGGGGCTCACATTTTTTTAATCCCCATTTTTACAGATGAGGTAACTGAGGCACAGAGAAGTGAAGTGACTTGCCCAAGGTCACACAGCAGACAAGTGGCGGAGCCAAGATTAGAACACTAGGTCCTTCTGACGCCCAAGCCCTTGCTCTGATCACTAGACCACCATGCTTTTCTACATGCATCAACTGAGCTGTAACACTGGGGCTTGCAAGGTACTGGTAAACTGAGTTATAGGGCTAAATCAATCATATTTCCTGAGTGCTTCCTGTGTGCAGAGTACTGTGCTAAGTGCTTGGGGAATACAATATAACCAAGTTGGTAGACATGTTTCCTGCTCACAACAAGCTTACAGTCTAGAGGAGTCTTATAATCTTATAAGCTAAAAAACCTACTTGAAATGCTCAAATACCATATGCAAATAAAATGAATAGCTCTAAGGCCTCCAACTGGAGCAAGCACATTAAAATCACAAAGAAAAACCAATTTAGCTAATGCTGTTCTGGAATCCAGGTGGGGGAGAATTCGGGTAGTTGGTTAAATAATAATAATAATGGGAGATACAATCAGTGTGTAGACAAAAAGTAAATACTACTCTCTGAATAGGTAATCTAATAATTATTTTTAACAACTGATTTGTTGACTGAATGCAGTTAAGTAAATCACTTTGAATTGGAGGTATTTTTGTGAAGCAAAGGATTTCATAAACATCTAAGATGAATGTAAAACTGCTGAGGTAATAAAGCATTGCTTAAATGCTCAACTTCTTTGCTAAATTTCAGCAACAACAAAACACCCTCATTTCCTTTTGATTGTTGGTTTGTCATCAAGACATCCTTAAAAGGCATGACACAACCACCACTTCCTGCTGGCACGAAAGTCAGTCATCGAGTGCTACGGTAACTCTATTTTACCATCAAATCAAGCAATTAACAAAAGTTTTAAACTGTGCCTACGCTAGAGGAATGAAGCCATTCAAGAAAATTTTATCACAGCTCCACCTATTTGTGGGTTTTTTGGGGGTTAAGCTCTTACTGTGTCAAGCACTGTACTCACAGCTGGGGTAGATAAAGATAAACAGGTTCCACATAGGGCCCACACCACAGTTTAAGGAGGAGGGAGGACAAGTACTGAACCCCCATTTTGCAGATGGGGGTTCCATCTTTGAGAATTAAAGACTGAAGTTCTTTCTGATCCAACAGACCTACTCTTTAAATCATCACTTGATCAAATCCAGGTCACTGACATCAGGAACCAAAGTCCTCTGAATGCTCTCTCAGCTGGGGGGGGGGGGGGGGCGGGGGGCATTTAAAGAAGTGGAACTACTTGGGTAGCAGATAACCTTCTATCTATCACAGGACTTAGTACAGTGTTTGGCACAGAGTAAACAATTAAATCAATTGCCATCACTGCTGCTATTGTTACTATGCTGGTCTTCAATTAAATCAATTGCCATCACTGCTGCTATTGTTACTATGCTGGTCTTCATGCTTAAAGAGTAGCAGTGTGGCCTGGCGGAAGAAGCCCAGGCCTGGGAGTCAGAGGACCTAAGGTCTAATCCCGGTGCTGCCGCTTGTCTTCTGTGCGACCTTGGTCAAGTCACTTCACTTCTCTTTGGGCAAGTCATTTCACAAGGTAATCAAGTTGTCCCGCGTGGGGCTCACAGTCTTAATCCCCATTTTACAGATGAGGCACAGAGAAGTCAAATGACTTGCCCAAAATCACACAGCTCATCAGTGGCGGAGCTGGGGTTAGAACCCACGACCTCTGACTCCCAAGCCTGTGTCTCTTCCACTAGGCCACAACGCTTTTGTGAATGGCATTCCTTCCCCTGTTACTAATGCAGGCTTACTGAAGGCAAGAACTGTGTCTCTCACTCTCCCAAGATCTTATAATTATACTCTGCTCACAGTATGTGGTCATTAAAAACTAATGACTGATATTTGCCATTCTTTATGAAACATACCCGATACGGCTTTTAATCCAATTCTGCCTACCGCTGCCTTATGACCAAGCTTAACTGGCTCCTAAACTTCTGCGTCACCCTAACTGGTTCCCTTTGTTTTTCCCCACTCTCAGCCCCACAGCACTTATATACATATCTGCAATTTTTTTACATATTAATGTCTGTCTCCCCAACTCTAGACTGCAAGCTTGTTGCGGGCAGGGAATGTGCCTGTTTAGTGTGGCATTATACTGACCCAGCACTTAGTACAGAGCTCTGCACACAGTAAGTGCCCAATAAATATGATTGAATGAAAGAATGAGTAAACTATGGTTTAAGAAAATAGCTCCTCCTTCATCTTGTCTTTTCAGTGTTCTGGGGTAAGATTGGAATCTTTTTCTCAGGCCAACCCCCAACCCTGTGCCAGTGATGCTTTTTGCATGACAACCCCTGCCCGGAGCACTGAGGGCAGTAGGACGTGTCTCGGAACATCAGCTGTGGTATTTGTTAGGCGCTTACTATGTACCAGGCACTGTACTAAGTGCTTGGGTAGACACAAACTAAACAGGTTGGACACAGTCCCTGTCCCACACGACGGTCTTAATCCCCATTTTACAGATGAGGTAACTGAGGCACAGAGAAGTGAAGTGACTTGGCCAAGGTCAAAGAACAGACAAGTGGCAGAGCCAGGATTAGAACCCAGGCCCTTCTAACTGCTAGGCCCGAACTCTATCCACTAGGTCATGCTGCTTCCACAGGGCTCTCGTAGAAGACTGCCTCTGTCTCTCCACCTTCGCTCCACGAGGCTTTTCTCTTCCTGTCAAGCATTTGGCCGCTAGAAAAAGCAAGGAGGAGCTTGGTTGTTGAGAGCTGCTGGACATGGGACTGCAAGACAGGGGGTAGAGCCTGCTCTCTCCCTCCCCACACCAAATTTTTCTCTTTATGTTATTGGTTAAGCGCTTACTATGTTCCAGGCATTGTACTAAGAGGTATGAGAAGATCAGCCTGGACACACTCCCTGTGCCTCATAGGGCTTGCAGTCTTAATCCCCATTTTATAGATGAGGTAACTGAGGCACAAAGAAGTTAATAATAATGTTGGTATTTGTTAAGCGCTTACTATGTGCAGAGCACTGTTCTAAGCGCTGGGGTAGACACAGGGGAATCAGGTTGTCCCACGTGGGGCTCACAGTCTTCATCCCCATTTTACAGATGAGGGAACTGAGGCACAGAGAAGTTAAGTGACTTGCCCACAGTCACACAGCTGACAAGTGGCAGAGCTGGGATTTGAACTCATGACCTCTGACTCCAAAGCCCATGCTCTTTCCACTGAGCCACGCTGCTTCTCGTGTTAAGTGGGCAAGTTAAGCGACTTGTCCACGGAGTCAGGATCAGAACCCAGCCCTCCGACTTCCAGGTTCTGTCTCTTTCCACTTGGCCAAGCTGCCTCTCGACTGTCAATTCTAAAAAGTCCCCGAAAACCCTCTAAGACTGTGGGCAGAGGGTGGCAATTTTACTGGGCAATTTTTGTGTCACAACTGTTCGGTCATTCTTCTCTGCCAGTCTTCTCCCATCGCAATGAATTTTGACTGTCATCCTTTCCTAGCACAGCTGTCATCCCTTCTCCTTTTCAGCGAGCCCCAGAACTGGTCTGAATCACTGCCCGAGGATTCTGACCACCACCCAGTACGGTGCCTTGCATGTCCTCAGCACTTGAACGCTATTATCCCATTTTCAGAGTCTGCAATGAGTCCGCTCGCTTAGCTGCCATCCAGCTAACTAAACAGTGGGTTGGCGAGGTCAGATGGAGTCTGAGGAATGGATGCGCATTTCTAAATCAAAAACAAGCCATTAAATCCACAAAAATATCCACTGGGCAACCTCTGGACCTGACTGTCCCGAAATAGCGCTCCGTTTTTCAGAGTGCAAGAAGTGGAAGCATTTTTCCCGAGTGGAGCCACAAACGGGGGCGGTTTGAGACATTTCCTTCTTGGCAGGGCGAGATGGGGGAAGGGAAACAGCCCTAACCAGGCGCCGAGAAGGAATCAGTCAGACCAGGGAAGCAGAGAAGCAGCGTGGCTTAGCGCAAAGAGCACGGCTTTTGGGAGTCTGAGGTCATGGGTTCTAATTCCGCTCTGACCCTTGTCTGCTGTGTGATGTTGGGCAAGTGGCTTCACTTTTCTGGGCCTCAGTTTCCTCATCTGTAAAGATGGGGATTAAGACTGTGAGCCCCACTTGGGACAATCTGATAAACTTGTATCTCCTCCAGTGCTTAGAACAGTGCTTGGCACATAGTAAGCACTTAACAAATGCCATCATCATTATTATTATTATTATTATCAGCTTACCCCACTCCCTAAGCTCTTTGTAGGCAAGGAATGTGTCTGTTAATTGTTGTATTGTTCTCTCCCAGGTGCTCAGTACACTGCTTTGCACACAGTAACAGCTCAATAAATACGTATGAATGAATAATGAGCGGCTGTGTGCTCTCCCCTAGCCCCTTCTCCTCCCACCCTGAGCAACCCCTGTCTTGAACCCCACCTCCACCCTGCACTGCACCCACCTTCTGGCCTCTCCGGTCTCATCTTTTTCAACCCCCTTTCCCCGCTGGGACTCCCCTGAGTCATGTTCAGCCACTCCCACACAAACGCCCTTTGAGGAAAAGTCCTCTAGAGAGCAAAATAAGCGCGACTCCAGAGTGAAACTCAAGGTGCGTGTGTAGGGGAGCACCACCGGACGTGTTCTTCTCTGGCAGGGTTGGTTTGTTTTATGGTTTTATGGTATTTGTTCAGCGCTTACCAAGTATCAAACCCTGTTCTAAGCACTGGGGTACGCATGACTTAATTAGGTCGGACAAAGTCCCTCCCTCACAAGAAGCTCACAGTTTAAGTAGGAGGGAGCATGGGTTTTACAATTTACATTTTACAGTTGAGGAAACTGAGGCATAGAGAAGTTAAGGAGGAGAAGCAGCATGGCATAGTGGAGAGAGCCAGGATCCGGGAGTCAGAAGGACCTGGGTTCTAATCCTGCCTCTGCTTCATGTCTGCTGTGTGACCTTGGGCAAAGTCACTTCACTTCTCTGGGCCTTAGTTATCTCATCGGTAAAATGGGGATTAAGACTATGAGCCCCATGTGAGACAGGGACTATGTCCAACCTGAATAACTTGTATCTACACCAGTGCTTAGAACAGTGCTTGGCATATAGTTAAATGTTTACCAAGTACCATAATTATTATTGTTTTATTATTATTATGTGACTTGCTCAAGGTCACACAGCAAGCAATTGGCGGAGCCAGGATCAGATCCCAGGTCCTCTGAATCCAAGGCCGGTGCTCTTTCCACTGGGCCACATGCCCATGGGCGCTTCAGGAAAGGTGGGTAGATGATAGTGATGAGCCTAACGCACTACCTTGAATTATAGACAATGGCTCAAACTATCCTAGTTTTTCTTCTGCCTTTTTAGCATCACCATGAGCACACTGAAAAAGTCATCTCCCAGTGTACCTACACCCAATCTCCCTCTCTTCCCCAGGGATTATTCTCAGTCCATTTACCTTCCCGGGAAGCTCGCGTTAGAGAAAAAACTGGATTTGGAACGTGGCATTAAAACCATTACAGTCCTGAAGTGTACAAAATTATTATTGTTCACTTTTAGTAAAAGCAGTGAGCACGCCTGTTAAAGAACAGCGTGTTTCCATATGCAGAAGAGAGAGAAATATGCTTACTGTACTACGAGCTGCTGGCATACAGATCCATTGTCTGTTATCAGTTCGTTCAGTTTCAGCTCAAGGTGAACTTTACCCTGCAACAAGAACACAGTGTATAATGTAAATTGAATTCATAATCATTTGGATGAGTCTACTTTAGGACAGTAGTAACAGTCAGAGATGGGTTCATATTCCCAGCTTCCATGGGAAGACTACCGAGGCCCATCAGATCAATCGATCCATCGATGGAATTTACGAACACTTACTACGGGCAGAGCACTGTACTAAGCGCTTGGGAGAGAATAATACAACACAGTTGGTAAACATGATCCCTGCCTTCAAGGAGCTTAGAGTCTACAGGAAGCTAGATGAAAATCCAAGAAGCAACCACCTTACTGCCTTCAAAACAAAACCCAAGTTAAATGATCAGCAACAATGGATCCTCAAGGTTAACTGAGTACTGTCACCCCAACACCGTCTCGGTACCGGGCAGACTTCAGAAGTAAAAAAGGAAAAGATCCTGAAAACACATTTATGAATATTTTTACTTTAAAACCCAGGGCTGTAGGAAGGAAAGTCAGAAGGTAGCCTCCTTGGCCCAAGGTAATTCCCGTGTCAGTTCTACGATCAATCCAAGGACAGTGTTGGAGGGGCAGTGTGGTCTAGTGGAAAGAACCCAGTCAGAAGGGATAGAACCCACTTGTCTGCTGTGAACTTGGGCAAGTCACTTCACTTCTCAGTGTCTCAATTCCCTCATTTGTAAAAATGGGGATTAATATTGAGAGCCCCATGTGGGACTTGCACTGTGTCCAACCTAATTAGCTTGTATCTACCCCAGTTCTTAGTACAGTGCTTGGCACACAGTAAGTGCTAAACCAATACAATATATAAGAAAAAGATACGGTCTGGATAGCACCATGCACAAGTAGCCTGCCACTCGACATCCGTCCCTCACTCCACGAAGACCTCCACTGGCTACCAGTTGCCCTGTGTCACACACAAAAAATCGCCTTACCATTAGCTTCTAGGCTCTGTACCAGTTCTCTACCAGCTCTCTTCAGCTCCTACTCTGCGAGCTCACTTACTAAGAGTGTCTTGCTCTCGACTTCCTACCTCTAGCCCTTCCCTTTCCATTTTCCCTTCCTAGAACTACTTCCCCACTTCAAATCTTCACAGTTCTTTCCACCTTCACTGCCTCCTGAAATCACACCTCCTCCATGAGGCCTTTCTCCATCAATTGCCTGAACCCCAAGACTCCTTAACCCAGTGGCTACCCACCGGCTCCTCCTCTGCCTCCCACCCTTAAGGCTCAGTTCTGGGTAAGTTCCCTTCTATCCTCTCCCCCACACTCATTCCACTGGGGAGAATTCATTCACTCCCACAGCTTCAACCACCATCTCTATGTGGATGATTCCCAAATCTACTTTTCCAGCCCTCATCACCCTCCTTCTCTGCAGTCTCTCGTATCTCCTCCTGCCTTCAAAACATCTCTATTCAGATGTCCCACCAACACCTCAAATTTAACATGTCCAAAATAGAACTCCTTTATCTTCCCCCAGAGACCCTGTCCGCTCCCTGAATGTCGCATCGCTGTCAAAAGCATCACCCACCCTCCCTACCTCACAAGCCTGTACCCTTGGCATTATCCTCAGTCATCTCTCTCACTCAACCCAAATATTTTCATTCAATCGTATTTATTGTCGTATTTATTGAGCGCTTACTGTGTGCAGAGGTCTGTACTAAGCGCTTGGAAAGTACAGTTCAGCAATAAAGAGTAACAATCCCCACCCAAACTGGGCTTAGAGTCTTACTTAATCGGTCATCAGAACCTGTCGGTTCTATCTTCACGACACTGCTAAAATCCGCCCCTTCCTCTCCATTCAAACTGTTGCCATGACGATCACAGTACTTATCCTATCCTGTCAGGACTGCTGCATCAGCCTCCTTGCTGACCTCCCTGCCTCCCGTCTCTCCCCACTTCAGTCCATACTTGCCTTTGCTGCACAGATCATTTTTCTATAAAACCGTTTGGTCCGTGTCTCCCCACTCCTCAAGAAACTCCAGTGGTTGCCCATCTACCTCCACATCTAACAGAAGCTCCTTACCACAGGCTTTAAAGTACTCAATCATCTTGCCGGTTCCTCTCTTACCTTGCTTAATTTCCTACTCCAATCCAGCCCATTCATTCTGCTCCTCTAACACCAACTTACTTATTATACCAACTACCCACTCGCTGCCAACTCTGTGTCCTTGTCCTGCCTCTGACCTGGGATTCCCTCCCCCTTAATAAGAGACAGACCATCACTCTTCCCAATTAATCAATCATATTTATTAAGGGTTTACCGTGTGCTGAACACTGTATTAAGCGCTTGGGATAGTACAATCTGAGTTGACAGACACCTTTCCCACCTTCAATTACTATTATTATTAAGTGCCATCGAGTAAGTTCCGATTCACAGTGACTCCATAGATATACTTTCTCCAGAAGGTCCTGTCCTCTGCCATAATCTGCAACCTTTCTAACGGTTCTTCCATTATCGTTGTTATGGTCTCTATCCATCCAGCTGCTGGTCTGCCTCTTCCTCATTTTTCTTGGATTTTTCCTAGCATTAATGTCTTCTCCAGGGAATTAGTCCTCCTGATTATGTGTCCAAAATATGCCAATCTAAATTGAGTTATTTGGCCTTCGAAAGAGCACTCTGGCTTAATTTGCTAAAATCACAACTCCGGCAAGAGGTCTTCTGCAACTAAGCCCTCAATTCCCTTATTCCTTCTCCCTTCCAAATCACCTTTATTCCCCCCACCTTCAGTCCTACAGCACTTATATGTACAAAGCACTAATTTAATTTATTTTTTGTCTCCCCCTCTAGACTGTAAGCTACTTGTGGACAGGGAAGGTGTCTACCTACTGTTATACTGTATTCATTGAAAATCGTATTTATTGAGCGCTTACTGTGTGCAGAGCACTGTACTGAGAGAATACAATATAACAATAAACAGGCACATTCCCTGCCCACAACAAGCTTACAGTCTAGAGGGGAGACAGTGCTTCGTACAGTGCTCAGCACATATTAAGTCTTCAATAAATATCAATGATTAACTGATTGATTACCCTTAGTTAACATCTTTGTACTTATAGCTAGGCTTGGCACTTTTCCATATGCAATCAACTCTCCTATAGCATGGGGACTTTGTTCTCACCTCGTGTTAGAATAAACTCACATTATAGACACATAACTCCATGTGCAAACACAAAATTGTTCTTTCCAACATCACAAAGGATTCTATCCAGACAGACGTATGCTGTCAAAAGACTGTTCTCTAACTCCCTACCTAAAATGTACCGTGAAAACAGGTGCTATGAGAGGACTGACTGTATAGGTGTATTTAGCTATAAATTAAATGATTTAATCAGCTATTTCATTCTTGATGGGCTCATACTATGGGTTATCTCTTTCTGTTGTTTCTACTATATGTCAATAATTTTTGCCTGCCGGTCTGCTCTGTGCAACTCTAAACTCCTTGAGAGCCTTTGGCTTCTACTGTACCCTCCAAAACACTTAGTACAGTCTTCTGCACAGAGAAGATGCTCAGTAAATACTGACTGGGTCTGACCTCATTATCTTGCACCTCCCCTGGCTCTTAATACAGTGCTTGGCACCCAGCAAGCCTTAAAAAAATGCCACAATTATTACTATTATCAGAAGCAGCATAACCAAATAGAAAGAGCAGGGGCCTAAAACATCAGAACTGGCTTCTAATCCGACTCTGTAGCTTGCCAGCTGTGGGACCTCGTGCAAGTCACTTTACTTCTCTGTGCCTCAGTTTCTTTATCTGCAAAATAGGAATTAAGTACCTGTTCTCCCTTCTACTTAGACTGTGAGCCCCACATGGGATGGAGGCTGTGTCCGACCTGATCGCCCTGTATTCCAGCTCTTAGTAGTGTTTGGCACATAGCAAGAACTTAAATACCATGATCAGCTTGCTGTGGGCAAGGAAAATGTCTCTCTATTGTTATATTGTACTCTCCCAAATGCTTAGCACAGTGCTCTGCACATGGTAAGCACTCCATAAACAGAATTGAATGAATGAATGAGTACTCTCTTCCAGCCCAAGAGTGCATCCTGGGGGACTACCAGGTCAGGGGTGACCCGAGGCTGAGCTTGACCCACAAGCAGCGTGGCTCAGTGGCAAGAGCACGGGCTTGGGAGTCAGAGGTCGTGGGTTCTGATCCTAGCTCCAGCACTCGTCAGCTGTGTGACTTTGGGCCATTAACTAAACTTCTCTGTGCCTTAGCTACCTCATCTGTAAAATGAGGATGGGACTGTGAGCCCCACCCGGGACAACCTGAATACCTTGTATCTCTCCCAGTGCTTAGAACAGTGCTTGGCACATAATAAGCGCTTAACAAATACCATCATCATCATTATTATTACTTCAACCAGGCAGGACCCTAATGGGGGTGGAGGGGAGGGGAGGCAGGTAGGGAAGAAGCAGTTCCCTATTGACAGTGACATTCACCAAGCACCTGAGGTTTGGCAGACACCCTTCTCAGCTGCTGGGCCAAGAATCACATCCAGCTGAGATCTGTCCTTTGAAGCGGAGCCATGGAAAGAGCTGGCAGAAAGCCAGGTGGGAGCAAGCCCAGGTTGGCAGGGCCAGACACGCTCACCTACAGGCGAGGTTGGAGAGGATCGAAGCTATGCCAGGTTCCTGACAAAAATACACTGCAGAGCTAAACTCACCCTCCCCTGGGGAAAAAACAGGAAAACAAATGATTCGAGCTTCTGCCCCCAGGCATCCATCAGTAGTTGGTAAAGGGAGGCCTCTGGGTTGGAATTTCTACAGGGGGGCAAGGCCATCAGCAACTACAGGTGACACTAAGGGTGAAACGCCCCATTTGAGAGGACTTTAAGGACCAAAACATTTCTTGCGAGGAGGCGATTTATTGATTTATTCACTTGTGTTTTCCATTTGAATCTTTTCTCTCTCTCTTTACTACTGTAGGTCTTCTTGTTTTCCCCAGGCTCCCCAAGTGCAGGGATTATATCTTCAACCTTTTCTGTAGGCTCACAAAGGCTCCCAGCCTGGTAAGGATGGGGAGGGGAGGAGACCGCATTATCATTTTCTGTACCGACCTAAACCCAGACAGAAAGAGCCGAGCAGAGGGGACTAACTGAGAGGTAGGGGGGTTGGGAGTTAGTTGCCGCTGGTTTGCTTGGTCACAGGCGTGGGGTGATGGGGGGGGGGGGAAGTCATGGGATCAGTTCTTCCTGCTCCAGGCTACCGCCCAATCCCAGCCTCTGCATTTGCTTCACAATCAGCATTGTCTCCCTGCCTTGACCCTGTTGCTGGAATGCAGAGACCGAGTGCATGTGGGTGTTGGGGGACATGAGGTCCAGTCAGGATGCCCCTTCCCTGCTCCCTAGAGCTCAAGATCAGAATCTGGGGAAACTTTCTGTTCTGACCAGGGAACTGAAGCAGAAAGGAAGGAATGGGAGAGGAAGATGCCAAGTCTAGGGGCTACTAACTCATCTGAATCTCCCTCTACTGTGGGCAGGGAATGTATCTACCAACTCTGTCATACTGCATTCTCCCAGGGTCTTTACTGACCTCCCTTCCTCCTGTCTCTCCCCACTCCAGTCCCTATTTGACTCTGCTGCCCAGATCATTTTTTTAGAAAAAAGTTCAGGCCACGTTTCTCCACTCCTTAATAACATCCAGTGGTTGCCCACCCACCTCCACGTCAAATAGAAACTCCTTACCATCAGTTTTAAAACACTCAATCACCTTGCCCCCTCCCATCTCACCTTGCTACTCTCTTACTACAACCCAGCCCTCTAATGCTAACCCAGCCCACTTTGCTCCTCCAATGCTAACCTTCTCAGTGTACCCCGATCTCATCTATCTCGCCGCCAACCTCTCGCCCACATCCTGCCTCTGGCCTGGAAAGCCTTCCCTCTTCATATCCGAAACACAATTACTCTCTCCTCCTTCAAAGCCTTATTGAAGGCACATCTCCCCCAAGAGGCCTTCCCTAAGCCTTCTTTTCCTTATCTTCCACTCACTTCTGCCTAGCCCTGACTGGCTCCCTTTATTTCTTCCCAGCCCCACAGCACCTATGTATATATCTGTAATTTTTTTTATATATTACTGTCTCCCCCTCTAAAGTGTAAGCTCGTTATGGGCAGAGATTGTGTCATTTATATTGTACTCTCCCAAGTGCATAGTATAGTGCTCTGCATCCAGCAAGTGCTCAATAAATATGAGTGACTGACTGCTTAGTACAGTGCTCTGCACACAGCAGACATTCAATAAATACCATTGCCTGTTCGACTGATTTCACTCCTGGCCTCGAACCTGCCATCGTGCTCTCAAGCATCTCTTAGCACTGAAGGAGGCCACAGGAAACAAGACCATATGACAGGAGGGATGGATGAGGTCGGGACAGAGGTGAATTCTGTTGGTGGGAGCAGGGGGGAAGAAAATGGTGGACCAGGAGTGCTCTTTGAGGGCAGGGGTCATGTCTACCAACCGTATTATACTCTCCCAAGTGGCCTGCATAGTAAGCGCTTAATAAATACACTTCATTGGGTCAACTGACTCTTTGACAGCTCAGTGGCACAACAGCATGTAAATAATAATTATGATACTTGTTAAGCACTTACTATGTGTGAAGCACTACTTCAAGCGCTGAGGTACATACAAATTAAATCAGGTTGGACACGGTCCCTGTTCCACATGGGGCTCACACTCTTAATCCCCATTTTACAGATGAGGTAACTGAGGTCCAGAGGAGTAAAGTGACTTGTTCAAGGTCACAGGGCAGATAAGTGGTGGAGTGGTATTAGAACCCAGGTCCTTCTAACTCCCAGGCTCATGCCCTATCCATTAGGCCATGCTGCTTCCCAAATGAACTGAATCAATTGAAGAGGGGGCTTCCCCAGGACTCATCTTGGGAAACTTGGCCAGCGAACTCTGTATTAGCCCGTTCCTTCAGGAGAGGGGTTATAAATAATGGGGGCTGCCGAGGAGAGGATGCTATACTACTAATTTATACTAATGTCTGTGTTCCCCTCTAGACTGTAAGCTCATTGTGGACAGGGAATGTATCCATTTATTGTTACATTGTACTCTCCCAAGCGCTTAGAACAGTGCTCTGCACATGGTAATTGCTCAATAAATATGGTCAACTGACTACTAATGGTGGTATTTGTTAAGCAGTTACTATGTATCAAGCACTGTACTAAGGGCTGGGTTAGTTACAAGATCATCAAATTGGATCAAGTCCCTGTTCCCCTTGGGGCTCAAGGTCTAAGCAGGAGGGAGAACTACGGAATCCCCATTTTACAGATGTAGAAGCTGAGGCACTGAGAAGTGACGTGACTTGCCCAAGATCACACAACAGGCAAGTGGCAAAGCCGGGATTAAAACCCAGGTCTTCTGACTCCTAGGCCCATGCTCTTTCCTCTAAGCCATGGTGCTTTCCAACTTCAGCTGAGGTAAAATCCTACGGGTTAGAGCTGTTTGGTTGGATTTTTTTTTTATGGTATTCATTTAGCACTTATTATGTGACAGGCACTGTACTAAGCACTGGGGCAGTTGTAAACTAATCAGGTTGGAACATAGTTCATTTCTCACATGGGGCTCACAGTTTTAATCCCCGTTTTACAGAAGAGGTAACAGCCCAGAGAAGTGAAGTGACTTGCCCAAGGTCACCCAGCAGACAAGTGGCGGAGCCAGGATAAGAGCCCAGGTTCATTCAATAGTATTTATGGAACACTCACTATGTGCACAGCACTGTACTAAGCGCTTGGAATGGACAATTAGGCAACAGATAGAGACAATACCTGCCCACCAACGGGCTCAGGTTCTTCTGACTCCCAGGCCCGTGCTCTATCCACTATGCAAACTGCTTCTCCATGTGCTTCTCCATATATAATGGTGCTGGGACTCTAGTTGGGGAGGGGAAGGGTGGCACGGTAGGGTGGGGAGAAGAAGGATGATGCTGATGCCAACAGCATTATACTGACCGGCCTCCTCAGCGCTCTTCTCAGCGTGCTCCGCTAGCCTGGGAAAGTGCTAAAAATACTCCCACGCCAAACTGAGCCAGACCGAACCAGCTTACAATTCACCCTTCCTGGCCCCACTCTGTGAAGCTCAACCAGTTGAGCCAACCTAGTTCTGCCACTTGCGAGGCGAGTGTGATGTTACCAAACTGGGTTGGGCTTGGTGCGGCGTGACTAGAACCTGGGTCATTAGCTGGAGCAAAAGAGAACAAGAAATGCAGAGCACTCGTGTCTATCAACTCTACTGTACTCTCCCCAAGTGCTTAGGACAGTGCTCCACACACAGTAATCGCTTAATAAATAACAGTGACTAACTGATTAATTAGGGGCGTGCTCGTTTGGTGGAGAGTTTTGCTCTCTAGACTACAATCTCGCCTCTAAACTCGTTGTGGGCAGGGAACAGATCCACCAACTCTTTTATATCGTACTTTTCCGAGCGCTTAGTACAGGGGTCCGCACGCAGTAAGTGCTCAATACATTTGATTGAGTGCTTTCAGAGAGGAAAGTTAACTCCCAACTGAGACGCATCTGAAATCAGAGATACAAGTACAGCTAGTAAAACAATGAAAATATAGCACCCAGCAAAATCAAAGCATTGAAACACCAACACAAACTACCTCAATTTGGTTTTAGCAAATTTAGTTCTTTACGAGGAAGTCCCTATGCCCTGGACGCGGACCAAGTGTTAGCAAACAATTACCACGTTTGAGTGACCAAGAGTGTGGAGAAAATACAGCAGGAGCCAAACCTCTTCTTCTACCAACAGAACAATTACATCACTCCACAACTCATCTTCCAAATGAGGGCCAAATGACACATGGTGGTTTGTTGCAACTTCAGAAAACGCAAAACCCTTAGATGCCAAAAAGACTAGTCATCATGGGACCTCATGAGCATTAAGTCAAAGGAAACCATTATACATTCATATTGTACCAATCAATGCGCTGAAAATCTCCCCTCCAACCACGACAACAAGTGCCAAATAGGTGGTTCATCTAGTTTTGCCGAGTTTTGGGTTTGTTTGCTTTTCTTGGCATTTGTTAAGCACTTACTATGTGTCAGGCCCTGTATTAAGGCCTGGGGTAGAGTCAGTCTAATCAGGTTGGACTCAGTCCATGTCCCACATAGGGCTCACAGTCTTGATCCCCATTTTACAGAGAAGTGAAGTGACTTGCCCATGGTCACATAGCAGGTGGGTAGCATAGTTGGGATTTGAACTCAAGTACTCTGACTCCCAGGTTTGTGCACTTTCCATTAACCCATGCTGATTCAATTAATATTAATACTGAAATCCAAATTCAAGGGTGTAAAAACAAAAAATTCCCCAATTATTTTTAATGGATTTCCTTCATTTTTTCATAAACAGCATAGCATATGGGTTTTATCCAAGTTGAATTCTTTTTATGTACCTTTAGACATTTTATACATATGTAATTTCACATAAAGTGTCAAATTACAGGATTTACATTCAGTATTTTTTTTTTATTTTATAGGATATGAATGGATAGGTTACTGGTATTCTTGATAGTCTGCATTCCAAATTTCATACTTGCTTTAATAGATATAAGAGATCTCATTGCATAAAGAAGTATAAAACCATCAATGCCTTGTGACATAATCCTGAAATTCAAGATAAACATGTTAGTAAGGAAGTACTAAATAAGCCACTGCATTTAAAAGTACTATATGATTGACAGGGAATCTAGTTTTTCTGCATACACAAGTGTCCCATATTCCTTAATTAAGGAATCAATTTCTTTAAATGGAAGTTCCATTTTTTAAAATGCTAATTTTTAATTTGATGATAGCAGAAACAATTCTTGCTTCAAAGTTACTTACAGGGTCACTAACAACTCTGTTCTAGTGTATTCTCCCAAGCACACACGGTAAGTGCACAATAACTGACTACGCCCACCTCTCCTCTTCTTCCACTTTCTTCTCTGCGCTTTTGTGCCTTCATTCATCTTTCCTTCCATCCCCACAGCATATATATATATCTGCAATTATTTATCTATTTATTTATATTAAAGTCCGTCTCACCCTCTAAACTGAGAGCTCACTGTGGGTAAAAATGTGTCTGTTTATTGTTATATTCTACTCTACCAAGTGCTTAGTACAGTGTGTTGCAAAAAGGAAGCACTCAATAAATACTATGGAATGAATGAGTGAATAAATACAATTGACTGATGATAAAATCATGAAAATATTCTCTCAAACAAGCCCGCCTACTCATCTTATTATTTTGCCCTCTATGCTTTCCCTTTTCACCAGACTAGAGCTTGTCTCTTCATAGAATTGTCTCCCCTTTTTCTCTCAGGTCTTCCTTGAGCCCCATCTTTCCAATGGGAACTCAAAACTCCCTGGTTAGCCCATATTCCAGCCTTCATAAAAGTCAAGGAACTTTCTTTGTGTGCAACCAAAATCTATTTTGCTTTCACCTAGGTCCATTTCCTAGGAGAATAATAACAATAATAATAATTGTGGTATTTGTTAAGCGATTACTCTGTGTCAAGCGCTGTTCTAGGTGCTTCGGTAGATACAAGGTAATCAGGTTGTCCCACGAGGGAGACCCAGTCTTAATCCCCATTTTACAGATGAGGTAACTGATGCACAGAGAAGTTATTAAGACAGCCAGGAAGACTGCCTTCTCTTCCAGAGGCTAATTTGAAACATGAAAGTTCAGTTACTTTGTGGCCCAAACCCTTCAGTCGAATAGTATGTTCGAGGCAAGCCCAACACCAACTTGGCTTGGTTCCCGGCCAGCTTAACCTGGCCCTAGAGGGTTGGAGCCAATGGATGGAGCCCGGCTGCACAGAGCTCTATAACTAAGAGAGGAACACACAGTCATAATTCTCTCATTTATGAACAAGGGGGCCATAGAGGAAAAAAGAGTTATCAGAGGAAAAAAGTTAGGAATGTTGGAGGGGGTCCACCCTAAACTTGAGGAAGGGTGCTAAGAAGGAATGCCATCTTCATGCTGCCCCTCCTAGTATCCCATTGCCAATGGTCAATTGGGAATAGATGTGATTGAACCAAGTGCTTAGTACAGTACGGCTTAGTGGGCCTGGGAGTCAGAAGGTCATGGGTTCTAATCCCAGTTCGGACACCTGTCTGCTGTGTAACCTTGGGCACACACTTCATTTCTCCTCACAGTTCCTTCATCTGTATAATGGGGATTAAGACTGTGAGCCTTATGTGGGTAATGGATCGTGTCCAACCTGATTAGTTTGCATCTACCGCAGTGCTTAGTACAGTATCTGGGACATACTAAGTGCTTAACCAAGACCATTATTGTTATTATTATTATTATAGTGCTCAGCACACTGTAAGCACTCAATAAATACCATTGGTTAGCAGCACTCCTGACATTATGGACTTGTAAAAGGCTTTTTTTTAAAAAAAACTACAGATTTTTCACTAATCAATTCTGTTCTTCCCCCCTCGTCCCATTAGAATCAGGGAGCTTTCTTTTTTAAAACAGAATTCAAGATTTTCACTAACTCATCCTAGTCTTTCCTCTGCTTCCCATTAGCCAGAATCAGGAAGTTTGCTTTAAAACAAACAAAAAAACAAAAACCACAATTCGTGTTACGCAAAAATTTCCAGTGTCTCTAGAACATGTATTTTCTCTGAGTGTTTCTGATGGAGCACTTTTAAAGAATTAAGGAATGTTCCCCTGAGAAAACGCTCGGCTCCCAAGATCTTCAGCACTCAACCCTCTGATCTTTGCTGGGATGTCATTCCTGGTCAGGATGGGACTGGCCCCTGGGATAATAAAAGAAAATCTTCATGGGCCACTCTGGAATGCACCTGGCTACAAGCAGAAGTCCTTCCAGCCACACTCCTACCTGGCTCTGGTGGCTTCTTACAAACTAAGGAGTCATCAGAGACAGGTAGACGAGCAGGAAAGGGACGATAAAGGAGCCTTCAGTCTTCCAACCCTATTTCCCCCTTCTTCAAACTTAACTTCTCTGTACTTCAGTGATCTCATCTGTTCAATAGGGATTAAGACTGTGAGCCCTCTGTGGGTCATGGACTGTGTCCAACCTGATTAGTTTTTATCTACCCCAGCGCTTAGTACAGTGACTGGTACAAAGTAAGTGCTTAGCTTTATTTATTTATGTATATTAACGTCCGCCTCCCTCTCTAGACTACGAGCTCCTTGTGGGCAGGGAATGCATCTACCAACTCTGTTATAATGTACTCTTCCAAGCGCTTAGTACAGTTAGTGCTTAGCACAGTGTTCTACACAAAATAAGTGCTCAATAAATACAACTGATTGTTTGATAGGATTTCCCAGTAAGGACTTTGGAGCTGACTTTTTACTGATCTGCTTCCAGACCAACTGTGCCAACGAGATGAAGAGAGGAAAGGTGGTAGCTAGGACCTTGAATTCCCCTCGCTCCCACCCAACAGCAAAGTTCCCTTTAAGGATGAGATAAAAAGGCTTTAGATTTTCACTGAACCCAGAAGTAAAAAAAGGTCATCAAAACTGCAAAAGAAACTATGGAGTAGAGATGGAATCAATCAGTGGTATTTATTGAGCGCTTATTATGAGCAGAGCACTGTACTAAGCACCTGGAAGAGTCAATATAAGAAAACTAGAAAAGCCATCCCCTGCCCATAAAGAGCTTACAGTCTAGAGGTGAAGGGAAGTGCAGCCCTTTAGATCCAAAGAGTTAAGTAAGGTGGAGTAAGCTAGTATTGCCACAGCTCTGTGGAAAGACAGTGATTAGAACACGCCCAGGTTCCGAACCAAACTGAAAAGAAGAACTGAATTTTTAATGAATGACAGACAACCATCATTTGACAGGAAATTACGGTAGGTAAAACTCTTAATGAACCAACTAAGTCATGATCAGAAGTTGTGAGCTCTCTGCATAACTGTCCAACCTCTTCCAAGATCAATCAAAGATATATATTGAGCGCTTATTGTGTGAAGAGCACTGTACTAAGCACTTGGGGAAAGTCCCGTATAAGAAGGGCAGCACATCCTCTGGCCCTCCGCAACCTGGTCCATGTCCTGGGCCACGTCCTCCCGCTGTCCTGGAATGCCCTCCCTCCTCACCTCCGCCAAACTCATTCTCTTCCCCTCTTCAAAGCCCTACTTAGAGCTCACCTCCTCCAAGAGGTCTTCCCAGACTGAGCTTCCCCTTTTCCCTCTGCTGCCCCTCTACCGCACCCCTTTCACCTCCCCTCAGCTAAGCCCCCTTTTCCCCCCCTCCCTCTTCTCCTCCCCCTCTCCCTTCCCCTCCGCACTGTGCTCATCTGCTCAATTGTATACATTTTTTATTACCCTATTTATTCTGTTAATGAGATGTACATCAGCTTGATTCTATTTATTGCTATTGTTTTAATGAGATGTACATCCCCTTGATTCTATTTATTGCTATTGTTTTTGTTTGTCTGTCTCCCCCGATTAGACTGTAAGCTCATCAGTGGGCAGGGACTGTCTCTATCTGTTGCTGATCTGTACATTCCAAGCGCTCAGTACAGTGCTCTGCGCATAGTAAGCGCTCAATAAATACCACTGAATGAATGAATGGTCTTGCCCTAGAGCAGACGGGGCACCGGATAATCCATCCCCTTCCAAAATGGCAAAATGACAGTACAGTGAGGAAACAAGGGACTCTATAGTGGAAATGAATGGGGAGAATTTCTGCTCTAGATTTGTGTGTATTGTACTCTCCCAAGTGCTTAGCGCAGTGCCCTGCACACAGTAAGCGCTCAATACGCAGCGTGGCTCAGTGGAAAGAGCATGGGCTTTGGAGTCAGAGGTCATGGGTTCGAATCCCGGCTCTGCCACTTGTCAGCTGTGTGACTGTGGGCAAGTCACTTAACTTCCCTGGGCCTCAGTTACCTCATCTGTAAAATGGGGATTAAGACTGTGAGCCCCACGTGGGACAACCTGATTCCCCTGTGCCTACCCCATCGCTTAGAACAGTGCTCTGCACATAGTAAGCGCTTAACAAATACCAACATTATTAATAAATACCAATAGCTGACTTGACTGACACACGTTCTTCCTCTACAGAAAGGTGAAATGGGGTACTTTGAGAGGCTGTGGGGAATGGGTATAGCAGTGAGCTCATTACAGGCAGAGAACTTATCTGCAGATTTTGTGGTATTGTACTCTCGCAAGCGCTTATTACAGAGCTCTGCATACAGTAAGCACTCAATAAATACCACTGATTAAGGCTTCCAGAAATGTTCTTGGGGAACAGTCCCATGTAGACTTCTCTGGATTCCAGGGCTGATAACTGCCCTGGTTTTCTGGAGCCGCCTAACTTTAAAAACTGCAGAAAACTTAGCAGGTTGGCTAAGCTCCCCTCTAGACTGCTCGTTGCAGGCAGGGAATGTGCCTACTAACTGCTGTACTGTACTTTCCCAAGTACATAGTACAGTGCTCTGCACACAGTAAGTGTTGAATAAATACCGCCGCCACAGGGACATTTGGTCATGAGCTCTGGGACTCTCTCGGCCGCTGGCCGCTTGACTTTGAGTCTGATCGGGTAGGGTCGACTCGTCCCCCGACCCTGGTCATCACCTGCTTATTAACACTATTGTAGTGTGCCTTACTGTAGCATGTTGCTATATTAGCGATCTCGCTTGTTATTGTTTATTGTCGTCAGACTTTGAGTCTGATCAGGTCGCCCCTTAATCGAGTCTACCCCCGACCCTGGTCATCGCCCCTTTTATTAACACGACTATATTGTATCATACTGTGTCATGTTGCTATATTAGCACTACCGTATTGTATCATACTGTATCATGTTGCTATATTACCGATTTCGTTTATTACTGTTTATTGTTGTCAGTGCTGCCACCCACCTCTCTGGCCTAGCCATGTCCCTCCTCCCCCCCTCCCGCCCCTTCCTATCCTCCCCTTCCCCTTCCCCTCTCTTGCTCAGCTCTTTCCCGTTCTCTCCTCTGTCTCCTCCCCCCCTCCCCTCTCCCGCCCTAGAACCCCACTTTACCAGCGCTACCCCTCTTCCCCCTCCCCCTACTCTTCCCCCCACCAAACCCCCTCTTCACCCCCTCCCCCCTTCTCTCTTCCCCACCCATGCCCCATCCCAGTCCTCTTGTCCCACCACTACCCCTCATCCCCCTCTCCCCATCCAGGGCCCCGCCACCTCCTTCCCATCCAAACCCTCCCCTCCCCCGGCCCTTCCCCCCCTCCCCCCCTTGCACCCACAGCTACTTTCAAGTGTGGCCTCTGGAACCCCCGCTCTATTACAGGTAAGCTACCTTTCATCCATGACCTTTTCCTCTCTCGCTCTCTCCTCCTCCTCGCCCTTTCGGAAACGTGGCTCTCTCCCGAAGACACGGTCTCCGCCGCCGCTCTCTCCGGCGGAGGCCTCTCCTTCTCCCACTCCCCCAGACTCACCGGTAAGGGAGGAGGCGTCGGCTTCCTCCTCTCGCCCCGATGCCGCTTCCGCACTATCCCTCCTCCCCCCTCCCTCTCCTTCGCCTCCTTCGAAGCCCATATCATTCGCCTCTACCACCCCCTCCGGTTACTTGTCGCCGTCATCTACCGCCCTCCCGGTCCCACCTCCGACTTCTTCAACCACCTTGACCCCTTTCTCACCTTCCTTCTCTCCTTCTCTCTGCCCACTCTGATCCTTGGAGACTTCAACATCCATACGGATGTACCCGACGACTCCTCTGCCGCCCGCCTGCTATCCCTCCTCGACTCTGCCGACCTCCTCCTCCACCATACCGTGCCCACTCACCGACTCGGTCACACCCTCGATCTCGTCATCTCCTACCGCTGCACTATCTCCTCCCTCACCGACTCTGAAATCCCTCTCTCTGACCATAACCTTCTCACCTGCCTCATCTCTCACACTCCCTCCCCCTGCAAATCTTCGCTACTGCCCCACAGAGACCTCCGCTCTCTCGATCCCATCCGTCTTTCCAATAGCATCTCTCCTCACCTTGCCGCCCTGTCCTCTCTTCCCACTCTCGACGATCGGGTCTCCGCTCTCAACTCCACCCTCTCTACTCATCTCGACTCTCTCGCCCCCCTTTCCCTCCGCCGCTCTCGCTCCACTAACCCACAGCCCTGGATCACCTCCTCCGTCCGCCTCCTACGCTCCTATGCTCGAGCTGCTGAGCGCTGCTGGCGAAAGTCCAAACACCAAGCCGACCTCACACACTTCAAATTTATCCTTTCCTGCCTTAACTCTGCCCTCTCCTCCGCCAGGCAAAGCTTCTTCTCCCTCATCGACACCCATGCCCGTCACCCCCGCTGATTGTTCCGGACCTTTAACTCTCTCCTTAGGCCCCCTGTTCCTCCCTCCCCCATCTCTCACCCCCAATGATCTGGCCACCTATTTCCTCACGAAAATCAACACGATCAGGTCTGAGCTCCCCAAAGTCACCCCTCCGCCTCTCCCATCCCCCCCACCAACCCCCTCCCCTACTTTCCCATCCTTCCCTGCAGTATCCTCAGAGGAGATCTCCTCCCTCCTCGCAAGTGCCACCCCCTCCACCTGCGCCTCGGACCCCATTCCCTCTCACCTTCTTAAAACCATCGCCCCTGCCCTCCTCCCTTCTTTAACTTCTATTTTTAACCACTCAATCTCCAAGGGCTCCTTCCCCTCTGCCTTCAAACATGCCCACGTCTCCCCCATCCTAAAAAAACCCGCTCTTGACCCCACTTCCCCTTCCAGTTATCGTCCTATCTCCCTACTACCCTTCCTTTCCAAAATCCTAGAACGAGTCGTCTACAATCGATGCCTAGAATTCCTTAACTCCCATTCTCTCCTAGACCCCCTCCAATCTGGCTTCCGTCCCCCCCACTCTACCGAGACTGCTCTCTCTAAGGTCACCCATGACCTCCTTCTTGCCAAGTCCAATGGCTCCTATTCCATTCTGATCCTCCTTGACCTCTCTGCTGCCTTTGACGTCTCCACCTGGATGTCGGCCCACCACCTAAAACTCAACATGAGCAAGACTGAGCTCCTCATCTTCCCTCCCAAACCCGGTCCTCTCCCAGACTTCTCTATCACCGTGGATGGCACGACCATCCTTCCCGTCTCTCAGGCCCGCAATCTCGGTGTCATCCTTGACTCGTCCCTCTCGTTCACCCCACACATCCTATCCGTTACCAAGACCTGCCGGTTTCACCTCTACAATATCGCCAAGATCCGCCCTTTCCTCTCTACCCAAACGGCTACCTTACTGTTACGGGCTCTCGTTATATCCCGGCTAGACTACTGTGTCAGCCTTCTCTCTGACCTCCCTTCCTCCTCTCTCGCCCCGCTCCGGTCTATTCTTCACTCCGCTGCCCGGCTCATCTTCCTGCAGAAACGATCTGGGCATGTCACTCCCCTTCTTAAACAACTCCAGTGGTTGCCTATCGACCTCCGCTCCAAACAAAAACTCCTCACTCTAGGCTTCAAGGCTCTCCATCACCTTGCCCCTTCCTACCTCTCCTCCCTTCTCTCTTTCTACCGCCCACCCCGCACGCTCCGCTCCTCTGCCGCCCACCTCCTCACCGTCCCTCGGTCTCGCCCATCCCGCCGTCGACCCCCGGGTCACGTCTTCCCGCGGTCCTGGAACGCCCTCCCTCCTCACCTCCGCCAAACGGATTCTCTTTCCCTCTTCAAAACCCTACTTAAAAATCACCTGCTCCACGAGGCGTTCCCAGACTGAGCTCCTCTTCCCCCTCTACTCCCTCTGCCATCCCCCCTTTACCTCTCCGCAGCTAAACCCTCATTTTCCCCTTTTCCCTCTGCTCCTCCACCTCTCCCTTCCCATCCCCACAGCACTGCACTCGTCTGCTCAACTGTATATATTTTCGTTACCCTATTTATTTTGTTAATGAATTGCACATCGCCTTGATTCTATTTAGTTGCCATTGTTTTTACGAGATGTTCTTCCCCTTGACTCTGTTTATTGCCATTGTTCTTGTCTGTCCGTCTCCCCCGATTAGACTGTAAGCCCGTCAAACAGCAGGGACTGTCTTTATCTGTTGCCGACTTGTTCATTCCAAGCGCTTAGTACAGTGCTCTGCACATAGTAAGCGCTCAATAAATACTATTGAATGAATGAATGAATGAAATACGATCGATCGATTGATTGATAGATACCTGTTTTTCCAAGCTTTAGAACCTGGACAAAATGAATACCTTACGTGGGCAATGTTCTCACGGGCAAGAGTCTGAGGCGCCAGAGCACTGTTTGCCACCTATTAAGGTGAGGGACAGCAGCATTACTTATTGTAAAACATTAATAAACATATTTTCAGGTGGGCAGACGTTTGTGGCATAGTGAGCTGAGAACCTGGTGTGAGAGCGGAGGAGGGCTGGCAGTAAAAATTTGCCAGGTTAAGGAAAATGCTTCCAGATAATAATAATGGTATTTTTTAAGCACTTATTATATGCCAAGCACTGTTATAAGCACTGTACCTCCACTAGGGTGGGCTGACTTCTTCAGTCTCCAAATCTCTGATTACTTCTCTGTTGGTTTGTTTTTTCAATGCAGGTGTGCCTCTACATGCCTGTGCTTGCTCATGACCTAAAGGCAGCCCACCTATCAGACTTGGTTTTTCACTAATAATAATAATTATGGTACTTGTTAAGCGCTTACTATGTGCCAGGCACTGCACTAACTGCTGGGGTGGATACAAAGAAATCGGATTGGACAGAGTCCTTGTCCCATATGGGGTTCACAGTCTCAATCCCCATTTTACAGATGAGGGAACTGAGACCCAGAGAAGTGAAGTGACTTGCCCAAAGTCACACAGCTGAAAAGCGGCGAAGCCAGGATTAGAACCCATGACCTGACTCCCAGGCCTGTGCTCTAGTCAGTACACCATGCTGCTTCACTAGACAAGGCCTATTCTAAGCGTTGATACATTGTAATCGGGTTGGACACAGTCCCTGTCCCGCATTGGGCTCACAGTCTCAATCTCCATTTTACAGATGAGGGAACTGAGGCCCAGAGAAGTGAAGTGACTTGCCCAAGGTCACACAGCAGACAAGTGGCGGGGCTGAGATTAGAACCCATGACCTCTGACTCCCAAGTCCATGCTCTTGACACTAGGCTATGCTGAGAAGCAGCGTGGCTCAGTGGTAAGAGCCCAGGCTTGGGAGTCAGAGGTCATGGGTTCTAATCCCGGCTCCGCCGCTTGTCAGCTGTGTGACTTTGGGCAAGTCACTTCACTTCTCTGGGCCTCAGTTCCCTCATCTGTAAAATGGGGATTAAGACTGTGAGCCCCACGTGGGACAACGTGATCACCTTGTATCCCCCCAGCGCTCAGAACAGTGCTTTGCACATAGTAAGCGCTTAACAAATACCAACAGTATTATTATTATTCTCTACTGCTCTCCAGAGCTGAGACTTTCTCAGGGTACTGTTTCAGGGTGCTGGACCCCTTATGAGCTGCTAAAAGGAAGAGACTGTGCCTTATAATTCACAGAAACTTCCTATGCATCATCATCATCATCATCATCTTGACTCCATTTACACTCACTCCCTTGGTGAACTCATTCGCTCTCACGGCTTTGACTACCATCTCTACGCAGATGACACGCAGATCTACATCTCCGCCCCTGTCCTCTCCCCCTCCCTTCAGGCTCGCATCTCCTCCTGCCTCCGGGACGTCTCCACCTGGATGTCGGCCCGCCACCTAAAACTCAACATGAGCAAGACTGAGCTCCTCATCTTCCCTCTCAAACCCGGTCCTCTCCCAGACTTCCCTATCACCGTGGATGGCACGACCATCCTTCCCGTCTCTCGGGCCCGCAATCTCGGTGTCATCCTTGACTCGTCTCTCTCGTTCACCCCACGCATCCTATCCGTTACCGAGACCTGCCGGTTTCACCTTTACAATATCGCCAAGATCCGCCCTTTCCTCTCCACCCAAACGGCTACCTTACTGCTACGGGCTCTCGTTATATCCCGGCTAGACTACTGTGTCAGCCTTCTCTCTGACCTCCCTTCCTCCTCTCTCGCCCCGCTCCGGTCTATTCTTCACTCCGCTGCCCGGCTCATCTTCCTGCAGAAACACTCTGGGCATGTCACTCCCCTTCTTGAACAACTCCAGTGGTTGCCTATCAACCTCCGCTCCAAACAAAAACTCCTCACTCTAGGCTTCGAGGCTCTACATCACCTTGCCCCTTCCTACCTCTCCTCCCTTCTCTCTTTCTGCCGCCCACCCCGCACGCTCCGCTCCTCCGCCGCCCACCTCCTCGCCGTCCCTCGGTCTCGCCTATCCCGCCGTCGACCCCCGGGCCATGTCCTCCCGCGGTCCCGGAACGCCCTCCCTCCTCACCTCTGCCAAACTGATTCTCTTCCCCTCTTCAAAACCCTACTTAAAACTCACCTCCTCCAAGAGGCCTTCCCAGACTGAGCTCCCCTTCTCCCTCTACTCCCTCTACCGACCCCCCCTTCACCTCTCCGCAGCTTAACCCTCTTTTCCCCCCATTTCCCTCTGCTCCTCCCCCTCTCCCTTCCCATCCCCTCAGTACTGTACTCGTCCAATCAGCTGTATATATTTTCATTACCCTATTTATTTTGTTAATGAAATGTACATCGCCTTGATTCTATTTAGTTGCCATTGTTTTTACGAGATGTTCTTCCCCTTGACGCTGTTTATTGCCATTGTTCTTGTCTGTCCGTCTCCCCCGATTAGACCGTAAGCCCGTCAAACAGCAGGGACCGTCTCTATCTGTTGCCGACTTGTTCATTCCAAGCGCTTAGTACAGTGCTCTGCACATAGTAAGCGCTCAATAAATACTATTGAATGAATGAATGACTGTGATATCTGTTAAGTGCTTGCTATGTGCCGCAGTAGTCTCTGAACCACTTTGTATAGTGCTTTGCACACAGTAAGCACTCAATTAATACAACTGACTGATTGACTGCCAAGCACATTACTATGCACTGGGGTAGATACAAGAGCACCAAGTCCCACCTGGGGCTCACAGTTTGAGAGGAAGGGAAGGAGGGTCTTGAATCCCCATTTTGCAGATGAAGGATCTGAGGCAAAGTCGAGTCACTTGCCAAGGTCACACAGCAGGTTATAACAATAATAATAATGATGATGATGGTATTTGTTAAGCATTTACAATGTGCCAGGCACTGTTTTAAGCACTGGGGTGGATATAAGCAAATGGGGGTGGACACAGTCCCTGTCCCAATGGGGCTCACAGTCTCGATCCCCATTTTACAGATGAGACAAATGAGGCCCAGAGAAATGGAATGACTTGCCCAAGGTCACACAGCAAACATGTAATGGAGCTGAGGTTATATCCCATGACCTTATGACCCCTGGGGCCCATTCTCTATCCATTATGCCATGTAAGTGATGGAGCTGAGATTAGAACCTAGGTCTTTTGACTTCCCGATCCGTGCTCTTTCCACTTGGCCGCGTTGCTTCCCGCATCTAGTTCCCTGCCCTGTATATCGTGAAACAATCAATAAATCAATGATATTTACTGAGCATTTACTGTATGCAAAGCACTATACTACACACTTGGGAGAGTACAATATAACAGAGATGGTAGACATACTCCAGGCCACAAGGAGCTTACAGTCTAGGGGAATGCTTAATAAATGATAGGCTGATGTGATAAATTCTAAAACATAGAAGCACTCGCCTTACCTGAACCTCTGAATTGGAGTCAACGGGCTGGAGTGAATACCAAGTTTCTTTACCAGTATGGTTGCACAAATCTTCTTTCTTGATGGTTACTTTTCCTGAAAGAAATCAGTGCAGGATAATTAGAATTCTTTCTGTTTTTCTGAAAAACAAAAATGAAATTTGGAGCAAAATATACTTCCCCATTTCTCAAGAACCTTCAGTGGCTGCCCATCCACCTCCACATCAAATAGAAATTCCTTACCACATGCTTTAAAACACCCAAACACCTTGCCCCCTCCTACCTCACCTCCCTGATTTCCTACTACATCCCAGTCTGCACACTTTGCTCCTCTAATGCCAACCTACTCACTGTACCTCAATCACATCTATCTCGCCGCCGATCCCTCACCCACATCCTGCCTCTGGCCTTGAACACCTTTCTTCTTCATATCCAACAGATAATCACTCTCTCCCACCATCAAAGGCTTATAAAAACATATCTACTCCAAGAAGCCTTCCCCAATTAAGTCCTCATTTCCACTTCTCATCACCCTTGCACTAGAATTTGCCCCCTTTATTCATCCCTCCCTTGGCCCCATAGCACTTGGGTAATTATCTGTAATTTTATTTCTTTATAATAATGTCTGTCTCCCCCTCTAGACCTGTAAGCTCACTGTGGGCCCGTAACGTGTCTACCCAAGTAGGATGGTGTAGTGGAGAGCGCACAGCTGGGAGTCAGAAGGTCATGGGGTCTAACCCCGGCTCCACTACATGTCTGCTGTGTAACTTTGGGCAATCACTCTGTTTCTCTGGGACTCAGTTCCCTCATCTGTAAAATGGGGATTAAGACTGTGAGCCTCATCCGGGACAGAGACTGTCCAACCCAATTTGCTTGTATCCACCCCAGTGCTTAGTACAGTACCTGGCAATAGTAAGCGCTTAACAAATACCGTAATTATTATTACTTTCACTAGTGCCGAGTACAGAGGTCTGTACACAGTAAGCAGTCAATAAATATGATCAATTGGTTGATAAAGCAATTCTGAATTTGCTTTCTGAATGTGCACATACAGCATTTGTTTGACGGAACCAATAAAGCTTGGGGCGGAAATATGGGCTACCCAGCAAAATAATGACACCTCAGATCAGAAGCTGCAACAAATGTCCGGCTGAATAATAATAATAATGGTATTTTTTAGGCACTGAGGTAGACACAACGTAATCAGGTTGTCCCACGTGAGGCTTACAGTCTTAATCCCCATTTTAGAGATGAGGTAACTGAGGCCCAGAGAAGTTAAGTGACTTGCCCAAGGTCACACAGCAGACAAGGGGCAGAGCCAGGATTAGAACCCATGTCCTCTGACTCCCAAGCCCATTTTCTTGCCACTAGGCCATGCTGTCTCTGTAAAAGTGCACTCTTTTCCCTGTGCAAAGAAGATGGAAAAATGGGCTTAGAAAACTGATGAACCACTGTAGGGCAATTAGCCCAAAGCTGGGCTCCATTAGTGAAAAATGCATAATAGGCTGTAAGCCTCTTCCATCGTTACATGTCATTTAATCAGTCAATCATATTTACTGAGCGTTTACTTTGGGCAGAGTACTGTAATAAGCGCTTGGGAGAGTAGAATTTAACAATAAACAGACACATTTCCCTGCCCACAACAACAGGAAGACAGACATTAATGTAAATAAATTACAGCTCTGTACATGGGAGGGGAAATGAATAAAGGAAGTAAGTCATACAAGTCTATCAAAGCCTTCTCAGCTTACAGAAGACTGACATCCCCTTCAATAAATCTACTGAAAAGTGGTCAAGTGAAAAATATTAAAAACTGAACAATAATAATAATAATAATTGGGGTATTTGTTAAGTGTGTTAAGCGCTGTATTAAGCATCGGGGTAGACGCAGGTTTAATCAGGTCAGGCATGGTCCCTGTCCTGCACAGGGCTCACCGCTGCAGTATGAGGGAGAACAAGTCTTGAATCCCCATTTTACAAATGAGGAAACTGAGGCTCAGAGAAGTGGAGTGACTTGCCCCAAGTCACACGGCAGACAAGCGGCCCAGTCAGAATTATAACCCAGTCCTCTGACTTCCAGGCCTGTATTCTACACACTAGGACACACTGCTCCTCCAAGAAAGCAGTGCTGCCATATTAGTACTACAATAAGGACTCTTGTCACTAACCCTTCAAAATTTTTTCCTGCACGGTTCTTCTCAGGACTGGCCCCTCCTCTCCATGCAAACGGTCCCCACCCTGATTCAGACACTATCACATCCGCCTACTCACCGCTCACCCTGCCTCCAGTCTTTCCCCTCTCGAGTCCATATTTCACTCAGCTGTCCGGATCTATTTTTCAACAATCTTGTTCTGCGCACGTCTCCACATTCTTCTGAATTTTTAATGGCTTCATTTTCCTCTCAACCGGTTGAAACTCCTGACCCTTGGTTTGGTTTCAAGGGTACTCCATCAGCTCCCTCTCTCTGATTTATTAGCTCTCTTCTCTTGCTTCACCCTAACGCGCTCTTTGGTTCCTCATTCTGCCCTCTAACACCCTCTTCCCACCTGGGACTGCCTTCCCCTTTATCCTCACTAGACCGCAGCTCTCATCTTCAAAACCCTTCTGCTCTCTCACCTCCTCTGCGGTCCTTCCTAATTAAACTCCAACTTCTCAGGCAACAGGCACCCTCATGTTCATAAAGCTAACCCTATCACTTACAGATATTCTCAACTTTGGATTGCTTACAGTCATTCATTCATGCATTCAATCATATTTATTGAGCGCTTACTGTGTGCACAGCACTGTACTAATCTCTTGGAAAGTACAATTGGGCAACAGATAGAGACAATCCCTACCCAACCACAGGCTCACGGTCTAGAAGGGGGGAGAGAGACAACAAAATGGAACAAGTAGACAGGCATCAAAACAGATAAATAGAATTATAGATACATACAGATTGTTAATAACAATAAATAGAATAATAAATATGTGCATATATACACAAGCTCTGTGGGACAGGGAGGGGGTAAAGCAGAGGGAGTAGGGGCGGTGGGGGAGAAGGAGGAACAGAGGAAAAGGGGGGCTCAGTTTGGGAAGGCCTCCTGGAGGAGGTGAGCATTCAGTAGGGATAATAATGGTACTTGTTAAGTACTATCAGCAGCTGTAGCGTTTCATCTTTCTATTGTTGTATTGTACTCTCCCAAGTGCTTAGTACAATGCTCCGCACACATTCAGTGCTCAATAAATATGATCAAACAATTGAATGAATCTTTTTTCAAACTACTTGTGTATAATGTCTGTCAGACTTTTCTGTAAGCTTCTTGAGGATGGGGATTATATCTTTATTCAGTTGTACTCTCCCAAGTGTCTAGTTCAAAGTTCCAACCCCAGAAAGTATTCAGTAAACTACTCATTGATTCATTACTAATATCTGTGTTTATCTGTACTTCGTAGTTGAAAAAGATGCTGTTGACAGTGGATTTCATCCATGTGTCAAAGTCTCTAAAAGACAGATCCTTCAGTCAATCAGCTGTATTTGAGTGCTTATTGTGTGCGGAACACTGTAGTAAGCACTTGGGAGAGTTCAAAATAATAGGGTTGGTAAACATGTGCCCTGCCCACAACATGCTTACAGTTTAGAGAAGGAGACAGATATAAATATAAATTACAGATAGATACATAACTGCTTGTGGGGCTGAGGGAGGGGGGAATAAAGGGTGCAATCCAAGTGCAAGCCATTTGCAAGGGTGAGGCAGAAGGGAGTGGGAGAAGAGGGAAGGAGGGCTTAGTCAGGGAAGGCTCTTGGAGGAGATGTGCCTTCAGTAAGGCTTTACAGGTAGGGAAAGTGATTGTCTGTCAGATATGAAGAGGGAGGGCGTTCCAGGCCGGAGGCAGGACGTGGGTGAGAGGTCAGTGGTGAGATACATGTGATAAAAATACAAGTAGACTGATGTTAGAGGAGCGAAGTGAATGTGCGGGGTTTTAGTAGAAAATCAGCCAGCCAGGGACAAGGTGTTTGAGTGCTTTAAAGCTGATGGTAAGGTGTTTCTTTTTAAGGCAGGGGTGGACGGAAAACAACTGGAGGTCCTTGAGGAGTGGGTAGACATAGACTGAACAGTTCTGTAGAAAAATGATCCAGGCAGCAGAGTGAAGTTTAGACTGGAGTGCGAGGAGACAGGAGGTAGGGAGGTCAGCAAGGGGACTGATACAGTCATCTAGGTGAGATAAGATGTGTGATCATATTAACCTGGTAGTAGTTTGGATGGAGAGGAAGGGGTAGATTTTAGCAATGTTGCGAAGGCTGAACTAACAGGATTTAGTGACAGATTTAATATGTGGGTTGAATGAAAGACAGGAGTCAAGGATAACGCCAAGGTTATGGCCTTTTGAGACTAGGAGGAAGGTGGTGCTATCTATAGTGGTGGGAAAGTCAGAGGGAAGGCAGGGTTTGGATGGGATGATAAGGAGCTCTGTTTTGAACATATTAAGATTGAGGTGTCAGCAGGATATACAAAAAGAGATGCCCTGAAGGCAGGAGGATATGGGAGACTGTAGAGGAGAGAGATCAGGGCTAGAGATGCAGATTTGGGAATCATCCATACAGAGATGGTAGTTGAAGCCATAGGAGGGAATGAGTTCTCCAAGGGAATGGGTGGAGATGGAGACTAAAGGGGACCCAAAACTGAAATTTGAGAGACTCCCACAGTTAAGAGGTGGGAGGCGAGGAGGAGCCCAAGAACGGGACTGAGACTGAGCAGCCAGAGAGATAGAAGAACCAGAAGACAATGTCAGTGGAGCCAAGGCTGGATAATGCTTCCAGGAGAAGGGGGTGGTCCACAGTGTTGAAGGCAGCTGAGAGGTTGAGGAAGATCAGAATGGACTTGGGGGAGTTGGATTTTGCAAGAAGGAGATCACTGATGACCTTTGGGAGAGTAGTTTCAATGGAGTGAAGGGGGCAGAAGCCAGTTTGGAGGGGGTCAAGGAAAGAACTGGAGACAGCGGGTAAAGACAACTTGCTCAAGGAGCTTGGAGAGGAATCCACCCCAGGGCTTAGTACAGTTCCTGGCACATAGTAAGTGCTTAACAAATACCACACATTATTATTATTATTTTTAGGAGGGAGAAGGAGTGATAACTGGAGGAAGCCGTGGAGTCAAGGGAGGGTGTTTTTTTAGATAGGGGAGACATGAGCATGTTTGAAAACAGTGGGGAAGAAGCCTCTAGAGACTGAACAGTTGAAGCTGGTGGTCAGGGAGGGAAGAAGGGAGGGGGTAAGTGCTTTGATAAGGTGCAACAGGATGGGGTCGGAGGTGCACATGAAGGAGGTGGATTTTGAGGAGAGGTAGGAGCTCTCTTCAAGATACTGCTGGGAAAGCTGGAAGAAGTGAAGAAGGAGCAAGTGGAGGGAGGGACTAGAGAGGAGCATGGGAGATTTTAGGAAGATCATGCCTTATGGTTTCAATTTTCTAAATAAAATTTATTCATATTAATGTCTGTCTTCCCCTCTAATAATGTTGGTATTTGTTAAGCGCTTACTATGTGCCGAACACTGTTCTGTTCTAAGCGCTGGGGTAGATACAGGGTAATCAGGTTGTCCCACTTGGGGCTCACAGTCTTAATCCCCATTTTACAGATGAAGTAACTGAGGCACTGAGAAGTCAAGTGACTTGCCCATAGTCACACAGCTGACAGGTGGCGGAGACGGGATTAGAACCCATGACCTCTGACTCCTAAGCCAATGTTCTTTCCACTGAGTCACGCTGCTTCTCATAGACTAGACTATAAGCTCATTATGGGCAAGGAAGGAGTCTGCTAATTCTGTTGTAGTGTACTCTTTCAAGTTCTTAGTACAGTGGTCTGCACATAGTAATTGCTCAATACGATTGATCGATTGATTAAATGATTGATTGACTGATTAAAGTATGTGGCCAGGTCATATGTGGCCACGTCACCAGGGGCAGAGATGAAGGAGGCAACGGGACAGGGGGTTTAAGAAGAGAGTTAAATGTCCAAAACAACTGGCATGCAAAGGGCATGGGAGTCAATAAGGATGGAGAAATAATTTCACTGGGCAGAGGAGACGGCAGAGTTCATGAATGCAAAGATGAACTTGGGGTGGATGAGGTCATTCATTCATTCAATAGTATTTCATTCAATAGTATTTATTGAGCGCTTACTATGTGCAGAGCACTGTACTAAGCGCTTGGGATGAACAAGTCGGCAACAGATAGAGACAGTCCCTGCCGTTTGACGGGCTTACGGTCTAATCGGGGGAGATGGACAGACAAGAACAATGGCAATAAATAGAGTCAAGGGGAAGAACATCTCATAAAAACAATTGCAACTAAATAGAATCAAGGCGATGTACAATTCATTAACAAAATAAATAGGGTAATGGAAATATATACAGTTGAGCGGAAGAGTACAGTGCTGTGGGGATGGGAAGGGAGTAAGAGAGGCAACGGGCATGGAATCCCCATTTCACAGGTGAGGAAACTGAGGCACAGCCTGATTCCTAGATTTTCTCCAGCAGTGCTCTGCGGCTTGAGCATGAGAGCGGGGAAGTGGACAGTGGAGGTGATCCGGGCTGTGGGTTAGTGGTTCGAGATCGGAGAAGGGATAGAGGACTGAGTGAGTTCTGTTCTTGTCTGTCCGTCTCCCCCGATTAGACTGTAAGCCCGTCAAACGGCAGGGACTGTCTCTATCTGTTGCCGACTTGTTCATCCCAAGCGCTTAGTACAGTGCTCTGCACATAGTAAGCGCTCAATAAATACTATTGAATGAATGAATGAGTTGAAGTCAATTCAGAGGTTGGTGTTGAGAGCTTCAATTTGGTCATCAAAGGAAGGTAGTTTGGGTCTGGAGACTACACGATGACTCGAGAAAACAGGATGAGGTCAAACGATTGGAGGTCTCTCTGGGGGAACAGGTCAGATTTGTGGGGACGGGATGTGTGAGAGGAAAGAGAGGTAAGGAGGTTGCGGCCGGATAGAGGCATCTATCTAAAACTAAGAAGCGATGTGGCCTACAGGGAAGAACGTGAGTCTGGGAGTTGGAAGACTTATGTTCTAATCCCGGCTCCACTACTTACCTGCTTTGCGAATTTTGGCAAGTCATTCAACTTCTCTGTGCTGCAGTTCCCTCATTTGCAAAATGGGGATTCAATGTCTGTTCTCACAGTGACTTGCCCACAGTCACACAGCAGACAAGTGGCAGAGCTGGGAGTCGAACCCATGACCTCTGACTCAAAGCACTCAAACACCTTGTCCCTGGCTGGATGATTTTCTACTAAAACCCCGCACATTCACTTCGCTCCTCTAACATCAGTCTACTTGTATTTTTATCACATGTATCTCACCACTGACCTCTCACCCATGTCCTGCCTCCGGCCTGGAACGCCCTCCCTCTTCATATCACCAATCACTACCAAAAACTTCCCTACCTGTAAAAAAAGAAACTAATATAAGAAGAGGCATGGCTCAGTGGAAAGAGCCCGGGCTTCGGAGTCAGAGGTCATGGGTTCGACTCCCGGCTCTGCCACTTGTCTGCTGTGTGACTGTGGGCAAGTCACTTCACTTCTCTATGCCTCAGTTACCTCATCTGTAAAATGGGGATTAACTGTGAGCCTCACGTGGGACAACCTGATTACCCTGTATCTACCCCAACGCTTAGAACAGTGCTCTGCACATAGTAAGCGCTTAACAAATACCAACATTATTACTTAGATTGTGAGCACCCCGAGGGACCCGATTATGATTATCTTGGCACATACCATATGCTTAACAAATACCACAATTATTATTACACCAAATGTTCCAAAATTTAGCAGACTTTTTTTTAGCCTTCTACCCAATTGGGTAAGCACTTCAACACAACAAGGGACCACTTTTTTGTGTCCCCAATGGGACCGGGACAGTGGATCCCACATTGGCTTTTTCAGCCGCACCTGCACTCACAGATGAACTTCACCTTAAGCCATGTCTTCTTATAACATGAAAGACAATCAATAGGAAGGGCACTCAATCCCCTTGCCCTCTCTTACCTCACCTCGCTACTCTTCTACTGCACTCAGCCCGCACACTTTGCTCATCTAACATTAACCTTCTCAATGTACCTCAATCTTGTCTACCTCGTTTTCTGATCTCTCACCCACGTCCTGTCTCTGACCTAGAATGCTCTCCCTCCTCATATCTGCCTGACAATTACTCTCCCACCATTCAAAACCTTACTGAAGGCATATCTCCAAGAAGCCTTCCCTGACTAAGCCTTCTTTTCCTTTTTTTCCACTCCCTTCGCATCAACTTGACTTGTTCCCTTCATTCATAGCCCTCTCCCAGCCCTACAAGCACTTATGCACATCTCTGTAATTTTATTTAATTGAATTAATGTCTGTCTCCCCTTCTAGACTGTAAGCTTGTTGTGGGCATGGAATGCGTCTGTTGTATTCTTTCACTCAATCATATTTATTGAATAGTCAACCAATGGCATTTATTGAGAGCTTACTGTATGCAGAGCACTGTACAGGGAGCTTGGAAGAGTACAATATAAAGGAGTTGATAGACAGGTTGCCTGCCCACAACAAACTTATAGTCTAGAGGGGAAAAACAACTATAAATATATATATACACACACAGAGACAAAGAGAGAGAGCGAGAGTGATATGGGGATACGGGGGGGGGGGGGTATGCGTGCGCATGTATATTCATATGCTGCTGGGGAAGCAGCATGGCATAGTGGATAGAGCACGTGCCTGGGAGTCAGAAGGTCGTGGGTTCTAATCCCGGCTGTGACACTTGTATACTGGTGACCTTGGTCAAGTCACTTCACTTCTCTGTGACTCAGTTACCTCATTTGGAAAATGGGGATTGAGACTATGAGCCCAATGTGGGACAGAGCTTGTATCCACCCCAGAGCTTAGTACAGTGCCTGGCATTTAACAAATACCACGATTATTATTATTATTCCCAGCACACATACATCCTTTAGTGGGGCTATTCAGATTTCATGACTGCTGCTGAATGACTCTGCTCTTTGTCCTGTGGACTTCAGGACAAGATTTGTGAGGGGGGGTGGGGTGGAGTACACTTGAGTTGAGTTTGCCTTAGTTAATGATGGGTTACACTGAGCCCTCCACCCTCTCTCACCCTGTCCGGATGTAGCCGAAGGCACACGGTGAAAGATGGCTGGCTGGGTAGAGGGCACGGCTCGGGGTTGTGCGACAGAATGCATCTGTGGGATCTCCATGGCAGTGGACAACAGCAGTGGACAATAGCTGTGCTCTCACCCAGTTCCTACATTGTTCCCGAGTGCGGAGTTCGGGGTGGCTACACTGGGCCAGGGGCCTTCACTGGCCGAAGCTCACTGTGAGCAGGGAACATGTCCACTAATTCTGTTATATTGTACTCTCCTAAGCTCTTACTTCAGTACTCTGCACCCACTAAGCACTTGATAAATACCACTGATTGATAAAAGTTCAGTGGGAGGGAACAATTAAAACAAACTAAAATGAAACACCAAAACAGGCAATATCAAACCCATTTAATACACAACAAAAGAGAAAATATCCCAGCCTCCTAGGGGAAGGTTTTTTTTCTTTTTGTTTTTGTTTTTTTTTGGACAAATCTTCTCTAACGGCCTCTACACTGTATATTCACTGTGGGCAGGAAATATGTCTGTAAGCGCTCAATAAACTCGACTGAATGAATAAAGGCCCTTCCCCAAAATGGCCAAACCATTACCACCCAGGATAAGAGGCTCCAGCTGCCAGTCTTTCTGGGAGGGGGCTACACAGTTCCCCCAATCCAAAGAGCAACCCCCTCACACACTTCTGAAGGCTTCTGAAGGGTTATAGAGGCCTTGCTCAGAAGCACCAGGGCAAAGGGGCAAAAAGATATGGTATAAGTGTCAATATAGTAGGCCAGGATTTCCCTAAATGTACATTTTCCAGTTCAGTGAACAGGTTGGTGTGAAAGGAAGAGGCTGAAAGCTTTTTATTCTAACGAGGTATCGTTGAGACAAAGGATTTCCTTCCTCTATTCAACACTCTGTGAAGTGGCAACCTTGCAAAAAGCACTGTTTCTTTCAGATCTCTGGCTAGCAGTTCACTCTGCGGGGGGGGGGGGGGGGGGCGGCCTCATAGGGCAGCGGTAAAATAAAAGACCAAAGAAAGCACTCATGTCACTTCCTGCCATTCTCTCAGTTAAGGTGATTAAGATGAAGCTTCGGACCCCTTTCCTCCCCACACACTGCTGGGAGGCTGTAATTCAAGGCCCAACTGTCTTGGGTCACCAACAAACAGGTTAAGCCCGTTTCCTTCCAACCAATTCTAAGTAGCTAACAACCTGTAAGCTCTCTTGAAACAAAAAAAGAGTAAAGCGAAAGAACAAAAATTTCACCCAGGCAGGAACCATTCAGGTGAAATTCGACTGAAGTTGCTTCACTCACAATTAAGTCTGATTACTTCAAAAACGGTTAAAATAGTTATTTCTACATGCTTAATCAATCAATCGTATTTCCCAAGCCCCTACTGTGTGCAGAGCACTGTACTAGGCGCTCGAGAGAGTACTGGCAGCCGACGTTACCTTAACGGTGAGTTACAATCAAGCATCTTATTTATGGTGTGCATAATGTTGTGCTTGGGCTGATGACCCCACAAGAACTTTGGGACAAATGCTAATTTACACAGAAAAATTGTTAAATGCCATTATCTACATATCGTTCTACTTTACTAGATTATCTGGAAAATAATTTGTAAAATAAAATGGATAAAATGGGAATTTAAATATCCGTTTTCCCCTCCCCTTAGACTGTGAGTTCCATGTGGGACAGAACTGTGTGACCTGACTATAATGTATTTACCCCAGCACTAAGCTCTGTGAAATTGCTGCACGAATAGCACAAGTTTTATTATCACACTCAGAAACTAAACTAAGCCATCCCCGCACTTCTTTGTGAAGTGCAAATGGATGTGTGTGGGAGGGAGGGAGAAAGAGAGAGGGAAGGAAGGAGTGAGTGAGAGAAAAAAGAGAGGGAGGGAGGGGGAGAAAGTGAAAGAGAGACACAGACACACTCTCCAGGAGCTTAAACTGATGTGTGTACCTGGATGTCCCTAAGAAGTCAAGACTGATAATAATGGGCTTGTTATGTCTAACACTTAATAAAAATGTGTTAGACCGAATCCCCCAAGCAAAGGAAACATCAAGGAGGGCAAATGTAAACTCTTCCTTTTCATTCCCAGCTAGAGGAAAAGGGGAAGGTGCAGAATTATTTTGATCCCAAAGTCACTCCTGTGTTCTCTCCCATTGTCCTTAGTTTTGTTTTTTCCTGGCTGGCTTTCACTACATTACTCCGGCAGGCACTCCGTTTGGTTTCTTTTGCCTGCCAATTTGTGTCTGTTTTTTCTACAGCCCCTACTTGCGATTTCATTGCCCTTTAAGCCACCTACTTCCCAGCGAGCCTAACCCACCCAAGAACAAATTTCTTGGAGACAGTTGCCAAATTCATTTCAGAGCTAAAGCTGCTAGCAAAGAAGGCCCAAGCCCAGCCAGCTGTGTAAACACCTCTCATCCTGATGGAGATGGCAAACCACTGTTTGCTAGCTGTGCAGAAATCAGATCCTCTTTAACTCTTAATAAAATGGTTCTCTGACAACTGTGCTACTATTCATTCAGTGATTCAGTGTGTCTGTTTGTTACTATATTGTACTCTTCCAAGCGCTTAGCATCGTGTTTTGCACATAATAAGCGCTCAATAAATGACTGCATGGATTAATGAATGAATGAATGATTATCAACGGTACCAGAGAACTGCTCTGGGGAGGAGGAAACCTGGGTTCTAGCCCTGGTCTACCTGATTAACAGGGATAATAATGTGGGTATTTGTTAAGCGCTTTCTGTGTGCCAAGCACTGTTCTAAGCGCTGGGGTACATAGAAGGTAATCAGGTTGTCCCATGTGGGGCTCACAGTCTTTATCCCCATTTTACAGATGTGGTAATTGAGGCACAGAGAAGTTTAGTGACTTGCTCACGGTCACACAGCTGACAAGTGGTGAAGTCAGGATTAGAACCCATGACCTCTGACTTCCAAGCCCATGCTCTTTCCACTGAGCCACTTTCCACTTCTAAATGAAGCTGCTTCTAGCAGGGAGGAAGAAGCCACTTGCACGTCGCAATATGCTTTCCCCCAAATTACTGTCTGTCTCCCCGACCTGTCAGCTCTTTGAGAGCAGGGATCTTGTCTATCGTCTCTAATAATAATAATAATGGTACTTGTTAAGAGATTTAATATGTGCCAGACACTGTATTAAGCACTGGGATGTACATAAGCAAATAGGGTTGGACATAGTTCCTGTCTCACATGCGGCTCACAATCTCAATCCCCGTTTTAAAGGTGAAGTAACTGAGGCCCAGAAAAGTGAAGTGACTTGCCCCCAGGGTCAGAACCCTTGACTCCCAGCCCCATGATCTATCCACTAAGCCATGCAGCTTCTCCATGCTGCTTCTACTGTATGGTACTGCTGACCATGCATCCTGTCTCTCCCCACTGCAGTCCATACTTCACTCTGCTGCCCAGATCATTTTTCAATCCATGTTTCCCCACTCCTCAACAACCTCCAGGGGTTGCCCATCCACCTCTGCATCAAGCAGAAACAGCTTACGACTGGCTTTAAAACCCTCACTTTGCCCCCTTCTGTCTTACCTCATTGATTTCCAACTACAGCACAGCACATTCACTTGGCTCCTCGAATACCAACCTCCTCACTGTACCTCGATCTCACCTATCTCATTGCGGACCCCTGGCCAGTGTCCTGCCTCTGGCCTGGAACTCCCTCCCCCTTCACATCCAGCAGATAATCACTCTCCCGACCTTCAAAGTCTTATTTAAACAATTTTAAATTTAATGATATTTGTTAAGCACTTACTACATGCCCGGCACCGTATTAAGTGCTGGGGTAGATACAAGATAAATTGGACGTAGTCCCTGTCCCACGTAGGGTTTGCAGTCTTTAGCCCCATTTTCCAAGATGAGGTAACCGAAGCTCAGAGAAGTTAAGTGCTCATGGTCATAACAGCATAAAGTGGAGTAGTGGGGATTAGAACCCAGGTCCTCCTGACTACACAGCCCGAGCTCTTTCCACTAGACCGCACTGCTTTCCTGAAAGAGGCCTTCCCCGAATAAGCCCTCATTTCCTCTACTCCCACTCCCTCCTGTGTCACCGTGCCATTTGGATTTGTGCCCTTTAAGCGCTCGATATTCACCCCACCCTCAGCCCCACGGTACTTATGTACACAGCCACAATTTAATGTCTTTGTCCCCCTCTGGACTGTAAACTCCTTGTGGGCAGGGAACATGCCTACCAACTCTGTTACACTGTACTCTCCCAAGCACTTAGTACAGTGCTCTACATACAATAAACATTCAATACACACTGCTGATTGACTGGTGGGTGAAGAGAAATGAGCTGGTTTCTCACACATGGACAGCTGTCCTATACTATCACTTCAAACTTGGCTCAAGTGGGGGGTTGGGCCCCTCCCATCCCCCCCAGGGGTACAGGAGCATGGCAGGGTCAGATGAGGTCTTAAATTTGGAGCCTGGACCACGCTCTCTCCCCTGTCTGCACACACAGCAGTCTCCAGTGCTCTCTCTCTCTCAAGAGCACTGGGGCGTGGGTGGTTATCACTACAGCTGCAGGTGTGACCCTAACCGATCAATCCATGGTATTTATTGAGTGTTCATTGGAGGCGCCACCCTCTGCAAGCATGGCCAGGTTCCCTTCAGGCCAGCCCAGCTGTTCCTTCCAGCCCCAGGGGCTCAGCCCCGCAATCCCGCTGATCCCGGGGCCCAGCTTGGGGAGGGACAAAAGCCTGAGGTGGTCGGAAAAGGTGATGAAAGAGGAAGTGTCTACTACATCAGCTCCTTCAATGGGGCAAAATCGAGGAGACGCACACTCCAAAAATGACCATTCTTGCTAATCCTCACCTATACTAAAATGTTCTCTTTCCGACTTAGACCATGAGCCAGCCCCATGTGAAACGGGGACTGGGTTGGATCTGACTACAGAAATTGGGACACGACAGGCGCTTAACGGATACCACAGTTATTATTTTTCTTAGTCTTTAGGCAACGTTTCCTGCCGTCCACAGCCATTTTGCTGCCGGGGAGGTGATTGCTACACACCTCCTGGGGCCAGAGACTTGGACTGGCTTGAAGAAACAAGTAAAGAAGCAACAGCCAAAAAGAGCCAAAGTTAGAAACCCAGATAAATCGCGGTGGTAAAAGGAAGACATGGCCTGAGGTTCTGTCGGGGCACTGTTTCTGGGCAGCCTGGTGGCAGGGACAGTCCCTATTGGTGAAGGGAGGAAGCTGTCACGAGTCGCGATTCGGCCAGGAGGCTGAGAAGGAGTGCAAAGCTAGTTGCCGGCCAAACAGATGCAGCTGGCAAGTTGGAACGTCAGAGGGTCGCTTCCACCCTGCAAACAAACCTAGGCAGTGGCTAGTTAGATAGAAATAGTGCTCACAAGTAGCAGAGGAAAACTGTTCTCCCTAAAATGGGCTGGCTTTTAACTTTTTGTTCATGACACGTCAGAACTAGGTTTTCAACCAGACAGAGATGTGATGTTTCTCTATTCCTGTTTTCGTTAGGCTGTTAGTAGTTTGGCTCCTTTCCCCCAGGACTCATCCAATGCCAGCCCCTGGAGGTCTCACTCGGTGAGAATAGGACATTATTAATACTGTCATTCCTTTCCCCCAGGACTCATCCAATGCCAGCCCCTGGAGGTCTCACTCGGTGAGAATAGGACATTATTACTATCATTATTATCATTATTATACTATACATTATAATACTATCATTAGAATAGTTTAAGTGCTTACAGTATGTCAAGCACTTGGGTAGAAACAGGTTATTCGGGATAGTCATGGTCCCTATCTCACACGGGGCTCACAATCTAAGTAAGAGAGGCAACGGGCATGGAATCCCCATTTCACAGGTGAGGAAACTGAGGCACAGAGAAGTGAAATGACTTGTCCAAGGTCACAGAGCAAGCAATTGCAAGAGCCAGGATTAGAACCCAGGTCTTCTGACTCCCAGGCCCGTGCTCCTTCCACTAGACCAGGCTGCTTCTCATATGGACATAATACTGGACCTCTGCCGTAGAAGCCAGTGCTCTCACTGGAAACTTTTCCAATTTGCAGAAAGAATCCATTTTCTTTCCAGTTGGTTCCATTTCCCTCCCGCTATGACCTTTTCTCATCTCAAGTTGAGCTGTGGGAACCACAGAGTTCGGGAGAGTGCTTTAACAGAAAGGGAACAAAATAAGAATCCTTGCTTAACTCCAAAACAGCTCAGAGTTTCCAAAACTCTTTTATAGATGCATACTGGGTAGAAATGTTAGCCCACAAAACCTATTTAAAGGGAACGAGGGAATGAAATACTTAAGTGTCCGAACTTAAATTGAAGGCTATGCTTTGTTATTACGAAATAACAACTTCCACTTGGAGAGAGTAAAATTACTTTTAACGTGTTGCGGGGACTTCTTAACCAAATAAGGCCTCACCCAAACAATCCCTCTTCTCCCCAAGTGCCTCTAAAACATAGGTCGTGGCTGCACAGTAAAGGTGATTAAAAAGCACAAAGCACCCAAATTACAGAGGCCAACTAAATACCCTTCAGAGTGACAACACGAATAGATTTTCTCAATCACGAGGGACACAAATTAGAGCCCTGAAGACTTCTCCACCACATTCTGCAAACACAAATCCTGGCTACGCAGACGATGATTCACCCATTCCAGAACAGGACTCTGCTTTTCTATCTTCCTTGACAGGTGCATAGAAACCAAACAGCTTATCCCCAGGCCTGACCAGGCTGAGGGAGGCTAATTTCAGACACCTGAATATTTTGTTTGAAAATTAGAGCAACCCTGATTCACTAAGTAACAGAACTGACCGAGCGCTTAGTACAGTGCTCTGCACACACTAGGAGCTCAATAAACGTGACTGAATGAATGAGTGACACCTACGGTTATAGGAAAACATAGGACACGCAAAGCCACTCTTCCCCCACAGAACCCCCACAATGAAGAAAGCAGAAGAGCCATCAGGAACCGCCCCCACCACCTCCCATCCCTAACACCCACAAACTCTGAAGCACCAAAACCCAGGGTGACAGGTCATGCCATTCACAGAGGGCCGATATTTCATTTTGAGCACAGGAGCTAGGTGGGAGTGGAGCAGGGTGGGGGGGAAATGATGAGAGAGACAGACCCAGTGAGGTGAATTCACAGAAACTCAGGACTGCAGATATGGATACATAGATATAAACACAAGCCTGGGGAGATGAGAATGCACGTGTACATGCGTACACACGTACACACACACACGTGTCTAGGGGACCCCCAGGGAAAGTGGTTGGGTTTGGAGGATGATCGGGTCCCTACTGGAGGCCAGCAGCATCCCCATCTAAATCCAGGGTAGAAAAGAGCCGCTCCAGCTTCTGACCAGCCCCCATTTGACAACCAAGATGGGACACAGTCCAAAAGACCAGAGGAGAAAAACAATCTCCACTGCTTCTTAGAATTCACACCTCGATATCTTCCGGCCTAAGACATGGATTCCCTGCCGCCGGTGCCACCTGGGGTCCCACCTCCTGGTCCCTCTGTGATCCCAGGCCTACCTCCACATTCTCCCAGCCTCTAGATTGTAAGCTCCTTGTGGGAAGGGAACTTGACTACCAACTCTGATGCACTGCGCTCTCACAAGCACTTATTACAGTGATCTGCACACAACCAATGCTCCATAACTACCGCTGGTTAATCGACTGTGCCTCTGCTTGAGTCATTCAGAGTTGGGACCCAACAGGAGAAGGGACTACAAGGGAGTGGCAGAATTGTGGAAGAAAAGGTTATTTCGGAGTGTCTCCAGAGCGGTATTGCTAGCCCACCACCTCCTCTATAATAGCATGGCAGAAGGAAAAGCACCTTGGAGAGGACAAGTGGGGAATATATCTACCAACTCTGTTACATTGTACTCTTCCAAGAGTTTAGTACAGAGCTCAGCACACACAAAGTGCTCAATAAATATCACACTGACTGACTGAAGTGCCCGAAATGAGCCTCAAACTCAGCAAACGTTGGGCCGTATAAGAATCAAGATCAGCGCCAATTCACACATTTTAAATATTTTAAAGACTCGGCAACCCAAAAAGTAAATACCACGTGGAAAACAGTTACGTTTCTTGTGTAAAAGTTTCTAAAATATCGAGGCCGATCACCACTGAGCTCGGAGTGTTTCTTGGCAGCCAAGTCCAGGGCTCAAGGACATTATTGAAATGAGGGTGTTTTAATCTCTCTCAAAATCCACACCTCCGAAGCACACAATTTGTTGTGCCAATATGATCAGTTCCCCACTGATAGGGACTGTATCAATGAATCAACAGTATTCACTTAGCGCTTCCTGTGTGCAGAGCACTGTACTAAGTGCTCGGGAAAGAACAATACAACAGAGTTAGTAGACATGTTCCCTGCCAGTCTACCGTATACGAGGACGCTGACGGGAAGACCAGCAGGATAGCAAGCAACATGACAGAGCCAGTGCTTATAAAATGCTAAGGTGACCCATCAAATTCAGATACTCTGAAAACACATGTTTATTTTATAAACTCCTTAGGAAAAAGACTCGCATGCTAACATGGGGACTATATGTCTCCTCTTCAATAGTATTTTCCACCTCTCCTCTTCATTTTCATGTACCCATGGCATGAGAGACCCCCTACAGGCCCATGCCAACCCAAGCTGCTTTGCCTAGGCCACTGCTCTGGAGAGAAGAGTGCCAGAAATGGGAGAAGCCGCTGGCTGAACTGTGGTCTCCTTTGGGCAAAGGAAAATCCCGGGCAATGGATATGAGTGTCCCATGGCTCTGCTTTCGGTTTCCCTCAGGGAATTTGAAGAGACAAGACACCGGTGCTGTGGTCTGGGGAGCGCCCTACTCTTTTAGACAGGGTGTAGCGGACGCTACTTCTCAAGAGAACTCACTAGAAGGTGCAAACAACACCTCCCCAGCCCCTTTCTCAGCAAACGTCAGACTGACTGCAGGGCACCCTCTGGAAGATTTTAGGGATAATTTTGTTAACCATTAAATTAAAAAACACACAAAGTGGGAATAGCTAGCTAACAATTTCGGGGTATTCTACGATTTAAGTACCTGAGTCAAGCGTTGGTGCATTTTAGAAAGCGTATTTGTAAAAGCGATTACACAGAAAGGGTAACAATCACTGTGGTACTTACCTATTCGAAGATCTCTCTGTAAAACGCTCTTATCATAAATATAGAAGGATAAATACTGGAACTTTCTTGGAATCTCAAAGTAAAATTCTTCACTGTAAAATGGGCTGAAAGGAGAGGGAAACATCTGTAAGGGAAAATGTAAATGCACCACAGAAAGACAATCTCTAAACCCAGCTCTTCCACTTATCTACTGTGTGACCTTGGGCAAGTAGTTTTTAACTTCATTGTGGTTCAGCTACCTCACCTATAAAATGGTGATTTAGATTGTGTGCTCCATGTGGGACAGGGACCATGTCCAACCTGCTACCTTGACTCTACCCTTAGAAAAGTGCCTGGCACACAGTAAGTGCTTAACAAATACCATAAAAAATTCTAGTAAATAGAAGAAGCTAAATTTCAACCCAGAACACCAAAACAAATACATTCGGAAATGTATTTGCTAAAAGGAATCAAGTTCATTGGCATAAGCTGGCTATAGCATTCTTTAATTCTTTTCTCAGAACACTAAAATGAGAGTGTGGATTTTTTAGAGAGGAAAAATCATTTTGGGGGTGAGTACTGTGATTTTTTTAAATGAGGCAGAGTTGAGTCAAAAATTATTATTTTGAACATATTTGGGTTTATACTTTTTAAGTACAAGATTCCCCGGTATAGGAGTTTCATGCAAGGGGATCTGAGGGGAGAAACCAATGTCATATACTGGCAGGGGGTGGGGGGGAACAGCAGTGGTAGATATGCTGATGAGGCTGAATGGTCTCTGGCCTATGTCCTGCCTCTGGCCCAGAACGCCCTCCCTCCTCCAAGCCAAAAGACAATTACTCTCTCCCCTTTCAACGCCTTAATGAAGGCACATCTCCTCAAGAGGCCTGTCCTGACTAAGCCCTCCTTTCCTCTTCTTCCACTCCCTTCTGTGTCAGCCTGACTTGTTTTCTTTATGCATCCTCCCTTCTAGCCCCAAAGCACTTATGTACATATCTGTAATTTCACTTATTTATATCAATGTCTAAACTGTAAGCTCACTGTGGCCAAGGAATGTGTCTGTTATATTGTTATACTGAACTCTCCCAAGAGTTTAATAAGGTGCTCTGCACATAATAAGTGCTCAATAAATACGGCTGACTGACTGACTGGCTGTGGGGGCTGCTGCTGGCTCTCTCCCACAGCAGGAAGCCTCAGTGGGGTGGGGATAAAGAGTGGAAAACTCTGTCTGGAGGGGTAGATTCCTCCTTCTCTTCTTCCTACCTCCTGCCACCCCCTACCAGGATCATCCCCAATGGCTCAGGTGGAGAAGGGGAAGAGAGATCTGCACCCTTTATTCATCCCTCCCTCAGACACACTACACCTATGCCCATATGCATAATTTATTGATTTATAGTAATGTCTGTCTCCCGCTTGAGACTGTAAGCTTGTTGTGGGCAGATAACATGTCTACCAGTTCATTCCTTCATTCAATCGCATTTATTGAGCGCTTACTGTGTGCAGAGCACTGTACTAAGCGCTTGGAAAGTACAATTCAGCAACAGAGACAATCCCTGCCCACAATGGGCTCACAGTCTAGGAGGGAGACAGGCATCAAAACAAGTAAACAGGCATCTATAGCATCAGTGTAAACAGAATTATAAATAAATACACATTAATATAAACAGAATTTTAAATATGTACATATTTACACAAGTGCTGTGATGGGCGGGAAGGGGCAGAGCAAAAGGAGTAAGTCGGGGCGATAGGAAGGGGAGGAGGAGCAGCGGAAAAGGGGGGCTTAGTCTGGGAAGGCCTCCTGCAGGAGGTGAGCCTTCAGTAGCGCTTTGAAGGAGGGGAAGTGTGATTGGCAGGTTTGAGGAGGGAGGGCATTCCAGGCCAGAGGTAGGACGTGGGCCAGGGACCAGTTCTTTTATATTGCACTCTTCCAAACACTTAGTACAGTGCTCTGCACACAGTAAGCACTCAATACTATGGCCTAGCAGATAGAGCACAGATGTAGGAGTGAAAAGGACCTGGGCTCACTCATTCAATCATATTTATTGAGCACTTAGTATGCAGAGCACTGTACTAAGCACTTGGGAGAGTACACCATAAACAATATAACAGACACATTCACTGCCCACAATAAGTTTAAAATCTGGGGGGGGGGGGGGAGGTGCCGAGAGAGATAGTAATATAAATTACAGATATGTATGTAAGTGCCATGGGGCTGGGCTGGGATGGGAGGGTGTGGAGACAAAGGAAGCAAGTCAGGGCAATGCAGAAGGGAGTGGGAGAAGAGGAAAGGGGGGTGCTTAATCAGGGAAGTCCTCTTGGAGGAGATGTGCTTTCAATAGGCTTTGAAGTAGGGGAAAGTAATTGTCTGACTGATTTGGGGAGGGAGCCCATTCCCAGAGACAGGTTGTAGGCAAAGAGTCAGTGGCAAGGACAAGATTGAAGCACAGTGAGAAGGTTAGCACTAGAGGAGTGAAGTGTTACCCGCTGGGTTGTAGTAGGAGAGCAGCAAGGTGAGGTAGGAGGAGGCAAGGTGATTAAGTACTTTAAAGCCAATGGTGAGGAGTTTTTGTTTGATGCAGAGATGAATGGGCAACCACTGGAGTTTTTTGAAGAGGGGGTTGACATGTCCTGAAGCTTTTTGTAGAGAAATGATCCGGGCAGCAGAGTGAATTATGGACTGGAGTAGGGAGAGAGAGGTTCTAATCCTGGCTTCACCACTTGTCTGTTGTGTGTCCTTGGGCAAGTCACTTAACATCTCTGTGCCCCAGTTACCTCATCAGTAAAATGGGGATTAAGACTGAGAGTTCCACATGGGACACGGACTGTGTCCAACCTAATTAGCTCGTATCTTCCCCCACCCAGAGTTTAGAACAGTGTCTGACACATAGTAAGCACTTAACAAATACCACCTCCCCCTACAAAAATTGATTGAAAATGTAGAAGGATGGGGGATGGAAGGGGGGGACTCTAGGTAAAGAGATGATAATGGAGTGATGATGATCAGTGAGCACACAAAAATCAAAAGTTGAGGAGTTGGCTGCCTCTTACTCCTGGGAGTAAGCAATGGGAGCCCAAGAGGTTCTCAGGGAAGATGATACAAAACGAACTCAATGAAACCAACAGATAATCAGAGGCAGGGAACATCTGACAGCAGTAGTCGATTTAACTTATGGGGTGGAAGGGAACGATTCTAAGAAAACATGGGCTGTTGCAATACCACTGCCAGTTTGTTATGAGCAGAGAACATGACTGTTATATTGTTACACTGTACTCTCCCAAGGGCTTAGTATAGTGCTCTGCACACAGTAAGCACTCAATAAATACAATTTTTTAAAAATCATAATAATTATGGCATTTGTTACCTTTATTTATAAACATAGGTAACTTCCAAATGAGTCTCGAGAAGAAAGAACTCAGTTTAAGTGACTGGTTTTGCTTTCACTTACTTTGGACTAGTATTTATTTTACCGCCTGCAACCGAAACGTTTGAGAAATTTGAGGCCTTTGATCACATGGGTTCAAAGCACACAGGAAGGTACCTCCCGCATCAGCCAAGGGAGTGGCCCCTTCTAGAAGCCCAGTTTGGTCAGGGTCAGCCTAAATGGTATTTAAGCACTTACTATGCATCAAGCACTGTTCTAAACTCTGGGGTAGATACAATTTAATCAGGGTGGATACACTACTTATCCCACACGGGGTTCACAGTATAAGTAGGGAGAACAGTTATTGAATCCCCATTTTGCAGTTGAGGAAACAGGCAGAGAGACCCGTTAGTGATCTGCCTGAAGTCACAGAGCAGCAGATAAGTGGCACATTAGAACCCAGGTCCTCGGGTGTACGGGCCCATGCTTTATCCTCTAGGTCATGCTGCTTAAATGGGCCTGAGGTAGCCATACAAGGTGAGGCCTATTCTGAGGGCTTCTGGGTGGTCCAGCAGGGTCAGGCTGTTCTGGGGGCACACCTGGAAGCCCAGTTTTGCTTTGGACTTTCCAGAGGAGGGGAGATAGCTTGGAATTGTCTATCTCACTGGAACTCCCTCTTTCATGTGTGCCATTCTATCACTCTCCCCACTTTCAAAATCTTCCTAAAAATCACATCTCCTCCAAGAGGCCTTCCCTGGTTAGCCCACATTTCCTCTCTCCCCTCTGTCGTCTATACACTTAGCTGTGTATCCCTTGGGCACTTTGATACTCACACCGGCCCCACAGAGAGAATTGTTCATGGCTTAATCCCTACCTGTGATTTATTTTAATGCCTATCTCCCCCAGTAGACTGCAGATTCCTTGTTGGCTTGCTGGAACAAGGAGTTTGCTGCAGTGTGGCTCAGTGGAAAGAGCCTGGGCTTGGGAGTCAGAGGTCATGGGTTTGAATCCCGACTCTGCCCCTTGTCAGCTGTGTGATTGTGGGCAAGTCACTTCACTTCTCTGTGCCTCAGTTCCCTCATCTGTAAAATGGGGATGAAGACTGTGAGCCTCTCGTGGGACAGCCTCATTCCCCTGAATCTACCCCAGCGCTTAGAACAGTGCTCTGCCCGTGGTAAGCGCTTAACAAATACCAACATTATTATTATTACTGTACTGTAGTTTCCTCTAGACTGTAAGCTCGTTGTGCATTTCTCCTAACCCTGCTATACCACACTTCTCTCGAATGCTTGATACAGTGCTCTGTACACAGTAAGCTTTTAGTAACTACCAATCAACTAATCAATTGCATTTATTGAGCATTTACTATATGCACAGGACTGTACTAAGGCACGGCAGCTACTCTCTGCCCAAAAGGAGCAGTCTAGAGGAGGACACAGACAATAAAATCAAGCACGCAGGGCCGAGGGTGGGGTGAATAAAGGCTACAAATCCAAGTGAAAGGGCAACGCTGAAGGGAGAGAGGAGAGGAAACAAGGGCTTAGTCATGGACGATCTCTTGGGACTGTGCTTTTAATATGGCTTTGAAGGTGGGGAGAATGACTATGTCAGCTATGAAGCAGGAGAGAGTGCCAGGCCAAAAGTGGGATATGGGTAAGGGGTTGGTGGCAAAATAGATGAGACCGAGGTACAGTACGTAGTTTTACATTATAGGAGCAAAGCAGCATGGCTCAGTGGCATGAGCACGGGCTTGGGAGTCAAGTCCTGGGTTCTAATCTCAGCTCCGCCACTTGTCAGCTGTGTGACTTTGGGCAAGTCATTTAACTTCCTTGTGCCTCAGTTCCCTCATCTGGAAAATGGGGATTAAGTCTGTGAGCCCCACTTGGGACAACTTGATAACCTTGTATCTACCCCAGGGCTTAGAAGAGTGCTTGGCATAAAGTAAGCGCTTAAATACCATTATCATTATTATTATTAGGAAATCAGAGATAAGGTAGGAAGGGGCAAGGTGATTGAGTGCTTTATAGCTGAAGGTAAGGAGGTTCTTTTGATGCAGAGGTGGACAGGCAAACACTAGAGATTCTTGAGGAATGGGGAGACATGGAATGAACGTTTCTGTACAAAAATGATGTGAGCAGAAGAATGACGTATGGACTGAAGTGAGGAGAGACAGAAGGCAGAGAGGTCAAAGCAGGATAGGATAAGTGCCAGATAGCAGTTTGGATGGAGAGGAAAGGGTGGATTTTAGCAATGTTGTGAAGGTAGAACCGGATTTGGTGACACACTGAACATATGGACTGAATGAGAGAGATGAGCAGAGAATAACGCCAAAGTTACGGGCTGGAGAGACAGGGAAGCTGGTGATTCTGTTTACAGTGATGGCAAAGTCAGGAGAAGGACAGGGTATGGGTGGGTGGATGAGGAGTTCTGTTCTGGACATGTTAAGTTTGAGGTGCCTGTAGGACATCCGAATAGAGATGTCATGAAGGTAGGAGGAAAATACAAAACTGCAGTGGAGAGAAATTGGGGCTGGAGATGTAGATTTAGGAATCATCCACATAGAGATGGTACTTGAAGACATGGGAGTGAATGAGTCTCCAAGGGAGTGAATGTAAAGGAGATTGGCCTCCTCCTAAAAATCTACACTCTCCACCTGCACCTCTGACCGCATCCCTTCATACCTTAACAAAACACTTAGCGTGGCTTAGTGGAAAGAGCATGGGCTTGGGAGTCAGAGGTCTTGGGTTCTAATCCCGGCTCCACCACTTGTCAGCTGTGTGATTTGGGCAAGTCACTTAACTTCTCTGTGCCTCAGTTACCTCATCTGTAAAATGGGGATTAAGACTGTGAGCCCACATGGGACAACCTGCTTACCTTGTATCAACCCCAGTGCTTAGAACAGTGTTTTGCACAAAGTAAGCGCTTAACAAATACCATCATTATTATTCCCTCCCTGGCCACCATCTTCAACTGTTCACTTTCCAGTGGCTTCTTTCCCACTGCTTTCAAACACACTCATGTCTCCCCATTTTAAAAAAACCTTCCCTTGACACCCACAGAATCCTCCAGTTATTGCCCCATCTTCCTCCTATCATTTCTCTCCAAACTCGAGAGTTGTCTACCCTAAAATGCTCCCTCAGACGTCACCGAATACCTCCTCCTTGCCATACCCAACAGCCACTACTACATCCTAATCCTCCCCGACTTCACAGCTGCCTCTGACACTGTCGACCGCCCCCTTCTCCTAGAAACATTATCCAACTTTGGCTACACTGACACTGTCCTTTCCTGGTTCGCCTCCTATCTCTCTGGCCACTCATTCTCTGTCTCTTTCACAGCCTCCTTCTCTGCTTCCCACTTCCTAGCTGTGGGAGTCCATCAAGGCTCAGTTCTGGGTTCCAATCATTAATCCATTTCTTGACTTTTTTGCAGAATTCCGTGATGAAATCACATGCCTTCTGAAGAGGTATTTTGACAATGGTTTGGGGCCGGAGAGCAGTGTAGAAGCCCACCGACTGTAAGCACACATTGGTAAGCCCCTCTTTTGTCAGGACTGAGGGGCTAAAGGATGATATTGGTGCACTCTTGCTTTGTTGTTTTTTTCATCTGTCTCCCCACTTCTAGACAGTAAGCTCATTGTGAATAGGGAATGTGTCTGCTTCTTCCCTCCCAAACTTGGTCCTCTCCCAGACTTCCCTATCACCGTGGATGGCACGACTATCCTTCCCGTCTCTCAGGCCCGCGATCTCGCTGTCATCCTTGACTCGTCTCTCTCGTTCACCCCACACATCCTATCTGTTACCGAGACCTGCCGGTTTCACCTATACAATATCGCCAAGATCCGCCCTTTCCTCTCCACCCAGACGGCTACCTTACTGCTACGGGCTCTCGTTATATCCCGGCTAGACTACTGTGTCAGCCTTCTCTCTGACCTCCCTTCCTCCTCTCTCGCCCCGCTCCAGTCTATTCTTCACTCCGCCGCCCGGCTCATCTTCCTGCAGAAACGATCTGGGCATGTCACTCCCCTTCTTAAACACCTCCAGTGGTTGCCTATCGACCTCCGCTCCAAACAAAAACTCCTCACTCTAGGCTTCGAGGCTCTACATCACCTCGGCCCATTCCTACCTCTCCTCCCTTCTCTCTTTCTACCGCCCACCCCGCACGCTCCGCTCCTCTGCCGCCCACCTCCTCACCGTTCCTCGTTCTCGCCTATCCCGCCGTCGACCCCCGGGCCATGTCCTCCCGCGGTCCTGGAACGCCCTCCCTCCTCACCTCCGCCAAACTGATTCTCTTCCCCTCTTCAAAATCCTACTTAAAACTCACCTCCTCCAAGAGGCCTTCCCAGACTGAGCTCCTCTTCTCCCTCTACCACCCCCCCTCCACCTCTCTGCAGCTTAACGAGAAGCAGCGTGGCTCATTGGAAAGAGCACGGGCTTTGGAGTCAGGGCTCATGAGTTCAAATCCCAGCTCTGCCACTTGTCAGCTGTGTGACTGTGGGCAAGTCACTTAACTTCTCTGTGCCTCAGTTCCCTCATCTGTAAAATGGGGATTAAGACTGTGAGCCCCACGTGGGACAACCTGATTCCCCTGTGTCTACCCCAGCCCTTAGAACAGTGCTCGGCACACAGTAAGCGCTTAACAAATACCAACACTATTATTATTATTAACCCTCTTTTCCCCCCATTTCCATCTGCTCCTCCCCCTCTCCCTTCCGGTCCCCTCAGCACTGTTCTCATCTGCTCAACTGTATATATTTTCTTTACCCTATTTATTTTAATGAATTGTACATCGCCTCGATTCTATTTAGTTGCCATTGTTTTTACGAGATGTTCTTCCCCTCGACTCTATTTATTGCCATTGTTCTTGTCTGTCTCCCCCGATTAGACTGTAAGCCCGTGAAATGGCAAGGACTGTCTCTATCTGTTGCTGACTTGTTCATTCCAAGTGTTTAGTACAGTGCTCTGCACATAGTAAGCGCTCAATAAATACTATTGAATGAATGAATGAATGAATTGCTGCACTGTACTCTCCCAAGCACTTTGTACAGTGCTCTACACACAGTAAGTGCTCAATAAATGACTGAATGAATGATTGCCTCTCTGTGCCCCCCAGTTGTCAAGGCGGTTTATGCTCATTTCCTTATTTCTTTTGGACATCAGAGTTGGGTTCCTTGTTCCAACAGGCCTGCTGTGATATTGCTTGCAGAGCTTCCTACAGGGACCCTCCCATTACAGAAGACTATCACTGGGTTGCTTCGGGAGCTTGCTCGTCTCTCTTCAATTCTTTGGCATCCTGCTAATGTGAGCTTGTAGCATATCAACAAGGATCAACTCAGTTCCACACCTCTAGACAGCCAGCACATCCTCTAGACTGTAATAATAATAATGATGGTATTTGCTAAACACTTACTATGTATCAGGTATTGTTCTAAGCACTGGGTAGATACAAGATAATCAGGTTGGACATAGTCATTGTTCCATATAGGGCTCGCAGTTTTCCTCCTTATTTTACAGATGAGGGAATTGAGGCACAAAGAAGTGAGATTAGACTGTAACCCCGTCAAAGGGCAGGGACTGTCTCTATCTGTTATCGATTCGTACATTCCAAGCGCTTAGTACAGTGCTCTGCACATAGTAAGCGCTCAATAAGTACTGTTGAATGAATGAAAGTGACTTGTCCAAGGTCATGCAGCAGACAAGTGGTGGAGTTGGGATTAGAACCCAGATTCTTCTGACTCCCAGGCCCAAGCTCTGTCCACTAGGCCACACTCGTTGTAGGCAAGGAACATGTCTAACAACTCTGAGGCAGGAATGTGTTTGTTATATTGTTACATTGTACACTCTCAAGTGCTTAGTACAGTGATCTGGAATTTTATTTATTTATATTGATGTCTATCTCCCCCACACTAGACCGTGAGCTCTTTGTGGGCAGAGAATGTCACTGTTTATTGTTGTATTGTTCTGTCCCAAGCACTTAGTACAGTGCTCTACGCACAGTAGGTGCTCAACAAACCCGACTGATTCATTGTGCTCTTCCAAGAGGTTAGTAGGGTGCTATGCACACAGTAAGCGCTCAATAAATACAACTGATTGATTGATGAGGCTTAATCAGTGCCATTATGCAGGTCATGGAGGCCTCCAGAGTAGGTTTCTTTTATTCAGCTAACAGAGGAATGATTACCAGCTGATCGTTAGCATTTTCATAAAGTGAGAATAAGGCACTGCTCTTTAGATAAATGATCCTATGTGATTCCGACTAGTTTTTTCCCATATTTCCGCAGGGTCACCAATCCAAGCATTGAAATACCTTTTCATAATTGTCAGATGTCGGTACTCTTGAAATAAATCTACCCAAATGTGGGTATAAGCTTTCATTTCTTTGATGTCAGTTCATTAATGTGGAGGCATGATACACCAGAAATGGTGGGAGAGCATTTGTTCCAACTCTGAGAAAATTAATACCACAACCAGAGCCATTACCTATGGTGAATAAGTTTAATTATGATATTTACCAAGTGCTTGCTGTGGGCCAAAGCACTGGGTTCAGCTTACGGGGACACACACGATAACTGAATCGGGCCCAATCTAGACAGAGCTGGTGGCATTATCCCCATTTTACTGATGAGTAAACTGAAGCCCAGGGAAGTTAAGTGACTTGATTACACAGCAGACCAACTGGAGGGCTGAGGCTAGAATCCAGGCCACCTAATTTCCACACATCTCTTTCCACTGCCATGCCACGCTGCCTCCCCAAATCTGCCAAAGCTATCAGCAGATTGGCTGATACCTACCTGGTTGGAGGGAAAGGGATCCTCCACATATGGAACATAGAGGGCATGCCAAAAGATCTTAAAAACATCATCACCAATACCAGTTTCGAGAAGAAAGGTGAAAGAGACAGCTGTATTAACTACTACTAGCAACTCATAGCTCTCAACTGCTAATGAGATCCTAGCCTGAGAACTTCTAGATCCACTTCTGAAGAATATGAACTTTCCACTCCTGGAATCCCAATGTATCTTCCACCCCAATGTGGGACAGCAGACATGATCCTCAAAGTCTGGTAGATTCAGAAAAGGCTTAGGGAGCAGCATCAAAACCTCACAAAAGCAGTGTGGGCTAGGCCATAGAGCACAGGCTTGGGATTCAAAAGGACCTGGGTTCTAATCCCTACTCCACCACCAGTCTGCTGTGTGACCACAGGCAAGTCATTTCACTTCTCTGGGCCTCAGTTACCTCATCTGTAAAATGGGAATTAAGACTGTGAGCCCCATGTAGGACAGGGACTGCATCCCACTTGATTACCTTGGATCTACCCCAGCACTTAGTACAGTGCCTCCTACATAGTAGCTCGTTGTAGGCAGGGAATATGTCTGTTTATTGTTACACTGTACTCTCCCAAGCACTTAGTACAGTGCTTTGCACATAGGAGGCAATCAATAAATATGACTAAATGAATGAAAATTAAGTGCTTAACAATTACTTTAAAAAAAAATAGCACGATGCCATAAGTAAACCTGGACCCGGGCAATTTGTCAGTAGACATAAGTTTGTCATGGGCAAGGAATGTGTCTGTTATCTTATTATTCTGTATTCTCCCAAGTACCTAAGTACAGTGCTCTGCACACTGTAAGCATCTCAGTCAGTGCCACTGATTGATGGGTTGACTGTTTGGGCTCTCAGTGTTGTTACTGTGGAGCTTCTGCACTGGTTCATTCATTCATTCATTTGATTGTATTTCAATCGTACTAAGCGCTTAGAAAGTACAATTCAGCAAGAAATAGAGACAATCCCTACTCAACAACGGGCTCACAACTCACTCAAGAAGTTTGGAGAGGAAAGTTAGGAGGAAGATGGGGCAATAACTGGAGGGAGCTGTGGGTCAAGTGAGGGGTTTTTTTTAGGATAGGGGAGACACAGGCATGTTTGAAAGCAGAGGGGAAGAAGACAATGAACAGCTAAAGATAGCAGTAAGGGAGGGAAAAAGGGGCAGGCAAGGGTTTCGATAAAGTACGAAGGGATGAAGTGACTCTGCTGCATGGACCATTTTTCTAAACAAACTGCTCGGTCCACATGCACCCTCTCCTCAAAAACCTCCAGTGGTTGCCCATCCATCTCCTCACCAAATAAAAATGTCTTAGTTTCAGTTTTAAAGCACTCAATCAGCTCTCCCCCTCCTACATCAACTTGCTGGTTTCCTACTAAAGCTTCATTCTTTGAACACCAGCTTTTTCACTATACCTCGCTCTCATCTATCTTGCCGCCGATCCCTTGCCCATGTCCTCCTTGGAGCTTCCTCCTCCTTCCTATCTGACAAACCACCACTCTCCCCACATTCAGAGGCTTAAAAACATCACATCTCTTCCAAGAGGTCTTCTCTGAATAAACCTTCACTTCTGGGTCTTAGGCCTCCCTTCTGCATCACCACTATACTTGGGGATCTGTTGCCCTTAAACACAATGATATTCATAACCCTCCCTCAGCCCCAAAGCCCTGATGAACATATCCTTCTATAAAGTATTTTACTATCTGTCTCCCTGTCTAGTCTAGCCTGTGGGCAGGGACTGTCTTTATCAATTCTTTTGTATTGTTCTCTCCCATGAGCTTAGTACAGTGCTCTGCACAGAGTAAGCACTCCATAAATACCACTGATTGGCTGATTAGAAGCTTTTTCAGTTGGACTGACAGACTGAATCATACTGAGATTTATAAAATGCTGGTTCTACCCAAGCTCCACTTTCAACTTCCTCTGTGCTACCGACAAAAGGCTTGATCTCTGGGGCTCCAGCTTCTTCACCTGCCCTAGAATGCTACTCTCCAAACCCATAGCCCCGGAAGGAATTGGCGCTAATAGCCACAGGGAAGCCGAGTGGCCTGGTGGAAAGGGCACAGGTCTGGCAGTCAGGGGTCATGAGTTCTAATCCCAGCTCTGTCACTTACCTGCTGTGTTATCTTAGGTTATGTTACTTAACTTCTCCGTAAGTCACTTGGCTCATCTGTCAAATGTGGCTTCAGTACCTGTTCTCCCTCCAGTTTAAACTGTGAGCCCCGTGGGGGACCGGGATGATGTCAGACCTGATGATCATGCATCTACCTCAGCACTTGACACATAGTAAGCACCTAACAAATACCCCATTTATTATATTATTACTGTTGTTTTTATTATTATTATGAGGGGCCAGTGGCAAGGGGCAACTAATAGTCCTGCATCTAATGAGAGAAAAGAGCTCCCTTTCTAGGAACATGCACCCCTCCTGCGTCTGAGACACCATTTCCATATTTGCTGGACTGAGCCAACAGGCCTTCTCTCTTTGCAAGGGGCACTCAGTAGGGACAGCCAGAAGCCTAGGGCCATGGCCCTAGGGGGCTAGCTGCAGACATCCCATCCCGGAGAATCCAAGTGCAAATGTGAAGTGTATGAGGAGGAGGCAAAGGCCAATGGCCACTGACCAGCTGTGGGAGGCCCCATTCCACTGCTGAGGAAAAGCATTCTGGACCTTCCCTGATTTAAACACTCCCTGGGGTGGGAGGACCAGATGACAAGACTGCTCTTCTGGCCAATTCTTGGCTCCTCTCATCTCAGCCACTCCCTGCTTCCCTTCCCAGAGCACTGTAGTGGGGTCAAGATGGCGGGGGGGGGGGGGGGGGAGGAGGGAAGGACGAGGATGACACTGTGATCAGAGAGGAGTAACTTGCTCCTATACAACATAATAATAATAATGATAATATTTGTTATGCTTTACTAAATGCCAAGCACTGTACTAAGTAAGCACTGGGGTAGATACGAGATCATCAGGTCCCACATGGGGCTCAGTCTGAGGGAGAACAGATACTGAATTTCCATTTTGCAGATGAGCAAACTGAGACACTGATGAGAAATGAAGTGACTTGCCAAGATCACACAGCAGGTGAGTGGCAGAGCCGGGGTTAGAACTCAGGTCCTCTGACTCCCAGGACTGTGCTCCACTAGGCCAGGCACCTTACTCTCTGGCAGAATCGGGGTTAACCTCAGTGATTTATAAAAGGCAACAGACACACTAATGAGTAATGATGACTGCTTTCTAAAAAGATCAAAATCTAGACCAATTTAAGATTAGGGGAGCAGAACCTTTGAGCTTTTGGCTGGATTTCAGGCCCCGATCCCACCCGGTTTACATATATATATCAACACGTAATCCAACTGTTTACTGACCTTAGTGACTTCTCAACAACTTGAGTACGAAAAACTTCTTCCTGGTCCAAATTTACGGTGCAGAAACAATCCCTCATTTTGTTGGGTCCAGGATAAGGCAACAGGTTTTTGGCTTCGCCTGTTGGCAAAGAGAATGAAATCACTTTTAAGTGTTGAAGATTACAGGTTTTTCCACTTTCACCTCACTCTGGCTCCTGAAGGAGAGTCAGAGAGATAAGTGAAATCTGAAAGGCAATTATCTCCAACACATCACACCACATCACCACCACCACTAGCCCTGAATACCGATGCATGATTTCGCTGGGAAAGAAGGGTTTTACTACCTCCTCCTCACCCTTCCAGGCTTCCGGAGAGCCTTGTGCCCTGTCCTGCCCAGGCCAACCCTGCTTTGTTTGTGAGCTCTAGTGGGGAGAATTACAAACCATGATGGAAGCCAAATTCAGCCTCAGGGTTGAAAAATGAGACAATATTTCTTCATTAACTCTCCTGGGATTAAAAGCTAACCATCACAACATCCTTTCTTTGTGGCGGCACGACAAATTATTCTAATGTCATTGTTTGGCCGACCAGAATCATGGAGAGTAAACGCTTCAAATGGTTTTTCCGGATGCCACTGAAGCGGCCACACAAAGATACTGAAATGAGCTATTCATATTTTAATACCGTAAATACTGTAAAATAATTTACGCTGATACGGGTGATTTTGTATCTTTAAAACCACCCCCAAAAACTTATATGCTAAAAACCAACAGGTCCAGGTAGATTTAATTTTTATAGATAGTGTTAAATGAAAACAGGATTATATTCTCAACAAGCACTATTTGCCTTCTATCAAAGTGAGGTCTAATCTTGAATTTGTGACACAACTGTTCAAAACTGAACAACTTATCTTCCCACCTAAACCCTGTCCGCCCCTTGACTTTCCCATCACTGTAGACAATACCACTATCCTCCCTATCTCATTAGCCCATAACGTTGGCATTATCCTTGACTCATCTCTCTCATACCATCCACATATTCAATCTCTCACATAAATTCTGTCAGTTCAGCCTTCACAACATTGCTAAAATTTGCCCTTCCTCTTCATCCAAACTTCTACTTGCTGACCCAAGCACTATCCCATATCGATTACCACACCTGACTCCTCGATGACCTCCCTGCCTCTCCCCACTTCAGTCCATACTTCACTCTACTGCCTGGATCATTTTTCTAAAAAAAAGTTCAGTCCATGTTTCCCTCTTCCTCAAGAACCTCCGGTGGTTGCCCATCCATCTCAGCATCTGACACTCTTTACCATCGGCTTTAAAGCACTCAATCAGCTTGCCTCCTCCTACCTCACCTCACTGCTCTCCTACTTCAGCCCAGCCTGCACGCTTTGCTCCTCCAGCGCTACCTTGTTCACTGAACCTCGATCTCACCTATCTCACTGCCAATCCCTTTCCCACATCCTCTCCTCTGGCCTTGAACTCCCTCTTCCTCCATATTCATTCATTCATTCAATAGTATTTACTGAGCGCTTACTATGTGCAGAGCACTGTACTAAGCGCTTGGAATGTACAAATCGGCAAGACAGAGACAGTCCCTGCCCATTGACGGGCTTACAGTCTAATCGGGGGAGACAGACAGACAAAAACAATAGCAATAAATCCCCAGACCACCACTTGCCCCACCTTCGAAGCCATATTTAGGCCACACTTCCTCCAGGAGGCCTTCCCCGCTTAAGCCCCCTTTCTCCGACTCCCTCTTCCTTCTGTATGACTATGCCCTTGGATCTATACCTTTTGGGCACTTCGTATATACCTCACCCTCAGCCCCACATGACATATTATTTATATTAACCTCTGTCTCTCCCTCTAAACTATTGGCTCACTGTGTTATCACTGTGTTAGCAACTCTGTTGTATAGTACTCTCCCAAGTGTTTGTTACAGTGTTATGCACATGGTGAGTGCTCAATAAATACCACTGATGGATTGATAATTTCACAACAGTCAGGTGTACCATTAGTAGTATGGTCTAATGAAGAGAGTATAGGCTCGGGAGTCAGAGGACTTGGGTTCTAATCCCCATTCTGCCTCTTGTTTGCTGTGACCTTGAATGAGTCACTTAACTTCTCTATGTCTCAGTGTCTTCAACTGTAAAATGAGGATTGAATCCCCCTCCCTCTGATTTAGACTGTGAGCTCCATGTGGGGTGGGGACTGTGTCCAGCCTGATTCTCTTATACCTACTCAAGTGCTTAACAAGAACTATAAAAGAAAATTTTAAAAATTTGGATTTGAACTAGGGGAAAGCCAAGCAGACTAACATCAAAATGTGACATTTTCATGCACCACAAAAGAAGAAAAATGGGAGAAGAAAAACAGGAACTAAAAGCAGGCTTCTGAATGCTTTATCTCAATGCCTTGGATGTGGCAGATGTTTAAAGAAAAATTAAAATGATGCTAGGTTATGTCATTATCCCCTAATGAGGGAATCTTGTGCAATGCTAGAATGTTGCATCACCTTTGAAATTTTAAACTATGGTTTAATTTTAACCATTAAGCAACAGTAGCCATCAAATCTGGCCGATTTCTGTAAAACATATTTGGGTAGTTTCTGTTAACCTGAAATGTGTTTCTTTGGCTCCAGATTCAATGAAGAAAAGCAATCAGAGTCAGCAGGGAACGCGTCTACCGACTCTGTTGCACTGCACTCTCCCAAGTGATTAATACAGTGCTCAGCACATAATAAGAGCTCAATACCCACGAGTGTTTGGAAGAGCAATAGTTTTCCCTTCCGCTGGAGCAGAATGATCTGCCAAACTCTCCAGAAAGGGTATTTCCGAGACTTCTTACTATCTGACTCAGCATCTATGCCTCTGAAATCTTTTATGTGAATTTTGTTTCTTTGAAAATCCCCCCGGTCCCCTGTAGAGATTTTGCTAAGAAAATGTATTCCCATTGGCCTGGATTTAGCTTCTCATTTTCATGCCAGTTTTAAATGTGAACTTTGACCTGCCCAAGTCTCTTGAAACACTAGCAACCAATTTTTTCTTAACTGTCAGGAAGTCAGTGATAAGGGGTTAGCTTCCCACAGACTGGTCATTGTGAAGTGGTCAGGGTGCCCTTGACTTTGCCCGAGGCAAGGTGCTGACCCTGGAGCAGCCTATTCTAAGTCACTCCAGCCAGGACAACTGGTCCAGGGTCCTCCGATTTCTGCAGTTTCACCCGTTTTGGATTTAAAACTATTGCCACTCTTAGCAACTTCCCAAACTGCCGTGATACGAGACCACTATCAGCTTCACCAATTGAAACTGCATTCTTCAGTGACTGATGTTGGAGTCTCCAATCAAGAATGAAGATCCAGCTTTGACCCCTAAACCTCCGAACTGAGAATGGGCACAAATGGATCAATTAGCGGGCTAGTGGTTCGTATGGTGCCATCCATACTCTCCCTCCCTGACAGTTGATTCCTGCTAGGGCAGAGGGCACGAGCGGGTGGGAAGTTTAAGAGGACAAGGCGTTTCTTACAAGTAGGACCCATTTAGAGTCAAAATGCCTCCAGCTGAACGGTTGCCTTGGAAGTCGTCCCCCTTAGCCAGCTATTTTTCAGCATTCCTGTTGGGCCTGTCCAACCCGAGAACTGTCCTAGGTTCATTCAGAAACCTTCCCCCAACTGACGGCCGAGCCCAGCGGGCATCTCCTGACTTGCTGAGTTGGGTTTAGCGCAAAGGTCACCTGCTTCCCAGAGCTGCATGCTCTTTCCCTGGGGCCTGGAGGCAGGGCTCATCATAAGACCCATTTAACAACTCGGCTCCATCACTTGTCAGCTGTGTGACCTTGGGCAAGTCACTAAACTTCTCTGGGCCTCAGTTCCCTCATCTGTAAAATGGGGATTAAGACTGTGAGTCCTATGTGAGACAGGGACTGTGTTCAACCCAATTATCTTGTATCTACACCAGTGCTTAGAACAGTGCCTGGCACATAGTAAGTGCCTAACAAATGCCATGATTATTAATTGCTATTATTATTACTACAAGACTAAGCAACTGCATTTAGAAGCAACCAGCAATTAGGGTCTTAGAGCTAAGACCACCACTCTCTCTACCTTTAAAGCATTATTAAGGTCACATCTTCCCCAAGAGACCTTCCCCGATTAAGCCTTTAGCACGAGCCTGGGTGTCAGAAGGACCTGAGTTCTAATCCTAGCTCTGTCACTTGCCGGTTGTGTGACCTTGGGCAAGTCATTTAACTTCTCTTTGCTTCAGTTACCTCACCCGTAAAATGGGGATTCATTCATTCAATCATATTTTTTTGAGCGCTTACTGTGTGCAGAGGACTGTACTAAGCGATTGGAATGTACGATCTGGCAACAGATAGAGACAACCCCTGCCCGACAATGGGCTCACAGTCTAAAAGGGGAGGACAGACAGCAAAACAAAAGAAGTAGGCATCAATACTATCAAAATAGGTAAAAAGAATCATTGACATATACATATCATTAATAAAATAGAGTAATAAATAATATATACAAATATACACAAGTGCTGTGAGGAGGGAAAGGGGGTAGAGCAGAGGGAGAGAGTAGGGGGAATGGGGAGGGGAGGAGGGGCAGAGGGAAAAGGAGGGCTCAGTCTTGGAAGGCCTCATGGGGGAGGTGAGCTCTGAATAGGGCTTTGAAGAGGGGAAGAGAGTTAGTTTGGCAGATGTGAGGAGGGAGAGCATTCCAGGTCAGTGGTAGGACGTGGGCCAGGGGTCAACGGCAGGACAGGAGGTGAGCGGCAGAGGAGTGAAGTGTATGGACTGAGTTGTAGAAGGAGAGAAGGGAGGTGAGGTAGGAGGGGGCAAGGGGATGGAGAGGTTTGAAGCCAAGAGTGAGGAGCTTTTGCTTCTCGAGGAGTCCCATCTGGGACACGGACTGTGTTCAACCCAATTATTTTGTATCTACCCCAGCTCTTAGAACAGTGTTTGACACTTAGCGCTTAACAAATACTATTATTATTATTCCCTGGCTCCCTCTCCCTTCTGTGTCATCTTTGCACTTGGATCTGTGACCTCTGGACACTGGATATTCACCCCACGTGCAACCCCACAGCACTTATGTGTCTTTAAATTATATAGTATCAATTATTTATTCATATTAATATCCGTCTCCCCCTCTAGACTGTGAGCTCATCATGGGTAGGGAACCTGTTGTACCCTTCCAAGAACTTAATTCCAAGCGCTTAGGACAAAGCTCTGCCCACTCATGGATTGATGAGGGCCATTTTCACAGCTAATGCATTCACTGCTGCTCTGCTAGTGCCAGAGTTAATGACCCATTTGCCCATTTTCCCATTGGGCCTGAGTTTAATTCAGTCATTGTTCCTGCTTTGTAGGACTGCTCTGCACATAGTAAGACCTCAGGAAATACTAGGATTGATTCCAGAATGGCAATGGTCAAGACAAGTTTTCCCTTTGGAATTCCTTAGATACGTTAGGTAAATAATCACCTTCACCATGCAGGAATACTATTGAATGAATGAGTATAAAGTAAAACTTGGACACTTTCACCCTAATACATCCTGCAGTATCCCCACATCCTTTTCACTTGATTCCCATGGAGGGCTTTATAAATAAATCCTGGCCCAGCACTGAATGATGGATCCTTATTTTGTCATCATAATAATAATCATGGTATTTGTTAAGCACTTTCTAGGTGCCAGGCACTGTACTAAACACTGGGGTGGATACAAGCAAATCGGGTTGGACACAGTCCCTGTCTCATGTGGGGCTCACAGTTTCAATCTCCATTTTACAGGTGAGGTAACTGAGGTACAGAGAAGTGAAGTGATTGCCCAAAGTGACATAGCAGACAAGTGGTAGAGCTGGGATTAGAATCCACAACTTCTGACTCCCAAGTCCATGCTCTTATCGACTATGCCATGCTGAAACACACATGAAGATGGCTAAAATATTTTTGCAGCCATGTTTTTCATTTATATTATGAGTGTGCATTTGAAGTTTTGTTTGGCATTTCTACTTACAATACACTTTACTGTAATACACCTTCTGTGTTGCCTGGACCCACCGTAACACAAGATATTTTAGGACAAAGTAATACTTTAAACCCAGCAATAAGGCCCGATACGATGCTGTCACAAAGGTTTCTAAATTCTCAAACTGAGCAACTGGCTGAACCTTTTTCCTGGCTGGAAACATCTTTTAAAGTATCTTTACAAATGACAAAAAAGCATGCATCCCATTGAGTTTTTTGACTTGGATTTAATGTGCTTTGCATGCCTCTTCACTGATCTCCCTGCCTCCTCTCTCTCCCCCCCACTTCAATCCTTATTTCACTCTTCTGTCCAGATCATTTTCCCAAAAGTATGCTCATACTATATCTTCCCATTCTTCAAGAATTTCCAGTGACTGCCCATCCACCTCAGCATCAGGCAGAAACTTCTCACCTTCTGCTTTAAGGCACTCAAACAGTTCACCCCCCTCCTATTTTGCCTCACTTTTTTCCTATTACAACTCAGTCAGCACACTCCGCTCCTCTAATGCCAACCTACTCACCACACCTCATTCTCGTCTATCTTGCCGCCGAGCCCTTGCCCACGTCCTCCCTCTGGCCTAGAACTCCTTCCCCCTTCAAATATGGCAGACTACCATTCTCCCCACCTTCAAAGCCTTATTAAAATCCCATTTACTCCAAGAGGCCTTCCTCCACGAAGCTCTCATTTCCCCTACTCCCTCTCCCTTCTGCATCACCTGTGCATATAGATCTGTGCCCTTTAATTACTTAATATTTCCCCCTCCCTTAGTCCTACAGCACTTACAAACATATCCATACTTTATCTTAATGTCTGTCTCTCCAGACAGTAAGCTCCTTGTGGGTAGGTAACATGTCTACCAACTCTGTTGTACTGTCCTCTCCCAAGCGCTTAGTACATCAGTAAGCGCTAAACAAAATACCATTGATTGATTGATGTAACAGAGCCCTAGATCATTCTTTGCAAAATACTTATTAGCATGCCTCAGTGGAAAGAGCACGGGCTTGGGAGTTAGAGGTCATGGGTTCTAATCCCACCTCCATCACTTATAAGCTGTGTGACCCTGGGCAAGTCACTTAACTTCTCTGTGCCTCAGTTACCTCATCTGTGAAATGAGGATTAAGCCTGTGAGCCCCACATGGCACAACGTGACTACCTTGTGCCCCCCCAGTGCTTAGAACAGTGCTTGGCACATAGTAAGTGCTTAACAACGCCATTATTATTATTATTCTGCTGTGGAGACACCTGATGAGATTTGAACTTGCACCTAGTTAGAATTGTGGAGGTAGAGGTCATTCATGGTGAGCCATAAATCTGTCCCGATTAAGCAGGACTGAGGCCTCTTCCGTCATCAGGGAGAAATATTCAGAAGACGGACAAGGGGAATTAACAGTATCTCTCGAGCACCCCCAGTGAGTACGGAGCACCGTATTAAGCGCATGGGAGTGAAACTGTGGTAGAAAATTAGATTCCCACCCTAGAGAATATCTTTAATTATAAATCAAGCTCTATATTATAAATTACATATTTATTCATATTAATGTCTATCTCCTCCTCTAGACTATAAGCTTGTTTTGGGCATGGAATGTATCTGCTAATTCTGCTGTATTGTACTGTCCTAAGTGCTTAGTACAGTGCTCTGCACATAGTAAGCACTCAATAAACACCACTGATTGAGTGATTCAAGAAGCTCAGAGTCAGTTAGGGGAGAAATATACAAAGCATATTACAGATAGGAGGAAGACAGAAATGGAAAGATGGATATGGGGAAATTAAGTGTTGAAATAGTTAGGTATGTAGCTCGATATGAACTAAAGGGCTGAGAGCACACAGGGTTAAGGTGGTTGTTTTGGGGAATATGACCTGGGGACAAGAAAAAATATTTGAATAAAATCATTCTGAAAGAAGTGGGATTTCAGAAACGTTTTTTAACTTTTACTTTTAATGCATGGAGGATGGTAAAAAGGGCATGTTTTGAGCCTGGGAAATTACAAATCATGAATCCTAAAATTAATAGCCTTCCATGACAGCAAAGTCCTGATCTGTGACTGACATGAGCATGCACCTGGGAGTCAGAAGGACTTGGGTTCGAATCCTGCCGCCACCTCTTGCCTGCTGTGTGACCCTCTACATGACTTAACCTCTCTGTGCCTCAGTTCCTTCATCTGTAAAATGGGAATGAAGACTGTGAGACCGTGTCCAACCTGTTTAGCTTGGATCTACCCCAGCGCTTAGTACGGTGCCTGGCACAAAAAAAGAAAAGTGTAACTGCAAGCTCACCCGCCCCTAAGAGAGCGGCGGCCATTAACAAAACTGAATTTGCAAATCACAGGCGCTCCTAGCCCTTGTGTGGGTGGTGTTTGGGGCTCTTCTTCCTTTCATGTGCATGAGTCACTAGCGCCATTACTCACTCAGACCAAAGCAAATGGTTAGGAGAAAGAAAAATAACCTTCTGCCCCTCACTTCCCAGAGTTTGATGAACACAGTGGGTTTTGAAGGGTGCTAAAAGATGCAGGGAACCCAACTTGGGAGTTCACTCTTTCAGGTGACTTGGCTTACAGCAAAATTTAACAGCCTCCATGAGCTGCACACAGGAAGCGCTCAATAAATACGACTGAATAAATGAATGAATGTGCTGAGTTGATCTCCAGGTCTCTTTTAAGAGCTGTGTTGGTCCAGCTAAAGCAAACATGTTGCTTTTGGGGTTTGTTTGTTTGTTTCTAAAAAAACCAACTACATTATCTTGATTATTTGTCTTAATCCTCGACTTCCCCCTGGCTGTGGTGAGGGAGTCTAAAACTGCTGAGGCATTATCAGAAGAGAGCAAGCAGGGTGAGAGGAACAGTAATTCCCAAACTTACGGTGGACCTGACTTTTGGCTCAACAAAAGTCCCTGGGGAAATTGGGCCTATCTGAATGCTAAATTCTCTACAGTTGTTTCACTGAAGTTCTGCAAACGTAGTCACTGGGAGTTTAATTTTTTTTTATTAACTGAACCATTTAGAGAATTACTGTTCCTGGAGCCAGCTTCATCTCAGTAGTAGTGAGTTACATCATCTGTAAAATGGGGATTTAGACTGTGAGCCTCAGGTGGGACAACCTGATTACCCTGTATCTACCCCAGCACTTAGAACAGTGCTCTACACATAGTAAGCGCTTTACAAATACCAACATTATTTACTAAGTGCTTCCTCTAGCACCATCTTGCTCACTGTACCTCTATCTTGTCGCTGACCCCAGCCTGTGTTCGCCCTATGTCTTGGAACGCCTTCATCCTTCACATAAAACGACAAGCACTCTCCCCACTTTCAAAGCCTTATTAAAAGCACATCTCCTCCAGGAGGCCTTCCCCAACTAAGCCCACTTTCCCCCAACTCGTCCTCCCTTTTGTGTCACTTGGATCTACACCCTTCGGACACTTTTTTTTAAATATTTGTTAAGCGCTTACTATGTTCCAGGCACTGTACTAAGCACCGGAGTAGATATAAGCTAATCAGGTAGGATACAGTCCATATCTCACATGGGGCTCACAGTTTTCATTCCCATTTAACATATGAGGGAACTGAGGTGCAGAGAAGTGAAGTGCCTTGCCCAAAGTCACACAGCAGACAGGTGTCAGAGCCGGGATTAGAAGCCAAGTCTTTTTCATTCATTCTTTTCACTCAATCATATTTATTGAGTGCTTACTGTGTGCAAAGCACTGTACTAAGCACTTGGGAAAGTACAATACAGCAATAAACAATGGCTTTCCCTTCTAGACTGTGAGCCCGTTGTTGGGTAGGGACTGTTTCTATTTGTTACCGAATTTTACTTTCCAAGCACTTAGTACAGCGCTCTGCACGCAGTAAGTGCTCAATAAATACGACTGAATGAATGAATGAATTCCCTGCTCACAAGGAGCTCACAGTCTAGAGTCGGGGAGACAGACATCAATAGAAATAAATAAAATTACAGATATGTACATAAAGTGCTTTGGGGCTGGGAGAGGGGAAGAGCAAAGGGATAAATAAAGTTACAGATCCCAGGCACATGCTCTTTCCACTAGATCACACTGCTTCTCTCGATAGCCTCCCCACCCTCAGCCCCACAGCACATGTACATAGCCATAATTGATTTAATGTCTGTTTCTTCTCTCTAAACTGTGAGCTCCCTGTGGGCAGGGAACATTCATTCAATTGTATTTATTAATGACTAACTCGGTGCAGAGCACTGTACTATGCGTTTAGGAAAGTGCAATACAACAACAGTGACATTCCCTGCTCCCGATGAGCTCATAGTCGAGGGAGGGGAAGATACACATCAATACAAATCAATAAAATGACGGATATATACATAAGTGTTGTGGGGCTGGGGGTGGGGGGGTGGGGAAGAGCAAAGGGCACAAGTTGGGGTGATGCAGAAGGGAGTGGGAGATGAGGAAAAGTGGGGTTACCTACTCTATTGTACCGTACTCTCCCAAGGGCTTAATACCGTGCTCTGCGTGCAATAAGTACTCAACCAAACTGTATCCAACACGATTTTTTTGTATCTACCCCAGCGATTAGAACAGTGCCTGGCACATAGTAAGCACTTAAATGCCATTAGAATTACGTAAGAATTAGACAAGGTCCCCTTCCATCAGGGAGCTTCCAGTCTAAAAGCAGAACTATTTCGTGACAGCTTCGACTCTCTGTTACAAACTCTAAGAGCAACAATCTGACCTAACCCACTTCCGATGTCACCTTATTGAATTACTCTGTCCTTGGGCAGGTTGAAAGATGCTTTAAAAATGAAAATAAAAAACCATAAGACCACTTGCTTGGCTAAGTGGTCCCCACCTGCAATGACAGAGCCAAATCCCCCACTGGACAATCTGGAATTAGACTCAGATGCACACAGTTCCAACGGATCAGGGCTTTTCCACAGGCAGCTTCTGAATCAACAATTGATAACTCATCTCTTAAGTCACAGAAGTGCTATCGGTTTCCCAAGTTTGCTTTACAGAACCAAACAAAATGCAATCGACAGTGGAAATTATTCTTCGTGCCAAAGAAGAGACTATATTTTATGACATAACTCTAGCTTCCCAGACTAAAGAAAACCAAAGTGATAGCTGATGTCCTCTCTTTGTGGGTAGGGAATGCAGCTACCGACTCTGCTGTATTGTACTTTTCCATGCGCTCAGCACATAAAGGTTCAATACAGTACTATTGATTAACTGACTGATTGATCTTTGAACTCATCTAAGTCTAGATTAACCTGCAGCCACAGATTTAGCAGTGAGAGGAACACAGAAAGGGGTATTCAGCTAGTCATCAGGGTGGTTCGTGAAGGAACGACACCGTCAAGGTGAGCTGCAATTCAGAGAAGTTGTACACTAACCAAATCAGTCAAGAAAGTGCAAGATGACTTTGAGAATCCCAGAGGGTTAAAATTTCCTTTCCTCAATTCTTCTGAAAGATGAGAATGGGAGACTACATATAAGTATACTTCCTGCGGGACAGGAACTGGGTGCAACTTGATTAACCTGTATCTATCCCAGCGCTCAGACCAGTGCCTGATGCCATAAGAAGCACTTAAATACCATAAAAAAAAGTACATAGATATTCACTCACACAAAACTGATGTGTCACAATTTTGCTCCTAAGATTGCCCTTTTGCCTACTCCACCCCCGGCCACCACACTAAGAAGAAAACAACGGACGAAAAGGTAAAGGTTAGCGTGGCGTAGTGGATAGAGTATAGGCCTGGGAGTCAAAAGGTGATGGGATCTTCGCCACTTGTCTGCTGTGTCACCTCGGGCAAGTCACTTCACTTCCCTGGGCCTCAATTACATCTGTAAAATGAGGATTGAGACTATGAGCCCCAGGTGGGACAGGGACTGTGTCCAACCTAATTTGCTTGTACCCACCCCAGTGCTTTGTACAGGGTCTGGCACACAGTAAGCGCTTGAGAAATGCCATTATTATTATCCCAGAAAATGCCGATCAATCAATGCTATTTATTGAGTGCTTTACTGTGTGCTCAGCACTGTACTAAGCACTTGGGAACAGTGCTTGGCACATAGAAAGCACTTAAATAACATTATTATTTAACATAGTTAAATATATATTCATTCAATAGTATTTATTGAGCGCTTACTATGTGCAGAGCACTGTACTAAGCACTTGGAATGTACAATTCAGCAACAGATGGAGACAATCCCTGCCCAATGATGGGCTCACAGTCTAACAGGGGGAGACAGACAGCAAAGCAAAACAGAACAAAATAAAAACAAAAGAACATTATCACAATAAATAGAATCAAGGGAATGCACATCTCATTAACAGAATAAATAGGGTAATAAATAATATACACACATGAGGACAGTGTGGAGGGGAAGGGAGGGAGGGGGGAGGGAGAGGAGCAGAGGGTGGGGTGAGGAGAGGGGGAGGAGAAGGGAAAGGGGGGCTCGGCTGAGGGGAGGTGAAGGGAGAAGGGGGAGGAGCAGAGAGTGGAGGAGGAGCGGGGGGGAGGGGAAGCTCAGTCTAGGAAGGCCTCTTGGAAGAGGTGAGCTCTCAGTAGGGCTTTGAAGAGGGGAAGACAGTTTGGCCGATGGGAGGAGGGAGGGCATTCCAGGACAGCGGTAGAATGTGGGCCAGAGGTCGACGAGGTCGACGGCAGGACAGGTGCGAATGAGGGGCTGTGAGGAGGTGAGCGGCAGAAGAGCCGAGCATGCGGGGTGGGCAGTAGAAAGAGAGAAGGGAGGTGAGGTAGGTGGGGGCAAGGGGATGGAGAGCCTTGAAACTCAGAGTGAGGAGTTTTTGTTTCGGGCGGAGGTCGATAGGCAACCACTGGAGGTTTTCAAGGAGGAGAGTGACATGCCCAGAGCATTTCTGCAGGAAGATGATCCGGGCAGTGGAATGAAGAATAGACTGGAGCGGGGAGGGACAGAAGGAAGGGAGATTAGAGAGAAGGCTAACACAATAATCCATTCAGGATATTATGAGAGCTTGTACCAGCACGGTAGCCATTTGGATGGAGACGATAGGGTGGATCTTGGCGATACTGTAAAGGTGAGACCGGCAGGCATTGGTGAGGGATTGGATATGTGGGGTGAATGAGAGAGCTGAGTCAAGGATGACACCAAGGTTGCAGGATAATATAACATATTAGTTAACATTAACTAATTATTATTACAATATAACAGAGTTGGCAGAGCTGTTCCCTGCCCACAATAAACTCACAGTCTAGAGGAGGAGATGGACATTAATATAAATAAATAAATTACTTGTCACTTGTCAGCCACTTGTAAGCCACTTGTAAGCCACTTGTCAGCTGTGTGACTGTGGGCAAGTCACTTAACTTCTCTGTCCCTCAGTTCCCTCGTCTGTAAAATGGGGATTAAGACTGTGAGCCCCACATGGGACAACTTGATTCCCCTTTGTCTACCCCAGCGCTTAGAACAGTGCTCGGCACATAGTAAGCGCTTAACAAATACCAACATTATTATTATTACATTAATATAAATAACTAAATTACGGATATGGACCTAAGTGCTGTGAGGCCGAGGGAAGGGTGAGTGAAGGGTACAGATCCAAGTGCAATGTTGGCATACTGGGACAAACCAAAGGTGGATGAAGGTCTCCAGCTCTGAAGTTTTAACTTTTATTTTCAACCCAACAGTCTCAGGGTATAGCGAGTTTAAGGGTGCCGAACTTCTTTGAGATGTGAAAGTCTCCATGCAAATAGGAGTAAATCCCTAGAAAAGCAGAATTATTTAATGGATTTAGAGCTCTGATTTTTGTTCAGCATTTTTCACTGAAAAAATCATTTGCCTACGAGTTTATGGAAGTTGCAATTTATCTTGTAAACAATACTTAGGAGCTTATAAAAAAACTACAATCGACTTAATTGCTATGAAAGCTCATTAGTTCATCCGCTGCATTGCCTAATACGTGGCTGTAATTTCTAAAAGGCACCCTGGTATGTGGCAAAACTGCTTATTAAAATTGTTCCCTGCACGGCTACTTTTCAAAATTAACTATCACAGACGATTCAACTTCCCCTTCGATAGGGCAGAAACCGGAGGCCGGGGTTACAATGAGCTTGCTGCCAAATTTCCATTAAAAAAAAAAAAATCAAAGTGATTTTTGTCTAGCACTGCTATAAACCATGTGAACTGGCAGGCTACAGCAAGGAGCTTGACTCCATCTAAAACAACAAAGTAAAGAGCCAAGAACTCCCCACTGCTCAGGGCTGATTATTATGCTGGCTGGCTCACCTACCAATCCATTTCCTCCTTCCTCCTATCTGTAACTTATTTTAGTGTCCCTTTCCCCTGCTAGATTATACACTCCTTGAGGGCAGGAATCCTGCCTACTGCCTCTACTGAACTCATCCAAGCACTTAGTACGGGGCTCTAAACACACAAGGTGCTCCATAAAAATAGACCGACAAGTTCCTTCAAGAAAAGAATAAACTAACTTGAGACTTCCCAACTGCAGAAAACCAATTTTCATCACTGGGAAGCAGCGTGGTCTAGTGAAAAGAGCCCGGGCCTGAGAGTCAGAGGATGCGGGTCCTATTCCCAGATCCACTGCTTGCCTACTGTGTGACGTCGGGCAAGTCACTACGCTGCTCTGGGCTTCGGTTCCCTCATCTGCAAAATGTGGATTCGACACCTATCCTCCCTCCTCCTTAGACCCTGAGCCCCATGTGGACCAGGGACTGTGACCGACCCAAATAATCTGAACCTACCCCAGTGCTTAGAATAGGGCTTGACACATAATAAATCCTTAATAAGTTCTATAAAAAAGAAACAAATAAAACAAACCAAGGAACCCATTTGGGTTATCTTTTCCGGTTCTTGTTTCTTCACCAGCCTTCTCCCCCAGCCTTCTCCCCCGTCGGTCGCCTCTCTACTCCTAAGACTAGCCAGTTTAAGATAGTGGGTCAGTCTACCATATTTATTGAGCGCTTGTGTGCAGGACACTATACTATGCACTTGGGAGAGTACAATATAACAATATAACAGACATTTCCTGCACACGGGAGCTTACAGTCTAGAGCGGGAGACAGACATTACTATACATAAATAAATTACAGATAAGTACTTAAGTGCCGTGGGGCTGGGAGTGGGGATGAATAAAGCAGCAAGTCAGGATGATGCAGAAGGGAGTGGGAGAAGAGGAAAGGAGGGCTTAGTCAGGGAAGGCCTCCTAGAGATATGCCTTCAATAAGGCTTTGAAAGCAGGGACAGTAATTGAATAATAAGAATAGCCGGTTGAAGAGTAGTCGGTTTGGACGGGCTCATCTAACTCATTGGCCAGCTAGACCTAGCTAAGTAAAATACTAATAGCTTAACTAAAGTAGCTGGATTCAAAGTTAAGTGACTCTTTCACCCAAACACTCCACACTGGCTTCAGACCCTTATGTGTACACTCGTTGTGGGCAGGGAATGTGTCTGTTTATTGTTATATTGCATCCTCCCAAGCACTTTTTACAGTGCTCTGCACACAGTAAGGGCTCAATAAATACGACTGACTAACTGGCGTGGTATTTCTCACTCATGTAATGACTCTGTTTGGGCACTACATTCAGCTGTGCCTAAACGGATGTTTTCTCTTGGCATTTTGGCTAGAGTGCTGTTGGGGAATTAGGAGCCATCCGTCTGACAATGCGAACCCTTTTGGATGCAGCCCTCCTCAGCGTGGCAGCGATTAGTTCAGTGCCTCTGCACCCAGGAAGAGCTCAATAAATACTATTACTACTGGAAGTGACATTTAGCAGGTGGGTGCACAGCGTGGGAAAGGAGAAGACACCAGCACAAACTTTCCTCACCGAGGAGTTTGCAAAAACGAAGCCCCTGCATCAGAAAATTGGATGTATGGTAAAAATCAACCCGGTACTGGTACTATTCGGCAAGTATTCATATTCGCCTTTTGGATTTTTTAGAAAAAGGAACAATCAAGTGATTTCAGGAGAACCGAGTTGAATGACTGCTTAGGACAAACTTAGCCGAAAGAAATGATCACTGATGTATATCACCAGTCAGCAATCTCCCCTGGGGGGACAAAGGAAGAATTTGAGGCATTTTTAAGGTGTGCTCATAAATCCTAAAAAGGAGAACAAGTGGCTAGCAACACGATGTTAACAGGTGGTAGGACATAAATTCTGATGTACACTTGTCTGTAACAAATGTCAAAAAGATTCATCTCACGCACATTCTCTTTAACACATGGAATTTCCATTTATCTGAAAGCAATAGTAATGAATGAACCGGCTTCGAAAACACCACCTGGGCTTGCATGAAGTCTACACTATATTTGGTTTTAGTGTTTTACATTTTTCGGATTTGGTACTTGTCTTAACAGTTTCAACTCCTTAATTAATGAATACTTGTAAATCATTCTGCCCCTACTTTACAGGTTAAAAATGAAGTATATCATTGCCCGACATCCTCGAGCAAAGCACCCATTTCCCTTCAGACCACTTTCCAGTTTCATGATCCTTTCTAAATCTAGCTCAGACTATGATGAATATTCTAAATGATTAGAAGTTTTACAAAGGGTTTTGGACTGAAGCATGTTAACACAGAAAACTGCATCCTAAAGTAGCAGGGGAATGCACGCGTGAAGCTCACGGTCTAGACAGTTCACTGTGCTCCGATCTCGTCTACCTCACCGCCGACCCCTTGCCCACATCCTCCCCTTTGCCTCGCCCTCCCCTCCCCCTCCATTTATGCCAGACCATCACTCTCCCCACCTTCAAAGACTTATTAAAGGTCACATCTCCTCCAAGAGGCCTTTCCCAATTAAGCCCTCCTTTCCCCAACTCTTCCCCTGTTTCTACTGCTGTGGCCTGTGCATTTGGATCTGTGACCTTTGGGCGTTTGATAGTCACCCCACCCTCAACTCCACAGTATGTACATACCTTTAAATTATATATTATAAATTACTCACTTACAATAATGTCTGCCTCCCCCCTCTAGACTTTAAGCTCGTTCTGGGCAGGGAACGCGTCTGCTAACTCAGGTGCACTGTACTCTCCCAAGCTCTTAGTAGGGAGCTCTGCACATAACAAGCACTCAATAAATACCATTGATTGATTGGAGACAATTCAATTCATTTCAGAATGGTGTTCTAAGGGACTCTCCTTGGTCAATAAAACTCCACAAGCTAATCTTGGCCTACCTCCTGTCTCCCTTCGAATAACACATACCATCTTCTTCCCTGCCACTTTTTCTCAATTCCCCGCTACCAGAAACATGAATCTAGCAGCTTTCTCAAAGCTCATATTTTAAATAATAACAACAATAACAATAATATTGCATTTGTTAAAGGGCTTATTATGTCTTAAGCACTGTAGTAAGCATTGGGATAGACACCAGATAATCGGGTCCCAATCTAAGTGGGAGAACTAGTACTGAATCCCCATTTTGCAGATGAGGGAACCAAAGCCCAGAGAAGTTAAGTGACTTGTCCAAGGTCAAACAACAGACAAATGGCAGAGCAGGAATTAGAACCCAGGTCCTCTGACCCCAGGCCAATCCTCTTTCCACTATGCCATGCTACTTCTCTTCATTTCAAATTATGGAGGGAAACTGATTTTTTTATTTGCCGGTTTCTCTCTCCACCCTTATATAACTCAAAAATTATGAAGTCCTTTGGCTTCAGTGAAATTAGACCGTCTCGTGTATTTATAAAAACCTAAGTCTACTTTAGATTAAATCATTCTTTGGTACAAAACCTCTAAAACTCTACTAATGTGCTGATTCTTCAATCAATGTTCTAAGAAGTAGGACCCTCAATCCTAAGCAGAAGATGAGCTGATCAACGGTATCAAAACCAGCAGCCCCCAGGGAAGAATCAAAGAGAGCATTACCCTAGAAGTCCAGGCATTGGCCCTTCCCTCTGTCCCTCCCACTTCAGTGGCCCGGCAAGCATTGGATGCCAAGTGTTGGCTAGCAGGTTTGATAGGGGCTACTAGTACTGATGACAGAGAGCCCCTAAGAGACTGTAAGCTTGCTGTGGGCAGGGAATGTGTCTATTACTGTACTCTTCTAAATGCTTAGTACAGCGCTCTGCACACCATAAGTGCTCAATAATTACAATTGCATGAATGAACACAGTTCTAGGGCCCTCTGGCACCATTTGAAAACCATGCCGCAGCAAAGCGTGGATTTTATTATTATTATGGTATTTGCTAAGCAATTACTATGTTCCAGGCACTGTCCTAAGCGCTGGGGTAGTTACGAGCTAATCAGGTTGGACACAGTTACTGTCCCACATGGGGTTCCCAGTCTTAATCCCCATTTTCCAGGTGAGGTAACGGAGGCCTAGAGAGGTGAAGTGACATGCCAAAGGTCACACAGCAGACAAGCAGCCCAGTCGCGATTAGAACCCACATCCTCTGACTCCCAAGACTGTACTCTTGCCACTAGGCCATGCTGCTTCCCCATTTAACAGTACCTTCTCCCTGAAGACTCGGGTCGAATACTGGGAGGAAGGGTGGGTTTTTCAGCCACCTAGCCCTGGGCCAGAGGAGCTGAGGAGAGAGGTTTGAGGGCTGGAGAGAGACGCGACCATGAGGATTCTGGCTTTCCCGGCCTCCCACCGGCTAGCTCTCCATGATTCGGTCTCTCCCCATTCCTCCTGTCACTCCTGACGGCTGGCTCTCTCCCGAACTCTTCTTCTACACCTCAGGCCCGGTGACAGGGTGTAGTCCGATGGGCCAGAACCCCCTGATGCATGAGGGGGGATTTCTGAGAAGCAGCCTGAATTAATATACTACAAGGCAGAGACAGTTTCTGGAGCACATTAGCTAACAGGAAAAGACAGAACGTGTCTCAATGGGGCAATTCTCCGGAGCCCCAGGTGGCCCCCATGGGGGTGAGCGGCCCAGGAGGCGGCAGCCCTGAGGGAGGGCACCGAGGGGTGCCCACCCACAGTCAGCCAGCGGGGCTCTGCCCCTTCCTCTCCCAGGGGGCTGGACCCAACCGCTGTGGATCCATGGGACCCATCCCTGCACGAGACCAGCAGTTGACTGGTGAAGCCCCGGAGAATTTCAGGGCTCAACTGCAAGTGTGGATCTGGGTCCCCAGTTGCCCACGGAAAAACCCCAAGTCCTCATTATTTACCCACTTTCTCGGGTGACCTGAGTCTTGCAGGTGATTCAGGGTGGGGCTTGGGAAATGGCCACTTGGAAGATGGGATTTCCGAGGAGAGGCTGTGAACCTTCCCCCAGCCTAGTGGGTTTCAATGTGGTCCAGATTGTAGGGAAGAGGGTTTGCCCAATTGCTCAGGGCCCCGGCAGGCGGAGGCATCTCCTAGACTTTGGACTCTTCACGCTCAGCCTACCCTTTCCCCTTGCTCTAAATTAGAATTTGGCAGATGGACATGGCTTGAGTCCTTTGTCTCCATCGTACTTTCCCGAGGTCTTAGGACCGTGCTCTGCACATAAGCTCCTTGTGGGCGATGTTCTGTCTACCTATTCACTGTCCTCTCCTAAGCACTTAGTACAGTGCTCTGTACACAGTGGATGCTCAATCTACACCAGCGTGGCCTCAGGAAAGACCACTTTCCAGTGGAAAGAGCGCGGGCCCGGGTGTCAGAGGAGGTGGGTTCTAATCCGAGCTCTGCCATCTGTCTGCTGTGTGACCTTGGGCAAGTCACTTTACTCCTTTGTGCCTCAGTTCCTTCATTCGTAAAATGTAAGCACCATGTGGGACAGGGACTGTGTCCAACCTGATTACCTTGTATCTACCCAGGCACTTGGCAAATAGTAAATGCTCAACAAATACCATAATTTCTCCGTCCTCAGTTACCTCATCTGTAAAATAGGGATTAAGATTGTGAGCCTCACGTGGGACAACCTGATTACCCTGTATCTACCCCAGCACTTAGAATAATGCTCGCACATAGTAAGAGCTTAAGTACCAACATTATTATTATTATAATTATTATCAACTGATGGACAGTGGGTGTGCAATAAATGCTACCAATGATGATGGCAAAGGACACATGGAGCAAACATCCAGGGCATAAGGGGAACCCTCTTTTTCCCCACTCTCTGGATACTAAATGGATAGGTAAGAGGTCCCTGCCAGTAAAGGATCAGAGAGGAAACCTTCGCACCTCATTATGAACAACTGCAGCTCCCCCAGTTCCAACAGTCCAGTCCGCAGGAGACAGATTGGGGGAAGGGGGACACCGACTTCTAAGGTGGGGCGGGACGGCTCCAGGCCAACTCGTGAAGCAGACATTTTCATTTTAAAGAACGAAACAGAATCCAACGAGGCAGAATTTGGACTGCAATTTTCCTGCCTGCTTAACTGCTCCCATATGGCCTATTTTCTTTAACACGTTGCTACTAAAATCAAGTCGTCTGAATTTCTCACAATTAAAAGTGCAGGTCAGCCTACTCCATTCACGGTTCAGTTCTCCGGGCTTTCCCCAGACTATAATGGTGAGAAGCTCACGGAGATGGGAAGTGAGAAGTGAGTGTCCTCGTGCCCAGCAAAATCCCTTCAGACTGGCAAAATCAGTAATAATAATCAACATCATCATTGTAATAAAACAATAATAATAATTATTATGTATTTACTAAGTGCTTACTACGTGCCAAGCACTGTTCTAAGCACTGGGGTGGATACAAGATAATCAGGTTGTTCCACGTGGGGCTCACAGTCTTATTTCCCATTTTACAGATGAGGTAACTGAGGCACAGAGAAGTTAAGTGGCTTGCTCAAGGCCACACAGCAGACAAGTGGCGGAGCCGGGATTAGAACCCACGACCTCTGACTCCCCAGCCTGGGCTCTTTCCACTAAACCACGCCATTTATCATAATGTCTCATAATAACAGTGCTTATGAAGTACTTACTATGCGCTAAAAGACAAGGTAGATTGGACACCGTCAAACATCTACCCCTCTTCATCAATGGTATTTTCTGAGCACTTACTGTGTGCTGAGCATTGTACTAAGTGCTTGGGAGAGTACAATACAACAGAGCTGGTAGACAGGCTTCACCCTGTTCCTTTTATACATATATTCTTTTTAAAAAAGGTCCCGTGAGGGATAAACAAACACACACACAATGCATGGAGGCACAATATCTAGTGACTCGGAACACTTATCCATAATTTTCACTCCGTGTGAGGTGCCCACTTGTGCCTTTATGGGAACCATTAATTGACCACGTCCAACCATTTGAGTGGATTCGATAGACAACCGCGTCATTCGACCTGGCAGAGGGAAGAACATCTCTTTTACGTCTCTGTCTTTAAGGTGGTTGCAGAGGCTTCCTCTACACACCCTGTGATTACTCAGCCCGGGGAAGAGAAGGCTAAAAAAGTGACTCTTAACTGTCTTTACGACTACGGCAAAATTTTATGACGACAATGATCAGCTGCTCTCCGTGCCCAACGAGGCCCAAACTCAAGGAAATAGGCTTCAAACTGAGGCAGAAGGGACTTTGGAGGCGCCTAAGAAAGGACTTACTATCTGCCATAGAGACCAGACAGTACAATATACTAGAAAGGGCGGTTGTGGAATCTTTCTTGATCCCTAGAATCTTTTAAGAAAACGGGTCCCTGAGATCATGGGCCATGTCTGGGCACGACTGCGTACGACTATGTACACATCGGGATGGGGTTACATGTGTGGGTGGTCAGTGGTGGGAGGGTGGGGGGTCCCTGTGTGTGTATGTTCCTGCCATGATCTTATGGTCCGAAACATGCTTACCCTTTGAAAATTCTGAGCCGCCGGGCATTCAAAGATCCATCTTTAAAAACTAAATCTGTTCTGCGATTTTGCCCGTAACCGCGCTAGGCACGTTTCGTGAACGTTCAGCGCCGGTCAAACAGTGCTCCCCAGAGTAGTGATTAAATGCGTCAGAAAGGAAATAAGTAGGTTCTGCACGGGTTTTACATGACCGTGTTCTGAGACGCTCAGGAAGCTACCACATCCTGCTTCTCCCTAGTTGCTTTGCAGCACTGTCAGTCCCGCTGTCGTCCTTCGAGTTTCAACTGCAGCAGGTTGTGGGAATTTACAGGTGCTGACAGAGTGTCACTCCCTTTCCAACAACCTAAAGGGCAGTTTCACACACTCCATTCAGCCCAGCCTTTATTCCGAGGCTGCCTGAGGCCCATTGCTCTGCCAGAGCATTTGACCGATCAACTCAGCACTCAAACTTCTTGCCACAGTGTCTATCTGTCTCTCTCTCACACACACACACTTGCAAACACTCACAGATCCCACACACAAACACGCACGCACTCCCCGACATCTGTGACTCTGACAGAGAGACCAAGAAACACAGAGGCAGACCCAGACTCACAGACACGGATCCAGAGACAGTCCCAGACACACCAAAACACACACACACATAAACACAAGAGACATACCAACACACATATACAGAGGCAGAGACAGTCCCGGACACACCAAAACACACACACACCAACATGAGACACACACTAACACACATAAACATAAGCCAGACCCAAACACCCCAAAACACACACATGAACACGAGATACACTAACTCACACATACAGAGTCAGTCACGGATGCAGAGACAGTCCCAGACACACCAAAACACACACACAAACATGAGCCAGACCAAAACACACACACAAACATGAGACACACTAACTCACACCTACAGAATCAGACACGGAGGCGGAGACAGTCCCAGACACATCAAAACACCCACACATAAACACAAGCGACATACTAACACACACATATAAAGGCAGAGACAGTCCCAGATACACACCAACATGAGACACACACTAACACACACAAACATGAGCCAGACCCAAACACACCAAAACACACACATGAACAAGAGACACACTAACTCACACCTACAGAGTCAGACACGGAGGCAGAGACAGTCCCAGACACACCAAAACAGACATACAAACACGAGAGACACGTTAACACGCGCCAGACCCAAACACACCAAAACACACACATGAACAGGAGAGACACACTAACTCACACATACAGAGTCAGACACGGAGGCAGAGACAGTCCCAGACACACCAAAACACACACACACATAAACACAAGAGACAAACTAACACACACATACAGAGGCAGAGACAGTCCCGGACACATCAAAACACACACACATACATGAGAGACACACTAACACAGGCAAACATGAGCCAGACCCAAACACACCAAAACACACACACGAACACCAGACACACTAACACACACAGAGGCGGCCACAGATGCAGAGACGGTCCCAGACGCACCAAAACACCCTCACAAACATGAGACACACACTAACACACACAAACACGAGAGACACACTAACACACACAAACATGAGCCGGACCCAGACACACCAAAACACGCACCCACACGAACACGAGGGACCCACGAAGACATAGAAACATGAGTCAGACCCAGACATACTCCACAAACCCAGGACAAACCATCCACACCCACAAACGTAAGACAAACCCAGCCTCACCCCACACGGAAACATGTGACAGGCTGAGACACACAGAAAGGTACACGCTGACAAACAGAGCGGATGCAGCCACACGGAAACATGAAACAGGCTCGGGCATACGAACCGAGGAAGCGCTAAATAAATACCATCGAATGGCACACGTGCATGCACACACAAGCCTGGAACACCAGGGAAACACAGCCACATCTCTTTATTCTTTGAGACTTGTTAGATCATCTGTTACCAAATTGTACTTTCCAAGAACCTAGTACAGTGCTCTGCACACAGTAAGTGCTCAATAAATACAATTGCATGAATGAATGAAAGAAGCCTGGCTTAGTGGAAAGAGCCCGGGCTTGGGAGTCAGGGGCCGTGGGTTCTAATCCCACCTCTGCCACTTGTCAGCTGTGTGACTTTGGACAGGTCACTTCACTTCTCTGTGCCTCAGTTCCCTCATCCGTCAAATGCTAATCCAGAGCTTAGTACAGTGCTCTGCACACAGTCAGCACTCGGTTAACACGAGTGAATGAATGAAAAAGGGGATGAAGACTAAAAGGGGATGAAGACTATGAGCCCCACGTGGAAAAACCTGATTTCCCTATACCTACCTCAGTGCTTAGAACAGTGCTTGGCACATAGAAAGCGCTAAGGCAACACCATCATTATGGCCATTATTATTAATCGTCTACACAGACACCAGGAACTCGACGGGCCCAGACCCACACGTGTTTGTGTGGGGGAGTGTTCTGGCGGGTCTGGCTCTGGCTCAAGTTTATGTGTCTAAGAAACACCATCATTATTATCATTATTATTATTAATCAAATACACAGACACCAGGAACATAATAGGCCCTGACCCACAAAATGCAGGAACCTGAGCCCCACGTGGGACAACCTCATTACCTTGGATCTTCCCCAGCACCGAGGGCAGTGCGTGGCCCATAGTAAGCGCTTAACAAATATCATCATTATTGCTTATCATTGTTATTATCATTATTATTATTATAGGCAGACGCAGAAGACAGCCCCAGACCCCCAAATCCCTGCCCACCCACACTCGACAAGGCCGGCCAGACAAAAACAGACCCACAAAATACACACACACACACTAATAATAATAATAATAATAATAATAATAATGATGGTATCTGTTAAGCGCTTACTATGTGCCATGCACTGTTCTAAACGCTGGGGGGGAGATACAAGGTGATCAGGTTGTCCCACGTGGGGCTTCACAGTCCTCATCCCCATTTTACAGATGAGGTCACTGAGGCCCAGAGAAGTTGAAGCGACTTGCCCAAAGTCACCCAGCTGACAAGTGGCGGAGCCGGGATTCGAACCCACGACCTCTGACTCCCAAGGCCGGGCTCTTTCCACGGAGCCACGCCCCTTCTTGATATATGATTTTATTTATCTTGATGGTATTGCTGCCTATTCGTTTTGTCGTCTGTCTCCCCCCCCTTCTAGACTGTGAGCCCGTTGTGAGGCCGGGATGGTCTCTCTCTGGGGCCGAATCGTCCCTTCCAAACGCTTAGTCCAGTGCTCTGCACCCAGTAAGCGCTCAATAAATACGACTGCATGTTTTGTTCTAACGTCTGTCTCCCCCTTTCAGACCGGGAGCCGGTTGTTGGGTAGGGATTCTTTCTCTGTTGCCTAATTGTACTTTCCAAGCGCTTAGTCCAGTGCACCCAATAAGCGCTCACTAAATACGATTGAATGAATATTGATGTATTTTGATGGCACTGCTGCCCGTTTCCTCGTTTTGCTGTCTCTTGTGAGCCCGTGGCGGGGCAGGGATGGTCTCTCTGTTGCCCCACTCTCCCTTCCAAGCGTTTAGGCCAGTGCTCTGCACCTAGTAGGCGCTCAATAAATACGATTGAATGAATAGGGATGTATTTTGATGGCACCGCTGCCCGTTTCCTCGTTTTGCTGTCTCTTGTGAGCCCGTGGCGGGGCAGGGATGGTCTCTCTGTTGCCCAATTGTCCCTTCCAAGCGTTTAGGACAGTGCTCTGCACCTAGTAGACGCTCAATAAGTACGATTGAATGAATAGGGATGTATTTTGAAGGCACTGCTGCCCGTTTCCTCGTTTTGCTGTCTCTTGTGAGCCCGCGGCGGGGCAGGGATGGTCTCTGTGTTGCCCCACTCTCCCTTCCAAGCGTTTAGGCCAGTGCTCTGCACCTAGTAGACGCTCAATAAGTACGATTGACTGAATAGGGATGTATTTTGATGGCACCGCTGGCCGCGTCCCCCTCCGGAGCCCGGCGGGGGGCAGGGAGGTCTCCCCCTGGGGCCCAACCGGCCCTTCCGAGCGCTTAGGGCAGCGCTCTGCACCCAGCGGGCGCTCGATAAGGACGATGGCATGAACGAAGCCACGCTAAACACGCACACAGAGCGAGAGAGAGGGAGACGAACGGACGGCGGGCCGGGGGCCACACCCAGATGGGGGCAGAGGCTCCTCGACAGCCGGAGGGAGGGTGGGGCGGAGCCCCCCGGCCCCCCGCAGCCTGGAAGCGGAGCCCGGGAGCGGCCCGCCATTTCCTGCCCGGCCCCGGCCCCGGCCCCGACCCCGACCCGCTGCTCACAGATCTTTCCGCGGAGGCTCTGCAGCACTCGGACGTCCCGGCCGGCCCCGTCCTCGCTCTCCCGGCCGCTCCCGCTCCCGCTCCCGCTCCCGATCGCCGCCGCCGCCGCCGCCATGCTGAGCTTCCTCCCGCTGCTGCCGCTCCGCCGCCCTCCAGGCCGACTGCGGGGCCTGCGCGGCCGGCCGGGGAGGGGGTCGCACACGTGACCCCGTGGCCACGCCCACCGCCCTCGCTCCGCCCTGGCCACGCCCCCGCCCCATCCGGTCCCGTCCCGGCTCGGGCCCCGCCCCTCGTTGGCCGGGCCTCCTCTCTGGCTCCGCCAATCGCCGTCTCTCTCCTCCTGGCCCCGCCCCCTCTTCCTTTCTGGCCCCGCCCCCTGTCTGGCCCCCGCCAATCGCCGTCTCTCCTCCTGGCCCCGCCCCCTCCCTCGCTCTCTGGCCCCGCCCCCTCCCTACCTCTCTGGCCCCGCCCCCTCCCTACCTCTCTGGCCCCGCCAATCGCCGTCGCTCTCCGCCTAGCCCCGCCCCTCTCTTCCTCTCTGGCCCCGCCCCCTCTCCGGCCCCTCCAATCGCCGTCGCTCTCCGCCTGGCCCCGCCCCCTCTTCCTCTCTGGCCCCGCCCCTTCCTGGCCCCGCCAATCGCCGTCTCTCTCCTCCTGGCCCCGCCCCCTCCCTCGCTATCTGGCCCCGCCCCTCTTTGGTCCCGCCCCTCTTTGGTCCCGCCCCCTCTTCCTCTCTGGCCCCGCCCCCTCTCAGGCCTCTCCAATCACCGCCTCTCTCCTCCCCGACCCCACCCTCTCCTTGGCCCCGCCCCATTCGGTCCCGTCCCGGATCTGGCCCCGCCCCTCGTTGGCCGGGCATCTTCTCTGGATCCGCCAATCGCCGTCTCTCTCCTCCTGGCCCCGCCCCTCCCTTCCTCTCTGGACACGCCCCTAGGCCCCCGCCCCCTCTCTGACCCCCAATCGCTGTCTCTCTCCTCACTGGCCCCGCCCTCTTCCTACCTTCCTGGCCACGCCCACATCCGATCCTGCCACGGTTCTGGCCCCGCCCCCTCTCTGGCCCGGCCAATCGCCATCTCGCTCCTCACTGGCCCCGCCCTCTTCCTCCCTCCTTGGCCCCGCCCCCATCTGATCCTGTCCCCGCGTTGGCCCCGCCCCCCTCTGGCTCCGCCAATCGCCGCCCCCTCCTTGGCCCCGCCCCATCCGATCCGGCCCCGGATCTGGCCCCGCCCCTCTCCGGCCCCGCCAATCGCCGTCTCCCTCATTGGCCCCGCCCCATCCGGTCCCGTCCCTGCTCTGACCCCGCCCCTTTCTGGCTCCACCAATCACCGCCCCTCTCCTCTCTGGCCCCGCCCTCTCCCTCCCTGACCCCTCCCCATCTGGCCCCGCCCCCATTCTGGCCCCGCCCCTCTCTGGCTCCGCCAATCGCCGTCTCGCTCCTCCGTGGCCCCGCCCCCTCCCTCCTTGGCCCCGCCTCCGTCTGCTCCTGACCCGTCTCTGGCCCCGCCCCTCTCTGGCCCCGCCCCTCCCTTGTCCTTTCTTTCATTCATTCAATCGTATTTATTGAGCGCTTACTATGTGCAGAGCACTGGACTAAGCGCTTGGAATGGACAAATCGGCAACAGATAGAAACAGTCCCTGCCCATTGACGGGCTCACAGTCTAATCGGGGTCTATCTAGTCCTGCCCCCTCTGGCCCCGCCCATCCCCCCCCTCCCTGGCCCCACCCTGGTCCCACCCTTCTCTGGCCCCATCTTATAATAATAATAATAATAAAAATAATAATAATAATAATAATGGTCTTTGTTAAGCGCTTACTACGTGCAGAGCACTGTTCTAAGCGCTGGGGTAGTCACAGGGGAATCAGGTTGTCCCACATGAGGCTCACAATCTTAATCCCCATTTGACAGATGAGGTAACTGAGGCCCAGAGAAGTGAAGTGACTTGCCCACAGTCACACAGCTGACAAGTGGCAGAGCCGGGATTCGAACCCATGACCTCTGACTCCCAAGCCCGGCCTCTTTCCACTGAGCCACGCTGCTTCTCGAGCACTGTACTAAGCGTTTGGAAAGTACAATTCGGCAACAGAGAGCGACAATCCCTACCCAACAACGGGTTCTGCCACTTGTCAGCTGTGTGACTCCGGGCAAGTCCCTTCCCTTCTCTGTGCCTCAGTTCTCTCATCTGTATAATGGGGATTAAGACTGTGAGAGGCCCCCACCGTGTGACAACCCGATTACTCCGTACCTACCGCAGTGTTTAAAGCAGTGCTTGGCACATAGTAAGCGCTTAACCAATACCACTACTGTTATTGTCTCTGAAGGTGGGGGATTCAGGAGAGCATAGATGGATTCCGACTCTGCCACTTGTCAGCTGTGTGTAGATGTGATAATAATGTTGGTATTGGTTAAGCGCTTACTATGTACAGAGCACTGTTCTAAGCGCTGGGGGAGATACAGGGTACTCAGGTTGTCCCACGTGGGGCTCACAGTCTTAATCCCCATTTTACAGATGAGGGAACTGAGGCCCAGAGAAGTGAAGTGACTTGCCCACAGTCACACAGCTGATAAGTGGCGGAGTGGGGATTCGAACCCATGACCTCTGACTCCAAAGCCCGGCCTCTTTCCACTAAGCCCAGCTGCTTCTCATAATGTTGGTATTTATTTATTAAGCGCTTACTATGTGCAGAGCACTGTTCTAAGCGCTGGGGTGTACAGTGTAATCAGGTTGTCCCACATGAGGCTCACAGTCTTAATCCCCATTTTACAGTTGAGGGAACTGAGGCCCAGAGAAGTGAAGTGACTTGCCCACAGTCACACAGCTGACAAGTGGCAGAGCCAGGATTCGAACTCATGACCTCTGACTCCCAAGCCCATGCTCTTTCCACTAAGCCCTGCTGCTTCTCGTTCAAGCCTGCTGAGGCCAGCACCGGGGGAATGGTTGGGAGAGCTCACATCCTCCAGGAGGTCTTCCCAGACTGAGCCCTCCCTTTCACTCTGCCCCTCTTTCTCTCCCCATTTCCCCTACTCCCTCCCTCTGCTCTACCCCCTTCCTCTCCCCACTGCACTCATATAATAATAATGTTGGTATTTGTTAAGCGCCTACTATGTGCAGAGTACTGTTCTAAGCGCTGGGGTAGATACAGGGGAATCTGGTTGTCCCACGTGAGACTCAGAGTTGATCCCCATTTTACAGATGAGGGAACTGAGGCACAGAGAAGTGAAGCGACTCGCCCACAGTCACACAGCTGACAAGTGGCAGAGCCGGGATTCGAACCCATGAACTCTGACTACCACGCCCGGGCTCTTTCCGCTGAGCCATGCTGCTTCTCTAGCCACGCTGCTTCATTTGTACATATTATTTATTACTCTATTTTATTAACGATGTATATATGACTCTGGGCAAGTCACTAAACTTCTCTGTGCCTCAATTGCCTCATCTGTAAAATGAGGATTAAGACTGTGAACCTCACGTGGGACAACCTGATTACCCTGTACCTACCCCATTGCTTAGAACAGTGCTCTGCACATAGTAAGCGCTTAACAAATGCCAACATCATTATTATTACCATATCTATGATTCTATTTATCTATTTTGATGGTATTGATGCCTGTCTACTGGTTTTGTTTTGCTGTCTGTCTCCCCCTTTTAGACTGCGAGCCTGTTGTTGGGCAGGGATTGTCTCTGTCGCCAAATTGTACATTCTAAGCGCTTAGGACAGTGCTCTGCACATAGTAAGCGCTCAATAAATACGATTGAATGAATGAATGAAGGAATGAATGACAAGGTGTTTCCAGCTTGTCAGTGAGGATGTCACAGGGTTCAAAACACACTGCCCGCCTCCCATCTGGATAGATTCCTCTGTGGTTTCCTCCGTCACCGGAAGTAGAAGGGAATAAAATTGGCCTGGCGTGAGTTGCTCTCCACAAAGCCAGGTGACCACCAGATGCCGGAATGAAGCAAGCCGTCCCGACGTGCCCCGTGCCCACCGTGCCAAGGGCAGTTGAGATGGCTGCAGTGTGCCACTCGCCGGCCTCTCTCTCCCCCATGATCAAGTGAACGCAGTGGACACCATTCCGCCTTGCCACCGTGACCTCTGGGGTCCTCAGCATCCTCCTCTTCCTCCCCGGGAGCCCACACTGATTCTCTCTGCTTATTATTAATAGTAATAATAATGATCGCTATTATTGTTAAGCACAGTTGTTAAGCACGTACTCTGTTCCAGGCACTGTACTAAATGCTGCGGTGCTTCCCTGGCCGGGGGGGGGCCTCCATCATGACCTCTTCTTCCAAGCAGAGTGGCTCGGTGGAAAGAGCCCGGGCTTGGGAGTCGGAAGTCATGGGTTCGAATCCCGGCTCTGCCGCTTGGCTGCTGGGTGACTGTGGGCAAGTCACTTCACTTCTCTGGGCCTCAGTGACCTCATCTGTAAAATGGGGAGGAAGACTGTGAGCCTCACGTGGGACAACGTGATTACCCTGTATCTACCCCAGTGCTTAGAACAGTGTTCTGCACATAGTTAGGGCTTAACAAATACCAACATTATTATTATTATTGGTGGAAAGGACACGGGCTTGGGAGTCAGAGGACGTGGGTTCTAATCCCAGCTCCGCCACTTGTCTGCCGTGTGACCTTGGACAAGTCACTTCACTTCTCTGTGCCTCAGTTACCTCAACTGTAAAATGGGGATTAAAAGTGTGAACCCCACGTGGGACAACCTGATTACCCTGTATCTACCCCAGCGCTTAGAACAGTGCCCCGCACATAGGAAGCGCTTAACAAATACCATTATTATTATTATTATCCAAACCCCGCCCCCCCGCCCAATTTTCCCATCACTATTCACAGCACCATTATCCTCCCTGTCTCCCAAGCCCATAACTTTGGCCTTATCCCCAACTCATCTCTCTCATTCAACCCACATATTCGATGTGCCACCAAATCCCGTCAGTTCTCCCTTCAGAACATCTCTAAAATCCTCCCTTTCCTCTCCATCCAAACCACGCTAATCCAAGCACTTTTCCTAACCCACCTTGACTACTGAATCAGCTTCCTCGCTGACCTCCCTATCTCCTGTCTCTCCCCATTCCAGTCCATACTTCATTCTGCCTCCCGGATCATTTTTCTAAAAAAACAAGTGCTCAGTCCGCGTCTCCCCACCCCTCAGAACCCTCCGATGATTGCCGTCTATCTCGCATCCAACAGAAATTCCTTACCGTTACATTTAAAGCACTCGATCAGCGCTCCCCCTCTTATTTTACCTCGCTGGTGTCCTACCACTGCCCAACCTGCACACTTCACTCTCTAACACCATCCTTCTCACTATACCTTGATCTCTTTTTTCTCACATTGCTCACATTCTCCCCCTAGTTTGGAACTCCCTCGCCTTCATATGTGACAGCCCACCACCCTCCCCACCTTCAAAGCTCTATTAAAATCATGACTCCCCCAAGAAGCTTTCCCTGATTGACCTTTCATTTCCCCACCCTATTCACCCTCCCTTCTGAATTGCCTATGCAGTTGGATCTGCACCCCTTAAAAAAAGAATAATGGTATTTCTTTAGCACTTATTTTGTGCCGGGCACTGTTCTGAGCACTGGGGTGAATGCCAGCAAATCGGGTTGGTCACAGTCCCTGTCCCACGTGGGGCTCACAGTCTCAATTCCCATTTTACAGCTGAGGTCACTGAGGCCCAGAGAAGTGAGGTGACTTGCCCAAGGTCACCCGGCACTTTGCCTGTAGACCTCTAGACTGTAGAGATTGTTATGGGCAGGGAACCTCCCCGCTCATTCTGTTGTATTACTCTCCCAAGCGTTTAGTATAGTGCTAGGCACATAGTAAGCGCTCAATAAATACCATTGATTGATTTAATAATGTTGGTATTTGTTAAGCGCTTAGTATGTGTAGAACACTGTTCTAAGCGCTGGGGGGGATACAGGGTCATCAGGTTGTCCCACGTGAGGCTCACAGTTAATCCGCATTTTACAGATGAGGTCACTGAGGCCCAGAGAAGTGAAGTGACTCGCCCACAGTCACACAGCTGACAAGTGGCAGAGCCGGGAGTCGAACTCATGACCTCTGACTTGATACTCATCCTGCCCCCAGCTCCACAGCGCTTATGTACATATCCTTATATTCTCTTGCTTCTGAATATATTTTAATGTCGAGCTCCCCCATTAGATTATAATCTCCTTGAGGGTGGGGATGATGTCTACCAACTCTATTGTATAGTATTGCACTGGCCCAAGTGCTTAGTGCAGGGCTCTACACACGATAAGAGCTCAATTAATACCATCGATTGATTGATTGATTGACCCAGGCAGGGAGAGAAACCTATCAGGGACAATGGTGCACCAATCCCCGGTGAAGGGACATCTCTAATTCCAAATTCTAATCCAGGGTTCTAATTCATTCATTTAATCGTATTTATTGAGTTCTCACTGCGTGCAGATGATGATGTTGGTATTTAAGCGCTTACTATATGCAGAGCACTGTTCTAAGCGCTGGGGTAGTCACAGGGGAATCAGGGTGTCCCACGTGGGGCTCACAGTCTTAATCCCCATTTTACAGATGAGGTAACTGAGGCACAGAGAAGTTAAGTGACTTGCCCACAGTCACCCAGCAGCCAAGCGGCGGAGCCGGATTCGAACCCATGACCTCTGACTCCCAAGACTGGGCTCTTTCCACTGAGCCACGCTGCTTCTCTACCCACTGCATCCTCTTTGGCACTCACTGTGCCTCACACATAACTCTCTCATCTCCAACCTCGGATATGGCCCTCCCTCTGTATAAAATTCCCTCACTCTTCAAATCCAAAATCCCACAGTTCTCCCTCTTATCAAATCGGAGTAATAGATAGTAGTAGTAATCTGTTTCAACGTCTGTCCCTCTCCCCCTTCCCCCTCCCCCTCTGCTCCTTCGTGGGAAGCAGCGTGGCTCAGTGGAAAGAGCCGGGGCTTCGGAGTCAGAGGTCATGAGTTCGACTCCCGGCTCTGCCATTTGTCAGCTGTGTGACTGTGGGCAAGTCGCTTCACTTCTCTGTGCCTCAGTTACCTCATCTGTAAAATGGGGATTAACTGTGAGCCTCACGTGGGACGACCTGATTCCCCTGTATCTCCCCCAGCGCTTAGAACAGTGCTCTGCACATAGTAAGCGCTTAACAAATACCAACATTATTATTATGTCTACCAACTCTGTTGGAATATACTTTTCCAAGTACTTAGTACAGTGCTCCGCACACAGTAAATGCTCACTAAATACTAGGGATGGATTGATTTGATAGTAGTAGTAGTTACACTATTTATTGAGCAACTATTGAGCAATGCATTGTACTAAGCATTTGGGAAGTACTGTGGTTACTTGGTTAATAGCGGGGGATTGGTTAGGGAAATCCTCATAGATAAAGTGAAATCATTCATTCATTCAATCATATTTATTGAGCGCTTACTGTGTGCAGAGCACTGTACTAAGCGCTTGGAAAGTACAGTTCGGCGACAAATAGAGACAATCTCTGCCCAACAGTGGGCTCACAGTCTAGAAGGGGGGAGACAGACAACAAAACAAAACAAGTAGACAGGCAATCACTAAGCGCTTGGGAGAATACAATACATCAGGTTTGGTAGACAGTTCATTCACTCATTCATTCAATCGTATTTATTGAGCACTCATTGTGTGCAGAGCACTGTACTAAGCAGTTGGAAAGTACGATATAGCAATAAAGAGATAAATAATAATAGCAATGTAAGTCTTACCCACAATGGACTTACAGTCTAGAGGAGAGGAGACAGACATCAAAACAGGCATCAGTATAAAGAAATAGAATTATAGATACTTTCATTCATTCATTCAATAGTATTTATTGAGCGCTTACTATGTGCAGAGCACTGTACTAAGCGCTTGGGATGAACAAGTCGGCAACAGATAGAGACAGTCCCTGCCGTTTGACGGGCTTACGGTCTAATCGGGGGAGATGGACAGACAAGAACATAAGAGCTATGGGGTGGGGAGAGGCGGGAAGAGCAAAGGGAGAGGGTCGAGGTGAATCGGAAGGGAGGGGAAGCTGAGGAAAAAGGGGCTTTAGCCTGGGAAGGCCTCTTGGAGGAGGTGTGCCTTCAGTAGGACTTTGAAGGAGGGGGAAGAGTGATTGTTCGGCAGGTTTGAGGAAGGAGGGCATTTCAGGCCAGAGGTAGGACATGGGCCAAGGGTCTGCGGCAAGACAGGTGAGATGGAGGCACAGTGAGAAGGTTAGCGCCAGAGGAGCGGAGTGTGCGGGCTGGGCTGTAGAAGGAGGTGAGGGAGGTGAGGTAGGAAGGGGCAAGGTGATGGAGAGCTTTAAAGCTAATAGTGAGGAGTTTTTGTTTGATATGGAGGATGATAGGCAACGACTGGAGGTTTTTGAGGAGGCAGGGTGACATGCCCTGAACTTTTCTGTAGAAAGATAATCCGGGCAGTGGAGTGAAGCATGGGCTGATGTGGGGAGAACCAGGAGGTTAGGAGGTCATTAAAGAGTCTGATGCAGTAATCTAGGCAGAGTAGGATGAGTGTAATAATAATAATAATAATGATGTTGGTATTTGTTAAGCGCTTACTATGTGCAGAGCACTGTTCTAAGCGCTGGGGGAGATGCAGGGTCATCAGGTTGTCCCACGTGAGGCTCACAGTTAATCCCCATTTTACAGATGAGGTAACTGAGGCACAGAGAAGTTAAATGACTTGCCCACAGTCACACAGCTGACAAGTGGCAGAGCCGGGATTTGAACCCATGACCTCTGACTCCCAAGCTCGTGCTCTTTCCACTGAGCCACACTGCTTCTCTGTACATTCCAAGCGCTTAGTACAGTGCTCTGCGCATAGTAAGCGCTCAATAAATACTATTGAATGAATGAATGATTGTATTAACAAGGTAGTCCCCTCTCCACAAGGAGCTTATAGTCTAGAGGGGGAGATAGGCATTAATATAAATAACTATTTACTAGATGAACCGTTAAATGTTTCAGAAAGGTGATCCATGGAGCAGTGAGGAATAAGGACTGAAGAGACTAAAAGGGAAAGAATATGGACTGGAAGCATGCAGACCGGAGAGGAGGCCAATACAATCTATCTACTGTATTTATTGAGTGCTTAATTGTGTGCAGAGCACTGTACTAAGCGCTTGAGGGAGTACAGTAAAACAGAGTTGGTAGACATGTTCCCTACCCACAACAAGATTACAGTCTAGAGGAGGATACGGTTACAATTAGGTCAGCTGTTACATGATGAGTGCATGAACTAGGGTAGTGACCGCGTGGTGGAGAGGAAGGGATCAATCCTAAAAATGCTTCCAAGGAAAGATTGACAGCGAGGAATTGAGGATAATACCAAAGAGGCAAGCTTCAGTTCTGGAGATATCTAACAGTCCTCCACTCTCCCCACTTTCAAAACCCTTCTAAAATCACATCTCCTCCAAGAGGCCGTCCAAGACTAAGCCATTTATTTATTATTGTATTTGTTAAGTACTTACTATGTGTCAAGCATTGTTCTAATAAACACTGGCGTGGACATGTCAATACAAATTTAAGAGAAGCAGCATGACCTAGCGTGGCTCAGTGGAAAGAGCACAGGCTTTGGAGTCAGAGGTCATGAGTTCGAATCCCAGCTCTGCCACTCGTCTGCTGTGTGACCTTGGGCAAGTCACTTCACTTCTCTGGGCCTCAGTTACCTCATCTGTAAAATGGGGATTAAGGCTGTGAGCCCCACGTGGGACAACCTGATTCCCCTGTGACTACCCCAGCGCTTAGAACAGTGCTCTGCACATAGTGAGCGCTTAACAAATACCAACATTATTATTAGTGGATACAGTGTAGGCCTGGGAGTCAAAAGGATCTGGGTTCTATAGCGGTACCATGGACAAATCACTTAACTTCTTTGTCCTCAGTTACCTCATCTGTAAAATGGGGATTAACACTATAATAATAATAATAATGTTGGTATTTGTTAAGCGCTTACTATGTGCCGAGCACTGTTCTAAGCACTGGGGTAGACATAGGGGAATCAGGTTGTCCCACGTGGGGCTCACAGTCTTAATCCCCATTTTACAGATGAGGGAACTGAGGCACAGAGAAGTTAAGTGACTTGCCCACAGTCACACAGCCGACAAGTGGCAGAGCTGGGATTCGAACTCATGAGCCCTGACTCCAAAGCCCATGCTCTTTCCACTGAGCCACGCTGCTTCTCACTATGAGCTCCATGTGGGACATGGACTGGGTCCAGCCTGATTGACTTGTATCTAACCTGGTTCCTGACACAGTGCCTGGCATATAGTAAGCACTTAACAAACACCATAAAAGAAAATAATAATCAGGTTGGACATGGTCCCTCTCTCTCATGGGGTTCACAGTCTAAATCAAAGGGAGGGGAATTGAATCCCCATTTTAAAGATGAAGTAACTGAAGCCCAGAGAAGCTAACTGACTTGCCCAAGGTTTCACACAGCAGAGCAGTGACAGGGCCAGGATTAGAACCTAGGAATCTTGACTCCCAGCTCTGGGCTCTTTCCACAGAGCTCAGGGAGAGCAGGGCTTCAGCTGGATTCGCTCCGGCTGCTGGATGGCCCTGGGTCAGTTCCAACCCCTGCCAGAAATCCAGGAGCCTCTTTTCCTTAAACCCTTCCTCCCTGAGCCCCTCCCCTGGGCTGCAGGGAGCCCTGGTTCCTGTCCTGAGGGGAGGGGAGCTCAACTATCACTTTTATACTCCCTCTATTTCCTGAACTGCACTGTTGGAGAAGCAGCAAGGCCTAGTGGCAAGAGCACAGGCCCCCCTCCTCCTGCCCCTTCTCCCATCTTTCCCAGTAGTATCTCTAGAGGAAATCTCTTGCCTGCTCTCAAAATCCACTCCCTCTAACTGCACATCCGACCGCATCATCAAAACCCTTGCTTTCTCCCTTCTTCCCTCCCTGACGGTCATCTTTAATTGTTTGCTCTCCAATGGCTTTTTCCCACTGTTTTCAAACATGCTCATGTCTCCCCCTCTCCTAAAACACACCTCTTTTGACCCCATGGCTCTCTTCAGTTATCACCCCACCTCCCTCCTACCATTCTTCTCCAAACTCTAGTGAGTTTACACCAACCGTCTCAATTTTCTCTCTTCCGCTTCTCTCCTTGACTCCCTCCGGTGTGTTTCTCTCCCTTTCACACCATAGAAACCATCCTCTCAAAGGTCACAAATGATCTCCTTCTTGCCAAATCCAGTGGCTTCTACTCCATCCCAAACCTCTTGGACCTCCCAGCTGCCTTTGACACCGTCGACCACCCACTTCTCCTGGAAACATTTTCCAGCATTAACTTCATTGACACTGTCCTCTCCTGCTTTTCCTCCTATCTCTCTGGCCACTCATTTTCTGGCTCTTTTCCAGGCTCCTCCTCTGCTTCCCACCCTCTAATTGTGGGAGTCCCTCTAGGTTCAGTTCTGGGTCCCCTTCTATTCTCCATCTACACCTCCCTTGGAGAACTCATTTGCTCCCATGGCTTCAACTACCACCTCCATGCAGATGATACCCCAATCTACATCTCCAGGTCCAATCTTTCTCCCTCTCTGTAGCCTCAAATTTCTTCCCGCCTTCAAGACATCTCTTCTTGGATGTCCCGCTGACACCTCAAACTTAACTTGTCCAAAACGGAACTCCTTATCTTTCCACCCGAACCCCTGTCCTCCCATCACTGATTTTTCCATCACTGTAGACAGCACCACCATCCTTCCTGTCTCACAAGGATAACACCTTCTTGTCTCATTCAATCTGCTCCTAAATTGCTAAAATCCTTCACAACCTTGCTAAAATTCACCCTTTCCTCTCCATCCAAATGGCTAACGTGTTAATCTAAGCATTTTTCCTATCCCAACTTAACTACTGTATCAGCCTCCTTACTCCTGACTCCTCTCTCTCCCCACTCCAATCCACACTTCACTCTGTTTCCCGGATCACTTTTCTCCAAAAACATACAGTCCATGTTTCCCTACTCCTCAAGAACCTCCAGTGGTCACCCATCCACCTCCACACCAAACAGAAACTCCTTGCCAGTGGCTTTAAAGCACGCAATCACCCTGCCCGCTCCTACCTTACCTCACTGCTTTCCCACTACAGCCCAGTGCACACACTTCCTTCTAATGCCAACCTACTCACTGTACCTCGATCTCGTCCATCTTGCCGACGACCTCTCGCCCACGTCCTGCCTCTGACCTGGAACGCCCTCCCTCTTCATGTCCAGCAGATAATTACTCTGCCCCCCACCTTCAAAGATTTATTGAAGACACATCTCCAAGAGGGCTTCCCTGACTAAATCCTCATTCTCTCTTTCCCCACTCCCTCCTGCATTGACCTTGCACTTGGATTTGATCTCTTGATTCACCCCTCAACCCTACAGTACTCAGGTACATATCCGTAATTTAGTTATTTATATTAATGTCTGTCTCCCTCTCTAGACTGTAAGCTCATTGTGGACAGTGAACATGTCTACCAACTCTGTTATATGGTACTCTCCCAAGTGCGCTCAATAAATTTGATTGATGTTTGAAATCACTTAGTATCTCTGGGCCTCAGTTTCCTCATCTGTAAAATAGGAATTCAGTCCATGTTCTCCCTCCCGCTTAGACTGCAGCCCTGTGTGGAAAAGGGACTTCATCCGACTTGATCATCTTGTACCTCCCCCAGCCCTTAGCGGGGTACTTGTAGAGCAGCTGAACAAGTACCACAGACTGTGATTATTATCTGCCCCAGCTCACGCTGGACTCAGTAATATCTCAGTAATTCAACTAAAGTCTGGTAAAGAGGGTCCAGCCTGAATTGATGAAAAGCTCAAATCGAAGAAGGTTTTGAAAACAGGGTTTTCTCCTATCCGAGTGCCTACGTGTTATGACTTAAACTATTAATGGGTGTTAATTGGCAAAAAGGCTCTTACCAGGGTTACGGGCCGCTGACTAATGAATAGAGGACAGCCACTTCCTCCCCAGGACTAGCCAAGGTAGCCACAGGAGATGAGCTGCCGAGCTCATTCACCCCTTCCCTCCAGCTCCGCTAGCTTGCAACTTTTGGGCATGGGCTTAACCCCTGCACTGCTGCAGCCCTCTAATAGCAATAATAATAATAATAATAAGGCTGATATTTGTTCAGCAGCATGGCTTCGTGGAAAGAGCGCAGGCTTGGGAGTCGGAAGTCGTGGGTTCTAATCCCGGCTCCGCCACTTGTCAGCTGTGTGACTTTGGGGAAGTCACTTCACTTCTCTGTGCCTCAGTTACCTCATCTGTAAAATGGAGATTAAGACGGTGAGCCCCCCCGTATGACAACACAATTACCTTGTACCTGCCCAAGCACTTAGACCAGTGCTTGGCATATAGTTAATGCTTAACATATGCCATCATCATCATCATCATGTGTCAAGCACTGTGCTAAGCGCTAAAGTAGATACAAGTTAATCAGCTAATCAGGTTGGACACAGTCCCTGTCCTACATAGGGCTCACAGTCTTCATACCCATTTTACAAATGAGGGAACTGAGGCCCAGAGAAGGGAAGTGACTTGTCCCAAGTCACATAGCAAACAAGTGGCAGGGCTGGGATTAGAACCCAGGTCCTTCTGACTTCCTGGATTAGAACCCAGGTCCTTCTGATTTCCTGGCCCGTGCTCTATCCACTAGGCCATGCTGGGGATCAGGCTACACGCTGACCAAGCTTTCTTCACAGTTCTGGCAGGAAGGTGGATAAACCTTGGCCACATCACTTCCCTTCTCTGTGCCTCAGTTCCCTCATCTGTAAAACAGGGATTAAGACTGCAAGCCCTAAATGGGATGGGGACTGTGTCCAACCTGATTAGCTTGTTATTCAATTCATTCAGTAGTATTTATTGAGCGCTTACTAGGTGCAGAGCACTGTACTAAGTGCTCTGTTATCTACCCCAGCGCTTAGTGGAGGGCCTGGAAGGTAGTAAGTACTTAATAAATACCTTAAAACAAGGAAAAGAAAATGGTGGAGGCCTGTGAGAGGAAGAACAGAGTGGGTCAGGGTCCTGAGGAGCAGGAGTCTGAGAAAGGGAGGGGCGCTGTGTCTGTCAGCCTCCCTGGCCACAGGAAGGTGGAGGAGGAAGTTGGGGCTGCCCAGGGCCCAAAGACCTCTAGAAATAGCATAGCCTAGTGGAAAGAGCACAAGTCTGGGAATCAGAGGACCTGGGTTTTAATCCCAACCCTGCCACTTGTCTGCTGTGTGAACTTGGGAAAGTCACTTCACTTTTCTGTGCCTCAGTTACCTCATCTGTAAAATGGAAATTCATTCACTCAATAGTATTTATTGAGTGCTTACTATGTGCAGAGCACTGTACTAAGCGCTTGGAATGGACAAGTCGGCAACAGATAGAGACAGTCCCTGCCCTTTGACGGGCTTACAGTCTAATCGGGGGAGACGGGCAGACAAGAACAATGGCAATAAATAGAGTCAAGGGGAAGAACATCTCATAAAAACAATGGCCAATAAATAGAATCAGGGTGATGTACATCTCATTAAACAAAATAAACAAAATAAATAGGGTGATGAAGATATATACAGTTGAGCGGACAAGTACAGTGCTGAGGGTGTGGGACTGGAGAGGGGGAGGAGGAGAGGGAAAGGGGGGAGAAGAGGGTTTAGGTGTGGAGAGGTGAAGGGGGGGTAGAGGGAGCAGAGGGAAAAAGGGGGGAGCTCAGTCTGGGAAGGCCTCTTGGAGGAGGTGAGCTTTAAGTAGGGATTTGAAGAGGGGAAGAGAATTAGATTGTCAGGGGTGAGGAAGGAGGGCATTCCAGGACCGTGGGAGGATGTGGCCCAGGGGTCGACGGCGGGATAGGCGAGACCGGGGGATGGTGAGGAGGTGGGCGGCAGAGGAGCGGAGCGTGCGGGTAGGGCGGTAGAAAGAGAGAAGGGAGGAGAGGTAGGAAGGGGCAAGGTGATGGAGAGCCTTGAAGCCTAGAGTGAAACAAAGACTGTGAGCTCCATGTGGGATCTAGACTGTGTCCAACCCGATTATCTTGTATCTGCCTTAGCACTCAGTACAGTGCCTGGCTCTGTAAGTGCTTAATGAATACCATATTAAAAAACTCAATGGCCTGCAAGAGGAAGAGCAGAGTGGTTCAGGGTCTAGAGGAGCAGGAGTCTGAGAAAGGCAGGTGCGTTGTGTCTGTCAGCCTCCCTGACCACAGAATAGTAGAGGAGGAAGTTTGGGCTTCCCAAGGCCCCAGGTCCTTTAGAAGCACCATAGCCTAGTGGATAGGGCACGGGTATGGGCGTCAGAGGACCTGGGTTCTAATCCTAGTTCTGTCAAGTGGCTGCTGTGTGACCTTGGGCAAGTCTCTTCACTTTTCTGTGCCTCAGTTACTTCATCTATAAAATAGCGATAAAATCCCCCTCCTTTTGATTCGTTTCAATGGGTCAAGCACTGTGTCTATGTACGATGTACTGGGTGTTTATGTATTTTGTGCCAAGCACCGTTCTAAACACTGGAGTGTATACAAGTTAATCAGGATGGACCTAGTCCCTGCCTCACATGGGGCCCAAAGCCTAAACTTGTAAGCCTGTCAAAGGGCAGGGACTGTCTCTATCTGTTACCAATTTGTACATTCCAAGCGCTTAGTACAGTGCTCTGCACATAGTAAGTGCTCAATAAATACTATTGAATGAATAAATCGGATGGAGGAGGATTTAATCACTGTTTTACAGATGAGAAGTGAAGTGACTTGTCCAAGGTCACACAGCAGACAGGTGATAAAGTCAGGATGAGAACCCAGGTCCTCTGACTCCTAAACCAGTGTTCTTTCCACTAGGCCATGCTGCTTTTAGAGGACCCTGGGCCCTGGGCAGCCCCAACTTCCTCCTTCACCTTTCCGTGGCCAGGGAGGCCGACAGACACAGCAACCCTGCCTCTCACGGACCCCAGCTCCTCAGAACCCTGACCCATGCTGCTCTTCCTTTCACAGGCCTCCAACTCTTTTTTAAAATGGTATTTGTTAAGTGCTTACTATGTGCTAGGCACCGTACTCCTAAACCCAGGCTCTTTCCACTACGCCACACTGCTTTTCAGTTGCTTCTCAGTAATAATAATAATAATTAAGGTATTTGTTAAGCCCTTACTATGTTCCAGGTACTGTATGAAAAACAAACAAGGGTGGTTACAAGCAAATTGGGTTGGACTCAGCCCCTTTCCCACAAGGGGTTCACAGTCTCAATCTCCACTTTACAGATGAGGTAATTGACACACAGAGAAGTAAAGTGACTAGTCCAAGGTCACAGAGCCAGCAAGTAGCGGAGTCCAGATTAGAACCCATGACCTTCTGACTCCCAGGCCCATGCTCTATCAGTTGCTCTGGCAAGAAGCACTTAGTATAGTGCTCTGCACACAGTAAACACTCAATAGATACAATTAAATGAATGAAAGAAGCATCCAGGTCATCTCTTGGGTGGGGAGCATGCATACCGAGGTCAGTCAGTCAGTCATATTTTTTGAGCACTTCCTAAGTGCAGAGACTGTACTAAGAGCTAGGGAGAGTACAGTAGAACAATGAAGGGACACATCCCTGCCCACAGTGAGTTTAGGACAAGGCCTACATTACTGGGCTCCTGGAAGATGGAAAAGGGACAAAGCTGACCTGGATCCAACCTTACTCCCAGACTAAGACTCCCCAGAGCCTGGATGTGACCTGCTTCCTTACCCAGAAAGGGTTGGGGGGTTTTTTGTTGATTTTTTTTTTGTTCTTTATGGTATTCGTTTAGAGTTTACTCTGTGCCAGGCATTGTACTAAACGCCGAGGTAGATACAAGCTAATCAGGTTGGACACAATACAGGTGCCACATGGAGCTCACAGTCTTAATCCCCATTTTACAGGAGAGGGAACTGAGAAACAGAGAAATGAAGTGACTTGCCCACAGTCACACAGGAGCCAAGTGACGGAGCTGGATTAGAACCCACTTTCTACCATACCACGAGGTCCCAGCTCAAATCAGAGAGCCTCAGAGGGGTTGGTTGCACTTGTGGGAGCTTATTATGTGTCCCTTGGTCACTTTATCTGCTTCTGGTTGCTTCAATCATCGGTGGAGAAGCAGCGTGGCTTAGTGGAAAGAGCACGGGCTGGGGAGTCAGGGGTGGTGGGTTCTAATCCCGGCTCCGCCACTTGTCTGCTTTGTGCCCTTGGGCAAGTCACTTAACTTCTCTGTGACTCAGTTACCTCATCTGTAAAAATGGGGATTAAAAAATGTGAGCCCCACATGGGACAATCTGATTACCTTGTATCTACCCCAGCGCTTAGAATTCCGCCGTCGACCCCTGGGTCACGTCCTCCTGCGGTCCTGGAACGCCCTCCCTCCTCACCTCCGCCAAACTGATTCCCTTTCCCTCTTCAAAACCCTACTTAATACTCACCTCCTCCAAGAGGCGTTCCCAGACTGAGCTCCTCTTCTCCCTCTACTCCCTCTGCCATCCCCCCTTTACCTCTCCGCAGCTAAACCCTCATTTTCCCCTTTTCCCTCTGCTCCTCCACCTCTCCCTTCCCATCCCCACAGCACTGTACTCGTCCGCTCAACTGTATATATTTTCGTTACCCTATTTATTTTGTTAATGAATTGTACATCGCCTTGATTCTATTTAGTTGCCATTGTTTTTACGAGATGTTCTTCCCCTTGACTCTGTTTATTGCCATTGTTCTCGTCTGTCCGTCTCCCCCGATTAGACTGTAAACCCGTCAAACGGCAGGGACTGTCTCTATCTGTTGCCGACTTGTTCATCCCAAGCGCTTAGTAAAGTGCTCTGCACATAGTAAGCGCTCAATAAATACTATTGAATGAATGAATGAACAGTGCTTAGCACAAAGTAAGCACTTAACAAACAAATTATTATTATTATGTCAAAACCATTGTCTGTCCAGGTTGCTGAAATCCTCCCAGAGAACAGGGGTACCTTGAGGATCCAGTTCCATCAACTTTCACAAAGTTGCTAAAACCCACCCTTTCCATCCAAACTGCCACCGTGCTGATCCAAGCATTTATCCTTTCCCACCTTGACTACTTCATCTGGCCAAGTCCCACATGAGGCTCACAATCTTAATCCCCATTTTACAGATGAGGTAACTGAGCCAAAGAGAAGTTAAGTGACTCACCCAAGGTCACACAGCAGACATGTAGCAGAGCTGGGATTAGTACCCAGTAAGCTTCTGGAAGAAGGAAGATAATGGATATACCTACGGAGATGGGAAGTTAGAAGGAGGAGTGAGGAGGGAAGGTGAGAAGCTTAGTTTTACCACAATTAACATGCCCTCCTGGGTTTCTTTTCCTTCCCTTATGTTCCCCATAGACTAATTGCAAGCAGGCAGCTGGCCCAAAGCCAGGCAAGACTATGTTTCACAGCTGTAAAGCTATTTCCTTCATCTGCTGGGACTTAATTTGCTTCCTGCAGATTCAGATCAAAACTAGAAGTTTACAGGAAAATAGTTCTCTAGTCAGAAATCTAGACTTCCCCTTACCAGGGGCCCTCCTGGGTTCTCTCCTGAACATGTTGCCTCCCTCGGTCCCGAATTCTGAGGGTGCCCATTGGTCCCCATCGGGAATTGGAGAAGCAGTATGGCCTAATGGATAGAGCACGGGCCTGGGAATCTGAAGGAGCAGGATTCTATCCCCGGCTCCGCCCCTTGTCTGCTGGGTGACCTCAGGCAAGTCGCTTCACTTCTCTGGGCTTCAGTTACCTCATCTGTAAAATAGGGATGAAGACTGTGAGTCCCATTTGGGACATGGACTGTCCAACCTGAGTAGCTTGTACCTACCCCCAACACTTAGAACAGTTCCTGGTACATAATAAGCACTTAAGAAATATCATAAAAACAAAAAACAAAAAAAACTGGTATCCAGGGTCAATCAGCCCAAGGAGGGATGTCACCCGGAAATTCTTCCCTTTGAGAATAACAATACTAATTAATAATGTTGGTATTTGTTAAGCGCTTACTATGTGCAGAGCACTGTTCTAAGCGCTGGGGTAGGCACAGGGGAATCAGGTTGTCCCACGTGGGGCTCACAGTCTTAACCCCCATTTTACAGATGAGGTAACTGAGGCACAGAGAAGTTAAGTGACTTGCCCACAGTCACACAGTTGACAAGTGGCAGAGCTGGAATTCGAACTCATGACCTCTGACTCCAAAGCCCATGTTCTTTCCACTGAGCCACACTGCTTCTCTTTCCACTGAGCCACACTGCTTCTCTAGTTGTGGTAATACTAATTGTGGTATTTGTTAAGCACTTACTATGTGCCAAGCACTGTATTAAGCACAGAGATAGGTACAAGATAATCAGGGAGCACATAGGGCTCAAAGTTTAAATAGGACAGAAAACAGGTATTGAATTCCCATTTTTTAGTTCAAAGAACTGAGGCACAGAGAAGAGAAGTGACTAAGGTCACTCAGCAGACAAGTAGCAGAGGCTGGATTAGAACCCATGTCCTCTGACTCCCAGGCCTAGGCTCAGGGAATTTGGGAAGCCTCAAGTCCCGTTTGTTGTTGTTGTTGTTGTTGTTGTTGCTGCTCTATGGTATTTGTTAAGTGTTTAGTGTTTGCCAGACATTGTTCTAAGCACTGGGTAGATACAAGGTAATAAGGTTGGACACAGTCCATGTCCCACATGGGGCTCACAGTCTTAATCCCCATTTTTTATAGATGAAGGAACTGAGGCCCAGAAAAATCAAGTGATTTTCCCAAGGTTACACAACGGTTAAGTGGTGGAGCTGGGACTAGAATTCAGGTCCTCTTGACTCCTAGGCCTAAGCTCTGTCTAACTCAATTTACCTATATCTTCCCCAGCGCTTAATACAGCGCCTGGTGCAGAGTAAGCACTTAACAAATACCATAATTATTATTATTAAGCCACGCTGCTTCTCATTTCCACCTGATAGGGCAAAGGGGGCTGGAGAATGGGGGAAGAACAGGGAGAGAGGTTTTGAGGAGAGTTGGGTAATATTTGGGAGCTCACCACCTGCTGGCAGCTTAATCGTCTCTCACTCCCTTCTCCACAGCAAGCGCCGTTCCCTTTGTTCTGAATCCAAACGAGGTCACTGTTTCCATATCCCACCAGCAGCTAGCACTCAGACCATTTGCTGAAAAATCGTCGAAGTACGTGACAAGCAAAGAAAAATGCGCCTCGGACCCCATTCCCTCTCACCTTCTTAAATAATAATAATAATAATGTTGGTATTTGTTAAGCGCTTACTATGTGCCGAGCACTGTTCTAAGCACTGGGGTAGACATAGGGGAATCAGGTTGTCCCACGTGGGGCTCACAGTCTTAATCCCCATTTTACAGATGAGGGAACTGAGGCACAGAGAAGTTAAGTGACTTGCCCACAGTCACACAGCCGACAAGTGGCAGAGCTGGGATTCGAACTCATGAGCCCTGACTCCAAAGCCCATGCTCTTTCCACTGAGCCACGCTGCTTCTTAAAACCATCGCCCCTGCCCTCCTCCCTTCCTTAACTTCTATTTTTAACCACTCAATCTCCAAGGGCTCCTTCCCCTCTGCCTTCAAACATGCCCACGTCTCCCCCATCCTAAAAAAACCCACTCTTGACCCCACTTCCCCCTCCAGTTATCGTCCTATCTCCCTACTACCCTTCCTTTCCAAAATCCTAGAACGAGTCGTCTACAATCGATGCCTAGAATTCCTTAACTCCCATTCTCTCCTGGACCCCCTCCAATCTGGCTTCCGTCCCCTCCACTCTACCGAGACTGCTCTCTCTAAGGTCACCCATGACCTCCTTCTTGCCAAATCCAATGGCTCCTACTCCATTCTGATCCTCCTTGACCTCTCTGCTGCCTTTGACACTGTCGACCATCCCCTCCTCCTCCGTACCTTATCTCACCTTGGCTTCACGGACTCTGTCCTCTCCTGGTTCTCCTCTTACCTCTCTGGCCGATCATTCTCGGTCTCCTACGCTGGAGCCTCCTCCCCCTCCCATCCTTTAACTGTTGGAGTTCCTCAAGGGTCAGTTCTTGGCCCTCTTCTGTTCTCCATTTACACTCACTCCCTCGGTGAACTCATCCGCTCTCACGGCTTTGACTACCATCTCTACGCAGATGACACGCAGATCTACATCTCCGCCCCTGTCCTCTCCCCCTCCCTTCAGGCTCGCATCTCCTCCTGCCTCCGGGACGTCTCCACCTGGATGTCGGCCCGCCACCTAAAACTCAACATGAGCAAGACTGAGCTCCTCATCTTCCCTCCCAAACCCGGTCCGCTCCCAGACTTCTCTATCACCGTGGATGGCACGACCATCCTTCCCGTCCCGCAGGCCCGCAATCTCGGTGTCATCCTTGACTCGTCCCTCTCGTTCACCCCACACATCCTATCCGTTACCAAGACCTGCCGGTTTCACCTCTACAATATCGCCAAGATCCGCCCTTTCCTCTCCACCCAAACGGCTACCTTACTATTACGGGCTCTCGTTATATCCCGGCTAGACTACTGTGTCAGCCTTCTCTCTGACCTCCCTTCCTCCTCTCTCGCCCCGCTCCGGTCTATTCTTCACTCCGCTGCCCGGCTCATCTTCCCGCAGAAACGATCTGGGCATGTCACTCCCCTTCTTAAACAACTCCAGTGGTTGCCTATCGACCTCCGCTCCAAACAAAAACTCCTCACTCTAGGCTTCGAGGCTCTCCATCACCTTGCCCCTTCCTACCTCTCCTCCCTTCTCTCTTTCTACCGCCCATCCCGCACGCTCCGCTCCTCTGCCGCCCACCTCCTCACCGTCCCTCGGTCTCGCCTATCCCGCCGTCGACCCCCGGGTCACGTCCTCCCACGGTCCTGGAACGCCCTCCCTCCTCACCTCCGCCAAACTGATTCTCTTTCCCTCTTCAAAACCTTACTTAAAAATCACCTCCTCCAAGAGGCGTTCCCAGACTGAGCTCCTCTTCCCCCTCTACTCCCTCTGCCATCCCCCCTTTACCTCTCCGCAGCTAAAGCCTCATTTTCCCCTTTTCCCTCTGCTCCTCCACCTCTCCCTTCCCATCCCCACAGCACTGTACTCGTCCGCTCAACTGTATATATTTTCGTTACCCTATTTATTTTGTTAATGAATTGTACATCGCCTTGATTCTATTTAGTTGCCATTGTTTTTTACGAGATGTTCTTCCTCTTGACGCTGTTTAGTGCCATTGTTCTCGTCTGTCCGTCTCCCCCGATTAGACTGTAAGCCCGTCAAACGGCAGGGACTGTCTCTATCTGTTGCCGACTTGTTCATCCCAAGCGCTTAGTACAGTGCTCTGCACATAGTAAGCGCTCAATAAATACTATTGAATGAATGAAAAAGTGTGAACACGTACATGAAATTTTTAGAAGGAAAAACAAAATTCTCATTCTGCCGCTCAAAAGTTCCGCATTCTGCCTGGGAAATCAGTCAAACAATCAATCGTATTTACTGAGCAATAACCTGCCGGGGATCATACTATGCACTTGGGAGAGTAGAATTGGTAGACACTGTTTACGGTATTTGTTACATGCTTACCCTGAGAAGCAGCGTGGCCTAGTGAATAGAGCATAGTCTCATATGTGGGTCAGAAACTGTGAATGACCTGATAAACTTAGAGCAGTGGTTGTCACACAGTAAGCGCTTAACAAATACAATAATAATAAGAATACCAAATCTATCTGAGATCTGTTCTCCCAAGCGCTTAGTACAGTGATCTTCACTCAATAAGTTCTCAATAAATGCCATTGATTGATGGGAGGAGGATGTTACTATTGCTGCCATACCTGCCTCCACTGCCATCTTTATCCTCTGTGGGTACCAGTTTCTCTTGCTCCCGGCCCCAAAACCCAATGGGATTTAGCAACCCACCTCCTGACCTTGCCCAGTGACTCAAAGTCTGGGCCACCTTCACCGACAGGAGTCCCAGAGGACAGAAAGGGTCGGACCGGTTTCCGGACAGGTGCCACGGTGTGAGCAACCCGGTTCCGCTGCCGCCAACGTGGTCGGCGGCACCATCCGGCCTGAAGGGCGGCACGGCCACGTGGCCCCACGGGCTCCCTTCTACCGAGGCTCCAGACTTTGGGCCCCGGGATGAGGTGCGGAACGAGTTCCAGGTAACTGACTGCTGGGGACGGTTTAAAAGTCGGTTTGTTCATTCATTCATTCAATCGTATTTATTGAGCGCTTACTATGTGCAGAGCACTGTACTAAGTGCTTGGAATGTACAATTCCGCAACAGAGAGACAATGCCTGCCCAGTGACGGGCTCAGTCCAGCTACTGCTCCTGTGAAACTTTTAACCAAGTAAACATTGCTCATTGGTTAAGGGTTCTAATCCTGGTGCCGCCATTTGTCCGCTGTGTGACCTTGGGCAAGTCACTTCCCTTCTATGGGCCTTAGTTCCCGCATCTGTAAAATGGGGATTAAGACTCTGAGCCTCGTGTGGGACATGGACTGTGTCCAACCTGATTAGCCTGTATCTACCCCAGTGCTAAGCACAGTGCCTGGCATATAGTGAGTTCTTAACATAGATCATTAAAAAACGAAACAAAAAACCAGAAAGCCTGCCTGGGTGGTGTGTTGTGTTTGGGGTCTACTGATTTGGAGATTGGATAACCAGGAGGGAGGGGGCACCTGTCATCCCTCCAAACTTCAGCTGACAGCCCTTAAGATGCCTGACTGGCTGGCCGAATGCTTCTGGGGGGTTCTATATTTAATAATAATCATAATAATTAGGGTATTCATTCATTAATAATTAATAATGGTATTTATTAAGTGCCTACAATGTGCCAAGCACTGCATTCTGCGCTGGGGTAGATCCAAGATCATCCCCTGTCCCACCTGGGGCTCACAGTCTTATAGGAAGGAAGAAAACATAATGAATCCCCCATTTTACAGATGAGAAAACTGAAGCCCAGAGAAGTTAAGTGACAAATGGGAGAGTCCCAATTAAGCCCTTATTCGGTGCAAAATAATCAGATTGTACACGCTCTTCTTTACAGGACTCGCAGTCCCAAATCCCCCCATTTTACAGATGAGGAATCTGAGGCACAGAGAAGCCAAGAAACTTGTCCAAGACCATAAAGCAGACAAGTGAAGCAGCGTGGCTAATGAAAAAGAGCACGGGCCTGGGAGTCAAAGGAGCTGGATTCTAATCCCAGTTCTGCCTCGGGTCAGCTGTGTGACCTTGAGCAAATCACATTTAATCAGTGCCTCAATTTCTTTATCTGTAAAAAATGGGGGATTAAATCCTACTCCATCCTACTTAGGCTGTGAGCCCCAGGTGGGACAGGGACGGTGTTCAACCTGATTGTCTCGTATCTATCCCAGTGCTTACAACAGTGCTTAGCACATAGTAAGTGTTTAATAAATACCATTTTTTTTAACGTGAAGGAGCCTGGATTAAAAACCAGGTCTTCTGACTACTAGTCCTGTGTTGCTTCCACTAAGCCATGCTCCTTATTGAACTAAGATTCAGGGAGTGGGTGGCAGCAAGTTACTAGGATAATCATTATTATTGTTATTATTATTATTAATTTTGGGGTGTACTAGCATTAATACAGTGCCTGACACACAGTAAGTGCTTTAAAAATACCACAATTATTATTATTACCAGTGGTATTTATTGACACAGTGTGACACACTGGTTCTTACACCCTGACTGCCCCACCTTTCCCAGTAAACTTCAAAACTTAATTAAAATTCAAGTTAAACTGAAAAACCTTCTTTTTACCTCCAGAAATGGTAAATTCCTAATTCCAAATTCCTAACGCAGCTGAGACAACCCGGGACCTGACCTCAAAAGTGACAGAAAGGTCAAAGGAGGTGAGAAGTGGTGATTGTTTCCCAGAATAGGGGTTTCGGGGGCCGGTCATTGGGTTCGGAAGCAGTGTGGCTCAGTGGAAAGATCCCGGGTTTGGGAGTCAGAGGTCATGGGTTCGAATCCCGGCTCTGCCACTTGGCAGCTGTGTGACTGTGGGCAAGTTACTTCACTCTCTGGGCCTCAGTGACCTCATCTGTATAATGGGGATTAACTGTGAGCCTCACGTGGGACAACCTGATGATCCTGTATCTACCTCCAGCGCTTAGGACAGTGCTCTGCACATAGTAAGCGCTTAACAAATACCAACATTATTATTATTATTATTATCGTAAAATCGACCAAAATCCTAGAAATTTTTGCCGAAGACAGTTAGGTGCAATGTCAGAAATGACCACCAGGGGCCGGCAGAGAGCGCACAGCGTAGCCCGAGCCCTGAGAGATTTGCAGATGGGTTCAGAAGATTAAGTGGAAATAAGGGACATTTCCCTCAATTTTGAGTAAAAACTGGCCATTTTTGGTGATAAAAAGAATGTTTTTCAGCTTAGCTTGAATTTTAATTAATTAATTAACTAAGTTTTGAAGTTTACTGGGAAAGGTGGGGTAGTCAGGGTGTAAGAACCAGTGTGTCACACTGTGTCAATAAATACCATTGATAATAATAATTGTGGTATCTATTTTTTTAAGCGCTTACTCTGTGTCAGACACTGCATTAAGCTCCGTGGTGGATACTGCAGTGGACACAATGAGAAGCAGCGTGGCTCAGTGGAAAGAGCCCAGACTTGGGAGTCAGAGGTCATGGGTTCGAATCCCCGCTCTGCCACTTGGCAGCTGTGTGACTGCGGGCAAGTCACTTCACTTCTCTATGCCTCGGAGACCTCATCTGTAAAATGGGGATTAAGACTTTGAGCCTCACGTGGGACAACCTGATTACCCTGTATCTACCCAAGCGCTAAGAGCAGTGCCCTGCACATAGTAAGCTCTTAACAAATACCAACATTATTATTATTATTATAAGCAAATCGGGTGGGACACAGTCCTTGTTCCACACTGGGCTCACAATCTCAATCCTCATTTTACAGATCAGGTCACTGAGGCACAGAGAAGTGAAGTGACTTGGCCAAGATCACACAGCAAACAAGCGGTAGAGCCGGAATTAGAACCCACGACCTTCTGATTCCCAGGCCCCTCTAGCCAATAAGCATGCTGCATCATGCTGCTGCTGCTGCTGCTGTTGATGATGATGTCAACCAACCATGCGACAGAGGAAGATGTGCTACTCAAATTAATCAATTAATTGCATTTACTGAGCACTTACTGTGTGCCAAGCACTCTGCTAAGCGCTTGGGAGAGTACAATGTAACAATTCCCTGCCCACAATGAATTTACAGCTACAGGGGGAGGCAGACATTAACATAAACAAATAAAATTACAGATATGTACATAAGTGCTGTGGGGCTGGCCAGAGGCGGGGATGAATAAAGGGAGTAAGTCAGGGTGATGCAGAAGGGAGTGGGAGACACTTTGCCTGCTGAGAAGGAGCTTACAGTCTAGAAGAGGAGATAGACATTAGAGAAGCGTTGTGTCTCAGTGGATGGGGCACGGACCTGGGAGTCCGAAGGACCTGGATTCTAATCCTGGCCCTGCCACTTGTCAGCTGTGTGACCTTGGACAAGTCACTTCACTTCTCTGTGTCTCAGTTACCTCATCTGCAAAATGGAGATTGAGACTGTGAGCCCCATGTGGAACAGGGACTGTGTCCCGCCCGATTTGCTTGAATGCACCCCAGTGCTTAGTACAGTGCCTGGCACATAGTAAGCACTTAACAAACACCATTATTATCATTATTATTATTACCTCATCTGTAAAAGTGGGATTGAGACTGTGAGCCCCAGGTGGGACAGGGACTGTGTCCAGCTGTACCTACCCCAGCATTTAGTGCATGGCACATAATAAGTGCTTAACAAGTACCATAATAATAATTAATAGCATTGATATAAATAAAAAATTTATGTATATGTACATAAGTACTGAGAGGCTGAGGGATGGGTGAATAAAGGATGCAAATCCAACATATCTACCAACTCTATTATATTGTACTCTTTCAAGCGCTTAGTACAGTACTCTGAACACAGTAAGCACTCAAAAAATGCGATTGATTGATTGATTAGAAGGACTCTTGGAGGCAATGTGCTTTTGATCCCAGAGGGGTAACCCGCATGACAAATGGCAGAACACCTCAAACACATCCTGGTTGCTAGGGAAATCTATCCGGCTTGCTCAAAGAATCCCCAGTCTTCTCTTTCCCAGCTTACAACCAGAAAAGTCAACAGGATTTGGCTGTGGGTCCTACATGTCAGACATTTGCCCAGCATGGGAGAGGGAAAAGTAGGAGGCGGCCCAATGGGGAGAGGAAGCATGACATGTGCTGGGGTAGGAAAAAGAGGAATCAAAGCCCCCCTTTTCCTCAGCTCCCCCTCCCCTCCTCTCATTCCCTTTGCTCTACCCTCCTCTCTCCACCCCCACAGCACTTGTGTATATATGTACATATTTATAAATCTATTTATTTCTACTAATGAAGCCCTCAACCTTGGTGTCGTCCTTGACTCAGCTCTCTCATTCACCCCACAGATCCAGTCCGTCACCAACGCCTGCCGGTCTCACCTTCACAATATCACCAAGATCCGCCCTTTCCTCTCAATCCAAACTGCTATCGTGCTGGTACAAGCTCTCATAATATCCCGACTGGATTATTGTGTCAGCCTTCTCTCTGATCTCCCTTCCTCCTGTCTCTCCCCGCTCCAGTCTATTCTTCATTCCGCTGCCTGGATCATCTTCCTACAGAAACGCTCTGGGCCTGTCACTCCACTCCTTAAAAACCTCCAGTGGTTGTCCATCAAACTCTGCACAAAACAAAAACTCCTCACTCTGGGTTTCAAAGCTCTCCATCATCTTGCCCCCTCCTACCTCACCTCCCTTCTCTCTTTCTACTGCCCACCTCGCACGCTCAGCTCCTCTGCCGCTCACCTCCTCACGGTGCCCTGTTCACGCCTATCCCACCGTCGACCTCTGGCCCATATTCTACCGCTGTCCTGGAATGCCCTTCCCCCTCACCTCCGCCAAACTAACCTTCTTCCCCTCTTCAAAGCCCTACTGAGAGCTCAACTCCTCCAAGAGATCTTCCCAGACTGAGCTTCCCCTTTTCCCTCTGCTCCCTCTACTCCCTCTCTGCTCCCCCTCTGCCCTCTGTTCCCTCCCCCTTCCCCCCTACACCTCCCCTCAGCTAAGCCCCCTTTCCCTCTGCTCCTCCCTCTCCCCCCTTCCCCTCCCCTCAGCACTGTGCTCATTTGTATATATTTTTATTACCCTATTTATTTTGTTAATGAGGTGTACATCCCCTTGATTCTATTTATCGTGATTATGTTGTCCTGTTTTTGTTTTGTTCTGTTTTGCTTTGCCATCTGTCTCCCCCGATTAGACTGTGAGCCCATCACTGGGCAGGGATTGTCTCTATCTGTTGCTGAATTGTACATTCCAAGCGCTTAGTACAGTGCTCTGCACATAGTAAGTGCTCAATAAATACGATTGAATGAATGAATGAATAATTGTTTTGATATGTATATACCTATAATTCTGTTTCTTTCTAGTGATGCCTGATTACTTGTTTTGATGTCTGTCTCCCCTCGGAAGACTGTGAGCCCGGTGTGGGCAGGGATTGTATCTCCTTAGTGCTGACTTGTACATTCCAAGGGCTTAGTAAAGTGCTCTGCACACAGTAGGTGCTCAATAACTATGATTGAATGAATGAACAAAAAGAGGCATCTGCACCAGAGACAAGAGGCTGAACAGAAGAGATAGAAGTCATAATGATAATAATAATAATTGTATTTGTAAAGTGTTTACTATGTGCCAGGCATGGTATTACTGGGCTAGATACAAGACAGACACTGTGTTTGAGGTGTTCTGCAATCAGGTCAGACACTGTCTCTGTTCAACATGGGGCACGAAGCAGCATGGCCTAGCGGAAAGAGCAAAGGTCTGGGAGTCGGAAAGAGCTGATTTCTAATACCAGCTCCGACCGTCTGCTGTGTGACCTCAAGGAAGTCACTAAACTTCTCTGTGCTTCAGTTAACTAATCTGTAAAATGGGGATTGAGAGTGTAAGCCTCATGTGGGACAGGAACTGTGTCCAAACCAATTTGCTTGTCCACCCTCGTGCTTAGAACAGTGGCTGGCACATAGTAAGCCCTTAGCAAATACCACGAGTATTATTATAATTATAATCTTGAGAAGTAACATGGCCTAGTGGATAGAGCATGGGCCTGGGAGTTGGAAGGATCTGGGTTCTACTCCTGGCTCTGCCACTTGTTGGTTCTGTGACCTTGGGCAAGTCCACTTCACTTCTCTGTGCCTCAGTTACCTCAGCTTTTGAGAATGTGAGCCCCAGGGGGAACAGGGACTGTGTCCAATTTGTGGGCAGGGAATGTGTCCATATATTGTTACATTGTTTACTCCCAAGAGCTTAGTACAGTAAATACGGCACAGTAAGTGCTCAATAACTACAATCGAATTGAATGAATTATCCTGTATCTACCCCAGCACTTCCCAGAAAAGAACCTGGCACACAGTAAGTGCTTAACCAATACCACAAAAAAGGCAGGCAGAGAGGACAGGTGTTCGATCTCCTTTTTACAGATAAGGAAACTGAGGCACAGAGAAGGTAAGTGACATTTCCAAGGTCACAAAGCAGGCAAGTGAGATAGCCGAGATTAGGGTCCAGTCTCCTGATTCCTCATCCTTTACTCTTTCTCAAGAGGCAGAGTGTATACCCTAGAAGCTGAAGGGAAGAGACAGCATAAATCTGACATCAGTCAATCAGTTAATGGTATTTATCGAGCTCTTGCTGTATGCGGAGCAAAGTATTAAGCACGTGGGAGAGTACAACAGAATTGGTAGATACACTCCCTGTCCTCAAGAATTCAAAGTCTAGAAGAGAAGACAGACATTAATGTAAAGAAATAATTTACTGATATGTACATAAGTGCTGTGGGGCTGAGGGTGGGGTGAATTTCAAGTGCTTAAGGCTACAGAGCCAAGTGGAAGAGGTACAGGTCAGCAAGGAAGTCCAGGTAAAGCCCAGTGACCTTGTGTCCTCTAAGGGCAGGGGGTGACGGCCAAACTTTTGTGTCGACTCTCGGGTGGACCGCCTATGGAAGCAGCCGAGACTTCACGGGTCCCAGCACGGTCCCGCCACAAGAGCCCAGGGTTAAAGTTTATGTGACGATGCAGGTAGGGGATGTGATTGATGACACCAGGTTCAGAGAGGCCGTTCGCACTCAGAGCCTCACAGTCCTCCGGTTTTTTTAGGAAGCAATTTGGAGGCGGAGGCCTTGGCCAGGTCTCGACTCACCAGCTGAACTTTGCTGTCAAGCTGCAGGATCTGGCAGCGTGGTTTAGTGGAAAGAGCACAGGGTTGGGAGTCAGAGGTGGTGGGTTCTAATCCTGCCTCTGCCACTTGCCAACTATTTGACCTTGGGCAACTCACTTCACTTCTCTGTGTCTCAGTTACCTCATCTGTAAAATGGGGATTGAGACTGTGAGCCCCACGTGGGACAACCTGATTACCTTGTATCTACCCCAGTGCTTAGAACAGTGCTTGGCACATAGTAAGCGCTTAACAAATACCATTATTATTATTATTATTATTAATATGATTGAGTGATTGATTGATGATTGATGGGGAGAGAAATGGCTACAGGGGACTGAGGTCACAGAGGGAATAAGGATGTTAGGCAGTCCATCTTTGACCCATTCTGCTTTGGCTTATCACATGACATTTTTTTATGGTGTTTAAGCGCTCAATATGTGCCAAGTGCTGTCCTAAGCACTGGGAAAGACACAGGCTAATCAGGCTGGACCCAGTCCATATCCCACATGGGGCTGACAGTCTTAAGAGAAGCTGCCTGGCTTAGTGGAAAGAGCACGGGCTTGGGAGTCGGGGGATGTGGGTTCTAATCCCAGCTCCACCACTTATCAGCTCTGTGACTTTGGGCAAGTCACTTCATTTCTCTGTGCCTCAGCTACCTCGTCTGTAAAATGGGGATTAAGACTGTGAGCCCCACATGGGGCAACCTCATTATCTTGTATCTACCCCAATGTTTAGAATAGTGCTTGGCACATAATAAGTGCTTAACAAATACCATCATCATCATTATTATTATTATTACTGTTATTAAATCCCATTTTACAGATGAGGTAACTGAGGCACAGAGGAGCTAAGTGACTTGCCCAAGATCACAGAGCAGATAAATGGCCTGAGGCTGGGAGGGGCAAAGGTCCACCCCACCCCCCCTTCACTGCCAAAATTCTTGAGATGTTGCTGGCTGCCTTCTGCTATATTTGATATTTGATTTGGAAATTGATTGCCCAAACTAAATGTTGGCCACCTGTAACTAACTTCCTCCCCAGGGGGAAAAACAGCCTCCTTTTTCCCAGGAGGTAAGATAATAATGATTATGCTATTTGTTAAAGCACTTAACAAATACCAACATTATTATTGTCATTATTATGTGCCAAACACTATTCTAAGCACCGAGTTAGACACATGGTAATCAGGTTGTCCCATGTGGGGCTCACAGCCTTAATCCCCATTTTCAGATTTCAGAGAAGGAGGGAGCAACTCCATAACACAGAGTATGGGTCAATGCCACGGTTCTGGAACGGGTACTAGAAGCCCAGTTTTTCCCTTCCTGTTCCCTGTCTCTAAAACCCTAACACTTCCTCTTCCCCACTGCAGATACACCCCACTGCCCCCCGAAATAAAAATAATAATAATGTTGGTATTTGTTAAGCGCTTACTATGTGCAGAGCACTGTTCTAAGCACTGGGGTAGATACAAGGTAATCAGGTTGTCCCACGTGAGGCTCACAGTTAATCCCCATTTTACAGATGAGGTCACTGAGGCACAGAGAAGTGAAGTGACTTGCCCACAGTCACACAGCTGACAAGTGGCAGAGCTGGGAGTCGAACTCATGACCTCTGACAGACTGAGGGGTGAAGATGAGTGTGACAGGCACAGTCCCCAACCCCTGGCCTATACACTGAAATATGGTTTCGGGGCCCCAGATAACCCTCCATACCCTCTGATTCACAAATCAACAGACCAGCAACTAGGGGAAAGAACTCACTGATTCCCTGATGTAAGTTAGACAGTGGCAAATGTGCTGATTTGGTCGAGGCAAAGCAAACACTAAAGAGAGGATATGCGGGTAACTAAGCACTCAGGGAGTTTAACTAGGAGCCAGGCAGGAGTCCAAAGAGGCCACAGATATGGGTGGTGGAAGGGCACGTTCCCCCCATTGCTCTGGAGAAGTAACTCGAGGACAGCCATCCACAGGGTGAGGTACTGTAATTCCCCCATGGAAGAGTAGCCTAATGAGAAGCAGGATAGCCTAGTGGAAAGAGCACTGGTTTGGGAGTCAGAGGACCTGGGTTCTAATCCTGTCTCCGCCACTTGCCTGCTGTGTGACCTTGGGTAACTTAACTTCGCCAAGCCTCAGTTATCTCATCTGTAAAATGGGGATCAAGACTGTGAGCCCCATGTGGCACCTATTATCTTGAGTCTACCCCAGTGCTTAGAAACAGTAAGTGCTTAAGAAATACCAATACCAGTTTGGACTAGCGGCAGACTGGGACCTACATAGCGGGCTAGGGACATCTCTCGGAGTGATGGAGACGGGTACACCTCCGGCTGTCTCCTGGCATGAGGGGAGACGTCATCCTGAGGAAAGCAGCTCTGCTCCCAGCGCTTCAGCAGGGTGGATTACCAGGGAACGGCTTGCCCACGACCCACTCGCCCAAGAACGGCCAAGGGAAGTGCAGGTGGAGATTCAGGAGGGCCTTTGCCCCCGGCAGATTATAATGTTGGTATTTGTTAAGTGCTTACTATGTGCAGAGCACTGTTCTAAGCGCTAGGGTAGACACAGGGGAATCAGGTTATCCCACGTGGGGCTCATAGTCTTAATCCCCATTTTACAGATGAGGTCACTGAGGCACAGAGAAGTTAAATGACTTGCCCACAGTCACACAGCTGACAAGTGGCCGAGCCGGGATTCGAACCCATGACCTCTGACTCCAAAGCCCGTGCTCTTTCCACTGAGCCACACAGATTATTTCTGGAGGGCATCATCTCTTCCATACCCAGAGTCAGCTCTTTACCCCACCTGTCTGCCGTGTGACCTTGGGCAAGTCACTTCACTTCTCTGTGCTTCAATGACCTCATCTGTAAAACAGGGATTGAGACTGTGAGCCCCAGGTGGGACAGGGACTGTGTCCGACCCGATTTGCTTATATCCGTCCCAGCGCTTAGTACGGTGCCTGGCACACGGCAAGCACTTAACAAATACCACATTTTCTTGTTTTGAGAAGCAGCAAGGAGTAGCGGACAGAGGCTGAGCCAGGGAGTCAGAAGGTCAAGGGTCCTAATCCTGGCTCCGCCACTTGTCTGCTGTGTGGACTTGGGCATATCACTTCACCTCAGTTACTTCATCTGTAAAATGGGGATTGAGACTGTGAACCCCACAGGGGACAGGGACTGTGTCCGACTCGATTTCCTTGTATCCATCCCAGCTCTAGTACAGTGCCTGGCATATAGTAAGTGCTTAACAAATACCATCTTTTCCCACCCCCTCCGCCCCCAGAGAGCCAGAGGAGATCCCTAATGGATTCGGACACCCCAGGGCCCATGCTGAGAGGGTCTCCTGCCAGGACTCAGACACCAGCCCTCCTCGGAACCTCTCTGAGCCCAACACCGGCCCGGCCGCAGTGCTGTCGGTCACCACTGCTGCTGGAACCTCCCCCTCAGAGAGAAGGATGTTAGCCCTGCTGGGGGAAACGTAAAGGCCCAGAAGGCTAATGGCCACCAAGTGGCTCAAGCACTGAAAGGAGACGTCAGTAGGAAGAAGCCATTTTAATCGAGCAAAACCAAATTTAGAGTCATTTCTTCTAAAAATAAAATTAGACTTTTCCAACCCTTAACATTTGCATTTAATAATATTTTTAAACAAAATACAGATGCTACAATGTAGCAGAGAACAGTCTATCATGTACAGCATTCAATATGTTCATCCTTTACAGTTATCGCAGTCCGCCTTCAGCGAGTTCGGTCATCAGTAGCTGGCTCGTAACTTTGACATATTCTGATAACTCTTCCACCGCATACTAGAAACTTGGAGATGCTTTATTAAAACCGCTGTGCTATAAATCGTGAAGAATGTACAGAATTACAAAGTCAAGTTGTTGGGCATTTTTTTATCAAAATATACAACCCATCCCCCAAACAAACACAGGCTATCAACATTATTTTTTTACGAATGCTACGGTTATAGAAAATACTTGTAAAATTATCTTTTTGTGTATAAGTATTCTGCCAATATTTGCTTTGGTCTACAATGATCCGCAAACAAGTCTACGTAGACAAGGGCCTCCCACGCAGAGACCGGGGACTTTTCGCTGCACAATACCACATCACAACTGAAGAGTCTGTAACCCTTGGAATGGTCGGTGGCTAAAACAGCCAAAATGCATTTGACTTTGGACACTCCCCGAAAGTGGAATGAACTTCTGGAGAAAAAAACAGAAATAACTGGAAGCCTGGGTTAACATCAGTTAGTACAGTGCTCTGCACGTAGTAAGCCGGTGGAGAAGCAGCGTGGCCTAGCGGATAGAGCACGGGCCTGGGAATCAGAAGGACCTGGGTTCTAATCCTGCCTCTGGCACTTGTCTGCTGTGTGACCCTGGACAAGTCACTTCACTTCTCCAGGCCTCAGTTACCTCATCTGTAAAGTGGGGATTAACAATGTGAGCCCCCTGTGGGACAGGGCCTGTGTCCAACCTGGTACCACCCCAGGGCTTCAGTGCCTGGCACATAGTCAAGGCTTAACAAATACCATTTTAAAAAGCGCTCAATAAATACCATTGATTGCTTCCCGGGGGTCCGGTTGCCGCTCTAGCCGGTGAGGCTTTGTTCGGCTCCATTGCAAATCTCCGGCATAAAACCCAGCAAGACTGAGAGACAGGTGTAGTAAAGGCAGGCCAGGGCCTTCTGGGGACTGAAGCGGGGCTGACTAAAAGTAGCCCCTTTTCTCTCTGGCCTGGTATCCATCCATCTATTAATCAATCAATCATTCACTCATTCAGTCGGCTTTTGTTTTTATGGTATTTGTTAAGCACTCACTACGTGTCAAGGACTTTTCTAAGTGCTGGGGTAGTTACAAGTTAAGTCAGGTTGGACACTATCCCTGTCCCACATGGGGCTCGCAGTATTCATTCATTAGTATTGAGCACTTACCGTGTGCAGAGCACTGTACTAAGTGCTGGGAAGAGTACAGTGTAACAGAATTGGTCGACACAGTTCCTGCACACAAGCTTGCGGGCTAGAGAGAAATGAAACGGACCCACAGCTGGGAACGACGGAGACAAACGGAGGCTACTGCCTGACAAAATATGGGCAATCCCTGGGACCACTTTCTGGAGATGAAAATGTTCCCTCTCCCTCCAATCTCTGCACCACCTGCTAAATGGGGTCAGCATAGCAGCTGATTCCTGTGGAATCCACCTTCCAAGGGACGGTCTCACCTGGACCCCCTCTGCTGATGGCCTCTCCCTTCAGAACAAATGTTCTGTGCCTCAGCTTCCTCATCTATAAAATGGGGATTAAGACTTTGATCCCTGTGTGAGACAATCTGATTAGCTTGTATCTACCGTGGCGTTCGGAACAGTGCCTGGCATATGGGAAGCACTTTGAAAATACCAAAAAAAAAAAAATAATAAAACAAGTCACATGTGGTCCCTGGATGACCTCTGAGGCCTTGGCTGGTAGGTTTCAGCTGCTGCTTTGACTTGGGAGAAGGTGCCATCTCATGGTCCGCACCAGGGCCCCTCTGCCTTCCCAAGTCCACAGTGTGGAATCCTTAGCATGGCCCAGTGGAAAGAGCACGGGCTCTGGAGTCAGAGGACGTGGGTTCTAATCCTGGCTCCACCGCTTATCTGCTGTGTGACTTTGGGCAAGTCACTTTACTTCTCTGTGCCTCAGTTCCCTCATCTGTAAAATGGGGATTAAGACTTTGAGCCCCATGTGGAACAACCTGATTACCTTGTATCTACCCCCGCGCTTAGAATAGTGCTTGGTATGTAGTAAGCACTTAACAGATACCTTAATTATCCTCCCCAATCCAGCTACCATGTTCAGCCAACCCACCTATCAGGTAGAGTCAATCCAGCTGCCAAGTACAGCCAACCCAATTGTCGAGGACAGCCAGAGCAGCTGCCATGTACAGCCAACTCAGCTACCAGGTACAGCCACAGCAACTACCAGCTTGAGCTAGTGGAGTCAGAAGGACCTGGGTTCTAATCCCAGTTCTGCCACTTGGCTGTGTGACCTTGGATGAGTCGCTTCATTTCGCTGTGCCTCAGTTACCTGATCTCTAAAATGGGGATTAGTGCTGTGGGCTCCATGTAGGACGTGGACTGTGTCCAACCTGATTAGCTTGAATCTCCCCCAGTGCTTTGAACAGTGCTTGACACCTAGGAAGCACTTAACAGATACCATCATTATTATCGTTATTAGCTATTGCTTAGCCAGCTGCCATGTAGTTAACTCGGCTAATGGGTAGAGTCACAGCAACTACCGGCTAAACCAAGCCAGATGCCTTGTACAGTCAACTCCGCTCCCAGCTATTGCCAAGCCAGCTGCTATACACGGTCAACTTGGCTACCAGGTACAGCCACAGCAGCCAGTGTGTTCAGCCAACTCAGCTACCAGATACAGCCAAAGAAGTCACTGTGTTCAGCCAACCCAGCTCCCGCGTACAGCTAACACGACTACCGTGTTCAGCCAACCCAGCTTCCTTGTTCAGAAGAGCGGCTAGTGTTTCGGGCCGAGTTCCAGGCCTGCTGGCAGGGGGAACGACGCTCACCCTCGCTAGGCCTTGGCCCGGATTTGAAAAGAACCTTGAATTTTACACAAGGCAAAGGAGGACTTGGGAAAGGAGGCCTTCCGGGCCTAGTCGAATCAAGGGCTCTACCCAGCAGCCGCTGTTTTGGCAGAAGCCATGGAGGACGGCCAGCTGGGCGCTTGGTGGCCGACTCCCTGTGGCTCAGTTGGAAGGAAGCTGTCCCAGAGACTCTATGGAAAACTTCTCCAACTACCCTCATCCCCTGACTCAGCCCTTCCTTCCATATAGCCTTGGGTCTGTTCCCTTAATTGCCTGGATATTCACCCCTTCCTTAGCCCCACGGCACCTCTGTACCTGTCCATCTGTGACTTACGTTAATGTCAATCTCACCCTCTAGACTGTCAGCTCACCGTGGGCAGGGATCACCTAGACCTACTTCTCTTTTCGTTCCCTCCCAGGTGCTTAGTGTCCAGCCTGGTGCTCTGTACACAGTAAGTGGCTCAAGAGATACCACTGATTGATTGACAAATTGAGAGCTGTTCTAGGGCCCCTGGAGCTGCCTCTCACCCAGGCCGCTGTCCGTCCATAGAGTGACCCTCAGTCCTTTTGTGAGGCCTGGAGAGGTCCTCTGTTCCGGCTGCTGGCCCAGATGGGACCACTACTGGCCACCCCCTGGGGCCGGGATGGCCCGGGGAAAGCGGCAGAGTGTGCCAACTGGAACTGACCCTTAGACAGCCAGGGGTGGGGGAACAAAGGGGCTTTATCAAGTTGCCCCCACAGCTCTATGGGGCAGACCCTGGCCAACTCTAGCTACCGTCCCCCAGGGACAGGTACGATTTATGCCCCAGGTGGCATGCCAAGCCCGGGCGTGGACCAGAATCGGGTCGGGTTCAGGCTGTAGTCTGTCAGTCACACTCTAGATTCAGGAAAACTCTTGTCCCCGGGCAGCTCAAACGGCAAAGGCCCGCTGGCACTTGAAACACCCTCTGCCTGGTTTTCCAGAACCCTCAGCATTAGAACAGTGCTCCATTGTGCTTAGAACAGTGCTCCAGCGCATAGAACAGTTCTTGACACATAGTAAATGTTTAATCAATACCATTATTGTTATTATCTAGTTTGGACTCCCACTCATCGCCCTAACAGCCAACTGGGGAATGGCAAGGCCAAGCTAGCAGCTCTCCACGTTGTGTGGGTGACGTGGTTTGCGGTCAGAGAGCTCCCACCCACCCGGGACAGACGAGTCTCACCGGCTCAGAGCTCTGAGGGGAGGAAGGGATCTTCGATCGGATTTTGTTCATCAGTTAACCGTTCCAAAATTGGGGTGTTCTGACCCAGGCCTTTATTCCCCAGAGTGGTTGACATTGACCCCCTCACCCCAAGAGCCGTCCACCTTAAGGGTGGGGGCTGGGCCAGCATTTTTCAATCGATCAAGCATTTCCCACGGTAGCGAAACCTTTTCCTCTGACAGAAGTACTAAAAGAAGAGTTGAAATCCCCCTCTCCCCCCAGAGCTTGACCCTGGAGCCTTTCTGACTTTCAGCGCAACGTGCGTGCATCACGTGCCTCCGACACCCGGGAGGAGGGAGAGGGGCGTCACCTTTTTGGGAACTCACACAAGTCCAAAGGCTTGTCCCCGTGCCCTTTTGGGGGCGGGGGGCGGGGTACAGAGTGGCATCAGACCCTCCCCCGCTCCCCTCCCAGCTTCCATCACTCGGGGCCTCCCGGCTCGCTCAGAGGACGCCGTTTGCAGACCCGCTCTGTAAAGCGTTACTCGTCTCACTGCCCTCCGATGGCCCGAAACGCTGGCTCTCGAGGGGTTTAGCGCTTTCGGTACACAGGCAGTCCTTGCCCTCCTGGGCCCCGGGGCTCTTGAAAGAGTGTTTCTTTTGGTGCATGCCGAGGGCAGCCGCGGTCTTGCAGACCTTGGGGCACTGGAAGCAGGCGAAGCCTTTGGCCCGGTGCTCCCGAGCGGCATGTCGCTGCTCGTGGTTCCGCTTGGTGGACAGGTACAGGAAACCCTGCAAGCAGAACTGGCAGTGGTAGCGCTTCTCCCCCGTGTGGATCCTCTCGTGGATCTTGAGTGTCTCGCTCAGCGTGAAGGCCTTGTGGCAGTACTGGCAGACGAAATCTTTGACCCCGAGGTGGATGCGCTCGTGCTTCTGCAAGTTCCCTTGGACGGAGAAGCCCCGCCCGCAGGTCTGGCAGCAGAAGGGCTTCTCACCCGTGTGGCACCTCATGTGCATCTTCAGGGTGGACGGGCTCTGGAACTGCTTCTGGCAGAACTCGCAGGCATAGGGCCGAGGGGCGGCGGGAGGCCACTGGTCTTCAGCCTGGCTCTCCACCGCGGGCAGAGGGTGGTCTCCGTCGCAGAGCTCGCAGAGGAGCTTGGGCATCGTCGGAGTGGCCTCGCCCTCGCCCACACCCTCACCCTCCGGGGGGATCTTCTCCGGGGTGGCCACCGTGCTCCCGGAGGCCTTCTGCTCGCTTTTTGGACTCCGGCTGCTGGGTCCTCCTTTCCTCCACTTGACCTTCCTCATTTTCCTCAGCTGTTTGGACTTCCTTTTGGGTTTGTAGTTGTAGTAGGGGCGCCATGGTTTGTCGTTAGCATCCTGGTCGCTGGCGTCGTCGAACATCTCGCTCATCTCCACCCGTTCCGTCCGGCAGCGCCCGGAGGGGCTGCGGGCCGCCCTCTGGGGCTCGTTCTCGGGAGGACAGAGTTCTTCCTGGGGGGCCTGTTTGGCTCGCCTTCCTTTCCGGTAAAAGAGCTTGGAGCCCAGGATGTGCCGCTTCACGATGGCCTCGTTCCCGATCTTCACCGTGATCTGGCAGAGAGGGGCGACGCTGCTGTCCGCCGAAGTGCCGGGGAGGGCGGGTTTGGCGATGTACGTCTCGGTCTTGCTCGCCTCCCGCGCCGGGCTGGCAGCTTTACCGGCCGACGGTCCGGGGCCGGGGGCAGAGACGAGCTCCTCAAGAGTGGCCCCTCGGCTGCCACGTGGTGTGGTCTTCTTCTTGTCTTTGACGCCCTTGGGCCTGCTCCCCGCTCGGACCCCGGGGTCGGGGCTGGGCCGGCCGTCTTCCTGCGGGGCCATGCCGGTGGGGTCTCGGGGGACGCCGGGCCAGCTGCTCGCCACGGTGGCGACGGCATTGCTGTGCACGATGACGGAGGACACCCTGCCGCTGTGCACGATAACGGACGGGGCTGACCGCCCATAGCCCATCGCGGGAGCCGGGGCCTCGCCACCGTCGCGGGACGCCAGCATCCCAGATGTGGTCCCCGGGGCACCCATGGGGAGGTTGGGTCCCACCGAGGGTGCAGACCCCTGAGTGGAGGAGTAGAAGTCACCCTGAATAGTCGACGTCAAGAGGTCCGCTCCCCAGGCGGCCACGGGCCGGGCCCTCGGAGTCGGGAGCGTGTCCCGCCCGGGAGAACCGCTCGGTGGAACCGCCGCCCCACCGGGTGGGACGCTGCCGTGGCCGGGGAAGTCCGGGCCCGGGCGCTCAGCCCCGGAGGGGTCTGGGATCAGGCAGGAGCCGGGAGCGATCCCGTGGGGCCGGCCCTCCTCGAGGCCGTCTCCGTAGGGAGAGCTCCGGTAGCCCTTGTACGGGGCCCTCCTGCACTTCATCGGCAACAGCCTGTACAGCTTGTACGGATAGATGCCGGGCTTGAGGCTGCCTCCGGCCACTTTTTTATTGACGGCGAGGCGGTGGTCGATGGCGTGGAAGGATTTCTGGTGGTTTTTGAGGATGTAGTAGGTCATGAAGGTCTCGAGGCAGAAGATGCACTGGTACCGCCTCTCCCCCGTGTGCCAGATCTCGTGCCTGGTCCGGTACTCGGCCAGGGCGAACACTTTGTTGCAGTAATGGCAAGGGTAGGTCCTCCGCCACGAGTGGACGTTGGCGTGACGCCGAAGGCTCGACAGCGTGACGTAGCTGCGCCGGCACACGGAACACGTGTACAGGACCTGCCCCTCGACCACCTTCACCAGGTGGTCTGCCTCGGGCAAGGGGCCCTGGGAGCCGGACAGCTCAGCCGCCCGGCTGGTGGGCAGCACCGGTTCCGTACCGGTGTACGGGCCCGCGTGGCCCGGGGGCAGGTCGGAGAAGCTCCCGGCATTTTCGGCGGCGGGGACGGCAGGGGCGGCCGGGTGACCGACCCTCGCGCAGGCCTGCTCGTGCCTGCCCAGGCGAGTCAGGGTGGTGAACTGCCGGCCACAGCCCTTGCACCCCAGTGAGGCTTGGTGCTGGGGACGATGGAGCTGGAGGTGGGCCCTGAGCAGAGCCGGGTCCTCCGAGGGCGCGGTGCAACAGGAGCAGTCATACCCAGGCGGGGCGGCGGCCTTCGCCCCGGGGCCCAGGACGGGCGGCACTTTGTCAGCCCCTTCCCTTGGCGCGGGGGCCTCGCCCGCCCTGCTGGGTGACGGAGAAACAGAGAGGCCCACCTGGGCCGCGGCCTTTCCCTGGTGGGCCGCCGCGGGGTCTCCCTTGGGGGTTGGCACTTTGGCTCTCGCTCCCCCGGAGCCGGGAAGTTGGGACGCAGGCGTCGAGGCTCTGCGCTTCACGGCCTTGGCCGGGAGAGCTTCCGGCTCCTTCTCCCGGGTCAGGTATGGGGGGCTGGCGTCGCGTGCCAGAAAGGGGCGCCCCGGCAAGCTCTCCACACCTGAGGAAACCGCATAGGAGTGTTCCGCCAGTGTGCTGACCAGTTCCGCCCCGGCGCGGGCCCCGCCAGTTTCCGCGCCGAGGCCGGGCCCCCGGGGCGGGTCCGAGGCCTTCTTGAAACTCGCCCTCAAGTCCAGCGGGGAAAACACGTTGGGGCTATTTTCCGTTTCAAAGATGGAAAATGCGTTTGTGATCCGGGGCCCGCTGGTGACAGCCGGCTCTTCGGGGCGCTTCTCATTTTTCTCCTCTTTCACCGTGCCCCGTTCCGTGGCACAGGCCAGGGCCGGGGGCCCCGGGGAGCCGGGAGGGCTCCCGCCACCGTCCGTCAGCTCTTCCAGAAACGGTATGCCCAGCTTTTTCCCGGCGGTGGCGAGATCCGTCACCGTTTCCCGCCTCTTTATCACCACGGTGGAGCTGTAGATGTAATTCAGGATCTCCGTGAACACCTCGGCCTTGAGGTCGTCGACCTCCAGCACGTGGCCGGAGCTGCAGACAGCGCGGCTCCACAGTAGGTTCTTGAAGTAGAGGCTGGACGCGGCCAGGACATTGCTGTGGGCTTTAAACTTGGTGTCCCCCACGACGACGGTGACGTCACACAGCACCCCCCTGATGCGCTGTTCATTTAGGACGGACAGCACCGTGTCGCTGTGGCAGTCATCCTTGAGTCCCTTTGAATGGGACATGACTGTCATCTGAAACGAGAGGGAAGCGGCGGTTAAGGGGGCATCATGGGGGCTGTCTGGGACCCGTGGCGATCAAAGAGGTCCCACCGTCCTTTACCCAACCGGATCTGGCTCTCGGCCCTAGTCCCGGTCCCCGGCGGGTCTCGAGAGGTTTAAATTGGAATTCTTCCCATGGAACCTGACCGCCCCTCTCTCCCCGCTTCCCATCCCCGCCTCCGGCAGCTTCAGTCCCCAACCAGTGGGGGCATTGGGGAAAGAAACCGAGGCTTTTCTCTTTTTTGATGTTGGCTACATTCTACCATTGTATGCCTATTCCAGCCATAGCCCTCTGACCGTCTTTCAGGGAAAAATGGCGGAGGCCGAAAGAGTAACCTGAGTTCCAAAAGGATGACCCCGTCAGTGATGCAGGAAGCCGGAGTGATGGTTAGCTGCTGACATTTACTCTGCTGCAGCCCCTTCTGTGCAGACGCTGGGTTAAACTTCTAGTTCTCCGAATTCACATTTCAAAGACCCTCTAGTCTGTAAATTTGTTGTCAGAAAATGTGTCTACCAGCTATGTTATATTCTACTCTCCCAAGTGCTTAGTACAGTGCTCGGCATATAGCAAATGCTCAGTAAACACCATTCATGGATTGATCGATCGAAGGCCAAAAGACGTACTGATTTCCAGCTCAGAGACCATCTTCGGTCACCAGCTCAAAGATGAGGGCAAGTTTACTCTTGATCAAGCTCAAGCGTTAGCTTCAGCTGTTTTTCGCTGCTGGAGATAAATGTTGTTGCATAAGCAGTGTTGTCCGAGCAGGTGGGCTTGTTTTGAAGAGCTTTTGTCTGTAGAAAAAATCTTGTTTTGGCCTGCATTGTCATGGAGGATGTCAGAGTTAAAGCCCAACAAAACCTTAGTGGGCAACGGGCTCCATGGCCAAAAATAATCTTTTGAAAGTTTAGGCCACCACAGGAATCTGCTGGCAGCATGGCTCTCCTGAGAAGCAGTGTGGCTTAGTGGAAAAAGCCCAGACTTGGGAGTCAGAAGTTGTGGGTTCTAATCCCAGCTTTGCCACTTATCAGCTGTGTGATTTTGGGCAAGTCACTTCACTTATCCGGGCCTCAGTTACCTCATCTGTAGAATAGGGATTAAGACTGTGAGTCCCACATGGGACAACCTGATTACCTTGTCTCTACCCCCGCACTTAGAAGAGTGCTTGGCACACAGTAAGCACTCAATAAATACGACTAAATGAATGAATATCCTGAAGAAGCTTCCAGATTCTCCTTTCCCCAATACTCCCTACCCGGCTTGTGCTCTGTACCCAGTAGATGTTCTGTACAGCACCCTGCACACAACAAGGGCTCAGAAAATACAGATGATGATGATGTTGATGATGATGATAATGAAGAAGAGAGCATAGGAGGTTATTGGAGGCAAAGTAAGGGTTGGAAGTGGGGGGAATTTATGAGGGTCAGCTACTCCCCCCCAGCTAAGAGAACAGGTCTTGGAGGGCATGAACCCATGACCCCTCCTCCCATCCTGGCAACGCTGTTGGAGCCAAGGCCCCGAGCTGGCCGGCCTATGGGTCTGACCTGAGGCAGTTTGGCTCGCGGTCGGATGCCCAGGCTTTCTGATTTGTCACTGCGGCAGGGAAAGGCCCTTCAGGAGGCTGCCCTCTCGCTTCTTCTTTCACACATGAGCCTATCATGTAGAGAGTTCAGTACCAGACACTAGAAGAGGACAATAGAGGTAAGAGATGACCTTACCTCTATTGTCCTCTTGAAGAGTACACCATTTAATGGAAGATACTGGCCAGACTTAGCTATACATTTGTACATGATGTGCACTGTGACCCAGTCGAAATAATAATTATGGTATTTGCTAGGGGCTCATTATGCACTAGGCCCTGTACTAAATGCCAGTAGAGAACAGGCTTGGGAGTCAGAGGACCTGGGTTCAAAACCCGGCTCCGCCACTTGTCAGCTGTGCGATCTTGGGCAAGTCATTTCACTTCTCTGTGCCTCAGTTTCCTCATCTATAAAATGGAGATTAAATCATACATCCTCCTATTTAGACTGTGAGCCCCATATGGGACAGGGACTGTGCCCAACCTGACTATCTTCTATCTTCCCTAGTGCTTAGAACAGTGCTTGACACAGAGTAAGCACTTAGAAAGTACTATAGTTATTATTAGTAGTACTAGCAGAGCAGAAGAAAAAATATAAACACAATCAGAATTAGGTGGCTGCTAATTGGGGAATTCATTCATTCAATTGTATTTACTAAGTGCTTACTGTGTGTAGAGCACTGTACAAGAGCTTGGGAAAGTACAATACAGCAATTGAGAGTGACAATCCCTTCCCACAGTAATAATAATGATAATGGTATTTGTTAAGTGCTTACTATGTACCAAGCACTGTTCTAAGCACTGGGGTAGATAAAACATAATCCAGGTTGTCCCACGTGGGGCTCACAGTCTTAATCCCCATTTTACAGATGAGGTAACTGAGGCACAGAGAAGTTCATTCATTCATTCATTCATTCATTCATATTTATTGAGCACTTACTATTTGCAGAGCACTGTACAAAGCACTTGGAATGTACAATTGGGCAACAGATAGAGACAATCCCTTCCCATTGATGGGCTCACAGTCTAATCAGGGGAGACAAAGGGACAAAAACAAGATAACATAATCATGATAAATAGAATCAAGGCGATGTACACCTCATTAACAAAATAAATACGGTAATAAAAATATATACAAATGAGCACAGTGCTGAGGGGAGGGTAAGGGAGAAGGGGAGGAGCAGAGGGAAAGGGGGCTTAGTTGAGGGGAGGTGAAGGGGGGGAGGGAGCAGAGGGCGGAGGGGCGGAGGGTGAGTAGAGAGGGAGCAAAAGGAGCAGAGGAAGCTCAGTCTGGGAAGGCCTCTTAAGTGACTTGCCCAAGGCCACACAGCAGACAAGTGGCAGAGCCAGGATCAGAACCCACAACCTCTGACTCCCAAGCTACGCTGCTTCCAAGATCCACCCTTTCCTCTCCACCTGAGAAGCAGCGTGGTGCAGTGGAAAGAGCACGGGCTTTGGAGTCAGGGCTCATGAGTTCAAATCCCAGCTCTGCCACTTATCAGCTGTGTGACTGTGGGCAAGTCACTTAACTTCTCTGTGCCTCAGTTCCCTCATCTGTAAAATGGGGATTAAGACTGTGAGCCCCACGTGGGACAACCTGATTCCCCTGTGTTTACCCCAGCGCTTAGAACAGTGCTCTGCACATAGTAAGCGCTTAACAAATACCAACATTATTATTATTATCACCTAAACTACCTTGCTGGTACAATCTCTCATAATAAACCATCTAGATTATTGTGTCAGCCTCCTCTCTGATCTCCCTTCCTCCTGTCTCTCCCCGCTGCAGTCTATTCTTCATTCCGCTGCCTGGATCATCTTCCTGCAGAAACACTCTGGGCATGTCACTCCCCTCCTCAAAAACCTCCAGTGGCTGCCTATCAATCTTTGCATGAAGCAAAAACTCCTCCCTCTAGACTTCAAAGCTCTCCATCATCTTGCCCCTCCTACCTCACCTCCCTTCTCTCTTTCTGCACTCCACTCCTCTGCCGCCGCTCACCTCCTCACTGTGCCTCGTTCCCGCCTGTCCCACTGTCAATCCCTGGCCCACGTCCTACCGCTGACCTGGAATGTCCTCCCTCCTCACATCCGCCAAACTAACTCTCTTCCCCTCTTCAAAGCCCTACTGAGAGCTCACCTCCTCCAGGAGGCCTTCCCAGACTGAGCCCTAACTTTCCCTCTGATCCTCCTCCCCATTGCCCCTACTCCCTCCCTCTGCTTTACCCCCTTCCTCTCCCCACAGCACTTGTGTATATTTGTACATATTTATTGCTCTATTTATCTTAATAATTATGTGCATTTATCTATGGTTCTATTTATCTATTTTGATGATAGTGATGCCCATCTACTTGTTTTGTTTTGTTTTCTGTCTCCCACTAAGACTGTGAGCCTGTTGGGTAGGGATTGTCTCTGTTGCCAAATTGCACTTTCCAAGTGTTTAGTACAGTGCTCTGCACATAGTAAGCGCTCAATTAATATGATTGAATGAATGAATGAATACATCATCTGTTCCTTGTGGGCAGGGAAAGAACCAACCAATTCTTTCATACTGTACTCTCCCAAATGCTTAGTACAATGCTAGGCCACAATAAGTGCTCAATAAATACCATTAATTGATTGATTGATTGATTGATTGGATGAGGTGGAATTTCAGGAGGCCTTGAAGTTAGGAGGGGATAGGGTTAAGATGGATTTGAAGTAAAAAAGAATTCCAAGCATGACAAAGAGGTTGGAAGGGGGAGAGTTGAGAGTGAGCACTGGAGGGAGGAGAAAGAGAGCATGAGCTGGGAATGGAATGAGAGTGGAGTAGAAGGGCAAGAAAAGTAAGAACCAGGTAAGGAAGGTAAGAAAAAGCTGTCAGAAGGTTCTGAAGCCAATGGCCAGACATTTATTTTTGATGTGGAGAGAAATGGCTAGCAATTGAATATTTCTGAGCATGGAAGAATGGCATTTGTAGACAATGACCAGGGCAACAGAGTGTAGGGAAGAGGCATGAGCATGGAAGCAGAGAGAGACCAGTGAGAAGGAGGGGGCTGGACTCCAGCCAGGAGGTCATGAGGATTTGGGCCAGATTGAAGGCCATGAATTCCCCAACGCAACACCTCCTGCCTGGTACAAGGCCATGGGGAGCTTTTACTGTGCCTGGGCAGATAGCCAGAAGGAAAGGCCCCCGAACACAATGGGCCTGATTTCTCTGACCTTCATTCATACTTTTGTTCATATTTATTGAATGCTTACTGTGTGCAGAGCACTGTACTAAGTGCTTGGGAGAGTACAGTACAATAAGAAAGACACATTCCCTGCCCACAGTAAGCTTACAGTCTAGAGTGGGAAAGGCAGACATTAATAGAAATAAACTACAGCTATGAACATAAGTGCCATGGGGCTGGGACGGGAGAAGAACAAAGGGAGCAAGTCGGTACGACGCAGAAGCGAGTGGGAGAAGAGAAAGGAGGGGACTTAGTCTGGGAAGGCCTCCTGAAGGAGATGTGCAACTGATGCCTGTTTACTTGTTTTGTTTTGTTGTCTGTATCTCCCCTTCTAGACTGTGAGCCCATTGTTGGGTAAGGATTGTCTCTGTTGCTGAAATGTACTTTCCAAGCGCTTAGTACAGTGCTCTGCACACAGTAAGCACTCAATAAATACGATTGAGTGAAATGAATGAAAGTAAGGCTTTGAATGGGGAGAGAGTAGTTAACCCATGGGTCCCCGTGCCTGGTATTTATTTTTGATGAATCCATGGGGTTGCTAGGATGAGAGCAAAGATCCCTTCAGTGCTGAAGCATACAAGAAAGCTCCAATCCACAAACATTTCAAAGTTCTGTGACTTGGCTACACTGCCATGATGGGAAAACCCACTGCCTTTGTGTTTGAATAAGCTACTGGTGATGGAATTCACCCCGGGCGAGTGAAAAGGCCAATGTGGAACCCACAACCCTGTCCACACTGGGATCCCATGAAGACAATCCCTTTGTCGGGCTGCCATGTCTGCTTTTGTTGTGGCACTTGGCTCTTTGGCCTTCCTGTCTTCTCACCATCCTTAAGAAGTTCCTACTGCAGAAGAGCCTTTCTATCCCCGTGAGCCATCCTAGTTTATCGGCAGCAATTCACTCCGGGTTGTCAACTGTGATGTGCCCTTACTGTGCTGTGTTCTTAAATTGTTTCCCTCCCTGCTCTCCTTGCCTTCCCATTTCCCAAATTCAGTTTGCCATGCGGCAGTTGTTTGGGGATCCTGCCATTGTCCAAACTCCTGGAGGTTGGCTTTCCTGCTACTCCAGCCCCTGTGGCACTCTCTCACCAACACTGCTGTGTCACGCATCGTAGAATGAGAGAGGCGCATGGGAAAGGGTGGACAGGGAAACAACTGGCTTGGAAACTGAGCTGTGGCTAAGAGCTGAGCTGGGCAATGTCCCCCAGGACAGTGCCCTTATTCGACTCAGGATTCTCTGCGAATTGTGGAGTTTGAAAGCTGGATTCTTACTTGAGCTAACAGATTCGATCAATCCACCCATCCATCAATTAGTCAATGGTAATTATTGAGCGCTTACCGTGTCCAGATCACTGGACTAAGTGCTTGGGAAAATACAATAGAATCGAGCTGGTAGACACGATCTCTGCCCACAAAGAGCTTACAGTCTACAGGGGGAGATGGATGTTAAAATAAATTAAGGATAGGGTTGGTAGAGTATAAGGATATGGACATGTAGGGCTGGAGTATCAAAGCTTTTAAAGGTACCCAGTCAAGTGCAGAGGCAATGCAGAAGGGAGAAAGGGTAAGGGAAAATAAGGGCTTAGCCAGGGAAGGCCTCCTGAAGATGTAATTTTATGTGGGCTTTGATGTTGGGGAGAGAGGTGGATTCAGAGGGATTTCCGGGCCAGAAAGAGGATGGGAGTAAGGGGTCGGCCGCCACAGAGACGAGATCGAGGTACAGTAAGTAGGTTGGTGTTAGATGAGTGGAATGTGCGGATTGGCTGTAGTAGATCAGCAAGGTTAGGTAGGAGGGAAGAGAGATGACTGAGCGTCTTAAAACCAACGGGAAGGAGTTTCTGTTTGACGTGGAGATAGATGGGCAACTACTGGGGGTTTCTGGGAAATGGGGAGATACGGACTGAACGGTTTTTCAGACGAATGATCCGTGCAACAGAGTGAAGTAGGGACTGGAGTGGAGAGAGACAGGAGGCAGGGAGGTCAGTGAGAAGGCTGATGCAGTAGTCAAGGGAGGGTAAGTCCTGGGATCAGCGTGGTAGAAGTTTGGATGGAGAGGAGAGAGCAGGTTCTGGAGATGTTGGGGCTGATCCCAGACCCATGATCCCTTGGCATACCCTGGCTGTCCACACCCGGCCATCCCCGCTCCAGTTTTTCCAAGACATCTGGCCATCCAGAATTGGTCCCCTGTCCCTGGACACCTCTGCTTAACATGGCCTTTGCCCTGCTGGCATCCCTTCTCTGCCCCAAATGCCTGAACCCTCGGCAACAGACCCATCGGGGTTGAGGGGTTTGGCCCTGTTTGGTCACCGGGCACCTGGCTTGAGTCAGGGCCATGCCCAGAGCCACCCAGACTGGGCAGCAGAGCTGGACAGTGCGGGCAGCCCAGGTGGGTGACAGCTGTGGGGAGCACCCTAGGTGTTCCTCAGGTTCCTGAGGGGGGCAGGACCGTTCCTGGGCAGGACCAACACACATCTGCTGCTGCAGCAAAAGCAATAGATTGAGGGGAGGGGTTTCAGACTTGGGCTACCCTTTCCCCCTGTACCTCCTGCAGCAACACGTTTGGTGCCTTGCTCACTGGAAGGAGCAGATGGATGGAGGGAAACAGTCAGTTCATCGTGTTTATTGAGCAATTACTGTGTGCAGAGCACTGTAATAAGCTTTTGGGAGAGGGCTGGGTTATTTGTTTGGGGCACCTCCTGAAGCACCGGGGTGGGTGCCTAAGTGATTTGCTTTCAATCAACAGTATACAACAGTATAAAAGACACATTCCGTGCCCACAATGACTCTACAGTCTAGAGGGGAAGACAGACATTAACATAAATTAATTAATCACCAATCTGGTGATGGAGGATTTAAAGAGGAAGTTTACCCTCCCTCCTCACCTCCCCAAGACTCTACCCCAGCCCCACCTCCCTAACCTGGGGCGAGGCTGGCCAGCTCCAGTTCTGTGGAAGGGAGGATGGGCCTTTCAGAGGAATTCGAAGGGAGCTCTGCTGCAATCTAGTGAGTGATCTGAATCGGCTCCAGGTTTGCATAGTCAGTCATCCATTCAACCGAGTAGATTGAGCCCCTGTCCTGGGCAAGGGCCTGTATTGCACTTGGGTCTCTAGGACCTGAGCCTGAACGAACTTGGTGGAGCAAAGTCGCAGCTGGGATCCCAACACACCTCGCTTGGGTGAGGAGCCCTAATAAATAATAAACAATAATAACGGTATTTGTTAAGCACTTACTATGTGCCAGGCACTGTTCTAAGCGCTGGGGTGGATACAAGCAAATCGGGTTGGCCACAGTCCTTGTCCCACCTAGGACTCACAGTCTCAATCCCCTTTTTATAGATGAGGTCACTGAGGCCCAGAGAAGTGAAGTGACTTGCCCAAGGTGACACAGCTGACGAATGGTGGTGCCGGAATTAGAATCCATGACCTTCTGACCCCCAGGACTGTGCTCTAGCCACTACACCACGCACCTGCGACCCCGCACTGGCATTGTTAGAGCACTACCCGCTCTCATTACAGAGGTTGGTGATTGGGGTCTGGGCTGCCCGCTCGAGATTTACGGTCACTTGCAGGGCAAGGATTCAGCTCACTAGACCTTCAGCACTCACAGGGTGGGCCTGTGCCCTGGGCAGAGGCTAGCACATTTCTGGGGCTGTATTATTTGCTTGGGGCACCTACTGAAGCATTGGGGTGGGTGCTTAAGTGATTTACTTTCAATCATCAACATCAACAGTATTTATTGAGCACTTGAGCACAGTACTAGGCACTTGAGAGAGTACAACACAACGGAGTTGGTAAACACATTCTCTGGTCCACAGTGAGCTCAACCAGTAGTATTTATTGAATGTTTACTGTTTGCAGTGCATTGTGCTAAACCCTTGGATTGGTTGATGCACTCCCTGCCCCCAAAGATACATATATATTCATGAATACATCTATAATTTTATTCATTTATATTGATGCGTGTTTACTTGTTTTGATGTCTGTCTTCCCCCTTCAAGACTGTAAGCCCGGGTGTGGGTAAGGATTGTCTCTCTTCAGTGCTGAATTGTACTTAGTACAGTGCTCTGCACACAGTAAGCGCTCAATAAATATGATTGAATGAATGAAAAGGAACTTACAGTCTAGAAGGGGAGATGGACTTTAAAACAAATTTATGGATATATACAGAAGTGTTGCAGGGCTGAGGTTGGGGTGAATATCAAGTGCTTAAAGGTGACCCAGAAGGGAGAGGGAATTTGGGAAATGAGGGCTTGGTCGGGGAAGGCCTCTTGGAGGAGATGTGATTTTAATAAGATTTTGAATGTGGGGTGAGTAGCAGCCTGTCGTATATGAAGGGGGAAAGAGTTCCGGGCCAGAGGGAGGATGTGGACACAGGGGTCGGTGGTGAGATAGACAAGCTCGAGGTACAGTTAGTGGGTTACTGTTAGAGGAGTGAAGTGTGCGGGGCTGGGCGGTAGTACTGTAGGGATAGCCTGGCTGTGGAATTATCCAAATGTTGTTAAGGAAAAGTAAGTGTCGTAAGGAAAAGTGTCATATGAAAAAGCATGATCTAGTGGTTAGAGCATGGGCCTGGGAGTCAGAAGGTCATGGGTTCTAATCCCGGCTCCACCATGTGTCTGCTGTGTGACCTTGGGCAAGTCACTTCACTTCTCTTTGCCTGTTCTCTCATCTGTAAAAAAGGGGCATTAAGAGTGTGAGCGCGATGTGGTCTATCCCAGGGCTTAGAACAGTGCTTGGCATGTAGTAAACACTTGACAAGTACTATTCTTATTACTATTATTCTCCTGACTGAGAAGGCACAAGTTGAGCAGGCATATGTTAATCTCCACTAGATTGACATTTTCTTGAGGACAGGAACTGCAGCTAGTTCTAGTCTTCTCTCCCAAGTGCATATGGTTCTCTGCCCTGTAGACTGTAAGCTTGTTGTGTCCAGGAAATGTGCCTGTCCTAGTGTACTCTCCCAAGCACTTAGTAAGCAGCATGGCTCAGTGGAAAGAGCCCGGGCTTTGGAGTCGGAGGTCATTGGTTCGAATCCCGGCTTTGCCACTTGTCAGCTGTGTGACTGTGAGCAAGTCACTTAATTTCTCTGTGTCTCAGTTACCTCATCTGTAAAATGGGGATTAAGACTGAGCCCCACGTGGGACAACCCGATTCCCCTGTGTCTACCCCAGCGCTTAGAACAGTGCTCTGCACATAGTAGGCGCTTAACAAATACCATTATTACAGAGCTCTGCACGCAGAAAGGGCTCAATAAATACGACTGGCTGATGAATGACAGAAGGTACACTCAATCAATACTATTAATTGACTGGATTGAGTGGGGACAGGTTGTGCAGACATATGCTGAACCTCTCTCCCAGGGCTCCCTGAAGGCCTCTTCGCTTTCCACTTGGCTAACTTCTGACCCAAATTCACCGACGGTTGGAGTTTCTCTCCCTGCCACCTTTTGCCCATGGCTCCCTATTTTTCACACTTCGATGCCTGCAGGGCAGCCTCTCTGAGGTGCTGGAACATTTCACAATAGTACCTTCCCCCACTCATTCCCACTGCTCATCCCCATCTTTGCCACGGGATGATCCAGGTGGGTCCACTCAGACTCCTGCCACTTCCGGTTGCTCTGCAGAGGGCCTGGGAGTTAGGGGACTGTGTCCAACCTGATTTGCTTGTATCCACCTCAGTGCTTAGTACAGTGCTTGGCACATAGTAAGCACTTAACTTCTACAATTATTATTATAATTCATTCATTCATTCAAATGTATTTATTAAGTGCTTACTGTGTGCAAAGCACAGTACTAAGCTCCATCACTTCTCCACTGTGAGACCTTGGGCAAGTCACTTCACTTCTCTGAGCCTCAATTCCCTCATCTGTAAAATGGGGATTAATAATAATAATAGTAATTGTGGAATTTGTTAATTGTGGAATATGCCAGGCACTGTATGGTATTTGTTAAATGTGCCAAGCACTGTTCTAAATGCTGGGATAGTTACAAGGTTATCAGGTTGTCCCATGTGGGGCTCATAGTCTTAATCCCCATTTTACAGATGAGATAACCGAGGCACAGAGAAGTGAAGTGCAGGTAAATGCAAATCCAAGCTCCTTTTCACTGCCCATCTCTAAGTAATAATAGTAATAATGACATTTTTTAAGCTCTTACTATGTGCCAAGCGCTATTCTAAGCGCTGGGAAGGACACAAGGTGATCGGGTTGTCCCACGTGGGGCTCACAGTCGTCATCCCCATTTTCCAGATGGGGGAAGTGAGGCCCAGAGAAGTGAAGGGACTTGCCCAAAGTCACCCAGCTGGCAAGTGGCGGAGGGCCTAACCGGCAGCGTTTGAAAGGATACACAGAGAGCATGTGCGAGGAAAAACCATAATCATAATAATGTTGGTAGTTGTTAAGCGCTTACTATGTGCCAAGCACTGCTTTAAGCGTTGGGGTAGAGACAGGGTGATCAGGTTGTCCCACGTGGAGCTCACAGTCTTCATCCCCATTTTGCAGGGGAGGGAAGTGAAGCCCAGAGAAATGAAGGGACTTGCCCAAAGTCACCCAGCTGACAAGTGGCGGAGGTGGGATTAGAACCCACGACCTCCGACTCCCAAGCCCGAGCTCTTGTCACTGAGCCACGCTGCTTGTTAATCGTCATCGTATTTGTTAAAAGCGCTTATTATGTGGCAAGCACAGGACTAAGCGCTGGATACTTCTAGACCTCGATCCCACTGTTGGGTGGGGCTTCATTCTTGCAGTCGTATTTATTGAGCGCTTACTGTGGGCAGGGATTGTCTTTGTTGCCAAATTCATTCGTTCATTCAATCGTATTTATTGAGCGCTTGCTGTGTGCCGAGCACTGTCCTAAGCGCCTGGAATGTACTTTCCAAGCGCTTAGGACAGTGCTGTGCACACAGTAAGCGCTCAATAAATATGAATGAATGACTGACATTAGTAAATTGGTTTGGACACAGTCTCAATCCCCATTTGGCAGGGGAGGTCACTGGGGCCCAGAGAGGTGAAGTGACTTGTCCAGGGTCACACAGCAGACCAGCGGCGAGCCGGGATTAGAACCCAGGACCTTCTGACTCCCAGGACCGGGTTCTTAGCCACTAGGCCGTGCTGAAAAACCACCTGAGTGAAAATATGCAATCAGTCGATCAGTGGGAAGCAAGGAAGCAGGACGGGTCGGTGGGTAGAGCACGGGCTTGGGAATCAGAGGGTTGCTGGGAGTGCTTCTAATCTCGGCTCCGCCACGATTTAATCATCATTCTTATTAGTGTCTGCTGTGTGGCCCAGGGAAGGCTACTTCGCTTCTCTGGGTCTCAGGTCCCCAGAAGCAGCGTGGCTCAGTGGAAAGAGCCCGGGCTTTGGAGTCGGAGGTCATGGGTTCGAATCCCACTCTGCCAATTCTCAGCTGTGTGACTATGGGCAAGTCACTTGACTTCTCTGTGCCTCAGTTCCCTCATCTGTAAAATGAGGATGAAGACTGTGAGCCCCACGTGGGACAACCTGATTCCCCTGTGTCTACCCCAGCGCTTGGAACAGTGCTCTGCACATGGTAGGCGCTTAACAAATACCAACATTATTAGATCGGGAGCCCCACGTGGGACAGGGACTGCGTCCAACCTGATAACTTGTATCTACCACAGCGCATAGAAGAGTGCCTGGCTCATAGTAAGCGCTTAACAAACACCATTATTGTTATTAGTATCGTTATTATTGGGCTCTTATCTGTATTCAGAGCAGAGCAAGGGGACGGGGTGGGTTGCGCATGGAAGGGAAAGGACTGCCGAAGACTATTGGGATTTCTCTTCTACCGTCTACTGGATTGCTTCCGCAAGGGGCTCTGACAGGCCCAGTGAGGGACCAGCATGGCCTGTGAGTGACCAGCGTGGCCTCACGCCTTTGCACCAAAGCTGAGGTCACAGGCTGAGGCCTTAGAGAAGCAGCCTGCCATCGCTGCTAGAGCACAGGCTGGCAGTCAGAAGGTCATGGGTTCTAATCCCAGCCCTGACACTTGTCTGCTCTTCCCCTCTTCAAAACCCTACTTAAAGCTCACCTCCTCCAAGAGGCCTTCCCAGACTGAGCTCCCCTTTTCCCTCTGCTCCCTCTACCCACTCCCCCCACCTCTCCTCAGCTAAACATTCTTCTCCCCCCTCTCCTTCTGCTCCTCCCCCTCTCCCGTCCCATCCCCTCAGCACTGTACTCGTCCGCTCAACTGCATATATCTTCATTACCCTATTTATTTTGTTAATGAGATGTACATCACCCTGATTCTATTTATTTGCTATTGTTTTAATGAGATGTTCTTCCCCTCGATTCTATTTATTGCCATGGTTCTTGTCTGTCTGTCTCCCCCGATTAGACTGTAAGCCCGTCACAGGACAGGGACCGTCTCTATCTGTTGCCGATTTGTCCATTCCAAGCGCTTAGTACAGTGGCCTGCACATAGTAAGCGCTCAATAAATACTATTGAATGAAAGTGACTTGCCAAAATCACACAGCTGACAAGTGGTGGAGCCGGAATTAGAATCCATGACCTCTGACTCCCAAGCCTGTGCTCTTTCCACTAAGCCATGCTGCTTGTCTGTATTAAGTACTGGGATGGATACAAGCAAATAGGGTTGAACACAGTCCCTGTCCCACAGAGGGCTCACAGTCTCAAGCTCCATTTTAAAGATGAGGTAACTGAACCCCAGGGAAGTGAAGTGACTCACCCAAGGTCACCCATCAGACATGTGGAAGAGCCGGCATCAGAACCCATAACCTTCTGACTCCCAGGCCTGTGCTCTAGCCACTACTCTATGCTGCTTCCTATTGTGAGGCCCATATGGGACACGCACTATGTCCAACCTGAATACCTTGAATTTACCCCAGTGCTTAGTATAGTGACTGGCACATAGTAAGTGCCTGACAAATACCATTTAAAAAAAAAAAAGCTGGAAGAGACAAAGAGCTCCCCTTCTCAGCGCCCTCCTTTCCCTATCCCGCAACCGCCGTGGCTGTCTGTCCCAGGCCCGGACCCTCAGGACTGCACTTCCATCCCACGGATCCATGGGGCTGCCAGGCCGGTAGGCTGACCGGCCATCCTCTCAAGACCCAGCTCTTGCCGGGCGTGAGAACCACCTCCGAGACGCTGGTAGCCGAACCGCTTTGCCCGCAAATGCCCACCTCTGGTAATAGTAACAGTCATGGCAGTCGGCCTTTGAAAAACTTTCTCCCTTGACGGCCTAGTGCTGACAGATGATGAATGGCCCCCTTCGGGACCTCTAGGGCAAAGGCTGTGAGCTCTGGCTGGAGGCGGGGAGGGATGGGGGACGTGCCAGCCGTGCCTACTAGGTGGTACTGTGTTCAGCGGACTGAAGTGCTGGCTGACACGCGAGAAAACCATTGCACAATGAGCTGAAAGTGGGTACAAGCTCCCTGAGAAGCCAGAATAAACAATTTAAAAACCTGGTCACAGTCTCTCCTATGCCACATCCCCATGGGCTGCTGGGAGACCCCAACAGCAGAGCAGAAGCAGCAGCCAGGGTCTGGTTAGCTCTCCTTGGCCAAACTTTTCCTAAGATTGGGTTCCGTGAAGCAGGACTGGAAACAGAGACAGTCCTGGTTTGGAGCAGACACCTTAGCACAGCAAAGATTAAGGTTGAGGTGCCAACAAGGGGTCTGACTATCCTTAGCAATTCTTTTTTTTTATGCCTAGGATGTAATACTGAAATGTAGGAGAAATAATTTTGGCAGAGGGTAATTCTTCCCATCCTGGGCCTGGTGAAGATGGACGTTTTCATCCTCAACATCCAAGATGACTCAGCAATGTCTGCAATCTGAAATCTGGCCTTGCTTCTTTTTTTAAAAAAAAAAAAGGTATTTAAGTGCTTACTATGTGCCAGGCACTGAACTAAGCGCTTGGGTAGATACAAGCTAATCAGGCTTACGTCCCACAAGGAGCTCACAGTCTTAGTCCCCATTTTACAGATGAGGTAACTGAGGCCCAGAGAAATGAAGGGAGTTGCTCAAGGTCACACAGCAGACAAGTAATAATAATAATAATGTTGGTATTTGTTAAGCGCTTACTATGTGCCGAGCACTGTTCTAAGCGCTGGGGTAGACACAAGGGAATCAGGTTGTCCCACGTGGGGCTCACAGTCTTAATCCCCATTTTACAGATGAGGTAACTGAGGCACCGAGAAGTTAAGTGACTTGCCCAAAGTCACACAGCTGACAGTGGAGCTGGGATTAGAATCCAGGCCCTTCTGCCTCCTAGCCCTTGTTCTATCTACTAGATCTTGCTGCTTCTCACACTGGCTCTTGTCATATATGGTGGCCAGACACCAGGGACTTCCTTCCCGCAAACCCCAGGATTACCTGTGCCATGTGGAGGCCACCTTCTGCTTCTAGATTGGTAGCTTGTTGTGAGCAGGGGCTGTTTCTGTTTATTGCTATATATATATATATATATATATATATATATATATATACATAGAGAGTATATAGTGTACTCCCCCAAATACTTAGTACAGTGCTCTCCACTCAGTAAGCACTCAATAAACACAATTGAATGAATGAATTAATGAAGGCCAATGAAGGCCAATGAGTGAAGGTCACCAGGGTTTGGGGCAACTCTGGAACCCTTAGCTACCATGTTTTCCAGGCGGCGCCAAAGAGGTTGGGAGCTCGGGGTCTGCTGTGGCTGCTGGTTGTCTGAACCGGGCTCCCTCCCACCCAGCTCATCACGTGGTGGAAGTCCCACCTTCTGCCCTGAAAACCGATAGGCTGTGGGGAGGCAGGAAGGTCGCAGTCCTTTGCAACTATGGACTCTTGCCTGAAGCAGTGGGGGTCCTGAAGACTCCTCTTTCTAAGTAGAGCTTAGCTACTTGATTTTAACAATGGTGTATCAAATGGTCGACTTAATTTATTGTTATTCATAATTCTTTGTTACTGTCCTGCCAGATCAGTAGCGTGGCCTACAAGAAAGAGAATTGAACTGAGAATCAAGAGACCTGGGTTCTAATTCCACTCCTCCGCCACTTACCTGCTGTGTGATCTTGGGCAAATCACTGAACTGCCACTGTTTCCTTATCGGTAAAATGGGGATGAAGTCCCTGCTCTCCTCCTTAAGACTGTGAATCCCATATCGGCAAGTGACTGTGTCCAGTCAGATTGTATGCTATCTCCCCGGAACTTGGCAAATAGTAAGCGTTAACAAATTCCACTCTCGCTACAATTATTCTTACCCCAGCGCTTACCAAACAATATGCATTTCATAAATACAGCCGCCATCCCCCTCTCCCCTGGCCCTCCGGGATGGACAGTCCCTGCCCCTGAACAGATTTAGGGGTTGGTCAGGGTTCCTGCTCTGTTTCCCGCTCAGTTCCGTTCCTCAAATCTGTAATTTATTCATTTATATTAATGTCTGTCTCCCCTCTAGACTGTAAACTTGTTGTGAACAGAGAATGTGTCTGTTATACTAAGAAGCCGCATGGTTTAGTGGAAAGAGCATGGGCTTGGGAGTCAAAGAATGTGATTCTAATCCCGCCTCCGCCACTTGTCTGCTGTGTGACCTTAGGCAAGTCACTTAGGTTCTCTGTGCCTATTACCTCATCTGTAAAATGGGGATTAAAAGTGTAAGCCCCATGTGGGACAACCTGATTAGCCTGTATCTACTCCAGTGCTGCTTAGAAGAGTCCTTGGCACATAGTAATGATGATGATGTTGGTATTTGTTAAGCGCTTACTATGTGCAGAGCACTGTTCTAAGCGCTGGGGTAGATACAGGGTAATCAGTTGTCCCACATGGGGCTCACAGTCTTAATCCCCATTTTACAGATGAGGGAACTGAGGCACAGAGAAGTTAAGTGACTTGCCCACAGTCACACAGCTGACAAGTGGCAGAGCTGGGATTAGAACCCATGACCTCTGACTCCCAAGCCCGGGCTCTTTCCACTGAGCCACACTGCACTAACAAATACCATAATTATTATTACTATTACTCTCACTATTACTATTACTAAGCAGTGCTTAGTACACTGCTCTGCACACAGTAAGCCCTCAATTCATTCAATCCTATTTATTGAGAACTTGCTGTGTGCACAGCACTGTACTCAATAAATATGGTTGACTGACTGACCGACTGCGTGGCCACTGGGGAAGAGAAGAGGCCCGGGTCCCAGCCTCACTGGCTCCCTGCTTTATTTCAGGAAAATATTATCATTATCATTATTATTATTATGTCCCAGTCCCGGTTAGGGCACCTCACATTTATCTCTTTCCAGCCTTCATTCCCTCAGGGGGTTGTCAGGAGGGCTGTTATACTGTACTCTCCCAAGTGCCTATTTTAGTGCTCTGCACACGGTAAACGTTCAGTAACTATGACTGACTGACTGACAATGGCCTGCCCTGACCATTCACCCAGCTATCGTGCTTGGAACTAGCATCTGCCAGTCCTGCTCATGTCAACATGACGGAGTTGATACCTGAGACTCACAGAACGTCAGCCCTGTTGGGCCGCTGCTCTTCCCATAATGGGTAAAACCCCAGGACTGCCAGATGCCAGTGGAGGTGACAATGATATTGTGATGCGGATGCCAGCAGAACGATCATGTTTCAGGAAAAGTACCTCACCGGCTGAAAGAGATCCTCACAGTCAAGAAGCCTAGCGGATCAGTCCCATTCTTCACTGCTGAACCCACTGCTGACCGCTTCAATATCACTGGGCTCTCAGCCAGTAATAATAATAATTATATTTGTTAAGTGCTTACTACGTGCCAAGCACTGTTGTAAGTGCCGGGGTAGATACAAGATAATCAAATTACCCCATGTGGGGCTCACAGTCTTGATCCCCATTTTACAGATGAGGTAACTGAGGCACAGAGAAGTGAAGTCACTTGCCCAAGGTCACACAGCAGAAAAGTGGCAGAGCAGGGATTAGAACTCAAGTCCTCTGACTCACAAGCCTGGGTTGTTTCCACTAAGTAGAGCCAAGTGGCGTGGCCTAGTGGAAAGAGCATGGGCCTGAGAGACAGAGGACCTGGGTTCTGATCCTGGCTCTACCATATACCTGTTACATGACCTTGGGCAAGTCTCTTCATTTCCCTTGTGCCTCATTTTCCTCATCTGTAAAAGAGGGATTCAATACCTGTTCTCCCTTGGACTGTTAACCCCATGTGGGACAGGGACTGGGTTCAACTCGATTAACTTCTATCTATCCCAGCACTTAGAACAGTGCTTGACATACAGTAAATGTTTTACAAATACCATTTAAAAAAAAAAATTAACAGCACTGGGCCCACAGGGTGTATTAGCACTGGAGCTACCGGGGGTACACAGGCACCAGCCCACAGTGGGCACCCCAGCACCGAACCTGCAGGGGGAATACTGGCACCAGACTCACAGCTGGTATCGTGGTGTTGTGCCCACAGCAGGTAAATTGGTGCCAGGCAAGTGGGAGGGGCACTAGCACTGGGCCTGCAATGGACACCCTAGCACCAGGCCCAAAGTGGATCTACTAGCACCAGATGGTGACTCCAATAATAATAATTATGGTATTTATTAAGCGCTATGTGCCAGGACTCTGTACTAAGCACTGCAAGCAAATCAGGTTGGACACAGTCCCTGCCCCACATGGGGCTCACAGAATTACTCTCCTCCTATTCAAAGCCTTATTGAAGGCACATCTCCTCCAAGAGGTCTTCCCTAAGCCTCCCTTCCCTCTTCTATTCCCTTCTGCATCACCCTGACTTGCTCCCTTTATTCACTGCCCCCCCCAGCCCCACAGCACTTATGTACATATGTCATTTATTTATTTCTATTACTGTTTGTCTCCCCCTCTAGACCATAAGCTCCTTGTGAGAAGGAAATGTATCTGTTAATTGTTGTATTGTACTCTCTCAAGCACTTAGTACAATGCTCGACATAAAGTAAGCGCTCAATAAATACAACTGAATGAACAAATCCCTATTTAACAGATGAGGCAACTGAGGCACAGAGAAGTGAAGTGACTTGCTCACACAGCAGGCAAGTGGCGGAGCAGGGATTAGAACCCATGACCTTCTGAATCCCAGGCTTGTGCTCTATCTACTTCACCATACCAGCAGCGATTCTTTGTAATAATTTTGGGATTCAAACTGGGAAACATTCCAGTTAGTGTGTGGGAAGTGGGAGCTCCAAGGATCTTGGAATTACCACAAATGCCAATAGTTCAGGTGGGAGAATTCCCAGGTGGCACAGGGGGTAGGAGGCCTTAGCATGGCAAAGGGAGCCATTTGGGGGATTCAGCAAAGGAAATTGCTAGGGAAGGCTCAAATTGCTGGGATTTTTCAAGCTCTGAGTGCAGGGCCCTGTACTAAGCATTTGGGAGAGTATGATTAACAGCTTCATTTGGGCTGAGCACTGTGCCTAAATGCTGGGGGGTTGATACGAGATGATCAGACTGAAAGCCCATCAATGGGCAGGGACTGTATCTGTTGCCGATTTGTGCATTCCAAGCGCTTAGTACAGTGCTCTGCACATAGTAAGCGCTCAATAAATACTATTGAATGAAGACAAGATTAGAAGCAGGCCCTGTCCCACACGCGGCTCACAGTCTGGGAAGGAGGAACAGCTATTTTACCCTCATTTGTCCGATGAGGAAGCTGAGGCACAGAAATGTGAAGTGACTTACCCAAGGACTCACAGCAGGCAAATGGAGCCGGGACTAGAACCCTGGTCGCTTGACTGCCAGTTCTGGGGTCTTCCCAGTTTGTCACGATGCCTCTAACCTGGGCTAGCAGGCTGGAAAAACCTACTTTATGTAGCTCCAAGCACCACGTTCAGGTTTAGATTTGGGGAATCAAAGATAAACCTTGGGCACGGTGAGTTAGCTGTGTTCCTGATGGTTTTATTAGGAAATGGGCTTCCCTGGGTATTAGTTATGAGTTTATGCAAATGAATCCCTCTTATGAATATGCACTTAAGCACTCTGTGTGTGAATCTCTGTTTGAGAACCCACGATTGGTGATTGGTTGCCAAGGAAACTAGCCACTGCCGATAGTGATCCGTCAGGGAACAACAGTCTTGGATGATTAAGCCGTGGCTTCTGATGGAATTTGGGGGACATCTACCTGAATATTTACACATATCCATCGGGCCAGAACCCCTTCTCGCTCTCAAGAATCAAAGCAATCTCTCACTGGGCTTAACTTCTGTAGGCAGCGATCCTGCCCAGTTATCCTGCAACGATACCCTGCCTCTGTGATTTCCTACTACAATCCAACCCACACACTTTGTTTCTCTAATGCTAACCTTACTGTGCCTTGATCTTGTCTATCTCACCACTGAACCCTCACCCACATCCTCCCTCTGGACTGGAACATCCTCCCCCTTCATATCCGACAATTTACCCTCCCCACCTTCAAAGCCTCACTGACGGCACATCTCCTTTCATTCATTCATTCAAATCGTATTTATTAAGTGCTTACTGTGTGCAGAGCACTGTACTAAGCGCTTGGGAAAGTAATAATAATAATAATAATGTTGGTATTTGTTAAGCGCTTACTATGTGCCGAGCACTGTTCTAAGCGCTGGGGTAGACATAGGGGAATTAGGTTGTCCCACGTGGGGCTCACAGTCTTAATCCCCATTTTACAGATGAGGGAACTGAGGCACAGAGAAGTGAAGTGACTTGCCCACAGTCACACAGCCAACAAGTGGCAGAGCTGGGATTCGAACTCATGAGCCCTGACTCCAAAGCCCATGCTCTTTCCACTGAGCCACGCTGCTTCTCTAGTACAGTGTTCTGCACACAGAAAACACTCAATAAAAAGTACGATACAAAAATAAACAGCGACAATCCCTTCCCACAGAGCTCACAGTCTGGGGTGGGGGAAGAGGCCTTCCCTGACTAAGCCTTATGTCCCCCTACTCCGTCTCTTTTCTGCATCTCCCTCACACTTGTTATTGCATCCTTTAATGGCTCCACCCTCAGCCCAACAGCACTTACGTCCATAACCGTAATTTATTCATTCATTCAATCATATTTATTAAGCGTTTACTGCGTGTAGAGCACTATATTGATTGGTAATAATTTACTGATACTCATGCCTCTCCCCCTCTAGACTGTAAGCTCATTCTGGGCCGGGAACGTGCTACCAACTCTGTTATGCTGTACTCTCCCAAGTGCTCAGCACAGTGCTCTGCCCACAGTATGCACTCAATAAATACCCTTGAATGATTAATGATTGAGGCTCTAAGGCCACTCAGGTGAATCTTTGAGGGCCTGCTCTGTTCCAGCCCTGGAACAAATCACAGAGGGTCATTCACAGAGGGCCTAGAAGACCCGCCGTAGACACCATGACACCCCATCCTGTTTTCCTCCAGTGCACTAGGATGATGACCAGAGGCCATGTGTGGTCTTCTGAACTTTTACAACATTGGCGCTGGAGTGGCTGAGGCTGTTGTGACACTTGGGCAGCCCCTCTGCAGGCAGAGAGGCCTGTGAAGCTCCTCTTTTATTAATAATAATAACAATAATGGAATTTAAGCGCTTACTATGTGGCAGACACTGTAGTTAGCTGGGGTGTATATAAGCAAATAGGGTTGGACACAGTCCCCATACCACATGGGGCCACAGTCTCGATCCTCATTTTAAAGATGAGGGAACTGAGGCACAGAGAAGTGAAGTGACTTGCCCAAGATCACACAGCAGATAAGTGGAGGAGCTGTCATTAGAACCCATGACCTTCTGACTCCCAGGACGGTGCTCTAGCCACTACACCATATTGCTCTTACCATACATACTGTTTTCCCTGTCTTTGACGTTGTTTTTTGAGTTTTGATTGTTTCACTTCTCCTTTTATGTCTGTCGACAACTCTCGCTACAATTACTCCTTGGTTGTGAGCCCCTGGGGGGCCTGGAACCCTAATTCTCAGTCATGTATCTTCTTCCCAATTTTTAGCCGGGCGTTTCACACACAGTAGATGTTTAATACTAATACTACTCCCACTAATGAAGCAGGGTGGTTCAGTGGAAAGAGCCCAGGCTTGGGAGCCAGAGGTCACGGGTTCGAATCCCAGATCTGCCACTTGTCAGCTGTGTGACCGTGGGCAGGTCACTTCACTTCTTTGGGCATCAGTTCCCTCATCTGTAAAATGGGGATTAAGACTGTGAGCCTCAGGTGGGACAACCTGATTACCCTGTATCTACCCCAGCGCTTAGAACAGTGCTCTGCACATAGTAAGCACTTAACAAATACCAAAAAAAATTTAAAATTTAGTGCCACCTGGCCCACACAGAGCCCCAGACTTTCAAAATGGAGGTTGCTTTCCCACCCTTCATTCATTCAATCGAATTTATTGAGCACTTTTTACATATAGAGCACTGTACTAAACACTTGGTAGAGTACAATATAACAATAAATGGACACATTCCCTGCCCACAGTGAGCTTCCACCCTTAGAGCTGAGGGTGATCAGGCCCTGCCCACAGGGCCCGAACTGCCAAACCAAACCCAACTGCTCCAAGGGACAGAGAAAGCCAGATAATTGTAATAATGATAATGGTATTTGTAAAGCTCTTACTATGCGTCAGGCGCTGGATAAATGCTTGGCAATTCTCCCCTGGTCTCAACCTTGCCCACAGCCCAGCACACACTGGCCGGTCCACCAGGGCCCATGCTGGACATCCACTGATGCTGCCCCAGGTCACTCACCCACTGTGACGGCTTCTGCCCCGGGTCCCTAAGCCCATGCCACCCACCTAGGCTTGGCTGCTCCTGCTCCCAAGAGTTTGGAAGCCCTCAGAGACCTCACAGGTGCCACAGATGCACCCACTGAGCTCCTCAGAGCTCAGACTCTGCTTAGAGTGGAATGCCTTGCAGCCCACTGCTAATTGATGCAATGAGGAAGCCAACTGAAATATGAAAACCTGGACCCACTCAAATTCCAGGAGGAAAGGGAGGGATTTGAAGACCATAAAATCACTCTAGACAACAGTCAGGGTTCCAGCTTCTGCTGTCTGGAAAATGGCAGGCAATTAGGGGAGCCCTGTGGGCTGAGGGAGCAAACCTAACCAGCAGCCAGTGGAACCAATGCCCAGGGTAAGAAGCTGGTAAATAGGGCTGAAGCTTCTCGGTTGGGGCTTGGGCTAGTTGGGCCCATCTGGGAGCTGAACCAGTTGAATGCTCTCAGCCTTGGGGGTTTCTAAAATCCTCGTTCTCATCTCGGCCTCAACATTCTCTCCCAGGATCGGGGCATCTCTCCTCTCCTTTCATTCATTCATTCAATCATATTTATTGAGAGCTTACTGTGTGCAAAGTGCAGAACTAAGCACTTGGGAGAGCACAATCCAACAACAAACAGACACATTCCCTGCCCACAGTGAGCTTACATTACAGTCTAGAGGGGGTGATGGATATTAACATAAAAAAATAAATAAATTACAGATATCCACATATGTGCTTTGGGGATGAGGGAGGATGAATGAAGGAAGCAAGTCAGGGCAACACAGATGGGAATGGGAGAAGAGCAGAAAGCTTAGTCAGGAAAGGCTTATTGGAGAAGATATGTCTTCAATAAGACTTTGAAGTGGAGGAGAGCAATTATTAGTCTGATATGAGGAGGGAGGGCTGTTCCAGGCCAGAGTTAGGATGTGGGCGAAGAGGTCGGTGGTGAGATAGATGAGATCAAAGTACAGTGAGCAGGTTAGCTTTAGAGGAACATAGTGTGCAGGCTAGGTTGTAATAGGAGTGTAGCAAAGTGAGGTAGGAGGGGGCAAGATGATTGAGTGCTTTAAAGCCAATGGTGAGGAGTTTTGTTTGATGTGGAGGTGCATGGGTAACACTGGAGTTTCCTGAGGAGTGGGGAAACATGGTCTGAACATTTTTGAAGGGCAATGATCCAGGCAGCAGAGTGAAGTATGGACAGAAACACTCTTGGGCATATCACTCCCCTCCTTAAAAACCTCCAGTGGTTGCCTATCAACCTCCGCACGAAACAAAAACTCCTCACTCTTGGCTTCAAAGCTCTCCCTCACCTTGCCCCCTCCTACCTCACCTCCCTTCTCTCTTTCTACTGCCCACTATGTACACTCTGCTCCTCTGCAGCTCATCTCTTCAGCGTCCCCCGTTCATGCCTGTCCTGCCGTCGACCCCTGGCCCACGTCCTACTGCTGTCCTGGAATGCCCTCCCTCCTCACGTCTGCCAAACCAACTCTCTTCCCCTCTTCAAAGCCCTATTGAGAGCTCAACTCCTCCAAGAGGCCTTCCCAGACTGTGCTACCCCTTTTCCCTATGCTTCCCCTCCACCCTCTGCTCCTTCCCCTTCCCCTTTCACCTCCCCTCAGCTGAGACCCCTTTCCCTCTGCTCCTCCCCCCCTTCTCCTCCCCTCAGCACTGTGCTCATTTGTGTATATTATTACACTATTTATTTTATTAATGAGGTGTACGTCCCCTTGATTCTATTTATCGTGATGTCTTGTTTTTGTTTCATTCTGTTTTGCTCTGCCATCTGTCTCCACCGATTAGACTGTGAGCCCGTCACTGGGCAGGGACTGTCTCTATCTGTGGCCGAATTGTACATTCCAAGCGCTGAGTACAGTGCTCTGCACATAGTAAGCGCTCAATAAATACTATTGAATAAATGAATGAATGAATGAGAGACAGGAGGCAGCGAGGTCCGCAAGGAGGCTGATGTACTAATTAAGGCGGGCTAGGATAAGTGGTTACATTAATGTGGTAGTAGTCTGGATGGAGAGGAAGGGGTGGATTCTAGCGATGCTCCAGCCTGCAGCCCCAAAGGAAACCAAGGCCTACACCTCTTTTGTTTGAAACCTCACACAGCCGGCGATTGCACGGTCAGGCCATGAGGCTGCCGGTCATCAAACGGCCCAATTCTGGTTTTGGTTTTGCTTTCCACCACTTTCTGGGGAAGCCCAGAATTCAGCTAGTTGCTGCTGCCTCACACCATCCCCACGTTTAAGAAAGCAGTGACTCTGTGACCCCTTTCCTGAGTCATGACTGGTAGGTAGCTCTAGGCCCACCACCATGAGGTTGGAGTTTGGATATCACACTTTTTCCAGATCATTTATGAAAACATTAAATGAAAACGGTCTAGGGATAATCCCTGGGGGACCCCGACGTCGCCTCGGCCTGACAGCCTCTCGTCATACCAGTACGGGGCAGCTCATTGTGGCCAGGGGATGGGTCTGTTCATTATTATATTGTACTCTCTCAGAGAAGCAGCGTGGCTAGAGAAGCAGCGTGGCTCAGTGGAAAGAGCACGGGCTTTGGAGTCAGGGCTCGTGAGTTCGAATCCCAGCTCTGCCACTTGTCAACTGTGTGACTGTGGGCAAGTCACTTAACTTCTCTGTGCCTCAGTTCCCTCATCTGTAAAATGGGGATTAAGACTGTGAGCCCCACGTGGGACAACCTGATTCCCCTGTGTCTACCCCAGCGCTTAGAACAGTGCTCGGCACATAGTAAGCGCTTAACAAATACCAACATTATTATTATTATTATTAAGTGGTTAGTACAGTGCTTTGCACACAGCAAGCACTCAATAAATACTACTGAATGAATGAATGAAGGAGCCCGCCTTCAGAAGTCTTCAAACTTTGGGGAGGCTGCAATAGTTTGTCCAGAGGTTTGCCAGGAGTTGTGAGGTGGGGTGAGGTCTCCTCCCTCCTCCCTCCCTGCTGTGTGACCTGGAGCAAATAATTTAACTTCCCTGTGCCTCAGTTCCCTTATCCGTAAACTGGGAATGAAGACTACGAGCCCCGTGTGGAACATGCACTGTGTCCAATCTGATTAGCTTGTATTAACCCAGCATTTAGAACAGTGCTTGGCACATAGTAAACGCTTAACAAACACCTTTAAAAAAAAGTATCATGCTTGACTTCTCAGTTGAGCACTGCTACCTTGCACTGCTGAAGTTATGATTTCTTGTTTTAGAACATCCCTTTTCTAGTTCTATAGGTCTAACCAACCACAACTAGAACATGATTCCCTGGTGGGATTTAATCTGTTTATTTTACATTTACCCAAAGCAAAGCATAGTAATGATGAGTAACCATGAGTAAGCACTTAACGTTACCAGCTAATTAACCCCACTATTTATATGAAGTTTTCCTACAGTTTTAGCCCTATCTTCATATCACTCCACCACTCCAAATGAGTTTAGGACCATTTGCACATTGGAGGTTTATCCGCACCCTATCCCTTCCAGATCCTACAAAACCAATCCATTCACTGAATAGTGGCAGACTGTCATTTACTCCTCTGCACCCTGAGAAGTAACTGTTTAACTCGATTTTCAGTCTCTATCCAGTTTCTCGCCATGATGTAATGCCTCACCAATGCCTTGATTATTCAGTTTCTTTAAAGAAACCAACACACAAAAAGCCCACCTACAGTCAAAAATGTTTTGAAAATCTAAACATATGCTCTTTGGTTGCCACTTCTGATCCCCTCAAAAGAGCTCTATCACTTCAGTGAGGTGTGGTTTCCCTTTATAGAAAAGCATGTGGTCTTTCTCTTAATCTGCTGTGTTTTCTTAAGTGCTCAATGATCCTAAACGAGTATCTATTTTACTAATTTTGGGGGTTTATGAGAGACTTAAAGGACTAATTCCCAGGACCATTTCTGGGTCTCACCTTAGAGATGGGTGTTACTTACTGAAGATCTTCCAGTCTTCCCCGTTTAGGGGCGGTTTGTGTCAGGGGTCCTTGGACGTCCCTTCCAAGTTTCTTCAGAACCACAGGTGCCCGTTTTTTTACTTTTGACTAAGAAGGGATCAGGAATTTTTGGGGGGGCAGGTGGGGTTCAGGAGGGGTCTGGCTTCAAGAACCCAACAGGCTGGCAAGTCTTCACTGTGGGTATTTTCAGCTCTGCCTGAAATACTTGGGCCTTGCCAGTGACCTAAGAAGAGTGAACAACAATAAGAACAATAATTGGCACATTTAAGTGCTTATTATACACCAGGCGCTGTACTAAGCACTGGGGTAGACAGTAGATGATCAGGTCCCATGTGAGGCTCACAGTCCAAGCAGGGAGAAAAGGTACCGGAATCCCCATTTTTGCAGATGAAGGAACTGAGGCACGGAGAAGTGAAGTGACTTGCCCAAGGTCACACACAGCAGGTACGTGGCAGAGCTGGGATTATAACCCAGGTCCTCTGACCCCCAGGCCCATGCTCTTTCCGCTAAGCCATTCGGTGAGTCCACCTCAAAGAGCTGTAGGGGGCTTTGCCACCATCTCCCCCAAGGAGCGGGTATCCCTGCTCAACAACTCTTGGTGGGGAGGCCATCCAGTGTCTCGGACTGCTGACCTCAGGGCCAATTTGGTCTGAAACATCCTGGGTCACCTACCACCATGGGATCCCATCTGCTGTGAAAACTAGTTTGGGTGTAGGAATCTCCCTCACATCTTTCTCCGTAAATACCCAACTAAAGAATTTGTCGAGGTGCTCGGCTGCCCCCTTTCCACCCCAGGGCACCTTTCCTCTAGGAGAGCCACATAGCCCCACTGATCTTCTAGCCAGCTTCTGGTTTTGGACAAATATGAACCTTCTTTTATTTGCTTTGACACCCCTTGTAAAGTTCTCTTCACTCTGCTTTGTCCCACTTAATTTCCTGCTTATGCCTGGCCTGTCACCCTTTGTAGACTTCCCTGTTGTCCTCACCGCACATGAATTGTTTTTGAATGGATGGTCTTTCACCTCTGATGCCCTCTTTTACCCTGAGTGTTAGACATGCAGGGTTCCCCGGTTGGTCACCTGGTCTCTTTGTTATACGGTAACCTTTTACTTGAATCTCAACAAAGGTGCAGAACAGTGCCTGGGCTTCTAGGAATTCACTTGGTTTTCTTAGCTGCTGTATTTGGCTTGTTCCTAACAGCCCCGCTCCTACGGTTTCCTTTCTGAAAATGAGGTACCCGTATGTTGGTTTTACTCATTCTCCCCTCTCCACAAGATGGTTGCATTTAATTGTGCTGTGGTCCCTCTGGCGAACACTTCCCACCCTCTTCCCCACCACACCAGGCCCTGAAGAGCATCGGCTCAGAAGCCCACAGGAGAAGATTCGGGCTCCGGCAACAGTAAGAGATGCAGGTCTGGGCCGCTGGGGCCGGGCCTGGATAGCCGAGATGGGGAGAGGCCGCTGCCGCCACCACCTTGCGCCGCGGCAGTGTGTGGCTCTCAGGACCGGGCGGGTGGCGGCTGTCGCTGTTCTCGAACCGGATGGCAGCAGCTGCGGCCCAGCCATGCTCTCTGAGGTCCGTCAGCTCTGCACGGCTCTTCCGTCTGAACCGACATTTGACCCCTGCCCCCCCCGCCAACCCCCCCACGGCTCTTAGTCACACATCCTTGAGGTTACGGGGTGGGTTTGCATTCAAGTGCTGTCGAAACTATTCGGCAAAGCCCACACCCTGTCTCCCACACTCTGCGCTTTGTGTCTCCTGCTCCTTGCATGAGGCCTGACCCTTGATTCTCAGGGGGAGGAGGGGATGCCCTCCACCCTACCCCCTCCTCAGCAAAGCAATCACTCCAAAGGATTTACTGAGCACCTGTGTGGGTCACTGAACTACATCCTTGGGAGTATACAACGAAAGAGCGGGTACAATCCCTGCCCTCAAAGAGCGTGTCATCTAGTGGTTAGAACAGTGCTCGGCACATAGTAAGCTCTTAACAAATACCATAATTTATTTAAGTGGAAGAGCCAGACAAAATTATTTCAGAGAACTTGCTTAATGCGGCTGTTTTCAAGACTCTCACCTTCCTCTCCCCTAACAACCCCCTCTTTCTGGTTAATGGCATTTGTTAAACACTGTTCTAAGTGCTGGGATAGATACAAGTGAATTAGATTGTCCTTGGTCCTTTTCCTGCATGGGGCTCACAATCTAAGTTAGAGGAAGGACAGGAGAACTGAGGCACAGAGAAGTTAAGTGACTCACCCAAAGTCACTGCATTTGGCAGAGCTCAGATCCTCCAACTTCCTGGCCCGTGCTCTTTCTACTAGATCACGCTGCTTCTCTTCAACAGATTCTCCCCACCCCTGCACTCCCTAGTCCATATCACTTGTCCTCATCCTTTCTTCTATCCCTTGAAAAAGATACCCAAGATGAATCGGTGTGGGCTGGGTCACAGGACAGAAGAGCTATCACTCATGTACTGGGCTCAACCTTCAGTGGTCCCCAATCTGAGCCCAGCGAGACCCTAGATACTCTCCCAACACTGATTGCAGTGCTCCCCCGCCAGGCTGGAGGATTCCTCCCATGCCTCCGGCTGTCCTTCTCCCCCTTTCCTTGGCTCCTTCTTGCCTTCGCTACCCCAAAAAGCCCTGGCCACACTTGGCTTCCTTGCTGCCCCTGGAGCCCCATTCCTCTCACTGAGTTCTGCTTCCCTCTCTTCTGGGGTCCAGGACTGACCCCTGGTTGCTCCCTGGCCTGGCTCCTGTTTCCCTTTCCTGGGGGACCAGGCTCCTCCCCTCCCAGCCTGCCTATGTACATAGCTTTATCTTAGATTATAAATTACTCATTTATTCATATTAATGTCTGTCCCCACCTCCAGACTCTAAGCTCATTATGGGCAGGGAACGTGTCTGCTAATTCTGTTGTATTGTACTTTCCCCCAGGTGCTTAGAACAGTGCTCTGCACATAGAAAACGCTCAGTAAATACCATTGTCTCTTCAGTCCTCCCCGTTCCCCAGAAGCCTATCCGTGATGCCCCTCCCCGGCTCCCTGGGAGGAAAATGTCTATCAAGAGGACCCAAGATGGTGCCCCATTCCCAACTGCTGATTATGCTTCATGCCTGACCCATTAGGCTGGAGACGTTGGCCGTAGGGGGTTTGGGCGGGTGATGTTTGGGATGGGCAGGGAGAGGGTTCAGAAGCCCAGCACACAATGTTTCCAGTGGGCTTTGGACCCAGACACAAAGTGGAAGGAAGGCATGTACTGGGTCCTAGAGTTAGCCCAACCCCCTGGGGCCTGCTGAGCTCCCTGAAGCGGTGGCGGTGGACACATATCCTGGCTCCTGCTGCCAGAACCAAGACTTCTGGTCTGCAGCTGCAAGCGGGCCCAGGCCCAGCAGGCCAAGTCAGAGAGTCAAACCGGGTGAGCGGAACAGCAGTGTCTACACAATACAACAGGTGTGCCTGTACAAGGCCAAAGCCACAGCTGAGGCCTCAGAACCAAAATGGCACATCTTCACTACATGAACCGCACAGCTCCATTTGGGGGACTGGATGAGTGAGCCCGTTGTTGGGTAGGGATTGTCTCTGTTGCCAAATTATACTTTCCAAGTGCTTAGTACAGTGCTCTGCACACAGTAAGTGCTCAATAAATACGATTGAATGAATGAATGAGCAGGAGAGCAAATGCTACAGAGTAAACTCCCTGGTACCCCTGTTCAAGTTGCAGTTCAGGGTTCGATGGACCGTGGCACTGACCTGTCGTCTGATGTTCTTATGTTACACCAAATAAATCAATTAACTGAGAACTTACTGTAAGCGAAGCACTACCCTAAGTTCTAAGGGGAGTACAATACTCACCGCTGATATCACCCCTGCCCTCAAAGAGCTTTCGATCTATTATAAATTAATTTATATTGATGTCTGTCTCCCTCTCTAGACTGTAAGCTCACTGTGGGCTGGGAATGTTTCTGCCAACTCTGTTCTACTGTACTCTCCCAAGCATTCAGTACAGTAAATGCTCAGCAAATACTCTCAATGACAATGATGATGCTGGAGACACTGAAATAAAATAAAATAAAAATAGGAGGTAGTCATCGAGTATTAAGATATGTATATAACGGCTATGGAGGGGTTGTGAGTTCCTAAGTGATTAAGTGGCAAAGAAGTGCTGAAAAGGCAGTTGGTGGAGGGACGAAGATATATAAAAGGAGATTAGAAATCAATCAGGGAATGTCTTCTGGAAGAGACGTGAGGGCTTTGAAGATGGGAGACAGCAGTGGCCTGTCAGATGTCCCACTCCCTTCTGCTCCACTTCTTGCTCCTTCATTCATCCTCCTTCCCATCCCCACAGCACATCTGTATATATATCTGTATATACCTATAATTTATCTATTTATTTCTCCATTCATCTATTTATGTATTTAGATTAGTGTGTCTCCCCCTCTAGACTATTGGCTCGATGTGGGCAGGAATGTGTCTGTTGTTATACTGTACTTTCCAAGCGCTTAGTACAATGCTCTGCACACAGTAAGTACTCAATAAATGATTGACTGACTGAATGAATGATTGAAAGTTGTGAAGGGGGGAGAGGGTTCTGGGCAGGGGGAAGGCCTGAGTGCAAAACTGCCAGCACCCTGCCTACTCGCTCCACCTAGTAGCTTGGCAGGTTGCTGCCAGAAGGTCGGAGATCTGGCCTGGGGCTACATCACCTCCATCGGCCACCCCTAACACATGTGCATATAGGCTGGTTTGGCTGATCCTTGCCTATTTATTTCTGGTTTTAAAATGGCATTTGTTAAGCACTTACTATGTGCCAGCCACTGTACTAAGCATTGGGATAGAGGATAATCTAGGGAGAGGCATGGCATTGGGCAAGTCACTTCACTTCTTTATGACTCAGTTATTTCATCTGTAAAATGGTGACTGAGACTGTGAGCCCCACATGGGACAGGGACTATGTCCAACCCGATTAGCTTGATCCATCCCAGTGCTTAGTAATAACAACAGTGATAATAATTAGGGTACTTGTTAAGTGCTTACTATGTGCCAAACACTGTTCTAAGCACTGGGGTAGATACAAGGTAATCAGCCTGGACACTGCCTGTCCCACATGTCACGCTCCTACCCCATTTTACAGATGAGGTAACTGAGGCCCAGAGAAGTGAACTGACTTGCCCAAGGTCACACAGCAGGCACGTGGCAGAACCAGGATTGGAACCCAGGTCCTTCTGATTCCCAGATCCATGCTTTTATTCCCCATTTTACATTCCCTTGTATCCATTATCTCTATCTACTCTTTCACTGAGAACTATTGGTTTGTTTCCAGTTTCCCCGAGGACAAATGTAAGCTCCTGAGGGCAAGGTTCGGGTTCTTTGCTGCCACTGTCTGTTCCTAAGCACTCAGTACAGTGCTCTGCACCAAGCAGGTATTCGGAGCACAAGTCTACATGCGTTGAGTACTCAGCACAATGCTGGACCCACAAATGTCACTCAAATTCCCCCCTTCCCCGGCCCATCACCTCCCCGGGTCCCACACGGTCATAGCCTACCTAAAACTGCAATGGCCTCTTCATTGGGCTTCTGGACTCCAGTCTTTCTCCCCTTTCCCGTCCATATTTCGCTTTCTGGTCCGGGTCATTTTTCTAGTACGTCATTCTAAAAATGACTCTGCACTCCGACAACTATAGTGGTTGCCCACTCCGCCCCGTGTCAAGCAGAAGCTTCTGACTGCGTCACCTTTAAGGCGCTCAGTCAACTTTCCCCCACTGCAGCCCAGGTAGCCCGCTTCGTTCCTCTCCAGCTGACCTACTTGCTGCACCTCCTTCTCCTCTCTCCCACCACTGACCTCTTCCTCATGCCTTGCCCTGCTCAGAACTCCCTCCCCGACTGACATCCAAAAGAACCCTGCTCTCCCTTAGAGCTACAGATTCCTTCTGAAATCACCTCTCCACCAGGAGGTATTCCCCAATTAATTTCTTACCACCCCACTTACTAATATCTAACATCCCCCTCAACCCACTGTTACTTTAGCACTTCTCAACCTCTAAACCGTAAGCTCGTCTTCTAGACTGTAAGCTTGTTGGGAGCAGAGTTCTCGTCAACCAACTCTGTTCTACTGTACTCTCCCAAGCACTTAGTACAGTGCTCTACGCACAGTAAGTCCTCAATAAATATTATTGACTGATTGATTATGAAAGTCTCTTTATACTCTGTTGCTTTCTCCCTCCTGGAATTTATTTTACTGTCTGTCTCTTCTGCTCACTGGAAGATCTTTGAGGGTAGGGGCACTAATTCTATTGCTCTCTCCCAAGTGCTGAATACAACGCTCTGCAAGCCGCAGGTGCTCAATCCAAAACAAATAATTAGCAGCGAGCCGGAACTCAGCACCACTCTCTGCCTTCAGGAGGTCCCCAGTACAGTGCTCTGCACCTGGAAGACACCCAATACAGCACCCTGCAGATATTACGTGCTCAGTAGAGTGCTCTGCACCTCTTCCAAAAGCTTTCCCTCATTAACACCCAACACCCCAAGTCCCATCAACCTATCAGCCACCGCTAAGCACCCATGGCTACCTGCCTTCCTTTGCACTTATGCATAATCAATTATACAGGCAACTTACTTATGCAGATTACCCTACCTGCAAATTGTGCCCCGTGTAGATTGCAAACACCTGGTGGGCAAGAAACGTATCTCATGCTTCTGCTGGACTTTCCTAAGCACCCAGTACAGTGCACTGCACTCAGGGGATGCTCAAGCAATACCTTAATTCCAGCTTCTCCACCTAACAGCTGTGTGACTCTGAGCAAGACACTTCACTTCTCTGTGCCTCAGTTACCTCATCTGTAAAATGGGGATTAAGACTGTGAACCCCAAGTGGGACAACCTGATTACGTTGTATCTACCCCAGTGCAAGAACAGTGTTTGGCACATAGTAAGCGCTTGACAAATACCATCATTATTACTTTTACTGCTACTGCTACTGCTACTGCACATGGCTGACCCAGAGTACAGAGCTCTGCCCCCGCTAATCAATCCATCAATCCATGGTATTTACTGAGCTCTTAGTGTGCAGAGCACTGTACTAAGCGCTTGGGAGAGAACAGTCTAACAATCTAACAGGCACATTCTGCACCTAACGGGAATTCAGCTGGATGCTCTGCAGGCAGCAGGCAGCCTGGACGGCCCCACGTTCACGATGTGCACCGAGGACAAAATGGCCACTGATCCTGGCCCCGACAACCCAGGCCGATCTGGGGTGCGTGATTAACCAAGGCACTGGCACTCCTGCCGGCCTCCCAGGGTACCCCAATGGCCCTCGGGCCTGGGCTGTTGGGAAAAAGAAATCCCCCCGCCAGAATGCCATTCCCTCCCTCAGCCCCCCAACTCTGGGCCCATCGAGCAGAGTTGCTGGGTTTGCTCCCCTGCCCAAATGACTGGCAGCGTCACAGAATGATGCTTTCAATCGTGGATGAACTTTGCCCTCAGACCCTGCCAGGAATAGCACCCAGATGGGTGGGTGGGGTGGGGTCTGGTTTGGGCACCCTCTTCGCCCCCATGCTTCCTGAGCTAGCAGGCCGGCGGGCTCCTGAGGAGTGGGGCCTCCATGGCCATAGGGCACCCTCCCTAGCCCGTCCCTAGACTGCAATGACCCCCAGCTTCTCCCCAGCCTGAGCACGTGCTGCAACGGCTCTCGGCTTCTCTCCAGCCAGTGCACAGACTGCATTGACCCCTTTCCTTCTCCCTAGCCCGCCCACAGGCTGCAACGGCCCCCACGTGCCTGAGGGCACGCACCCCGAAGCCCAACTGCAGGGCGAGTTGAGGAACGACAAGGGGCTCTGGTGCCGGGGCCCCGTGGATGGGTGCTATCCCCACCCTCCACCTCGGGGCAGTCCCGGGTCTGGGGCTGAGATGGAGCGCTGTATACGGCAGCTGTTCAGCCTGCTGGGCCAGGCTGCATGCACACCCAGGGCCCCTGGCAAGCACGTCACCCGCAGAGCCATGACAACAAAATGGCTGCGGGCGTCGGGGCCTCGGCTCTCTGCAGAGCTGCCGCGGTCAGTGCCGAGCCTGGGCCAGGGGCTTAGTCGTCCAGCCGGGCACCGGCCGGCGGGAGCCCCGGGGCAAGCTGACCAATCCAGCCGGCACCCTCCGCTCCTCAAATGCCAACCTACTCATGGTACCTCTGCCTCGGCCTTGACCCTTGCCCACATCCTCCCTCCAGTCTGGAACTCCCTCCCTCTTCATATCCAACAAACCGTCACTCTCTCCACCTTCAGAGTCCTACTCAAATCACATCTTTCCAAGAGATCTTCTGGATTGATTCCTCGTTTCACCTTTTCACCCTCCCATCTTCATTGCCTATGGATTCAGACCTGTCCCCCTCAAGCACTCGATGTCCACCCCACGGTACTTACATCCATATCCCTAAACTCTGCCATTTTCCTATCTGAAATATATTGCAATGTCTGTCTCCCCCTTAGTCTGTAGTGGCTTGTGGGCAGGGATCAAGTATTGTGCGCAGCCCAGTGTTCCGCACACAGTAGGCACTCGATGAACAACACCGACTGTCTTGCCAAATGGCAGCGGTCCTTCTCTCTCGCTGGAGCCATCCCTGGGCCTACCGGGGCTGAGCGGGAGGCCCCGGCTGGAGACTAACGTCTCCTTGTGGAGCGAGTCCTCCACCAGGCCTCCGCGAGGAAATGTCTGCCATTCCGCAGGCCGGGATGCGGGGGCGGCAACCAACTTGGCCGGGAGACCTCTGCCAGGAAGGTGGCCCTCAGCCTGCCCCACCTGGACGCAGGCTCGCCTGGAGAAGGGTGGGCACAAAGTGGGGGGTCTTGGGGATGAGCCGGAGGAGGGAACGCCTAATCACCCAGAGACAGACCCCAGCCGGGCCCAAAGGTTCTTCCGACCCCGGGGTGCACCGAGCCGCTCGGACCATCATCTCATGGCACAACCTCCTAGAAGTCCGCCCTGCCCTACCCGGGTGGCTCGATCCGAAGCTAGCCCCATTTGGGCAGCCTGGGGTCCCGAGAGCCCCGAGGTTGCTAGATAAAGCGACTGAGCTAAAGGGTTAAGCGTCTTCTGACTCGGACAGTCTCGGAAACGCCTGCCTCCCGGGCCGGCAGCGATAATGAAACCGCCCGGCTGCCACCACCGACCCGGCCTCCCACAGTCGCCTCGGCCATCGGTGACGAGAAACCCCCCCAGCTTGACAGAAATCAGTACCAAGGCGGAAAAACCCGAGCTCTCGAGAGGGGGCAGCTCTGCAGGGGTGGGGAGGCCGGACCTCACGGTCTGACAGCCGCCCGCAAGTGTCAAATTCCCCTTGGAACTCTCAGGAAGAAGAGAAAGGAAGGCCAGTAAAGGTCCTAGTTCGCATTTGCATCAAATAAAAAAAAAAAAACCCTTCCTTTTCGCGCCTGCGTGCCAGTGAGGCTTTGTTGCCGAGGAAACCGGTTCTGGCCCTGCGTTCCTTCGTCTGAGCTGGAACACATTTGGGAAGTTGGGGCTGAGAGAGAAGGGGCCGCGATGGCGGCGCTGAAGGGCGGTCGGTCCAAGGCGGCCCGGGGCCCTGCCCGTCGGCCGTGCCCGGCGGTCGCGTCTGGTGGCCTTGGCCGGTTGGCCGGCCGAGGCTTCCCTAGAAATTAGCCTTTGCGGCATCTCCCTGAGGCTCCGATTCAGCATTGGGGCCACGCACGTCTCCCCCGTTCCTCGCTGAAAACCCAGACCGACAGCCGGAGGGATGCAACAAAACGCGCTTCCATCCCTGCCCGTCCGGGAGGAAAACCGCGGTCTAGTTTCACCTTCCGCGCGACACCTCCGAAACCCGTTTCTGAAAATGCCAATGTTTCTCATCTTCATCCAGCTTCCTAGCCCGCCGTGACACCGTCCCAACGACCCTGGTGACATCCAGGCCCGGGTGGGAAGGGCCGGCCGGTCGGGGGGCTTCTCCGAGCCCTCCTACGCCTGCGCCCCGCGGCCGCTCTCCGAGCCAGAACCGCCGTGTCGCTGCGGCGAGGAAGCCAGCCTGCCCGTGCCTCCCGTCTACTTGAGGGAAAACCCAGCCTCTCCAACAAGGGACTCCCCGCAAACCCTCCCTGCACCACCTAAGGCCCCCACCCCCCTGCCCCAGAACCGGGAAAACACGCCGAGCCGAAGCCCCCACCTACCTGCGTGGGACCTACCCCAGAGTCAGCATGGCAGCTTGCTCAGCCATCTTGGCATCTCGGAAGGGTGCAATGGAAACCGGGTTCTCGTCTTCTCGCTGCAATTCCAGCTGCAGCTGTCAGCAAAGAGACAGAGCGCAGCGCAGGGCGGGCGGACGGGCGGTTGGGCGGGCGGGCTGGGATCACGAGAACTGGATCGATCAGTGGGGAACGGGATTGGAGGAACGGCGTCCCGGTGTAGGGCGTTTCCGAGGCCGCGCCCCACGGAGAGCCGGGGCACGCCGCACAGGCCGGGGTCCGCCCCCGGGGACCCGGGCTGGGAGGGTGCCGGCCCGACGCCCGGCCGGGGCCGTGCCGGGACGAGGGGTCGCTTCGCTTCGCCCCGACCCGCCGGGGGACCTCGTCCCGCGCCCCGTGGACCGTCGCCCGCTTCGCCCGTTCACCGACAGCACGAGTCCCCCGTCTCCCCGGCGGCCCCGCCGACGACGGCGGCGGCGGGGAGGGGTCGGCGGCCCGGAGCGGGGTCGCCTCCTCTTCCCGTTCTCATCGCTCCCCCGGGGGACGGACTGGATGGCGAACGGGACGTCGAGCCGGCAGCCAATAGCAGACGGAGCCGAACGGAAAGGTGATGTTTGACCGTCTCAACCTGCAGGGAGGCGGCGACAGGGCTTCTGCACCGCATATGACGCGGCGCCCGGAACGCCTGCCCCTCCCACCCACCCACCCCCGAGTCCAGGCGGCCGAGGACGGACCCCGCGGGCGGCGGCCGCCGGCTCTGCTAATCCTGCCTGCCATTTTCCCTCGCGGGAGGGAAGTGCATCCTGCAGAGGCAGCGGCGGCAGCATTAGCGGCAGCGTCGGCGACAGCAGCGGCCACACCACGACTCCAGAGAGCCGGGGGGGCCCCGGGGGGGAGGCGGGAGCCCGCCCCCCACGCCGGCTCGGATTAATGTTGGAAGTGACATTGCGTTTCGGCTCCAGCAGCCCGGGTTCACCCGGGGAGGCGGGAACAAAAGGGGATTGTCATCGACTGGTGATGCGGGGCGAGTCCAATCACCAAGCCCCATCTAGCAGCAGCCTCCGCCGTCTCAGGGCTTCAGACCCGTCAGCCGCCACCGCAGCCCAGCTGGGCGCCGGAGGCTCTGACGCCGCGTCCCGAGGCAGAGCGGGGCAGGGGCTCCCTGCCTCCCGAGATCTCCCGAGCCCCCCGGACGGGTCCGCCTGCAGCCCCAAGCGGTGGTCCTCGCCGGTCCAGCCAGGTGTTCCGAGTCGGGCGGGGAGGCCCCGCCGGGTGCCCCCCGGCCCCTCCGCCGGTCGGTCCCTCCCCTCCGCCCGCACCCCACGACCGCGGAGAAGGAAGCAGCCTGCACCGCTCGACCCCCGCGCCTGGGAAATGAAACAAGAGCTGTCTGAAAAAGTAAAACCAAAAGCCCCGGCTACTGGCCTGACTCCACAGGGTGCCAAGGCCGGCTGTTGGGAAGAAGGGGGCTGTGCAGGAGCGACCCCTGCTGCTTCGAGGGGCTTCCCGGCGATGCTGGCAGAGTGGCATCCGGTCACCCCGGTCACCCGGGCGGGCGGCCAGGCAGGCACTGAGGGCTGAAGCGGTTCAGAAAAGCTCAGCTCCCCTTCCCCATGTTGCAGCACCTGGCCTGACACCACCCCTCCCCTTCCCGATTCTTCCCCCTCCCCCCCACCCTCTCTAGTTCCCATCCCCCAACCCTCCCCCCACACTCATCTTCAGCTGGGGGACAGCCTATCTGGTCAGCGAGTGTTTTTGAAAATGCCACGCACCCACCCCAACTCAGCCCAGGATTCAACCGACATGAAAGGCGCTCACCGGTGGCCCTCAGGGCTGGCTGAGGAGAGCGAGAGGCAGGGAGCAAGGCCCAGGGCGTTCCAAGCGCGTGCCCACGGGGCACAGGTGTTGTTTGCCTCTACCATCCCTGTCGCCCAGCAGGGAAGAGTCACCTGGGTCAGCCGGGAGGTCCTCAGGGCCTGCAAAAGAGGGAAGGGGAAGGGAGGGGCAGGTCTGAGGGGCAGGCCTGACGGCCCGCTGGAGCTGGGAGCCGGTGAGGATGCCGCGGTCTTCCCTGGAGAACAAGCACTTCCTTCTTCACCTGCTTCCTCTGGCCACAAACAAGCAGCCCCGCCCTGGGGGAGGACAAATTTATTTCTAAAACGTGCGTCTGGAATGCCCTGGCTCCAAAACCCCCTGGTTTGGGACCTCTTGGCCAGAGAATCCTTAGGTATGTGACCCTCCCCTCCACAGTCTGGGAACCCTGGGCGTAGAACCCTCTGGGCCTGGGATACGTTTCTTTCTTTAAAGAAAACTTCTAGCGGATTGCATCACTGGCTGTGAATTAATTTCTCTGACCAAAGAAATGAATGGAAATTTGCTTGCACTATTAATCACTCATCTGCAAAAATGACTGTGCTCACGGCCTCACTAACGCTGAACAGACTGCAAAAATGGTCAAGTTCTCAAGGAAATCGTGCCACAAAAAAACCTCTGGGGAAGATTGCACAACTAAAGCTTCTGCTTCTACTTGTTAAAATGTGCTTTATATGGATTTTCTCCCATCACCCTCTCCCCCTTAAAAACTCACATCACTTATGCCCCAGTGTATGAAAATTCCACTGATTTCTCTTGGCCTGTAAGACCTGAGGGCTGGAAATTGGGTTATCAAAAAGCTGAACCTTAAACGTCTTCTTCACTTGAAGAGATCGCCTGGTCCGCCACCATCTTAACAATAAGTGGCTGTGTGTGTGCATGCGTGCATGTGAGTGGGCATACGTGCCTATGCGCACACGAGCATGGGTGAAGCTATCTTGTGAGTTCAAAGACGTCCCTGAGGGGAGAGATGGTGCTTGAGAGTGTGGGGGGGGGGGGGAGAGTGTGGCGCATGTACACATGTGGGCATGTGCACTGTGTGTGCCCGACTGAGCATGGCAGCACTGCGGGGTTCCCGGATGTTGCTGTTGGAGGTGCAGCCAGGCATTTGTGCGTGTGCAGGTGGCTGCGACATGCTATTCTGTTCGTTCGGTTCAGGCCCACCGGGCAATGCGGCACGTGGGGGCAGTGCCAGCCTCCCAACGGAGCCTGACGTCACGGTGCGAGAGGAGTGCCTCGCCTAGTCAGGCCTGGCTGCAGTGGGAGGAGCCTTTCGGTAAGATCCCTGCCCACTCGGCTCTCCGAGGAGTCCAGGTTCCCAAGACACCACCCCCGCCCCGGCAGCCGTATCCCTGCCACCAACCCAGCCCCATTCCCGATGATCGATTATCCACTGAGCCCTTACTGTGTGCACGGCACTGTATTAAGTGCTGGAGAAAGTACAAAATAAGAGAGTTGGCAGACACAATCCCTGTCCACGCCCAGCCACAGGCCCCCACCTCTCTCCACCGGCCCCTACCTCAAAGACCTCCTCAATCGGGTCTGGGCACGGAGGCGCTGCATCCTGGGACCTCAGGGGGCTCTTCCGAGGGAGACGGGAGCTTAGCCGGAGCCACCGAGCCCCAAGGTACTGGATCTCCCGGGAGGGTCCCCCGGGTGCGGGTGGTCGGACAGAGTCTCTTTCTCCTCCTCTGCCCATACAAGGGGCCTCCGTGCAAACCCTGCCCAGCAATCAGACCGGGCCGAGGTGGAAAATTCAGCCCCCTTGCCCTCAAGCAATGGGCCTCTGCAGGCTGGCAGAGGGTCCTCCTGGAGGAAGCTTAGGACCTGATGGACTGGCTCCTGCCCGCCCGAGAGACGATTCAGCTGCTTCCCCTTGATTAGAGAGGGGGTGCGGCTGGGCCGGCCAGACCACCTCTTCCATGTTGAGCGCAACGTGCCAAGGTCTTGGGTCAATTCACCTGCCAAACTCCTTGCCCGACCCCTCGGGGATCACCGCCATCATGTTTTGAGCTCCTACTAGGTGTCGAGCACTGTACTGAGCTCCTCCTGTGTGTGAGGCCCAGCCACCTGCCATGCCGCTGGCCTTGCCTGCGGCAGGATGGGTGGGGAGCAGGAGTCATGCCTTTGTATTAATGCCTGCTTTCCCCTCAGGTTAGTTACACGACAGGGAACGTGTCTGCCGATTCCGCTGTACTCTCCCAAGCACTCAGTACAGAGCTCTGCACGTAGTTAGTGTTCAGTAAATACAAATGATTGATTGAACTCTAAGACTGCGGGGGCCGGAGTGGATAAGGCTGTGGCTTTGGTGGCTGTTGGACTCTTGACAGCCCTGCCTGGGCGGTGAGGAACTGAAACTTCTTCTAAAGTGTTTAGTTCTGTTCTTGTTATATTATTTAATTTCATCTTTCCTTATAAGTCCACTGCCAACTCTCTCTTTCCCCCCTACATCCCTATTCTTAGACTGCAAAGCCCCTTAAGGGCCAGGCACCACATCTGATTCTCATCTGTATTACTTTTTCCTAGTGCTTAATAAAGTATTTTGCACACAGTAGGTTTTTAGTGAGTGCTACTCCTACTAGCACTTTTACAGAGCATTATGCTGGGTACCTATCGTGTGCTGGCTGAGGATAGAGCACAGCTTTGCTAAAGGCATGTGGGAGCCCAAGTGAGTACTGTACACCACCACCATGATCCAAGATCTGCCACCCAGAGTCCCCCCTGCCTCCCTCCCAAACTCTGAGGACTGTTCTCCCTCCCCTCCCACTGCCCCGACCGGCTCCCTTCACTCTACCCGCCCCTCTCTGCCCCACATCACTTATGTACATATGTCCATATTTATAATTATAATTCTATTTATTTTTATTAATGATGTGTATATATCTATAATTCTATTTTTTATAATGATGCTACTGATGCTTGTTTACTTGTTTTGATGTCTGGCTCCCCCCTTCTAGACTGTAAGCCCGTTGTTTCTATTTGTTACTGAATTGTACTTCTCAAACGCTTAGTATGGTGCTCTGCACACAGTAAGCGCTCGATAAATACTATTCAATGGCAGGTCCTCCTCAAAACTCCACTCTCCATAAACCTCTCCCGGTTCTCTTCCTCCTCTCTGGTCACTCCTTCTAGGCTTCTTTTGCCTGCTCCTCCTCTGCCATTCACTCCCTAACCTGTAAGTGTCCCTCAAAGCTCTGTTCTGGGCCTACTTCTCTTCTCCATCTACACCAACCTCCTCGGGGAGCTCTCACAATTTCAGCGACCACCTCTACATGAATGACTCCAAAATCTCACTCCCTCGCCCTGGCCTCTCTCCTCTCTGCAACCTCATATCTCCTCTTGCCTCCAAAACATCTCTACATAGATTAGACTGTTAGTCCGTCAATAGGCAGGGATTGTCTCTGTTGCCGATTGTACATTCCAAGAGCTTAGTACAGTGCTCTGCACATAGTAAGCGCTCAATAAATACTATTGAATGAATGAATGTCCATCCGGCACCTCAAACTGATCGTGTGTGAGAAGCAGCGTGGTTTAGTGGAAAGAGCTGCTTGGGAGTCAGAGGATGTGGGCTCTAATCCCTGCTCCGCCACTTGTCTGCTGGGTGACCTTGGGCAAATCACTTCACGTCTCGGTGCCTCAATTACCTCATTTGTAAAATGGGGATAACCTGATTACCTTGTATCTACCTCAGCACTTAGAACAGTGCTTGGCACATAGTAAGCACTTAAACAAATATCATCATTATTATTAAGCACTTAACAAATACCATAATTATTATTATTATTACCACATCCAAAACTGAACTCCTCATCTTCCCTACCACCTCCTCTCCTCTCATCACCTTTGTAATCATCACCATCCTCCCATCTCTCAGGCCTGCAACCTTGTGTCATCCTTGACTCTCACTTTTCAGAACCTGTCTGTTCTTTTTTCACATGTCCAGAATCCACCCCTTCCTCTCCATCCCCCAAATTGCCACCATACTGGTCCATCCAAGCACTTATATCTCATCTTGACTACTGCACCAACCTCCTTACCAACAATCAAGCAATCGATCAGTGGTATTTATTGAGCACTTACTCTGTGCAGAGCACTATTTGAAGAGCTTGGGAGGGTACAATATAATCGAGTTGGTAAACACAATCCCTGCTGTCAAGGAGTTTATAATCTTATGGGGGAAGACAGGAATTAAAACAAATTACAGAAAGGGGAAGAAGCAAAATATAAGTACTTATATGTATGTAAGTGCTGTGGTGTTGGGGGGTGGGATAAATAATATCAAAGGGCTTAAGGGGTACAGACCCAAGTGCGCCGACAACGTAGAAGGGAGGGTGAACATGGTGATGAAATGAGAGATTTGTTAGGGAAGGCTTCTTGGAGAAGATGTGATTTTTAGCAGGGATTTGAAGATGGGGTAGTCTGTCAGATATGAAGTGGGAGGGAGTTCCAGGCCAAAGGGAGAATGTGAGCAAGGGGGCGGTCAATGGCGAAAAAGACGAGATTGAGGGGCAGTGGGTAGGTTGGTATTAAAGGAGTAAAATGTATGGGCTGGATGGTAGAAGGAGAACTGATTGAGTGGCTTAAAGTCAAGGAGTTTCTGTTTGATGAGGAGATGGATAGGCAACCATCGGAGGTTTTTGAGGAATGGGGTGCCGTGGACAGAGTTTTTTTAGAAAAACGATCCAGGCAGCAGAGGAAAGTATGGACTAGGAAGGGGAGAGACTGGAGGCAGGGAGGTGAGAAAGGAAGCTGATGCAATAGTTGAGGCCAGCTTCTGTCTCTCCTCTTCTCAGTCCATTCTTCACTGCCTCTATCATTCTTCTGAAACATTGTCTTGCTCACATTTCTTCAAAAGCTCCCTTTGGTTGCCCATTCACCTCCTCATTAAACAGAAACTGATAGTCCATTTCAAGGCCTTCGATCTGCTCTTTTAACCTTATTTATGCTCACTCTTGTCCCACCGCACCCCAGTTTGCTGGCTGTGCCTCGTTCTCATCTCTGGTCCCCATCTCCAAAGCCCCTCTGAAGTCACATCTCCTCCCAGAGGCCTTACCATTCGCCTCTCCTAGCACAGTCATTTCGATCTTCTAACACCAACCTACTCACTGCGCTTCGAACTCATCTGCGTCACCGACACAATCCCTCACCCACATCCAGCCTCTGGCCTGGAACTCCCTCCCTCTTCATAATCCAACACATGATCACTCTCCTCACTTTCAAGGCCTTATTAAAAATCATCCCTCCTCCAAGAGGCTGTCCCAGACTAAGCCCTCATTCCCCTTCCCCCTTCCCTTCGGCATCGCCACTGTACTTAGGGGAAGCAGCGTGGCTCAATGGAAAGAGCCTGGGCTTGGAGTCAGAGGTCATGGGTTCGACTCCTGGCTCTGCCACTTGTCAGCTGTGTGACTGTGGGCAAGTCACTTGACTTCTCTGTGCCTCAGTTACCTCATCTGTAAAAGGGGATTAACTGTGAGCCTCACGTGGGACAACCTGATTACCCTGTATCTACCCCAGCGCTTAGAACAGTGCTCTGCACATAGTAAGCGCTTAACAAATACCAACATTATTATTATTACTACTTGGACTTGCACCCTTTATTACCCCAACCCCAGCACTTATGTGCTTATTTTAATGTCTCTTTCCTCCTCTAGACTGTAAGCTCCTTGTGGGTGGGGAAAATGTCAACCCTCTCTGTGATAATTAATAATTATTAGTAATTGTAATAATAATAATAATGTTGGTATTTGTTAAATGCTTACTATGTGCCAAGCACTGTTCTAAGCGCTGGGGTACATACAAGGTAATCAGGTTGTCCCACGTGAGGCTCACAGTCTTAATCCACATTTTACAGATGAGGTAACTGACAGAGAAGTCAAGTGACTTGCCCAAAGTCACACAACTGACAAGTGGCGGAGGAGGGATTAGAACCCATGACCTTTGACTCCTAAGCCCATGCTATTTCCACTGAGCCACGCTGCTTCTCAAGCACTCTCCCAAGCACTTAGTACGGTGCTCTGCACAAAGTAGGCACTCAATATATACAATTGGCTGATTCCATGTCACCTAAGAACTCCCAGGAGCACTTCTATACCCATCTTTAAACTCTTAGTTTGTAACCCTGTTGCCTTCCCCAAATTGTAATTCATTTTAGTATCTGTTTCCCCAGCTGGATTGTAAGCTTCCTGAGGACAGGACACATGTCCTCTAGACTGTAAGCTCACTGTGGGCAGGGAATGTGTCTGCTTACTGTTGTATCGTACTGTCCCAAGCACTTAGTACAGTGGTCTGCACACAGTAAGCGCTCAATAAATAGGATTGACTGACTAAATGAATGTCTACTCACTCTATTGTATTCTCCCAAGCACTTAGTACAGTCCTCTGCTGATTAAGCACTCGATAAGCACTACTTGAGTGACTGGAGAGAGGGAAAGTCCCCCATTTGTTAAATACAAAACTCAAAGCTTTTAAAATGACCCCTTTATCTCTGAGGGTGGGAGAACCAGGCATGCGTGTGTTAAAATGAATCTCTAAGATGGCTGCACCTATGGGGGCGGGATGAGGGGTGCCACTGACTCGGTGCATGTGTGGGGGCCATCTTATTAAGACCTGGTTCAGGAGGCATCATCTAGAATTCATTCAATCGAATTTATTGAGTGCTTACTGTGTACACAGCACTGTACTAAGCGCTTGGAAAGTACAATTCTGCAACAGATAGAGACCATCCCTACCCAACAACGGGCTCACAGTCTAGAAGGGGGAGAGAGGTAACAAAACAAATAGGCATCAATACCATCAAAATAGATGAATAGAGTTATAGATATATACACATCATTAATAAAATATAGAATATTATGCAAGTGCTGTGGGGAGGGGAAGGGGGTAGAAGAGAGGGAGGGAGGGAGTTGGGGCGATGGGGAGGGGAGAAGGGGCAGAGGGAAAAGGGGGGCTCAGTCTGGGAAGGCCTCCTGGAGGAGGCGAGCTCTCAGGAGGTCTTTGAAGAGGGGAAGAGAGTTAGTTTGGCGGATGTGAGGAGGGAGGGCATTCTAGGATAGCGGGAGGACGTGGGCCAGGGGCCGACGGCGGGATAGGCGAGAACGGGGGACGGTGAGGAGGCGAGCGGCAGAGGAGCGGAGCGTGCGGGGTAGGCAGTAGAAAGAGAGAAGGGAGGTGAGGTAGGAGGGGGCAAGGTGATGAAGAGCTCTGCGTGGCTCAGTGGAAAGAGCCTGGGCTTTGGAGTCAGAGCTCATGAGTTTGAATCCCACTCTGCCACCTGTCAGCTGTGTGACTGTGGGCAAGTCACTTAACTTCTCTGTGCTTCAGTTACCTCATCTGTAAAATGAGGATGAAGACTGTGGGCCCCACGTGGGACAACCTGATTCCCCTGTGTCTACCCCAGCGCTTAGAACAGTGCCTGGCACATAGTAAGCGCTTAACAAATACCAACATTATTATTAGCTCTGAAGCCAAGAGTGAGGAGTTTTTGTTTCATGCGGAGGTCGATAGGCAACCACTGGAGATTTCTGAGGAGGGGAGTGACATGCCCAGAATGTCCCAAGTGGCAGCCACGTGGGGAGATTTGGGAGGCACAAAGTCAACCCTGCCATGTAATAATAGTAATAATAATTATGGTCTTTGTTAAGCGCTTAATATGTGTCAAACACTGTTCAAAGCTCTGGGGTAGATACAAGGTAATCAGGTTGTCCCACGTGGGACTCACAGTCTTAATCCCCATTTTACAGATGAGGTAACTGAGGCACAGAGAAGTTAAGTGACTTGCCCAAAGTCACACAGCTGACAAGTGGCAGAGCCAGAATTAGAACCCATGACCTCTGACTCCCAAGCCCATGCTCTTCCCATTAAGCCACACTGCTTCTCACTAAGATAGCCGCTTACCCGCACTGCCTAATGGATGACAAGCAACGTGGCTCAGTGGGAAGTGCATGGGCTTTGGAGTCAGAGGTCATGGGTTCGAATCCCAGCTCTGCCACTTGTCAGCTGTGTGACTTTGGGCAAGTCACTTAACTTCTCGGTGCCTCAGTTACCTCATCTGTAAAATGGGGATTAAGACTGAGCCCCACATGGGACAACCTGATTCCCCTGTGTCTACCCCAGCGCTTAGAACAGTGCTCAGCACATAGTAAGCGCTTAAATACCAACATTATTATTATAAAGCACGGGCCTGGCAGTTAGAAGGTCAAGAGTTCTAATCCCGGCTCTGCCACTTGTCTGCTGTGTGATCTTGGGCATGTCACTTCACTTCTCTGTGCCTCAGTTCCCTCATCTGTAAAATGGGGATTAAGACTGTGAGCCTATGTGGGATAGGGACAGAATTTTATTTATATCAAGGTCTCTCTCCCCCACTCTAGACTGTGCGCTCATTGTGGGCAGGGAATGTCACTGTTTATTGTTGTATTGTACATTCCCAAGCACTTAGTTCAGTGCACTGCACACAGTAAACGCACAGTAAATACGACTGAATGAATTAAATCAATTACCTTGCATCTACCCCAGTGCTTGGAACAGTGCCTGGCTCATAGTAAGCACTCAACAAATGCTATAATTATTATTATTATTACTACCATCTGATGACGGCCCTAACCAGGAGCAGAGAGGGTCCTGAGGACAGATTCCTCCCAGCTATGCTAGACCCTACCCCTTTCCAGGTCAAACCTGAAAGAGTTTCCATTACACTACCAGTCTCGGCAACAGGAAGGGGAGTCAAGCAGAGGCCTGTCCATTCCATTCCTAGCTTGGGCAGTGACTAGCAAGTGGAAGACAATCGGCTATAGGTCAAAACTCCCCTGTGCTGGGCAGCAGCGTCACGGGAGAGAGTCGAGGGCGGAGACTCGAGTTTACTGCATGGAAGGAGTCCACGGTAAACCACTTCCATATTTTTACCAAGAAAACTATGGATCCACTACCAGATCGATTGCTGATGGAGAGGGGGAGTTCTGGGAGAGATGTTAGTATTTGTTAAGTGCTTACTATGTGCAGAGCACTGTTCTAAGCACTGGGGTAGGTACAGGGTAATCAGGTTGTCCCACGTGGGGCTCACAGTCTTCATCCCCATTTTACAGATGAGGTAACTGAGGCACAGAGAAGTGAAGCGACTCGTCCACATTCACACAGCTGACAAGTGGCAGAGCTGGGATTCGAACCCATGACCTCTGACTCCCAAGCCGTGGCGTCACTATGGGTCGGAAACGACTCGACGGCATAAGACAAGACATGTTAGATCCTGCTTCCATTGTAGCTGGCTTTTTGACTGAATGTGCCTGAATACTATTATATTGTACTCTCCCCAGGGCTTAGTACAGTGCTCTGAACACAGTAAACTCTCAATAAATATAATTGATTATCTCCATCCCAGTGTCACCCTCCTTCCCTCCTCCATTTTAACTGTGAGGTCGCCTGCTGGCCAGGGACGGTCAGATTCACTGCCCTCATCCCTTCCCCCGGGGGGCCTGGGTCCTGAATTCGCTTCGCACAATGTGGGAGCAGCTTGGCCTAGTGGACAGAGCACGGGCCGGGGAGGAAGAAGGACCTAGAGAAGCAGCGTGGCTCAGTGGAAAGAGCCCGGGCTGGGGAGTCAGAGTTCATGGGTTCGAATCCCCGCTCTGCCACTTGTCAGCTGTGTGACTGTGCGCAAGTCACTTCACTTCTCGGTGCTTCAGTTACCTCATCTGTAAAATGGGGATTAACTGTGAGCCTCAGGTGGGACAACCTGATTACCCTGTATCCACCCCAGCGCTTAGAACAGTGCTCTGCACATAGTAAGCGCTCAAATACCAACATTATTATTATTAGTCCCAGCTCCACTCATCTGCTGTGTGACCTGAAGTCACTTCACTTCTCTGTACCTCAGTTACCTCATCTGTAAAACGGGGATAAAGACTTGAGAGCCCCAAGGGGGCCAGGGACTGTGTCCAACCTGATCAGCTTGTATCTACCCTAGGCCTTAGAACAGCCTGGCTCATAGTAAGAGCTTAACAAATGCCACAATTATTATTATTACTACCATCTGATGATGGGCCCCACCCAGGAGCAGAGAGGGTCCTGAGGACAGATTCCTGCATCTATTGTTGCTGGCCTGGCACATAGCTAACACTTAACCAACACCATAAAAACATTGAGGGCGATTTTCAGCAAACCCTTTTTTCCACACTGCCAAGGTGGGTAGTGACCCCCGATTAGACTGTAAGCCCGTCAAACGGCAGGGACTGTCTCTATCTGTTGCAGACTTGTTCATCCCAAGCGCTTAGTACAGTGCTCTGCACATAGTAAGCACTCAATAAATACTATTGAATGAAAGATGGCACTGAGCCTTTAACAGCAGCCCGAAAAGGACAATCCCATTGTAAAGGCTTCCTTTGCGGAGTTCACTTGAATTTGCATCCGGCCACAATCTGCTTTCTTTTGGGGATTAACTGGTCTCGTTCAGAGCCTTAATAATTATAATAACTATAGTATTTGTTAAGCACTGACTATGGGCCAGTCATTGTACTAAGCGCTGGGCCGGATACAAACAAATCAGGTCGGAGACAGTCCCTGTCCCAAGTGGGGCTCCCAGTCTCAACTAGAGATGAGGTCACTGAGGCCCAGAGAAGTTAAGTGACTTGCCCAGGGTCATTCATTCATTCAATAGTATTTATTGAGCGCTTACTATGTGCAGGCCACTGTACTAAGCGCTTGGAATGGACAAATCGGCAACAGATAGAGACGGTCCCTGCCCTGTGACGGACTTACAGTCTAATCGGGGGAGACGGACAGACAAGAACCATGGCAATAAATAGAATCGAGGGGAAGAACATCTCATTAAAACAATAGCAAATAAATAGAATCAGGGTGATGTACATCTCATTAACAAAATAAATCTGGTAATGAAGATATATGCAGTTGAGCGGACGAGTACAGTGCTGAGGGGATGGGACGGGAGAGGGGGAGGAGCAGAAGGAGAGGGGGGAGAAGAATGTTTAGCTGAGGAGAGGTGGGGGGGTGGGTAGAGGGAGCAGAGGGAAAAGGGGAGCTCAGTCTGGGAAGGCCTCTTGGAGGAGGTGAGCTTTAAGTAGGGTTTTGAAGAGGGGAAGAGCAGACAAGTGTCAGGGCTGGGATTAGAACCCATGACCTTCTGACTGCCAGCCTGTGCTCTAGCAGCGATGGCAGGCTGCTTCTCTAAGGCCTCAGCCTGTGACCTCAGCTTTGGTGCAAAGGCGTGAGGCCACGCTGGTCACTCACAGGCCATGCTGGTCCCTCACTGGGCCTGTCAGAGCCCCTTGCGGAAGCAATCCAGTAGACGGTAGAAGAGAAATCCCAATAGTCTTCGGCAGGCCTTTCCCTTCCATGCGCAACCCACCCCGTCCCCTTGCTCTGCTCTGAATACAGATAAGAGCCCAATAATAACGATACTAATAACAATAATGGTGTTTGTTAAGCGCTTACTATGAGCCAGGCACTCTTCTATGCGCTGTGGTAGATACAAGTTATCAGGTTGGACGCAGTCCCTGTCCCACGTGGGGCTCCCGCTCTAATAATGTTGGTATTTGTTAAGCGCCTACCATGTGCAGAGCACTGTTCCAAGCGCTGGGGTAGACACAGGGGAATCAGGTTGTCCCACGTGGGGCTCACAGTCTTCATCCTCATTTTACAGATGAGGGAACTGAGGCACAGAGAAGTCAAGTGACTTGCCCATAGTCACACAGCTGAGAATTGGCAGAGTGGGATTCGAACCCATGACCTCCGACTCCAAAGCCCGGGCTCTTTCCACTGAGCCACGCTGCTTCTGGGGACCTGAGACCCAGAGAAGCGAAGTAGCCTTCCCTGGGCCACACAGCAGACACTAATAAGAATGATGATTAAATCGTGGTGGAGCCGAGATTAGAAGCACTCCCAGCAACCCTCTGATTCCCAAGCCCGTGCTCTACCCACCGACCCGTCCTGCTTCCTTGCTTCCCACTGATCGACTGATTGCATATTTTCACTCAGGTGGTTTTTCAGCACGGCCTAGTGGCTAAGAACCCGGTCCTGGGAGTCAGAAGGTCCTGGGTTCTAATCCCGGCTCGCCGCTGGTCTGCTGTGTGACCCTGGACAAGTCACTTCACCTCTCTGGGCCCCAGTGACCTCCCCTGCCAAATGGGGATTGAGACTGTGTCCAAACCAATTTACTAATGTCAGTCATTCATTCATATTTATTGAGCGCTTACTGTGTGCACAGCACTGTCCTAAGCGCTTGGAAAGTACATTCCAGGCGCTTAGGACAGTGCTCGGCACACAGCAAGCGCTCAATAAATACGATTGAATGAACGAATGAATTTGGCAACAAAGACAATCCCTGCCCACAGTAAGCGCTCAATAAATACGACTGCAAGAATGAAGCCCCACCCAACAGTGGGATCGAGGTCTAGAAGTATCCAGCGCTTAGTCCTGTGCTTGCCACATAATAAGCGCTTTTAACAAATACGATGACGATTAACAAGCAGCGTGGCTCAGTGACAAGAGCTCGGGCTTGGGAGTCGGAGGTCGTGGGTTCTAATCCCACCTCCGCCACTTGTCAGCTGGGTGACTTTGGGCAAGTCCCTTCATTTCTCTGGGCTTCACTTCCCTCCCCTGCAAAATGGGGATGAAGACTGTGAGCTCCACGTGGGACAACCTGATCACCCTGTCTCTACCCCAACGCTTAAAGCAGTGCTTGGCACATAGTAAGCGCTTAACAACTACCAACATTATTATGATTATGGTTTTTCCTCGCACATGCTCTCTGTGTATCCTTTCAAACGCTGCCGGTTAGGCCCTCCGCCACTTGCCAGCTGGGTGACTTTGGGCAAGTCCCTTCACTTCTCTGGGCCTCACTTCCCCCATCTGGAAAATGGGGATGACGACTGTGAGCCCCACGTGGGACAACCCGATCACCTTGTGTCCTTCCCAGCGCTTAGAATAGCGCTTGGCACATAGTAAGAGCTTAAAAAATGTCATTATTACTATTATTACTTAGAGATGGGCAGTGAAAAGGAGCTTGTATTTACATTTACCTTGCGGAGACGGCTGCGGGTGTTGCGGGTGTCGGGGGTGGAGGTGCGGCGGTGCGGTTTGGCTGCGGGAGCTGGAGCTCGGCTCGACTCCGCCCCTCCACCCACCCCCAGCTCGGACTCGCCGAAATCGGGCTCCGGTGGCGGCAGGACTCGCGCTCGGCAGCGCCCCCTTGTGGCGGAAGAAGGGAGGTGTGCTCGGCAGCGCCCCCTGTGGCGGAGGCAGGCGTGCTCGGCAGCGCCCCCCTGTGGCGGAGTGCTCGGCAGCGCCCCCCTGTGGCGGAGGCAGGAGTGATCAGCAGGGCCCTCCACCCCAGGGGGGGAGGCAGGGGTGCTCAACAGGGCCCCTCACCCCCTAGGAGGCAGGGGCGCTCAGCAGCGGCCCCCTCAGTGCAGGCAGGAATGCTCAACAGTGCCCCCCACCATGTTGGAGAGGTAAGGGGGCTCGGCAGGGCCCCTCAGCCCAGGAGGAGGGCAGGAGTGCTCGGCTGCGCCCCCCTGTGGCAGAGGCAGGAGTGCTCAGCAGCACCCCTCATCCTTGTGGGGGTGGGAGGGCAGGAGTGCTCTTCAGCACCACTCCGCAGCAGAGGCGGGGATGCTGGGCAGCGGCCCCTCTGCCCCTTGTTCTGCAGGTTAGGGGCAGGAGGGGTGAGGGGTTCAAGTGGAGAATCCCCAAGCAGGCAGGGGGTGCGGCGCCCTACGAGCCGCCCCCCCACCTCAGCATCGCGGAACCATCCAGGACGAGGTCTTCCCCAACTACTGCCAGAACCGGCGGGGCCGTGCTCCGACAAGGCCGGAGACCAGCATGAAGACCAGGTGAAGGCCCTCTCAGAGGTCACCGATGACCTCCTCCTTGCCAAATCCAACGGCTCCTACTCTATCCTAACCCTCCTCGACCTCTCAGCTGCCTATGATACTGTCGACCATCCCCTTCTCCTCCACACTTTATCTCACTTTGGCTTCACGGACTCCGTCCTCTCCTGGTTCTCCTCTTATCTTTCTGGCCATTCATTGGCCATTCATTCTCCGTCTCCTTCGTGGGCTCCTCCTCTCATCCACTAACAGTAGGGGCTTCTCAAGGGTCAGTTCTCGGCCCTCTTCTCTTCTCCATCTACACTCACTCCCTTGGTGAACTCATTCGCTCCCACGGCTTCAACTACCATCTGTATGCGGATGACACACAAATCTGCACCTCCGCCCCTCTTCTCTCCTCCTCCCTCCAGGCTCGTATCTCCTCCTGCCTCCAGGACATCTCCACCTGGATGTCTGCCCGCCACCTAAAACTCAACATGTCTAAGACTGAGCTCTTCATCTTCCCTCCCAAACCCTGTCCTCTGCCTGACTTCCCCATCACTGTGGTTGGCATTACCAACCTTCCCATCTCACAAGCCCACAACCTTGCTGTCATCCTTGATTCTGCTCTCTCATTAACCCCACCCATCCACTCCGTCACCAACACCTGCCGGTCTCACCTGCACCATATCGCCAAGATCCGCCCTTTCCTCTCCATCCCAAGAGCTACCGTGCTGGTACAAGCTCTCATAATATCCCGATTGGATTATTGTGTCAGCCTCCTCTCTGATCTCCCTTCCTCCTGTCTCTCCCCGCTCCAGTCTATTCTTCATTCCGCTGCCCGGCTCATCTTCCTACAGGAATGCTCTGGGCATGTCACTCCCTTCCTCAGAAACCTCCAGTGGTTGCCTATCAACCTTCACACAAAATAAAAACTCACTCTTGGCTTCAAAGCTCTCCATCCCCTTGCCCCCTCCTACTTCACCTCCCTTCTCTCTTTCTACTGCCCACCCCGTACGCTCCGCTCCTCTGCCGCCCACCTCCTCACCATCCCCCGTTCGCACCTATTCCGCCGTTGACCCCTGGTCCACATCCTACTGCTGTCCTGGAATGCCCTCCCTCCTCACCTCTGCCAAACTAACTCCTTCCCCTTCTTCAAAGCCTTACTGAGAGCTCACCTCCTCCAGGAGGCCTTCCCAGACTGAGCCCCCTTTCTCTCTGCCCCTTCTCTTGCTCTCCCCCCCACTCTCTGCTCTTCACCCTTCCCCTCCCCTCAGCAATGTGCTCATTTGTATATATTATTTATCACCCTATTTATTTTGTTAATGAGGTGTATATCCCCTTAACTCTATCCTGATGATGTTGTCTTGTTTTGTTTTGTTCTGTTTTGCTTTGCTGTCTGTCTCCCTCGTTTAGACCGTGAGCCCGTCACTGGGCAGGGGTTGTCTCCGTTGCCGAATTGTACATTCCAAATGCTTAGTACAGTGCTCAGCGCATAGTAAGTGCTCAATAAATGCTATTGAATGAATGAGTGAACTACTGTATGGAGAGCTGAGACTGGAAAACCAAGAGTAAAGAGGGAAAAGGAAAGATTTTAAGGGCACAGTAAAATAACTTCTGACAGCGCTGCACCCTATCTGCTGCAAGTCAAGTGCTAATGAACTCACTGTGGGGAGGGAATGTGTCTACCAACTCGGTGGTACTATACTCTCCCAAGCACTTAGTACAGTGCTCTGCACCCAGTAAGTGCTCAAGAAATACCATTGATGATGATTGATGACCAGCATGGTGTACTGCTTTCTAAAAAGGAGTGATTCTCTTTGAGCAAAGGCTTCATGTGTGATGGGGACTGTCTGACCTGATTCTTTTGTATCTACTCCAGCGCTTTGAACAGTGCCTGACACATACTGAGCGCTTAACAAAAACCTTAATAAGAATAATAAGGAACAAAAAACAAGGACGAAAGAGAAAATAGCTCCAAGCATTGCAAATATTAACCATAGCAAGAAAACAAAGAAGAGCCTTTTGTCTGCAAAATGTGGCTGGGCTTGTGGGTCCCATATTGGCTTTTTCAGCCAGACACACACACACACACACACACTCTCTTTTCCCTTAGCAGAATTTTCTCTTCAGTGATGTCTCCTGCAAATACAAAGGACAGCTGTTTATAAGGCAGAAGTCACTGTAAACTGTGCTAGTTGGAGACCCAAGGGGTGAGAGGAATCAAGAGGAGGAAGGAAGCTGGCCCTAGGAGTCTGTGCCTGGTCTGTGTCCAAGATCTGAGCAGTGGAGACTGCTCAGCAGGCAGAAATAGCCAGCGAGCAGGGGTGCCCAACTCTCTGGGGCCGATAGGGACGATCACCCCCACAACTGTGCCAATGGGATCCCCGGTTTTGCTCATCTCAGGCCTCCAATTAGACCTCAACAGGTGGGCCTTCTGGTCTGTTAGCTCTTTGAAGCTTGTCCCCTCCCAGTATTTATTCCCACCCTCCAAAAAAAAAATCCCTGCCCTCTTTCCACTCATGTGCACCAAATGAAAAGTTGGCATCTCATCCAGAGACCTCCCGCGCCAGTCCAGGATGGAGAACAGGAGAGGGTCAGAGACATGGGCCGGGCACAGGGCTGGCTCTAGCTTCTCCACCAGTATAGTGCCAGGTTAGTACAGTGCTCTGCACCCCGTAAGCGCTCAATAAATACTATTGAATGAATGAAAGCATTACTCAATACAAATAGACAAAATCGATTCAAAGTGTGGGTAGTGATGGAGGAATCTGAAGGCGTGTAGGGGCAAGATGGGATCGGGTGCTCTCTGAGGCGGTTACCACAGTGTCTTTTTGGGGGGCGAGGGAGGGGTCCGAGAGCTCGTAGAAGTGCCATTTTTTCTGTGAGCCAGATCCTAGGACTTCTGGTGGTATAAAAGTCTTTTGTAGAATGTCACCATCTTGTTGTGTCTCCTTCCCAAAATGAATGACAAATACTATATGTAGAAGTCCTGATGTTGCCTATTCTCAAATGCACAAGAAGGATGTTGTCAGCTGTGAGCCACTCTGGGTTGGAAACCCATAGGTTGGCAGAGTGAACCTGTAAGAAGTTGCTTGAAGTATGCTGTTAAAATGTGGAAAATAGAGGAGGTTTAAAGTAGTTAAAATCAAGCAGCATGGCTTAGTGGGTAGAGCATAGGCCTGGGAGTCAGAGGGACCTGGGTTCTATTCCCAGCTCTGCTATATGACTGTACTCGTCCGCTCAACTGTATATATTTCCATTACCCTATTTATTTTGTTAATGAATTGTACATCGCCTTGATTCTATTTAGTTGCCATTGTTTTTACGAGATGTTCTTCCCCTTGACTCTATTGCCATTGTTCTTGTCTGTCCGTCTCCCCCGATTAGACTGTAAGCCTGTCAAACGGCAGGGACTGTCTCTATCTGTTGCCGACTTGTTCATCCCAAGCGCTTAGTACAGTGCTCTGCACATAGTAAGCGCTCAATAAATACTATTGAATGAATGAATGAATGCTGTGTGACCTTGGGCAAGTCACTTCTCTGTGCTTCAGTTATCTCATCTTAGTAAAATGGGGATAAGAGTGTGAGCCCCATATGGGACAGGGACGGTGTCCAACCTGATTAACTTGTATCATCCCCAGAGATTAGAACACTGCTTGATATACAGTAAATGTTTAACAAGTGCTATCATTATTATTATTATTTTATTATTTTTATCCCCCAAATCAGAGTTGACAATTTAATAATAATAATAATAATAATAATGTTGGTATTTGTTAAGCGCTTACTATGTGCCGAGCACTGTTCTAAGCGCTGGGGTAGACACAGGGGAATCAGGTTGTCCCACGTGGGGCTCACAGTCTTAATCCCCATTTTACAGATGAGGGAACTGAGGCACAGAGAAGTTAAGTGACTTGCCCACAGTCACACAGCCGACAAGTGGCTCAGATGCCACATTCTCAATTTCTGAAAACGAAGCTCCCCACCCTGCCAGATTTCTGTTTTCCCCTCTGTGGAAGAGTTTGAGTGTTACCCTTGAGTACCATGCTAACCACATGCTTTGCTTTTTTCATGGTATTTGTTAAGCACTTACTACGTGCCAGACACTGTAGTAAGTACTGGGGTAGATATAAACTAATCAGACAGGACACAGTCCCTGCCCACATGGGACTCACAGTTTTAATCCCTGATCTACAGATGAAAGAACTGAGGCCCAGAGAAGTTAACAGAATTGCCCAAGGTCACACAGCAGACGGGGGTGGAGCGGGGCTTGGAACCCAGGTCCTCTGACTCCCAGGCCCGTGGTCTTTCCATTAAGCTACACTGCTTCCAGTCAAGTCCACTCTATGTGATAGTTTATGATAGTGCACTCTCAGGAGACCCTGGAGGGGAACTTTTATTCCAATATTGGTGTTTCATTCTCCGGAGTCAGCCAGGAGTGGCATTAGGCAGGGAAATCTTGCTGAGGGCTCTTTGACAGTGAATGTGGATGGAGAGCATGGCAGGGGCAAAGGGCTGTGATTTGACCAGAGCTAAAGAGATTTGGGTTTCTGTCACCTTTGGTGACAAATAAAGGTTTGATGGGGAGGGGCTGTACTCAACAAAGCCTTCCCTGGGGCCTGATGGTTAGGATTCAGCATTCTCACCACCATGGCCAGGTTCAATACCCAGTCAGGGAAGTTGATTTTTCACATTTATCCCTTGGTTTAGAGAAGCTGCATGACCTAGTGGATAGAGCACAGGCCTGGGAGTCAGAAGGACCTGGGTTCTAATCCTGCCTCTTCCACTTGTCTGCTGTGTGACCTTGGGTAAATCACTTTACTTCTCTGGGCCTCAATGCCCTCATCTGTAAAAAGGGGATTAAGTCTTCGAGCCCCATGTGGGACAGGGACAGTGTCCAACCAGATTACCTTCTATCTACCCCATTGCTTAGAATTGTGCTCGACACATAGTAAGTGCTTAACAAATACCATTATTAATATTTAAAATCTAACAACACAGAGGACAGTCTTTGGGTGCACCTGATGAGGTTGAGACTGTGGTTCTCCACTTGTGTCTTCTAGTACTGAGAGACCTAGACTTATACGGACGACACATTCAGCTTCACGTTTGTCATCTACCAGTTTCCTCGACTTCAAATGGCAGATCAAGGTTGTTGCAACTCCCAGAGAGGCAGTTCATTCCACATCAGGCCTCCCTCAAGACGTGTCTGCAGGTCTGAGAACGTTACTAGCAGATCTGGACATTTGTCTCTTTGCCCATGTACATATTCCCATCTCTAGCTGACATAGTCAGCCCTTCCTGCCCGGGTGGTCCTACTGGAGAGAATCCTTCTTGGCATGTCATCGGTTGCTGGGAGGGCAATCTGCCCTTGAAGTCCATCAGGGATCGTGGTCACCAGAGAAGCTGCGTGGCTCAGTGGTAAGAGTCCGGGCTTGGGAGTCAGAGGTTGTGGGGTCTAATCCCGGGTCCACCACTTGTCAGCTGTATGTCCTTGGGCAAGTCACTTAACTGCTCTGGGTCTCAGTTATCTCATCTGTAAAATGGGGATGAAGACTGTGAGGCTCACGTGGGACAACCAGGTTACCTTGTATCTACCCCAGCACTTAAAACAGTGATTGGCACATAGTAAGCACTTAACAAATACCAACATTATTATCAGAACCCATCACTCCACCCAGGGCTCTGACCCAAGATTTTAAGCTCACAGCCACAGCTGGAACCTGAGGGGCAGGCGGAGGTGGGTGGGCTCGGCAGAGGTGAGGAGCTGAGGCCTAACCTCCAGCAGATTACAATCAATGAGTGGGATTTCTTGAGCGCTTACTGTGAGCAGCAGGGGGGCAGAGTCTGAGCCCCTACCACTGCCAGGCTGAGTGCTGGGATCGAGTGCCAGGAGGATGGAAGGAGGCTATGTGGGCAGGGAGCTTCCATCCTCTGACAGAGAGGACCAGAGATGACTCCCCCAGATGGCATGGAGTCACCACCGCCCCGCTGGCTGATCGCTGGGAAATAGAAAAAGAAGGTGCTCGGGGCTGAAGAAAAGAGGGAGGAGGGAGTCAGAGGCAGGATTCTTGTCACAATCAGGGGACAGGGCAGCCCCGACTCTTCAGGTGGAGAGTGCCCCTGCTCCCTCTTAAACCACATGGCCAAGTGGATAGACCCCGGGCCTGAGAGTCGAAAGGATCTGGATTCTAATCATTCATTCATTCATTCATTCAATAGTATTTATTGAGCGCTTACTATGTGCAGAGCACTGTACTAAGCGCTTGGGATGAACAAGTCGGCAACAGATAGAGACAGTCCCTGCCGTTTGACGGGCTTACGGTCTAATCGGGGGAGATGGACAGACAAGAACAATGGCAATAAATAGAGTCAAGGGGAAGAACATCTCGTAAAAACAATGGCAACTAAATAGAATCGAGGCGATGTACAATTCATTAACAAAATAAATAGGGTAATGAAAATATATACAGTTGAGCGGACGAGTACAGTGCTGTGGGGATGGGAAGGGAGAGGTGGAGGAGCAGAGGGGAAAGGGGAAAAAGAGGGTTTAGTTGCGGAGAGGTAAAGGGGGGGTGGCAGAGGGAGTAGAGGGAGAAGAGGAGCTCAGTCTGGAAAGGCCTCTTGGAGGAGGTGAGTTTAGCTTCCAGTCCACCCGCCCCCCCCGCCGCTCGGGCCCGGGAACATTGCGCTCCCCTTCTCGATCCTGGGGACATTGTGCTCCCCTTCTCGGCCCCAAGGACATTGTGTCCTCGGGGGACATTGTGTCTCCCTGCTCGGGCCCGGGGACATTGTGCTCCCCAACCGCTCCCCCACTCCGCCCGAGGCGGCCATTTTAGGAAGCCCCCACTCTGCCTGAGGCGGCCATTTTGGGCAGGCCTCGCTCCCTCTTCCCTCTTGAGGTGATTCATCTCTCCCGCCCCCGCCCCGGGCGACGACGTCCTTATTCTCACCATGTTACCTTACCTTAGCCGCCGCCTACGGCCGCCACCCACCCCGGACAACCTCAGGGCCCCCCCGCCGCCACAGGGTTATTTGGTCATGAGCTCTGGGACAGTCTCGGCCGCTGGCCGCTTGACTTTGAGTCTTATCGGGTAGGGTCGGCTCGTCCCCCGACCCTGGTCATCGCCTGCTTATTAACACTATTGTAGTGTGCCTTACTGTAGCATGTTGCTATATTTGCGATCTCGCTTTTTATTGTTTATTGTCGTCAGATTTTGAATTTGATCAGGTCACCCCTTAATCGAGTTTACCCCCGACCCTGGTCATCACCCCTTTTATTAACACGACTATATTGTATCATACTGTATCATGTTGCTATATTAGCACCACTGTATTGTATCATATTGTATCATGTTGCTATATTACCGATTTCGTTTATTACTGTTTATTGTTGTCAGTGCTGCCACCCACCTCTCTGGCCTCGCCATGTCCCTCCTCCCCCCTCCCCCCTCCCGCCCCTTCCTATCCTCCCCTTCCCCTTCCCCTCTCTCGCTCAGCTCTTTCCCGCTCTCTCCTCTGTCTCCTCCCCCCCTCCTCTCTCCCGCCCTAGAACCCCACTTTACCAGCGCTACCCCTCTTCCCCCTCCCCCTACTCTTCCCCCCACCAAACCCCCTCTTCACCCCCTCCCCCCTTCTCTCTTCCCCACCCATGCCCCATCCCAGTCCTCTTGTCCCACCGCCACCCCTCATCCCCCTCTCCCCGTCCAGGGCCCCGCCACCTCCTTCCCATCCAAACCCTCCCCTCCCCCCGCCCTTCCCCCCCTCCTCCCCTTGCACCCACAGCTACTTTCAAGTGTGGCCTCTGGAACCCCCGCTCTATTACAGGCAAGCTACCTTTCATCCATGACCTTTTCCTCTCCCGCTCTCTCCTCCTCCTCGCCCTTTCGGAAACGTGGGTCTCTCCCGAAGACACGGTCTCCGCCGCCGCTCTCTCCGGCGGAGGCCTCTCCTTCTCCCACTCCCCCAGACTCACCGGTAAGGGAGGAGGCGTCGGCTTCCTCCTCTCGCCCCGATGCCGCTTCCGCACTATCCCTCCTCCCCCCTCCCTCTCCTTCCCCTCCTTCGAAGCCCATATCATTCGCCTCTACCACCCACTCCAGTTACTTGTCGCCGTCATCTACCGCCCTCCCGGTCCCACCTCCGACTTCTTCAACCACCTTGACCCCTTTCTCACCTTCCTCCTCTCCTTCTCTCTGCCCACTCTGATCCTTGGAGACTTCAACATCCATACGGATGTACCCGACGACTCCTCTGCCGCCCGCCTGCTATCCCTCCTCGACTCTGCCGACCTCCTCCTCCACCATACCGCGCCCAATCACCGACTCGGTCACACCCTCGATCTCGTCATCTCCTACCGCTGCACTATCTCCTCACTCACCAACTCTGAAATCCCTCTCTCTGACCATAACCTTCTCACCTGCCTCATCTCTCACACTCCCTCCCCCTGCAAATCTTCGCTACTGCCCCACAGAGACCTCCGCTCTCTCGATCCCATCCGTCTTTCCAATAGCATCTCGCCTCACCTTGCCGCCCTGTCTTCTCTTCCCACTCTCGACGAGCGGGTCTCCGCTCTCAACTCCACCCTCTCTACTCATCTCGACTCTCTCGGCCCCCTTTCCCTCCGCCGCTCTCGCTCCACTAACCCACAGCCCTGGATCACCTCCTCCGTCCGCCTCCTACGCTCCTATGCTCGAGCTGCTGAGCGCTGCTGGCGAAAGTCCAAGCACCGAGCCGACCTCACACACTTCAAATTTATCCTTTCCTGCCTTAACTCTGCCCTCTCCTCTGCCAGGCAAAGCTTCTTTTCCTCCCTCATCGACACCCATGCCTGTCACCCCCGCCGATTGTTCCGGACCTTTAACTCTCTCCTTAGGCCCCCTGTTCCTCCCCCTCCCCCATCTCTCACCCCTAATGATCTGGCCACCTATTTCCTCACGAAAATCAACACGATCAGGTCTGAGCTCCCCAAAGTCACTCCTCCGCCTCTCCCCTCCCCCCCAACAACCCCCTCCCCTACTTTCCCATCCTTCCCTGCAGTATCCTCAGAGGAGATCTCCTCCCTCCTCGCAAGTGCCACCCCCTCCACCTGCGCCTCGGACCCCATTCCCTCTCACCTTCTTAAAACCATCGCCCCTGCCCTCCTCCCTTCCTTAACTTCTACTTTTAACCACTCGATCTCCAAGGGCTCCTTCCCCTCTGCCTTCAAACATGCCCACGTCTCACCCATCCTAAAAAAACCCACTCTTGACCCCACTTCCCCCTCCAGTTATCGTCCTATCTCCCTACTACCCTTCCTTTCCAAAATCTTAGAACGAGTCGTCTACAATCGATGCCTAGAATTCCTTAACTCCCATTCTCTCCTAGACCCCCTCCAATCTGGCTTCCGTCCCCTCCACTCTACCGAGACTGCTCTCTCTAAGGTCACCCGTGACCTCCTTCTTGCCAAATCCAATGGCTCCTACTCCATTCTGATCCTCCTTGATCTCTCTGCTGCCTTTGACACTGTCGACCATCCCCTCCTCCTCCATACCTTATCTCACCTTGGCTTCATGGACTCTGTCCTCTCCTGGTTCTCCTCTTACCTCTCTGGCCGATCATTCTCGGTCTCCTACGCTGGAGCCTCCTCCCCCTCCCATCCTTTAACTGTTGGAGTTCCTCAAGGGTCAGTTCTTGGCCCTCTTCTGTTCTCCATTTACACTCACTCCCTCGGTGAACTCATCCGCTCTCACGGCTTCGACTACCATCTCTACGCAGATGACACGCAGATCTACATCTCCGCCCCTGTCCTCTCCCCCTCCCTTCAGGCTCGCATCTCCTCCTGCCTCCGGGACGTCTCCACCTGGATGTCGGCCCGCCACCTAAAACTCAACATGAGCAAGACTGAGCTCCTCATCTTCCCTCCCAAGCCCGGTCCGCTCCCAGACTTCTCCATCACCGTGGATGGCACGACCATCCTTCCCGTCCCGCAGGCCCGCAATCTCGGTGTCATCCTTGACTCGTCCCTCTCGTTCACCCCACACATCCTATCCGTTACCAAGACCTGCCGGTTTCACCTCTACAATATCGCCAAGATCCGCCCTTTCCTCTCCACCCAAACGGCTACCTTACTATTACGGGCTCTCGTTATATCCCGGCTAGACTACTGTGTCAGCCTTCTCTCTGACCTCCCTTCCTCCTCTCTCGCCCCGCTCCGGTCTATTCTTCACTCCGCTGCCCGGCTCATCTTCCTGCAGAAACGATCTGGGCATGTCACTCCCCTTCTTAAACAACTCCAGTGGTTGCCTATCGACCTCCGCTCCAAACAAAAACTCCTCACTCTAGGCTTCAAGGCTCTCCATCACCTTGCCCCTTCCTACCTCTCCTCCCTTCTCTCTTTCTACCGCCCACCCCGCACGCTCCGCTCCTCTGCCGCCCACCTCCTCGCCATCCCTCGGTCTCGCCTATCCCGCCGTCGACCCCCGGGTCACGTCCTCCCGCGGTCCTGGAACGCCCTCCCTCCTCACCTCCGCCAAACTGATTCTCTTTCCCTCTTCAAAACCTTACTTAAAAATCACCTCCTCCAAGAGGCCTTCCCAGACTGAGCTCCTCTTCCCCCTCTACTCCCTCTGCCATCCCCCCTTTACCTCTCCGCAGCTAAACCCTCATTTTCCCCTTTTCCCTCTGCTCCTCCACCTCTCCCTTCCCATCCCCACAGCACTGTACTCGTCCGCTCAACTGTATATATTTTCCTTACCCTATTTATTTTGTTAATGAATTGTACATCGCCTCGATTCTATTTAGTTGCCATTGTTTTTACGAGATGTTCTTCCCCTTGACGCTGTTTAGTGCCATTGTTCTTGTCTGTCCGTCTCCCCCGATTAGACTGTAAACCCGTCAAATGGCAGGGACTGTCTCTATCTGTTGCCGACTTGTTCATCCCAAGTGCTTAGTACAGTGCTCTGCACATAGTAAGCGCTCAATAAATACTATTGAATGAATGAAAGTAGGGTTTTGAAGAGGGAAAGAGAATCAGTTTGGCGGAGGTGAGGAGGGAGGGCGTTCCAGGACCGCGGGAGGACGTGGCCCGGGGGTCGACGGCGGGATAGGCGAGACCGAGGGACGGCGAGGAGGTGGGCGGCAGAGGAGCAGAGCGTGCGGGGTGGGTGGTAGAAAGAGAGAAGGGAGGAGAGGTAGGAAGGGGCAAGGTGATGTAGAATCTTGAAGCCTAGAGTGAGGAGTTTTTGTTTGGAGCGGAGGTTGATAGGCAACCACTGGAGTTGTTTAAGAAGGGGAGTGACATAATCCCAGCTCCACCACCGTCTGCTGTGTGACCTTGGACAAGCCACTTCAATTCTTTGGGCCTCAGTTCTCTCATCTCTCAAATGGGGATTGACTGTGAGCCCCATATGGGACAGGGACTGTGTCCAACCTGATTACCTTGTATCTACCCCAGCGCTTAGAACAGTTCTTGACATATAGTAAGCCCTTAACAAATACCATTATCATCATCATTATGATCATCACGCCCATCTCCCAGACCCCAGGAGAACCGGAATCCTCCCTCCCACCACCCACCTCCATGGGCGCTCCCGAGGCTGAGATCCCCGATCCCACCTTGGCAGGGTGAAAAAACTATAAACCGTCAAGTCTTGTAACACAGTCAGCTCACCCGTATTGAAGCAATGCTCCCACATACACAACTTGGTTGATCAAGAAAGGAGAAGAATGGACAGGAGCAGAATATGTTGTTTAGGGACCTGAAAAGGGACACAGTCAAGCCAAGAGGGCAGAAGAAATAAGTAGTGGCTATAGCACGTGCCTGGGAGTCAGAAGATCTTGGATCTAATCGCGGCTCCCCCACTTGTCTGCTGTGTGACCTTGGGCAAGTCATTTCAATTCTCTGGGCCTCAGTTACCTCATCTGTAAAATGGGGTTTGAGACTGTGAGCCCCATGTGGGACAGGGACTGTGTCCAACCCGATTTGCTTGTATCCACCCCAGTGCTTAGCACAGTGCCTGGCACATAGTAAGCACTTAACAAATGCCACAATTCTTCTTCTTCTTATTATTATATTAATAATAATCTAGAGACACAGGGAAACCCAGTCTCAAACAGAGTAACCTAGAAGTAAACTGTTGGAAGACCACCGACACAGGCAGACTTGTCTGCTATGTGACTCTGGACAAATCACTTAGCTTCCCTGTGCCTCAGTAACCTCATCTGTAAAATGGGGGTGAAGACTGTGAGCCCCTTGTGGAACATGGACTATGTGCAACCTGATTTGCTCGTGTCTACCCCAGTACTTAGAACAGTGACTCACACATAGTAAGTGCTTAACAAATACCATAAAATCAAAAACAAATCAGCCTGATGGGCAGAAGTAAGAAGAGGGTTTGCTCTCTTTGAGCAAAGGCTCTGAGAAGATTCATTCATTCATTCATTCATTCAATAGTATTTATTGAGCGCTTACTATGTGCAGAGCACTGTACTAAGTGCTTGGAATGAACAAGTCGGCAACAGATAGAGACAGTCCTTGCCGTTTGACGGGCTTACGGTCTAATCGGGGGAGAGGGACAGACAAGAACAATGGCAATAAGTAGAGTTAAGGGGAAGAACATCTCGTAAAAACAATGGCAACTAAATAGAATCAAGGCGATGTACATTTCATTAACAAAATAAATAGGGTAATGAAAATATATACAGTTGAGCAGACGAGAACAGTGCTGAGGGGATGGGAAGGGAGAGGGGGAGGAGCAGAGGGAAATGGGGGGAAAAGAGGGTTAAGCTGCGGAGAGCTGAGGGGGGGCGGTAGAGGGAGTAGAGGGAGAAGGGGAACTCAGTCTGGGAAGGCCTCTCGGAGGAGGTGAGTTTTTAAGATACCAAGAGGTGGGCTCCCAAACAGACAATAGCTCTGCTGGTGGCAATTATATCAGGGCAACAAGCATCCATCTTTGACTGTGCAAAGTGCAGAAGGGCATTATATTGTTAAATTGTACTCTCCCAAGCACTTAATATGGTGCTGTGCACACAGTAAGCGCTCAATAAATATGGCTGACTGACTGACATGTCTGTCAGAATCAACTTTTTCAGCCATCCTCTCATGTTTAAGTATGATCTCATACTTATTCATTCATTCAGTAGTATTTATTGAGCGCTTACTATGTGCAGAGCACTGTACTAAGGGCTTGGAATGTACAGTTCAGCAACAGATAGAGCCAATCCCTGCCCAATGATGGGCTCAGTAGCCTCATTGTTGGAAACAGGGGAATTCGTTATATCTCTATATAGCTGAGAGTCCTGGGGGCTGCCCTAGGTTATGGGGTGACAGTGTTGGGATGGTGGTGATATATGGGGGTAAAAGCAGCATGGTCTAGTTGATAGAGCATGGGCCTGGGGAGTCAGAAGGTCATGGGTTCTAATCCTAGCTCTGTCACTTGTCTGCTGTGTGACCTTGGGCCTGATACATAGTAAGCGCTTAACAAATACCGTAATAATAATAATAATATGATTGACTGACCTGGATCATCAACATCATGATGGTATTTGTTAAGCGCTTACTATGTGACAAGCACTGTTCTAAGCGCTGGGGTAGATACAAGGAAGTCAGGTTGTCCCACATGAGGTTAACAGTCTTAATCCCCATTTTACAGATGAGGTAACTGAGGCACAAAGAAATTAAGTAACTTGTCTGGAGTCACACAGATGATAAGTGGTGGAGATGGGATTAGAACCCATGACCTCTGACTTCCAAGCCTGTGCTCTTTCCACTAAGCCACGCTGCTTCTCTACCTGTATCTATCCCAGCGCTTAGAACAGTGCTTGATACATAGTAAGTGCTTAGCAAATACCATAAAAAAAATTAAATACCATCGATTGAGTGATTGATGAAGTACTTTGCTTCTTTTCTGGAGGTGAGGGCCCAGCTAGGAATTGGACAGGGCCCTTTCTAGCTTAACCTTGGACAGGATGGTTACCCTCTAGCTGGCCCATGCCCTTCCTGGGCAATATGGGGAAGGCAGACCAAATGTATCTACTCAGGCCTAGTTGTTCTTGGATATTTCATCTTTCCTGCTCTTTCAACACCACCCCCCACCCAGACCCTGCCCAACTAGATCCCTAATGGTAGGGGGAGGTGAAGACCTGAGAAATATCTGGAAATCAGAAATCAGCTTCCCTCTTGGGCAGTTGGGTGTTTTTTTTTCCAGCTCAGGGTTGATATTTGTCAACAGAAAATTTCAATGTGTTTCAGCCATTGCTACTAAAGAAGTGGTCACCATTGGTTTGGAAAAAAATCACAGCAATGAAGCTTTTATTGTGAGTCTGAATTCAGATACGAAATACTTCCAAATAACGGCTCGGCCCTTCTGATCATCCTGGATCTCCCAGGGAGGCACTGGAAAGCACTCTCCCTGCTGGTGGAAACAAATTCGGGAAACGGGGGCTGCTGAGTGGGCTCTGTTTCAATTGACTCGTCCCTGTTCAGCTCTCCTGCTTTTGCCTTCTCTTGCGGAGCAGTCGCTGGAGCTGGAGCTTATTGGTGAAGAAAATCTGCTTCCAGCCCACTTCCTCGGCCAGTGCTCTCATTTCAGGGGTGATTGTGTCACATGCCGATTCCACAATCTGCTCCCACAGTTCGTCAGATGAGCATATCTATGTGGTAGAGAAAGCGGATGAGGTTATTGGTAGGGAGCTTGCTCGCAGGGGTTTTTAAAGCTTACTTCCGCACAAACTGTTCCTCAACACCAAGCATCCCAGTGCCTCTTTTGTAAGGCAGCAATAATCATAAACAATAAGAATAATAGTAGCGGCAGTGTTATTTGGTGGAAATAGTAACTGCATTTATTAAAGGCTTACTCCACCCAAAAGGCTATCTTACTGGTACAGGCTCTCATAATATCCCGGCTGGATTATTGTGTCAGCCTTCTCTCTGATCTCCCCTCCTCCTGTCTCTCCCCACTCCAGTCCATTCTTCATTCCGCTGCCCGGCTCATCTTCCTGCAGAAACACTCTGGGCATGTCACTCCCCTTCTTAAAAACCTCCAGTGGTTGCCTATCGACCTCCGCATGAAACAAAAACTTCTCACTCTAGGCTTCGAGGCTCTCCATCACCTTGCCCCTTCCTACCTCTGCTCCCTTCTCTCTTTCTACTGCCCACCCCGCACGCTCCGCTCCTCTGCCGCCCGCCTCCTCACCGTTCCCCGTTCTCGCCTATCCCGCCGTCGACCCCCGGGGCCACATCCTCCCGCTGTCCTGGAATGCCTTCCCTCCTCACTTCTGCCAAACTAACTCTCTTCCACTCTTCAAAGCCCTACTGAGAGCTCACCTCCTCCAAGAGGCCTTCCCAGACTGAGCTTCCCCTTTTCCCTCTGCTACCTCTGCTGCCTCTCTGTCTCCCCTTCACCTCCCTTCAGCTAAGCCCCCTTTTCCCCCCTTTCCCTCTGCTCTTCCCCCCTCCCTTCCCCTCCCCTCAGCACTGTGCTCGTCTGCTCACTTATATATATTTTTATTACCCTATTTATTTTGTTAATGAGATGTACATCACCTTGATTCTATTTATTGCTATTGTTTTTGTCTGTCTCCCCTGATTAGACTGTAAGTCCGTCAATGGGCAGGGATTGCCTCTATCTGTTGCCGAATTTTACATTCCAAGCGCTTAGTACAGTGCTCTGCACATAGTAAGTGCTCAATAAATACTATTGAATGAATGAATGTGTGCTGAGCATTGTGCTAAGCGTTAGGAAAGAATGCACAGGTGGGATCCATGGTTCCTGTCCCTCAGGGAGGGCTCACAATTGTAAAAAGTGCTTACTCTGTGACAAGCACCGTTCTAAGTGCTGGAGTAGATACAAGACAATAGGTCTCTGCCTGTCCCCTGTGGGATTTATAGTCTAAGGGGAAGGGAGAATGAGTATTTTATCCCCATTTTACAAGCGAAGAAACTGAGGCAAAGAGAAGTTACTGCTCATAAGGCCAGAAACAAGCCCATAGTTCATCCAAACAGGATGGTCTGGACACAGTGCCTCAATTGGCATCAGGATGCTCAGACACCCACCCTTGTGGCTGGGGAATGGATTATCTAAAATCCCTAATTTTTCTCCTCTCCATTGCCAACTTTCTCTTTAGTAAACCATTACAATAATAATTATGATATTTGTTAAGCGCTTTCTATGTGCCAAGCACTGTTCTAAGTGCTGGAGAAAATACAAGGTCATCAGACTGCCCCATGTGGGGCTCACAGTCTCAATCCCCATTTTACAGATGAGGTAACTGAGGCCCAGAGAAGTTAAGTGACTCGCCCAAGGTCATACAGCAGACAAGTGGCGAAACCGGGATTAGAACCCACGATCTCTGACTCCCAAGCCTGTGCTCTTGCCACTAGGCCATACTGCTCTTCTTAATGGACCACTTGTCCTTGTATGTATTTAACCAAATCTGCCCAGCGCCTACTGATAATATCTGAATGATCATGGTAACAAATGCCATTCATTCTATCCACTGGATGAAGAATGTTTCCTTTTGTCTGTTTCGAACTTTCACTCCTCCAACTTCAGCGGGTTGTTCCCTGATGTTGTGGGATTTGGTGGGTCATAATTGTGTGTTCATCCTGCCCCACACCCTGCTTGATTTGGTAAACTTCATTCTTGTCTGCTCTCATTTTGCATCTTTCCAGATCAAGGATTTTTTTAATTATTTCAATCCATCCTTTTATAGAAGCTTTTTCATCCCCTTGATCATCATCATCATCACCATCATATATGATATTTATTGAGCTCTAATCATGTTGGTTGTCCTCCGTTCCTTTTCCAGTTCTACTGTGGAGAGACCAGATTGAGGTCCCACACAATCAAACAACTGATCAGTGGTATTTAGTCAGTGCTTACTGTGTGCAGAGCACTGTACTAAGTGCTTGGGAAAGCACAATTGAGTTGGCAGACACAATCCCTGCTCACAAGGAACTTTCGGTGTTTAGGAGGAGACAGACATTTAAATAAATAGCACATGGGGGAAGTGGTGCAGAGTATAAACTTGCAGTTCTATCTTGTATTCCTTTCCACTTGTCGCCCTATTTCTGGTCTCTGCCTTTTTTTTTTCTATCCCTTTCCTGACAAGGAGTTTTAGTCTTTAGGGGGACACAGACATTGAAGTATATTACACATAGGGGAAGTGGTGCAGAGTATAAACTTGCAGTTCTACCTTATATTCCTTTTCACTTGTCGCCCTATTTCCAGTCTGCCTTTTTTTTTCTATCTCTTGCCTGACAAGGAGGTTTTAGTCTTTAGGGGGACACAGACACTGAAATAAATTACACATAGGGGAAGTGGTGCAGAGTATAAACTTGCAGCTCTACCTTATATTCCTTTCCACTTGTCACCCTAATTCTGGTCTTTGCCTTTTTTTCTCTCCCTTTCCTGACAACGTCTGGTATTGATTTTTGCCAGCTGCTGAACATTGGACCAATGACCTAAAAAGAATGTTCAACAACTCTGAGATCTCTCTCCTCAGTTCACCAACATGTGGCAGTTGTTTTCATTGCTTTCCCCAGGGCTCCGGCTCTCCCCATGTCCCTCACCTCAGAGAAGCCAACATCTGCTATAACAAGCACACATGGAGTCTCCAAGACAAATATCTATTTAAACCCAAGGGAAAAGAAATAAACGAGAGACAGAGCAACATTACCAGTTGAGCCACTGCCATGACAGAATACTCTTTTACCTCTACTATTAATACTAGTAATAATCGCTGTGGTATTTGCTAAGTGCTTACTATGGACCAAACACTGTACTAAGCATTACGGTAGATAGAAGGTAATCTGGTGGGACACAATCCCTTTTTTAATGGTATTTTTGTTAGGTTTTTTGCTAAGCGCTTACTATGTGCCAGGCACTGTACTAAGTGTTGGGGGAGATGCAAGCTTATCATGTTGGACACGATCCCTGTCCTATATACGGCTCACAATTTTAATCTCTGTCCCACGTTGTGCTCACAGTCCAAGTAGGAGGGAGAGTAGGGATTGAATCTCCATTTACAGATGAGGAAACTGAGGGCATAGAGAAGTTAAGTGATTTTCCCAGGCCCGTGCTCTCTCCACGAGGCTGCGGTGCTTTCTTCCAAATACTTAGCATGGAAACAAACAGATAAATTGATTTGATTCTGCTCTCAAACACCTCACGGTTCTGCAAAAACACCCAGCAGTTCGGATTCAACTCTTCAACCCTCTGCCATCAAGAAGACGAAGTGAGAGCCATGCCGCCTCATTCTAGTCTAAGGGGTTCTGTGATTGTTAGGGATTCCCCAAACGTTTCAAAATTTAACAAGGGCGCTGAACTGGCGGAAGGTGGTCTGAGAGGAGACGGTAGGCTTGACTGTACGTGATGTTCTAAAGAGAGAGAATGGCAGGATCTGTTCTGATAGGAAGCAACCTGCCTTCAAGTCTTATTGGGTGAATTTTGGTGAACAAAGTTGACAACCTTTGAGAGGCAGCATAGCATGGATATAGCATGGACCCGTGAGTCAGAGGACTTGGATTCTAATCCCAGATCCTCCATTATCTGCTGTGTGATCTTGGCAAGTGACTTGACCTCTGTGTGCCTCAGTTACCTCATCTGCAAAATGGGGATTAAGACATGAACCTCATGTGGGACATGGACTGTGTCCAACCTGATGAGACTGTATCTACCCCAGTGCTTAGTACAGTGTCTGGCACATAATTTTACAGTGTTTGGCACATAATAATATTGGTATATGTTAAGCGCTTACTATGTGCAGAGCACTGTTCTAAGCGCTGGGGGAGATACAGGGTCATCAGCTTGTCCCACATGAGGCTCACAGTTAATCCCCATTTTACAGATGAGGTAACTGAGGCACAGAGAAGTTAAGTGACTTGCCCACAGTCACACAGCTGACAAGTGGCAGAGCGGGGAGTCGAACCCATGACCTCTGACTCCAAAGCCCAAGCTCTTTCCACTGAGCCACGCTGCTTCCCATTGGGCACATAATAAGCCCAATGCAATTTGGGGGGGTTGAGGCCATTTAATTTTGAAATCTGGTGATTGAAAATCTCTAGTAATCAATCAATCCATCAGTAAAAATTGAGTGTTTACTGTGTGCTGAGCACTGTACTAATACAAGAAAAGGATTATGAGCATCATAGGCATAGCTGTCCCCGAGAGGAATGGGAGGTGTTGGTTAGCCAAATCTGCCCTCTAGACTGTAAGCTCTGACGACTCTGTTATATTGGTACATTATACTCTCCCAAGCACTTAGTACAGTGCTCTGCACACAATAAACTCTTAATAAATATGAATAACTGATGATTACCCCTTATTAGGGCTGCCCAAGGAGAAGGAAGCTGACATCACTGTAAACCCCGGCCATGTTTATATTTAGGCCTTAGAGTAGGAGTAATGGTTGATCAGATTAGGAGATAACTGTAGCAGAAGCTGTTCAGTGCAAGAACAACCCCAGGCAGGGAGAAAAAGCTCACTGATGGGAGCTGAAAGCTGTTTGCTAATCAGCACAGGCAAAACCTCCAAAAGAGTTGCAAGACTCATTCATTCATTCATTCATTCAATAGTATTTATTGAGCGCTTACTATGTGCAGAACACTGTACTAAGCGCTTGGAATGGACAAATCGGTAACAGATAGAGACAGTCCCTGCCCTTTGACGGGCTTACAGTCTAATCGGGGGAGAATGACAGACAAAAACAATAGCAATAAATAGAATCAAGGGGATGAACATCTCATTAAAGCAATAGCAATAAATAGAATCAAGGAGATGTACATCTCATTAACAAAATAATAGAATCAAGGTGATGTACATCTCATTAACAAAATAAATAGAGTAATGAAAATATAAACAGGTGAGCGGTCGAGGACAGTGCTGAGGGGAGGGGAAGGGAGACGGGGAGGAGCAGAGGGAAAGGGGGGAAAAGAGGGCTTAGCTGAGGGGAGGTGAAGAGGGGTGTAGAGGGAGAGCAGAGGGAGCAGAGGGAAAAGGGGGAGCTCAGTCTGGGAAGGCCTCTTGGAGGAGGTGAGCTCTCAGTAGGGTTTTGAAGGGGAAGAGAATTAGTTTGGCGAATAATAATAATAATAATGTTGGTATTTGTTAAGCACTTACTATGTGCCGAGCACTGTTCCAAGCGCTGGGGTAGACACAGGGGAATCAGGTTGTCCCACGTGGGGCTCACAGTCTTAATCCCCATTTTACAGATGAGGTAACTGAGGTACCGAGAAGTGAAGTGACTTGCCCAAAGTCACACAGCTGACAAGTGGCAGAGCCGGGATTCGAACCCATGACCTCTGACTCCAAAGCCCATGCTCTTTCCACTGAGCCACACTGCTTCTCATGCGAAAGTGAGGAGAGACTCAAATGTTGCAAACTCCTCCACAAGGGACCAATCCAGAAAGCGTGCCATATTTAAGAACTTCAAAATACTTGGTTTCTAGCGTATTTGCGTTGGTAAGGTGTTGGATAATGATGTTTTCCCTTCATTAACCAAATGATCTTGTGGATCATTTAAACAATTTTCTTTGACCGTAACTCCCATTCCTTCATGTGGGGCTAGTGAGGCGATTTGGACCAATGACAGAATTTGAGGGCTTGAGGTTAATAAGCAGGACATTGTTCAAGGAGTGTGAGCCCCTTGAGGGTAGGGTCTGTGTCTGATTCCCACTTGTATACTCCTTCCCCTGCACTTAGTACAGTGCTTTGCACATAGTAAGCATTTAATAAAAACTATCACTACTGCTATAGCAAAATCAGGATTCATGATCCACTCCCTATCTCACTAGGTCCAGCCTCCTTTAATGCTCTCTCCCTCCAATGACCTGGCTCTCACTTCATTCAATCTTATTTGTTGAGAGCTTACTATGTGCACAGCTCTGTACTAAATGCTTGGGAGAGTCCAATATGACAGTGTTGGTAGACACAGTCCTTGCCCACTTGGAGTTTACAGTCTAGACGGGGGGACAGACATTAATAAAAATGAACAAATCACAGATACATACATAAGTGCTGTGGGGCTGAGGGTAGGGTGAATAGACGGTGCGCTGGGTGACCTTGGGCCATTCACTTAACTTCTCTGTGCCTCACTTACCTCATCTGTAAAATGGGGATTGAGACTGGGAGCCCCACATGGGGCAGGGACTGTGACCAACCCCATTTGCTTGTATCCACCCCAGTGCTTAGTCCAGTGCCTGGGACATAGTAAGAGCTTAATAAATACCACAAATATCATTATTATTATTATTCTCCGTGCCTCAGTTACCTCATCTGTAAAATGGAGATTAAGACTGTAAATCCCATGTAGGACATGGACTGTGTCCATCCTGATTAGCTTGTATTTATCCCAATGCTTTGTACAATGCCCGGCTCATTGTAAGTGCTTAACAAATACCACAAAAAAAAAATGCAACAGGAAAGTCTTGATCACGTCACTTCCTGTGGAATTTGAGGTGCCATTTCATCTGCTGGCCAGGGCCTGAGGCCCAAGGCAGGCTGCAGACAGTGCACAAGAGGGTCTGTGCACACTGGTTGTTCTGCACACTTGACAGTGACTTCCACCAAAGCCATCTCTCCTCTGTGCCACTGCATTTGTCCTCAAAGGATGGAGCAGCCAAATGGCAGCTCTGGCACCGATCAATCAATCAATCAATCAATCAATCTGTATTTATGGAGTGCTTACTGTGTGCAGGGCACTGTACTAAGCGCTTGAGAGAGTAAAAGATGACAATATAACGGACACGTTCTCCGCCCACAACGACAAGACGATCCATCCCGAACAACAAACAGCTGATCGCTGGTATTTATGGAGCATGTCTGATTCAGAGAGTGTCCCTCAGTACCTTTTACCTTTTCCTGTGGATGCTCTGGAGTGGACTCCGGTACTGAACTATCCATGGAAGATTATCTTGGGAATCCTTATTATCCATTTGTACTAAATGACTGCACCATCACTGAGAAGCAGCCTGATCTAGTGGAAACAGCACAACTCTGGGAGTCAGAGCAACTGGGTTCTAAACCCAGCTCTGCTACGTGTCTGGTGTGTGACCTTGAGCAAGTCATTTAATTTCTCTGGGTCTCAGTTTTCTCACCTGTAGAATGGGGTTTCAATACCTGTTCTCCATCCTACTTAACTGTAAACCCCATGTGGGACAGGGACTATGCCTGCCTTATTTTCCTGTATCCACCCTAGTGCTTAGTGCAGTACTCAAGCACATAGTAAGCGCTTTCAAAATACCATTATATTATTATTATTATTACCATTCCAGCTGAGCTCTTTGCTGCAGTGCCCGTGATTGCACAGTGTTGCCGGAAGTTGGTGTCCAGGATGAAATAGTGTCATCTGATGCCAGTTTTTTACTTCAGACTGGATAGAGTACAGGCCTGGGAGTTAGAAGGACCTAGATTCTAATCCCAGATCTGCCACTTGTCTGCTATATGAACTTGGGCAAGTCAGTTCACTTCTCTGGGCTTCAGTTCCCTCATCTGTAAAATGGGGATTGAGAATGGGAGCCCTGTGTGGGACAGAGACTGTTTGCTTGTATCTACCCCAGTGCTTATTACAGTGCCTAGCACACAATAAGAGCTTAACAAGTGCCAACTTATTATTAGTGTTTTATATGTCATCTGAATGGTGTCCATACCTCCCAGCTGATAACAATGCTGTGATAACAGTGTGGTGGATGGCCATCTTTACCTTTAGGCTGACTCCCCTATTCTTCCTTTTCTTTTCAGAATCGGTATTCCAGCTTTCCAAACACTGCTCTGGCCATGCTGTTGTATCTTGACATGTTATCATCAGTAACAGCATTTTTCAAAAGCACTCAGCCCAAATAGCAGCATTTTTCAAGGACTTTAAACCGCTCTTCACTAATGGTTATTCCACTGGAGCAGGCACTGTGCTATTGGCCTTTGCTTGAAACGTGACTTTGGTTGTTTTCAGACTGACTACTGGTTAGTTCAGCGCTGTATGCACAGGAGGAGCCTGGGAGAGTGCTTTGCACAGAGCAGGTGCTCAGAACAGTGCTTTGCACCCAGAGGCACTCAATATAATTCTCTGCACACTTTGCACACCTCCTGAGGGGAGGAGCCCTAACTTCTTTCACTCTGTAGCCCAGGTCATTTTTCTATAAAAATGTTCAGGCCATGTTTCCCCACTCCTCAAGAACCCCCAGTGGTTGCCGATCTATCTCCATATCAAACAGAAACTCCTCACCATTGGTTTTAAAGCAGTCAATCACCTCGCCCTCTCCTTACCTCCTTACTCACCTCACTAGTCTCCTACAACAACCCAGTCGGCACACTTCACTCCTCTAATGTCAACCTTCTCATTGTACTTCAATCTTGTCTATCTCGCTGCTGACCTCTCGCCCACATCCTGCCTCTGGTCTGAACGCCTTCCCTCCTCATATCCAACAGACAATTACTCTCCCTGCCTTCAAAACCTTATTGAAGGCCCATCTCCTCCAGGAGGTCCTCCCTGATTAAGCCCTTTTTTCCTTTTCTTCAACTCCCTTCTGTGTCAATCTGACTTGCTCCCTTTGTTCACTCCCCTCCTAGCACCACAGCACTTATATACGTAACTGTAATTTATTTATTTATATTAAAGTCTGTCTCCCCTTCTAGATTGTAAGCTCGTTGTGGACAGGAAAAGCATCTGCTATATTGTGCTCTTGCAAGTGCTTAGCACAGCACTCTGCACACAGTAAGCGCTCAGTAAATATGATTGACAGCGTGACTTAGTGGAAAGACCACAAGATTAGAACCCAGGTCCTTCTGATTCCCAGGACCATGACCTATCTACTAGGCCATGCCGCTTGAAACATAGTAAGCACTTAACAAATCCCACAACCATTATTATTATTCTCCAAATTACCAGGTGCTTCCCTGCGGCTTGTGGAGATGCTGAGGAAGTGAGATCAACCTGGGGCCTATTAAACCAAGCACTTTTGGTCCTCAGAGCAGCCCTGGGGCAGGGACAGGACTCAGCCAAGCAGGTCTGACCTCTCCCAACACCCTGGAATCACGATTAGCCACGGACAAAATAAGGGTTGTACCTTTTTAAACCTGTGGGACGTTTGAGAAAGTCTGGCAAGGTCTTCGAGGTCCAGGTACGAAACAATGCACAGGAGCAGAGGGTCCGGGAGTCGTTCAAGGAAGTCAAATTTTCCCCGGCACAAATTAAAGGCGTAGTCCAGCACGTTGGCCCCAAATATCAGAGCAATCTGGACTGGGATTAGAGAGAAGTCAAAAGCATGATCATCACTGTTGTCTCTTCTCTCCAGCTAGTCCCGGCCCCTCCCACAGAGGATGAAAAATGTGGGGAGCCAGTTAAGAAAGGAACTTTTGCCCAGTGCCAAGGCTGGTGATAGAGAAGCATTATATCACAGTCCGCTCTAGGCCTTGTGACACCCGGGGGAGGGCTCACTCCAGCCAGGACAATCTCTTGAACTCTGCTCTGCTTCTGGGGAACAACACAGGAACCAGGTTAAGAACAAGCAGACGTACTGAACCTTCTCCTCCGCCATGACTAAAACACTTTGTGGGTAATCCTCTGACCAAGCAGCAAGTCTCCTCTAGTCTTCTGGAACACGTGTGTCTTTCCCCTATCGTGTTGGCCCGCTGCCTCTCCTCGGGTCCCAGCTGCTCCTACTTTCTGGTTTCTTTTCCTTCCTCTTCCTTCCTGCTCCTGCTCCTGGGATCTCTCTTCTTGGAAGGAACCCTGTTACATCTGCTTCTGCTGTTTGATTATTTTCTGCTCTCTGTCTCTCCCTGCCCCCTCCTCTTCCATGATTTCCAGCTCCCCGTCTGATCCAGTGGAAACATTTCAGCTTAACTCCTCCAGCCTCTCCATCAGGAAGGTCAAACCCAAAACAAACACTGCCTGGGAAACGTTCCAAAGATTTGCTCTGTTGGGGCAGGCATAAATGGGGACAACACAAGACAAGTTACTGATAAGGGCTAAAGGGAACTGCCAAAGGCACACAGAGTAATAATGAGTAAAATCCTTGACAAACAGCAGGGTCTTGTTTAGGCAGTGTGGCCTAACGGAAACCGCACTGGGGTGGGAATCAGGAGAGCTGAGTTCTCAACCTGCCTCTGGAATCACTCTGCCCACCTTCAAATCTTATTAAAAACACAACTCCAAGAGGTCTTCCCCGACTAAGCCCTCATTTCCTCTTTCCCACTCCCTTCTGTGTCACTTGGATTTGCACCCTTTATTCACCCCTCCCTCAGGCCTAGAGCACTTAATGTACATATCCCTAATTTATTTATTTATATTAATGTCTGCTTCCCCATCTAGACTGTAAGCTCTTTGTGGGAAGGGAATATGTCCTCTAACTCTGTTATATTGTAGTCTCCCAAGTGCTTATTACAGTGTTCTGTCCATAATAAGCATGAAATAAATATGATTGATTGATTTATCAATGCTTTTCTATCACTGGCCTGTTGTGTAACCATGGGCGGGTCACCTAACCTCTGTAGGCTTCCGTTTCCTTATTTATAAAATGGGGATAAAATACCTGCTTTCCCTACCACTTAGTCTGAGTTTCACATAATAATAATAAATATAATAATAATGTTGGTATTTGTGAAGTGCTTACTATGTGCCGAGCACTGTTCTAAGTGCTGGGGTAGATACAGGGTAATCAGGTTGTCCCTCTTAGAGAAGTAATGTGGCTCAATAGAAAGAGCCCAGGCTTGGGAGTCAGAGGTCGTGGGTTATCATCCCGGCTCCGCCACTTGTCAGCTGTGTAACCTTGGGCAAGTCACTTAACTTCTCACTTCCCTCATCTGTAAAATGGGGATGAAGACTGTGAGACCCACGAGGGGCAACTTCATTCCCTTGTATCTACCCCAGCACTTAGAACAGTGCTCGGCACATAGTAAGTGCTTAACAAACACCAACATTATTATTATTATTATTATTATTATTATTGTTATCATGAATCCCCATTTTACAGATGAGGTAACTGAGGCACGGAGAAGTTAAGTGACTTGTCCAAAGTCACAGAACTGACAGGTGACAGAGCCGGGATTAGAACCCATGACCTCTGACTCCTAAACCCGTGCTCTTTCCACTGAGCCATGCTGCTTCTCACTCTAGGCTGCAAGGCTGTCCATCCCCTTGCCACTTCCTACCTCTCCTCCCTTCTCTCTTTCCACTGCCCACCCCGTACGCTCCGCTCCTCTGCCGCCCACCTCCTCACTGTCCCCCGTTCTCGCCTATCCGGCCATCGACCCCTGGTCCACGTCCTCCCGCTGTCCTGGAATGCCCTCCCTCCTCACCTCTGCCAAACTAACTCTCTTCCCCTCTTCAAAGCCCTACTTAGAGCTCACCTCTTCCAAGAGGCCTTCCCAGACTGAGCTCCCCCTTTACCCTCTGCTCTCTCTGCTCCCCCTCTACCCCCACTTCACCTCTCCTCAGCTAACCCCCCCCCCGCTCCTCCCTCCTCCCTTCCCCTCCCCTCAGCACAGTACTCGACCGCTCGATTGTATATATTTTTTATTACCCTATTTATTTTGTTAATGAGATGTACATCACCTAGCTTCTATTTATTGCTATTGTTTTAATGAGATGTACATCCCCTTGATTCTATTTATTGCTGTTGTTTTTGTCTGCCTGTCTCCCCTGATTAGACTAAGCCCATCAATGGGCAGGGACTGTCTCTATCTGTTGCCGAATTTTACATTCCAAGCGCTTAGTACAGTGATCTGCACATAGTAAGCGCTCAATAAATACTATTGAATGAATGAATGCTTCTGTAAGGGACAGAGACTGTGCCTGATTGGATTATCTTGTATTTTAGTTGTATCTGCTCTGGTACTTGACACCCAGTAACTGTTTCACAGACACCATAACTATCAGCTAACTAGCTGCTTTTGTCTCTCATTCTCTCTTTGCCCCTGCCCTTCTCTGCTTCTCTATCACCACTGGGGGAGACTCAATCAACCCACCAATCAATAGTATTAATTGAGTTCTTTCTGTGTGCAGAGCACTGTAGTAAGCGTTCGGGAGAGTTCAATATAAGAGTTGGGAGACAGGTTCCCTGTCCACAAAGTATTCATTCATTCAATCGTATTTAATAATAATAATAATGTTGGTATTTGTTAAGCGCTTACTATGTGCCAAGCACTGATCTAAGCGCTGGGGTATTCATTCATTCAATAGTATTTATTGAGCGCTTACTATGTGCAGAGCACTGTACTAAGCGCTTGGAATGAACAAGTAGGCAACAGATAGAGTCAGTCCCTGCCGTTTGACGGGCTTACGGTCTAATCGTGGGAGACGGACAGACGAGAACAATGGCAATAAACAGAGTCGAGGGGAAGAACATCTCGTAAAAACCGATGGCAACTAAATAGAATCAAGGCGATGTACAATTCATTAACAAAATAAATAGGGTAACGGAAATATATACAGTTGAGCGGACGAGTACAGTGCTGAGGGGATGGGAAGGGAGAGGGGGAGGAGCAGAGGGAAAGGGGGGAAAAGAGGGTTTAGCTGCGGAGAGGTGAAGGGGGGCGGTAGAGGGAGTAGAGGGAGAAGGGGAGCTCAGTCTGGGAAGGCCTCTTGGAGGAGGTGAGTTTTAAGTAGGGTTTTGAAGAGGGGAAGAGAATCAGTTTGGCGGGGGTGAGGAGAGAGGGCGTTCCGGGACCGCGGGAGGACGTGGCCCGGGGGTCGACGGCGGGATAGGCGAGACCGAGGGACGGCGAGGAGGTGGAAGGCAGAGGAGCGGAGCGTGGGGGGTGGGCGGTAGAAAGAGAGAAGGGAGGAGAGGGTAGACACAGGGGAATCAGGATGTCCCACGTGGGGCTCACACTCTTAATCCCCATTTTACAGATGAGGTAACTGAGGCACAGAGAAGTTAAGTGACTTGCCCACAGTCACACAGCTGACAAGTGGCAGAGCTGGGATTCGAACTCATGACCTCTGACACCAAAGCCCGGGCTCTTTCCACTGAGCCACGCTATTTATTGAGTGTGTACTGTGTGCAGAGCACTGCACTAGTGGGCCTGGAAATAGGGATGAATAAAGAGACCAGTAAGTACAGTGCCTGGCATATGGCAGTCACTTAGAGAAGCAGTGTGCTCAGTGGCAAGAGCCCAGTCTTGGGAGTCAGTGTCATGGGTTCAAATCCCGGCTCTGCCACTTGCCAGCTGTGTGACCGTGGGCAAGTCACTTAACTTCTCTGTGCCTCAGTTACCTCATCTGGAAAAAGGGGGATTAACTGTGAGCCTCACGTGGGACAAGCTGATTTCCCTGGATCTACCCCAGCACTTAGAACAGTGTCCTGCACATAGTAAGCGCTTAACAAATACCAACATTATTATTATTATAATTATTATTATTAACAAATTCATTAAAAAGAAAAAAAGGCTTACACTCTAGACTGAAGATAAGTGACAGATAGAAACTTGCTGCGGGCAGGGAATGTATCTATCAGCTCTGTTATATTGTATTTTCCCAAACAGTTAGTGCAGTGGTCTGCATGCATTAAGTGCTAAGTAAATACAATTGATTGATTGATTGATTGATTGATATAAAGAGAAGCAGCGTGGCACAGTGGAAAGAGCCCGGACTTGGGAGTCAGAATTCATGGGTTCGAATCCCGGCTCCGCTACTTGCCGGCTGTGTGACTTTGGGCAAGTCACTTAACTTCTCTGTGCCTCAATTACCTCATCTGTAAAATGGGGATTAAAACTGTGAGCCCATGTGGGACAACCTGATCACCTTGTATCCCCCAGCGCTTAGAGCAGTGCTTTGCACATAGTAAGCGCTTAACAAATACCAACATTTATAAATGAAGGGTGCCCTGGAGAGCAAGTATCCCATGGTTCCCCTACTGGCCAAGCCGGTGTCAGAGACAGAATCCTGGGCTGTGTTGCTTGGGGCCTTCTGGCCTTGGGGGTGGGGGAAAAGTTGAATTGAGAGAATGGCAATCATTTCTGCATTCTGAAACCTCATGCTTTAGGGTACTTCACAAGGGTAATAACGACGTATCATCAACTGCCTATTACAAGTAATGAATTGATAGCTCTTGCCCATTCACTCTGAGCAGCCCCTTTAATGACTCACTAATAGAGCGATACACTGCACTTGGATTTTTGACCTTTGGGCATTTGAAATTCGCTTCACCCCCAAGCCCACAGCACTTATGTAAATATGTCAAAATTATATACTAGAAATATTTATTTATATTAATATGTCTCCCCTTATGGACTGCATGATCATTATGGGCAGGGAACATATCTGCTAATTCTGTTGTACTCTCCCAACCGCTTAGTACAGTGATCTTTAAACAGGAAGCATTCAATAAATAATAATAATAATTGTGGTATTTGTTAAGCACTTACTATATGCCAGGTACTGTTATAAACACTGGGGTAGATGCAAGCTAACTGGGGTGGACACAGACCCTATCCCTTGTAGGGCTCACAGTCTTAATTGGGAAGCAGCGTGGCTCAGTGGAAAGAGCACAGGCTTTGGAGTCAGAGGTCATGAGTTCGAATCCCAGCTCTGCCACGTGTCAGCTGTGTGACTGTGGGCAAGTCACTTAACTTCTCTGTGCCTCAGTTACCTCATCTGTAAAATGGGGATTAAGACTGTGAGCCCCATGTGGGACATCCTGATTCCCCCGTGTCTACCCTAGCGCTTAGAACAGTGCTCGGCACATAGTAAGCGCTTAACAAATACCAACATTATTATTATTAATTCTACTTTACAGATGATGGAACTGAGGCACAGAGAAGTGAAGTGACTTGCCCAAAGTCACACAACAGACAAGTGGCGGAGCCAGGATTATAACCCAGGTCCTCTGACTCCCAGGTCCGTGTTCTATCCATTAGGCCACGCTGTACTGATTTGATGATGATGACGATGGCATTTGTTAAGCACTTATCTATGTGCCAGGCACTGTTCTAAGCACTGCGGTAGATATGAGGTAATCAGGTTGGACACAGCCCATTTCTCACCTGGGGCTCACAGTCTTGATCCCCCAGCGTGGCGCAGTGGAAAGAGCACGGGCTTTGGAGTCAGGGCTCATGAGTTCGAATCCCAGCTCTGCCACTTGTCAGCTGTGTGACTGTGGGCAAGTCACTTAACTTCTCTGTGCCTCAGTTCCCTCATCTGTAAAATGGGGATTAAGACTGTGAGCCCCACGTGGGACAACCTGATTCCCCTGTGTTTACCCCAGTGCTTAGAACAGTGCTCTGCACATAGTAAGCGCTTAACAAATACCAACATTATTTTACAGATGAGATAACTGAGGCACAGAGAAGTTAAGTGAATTGCCCAAGGTCACACAGCTGACAAGTGGCAGAGGAAGGATTTGAACCCACGTCCTCTGACTCCCAAGCCCGTTCTCTTGCCACTAGGCCATGCTTATTGATTGATTTAGGACAGAACTCGTGGATTTCCCAGAGCCGCTGAGTTGCCATCTACTAGAGGAACCTACGTTGACCACTGGGTCTATGGATCAACTGCTGCAGTTCTGGATTTTCTTTCATGCCCCATCCCCTCCATGTGTCCTTAATCCTCCCCTTCTGGACCCCCCTTCACTCAGTACCCTCCTCATCCCCCTCTTCACAGGCCGGCCCTCCTTAGTGAACTCCCATCCAACCCCTCCCCGCTCCTTGCGCCACCCCCACCTCTCTCCCTGGCCCCATCCCAGTCATCCTGTTCCAGCACCCCTCCTCATCCCCCTTTCCCAACACTGACCCCCACCATCTCACTCCTATTCAAACCCTCTCTACTTCTCTCCCCTTCCCCACCCCATGCACCCTCCCCTCAGCCTCCCACAAGTGTGGCCTGTGGAACCCCCCTGCATCCTAGGGAAGATTCCCTTCAACCTTAACTTGTTCCTGGCCCAGTTCCTGGCTCCTCCTCATCACTGAAACATGGCTCTCCCCACATGACACCGTCTCCCCTGCCGCTCTCACTAGAGGGGGATCTTATCTTCTCCCACTCCCCGAGACTCACTGGGAAAGAGGGAGGAATTGGCTTCCTTCTCGTGCCCCAGTGCCGCTTTCACACCATCCCACCTCCCCGATTCATAATATCATAATATCCAGCTCTCATAATATCCCAGCTGGATTACTGTGTCAGCCTTCTCTCTGATCTTCCTTCCTCCTGTCTCTCCCCACTCCAGTCTATCCTTCATTCCGCTGCCCGGATCATCTTCTTACAGAAACGCTCTGGGCCTGTCACTCCCCTCCTTAAAACTCTCCAGTGGTTGCCCATCAACCTCCGCACGAAACAAAAACTCTCTGGGTTTCAAGGCTCTCCATCCCCTTGCCCCCTCCTACCTCACCTCCCTCTCTCTTTCTACTGCCCACCCAACATGCTCCGCTCCTCTGCCACTCACCTCCTCACCATCCCCCATTCATGCCTATCCCGGTGTCGACCTCTGGCTCACATTCTACCACTGTCCTGGAATGCCCTCCCTCCTCACCTCCCCCAAACTAACCTTCTTCCCCTCTTCAAAGCTCTACTGAGAGCTCACCTCCTCCAAGAGGCCTTCCCAGACTTCCCTTCTGCTCCCTCCCTGCTCCCTCCTTCTTTCCCCCTTCACCTCCCCTCAGCTAAGCCCCCTTTCCCTATGTTCCTCCCCCTCTCCCTTCCCCTCCCCTCAGCACTGTGCTCATTTTTATTACCCTATTTATGTTGTTAATGAGGTGTACATCCCCTTGATTCTATTTATCGTGATTATGTTTTCTTGTTTGTGTCCATCTGTCTCCCCTGATTAGACTGTGAGCCCGTCATTGGGCAGGGATTGCCTCTATCTGTTGCTGAATTGCACATTCCAACCACTTAGTACAGTGCTCTGCACGTAGTTCATTCAATAGCATTTATTGAGCGCTTACTATGTGCAGAGCACTGCACTAAGCGCTTGGAATGTACAATTCGGCAACAGATAGAGACAATCCCTGTCCACTGACAGGCTTACAGTCTAATCGGGGGAGACAGACAAAAACAATAGAAATAAATAGAATTAAGGGGATGTACAGCTCATTAACAAAATTAATAGGGTAATAAATACATATACAAATGAGCGGATGAGCATAGTGCTGAGGGGAGGAGAAGGGAGAGGAGGAGGAGCAGAGGGAAAGGGGGGAAAGGGGGCTTAGCTGAGGGGAGGTGAAGGGGGGGTAGAGGGGCAGCAGAGGGAGCAGAGGGAAAAGAGGAAGCTCAGTCCGGGAAGGCCTCTTGGAGGAGGTGTGCTGTCAGTAGGGCTTTGAAGAGGGGAAGAGAATTAGTTTGGCGGAGGTGAGGAGGGAGGGCGTTCCAGGACTGTGGGAGGAGGCCCAGGGGTGGATGGCCAGATAGGGGTGAAAGGGAGATGGTGAGGAGGTGGGCGGCAGAGGAGCGGAGCCTACGGGGTGAGCAATAGAAAGAGAGAAGGGAGGAGAGGTAGGAGGTGGCAAGGGAATGGAGAGCCTCGAAGCCTAGGGTGAAAAGTTTTTGTTTCGTGCGGAGGTCGATGGGCAACCACTGGAGGTTTTTAAGAAGGGGAGTGACATGCCCAGAGCGTTTCTGCAGGAAGATGAGCCGGGCAGCGGAATGAAGAATAGACTGGAGCGGAGAGAGACAGGAGGAAGGTAGATCAGAGAGAAGGCTGACACAATAATCCAGCTGGGATATTATGAGAGCCTGTACCAGTAAGGTAGCCATTTGGGTGGAGAGGAAAGGACAGATCTTGGTGATATTATAAAGGTGACACCGGCAGGTTTTGGTGACGGATTGGATGTGTGGGGTGAACGGGAGAGCCGAGTCAAAGATGACACCGAGGTTGCAGGCCTGAGAGACGGGAAGGATGGTCGTACCATCCATGATGATAGGGAAGTCAGGAAGAGGACAGGGCTTGGGTGGGAAGATGAGGAGCTCAGTTTTGGACATGTTGAGTTTTAAGTGGCGGGCAAACATCCAGGTAGAGACATCCTGGAGGCAGGAGGAGATACAAGCCTGAAGGGAGGGAGAGAGGACAGGGGCAGAGATGTAGATTTGTACATAGTAAGCGTTCAATAAATACTATTGAAAGAATGAATGAATGATTCCCCTCTTTCCCTTTCTTTGAAGCCCACATCATCCACCTCTACCACCCACTACAATTACAAGTCATGGTCATCTTCCACCCTTCAGACCTCCCCCTTCCAACTTTCTGAACCTTTTGATCTCTCTCTCTCACATCAGTTCTCTCATTCTCCATGTCTACATTGCTCTTAGTACTGTACCTGGCACATAGTAAGCACTTAACCAATACCGTTATTATTATTATCATTATTACACTGACTCCTGGGATCCATATGAAACATCTCTGTGGTTGTCCCCGATGATCCTCTCACTATCCACCTCCTCTCACTCCTCTACCCCAATGGCCTCTGACTCCACCCTACCCCACACACTCATTGACCCTGGGTGTACACTTGATTTTATAATCTCTAGTAACTATACAATCTGTACCCTCACCAATTCTGAAAGTCCTCAGTCAGACCAGAACCCCCTCACCTCCTTTCTTTCCCTTACACCCACCTACCGCAAATCTGTCCTTTTCCCTCCACAGACAGCTCTGTTCTTTTGATCCCCTCCAATTTCTTCATGGTATTTGTTAAGCTCCCTAGTATGTGTCAAGTATTGTCCCAAATGCTGGGGTAGATACAGGTTTATCAGATTGGACACAGTATTCTATAGTCATCCTACCCCATTTTGTCTCCATAACCAAACTACCTTCTCCTGATGCACAGATCGAAGCACTCAACACCACCGTCTCCACTGAACTCAACTCCCTTGCTCCCCTGTCCTTTGGCCAATCTCGGACCACTAACCCGCAACCCTGGATCACCTCCACAGTACGCTTCCTCCACTCCTGTGCCCTAGCAGTGGAGCACTGTTGGCAGAAATAAAGACATCTCTCTGACCTTGTCCAACTTAAATTCATTCATATGTGCTTCAGTTGGGCCCTCTCTATTCCCTGACAACAATATTTCTCCTTCTTAATTCATAACATACCCTCTGCCTTCGCCACTAATTCCAGACATTTAACTCCCTCCTCAAACTTCCTGTCCTCTGGCCCCCACCATCTCGTTCCCCTAGTGACTTGGCTATATAGTACACTGCCTGGCACATAGTTAAGTGCTTAACATAGTTAAGTGTTATTATTATACTTCATCAACAAAATTGAAACCATCACACATGATCTCCCTAAAATCTTCCTTACTCCTCTCCAATCTCCTGCTCCACCTTCACCCTCTTCCACTCTCCCTATATTTCAACTCAAGCTATCTCTCGCTTCCTCTCTAAATCTAGCCCCTCCACCTGTACTTCTGACTGTATCCCTGCATACCTTTTTAAAATACTCACCCCCTTCCTTCTTTTCTGCTTCACTACCATCTTCAACTCTTCACTTTCCAGAGGATTCTTCCCCACTGCTTTCAAGCATGCTTACAGATCCCCATCCTTAAAAAAATCCCTCCCTTGACCCCACAGTTCCCTTCAGTTATCACTCCATCTCCCTCATCATTTATTTCCAAATTTCTTGAGAGAACTGTTTTATATGTGTTGTCTCCACTTCCTCTCCTCCAATTCTCTCCTAGATCCCCTCCAATCCAGCTTCTGTCCTCTTCACTCCACAGAAATAGCCCTCCCTAAGGTAACCAATGACCTTCTTCACACCGATCTAATAATAATAATTATAATAATAATGTTGGTATTTGTTAAGTACTTACTATGTGCCAAGCACTGTTCTAAGCGCTGGGTTAGATACAAGTTAATCAGGTAGCCTGGGGTAGATACAAGGTAATCAGGTTGTCGCATGTAGGGCTTACAGTCTTCATCCCCATTTTACAGACGAGGTAACTGAGGCACAGAGAAGTTAAGTGACTTGCCCAAGGCCACACAGATGACAAGCGGCCGAGCCAGGATTAGAACCTCTGACTCCCAAGCCTGGGCTCTTTCCAATTAGACTGTAAGCCCGTCAATGGGCAGGGACTGTATCTGTGGCCGATTTGTACATTCCAAGCGCTTAGTACAGTGCTGTGCACATAGTGCTCAATAAATACTATTGAATGAATGACTGAGCCACGCTGCTTCTCTCTGATGCCCTCTACTCTATCCTAATCTTTCTAGACCTCTCAACTGTCTTCAATGCTGCAGGCCATCCCCTTCTCCTTGAAACTTTATCCAATCTTTACTTCACTGACACTGTCCTCTTTTGGTTCTCCTCCTACCTCTCTGACCACTCTCTTTCAGTTTCTTTTGCTGGCTCCTTCTCTTTCTCCCTCTCTGTGACAGCAGTGGTCCCTCAAGGCTCAGTTCTAGATCCCATTTTATTCTCCATCTACACTCCCAAGGCTTTAACTACCATCTCTATGCGGATGATACCCAGACCTACATCTCCAACCCCGACTCCTCCCTTTGCCTGCAGTCTTGCTCTTCCTCCTGCCTTCAGGACATTTCTACCTGCATGTCCCACCGACACCTCAAACTAACCATGTCCAAAACTGAACTCCTTTTCTTCTCACCCAACCCTGTCCTCCCCCTGTCTTTCACGTGGCTGTAGACAATACCAGTCTTCTCCCTATCTCACAAACCCATAACGTTGACATTGTCCTTGACTCCTCTCTCTCATTCCACCCAGATATTCAACCTGTCCCCAAATCCTGTCAGTTCTACCCTCACAACATTGCTAAAATCTGCCTTTTCCTCTCTATCCAAACTGCTATCACACTGATAATAATAATAATTATAATAATGATGGCATTTGTTATCCAAGCACTTACCATAGTCCTCCTTGACTACTGCATCTGCCTCCTCACCAACCTCCCTTTCTGCTGTATCTCCCTACTTCTCTCTGCTACACAGATCAATTTTCAACAAAAATGTCCAGTCCATGTCTCCCCACTCCTCAAGAACATCCAATGGCTGCCCACCTAACTACCCGAGAAGCAGCATGGCTCAGTGGAAAGAGCACGGGCTTTGGAGTCAGAGGTCATGGGTTTGAATCCCGGCTCGGCCATTTGTCAGCTGTGTGACTTTGGGCAAGTCACTTAACTTCTCGGTGCCTCAGTTACCTCATCTGTAAAATGGGGATTAAGACTGTGAGCCCCATGTGGGACAACCTGATTCTCCTGTGTCTACCCCAGCGCTTAGAACAGTGCTCGGCACATAGTAAGCGCTTAACAAATACCAACATTATTATTATTATTATTACCCCTCAAACACAAACTCCTTACCACCAGCTTTAAAGCATTCTGGCAGCTTGTCCCTTCCCTCCTCACCATACTCATCTCTTATTACAGCCCAGACTGTACACACACTTCATTCCTCTAGCACCAGCTACGCACTGTACCTTGATCTCGTCTATCCTGCTGCTGACCCGTTTCCCACATCTTACCTCTGGCCTGGAACTCCCTTCTCCTCCATAATAATAATAATAATAATGTTGGTATTTGTTAAGCGCTTACTATGTACAAAGCACTGTTCTAAGCGCTGGGATAGATACAGGGTAATCAGGTTGTCCCACGTGAGGCTCAGAGTCTTCATCCCCATTTTATAGATGAGGGAACTGAGGCACAGAGAAGTTAAGTGACTTGCCCACAGTCACACCGCTGGCAAGTGGCAGAACCGGGATACAAATCCATGGCCTCTGACTCCCAAGCCCGTGCTCTTTCCATTGAGCCACGCTGCTTATATGCGAGACCACCTCTCTCCCCACCTTCAGTCATACTTAGTTCACATCTCCTCCAAGAGGCCTTCCCTGATTAAGCCCTCTTTTCTCCAGCTTGCTCTCCCTTCTGTGTCATCTCTGCACTTGGATCCGTGACCTTTAGGTACTTGAGATTCACCTCAGGCCCAACCCCACATCACTTATGTACGTACACATAACTTTAAATTATGTATTATAAATTACTTGTTTATTCATTCTTTCAATCATATTTATTGAGCACTTACTTTGTGCAAAGTACTGTACTAAGCGTTTGGAAGAGTACAATACAACAGTAAGCACATTCCCTGCCCACAATGAACTTACAGTCTAGAGTCTATGTTAATGTCCCTTTCTTCTAGATTGTAAGCTCGCTGTGGGTAGGCAATGTGTCTTTTATATTATTATACTGTACTCTCCCAAGCACTTAGTACAGTGCTCTGCACACAGTAGGTGCTCAATAAATACAATTGGCTGACTAGACTGTTAGCACATTATGTGCAGGGAATGTTTCTGTTAATTCTGTTGTACTGTAATAATAATAATAATGTTGGTATTTGTTAAGTGCTTACTACGTGCAGAACACTGTTCTAAGCACTGGGGTAGACACTGGGTAATCAGGTTGTTCGCTTGAGACTCACAGTCTTAATTCCCATTTTACAGATGAGGGAACTGAGGCACAGAGAAGTGAAGTGACTTGCCCACAGTCACACAGCTGACAAGTGGGAGAGCTGGGATTCAAACCCGTGACCTCTGACTCCCAAGCCCATGCTCGTTCCGCTGAGGCACGTTGCTTCTCTTCCAAATGCTTAGTACAGTGCTCTCCACAAGGAAAATGCTCAATAAATACCATTGATTGATTGACTGAAGTCAACTGAAATTTGGGGTTGTTTTTCTTTCAGAGATCTGGGCTAAATCTGAGTCAGAGGACCTGGATCTAATCTTGGCTCTGCCACTTACCTGCTGTGTGACCTTGGGCAAGTCATTTAACTTCTCTGGGCTTCGATTCCCTCATCTGTAAAATGGGGAGTCAATACCTGTTCTCCCTCCTATTTAAACAAGAATCCTATATGGGAGCTGATTACCTTTATCTACTCCTATATCTACCTATATCTACCCTGTGCTTAGTACAGTGTTTGGCACACAGTACGTGCTTAACAAATATCATTATGATTATTATAATTATTATGATTGTCCAGAGTAATATGGCACCCAGCACCCCTCTGTGATCCCAGAGTTTTTTTGGCTGAGTAGAGAATCATAGTAGACACATTACCTATTCTATATCTTACCTTGTAGACTTGCATCATCCAAGAAGTCATGATGAGACTCTTTAACTTCTCCAGGATTGTTCATCTGGACCTGACTTCGAAGGGTAATCTTCCACCATCTGAAGATTATCTGTGATGGAAGGGAAGACAAAGTTGGAAAAACGCAAGTTGTGTAAGCACCGCTGGTGCCGGGTCAGGGTCATCGTTTTGAAAACGTCTCAGAGAGAAGAGGTGGTATGTTCCTGTATGTTGAGGAGAGGGTCCGTGCCAGCTTCCTCCCCTCTAAGGACCGGTGCGTTGGGCTGCCCTTGTCATCCCTGAGGGAAGCTGCTGAGCAGTTTTGGGGGGCAGCAATGGAAACAAAATAAGAAGTAACGTGGCCTAGTGGAAAGAGCTTGGGCCTTGGAGTAAAAGGACCTGGGTTCTAATCCCGGCCCCTCCACCTGACTGCTGGATGACCTTGGGCAAAGTCACTTCACTTCTCTGAGCCTCAGTTGCTTCATCTGTAAAATGGGGAGTAAGACGGTGAGCCCCATGTGGGACATTGTGTCCAACCTGATTACCTTGTAAATACCCCAGCACTTAGGATAATACCTAGCACATAGTGAGCCCTTAACAAATACCATTTAAGCAGACAAACAAAAAGCCCTTAAGAAATAAGCAAACAAACAAAAAACAAGGGGAAGGTGGTGGACCATTAGGACCTGGGAGTGTCCATAGGCTCTGCCCCTTCTCTTCCATTCACCCTCTCAGACATCTGTGACCTGGAGGCCAGTTAGGGAGTGGCTCTGTTCTCATGGAAACTGAGGGTCATTCATTTATTCATTCATTATTTATTGAGCGCTAACTGTGTGTAAAGCACTTTTCTAAGTGCTTGGGAGAGTACAATACAACAATAGACACATTCCCTGCCCACAGCAAGCTCACAGTTCTAGAGGGTCCCGCTTAGAGCCATTTCCCCAAAAAAGAAGCAGCATGGCCTAATAGCAAGAGCACGGGTTTGGGAGTCAGAGGATGTGGTTCTAATCCCGGCTATGCCACTTTTCTGCTGTATGATCTGGGGCAAGTCATTTCACTCCTCTGTGCCTCAGTTACTTCATCTGCAAAATGGGGATTAAGACTGTGAGCCCCATGTAGGACTGTGTCCAACCTGATTACCTTGTATAATAATAACGGTGGCATTTGTTAAGCGCTTACTATGTGCAAAGCACTATCCTAAGCGCTGGGGGGATACAAGGTGATCAGGTAGTCCTACGTGGGGCTCACAGTTTTAATCCCTATTTTACAGATGAGGTAACTGAGGCACAGAGAAGTTAAGCGTGGCTCGGTGGAAAGAGCACGGGCTTTGGAGTCAGGGCTCATGAGTTCGAATCCCAGCTCTGCCACTTGTTGGCTCTGTGACTGTGGGCAAGTCACTTAACTTCTCTGTGCCTCAGTTCCCTCATCTGTAAAATGGGGATTAAGACTGTGAGCCCCACGTGGGACAACCTGATTCCCCTATGTCTACCCCAGCGCTTAGAACAGTGCTTGGCACATAGTAAGTGCTTAACAAATACCAACATTATTATTATTATTAAGCGACTTGCCCAAAGTCACACAGCTGCCAAGCGGTGGAGCCGGGATTAGGACCCATGACCTCTGACTCCCAAGCCCGGGTCCATTGAGCCACGCTGCTTCTCAATGTATCGCAATCCTTCTCTTGTATCTACCCCAGTGTTTAGAACAGTGCTTGGCATATAGTAAGTGCTTAACAAATGCCATAATTATTATTAATTAAAAGACCCCTGAGAAACAACAGCCCCGGGCTGGGGGAGGCAGTTGTGCCCCTTTGACTCCCCTTCCCCTTTGGCCCAGACCTCCTCAGTGCAGCTGAAAACTCTGCCTCCCTGCCTCCCTCCCTCCTCCAATTCCCTTCTGGCCTCCGGCCTCCCTAGACAGCAGGAAAAAGCACGGTTGTCCTGACTTGGGCGAGGGGAGAGACCAGAGCAAGGCAGAACTGCGCTCCTTGGCACTCATTCATTCATTCAATCGTATTTATTGAGCGCTTACTATGTGCAGAGCACTGTACGAAGCGCTTGGATTGTACAATTCGGTAACAGATAGAGACAATCCCTGCCCAATAACGGGCTCACAGTCTAAACGGGGAAGCAGCGTAGCTCAGTAGAAAAAGCCCGGGCTTGGGAGTCGGAGGTCATGGGTTCTACTCCCAGCTCCGCCGCTTGTCAGCTGTGTGACTGTGGGCAAGTCACTTCACTTCTCTGTGCCTCAGTTCTCTCACTGTAAAATGGGGATGAAGACTGTGAGTCTCAAGTGGATAACCTGATGACCCTGTATCTCCCCCAGTGCTTAGAACAGTGCTCTGCCCATAGTAAGCACTTAACAGATACAAAAAAAAAATAATAATAAAAAAATAAACGGGGAAGACAGCAGAACAAAACAAAGCAAGTAGTCTGGGGTCAATATCATCAAGATAAATAGAATCATAGCTATATACACATCATTAACAAAATAAATAGAGTAATAAATAATATATACAAATATACACAAGTGCTGTGAGGAGGGGAAAGGGAAGAGCAGAGGGAGGGAGAAGGGGGAATGGGGAGGGGAGGAGAGGCAGAGGGAAAGGGAGAGCTCAGTCTGCAACAGCTCCGAACCACAAACGATAGCCCTCTCTTCGACGCCCTAAGGCCAAGACGTGGAGCACTGACAGAGTCAGTCGGTCAATAGTATTTATTGAGTGCTTACTGTGTGCGGTGCACTGTACTCTTGGGAGAGTAAAATCTACTAATATAACAGACACATTCTCTGCCCACAACAAGCTTACTGTCTAGAAGGGACACGGGCTACCAGGAAGGGCGGAACAACACTCTAAGAGCAGTTGCTGACTGTCAAGCGACACCAGCAGCGTACAGATCAGACAGGTAGGCACCATCAGTCATTCACTCAATCAATCAATTAGTCAGTTGAGGAAGCACTGTGGCCTACTGGAAAGAGCACGGGCCTGGGGAGTTAGATGAACTGGGTTCTAACCCCGGCTCCACTACTTACCCGCTGTGTGATTTGGGGAAAATCACTTAACTTCTTTGTGCCTCACTTCCCACATCTGGGGATTCAATACCTGTTTTCCTTCTACTTAGACTGTCAGCCCTGTGAGGGACCGGATCATCTTGTATCTACCAGAGTGTCATCTTGTATCTACCAGAGTGCTTAGAACCGTGCTTGATGCATTCATTGTAAGTGCTTAACAAATACCACAATTATCATTATTATCTTGTGCTTTTTCCATTGAGCCAAGGTGCTTCCCCACTGCTTTGACACCAGTGGTTCAAAGGGGAAAAGTATGTCATTACATGGTTACGGTTTGCACTGAGTCATCCACACTCTGTCCAGTGTTCCCTTGTCCAGTGGCTGGAAGGGAGAAGGAAGGCAGTTTGTGGTCCTCTGTTGTTAACCTTCTTACTGTGCCTCATTTTTGCCTGTCCCGCCATCGACCCCTGCCCCACATCCTACCTCTGGCCTGCAATGACCTCCCTCCTCAAATCCGCCAAACTAGCACACTTCCCCCCTTTAAAGCACTAGTGAAAGCTCACCTCCTCCAGGAGGCCTTCTGACTAAGCCCCTCTTTTCCTCTGCTCCCCCTCCCCATCGCCCCCACTTGCTCCCTCTTCTTTACCCCCTCCCTGCCCCAAAGCACTTGTGTGTATATATGTACATATTTATAATTCTAATTATTTCATTAATGATGTGTATATACCTATAATTCTATTTATTTATGTTAATGCTACTGATGCCTGTTTACTTGTTTTGATATCTGTTTCCCCCCTTCTAGACTGTGAGCCCATTGTGGGCAGGGACGGTCTTTATTTGTTGCCGAAATGTACTTTTCAAGTGCTTAGTACAGTGCTCTGAACATAGTAAGCACTTAGTAAATATGATTGAATGAATGAATGGTCATGGAATCAAGAATTATAAGACTTCAACCACAGCGGACAACACTGTGCTCTCACCCATTTGTTAAGTCCTTGGTGAGTAAAATACCTCACCACCTTTAGCAAGGACTAGCGACTAGGTGCTGTGGTAATTCCGGATCAGGGACTGGTGGTGCCTGTGGTGTTTCCCCCTCTGGATTCTAACCTCCCTGTGGGCAGGGGACTATGTCTACCTACTCAGTATATTGTTTTGTTGAACTCCCTCAAGCTCTTAGTACAGTGCTCTGAACACAGTAATCGCTCAGTAAATATGAGCGATTGAGATGGCACGCTCCTGAGTCTCACTAGGCTTTGAGATCTTCCGCTGCTACTGACCCCAGCAGAAAGTTGAGCTGTTGGTGTCTCATGATAATGCCCCAACTGCGTTACAAAGCCAGGAGTGGCTTAGTGGAAAGAGCACGGGTTTAGGAGTCAGAGGTCAGGGGATCTAATCCTGGCTCCACCACCTCTCAGCTGTGTGACTTTGGGCAAGTCAATTAACTTCTCGGTGCCTCAGTTACCTCATCTGAAAATGATTAAGACTGTGAGCCTCACGTGGGACAATCTGATTATCCTGTATCTACCCCAGCACTTAGAACAGTGCTCGGCACATAGTAAGCACTTAACAAATACCAACATTACTATTACTATTATTAGTGGAAAAAGCCTGGGCTTGGGAGTCAGAGGTTGTGAGTTCTAAGCCTGGCTCCACCACTTGCCAGGTGTGTGATTTTGGACAAGTCACTTCACTTCTCTGTGCCTCAGTTCCCTCATTTGTAAAATGGGGATTCATTCAATAGTATTTATTGAGAGCTTATGTGCAGAGCACTGTACTATTGGAATGTACAATTCGGCAACAGATAGAGACAATCCCTGCCCAATGACGGGCTTACTGTGAATCCCACGTGGGACACCCTGTTTACCTTGTGTCTACCCCAACGCTTAAAACAGTGCTTGGCACATAGTAAGTGCTTAAGAAATACCAGCATTATTATAAGAAGCAGCATGGAGAAGCAGCGTGGCTTGGAAGCCAGAGGTCATGGGTTTGAATCCCGGTTCTGCCACCTGTCAGCTGTGTGACTGTGGGCAAGTCACCTAACTTCTCTGTGCCTCAGTTACCTCATAGGAGAAGCAGCCTGGCTCAGTGGAGAGAGCACGGGCTTGGGAGTCAGAGGTCATGGGTTTGAAGCCCAGCTCTGCCACTTGTCAGGTGTGTGACTATGGGCAAGTTACTTCACTTCTCTGGGCCTCAGTTTCCTCATCTGTAAAATGGGGATTAAGACTGTGAGCCTCACGTGGGACAACCTGATTACCCTGTATCTCTCCCAGTGCTTAGAACAGTGCTCCGCACATAGTAAGCACTTAACAAATACCAACATTATTATTATAAAGCCACGCACATGCCATCCCTAGGGTCACTGATCCCAACAGCCGCTCCATTATAGACTGTGGGCCCGTTATTGGGCAGGGATGGTCTCTGTGGCCGAATTGTTCATTCATTCATTCATTCATTCATTCATTCAATAGTATTTATTGAGCGCTTACTATGTGCAGAGCACTGTACTAAGAGCTTGGAATGTACAAATCGGCAACAGATAGAGACAGTCCCTGCCCTTTGACGGGCTTACAGTCTAATCGGGGGACACAGACAGACAAGAACAAAGGCAATAAATAGAGTCAAGGGGAAGGACATCTCATTAAAACAATAGCAAATAAATAGAATCAGGGTGATGTACATCTCATTAAACAAAATAAATAGGGTGATGAAGATATATACAGTTGAGCAGACGAGTACAGGGCTGAGGGGATGGGACAGGAGGGGGGAGGAGCAGAGGGAAATGGGGGGAAAAGAGGGTTTAGCTGCTGAGAGGTGAAGGGGGGGTAGAGGGAGCAGAGGGAAAAGGGGGGAGCTCAGTCTGGGAAGGCCTCTTGGAGGAGGTGAGCTTTAAGTAGGGATTTGAAGAGGGGAAGAGCTTGTTCATTCCAAGCGCTTAGTACAGTGCTCTGCACATAGTAAGTGCTCAATAAATACGATTGAAGGAATGAATGAACTGTCAACTTGGGGATGGGGGTGGGGAAACCTGTAGCCAATCACGTGACTTTCTGGGCGTCCCCCCCCCCCATGCTCCACCTGGTTAGCGATTGGCAGGATCTGCTGCCACCTAGTGTAGGACTCGAAAAAAGCATCTCTTCACAGGGTCAGTCTGTCAATCGTATTTATTGAGAGCTTACTCATTCATTCAATAGTATTTATTGAGCGCTTACTATGTGCAGAGCACTGTACTCAGCGCTTGGAATGGACAAGTCGGCAACAGATAGAGACAATCCCTGCCCAATGATGGGCTCACAGTCTAATCGGGGGAGACAGGCAGACAAGAACAATGGCAATAAATAGAGTCAAGGGGAAGAACATCTCATAAAAACAATGGCAACTAAATAGAATCAGGGTGATGTACATCTCATTAAACAAAATAAACAAAATAAATAGGGTGATGAAGATATATACAGTTGAGCGGACGAGTACAGTGCTGAGGGGGTGGGACGGGAGAGAGGGAGGAGGAGAGGGAAAGGGGGGAGAAGAGGGTTTAGCTGCGGAGAGGTGAAGGGTGTGCAGAGCACTCAAAAGATCTCTCGGCCGACTACCATATAATAATGTTGGTATTTGTTAAGCGCTTACTATGTGAAGAGCACTGTTCTAAGAGCTGGGGGAGATACAGGGTCATCAGGTTGTCCCACGTGAGGCTCACAGTCTTAATCCCCATTGTACAGATGAGGTCGCTGAGGCCCAGAGAAGTGAAGTGACTTGCCCACAGTCACACAGCTGACAAGTGGCAGAGCCGGGAGTCGAACCCATGACCTCTGATTCCCAAGCCCGGCCTCTTTCCACTGAGCCACGCTGCTTCCCATATCACCATAAAACAGACACACTCCTTGCCCACAACGACCTCAGTCTAGCGGGTGAGACAGACATTAATATAAATCAATAAAATGACAGATAGGTACCTAAGTGCTGGGAGGGGGGATATCAATTGTTGCCGAATTGTCCATTCCAAGCGCTTAGTACAGTCTTCTGTACATAGTAAGCGCTCAATAAATACTATTGAATGGATGAATAATTGCAGTATTTGTTGAGCGCTTCCTATGTGCCAGGCACTGTACTATGAATAAAGGGAGCAATCAAGGGACACAGGCATTAACATAAATCAATAAAATGACAGATAAGTACCTGTTAGGAGGCTAGGAGGGGGGATGATAATTGTTGCTGAATTGTACATTCCAAGCGCTTACTACAGTGCTCTGCACATAGTAAGCACTCAATAACTACTATTGAATGGATGAATAATTGTGGTATTTGTTAAGCGCTTCCTATGTGGCAGTCACTGCACTAAGATGAATAAAGGGAACAGTCAAGGGAGACGGGCATTAATATAAATCAATAAAAGGACAGATAGGTACGTAAGTGTTAGGAGGCTGGGAGGGGGAATGATAACTGTTGCCGAATTGTACTTTCCAAGCGCTTAGTACAGTGGTCTGCACACAGTAAGCGCTCAATAAATACTATTGAATGGATGAATAATTGCGGTATTTGTTAAGCGCTTCCTATGTGCCAGGCACTGTACTAAGATGAATAAATGGAGCAATCAAGGTGGGGCAGAAGGGAGTGGGAGAAGAGGAAAGGAGGGCATAGTCAGGGAAGACCTCTTGGAGGAGCGGGGCCTTCAATAAGGCTTTGAAGGTGGGGAGAGTCTGTCAGGTATGAGGAGGGAGGGTGTTCCAGACCAGAGGCAGAATGTGGACGAGAGGCTGGTGGCAAGATGGACGAGATCAAGTACAGTGAGAAGGTTGGCCTTAGAGCAACAAAGTGTGCGGGCTGGGTTGTAGTAGGAGGAGAAGCAGCGTGGCTCAGTGGCAAGAGCACGGCCTTGAGAGTCAGAGGCCGTGGGTTCTAATCCCAGCTCCGCCACTTTTCAGCTGAGTGACTTCGGGCAAGTCACTTCACTTCTCTGGGCTTCAGTTACCTCATCTGGAAAGTGGGGATTAAGACTGTGAGCCTGATTACCTCATATTCCCTCCCCCCGCCCAGTGCTTAGAACAGTGCTTGGCACATAGTAAGCGCTTAACAAATGCCATTGTCATTACTATTGTTAGTAGTAGTAGTAGCAAGGTGAGGTGGTGGGGGCAAGTTGGTTGGACGATTAAACTGTGAGCCCATCATTGGGCAGGGATTGTGTCTATCTGTTGCCGAATTGTACATTCCAAATGCTTAGTACTCTGTGCTCTGCACAGAGTAAGCGCTCAATAAATAATAATGTTGGTGTTTGTTAAGCGCTTACTATGTGCAGAGCACTGTTCTAAGCGCTGGGGTAGATACAGGGTAATCAGGTTGTCCCACGTGAGGCTCACAGTTAATCCCCATTTTACAGATGAGGTAACTGAGGCACCGAGAAGTTAAGTGACTTGCCCACAGTCACACAGCTGACAAGTGGCAGAGCCGGGAGTCGAACCCATGACCTCTGACTCTGAAGCCCAGGCTCTTTCCACTGAGCCACGCTGCTTCTAATACTATTGAATGAGTGAACTTGGAACATCACAGGGGTCCTGCCCAGGAAGCAAAAGGGGCTGCCTGACCATTGGCTGAAGGGAGCCATGATGGGCCCCATATTTCCAGGAAGTACGCACTGCAGCTATAAAGCACAGTTCATAATCGAACCTGCTGCTGCTATTCCTGTGGCTTCAACTACCATATCTACGTGAGAGGAAGAAGCAGCGTGGCCTAGTGGATAGAGCATGGGCCTGGGACTTAGAAAGACCCAGGTTCTAATTCTGGCTCTTGCCACCTGTGCTCTGTGTGACGCGGGCCAGGTCACTTCACTTCTCTGTGCCTCAATCACCTCATTTGTAAAATGGGGATTAAGACATGTCCCCATGTGGGACATGGACTGTGTCCAACTCTATTAGCTGGTATCTACCCCAGTGCTTAGTACAGAACCATTCAAAAAGAAAAAAAAAAAGATGGGCTAGATGTTTTGCACAGGGCTGAGGGTAGCATGCCCAATCTGGCCATGGTGAAGGCTCCTGGGAGTATGGGTATCTACACTAGCCTGTTAGATAAAAATCCAATCATTCCAATCGCACTTACTGAGCACTTACTTGGTGCAGAACACTGCATTAAGCACTTGGAAGAGTACAAAAATAATAACGAGGGTATTTGTTAAGGGCTTACTATATGCCAAGCACGGTACTAAGTGCTGGGTTAGATACAAGATAATCAGATCCCACATCGGGCTCTCCTAAATAGAAGGAGAACGGGTATTTGATCCCCATTTTGTAAATTAGGGAACTGAGGGCACAGAGAAGTTAAGTGAGTTGCCTAACATCTTACAGCAGACAAGTGGCAGAGTCGGGATTAGAACCCAGGTCCTCTGACTCCCAGGCCCTTTCCACTAGGCCACACTGCTTCCCTATAGAATTAGAATTACTGTAGAAGAGAATAATAAATAACATAATAATAGAATAGAATTGAATTACCATAGTATCAGCAGACATGACCCCTGTCCTCAAGGAGCTTACTCTCTTATTAAATTCACATCTCTTCCAAGAGGCTTTCCCCAACTAATCCCTCAGCCTGTTGTTGAGTAGGGATTGTCTCTATCTGTTGCCTAATTGTACTTTCCAAACGCTTAGTACTGTGCTCTGCACACAGGAAGTGCTCAATAAATACGATTGAATGAATGATGAACTCCCTCCCTCTTCTGCATCACCTATCACTTGTATCTGTACCCTTTAATAATAATAATAATAGCATTTGTTAAGCATTTACTATCTGCAAAGCACTGTTCTAAGCGCTGGGGGAGATACAAGGTAATCAGTTTGTCCCACATGGGGCTCACGGTCTTAATCCCCATTTTACAGATGGGGTAACTGAGGCACAGAGAAGTTAAATAACTTGCCTAGAGTCACACAGCTGACAAGTGGTGGAGCCGGGATTAGAACCCACGACCTCTGACTTCCAAGCCCGGGTTCTTTCCACTAAGCCACTAGAGAAGCAGCGTGACTCAGTGGAAAGAGCACGGGCTTTGGAGTCAGAGGTCATGGGTTCGAATCCCGGCTCGGCCACTTGTCAGCTGTGTGACTTTGGGCAAGTCACTTAACTTCTCGGTGCCTCAGTTACCTCATCTGTAAAATGGGGATTAAGACTGTGAGCCCACATGGGACAACCTGATTCCCCTGTGTCTACCCCAGCGCTTAGAACAGTGCTCGGCACATAGTAAGCACTTAACAAATACCAACATTATTATTATTATTAAGCCATGCTGCTTCTTTTAAGCACTTGCTATTCACCCCACCCACAACGAGGTTACAGTCTAGAGCCCCCGACTAATCCTTATTTCCCCTACTCCCTCTCTTTCCACATTGCCTATGCACTTGGATCTGTACCCTTTAGGCACTTGTTAGTCACTTCCAGTCTAGAGTCAGCCGGTCAATCATATTTATTGAGCACTTACTGTGTGCAGAGCACTGAACTAAGCGCTTGGAAGAGTACAGTATTACAATATAACAGATACATTCCTTGCCCACAATGAGCTAACACTCTAGGGGAGGAAAACAAACATTAATATAAATAATTCAATTACAGATATGTACATAAGTACTCCTCTCTCAGGGTCACACCTGGAGAGTTTCCAGTCCGCTACCAGTCACGACTACAAGGTGGGAGAGTCAAGCAGAGGCCTACCCATTCCATTAATAATAATGTTGGGATTTGTTAAGCGCTTACTATGTGCCGAGCACTGTTCTAAGCGCTGGGGTAGATACAGGGTAATCAGGTTGTCCCACGTGAGGCTCACAGTCTTCATCCCCATTTTACAGATGAGGTCACTGAGGCCTAGAGAAGTGAAGTGACTTGCCCACAGTCACACAGCTGACAAGTGGCAAAGCCGGGATTCAAACTCATGAACTCTGACTCCCAAGCCCAGGCTCTTTCCACCGAGCCACGCCGCATTCCTAGCTTGGGCAGTGGCTAGCGAGTGGAAGGCAATCTGCTACGAGTCAAAACTCATCTGTTCTGGGCAGCAGCGGCATGAGAGAGAGTGGAGGGCAGAGACTCGTTTACTGTGCGGAAGGAGGCAGTGGTAAACCACTTCCATATTTTTACCAAGAAAACCCTCTGGCTCCACTAGCAGAACGACTGCAGATGAAAGTGGGGCGTTCTGGGAGAGATGTGTCTGTGGTGTCACTGTGGGTCAGACACGTCTCAACAGCGTAAGACCACAACAACAACATAAGTGCCGTGGGGCTGGGTGTGGGGGATGAATGAAGGGAGCAAATCAGGGCAACACAGAAGAGAGAGGTAGAAGAGAAAAGGAGGATTTAGTCAGGGAAGGCCTTTTGGAGTTTGGAGAAGATGTGCCTTCAATTAGGTATTGAAGTTGGGGAGAGTAATTGTCTGTCAGATTTGAGGAGGGAGGGCATTCCAGACCGGAGGGAAGACGTGGGTGGGAGATCTGTGGTGAGACAGGTGAGATCGAGGTACAGTGAGAAGATTAGCATTAGAAGAGCAAAACATCCGGGCTGGGTTGTAATAGGAGAGTAGTAAGGTGAGATGGGACGAGACCAGGTGATGGAGTGGTTTAAAGCCAATGGTGAGGAGTTTCTGTTTGTTGCGGAGGTGGATGGGCAACCACTGGAGGTTGTTGAGGAGAGGGGAAATATGGCCTGAACGTTTTTTAGAAAAATGATTCGAGCAGCAGAGTAAAGCATGGAATGGAGAGAGACGGGAGGCTGGGAGGTCTGCAAGGAGTATGATACAGTAATCAAAGCGGGATAGGATAAATGATTGGATTAAGGTGGTAGAAGTTTGGTTAGAGAGGAAAGAGCAGATTTTAGCAATGTCGTGAAGGTGGGACCAACGAGATTTGGCAACGGATTGAATATATGGCTTGAGTGAGAAAGAGGAGTCAAGGATAACGCCAAGGTTACGGGCCTGTGAGACAGGAAGGATGGTGGTGCCATCTCCAGTTAGGGGCAAGTCACGGGGAGAATGGTGTTTGGGTGGGAAGATAAGAAGTTCTGTTTTAGACATGTTAAGTTTGAGGTGATGGCAGGACATCCTAGTAGAGATGTCTGGAAGGCAGGAGGAGATGCGAAACTGCAGAGAGGGAGAGAGATCAGGACTGGAGATGGAGATTTGGGCATCATCTGCCTACAGGTGGTAGTTGAAACCATGGGAGCGAATGAGTTCTCCAAGGGAGCAGGTGTTGATGGAGAATAGAAGCAGACCGAGACCTGAAGCTTGAGGGACATCCACAATTGGGAGGTGGGAGGCAGAGGAGCCCACAAAAAGAGACTGAGAATGAGTAGCCAGAGAGATAAGAGGAGAACGGGAGAGGACAGTATCAGGAAAGCTGAGGTTGGATAATATTTCCAGGAAAAGGGGATGGTTGACTGTGTCCAAGGCAGGTGAGTGTCAAGGAAGATCAGGATGGAGTAGAGACGGTTGGATTTGGCAAGAAGGAGATCATTTGTGACCTTTGAGAGGGAGTCCCCGACTAAGAACTTATTTTCCCTCCTCCTTCCTTCTTCAGCGTTACCTATGCACTTGGATCTGTACACTTTAAAGCACTTGATAATCACCTTAACCACAATACCACAGCACGTATGTACATAGGGATAATTTCATTTTAATGCTTCTTCCCCTCTAGACTTTAAGCTTCTGGTAGGCAGAGAACATGTCTACTAACTCATTTTTTATTATACTCCCCGGTCAAGGCCTTAGTATTCATTCATTTATTCATTCATTCAATAGCATTTATTAAGCCCTTACTGTGTGCAGAGCACTGTACTAAGCACTTGGGAGAATACAATACAACAAAAAACAGTGAAAATCTCTGCCCACAAAGAGCTCACAGTCTAGAGAAGGTAGGTACTCGATTAATACCTCTGATTGATAGTGGACAGAGCATGGGCCTGAGAGTCAGAAGATCATGGGTTCTAATCCCAGCTCTGCCATTTATCTGCTGTATGATCTTGAGCAAGTCACTCCACTTCCCTGCACCTCAGTTACCTCATCTGTAAAATGGGGATAGAGACTGTGAGCCCCACATGGGACAGGGACTGTGTCCAAACCGATTTGCTTGCGTCCACCCCAGCGCTTAGCACAGTACCGGACACATAGTGAGTGCTTAACAAATGCCATTATTACTTGTATTACTGTCTGTCTGTCAGATTGTGAGCCCATCGTGGGCAGGGATTGTTTCTCTTTTTTTGCTGTATTGTATTTTCCAAGCGCTTAGCAGAGTGCTCTGCACTCAATAAATCCGATTGAATGAATAAATAATCCTGATTTATGAACTTTTGCATCTCTTTCAGAGTGTGTGCCACCCGAGGCAGTCATTAGAATTGGCAACCCCCTGCTCATTGCAAGGGTCAGTGGTATTCACTGATCCCTGGGCGAAGACATACATTCCCTACCCTCAAGGAATTTACAATATAATAAGAGAGAAAGGTAGACATAAATCACTTTCTTCGACTTGAAGCCGGAGGAAGAACAAGGATAGTACTGGTAGGGTGAAACATGCAAATTAAAATAGAAGTAGAAATGATCGATGACACATAATAATAATGTTGGTGTTTGTTAAGTGCTTACTATGTGCCAAGCACTGTTCTAAGCAGTGGGGTAGATACAAAGTAATCAGGTTGTCTCATGTAGGGCTCACAGTCTTAATCTCCATTTTACAGACGAGGTGACTGAGGCACAGAGAAGTGAAGTGACTTGTCCCAGGTCACACAGCTGACAAGTGGCGGAAGTGGGATTAGAACCCATGACCTCTGACTCCGAAGCCCGGGCTCTTTCCACTAAGCCAAACTGCTTCTACATATATACAAAAGGCTCAAGGGATGAGTATGTATACAAGTGTATGACCAGAAATGCGGGTATACCAAATCTCTACCTTTGTTTTGTTTTCTATCCCTTTCCTGATAACGCTCAGCATTCTCTTGGAATATTTTGCTGCCATAATGTTGAATGGAAAATACCAGTTATTTCCTACATCTCTTTCTTGGCTCATACTTTTCTCTGAGTACATCCTCATGTTGTTGCAATTTGGAAAATATTTCTTAGTAATAATAATTGTGTTAAGTGCTTATTATGTACCAAGCACTAGGCTAAGCACTGGGGTAGATAGAGTTCAATCAGATCAGACACGGTCTCTGCCCAAGGCGGGTCCCACAGTCTAAAGAGAAGGGAGAGGCGGTATTAATCATTCAATTGTATTTATTGAGCACTTACTGTGTGCAGAGTACTGTGCTAAGTTCATTCATTCAATCGTATTTATTGAGCTCTTACTATGTGCAGAGCGCTGGACTAAGCGATTGGAATGTACAATTCGGCAACAGATAGAGACAGTCCCTGCCCAATGACGGGCTCACAGTCTAAATGGGCTTTGTAGAGTAATACATTAGAGAAGCAGTATGGTCTAGTGGACAGAGCACAGGCCTAGGAGTCAGAAGGTCATGGTGTCTAATCCCGGCTTCGCCACTTGTCTGCTGTATGACCTTGGGCAAGTCACTATGCTTCTCCATGCCTGTTACCTCATCTGTAAAATGAGGGACGAGACTGTGAGCCCCACACGGGATGGAGCCTATGACTGGAGTTGCTTGTATCCATCCCAGTGCTTAGTACTGTGCCCGGCACATAGTAAATGCTTAGCACGTGCCATCGTTATTATTATTATTATTATTACTATTACAATATTACATCCCCATTTTACAGATGAGGAAACTGAGGCATTGATTATAATAACAATAATTATAATGATGATAATAATAATAATAATAATAGTTGTTGTATTTGTTAAGCGCTTACTCTGTGCCAGGCACTGGACTAAGCATTGGAGTGGATACAAGCAAATCGGGTTGGGCACAGTCCCTGTCCCACATGGGACTCACAGTCTTAATCCCAATATACAGATGAGGGAACTGAGGTGCAGAGAAGAGAAGTGACTTGCCCAAGGTCACCCAGCAGACAAGTGGTGGAGCCTGGGATTAGAACCCAGGTCCCTTTGACTCCCAGGCCCAGGCTCTAGCCACTAGGCCTCTTGCGGACTTTACCTTATATTCCTCACAATGAAGTTTATCTGCAATTTTTCAACCCATTCACTCACCATTCTCAGTTCACCAATCTATATCATTTATGTATATTATAAATGATTTATTTATATAAATGTCTGTCTCCCCCTCTAGAGTGTAAACTCATTGTGGGCAGGGAACGTGTCTACCAACTCTGCTGTATTGTACTTCCAAAGCACTTATACAACGCTCTGCACACAGTACACACTCAATAAATACCATTGATGATGACTGAGCACTTATTCATTCATTCATTCTTTCATTCAATCACTTTTATTGAGCGCTTACTGTGTGCAAAGCACCGAACTAAGCGCTTGGGAGAGTACAGTAGAACAAGAAACAGACACATTCCCTGTATGTAAGCAGTACTTGGGAGAGTACAATAGAGTTAGAAAAGAATATCCTTCCCTCTAGGACCTCAAGGGGAGAAGAGGAGAATGAAGTCTTCCTGAAGTTTATCCTACCTGAAAGATCTTAGTTCTATGTTTACTACTTTTTTTAAAGTCTTTGGTTTAGACTTTGACAAGGGCTTCTGAAAAATCTAAATATATTTTGTCCACTACTTCCATGCTACTTTCATGAATACTGATTCTATCAAAGCATTCCAGGAGATTGATAAGGCGTACTTTTCCCTGACGCAAACCAGATTGTCTTTCCCCACAAGTAGTGTCTTTCTAAGTATGCATTGATCCCAAACTCATTTCTAAATTTACCAGTTTTCCGAGTATGGAAGGAAGTCTCACCAGCTTAGGATTCCCAGCATCTCTGTTGGAAACCCTTCTTATAGATGAGAGATGAGTTGGCAATTCACCAGTCCATTTGCAAAGATAGTTATCCCCTCTTGCCAAGAATTCCACTAATTCCCCTCCAGATTCCTTCAAAACATTCATATAAAAACCATCCATTCTTGGTGATTCGTTTAGGAGAAGCAGCATGACATAGTGGATAGAGCACGGGCCTGGGAGTCAGAAGGTCATGGGTTCTAATTGCAGATCCACCACTTGTCTGCTGTGTGACCTTGGGCAAGTCACTTCTCTCCTCTGTGCCTCAGTTACCTCATCTGTAAAATGGAGACTAAGGCTGTGAGCCCTATGTGGGACAGGGACTGTATCTAACCTGATTTGCTTGTATCCACCCCAGTGTTTACGACAGTGCCTGACACATAGTATGCACTTTACAAATTCCATAATTATTGTTATTATCAATTTGATGATCCACTTCCTCTCACCTGTTTGCTAAAAAAAACCAAAACCAAACAATTTAAGGGTGAGAATTGCTCTAACATCATCAGTGAAGACAGAACTTCATGAGATGCAGCGTGGTGGCCTATTAGATAGAGCAAGGGCCTGGGAGTCAGAAGGACCTTTAGGTCGTAAGTTCATTGTGTGTAGAAAATGTGTCTGTTTATTGTTGTACTCTCCCAAGCGCTTAGTATGGTGCTCTGCACACAGTAAGCACTCAGTAAATATGATAGAGTGACTGGCCTGGGTTCTAATCCTGCTCTGATACTTGTCTGCTGAGTGACCTTGGGCAGGTTACTTCACTCCTCTGTGCCTCAGTTCCCTCATCTGTAAAATGGGGGTTAAGGCTGTGAGCCCCATGTGGCACAGGTACTGGGTCCAACCTGATTTGCTTGGCTCTACCCCAGCACTTAGAGCTTAGTATAGTCCCTGGCACATAGTAAATGCTTAAGAAATACTATAGAAAACACCTAAAGATTGCATTAATCTTTCAACGAGGTGGCCAAGTAGTTAAGGTGCTGGCCTACTAATCCACTGTTTTCTGCACCTGTGGGTTCAAACCCCATCCTCGTTGGCTTCATTTCAGCGCTTAGTACAGTGCGTGGCACATACTGCTTAACAAATACCATAATTGTTAATTGTCTCCTCTCTATCCCTCAATGTGCCTTCTATACCATGATCAACAAGTGATGTCACTGATTCACCAGACAGTTTTCCGCTTTGGACATTTTTGAAGAAAACTTTTATTGTTAGTTTGGACAAACTCCTCAAACTCCTTTATGGACTTTCTGATTTCCTGCTTGCTCCTGATTTTTTCCACTCTTTGATGGCTTTCCTTTTCCTTGTAGACTCACCATTTTTCCAAACAACATTCCCCATTCTCCTACTGTACTTTTTCAGCTGGCCTCAGATAGTATTTCAGATTGCAAGCTCCTCCAGGGCAGGGACTACTTTTTTCCTTCTGTTGTTCTCTCCCAAGTACACTGCTCTGCACATAGTAGGCAGAGTGGTATAGAGAAGCAGCATGGTGTAATGGGTAGAGCATGAGCCTGGGAATCAGAAGGTCATGGGTTCTAATCCCAGCTTTGCCAGTTGGCTGCTCTGTGACCTTGGGCAAGCCACTTCACTTCTCCATGCCTCAGTTACATCAATTGGAAAATGGGGATTCAGACAGTGAGTGGGACAGGGACTGTGTCCCGTCCAATTAGCTTGTATCCACCCCAGCACTTAGGACAGTACCTGGCATGTAGTAAGTGCTTAAAAAATATTATTATTCACTTGACAAACATCACTGATTGAATAGTGAATAGCTATGCAAGGTTTCTGTTTGGGGATTTTTATTTATTTTTTTTTTGTGGTATACATTATACCTGGGCCTCTCATACATTGATTTTTTAAAAAAGCTTCCGCCCTTTCAAAAAACAAATTCTTGGAAATTTTTTCCACAAGGTCTCTTTCCAGAACTTTTCCCAAAGGAGAAGATAACCGACAATTAACTATAAAAAGCAAAATGAAATGCATAAAAAAATCATTGACTGTCCCTCTGAGTTTCCACTGCTTGGGGAAGAATTAGACTGCAAATCCTGTTGTGGGACAAGGATTGTGTCTGAATGGATCATCTTGTATCTATCCCAGGACTTACTCAGTACAACACTTACTACATAATGAGTGCTTAACGAATACCACAATTATTAGTATTATTATGGTTATTTTGAAGAGCATATTGCCACTCACAGGGAGATGATCTGAAAGGATCTGTCAGCACAAAGGTAAGAATAATAATGACGACGGTATTTGTTAAGCACTTACTATCTAAGCACTAGGGGGGATACAAGGTGATCAGGTTGTCCCAGTGGGGCTCACAGTCTTAGTCTCCATTTTACAGATGAGGTAACTGAGGCACAGAGAAGTTAAGTGACTTGCCCAAAGCCACACAACTGAGAAGTGGCAGAGCCAGGATTAGAACCCATGACTTCTGACTCCCAAGTCCAGGCTCCTTCCACTGAGCCACACTGCTTCTCTAGCAGTGTCTCAATCTGTAAGTGCTGTTAGGGGATTTTCTTTTTTAATGCTTTTTAAGTGCTTACTATGTGTCAAACACTAGGGTAGAGACAAGTGAATTAGGTTGGACGCAGTCCCTGTACTGCTTGGGGCTCACAGTCTAAGTAGGAGGGAGAACAGGAGAACTGAGGAATAGAGAAGGTAAGTGATTTGACCAAGGTCATACAGCAAACATTTGGCAGAGCTACAATCAGAACCCAGGTTTTCTGATTCCCAGGTCACACTCTTTCCACTAGGCTACGCTGCTTCTCCATGGGGGTTCTCATCCCAGATCTGTCACCTGACTGCTTTGTGACCTTGAACAAGTCACTGAAACTTCTCAAAAAAAGAGAAGTTAAATGTTTTCTGTGTGCTTCAATTCCTCCTCTGTAAAATGGGGATTACATATTTGATCTCCCTCCTTAGACTGTGAGCCTCACGTGGGATAAGGACTGTGTCCTATCTGATTATTTTATATCTACCCCAGCACTTGATATGATGCTTGGCAGACAGTAGGCACTTAAACAATACCCCAGTGATTATTATTTGCATGAACAACAGCTATACTGCTAAACCCAATCCCCAATCTAAACTCTAATGTTCACCTTAATCCTAACCCTAACCAAACCCTTAGCAATTATCACAACTATAGCCCTAACACTAATCTTAACCATAAATCTAATCCAACCTTATCCCAGGTGAAATCCCAATAAACAGTCATTCATTCATTCATATTTATTGAGCGCTTACTGTGTGCACAGCACTGTACTAAGCACTTGGAAAGTACAATACAACAATTGAGACAATCCCTTCCCACAACTATCTTACAGTCTAGGACAGTGGAGACAGACATCAAAACAAGTAAACAGGCATCAGTAGAAATAAATAGAATTACAGATAAAGACATATATACATACGTGGTGTGGGGCGGGGTGTGGGAGAAGAGCAAAGGGAGCAAGGCGAGGTGATGCGGAAGGGAGGGGGAGTTGAGGAAGAGAGGCCTTAGTCTGGGAAGGCCTGATCATTAGTCTGGGAAGTCTGATCATTCGCACTGATCTTCACATCCACGTGGCCCCAATATTAGAAGGGCAGCTGCCAAGATTTAGCTTGCCTGCCCTCCTTCCGTATTAGAAGTTAACATCTTAAACCTGGCATTAATTATATCCCTAAACTCGGGTCCACTGCTGACCCAACTCTATCCCTGACCTTTCGAATAACAGCACTGCCAAAGTCTTGCAGTCACATTTGACCACTTGGCATTTTGCCTGGTTCTCTCCTTAGACACTGTTTCCTTGATGATGGAGATGATGATGACAATAAAAGTATTTGTTATGCACTTACTATGCTGCAAGCACTGTACTTGATAGTAATAATGATAATGTTGGTATTTGTTAAGTGCTTACCATGTGCCAAGCACTGTTCTAAGCACTGGGGTAGATACAAGGTAATCAGGTTGTCCCACGTGGGGCTCACAGTCTTCATCCCCATTTTACAGATGAGGTGACTGAGGCCTAGAGAAGTGACGTGACTTGCCCAAGGTCACACAGCTGACAATAATAATAATAATGTTGGTATTTGTTAAGTGCTTACTATGTGCCAAGCACTGTTCTAAGCGCTGGGGTAGATACAAGGTAATCAGGTTGTCCCACGTAGGGCTCACAGTCTTTATCCCCCTTTCACAAATGAGGTAACTGAGGCGCAGAGAAGTTAAGTGACTTGCCCAAGGTCACACAGCTGACAAGTGGCAGAACTGGGATTAGAACCCATGGCCCCGCTCCAGTCTATTCTTCTCTCCGCTGCCCGGCTCATCTTCCTGCAGAAATGGTCTGGGCATGTCACTCCCCTTCTTAAACAACTCCAGTGGTTGCCTATCAACCTCCGCTCCAAACAAAAACTCCTCACCCTAGGCTTCAAGGCTCTACATCACCTTGCCCCTTCCTACTTCTCCTCCCTTCTCTCTTTCTACCGCCCACCCCGCACGCTCCGCTCCTCTGCCGCCCACCTCCTCGCCGTCCCTCGGTCTCGCCTATCCTGTCGACCCCTGGGCCGCGTCCTCCCGCAGTCCTGGAACGCCCTCCCTCCTCACCTCCGCCAAACTGATTCTCTTCCCCTCTTCAAAACCCTACTTAAAACTCACCTCCTCCAAGAGGCCTTCCCAGACTGAGCTCCCCTTCTCCCTCTACTCCCTCTACTGCCCCCTCTTCACCTCTCCGCAGCTTAACCCTCTTTTCCCCCCATTTCCCTCTGCTCCTCTCCCTTCCCTTCCCCTCAGCACTGTACTCGTCCGCTCAACTGTATATAATTTCATTACCCTATTTATTTTGTTAATGAAATGTACATCACCTTGATTCTATTTAGTTGCCACTGTTTTTACGAGATGTTCTTCCCCTTGACTCTATTTATTGCCATTGTTCTTGTCTGTCTGTCTCCCTGGATTAGACTGTAAACCCCTCAAACAGCAGGGACTGTATCTGTTGCCAACTTGTTCATTCCAAGCGCTTAGTACAGTGCTCTGTACATAGTAAGCGCTCAATAAATACTATTGAATGAATGAATGAATGAATGAATGACCTCTGACTCCCATGCCCAGACTCTTTCCATTAAGCCACGCTGCTTCTACTTAACTGAAGTAAGCGATTGAGTAGATCGAGTAGAACAAGTAATAGTATTTAATGAACCGGTCAATGGTATTTATTGAGTACTTACTGTGTGCCAAGCACTATACTAAGCTCTAGGGAGAGTAATAGCAATAATGATAATAATAATAATAATGATAGTATTTGTTAAGCACTTACTATGTGTCAGGCATGTTCTAAGCACTGGGGTAGATGCAAGATAATCAGGTTGGACACAGTCAATGCCCCACATGGGGCTCACAGTCTTAATCCCCATTTTACAGATGAGGGAACTGAGGCACAGAGAAGTTAAATGATTTGCCCAAGGTCACAAAGCAGAGAAGTGGTGGTGGTGGGATCAGAACCCATTGCTTTAGACTCCCAGGCCTGTGCTCTAGCCACTAGATCACGCGCTCACAGTTAGTAGACATGCTCCCTGCCCACAGAGAGTTTGCAGTCTAGAGGGGAAGACAGACATTAATAAAAATACATAAACCACAGGTATGTTCATAAGTGCTTTGGGACTGAGGGTGTTTTAGGGGTACAGATCCAAGTCCGTAGATGATACATAAGGGAGAGGGAGTTGGGTTAATAGGGCAAGGCCCCTTGGAGGCACTGGGACATTAATAAGGGTTTGAAGGTGGAGAGAGTGGTGGTCTGGTCTATAGGAAGGGGGAGGAAGTTCCAGGCCAGAGGAAGGGTGTGGAATAGGGCAAGAAAAGGGGACCCAAGATAATCAGATTGGACACCGTCCCTGTCCCACATGGGGCTCACAATGCGTGGGAGGAAGAACAGGTATTGAATTGATCCATGGAGGTGATCCTCCCACCATCCACTGTGGCTGGAAACTTCCCATTGAGCTTTCCCTGCTTCTGAATGGGACAAGGAAAAAATAAAGACAGATGTGTGCTTGGATAGGTGTTAATCATGAAGGAAGCACTGAAGGAGGTGGGGCCCAAATTGTGTTTACAAAAGAGAAATGAGTGGGAGGTGAGGGGCCGGTTGGACAGCCAATTTCATTGCTTTGCAAGAGACTATTTAGAGACTCACTGTTTCAGTGCGGCTTGTGGGGTCAGACGTGAGTAGCAGGGGGAGGGCTGGGGGGTGGATTGCATCAGATCTCTGCTCCAGTATTTCCCCAATCAATCAATCAATCATATTTATTGAGCACTTATTGTGTGCCAATCACTTTGAGAGAGTGCAGTACAATAGAGTTGGTAGACACGTTCCTTGACTACAATGGTCTTACAGTCAAGATGGGAAACAAATATTAATATAAACAAATTACAGGTATATACATAAGTGCTGTGGGTTTGAGGGAGGGGTGAATAAAGGGTGCAAGTGCAAGGGCGACAAAGAAGGAAGTGGGAGAAGAGGAAATGAGGGCTTAGTTGGGGAAGCCCTCTGGAGGAGATGTGCTTTTAACAAGGCTTTGAAGGTGGGGAGTGTGATCACCTGTCAGATATGAAGAGGGAGGGTGTTCCAAACCAGAGGCAGGATGTGGGCGAGTGGTCGGTGGTGAGATAGATGAGATCAAGATACAGTGGGTAGGTTGGCAGTAGAGGAGCAAAGTGGGGGGCTGAGCCCTCAAGACCCTTCACCTCTTTATGTTACCGTCATTCATCTAAACAATGGCTCTTTTTGCACAGAGGAGATTGGGTTTGCCGAAGCGCATGCTGGACCTGGCCAGTGTGGGAGAATCAAGGTCTAAATGAACATGCCGCTCTGCTAATATTTAATAAGGTCAAACCAAAACAATTTGCTGCTCACTAGAGCTTATAGAGCAGTTAAAGAGTAATGACTAAGAAGCTGTATTTTATAGAATGAAAGGAGTTCTAGCAAGGTCAGTTTTTTCAGCTGTATTGTTTTTCATGTTACAGGATGAGGTTTGATTGTCTTTGCTCTCTTGACACCACCTTTATTTCATTAATTGTGGCTGCCCTTGGGGGTGAGACAGAGGAAAACGGGAGGGGAAATGGAGGGACTGAAGATGAAGAAACAGAAGGTCTGGACAAAAACAGCAGGGGGAAGGAAAAGTGAGGGAAGTCAGGAGGAAGGGAGAGAGGAAGGGAGAAGAAAGAGGATGAGGAAAGTAGATGGAAAAGCCACACGAGCAACATTGCCATGATGTTGGCTGGTTATCACTCGATAAATCAGTCGTACTTACTGAACGCTTACTCTTTATTCATTCATTCAATTATATTTATTGAGTGCTTACTATGTGCAGAGCACTGTACTAAGCACTTGGAATGAACAATTCGGCAACAGAGAGAGACAATCCCTGCCCAATGATGGGCTCACAGTCTAATCAGGGGAGGAGCACTCTATTGACCACCTGGGAGAGCACAGTATAACAGTGTTTACAGTGCCCACAACGAGTTTACAGTCTAGAAGGGGAGACAGGCATTAATATGAATAAAGAAACAAAGAAAGCACCTGGGAAGGTACAATAAAACAGAGTTGGTAGACAGGTTCTTTCTCTGCCCACAACGAGCTTACAGTCTGGAGGGGGAGATAGACATAAGTATAAATAAATACATTTTGGATATGCATATAATTGCTGTGGGGCTGAGGGAAGGGTGAAGCTCTGGGGTAGATACAAGTTAATCAGGTTGGATGCAGTCCCTGTCCTGCATGGGGGTCACACTCTTAATCCCCATTTTACAGGGAGAATCCAAGTACAAGGGCGAATCCCGGAATCTGTTATCAAACCCCATTGAAGGTGTCTACATCTAACCCATCAAACAACCAGCCATCCGCCCAAAAGAGAAACAGCATGCTTAGTGGGTAGAGCACAGGCCTGGGAGTCATAAGTCACTTGTCTTCTGTGTGACCTTGGGCAAATCACCTCACTTCTCTGTGCTTCAGTTACCTCATCTGAAAAATGGGGATTAAGACTGTGAGGCCCATGTGGGTCACGGACTGTGTCTAACCACATAAGACTGTGGCTATCCCAGTGCTGAGTACAGTGCCTGGCCCATAGTGAGCACTTAAATACCATAAAAAATACTTCCTACCCATCACTTCAGGTCATCTATTCTCCCCCATCCTACAGCACTTAGGTACATATCTTTAAATTACATATTATTCATTCATTCATTCATTTGTATTTATTGAACGCTTACTGTGTGCAGAGCACTGTACTAAGCACTTGGAATGTACAATTCGGCAACAGATAGAGACACTCCCTGCCCAACAACGGGCTCACAGTCTAAAATTATAAATTACTTATTCATATTAATGTCTGCCTCCCCTTCTAGGTTTTAAGCTCATTATGGGCAGGGAACCTGTCTGCCGATTCTGTTGTATTATACTCTCCCAAGCAATGCTCTGCACATAGTAAGCGCTCAATAAATATGACTGATTGATTGGTTGATTGATCTTTCCCTTCCTTCGTGCCACTCCCAACCCTGAATCATGTAAACGTGGTTTATATAAATCACAAAGGCCCCAAGGGTTTTAAGGGGGATGGGAGTTCCCTGTAACAGTGGAGTAAAAGTAGATTTCCAGCAGTGTCTGCTGCTGAGAATGTGCACGGTGAGAGTGCTCCTCAGCCTCCGGCTGCCCGCCCTGCCCCCAAGCCCACTGTTCTAAGGGAATGGCCAAAGGAAGGTAGATGGCTCAGCACAGTCCATCGCCAGTCCTGGAAAAAAATGACTCAAGTGTACATCTCAGGAACAGTGAAAAAAATCTAACCGAAACCAAATAGGAGCTTCTGGGCACTCAGTTGCTAAGTAATAATAATAATAATAATACTTGTTAACTGCTTACTCTGTGCCAAGCACTGGTCTAAGCTCTGGGCTAGATACAAGTTAATCAGGTTGGATGCAGTCCCTGTCCCACATGGGGCTCACACTCTTAATCCCCATTTTACAGATGAGGTAACTGAGGCCCAGAGAAGTTAAGTGACCTGATGACCCCACCTCTATCAGAAAGAACGAATCTTGAAGAGATGGCACAATGGCAAGCCACTTCATTTTTCTGTGCCTCAGTTACCTCATTGGTAAAATGGGGATTAAGACTGTGAGCTCAAGTGGGTTAGGGACTGTGTCCAACCTGATTACCTTGTACTGTAATCCTGGCTCTGTCACTTGTCTGCTGTGTGACCTTGGGCAAGTCAAATCACTTCTCTGGCCCTCAGTTACGACATCTGTAAAATGGGGATTGAAACCGTGAGCCCCACGTGGGACTGGGACTGTGTCCAACCTGATTTGCTCGAACCCACACCAGCGCTTAATATAGTGCCTGGCACATAGTAAGCACTTTACAAATACCATAATAATAATAATTATTATCATTATCTACCCCAGTGCTTAGAACAGAGCCTGGCACATAGTCCGTGCTTAATGAATAGAATTGAAAAAAAATCTTTCCGCCATCTCCTTAACCACCACACCTCCCCACCCTGAGGATGGCACTCTCCGAAGAATGGCTTGTCTGTTAAGATGTGGAGACTTGGCTTTCGTTCCAACACCGAATGAAGTCATGCTGCAGTCAGGGTTTCGAAAATGGCAAAACTCCCAGATCTGGTAGCAGACAGATGAGATCTACGAGCAGGGAGGAGATGAGCTGCTTAGTCACCTGTACAGACTGTTACTCAACATGCGGAACACAGAAGAGCTTCCCCAGCATTTGCAAGATGGCCACACGATCAGGCTCTTCAAGAAGCAAACGGAGACAGCTGACTGTGGAAACTCTCACAGGCCCTTGCTGCCTTCCATTTCTGGCAAGATTCTAAGCAGAATCTTCCGGGAAACAGCGTGGCCCAGTGGAAAGAGCTCGGACCTGGGAATCAGAGGACCTGGGTTCCAATCCCAGCTCCACCACTTACCTTCTGGGTGACCTTGGGGAATTCACTTAACTTCTCTGTGCCTCAGTTCCCTCATCCGCAAAATGGGGATTCAATATCTGTTCTCCCTCTTACTTAGACTGCGAGCCCCATGTGGGACCTGATTATCTTGCATCTTCCCTAGAGCTTGGTACAGTGCTTGGCGTATAGTAAACACTTAACAAATATCATCATATTATTGTTGTTATTACTATTGATATATATATATATACACCAGCAGAAGGCAATTAGCTTCATTAGTGGATGAACCTGCATAATCATGATTGCATCATCTGACCCATCATCATTATCATCATCATCATTCATCATCATCATCATAATTGCAGTACTTGTTGAGTGCTTACTATGTGCCAAGCACTGTACAAAGCCCTGGGGTGGATACGAGCAAATCAGGTTGGACACACTCCCTGTCCCAAAGGGCCTCACAGTCTCAATCCCCCTTTTACAGATGAGGTCACTGAGGCCCAGAGAAGTGAAGCGACTTGTCCAAGGTCACACAGCAGACAAGTGGCGGAGCCTGTGTCAGAAGGTCAAGAGTTCTGACCCCCAGCCCGTTTGCTTGGCATATTGTAAGTGCTTAACAAATTCTGTCTCGTCTTATGCTGTTGAGTAATCTCCGACCCATAGGGACATCATGGATACATCTGTCCCAGAACGCCCTGCTCTCCATCTGCAATCATTCCGGAAATGATCCATAGCATTTTCTAGGTAAAAATATGGAAGTGGTTTACCACTGCCTTCTTCCATGCAGTAAACTTGAGCCTCCACCCTTGACTCTCTCCCATGCCGCTGCTGCCCGGCACCGGGGAGTTTTGACTTGTAGCAGATTGCCTTCCACTTGCTAGCCACTGGTCAAGCTAGGAATGGAATGGATAGGCCTCTGCTTGACTCTCCCTCCCGTAGTTGAGACTGGGAAAGTCCTGGAAACTCTCCAGGTGTGACCCTGAGTGGGTGCTTAACAAATACCACAACTATTATTAATCTGGCACGACCACTGAAAAATCCCACTAACCACCACCTCCCAGATCGACAGTTTGGCTTCAGATCTCAGTGAGGCCCAGTGGGGACGATGATGTATGAATGCCAGATTCAGGAGACGCGTCGGTGACAGCACGGAGAACTTCATACGGTGTTTGCAGATCCTACAGAGACATCTGGTACCATCGGTAGACGTGGCCTCTGGCACTGTGAAAAATGTTTGGCTGTCCTGAGGAGTTACCAAGAGACTGAGACTAAAATCCACGAGGATCAAGCTGGTGACTGTGATATTCTCTACTTTACACTACAGTCAGTACTGCCAGAATAGATGCTTTCACTATCAATCAGTGCTATTTATTTTATTTTATTTTATTTATGGTATGTGTTAAGCACTTCTAAGCGCTGGATACATCTGAAGTAATCACTTTGGACATAGTCCTTGTCTCACACGGGGCTCATACTTACTATGTGCCAGGCACTGTACTAAGCACTGGGTAGATCTGAGGTAATCAGGTTGGACGTAGCCCCTCTCCCAGATGGGGCTCACAGTCTTAATCCCCATTTGGTAACTGAGGCCCAGAGAAGTGAATTGACTTGCCCACGGTCCCACAGCAGACATGTGGTGAAGCTAGGATTAGAACCTAGGTCCTTCTGACTCCCAAGCCCGTGCTCTATCTACTAGGCAATGCTGCCTGCTGGGTGCAGAGCTCTGTGCTAAGCACTTGGAAGAGGCAATATAACAGAGTTGGTAGGATAGGTTGAAGGTGATGGGGCGACTAGAGAACATTCTTTCAATAATGCCTGTCTACCTGCAAAGAATGCGATGTGGCGTTGAGAGGACATGATTGTGCTCATGCAGTAGGTGTCAGTTGTTGGGACACCCCTGGTTGTTCTTAATGCTAGATTCTCCAAGAATGCAGAGAACTGAGTGGATCATATTGTTGTTTTCAGTGGCTTCCTAGGACCGATCAATCGATCGGTCAGTGGCATCAAGCAGCCTGGTCTAGTGGATAGAGCCCAGGCGTGGGAGTCAGAAGGTCGTAGGTTCTAATCTTGGCTCCACCACATCTCTGTTGTGTGACCTTGGGCAAGTCACTTCACTTCCCTGGGCCTCAGTTCCCTCATCTATAAAATGGGGATTGAGACTGTGAGCCCTACGTGGGACAGGGACTGTTTCCGATCCAATTTGCTTGTATCCACCCCATCATTTAGTACAGTAAGCACTTAAATACTGTAATTATTATTACTGTTATTATTGAGCACCTACTATGTGCAGACCACTGTACAAAGCACTTGGGGTAGGATGAAAGAATTACTAGACATGTTCCCTGCTCATAAAGAGCTTACAGTCTAGAGGAACCATGACCAATCAATTGGATTTAATGCTATTTATTGAGTACTTACTGTGAGCAGACCCCTATACTGTACTATACTATATTATACTACTATAGAGAGTACAATATAACAGGGTTGGTAGACACATTCCCTGCCCACAGTGATTTATTTATTTGCTATTGTTTTAATGAGATATTCTTCCCCTTGATTCTATTTATTGCCATTGTTCTTGTCTGTCTGTCTCCCCCCATTAGACTGTAAGCCTGTCATAGGGCAGGGACTGTCTCTATCTGTTACCGATTTGTACATTCCAAGCGCTTAGTACAGTGCTCTGCACATAGTAAGTGCTCAATAAATACTATTGAATGAATGAATGAATGATCTTACTCTTACAGTCTAGAGGACTGACAGATCACCTTATATTGCATTATTCTCAGCGTTTAGTATCCAATCAATCAATCAAAAATATTTATTGAGCACTTACTGTGTGCAGAGCACTATACTAAGCGCTCGGGAGAGTACAATATAATGGAGTTGGTAGACAGATTCACTGCCAACAGAAGGTTTACAGACTAAAGGACTATAATAGAAATAATAATCCTCGATCAGTTTAAATTGTGACTCATTTCAAACAGTCTAGTGTTTCAGGGTATGGTATAATACCTGTGGCATTTGTTAAGTGCTTACTATGTACCACGCACTGTACTAAGTGTTTGGGTACATACAAGATAATAGTGTTGACCACAGTCCCTATCCCACATGGGACTCACAGTCTTAATCCCCATTTTACAAATGAGGGAACCGAGGCACAGAAAAATTGAAGAGATTTGCCCAAGGTCACATAGCAGACAAGTGGCGGAGCTGGGATTAAGAACCCAGGTCTTCGGACTCCCAGGCCTGTGCTCTTTCCACTAGGCCATGTTGTTTTGCAGACATTACAGATTGTGGCTGAACAAGGTGTTCATTGGGGGCAGATCCCATTCCCTAGCTGCTGCTTTTCTTATTCTCTAAAGCCCTCAGGGAGTGTCTTTCATTTATAGGTCACCATTTTGATAAGACACAGGGAAAACGTTCTGGCTCTCAGAAATCTTTGCTTCCCCGTGCACTGGTAAAATGGGTCAGAACACTGGTTGACAAAATGAATGCAGTTCCGCACCTTCCCTTTCCTGGTCTGAGTATCTAACAGTCTCACACAGCAGTTAATCCTGGGTCCTGAGTTGCCCAGAGAAAGCCCTAGATGTCCCTGGCCTCTAAATCAATCAACTAATCATATTTACTGAACACTTTCTGGGTGCAGAACACTGTACTAAGTGCTTGGGACAGTACAGTACCACATGGTAGAGTTGTTAGCCACGATCTTTACCAACAAAGGAGAGCACAGGCCTGGGAGTCACTGGACCTAGGTTCTAATCCTGACCACGATTTGTCTGATGTGTGACCTTGGACAGGTCACTTCACTTCTCTGTGGCTCAGTTACCTCATTTGTAAAATGGGGATAAAGACTATGAGCCCTATATGGGACAAGAGCTGTTTCCATCCCAATTATCTACCCCAGGGCTAAGTACAGTGCCTGGTACATAAAAAACAATTAATAAATGCCATTAAAAAAAATAAGGAGCTCACAGTCTACAGGAGGAGACACGTATTAACATAATAATTATTGTTATTTTTAAGTTACCTGTTAAGCATTTACTATATGCCCAACACTGTTTTAAGCTCTGGGGTATATACAAGTTAATCAGATTGGACACAGTTACTGTCCCACATGGGGCTCACAGTCCCCATATCCTGCTTAACAAATACCATTATGCAAGTCACTTAACTTGTCTGTGCCTCAGTTACCTCATCTGTAAAATGGGGATTAAGACCGTGAGCCCCACATGGGACAACCTGATCACCTTGTATCCCCCCCCAGCGCTAAGAACAGTGCTTTGCACTTAGTAAGCGCTTAACAAATGCCATCATTTTTATTATATTATTATTTTACAGATGAGGAAATTTAGGCACAGAGAATAGTAAGAGTAAGCGTGGTATTTGCTAAGTGCTTACTACGTGCAAGGCTCTGTATTAAGTACTGGGGTGGATACAAGTAAATCGGGTTGGACACAGTCCCATGTGGGGCTCACAGCCTCGATCCCCATTTTATAGACGAGGTAACTGAGCCACAGAGAAGTGAAGTGACTTGCCCAAGGTCACATAACAGACAAATGGTGGAACGAAGATTAGAACCCCTGACTTTCTGACTCCCAGGTCTGTGCTTTATCCACTACGCCATTCTGCCACTATGCCATTCTCAAGTGACTTGAGAAGTTCACTTCAAGTGACTTGAAGTTAAGCGACTTGCCCAAGGTTACACAGCAGACAAGTGGAACCCAGGTCTTTCTGACCTCCCAGTCCGGGCTCTACCCACTAGCCTATGCTGACTGGAGGTAAAGGAAATAGTAGAGTATAAGGTGTATAATAGTAGAGTATAAGCACTTAGTATAGTGCTCGGCGCACAGTAAGCGCTTAAATATGATTGTATGAGTAAGGATATTTACATAAGTACCTTGGGGCTGGGGTATCAAAAGTGCTTAAAGGGCAACCAGCCAAGTGCATAGTCTACACAGAGGAGTCTCCTCTTCTATCTCTCCTCTCTCATCATCATTATTATTATTATTATTATTATATCTGTTAAGAGCTATATGCCAGGTACTGTACTAAGCACTGTAGTAGATACGAGCAAATCGGATTGGACACAGTCTCATGTGGGGCTCACAGTCTCAATTTCCATTTTGCAGATGAGGTCACTGAGGCCCAGAGAAGTGACTTGCCCAAGGTCTTACAGCAGACAAGTGGCAGAGCCAGGATTAGAACCCATGACCTTCTGACTTCCAGGCCCCTGGTCTATTCACTACGCCATGCTGCCTCAAGACTCGCCCGCTCCCCTGCACACCCCACCCATGCCCTCTCCTCACCCCATCTCAATTCAAGCTTGGGAAAATGATCACCTTAAGCAAGAGTAGGGCTAAAATATTTATATATTAATTTTCAATTTCTAAGTTTCAGCTAAAATGCCAGCCCAAGAGGAGTAGCATCAGAATATATTGATTGTTTCAACCTTATTTTTTGAAAAGGGAATTGCTTATTATTTGGAGAATGTAACATGTATCGTTTAAAGGTATTAGTTGCCTTTCCTCTCCATGACTTAAAAAACTTTCAGAGTATCTTTTTAAAAGAAAGATATGGTAAGAAGACTCTAAACTGTAGATTGTTGTTATATTGTCTGTTGTTGTATTGTATTCTCTCAAATGCTTAGTACAGTACTTTGCATACAGTAGGTGTTCAATAAATATGATTCAATGAATTAAATGAATGGACTGTAAACTAGGTTCTAGGCTGTAAGTTCCTTGTGGGCAGGGAAGTTGCCTACTAACTCTGTTGTATTATACTCTCTCAAGCACTTAGTACAGTGCTCTGCACACAGTAAGCACTCAATAAATACAACTGATTGATAGGAAGTAGCTTCTAGGGCCAGGAACCGTTTCAATTCTTACCTGTGTATTTTCTCTCAGCGTTTCGAACAGTACTTCATACACAATCTGTGCTTAATAAATACTAATTCTACTTCAAAATGGTAGACGCAAAAAATCACACAGTCCATCTGTTTTTTTAATGTTCCTAGAAAAAAATCTATCTTCCCACTAGCAGTCTTCTACTCCAGGAGGTGTTTCTAGTCTGAGCCCTTTGCTCCTGGCTAATGTTCTTTTTCCTTTTTTTTTTTAATGTCATTTATAAAGTGCTTACTATGCATCAAACACTGTTGTCAGCACATCACTTATGTACACATCTTTACTTTATTTTTATTAATGTCTCTCTTCCCCTCACCAGACTGTAAGTTGTTGTGGGCAGGGAATGAGTCTATTGTTGTATTCTCCCAAATGCTTAGTACAGTGCTCTGCACACAGTAAGCTCTCTAAATTCATTCATTCATTCAATCATATTTATTGAGCGCTTACCATGTGCAGAGCACTGTACTAAGCACTTGGAATGTACAATTCGGCAAAAGATGGGGACAATCCCTGCCCAACGTCGGGCTCACAGTCGAAATACAATTGAATTAATGGAATAGATAGACGTTTATTAGACCAGACCCAATCCCTATCCCGCATGGGGCTCCCAGTACGGCCCTGCTCTAGGAACCGTTTGGGAAGGGACCCCCCTAGCCCCACGCCTTTGGCAGGGATCAGATTTATTCAGCAGCCTGATGGCAGAAGATTGCATTCATTTCTCTGTATCTACCCACCATTACATGTAAATGATCCTTCGAATGCACTTAAGGACTGCGTCCCTGGAATAGCTAGGGGAAAGATCTGGCAGCTTTATCTTAGTACTGGACAAGATGGCCACTGAAAGGATAACTTTTAGAGTGGCAGTGAGCAGCTGCTCTATGATGAAGCAAGAGAAGGGCACAGGGAGGCAGGGCAAACATTTTAATGACCCAGCAAAACATAGCTTTAAAAAATAACAAAAACAACAACGACAATAATAACAATAGTAGTAATGTATTTATATTATGGTATTTGTTGAATAATAACGCTGGTATTTGTGAAGCACTTACTATGTGCAGAGCACTGTTCTAAGCACTGGGGTAGATACAGGGTCATCAGGTTGTCCCACGTGAGGCTCACAGTCTTCATCCCCATTTTGCAGATGAGGTAACTGAGGCACAAAGAAGTGAAGTGACTTGCCCACATTCACACAGCTGACAAATGGCAGAGCTGGAATTCGAACCCATGACCTCGGACTCCCAAGCCCGGGCTCTTTCCACTGAGCCACGCTGCTTCTCTGTAGCATTCTCTGTTGAATGCTTAGTATGTGCCAGGCACTGTACTAAGCATTGGATTCCTTGTCTTACTACGTGCCAAGCACTGTCCTAAACGCTGGGGTAAATACGTGATAATCGGGTCCCTCATGGGGCTCATACTCTTAAATAATTATATTTATTCATTCATTCATTCATCCACTCATTCAATAGTATTTATTGAGTGCTTACTATGTGCAGAGCACTGTACTAAGCACTTGGAATGTACAAATCGGTAACAGATAGAGACAGACCCTGCCCTTTGACGGGCTTACAGTCTAATCGGGGGAGACGGACAGACAAGAACAATAGCAGTAAATAGAATCAAGGGGATGAACAACTCATTAAAACAATAGCAAATAAATAGAATCAAGGAGATGTACATCTCATTAGCAAAATAAATAGGGTAATGAAAATATATACAGTTGAGCGGAGGAGTACAGTGCTGAGGGGAAGGGAGAGGGGGAGGAGCGAAGGAAAGGGGGGAAGATTGATGCCTGTTTACTTTTATTGATGACTGTCTCCACCCTAGAGTGTGAGCCCCTTATGGGCAGGGACTGTCTCTCTTTACCGCTGTATTGTATTTTCCAAGCACTCAGTAAGTGTTCTGCACACAGTAAGGGCTCAATAAATACGAATGAATGACTAAAGTAGGAAGGAGTACGGGTATTGAATCCTCATTTTGCAGATGAGGGAACTGAGGCCCAGAGAAGTGAAGTGACTTGCTCAAGGTCACCCAGTGGTTGAGTGGCGGAGTGGGAATAGAACCCAGGTCCTCTGACTCCCAGGCCGGGGCTCTTTCCACTGAGGCCGTGCTGCTTCTCCAATAGTGTGACTCAGTAGAAAATCACTGGGGGACAATAGCACCTGAGAAACCAGCCAGGGGAGCAACAACAGGGAGAGAAATCTGCTCCAGCAGAGGCTTCAGGAAGATTGTGAGTCCAAAAGGGGGGTACTGAACAATGAATGACAGGTTATACAAACAGTGAAACGAATCAGCATGACAAAGGCCCAATCTTCATACTGTGGAGAGGCTCATCCACTGTACAAAGGTCTTTTCAATTGCGCTTTTTTCTTTTTTAAATGGTTTTTGTTAAGCGCTTACTATGTGCCAGGCACTATACTAAGTACTGGGGTAGATAGAAGCTAATCAGGTTGGACACGGTCCATGTCCCCCTCATGGGGCTCACAGTTTTAAGTCCCCCTAGAGAAGCAACATGGCAGAGTGGAGACAGCCCGGGCCTGGGAGACAGAAGGTCATGGGTTCTAGCCCCGCCTCTGCCACTTGTCTGCTGTGTGACCTGGGGCAATTCACTACACTTTTCTGTGCCTCTGTTCCCTCATCTGTAAAATGGGGGTTAAGACTGTGACCAACCCGATTATTTTCTATCTACCTCAGTATTTAGAACAGTTCCTGGCACATAGTAAGCACTTAACAAATACCATTATTATTATTACTATTTTACAGATGAGGGAACTGAGGCACAGAAAAGTGAAGAGTGACCTGCCCAGGTCACATAGCAGATGCATGATTAGAACTCAGGTCTTTCTGACTCCCAGGCCCATGTGCTTGCTCACTTAGATGGGGTCTCCAATTATATAGACTCACTAATGCAGGGAAGCAGTGTGGCTCAATGGAATGAGCCTGGGCTTCGGAGTCAGAGGTCATGGGTTCGATTCCCGGCTCTGCCACTTGTCAGCTGTGTGACTGTGGGCAAGTCACTTAACTTCTCTGTGCCTCAGTTACCTCATCTGTAAAATGGGGATTAACTGTGAGCCTCACGTGGTACAACCTGATTACCCTGTATCTACCCTAGCGCTTAGAACAGTGCTCGGCACATAGTAAGCGCTTAACAAATACCAACATTATTATTATTATTATTATTAATGGATCCTTTCCATGATGAAAATTCATTCATTCATTCATTCAATAGTATTTATTGAGTGCTTACTATGTGCAGAGCACTGTACTAAGCGCTTGGAATGTACAAATCGGCAACAGATAGAGACAGTCCCTGCCCACTAACAGGCTTACAGTCTAATCGGGGGAGATAGACAAAAACAATAACAATAGAATCAAGGGGATGAACATCTCATTAAAACAATAGCAATAAATAGAATCAAGGAGATGTACATCTCATTAACAAAATAAATAGGGTAATGAAAATATATACAATTGAATGGTCGATTTGGGCATTTTACTAGACCTACAGGTAATTGCGATCAGCAAATCTAGAGGGAAAAATTAAAAAAAAACCTCCAGACCTAAGAATCAAAGGTGGCCCTGGGTCAACCCTAAGAAGATAAATTCATTTCCCCTCTCCTTTTCCCAGTGGTTGTTACTGCCAGTGGTTGGTGTTGCGAAGCACGATGGACAAATGAAAATGGACTTTCTCTTCCACACCTTCTCTCATTCATTCATTCATTTGTATTTATTGAGTGCTAACTGTGTGTAGAGCACTATACTAAGTGCTTCGAAAGTACAATTAAGCAACAGATCAGCAGGAAGGGCTAGATTCCACCTACCCATAAACACTGATCCACCTGCTCTGGCTTCCTGAAGGTCCAGTCTCATAGACAGTTTCCATTAGTCTCTTCTCTACTGGTCTGGGAAAATGGCCAGAGCCATCTCCTAAGGAGCCAGAAAATCATTCCCTGGACTCACTTTTTTCTACCAGAGAAGCAGTGTGGCCTAATGGAAAGAGCACCTTGAGCAAGTCATTTAACTTCTCTGTGCCTCAGTCCCCTCTAGACTGAAAGGTCGTTATGGGCAGGGATCGAATATTGTACTCTCCCAAGCGCTTAGTATAGTGCTCTGCATATAGTAGTTGCTTAATAAATACCACTGATCAATCTGCAAAATGGAGGTTAATTGTCAATTTTTAATTGTCTATTACCCTAAAGCACTTTGGAATAAAGCAACAGTTAAAGGTGTAATCATTCTTTAGAAAAAATACTTCCACAGGACCTGAACTGAATGCATTAGTTCTATATGAAGGACATGACCAGATTTTCATCTCACATCTCAGAGAAAATCTCCAAACACGGACCGTACACCACTTCTATTTCCCCCAAACTCTCATGGCTTCCAAAGTGTTATTCCTTCACGCGTTCCTCAACAGTGCCCAGGAATCTTGGCGCCATCACTGCCTGATCTCAGGAAAACTGCTGGTGCTACTGGCTTTCATCCTCTGGAAAAAAACTTCATCAGGATGGACTGGACAGCCAGATTCCACTTCTAGAGGGGCTGTGGGCAACTCTAAACATTAGGCTACAGTGGTCAACTGGGATGGACCCGTTCCAGACCAGGCCCCAACTTTCTAGCCCACATGATGCCTCATATGGTTTGGCAAAAGTGTGGAGTTAGGCTGCGTTCACCAGGGAGAGTTGAGGATATCTCTTACCTCAAAATATAACCAGCCCACACACTTGGCTCCTCTGATGCTAATCTTCTCACTGTACCTCGATCTCGTCTTTCTCGTCGCCGACTTCTCACTCCTGTCCAGCCCTTGGCCTGGAATGTCCTCCTTCCTCATATTCGACAGACAATTACTCTCCTCTGCTTCAGAGCCTTATTGAAGGCCCATCTCGTCCAAGAGACCTTCCCTGACTAAGCCCTACTTTCCTCTTCTCCCACTCCCTTCTGCATCACCGACTTTCTCCTTGTATTCATCCCCTCCGCCCCACAACATTTATCTACATACCTGTAATTTATTTATTTATATTAATGCCCATCTCCCCTTTTAGACTATAAGCTCACTTTAGGCAGGGATTGTATCTGTTTACTCTCCCAAGCACTTAGTGCAGTTAGTCTGCACACAGTAAGCATTCAATAAAGCAATGTGGCTTAGTGGATAGAGCACCGGCCTGGGAGTCAGAAGGACCTGGGTTCTAATCCCGACTCTGCCACATGTCTGCTGCGTGACCTTGGGCAAGTTATTCTCTGGGCCTCAGTTACCTTGTCTGTAAAATGGGGATTAAGAGTGTGAGCCCCATGTGGAACAGGAACTGTGTCCAACCTGATTAACTTGTTTCTACCCTAGTGCTTAGAACAGTGCTTGGCACATCGTAAGCGCCTAACAAGTATTAATATTATTATTACTAAATACAATTGAATGAATGAAAGAATGAATGGATGAATGAAGAAACGACCCCAGGGAATCCTGAGGACTTGTGGCTGCGCACCTAGGGTAGATTCCCCTAGTGGGGACCTTCAATACTACCTTAGGGGAAGCAGCATGGCTCAGTGGAAAGAGCCTGGGCTTTGGAGTCAGAGGTCAGGGGTTCGAATCCAGGCTCTGCCACTTGTCAGCTGTGTGGCTGTGGGCAAGTCACTTAACTTCTCTGTGCCTCAGTTACCTCATCTGTAAAATGGGGAATAACTGTGAGCCTCACGTGGGACAACCTGATTACCCTGTATCTACCTCAGCGCTTAGAACAGTGCTCGGCACATAGTAAGCGCATAACAAACACCAACAATACAGATGAGGTTGGCAGACCCTTGAGTGTGGAGACCGTACCTATCAACTCTATTGAACTGTACTCTCCCAAGTGCTTAGCAATATCATAATAATAATTGTGGTATTTGTCAAGTGCTTACTATGTGCTGGGTACTGTATTAAGCGCTGGGGTGGGTACAAACAAATGAAGTTGGACACAGTCCCTGACCCACGTGGGGCTCACAGTCTTAATCCCCATTTTTCAGATGAGGGAACTGAGGCACAGAGAAGTGAAGTGACTTGCCTAAGGTCACATGGCAGACAAGTGATGAAGACGGGATTAAAACCAGGGTCTTTCTGACACCAAAGCCTGTGTCCTCTCCACTAGGCCATGAGTAACATGCTCTGCACACAGTAAGCTCTCAATAAATACCACTGACTGATTGATGAGATTGGGAACACTGGAGAGGATATTTTAACTTGAAGGCCCACCATAATTCAGTAGATAATGAGGGAATAGCTTCACAGAGTTTTAGGCCATTTTTATGGGATATGAGTAAAAAAATTATTACCCTTTAAAGAATCCCAGCATTTGAAATCCCTAGTTAATGCTTGATACCCATTGATTTAGATTCCCCATAGATTTCCAGTGGTGGTGCTTCCTTCCCATGGTGGCTCAGCAACTCAGTGTTATAATGGATAAATTGTCTTTTGGATTAGACAGTGTTTTCTTTGGAAAAGCTCAGAGAATTCTGAAAAATTACCTCATTAATTTGCATAGAATCACTGGGATAGTGAGAGGAATGAGTCATATACACTATTATTTGAGGGCTTGAGCATAACTAGATTTCAAATGGAGGAAACCAAAAATTTGTAATACACAATCATTACAACTCAAGTTAGCTCCCAACAATCCATCTGTCCAAATCCACATCTCCAGCCCTGTACGCTCTCCCTCTCTGCAGTCTCACATCGCCTCCTGCCTTCAAGACATCTCTACTTGGATGTCCTCCCATCACCTCAAGCCTAACATGTCCAAAACAGAACTCCTTATAATAATAATGACATTTGCTAAGCGCTTACTATGTGCCAAGCATTGTTCTAAGCGCTGGGGTAGATATACGGTAATCAGGTTATCTCACGTGAAGCTCACAGCCTTAATCCCCATTTTACAGATGAGGTAACTGAGGCACTGAGTGCCTTGTCCAAAGTCACACAGCTGACAGGTGACAGAGGTGGGATTAGAATTTATAACCGGACTCTTTCCTCGTGCTCCTTCCACTAAGCCACACTGCTTCTCACTAGGCCATGCTGCTTCTCTTCTTCCCACCCAAACCCTGTTCTCCCCCTGACTTTCCCATCACTTTAGATGGCAGCCTTTATTATTATTATTATTATTGTTATGGTATTTGTTAAGTGCTTACTATGTGCACAGCACTGTTCTAAGAGGTGGGGTTGATACAAGGTAATCAGGGTGTCCCACGTGGGGCTCACAGTCTTCATTCCCATTTTCCAGATGAGGTAATTGCGGCACAGAGAAGTTAAGTGACTTGCCCCAAGTCACACAGCTGATGAGTGGCGGAGCCGGGATTGGAACCCACGACTTCTAACTCCCAAGCCCGGGCTCTTTCCACTAAGCCATGCAGCTTCTCAGCACCACCCTTCCTGTCTCACAAGCCCATAAACTTGGCATAATCCTTGACTCCTCTCTTTCATTCAACCCACATATTCAACTCATCACTAAATCCTGTCAGTCCCACTTTCACAACATCGTTAAAATCTGCCCTTTCCTCTCCATCCAAATTGCTACCACTTTAGTACAATCACTTATCCTATTCCATCTGGATGACTGCACCAGCCTCTTTGCTGACCTCCCAGCCTCCTGTCTCTCCCCACTCCAGTCCCTATTTCATTGTGCTGCCCTGATCATTTTTCTGCAAAAACATTCAGGACGTTTCCCCACTCCTCAAGAACCTCCAGTCATAACCCATCTACCCCTGCATCCAACAAAAACTTCTCACCATTGGCTTCAAAGCAGTCAATCACCTTGCCCCTCCACCTCACCTCGCTATTCTCCTACTACATCCCAGCCCGCACACTGTGTTTCTGTAATGTTAACCTTCTCACTGTGCCTCGATCTCATCTATCTCACCACTGACCCCTTGCCCACGTTCTGCCTCTGGCCTGGAATGCCCTCCCTCCTCCTCAAATCCGTTCTGCCTCTGGCCTGGAATGCCCTCCCTCCTCCTCAAATCCTGCCCTCAATGACTCCCCCACCCCCTTCAAAGCCTTATTGAAGGCACATCTCCTCTAAGAGGCCTTCCCTGATTAAACCCCCCTTTCCTCTACTCTGATTCCCTTCTGTGTCACCCTGACTTGCTCCCTTTGTTCTTCTCCCTTCCCAGTCCCACAGCACTTATGTACATTTCTGTTGTCCCTCTGTCTCCCCCGATTAGACTGTAAGCCTGTCCCTGGGCAGGGATTGTCTCTATCTGATGCCGAACTGTATATTCCAAGCGCACAGTACAGTGCTCTGCACATAGTAAGTGCTCAATGAATACTATTGAATAATATATTTATTTATATTAGTGTCTGTCTCCCTTTCTACACTGTGAGATCAATATGGGAGGGGAATGTGTCTGTTTACTGCTGTATTGTACTCTCCCAAGTGCTTAGCACAGTACTCTGCACAAAGTAGGTGCTCGATAAATCTGACTGAATGACTAAATGGATGCTAAGGATGAGCTCCAAGGAATATATAAGTGGTAGAGGTGGATGTTGGGTGGCTATCACTCTGGATTTGAGGTCTTGGGCTCCTTCACGGAGCTATAGCTATAGACTGTACACAATAAATGCCCTGAGGGGAGGGATTGCTTTCCCAAGTGCTAAGTACAGTGCTCTGCAAACAGTAAGCACTTAATAAATATCACTGTTTGATTGATTAGTTCAGTGTAGGAATGTACATGCACTTCTAAAGGGACTAAAGGAGAAGCAAACTCATGGGGATTAGAGGGGCCTGGGTTCAAATTCCTGCTCGGCCACTTGTCTGCTGTGTGACTGTTGGGCAAGTCATTTAACTTCCCTGTGACTCAGCAGCATGGCTCAGTGGAAAGAACATGGGCTTAGGAGTCTGAGGTCATGGGTTCTAATCCCGGATCTGCCATCTGTCAGCCGTGTGACTTTGGGCAAGTCACTTAACTTCTCGGTGCCTCAGTTACCTCATCTGTAAAATGAGGCCTTTGAGCCTCACGTGGGACAACCTATCTTGTATCTATCCCAACGCTTAGAACAGTGCTTGGCACATAGTAAGCGCTTATCAAATACAAACATAATAATAATAACAATAATATATATATAAATATATATTAATAATAATAATTACTACTAATAATAATGATAAAATGGGGATTAAGACTGTGAGCCCCATGTGGGACATGGACTGTGCCCAAACTGATTAGCTTGTATCTTCCCCAGTGCTTAGTTCAGTGCCTGGCACATAGTAAGTGCTTAACCAATACTAGAAAAACCCCCAAAAAACCCACCAACCCCAAGAAGAACCTCAGTCACTGGTTGGGACAATTCAAGCTCACTAATCCAGGAAGGAACTGTGTGGGTCTTATTTCATAGACATTTTCCTGAATACTTATCCTTCAGGGTTCAATACAAAAAATATCCAGGCATCTGGGATTGAAAAAACTGGAGCTAAATCTGTCAATTATAATTATAGCAAATTTAGGGAATAAACTGACTTCTAATTAAATTATATTTTAATTAGAAATTCTAGAGTTTCCAAGGCTTTCAAATGAAGGCTTGGGGCACATATGTAGAATAAATATTGAAATAGAAACATAAAAATAAGCATAACTGCTGATGGAAAATGGTTTATTAAGATATGAAATTCTGAGCATTCCTTTTATTTATGGCTAAAAAAATGGAAGGTTCTTTGCTCTCCCTAAAACCACTCTTACTATAAAATTGGCTTTAAACATCAGTTTGTAGGTTATGCCCAGTCCTCTGTTTCTTTGGAACATCTTGGAGTCAACCAATCACTTGTATTTACTGAACTCCCACAGTGTATAAAGCCCTGGACTGGGTGATTTTCCAAAGTATTTATTTTATAATTGATGACCTTTCAACCATCTTAATAGGGTAAAAGTCCTGAGCCAAAGATCAACAGGGAAGCAGCATGGCTTAGTAGAAAGAGCACAGACTTGAGAATCAGGGGCCCTGGGATCTAATCCCGGCTCCTCCACTTGTCTGCTGTGTGACTTTAGGCAAGTCACATCACTTCTCTAGGCCTCAGTTTCCTCAACTGTAAAATGGGAATTCAATACTGTTATCCCATCTAGACTGTGAGCTGCACGTAGGACAGGGACTCTATCTGACCTGCTCATCTTGTATCTACCGCAGTACAATGCTTAGTAATAACTTCACTCTGCTGCCCGGATTATCTTCCTACAAAAATGTTCAGGGCATGTCAACCCCCTCCTTAAAAATTTCCAGTGGTTGCCTATCAACCTCTGTATCGAACAAAAACTTCTCACTATTTGACTTCAAATCTCTCCATCACCTTGACCCTTCTTACCTCACCCCGCTTCTCTCCTTCTACATCCCAGCCAGCACACTCCACTCCTCTGGTGCCAATCCCCTCACTGTGTCTCATTCTCACCTGTCCCGCTGTTGACCCCTGGCCCACGTCCTACCTCTGGCCTGGAATGCCCTCCTTCCTCAAATCTGTGAAACAATCACTTTTCCACCCTTCAAAGCCCTATTGAAGGCTCACCTCCTCCAAGAAGCCTTCCCAGACTAAGCTCCCTTTTCCTCAGCTCCTCCTCCCTTCTAGATCACCTCTACTCGCTCCCTTTGCTCTCCTCCCCCCTTCCCTCCCCACAGCAATTATGTATATATGTAGATATCCATAATTCTATTTATTTATATTGATGCCTGCTTACTTGTTTTGCTGTCTGTCTCCCCCCCTCTAGACTGTAAGCCCATTTTGGGCAGGGATTGTTTCTCTTTATTGCTGAATTTTCCTTTCCAAGTGCTTAGTACAGTGCTCTGCACACAGTAAGCACTTAATAAGTACGACTGACTGACTGAATGAATAAAAATAATGGTATTTGTTAAGTGCTTACCATGTGCCAAGCACTGTTCTAAATATTGGGGTAGATACAAGGTAATCTGGTTGCCCCACGTGGGCCTCACAAGTCTTAATCCCAGTTTTACAGATGAAGTGAGGTACAGAGAAGTTAAGTGGCTTGCCCAAGGTCACACAGCAGATAAATGGCAGAGCAGGGATTAGAATCCATTGTCCTCTGATTCCTAAACCCTGGTTTATCCACTAAGCCATGCTGCTTCTCTTACTTTACTTGACACTTACTAAATTCTTAACAAATACCATACAAAAAAGTCTTTCATTTAAATCTGGCTTCCTCTCTCATCTTTACTTCAGAGGAGAAATAAAACAGGACTGGAGATAATCAACTTGATCCTCCTCCACAGAGGAGCAGGATGAGCTCTCTTAAACCCATTAAGGAACATCTAAGGGGAAAATATTTTTTAGGGCTCGGAGTGGGAGAGGGTGTGGCTCCAGGAGATAGGCTTTCAGGGTCAGGACTGATAGTCACAATCAATCAATCAATCATATTTATTGAGCATTTACTGTGTGCAGAGCACTGTACTATGCCCTTGAGAGAGCACAATATATCAGAGTTGATGGACATGGCCCTGCCCAGAATGAGTTCAGAGGGGGAAATTCAAGTTCAAACTCAGGAGAGGAGGGGGCCTTGAGGGGATCGGTGGAAGTGCAGAGGGGGAATGAGAAAACGTGTGTATATCCCTTGCAAGGAGATCAAGATCAAAGCTTCTTGTTTAAGCTCTTAAAGTGTTTGGGGGGAAAAACAGAAGTCAACAAAGGTCTGACCTTTGCACTTGAGTTTATCACAAATGGGGGAGATAGCACCCCTAAATTGATGAGTATTGTACACTTAAAAGAGACAATAGGTATAAAGAAAAAGAATTTGAGAATAAAGAAATCAGTGGCAAATAAACAAATACCTAAGCAGTGAGTTGGCTGGTGGGAATCACACGACTCAGAAGATTGGGGTGGGGATTAATCAGGGAATGCCTTCTGTAGGGGAAAGGGGTGTTACTTTTTTTTTCTTTTTTATGGTATTTGTCCAGCACTTACTATGTGCCAAAGACTGTGTTAAACGCTGGGGTGGACACAAGATTCATTCATTCATTCGTAATTATTGAACACTTACTGTGTGCAAAGCATTGTACTAAGCATCAAATACACAATCCCTGTCCTTTTTGATCTCCCAACCTTCTGTCTTTCCCCACCTTCAGTCTATACTTCACTCCGCTGCCTGGATTATCTTTCTACAGAAATGCTCTGGGCATGTCACCCCCTCCCCAAAAATCTCCAGTGGTTGCCTATCAATCTCCATCACCTGGCCCCCTCCTACCTCACCTCCCTTCTCTCCTTCTACAGCCCAGCCCGCACACTCCGCTCCTCTGCCGCCGCTCACCTCCTCACTGGGCCTCGTTCTCGCCTGTTCCGCCGTCAATTGACCCATGTTCTACCTCTGGCCTGGACTGCACCCCCTCCTCACTTCTGCCAAACTAGCATATTTCTCCCCTTCTCAAAGCCCTCCTGAAAGCTCACCTCCTCCAGCAGGCCTTCCCAGACTAAGACCCTCTTTTCCTCTGCTCACCCGCTCCTCCCAATCCTCCCCACCCATATTCCCTACCCTCCTCCCCACCCCACATCTCTTGTTTTGTATATATGTACACATTTATAATTCTATTCATTTTATTAATGATGTGTATGTATCTATAATTCTATTTGTTTATATCGATGCTATTGATGCCTGTTTACTTGTTTTGATGTCTGTCTCCCCCCTCCTAGACTGTGAGCCCACTAAGGACAAGGACTGTCTCTCTTGCTGAATTGTACTTTCCAAGCGCTTAGTACAGTGCTCTGCATACAGTAAGTGCTCAATAAATACGATTGAATGAATGAATTTTACAGATGAGGAAACTGAGGTCCAGAGAAGTTAACTGATTCGCCTAAAATCACCCAGCAGACAAGTGGCAGAGGGGGAATAGAATCCAGGTCCTCTAACTTCCAGGACTGTGCTCTTCCCACTAGGCCACATTGCTTTTAGAAGGGCTTTGAAGGAAGGGAACATGGTTTGGCAGAGCTAAGGGGAAAGTGTGTTCCAGATGGGGAAAGTCCTGAACAACTGGTAACAGAGGTTAGAGAGTTAAGAATGAGGTTGGGAGCTGCGCTCAGAGATAGCAAAGAACTGGAGTTTTGGAGTAGCAGGAGAAACAGCACAGAGATAAGAGGGAGCCAGTTGGTAAAATGCCTTGAAGCCACTGATCAAGAGGTTAATAATAATAATAATAATGTTGGTATTTGTTAAGCGCTTACCATGTGCCGAGCACTGTTCTAAGCGCTGGGGTAGACATAGGGGAATCAGGTTGTCCCACGTGGGGCTCACAGTCTTAATCCCCATTTTACAGATGAGGGACCTGAGGCACAGAGAAGTTAAGTGACTTGCCCACAGTCACACAGCCGACAAGTGGCAGAGCTGGGATTCGAACTCATGAGCCCTGACTCCAAAGCCCATGCTCTTTCCACTGAGCCACGCTGGTTCTGTTTTGTATATTAATAGTATTTGTTAAATGCTTCCTATGTGCCAGGCACTGTTCTAACTGCTGGGGTAGATACAAACTAATTGGGTTGGACACAGTCCCTGTCCCACATAGGGCTCACAGTCTTAATTCCCATTTTACAGATGAGGTAACTGCTAAGGGACTTAGTTAAGTGATTGGCCCCAGGTCACTCAGCAGAAAACCTGCATTAGAACCCAGGCCCTTCTGATTCCCAGGCCTGTACTCTATTTACAAGACCACGCTGCTTCTCTTGTGAGATGCAATGGAGAGCCACCGGAGGTTTTTGAGGAGGAGTGTTTCGGAAAGATGCTATGGGCCAGCTAAATGTCAGACTGAAAAGGGGAGAGCCTGGAATCAGGGAGACCAGCAAGATTATTATCGTATTATTATTATTTCATCACCCTGGGGTGATGAAAGCTTGTTACTAGGCTGATGATTATAAAGGTGAAATTTTATCGAGGAATGATTTCAAGAGAGACTGGTGAAAGAGAGAGAGAGAAGTAGCATGGCCTAGTGGAAAGAGTGCGGACCTGGGAGTCAGAGATCCTGGGTTTTAATCCCGGCTCCTGTGACTTTAGGCAAGTCACTTAACTCACTCGATCTCATCTATGTCTCCGCTGACCTCTCACCCACCTCTGGCCTGGAACGTCCTCCTGCCTCACATCAGACAGATAATTGCTCTCCCCCACTTCAAAACCTTATTGAAGGCACATCTCCTCCTAGACGTCTGCCCTGATTAAGCCCTCCTCTTCTCCCACTCCTTCTGCGCCGCTCCTACTTGCTCCTTCATTCAACCTCCCTCCCAACCCCACAGCACATCAGTGTATATATGTATATATCTGTAATTTATTTAACTGTTTATTTATATTAATGTCTGTCTCCCCCTCTAGACTGTGAGTTCACTGTGGGCAGGAATGTGTCTGGTTGTTGTTATAGTGTGCCCTCCCAAGCGCTTAGTGTGGTGTTTTGCACACAGTAAGTGCTCAATGAATATGGTTGACTTGAAATTGAATTGAATTAACTTCTCTGAACCTCAGTTACCTCATTTGAAAAATGGGGATTAAGACTGTGAGCCCCATATGGGACAGGGACTGTGTCCAATCTGTTTAGATTGTATCTACCCCAAAACTAAGTACAGTGTCTGGCACACAGTAAGCACTTAACCAATACCATTAAAAAATAAAAGAGTCAAAGATGACACCAAAGTTGTAAGACTGTGGCACAGTGATGGGAAAGTTGGGAAGAGGAGATAGTTTAGGAGGGAAAATCAGGAGTTCAGGTTGGACTATGTTAAATTTAAGGTCTCAATAGGCATTCCTTACATCTTATTCCTTCCATTTTGACACATGGGATGGGAAGCAAACAGGGGAGGGGAAAGAAATAGGGAATAATTTACTAGTGGAGAAGATCAAGCAAGGAAAAGAAAGGGAAATGTAAAAATAGGAAAGAGAAAAGATGACAAGATCTTATCTTGGTAATGGTGTGTTGACTCCTTCTCTGATCTCAGAGGGAGAAAAGGAAAGCCAAAAGAAATCAGTAAAGACCCCATGCAGAATTCTCTGAGGTTGAGGACAGGAAAGAGCCACAGTCATCATCAGGCTAAGATTCAAAGGAAAGGTCAAAAATTGCCAGTTAGGATCTTGGGAATTCTAATGCCAGTGATGAAAAGCCAATTCATCCATTTTAGGAAGAGAACAAACAATACATTAGGTACTCTGTTAGAAATATCTGGAGAAAAAAAACAAAAACCCTGAAGGACTAGCTTGACACTGCAATGATGCCACTACCAGCAAAATAAAATTTTCATTTTAGTGTGAAGTGAAATGGTAATGCAAAGACACCATATATTCATTCATTCATTCATTCAATCATATTTATTGAGCGCTTACTGTGTGCAGAGCACTTGGAATTTACAATTCAGCAACAGAGACAATCCCTACCCAACAACGGGCTCACAGTGGAGGAAGTTCCCGGACAGCCATGGGGTCCAGCTGGGGTGGAGGGAGACCAGAGTAGGGTTTCTTCCTGGAATACTTAAGCAGGAGAAACGAGGGCTTTGCATGTGTATTTAGCAGATAAAGTACTGCGATAAAAATCGGTGTAGGGAGTATTTCAGAAGGAGTTGCTTCGTTCCTACGTGTTTCAGGAATGGGGCCCAGTGACATAATCCCGAACACGACAGAAATGGCATCTTGGGTAACCCCTGGGGTGAAGCAACATTGACTAGAGTTGGGCAGAAAGGGCAGGTGGAGCAGGAAGCAGGAGCAGAAATGGCAGGGGGTGGCCTCTGGCAGCAGAAGCTGATGAAAAAGAGGCCAGGAAGGTAGCGAAGGAGTTGGGAGAGAAAGTAAAGGACAGGAGAAATTTAAGACGATAGTAGAGAAGGCCGAATGCCCCCATTTTGAACGTACTGCTGCCCGCCAAGGTGTAGTGGGGAACCGGACACAAAGATTTAAAAAAATCTAACCCGAGTCTAATCTAACCTGAGCCTTAAATCAGTTCAAACAGAAGCTGTATGCCCAGGGAATCAGAAGGACCTGGGTTCTAATCCCAGCTCTGCCACTTGTTTGCTGTGTGACCTTGGGCAAGCCACTTATCTCCATCTCCTATCTCTCTGGCCACTCATTTTCAGTCTCGTTTGCAGGCTCCTCTTCTGCCTCTCACCCCCTAACTGTGGGGTCCCTCAAGGTTCAGTTCTGGGTCCCCTTCTATTCTTCAACTACACCCACTCCCTTGGAGAACTCATTAGCTCACATGACTTCAACTATCACCTCTATACAGATGATTCCCCAATTTCCATCTCCAGCCCTGATCTCTCTCCCTCTGCAGTCTCACATTTCCCCCGCCTTCAAGACATCTCTCCTTGGATGTCTTGCCGTCCCCTCAAATTTAATGTCTCTGAAACAGAACTCCTTATCTTCTCATGCAAACCCTGTCCTTCCCCTGACTTTCCCATCACTGTAATAACTATCCTTCCTTTCTTACATGCCTGTAACCTTGGTGTTATCTTTGACACCCCTCTCTAATTCAACCCACGTATTCAACCTATCACTAAATCCTGTCATTTCGACCTCAGAACCCACCCTTTCTTCTCTCTCCAAACTGCTACTGTGCTAATCCAAGCATTTATCCGATCCCACCTTGATTACTATATCAGCCGCCTTGCTGACCTCCCAACCTCCTGTATCTCCCCACTCCAGTCCATACTTCACTTTGTTGCCCAGGTATTTTTTCAGCAAAAACATTCAGGCCATGTTTCCCCACTCTTCAAGATCCTCCACTGCTTCCCCATCCACCTCTGCATCAAACAGAACCTCTTTACCATCGGCTTTAAAGCACTTAATAGCTTTGCCTCCTCCTACCTCACCTCGCTACTCTCCAAGTACAACCCAGCTTGCACACTTCACTTCTCTACCGCTAACCTTCTCAATGTGTCTTGATCTGGTCTATCTCAACACCGACCTCTCGCCCACGTCCCGCCTCTGGCCTGGCACACCCTCCGTCTTCATATCTGATAGGCAATTACTCTCCCCCACATTCAAAGTCTTATTGAAGGCACATCTCTTCCGCAAGGTCTTCCAAAAGCCCTCTTTCCTTTTCTTCCACTCCTTTCTGCATCACCCTGACTTGCTCCTTTTATTATCTCCCCTCCCCAGCGCCACAGCACTTATGTACTTATCTGTAATTTTATTAATTTATATTAATGTCTGTCTATCCCTCTAGAACGTAAGCTTGTTGTGGACAAGGGATGTGTCTATTATATTGTTATATCACACTCTCCCAACTACTTAATACAGTGCTCTGCACATAATAAGTGCTCAATAAATATGATTGACTGACTGACAACTTCTCTGTGCCTCATTTCCCTCATCTGTAAAATGGGGGACAGCGCCTGGCTCATAGTAGGTGCCTAACAAATACTATTAAAAAAAAGTTGTGCCTTTCAGACCCAAAACAGCATGACACGTTACCCTCCAAATTATTGACTGACTTGTTTATTCAATCAGTTCGCTGGGGTGGCTAATTCACTTGCTCCAAAATCTCCCGGCTTCCAAAATGTCAAAATTTTGCTGATTGCCAAGAAACACAGTGATCTCAGTCTTGCTCATGGTGTTTTGGAGTTGAAGTTTTCACAAAAACTCAGTCACAAGGAGCATGCAACAGTCAAATCCCAGCTGGAGAAGCTGAGCAAGCAGAATCTATAAATAGACAAGAGGGAAAACAAAAACAAAAGACGGTTGGTGGCTGGTGTGCCGGCTTGTTTCAGATATTGTTCAGTCACATGTTTTTGTTTATTTTTCACTCATTTGGCTAGGGGAGAAACCTCTTCTAAGAGCTATCTTTTTTCTTTTTTAATGGCATTTGTTAAGCCCTTACTTTGGGCCAGGCACTCTACTAAGCACTGGGGCACATACAAGCTAATCAGGGTGGACAGTCCATGTCCCACATGGGACTCACAGCCTTAATCCCCATTTTACCGATGAGGTAACTGAAGCACAGAGAAGTGAAGTGACTTGCTCAAGGTCACACAGCAGACAAGTGGCAGAGCCAGGATTAGAATTCAGGTCCTTCTGACTCCCAAGCCTGTGCCCTATCCACCAGACCATGCTGCCATCTGGGGCCAAGGAGCTCACAGAACTTTAGGTCTTCCAGGGCAGCTCAAGGGGAATCCCTCGGGACCTGGCCCTGCCTAATGAGGGACCATTGCCATTAATGAAATTCAGGAAGACAAAGATGTGCCTTGAAATTGGTCCAAAAAAGTTCTAGGCTGGCAGAAGATCTTCACCGCTCTTGGCTATTTGCCCCTGCCTCACCAGAAATCAGAGAGGCTCTGAAGGAGGCTCACTGCCCAGGGGTGATGGCAAGCCAAGTTGGACTAACTAGTCTGCAGCTTCCGCTCCACTGGAGAATAAGAGACACAAGCAAGTGGGCAATCAGAAAGCTCCTGGGGGAAAATGCAGGCAAATAATAATAATAATAATAATTGGGGTATTTGTTAAATCCTTACTATGTGCCAGGCTGGGGTAGATATAAGATAATTAGGTGGGATACCATCTCTGTCCTACATAGGGCTAACAGTCTTAGTCCCCATTTTACAGATGAGGGAACTGAGGCCCAGAGAAGTAAAGTGACTTTCTCAAGGTCATACAGCAGACAAGTGGAATCCAGGTCCTTCTAAATCCCAGGCCCATGCTCTATCCATTAGGCCACGCTGAAAAGAAGGCACCGCAAGGCCTGGTGGAAAAAGCATAGGGTCATGAGGAAGAAGACCTGTGTTCTAATCCTGGCTCCGCCATTTGCCTACTGCCTCCGAACTGTACTTTGAGCTCGTCTACCTCGTTACCAACCCCTTGTCTTTGTTCTCCTTCTGGCCTGGAACTCCATCCTCCTTCATATGTATGTGAAAGACTCTCCCCGCCTTTAAAGCCATATTAAAATCACATCTCCCCAAAGAAGCCTTCCTTGACTGAACCCTCATTTCCCCTTCTCCCTCTCTCTTCTGCATCACCTATGCACTTGGATCTGTACCCTTTAAGACCGTGATATTCACCTCAGCTCCACAGCACCTATGTATATAGCCATAATTTATTTTAATGCCTGTCTCCCCCTTAGACTGTAAACTCCTGGAGGGCAGGAAAAGGTGTCTGCCAACTCTGTTGTATTGTACTCTCCCAAGCGTTTAGTACAGTGCTCTGCACACAGTAAGCGCTCAATAAATACCATTGATGGATGATGGAGTGTGATCTTGGGTAGGTCTCTTAATTTCTCAGTTCATCTTCCAGAGAGTGGGAATTAAATACCTTTCCTTCCTCCCCCTTAAACTGTGAGCCTCATTCGAGATGGATGCTGTAGCTGATCCTTTTTTTTTTTAATGGTATTTGTGAAGTGTTTACTAGGTGCTAGGCATTGAACCGAGGCCTGAGGTAGATACAAGATAATTAGATTGGATACCGTCCACGTCCCACACGGGGCTCATGGTCTTAATCCCCATTTTACAGAGGAGGTAATGGAGCCACAGAGAAGAGAAGCAACTTGCCCAAAGTCACACAGCCTATAAGTGGCGGAGTGGATTAGACTCCAGGCCTTCTGATTTCCAGGCCAGTGCTGATTCTATTATATTTACCCTAGCATTTAGCATGGTGTTTGGCCTACAGTAAGTGCTTAACAGACTCGGCAGTTATTATTATTAGACTGAATAATTAAAAAAAAATTTTTTTAAAAAGAACTTCTGCAGTTGGATGCTTTCTAGGGCAAAAGTGACTGATGACAGTCATTTAGTGTTAGCCAATTAGGGCTTGGACACAGGTATCTAGGGATCCTGCCAATAGGTAAGGTGCCAGATTCTTGGTCTTTCAAGGCAGGATGGAAATGAGGTCGAAGCGAATGATTCACAGAGAAGAGGGACAGAAAAGAGAGGGGCAGGGAGACATAAATCAATCAACGGTATTTACGGAGAGCTTACTGTGTGTAGAGCACTGAACTAAGGTGCTTGGGAGTGTACAGTCCGGAAGAGAGGGTTAGGTGTGACGTTTGCCCACAAGGAACTTACAGTGCACAGCTTGGCTCCCAGACCTCCATATAGGAACCCGAGACCCCAACCTGAGGGAGAAAGAGAGAGTGGGGGAAAAGGGACGGAGAAAAGGGGGAGGGAGAAGGGACAGGGAGAGGGCAACTCCATAAACCACTGCTGTCATCCTAGGCCAAGCTCAGCCACCTCCACCGACATTATCGTCACCCGGGTGGCAGGAATAGCAGTGACCGGCTGACTCTGTGGCAGCCACCCCAGTTGAACTGGCCTTTCCTCTACTCTCCATCGGAAGAGGCCTTCCCTGACTAAGCCCTCCTTTCCTCTTCTCCCTCTTCCTTCTGCGTCACCCTGACTTGATCCCTTCATTCATTGCCCCCTCCCAGCCCTGCAGCACTTAAGTACATATCTGTCATTTATTTATTTGTATTAATGTGTCTCCTCCTCTAGACTGTAAGCTGGTCCTGGGCAGGAAATGTTCATTGTTATTCTGTACTCTCCCAAGTGCTTAGTCCAGCGCTCTGCACAAGATAAGCGTTCAATAAATATGACTGGCTGGCTGACTGCTCAAAACTCATCTGCTCCAAAGTCTTCCCAGGTGAATTCTCACTGACCTCAGTCATTCCAATTATATCTCTTTGCAACTGTAGAGGCGTATGAATGCCAGCTCGGGCGAGCTCAGAACCTTTCCCAATTGGCTGGTAAGACTGGTTTATATTTATTTTATCTGGGCCTAAAATAATAATAATAATTGTAGTATTTGCTAAGTGCTTACTATGAGACCGGCACTGTACTAAGCCCTGGGGTGGACGCAAGCAATTCAGGTTGGACACAGTCCCTGACCCACGTGGGGCTCGAAGTCTCAATCCCCATTTTACAGACGAGGTAATTTAGGCCAAGTAAAGTGATTTACCCAAGGCCACATAGCAGACAAGTGGCAGGGACGAAGAGAGAGCCCTCCCCCCAGTTAGGTACAGAGCCAAACAGGAAAGGTTACTGAGGTCCACCTTGCTTCCCTCCAGAGCTGTAAAATCAATTATTCTGGCTGTCCGACTCTCTACTGTTAAGTGCAGTCTTCTGATTCACTGCAGCTCAGCCCAGGTAAACCTGGATCTCTCATCCCTGGGCCGGCGAAAACACCCTTCCTCTTTCTTGCTACTTTTCTGTGCACTGGCTACACCTCTCTCTTCTCCCTCAGAATGCTAGTGTCATTGGGAAGCAGTGTGCCCTGGTGGAAGTCAGGAGGACCTTGGTTCTAATAATGGCTCCACGAGTTGCTTGCTGTGTGACCTTAGGCAAGACACTTAACTTCTCTGGGCTTCAGTTTCCTCAACTGTAAAATGGGGAATCAAAACCTGTTCTCCCTCCTACTCAGACTGGGAGCTCCGTGTGGCACAGGGACTGTATCTGACCTGATTAACCTGATCTAACCCAGCACTTAGGACAGGGCTTGACACATATAATAATGATTATAATAATAACTGTGGCATTTGTTAAGCGCTTACTATGTGCCAAGCATTGTATAAAGCAATGGGGTAAATGCAAGATAAGAAAAACTTAACGAATACCAATAATAATAATAATTAAATAATAATGATAATAAAAACACCACCTCTTGTGGTTAGTTTTCTGGTGAACAGGCCCGCTGCCCAATTTTCCTGAACGCTAGTGTATTTTACTTAAGACCATTTTGGTGAATTCTGTGGATAGCTAAATTTTATCTCTAAGTCCTGACTCTGTTTTTTGGGGTTTTTTTTCACCAACTGATTGTTTCTGCCTTCATTTTTTCCCTTCTAGACTGTGAACCCACTGTGGGCAGGGAATGTGTCTACCAACTTGGCTGTACTGTTATTTCTTTATTAATCTCTCCCAAGCACTCAGTACGGTGTTCTGCACATAATAGGTGCTCAATAATTACCACTGATTGATTTTTCTTTCCCTTTTTACTTCCTATGTTAGGGTGTGTTTCCTTCTCTCCCAGTAATTAGGAGGATGGGATGTGGGTGTGGCTGGTGACTGATAATATTGTCTTTCCATTCTCTCCACACTTCCTAACCAGGAAAGGTGTGATTATGGATGGGTTTTTTTTTTATGGTATTTGTTAAGTGCTTACAATGTGCCAAGCACTGTACTAAGCGCTGGGTTGGATACAAGATAATCAGGTTGGACACAGTCCCCATCCCATATGGGGCTACCAGGCTAGTGGGAGAGAGAACAGGTACTGAAGCTCTAATCTTCGTATCTGAAGATGTTGCTGCTGCAGTGAAACTGCTAAATTTAAGTGTTGGAGGGTGCAATGCAGCCCTTCACTTCTTCAGACAAAAACAAATGAAGCGCCTTCCTTCATTGCTCCGACTCCACCACAGCACTTATTTTAGGCGGGGAATAGGGCAGCTGCTGTCTGAAGCCCCCAGATCCCACCGCGCAGCTCCAGGCAGCCGCGGTTGTCAGCATTGGCCTCGTCCCTGCCAAAATGGGTCAGCCCTAGCCCAGAGTGCGGACGAGCAGGCAGGGGGCTCCCGGAGGATGTTGGACGAGCAGGATGCTAATGGCGTGGCTTCACGCTGGCGGCCTGACTCCATTCTGGGATCTCACTGGCCGTGATCCTGCCCTAGCCCCTTGATGTGACGGACGGATCATTCATTGGAGGTTTTGGCGAGGCTGGTCAAAGAAGTCAAACATGGCATCTATGGTAACCTTAAGGCCTTGCATCTTTGTCTTGCTCTTGCATTTGGGTCTGCACCCTCAGTCTTACAGCACTTATGTACATATCTTTAAATTATATATTCTAAATTACTTATTCATTCATATTCACGTCCGTCTCTCCCTCTAGACTCTAAGCTTGTAATGTGCAGGGAACGTGTCTGCTATTCTATATTGTGCCCTCCCAAGCGCTTAGTACAGTAAGTGCTCAATGAATATGATTAATATTTGTCATTTATTTATTTATATTCCTGTCTGTATCCCCCTTTAGACTGTAAGTTCCTTGTGGGCAAGGAACGTGCCTAACTCTGTTACGCTCTACTCTCCTAAGCGCTCTGCACACAGTAATACTCAATAATTATGATTGATTGATCGATTAAAGGCCAACTGCCACACACTACAAATTCCCTACATTTTCGGTTTGGTCTGACTCTTTATACCACGTTAGTACTGCACTCTCTGTCTCTGAGCCTCTTTGAGTCTTCTTGGTTTTCTATCTCCTTGGTTACCAACCCATCTCTGAAGATGTGCTATTCAGGTCACGGAATTCAATGGCAGCATTCAACTCCACCGCTGATGGCGATCCTTGGAGGCATGTAGGGTTTTTGCCAGGTGTAGACCGGGACCTAACCGTCATCTTCTTCAGGCTGGCAGTCCACAGTGTTTTGCTGAGCCTGAGAAGTGGTACATAATCACAAGTGGCTTCACGGATGCAAGTATGAGAAGCAGTGTGGCCTAATGGAAAGGGAATGGGCCTGAGAGTCAGAGGACCTGTGTTCCAATCCTGACTCTGTCACCTGCCTGTTATGTGACCTGGGGCAAGTCACTTAATTTCTCTGTACCTCAATTTCCTCAACTGCAGAATGGTGATTCAGTATCTGTTCTCTTACGTAGACTGTGAGCCCCATGTGGGACAGGGACCGTGTCCAACCTTCTTAAAGTATATCTACCCCATTGCTTAGAACAGTGGTGGACACATACTAAGTGCTTAACAAATACCATAATGCTATGTGTATTTCCAGAGCAGAGGCATCAGTACACTAACATATAGGGGTCCCTAGAAAAGTGATGCAAGGGCTTTACGCCTGTTGAGTTGAAAGAGATGTTGAGAGGATCAGAATACTATTGACACCAGCTTCCAGACTCCTTGCAGAACTTTTGAGCGTTTGTCCTTACAATAAGTTGAATAAGGCTAGACCTGGCAAACAAAACCCTGCTTTACTACTTTGGTTAGTGGGAAAGGCTTTGAGAAGCAGCATGGCCTAATAATAATAATAATAATAATGGTATTTGTTAAGCTCTTACTATCTGCCAAGCACTGTTCTAAGAACTGGGGTGGATAAAAGGTAATCAGGTTGTCCCACGTGGGGCTCACGGTCTTCATCTCCATTTTACAGATGAGGTGACTGAGGTACAGAGAAGTGAAGTGGCTTGTCCGAGGTCACACAGCGGAAAAGTGGCGGAGCCGGGATTAGAACCCATGTCCTCTGACCCCCAAGCTCGTGCTCTTTCCAAAAGCCACACTGCTTCTCTGAGGCCCAGTGGATTAAACATGGATCTGGGAGTCAGAGGGACCTGAGTTCTAATCCCAGCTCCATCGCTTGTCTTCTGGGTGATGTTGGGCAAGTCAAGTGTCACTCTTGTGTGCCTCAATTATTGCCTCAATTACCTCATCTGTAAAATGGGGATTGAAGCAGCGTGGCTCAGTGGAAAGAGCACGGGCTTTGGAGTCAGAGGTCATGGGTTCGAATCCCGGATCGGCCACTTGTCAGCTGTGTGACTGTGGGCAAGTCACTTAACTTCTCTGGGCCTCAGTTACCTCATCTGTAAAATGGGGATTAAGACTGTGAGCCCCATGTGGGACAACCTGATTCCCCTGTGTCTACCCCAGCGCTTAGAACAGTGCTCTGCACATAGTAAGCGCTTAACAAAGACCAACATTAACATTATAACACTGTGAGCCCCATATGGGACATGGACTGTGTCTAGCCTGATTAGCTTGTATCTATTCTAGTGCTTAGTGCAGCACCTGGTACATAATAAGGGCTTAACAAGGTGGTATTTGTTAAGCACTTATAAAAAACAAAGAAAAAAACCTATGGCTGTTCCAACTCTGATGCAGCTAGCCACATGGTTATCATAATAATAACAACTGTGTTTTTGTTAAGTGCTTGCTATGTCACTGTACTAAAGCGCTGGGGTAGATACAAGCAAATCGGGGTGCACAGAGTCCCCAGGGTCACACAGCAGACAAGTGGTGGAGCCGGGATTAGAACCCATGACCTTCTGACTCCCAGGCTCTATCGCCGAGACTATGCCATGTCTTGATTCTCGGTACGAGGGCAGTCCAAAAATTTTCTGTCATTTCCGGAGTTCAGGTTATAGTGATAGAACAAATCAATCGATCAATCTATGGTACGTACTGAGCACCTACTGTTTGCAGAGTACTGTACTAAGCACTTGGGAAAGTACGATATAGTAGAGTTGGTGGCCGCAAGGAGTTGACAGGGTATTTTTGCAAGGTCTCTGAATGTCACCGAGAAGTACTGATGTTGCTCTCTGCATTTCTCCTGGCTCTGAAGTACAGTAATGGTCATGCTTGTTCTGCACCACTGTGATCCGAAGCCCCACTGTGATTCTGGGAAGGCATGGTTAATTATGTTCTTCCATCATCAACCCCATTCCAGGAAGATTCCAGGTAGAATTTCGCTAAGCACAGAGAGTAGTAAAATCCCAGGAAAGATTCTGTTGTTTTTTTGGATATGTGAAGCACTTGCTGTATGTCAAGCACTAATCTAAGCACTGGGGGAGATACAAGATAATCAGGTACCCCTGCCCTCTCCTGCCTCACCTAGCTACTCTCCTGTTACATCCCCAGCCGGCACACTTCGCTCCTCTAATTCTAATCTTCTCCCTGGACCTCAATCTCATCTATCTCGCCACTGACCTCTGGCCCTCGTCCTACCTCTGACCCGAAATGTCCTCCCTCTTCATTCATTCATTTGTATTTATTGAGCACTTGCTGTGTGCAGAGCACTATAGTAAGTGCTTGGAAAGTACAATACAGCCAATAAAGAGAGACAATCCCTGCCCATAACAGGCTCACAGTCTAGAGGGGAGGAGACAGACATCAAATGGGCATCTATATAAATAAATAGAATTACAGATATATACATATATACATAAGTGCTGTGGGGCAAGGGGAGGGGGAAAGAGTAAAGGGAGCGAGTCAGGGTGATGCGGAAGGGAGTGGGAGCTGAGGAAAAGTGGGGTTTAGTCTGGGAAGGCCTCCAGGAGGAGGTGCACCTTCAGTAGGACTTTGAAGCAGGGAGAGTGATTGTTTGGCAGATTTGAAGAGGGAGGACGTTCCAGGCCAGAGGTAAGATGTGGGCCAGCATCGAAGGCAGGACAGGTGAGAATGAGGCACAGTGAGAAGGTTAGTGGCAGAGGAGAGGAGTGTATGGGCTGGGGTGTAGAAGGAGAGAAGGGAGGTGAGGTAGGAGGGGGCAAGGGGATGGAGAGTTTTGAAGTCAATAGTGAGGATTTTTGCTTCATGTGAAGGTAGACCGACAACCACTGGAGATTTTTGAGGAGGTGGGTGACATGCCCTGAACGTTTCTGTAGAAAGAGAATCTGTAGAAAGTATGGACTGAAATGGGGAGAGACAGGAGTTTGGGAGGTCAGCAAGGAAGCTGATGCAGTAATTTAAGCGAGATAGGATGAGTGATTAGACAGTAAGCCTGTCAAAGGGCAGGGACTGCCTCTGTTACCGATCTGTACATTCCAAGCGCTTAGTACAGTGCTCTGCACATAGTAAGTGCTCAATAAATACTATTGAATGAATGAATGAATGATCGTACCAACGTGGTAGCGGTTTGGATGGGGAGGAAAGGGCGGATCATATCCAACAGACAATTACTCTCCCCCAATTGAAAGTCTTATTGGAGGCACATCTCCGCCAAGAGGCCTTCCCTGACTAAGCCCTCTTTTCCTTTTCTTCCACTCCCTTCTGCATTGCCCTGACTTGCTCCCTTCATTCATCCCCCCTCCCAGCCCCACAGCACGTAGGTACCCATCTGCAATTTATTTATTTATATTAATGTCTGCCTCCCCCTCTAGACTGTAAGGTCTCTGCGGGCAGGGAATGTGTCTGTAATATTATTATATTGTACTCTTCCAAGCACTTAGTACAGTGCTCTGCACACAGGAAGCATTCAATAAATATGACTGACTAGCTGACAGGTATCGTACAGGGCTCAAGGTCTAAGTAGGATGGAGACCAGGTATTAGATCCCCATTTCATAAATGAGGAAACTGAGGAGTCAAGAAGAAAGTTTCAAGAATAATCAGTAATCTTCTCTTTCTCTTTGACGACAGTGATAATAGCGGCATCTGTGAATTTTGTTTTATTTCTCCAGTGAAGAGGGGAAGAGCCAATGAAGTCAACGGAGCGGTGTACACTCTCCTCTCTTGTACATCTCGGCAGGAACCCGTGAGATCTAGGGAGCCCTGCCCTCCTGCCCGGCTCTCCCCGCAGTGGTGTTGGACTGTGATTTATATCTTCACATGTTTACAATCAATCAATGGTATTTATTGTGTGCTTACTGTGTGCAGAGCATTGTACTAAGTGTTTGGGAGAGTATCAAAGAACAGAGATGGTAGACACATTCCCTGCCCACAAGAGCTTACAGTTTAAAGGTAGACTATTCTTCGTAAAGGTCCTCCAATAGCAGGATGTGTGTTGATAATAATTATGGCATCAAGCACTGTTCTAAGTAGATACAAATCTCATAGATAAAAATCAAGCAACTGTATTTACTGTGGGCTTACTGTGTGCAGAGCACTGTACAAAATGCTTGAGGGAATACAAAATAACACTATCACGGACACATTCTCTGCCCACTGGAGGACTTAGTACAGTCTAGAGCACTGTACTAAGCGCTCGGGAGAGTAGAGTCTAAACTCTAAAAACTCTAGTGAACTCTCCCAAGCACTTAGTAGAATGCCCTTGGGGAGGCACAGTCCAACTAGGAAGGAGAACAGGTTTTGAATCCTCACTTTGAAGACGACAGGTAACTGAGGCCCAGAGAAGTTAAGTGACTTGCCCCAAATGACACAGCAGAAAAATGGCAGATCCAGGGTTAGAACCCAGATCCTCTAACTCCCAGGCCCGTGGTCTTCCACTAGGCCACACTGCTTCCCAATGAGATCACTGATGTACTGTTGCTCTCTCTTTACTATTCCCACTGGTGACGAGGGAAATGATCCACTCTTCAGGCATGCTTAGAAGTCCCTGGTTTGGTAAGGTCCTCATAGGCTCGTATCCATCTCTTTGGCCTCTGCATTCACCATCTGTCACTCTTGCTTCTTCGGACGTCCTGAATTCCGTGACCAAAGCTTTGCTAAGCATCACTTCTGTCAGGGTTAGGAGACTCTGCAAGGGGTTGTTGATCTACTGCTTGTTTTGCTCAAAGTTGCTCCTTGATCTCTGAGTCATCCTCATCAAACCAGTCCTAGTGTTTTCCTCTGGAAGTTCGCACAGTCTTCGAGGCTACCAAGCGGAGAGGCTCTCACTGCGACACCCAATCACGGGCCCCAGTGGTAGGGGGAGAGGTGTTCCACCAGAAACAGCTTTACTTGGAGATAGGAGAGGAGGCGATCTGGGCAGAGGGCCTTGGGAAAGAGAATGGAAAAAAAGGGAAGGTGAAAAGATGGGGAGAGGGAAAAGGACAGAAGGAGAAAGTACAAAAGCAGGAAGAGAAAATAGGATGGGAAGGAGGGGAAAAGAGTGAGAAACAGCGAGGCCTAGTGAAAACAGTATGGGCCTCGGAGCCAGGCCAACCTGGGTTCTAATCCTGGCTTCATCATTTGCCTGCTCTTTGACCTCTGGCAAGTCCCTTCACATCACTGTGCCTCGGTTTCCTCATCCTCTAGCATGTGAATTCATAGAATGTGTCTATTAACTCTAGTGAATTGCATTCTCCCAAGCGCTTAGTTCAGTATTCTGCACCAAGTAAGGACTCTAGAAATGTGAGTAATTGATTGATTTGTAAAATGGGGATTAAATACCTGTTCTCCCTCCCCGTTAGATTGTGAGCAACATGTGGGACCAGGACTGTGTCTGATCTGATTGCTTTGCCCCTACTCCAGTGCTTAAATACCACAATTATTGTTATTACTATTCGTAATAATATTAATAATAGGTGGAAAGCATAAACATCGGAATTGAAAGAGAAATTAAAACAAGAGAGAGAAAGGTAAAGCACAAAGGAAGAAATAACCACCCAACAGAAACATATCAAAGAACGGGATTAAAGGCAAATCAATACTAAAGGCAAAGAGAGATGAAAGGAGAAATAAACTGATGAGGAGAGGGGCCATCAGAGGAGTTAGAAAAACGGGAGCCAGATGATTTTGGAGAGAAGATGGTGGCTGGGGAGGGACAGAGTAGGGTAAGTGACAATAGGCTGGTGGGTCCAAAGAGAATAAAGGGGCCCGAAAGCAGGTGAGGTAGATGTAAGCAGGGAGGTAAGTGAACAAACTAACCAAACCACAGGTGGCCTCTGATTTTGGTCCCTGTCACCTTCGTTATGTTGGTGGTGATGAGCTCTGGAGAATTCAGCCATTACACATTTCAATGTCACTTATTAATGTGAAAATTATATATTTCCATTCTGAAATAACTAGTTGGAAGCACCACTTTGGAAAACTAGCCTCATTTATGTACACGTTCATTCGGACACTGAAATTATCAGTCAGCTATTTCTTCCGGATATCATCGGACTACTTCCCGGGGCACACGTTCAAAGGGAGGAGTTAGTCTGGATCAAGAAAAACCCTTAGCAAGGACAAGTTATGACTTGGTTTAAAATGCAACTATGTTGTCTGTAAATGATAAGAGAATACTATGAATATGAAAATTTCAGGTGAACCCAGAAATGGGGGTGGTTAACAAGTTTGGGCATTTGCCTGTCAAACGCTTAGTAGAGAATCCCAATTCTCTTCCTGCTTTTGTACTTTCTCCTCTGTCCTTTTCCCTCGCCCCATCTTTTCACACTCCCTTTTTTTCCATTCTCTTTTCTGAGGCCCTTTGCCCAGATCGCCTCCTCTTTTATCTCCCAAGTAGAGCTGTTTCTGGTGGAAACCTCTCCCTCTACCACTGGGGTCCATGATTGGGTGTCCGCCTCAGTAAGTGCACAATAAATACAATTGATTGATTTCCCTTACCCAGAATTGCAGGGCATCAGATACTTCCCATTTTGTTGGAAGTTCCTCGAGAGCAGAAACCATGTCATGTTCTGTGGTAATCTTCAGCCCTTAGTTTAGAGCTTTCCCAAAGAAATGCTAAATCAAAACTTTTGAGGATGATGCAATCCCAAAGCAAGGGCAGTATTTCTTTCTAGGGAGTTGGAAAGGACTATTGATCCTACACTGGACTTTTCCATCCTTCCACACACCTAGAGTGCTATAATTTGTCGATAGCTTGACTTCAAACACAAAGGACAGCTATTTATCATTTGTAATCAACCTCTTAACTATCTCAACTATTGTATATCTGGCAATCTGTGCTCACCTATGTTTCCCCCTCATGGTGCTAAGCTTCTCCAGGGCAGGGAACATGCCTTTGATCCCCTACTAGACTGTACGTTCCTTGCAGACAGGGATCGGTTCTACCTAGTCTACTGTATTGTACTCTCCCAACTGCTTAGTACAGTGTTCTACTCAATAAATAGCACTGGTTGATTGATTTTACTTCTATTTGTGTTCTCCAGGACCTAATAAAGTGTTCGGTTTCTGGTGGGCACTCAGCAAAAGCTTCTGTTGCTAATTCGTTATAGCGCATGTATGCGTGTGTTTGTGCATATATATCTATCTAGGTCAATTCCTATCTATGGGCAGGGAAGGTGTCCACTAATTCTGTTGTACTGTACTCTCCCAATTGCTTAGTAAAGCGCCCTGCACATAGAAAGTGCTCACTAAATATTCATTCATGTATTCATTCATTCAATTATATTTATCGAGTGCTTACTGCATGTAGAGCACTGTACTAAGCGCTTGGAAAGTACAATTCAGCAATAAAGAGAGACAATCCCTGCCCATACCGGGCTTACAGTCTAGAAGGGGGGACACAGACATCAAAACAAGTAAACAGGCATCAATATAAATAGATATATACAGATCAAAACAAGTAAACAGACATCAATACAAATAGAATTATAGCTATGCACATATATACACAAGTGCTGTGGGGCAGGGGGAGGGAAGTAGAGAAAAGGGAGTGAGTTGTGGAGGAGGAGCTGAGGAAAAGGGGGCTTATTCTGGGAAGGCCTCTTGGAGGAGGTGAGCCTTCAGTAGGGCTTTGAAGGGCAGAAGTTTGATTGTTTGGCGGATTTGAGGAGGGAGGGTGTTCCAGGCCAGAGAGATAGGACGTGGAGTTGACGGTGGGACAGGCAAGAATGAGGCACAGTGAGAAGGTTAGCACCAGAGGAGCAGAGTGTGTGGGCTGGGATGTAGGAGGGAGGGGAGGGGAGGTAGTAGGGGACAAGGGGATGGAGAGCTTTGAAGCCAATAGTGAGGAGTTTTTGTTTGATATGGAGGTTGATAGGCAACCACTGGAGGTTTTTGAGAAGGGGGGGGGTGACATGCCCAGAGTGTTTCTGTAGAAAGATAATCTGGGCAGTAGAGTGAAATATGGAGTGAAGTGGGGAGGTCAGCAAGGAGGCCAATGCAGTAATCCAGTTGGGATAGGATAAGTGACTTTACTAAAGTGGTAGCGGTTTGGATGGAGAGGAAAGGGAGGATCTTGGCAATGTTGTGAAGGTGAGACTGGCAGGCTTTGTTGATGGATTGGATACGTGGGGTGAATGAGAGAGCGGAGTCAAGGATGACACCAAGGTTGCGGGCTGTTGAGATGGGAAAGACCGTTATGCCGTCCATAGTGATGGGAAAGTTCAGGAGAGGACAGGGTTTGGGAGGGAAGATAAGGAGCTCAGTCTTGGACATGTTGAGTTTTAGGTGGTGGGAGGATATCTAAGTAGAGATGTCCTGAGGGCAGGAGGAGATGCGAGCCTGGAGGGAGGAAGAGAGAACAGGGGAGGAGACAAAGATTCTGGTATCATCCACATAGAGCTGACAGTTAAAGCCACGGGAGCGAATGAGTTTTCCAAGGGAATGAATGTAGATGGAGAATAGAAGGGGACCGAGAACTGACCCTTGAGGAAACCCTACAGTTAGGGGATGGGAGGGGGAGGAGGAGCCTGCGAAGGAGACCGAGAGGTCAGAGAGGTGAGGAGAACCAGGAAAGGACAGAGTCAATGAAGCTAAGGTTGGATCAAGTGTTGAGGAAAAGCGAATGGTCGACAGTGTCAAAGGCAGCTGAGAGGTCGAGGAGGATCAGGATAGGAAGTTTATCAAGAAAGTCTTGTTGGAGGAGGAGGGATTTTAGGAAGGATTTGAATGAGGAGAGAGCTGGTGGTCTGTCTTATGTGGGAAAGGAGGTTCTGTCATGCTGGGAGAACAGCGTGGGTGGATGTCGGGATGGAGGGTAGGGGGCAGGGACTTTGTCCGATCTTCATTCATTCATTCAATAGTATTTATTGAGCGCTTACTATGTGCAGAGCACTGTACTAAACGCTTGGGATGAACAAGTCGGCAACAGATAGAGACAGTCCCTGCCGTTTGACGGGCTTACAGTCTAATCGGGGGAGACGGACAGACAAGAACAATGGCACTAAACAGCGTCAAGGGGAAGAACATCTCGTAAAAACAATGGCAACTAAATAGAATCAAGGCGATGTACAATTCATTAACAAAATAAATAGGGTAACGAAAATATATACAGTCGAGCGGACGAGTACAGTGCTGTGGGGATGGGAAGGGAGAGGTGGAGGAGCAGAGGGAAAAGGGGAAAATGAGGCTTTAGCTGCGGAGAGGTAAAGGGGGGATGGCAGAGGGAGTAGAGGGGGAAGAGGAGCTCAGTCTGGGAACGCCTCTTGGAGGAGGTGATTTTTAAGTAAGGTTTTGAAGAGGGAAAGAGAATCAGTTTGGCGGAGGTGAGGAGGGAGGGCGTTCCAGGACCGCGGGAGGACGTGACCCAGGGGTCGACGGCGGGATAGGCGAGACCGAGGGACGGTGAGGAGGTGGGCGGCGGAGGAGCGGGGCGTGCGGGGTGGGCGGTAGAAAGAGAGAAGGGAGGAGAGGTAGGAAGGGGCGAGGTGATGGAGAGCCTTGAAGCCTAGAGTGAGGAGTTTTTGTTTGGAGCGGAGGTCGATAGGCAACCACTGGAGTTGTTTAAGAAGGGGAGTGACATGCCCAGATCGTTTCTGCAGGAAGATGAGCCGGGCAGCGGAGTGAAGAATAGACCGGAGCGGGGCGAGAGAGGAGGAAGGGAGGTCAGAGAGAAGGCTGACACAGTAGTCTAGCCGGGATATAACGAGAGCCCGTAATAGTAAGGTAGCCGTTTGGGTGGAGAGGAAAGGGCGGATCCTGGCGATATTGTAGAGGTGAAACCGGCAGGTCTTGGTAACGGATAGGATGTGTGGGGTGAACGAGAGGGACGAGTCAAGGATGACACCGAGATTGCGGGCCTGCGGGATGGGAAGGATGGTCGTGCCATCCACGGTGATAGAGAAGTCTGGGAGCGGACCGGGTTTGGGAGATCTGATAAAGTATCTTGTATCTACTCTAGTGCTTGGTGAAAAGGGTTTAATAACTATGATTATTATAATTATTCCTGGAAAGAGAAAAAGAACGGGAAACCAAAGTGAACCCATTTATTTATATTAATGTCTGTCTCCCCCTCTAGACTGTAATCTCACTGGGGCAGGGAAGTGTGTTGTATTCCCCCAAGATCTTAGTATACTGCTCTGCGCACGGTAAGTGCTCATCCATTGTATTGTACTTTCCCAAGCGCTTAGTACAGTGCTCTGCACCCAGTAAGCACTTAATACATACAATTGAATGAATGAATGATGCTGATATAACGCTGCTGAGAAGCAGCATGGCTCAGTGGAAAGAGCACGGGCTTGGGAGTCAGAGGTCATGAGTTTGAATCCCAGCTCTGCCGCTTGACAGCTGTGTGACTGTGGGCAAGTCACTTAACTTCTCTGTGCCTCAGTGACCTCATCTGTAAAATGGGGATTAACTGTGAGCCTCACGTGGGACAACCTGATTACCCTGTATCTACCCCAGCGCTTAGAACAGTGCTCGGCACATAGTAAGCGCTTAACAAATACCAACATTATTATTATTAACGATGAAGGTATTAGTTAGGAAGAGCTATGTTCAGACTGTCTTTCTGAAATATGATATGAAAAAAATGACAAATTCGATTTCAAAGACAGTAGTAATCTTATCAGCAAAAGCCAGGCTCTGTCACACTACAACTGAGAATATGCGGCTAGGTGGGAAGGTGGGGTTGAGGGGGAGGAAGGAAAAGAGTGGTGTGACACTAGGGAAATGGTTGGCTGGTTCTCTGCTAAAGGACAGGGTGGTCAGAGGGTGGGTAGGCGAACAGGGCCTTGATGGTGGTAGGTAGACACAGGGACACTTGGTTTATCTGGCCTGTCAGCACTATCCTTTCATTCATTCATTCAATAGTATTTATTGAGCGCTTACTATGTGCGGAGCACTGTACTAAGCGCTTGGAATGTACAAGTCGGCAACAGATAGAGACAGTCCCTGCCCTTTGATGGGCGCACAGTCTAATCGGGGGAGATGGGCAGACAAGAACAATGGCAATAAATAGAGTCAAGGGGAAGAACATCTCATAAAAAACAATGGCAACTAAACAGAATCAGGGTGATGTACATCTCATTAAACAAAATAAACAAAATAAACAGGGTGATAAAGATATATACAGTTGAGCAGATGAGTACAGTGCTGAGGGGGTGGGACGGGAGAGGGTAAGGGGGGAGAAGAGGGTTTAGCTGCGGAGAGGTGAAGGAGGGGTAGAGGGAGCAGAGGGAAAAAGGGGGGAGCTGGGTGACCTTGGGCAAGTCATTTCACTTCTCTGTGCCTCAGTGACCTCATCTGTAAAATGGGGATTGAGACTGTGATCCCCACACGGGACAGGGACTGTGTCCAACTGGATTTTCTCATATCCTTTCCCCTTACACACTTGCATGCCAACTGGGATCAAAACTTTAAATTTCAAGGCTTCAAAGTAGAGGGACAACACATTACAAGGTACTCAATCAAACTTCAATGTGGCCTAGTGGAAAGAGCATGGACCTAGGAGTCAGACATCCTGGGTTGTGGCTCGGCCATTTGCCGGCTATGCAACATTGGGCAAGTCACTTCTCTAAATATTGACCTCTGCCTCCCCACCTCTGCGGACTGTGAGCCCGTTGTGGGCAGGGATTGTTTCTCTTTATTGCTGTACTGTATTTTCCAAGAACTTAGTAGAATGCTCTGCACCCAGTAAGCGCTCAATAAATAATTATAATAATAATTATGGCATTGGTTAAGCACTTACTATGTGCCAAGCACTGTTCTTACGATTGAATTGAATGAATAAACACCAGCTCTGCCACCTGTCTGCTGTGTGACCTTGGGCAAGTCATTTCACTTTGTGCCTCAGTTCGCTCATCTGTAAAATGGGGATTGAGACTGTGAGCCCCATTGGAGATAGGGTCTGTGTCCAACCTGATTTGTTTGTATATACCCCAGAGCTCAGTCTAGTGCCTGGCACATATTAAGTACTTAACAAAAACCCAATTACTATTATTATTACCCACTCTTTGTTCCCCTTCAACTGTGCGCCCCATGTGGGGCAAGGACTGAGTCCGTTCTGATTATCCTGTATCTACCCTTGCATTTAGTGCAATGTGGCACAGAGTAAGTGCTTAACATAGCAAGTGCCCTTATCATCCGCCCTTACCACCCACTCCAATTACTAGTCATGGTTATCTTCCACCCACCTCAGGCCCCACCTCCAACTTTCTGAACCATTTTAATCTCTTTCTCACATTCCTTCTCTCATTTTCCATCCCTATGTTGATCCGGGGACTTCAATATTCATTCATTCATTCAATAGTATTTATTTAGCACTTACTATGTGCAGAGCACTGTACTAAGCGCTTGGAATGTACAATTCAATATTCATGTGGATGTCCCTGATGACACTTACACTGTCCACCTCCTCTCACTCCTTTACTCCAGACACCTCCTGCTCCATCCCACCTCATACACTCACCCACTTTCTCTCTCCAAACTTCTTGAGAGAGTTGTTTACACCTGCCGTCTCTACTTCCTATTCTCCGATTCTCTCCTAGATCCCCTCCAATCGGGGTTCTGCCCCCTTTGCTCCACAGAAACAACAGCCCTCTCTAAGGTCACCAATAAGCTCCTCACCATCCACCTCTGCCTCAAACAGAAACTCCTTACCATCAATTTTAAAGTATTCAATCACCTTGCCCCCTCCTACCTCACCTCACTACTCTCCTGCTACATCCCAATCCTCCTCCTTTGCTCCTCTAATGCCAACCTGCTCACTGTACCTCTCACCCACGTCCTGCCTCTGGCCTGGAGCACCCTCTCTTCATATAGGACAGATAATGACTCTCCACCACCTTAAAGCCTTACTGAAGGCACATCTCCTTCCAGAGGCCTTCCTAACTAAGCCCTCCTTTTCTGTTGTCCCACTCCCTTCTGCCTCAGCTGACACGCTCCTTTTATTCATCCCTCCCTCCCAGCCCCTCCGCACTTATGTACATAGCTGTAATTTTAGTGATTTATGTTAATGTCTGTCTCCCCCTCTAGGCTGTGAGCTTACTGTGGGCAGGGAATGTGTCTGTTATGTTGTATGGTACTCTCCCAACCTCTTAGTACAATTTGCTTGGCACACAGTAAGTGCTCAATAAATACGATTGGCTGACTGACTGACTGACAAAAACCAGTGAATGAATAAATGAAATCTGACGGCCTCTACTCCATCCTAATCCTCCTAGACCTCTCAGCCACCTTTGAACCTGTAGACCACTCTCTTCTCTTTGAAACATTATCCAACCTGGGATTCACTGACACTGTCTTGTCTTGGTTCTCCTCCTAGCTCTCTGATAGCTTCTTCTGGGTCGCTTTTGCTGGCTCCTCCTCTGCCTCCCACGCCCTAACTTTGGGTGTCCCGCAAGATTCAGCTCTGGGTCTCCTTTTATTTTCCTGCTACCCCCACTCCCCTGGAGGACCCATTCGCGACCATGGCTTCAATTACCGTCTCTCTGCAGACGATTCCCAAATCTACAGCTCTAGCTCTGACCTCTCTCCTTCCCCGCAATCTCACATTTCCTCCTGCCTTCAAGACATCTCTACTTGGATTTCCCACCAGCACCTCATACTAAACAAGTCCAAAACTGAATTCCTTGTCTTGTCACCCCAAACTCTGTCCTCTGCCTGTCTCTCCCATCACTATAGACAGCACCACTATCCCTCCTACTGCCCAAACCCGTAACTCTGGCGCTGTCCTCGACTCAGCTCTCTCTCATTCCACCTGCATATTCAAGGTGTCACCATATCCTGTCAGTTCTACCTTCACAACACTGCCAAACCCCACCCTTTCCTCTCTATCCAAACTACTACCGCGCTGATCCGGGCACTTATCCTATCTCGCCTTGATTGCCGCATCTGCCTCCTCACTGACCTCCCGGCCTCCTGTCTCTCCCCACTCCAATCCACCCTTCACTCTGCTGTACAAATCATTTATAAACAAAAATGTCCAGGTCATGCCTCCCCACTCCTCTAGTACCTCCCAGTAGCTGCCCAGCCACCTCCACATCAAGTAGAACCTACCATTGGCTTTTAAAAGCATTCAATCAGCTTGCTTCATCCTACCTCCCCTCATTAATCTCCTACTACAGCCCAGCCCGCACACTCTGCTCCTCTGCTGCCAGCTTCCTCACTGAACCCCGATCTCGTCTAACTTGCTGCCGATCCTCTTCTCTCGTCCTCCACAGAGCCTAGACCACCACCCTCTTCACCTTCAAAGCACTACTAGGTTAACATCTTCTCCAAGAGGCTTCCCCGATTAAGCCCTCTTGTACCCGGCTCGCTCACCCTTCCGTGTCACCTATGCACTTCAATCTGGACGCTTGATATGTGCCCCAACCCCAACCCCCCTGCACTTATGTACATTTCTTTAAACTCTATATTATATATTACTTATTTATTCATATTCATGACTGTCTCCCGCTCCAGACTGCAAGCTCTGTAGGGGTAGGGAACGTGTCTGCTAATTCTGTTGTGTTGCACTCGCCCAAGCACCTAGTACAGTGCTCTGCACCTAGTAAGCCCTCAATAAATATGATTGATTAACAAATACCATTATAGCTATTATTAGTACTCTTCTCTGGGTCTTAGTTTAATAATAATAATAATGTTGGTATTTGTTAAGCGCTTACTATGTGCAGCGCTGGGGTAGACACAGGGGAATCAGGTTGTCCCACATGGGGCTCACAGTCTTAGTCCCCATTTTACAGATGAGGTAACTGAGGCACAGAGAAGTTAAGTGACTTGCCCACAGTCACACAGTTGACAAGTGGCAGAGCTGGGATTTGAACTCATGACCTCTGACTCCAAAGCCCATGCTCTTTCCTCAGCTGTGAAATGGGGATTCGACCCCTGTTCTCCCTCCGCTTAGACTGTGAGCCCGATGTGGGACGGGGGCTGTGTCCAACCTGATTATTTTGAATCCACCTCAACTGGGCCTAGTGGAAAGAGTTCGGGCCTGGGAGTCAGAGGACCTGGGTTCTACTCCCGGCTCCGTCACATGTCTGCTGTGTGACCTGTGGCAAGTCACTTGACTTCTCTGTGTTTCAGTTACTTCATCTGTAAAATCTCTAAATCCTACCTAGATTAAATCCTACCTAGACGGTGAGCTCCATGTGGGACAGGGACTGCATCCAAGCCGATTGACATATCTATCCCAGCACTTAGAACAGTGCTTCTCAAATAGTAAGCGCTTAACAAGTACCATTTCTAATCATTATTATTATTATTACTTCAGCACTTAGTACAGTGCTTGGCACATAGCAAGTGCTGAACAAGTCTCACCATTATTATTTATTATTACTGGGCAAAAAAATCCAAGTATATCTTGAGAGCAACAGCACATAAATCATTAGCATTTCTCAAAATCAACATACAGCCCTAACAGTAAAATAAGGATGTCCTGGGTGAGGTGTATATACCCCATGAAAGCCCACTCCGTGGTCATGGGGTTGGGAAGTGAGAGTGATTAGACGAGGGAGAGTGAGCAATCAAAGCCATTTTCGTATAGGTCCTAAATTGGCAAGGGCAGGTAGTTAACAACACCAATTACTTGTGGAAACAGTGCACTGTAGTTCCCAATTGGGGGGGGGGTGCGGAAGGAGAGAAGGGTTGGAGAGTACCTGGATAAGGGGGGGAAGAAAGAGACAGGGGGAAGGATGAATAGGAAAGGGGGGCGGGGGAGGAGAAAAGGAAAGGGGAAGGGGGAAAAAGCAAAGAGGAAAAGGGGAAGATGGTAATGGGAAAGGGGAAGAGGGAAAGGGGAGAGAGCAAAGAGGAAAAGGAGATGGGGAAGAGGGGAAAGAGCAAAGAGGAAAAGGAGAAGAAGGTAATGGGAAAGGAGAAGGGGAAAAGGGGAAAGAGCAAAAAGGAAAAGAAGAGGGGAAAAGGGGAAAGAGCAAAGAGGAAAAGGAGAAGACAGTAATGGGAAAGAGGGAGGGGGAAATGGGGAAAGAGCAAAGAGGTAAAGGAGAAGAGGGAAATGGGAAAGAGGGAAGGGGAAATGGGGTTAAAGAGCAAAGAGGAAAAGGAGAAGAGGGGAATGGGAAAGGGAAGAGCAACGAGAAAAAGGAGAAGAGGGAAATGGGGAAGGGGAAGAACAAAGAGGAAAAGGAGAATAGGGTAATGGGGAAGGGGGCATGAAGGAGAAGAGGGTAATGGGAAAGGGGAAGGGAGAAGAGCAACGTGGAAAAGGAGAAGAGGGTAATGGGGAAATGGAAAAGGAGGGGGAAGAGCAAGGAGGAGAAGAGGGTAATGGGGAAGGGGGCATGAAGGAGAAGAAGGTAATGGGAAAGGGGAAGGGAGAAGAGCAACGTGGAAAAGGAGAAGAGGGTAATGGGGAAATGGAAAAGGAGGGGGAAGAGCAAGGAGGAGAAGAGGGTAATGGGGAAGGGGGCATGAAGGAGAAGAAGGTAATGGGAAAGGGGAAGGGAGAAGAGCAACGTGGAAAAGGAGAAGAGGGTAATGGGAAAGGGAAAAGGGAAGGGGGAAGAGCAAAGAGAAGGAGAAAAGGGAAATGGGGAAGGGGGCATAGAGGAGAAGGAGAAGAAGGTAATGGGGAAGGGAAAGGGGGGAAATCAAAGAGGAGAAAGAGATGAAGGTAATGGGAAGGGGGCATAGAGAAGGAGAAGAGGGCAATGGGGAAGGGAAAGGGGAGGGGGAAGAGCAACGAGGAGCAGGAGAAGAGGGTAATGGGGAAGGGAAAGGGGAGGGGGAAGAGCAACGAGGTGCAGGAGAAGAGGGTAATGGGGAAGGGGGCATAGTGGGGAAGGAGAAGAGGGTAACAGGGAAAGGAAAGGGGGAAGAGCAACGAGGAGAAGGAGAAGAGGGTACTGGGGAAGGGGGCATCCCTGTTGGTTCTTCCTGCCTGGTGACTAGAGGAAAGGCGTGCGGGTAAGGGGTGCAGGAGGACGAAACGGCTTCTAAGGGTGGGCGAGAAGCCAGGGGGGAGAGGAGGAAGAGCGTCTCTGCCAGGGAAGCCTGGACGGGAGGGTGGATACATATATATGTGTGTGTGTGTGTGCACCTAGAGATGAGTACGGAGAGGTAGGCGCAGGGCTGTGTGTGTGCATTGAGGGGAGGGGCCGGGTGGGACGGGTCCGGGCGGCACTGGCCTGGGACTGGGTGATCTGCAGCTGGTAGTAGTCCTTGCTGGGCGCCGGCGCCTGGCCCACCACCTCGAACAGCGTCTCCGGCAGCAGCGACGCCATCTTGGGACGCGGCGGCCGTCGCCACGACAACCAGGAAGGGGCGGGCCCCGGCCCGGGGTCAGGGGGCCGCAGCTTCGATAAAGCCCGGCCCGGGGGGTGGCGGGGAGGGGGGGGGGAGGCCGCCCGACCCTCGTCCCGCCGGGAGCGGGAGCAAGGAGGGAAGCCTCCCCGGTTGGGGCGAAGGGCGGCCCCGGGCAGCGGGGGTGGTAGTAGTTGACCAAAGGCTTCTGCGCCTCGGAAGGCCCGAGAGGGAGGAGGGAAGGAGGGAGGGAGGGTGACCCCGGCGGAGGGATATCCATCCCTCGGCCCTCGCCGGGAGGCAAGGACCAGCCCGAGTGGCCGAAGACCGGCCCATCCCGCCCGCCGCGGGGGAACCTGAGGCGTGGCCGCCTGGGGCCGGTGTCTTTAGTGCGGGGGTTTGGAGCGGGGGCCGCCCCGCCGTCCCTCCCCGGCACCGTCGCGGCGGGGACGGGGAAAGTAGTCCCTGCGAGAGCGCCCCGAAGGGGAGGCGGAAGGCGACGGGCGGTGCTGCGGCTCAGCTGATAATCGAAGGGACCTCGGAGCCGCCGCCGCCGCCAGTCGACGACGACGACCCCGCCATCGGACCGGGACGCCGGGGGCCGAACTAGGTAACCGATTCCCATCTCGGGGCGGGGGGCGGGAGGACGGCGCCGTTCCGGCCCCTCGTCGGAGCCTCGTCGTGTCATCGTCGGCCTCCCCGCGGGGAGCGGGCCCGGGGCCCGAGCTCGGGGCGGGGACCCCCCCCCATCCCGGGGAAGGGGGGGGCGACCGAGGACTTGGGGGGGGGTCCCCCCGACCCTCCGGAAACGGAGCGGGGGCCCGGAAGTGGCCAAGGAGCCGGGGGGGAGGACGCGGGCCGGCCCGGAAATGGAAAGCGGGAGCCATGGCGAGTAGTGGGCCTGCTGCTGCTACTGCTGGGGGGGAGGCGGGGAGGGGACGGTCCTGGGGGGGGCGGATGGGGGGGGGCGTGAGGAGGCGGCGGGGGGGGGGCGGTGGAGCAGCGGGGCGGGAGGAAGGGTTGCCCCCCCAGGCCTGAGCCTCGGGGCTGGGCCTCCTCGTTGCTAGGCCTGAGGCTGGCACCCCCTCTGCACCCCCCCCCCCCATTTTCACCCCTCCTAGGACGGACCCGCAAGGCCAGCGCGGCCCCCTCTCGCCCTTCCTTTCCCCCCGGGTTGGGAAGCTGGTCTCCTCCCCGAGGAAAAACCGTTTAATTGGGGCTCCATCGAAGCCCCCCCCCCCCCCGGAGTCCTGGAACGTGGGCTCCAGGGGGGAAACTGAGGCTCTAAGGGAGCCCCCGCCGGGCCCGTCCTGGGGCGTCGGAGCCACCCGATCCCGGGGGTCCCCTACCTCCGGGGGGCGTTCGGTTTTCTCCCCCCCTCCCCCGGGAGGGGGGGGGTCCGAGCAGGATGGAGAAGACCCCCCCCCCCGGCCTGCCGGGGGGGGGGTCCCGAACAAAGGTGTCCTCGCCCGGGCGGAGGAAGGAAGGACGGACGGACAGAGGGAGAGGCGAGGCCTACTCCCGGGCCTCAACGTGTCGCATTTACACCCCCGGGGGGGGCGGGGGGAGGGGGGGTCCCGGCCCACCGAGGACCGAGGAAAAAAGGGGGTTTTATTGGGGGGGGAGGGGGACCCCGGGGGGGGCGTCGGTCGGCTCCCCGAGGCCTCGTCCGGGGGCCCAGAGCCCCGCCGCCGCCGGACGTCATTGTGAGTTTCAGTGTCAACACAACTTCCACCTCCCCTTCCCCCCCTCCCCCCCACCCTATTCGGCGGCGCTTATCGATCAGTCGACGGCCGGGGCCCTTTCCATTGATCTTTGGGCAGTATCGGACCCGATCGGGGGTCCTGGGGGGGGCTTTTGGAGAGACCCTAAAGGTGCCCCTCTCCGGTATGGAAGCCCCACGACAATTAAGTAGCTGTCATTGTTTCCGTTCCGTGGCCCTGTGATTTGATTTTTATTTTCAGGAGTTTGCCTTAGCGAGGGGGTTTTTCTGTTTTTTTTTTTTTTTCTTCCCCGGGGGTGGGGGGGGGTCGGCCATTCAGGGCCGTTGGCTGCCGAGCCTCCACTCTCGTCCCCGTGCTCCCTAAAAAGGATTTAAATCATCTCGGGCGGCAGATGACAAGGCCACCGAGGCCTAGTTTTAATGAAAATTTGGTAAAGCGGAATTCCCAAGGCAACTGGGGCGGGGGGAAGGAGAAAAAAAAAAAAGGAAAAAGCATTGGTGGGTTAGAGCCTGGTGCATGTGTTTCCATTTCCATTGTGTATTACATCTAGTGCGGGTGGTAGCGACGCAGTTCACAGATCGGACTGCTTCCCAATGTTATCTGGATTTCCATTAAGTTGAGGACTCCCAGTTCCGAGGGCTTGTGTATTAAGCGGTTTATTTTTTTTTTAATTTCCATGTTAATATTGTCATTCTCCCCCCCCCCCCCCGATTTTCTAAAGTTGCTTCACGTAGCTGGCATAATTATCACCACCTTCCTGGATAAGAGCCCAAGTCGGAATGATGCTTGCCTCTTAAAATGGGGGAAACTGAGTCAGAAAAACTGCAAAGCGTGCCAAGTCACTTAATGGAACTAGATCCCCATTTTTATCCAGAGGCCCCCCTTTTTTTTCCCTCCCCCCCCCTTCCTACCAGGAAATTCTAAATAGATAGTTTGCTTATTGCATAATACCTTTGAGCTTGGTGGAAGAATGAAGCATTTATTTAGTCAGGTAAATAAGCTTTCTGTTTTGACCAGGATTTCTCGTGGAAAATAACGTAGATATTTAAAGTAGTCGTAGAGCTGCAAATTACCACAAATGTCTTTTTTCTTCAGTTCTCCTAGGGTATGGTTGATTTTGTGGGGTCTGAGCCAGTTTTCAATAAATAGCCTCTTGCAGGTTAAAAGAGGTCAGTGGAATCCTAATTGAGCTGGCGCAAAACAAAGGTTATTATGCCTCCCGCCCTCCCCACCTTCCTCGGTGCTGTATTTTTTACTTCTTTGGTTCTCATGGATCAGGTAGGATGTACATGGGTGATGAGTGACCTGCTCCTACGTCGACAGGCTTTGTGAGTGTAGGGTGGTGTGGATAAATTTACTTTATAATAATAATAATGTTCTTAAGTGCTTACTGTGTGCTAAGCGCGGGGGTAGATACGAGGTAATCAGATTGTCCCACTCGGGGCTCTCAGTCTTCACCCCCATTTTACAGATGAGGAAACCGAGGCCCAGAGAAGCGAAGCGAGTTGCCCAAAGTCACACAGCTGACAAGAGGCAGAGCTGGGATTAGAACCCACGACCTCTGACTCCCAAGTCTGGGCTCTTTCCACTCAGCCACGCTGCTTCTGCTGAAATTCTTTGGGACATGCAGAAAAGTAATCAATAAGATAATTCAATCTATGGGCTGAAAAAGATGACTTAAAAAGCTAAATTTGGGATTGAATGGTAAGGAATCAGACTGAGAACTTTTTATTTTTTATGTATTTATTTTAAAAATTTTTATATTTTGGGTATCATTAGCCAGACACTCAGGAGGGACAAATTAAAAAAAAAATATATAACCTGCCCATCAGACTTCTCTTATTGGGATAGGTGGTGGTAGAGTTGTGGGTATAAACTAATGGAGAAGTACAATGATCAAACTCATGGTGCTTTCCATCTTGAAAAAATAATGTCTTTCTGCTGAACCGGAGGGTTGCAGGACAGAAGAGTGACCCTCTTTAACCTCCCCCATGGCTCTTTCTTCACATGGGATCTCAACTACAAACCTACAGCTCTGTCTCATAAATGGGGAAAAAAGGAAAATCAAGTTTGATTCCCAGCTTCAGAGCCCTATGGCTGGGAAGTGGCAAGCGCAGCGTGGCTTATTGGAAAGAGCCCGGGCTTAGGAGTCAGAGGTTATGGGTTCTAATCCCGCTTCTCTCACTTGGCAGCTGTGTGACTTTGGGCCAGTCATTTTACTTCTCTGGATCTCAGTTTTCTCATCTGTAAAATGGAGATGAAGACTGTGAGCCTTACTTGGGACACCCCAATTATGTTGTATCTACCCCAGCTCAGAACAGTGCTTTGCACATAGTAAGCTCTTAACAAATGCCACCATTATTAAAGAAGCAGCATGTCTCAGTGGAAAGAACTGGGGGCTTAGGAGTCAGAGGTTATGGGTTCTACTCCCGCTTTTGTCACTTCGCAGCTGCTTGACTTTGGGCCAGTCATTTCACTTCTCTGGATCTCAGTTATCTCATCTGTAAAATGGAGATGAAGACTGTGAGCCCTACTTGGGACTCCCAGATTACATTGTAGCTACCCCAGCTCAGAATAGTGCTTTGCACATAGTAAGCTCTTAACAGATGCCATCATTATTAAAGAAGCAGCGTGGCTCAGTGGAAAGAGCACGGGCTTGGGAGTCAGAGGTCATGGGTTCTAATCCTGGCTCCGCCACATAGCTGTGTGACTTTGGGCCAGTCACTTAACTTCTTGGTGCCTGTTACCTCATCTGGAAAATGGGGATGAAGACTGTGAGCCCCACGTGGGACAACCTCATTACCTTATAGGCCCCCTCCCCAGTGCTTAGAACACTGCTTGGCACATAGTAAGTGCTTAAATACCATTATTATTATATATGTATTTTTTCTTGCTCTGCCCTATAGCCCTGAGTCTGCCAGAAGGTTGAACGTGTCTGCTTGCCCAGGTTGGGTCAGTCTGGACTTTGCCACACACCCACAGTAGTGTCCCTGACAGGTGGTTCCCATGGCACCTGCCTGGGAAACTGCGAAACCGCCACGGACCTTTTTGGCATCCTACTCCTTTTTTTTTAGCATTTTGAAAGGGATAGCTTTGAACACTCCTCTGCTTCGTAGGCCCTCTCATTTTGTTTTGTTGCAGGGTGCTACTGACCTCCATAGGCTTTCTTACCATACTTCCTTGCAGTGAGTTTTAACCTGTCATACAGAAAGGGGAATAAGCAACCACTCCAAGGTTGGAGGGTTAGGTTTTAAACAAGATTGGATAAGTGAAAGAAGAAGCCAATGTGGAAAAGTGGCCGACATGGAGTAGGCACTGCTTTTGCTGAGTGAGATCCACAAGAAAGGTAATAGGGAAAGTACTTGGGTTGCAGGGAGAAGTCCATAATCTTTTTTTTTTTTTTTTTTAAAAAAAGTGGGGCTAGATATTTCTGCTTGTGTAAGACTATTTGAAAGCCCCATGAAGTTGACCAGCAAGGAATAATAGCTTATTAAAGCAAGGCCTTAGCTTATTCCTATTGTTTTGTTTCAGAAAGGAGACTTTGTTTCTACAGATATAATGATGTCATTAACCCAAACAGATTCTGAAGGCTCTTATTTATTTATAAGACTAAGTGCCTATCACTGGGCCTACAAGAAGCAGTTCCCAAGTCTGAATAATGTATTTTAATCCAGTTGACAGCCAACTAGGTGTTAAGCAATCATTGCCTCGCAGACATATACTCAGCCAATTCTCCTTTAGGTACTTCCTGAAGAGAAAGATGCACCTTGTGCTCTCCTGGGTCAGAAAGACTTTGACTTTATCAGGCCTACCTGGAAATAGGTTCTTAAGTTCAAGCGTCAACGATTGACAAGCTTGCATCTGGTAGACATAATAATGTTGGTATTTGTTAAGCGCTTACTATGTGCAGAGCACTGTTCTAAGCACTGGGGTAGATACAGGGTCATCAGGTTGTCCCATGTGAGCCTCACAGTTAATCCCCATTTTACAGATGAGGTAACTGGGGCACAAAGAAGTGAAGTGACTTGCCCACAGTCACACAGCTGACAAGTGCCAGAGCTGGGATTCAAACCCATGACCTCTGACTCCCAAGCCCAGGCTCTTTCCACTATGCCATGATGCATCTGGAAGTGCTCTTCCACATCACTTAAGCACTTGGGTACTCTCCTCTCCCTCCCCTTGCTCCCTTCTTTATCTACCTCTCTTTATCCTTTCTGGCTTCATCCTATCTGTAATTTATTTTAATGTCTTTCCCCTCCTCCCCCCATTAGATTTTAAACTTCTTGAGGTCAGGGATCATTTCTACTCATTTTTATTGTCTACTCTTCCTCCTCCTCATCAGTGGTATTTACTGAGCTCTTTACTGTGTGCTAAGCACTTGGGAGAGTGCAGTACAACAGAGTTGGTGGACATGTTCCCTGCCCACGAGCTCCACGCCTGAGGGATCAGTACAGTGCTCTACCGACAATAAGTGCTCAATAAATAGTACGGATCGATCGATTGAGACCTTTAGAGGCCAAACATGATTACTGTCAGTAAAAATTCATAGCAGATGGAGTTGGTCTTAAGGGAGGGGAATTTCAGTCATGGAGACATGATTAAATCAGTTAGAAATGCAGATGGCATCCAATTCGGGGTTGACATACTGAACACGATCAGCCCTTCAGAGTTCCTGGGCCCAGGAGTAATGTAGGTGCCTGTGTAACGTCAGAGAGGCAGACTCATCATAATTGTGGTATTCCAGCATTTACTATGTGCCCAGCACTGTACTGAGCACTGGAGTAAATTAAAAAAAAAAAGGTTAGAATCAGTTTATTGTTGTAGTCTCCCAAGCACTTACTACAGTTCCCCGCACATGGTAAGCGCTCAGTAAACAAAAATGAATTGAATCAGATCCTGTACCACATGGGGCACACAATCTGAAGGAGTACAGATTTTGAATCCCTGTATTAAAGATGGGCAAATCATTTTTCTATGCCTCGGTTTCTCCAAGGTCCTGTTGCAGGCAAGAGATGGAGCTGGAGTTAAAGCCTGGGTCCTCTGACTTATAGGCTTTTTCTCTTTATACTAGGCCGCACTGAAAGTCCAAATTACTAATGACTTTGGAATAGCAATTGTGTAATCGACCCATCCAGCGAATTATTTTATAGCTGATACTTTGAGGCTCAAAGTTCTTTGCGTGTCTTTTTGTTTCCAAGATGTGATTTGAAAACTGCAGGATAGTATGGTGACCAAGTTTACCTACCTTTGTAAACTTCCAGTGGTGAATAGTATATAAGGAGCTTCTAGTTTCTTTGACCCAAGAAACAATCAGTCGGTGGTGCTTACTGAGCGCTTACTGTGTTCAGATTATTGTAGTAAGCACTTGGGAGAGTACAGTAGACTCGATAGATGTGATCTGTGCTCACAGGAACCTTACAGTCTCAAGGTGGGGAATTAAAACATCAGTCAGCAAGGGCTTACTGTGTGCAGAGCGTTGTACTGAGCACTTGGGAGAATACCATACAACAGAGTTGGTAGACGCGTACACTGCCCACTATGAAGCAGTGTGGCTCAGTGGAAAGAGCCCGGGCTTGGGAGTCAGAGATCATGGGTTCGAATCCCGGCTCTGCCACTTAGCTGTGTGACTGTGGGCAAGTCACCTAACTTCTCTGTGCCTCAGTTACTTCATCTGTAAAATGGGGATTAAGACTGTGAGCCCCATGTGGGACAACCTGATTACCCTGTATCTACCCCAGCGCTTAGAACAGTGCTTTGCACATAGTAAGCACTTAATAAATACCAACATTATGATTATTATTATGTTATTACGAGCTTACAGTTTAGAGGGGAAGGCAGACATTAATATAAGTAAATAATTTTTAGATCCATAAGTAAAAATTATGGTACTTGTTAAGCACTTACTATGTTCCAAGCCCTCTTCTAAGCACTGGGGTAGATACAAGTTAATCAGATGGGACGTAGTCCCTGTCCCACAAGAGGCTCCCACTCTTAATCCCCATTTGACAGATGAGATAACTAAGGCCCAGAGAAGTTAAGCGACTTGCCCAAGGTCACACAGCAGACATGTGATTAGACCCCAGGTCCTCCGATTCCTAGGCCTGTGCTCTAGCCACTAGGCCCCACTGCTTCTCAAAGTGCCGTGGGGGTGGGATGAATGCCAAGGGCCCAAAGGGTACAGATCCAAGTGCATAGTTGACACAGAAGGGAGAGGGGGTCAGGGAAAAGAAGACTTAATTATGGAAGGCCTCTTGGAGGAGAGCTTATCCCAAACTCTTGTATGGTCTCGAAGATTTATTCGGAAAACTGTAGCACATGATGATCGATTCAATAGGAATTAAGGGGCAAGGGGGCTGATGGTTTGAAGTTTTCCACAGTTGACATTTTCTGATACAAATTCCAATTATTATGTCCACCGCTAGCAGAATGTTTTACACTTCTGCCACTCGTCTGACAGTATTAAATGCTGCGAAGTTGCACAAACGTTGCTTCCTACACAGAATATACATGCACCCATTTATGGATCGTGTTATACCAGAAGAGACTCACGCTGGGGAAAAAGTGTTCCCTAATGAGCGTTATACCCCAATCACATAGTGAAGGCAAGGGTTATGGCAGAACTGACTGCGCCTGTAGAGAATTGTTAGGGTAAGGTATCCATTTAGAAAAGTAGTGGTAGGAATATTTAGTGCTTACTCTGTACAGAGCACTGGGCTTCATAAATAATAGTGGTCTTCGTTAATACTTCCACCGCTACTAATAATAATTGTATTTAAGAGCTTACTCTGTGTCAAGCATTGGGATAGATACAGCGTAATCAGGTCAGACACAAGCCCTGACCCTTATGGGGCCCCTAGTCAAAGGGGAAGGGAGAACAGCTATTTTTGTCTGTTTTACAGATGATGAAACTGAGGTACAGAGTTGTGCCTTGCCCAAGGTCGCGCAGCAGGCAAGTGGCGGAGCCAGGATTAGAACGCAGGCCCTCCGACTGCCGGGCCCATCCACTTTCCACTAGGCCGAGCTGCTTCTTGATGTTAAAGTTATATAATTCTTACTGATTCAGGTATATTTCAGGAGATTGAGGTCATATAATTAAAGGGTAGTGTGGGCTCACCTCCCTCTAACCTTCTGCATTGACAGCCACCTATATTCAGTAAGAAAAATAAGACAAAGTACTTAGATAAGAAGATGACAGCTATTTGAAGAGGCATAAAAGGAGAATGTGCAAGAATTCCCAAGAGTGGATTTCTTCTCTAATTGGTTAGTGTACTCTTCTGAGAAGTTCTGAGACAAGCGGGATATTCTTTGTAGGGCATGTTGCTGTATTTCTTTCTCCTTTCCTATATTACGCCGCCCTTTACAGTTATTTTTTTTTTCCAAACAGGCAGAAGTTGTTCAATCGTGCCACTGACCCCGTGTCACTTCGATCAGCTGTGGGATTTATACTTTTAGTTGTGGCTGGCAAGGTGTGTTCTTTCAGCAAATCTAGCCAAACTAAATTGTGTTTACCTTCAGGGAGATTTCCTGCCCTTCCTTTCTGTATTATGCTCGTGGAGACCCAGTGCTCAGGTACTCAGGTAATCTCGGGGAGCGGCGTGGCTCAGAGGACAGAGAATAGGACTGAGAGTTAGAAGGACTTGGGTTCTAATGCCGGCTCTGCCTCTGGTCTACTGTTTGACCTTGCGTAAATCACTTAACTTCCTTGTGCTTTAGTTACCTCTTCTGCAAAATGGGGATTAAGAGAGTGAGCCCCAAGTGGGACAGGACGGTGTCCAACCTGATGAGCTTGTAATAATAGTAATAATAATGTTGGTATTTGTTAAGTGTTTACTATGTGCAGAGCACTGTTCTAAGCGCTGGGGTAGATACAGGGTAATCAGATCGTCCCACTTGAGGCTCACAGTTAATCCCCATTTTCCAGATGAGGTAACTGAGGCACAGAGAAGTTAAGTGACTTGCCCACAGTCACACAGCTGACAAGTGGCAGAGCCCGGAGTCGAACTCATGACCTCTGACTCTGAAGCCCAGGCTCTTTCCACTGAGCCACGCTGCTTCCCTGTATCTACCCCAGCTCTTAGAACCGTGCCTGGCACATAGTAAATGCTTAACAAATACCTTTATTATTATTTGGATCAGTGACTTCATAGTTTTCAATTCTGTTTATAGCAAGACCTCTTTTTATTTTTTTTGGCTAGTATTTGTATAGTATAGTGGAGAAAGCTCCTTGTGGGCAGGGAATGTCTGCTACATTGTTATACCGTACTCTCCGAAGCGTTTAGTAGAGTGCTCTGCACACAGTAAGCACTCAGTAAAATCAGATGACTGACTGGGTCACCTTTAATTTATTCCATCAATGTTTACTTTATGGTAACGTTTTTGATAATTTACAAAATACCGGTTTAAATCCTTTGTCCTGCAGTGAATTGTCATGGTTTGATGTCAAAGTAGAGGATTATTGCTCTGGTCCCTAGGACCTGTAATGTTTAATTTTCATGGACCACATGTTGGTTTTTCTGATTAGTCTTGTTGATTTTTTTTTTTTTTCAGCAGAGTTATAATTAGTTGACTTACACATTTGTAGCTAAAGTTTGTTAGGATTTTAATAGTCCACTTGCGGAATAGCTCCATATGGAAATCTGGTCTTTGTGAGGCTTTGCATTGAAAAGTCCCAGAAAGTGCACTTCCCAGGGATCTTTCACTGTTTGAAAGAAAAATCAAGGGAAAAGCAATTGTTTGGGCCATTATAAAAGAATGCCTATGGAGTGGAAAACTATGCTTAGCTCAGGTATTAGTATTTAGGGCAATCTTGTGGAAATATTGATAGTTTTTTTTTTTTAGGATATGTACGCTGATATACATGCTCCTCATCTGGTGGGGGTTAACTCAGTAAGTGTGGGGGAAATGATGGCATGGATTTTGAGACCATTTTCCTAGGGAAGGTTTAATAAGAGTTGTCCTTCACTACGGAAGGTAAAAGTGTTATCCATCCACCATAGACCATAAGGTCCTTGTGAGCATCTACCTATTGTATTGTGTCTTCCCCAAGGGCTTAGTATATCATCAGTAGTATTTATTGAATGCTTACATAAGGGAGCAGCGGCTTAATGGAAAGAGCACAGGCTTGGGAGCCAGAGGATGTGGGTAATCCCGCCTCCACCACTTGTCTGCTGTGTGACCGTGGGCAAGCCACCTCACTTAGCTTCAGTTCCCTCATCTGTAAAGTGGGGATGAAGACGGCGAGCCCCACATGGGACAACCTCATTACCTTGTATCTACCCCAGTGCTTAGAACAGTGCTTGGCTGTTTTAAGTAAGCCCTTAAAAATACCATTATTATTATTATTACTGTGTGCAGAGCAACTGTACTAAGCACTTGAGCGCTTGTAATAAGGACAGTGCTCGGCACCCAGAAAACGCTCCATAAATAGCATTAATCGGTCAGTTTGAGTGTCTTTGGGAGAGACTTTCACACCTTCACCCTTTGTTGCTGAAAATACAGTAAACCATTTCTGGCCCCCTGCCATTTGTTTGAGCCGTGCTCTCTCAAGTGCTTAGAACAGTGCTCTGCCCGTAGTGCTCAATAATTGCCATTGGATTGGTTGATTGCTCAGCCCCAAGTAGGTGATCATTTGAGCAACAGGACATATATTTGAATTGTTTGTGCCATAGTTTTTTTTTTTTCTTTTTACGATATGTCAAGTGCTCACTAGGTGCCAGGCACCGTACTAAGCGTCGGGATAGTTACAAGCAAATCAAGTTGGACACAGTCCCACATGGGCTCAGACTTAATTCCTCTTTACCGATGAGGTAACTGAGGTCCAGAGAAGTGAAGTGATTTGCCCAAGGTCACAGAACAGACAACGGGTGGAGCTGAAATTAGAACCCAGGTCCTTCTGCCTGCCAGCCATGTGCTCCATCCATTAGGCCATGCTGCTTCTCAGTGTAGTCGTAATGGTTTGCGCTGAACCGTTCCCTTCTCTGTCACCTTTGCTTTTGGATTCGTACCCTTTATTCACCCAAATAAAGCACCAAAGCACCTCCAAAGCACCTGTGCAGCTCCAAAGCACCTACGTTCAGATTCATAATTTATTTTGTTGTCTGCGTTCTTTACACCATAACTTCCTTGTGGGCAGGGTACATGTACATGTCCACCAACTCCGGTATACTGTAGTCCCCCAAGCATTTACTCTAGGATTCTGCACATGTTTAGGCACTCAATAAATACAATCAATTGGTACCCTTGATTGAGAAGCAGTATGGCACATTGGATGGAGCACGGGCCTGGGACTCAGTGGTGGGTTTTAATCCCGGCTCCACCACTTGTCTGCGGTGTGACCTTGGGCAGGTCACTTCACTTCTCTGGGCCTCAGTTACCTCACCTGTAAAATGGGAATCGAGACTTGACCCCCACGTGGGACAGGGACTGTATCCAGCCCAATTTGCTTGTATCCACCCCAGCGCTTAGTACAGTGCTTTGCACATAGTGATCATTTAAACACCGTTATTATTATTACCCAGTTATGATGCTGCTGGTAGGGGAAAGCGGTATAGTTTGGTCCCAGAGCAGTAGTCATTCATTCAATCGTATTTATTGAGCGCTTACCGTGTGCAGAGTACTATACCAAGCGCTTGGAAAGTACAGTTCGGCAACAGAGGCAATCCCTACCCAACAACAGGCTCGCAGTCTAGAAGGAAGAGACAGACAACAAAACAAAACAGGTGCAAGTAGACAGGCATCATCACCATCAAAATAGACAATCATAGATATATACACATCATTAATAAAATAGTCATAAATATGTACAAGTATACCCAAGTACTGTGGGGAGGGGAAGGGGGTAGAGCAGAGGGAGGGAGGAGGGGCTGAGGGGAGGAAGAGCAGAGGGAAAGGGAGGGCTCACTCTGAGAAGGCCTCCTGGAGGAGGTGAGTCCTCAGTAGGGCTTTGAAGAGGGGAAGAGAGTTAGTTTGGTGGATGTGAGGAGGGAGGGTGTTTCAGGTCAGAAGTACGACATGGGCCAGAGGTCGACGGGACAGGCGCGAACGAGGGACCGTGAGTTGGTTAGTGGAGGCAGAGGAGCGGAGTGTACGGACTGCTCTGTAGAAGAAAAGGGAAGTGAGGTAGGAGGGGGCCAGGTGATGGAGAGCTTTGAAGCCAAAGATGGAGAGCTTTATAGCTGTGACCACCCTCCACCCCCCACCCACACTGCCGCAACATGCCTCCACTCGCTCACTTGGCTAAGGAGTGGAAGGTGGGGGGAAGCAAACAATAAAAAGCAAACGCAAAATCCAATAGCGAAGACAAAACTAGGCAGTTTAGGACTAGATGAGAAAAGACGTTTCCAAAACCGGTGGGTGCATCTGTGAGCCACACCTCATCAAGTTTTAGAGTGTCTTCCCAGTGCTGTGATATCAGCTCTACACCCAACCAGACCATACTTACCCGGTTCAGTCGCAATATTTTAGGGCTTACCTTACACAGAGCACTGTACTAAGTGCTTGGAAGACTACAGTAGAACAGTAAAGACATTTCCCCGCCCATGAGAAGCTTACAGCCTAGAGGGGGAGTTGGACATTAACATAAGTGAATTACAGATACATTCATAAGCGCTGAGGGCCTGGGAGGGCGGTCAGTCCTCACCGTCACTCAGGGCTCCACTCGGAGGGATTGCAGCGTGGAGGCGTCATGCGTCAATTGTGAAGAAGGGCCCAGAAAAGTCAAAAGCCCTCCCTTCTGCATCATATAGTCAAGAGTGGGGGAACCATGATACCCCAGAAACACCTTTGTTTGGTCATCAGCGGAAGGACACCTAGAGAGGTGGCTTACGGCCCTCCTCTTGCCTGGGACCATTGGTGGGTTGATTTCATTCTCTACAGAGCTCTTCTTTTCGTCCTGAGATGACGTTACTGATGGCGAGATTGTATCCGATAGCTCAGATGAAAGAAAAATCTCTTGGACCTTGTGCCTCCTATAATATAGTGTGGCACCTTTTCCGTTCTCTTGCTAGCCTGGATTAACTGGCCCCCAATGATCTTCCTCAGCAAGCGGTATAGAGGTTGCTCGTGTTTTCCAGGACTTAAGGATGGGGAAGAGTGGAGGCAGCTATCTTCCCGCTCTCCTGATAGGTTCTAGTGTTGTTTCTGCAGTAGCGGTGATGGGTTGTCCTGAGCCTTCCCCACTCTCTCACCCGCTTCCCTCTCTGATGAGCGGCATGCATTTTGACCCAACTAGGAGGGATCATGGGTGCAGTCTGTGGTCACTGGAAGCACTATTCCTAAAATCTCAGCAGCAGAAACCACTCTGCCCTTGTCCACTTTCCGGGCCCGCGTTTAGTGCAGCGCCGAATGTAGCACTCTGGCTTAGTAAGAGTCGGTTGTCTCTTTAAGTGACTCGAGCTGGAAAATGTCCAAAGGGCAGGGCATAGGTGGACAAGACTTCCGATAACTTTGACCCGAGGGGAAATATCAAGATGATGGCTTTCATTTCCTCTCTGAAACCAGTCTCTGGTTTCTGGTGGGCAACTAACTAGAACTCTTAGGTTGTTCCCTTAAAATAGAGCCAATGATTCTCTAATGTACGCGTTCCTCTCTCCAGCAGATGGCAGTGGATGTGTTTATTTCGGGGGGATTATTTCCAAACTTCGCCGTCTGATTTTTGCGTCCGTAATTGCCTTTTGATTTAGGTTCTTGGCTGGTACGCCTAGTGGGCGGGGACTCTGTCTACTTACTATCCGATGCTCTCGTTTGGCCGAGCGGTACCCGGAACAGATCATGGTTGAGCTGCGGCTTGGGAAGGAGGCTTTTCAGAAAGTTCATCTGCCAGCTTCCTTTTCTCTTTCCATCACCTTTTGGAGCTCTCTCTTGCTTTCTCCCAACTTAGCCATCCAATTGTAGGGTTGTATTTCAGTCAGCCAGAGTACGTATTGAGCGCTTACTCTGTGCAGAGCACTCTGCTAAGGTCTTGGGAAAATGCAGTACAATAGAGTTGGTGTTTGGTCTGTTAACTACCAGGGTAGGGCCGGAGGGAAGGAGACTGAGTAAGGCCTCCTTCTGGAGCCTTCACTTTACTGAGGCGATCGAGGTATCCTCCAAGCAGAATTTACCTGGCAACACATTTCTGCTGTTGCAGAGTACTGGGTGGGGGGGGGGGGGAGTTCAGAAATCCTAGCAAGAGACCGTGCCGCTCTGGGACTCGGGGAAACAGGGATGGGGGAGGAAACCCTCAGCGTGGACTGGAGCAATCTGTAGGGTTGATGGCAATACAGGGCTTCCTGCTCCAACCTCATCTCCTCTGGAAGGCCACAGACCACTCCTGCCAAGGCTGAGGTTTCTGCCTTGCCTGCCCTTCTCCTTTTCTCTAAGGATGCTCTGTTTCCTGAGAACAGCCCGAGCCTGTGATGGATCAGCATTTGGTTGTGGCCACTGTGGCTGAGTTGTAAGCTCTTCAAGGGCAGGGATCTTGGCTTCCAACTAGGTGCTCAATAGATACTGTTGATTGTGCTCTCCCAAGCCCCGTCTGCATTGAGTAAGGGTTCAGTAAGTACCATTGATTTGGGTTGAGGACCGAAAGTATTCTACTCCACGGTGCCCCGCCACCAGCGAGACATGTACTCGAGTTATTTTTTCCAGTAGGGCTAGTGGTTTGCGCTGAACTGTCCAACCAGGCTCTCCTTGATTTTCCCCTACGCCTGAAAGGCAGCTCTCCTCCTCCACAGGATAGATAGCAACATCACGCACGGTGCACCACACTCCAGAGATGCTGCATTGGGGAGTTCTGTTTTTTTGCTGTGGCTCTACAAGTTACCCTTGCAGCAACAAAAATACTTACCTCTCTTTGGCCTCCTTCAAATCACTTCCTCTTTGTGTTGGTTTTGTTTTCTAAAAATCAGCCCATATCGTTTGTCATAAGCCTCTTCCTGCTGAGTGTGTCAAGATCTTTTAAGCGGTATGGGAGAGGCGGAAGGGCATTTTTGGCTTCCTTGGCAAATGATGGAATCACCGTTGGCCGTAGACTGTACACTCCTCTAGGGCAGGGATCCCATCTTTATCTTTCGAGTGTGTCACGAGACCCTGCGTAGCACTGTGTACTGTAGTTTTAATAATAATGATGGTATTTATTAAGTGCTTACTATGTGCAAAGCACTGTGCTAAGCGCTGGAGGCATTCGATAAACACCGCGGCTCTTGAAACGGGGGTTTAGATCGAAGGGAAGCAGCCCATAGCACGGATTTAAAGTCTTCTCCCTATTAGTCGGCTCCAAGAGGTGTTAAGTGGGTGCCTAGCCCCAAGGTATAGAGTTGCTGGCAAGTTGTCAGGCCCGTGCTGGTTGGTTGGCCTCAAGCCCTACGGCACCTAGTTGCAAGAACCCCCGAGCGAGGCATGGCAGATGACTTTGGGGAAGCCAGAGGTTATAATAATAATAATAATAATGGTATTTACTAAGCACTTACTATGTGCCGAGCACTGTTCTAAGTACTGGGGTGGATACAAGGTAATCGGGTTATCCCACGTGGGGCTCACAGTTTTAATCCCCATTTTACAGATGAGGTAACTGAACACCGGCATCCCAGATTGGGTCAGTCTGGGATGGCTTCTGGTTTAGGGACTCTTGTAAACCTGGGGTGGTTTCAGGGTCCTCTTATACCAATAAAGAGGGGTGCTGTAGGCACTAGGATAGTTGGGGTTCCTGAGACTCCCGCCTGAATTCACTGGGAAGAGGAGACTTGCAAGGGCCTTACTATAATACAGGGCATAGCGTGCACACTCCCACAAGCATTTCTGGCATGATGGCGTTTGTTTTTAAGTGCTCACTCTGTTCCAAGGACTGTTGTAAGCACTAAGGGGGGATACAAGGTAATCAGATTATCTCACGTGGGGTTCTTGAGACTCCCACCTGAATTCACTGGGAGAGGAGACTTGGAAAGGCCTTACTATAATACAGGGCATCTGAGCAAGGAGTGGCACCCTTCCTGGATGCCCTGGGTGTATTGGTTTCAGGAAGGCCGAGGGAGTCTTCTTTCTAGCACCTAGGTCTCGGCCTACTGGAGACCTGTGCCAGGAGTAGAGTTTGCTCAGGGTGCTGATTGACGGCGCTTTGTCCAGCTACCACCTAGGCCCCTTGCACACAGCGAGGCTGGAGGACCTGTTGACTCATCAAGAACTTAGTACAGCACTTTGCACACAGTAAATAAATGCCATCGATGGATTGACCCGGGTCAGTTTCTGAGTGTTGAGGCCAAGGGCTGGGCTGGGCTAAAGCTGTATCTGGCCAGGCTTGGAAAATCTCCAGCATCCTGCAGCTAGGTTTGGCACATAGGAATGATGTGTTCACGTCGGCCTGGTGGTCTCCGTGTGGGTGAAACCCTTTGAACAGGCCAGTGCCCGCTTCCCCTCCCTCACCCGCAGTGTGAGACTTTAATCCGCTTCTCTTGCTACTGGGAACCAGACTCAACCTCATCATCTTGGGCCCAGGACTGCACTCCCCCTGAGGATGTTTCAGGCAGAGCCCTCCCCTCCATCACAGTAATCAGCGACGTAGCTCTTTCGAAGTGTCTAACCCGTTGTTTTTAATTTTTCAGGGAGCTGTAAACTGTTGTGGGGAGAGAATTTGCATCTCTTGCTGCCATCCTTCTCAGGAAACATTTGAAAGGTAGTGGTAATGCTGTTTTAAAACGTAGAGCTTTCTTTGGAGTGCCAGACCGAAAGGTCGCGTAGTAAAAGGAAACGATATGGTAAGGCAACTCCCAAGGTTTGCACTTGAGGTGGGGAGTAGGGTGACAACTGCAGCTGCTAATCAGGGTAAAATAGAATGAGCCAGATAGGAACAAGTTAGACAGTTCCCTAAAGGCCCGGATGTGATCCTTGCTGTTACATGAAAGTTACGTTCCTGCCTTATGATCCCCCTGTTAAAGAAAACTTGTGGCATAGCGCGCACGCTCCCACAAGCATTTCTTCTGGCATGATGGTAGTTGTTTTTAAGCGCTTACTGTGTACCAAGGACTGTTTTAAGCGCTGGGGAGGGATACAAGGTAATCAGGTTGTCTCATGTGGGGCTCATAGTCTTCATCCCCATTTGACAGATGAAGGAACTGAGGCACAGAGAAGTGAAGTGACTTGCCCAGTGTCACGCAGCTGACAAGTGGCGGAGCTGGGATTAGAACCCATGACCTCTGACTCCCAAGCCCATGCTCTTTCCGTTGAGCCATGCTGCTTCTCATGGCATGGCACCTTGCTGATAGCCAGGAGTCAGGAGTCAGCCAGTCAATTGTCAGTTGCACTTATTGAGCGCTTACTGTGTGCAGAGAGCTGTACTAAGTGCTTGGGGAAGGAGCGTGGTCGGGTGGAAGGGGCCTCTAGAGAGTCGGGAGACCAGGGTTCTAATCCCAGCTGTGACCTTGGGCGAGTCATCTAAATTCTGTGGTCCTCAGTTTCCTCATGTATAAGATGGGGATGAAATACCTGCTCTCCTTCTGTTTGAATGTTTGCTGGGGATCATATGGCGACTGTGTCGGATCTGATTGTCTTGGATCTACCCCAGCACTCAGGAAGTGCTTGATAAATACCGTAACTATAATACTGCTCGTTATGGGCAGTGACTATCTGTTAACTCTGTTGTATGGTACTCTCCCAAACGCTTAGTACAATGCTCTGTACATAGTAAGCACTTGATAAATACCATTTATTTATTTATTTTTTTAATTGTGACATTCTGTAATTCCCTACAACATTCTAGCCAAAGTGTGTAGAAAACGTCTCCCTCGCTAGACTGTCTGTTGCAGACAGGGAATGTGTTTCATATTGTTGTGTTCTACCCTTCCAAGCACCTAATACAGTGCTCTGCCTGTAGTTTGCACTCAAATACCATTGATTAAAAGCATGCTGGAAATGAACCACTGCACTCTTAAAATGGATTGACCACCATAATTGTACACTAAATGTACTAACTAAAAAAGTACTTCTGAAGGGATGAAATAGCAAGAATGGTCTTGTGGGCTCTTTTTATATTTTCCTCTCTCTAGGTTGGCATCTGCAGCTGTTGTCATTCAGCATTGTTAATCAATCGGTAGTATTTATGGAGGGCCTGTTGGGTGGAGAACCCTGAACTAAGCACTTGGGAATATAAAGTAGTGTTAGATGACATGATCTCTGCCCCCGGGAATAGGGGAGACGGATACAAAATTACTTACAGCTAGGAGAAGAAAGAGAATGGAAAAATGGATATGTGGATTAAGAAAGTGCCTAAATAATAGAGTCTGTAAACCAATATATGCCGGGGGGTGGGGGGGATGTGAATGTGTAGTTGTGAAGGCAGGAGGAATGGGATATCTAGGAAGAAGAAAAATTAATTGGGCATGGTCTCCAAGGAGGAAGGAAGGGCATGAATAAGCATGTCTGAGCAGGAGAGGAGCAGCGTGGCCTAGTGGATAGAGCATGGGCCTGGGAGTCAGGAGGGCCTGGGTTCTAATTCTGGCTCCACCACTTGTCTGCTGTGTGACCTTGAGCAAGTCACTCTGTGAGCTCGTTACCTTTTCTGTAAAATGGGGACTAAGACTGTAATCCCCAAGTGGGACAAGGATTTGCTTGTGTCAACCGAAGTGTTTAGTACAGTGCCTGGTACATAGTGTGTGCTTAACAGAGTGAGGCCCAGTAGGTTAGCTCGAGAGGAATGTGTGAACTGGGAGTGTAATGGAGAAACAATAAAGGAGGGTGATGATATAGGGTCTTGAGGCTGAAGGTCATGAAGAATGGGTAATGAAGGTTTTTGAGTAGAGAGACGTGCAGATAAACGTTTTGGGAAGGTGGTCCAGGTAGCAAAGTGAAGCGTGAACTGGGGAGGGGAGAGATTCGCGGCAGGCCTTTGGTTGAGGAAGTTAACATTGTTAATGGACTCAAAGGGTTTAAGCCGTAACCAGTCTTGTAAAGCAATAGCCTTCTGACTTTAGTGTTGTAATTGGTTATCAGCCCAGCCCGCACACTCAGCTCCAATAGCTGCAGCTTACTCACTGCCCCGATCTCATCTGTCTCACCGCCGACCCCTTTTCCACGTCATCCCCCTAACCTGGAGCTCCCTCCTGCTCCGTATTTGGCAGATCATCCCTCTCTCCACCTTTAAAGCATTATAAACTCACATCTCCAAGAAGCCTTCCCCGTTTAAGCCCTCTTTTTCCCGGCTGGCTCTCCCTTTTTTGTCTTCTCTGCACTTCGATCTTTGACCTTTGGACACTTGATATTTGCCCCACCCCCAATCCCACAGCACTTAGGTACATATCTTTCAATTGTGTTATAAATTTATTCGTATTAATACCTGTCTCGCCCTCCAGACTGTAAGTTCATTATGGACAGGGAACGTGTCTGCTAGTTCTGTTGTACTTTCCCAAGTGCTTATTACAGTGCTCTGTGTACAGTAAGCGCTCAGTAAATAACGACTGTTGATTTATCAGTCTCTTTATTTCCATTGCATTAGAGTTCAAGCAAGTTCCTTGTGGGCAAGGAGCCCACATCACTAGTATGATAATCAGTAGTATTAATTGATATCAATTATTACTATTGCAGGAAATTCATTCCACTGTATTTGACTGTTTACTGTGTGCAGAGCACTGTGCTAAGCGCTTGGGAGAGTATACTTCGATGTCACTTGTTTGGTGCTACCCAGTTGCTCAGTACAATGTATGTAATGGAAACTCAGAAAGTGCTCTTATGATTTCTTCTACTGATTCAGGAGTCTAGTTGGGGTATGACAGGTGCCTGGACCAGTGAGACAGTGGTTTGGATAGAAATCTCTGGAAATCTCGTGGAGCTTAAACTCCTGGGATTCAGCAACACATTGTGAGAGTTGGAAAGGAAAGGAGGCCTCAAGGATCGTGCCAGGCATGTGGGCTTCAGAGGCGGAGAGGGTGGTGGAGCCAACTGCTAAGGTCGTTAGGTATTATCAACTCTCAGGGTAATACATAACTACGATTCTTTCGCGGCACAGGTCTGTCCTGTGGAAAGCCTTTCTGAGCGGGCAGGATGTGTTCATATATTTTAGTTGGCCAAATGGTGTGGCATGGAAGTTGGACCTTGTATTTCAACTTTAATATTGAGGGGAGTCAGCTTGATAAGCTGAAATGAAATTTTTCATTCCTGTGCACCTCCCCCTCACCCCCCCCAAATACCCTGTTTTGAGATCTAGAGTATTCTTAATTCCCCATGCTAGTAGCAGTCCATCAGTGATGTTTATTCAGTGCTTATTGTCTGCCAAGCGCCTGACTAAGCATTGATGGGAGTATAATAGGAGTTGGTAGACATTCCTGCCCTCAAGAAGCTTATGTGTAGTGGGGAAGAGTTAATCCTAAAGTGTTAGTGTTTGTTCTGATGTCTTCAAATTTTAGGATTCTTGACAGTTTTCTTAGAGGGATTTTTTTCTCATTTCCTTATTTCCCATCTAAATGAGCAAGTGGAGGAAAACGGGGCTCTTCTGACATATGCAGAGTGCCCATTTAGGGATACAGGTAATGCTGTAGGTGGGAAATTTAACTGTAGAGCCCAAGCAGTTTGAGGAAGTTGGCAGCATGTTCCACTGATGGTAGGGAGAGTTGGAGGTTGACTAAACAAAGTGCTGTTAATAGGCAAATGCAAGGGAAGCTGCATAGGAAGGAATTAAATGTGCGTATTAGAGGAGGAAGAAGTAGAGAATGGGGGAAATGGAGTGGTAGGATTATAGTGTGTGTGAAAGTTGCTGCTGCTGATTCTAGATGTCCACCCTTCAGTTGCCTTGTGACCTTGGAAATTTATTTATGCCCAACCATAATATGGAGCAGTTAAACTATGAGTACCATGTGGGACAGGAACTGTGTCCAACCTGATTAACTTGCATTTTCTCCAGCACTGAAAACAGTGTTAGACACATAGTGAGTGACTAAGTGTGCTATAATTATTTCTATGATTATTATGTATGAGTGAACATTCCAGCAGAGCAGCTTGGCCCAGTGGAAGGAGCCCAGGCCTGGCAGTCAGAGGTCTTGGATTCCAATCCTGGCTCTACCACCTGATCTTGGGCAAGTCATTTTGTTTCTCTGGGCCTCAGTTACCTCATCTGTAAAATGGGGGTTCAATAAAGGTGGTTCCTCCTACTTAGATGGTTAGCTCTGTGTGGGTCAGAGACTCTGATCTGATTATCTTGTATCTACCCCAGTTCTTAGAGCAGTGTTTGACACACAATAAGTGCTTACAAACTGCTGTTATTACTGTTGGTGGATATTTCTGCTTTCCCCATTAGAGACTAAATTCAGGAAACAGGTCTGTTCTTCAAATGTTTAGTTTAGCTACTGTTCTCAGGTGCTCAGTAAATATCATTACTAAAACTACCTACTATCAGTGTCAATGGCACAGCCGCATTGTCAAGCTGCAAGGGAGGTAATTGTTGGCCTCAGGCCAAACATCATCTTTCCTTGGACCCATTTTACTGTGAAATCCAAATTCCATCCTTCAAAACCCAAAGACCAGCGTACCCAGTGGTACGCTCATTTAGTCGTGGAGGGTGGAGAACTGGGATGGAGTTGAGAGTACAGATGTGGTCTGAGTGTATGCTGCTGCTCATCACAAAATGACAGTCCAAGCTCTTGAGCAGCTCTTTAGTCATGCCCTAATGACCCCAAAACAGCACGAGTCAGCTCTGAAGACTATCAATTAAATGAGCGGTCAGTGGCTAGGTGTCATCCCGAGGCTTTCTCGACTCCTCTACGCCCCTTCCCAGAATCAGTGAATGTGAGTGTGGGGCTTTAAAGGCCTAGTTGTTCCTGGGAGTGGGGGCAACCAGAGTACACTGAGAGGTATGCTGCTTTCAGACTCCAGAACTCCGTGCCATCTTGGAGCTGCCCCAGAACCCATTCTTCTTGCTAGAGGACCCGCACAATTCCATTTTAGGAGCATGGGAAGCCGGGCTGCTGAGGATGGGCCCCATACCACGAGGACGTCTCCCTCTCTAAATTTCCACTGTCCCGGATCATTCAGCCTCACTGTCCCTATATAGCCATACCCGTGCCTACCTCCTGTCCCACTGCCTGCCGTTCCACCCCAACTTTAGAATGAAAACTTGTGATTCCCCTGCAGGTGGAGCAGGGGAAAACATGCCTTAGTCTTTTTATTTGCTCTCTGAAGGGTACGTCCTCAACAGAATTTACTTTATTGATCTTTGGACAAGGCAAATGGAGCGTTTTGCTTGGTCCTGGATGCTCTCTGTGCCTGATCGTCAAGTTATTAGTGGGAGAGATTGGTGCAAGCGTACGTCTTTAGACTGAAAGCTCTTTGGCCGTACCCACTAAATCTGACACTTTCAACCCGTCAGTGCTCTGCATGCTTACGTGCTCAAATACGATCGATTACCCTGTAGATTCGAAGCTCCTTGTGGGCAGAGAATGTGTCTGGTATATTGTTATATTCTCCCAACCGCTTCGTCCAGTGCTCTGCACACAGTAGCGCTCAGTAAATACGACTGACAGGAAACGCATCTACGAACTCTGTTGTATTGTATTTTCCCACATGCTTAGTACTGTGCACATGGAAAGCATTCAAATACCATTGATTTATAACATCCCTAACCATTAGGATGGATGAAAGGAGGGCAGCCATCACAGGATTTCCCCCCCCAGGCATCCTGGCATGATTGGAGACAGAACACCGGGCTGGGTGGACCAGAGATTTGACCCAGGAGAGACGGCTTATGGTTGTACGTCTTTTAGCTTCAACTGGGTGATTTCAATTTTAAAAATTTATTTTCGGACTGCAGTATCGAAACTAACTTGGTGTAGGTTTCTTGTTCTTCGTGCTGCCTTTTCTCTGATTCTTTTTTTGGCCTTTATTTGATCTATTTGTACTAACTTGCTAGAGGAAAGCTTTTTCCAGTTAGTGTGGTGGTCTATTTATTAGATATTAGAGGTCTACTTAAAAAACCCAAAAACCCCACACCCCCTCCCTCTGTAAAAACCCGTAATCCATTTAGTTCCTCTTGCTGAAAAATGGTCAGTATAAAATCAAAGATGAGTTTCTTTTAGGCAGTAAAGCCTTGTTGCAGTTAAGAGATTTCCAGGTCTCTCAGCCAGGGTACTGATTCTTAAATATACTAGCAAACATCAGAGGATCTATCTACTTCTGGGTATTTTCTGAAGTTTCAAGACTTTTATAATAATAATGGTATTTAAGCGCTTACTATGTGCCAAGCACTATCCTAAGCACTGGGGTAGAGACAAGGTAAACAGGCTGTCCCACGAGGGCCCACAGTCTTAGTCCCCATTTTACAGATGAGGGAACTGAGCCACCGAGAAGTGAAGTGACCAGCCCACAGACACACAGCTGACAAGTGGTGGAGCTGGGATTAGAACCCACGACCTCTGATTCCCAAGCCCAGGTTCTTTCCACTGAGCCACATTGCGAATGGTCATTTAATGCTACAAGACGTTTTTGAAGCACAAAGTGTATGCCTTTTTTTCTTTTTCCATCTTTCCTCCCCATCTTCCCTTTTTGGCCCTTGTGGGTTTGTTTTTTGGGTTTTTTTTGTTTGTTTTTTGTGTTGAAGCACTTGCTATGTGCCAGGTGCTGTACTAAGTGCTGGGATAGATAGAGGTTAATAATAATAATAATAATAATAATAATGTTGGTATTTGTTAAGCGCTTACTATGTGCAGAGCACTGTTCTAAGCGTTGGGGTAGACACAGGGGAATCAGGTTGTCCCACGTGGGGATCACAGTCTTAATCCCCATTTTACAGATGAATCAGGTTGGACATAGTCCACGTCCCACATGAGGCACACTGTCTTAATCCCCATTTTATAGATGAAATGACTGAGGGTCAGAGAAGTTAAGTGACTTGCCCAAGGTCGTACAGACTCCCAAGACCTTTGCTCTATGCACTAGTCCACGCTTCTTCTTGGCACTTATTTCCTTCTGCACTCAGAATTATCACTAGCATATTACTATAACCCATTACTATCAGCAATCATGTATTGTATTTTTAATACTGGACTAAACATTGAGGTTGTTAGAGATCTTTTTTTTTTTTTGAACCAGAATTGGTAATTGCATTTGTTAAGCATTTGCTATGTGTTAAGTGCCACGCAAGATACAATATAATGCTTAAGACATTCTCTCTCCCACATAAGGCTCACATTCCAAGGTGGAGGGGAGAACAGAAGCACTGTGGCCTATTGAAGGGCATGGGCCGGGGAGTCAGAGGATCTGGGTTCTAATCTTGGCTCCACTACATGTCTGCTGTGTGTCCTTGGGCCAGTCACTTCTCTGTGCCTCATTTACCTCATTTGTAAAATGGGGATTAAGATTGTGAACCCCATGTGTGACATGGGCTGTGTCCAACCTGATTACCTTATATTCATTCATTCAGTAGTATTTATTGAGTGCTTATTATGTGCAGAGCACTGTACTAAGCGCTTGGAATGTACAAATCGGTAACAGAGACAGTCCCTGCCCTTTGATGGGCTTACAGTCTAATCGGGGGAGACGGACAGGCAAGAACAATAGCAATAAATAGAATCAAGGGGATGAACATCTCATTAAAACAGTAGCAAATAAATAGAATCAAGGTGATGTACATCTCATTAACAAAATAAATAGGGTAATGAAAATATATAGAGTTGAGCGGACGAGTACAGTGCTGAGGGGAGGGGGAAGGAGGGGGGAGGAGCAGAGGGAAAGGGAGAAAAAGAGGGCTTAGCTGAGGAGAGGTGAAGGTGGGGGTAGAGGGGGAGCAGAAGGAAAAGGGGGAGCTCAGTCTGGGAAGGCCTCTTGGAGGGTGAGCTTTAAGTAGGGTTTTGAAGAGGGGAAGAGAATTAGTTTGGCAGAGGTGAGGAGGGAGGGCATTCCAGGACCACGGGAGGACGTGGCCCGGGGTTGACGGCGGGATAGGTGAGAGTGGGGGACGGTGAGGAGGTGGGCGGCAGAGGAGCAGACCGTGCGGGGTGGGCAGTGGAAAGAGAGAAGGAAGGAAAGGTAGGAGGGGGCAAGGGGATGGAGAACCTCGAAGCCTAGAGTGAGAAGTTTTTGTTTTGTGCGGAGGTTGATAAGCAACCACTGGAGGTTTTTAAGAAGGGGAGTGACATGCCCAGAGCGTTTCTGCAGGAAGATGAGCCGGGCAGCGGAGTGAAGAATAGACTGGAGTGGGGAGAGAGAGGAGGAAGGGAGATCAGAGAGAAGGCTGACACAATAATCCAGCCGGGATATTATGAGAGCCTGTACCAGTAAGATAGCCGTTTGGGTGGAGAGGAAAGGGTGGATCTTGGCAATATTATATAGATATTATATCTACCTCTGCGCTTATTACAGTGCCTGGCACATAGTAAAGCACCTAACAAATTCTATAAAACAAGCAAAAAACCCAGAAATTTAATGCTCGTTTTACAGAAGAGGGAATTGAGGCACAGAGAACTTGTGACTTGCCTAAATTCCAGAGCAGACAAGTGGTGGAGCTGGGATTACAACTCAGGTCTTCGGACTCCCAACCCTGTGCTCTTTTCACTGGGTTTCACTTCTTCTCTACGATGGGCTTAATAGAAGAGTGAAGCATATAGTGGGGACTAAAGCAATTTTGACTAGGCAGTGGCCTCAGTTTTATCTGTTTAATCCTTGTTATGTTACAGTTTTGGTTCTAAAATGAACAGACTGTTTGGTCCTTTATACATAGGCGGGGTCTTTTCTGGACAAAGTGTATTTTTTGAAAATCATTTTTTAGTGGAAAATTTCTCTTCTGATTTAAATCTGCATGGTACTGATCTAATCTTTGTCATCAAATGGGAAATTTGTAAGAAAAGCTCCAACCAGGCACAAATAATGTTTGTGAAGCCACAAACCACTAGTCTTAACCATAAGAACAATTTTCCTCCTTGGTCATCAGAACCTTTTTGGCCTTTCCATCTTGATCCATACCTTCCTTAATCCCCGGGTCACATGGAAACCTCAGATCAGTGTTCTGAGACAAGTCTTCCCAGTGTCTTTCAAATACACCTCCTTAGGAAGCTTAGCTTTGTTTGGGGTACCTCAAATGGAAACAGATACCCTTTTCTTCTGTGATGTTTTGATCATTGTGTAGCCCTCACCCCCTCAGTAGATCATTCTTTCAATTGCATTTATTGAGTGCTTTCTGTGATCACAGATCACTCATTCAAGCAATAATATTTACTGGACACCTGTTGTTTGCAGAATACCGTGTAGTCATTTGGAAGACTAAAGTAGAAGTAAAAAAACATGGTCCATGTTCTCTAGAAGCCTACCGTCTAATGGAGGAGAGACAGGCGGTCATAGTGAAAGCAGAAAGCAAAATATAAACACAATGGGTAACAGCAACAGTGTGGCAAAAATGAAATTTTAAATTAAGTGTTCTTAAAGTGTAAAGAGAAGCTGTTGGGGTGATACAACCTGTAGTAGTAGGAATTATTTGGAAAAGGTCACCTGGGGGAGATGGGTTTTCAGAATGTTTTGGAAGATCTGAGAAAGCAGATTTGAAGAGTTCTTGTCAGAGGCACTCACCCCCACAGCTCTTATGTTCATATCTTTACATTATTAAATCATATATAGTTTATAAATAATATATGTGTATTATGTATTTCATGTGTTGGGGAACATGGCTGTCAACTCTGTTGTATTGTCTCCCAAGCCTTGGTACAGTGTTTTCCACATAGCCAGTACTCAGTATATGCCAGTGTTGATGAGGATGTGTGCATAAGTGTTGTGGGTTATCAAAGTGCTTTAGGGGTACAGATCCAAATGAGGGAGGGAGAATGGGATGGGGAAATGAGGAAAGGCAGGGAGGGCTTCTAGGAGGAGATGTAGTTTTAGTAGGGCTTTGAAGATGAGCTGAGTGGTGGTCTGTCAGAAAGGGGGAGAGAGTTCCACTTTGGTTGTGAGTAAAGGGTCAGTGATTAAAGACAAGAGCTTGAAGTATAGTGTGTAGGTTGATTTTAGAGAAAGTAATGGAGTAAGTAGTCGAAATAGATAATGGAGTTTCCTAATTATGAAGCAGCGTGTTCCCCTCTAATTGGTCGAGTGACCACTTGCTGGAGGCAAGCACTGGTTCATGCTGGATGAATAGTGATTTTCAGTAAACTCTGAACTGCCTGGTGTCAACTTGTTGTCAGCTTCATAAATTACCTAGGTGACTCCGCTATACCCTCTCAACTGTCCAGCTGCAGCCTGATGCCTTCCGTTTTCCTATTCGTACTGTTACGAATACGATGATGATGGAGTCTCTCGTCTTAAATGACAGATAAATCTTGTTCCGTCACGAAGGCCCTGGGGATGAGAACCCGTGCAAAGGAGTTAATGACCGTGACAGTGGCCAGTAGATAGCCACTTGCGCTATCTCATCCCTGCTTGCCCTACTCCCAGTGAGGTCAAGGTGCAACGCACTGTCAAGTGCACACAAAAGCGACTCAAGTGCCAGAGGCTAACAGAGTAGCCACCCTGAGTGCTGCTGCGCTTTTTTGCTGCCGTGTTAGCTAGCCACTTATTTTTGGGATTAGGGTCAAGTCTGGTCCACCACGCATGATGCCCTAGGTGGTTTTTTGGTCAAAATCTTCCACCGCTGTTGGCAAAGCCCAAACAGGTAAAACCCCAACATAGCCCCTACTTCTGGCTCTTTTACCCTCCCAGTCTCCTTAGCAGGTCCACCAACTCTGTTGTATTGTACTTTCCCAAGTGCTGAGTCCTCAGTATCTTGGATTGAGTGATTAGTAAGTTGCGGATTGGTTTCCTGGAGCCTGAGTAAAGCCATTCTGGGTCAGGGCAGTGATCCCAATTATAATCCTCGACCGTTTCCGACAGGACAGCAGGATGCCTGGAGAAACTACGCGGTGGTTGCCTTCCCGAATATTCATCTTCATGGTTAGGCATGGGCCATCCAACACCAACTAACTCTCCACTCTAATCAACCCTGATTTCTATTCAAACCCTTTGTCACCTGCTGGTATTTTTCTGCTTCTGCACCTTTCTGAGGTAATGGAGTGCCTAGGCTTACTATTGCTGGTTGGCGTCCTTCATTTTATTTGTTTTCAGCCCAACGTATTCAGGCTTCAAGACGATTGACTTGGTCCCAGTGTTACAGGTTTGGTGTAGGACAGTTCATTTTTGCCCTGTTCATTCACTTCGTAATTCCGTCTTCAGTCACGTCCCCTTTAAGCCTTTATTTTAGCCTGGAGAGTCCTAATCTTTTCAACCTCTCCTTGTTCAGAAGCTGCTCCATCCTCTTGACCATTTTGGTTGCCCTCCTCTGTTCCTTGTACAGCTTTACGTTCTTTCTAATATTTATATTTCATTTCTGGGTTTCAGATGTGAGCATTGTCTTATATGGCAGGAAGCCCTTCCGGAGGCTGTCTCCTCCAATTTGTAAATCATTTTTGTCTGTCTTTTTTCCCCCCAGAAGGTTGCCCTTGAGGGCAGGGCACATGATTCTGAGTCTTGTATTCTCCCAATGTTCTGCACCCAGATGCTCAATAAATACCACTGATTGATTTGATTTCACTCACAGTACTAAGGACATTTCTCAGTTGATGAGATAGTAAAATTGAAAGCAAGGATTTTGTTTTATTTAGATGTTCTGAAAGATTCAATTTATTGAAACAAATAAAAAATGTCTAAATGCCAGTTGTCCAACAGATTGCTGAGTTCTGTGTTGATTTTATTAGAAATCTGGGAAGGATCTGGATGAGAGGTAGATGGGCAATTCAGAAATTATTACACCTTGCAGTCCGTGCAACATGAATGAACCAGCTGCCTCTGTTGCTGGTTTCGTTTTTATGTGTGCCTGGTGTGAGAGTTTCCTGGCTCTGAGAGTAAGCACGTATTCAGCAGGGAAGAATATTTGCACCAGCGGAGCTGAGAGCACAGAAGTCATATGAGCTTTCAGGAATACTGAAGAACAGCTCTATCTCCCATGGCAGCCTGAGGGATGTTGGAGAGACTATTGAACTGGAGAGGTGTGCAGTGAGCTCTCAGATGGGATTTTCCCCCTTAGCCGCTGTCTTGGGTAGGGGGTTGCCTTGTAATGGGGACACCGATCCAGAGAAGGGCAGGGGTCTTTTAGAAGCAAATAGAAGCAAGATGTAGTGGGAGATTTGACCCTGGACACCTAAATAAATGGGTTAATGGCATTCAGGTTGACCACAGATTACTTGGTTTACGGGCGCAAAGGCAGTGGACCTCAGGAGATGGGTCGTGGGAGAGAGCCAGTAGAGAGGATCCTTGTCGGTATCAGTGACAAACGAAAGGATAGCAGGGAGTTCAGACGTGGGTTTTTAGGTCAGAGTCTGAAGTGAGGTCTCTGATTTACTGCCAATTCCTGTAGGGTTCCAGAGGCAGGGAAAAATCCCGAGTTGAATATGGGAATGGGAGTGATGGTATACAGAGGAGTGCTATAGATGCATTGAGGAACTGGGATACCTTTTGGGCCAGGTAAAAGGATGTCTAGCAGGAGGGACACGCTCTATCTGAACCAAAATGGACCAAAAGCTGGCACTAAAAAAAAAAATAAATCTGGTAGAACAAGTTTTAAACTGGGGGAGAGTTGGGGATTGGCTGGGGGGTGGTGGTGGGAGTTGGCAAAAAAGCCTAAGACCTGGATTGTCCCATCTCCAGGAGGGAGGTGGTTCAAAGTCAAGGGAGTCCTCGGCGGGGCTGAAGGAAATTAAAATAGGGCACTCATACAATAACGGCAGGTTAGCCTTGTCATTAAACAGGAAAGGTGGCAGATGTGGAAATAGGTGCAAAAAGGCAAGGCAAAATAGAGAAATGTTTTCTATATTAATAGTAGATACCTAAAAAATGAAATGGGTGAATTGGAATGCTTGATGGGTAGGGAGAACCATGACCTAACTGGATTCTTTAAAACCTACTGGGAGAAGAAAGCCACAGGACTAGAAACACTGCAAGACAGGCCAAATGGGCACAAAAGTGGAGGTGTGACATTATATTGCACAACAAAGAGTATTGTAGACTCCCTTTGGGTAGAAATTTCAAAAAAAAAAAGTAGAACACCTAGTTGGGGTAAAAGAAAGTGATCAGGAAATACTAGCTGAAAATAGGAGTGCTGCAAAATGAGGACAAGTAATACTAGTGGGAGACTTCAGTTATCCTGACATCGATTGGTTGAGTAACTCAAAAGGAAGTGGATAGGATGGGCAACTTTTTGGCACAACCAGCCCTAGAACAAACAAAGCAAACTAACATATAGGATTTAATTCTGAGTAGTGATCAGTCGCAGAAGGTGGAGTATGAGAGGAACACTGTAATGGTAATTTCCCATCAGTAAAACGTAACATTGTGGCTGGGGGAGAGAGGAGCCAAAAAAAACCAAGGATATTTAATTTTGAAAAATGCAGACCTGGGTTAGTAGCTGGAAAGAGTAACTAAAAAAAAAAAGTGACTTTCTAAGAGTCTGGAGGATATTAAACACAGTAGAGGCCAAGGTAAAGTGTGCTTACGAGGCAAAAAAAGAAATAATGGAAAGCACTCTACTAAGGACTGGGAATAAATACACGGGTGCGAATCTGTCATGGTCCTTGGCCTCCAAACGACTTATAGTCTAAGAATGTGTGCAGAGGATTGATGACAGACCCAAAGATGGATGAAACAAAAGCGCAGCAACACAAGACATGAGCAGTGTTACATTCACTTCCCTGTGGCTAAAGTGGCAGAAGTTTCAGGCTCCTCACCGTTCAGAGTTGAACACTCACAAGAGTCAGAGCCTTCCCAACGTTCTCAAAGTTGACCTAATCTCATGCTGACACTCTTTCCTTACCTTTCCGGGCCCAGAGCCAGGGATCGAAGGGAAGCGTCAAGGGCATAAGAAGGGAAGAGCTTCTCTTCAAGGCTGCAGGCCTTTAATGGCTAAAGAGACCAGGGGGTGGGGGTCTCATGCTACTTTTTCATTTCTCACCCTGCATGAGGCAAGCAAACAGAAACCACCAGTCTAGTGAGCGGAGTGAAAGTTATCAGAGGGGACAAAGCCATTTGTTCAACAACAATGGAAAGCTCAACTGAAGAGATGAGTAGCAACATCCATGAGGAGTGGCCCGGGAGGTGTAAACAGGAAATAAAGCAAGCCCGAACTAGTAAGAAGAGATTCTCCAAATATAGCAACAGCCCAAAGTTAACTAGGAAATTGGTGCGTCCACTTGACAGTCATGGCCAAAAGGCTCAATAAAATCTTTAGATTACTGAGAGAGATTTTTAGAGGGAGTCCTTTGCCCAAATTGTTTTTTTCATAAGTAGGTCTGGGGAACTTGCATCAGATCCTGATGACCACACAGGATGTGTTTCACTATATCAACAGACTAGCTGTAAACAGGCCGCTGGAGCCAGATGACATTTTAAAGGTACTCAGCGGGAATAAGTATTGGATTCACGGTGAAAGTATTCAGGTGCTATTCTTTTGTAAAGATAGGTGAAGACTGGAGGATTGCCAGTGTAATTTTCCTCCATAAACACAGTTCTGGAGATGATGCTGGAAAATTTAGATTAGTGAGTATCATTTTATATCTGACAAGTGATTAGAATTCCTAGATTTAGCATAACTCAACCAGGTGGGGAAAGACATTGTGGTTTTTGTGAAGGGAAACCATATCTCACTCAATTAAATTTTTTTTTCCAAAGGGTTCAATAGCCTGTGGATGGAGAGGAACTAGGGAATGAATCATATCTAGTTTTTCAAAAGACTATTGAGCAGTCCTACTCCAGAAAGAAACTGGGGGATCTGAGGTGCCATTTGGGAGTCGTCTGTTGGTAGGAGCCACAAGAGCTGGTAGACTCCTTGTCAGTGTACAGGGTGAGGAAATAGGGTACCCTCAGGTAAGGGGTGAGGAAAGGAAGAGGAACCAGCAAAGGAAACTTGCAAGGGATAGTCACAATGAAAACCAGGGGAGCACTGTGTCCCTGAAACGGAGATTAGAGTTTTGAAGGCGGCATCAGTGGTAATAAGCAAAAAAAGTGGGATGAGAATGGAGAATAGGTTTTTAGATTTGGAATGAAACCCTTCATCAGGTCTTAGTCCGGTTTCTGATTTAGAAATTAATCTCAGCACTTTTCAGATACCATATGAGATAATGGCTTCACTGATGCCTTGTACGTTATTTGAAAGCAGTTCATGAAGTATATTTTATTAGAATAAGCAGTATGCTATTGGGAATGAGTTTCTAGCATTATTTGGAATAGTTATTTATCCTGAATTGTATGGATATCGGGTAAATGGAAAGACAAATATCGTGCCATTTTCCCATAGGAATACTCTAGTCCCATTGGTAATAGCGTGGAACAATCTTTAGTAGCTGTGCTCAGCGCTGCAGATGAATGTTTGTCAACCAAAGGACAAAAGGCATGTCGTGTGCTGAAGAACAACTGTGCAAGGGACTAGATGCATGAGCAGGGCACTGATGGCACTGATTCTAATTTGTTAGGGACAAAGCAGCTGAAAAGTGAAAAAGCAGGGAATGAATGACCAAAGAGCCGAAGGCAGTGGGTAGAAGAATAACATTCTGGTTCCTGATCCTCTTCTCTTCTCACTTTGCATTCACCCACTTCTCTGCAGATGGCTCCCAAATCTGCCGTCCCCAGCTGAACCCCCTCCCTCCCGATTTTACCTTTCCTCCTGCGGCTGGGTCATCTCTACATAGATGTCCTGCTGGCCCCTCAAGCTCAGGAGGTCCCAAATTCACCTCCTCTACTTCCATCCCCAAGCCTCTCCTGCACCTAACCGTCCCATCACAGTCGATATCACCACCATCCACCCAGTCTCTGCGCCATCAACTGTGGCATAATCTTGGACTTCTCCCTCTCTTTCAAACCTCATATGCAAGTTGTTGCTGAAGTCTGTCGGTCTTTTCCATCACAGCGTTTCCAGGATCTGCCCCTTTATCTCCAAGAAGCAGCGTGGCTCAGTGGAAAGAGCCTGGGCTTGGGAGTCAGAGGTCATGGGTTCTAATCCCAGCTCTGCCGCTTGCCAGCTGTATGACTTTGGGCAAGTCACCTTACTTCTCTGTGCCTCAGTTCCCTCATCTGTTAAATGGGGATTAAAACTGTGAGCCCTGGGACAACCCGATCACCTTGTATCCCCCCAGTGCTTAGAACAGTGCTTTGCACATAGTAAATGCTTAACAAATACCACCATTATTAGTTATTATGGCCACCACATTGTTCTAATCACTTTTCCGATCCCAGCTCGACTACTACAGCAGCCTCTTCACTGACCTACTTCAGTGCCCAAAGTGTCATTCTGTGTACATTTCTCTACTCCTTTAAAAACTCCCAGTGTTTTCCTACTCCTCCCTGCATCAAGTAGACATTCCTGGCTTCAAGACACTCGCTCATTTCTCTCTGAGTTATCTACTCTCTTCTACCCCTACACCCCCGGCTTACACTCTCGCTTCCACTACACCCCAGCTCGTTCTCTTGGTTCCTCTCAAACACTTTCTATCCTTTGGGAGAGTACAGTACAGCAGAGTTGGTAGACACGTTCTCTGCCCATAATGAACTTAGAGTGGGGGAAACTGCTGCTCTCCTCATTTTCAAAGGTCTTTTGAAATCACTTCTCCAAGAGGCCATCTCCAATTTATCTCTTCTCCCCAGATCTTGTCCAACCGTCACATCAGCATTTCTGCACCACTGAAACAAGGTTATAGGAGGTCATATTGTCTGTGGTGCATGTTGGTCTGAAGCTACGTGGTGATTCAGGGAGGACGCGGTTAACGATAGATTGGTTTTGGGTTTTTTATCCCCATGACCTGGCCCAGTAAAACGCTAGCTAGGAACTTGTTTCCCGAACTGAATTGGTTGAGGACAGAAAACATCTAAGTAGATTCTTGGAAAAGTGATGTGACTTAATGGAAAGAGCTTTGGCTTAGGAGTCAGGGACCTGAGTTCTAATCCTGGCTTTGCCACTTGTCTTGTGCTACCTGCTTTTCTTCCCTTTAAAACTGTGACCCATATGTGAGTAGGGACTATGCTCTAATTGTGTTGTATCTACTCCAGCACTTAATGCATTGCTTGGCTCATAGTAAGAAGCAGTGTGGCTTAGTGCTCCACACGTAGTAAGTGCTCAATAAGTACGATTAAATGAATGAATGGAAAGAACCACAGGCTTGGGAATCAGAGGTCGTGGATTCTAATCCTGGCTCTGCCACTTATCAGCTGTGTAACTTTGGACAAGTCACTTAACTTCTCTGGGCCTTAGTTACCTCATCTGTAAAATGAGGATTAAAACTGTGAGCCCCACATGGGACAACCTGATTACCTGTATCTATCCCAGCGCTTAGAACAGTGCTTGGCACATAGTAAACGCTTAACAAATACCATCATCGTTATTCTTATTATAAATGCCACCACTAATATTATTATTATCGCTATGATTATGGTAAGCATAGGAGTCAGAGTCTGTGCCTTCATGTTCCCAGTCTTCACTGAACAAATATGCAAGGCAGTAGAGTACCAGATGAATCAAGATGTTCACATTGAATGAAATAGGTTTTTAGGAGCTCTCAGCTTTTCCAGTGACTTCAAGGAAATTTCCAAAGCTAAGAGAAAATTTATTCCTGGATTGGCCATTGAGTCCAGTGGCATGTGGGGTAAATGTTTTATTTCATAGTGATGAGCTGCATAGGAATTTTGGCTATAAGACTTTATGAAGAAAACATTACTTCTCCCTTTCCCTCTCCCACTCCTTATCATTCTTCTCATCCCCCTTCCCAAGTACTTAAAGTAATCAAAATTCTTGAAGCATTAGGACAAAGTATTCATGACCAAGGATATCTGCCCAGCCCCATATTGATCCTTGAGCAAGTAGTTTATACCTGTTGCCCCCACTCCCTCTCCAGTTCTCTCTTTACCCCCTCCAGTCTGTCTTCTGCCCCTTTCACTCTATGGAAACTGCCTTCTTTAAGATCACCAGTGATCTCCTTCTTGCCAGATCCAGTGGCTGCTACTCCTTCCTGATCCTCCTCGACCTTTCAGCTGCTTCCAACACTGTGGAACACCCCCTTCTGGAAACATTCTCCAATCTTGGGTTCACTGACACTGTCCTCTCCTGGTTCTCCTCTCTCTCTGGCTACTCCTTTTCGGTCTCTCCCGTACCCTCCTCTGCCTTCCACTCTTTAACTGTGGAAGTCCTGCAAGGCTCAATTTTGGATCCCTATCTCTTCTCCATCTATACCCATTCCCTTGGAGAATTCCTCCTCTCCAACCATCTCTACGCTGATGTTTTTCAATTTCCGCTTCCAGGACTGACCCCTCTCCTTCTCGGCAGTCTCACATTTCCTCCCTCCTTCAAGACATCCCTACTTGGGTATCCCGCTGATACCTCAAACTTAACATTTCCAAAAGAGGATTCTCATCTTCCCACCCAAGCCCTGTCCTCCCCTGTATTCCCATCACCGTGGGCATCACCGCTGTCCTCCCTGCCTCACAAGCCTGTAACGTTGGGCTCAACTCACCTCTCTCTTTCAACCAACCTATTTTTTCTTGGAAGATTTCCCGTCTCTTTACTCTGTAAAACGTTTCACATTTCCTTGGTTAATTGGCACCCATGGTCAGTTTCTGTTTCTCTCGGGTCAGCATCTTTTTTTTTTTCATCGAATATTCAGCCCTCACTTCACATCAGTAGATTGTGAACCCTGCCGGTGGCAGCGTCTGTTTCCAATTCCCATGTGTATACTCTTTCCCAGCACTCAGTAGTAATAGTAATAATAATAATAATGTTAGTATTTGTTAAGCGCTTACTATATTTGCAGAGCACTGTTCTAAGCGCTGGAGTAGATATCAGGGTAATCAGGTTGTCCCAAGTGAGGCTCACAGTCTTAATCCCCATTTTACAGATGAGATAACTGAGGCACAGAGAAGTTAAGTGACTTGCCCACAGTCACACAGGTGCCAAGTGGCAGAGCCGAGATTCGAACCCATGACCTTTGACTCCCAAGCCCATGCTCTTTCCACTGAGCCACGCTGCTTCCCTCAGTAGAGGATTCGGCATGCAGTAAACACTTAATAAATACCATTCCTACCACCAAGATTTAGATACTGACTGTAGGATTGTTGCCGGAGTCCGATACCCCCAAATTAAGCACAGTTGCCTTAGTGTTGATGTTTGTGCCATTTTTGTCAATATCATCCAATAGTACTACTTTGAACTGCTGGGAATAATGAACGATCATTAATTAGGGTCGCTAGCCCTCTTGGGGTTTATGATCTATGAAAGGAGAATGTATATGGTGGGTGGAGGAGGGAGAAGAACATCTGGTTAAATAACGGCAAATGGAAACAATTCATTCTTCAATTGCAGATGAGCCATTCTGTCAAACTGCCCCAACTTTCCCAACATTCTCAATGCTGTGAGACAGGTTTCTCCTCTAGGATGGAGGCCGAGCAGGGGAGTAGCCTTGTCTCTGAGGCTGACTCCTACAGGATCCTGTTGGTGAAGTAACCTACACGTTCGCACGTGGCCATGTTTCTGCTCCCCCTGCCCTTGTCATGGCTTCTCCGTGGCAGCAGGTGGGAAGATGGTTGGGATCTGCAAAATGGAGACAGGAGGAATAATACCAAAGAAATACTTGCTAGGCAGATGCTATTGTAGGTGAACTGTAAAATTCAAAAAGTAAAATGAAACAAATTTATTGAAATTTAAATCCATTTTTTTTTTAATTAAGTGACTCTCACGCTTTTTAAACCGCCCCCACTGCCTCCCCCCCCGAGTCCATCCTGTCTGTATTACCAGCCACTTCACAATAATTGGCTGAAGACAGGTTTATGGAAGCAGACATCTCTCTCGAGCATTTGGGAAACAGGCATTAGCAAAGTAGGTACAGTGAATCAAATTTATCAAGTGCAAGGGAAATCTTTACAGTGTGCAGAGTCTATAATGAGGGGCGGAGCTCATCCCCCACTTAAAGCAAATTAATTTTCCAAAACATGTCAGTAAAGGGTTTTGGGGAGTTTACCTCTCTTGGTCATTGATGTAAATGTGTAACCAGTGGGAATGAATTTGCCATATATTTTGATTTTGGAAGTCAGCCCATTCCTTTCACTGACATACAGATGAAGCCCAAAGGCCTGAAGAGCTATGGCATTTTATTTTAAGAAAGAGGAATTATTTCGCCCCCCGCCTCCCCAGGATAATGTGAGAGATCGATTGTAGGTTGGTCATTTTTAAGTTCAGTTGTGACTAAAACCCATTTGACTGCCAAGATGCACTTCAATTTGGGCAGTCATTTCCATGAAGAAGCAGGGTGGTTCAGCTCTCAAACCTGCTCTTTCTCCTCCTCCTCCTCCTCTTCCCGTGGCCTCACGTTGACAATGAGGCTTCCAAAATCCAGACTCCTTGTGCTGTATCACTCTATGGAGTGATTCTCACCAGGCATGAAAATCGCAATTTGCCCGGTTGCCATGGAAACTTGATAACGTCAAATAGATGGTCTGTGAGACGTGGGGCCGAATGGGCGGTTTGAGACCTTGGGATGAAAGCCGAGAACCACTCTGCCGCTTCAGGGACTGAACTCGGTCTTCAAGGAGGAACGTCTTTAAGATGTAGTACTTGAGGTGTTAAAACCTTAGCGGTTAGTGAGATGGAGTGAGTAGGTGAACCCTGCTCCGTGCTGCCACTGACTAGCCAGATCATTGTAGTGGAGCAGAGGTTCTCTTCTTTCAGACACGACCGAGAACTAGATGAGAGGTCTAGGCCTAGCAACGCGAATCTCTCAAACTTGGAGGGTCCTCTCAAATTCAGCCTGCAAAGAGGTACTGCTTTTGAATCACGAGGTCCCGTTAAAGAAATCTGAGTGCAAGATCACTTGAAAAAGGAAATATTTTTCAGCTTCAGAAAGGATTAAAGAAGGAAATGGGGGGGCCCATTAAGAGAGTATAGAATGTAAAGAATATTAATAATAATAATAGTGTTATTTAAGTTCCTACTATGTGTGAAGCATTGTGCTAAGCATCAGGATAGTTTCAATCACTGGTATTTGAGTGCCTTACTGTATGCAGAGCATTGTACTAACCGCTTGGGAGTGTACAATACAATAGAGTTGGTAGACGTGTTCCCAGTCCTTGATGAGCTTGCAGTCTAGAGGGGGAGACAGACGTTAATATAAGTGAATAAATTATAGATAGGTGCATAAGTGCTGTGGGGCTGAGGGTGGGGTGAATACTAAATGCCCAAACGGTACCGATCCAAAGTGCATGGATGTCGAAGAAGGGAGGGAGAGTAGGTAATCAGGGCAGGCACAATACCTGTCCCATGTATGGGGCTCACAGTCAAAGAGGAAGTGGGCCGGGTGGGTGGGCAGAGCAGGTTTTGAGTTCCACTTTACAGAAGACAAAACCGAGGCACAGAAAAGTCTCGTAACTTGCCCAAGGTCACACAGGCATTTGGCAGAGCCAGGATTAAAATCCAGGTCCTCCGGTTCCTAGTCCTGTGCTCTTTGCTCTAGGCCACCCTGCTTCCTTGAAGGGCCTTTGCAATCTGTACCTTAGCTGTGCAGTTTTAACCCGTTCCAACAACGTTAAGTCATGCATCGATACTCCGGTTGTCTAGAATCTCCCAATGCAGTAGGGAAATTTCTGCGTTTATTTTAGGACCAATCGTTATTTCTTGAGGGTGGTAGTGTGTCTTTTCAGCATGTTAGCAACTGTCAGAATCTCTGGTAATGAGGTTATGGTCCATGTGCTTTGGCTGAAAGCTGGTAAAGCAACCAGTAAGTTTTGATGCTGGATGCCTCTAGCCCAAACCGAGGCCGTGGGCCAATCAGTGTGGTGTTTGAGTGCTTACTCTGTGCAGAGCACTGTACTCAGGCCACCCCCTAGATGAGCTTCAGGGTTCAGAGGCCTCCATCCCTCAGTTGTCCCCAAACTACTTCGGATTTTTGCTCCTGGCCAGGGGGACTTCACTTTGGAGCAGCACCTCGATACAGGCCTTGAGGTGGGCTCGCATTTCGCAGTATGAAAGGTGGGAGAGTGGCACCTCCCGGGCAGGTCATAAACAGTTGTCCTTCGTTTTCAAATGCGATCTTGCACAAGATGAAGTTTCTGATGGGAAAGAAAGGCAGTGGAGCCCTGGTTTAGTGTTTTACCTAATCGTGGTGGTCAGGTGGGTCCCCAAAGGGTCCTCGGGCCCCAGAGAGCTAGTCCCTGGTGAGGGCCGGTGACTGAATGGAGATTGGAGCTTCCTTCTATACCAAGGCCTCACCCTCTCCACCCCCCTTCAGTTTTCGTTTCTTGTATTTGTCATCAACTGTTCTTGCTGGATCTGGAAGAGAAGATATTTGCTAACTTTTTTTTCTTTCAAATTCTAGGCAACTTTGGATCCTGGGTGAGGGAGAGAAAATCATGTAAGCCCCCTTACTTGTGACTTCTTGTTCTCCCGCCCCCTGTTGCTAGGTTTCTTTTAGACCCATGAGATAGTTGGGAAAAATCCCTTCCAACAGCTCTTTCCCCTCCAGAGTCAAGGAAAATCAAAACTTGTATAGAGCAGGGTCAAGGGGGCAGTGGTGGTGGGCAATAGAATAATAATAATAATAATTTTGGTATTTGTTAAGCCCTTACTATATGCCAAGCACCGTACTAAGCGTTGGGCTGGATACAAGCAAATGGGGTTGGACACAGTCCCTGTCCCCCGTGGGGCTCATAGTCTCAATCCCCATTTTACACATGGGGTAACTGAGGCCCAGAGAAATGAAGTGACTTGCCCAAGGTCACACAGCAGACAAGTGGTGGGGCTGGGATTAGAACCCACAGCCTTCTGACTCCCAAGAGGCCATGCTGCTTCACAACAGCACAATAACAGGAAAGAATTAGAGGAGTGGAGGGAATGCCCCCAACCTTCCTCTCTCCTTCTATCATACCCCTTTTTACACTTTAGATTTAGAGCCTCTTGAATTCTGTATTAATGTCTGAATAATCTTTCAGGCACTATTAAGTGCTTCACACATCTTAAGGAGTTGATAGTCGCCATTACTGTTTGGGACACAGAGCAGAAGCCAGGCCCCCTCACTCAGTCAATCAATCGGTCGTATTTATTGAGTGCTTACCATGTGCAGAGCACTGTACTAATGCTTAGGAGAGTACAGTATAACAAAGTTGGTATATATGTTCCCTTCCCACATCGAGCAAATGGGTTGCCCTCCAGCCCTGTCCTTGTGATTGAAGGTATATTTTCCCAATTTTTTTTCCCCCGATTGATTCCTGTGCACTCCCTCTTTTATATGTTTTCTTTTCTCTCTCAGTTCAGCTCTCCACACTTGTTCACCTTATTTCTCCCGCTGCTCTCATCTGTCTTTTGTTACTTCTTTCCTTCTTCCCCCGGTGAGCTGGTACTTCGTTTTAAAACACTGGCACTGGCACCTCTGCCTTCCGACGCCCTTAAATGGGTTATTAGTAGGAAAGTTAAGAATGGGGAAAGAGAGGTTTTGGGAGGCTCAAGATGGGTTAAAATACAAACCCGATGATTGCTTGGCACATAGTAAGCGCTTAACAAATACCGTGATTATTATTATTATTATTATTATTATTATTAAAACAATGAGGAGAGATGTCGGGATAGCCATTACATGGTTCATCCAAGCAGCCTTTGTCGGAAGCAGAAAATCGGGCTCTATTAGGTTTTTCATGAGAAAAGATTTTACTGTTGTGTTCTCTCTCTTAGTAAGTGCTCAATAAATACCGTTGATTGATTAACAGAATAAATTATGAGGATGCCTCCTTTGTAGCCAGTTTCCAAACTTTTCACTGTAAGGTTGCCAAGTAATATTAGCAGTTAATTTGTTTCATCCTTTTCCTTTCTACCTAATTCCAGTAAAGCTAGCAAAAATTGGGCAGCTTAAGGACTGGATGGCTGTAAAGTGCACAATTAGTCCATGAGGCCTAGAAAGCAAAATGAAAACTTGAATGCAAGGCACAAGTTATATGACGCCCAGGTCTCCTAGCATTTGTCATTCAGAAATAGCTACTCAAATATCACTGAAACCAAAAAGTTTTCATTAGATTAAAATGAATCTTCTGTGTGTTATGGCGATTTTAGGCTTGGACTCGATATGTGGTACTCGTCTATCGAAAGGCAGACTGACGTGCCCTCATTAGTTTTAATGGCCACACTAGAGGCAGTTACTGTCTGAAAGGTGTCTAGGAACAGACCGAGGGGGCACGAAAGGGAAATTAAATGAGAAATAGGGTGAGCGTCGGTTTAGGGTAGCATAAATGTAACATTTTGTTTTGATAGTAATAATTGAAGTGGTTCCAGGAGCATCTTGACTCAATGGGATGTGTCGTGAAGACTAATTTATGGTAGAGGTCTTTAAGTTCAATTTTGCAATCTTGAGACCATTAATTTTTTGTTTAAAAATAGATTTTCCTTCCTCTTTGCCACAGCTGGGTTTTGACAAGGTATGATTCCATTTTTCCCTTTTTCTATCACCCAGATTTTAAATTGACTAGATAAACTCCCTAGTATCTGAAATACGTAGGATCATATTCATTAGGATAATAGAGTGAGTCCCTTTTCTGACCTGGGATAGATTGAAAAGGGATCCCAGAGTCCCTACTGCTTCCAGCAGCTCTGGACTTGTTTCAGTATGAGAACTGCTGGCAAGGGAGGATGCCAAGATCCCATTTCTGACCCCAGTTAAACTCTTTACCCAGATATATACTTTGTAAAAACCAATTTTTACTCAATTTAAAATGTGATATTTTTTCCCCTAGTATTTGGTAGGGTTGAGGGGGGGATATTAATTAAATCTAATATATGTAAAATGTTTGTACTCCAGAAAGTAGGGATTTATGTTCTCAGTCCTTCAGCCAACTGCCATTACTCATGTTGAATGTTGTGTCACTTCTAGACACTAGTGATAACTAAAAAAAAAAAAATTCTCCATATGCCATATGGTATTTAGGCTACTAAAACATGCATTATGTGCTAAATGGTAGGTCAGTTATGATAATTAGTTTGGACACAGCCCATGTCCCTTGTGGAGCTCACAATCTCTGAAGGAGAGTAGGCAGTATATCCCATTCTTACAGGTGAGGAAACTGAGGCTCAGAGAAGTTAAGTGACTTGCCCAACGTCACGCAACAGATCAGTGACAGAGCCTGGACTAGAATCTGGATCACCTGGCTGCCAGTCCCATGCCTTTTCCATATAGTTACTTAGTTCTGATCCTGAATATCTAGCACTGTGATATTCTAGGTTGTATTACACTACTATTACAGGTGTGTATTCAGGATATGCAAATCATGGGGTGCATGACCCCACCAGAAATCTGAAAATGAGGCAATAGCACTCGGCAATTAAATGGCCACGTATTTATTATAATATGTGTTGTTGATGATGAGTATCGTGTTTGTGCCGAGGCAATCCGGGCACGGGCTTAATCTCTCGTCATCCGATGCCATGCCTTTCCAGTGCTTCCCCAGCTACCTGGTTTTACTGTGTGATGTCAGAGCCACCCCATACCAATACAGCTGAGGTCATTCTGCATTAAAATGGCCGAGCGGCAGTGCCAAAATCGTGTCGGTGACTTGGGATCACAACAGGGCCAGGGTTCAAGCTTGGGGGTGGTGAAGGAGGGTAGCCTGCAGCCTAACGGATGCCGTAGAGCTTTTTGAGAGGATGATCGGGGCAAAGATTAGTAGGGAACAAAAAAAAGGAACCCACCTATCGTCTTTAGATCTCAGCAAAGCCTGGCTCCTGCTGCTGGTGTACCATTTTCATTCTCTGTCTAATGGGTACTACAGAGAAGCTGGGGTGTAGGTGGCAATTGATTTGACTCTTTTCTGGCTGCTTACCACCGATCCCCCTCCTACTTCATCGCACGTAGTCCTAATCGGATTTTCTTGGATTTTGTTTGAGTATTAAGGCAGAAGCTTCTGAACAGAAGAGGTGAGATTTTTGCGTTCTCTTCGTAGGGTCGCCGTTATACTCATTCGGTGGAGAGGTTGAGGGTTGGACAGAATGAAGACACGCCAAACTGAGCGTCTATAAAGCTCGATGAGGCACCCTTGTAGATCTGAGACTGGGCCTACCTCCGAAGGCCCGTCTGGCTTGAGCCATCTTGATATCCTCAGGTGGCTAAATTAAAGCAGCCGGTAATGGCATGCAGTCAGTTTACTGGCATTGAGGCAGTGCTCGGTACAATATTACTTCGTTAGGTAGAATGGATAAGAGCGGGCTACCCAAGCAGCTGTTCTATACCAAATTGAAAGGGTCACCTCAGGCCCTGAGGGGGAACCATGCTTTTAAGACCTAGCCGAGCTCAGTCTCGCACGATATATGTAGTATGGCAACAGACTACTGGCTAACCCCTGCAGATAGAGAAGCTGATTATGTGGGCAGAGTATAAGTTCCCGTTCTCCTCTTGTACTTAATGCATGGCACTCGGTAACCGTTCCTTACTAATAATTGTGATATTTGTTAATAATAGTACTACTGATAGTAATATTAATACAGAGACTTGAGGGAGAATAGGAGGCCCAGAGGCAGTTTAGGAAGCAACAGGGGCTTCAAGTGGCAAACACCTCTGCATTGTAAAGGGCAGTCTCTGGGATTATATCTGATAAAATGGGTTTTCAGTCAGGCAGTAAACCACTCATGCTTACGGGGACAAGAGCGCCCCTTCAATAGCCCCTTTTTTCAATTTGCCCTCTCCCTTGCCTTTGTTTTTTTTTAGGTTGACTAATTTAAAAACCGCACGAGAAGACATCTTTTGGGACTTGAGGGAAACTTAAAATGTGAAGCGAGCTTTGGCTTGTTTAAAAAGAAAGAAGTTTGGTGTGTAGATAAGGTCAATGCTTGATTGAATGCAAGAAGTAACAGTGTCAGGATTTAGCCTTACCTGGTGATTTTTGTTTTTTTTTTTTTCTCCTTGAGCCGCATCAGGTTTTTAGTTTTGGAGTCAATGAAAAGATTTCATATTTTGATGTATACTTTAAAAAAAAAATTTTGAAGTTTTGCTTTGAGCCACGTGGTACCCCTTGGAGGTACTAGGCAGCAGGTACCCCTCAGCACATTTTTATAGTCAAGGTCAGAGGAAACTGAAGTCCAAGAAGGTTGTTAGTTGCTCTATGTTTTTTGGAAGCTCAGCCTCTGTCGGAGATTATTAGTCCCTTTTCTTTCCATTTTTTCAATTCTGCTGACCTCTTGCTTCGACCCCACCTCGATCTCTTACCAGGGTGGACAGATACACTAGCTCTAATGACTTGGCAACACTGACCCACCTGTATCCTCACTAACTCTGATTTACTATGGTCTGATCGCAGCGTAATAACCTGCCATCTCACCTACTCCCGCAAATTGTTCCAAACTCTGGACTCACTTCTTCTACCCTGGGCTTTCATACCTCTTCTTGACTCTCTGCCCACCCTCTCTTTCCTAAAAGAGAAAATAAACACCTTCGGCTCTGCCCTCTCCACCCGTCTCAACTCCCTTGCTCCCTCTCCTTTCATCGCTCTCGCAGTACCAGCTCCCCAGCCTTGAGTCACCCCTCCAGCCTGCTCCCTTGACACCTGTGCTTGTACAGCACAACTGCAGTTGGTGGAAATCCAGGCACTGAGCCAAATTTTGCTGTTGAGTTCACTCTGTCCAGCTCTGTCTTCCATCTGACAACTTTTTTTTCATTGTCCCATCAAATTCCACATCCCACAACCTCCATCAACTCTTCCAGACTTCCAACTCCCAACTGAAGTCTGTAGTGAGCGTCTCCCCATTCCCCATCCCGGTGGCTTTGCCAACTATTCTCTTCGGTCTTCCCAAGATGACCTTATAATGGCATCCCGCTCTCACTCTTCTCCCTCTGCCCCCATATGGAACTCCCTCCCTCCCTCCACAATTCCAACCGACCCCAGCTATCTCCATAATCAAAGCCCTTCCCTGGTTAATTTCCAGGATGCCAAATTATATAAAGTCAGCTATCCTCTCTAGGACCTTCTGTATATATTCCCATCCTCAGCACTTCAATTTGCAATTTCTTATTTTGATTTCTCCAGAAATACTTTCATGTCTATCTCCCCTGTGGGCGTGCAAAGTTCTTGTGGCCAGGGAATGTGTCCCTTCTTTGTTTTGTATTTCCCAAGTGCTTCCTTGAGTATATTGCACTCACAAAATGCCATTGCTGCTTGTACTGGTCTGGAACAATAGGGAATGGTTTTCAAGTGCTTGTTCCCTTAAGGGAACTGGTACAATTTTAGTGAACCTCTTATCTGCTTTTATCCATTTCCTTCTATAACAAGGTTGATTGGGTTGGTTGATTAACTTGGGTTACGGATTCTTTGTTTGGTGCCTGTGTTTCTAGCTGCATCCATAATAGTGATAATAATGATTGTGGTATTTAAGTGCTTAAATATGTGCCAGGTTCTGTACTAAGCACTGGGGTGGATACCAAGTAAATAGGGTTGGACACAGCCCCTGTCCCACATGGGGCTCACACTCTTTAACCCCCATTTTACAGGTGACCGACTGAGGCCCAGCCAAGTGAAGTAATTTGCCCCAAGGTCACATGGCAGACAAGTAGAAGAGCTGGGATTAGAACCATTATTACCAGTGCGTTGGAGCATTAAGGGGGTGCATCCCAGTTTTCTCCCATCGCACTCCATGTTGCCCTCATACATACAAGAAAGGGCTGCTCTTTTGGGGTGCTGAAAACTTAAAATCATGACCTGCAAAACATACAATTCAAACTGGTCGGTCCACATTTTACCTCTTGTTTTCAAATTGAAGAATGTAGCGCTACGACCACAATATTAGAATTCTTTGCTATTTGCTCTTTCACGTGGTATTTAATTTGTTTCCCCAAGCCATTCACATGCAAATCCTCCTCTGTATTTGTGAAATTTCAGTGTAAAATTGGCTCTATTGAGGCTGGTGATGCTATTGAACACGTTCTGCACAACTGGGTGATTGAGAAGTGATCTTAAATATTTTAATGTTAATGGAATTAAGCACTTACTAGGTGCCAAGCACTGTACTGACTACTGAGGTAGATATGAGATGTTCAGGTCGGACACAGTCTGTGAGTCCCATATGGGACAGGAGCTAAGCGGGAGGGGGAACAGGTTCTGAATCCCCATTTTATAAATGAGGAAACTGAGGCACAGAGAAGTTGATTAGCCCAAGACCACATAGACCAGCCAGTGGCAGATCCAGGATTAGAACCCAGATCCTTTACTAGGCCCATGCTCTTTCTACTAGACCTTGCTGCTTCTCATGTAAAATAGAGTGAGCGAGTGAGAGAGACACGCTAGGATAAATTAACAAAAACATGGAGGATGGTGAAGAAGTTTTTTTTGAAAGAGAAATCATAAGTAAGATCTGGAGAACCAGAAAAATATTGCACAGTTAGACTCCAGAGCAGTCATTCCTCCTAGCTTTCATAACTTAGCTTCTAAAAACAGTCTTTGAACTTAAATCCCCTTCTTTTCTCTTTTGGTTTTTCCCTTTCCTGCTCATATACCACATGGAGCACGGTCCCAGCAGCATATCAGATTGGAGTCCCACTCAGACAAACACAACAACAGTTTTAATCTTGGTTGGAGGCTCGAAGACCAGAATACGAAAGCCTGAAGAGTGGGCTGGGTTTAAATATTTTTTTTTTTATTTCTGTCTGCCCAGGTTTTATGAATCTGCCTCAAAGGCCACAGCTCTTCTTTACTGACTCTTTAGCCTCCCTTTCTCCAGAACCTGGTGAGAGAGATGCCGTAATTACATTATACCTCCTTGCGGAGGACTTGATTAAGATAAAGACTAAAGCTTCTAGGACTGATAGTTGATGGCATTCACCTTGGAGGGATCAAAGGTGGAATTAAAAAGGAAGACTCATTAAAAGCCCACCTGCTTCCGGGCTTGAGTTGTAGTGAATCCTTGAAGAATAAAGTCTAGCTAAGTTTTTTGGGGGTTTTTAGATCTCATTGTCGCATTTTGTTTGTTCAGTGTTGCCTAGTAAGCTTAGTCTATTGTTAGGCAGGGAATTAGTCTATTGTTATATTGTACTCTCCCAAGCACTTAGTACAGTGTCCTGCACTTAGTAAGTGCTCAATAAATACGAATGAAAGAATGAATGCCAGCCAGCCTCCCTATTAAAAAGAATTTACAAATTCTTCTAAAGGTTTCTATCACTAAAGAATGTGAAGCTGCTTGCTGTGGACGTTCCCCAAGTAACAGCTTATCCCCCATTGTACATTATATTGAGTGCCTCTGACGTGTGTATTGAGATATACGTTTGTGTATTTTAATTTTTTTTTCTTCTTTCAGTGAATGGTAGTGTCTAGAAAGGGTATGTCCCTTCAAGAGAGAGGTGCCAATGTCCAACCGGCCTAATAACAATCCAGGGGGGTCACTGCGACGTTCACAAAGGAACACAGCCGGGACCCAACTACAAGACGACTCAATAGGAGGAAGGTATGTTTTGTGGGCCAGGGGGTTTGAAAAGGACCGAGTAAACACTTGCATGATTCTGATGTCAAATGTCCCTTTTTGATATGCACGAAAAACTGCTCTTTTCCTTCGTCTCGGTGCATACCTCTGGTGCGCGTTAACTCTACTGGGCTCGAGCTGAAAGGATGGCACTAACGTGGCTGTTTTGATCTGACACTGCAGAAATTCAGGATAATCGGCATTCAATACAAATCCCTTCTGAAGCTGGAGTTTTTTCTGAGTAAAGTGGAATTTGATAATGGGTTATGCACAACTCACTTTGTGGGTTCTGGTTTTAGGTTGTGTTTTGGGGTTGTTTTTTTTTTTCTAGTGGGATTTAAGCACTTGCTTTTGGTCAAACTCTATACTAATCAGTGAGGTAAATGCCTTATAAGCATATCAAACATGTTACCATATGGTGCGCGCAGTCTCATGGGGAGGGAGAACAGGTATGCTATTCTCAGATGGGGAAACTGTGGCCAGGTTGTTCAGGTGAGTTGCCAAAGGTGCCAGGCACAACAGGCAAATGGCAAAGCTGGGATTAGAACTCCAGTCTCCAATTCCTGGGCCCATGTTCTTTCCTCTAGGTCATGCAGTTAGTTGCTGCTCCATTTAGTTGAAAGGGTGAAACTCACTTTTGCTTTGGATAAATCAAGACAGAAATGGGAAGGTGGGTGGCTTTTTATTTTTTTGAAGGAGACCCAAGATTTTACGTGGACCAAGTTTTCAATCCAGTTGATGGCCTCAATGAGTGTTAAAGGGGTTTCGTGGCAGGACTTCACTCGAACTTTGGTGTACAATGTTTAGGGTACAAATGCTCCCTGAGGATCCTTCTTGCCAGTCTATCAGACACTGCAATAGTTTTATTTTGCTATACCAACCCTAGGGAGAAGAGCACTGGGGAAGTGATTGAGTTGTTGGGCATACCAGCTTCCTGATGGTGTGGAACAGCAGTTAGATGTCTGAGCCACTGGAGGTCAACCAGCCAGTGGTATTTATTAAGTGGTTTCTGCATACTAAATGCTTGGGAGAGTACAAAACAGAGTTGGTAGATCCCTGTACGCAAGGGATTGTCTACAGGGGGCCACATTCATAACATAGATTACAGATAGGGGAATAGTAGAGCATAAGAATATTTGCCCAAGTACTGTGGGTTTGGGATGACCCCCTCGACCCCCTCGCTACTATCCCACAGTTTCCCCATCACCAGAGTGGGTGGATGGATGATGTAAACAGTCCCTGAATGTCAGTGTGGACTCAAGCCAAGCATAAAAGCAACTAGGATTCCTGAAAGTTAATTTTTTTAAAGTTATGAGATAGGGAGGGAGAGGTCGAAGATGGTAGGTGGAGAGTTTCCAGAGATGAGCGAGGATGGGGCCCAGGTGGAGCATGGTAGATTTAGAGAGCAAGTAGCAGACCTCCTCTAGAGGTTGTAAGGGAGGAGGAGAAAGAAGATGTGAGAGTCTAAGGGCATCGGGGAGGTGAGGGAGGAACAAGGGGATGTTCACATTTGATAGTACCTATTTTACCAATAAAAGAGTTTGTGAGAGCATCAGGGGTTAGAGAGGGGAGAGATGAGGGCACTGGGAGCCTCAGGAGGGAGCTAAAGGTTCATGAATGTTGGTGGGAACTGTAGGTATGGCTAGTGGGAAGGGGAGCAGGTTACGATGTTGACGATGGTATTTAAGCCCTTACTATGCGTCAGGCGCTGTACTAAGCGCTGGGGTGGATATGAGCAAATTGAGTTGGATACAGTCCCGGTCCCCTGTGGGGCTCACAGTCTCAATCTCCATTTTACAGATGAGGGCACTGAGGCCCAGACTTGCCCAAGGTCTCACAGCAGACAAGTGGTGGAGCCGGGTTATGTGTTGAGGGGGATCATGTTTCCCCAGTGACGGGAAATGAAATAATCAGATTTAAACCGATTGGGCAGTCACGTGCTTAGAGGTAGTCCAGGTTCACGGATGATGCCGAATTTTCATGTGATCTACAGATCTAGTACAGAGGTCTTAATGTTGCCCGTACACTTCTCCTGTATCTGTCATGCTGCAAAAGATCATGTTTGCTGGGCACATTTTCTTTGGAAGCTAGCCACATTGTTATTCTAGGAGTCATAGTTTGAATGGTCAGCGCTTGTAGCTTGCCCCGAGAAGGACTCTGATTAGGGTCTTTCCAGCTATGGAGAGAAGCGAGAGACCTTTAGCCTTTCTAGTTTCCCCTCTTGAAGATGGTTAAGAGACATCTCTTAAAGCCCTGTGTCATTTCTTCAATCACTGTCCCATATTTTGAGGAAAAGCCTGAGCAGCTGTCTGAGCACTAGGTCTCCTCGTAGTTCTCCACAGGAATGATTTTAATCCATTTTTTGTGGCTTGTATTGGAGCTGTTATTTCCATAAATAGTAAAGTTTGTCTCTCCATATTTTGGACCGGCAATACTTCTGAATTTTGGTTCTCTGCTTTTTAGGGTCTCAGTTTTGAGTGTAAGATTCTTGTTTAGCAGAGCAGAGTCCCAGCTCTCTTTGTCCTCGGCATTCTACCATTGGTTTCACAACGTTTCAAAATTGAGCCTGAATGTCACATCATTCTTTTTTTTTAGGCCTCCCTTTTCTTTTTTCTTCCTACAGCATGTTAAGGAGTAGTGCTTTCTTATGGTTTTTTTTCTAGGACAGTACTCAATTTTTTTTTTTAAAGAGAACAATCTATTGGTGGTATCTTGTGCCTACTTGCAATCTTAAAGAAACTTGGATCAGACGCTGTTTTGGGCACAAGTTTTTAGTGAACTCTGCATCTCATGGCCGTGTTAGCCATACAACTTTCAATTCCCTCTGCTCCCCAGTATAATCAGTGAGATGTTGACTACTTTCCCTAATTTATTTTTTATTGCACTTATTTTTTCCTTTACCCCCCCCCCCCTTTGTTTACTTTTGTTATCAGTTGTACTGTTCCTTTTTTTCCATGGAATGGGCCCAACCCATTAGCTCCTAAGATCCTTTATGACAGGAGACATGTATTCCATTTTTATTGCATGCTCCTAAATGCCCAGTACAGTGCTGATACACAGGAGTTCAACAAGTACTGGTGTTGAAGGTGACTGATGAAGGGGCAAGCAGAAGATGAGCCCGAGAATGGCTCTTCTGAGGAAGAAGCCCTCCAGGGTGGGGGTCGGGGAGGCGAGGATGGGAGAAAGGAGTTCCATGTAGGGGGAATAATGACCAGTGGTTCAGAAATGGGAGAGTTGTGAATGGGTCTCTTTGTGCCTCCCAATTAACTTGCCCAGAGTGTGAGGAGAGTTGAAGTGGGGATAGAGGGAAAATGGTAAGGAAGGGAGAGACCATTGGTGGAGACTGTAAGCCCCCCGAGAGCCGGGATCGACTGTAATGTACTTTCCCAAGCGCTTAGTAAGGTTTTCTGCACAAAGGGCTCAGTGAATACCGTTGATTGAGATTCTTGAAGCCAGTGGTCAGGAGCTTTTGTTTAACGCCAAGAAAATTGGTAGCAATTGGAGATTTGTGAGGGGACTGATGTGTTCCCAACAGCATTTTTAAAAGATTAGGTAGTTTTTTTTATTAGACAAACTGATGAGGGGAGAGGCTGGAGGGAGCCAGACCCATGAGACTGCTGAAGTCATCCAGATGCTGATTGACAAGGGCTGGAGTCAGGGTGACGACTGTCAAGATGGAGAGAAGAAGGGGCACACTTTGGAAATATTGTAGAGCTGCAGAATTTAGAGGTCGCTGGAGTGTCCGCGGTAAATGACCCAGCGGAAACAAAGATGAAAGCAAGATTGCAAGTTTCTGTAACAGGAAGGGTTGTGCTGTTATTGGCAAAAGTGGGAATGTTATCCAGAGGAGGGACGATTGGGTGACCTATTAGAGAATTGATTTGGAGGGCCCGAGGAGCATCTGGGGGGAGAGGTCCTGGAAGAAAAGTCATTCAAGATTTTTCAAGCGGGCAAGATAATAGGGCTGGAGGTGTAGTTTTAGGAGCCATCCATGTAGACACGGCAGCTGAAACTCCATGAGCAGAGAAGCTCCCTGAAAATTTCCTAGACAAACAGGTAGCTTGTCTTCACGGTGTTCTAACAGTGAGAGGAGCCTCCAACCCCTGCCTGATGAAGGTTAGAAAAACCAGTGGCAAGTGAACTGCTAGTAGGTGAAATCTTCCTACTTTCTTTTCTCTTCCCTCCTCGTCCTCCCTCTCACCTTTTTCATCTTCCCCCTTCCCTCATAATACAGCCTCATGGGACACCCACAGTCTAAAGGGTGAGGGATAAAGAACCAGCAAAGGAAACTGAGAAGTAGTAGACCAAGAGGTAGGACTACCAGGGGAATCTGATCAGTAAATCTGCCACCGGAAGAGTGTTTGGAGGAGGAGGAGGTGCTCAGAAGTGTCAGACAATCAGGAGGTGAGGAGGATTAGCACAGGGTAGAGTTCATGTGGTGAGAGAGAATTCATGGAGATCCTGAAAAGCAAGATGGTAGCAGAGTGAAGAAAGGGAAATTCAGATTGCAGGGGACCAAGATGCATCTCAGAGGACTTGCAGGTAGCTGGTGTGTACAGCCCACTGTGGAGTTTGGGTGGGAATGGGTGCAGGGAAGTGGAGAGGTAGCTGCAGACTGCAGTGGGTTTGAGGGATTTCAAAATGTGAGTGAAGGTTCAGTAGTTGAAATGAGTGGGTAGTGGCTAATTTGGTTCTAGACCCATTTTATAATTTTAAAAACTGGCTACATACAATCGGCCTCATTCTTTGAGAATCTCTTTGAACTAATATGTACAATTCTTTGAATTTTTACTATCTCTTTGAAGCTTTCCCCCAGAATCAAACCCTCTGATATTTTGGGCTTTTAGAACAATGGAAGACTCTTGGATTCAGAATATGATCTAAATTCTGCTTCACTATTTACGGGTAAAACTCTGTTGGTTTCCATGGGAACGTTAGATCTCAGGTTGATGGGCTGGTCGTTTGGCTTTACTGTGCCACATAACTGTTGGTGGTGATGCATCATTGAAATTCAACTGGGTGGTTTGTTTTGGAGGGCAGTTCCTAGTAAGAGTAGTAAGGGTATTTATTGAGCACCTGTTGGGTACAGTGCACTGTAGTAATTGCTATAATTTTAAGAAAAACTTGGGGGTGGGGGAAAAATAATGTAAGGCCCCTTTCCCAAGGTCCATCCCCTCCTTATTCACTTTCTACCATTTCAGTTTCTCCTGTGTATTCTGTGACTGCCGGCTGTGGTCTGGCAAAGTCGGATTCTCCCTAAGTGTCACTGCCGTGCTTATTCACAATTGGTTGGAGTCGTGGGCCTTGCCAGGAATTGGAATGGAGTTTTGCGTTAGCACTGTCCTCATTCACTATCTGGATATTTACCAGATTTGGGAGGGAAAAAGCCCCCAGCATATTAAGTGCTTACTATGAGCCCACCCCTTACTAAGCACTGGGTTTAATACAAGATGATCAGGTCAGACACAATCTCTGTCCCACGTGGAGCTCACAGCCTAACGGGGAGGCAACATGAATTGGGTTAAGTTTACAGAGCAACCACATTTAATCCAGCTACATCAAAAACCAAACGTCCCTACGCCTTACACACCAACTTCCATAGTCAGGTTGTGACAGTGACAGGCAGTGACTCTAACTTTAGGAAGGATTCACAGTGGAATTTAATTTAGGTGAAGATCGTTTGAATTCAAAGGGTAAAAATGTCTAGAAAATTGGCTGGGTTTAAAACTAATTGTGCCTCTTTTAAAGAACAGAACTGTTCATTGATTTTATGGAAAGCAACTTATCTTGGTCACGTTGTTTTATAACCGAATAACTCATTTGACCCTAGTGATGTGTCCTAATACAAAAGGAGCCGAGTGGAGAATGGTGAGGTTTTTTGTAATGATACAGAATACTTTCATCTACAGGATTGTATTTGCATCTCTTATACCTGATAGCTTTCTGTTTTGGTTTTCTGCTGACAGGTCACATTTAGGGCAGGCAAAACATAAGGCATATAGCCCTCCTGAGAGTAGAAAATCTATTTCTAAGGCACCCAAAGTGCAGTCTAATACTCCTTCTGAACAGCCAAGGGGACACCTTTCTAAAAGGTAATTCTTCTTATTGCTTATGATGTTGCCTAGGGCTTCTTATTTGCACAAGAGCCATCGCGTAGCGTTCGCGTCTCATTAGGTTCCTCTCAGTTAAATTTTGCTAAATGTTTTTGCCCACATCATGGCTTAGAGTTCTCGAGTGGAGATCTCTCACTTTTCACGCTTCATCAGTGATATTGATCCCGAAATTCCAAACCCCTGTCCTCTGGAGGGAGCTGTACATTTTGTGTGAACACCCATAAGCTGCTCAGTGTGGCTCAGCGTTATTTGCCTGCTCTCGTAGTTTTGCTTGTGCTTGTGCTAATTACCCCGCTGGCTGAATTTTTCTTTTGATTAAAATAGAATAGGCCCAGAGGCTTCCAAAAGCCGGGAAGGAGAAGTCCTCATGAAGTGCCGAGGACACTTGACAGCGTTGCTTGTTTTGTGGCACATTTACATTGCTTGCTTTTATCGTTCATGCTTGTTTCATTCGGAATATGTCAGGAGACTATCCCACATGTCGGTACCATTAGGTTGACTAATTTGAACGACCGAACTACTTTGGAACTCACGTGAGGTGCTGCCCCTGTGGCAAACAGTACTGCTGCTTTTATTCAGTCACCTCCCGATATCAATCCCTAACCTCCCCACTTCATGAATCTTATTTTTGCCTTTGTCCAGTTTGCCCTCCAGAGTGATGTGCCCCCTTTAAAAACGCAATTATTGCCTGTTTCATTCCTCCTTTGTTTGGCCCATACCACCCTTTAAGGCTCCCAATTCCACAGATTTAGAAATTGGGAGGTTGCGATTGTGCTTTTCAAAGAACTGATGAATGAATAGTATTTCTCTGTTCTTGTCCACTTTCCCCAGAAGCTGCAGTTCTTCGACTGTGGTCTTAGTACCCCAACCGGAGGAGCCAGACAAAGCCAATACTTCAGACAGACAAAAAACGGAACAGGTGCCTAAGAAAGACAATTCTCGAGGAGTGAAGCGCAGTGCTAGTCCAGATTACAACAGGACCAATTCTCCCAGCTCTGCTAAAAAACCAAAAGCACTTCAGCAAACTGATTCTTCCTCAGAACCAAACAAACCGCATACTAAGTCAAAGAAGAGACACTTAGACCAAGAGAAGGAGTTGAAATCTGCACAATTGCCGTCGACGAGCAAGGCCTATACCAGAAAGGGTGGAGCTCCCGGTAGCTCGCGAAGTCAGAAAAGAAAGAGGACAGAGAGTTCTCCTTGTATAAAGAGTGATTCACCTTCTGAATCAACTGGTGCTGAAGAGAGATCCGCAAAGGCCACCAAGCTGGCTTCAAAATCAGCCTCCTCAACCAAAGCTGGGTGTAGCACCATCACTGATTCTTCTTCTTCTGCCTCTACATCCTCCTCCTCTTCTGCCGTTGCCTCCGCTTCCTCTTCTGTGCCTCAAGGTGCCCGAGTGAAACAAGGAAAAGACCAGAGCAAAGCCAGGCGTGCTCGCTCCGCCTCCAGTCCCAGCCCTCGCCGAAGCAGCCGCGAGAAGGAGCAGAGCAAAACCGGCAGCTCTTCGAAATTTGACTGGGCGGCACGGTTCAGCCCTAAAGTTAGCTTGCCGAAAACCAAACTGTCTCTACCGGGGTCTTCTAAAGCCGAGGCTTCAAAACCTGGCCCTTCGGGATTACAAGCCAAGTTAGCAAGTAAGTTGAATGAGACATTTCTGTTTCTAACCCGCTTCCTTTGGCGGGGATTCTGCTGTTCAGGAGGTCTCTTGGGCAGTCGCTCTTCGGTCTGGAGGGCAAGCTCAGGATGGCTCCCTGTCGTTTGGCTGTGCAGGTGTGGGCTTTTCCTTTCGTTTTTGAAATTTTCTTAGCGAGAGCCAAAAAGGTGACTAGATCTGCGTCAGCAGCTACTGATCCTTCTCTGTCCTAGCAGCCGGTATCTCAGCCGCTGGACTCTTCATTGGATGGAGGTTCTCTCTTCATCCTTGGAAAAGATGGGTAAAAATTGATGGAGTGACAGGCCGGAATCTTAAATTTGTTGACAAGTATTTCATTCAGTCTTTGCTCTGTGTAATTAATAATAATAATACCTGGCCCTCATTGGGAGGAAACCTTTGGGCACAAAAGTAGACATTATTATGCTTAGGCCGCCTCCAATAATAATAATAATAATAATAATGATGGTACTTGTTAAGCACTTACTGTGTGCAGAGCACTGTTCTAAGCGCTGGGGTAGACACAGGGGAATCAGGTTGTCCCACGTGGGGCTCACAGACTTCATCCCCATTTTACAGATGAGGTAACTGAGGCACAGAGAAGTGAAGCGACTTGCCCACAGTCACACAGCTGGTAAGTGGCAGAGCCGGGATTTGAACTCATGACCTCTGACTCCAAAGCCCGGGCTCTTTCCACTGAGCCACGCTGCTTCTCTAAGAACCGATACATTGGCCGGGAATCGAACCTGGGCCTCCCGCGTGGCAGGCGAGAATTCTACCACTGAACCACCAATGCTACGAGACAAGGATGTTAAATTTTGTTATAAGATGGAAGAACTTGGTGTCGTTGCCGATTTAAAAGCAAAAGAGGATTTTCATTACATTGTGCTCACAATTTTGTTCGAAAGGGAGATGACAAAAGTTGAACTTGTTCCACCTGTTTAAATCAAATCTATCGTAAATATGGGTTGAAAGTTTGTGGTGACAGACCGGCTTCCCTTTAGGCGGGAAGTCAAGCCGACCCCCTCGCAGGCACACCTGCCCCGGGTTCTGCCTCTGTCCCTTGAAGAAATTGTGGAGGAACGAACTGTGGGCACTCCCGCCACTTTAGAGGGGGTGAGAATGGTCCCGTTGCCACCAACCTGATGAGAGTTTTGGCCGGCTAAGAGGAGGGGGCGGTGGAGGCTCTCCATTGCTGCGTGACCAGAGAGGCTTTTTTCCCTTTCAACACCACCTTCTTTTCCCTGAGGGGTGACGGCGATAGAAGCTGAGAATATCTCTTGACCCACTCGGCTCCGGAGGTATCGCCAGGAAACCGGCAATACTCGCGGTTCCCTGATGGTACCCAAAGAGGTGTAACGGCCGGAAAACAGAGACCGACTCTGTGGTCAAGAGGGTGTTCTTTTACAGCTCACGCCGACACTATGTAGCAAGGCTTAGGTGGGATGTGGCTATTTTGCCATGTGCAAAACGTACCCGTTGGTAATCAATACGTATCTGCTGTGTATTTCCATTGCGAGCCCTATGTGAGTGTGGCGTCCCTTCTTTTTTGATAATGACAAAATCAAACAGGCATCCTATAGTTATCCCTTTCTTGGATAAGTTTCCGTCAATCAGTGTTTTGTATCGATTGTAGAGCATTGTACCGTGTGCTTGGGAGAGGACGTCAGAAACTAGAGTCAGGTTCCCTGCCCTCGAGAAATTTACAGTCTGCAGGTGGGGGGGAAGGTAGACACACATTTATTTCAAATAGCGGGAGCAGGCGGGAGTATAAGGGTAGAGTCTGGTCCAAGGGTAAAACAGGTGACTAAATGGATGAGTTAATAATTAGCTCACACAGATTGATACAGTCCACCAATCAGTATATCGATATAGTCAGTTCTGGCGTACCGTGGGCTTTTGCTGCGAGTTTTGGAGAGGACACGCTGATGTTTTCCAAAGGTAGAATCTTGACTCACTGTAAAGCAATGTGCAGCATAGCCCCATTCTTTTTAGGGGTTCACATTACACTTGGTGGCTTTCACCGCTCTTCTGCCCAGTGTAAGCCCGGTATAATGAGGGAAATGTCTTCTGATAGACACTTACATATCTAAGTTAATGGCCAACTCTGCTTTTACGCTGTCAGTGGTATTGACTTAGTGCTTACGGTTTGCGGAGCCCTACGCTACACGCTCGGGAAAGTAAAATACAGAGTCGGTAGACATGATCCTTGTCTACAGGGGAGACAGACTTTAAAATAAATTAGAGATAGGGGAAGCAGAGTATAAGGTTATTTACGTAAACGGTGTGGGGTTGGGGTGAGTATCAGAGGGCTGAAGGAGTACACAGCCAAAGTGCATGGTCAAGGTACAGTGGATGGGGAAATGAGGGATTAATAAAAATCCAGTTAATCAATAGGGATCCGATCCAATCAGTAATATTTATTGAATGTACTCCGTGCAGAACAAAATATTAAGTATTAATACTTAACAAAGTATTAAGAACGAAGTACTCCATTGAGATGTGATCCCTGCCTTGAGAAGTAGCGTGGCTCAGTGGAAAGAGCCCGGGCTTGGGAGTCAGAGGTCGTGGGCTCTAATCCCGGCTCTGCCGCTTGTCAGCTGTGTAACCTTGGGCAAGTCACTTAACTTCTCTGTGCCTGTTTCCTCATCTGTAAAATGGGGATGAAGACTCTGAGCCCTACATGGGACAACCTGATTACCTTGTATCTACCCCAGCACTTAAAGCGGAGCTAGGCACATACTAAGCGCTTAACAAATACCAACATTATTATTGTTGTTATAATTCAAGGAGTCTACCATCTAGCAAGAGAGAGAAAGAGAGAGAGAGAGAGACTGTTACATTATGGATAGGGAAAAGCCACAGAAATTTTAGATATTATAGATAAGTACTATGGCTCAGAGAACGTAGGGGAAGGGGTTGGGGTGAGTGAGTGCCTAAGGGCTTAGATGATGAGGACTCAAGTACATAGTGAAGTGGAAGTGAAATGATAGTAGGGGGTGGGGAGATATGATATTTAGAAGGACTTTGAAGTTGGGGAGGGTAGTGGTCTGTTGGATGTGAAGGAGGTGGGTGCTCCAGGCAAGAAAGAGGGGTGGGAGCAGTAAGTCGACAACAAATGAGAGCAAGGCACAGTCTGTAGGTTGGTGAACTCTTGGGTGGGCAAGCATCATCGGGGAATTCCTGAAGGAGGAGCTTGCTGTTAATAGGACTTTGTAGGAGGGGTGGGCGGGCTTTGCCACACTCTGCGGTATAGGGAAGGACAGTCCAAGTGAAAGGAATGGCAAGGACCTTTGGAAGGAGGTGAAAATGTTTAAAGTGAGGGATGGTTAGGAAAGTTGCTAGGAGGAATGAAGTTGGGGTGTAGAAGAAGCGTTGAGGGAGTCATACTTTGAGATGCTTTACATTTTATTCCCCTCCCCTCAAGTTGAGCAGCTCTTAATCATTTTGGGCAGAAAACCCAGAGACACTCTCTTTCATTTTAATGTCTCTCTTTACTCTTAGGAAATTTTTTGTCTTCCTTAAATCTGTCTACCATTTCATTAATGGAATGATTCAGTGTTTGAGGCTGTGATCCTGACCACCGGTGATGAAAATCAGGGCTCAAAATTACTGTCACCACTAGCTTCTTGGTAGTCTGGCTCCCAGGATCAGAGGCCTGCATGAGGCTCGCCTGTAATAATGATAATAATGTTGGTATTTGTTAAGCGCTTACTATGTGCCAAGCACTGTTCTAAGCGCTGGGATAGACACAGGGGAATCAGGTTGTCCCACGTGGGACTCACAGTCTTAATCCCCATTTTACAGATGAGGTAACTGAGGCACCGAGAAGTTAAGTGACTTGCCCAAAGTCACACAGCTGACAAGTGGCCAAGCTGGGATTCGAACCCATGACTCTGACTCCAAAGCCCGTGCTCTTTCCACTGAGCCACGCTGCTGTTGTTCTGATAGCAGCCTAGAATGTCAGATTTTAAGAAGGGATCTGTCCTCTGGCAATTGGTGGGACATATCCTGGCACCTAACAGTCAATGACCGAGGGCCCCCCCGCCTTTTTTAATAGCTAGGTCTCCAGTCCTGGTCTCCATCACTAGCTAGCATGATGTCAGCTAAGTTGGTGGTACATGCACCCCCTCATTCTGTTCCCAAGAACTCAGGATACTAGAAACATACCTATTCCAGGTTACATTGAGCCTGCACGCGTGCACCCCTGCATGAATGCACTCTGTGACAAAATGTTTGAGATTGCCCCTTCAGAAAATCCCAGGAAAAGGAAAGCACAATAAACTCAGCACTTATTCAGATTTCCGGTTCCCAGTTTTTTTTTCTCCAGTAACTGAAAGGTTGATTAGTTGATTCTTTGAATTTCTGACTCTGGATGGAGTCCAGAGGTTACCTCAGCATCCCACCCCAAGGATCAGAAAAGAAGCTCAGGTGGCCTCTTTTGACAGCAGCCTCTGAACTAAAAATAGCCCTACTACTCCAGAGGTGCTGCTGAGAGAGTCTCTGTCATCCCAGATATTTGGGTGTATGAAATAGATTTGGTCCTCGTTTGCATTGTGGCTGCAAGATTTAAGTGACTTCTTATTAAACTGAAAATATTTAGTGAAGTGGCATGGACTAGTGAATAAAACACACGGCTGGGAGTCAGAAGGACCTGGGTTCCAATTCCGGCTGCCACTTGCCCGTGGTGTGACCTTGGGCAAGTCGCTTCACTTCTCGGGGCCTCAGTTTCCTCATCTGTAAAACAGGGATTAAGACTATGAGCCCCTTGTGGGGCATTAACTATTTCCAACCTGATTATGCCTCAGTTACCTCATTTTAAAACAGGGATTAAGACTATGAGCCCCGTGTGGGACATTAACTTTTTCCAACCTGATTATCTTGTATGTACCACAGTGCTTAGTACAGCATCTGGTGCATAATAAGTGCTTAACAAATACCATTAAGAAATTGTTAAAAATGATGGTGGTCATCATAACCTCATACTCTCCCATTCCCTCTATTTCATTTCATTTTAATGTGTACCTCCCCATCTCCCCCTTTTGACTGTTAGCTCCTTGTGGGCGTAGATCACGCTTATCAACTCATATTCTGCCATGGGCTTAGTACAGTGCTCTGAAGATAGTAAGCACTCAATAAATAACATTTTTAAAAATGACATTTAAGTGCTGTGTGCCAGGTACTGGTCCATGCACTGAGGTAGATACAAGGTGGATCAGGATGGCTATAACCCATATCTCACATGGGCGTCACTGTCTTAATCCCCATTTTACAGATGAGAGTATACTTCTTACTGTTACTTCTCTGAGGCCCAGAGAAGTAAAATGACTTCCCCAATGTCATTCAGCAGCCAAGTGGCAGATCCCGGGATTAGAACCCAGATCTTGTCTGTGCTCTATCAGAATAACCAATCACTTCTCCCTAACCCACGGTAATATGGCCCTGCTCCAGCAGTGGATGCATTTTCCAGGTAACCTAATCCTTTATTTTTAGAATATAAAGAAGAGAGTTCCTGCCTGGAAGATGATTAGGTAAAGGGAGACCTACCAAGGATCACGGCACCCACATTCTGGGCCACAGAAAGAAATTGTCCCAAAAGTTTGATTCCCATGGAACCAGGACTCAGGCCTTTGGTATCTCCTCCACGTATATTCTGTTGTTGCCCATTAGAGTCAGATAGCATAGGATATAGTGATTTGGGGTAGGCACCCCAGATCCCACTTGAGTGGAGGTAGTTCACACTTCATGAGATGTGGCACCTCTCTGTGTTTGTGGTTTGCAATTTTAATTTTATATACCTATTTAAAAAAATCCATGGCAGTTACTGAGATAATAGGCACCTGGGGAATGAAATCTTGAGCCTTTCATGTTGATTAGTCATAGCTTGCAAAGCTGACAAACTGAGGGGCTGGAATTAGAGAGCAAACAGGAGATTTTTTAGATGGACAGGACCCTTTTTATCTGTTCTGGTTCAATTAATGCAAAGAACTAACCCTATTTGATTACCAAAGGCTGGTTAACATTAGCAGTGGCTGACACAAACAGGAAAAAAAAATCTAGAATGGGAGTGGAGCAAATACAGGAAAAAGAAATAATAATGGTATTTGTTAAGCACTTATTATGTGCCAGGCACTGTTCTAATCACTGGGGTGGATACAAGCAAATCGGGTTGACCCAGTCCCTGTCGCAAAAAGGGCTCACAGTCTTAATCCCCATTTTACAGATGTGGGAACCGAGGCCCAGAGAAGTGCAGTGACTTGCCCGAGGTCACACAGCAGACAGTTGGTAGAGCCGGGATTAGAACTCATAACCTCTGACTCCCGGGCATGTGCTCAATCCATCAGGCCTCAAGGTAGTTCTGTGAAAAAGTTATTTGATTATATGAGCTTAATTATAATCAGAAATTCATTCTAATCCAGCATCTAGACACGCTCAATGTTTTAACTTGCACCTCCCCCGAATTGGTTATAACTAGCCTTCATTTGTATAAAATGACATTGAGACTGATCTGCCCTGGTCCCCTCACTTCGCTAGGGGTGGTCTCTTATGTGGCGATTTGACTACACTAATTGGACAGGTGAGAAGTTCAGTTATAGCTTGGTTGAACCTAAGGTGTCAGCAGGACATCCAGGTGGAGATGTTCTGGAGGCAAGTTGAAATGCAGAATTGCATCGTAGGAGAGAGATAGATTTATAGTATTAAAAATAAATCTAGTATTTATAAAGGGTTTATTGGGTGCCAGGCACTATTCTAAGCTCTGGAGTAGATACAAGATCATTGGGTTGGACGCAGTCTCTGACCTGCATGGGCCTCACTGTCTTATTAGGAGGGCGAACTGAGGCCCAGTGAAGTGACTTGCCCAAAGTCACAGCTGCCAGGAGATGGAGCTGGGATTAGAATCCAAGTCCTTGGGACTCCCAGGCCCATACTCTATCCACTTGGCCACACCGCTTCTCTTTGGCTACAGAGAGGTGGTAGCTAAAGCTGTGACAGCGGATGACCCGCTCAAGAGAAGGAATGTAGAGCAAGAAGAGTTAGCAACTCAGATCAGCCACGTTGGGCACTCCTAGTTAAAAGGGATGAGTTGTAGAAGAGGATCCAGTGCATGAGGCTGAGGAGGAGTGGTCCATGGGGTAGGAGAACCAGGAGAATCCTGTGGCGGTGAGCCCAGGGTGAGTTTACGTTTCCGGGAGTAGGAAGTGATTAGCAATGGCAAAGGCAGCCAAGAGGTCATCGGTCACCTTAGAGAGGCTGTCGCAGTGAAGCGAAAGGGATGAAAACTTGATCATAGTAGATCAAGAATATAGATAATAATAATAATGGTACTTATTAAGCATTTATATGCCAAGCACCGGGTTAGCTACAGAATCCGCACATTGGACCCAATCCCTCACGGGATTCACAGTCAAGGTGGGAGAACTCATGTGTAACCCCCATTTTACAGGTGATAAAACCGAGCCATGGAGAAGTTGAGTGACTTGATCCAGGTCTCACAGCAGGCAAATGGCAGAGCTGGATTAGAACCCAAGTCCTCTGACTCCCAGGGCCGGGCATGCAGTAGGTGTCTATATACCACTAAGTCAGTTGGTAGCATTTATTGACTGTCTGTGGTGTGTAGAACATTGCAGTAAGCACTTGGGAGGATACAAGAGAATCAGAAAACATGGTGCTCACCCCCAAGTAGAATAAAGTCTAGACACCTAGATAAATTAGAGGTCGGGAGGTAAAAGATCTTATAAATAAGTATGTAAATGCCGTTGGGGTGATAGTAGCAAGTTCTGAGGGGGGTATGGCTGGGTTGAGGTGAAAGTTTGGAGGACCTAAATTGGGGAGATTAAAGATTACTTAGAGAAGGCCTCCCGGAGCTGTGATCTCAGAAAGGCTTTGAAGTTGAGAGCTGTGGTATGCTGGAGTTGAAGGGGGATGTGAGCAAGAGGTTAGCGCCAGGAGAGGTGAGAACGAGGCACTTCCTCAGACCCGGTTTTCGAATCTCTTTTCCAAAGGTGGGAGACTACGTGGCCTGCAAGCCCTTTCTCGGGAAATTGGAATATGGCACTGAGTTACTGTTCAAGTTACTGTACTTTTTAGGTTTCTAAGGGCCCACTTGCATCCATCTCCCAGGTAGATACATGGAAGCATTCTTAGACTGCTGCAGGATCTTGGGGCAGACATGCGGATTTTAGTTATAAGCTGACAAATCTTATGTCGGTTTCAATTTAAGCTTTCTGTGGGAAAGGCTGTCTTCAGTGAAATTTCAACCATCTCTTGGCCATGGTCACGAAGAAGTGGAAAGGATCTGAAAGCACTTTGAGAACTGATTTTCCTCACAGAAACCTAAGCTGAGGCACAGTGGGCTGCCCAGGTGTCTTTATCAAAGAAGTTTTGTACAGGGGTATACTAGGCAATTAGTCAGTTTACCAGTTTTTTGAATGGATAAGCATTCTTATTTTTGGGAACTCACTTAAAGAGGTGAGACCAGGTGTCCCTCCCTCCTCCATTTGGAGACGGATGCACACAAGTAGTGGACACAGGGCCAGCATTCCCATGAAAGGGAGTATTCTCTTTCTGTTTCCTTTGGGATTTTCCGCTCTAATTTTCTGCTCTGATTCCTCCAAATCAGAGAGCCCGGCACCCATTTTCACTCTCAGAAGCCTGAAATTACCTCCCACTTCCTCAACGGTATTCTGGGTATGCAATCTTGGGAGGAATTTTACTCTCAAATCCCTCTATTCCACCACCCCAGGTCCTGGATAAAGAATTTAATTTTTGTTTTTAATAATTGTTTGAGTGTCTATGCTTTTTCTTTTATAAAAGTGTACAAATGTTGGTGACAGGTTGCACGTGAAGGCTTAAATATTTTTTCTCGGACAACTAGGTGAATCAAATTCATGCTGCCGCAGCAAACTTCAATTTCCCCTATCCCAGGGGTTCACTCTGAGCCTACTAAAGGCAGAGCAAGCATCCCTCCACATCATGCTCTTCATAGGTTCAGGCTGGATTCCCAGCAATAAAAACTATCATCTTCAACCACGGAAGGGGTAGGAGGCAACCCATGGAGGACTTTCTGACACTGACCCACTCTGTTAGAGACAGTTCTGGCAGGATGTTCTATAAGAATTCATTCATTCATTCAGTAGTATTTATTGAGCGCTTACTATGTGCAGAACACTGTACTAAGCGCTTGGAATGGACAATTTGGCAACAGATAGAGACAATCCCTGCCCAATAACGGCCTCATAGTCTAAACATGTATGTTTCCAGCTCTATAGAACCTGTCTTCTTGTTCTGATGGCTTCACAGTCCTCTAGCCTGCAAGCTCCTTGTGGGAGGAGCAGCATGGTCCAGTGGATAGAGGATGGGCCTGGGAGTCAGAAGGACCTGGATTCGAATCCTGGTTCTGTCGCTTGTCTGCCTCGGGCCTCATCTGTAAAATGGGGATTTAGTCCCTCTCTCACATGGGGTTCGCAGTCTGAGTCCAACCTGATTAACCTGAATCTTCCCCAACACTTAGTACAGTGCCTGGCACATAGTAAGCACTGAACAAATACCGTAAAAAACGCACACAAAAAAACTGTTGCATTGTACTCTCCCAAGCACTTAGTGCAGCGCTCAGTGCTCTGCACGCACACAGGGTAAGTGCTCAATAAATATGATTGGTAAAATCAGAACAACAACAGTCCCTGTCACCTCCCCTCCTCGGCAAGCATGATCTCCGTATTCCAAAAGTGAATGAGGCGAAGCTACAAGATGACACCCCCGTCCCCTCCCCCCGCATCGAGTTTGTCAGGTTGCATTTTTGGGGCTTGTGAGTGACAGGCTAGTGTTCCAGGTCTTGTTGGATAGGAAAAAATAAGTCAAGAAAAGCGAACCTGCCTGCAGCAAAGCAGTCCTCAGGTGAAGAATGTGGTTAACCCCGACCTCCCTAAATGACGGTGTAGCTTCACAGCACAGGAAATCTGAGCTTAGTTGTGTGACAGCTTTGGTAGGAGTGAAGGGAGCACTGCCAGGCCCTCTGAGTTGTATTTTTCACTCTTACCAAACTGGACTCCGGCCCATCTCACTGCCCCGAAAATTCAACAGGAAGAAATGGCAGTCATTTTCAACAGTTTAATGGTTTGTTGGATATTGTCGGATCCAATCAGGACTAGTACAGTTCTATGAAGGCTGTTCTGTGCTGCCGTATTTGAGAATGCGATGTGGAACTCGAGAACTTTTCATCCAGTGGAATACTCTTTGAACTCAACTGGTTTAGGAACATTATTAAAATCCCTTGAGTCCTTCAAACAAACTGCTGTGTGCTGATGATTGTGCCCTAAAAGAACCTATCCAGGAAGGCACGTAGATGATGATGAATTTCTTCACAGAAGGCTGTTACCGAGGACTGACATCTGAAAACAAACAAAAAAACAATGAGCAGGGTTGTATTTCCCTGGTGCAGGCTGGAACATCATACAAAACTTAATGCTTCCAACAAGATCTGCTAGCTATACATAAATTGTTCCAAATTTGACAGCAAAACCAAAAAGACGCAAAAAAAACCCCAACAAAAACAGGACCAAGGTGGCCTGTGGGAGACTGACAGGCTGAGTTGGGTGACTGTGGACTTAAAAACTGAAATTGAAGGCCTATTTAGCAGTGTTTTTCAGTCTTGGAAAGGGCTTTGAGACTAGACCTATCTCAGAAGGGACATCCAGCTTCAGGAGCAGTTCTACCAGTATCAACTGTGATTCACAGTCAACAGAAGCAACAGGACAAAGGTACCAACAGTGAGGCTATAGTATGCAGGCAGGCCACATAACCTCTTCACTGGGCAGGATAGGTGAAAATGGATTACGGTTAAACTTTATGTATCAATCAATGAATGGTATTTACTGAGTCTTATGGGCAGGGCACTAGTTGGGAGAGTACAATAAAACAGCAGACGTGTTCCCTGCCCACGGCGAGCTTACGGTCCAGTGCGTGAGATATAGACGTTAATATAAGCACATAATTTATAATAAACTTTTTAACTCTATGGTGAGGTAATGTAGGGCATGCAGGGAGGACAGAACAAAAATGGAAACGATAGAGAGAAACACTGTTTCACAATCTAGTGTAACCGTGGACTGTCATAATGGGTTTCATTAATTTCTATTTCATTGTATGCTCTACTTGCATCTCAAAACCATTAGTGTTAGATCTTGGATAACAAAACCTGTCCATTTAAATGGAATGTACTTATGCCTATGAAAGTTGTGGTTTTATTTACCTAGAGATTTTTGAATTTCACAAATTGCTGAGTTATTAGAAAGCAGTCTTATCTGCTAAGCAAATGCTAGTGCACTTGGAACATTATTTTTAACATCAAGGAACCTAAAGCAATCCCAAATGGTTTTTCAGGCTACTGTTATATCTCTGGAAATGAAAACTGTTCACTGTGCTACTCTCCTCATATGGTTTTGTGTTATGCTTGTATTCTAGAAATGGAAGTAAAATTGTTGAAGTGGGGATTGGTGTGTGCCTATAAATTTTCTTTGGGCACTATTTCTTGCCTAATATTTTCTCACTAGTTTGTAGATAATGTCTGAATCATCAATTCAGGATTGGAACTTTCAAGTACTGTGTAGATGCTGCTTATTTTGCTTTTAATGGATTGTTTATCTGCTGAATCCTTGTTTTAAAATTGGGTTTATGAAGGATTAAAAAGTTCTTTTTTATGATATTTAAACAATTACTAGGTGCCAGAAACTATTAAGCACTAGGTTAGGTATGAAATAATCAGGTTGGGCACCTTCCCTTTCTCACACGGATCTCAAAATCTTCATCCCCATTTTGCAGATGAGGTAACTGAGACACCAGGAAGTGAAGTGACTTGCCTGAGGTCACACAGCAGACAAGTGGCAGAGTCGGGTTTAGAACCCAGGTCCTTCCGACTCCAAGGTCCAGGCTCTTTCCCCTAAGCCATACTGCTTGGGGTGTTACGTTAAAATTGAGGGGATCCATTTGATGTCTTGGGGATAAGTTGATAAGTAAATAAGTTGATTTAATTTGGGAATAAACTGTCAGGGCTATATTAATATGGTTGAGTGTTTGTGTGTTAGTCTGTCATTTGTACTATTCAAGATTTTCCTCATTATTTGAATTTAGACATTAGACCCCTTCCTGTCACAAAAACTCTCATTTTGTTATGTTGCTGAACCCTCTAGGTAAATAGCCATCGGAAAGAAAATGTCAGAGTTGCTTTGTTGCATTCAGCTAGATCCTACTCCCCAGGGATACATTCGCAATTCCAAATCATTTTCTCCTGAACTTGACGGTCTCCTCGGTTTCCTCGAAGGGTCACCTCTCTTCTCGTTTAGACCTTGTTAGCTTTCGATTTAACCATTTTTGTTTCCCGTTTCCATCTGCTGTGTGTAGGTTTGAGAAAATCCACCAAGAAGCGCAGTGAATCACCACCTGCTGAGCTCCCCAGTTTGCGGCGGAGCACACGCCAAAAGACCACGGGCTCCTGTGCTAGCACCAGGTAGTAGCTACTTTGAAGTTTCTCTTGGCGGCATACGCGTTGCCTGTCTTCCTGGCACCCATCAACACCTTTCTTTCAAGAAAGAAAATCAAAGTGGGATCTCTGGGCCTATATCAGTTTGTCAGGAGCTGCCGGGGAGCTTGCTTTCTGCATGGTTTGTGGAAGTGGCCAGGCAAATGCATCTTCTGGCTTCTCTGCCCTCCTCCTCTACTTCTATTTTTCTGTTTTTCTCAAGAGAGTGGTTTCCATTAGACAGCTGCAGATGTCATCCTAGATAACACGTGAGGAGTTAATCCTAACGAAAGTTTGTCTTATGTTTCAGAGTTCAGTCCTGAACCTCTAGGTTGCAAGCTTGTTATGGTCAGGGCACCTGTCTGATTGGGTTGTATTATACTCTCCCGATCATCATACAGTGCTCTGCACACCGCAAGTGTTCAGTAAATACCTTTGATTTAAAGTCCCAAGTTTTCTTAGCAGTCAATCAATGAACCGTATTTATTAAGCATTTACCGTGTGCAGAACACTGCCTTAAGCGCGTGGGAAAGAAAAATGCAAGACGTGATCCTGGCCCACGAGGAGCTCTTAAGGTCTACGGGAGGAGACAGACATTAAAATGGATTAGAGATCAGGGAAATAGTTGAATATAAGGCTATATACATAACTGCCATGGAGCTGGGGTAAGTGTCAAAGTGTTTAAGGATTAGTTTTACTGAAAAATAAAATTTGTTCCTTTATAATCAAATTATAGCGCAAGTCAAACTTTTCATTAAAAAATAAGGAACAAATGGAAAAACTAGTAATAAAGTAAAACAGAATTAGTAATACAGATTCTTAACAAAATTATCCGGACACCAGCCTGACTTGGACCATTCCAAATTCATCCTCACTTTTTTGCTCATCCAACACTGTTTCTCATCCTCTCATGGATGCTGATGCTCTTTGCCCTCGCCAACTGTTCTAGACCTTAAACTTCTTCCTGAAGCGTACATGCTACCACCTCCAGTGAGTCACCATGGCCCTTTTCAAAGGTTGTATGGACTGCCTGGCTCTGATTTTATAATCTTATACTTTTTTCTCCACAGTTTTATGTTATGTGCAAACTTTAATGACAACTTTCAATGCTGTATTCTCTATGAAAGTCTATGGCTCTGTGGGAGGGATTTCCCTGGTGTAATGTGTAATCCTGGTCTTTAGCCTTACTGTTTATTGGTCCTTAGTATTTCGAAGATTCTGCAAAACAACTCATGATCTTCGGATGGCATTTTACTTATCTACTGCCAAAGCCCCATCAGCCAGCTATGGGTAGCAGTTTCTGGATGACAATTTCAGACTATTGCAAAACACTTTTTTGTTTTGGTTTTGTTCCTTGATGATCATAGTTTGGGAAGTTGGAAGAGTTTCTTAACAGCTTGTTTCCTCAGCCGTAGCTGCAAAGAATAGCTGGACCAATGCAATCCATTTCAATTTTCTGTATTTCATTGTGATGGAGAACAGATTTTTTGTTTGTTTGAAAAAGGCATGTTTATTTGGTGAAGATTTACTCAACTACTTTGAAATGGTGCTTAAATGATTTGTCCAGTACACCAACAATTTAACCTGGGAAAACAGATTTGGAAAAAATGGATTTCTTTTTTCTTTTTCCTTTTTGTTTTCCTTTTTAATATCCCAGTGAGTACCGGTCTACTCCCTGAGCACATTTTGGAAAATGTCACATCCCTATTAGGTTTGAATGTTGTTCAAAATGTGTGCTGAAATGCCTAGAACGAGTACTTACTGGCAGTTACGGTAATTGTTGATCCTGGCTATGACATTTGCTCACTTAGTCGGCGAGGCTCTGGCCTGGGCAAGAGAGGAGCAGCTGAGGCTCGCCGACAGGAGAAAATGGCAGATCCTGATACCAACCAGGATGGAGTCAATTCTTCAGCTGCACGGACAGATGAAACACCCCAAGGAGCTGCAGGTAAGCCAGCCCCTATTTTTTTTGCCTTTTTCAGTAGATCCCATGTGCAAACTTGGCACTCTCATACTCACAGTCTGTGGAGTCAGTCAGTCACTTGTATTTATTGAGCACTTACTGCGTGCAGAGCACTGTCCTAAACACTTGGGAGAGTACAATATAGCATTCTAACAGGCACATTCCCTGTCCACAATGAGTTTGCAGTCTAGAGAGGAGAAGGAGATCCAGTAAAGCTACTGAAATGGAGCTAGTTTCTCTTCAGGCCTGAGGTTGGCTCTGTGAAGTTCAGTCAGTAGTCTTCCTTGGCTTAAACTGCACTGCTTGCACTTGAAGGAATTTTTAGGAAAAAAGATTACTGCTCGAATGCGTTTTGTTACAAATTGGTAGGGAAATTCTCTTGGCTAATGATGATCTACTATCTACTAATAGGTACGTATATTCTATGCAAGTTGGAATTCTTTTAGGGCCTCATCTTCATCACTTGAGTTGAAGTGCCCACTGAGGAATGACCTGCTGAATCTTTTTTGAGTCAGTCAGTCAGTGATATTTATTGAGCGCTTACTGTGTGCAGAGCACTATAGTAAGCAGCTGGGAGAGTACAACACAACAGAGTTAGTTGTCTTATTTATTGAACACTTACTGGGTGCAAAGCACTGTGCTAAGTGCTTGGGAGAGTACAATCCAACAACAGACACATTCCTTGCCCCCAAGGAGCTCACAATCTAGAGTCTTCCACGTTGACTCTTTCCGTCTAGCAAAAATGAAACTGTACGCAGTTAGGTTTCTACAGTCTTTAGTTCACTGTTTTGGCAGCGGGCTGTGATTGCCATCTCCCAGCCTTAAAATGAGAAGCCCACCTAAATCGGGGAGGCTAACCCCAGAATAGTACTACTGACCCATATAGTTTTTAGCAGAATCCTCTTTTGGTGGTGACTCTCTGCAGCCTAAAAGCAAGTAATAGATGTCAGTGACTGGCTCCACCACCCAGGAGGGACTAAGAATTCTCTGGTGTCTTCAACTGGCTTGTCTGGGTGGCTTTCTGGGGAAAGACATGGATACTCCTGCTTTGGGACACAGCTGCTTCTCCCAGGTACTTAGGTATTGGAATAGATTTGAAAATCCCAATATATCCCATTTCTAGGTTTGGCTCTTTGAGGTTGAGAGATTTATGTAGTTCGCAACTTATGGAGTTCCTTTTGGGTACTTATTTTTTCCGACCAGCATCTCCCTAGTTCATTGGTCTTCAACAGCTCTCTCAATCAAGCTATCAATGTATTTATTGAGCGCTAATGGCGTGCAAAGCACTGTGCTAAGCACTTGGGAAAGTACATATAGCAGAGTTGGTAGACACATTCCCTGCCCATAAGGAGCTTATTCCAGTGCATGATTCATTGACTTCATAGGGAAATATATCATACCTCGGATTAATTTTGATCATAAGATCTCTTTTCTGAACATATTTGGTAATTTAGTCATGGAGTTCCTTAGTCGTTACCAGCCTGAACATGGAAGAAGCAGCAGCTCCGAAAGCAATGGTGTTGAGGACTTAGATGCAGTCCCAACGACGGGGGCCACGGCCCTGATTCTGTTGATATGTATTTTGAAAAAGTCATATTTCAAGTTTTCTCATTTATTCCAATGTTTCCAACTCACTCATTCGGAATGCCACACACAAACGTGAGGTTTTAGGGAAACGGTTGAGAGCCACAGGGTTGTCTGTTGCCATTCAGGTCTCAGAGCTATTTTGTCCCGTGACCACAGACTGCGGCCCCTGCCTCTACCCAGCTGGGTCTCAGTATGTAGAGGTGGGCCCAGGGGGATGTGGCGGGGAAAGAACGTAGATGGCTCAGTGGAGCCATCTCCACTGCCTCACTACCCCCACTACCTCAGAAATAATTCCAGTGCGGATGGACATTTGTTTTCCTCCCTTCTCCACCGTCCCCCTTAATCACTGGTGCCTGAGCAAGCTCCTTGGAAATTGCCAAAGTGCCTGACTGTATTTTCACGGGCAAAGTGTGCAAGAGATTCGCTCTGTGACGCTCACACTCATGGATACAGTGTCACCACCCGCAGCGTCGTCTTCGCACCGAAGGACAACTCAACTACTTTAGTCCAGCCAGTGTCCTGAAAGACAATGGAGGTACTCTGTGTTAATTTCCATGATTCTTCAGTGGTGAAATGAGAATGAAAGTATACAACCCAGCTGCATGGTCAACATGTATCACCTGGGTGTATAAAAGGGGGGAATGAGTCCACACTAGCGTAAACAAGAGGCTGGGCCGGTAGTTCAATTAAGAGGAAGTTTTGCTCTTCCCACCTTTTATCACTGGCTTTCTAAAGAATCGTCAAGCTAGTGACATCTGTGCCTTTGTTACCCCATCTGTAAACTGGGAGTCTTTTTATTCCTCAGTGGGGCTACTTAGACCTGAATTGACAAGTAAGTCCTTGGGAGAAGGATATTAAGGGAACCAAGGAAGCAGAATTCTCTGCAGGAAACAGCCACTTTGGATTTGCTTTGAAGTAAGCCCCTTCCAATATAAAATATGATGTAGAAGTACTTAAAGTTGTCCAGTTGGTTGAATCATGCCACATCTTAATGTCTACTGATTCTTACCTCTTGGTGTGTTTTTGGTTTTAAAGCAAGTGCAGCTAAACCTAGGTTTCGGGCATCGTTAAAATTCCAGAAGATCAGCTTTTGTACTTGGACCATGTTCAGGATTGTCTGACGGTCCAAGTTTGAAAGTCAGTTCTACTCACTCTCACACTCCATTGGGCCTGAGCATCCTCTTTGGTACATAGAGTTGTCTTCTTGGCTGGCGGACCAGCTTGAAGAACCAGCTAGCGCTGTTCTACCATTTCTGCCTTCCGTTGGGTCTGATGATGCCGCTCTCTTTATGCAGTGCAGGGTGGTATGTTCTTTCCCACAAAGCGCTTAGACTGTGGCCGGGGAGACAGGCGTGAAGATATCGGCAACTAGAGTGGTTGAAATGAAAATGAATCGAGAGGACAGGTATATGTGAATGCTAAGGATGCTAAGTTCGTAAGTGCTAGATTAGGCCGAGGGGATGATATGGCGCAGCAGGCTGGGGTTAAATCAGGGAATATTTGTTGGAGGAGGTGGGATTTTAGGATTTGAATGTCAGGATTGCTGTGGCCTGCCCGATGTGGGGAGGGAGGGCCTTCCACGCCAAGGAAAAGGCATGAATGAGGGGTTAGAGGTAGGAGACTTGAGAGTGAGGTATACGATTAGGTCCGCTTGAGAGGAGCAGATACAGTGAGTTGGGGAATAGTGAGAGAAAAGAGCAGAAGGGTAAATTGGGGCCGGAAGATGGAGAGCCTGCGAGCTGGTTTGAGAGGAGTTTTTTGTTTTATGCCAAGAGACACAGAGAGCCTGTGAAAGGTTGGGAGGAGTGGAGAAGTGTGGACCGGGTGATGATTGAGGTTATATTATACTTTCCCAAGTGCTTAGTACAGTGCTCAATACATATGATTGATTAGATGATCCGGGCAGCAGCATGTAGTGTAGACTGTATGTGCGTGTGCTGGGGAGGATGGTGAGGGGAAGGTGGGAAGGCTGGGAGGCCAGAGAGGAAGCTAATGCAGAAGTGTGGCTGGGGCCAGACTGGAGCTTGTACTACAGTGACAGCCTGGGTGGAGAAGATGGGGTGAATCATGGTGGGGTTGTCGGGGAGAATAGTCAGGGTATGGCAGAAGACTGAATGTGAGAGTTGAATGATAGCGAGGAGTCAAGGATGACTCCTGGGATGGAGAGGGTGATGGGGTTGCAACTGAGATGGATAAGTTCGGGGGAGGAGTGAGGAACTCTGTGGACTTGAAGATACTGGCAGGACATTGAGGTGGAGATGTCCCGGAGGCGAGAGGAAACCAAATTGCAGGTCAGGCGAGATGTCAGGGCTGTTGTCTACCATGCTCCCAGATCACTCCTGCCCTCTCTTAACCACTTCAGAGAATCTGGCACATCTGGCCAGAACTCTTGTGGGAAAAGGCAGCTAGTCTTGGTAACCTTGCTGTGCATACACCACCTGTCAGTTCGAGGTCCAAGTTGTCGGCGACTCGAGAAACATTTCTTCTAGAAAACGATATCCTTTTTCTTTATATTCCCCCATTTTGATCCTCCCCCGACCCAACTCCTTCCAAAACTTACTTTTCAACTCACCTTTTTGCCTAAATCTTAGATAAGACCCTAAAGAAGAATCTAAAGAATACCAAAGGAAAGACATAAGACTGGGCAGGGCTCATAATCCATTTGCTCTCCGCATGACTGCTAAGTTCTTGCCCCATTCTGATTTCTTGTTCCCGGCTCCTGGAAATTTCAATCTGATCAATATCTAGTTGGCGGATCGAGCTCGGGCTTTCACGAGGACAGCCTGGATTCACTCTCGCCAAAGCAGCATTCTGCTGACACTTTCTAGGGGCAGACCTTGGATATGGGTCTGATTTTGCGGACATAGCCTCAGCATAGGGCTTTAGCAGCTCTTGCTGCTTGAAGAGCTGAAAGTCTAGCAGGTCTCTGCTCTATGTACATGTTCTGAGCTGAGCACCAAATCTTGGAGAGCAGGGATGGATTCATACAGGGCTGTAGGGAGTTGTAGCCATTGGCCCTTTGCCAAGAAGAAAATCCCCGATTTTCCTCCCAGAGACCGGTGACTCCGATCGTGGGCTTTCTGGACCCTTCCAGCGTAGCTGCCAATTGGCACCTCATGAAGATGGCACCCGAAATGAACCTTCCTGAAATGGCCGCCATGTGTGAACAAAGTCAGAGAATGGGATGGGGAGGTACCGGCACTGACCTGAAGTCCTCGCTTCCCCTGAGCACAGCACCTGTCGACTCTGCTACCTACAGTTCCCTCTGACCACTGTGCACGTAACGCAGCTGATATACATTTCTCTGTGGTAAAGAAGAACGGGAATGATGGAGGAGCAGAGGAGACCGTGTGGGACCGTGTGTTGGGCAACTCAGCTCCACTCCTCTTGGCGTTATCCTGGGCTGGCCTTGGGTCTGTTTCCCCTCCCCGCCCATTCAGTAGCCTCCCACGGAGCCCCTGCCCCAGGGATGAGGCAGCCTGCTCCAGTGCTCCAGGCAGCTCTGTCTCTGGCTACTCCAGCCAGGCACAGTTCCATCATGGCTGGCCACCCCGACTTAGGCAGTTCAGCCCCAGTTTAGGGCAGGAAGGGAATGGGTGGTCAGAGAGAAGAGCCTGCATGTCGTTGCAGAGTCAAGAGATGAGGTGTTGCTGTGGGATCCCCTATGCCTCCCCTCCCTCGCCATCTCTGGTCCCAGTAAAATCTGCCCGGGTGTGCAGGAAATAGGGACAGGTACTACAGCAGCCCCTGGCAACCTGCCTGCCTTCCTGGTGTCTTTGGTTACAGCCGCCACCGCGGGAGCGGCTCCAGCCACCCCTCAGCTGCCCTCGCTGTACCCTGGGCCTGGCCCGTGGTCTCGGATGGCTGAATCTCTGGGTTCTGGGTCGGGGGTTGCTGCTTACGGCCCCACCCTCCCCTCCCTGCCTTCCTGTGCCTCTTCTGTAGCCTCCTTTTCCTCACTGCCCCAGCTCGTCCGCCCAACCTCCAATTTGACATTAGAGGTGTAATGTGAGCAGAACTGGTGGCCCAGGATTTTTGCTGAGCCCCGAAGAGCAGCATGGCCTGGTGGAAAGAACAAAGGCCTGGGGGCTGGAAGACCTGGGTTTAAATCCCAGCTCCACCCCTTTCCTGCTTTGAGACTGGGGTTCCCATTTTCTCTCCCTCTTAGATTGTGATCCCCATGTGGGACAGGAGTTATGTCAGATTTGATTATCTTGTATTTACCCCAGTGCTTAAAGCGCTTGGCACATAGTAAAACAAAAGATCATTATTATTATCAATAATCATTATTGTTTCAGTTTTGGTAGTGTGGTAGAAAAATAGGGAATGGGGAGGTAGGGAGTGGGAGAGGCCACAATAATTGACCAGGCCAAACCTTGGTGGGATTTGATCTGGTCCTGTTGTAGATCTGCCTCTGCCATTCCCTGAATTCTTGAGTGTGACCCCTTTTCTAGGGCTACAGATGGCTGCTCAAATAAGGGTGAAATGAGGAGATACGAAGCATGCAAACTGGCCGGGAGAAGAGAGGATGATTAAGGGGGAGAAAGCTGGTAGAGAATCGTGAAAGCATCAGTTAGGAGTTGGACACAGTGTGAAGTGGCGAGCCATTGGAGGGTTTTGAGGAGAGGAGTGTTGTATTCCAAAGGGTGTTTTTTAAGAGGTAGTTCAAGTAGCCATATGTAGGTTAGGCTGACAGAGGGAGTTAGAAGCGGAGCATCAGATGTAGTTGTTTATTTTTCTCTTAAAAGCATATTCCACATTCCACATACAGTACATTATGTATGTACTGACCAGGAATGATTCTGGTTAGGTAAGCCTTTTTTTTCCCCCCTTTTTTTTTGACCGGAGTGGGTGGGTGGAGGGGAGGCAGTGGGTCAGGGGGAATGGGGGAAGATTTGAGGTTCAATAGAAACCCCAACACTAAATAGCCCAGCAATAAAATAGCCACATGAAGAGCAGTGCTGGAAATAAGCTGACTCTGGGATAAGAAAAGGTCCCAGAACAGGTGACCTGGGATGACTGGGGAAGCAGAGTGGCTCAGTGGAAAGAGCCCAGGCTTGGGAGTCAGCAGTCATGGGTTCGAATCCTGGCTCTGCCACTTGTCAGCTGTGTGACTGGGCAAGTAACTTCTCTGTGCCTCAGTTACCTCATCTGTAAAATGGGGATTAACTGTGAGCCTCATGTGGGACAACCTGATTACCCTCTATCTACCCCAGCATTTAGAACAGTGGCCTGCACATAGTAAGCGCTTAACAAATACCAACATTATTATTATGAGGACAGTGTGGGTGTCAGGCCAGGGAGGGGCTGCCATCACCTGGCCCTGCTGCCAACCCCAGCTGTCTGCTGTCTCTCTGGTTATTTGCAACTGCAGCCCCACCTCTCCCTTTTGACAAGCAGGCCCCACAGCTGGACAGTTCTTGTGGTCTTTTTGCTCACCTCCTCCCTTCTCCCACCCTACATTCCCACTTGATTTCTAATCTCCCCAACTGATCTATGCTTTTTAAGCAGTTCTGTGCCATCTTTGCACTTCTCCGTCACTCACTGTCCCCCCACATCCCCAATATTTATCCATATAAGTATTGTACTGTTTCATTTCCTCCTAGTTGAAACATACTTTACTGCACTAAAGTAGCAGTACACCACAGGATTACAGGCTCATTGAGGGCAGGGATTATGTCTACACAGTGAGGCAGTCAGTAGAAAGTATTGATTGTTCGATTCTCTCATTTTATTCCAGACCTAAGGCCCTGGAACACATGCCTGGCCGCCTCCTTGGTGGGTGATCGATTGGTTGTATTTATCGGTCACTTACTGTGTGTAGAACTACAGTATGTAGACACTACTAAGCACTTGAGAGTTCAGTATAACAGATTTGGTAGACACATCCCGTGTCCACAAGGAGTTTACAGTGTGGGGTGGAGGGCTTCAGTCAGAGATATAAATAAACAACAGATATGAACATGAATGCTGTGGAGGAGTGAATGAAGGGCAGAATTCCAAGTACAAGGGTGAAGCAGAAGGGGGAGGGAGCAGGGAAAATGAGGGCTTAGGGAAGGCCTCTTGGAGGAGATGTGATCTTATTAAGACCTGGAAAGTGGGAGAGTGATGGTCTGCTGGATATAAAAGGGGAGGGAGTCCTTGGCCGGAGTCAGGAGATGGGCTAGGAGTCAGCGGGGAGAGATGAGATGGAGGTACAATGAGTAGGTTGGCATTAGAGGAGTGAAGCACATGGACTGAATAATTTCCTGCTAAGAAAATCAAGGAGGTATGATATGAGGGGGCAAGGTGATTGAGTGCTTTAAAGCGGGTGGTAAGGAGTTTCTGTTTGCAGAGAGTGAATGGGCAACCACCGGAGGTTCTTGAAGAGTTGGGAAACATGGACTGAACTTGTCTTTAGAGAAGTGGTCTGGGCAGTAGAGTGAAGTGTAGATTAGAGTGGGGAGGCAGGGAGGTCATAAAGAGTCTGATGCAGTAGTCAAGTCAGGATAGGACGAGTGCTTAGATAGCATAATAGCAGTTTATTTGGGGAAGAAAATGCAGATTTTAGCGATGTTGTGAAGATAGCACCGACAGGATATGTTGACAGGTTGAGTATGTGGGTTGAATGAAAGAGATGAGTTGAGGGTAATGCCAAGGCTTGTGAGACGGGGAGGATGGTGGTGCTGTCGACAGTGATGGGACTATGAGGGGGAGGACAGGGGTTGGGTGGGAAGATGAGGAGCTCTGTTTTGGATATGTTAAGTGTGAGGTGACAGTGGGACATCCAAGTAGAGAGATCCTGAAGGCAGGAGAAAATACGAAACTGCCGAGAAGGAGAGATCAATGCTGGAGAATAGAGATTTAGGAATCACCCCCGAAGAGATAGTAGTTGAAGCCACGGGACCAAGTGAGTTCTCCAAGGAGAGGTTGTGGATAGAGAATAGAAGAGGACCCAGACCCGAGCCTTGAGGACCTCCCACGTTTGAGGGTGAGAGGCAGAGGAGGAGCCTGTGAAAAAGACTGAGAAGGAGAAGCCAAGAGAGATAAGTGGAGAGCCAGGAGAGGACGATGTCAGCAGAGTCAAGATTGGGTAATGTGTCCAGAAGGGGGTAGTCGACAGTGTCGAATCCAGCTGGAAGGTCGAGGAGGATTAAGAAGAAGTAGAGACCGCTGGATTTGGCGTGTGTCAATAGTTGCATTTTTTTCCCTAAAGAAACTTTAAAAACCTATTACGATTTCCCAGTTTTCTTTGATAATAGGTTTGAAATAATTTCAGCAACCTATGAACGAAGTCTTTCATCACCAAATTCATAAATGAGCAATGATTAGGTCCCAATTTACACACCCGGAGGCCATCTTAACAATTTTCTATATCCATTATTGCTGATGGTGGGGGGGGGGGGGGCAGTGCTTTTTTTTTTTTTTTAACATTTTGAGGCAAAAATTATTATTTTCAAGCCGGCGCGGTGGGGATTTTTATGTGGCTGCTTTGTCCTTGAAGATAGTAAAAGCACTTGCATTGGTCGTCTTCTTTTCACTGTCCAAGGGGACATTAAAGGAATTTCATTTGTGCTACTTCCAGGCAGTTTTACCAGTTAACTGATAGTTCCAAATCCAAATACTGCCATTCTTTCCAACTCTCAGGAAAGGAGACAGATGAGAAACCGGATTGGGCAGGAAGAATATAGGAGTTTGGCCCAGTTATTTCACCTTTCCATACTTGCTGGTTCAAACAGGTTTACGTCCCTTATGCAGAATGAAAACGATGTCTTCATTATCAACTTGATACCAAGCACTTTTTTTTTTTTTACAAGATGGTAGGGATGCAATACGTGGTCTTAACCATGCTGAGGGGAATTAGATGCTTACCAATTCATTCATTCATACCGATAGTCCAGAGGCTAGTTCGAGGTGGATTTTTGCCTCGCAGAGTAGGCCGCTGTGTTGCAGGCATCCCAGCCCTGTCCTGTCTTGGTCAGATAGAGTATCTCTTTTATATGGCTCACTGCTAGTTGGTGGTCAGATTGGTGATGTGGGATGTAGTTGGGAAGGCCCCTGGGTAGATGAACTGCTTCATTTTTCACTAGTTTCAGCATGCAGATGCTCTCCCTTGGTCACCTCTATGTAGTGCTTCACTGTAGTTAAAACTAGACACAGCTCGCGTGCCATTACATTCAACCCGGGAAGGTAGGACTTATCTGAGCTCAGCCTGGAGACGGAAAAAGCGCCGGGCCTCTGGGACTCGAGTCCAAAAGGCGAGATGAACCAGAGTACTTGGAGCGTGTGCTACTGGGACAGAATCTGTCCCCAAATACTCATTTCAGGGCTCGTGTTCCCTCCTTCTGCTAACATCACCCAAGTCTTTCCTCAGCCCTGTCCAGCTAAATTCAGGACCAGATTCATTCAGGAATGAGTATCAGAAAGACCAGCCGAGAATCCATTCCTCGTGGATGACCTACAGAATTTGGGCTTGTTTTACTGGAGTTGTAGTATATAATGATGTATGATTACCTTGGCGTTATCCTTGACTCATCTCTCTCATTCAACCCACATATTCAATCTGTCCACAAATCCTGTCAGTTCTGCCTATACAGCATCACTAAAATCCGCCTTTTCCTCTCCAACCAAACTGCTACTGTGCTGATCCTTTCCTATTCTGTCCCGCCTAGACTACCGCATTGTCCTTCTAATCTCCGAGCCTCCTGTCTCTCCCCACTCCAGTCCTTACTTTTTTACTTTACTCTGCTACTTGGGTCATTTTTCTAAAAAACAAAACAAAAAAACCCATTCAGTTCACATCTTCCCACTCCTCAAAAACCTCCAATGTCTACCCATCCACCTCTGCGTCAAACCCAAGTTCCTTATCATTAGCTGTAAAGCACTCAATCAGCTCTCTCCCTCCTGTCAAACCTTGCTGATTTCCTACTAAAACTCAGCCCGCACCCTACACTCCTCCGAACTGTACTTTGAGCTCGTCTACCTCGTTACCAACCCCTTGTCTTCGTCCTCCTTCTGGCCTGGAACTCCATCCTCCTTCATATGTATTTGAAAGACTCTCCCCGCCTTTAAAGCCATATTAAAATCACATCTCCCCAAAGGAGCCTTCCTTGACTGAACCCTCATTTCCCCTTCTCCCTCTATCTTCTGCATCACCTATGCACTTGGATCTGTACCCTTTAAGAACGTGATATTCACCTCAGCTCCACAGCACCTATGTATATAGCCATAATTTATTTTAATGCCTGTCTCCCCCTTAGACTGTAAGCTCCTGGAGGGCAGGGAAATGTGTCTGCCAACTCTGTTGTATTGTACTCTCCCAAGCGCTTAGTACAGTGCTCTGCACACAGTAAGCGCTCAATAAATACCATTGATGGAGTGATTGATTACACCTTGCACTTTCGGTTACACAATGAATAGCTGAGGACCTCAACATTGTGATCCTTTGTGATCTGTAAAAATTTAGCCAATCATATGGTGATTAAGTAACCCTCCCCCCCTCCCCCCCTTTTTTTTTTCTTTCCAGCTTCTAGTTCTGTTGCTGGGGCTGTAGGCATGACCACCTCTGGTGAGAGTGAGTCAGATGATTCAGAGATGGGAAGACTACAAGGTAAAAACAAGACAGTTATTGGGCTTACAAGATACTGCTGGTAAATGAGCCCATCTTCGGGTCTCCGGTTCAAACTGTTCCTTTGCTGAACTTCATTCAGTTGGCCTCATTTGCTCTGCTTTTTTTTTATCATCCGACCATTTTCCAGTAGCTATGTATTTCCTTCTGCAGTAGTTACAGGTGCCTACGCAATTGAGACTTGGGGATTTGGTAGTTTGTGGCCACTGACTATTATTATTTTTGTTTCTAGTATAGAAACAGGAAAGGAAAGCCTTGCAGAGCTAGTGTATGTTATTTATAAACAATTTATTTTTTCAAAGCTGATTCTTTTTCAGCCATGGTAGTAATTCACATTACAATACTCTTATTTAGTGTTTTAGCAGTGACCTGTCATACCAAAATCAGTCCTACAAAACTGGAACATTATACAGTTTCACCTATTGAGAACAGAGTGTTAAAACTCTGTAATGTAGATCTTAACTTACTAGTAGCTTTTAAAAAGAAAAAGCACTTGGGCTTTGTGATTAAAATATGGCTGCACTGATTTAGATTAGATGCATTTCCTCGGGAGGCTCTTTTTTGCTGGAAATTTTACAAGTTCATATGTCTTAAAATTATTATCAAGTGTTTTGATATGCTCAGAGCCCTCCTCTTCTGAAGGAAGGGTTATTCTAATGATGCATTTTTTTTAGCATCAACAACAAGCTGTGATTTTTAAGAGTAGTTGACTTCCAACTGCAGCCTGAAACTCACAAGCACCATTTTTGATGAAATAATTTCAAATGGCTTGTGACTAAGGCAGTTGACTTCCGTGATTGTCTCTTATCTACTCTAAAGACAAAGACGGTAGTTAACCAGGGGGACCAATAACTGATTATCTGAACCATTGGGAATCGCCTAGCCTGTTCTTGAATATTTTAAGAGTTTTTCTAGGGTTCGGTCATGCCGACATCACCATGACTCCTCAGAAATGGAGAAATGGCTGTTAGAGTTCATGATTAGAATGAAGTTGGGGATGCTGTCTTGTAGCAGTTCAGGATGAGCACTCTTTATAGTGAGGTGAATTATTGGGGTGTGTTGTGTTTGCCCCTCCCCAATTTTAAACTTCCAGATATAGGGCGATCCCTCTGGAGAATCCTACAGAACATTTTCAAGAGCATCGAGAGGTTTTAGCTAGGCCCTGTAACTTCAGAATAGAGAATGTGACCTTTACATATCAGTAATTTTGAAGTGAACCATAGATTGTATTAGAAATTTTTATGTATAATCAGTTGCATTAAGCCAGCTCATAATTTTCTTTTCTCTTTTTTTATTTTATTTTTTTTTAGCTCTGTTAGAGGCTAGGGGTCTTCCTCCTCACCTCTTCGGCCCTCTTGGTCCTCGGATGTCACAACTTTTCCACAGGACAATTGGAAGTGGAGCTAGTAAGCCAATAGTTTTAATTAGTCCTCCCTTCCCCCTCCTATCTCCCTCAGCTCTCATTAGTTCAGTGTTGCCTAATTAGTTAGTTACCAAAGTAAATACTTAGGCTGGATTTCCACTCTCGAGATGAGTCTTTAAAAGACTTTCCTGGGTTCCTTTGACTGCAGCTTGCTTTTGTGTTCCTCCCTCTCCCTCCCCACCATAGATTGTTGACCCTTGGAGTTAATCCCTACAGGTATTCAGTTTAATTTTAAGTACTGCTTGTTATGAGGTTCACCTTGGGGAGGCACTAATGGATGATTTGAGGGTTATTTTAGTAGGAGGTAACCTTAATTGGGCACCTCAGTTTATTCCTTCTGGTCCTTAGTCAGAGGTCTAGAGAGCAATGCTTTCAAATTGTCCATACTCTTCTACACTTAAACCGTAACTGCTGGAGACTGCCGTTTGACTGAAAATAGATTGTAAGGATTTAGGGGAGAGTAATGTGGTTTGGGCGATAATAAGGTCCAAAACGTGCCGACAGACTGCGTCATCAGGCTTGTTCCCTGAGAAGCTGTTCAAGGTGGAACACTTTGATCTGAACCTTGGACAGAGTAGTCTCTGCCGGCTGTCAGGAGAGTGAAGTGGTGCATGGGAGTCTTCTGATGCTACCAAACTCAGGCACTCTCAAGTTTCTTATCAAGATAACTATAGCCCTCTCGTATCCCTGGGAATTGGCATAGGTTATAGAGCCTTAGTTATGATCACATCCTTTTTTATCCAAAGACTTCCCTTGAAACACCTGGAGGTCAAACTCTCTCCCTCTCCGCACCCTCCCCGGTACACATCTTGTGTTCCTAGTTGCGATGTCAGAAACAGTGACCTAGGCTCAACAGGTGTTGAAATGTGGTGGTGGACCCAAATGGGAGACTCTTCCACCACCACATGGAAAGTTGGCTGAGTTGGGTAGTCACATAGGGCATTACATATTGTGTCAGTTATGTCTTGCTTGTGGGCCTAGGTGGTGCTCCTTCCTCTCCTTCCTGGGGGATACCCTGAAGGTGAAGTCAAGGTGATCGAGACCCATTTTGCAGTTTGGGGAAACTGAGGCACAGAAAGATCAAGGAATTTGTCCAAGGTCTCATAATGAGATCAGAGCCTGAACTTTTAGTCTATTCAAGATGCCTTTCACCAGGCTAGGGGTGCTTGTGTGACATTGAAGTTCTTTTGATTGTAAAAAGGTAGGCAGCTATGCTTGGAAAGAAGTATGACGAACAACTTTCTTCTTATTTTTTTCCTCTTGGGCTAATCTTCTAGGAGGTATGCTTAACATGACTAAATCCAAATTTTACTATTTCACCAAACCTGGGGTGCAAAAATCAGTGCATAATTGTTTTATATTCTCAGTGGCATTTCGAGCATGGGATCAGACCTCCTATGGAAATTTTGAGTCCAGTAGGCACAAATGCTTCACCTTTCCAGGCTCTCTGAGACCCTGGAGGCTTGCTTTTAGGCAGCGTCTCTGACAGCACACCATCCTTTATTGTCGTAATGACCACGTGATCTCAAGGTTGCTTCTTTATGTAAGACTTTCATTCCCATCATTTCAGGAGTCCTGGGCAGGCTCCTCCTAGAACACCTAGAATCAGTGTCCTTGCCTTTAAATTTTATTTACAGTGGGCTCCACACTAACCCTAGCTCCTTGTATTGGCTTATGTAAATCTTGAGCTTCACGTTCCTTGCGGCAAGCTACATGGAAGTGTAGTAGAAAGCTCATTTCCCCAAAATGTCGTTTTTTCCAAACCAGGATGAGTTTGGATAATTTATTTTATCTCATTTGGGTGGGGATAACTGAACAAAACCAGGCCAGGAGTTGTCTGAGACCCAGGCTCATTTTATTTAGCGGTCCCAGCTTTGTTTCTGTGAGGTGGCTCTGCTCCCAGTTAGTTCAGGTAGCTGCCTTTCTTCTTCTTGGGAGACCAAGGGTCAGTCCTCCAAAGTCATCACCTGCTCTGTGACTTGAATCTCTGACCAACCGGGACCCACTTCTGATCGCTCTTAATCGGAGACAGACTCAAATTGGGCTAAAACTCCCCAACTTGGGGCCGGGGATCTGCCTGCCCTCCAGGGAAAACCGGGCTGTGTGGGCCATCGGTTTGATGGATGACTGAGCTCCTACTATGTCTGAAAGCTGTCAACACCGACCATTTCCTTTTTTCACTTGCGCCTCTGCTACTTTATCCTTCCCTTGTTCACTTGCTCTGGTGCAAGTCACGTTCGTGTCAGTGCAGTACTAAAGAAGGGCTGGATTGGGTTTCTTTCGGGCGGCGCTAGCCAGTGGCCAAAGTACCCAGGTGCCAAAGGGAACCATGATGTTCAGAGGCCTTTTTTGTATGTTTTCAGTTTTCCACCCAGTTTGCCTCTGAAGCATTCCTCAGCTGATGAGTGCTTTATTTTGTCGAAGGTGCCTTTGTAACCCACTTCCACATTGCTGAAGTTTACTTCTATGGAGTCCTCTGTAAAAACTTGCAGATCCCTGCATGGGATTACAGAATGGCTTGGTCTGGCAGAGTGAGGGAATCGAGCTGGTTCAAGTGTATAAATTCTACTCAGGCTGTCCCCGCAGTGCAGGGGAGACCCTGACAAGCATTCTTTCTGTCCCCTCTCTGTACGTGGAAGACCCCACGTGACATGAGCGCTCTCCTGACTAATGGGTGGGTTTTTGTTTTTTTTTTTTGGTTGGGGAGAAGGTGCCGGAGCCATAGGGATTGCTTTTTCTCCTCAGGGCTTCTGACCAGGCTGGTAGCTGATAAAGGGAGAGGAGGCAAAGGGATGGAAGAAATGGGAGGTGAGAGAGAGGAGAAACAGTATTGCCATCAACAACTCTCCCCCCCGTGCTTCGGGGAGGATAGGGAGACTCTTGAAGAACTGAGCAGAATGTACTTGGGGGAGAAAGGACAAAAGCGCTAATGAGGATCCCCTTCTTTGGGTTTAGATTTTTTTGAACTGACCCTATTCATCTGGCTAATGCAATTGTGTGTAACTGAATTTATCCCTAGTTGGTTTAGCCCTAGTATAGATCTGCCCTTTGAGCCTTAGTCTAAATGAAAGAGGACCCCCACATCCCCCCTCATCACCAGGACCGTATTTGTGCCAGGTAGTAGCGTTCTCCGAGTAACAGCAGGTATTTTTTTTATGCCTAGGTTCGAAGGCCCAGCAGCTCCTACAAGGCCTGCAAGCCACTGATGAGAGTCAGCAGCTCCAGGCGGTGATCGAGATGTGTCAGCTGTTGGTCATGGGCAACGAAGAAACGTTGGGAGGGTTTCCAGTCAAAAGTGTTGTGCCAGCTTTGGTAAGAGAGACTTTTTTAGCAGGATGGTTTTAAAAAACATTATTCCTCTTAGACCCAGAATGTGATATTCTCCATACTTGCAATTAAAGAAAATCAAGCGCGTGTTAAGGTTTTTGATGCACAGACCTCCTAATCTGTTATTTTTCCATGCTTGCGGTGAAAAAATCAAGAGTAAGATATGTGGTGCTCAAAGCCTACTAGAGACACAGAGGATGGAGGCTGTTGGTTCAACCCCGGTCATGCTACCTAGGGCCTTGGGGCAGATGGCTTTGGCCCTTATGGAGCTGTTCTCTTATTGCCTCCTGTGCATGTCAGAGAAAACGACGATCGTCCTCTCGGGGCCATCGTTAAGGCCTTAATAGAAGCAAGCAGTCCTGTTCAGTCAGAACTTGGGACATTGCCATGCATTTTAAATAATCCGATTCAAATATTAGGAGGCTAAGGAAGAATGATGTGGACATCAACCTTGATAACAACCATTGGTTCGTGTGTTCCAACTCAGCAACTCAGACAAGGGGCCTGAAAGAAATGAAAAATACACGGCCTTCCCTCTCCCGAGAGACAGCATGGTATAGTGGCTAGAGCGTGGGCCTGGGTGTCGCAAGGTCATGGGTTCTAATCCTGGCTTCAGCACTTGTCTGCTGTGTGACCTTGGGCAAGTCACTTCACTTCTCTGTGCCTCAGTTACCTCATCTGTAAAATGGGATTAAAAAGACTGTGAGCCCCACAAGGGACTGGGACTGTGTCCAACCTGATTTGCTTGTATCTACTCCAGGGCTTAGTACAGTGCCTGGCATATAGTAAACGCTTAACAAATTTCACAAATTATTATTATTTCCCCTCTGACAGGACTTCATGGAAGAGTGTGTGTGCTCACGCATGCGTGCGCTGCTGCCTGCCAACACTATCCTCTTGCTCTAATAAATTGGGAGCAATTTGGGGATTTGCGGGGGAGAGGGAAGGGAGAGATATTGGGAAGTGCTGGAGGTTTCCGTAGGGCAATTAGGTCGATTTGCATTGTAGAGATTTTTGAAAGCTGCCACCATTGTTGTATTAAAAGCCACAGTGTTTCTCAGGCCTCTATCTGCTGAAACATTTCCTTATATCTGGTGTAATTCTGTTTTTCCTACAAACCTAGGAAAATGAATCTGGGGAGAACCTATCTGTGTCCTCCTTCCTATGCCCCTTCTATATGAAGGGGAATTTGAAAGAGGAATGGGAAAAATATTCTTGGACTTAAAATGAAGGTTTGGGAATCATTTTGAGTGTAAATTAAATTTGTTGACTCCCTCTGTCTTTTCCCTCAATTTCAGCTTGCTCCCTTTGGCCTTTCTAGAGTGGCAAGGGGTACTCAGCCTTCTCCTCTTCACCCACCCACCTCCCCCCTTTTTTTTTTTTGGCCTTTTGCCTCCTTTCTGAGCAGCTGGACTGCATCAGACCAAGAACAACACTGTCCTGGGTCAAGAACAACATGGCCTAGAGGAAAGAGCACAAGCATATGAGTCAGAGAGCCTGAGTTCTAATCCCAGCTCCACTACTTGCCTGCTGTGTGACTTTGGGCAAGTCACATGATTTCTCTGTGCCCCACTTCCTCATATTTAGCGTGGCTTAGTGGAAAGAGCACAGGCTTGGGAGTCAGAGGTTGTGGGTTCTAATCCCGGATCCTCCACTTGTCTGCAGTGTGACCTTGGGCAAGTCACTTAACTTCTCTGGGCCTCAGTTACCTCATCTGTAAAAATGGGGATTAAAAAATGTGAGCCCCACGTGGGACAATCTGATTACCCCATATCTACCCGAGTGCTTAGAACAGTGCTCTGCACATAGTAAGCGCTTAACAAATGCCATCATTATTATTATTATATTTAAACTGGGGACAAAATACCCTACCCAAACCATATGCTCCATGTGATTCAGGCACTGTGCCAGACCTGTTTATCTGGTATCTATCCCAGTGCTTAATACAGTGCTTGGCACACGGTAAGCACTTTACAAATATTGTTAGGATTATTATTAACTCATCGTCCATCCAACCCAGTATTCTGCTTCCAATTTGTAGCACTAGGGCACATGAAAAAATAGTAGAATGTTTACCCTCCTGGTCATCCATCCTCCTATGCTCATAATTCAGTTGTATTTATTGAGCGCTTACTGTGTGCAAAACACTGAACTAAGCGCTTGGGAGAGTAGTAACAGACACATTCTTGTCCACAGCAAGCTTCTTACATCCTTAACTTCCCCTTTGAATATATTAAATGCACACCTGTAAATTGCATCCATGAATTTCTATCAACCCTTTATGAACTTAATAATATTTTCTGCCTGCAACTCATTCTTTGTGCTTAGCATCCACTGTGTGAGCTTCTCTTCTTTTGCTCTGTTGTGAGCCTTTTGCCTGCAAGCTTCATCCCGTTATGAGATATGGTAAACAGTAATTCTGTGTTCACGCTGCCTACACCCTTCATGATTCTATAAATTTCAAACATTCCCACTTCCCATCTTTGTCTTTCTAGACTGAAAAATCCTAATCTTTTCATTCTCCTCAAGAAGTTGTCAGTCCATCTTCCCAGTCCTCTTGGTTGCTCACCTCTGTGTCTTTATCATATCTGTTTGGTATTTCCTAAAACTTGGTAACTGGAACAGTACAGTATTCCAGGTTCAGATGAACGGTGATTCTTTTTTCTAGTGGCATCACCTTGCTTTTTGTTCTCTTCCTGAAGTAATTCCACCTTTTGTTGGCTTTTTCTGCCATAGGACATTGGACCACTGGTAAGAGAGAATGTCTGTTGTTGAGCATTTAATCTAAATGCCTCATCAATTCATTCTGTTAGATAAGGAAAATACATTAGAAGTTAATCATGTTCGACCTTTTTTATATCCGTTGTTGTCACAACCAGAAACTCATATTGGATTGCAGAGGGAAAAACAGTGCCAGAATTCTGTTACCTAGGCAGCACACTGACCAACGGTAGAATGCTAGAGAAGGAAGTAGAAGAAGAAACCTGAATCAGTGAGGTCAGCAAATCCTTCGGGAGACTGGCGAGCAGGGTGTGATGGCAGTGTGGTATCACTCCAGACCGAATTGAAGGTCTGCAGAGTCAAAGTGCTGTCCAGTCTTCTCAGCATCCCATACAGGGGCTCCTCGAACAGTTCCACCAGCATCATTTACAGGCTGTATCATATGGTTTGGGCAAGATCATGTACAGGAGAGTTCTCTCTGGGTGTCTCCTGTCTCTTCTGTGTGTGTGTGTGTCTGAATATTTTTGAATATATGAGAAGTATGTACATGCATATAGTTATAGTACTGAATAATAGGTTCAAAAGCCCAAAATAGAACTGAAGGTAGGAACAACTATAATACGTAATGTCTTCATTATTTTTGTTGACTGTCTTCATTGCTAGAAATTAATCACTTATCTTGATCATTTCTCTACAGATAACACTACTGCAGATGGAGCACAATTTTGATATTGTAAGTGGGGGTAGAATCCAGTTAATACACTTCAAATTCAACTTAAATGATAATGCATTTTGAGTTAAACTTTGCACTTTTTCTAGATGAACCATGCTTGCCGGGCCTTAACATATATGATGGAAGCACTTCCCAGGTCATCTGCAGTGGTGGTAGATGCAATTCCTGTCTTCTTAGAAAAGGTAGCTCCGTTTCTGCCAAACCTTTCAAATAAGTTAAGGAAGTGAAACTGAATCCAGTCTTACCCTCTTAGGCAGGGAAAAGATCTAAGCCTACCATCTTTTTGGTTTAATATTGGAAATATAAACTGACATTTCACAGTTACTTTACACTTTGAGAGTCAAGTTCTAAAACTATACTCAACAGATTACTAGGCTCAAATTCATGCAAAGGACCCAGTCTGTAAAATCACAAGTTAGATTTGATTAATCCTTGTAAAAATAGCCACCAAATGTTGATTTACATAACCACATTAATTGTAAAAATTTCCTTGTAAAGCTGATGGGCTTTTTACCCCTTCAGTTCATTTTCATCCGAGAAAACCCAGATACAAGCCGAGTAACCTCAACGTGGTCATGAAGTAATGTATCTTTCACATGCTATGTGTAGGTGTAAGCCCCTTTTTATTTCAAAGTTTTATATTAATTTCTTTAGCAAATACACACTTAGCACTCTCTGGTGAAAACGAGAACTCGTGCCTTTTCCCTTGGAAAGCTTGAAAATATCCGTGAAGCAGCATCGTGTAAATGGCGTCATTTGTGTCGTGTGGTTGATCTTAATTTATGCTGGCATCTCGAGGTGAATTTTGTGTTCCAAGCCATTTGGTAAGGGTCAAGTGATTTGAGTCAGAAGGCCCGCGTTTCCATCGACCCACGCCTCAAATTTGTCGTAGTCGAAATGTCCTCAAGCTAATAAGACCCACCTCACATTTTTCTTTCCTGAAGTCTTCAAAGGTAGGCTGTGAGAATTAAATTGAAGCACAGACCTCACCGTGATTACTTTCTGTTCTAGCTGCAAGTCATCCAATGTATTGATGTGGCAGAGCAAGCTCTGACTGCTTTGGAGATGTTATCTCGCAGACATAGCAAAGCCATCCTTCAGGCCGTAAGTATTTGCTCTGAGCAGCATAAAAGGATTTCACCGACTCTTAGTTTTAGGCCCCCTTTTGTCTCTGAGCTCTGATTCTGATTTGGGCGTGGCCTGCGTTGCAGTTTTCCAAGTACCATTCAAGCCCAGCACTTTGGAAATTGGGTTAACCGCTGATAAGAAATATTTCTGTACCTTAACAGCTTTCTGTCTTTTTAGGGAGGTTTAGCAGATTGCCTATTGTACCTGGAGTTCTTCAGCATTAATGCCCAGAGAAATGCATTAGCAATTGCAGCCAATTGCTGCCAGAGTATCACACCAGATGAGTTTCACTTTGTGGCAGATTCCCTCCCGTTGCTGACACAGAGACTGACCCATCAGGTAAAGTATGAGCTAGGGTCTATGTTATGGCATCTTAAAAAATAAATAAATAACCACTGTATCTCCTTATTTAATAGGGGGCGGTTGAAGGATGGGGTATTTTGCCCAACTGTCCCTCCACCTGCCTCTGCTCCGATGCCTCTAAACGTCAGTTAAATGAAAGAAATAATGTTTTCAGGAAGTGCTGGTTCTCGGATGTCCCGCAGTAATCTTTTGGCCAAAATGTTGAATGTCCTTTTAAAAATGGAAAACTGTATATAGTATTCTGTATATATACTGTATTCATTCAGTTGTATTTGAGTCACACTGTACTAAGCACTTAGGAGAGTACAATATAACAATAGACACATTCCTGCCCACAACGGGTTTATGTATGTGTGTGTGTGTGTGTATATATATATATACTGTAATTGAAAAAGGCTCCCTGATGGTAAAGTTCACCTGCAAGTGCCTGTGTGACTGAAAAGGCCAGTGTGAGATCCACCATCCCAGACACATTGGGCACATTGTCATGTTTCCACCTTTTTTTTTTAATCCAGCTTTGATTGCTCAGAGAACTGGGGTTTTAAGTACTCTAGACAGTTGTTTCTCTGGCCTACGGTAGTTTCCAGGCTTTCTCAGGCCTGGGACTCTAACCTCAGGCTGCCTTAAAGTATTCTCTCCCCATTCAGCTCTGATAAAATGAAAATATGTTCTTGGAGTTGTTCATTTTGGGGAACCCGTTCCTACACTTGTGTTTCTCTATATTAGTAGAGGCTGGAATTGAATTTTGCAAGTCTTTGGTTTTCCAGTTAAGTCTCAGATCTGCATTTTGGGAATTGCCTCTGCAACTGGAGGCTTATTAAGAAAAGAAACTCCTGCAAATTTAACGGGGCCAATTTTTTTCTACTGTTGTCCTTTGAGAACCATTTCGTTACTTTTCCGAGTTAGTGGAGAACTGCTTAATTCGTATAAGTAGTCCGTTTGGACATCCAACAACAGGTACTTGATTCAGGTTGCCTACCTCGATTGGGTTTGATTTTCTTGGAGAAATGTCCTACATAGGAAATATTTATGTTTTTGCTTGGTTCAGGGCTAATCAAGTCCCTGCACCCCAGCTGTGAGGGATGTTCAGGTAGGATTCAGTGAATTTTCCTTGGAAGCCCTCTACAAAATGAATTTTCGAACATCACAGTTATTTATATATATATTTTTTCCAGGATAAAAAGTCAGTAGAAAGCACTTGCCTGTGTTTTGCACGACTAGTAGACAACTTCCAACACGAGGAGGTGAGCTTTCTAACGGGGGCACTCTTTTTGGGATGTGAGAAGTCTTGAGTCTGGGATTTTAAAAAATCTAATCCTTTTCCTCTCTCTTTCCTTTTTCCCTTCCCTGTTTCTGGTGAAGAACTTGCTTCAACAGGTGGCCTCTAAGGATTTGCTGACCAATATTCAGCAACTCTTGGTAGTGACACCTCCCATTTTGAGCTCGGGGATGTTCATAATGGTGGTGCGCATGTTTTCTCTGATGTGCTCCAACTGTCCTACTCTAGCGGTTCAACTTATGAAGCAAAGTAAGTGCAACTGTCCACTCCCCTCCACACACACAAACGCTCACACCCACCCTACCACCTCCCCGTCCCCGCTTCTTGGGGAAAATGGAATGGTTAGGAAGGACTTTTTTGAATATTAGCATGTGGAAACAGCTTTGCCTGGTGGAAAGGGCACAGGCATGAGAGTCTGAGGATTGTCAAGTCAAACTCACAAGTGTTGGTCGAGTGCATTTGCCTGGATTTTAGAAAAAGTCCCCCCCAATGAAGATGGTGTCTAATTTAGGGGTGGCTTGGAATTTTCTTCTCCTAGTCATTAGGGCAGTGAGCCCTCTTCCCTGGTTATATTTCTGTTTAGTATGAATGTAGATTCTTGCTGTGGGTGAACCTTTTGTAATAGTTGGAAGTCAGATGACATAATGGGAATACTCCAGAGAGTTCCATACATGTTTTCCAGTAACATCTCCCCACTTTTTGAGGCTCTTGCGGAGAAGCAGGGAGGGAAAGTTGTCTGATGTAATGGGGAGAGTGGAACACAAGTTTTATTTACACTTGTGTGCATTTGTTGGCCTAAATGTGCCACCCAGACAACCCAAGGTAAGGGGACTACTAGGGCCCTTCTGCTTGGCATGATAGCTGCTGGCTCAGATGCTAGGAACCACTGTTTCTTCCCTGGCTCTGGGGATTTTTTTGTGATATACTAGCGGTGTGGACTGATGGCAAGAGCATGGGGCTGGGAGTCAGACGGCCCCGGTTCTAATCTTGACAATGCCACTTGCCTGTTATGTGACCTAGGGCAAGTCACTTAGCTTCTCTGTGCCTCAGTTTCTCCTCTAGATTGTAAGCTCGTTGTGGACAGGGAACGTGTTTGTTATATATTTTACTCTCCGAAGCACTCAAATGCAGTCCTCTGCACACAGTAAGCACTCAATAATGGTTGACTGACTGATTCACTATAAAATGGGGTGAAATACCTGTTTTCCCTCTTACTGTGCACCCCATGTAGGACAGGAATTGTGTCCAACTTGGTTATCTTGAGTCTATCCCAAAGCTTGGGGCTTAGCGTACACCACAATAATGATAGTAATACTAATAATGATGATGATGTTAGTGTCACCCTGTATACGAAGGCAGAATGGATAATGAAATGGAAAACCCGAAACTCAAAGTGAAATAGCAGTAAAAGACATAGCAGATCCAGTTACAGTTGGTGTGGATTTTGGGGGTTTTGATAAAAAAAAATATATAATTGGGGATATTTGAAGGTTTTACTAATATGGGCAAGTCAAGTTCACAGTCCTGAATTTCAGGGTTGATTTTTAGGCTTTTGCCTTGGTATTTGATCCAGTACCATTTGCCATGGTCGCTGTTTCCTCATAAGACCATATTTATTCACATAATTGCCTCTGCCTCATAATTCTTCCCTCTGCCCTCGAAAAAATTCGGAGGAGGAATTAAAAGGTTATTTTTTGTAAGCACTGTTATCCGTGCACATTGGGGTAAGAAGAGAATAATGAGAATGGACTTGGCCACAGATACAGACTCCCATTTGGAGACAACCAATCAATGGTATTTATTGAGTGCTTACTTTATGGAGAGCACCGTACTAAGTATTTCAGAGACTACTAGAGAACGGAGTTGGTAGACACATTCCCGGCTGTCAAGGAGCTACATTGCAGAGGGGGGAGGCAGACATTAAAATCAATTATGGGGTTAAGGGTAAAATCGGAGAAGTAGAGGCAGCAGGTGTAGACAACTCAAAAAATTTGGAGAGGAATGGTAGGCGAGAGATGGGTCAATAACCGGAGGGAGCTGTGAGGTCAAGATGGGTCAATAACCGGAGGGAGCCGTGAGGTCAAGGGAGGGTTTTCTGGAAGGAAGTTTCTTCATTGAGTTTTATGGGCTCTGGGTAGGAAGAAGAGAAAGGAGTGATTGAATGCCTACTGTGTGCTAAACTTGAGAGTGCAGTAGGGAAGACAGTCTCAAATGCCCTCTTACTTTCTCCTCCCTGCATAAAACAGGACTTCCTCTCCCGTAATATTCTTCTCTTTTTGCCGGCTCCACTTAATGGTAAATTTAGTTCTTACAGCACCCCACGTAATAGCTGCTTCCTTGGTTTTGAATTGCCAAAGTTATGCAAAAAAAAATTTAGTCTAGATTTCTGTAGACTGTAAATTCCTTGTTCCAAGTGTTGAGTACAGTGCTCTGTACACAGTAAGCACTCAAAGTCCATTTACTGGTCGATTGAAAAATGTGGGGTGATTATGCAAATACATGTACTATAAATCATTTCTGGAATTTGCAAGTGGCTAAACGGATAAAACGTCACAAGCACCTGCTGGCAAGCGTAGATAAATAATGGCCACCATGGGCAATCTGGCCTCTCTCCTCTTCAGTCCGAACCTCACTCTGTCCATGTTACATTCCTTAAACTCAGTATCGGCTGGAAACATGTCTTTTAATTCTGTTGTTACTGTACTCTCCCAGACAGAACAGTGCTGTGCACATAGTAATCACTCAGTAAATACCATTGACTGATAATACATTATTCTTTTTTTTTTTTAATGGCACTTGTTAGGCCCTTACTATGTGCCATACACTGTACTAAGCACTGAGGCAGATACAAGATAATCAGGTTGCACATAGTCCCTGTTCCACAAGGGGCTCACAGTCTAAATCAAAGGGAGGAGAATTTAATCCCCATTTTACAGAACTGAGGGACAGACGTGAGTGCACATCTGCTCACGTCTCAGAAACCTCTAAAGGTTGCCCTTCCAGCTCTGCTTCAGACAGAAACTCCTCAGTTAGCTGCCTTCCCCACTTCTTTTCCTCTCTCCTCTATCACAACAACCCAGTACTTGCACTCACTCTAATACCAACCTACTCACATGTCCTCTTCTGCCCCACTGCTGACCCGTTGCTCAGGCCCTCCCCCCTGCCAGGAACGCTCTCTCCGTACACATCCGAAAGAAAAGATTCTTCCGACCTTCAGAGCCCTCCTTAAATCCCATCTCCTCCAGAAAGTCTTCCCTGACTCATCTCCCCTCCCTAATCAATCAGTCAGTAGGGAAGCAGTGCGGCCTGGTGGATAGAGCATGGGCCTAGGAGTGAGAAGGACCTGGGTTCTTATCCCAGCTCCATTACTTCATTTGTTTTTTAAGTTGTATTAAGTGCTTATTGTATGCAGAGCACTGTACTAAGTGCTTGGGAAAGTACAGTACAACAATAAACAGTGACAATCCCTGCCCACAACGAGCTCAGAGTCTAGAGTGGGGAATACAGACATCGATATAAATAAGCAGACATCAATACAAATAAATAAAACATATATATATATATATATATATATATATATATATACACACACACACCTAAGTGCTGTGGGGCGGGAAGAGCAAAGGGAGCAAGTCAGGGCGGCAAAAAAAGGGAGTGAGAGATGAGGAAAAGTGGGGCTTAGCCTGGGAAGGCCTCTTGGAGGAGATGTTCCTTCAGTAAGGTTTTTCAAGGCAGGGAGAGTAACTGTTTCGCAGATTGGAGGAGAGAGGGCGTTCCGGGCCAGAGGCAGGACGTGGGCCCGGGGTTGGTGGTGAGATCAAGGCACAGGGAGAAGGTTAGCCCTAGAGGAGCCAAGTGTGTGGGCTGGGTTGTAGAAGGAGAGAATCGAGGTGAGTTAGGAGGGGGCAAGGTGATGGGGTACTTTAGAGCCAATGGTGAGGATTTTTCATTTGATAGGGAGGCGGATAGGTAACCACTGGAGATTTTTGAGGATGGGGGTGACATTTATTTTCTATTTTTGTAGAAAGATGATCCAGGCTGCGGAGTGATTTATGCACTGGAGAGGGGAGAGGCAAGAGTTTGGGAGGTCAGAAAGAAAGCTGATGTAGTCATCTGGGCAGGATAGGATGAGTGATTTGTATTAACATGATAGCAGTTTGGATGTAGAAGAAAGCGCAGATTTTAGCCATGATGTGAAGGTGGGACTGACAGGATTAGGTGACAGATTGAATGTGTGGATTCAAGGAAAACGCCAAAGTTACAGGTTTGTGAGATGGGAAGGATGGTGGTGCCATCTACAGTGATGGGAAAGTCAGGGAGAGGACAGGGTTTGGGTGGGAAGAGAAGGAGCTCTGTTTTGGACATGTTAAGTTTGAGGCGACCGGAGGACATCCAAGTAGAGATGTCTTCAAGGCAGGAGGAGATGTGAGCCTGGAGAGAGGGCCAGAGATCAGGAGAGGATGTAGATTTGGGTATCATCTGCATAAAGATGGTAGTTGAAGCCATGGGTGCGAATGAGTTTTCCAGGGGATTGAGTGTAGATGAGCAGATTACTTGTCTGCTTTGTGACCTTGGACAAGTCACTTCACTTCTTTGTGCCTCCATTCCCTCACCTGTGAAATGGAAAATAAAGTTGTGAGCCCCATATAGGACATGGATTGTGTCCAACCTGATTATCTTGTATCTACCCAAGTGCTTAATACAGTACCTGGTGCATAGTAAGTGCTTAATAATACCATTAAAAAAGCATTTACTGAGTGCTTAATGTGTGCAGAGCACTGGATTAAGTGCTTGGTAGAGTACCTTATAATAGAGTTGGTAGACATTTTCCTGCCTACAAGGAGCTTACACTAGTGTATTATCATGCAAAGTATTCAAATACACCTCAAGTCAAGTACTTAACTGCTCACCCTCCCCACCTCCTCAGCACGTGGCTACATATCTATTGATTTTTAAATGTCCTAACCTTCTTGGTGTCACATTCCAAAATGTCAAAACTGTTACTGACAGTGAACATATTAATAATGTTGTCATTTGTTAAGCGCTTACTATGTGCAAAGTACCGTTCTGAGCGCTGGGGAGGATACAAGGTGATTAGGTTGTCCCATGTGGGGCTCACAGTCTTAATCCCCATTTTACAGGTAAGGTAACTGAGGCGCAGAGAAGTTAAGTGACTTGCCCAAAGTCCCCTAGCTGAGAAGCGGTGGAGCTGGGATTTGAACCCACGATCCCTGACTCCCCAGCCCGTGTTCTTTCCACTGAGCCATGCTGCTTCTCTAATCCATCCTCCAAATATACTAAATCAACTCATCTGCTTTGTCAGCCGGTCCATCAGTGGTATTTTTGGAACACTTTCCCAACCTCTTAGAATGGTGCTCTGAACAGGATAAGTACAAAACAGCAGAGTTGGTAGGCTCAAGGAGCTTTTAGTCTATGGGTGGAGACAAACATTAAAATAGGGATAGGGGAATTAGTAGGGTATAAGAGTATTCAAGTACCGTGGGACTCAGGTGAGTGTCAGAGTGCCTAAAGGGTACCCAGCCAAGTGCCTTGTTGACCCAGAGGGGAAAGTGGAAATGAAGGACTTAATCTGGGAAGGCCCCTTGGAGGAGATGTGATTTTTTTTTTTAAAGAGGGCTTTGCAGGCAGGGAGAGTGGTGGAAAGTCAGTTATGAAAGGGGAGGGAGTTCCAGGTGAGAACATGGGCAAGGGGTCAGTGGTGGTATAACCGAGATCAAGTTACAGCGGATTCATTCTTATTAGAGGAGCAGAGTGTGCGGATTGGGTTGTAGTAGGACATCAGCGAGGTAAGATAGGAGGGAGAGAGCTGATTGAGTGCCTGTTTCTCTTTGGCGTGGAGGTGGAAAGGGCATCCACTGGAGGCTTTTGAGGAGTGAACGAATTTCCAGAAAAACGAGGCAGGTAGCGGAGCCAAGTATATGGATTGGAGAGGGGAGAGATGGGATGCAGGGAGGTCAGCGAGGAGGCTAATACAGTAGTCAAGGCTTGAAATGAGTGCTTAGATCAGTGTAGTAGCAGTTAAGATGGAGAAGAAAGTGCAGATTTTAGAGGTGTTGTGAAAGTGAAATTTTTGAGGTTTTTAACCCAGATTTAAAACACATGTTCCAGGTAGAGGTCCAGCTAAATTGAACAAACCTTAAAAATTCACCTCCTGCTACTATGAGGCAAGAGAATGGAAAAATTCATTTTTTGTCTTCCCACTCTTCGTATTCCATAAAATAGTGTGTTCAAAGGACCAAAAAATACTGTTAGTGTAGGCTGATAGCTGTCAAACATTAAGATGGAGTCTTTAGGAGGAGGACTTCAGAATTACCTGAAGCTTGCATCAGATTGATTAGAATTAATGTGGCTTTTTATGAGAAATTAGGAAGGATGATACATGTATACTAGTTTTGAGGTGCTAAATAGAAAATGGTACTATTTTGGGACTTCTTTCATATATCATGAGTACCTCTTCCGTGATCCTTTTCCAGCTAATCCAGAGAAATGTGTTTTATTTGTATTGGCAAAGTCCTTACTTTGTGCTAAGCACTGGAGTGGATACAAAATTATGAAGTTGGGCACTTTTCCTGTCCCATATGAGGCTCACAGTCTGACCCCATGTTACAGATGAAGAAACTGAGGCAAATGGTTGCACAGTAGGCCTTTGACAGAGCTGGGACTTTTTACCTTTTTTTTCCTAAATGGTATTTATTAAGCTCTTCCTATGTGTCAAGCACTGTTCTAAGCACTGGGATAGATGCAGATCAATCATATTGGACACAGTTCCTGTCCCACATGACGGGTCACAGTCCAAGTAGGAGGGAGAACAGTCAGTGAATCCCCATTTTACTGTTGAAACTGAGGCACAGAGAAGTGAAATGACTTGCCCAGGATCGCAGAGTGGACATTTGGCCGAGTCAGGATTAAAATCCACGTCCTCTGACTCCAAGGCCGAAGCTCTTTCCACCAGGCCATGCTGCTTCCCAGGATTCCGTACCTCCCACTTAAACCTGGATTTCCCGACTTCCAATCCCCGGACTATTCAACTAGGCCAATCTGCCTCCTAGAGATATCTTTGAACATCTCTTCGCATGAAGTGTATTTGAGCTTCCTGATTGTAGCTCCTTGTGGGCGGGGAACATATCTACCATCTCAGTTGTATTGTGCTCTCCCAGGCGCTTAGGATAGTGCACACAGGTGCTCAGTAAATACCATTGAGTAGATTGGTTCTGCTTGTTCAAAAGCCTATATGTGTCTTTAATCACTATTTTATACCTCTGCCCACTGTTCCCATGCAACCTTTTGAAAGTGGGTCTTCCCACTTTCAAGTGGGAAAGTGGGGCTACAAGGTAGTAAATCTCCCATATTCCCTTTGCAGACATTGCGGAAACACTTCACTTCCTTCTCTGTGGGGCCTCCAACGGAAGCTGTCAGGAGCAGATTGATCTCGTTCCACGCAGTCCCCAGGAGCTCTACGAGCTCACATCTCTTATTTGGTAAGTTGGAAAGTCACGGATGTTTTCCGTATTCTTATAATTATTTCCGTGTCGCTCAAGGAACATGCTAAAAGGTAGGGCAGCGGTGTTTTGACTGTGCCGCTCTGGCAAAGATACGTGAATTACTGACGTTACAGGAAATGAATTACCAAAATATGGACCTGCTGTTCTTTTCAGTGAACTGATGCCATGCTTGCCAAAAGAAGGAATATTTGCTGTTGATACTATGCTAAAGAAGGGAAATGCCCAAAACACAGATGGTGCCATATGGCAGTGGCGCGATGACAGAGGTCTTTGGCATCCGTATAACAGGATTGATAGCCGGATAATTGAGGTAGTAGTTTCGGCATATGTTTTGTATTGGGACACTTAAAAGGGGGATTTAAGATGTTTCCTCACCATAAAGCACTTCTCTGGGGAACTAAAGTATTGACGTCACAGTATCATGGTCTTGATGTCCTGTTTTCTCTTTCGTTATTTAAAGTGAATGATTATTTGCCTGTTTCTGAAAGCGACCAGTTTCCAGCCTTTTAGAAAATGCCCTCCATTTCCAGTGCAGCCCTTGTACGTCAGGAACGAGTAAACACTTTGCCTTGAGGGCCCCATCCAGGTCCAGTGGCAGACGGTTTGGGCCGCACCTCCTTAACTCACCTTCTGCTCTTGTGAGGGTCAGGGCTCCTACTCCACAGTGGCCAGCAGCTCTGAGGTGTGTGGGATTTGGAAGTGCTGAATCCACAGAGACCCCGTGCAGCCTGGCTCAGAGGCCAGGTTTCAAGCTCCGACAGGTCAGGTATTATTCCCAGGCCGTTGTTTGCCCACCACTGCTATGATCAGTTCGATCTGACTAGCACCTCTGAGCCTTTTGTGGGCGGTCACATCCACTAAGACAAGTGTGGTCTAGCCGTGGGTCCCGTGTATCTCCTGTGGATGGTCTGTGGTGACCTCGGCTCTTTTCAGTTGTATTTATTGAGCACCTACTGTATGCAAAGCGCTGTACTGAGCGGTTAGAACTGTACTTAACTCTTTTACTAGAGTTCTGGTATCCAGTGTACTTCTCAGTGTAATGCTAAGGATGTGCGCTCAGTCCTCTCCTTCCCTCATGATGGAGGCAGGTTAGGGGCACATGCACATTACTGGAATCTCGTTGTTGAAGTGGTTTAGCAGCTTTAGAGCCCCAAATCACCCAGGGTTGGGGGACCACCTCCCAGAAGGAGTGAAGGGTTGGAGAGGGAAAGGTTTAATTTGGGACTGGAGATTTTAGCACCAGTCTCTGCTCCCAGTGTGGTGTGGAGGCCAGCGTTTACAAGCAGAGTTTCCCAGAGGAGTCCCAATGCCCCTTCCTCACTCTGTCACACAAGTGGGGCCAAATCAAATTCTTCCTCAGAAAATAAGCTTTGGAATTAGAGAAGTGTAGGATATTCTCAAGAGTAAGCGACACCATGACCCAAACCCCTGATGTGCCCGAGAAAAGGAAGAAAAAGGGACTGGTGGAAAGCTCTGAAAACTTTTTTTTTTGGTCAGGACTGAGTCTAAGGCATTATGTAGTGAGCTTATTTCTGTATTTACCGTATATAAAAAATATCTAAATATTCTCTCTCTGTGTAAAGCAGTTCATATATGTTGTGCATCTATGTACTGCTTTCAAATGCCTCTTATTTCTTCAGCAGAAGTTTTCTGAATGCCAACTATTCAAAAGGACGTATGGTGTGTTTCTGAAGTGTTAATTTTTTTCTCTCCCGTCATACACATTTACGATTCCTTTCTTTGTACTCAGGCAGCCCATCAAGTCGGTGAGGATGAAATAAGTTTATCTACACTTGGGCGGGTTTATACGATTGATTTTAATTCTATGCAGCAAATCAACGAGGACACTGGAACAGCTCGTGCCATTCAGAGGAAACCTAACCCATTGGCCAACACTAACCCTAGTAAGCCCTTTCGAATTTAATAGAACCTCTGAAGACATCCCCTAAGAAATATACCTAAGATAGATGAGCTCTGTGACCTAGTGGAAAGAGCACAGGCCTGGAAGCAGGAGACTTGGGTACAAATCCTGGCTCTGCCACAAGTCATTTCACCTTCTCTCTGTCTCGGGTTCCTCATCTGGGGATTAAGACTGTGAGCCCTATGTGGGACATGGACCATGTCCAACCTGATTAGCTTGTATCTATCCTTGTGTTAAGTACAGTACCTGGCACATAGTAAGCACTTATATAACCAAAAAAAGTGGAATTAATAAAATGGTATACATTCTAAGGGAGGCTAATAAGGTGAGGCACGGAATGCCTTCTGGAAGAGGAGGGTTTTGAACCTTAAAAGGAAGGAGAGGCTAATAGTAATAAAGATTTATTGGATCCTCATTGGGTTCAGCACACTGTATGTAACAAGGCCAAAAGAGGACTTCTGTAGTCAATCATTTGAAGGTGTTCTGTTTTCTGTCACAGGTGGACATTCAGAATTGAAGAAGGATGACGCCCGAGCACAGCTAATGAAAGAGGATCCGGAACTGGCAAAGTCCTTTATTAAAACATTATTTGGAGTTCTTTATGAAGTGTATAGTTCATCAGCTGGCCCTGCAGTCAGACATAAGTGCCTTAGAGCAATTCTTAGGATAATTTATTTTGCAGATGCTGAACTTCTCAAGGATGTGCTGAAAAACCATGCAGTTTCAAGGTGAGAGAGCATGTGCGTGCACGTGCATTCAGATGGCCAACATATTTTTTTTTCCCGTCTTCATCAGTGATATTTGAGTGACATCTACTGAACTAAGCACCCACAGTAGAAGTGAAAGATATAATCCCTGCTCTCTAGGACCTTAAAAGTCTGATTGGGGATGCTGACACAGAACGCCGTACAGCTGGGGAAATGGAACCAGTTGTAGCAAGAGAACAGAAAGGTGGATAGGTTAATAAATAGTGCCTAAATAGAATATGTAAACTCATGTGTTGTAAAGTGTGGCAATTGGCTGGGAGTGCTGAGGTGGTGAGCATTGGGGTATTAGTTCTGGGGAAAAGGAAGTTAAAGAATATGTCACTTAAGATTTAATGAAATATGCAGTGGTAGAAGAGAGAGGATAAGTAGATGGTAGAGAGTTGATTGGATGTTATAAAGCCAACGGTCAGATGTTTCTGCTTAAGAGGAGTGGTCAACCAGTGGAAATGTTTTGAGAATGCATATAGTACGAGGTTTCAGAAAAAGGGTCCAGGCAGAAGAATTAAGTTTGGACTGGAGTGGGGAGAGGGAATTCAGTAGTCAAGTTGGAATGTAGCAAGTGCCTGGACCAGTGGGTTGGCAATTTGGGTGGAGAGGAGGGGGTGGCTTCAGAAAATATTTTGAGAGATCTGGGGAGGAGAATAATAAGGTTGTTGGGCGGTAAACATGGGACCTGAGAAAGTTCATATCTCTTGGTTTCTATTTTAGCAGTTGAGAAGTTGGTGAAATCATCAGGGGTTAGAGTGAGGGTCTGCAGGCTTCTGGAGGGAATTAAAGGTCCTGAATTGTTGGTGGGAACTTTGGTTGTGGGAGTCTTTGGGAGAGGAAAAGTAGGGGTGGTGCTGAGCAGAAGGGAGGGTTGGATTCTGGATTTCCACTGTGTATCTGTGATTTTTTTTCCCCTAAGCTATATGCATACAAATGACTGAGTTCTTTATTTTTAGTCATATTGCTTCCATGCTGTCAAGTCAAGACCTGAAGATAGTAGTTGGAGCCCTTCAGATGGCTGAGATTTTAATGCAGAAGTTACCTGATATTTTTAGTGTGTACTTCAGAAGAGAAGGTAATGTAGTACGGTTTTCCCCCATTTTCTCTTTTTGTCGATACAAGTTAAAAGTTGGCTGCCTTCGCCTGGTTCAGGCTATGGAAGAGAAGGTTTTCTGATGATGTAAAAACTGTTTGCCCAGGGCATTTTCCACCAGACAGAGAAGGGAAAGCTTAGTAAGAGGATCCTCCATCCCTGTCCGGCATGTTTGGTTAAGTAGGCCACACTATCTAAAGACCTACTTACAGCCCCCGATCCCTCCTTGAAGGGATTTATTGAAGTTTTTAAGCAGCCTGAGAAGAATTTGGGTTAGAGTCATTTTCCCAGCCCAGGTGGAATAAACTGAATTTTAGAAACGAAATGGAAAATTACCCTGCTTTTTAATAAAGCTCGCACAGCCTAATAAAGGAAGAGGTTAGTCATCTCTTTTGCATGTCACCTCTCTTGGTCACACAATACGATGCATGTGGTTGACTTTTAAGGGCTTTGGATTATTTTCTTTGGCTGAGCCAATTAATCCTTTCTTTATAAAGGGGTAATGCACCAAGTGAAAAATCTAGCGGAGTCTGAGGCTTTGCTGACCAGTCCCCCCAAGGCGTGCACGAATGGATCAGGAGCTTTGGGCACCACTGCAACTATCAGTCCTGGATCAGCCTCGGTGGCCAGCAACGTACCTGCGGACCTGGGCTCCCCCAGTTTACAACACAGCAGAGATGATTCTCTAGACTTGAGTCCACAAGGGTAAGTGTTCTACTCTTGCTCCAAAACCCATTTCCAACCAGGGGTCATTAGTGTGTTCATGGTGTCATAAGACAAGTGCCTAGTAGCACTCTTTCTGTGTCATGTTCATGTGAACTTGGCTTCTTCTATGAATCGTATCCCAATTTCAGGCCTTTTTTAATGGTTTTTGTTATAAGGACTCACTATGTATCAAGCACTATTCTAAGCACTGGGGTAGGTACAAGTCAGTCACGTGGCTCACCGTCCAAGTGGGGGTGAGAACGGGTGTTCAGTCCCCATTTTACAGATGAGACAACGGAGGCACAGAGAAGTGAAGTGACTTGCCCGTGATGATGCTGCAGGCAAATGGCAGAGCTGGGATTAGAACCCAGGTCCTCTGACTCTCAGTCCTTGCTCTTTCCCCTAGACCTACACTGCTCTACAGGTCTTTGGGTCACTTCCAAGATTCTAGGTAACTGAGATGTCCACAGACTTTCTAAGATGGTCTGTTCTGACTCCCTCTCAGAGATCCTGCAATTCCAATTTAGGGAATCCAGCTTCCGCACAGAATTTCTAAAGTTGTCATTTATTCTTGCTGATATGTGGGAGGAACTTCCTTTTGAAACATTCTTACTGTAGTGTATGCCATTTGAAATCCACCTGTCTCTGTGCTGGCTTGGTATACCCTAGATTGGGGGTGTCTACCCTTGTTGGGGGGCAGATATTTTTCAGGGAGTATTGGTGAACTGGCCTGTGGTAGGGAGGAGTTGCTGATAATGCCCAATACTTGAATTCAGTAAACCAAACCCACCCTCCTCCTGCCATTTTTTTTTCAAAGAGAAGTTGCTCCCTCGCCTTAAGGTCCCTGGAAGGGTGGGTGGAGTTATGTCATGCAAATTCAGGATAAGAACAAAAGCCTTTCACTACTATCTCTGTTTCTCCCTCTTCTTTCCTTAGTCCCTCACCACCCATCCCGTCAATCTCCCGTATTTACTGAGTGAGCCCACCCACTTTAGGCTGTTCAGTCCCACAGTCACAAACTCAGTCAGCTGACAGTGTTTGTTCAGGGCCTTTCGTGGGCAGGACACATACCAAAGCCTTGGGAGAGTGCTGGTGAGGTAAAAACACAGCCCATACCCTACCTAATATAATGGGATACACTGGTAATTGCCAACCATTCTCAAATAGCTGGAGGGGAAAGACATGCCACTGGTACTAATGATAGCAAAGGTATGGAAGGAAAAATGGTGAAATAAATTAGTGCCAATAAATGTTAGTAGAGAATTTGCATAGGTTCAAAGAGTAGTTGTAGAAACATGAATGCTAAGGGCAGCTGTTTGGGCACCAGCCGGGGAAGTAACTCTTAATTGGAGAAGGCCTCTTGGAGTAGGTAGGTTTTTAGAAGTCTTTGAAGCTGGGGGAGATGTATGGTGTGAAGTATTTCAGAGGAGAAAGTTCCAGGCAGAAGGAAGAGTGGGAGTAAGGAAAGCGAGGTGGGGAGTCGAGAACAAGACACGAAAGGTCAGTTTGGGAGGATCGAAGAGTGTAAGCTAGGGTGCAAGGGGAGAAGAGAGCTGATAGAGGGAGAAAGCTGATGGAGTGCCTTGATTTCATTGGTCATTCGGTAGTATTTATTAAGTGCTTACTATGTGCCGAGCACTGTATTAAGCGCTGGGAATGTACAATTATGCAACAGATAGAGACAATCCCTGCCCAATGATGGGCTCACAGTCTAAACGGGGGAGACAGACAGCAAGCAAAACAGAACAAAACAAAACATCATCAAGATAAATAAAATCATAGAGATAGACATGTTAACAAAATAAATAGGGTAATAAAATATACAAATATGCACAATGCTGAGGGGAGGGGAAGGGGAAAGAGCAGATGGCGGGAGGAGTGGGATGGGGAGGGGAGGAGGAGCAAGTAACCGTCAAAGGTTTTTGAGGAGTGGAGTTATTTGGAGTTAGCAAACATCTGAGTCATTAAGGGCAGTGGTGGGATTAGAATGGATGGGAAAAGTGGTTGAGTTTCTGCACATGGGGAAGTAGTGTGGCCTAATAGGAAAAGCATGGGCCTGGGAATCGGAGGTCGGGGGTTCTAATGCTGTCTCGGCCACTTGCCTGCTTTGTGACCCTGGGCAAGTCATTTAACTGCTCTGTACCTCAGTTTCCTCAACTGGATAATAGGGATTCAATACCTCTTCTCTCTTGTACTTAGACCGTGTGACCCATGTAGACAGAGACTGTAAATGACCTGATTATCTGGTATCATCCCCAGTGCTTAGAGCCCCGAGCATAAAGACTGTGAGCCCCATGCAGGACAGGGGCTGTGCCCAACCCAACCTGCTTGTATTCACCCCACTGCTTAGTACAGTGCTTGGCACATAATACTTAACAAATACCACAGTGGTTTGTTGATGTTAGTACAGAGGTAGGCACATCAGTGCTTAATAAATATCACTATAAAAGAAACCAAAATTAATGGCAGTCTTAGATAAAAAAAAAATCTGAGTATTTTTTCTCCACGGACATGAAATGAGAGAGATAAGAGAGCTTGTTTATTCTGATTGCTACTTTGCTGTTACTGGGGAGCTGGCATTTCAAAAAGCACCCTCTCATTTGTCTGAGGTTTCCACCCTCTTTCCCCACTCGCCGTTGGAACCTCGCCGTTAAAACTCCTCCAGTGGTACCACTGACTACGTGGTAGGAGACATTTTCAGTGGACACTGAGCAGTATTTTCAGGATTGCAGGCCTCATCTACTTCCAGTTCTCTCCTCTTGATTTACACATAAACATTAACAATACGCAACATTTGAGCTAAGGGGACCAGTTCTGAGCCGGAGAGGTCCACTGAGAGTTTTCTAAGCTGAGGGTTAATCTTCCCAGCCTCCACCTTCGTCTTCTTGGATTGCAGTTGGCTTTTATTGTAGAAAATGGCAGGTTTTCCAACAGTGAAACTGAAGATGCTTGCAGTAACTTGAGCCAGGTCCATATTTACTTGCCTGCTGAAATTTCACAGAATTGTAACTCATCATCATATAGTAGTTAAAACAACAGCGACGTTGGCAAATGTTGAAATCGGAGGTGGGCTCACTATCTCGCTACTGAATTTTCCCCATTAAGCAAGTACCGTAATTGAGAAGTTATTTAAGCTGTGCCTTCCAAATACTACGGCGGCTGTACAGTCAAATCTGGAGTGGTTTTCCCCAACAAGGTCAAAGTTCCTTTGGGTCTGGGAAGAGAGAGGGATGGATGAGTTATTGCCACCAGTTGCAATAAGCTAAACCCAGTGATCGTCTGACTCGGACCCTACAACTCTCTTGTCATTTCGTGACAGCCGACTAAGCGATGTACTGAAGAGAAAGCGATTGCCTAAACGCGGGCCGAGAAGGCCAAAGTATTCACCTCCGAGAGATGACGACAAAGTAGACAATCAAGGTAATTTCCTCTTGTGATAGTTCTCAGGAAGAAACAAAGTGCATTCAGTGTAGTTTGCATCCCCTACACTTAAAGTTTTATTTAAGTGTCTCATTTTCTTTCCTTCTTAGCGAAAAGCCCTACCACTACTCAGTCTCCTAAATCTTCCTTCCTGGCAAGCTTGAATCCTAAAACGTGGGGAAGATTAAGCACCCAGTCCAATAGCAACAACATTGAACCAGCACGCACAGCAGGAGTCAGTGGTCTTGCCAGAGCGGCCTCAAAGGACACCATATCCAGTAATAGGTGAAGTGAAAAAAGAGATCTTTTCTCCTGTATCTATAGATATATAGGTTGTGCTAGAGCACAAGATAATCTCATTCACTCTGCCAGCCCCTTTGTGCTGGCGGGCAACCCTGGGCTGGCAGAGGTCAAGGAATTTCCCCAAGGAGGCAGAGATGAAACTTGCTGCTTCCTTGTGACCTCAAGTCCCCCAGGCAAGCTCCAGTCATCAGACCACACTCTCCACCAGTGCTCTTTAAGACGGACATCATCCTTGCATTCGAGCTGTGACTGCCTTCTCTGTCAAAATGGGACTCCTAATAAAAATGGGTTTCTCAATCCATGGTGGGGCTTACTATGTCTTCCTCATCGGGGTCCACCCTGCCCTGTTCAGGCTGGGTCGGTCCATTGGCTGTCAGTGAGACAGACCTTGCCACCCAGAGTGGAAAAAATTTGCTGGCTTTTTAAAAATTATTATTATTTAGTCATTTGCAAGCCATTTTCTGTTCAGTATTTTGTAAATTGATTTTTAAAGAAGTGAAACTAGGTGGAGATTGATTAAAATGTATTTTCATTACTTTTACTTTTGATATAGCATTCAAAGCACTATTTTTGTAAACTTTTTAGAGAATTTTCTTTCAAGTGGATTACCGAAGATTGGATTAGAGGCTCAATTATTTTTGAATTCCCGGAAGCTCCTGTTTAGTTAGCAGCAAGTAAAGTCCACCCTCCCTGAGGGGCTCATCGATGCTTAGGGTTAGTTCTCAAACTGGATTTGGGTCATCAAGATACCATTCCAGTTATAACAACCGTCACCTTATCTGAAGATGAGGTCGGAGACCCAATTACCCAACTCCCTACCCTACCGCCTCTACAAGGGCAAGTTTCAAAATGTTTAGTGAATTGAGGTAGCAAAAAGGAATCAGGCGAGATAGTCAAGGAGGGAGGGGCTTGTTTTATTAAGGAACTGAAGAAATGTATTCTGAATAAAAATTCTTGCGGAGAATTCATTGAAATGTTTGTTATTTTTGGTGATGGTACTTATCCTCTGAATGCCACACGTTGCAGCCATCCTCATGGGTTTGTGATCTAGTGAACTCATGATTGTTCACTCCCGAATCATTAACTTCCATTTGCCTTGGTCAAATAAGTTTTTGCCAAAGCTGCAAACTTCATTTAAAATAGCTTGGTGAAAATCCTGAGTTGTTTGCCCAATACCCTAATATAACCCCAACATACAATTCTTAAAAGAAGGCACTTGTTGTAGTAATCAAGACTTCCAGATTCATTCCGCCCTTTTTCCTGCATTTGTTATACTCGTTATAGGAATTCTTATACTGTCTCCTTTGAAAAAATACCTAGAATTACAGAATGTCTTTAGGTGCTAACCAACTTAATAAATAGTGGAAAAAAAAATGACCAGTGATTTAAGGGCATGATGGCACAGTTGCTGTGATTTACTTTGTCATTTCATACCCTATCCCTTAGATCGAGCCCCTGTCTGCTTTTCCTTAATGAAGACACTGACAAGGATTCCCTGGCTTTTTTCAACTCAGTAGCAGTGTTTGCACATAAAATACGGACTCCTAAAACTTTATTGTACCACTGAGAATGATATGGTGCCTGCTTTTGTGACTAACGTAGGCAAGCCAAGCTGTCCAGAGCCTGCCTTATACTTGCATGGGAGGCTTCCTGGAAATCCTTGATGTAGTGCCCTGCCTATAAGCAGGAACTATCCTATCACTCGGATGCCTTTCCGTTTCAATGATCCTAGACTGTTTTACTTTGTTCCGTCTAATTTTGGAGGAAACTATTGAAGGAAGAAAGATGGAAAAAATGGCATTTAGGTGGGGAAAAGTAGTCATGTAAAGGGACCGACCTTTCACAATGTTACTTTAGATAAATACACTGCAATACTACAGTTTCCCAAGAGGTTTTCTTACAGTTACCGCAGACACTCCTTAGAATTAGCTCAAATATGGCGATGTATTAAGTCCACCTTCACTCCTAAATTCTTCAAAAACACCATAGGGCAGTGTTTGCAAATTGGAAACCTCCCCAAAACTAATTTCTGCATTTGAACCAAAGTGTCGGGTATTTGACTGGCCTTTCAAAGAGCGAGGCGAGTTTGAGACCCTCTGAGATTTTAGCCCGGGTGTCGTGTGTCATGGATTGAAACGTGATTGTACCTCCTCTTTTTTCATCCATCCAGGGAAAAAATTAAGGGCTGGATAAAGGAGCAAGCGCACCAATTTGTGGAGCGTTATTTCAGCTCTGAGAATATGGATGGAAGCAACCCCGCCCTGAACGTTCTCCAAAGACTGTGCACTGCAACTGAGCAACTCAACCTCCAGGTACTGGCGAAGTGGACTTTCCGTCAGTCAGTCATATTTGAGCGCTTAGTTCATTCAATAGTATTTATTGAGCGCTTACTATGTGCAGAGCACTGTACTAAGCACTTGGAAGAGTACAGTACAAGAGAGTTGGTAGATACGTTCCCTGCTTGGGAAGTAGGAGCGTGTTTAGATGCTGTGTGAGTTGCCATCTCTTCAATAATGTGAATGCTACAGCGTCCGGTGTCTCCGAGGGTGGCTCCAGGAAGTCTTGGTGAAGTGTGATGCTTTTGGGGTGTGGGCAGGTAGCCTGAGAGGCGGAGCTTAGAGTGTAGCACTCACTCTAGGTGAATTAGACATTACTCTCTCACTACTTCCTACTTCTCACTACTACGAGAAGCAGCGTGGCTCAGTGGAAAGAGCCCAGGCTTGGGAGTCAGAGGTCATGGGTTCTAATCCCGGCTCTGCCACTTGTCAGCTGTGTGACTTTGGGCAAGTCACTTAACTTCTCCAGGCCTCAGTTACCTCATCTGTAAAATGGGGATTAAGACTGAGCCCCATGCGGGACAACCTGATTACCTTGTATTCCCCCCCAGTGCTCAGAACAGTGCTTGGCACATAGTAAGTGCTTAACAAATGCCATTATTATTATTATTATTATTATTATTACTTCCATCCCTTTGAAGAACTTGGGAAGAGTAAGGTGGGCCTCCAGAAGCCTTCTTAGTTCTGCCCCTTACATAGGGCCAACAGCTCATCCATGACTACAGGAAGTTGTCTGAGTATACCCAGGATTATGTTGGAAGATATTCAGTCATATTTATTAGGCGCTTACTGAATGCAAAGCACTGGGGAGAGTAGAATATAGTAAGCAGACAAATTCCCTGCCCACAGGGACTTTACAGTCTAGAAGGGGAGACTGACATTAATTTGCCCCCCTTTCTCCCTGCTCACGCCACCTTTGCATTGGCATCTGGAGACTGCAAGGAGCATTTTTGGGGTGTGACTGGGGTGGGGTAAGATATTCCTGCTTCCAACAGTTCTGCCGCCCCAGCTCTACTCCTCCTCCATCCTCCGGGGGAGAGGGGAATGTTGGAAATCCTCGAAGAGGAATGTCTCTCCCCCCGCCTCAGAAGCTTTGTAGTGCCATGGGCTCAGGGATGACGTATGGCCCTCTGACTTTTTTGTGGTTATTGTTTAGGTGTGTTAAATTCTTATCTCTTCACCTTGTGTCTCCGGGCATACGTTGAGGAGCTCATGTCCTTCTCCAGCCGAGGGACTGGGTTCCTCTTCCACAGACTTGGAGAGAGCTTTTAAGAGAATAAGTGACGGCGCTACTTGTTGAAAGCAATTCAGATCCCAAATTGCGCTCTCATGTGCTTTCAGGTGGACGGTGGGGCTGAGTGCCTTGTAGAAATCCGGAGCATAGTCTCCGAGTCGGATGTCTCCTCCTTTGAAATCCAGCACAGTGGGTTTGTGAAACAGCTGCTTCTTTACTTGACGTCGAAAAGCGAAAAAGATGCTGTGAGCCGAGATATCAGATTGAAAAGATTCCTTCACGTATTTTTTGCTTCTCCGGTAAGCCGTCAGTTATGGGGGTATGTGGCGTCGAAATAATAATCAGGATCCAGTGTGGTGCTTGATGTGAGATTTTTCGTACCCACTCGGGCTGGGATTTGGGAAATCTAGGTCTTTGTCCAAAAAAGCACTCCAATAAATGATGGGATTTATCAGGCCCACGGATCCCTACTTTCCCGCAGCGGGTCGAGAGGGGCTGCTCTCCTGGGCCAATTGGGGGTTTGTGGCTGCTCTGAGCCTCCTGGGGCTCCAGATCCTTACTCTTATGAGCCCCTCACTGCTGCCACCCCGCAGCCTGGACTCCAGCCTGACTTCCTAATGGGAGGACTGGGAGGACTTCCCACTGGGAGGCAGCAAAATCTATTTATTTTGATGCTGTTGATTCCTGTCTACTTGTTTTGTCTGTCTCCCCTTTCTCGACTGTGAGCCTGTTGTTGGGTAGGGATTGTCTCTATCTGTTACCGAATTTTACTTTCCAAGTGCTTAGTACAGTGCTCTGCACATAGTAAGCCCTCAATAAATAAAATTGAGTGAATGAATGAACTCCCCCAGGGCCTGTGGGGTGTGAGCTGCCAAGGCAGAAACCCCAGCCCAAGCTGTCACTAGGTAGGGCTAGGTTATATCCCACTAGGGCACTCTGCCATCATGGAGGGCTATGGTCCAGCCACCCTTTTGGACACCTGACTCTCCCCACCCAGTAATCCCCATCTCCCAAGTAATGCATTCACATTAAATAGGAAATCTAGTTTGTTGGCAATGTGCGACTAATTTAATTTCATTTTAGAAAGTGTCTTCTGAAAATTAGTTTTTAAACTGGGATTGGTTGGAGCGATAATGAGAATAGAAAGAAAACCCCTACCTCCTAGTGGGGAGTTGGTTCTGGCTCTGAGGTTCACTTCAATAGGTTTCTGTCCCATCAGGCCCCAAAGGGGTCAAAGGAATTCTTGAGAGGTGGTGTCCTCTGCTGGAAGGCCCAGGTTCGGTCACTTGCTGTGCAAAGAGTAAATTTAAGTGGTGATAATGATGTAAAACCAGAATTAAATAAAATTTTGAACCTGGTTTGGGAGGTTCTCAAATGTGTTTAATACTAGCGAGAGTCCATAAGTTGTGCCTGATGTACACTGTCTCTTCTCAGAATTTATATCCACTGGCTAGTAGCCAGTTAGCAAAGATTTTTAAGATATATGACATACTGGATTTGGTCTTTAGTAGGGAGTTTGGAAGGTCGAGTTTGTCATTGGTCTTCAGAGGTTTGCTTTAAGTTTGGAAAAGGAAAACAGCCTCTGTGCACCACATAATTTTTTTTTCATTGTCTACATGGAAGATTTAGCCTGTGTGGTATGTGCTGTCTGCAGTTAAGTGGCCTTAGAATGGCATAAAAAGAAGTGAGCATGACTTCTTGGAGAATGAGAGGAAGCACTAAAAGCAGCTCATTGTCATATTTTGTCTTGTACTTCTGGGGAAGAGGCCTTCCTAATAGTGTCCCCAGATACTGATTCGGGAAAGGCCTTCAAGTCCAGCGTGACTACTAGTCCCTTCATCTCTGCGTTTACTCACAAAGAGATGCGGGAAGTGGGAACGAGGAGGAAAGAATCATTACCACTATCTTTGTGAAATAGTTTCTTTTCAAAATTGAAGCTACTCGCTGCCCTTAGATGGTTTAGTTAACTTAGGAGAAGCAATGTGTCCAAGTGGATAGAGCACAGGGCTGGGAGTCAGAAGGACATGAGTTCTAATCTGCTGTGTGACCTTGGCCAAATCAATTCACTTCTCTGTGCCTCAGTTTCCTCATCTGTAAAATGGGGATTAAGTCTGTTAACCCGATGTGGGACAGAGACTGTGTCCAACCCAATTTTCTTGTTTCCCCTCCAGCGCTTAGTTCAGTGCCCGGTACAGAGTAAACCCTTAACAAACACGAAAATTATTATTATTATTATTGTTCTTATTCAGCCTCCTGGAGAAGAACCAATTGGAAGATTAGAACCAATGGGAAACGCACCTTTGTTGGCATTAGTGCACAAGATGAACAACTGCCTCAGTCAGATGGAGCAGTTTCCTGTCAAAGTGCACGATTTCCCAAGTGGAAATGGAACAGGCAGCAGGTAAGGATTGATGCCTTGTAACCCCCATATCACTGGTCGCCGTTGGATTCCATATGTGATGAATGTGGCTAAAGAGCAGCCTCGAGGTCCGTGCCTGCTTACTAGCAGCCAGGCTGACATGCTCATAATTGATGAGTGAGAGCCAGAGAAGTAAGGAAAAAGAAAGGGCATACTTTCCTTTGATGGATAATTGCAGCTATAGCGGGCCCTGGGTTTGTAGTGCAACCTTTGAAGCCTTTGAACTGGGAATCATCTCAATATTTGGACGAGATTGGGCGGGGGGGGAGCATAAAAATAGGGACTTGATCTATTCACAGGATTTAAAATTTTAAAGAATTTCAGTAGAGATTCAGAATGAGCCTACTGTGTTTCCAAGATTGGTCCTCCAAACCAGTCTGTTAATGCTGTCAGTGTTTAGCTCCATTTTGGCAGGCGGGGCCCACCGTGACCAGTGAATAGGGGTTTTTTGTGTGTGTGTGGGGAAGAAGGGAGGAGTTGAAGTCTGGCATGGAAGGAGACCATCTAGGACTTTTCTGACCCGAGTCCCCAAAGCCTTAATCTGGCCCAATACTAAATAGTGGATTTGAATATTTTTACGTATCCTGAGGTGAAGCGAGCATGAATCCTTTCAAATAAGAGGAGATAATCCTGGGAACTGACCGTACTATGCAGCAAACTTTTCCAACATTAGTGTTGTTAAATATTATTGAACATTAATGAGTAGAGCTAAGGGCTTCCTTTAACTTGATCTTTCTGATTGGTGAAATATGGGAAGAAATGGACTGGCTAGTGGATTTGGGTTGTCCCTGTAGAAGAATACTGGTGAGCTTCAGTGGTAGTGATCGTTGAGGTTGCTTGATTTGCAGAGCACCATTGAGGGTGGAAAAAAATAAAAATTTTATCTACTAAATAATGAGCTTAGTGGCAGTATTTTATTTGGGGAAAACATGATTTAAACCTCTCACGTGGTGGGTTGGTTTATTCTTCTATCCTCCCAATAGGCACATATATCTTTCTGTTGAAATTCAAGATAAATTATCATATTGCTTAGAATACATCAGGTGCCTACCATATTCCTTGACTAAGTGAATATAGTGAAATTTTGTACCAAATCAGGATAATACGTAATGTTAGATGAAAAACTCATGCTGTGGTTCACTCTTGAAGCTACAAGGCTTCCTACCTTGGGCTTGTGGTTTCCAGCCTGTCACTGGGTCCTCGTGTGTTTACTGTAAAACTGGAGTCACACCCAACCCACGCTTTCTGCTTTTTGTGCAGCCCATTTGTCCAGCCCTGAGGGCAAGGGAAATCTCCCAGATTATGGAGTGGCAGGGGAGGGAAACTACCACCAGTCAGTAGGAACAGCTTTCAGGAAGGAGGGGGTGTTGGAAGTAGGTGTTGGAGGGGAAAACTTCACAGCCTGCTGGGCCCATTGGGAAGCACTAGTGGAGAAAAGATTTCTAGAATCTGGTTGTGGACAATGACAGGGGACGCTGCCAGGGAGACCCCAGCGGGGAAAGACCCGCACATCGAAGCCACACCGGTCCTCTGGGAACAGCTTCTCATCTTGATTGTGCTTTTTTTGGTCTCCCCCGCTGTCGGGAGGCTGTCTCCTTATACCTTGAGTTTCACTTTTAATTAGAGTAATCATAGACTGTAAGCTCGTTATGGACAGGGAGCGTGTCTGCTAATCCTGTTGTACTGTACTTTCCCAAGCGCTTAGTACAGTTCTGTGCACATAGTAAATGCTCAGTAAATACCATTGATTGATCACTCACTGCCTCAGGAAGTAGACGATGAGTCTGTGGTTTTATTTGAGAAGCAGAGTGGCTTAGGGTAAAGAGCCTGGGCTTGGGAGTCAGAGGTTGTGGGTTCTAACCCTGGCTCTGCCACTTGTCTGCTGTGTGACCTTGGACAAGTCACTTCACTTCTCTGTGGCTCAGTTACCTCATCTGCAAAAATGGGGATTAAAAAAAAGTGAGCCCATGTGGGACAATCTGATTATCCTGTATCTACCCCAGCACTTAGAATAGTGCTCTGCACATAGTAAGCGCTTAGCAAATACCATTTGGTGGTGTAAGTCATTTGCTCAAAGCAGAACCAGTTTATCAGCTACTACCTTCCCAGTGGACATGCGATGCATCTTTGCAGTTTGCTCGATCTTGGAATCACAAAGCTCACCATTTTGTTGCTGTGGATTGGACTCATCTTTAATGTACATCTTGCGTGTACATCTGGTATTGTGAGGACAGTGATGTCTTCATAAAATTCAACATTTAAAATGCCACCAACCTACCCTCTACTTTTCTTTCAGTGTATCAACTGTTCAGTACCATCCGTCTGCATGATAACCTTGTCATCAGGTAGATTAGGGCTAGATTCGATTGAGGGTGAAACTTGGCCTAGTGGGCAGAGCGTCGCACTGGGGATAGACATCTCAGCTCTGCCACTTGCCTGCTGGGTGACCCATAGCCAGTTCCCTGCTAACATGAGGGAAATTTCATTCCTGAAAACCCAGGGTGAGGAAAACCCTTGACTGCCACGTTCTTGCACACAACCATTGCTCTCAACATCACATTGTGCTGTATCCAGGCAGGTGCGCATTGCAAGAAAACCATGCCCTAATTCCCCAGCAGTGTACTCTCCAAAGCAGGTGGTGGAAACACATGGTATGGGAGCACTTACTGCACTCTACTGTAGCTGAAGTTTTAATCATTAGAACTCAAAACTCGTAGCTGACTTATGGTGAATTGATCAGATTTACATTGGAAATTGGGAATGGTAAAATAAGAAATACAATATGAAAGAAAATGACATTATTAGATAGTGTGAGAACAAGAAAACAATAAGGGAAAAGCAAAAACATTGAGCTTTTTGCTTTAAATAAGCAGAGTCAGGTGTGTGTGTCTACTTTCATTTATAAAAGCAATTATGACTTATTAGGTGCTTAGTTTGTGCTAAGCAGCGAGTTAGATAAAAGACAGGCACATTAGCTGCAATCTTTGTCCCATACAGGGCTCATAATTTATGGGGAAGGACAAGTATCATGTCCCCAGGTTTACAGACAAGGAGTGAGAGGCACAGAGGGGTGAAGTGACTTGCCCCAGGTCTCAGAAGCAGGCTAGGGGATAGAGCTGGGACTAAAACCCAGGTCCTTTGACTCCCAGACCCTAGTTCTTTCCACTAGGCCCTGAAACTTAGTGTGACTCAGAATTTATTTAGGTTAAAGCATAGAAAATGTGATCCAATAGATTTATAAATTAGTGATTGCTGTTGACTCCTAATAGGAAAAGTCTTTACTCTGTGCATAAATTTCAAAGGCCAAAGCTGCACATACACACATAAGTTTGTATTACATGTGCAAAGGGAAAAAAGAATCACTGTAGCAACTTTTTTTCATAAATTATCTCGAGTTTTTCTCTCAACAGAGGGTCCCAGGCTTTAAAATTTTTCAACACGCACCAGTTGAAGTGTCAGCTACAGAGGCATCCAGACTGTGCCAACGTGAAGCAATGGAAGGGTGGCCCCGTGAAGATTGACCCCCTGGCGTTGGTTCAAGCGATTGAGAGATACCTTGTAGTGAGAGGTAGTTTTTGGTTTTACATATTGGTTTGGGTCCCACCTGATATTCCTGTGCTGTGGTCTGTTTAGTGTGAGGGATTAGAAAGCACTGACTTGGGGCAGAGTTTCCAGCACAGAGGAGTAGACTGATTCATTTGAACACTGGAGGGGAGATTATTGGCCAGGGGAAATCTTCTGAGCTGTGGTGGTCTCTGGAGATGTGGTGGTTTGGAAAATAGTGTCTTGGTGGGTCAGAAAATGACCATCTTAACTTTGAGCAGCTTTTGACTGGGACAGTGCAAATGGTTATATTTGGTTGTGTGTTTTTTTAATTTGTTTTTTGCTGAGGAATGGTTGGCCAGGTGGTTCCCGCTCCTGGGGCCAAAGCATTTGTATTGAATTTGAATTTGTGTCTGTTGGGTTCATATATAAGTAACTCATTACATACTCAATTGTTTGAATTTTCCCTAAAGGCTTGCTATGCACAGTTATGAACCCAGGCCATCCTTCTTCAGGCGACACCCTGTTTGGCTGGCCAGTAAAATGTGAGGGGACCTTCAGAATGCCTCAGATCCATTGATTTTTCCAAAAACTGAATTCTGGAAATCCAGGCCTTTCTAATTTACATTGTGTTTGTGGGGAAGATTCTATTTTGAAATGATATTCAAGGCTTAAAGAAAAATAACCTGTCTATTATAGGTTAACATGACTAATTCCACAGAGTCACACGGGGCCTGTTTCATCTCAGATTGTTAAAATCTCAAGCTTTTGTGAAAGCGACCAAACAGAATGTGCAGAGACTGTTCCTCTGAATTCCATCTTGTAATTGCCTTATTTATGGACGCAGGTTATGGAAGAGTGAGAGAAGATGATGAAGACAGTGATGATGATGGATCAGATGAGGAAATAGATGAGTCTTTGGTAAGATCCCACTCCCAACACACAGTAATATGATTATGTTCATTACCCTTCTGCTTAATGGGCCCTACTTTGTTCAATTCAGGCTGCTCAGTTCTTAAATTCAGGAAATGTGCGACACAGATTGCAGTTTTACATCGGAGACCATTTACTGCCATATAACATGACGGTGTATCAGGCAGTGAGACAGTTCAGCATACAGGCTGAAGAGGAGAGAGAGTCCACAGATGATGAAAGTAATCCATTAGGAAGAGCTGGTATTTGGACAAAGACTCATACGATATGGTAAGTCCGAAAGGTCTTCCTGAGACGGTTAGTATCTTTTAGTCGAGAATATTTTGGTCTCAATTCCGTAACTACCTTTATAACAAACAAGGACGCCATTCTTTCCCTGTGAAACTTAAAATTTGTAAATAACAGCCACTGATGAAGCCTCCTGAGTAGTCTCAATAGTAATCAACACAAACCATAAACTCTTAAGTAGTTAAGACGGTTAGTGAGCCCATAGTGTGCATAGTGACCATAACAACAATTCCAGCCCATTCCCTTCCCTCTAGACTGTAAGCTCATCGTGGGCAGGGAATGTGTTTGCCAACTCTTCATTGTTCTCTCCCAAGCGCTTAGTACAGTGCCCTGCACACACAGAGCATTCAAATACCATTGGATGGATAGAGAGCAAAATTTTTCAAATCTCCAAAACAAGTCCTCTCCCCTTTTTCTTAATGGGGGAAAAAAATAAGCTTGGCTACTGTTTTTAATGTTGGGTTTTTTTGTTGTTTTTGTTGTTAGTGTTGGTGTATTAAATAGAAATGGAAAAACATAGCTAACAGCCTTTACTTCTCAACTCTGGGATTCTAACTAGTGAATATGGTAGAATGCAAGTATGTCACAGCATCTTTCAAAGGACGATATATTACAATGGGCAGATGCCCTGGTAATGGAACCAGATTCCAGACAGAGCCAGTTTGTCTCCAGGAAGTGCCTTCCTCTCTGGCTCTTGGGTACTGGTTGGAAGGCAGGAGGTGGGGAGATCCCTATTGTTTTCCCCAATACTCTTGGAAGTCGCTATAGCTAACTCTGGAGATGCAGTTACTTGAAGGGGAATAATGGCAGTCATTTAGCTGTTAATGTGATCCACTGTTCCACACCTTTCTTGATCTGAAGCTGCACCAGGAAAACCCCCGCCCTCACCTCTATCCTGTGCTTACAGGGAGAGCCCCTGTGATCGCAGGAACATTTCTAGGGAGGCCCCAGGGAGCTGTGAAGTCAGCACGACTGACTGACAGTTTGCTTTCAGCCCTCGTATGTTCAGTTACTTTGTTCCCGAAAGGGGAAGGACCCGAGGAAACGTGCGTCGAAGCTCCTAAGGCTTAAATGTGGCTGACGAAATGAGTGACGGCTTTCTTTTGATTCCTGTGCTAAATGAGATTGGTGCCGTGGTCCCCAGTTTCAGAAGCACTACCTTTTAGGTATAGACAACAAAATGGTTTTGTTCTGGGTTGTAGACGAGGAGATCCCTTTGGAAGTTGCGCTATTTCCGTTACTGAAGGGGGCCTGAAAGAGCCATTAATGTCCCAGGCAGTTGCCGATTTGGATCGGGCATACTGGACAACCTGAACTGGGGTCCGGAAATCACCCTGCACCAGCAGAGCTTCAGCTTGTTCCCGAAGTCGTCCCTGAGTTCTCCATCGGGATAGTGTCAGAAAGGAGCAGTGCAAGTGTCTGGCACTAGGAAATTTAGGGGACTTTGTCTTTTTTTGTTTTTTTTTCCAGAAATGAGTTTTAGGTTTGCCCCTGCAACCTATGCTATTGAGGTAAGCAACACACTGCTTCAGGTTACACCTCTGATGTGAGACAATCCTGGTGACCGGCATATGAGCCCCTGCCCTTCCTAAGGAGGTCCTTCTCTGTCCTTTTTGTTTTAGGTACAAACCCGTGAGGGAGGATGAAGATGGCAGTAAGGACTGTGGAGGTGGGAAAAGAGGGAGGGCTCAAACTGCTCCAACCAAAACGTCCCCTAGAAATGCAAAAAAGCACGACGAACTGTGGCACGGTAAGGGGGATAAATGCTATGCTTCCTTTTAGAGAGAGAGAGAGAGAGAGTGAGCAGATTTTTTTAAAAAGGGGTAGCTGATGAACATATTAGTGTGGAACCGTGTTCCAAATCTAAAAATTGTTATTCTTACCAAATTTTAGACTTCTTTAAAAGATAGAGATCTTTAATACTATGCTACATATAACTCTTATTGTGCTAGTGAATGAACAACTATGAAACCCCTTTTCTCTAGTTAAAATACACAAGGGAATCCAATTTTAGATATTTTTCTTTTTAATAATCTGGTTCTGGGAATTAAATATCTCCTACATGTGGTTTCAATCTGCGTTGTCTGGGAGTTGTGTGATTATGTCTAGCCCTTATTTGAATTTGAGAACAAACTGTTCAGCCAGATTATGCCATTCTCAGTTAGTTATTCAGGGGCTGGTTCTCCAGTTCATTGATTATCCTGGCTTTTGTCTCCCCTCCTGCTGCCTGCGTAGTGGCCATTGATAATGCTGATGAACCATTCAGAGGGGAGCAGTAGAGGAAGGGAAACCCTAATCCATCCTCATTTTAGTTTGTGTAACAGCTCTGGCCGAGTTTGGAAAAGGATGAATTTTTGAATATCCAAACAAGTCAAGACTGAGAATATTGCAAGTGTAAGAAACCCAGAAAAATGGGGCTTACGTAGCCTCACACAGTCACTTCCCCGACTCCTTATTACCTGAGCTTTTGTCGGGAGAAGGTGGAGACTCCGATTCAGACTTGTTTTAATAGCTTGTCTTTCTGGAAGCCGGCATTTTTTTATAATTGGCTGTCTTGTTGTGGGCAGGGATTGTGTCTACCAACTCTATTGTATTGTACTCTCCCAAGCACTTAGTGTTTACTGAGCACTGTATGCACAGCACTGTACTCTCGATTGATTTAGTAGGTTGGCTAAAGTGGGGTGTGGGGATTGGATGGGTGTTACCTAGATGGCTCCTGATCTCTTCCAGGTGACTAAGAGTTAAATTGTGTAAATATTCCTAGAAGTGAAGATCGCAGTGAATTAATAAATGCAATGCTATTTTTCGTAATCTACCACCTTTGATTGTTCCCCGTTTAGATGGAGTTTGTCCATCGGTTTTGAATCCACTAGAAGTTTACCTCATATCGTCCCCTCCTGAAAATATAACCTTCGAAGACCCGTCTTTAGATGTGATCCTCCTTTTACGAGTGTTACATGCCATTAGTCGATATTGGTATTACCTGTATGATGTGAGTACCGTTGCCTATTGATGTAAAATGTACTTGTACTTTAAGGTAATCAAGAAATTTAACTTGTCTCATAGTGCAGTGTTGAAGCCACCTAACACAATTTGGGGTGGTCTCTGAGTGCAGTACAGTTGGACTGGGGATTTGTCATTGACCTTTTCAGACACAAGAACACGCACACAGCCCCCCCTCCCCATCGTTGAATTTCACTTTTGGCGGTGTCTGAAGTACAAAAGCATATCCAACCCCCTCATTGTGAAGCGGCAATTTACTCTCTGTCCTGCCTCTGTCTCCTGCTACCCCTCCCTACCTGGGCTGCATTCTCATCGAGTTTCCATCCCTGCTTTGCACTCTCTTAAGCAGTCCTGCTCTTTTTTTAACCGGAGGGAGTAATGGTGGACAGGAATTTATTATAATGAGAATCTTCATTTGGATATACAGTCTGAAAACTAAATATTTCTCCATTTTTCCTCCAACTTGCTGACAGATGGAGCTAAAGTGCTGACTCTTGCTTTCTGTGTTAAGTGGAAATTTGTTTAGGAAAATCCTTGATAACTTCCTGGTCTGTAAAGAGCTAGTGTAGTCAGTAAATGTTTGCCCACATTAATTTGCAAAGCTCTTTCCGTTGCTTATGACATTAGGGGATATGGAGAGGCTGCTCCTCTAAATCGATGAAAGGGCAGCCTTGAGGAATAGGTACGCAGTGGCCAAATGTGAGCGGTAATTGGTTGGCCTGTATGTGGCTCATGGTGGGGCCGAGTGACAAGTGCAAGTTCTTCAAGGATTTTTTGTTGTGGTAAAAGAAAGTATAGTGATTGTTTTCACGGATTTTCTTGAATATGGATAACTTTTCCTTCTAATCATTTCCCAGAATGCAATGTGCAAGGAGATTATTCCAACCGGTGAATTTAACAACAGTAAACTGACAGCAAAAGCCAACAGGCAACTTCAGGATCCTTTGGTAATTATGACAGGAAACATACCAACCTGGCTCACTGAACTTGGAAAAACATGGTATGTAATTGTTTACTTTCTAAAGCCCTGTTGGAGGCGGAGAATCCATAAGTATACACCTGAGTTTAATATTCATTTCCTTTTGGTGCTTGTCGTGTTATATATGCAGCAGTTGATCGTGAATGTTTGCTAGAATATGCTGTCCTTACACAGTTTTAACTGCAGTAAAATTGGATTTGCAAATTATTTCGAGAAACAGTGTGGCCTAATGGAAAGAGCATGTGAAAAGAGCATGGGCCTGGAGTCAGGGGCCCAGGATTTTAAACCTGGATCCACCTCTTGCCTGGTTGGTGTAAGACCTTGAACAAGTCACTTAACTTCTCATTGCCTCAGTTTCCTCATCCCTTAAATGGGGATTCAGTTTTTCTCCCTGTCCTCTGGACTGTGAACCCCATGTGGGACCGAGGCTGTGTCTTACTTAATTAAATTGAACCTACCCCAGCACTTAGTACAGAGCTTGACACATAGTAAGCACTTTAATAAATACCATAATTATTATCTTTATTATTATTATGGTCTGGGAGTCAGGAAACTCTGTCCAAATCCCAGCTCTGCCACTTGCCTCTGTGTAACCTTGGGTGAGTTACTACTCTGACTCAGTTTTTTCATCTGTAAAAATGGGGCTCAGGCATCTCCTTTTCCTTTACACTGTGAGCCCTACATGGGACAGTGACTATGCCCAGTCTGATTATCTATGTCTTCCCCAGTGCCTAGTAGAGTGCTTGGCACATAGTAATCACAATAAATATCACTGTTAGTGCTACACTCCATTGCCAGTCTACACACTTTAGATTTTAAATGTATTTCTTTTTGGCGGGGGAGGTGTCTTTTTTCCTTTTCCCCCTCTCAACTGATGTGCTTTCGACCCTGAACTTAAGGGGTGGTTAGCATTATGGAGTGTGGGTTTTTCCAGGAATTTTGGCAGTTTTCCTGTTAGCTTTGCCAGCTGTCCTGAAGGCCGGGATTACAGGCATTAGGTGGTTTTTCAGCCTCATGCTGGGGGAAAATAACTTTTCCAGTGGGTGGTGAGTTGCTCGTGTGGGTTATTCAGCCCTGTGGGCCACAGCAGATGTGCAGAACATTCAGTGCTCACACCATTTTGGATAGATGACTGAGTCCAAAAAGACCAAACAACCCTTTGGGAAGTTGGCAGATAAATAGCACCGAGTCCCATAGTGGGACTTCAGAGGCATCTTACTTTCCACCATCTACACGCTGGCAAGACTTTGGCTGAGCCCACACACCTCGTCTGACTTCTTGAGCGGTTTCACGAACGCCCCTTCAAACCACACGTGACTTATAGTCGTGGACGTGAAGTGCTTGGAAATTGCCTGTTGCAGTGGTGTTCTGCTGGCGATACCTCCTGCTGCTAAAGGGTTCATTGGAGCAGATTGTCTACTTGGCATGCAAGTTCAAATGCCTTTCCTCCTAGGAACTCAAGAAGCACTGGCTTCGGTGGTTGTGTCTTCAAATCCAAACTAAATGTTATAACATGCTGACTGTGTTTTGCCCTTCCAGCCCATTTTTCTTTCCATTTGATACCCGGCAAATGCTTTTTTATGTAACCGCGTTTGATCGAGACCGAGCCATGCAAAGACTCCTCGACACCAACCCAGAAATCAATCAGTCTGACTCTCAAGACAGCAGAGTCGCCCCTCGACTAGACAGGAAAAAAGTAAGTGTTTGCAGAAAGGTGATTTTGTTGACTAGTTCATTGGGATTTCCCAGTGTGTTTTATTCATTCATTGTCTGATTTATTGAGCACTTACTGTGTGCAGAGCACTGGACTGAGCGCTTGGAAAGTACAATGCAGCAACAGAGAGAGAGAATCCCTGCCCACAAAGGGCCCAGAGTCTAGAAGGGGGGAGACAGACATCAAAATAAGCAAACAGGCATCAATAATATAAATATAAACAGAATTATAGATATGTACACATCAAAACAAGTAAACAGGCATTAATGTAAATAAATAGAATTATAGATACGTACATATATGCACAAGTGCTTTGGGGCAGGGAGGGGGAGTAGAGCAAAGAGAGTGAATCGGGGTGATGGGGAGGGGAGGAGGAGCAGAGGAAAAAGGGGGCTCAGTCTGGGAAGGCCTCCTGGAGGAGGTGAGCCCTTCAGTAGGGCTTTGAAGGGGGCAAGTGTTATTGTTTGGCGGATTTGAGGAGGGAGGGTGTTCCAGGCCAGAGGTAGGACGTAGGTCAGGGATCGATGGCGGGACAGGTGAGAACGAGGCATAGTGAGGGGTGTGTGGGCTGGGCTGTAAAAAGAGGGAAGGGAGGTGAGGTAGGAGGGGGCAGGGTAAGGGCGAGCTTTAAAGCCAATAGTGAGGAGTTTTTGCTTGAAACAGAGGTTGATAGGCAGCCACTGGAGATTTTTGAGGAGGGGGGTGACATGCCCAGAATGTTTCTGTAGAAAGATATTCTGAGCAGCAGAATGAAGTATAGACTGAAGCGGGGAGAGACAGGAGGTTGGGAGATCAGAAAGGAGGCCGATGCAGTAATCCAGTCGGGATAGGATGAGTGTTCTAACATGGTAGCGGTTTGGATGGAGAGGAAAGGGTGGATCTTGGCGATGTAGTGAAGGTGAGACTTGACAGGTTGTGGTGATGGATTGGATGTGTAATGAGAGTGGAGTCAAGGATGACTCCAAGCTTGCGGATTTGTGAGACAGGAAGGATGGTCATGTCGTCCACAGTGATGGGAAGTCAGGGAGAGGACAGAGTTTGAGAGGGAAGTTAAGGAGCTCTGTCTTGGACATGTTGAGTTTTAGGTGGTGGGAGGACATCCAAGTGGAGATGTCCTGAAGGCAGGAGGAGATGCGAGCCTGGAGGGAGGGAGAGAGAAGCGAGGAGATGTAGATTTGGGTATCATCCGCGTAGGGATGATAGTGGAAGCCGTGGGAGTGAATGAGTTCACCCAGGGAGTGAGTATAGATGGAGATCTGAAAAGGACCAAGAACTGACCCTTGAGGAACCACAACATTTAGAGGATGGGAGGGGGAGGAGGATCCCACATAGGAGACTGTATGTTAGACGCATGCCCCACAATACCCAGGCAAAGTTCTCCATTGACACCGACGTGATTTCAGCAGGTTTATCCTCTTTGGCATGCGTGGTCTCATGCATTTCTAGCCCAAACTCTGCCACGCTTGCTACTCGGGGGGTCTCAGAGTAGTCTCGAGTGCAACCAAGCCACTGAACTCAGAATAGCTCTGGACCGGCTGGGGACCCTGCAATCAGATGCAGTCTTAAGAACAAAAATCCAAGGGTTCAAACTTCAAGCAAGTGGCTTTGACTTCCCCAAGCCCCTGTTATCAGCCTGAAAAGAAAATAGGTCACTATAGCACTAAAAAGCATCGGAGTTCAGGACTTTTGGTGGGACATAGTTTCAGATATAGATGTTTCTTGGTATGACCATCGTCGACCTCTGCACCTGTAAATGATTACCTAGTGGATTTGGCCCAAAGTTTGTGCGTATCTTTAGCTTTGGGTTTTTTTTTCCGTCTAGCTTCCTCCCCTCTTGCCCTTAGATTATATCATTTTTGGTTTGGGCACATTCCAGGGGTCCCCTGCAGCTTGGGCTCATTCCTGGTAAGCTGCTATCTCTCTGTTAGTCCCCTCGTGCCCACCTGCCACCCTCCATGCTGTTTCCAGCCCTCTCCACGGTATTTCCGTGGCCGTTTTTAAACCTGGAGTTGCACTGAGAGCTGCTGAAGCCGAAAGTGAGACTTGGGCCCTCGATCGTACCTTATAGTCAGAGAGAAGCGTCTGGAGTCTTACTTTTTTTCCTCTTAAACCCCCTTGGTGTATGGTTGTTTTGTTGTAATGATGTGTATATATCTATAATTCCATTTATTCATATTGATGCTATTGATGCCTGTTACTTGTTTTGATGTCGGTCTCCACTCTTCTAGTCTGTGAGTCCATTGTTGGTTAGGGATTGTCTCTATTTGTTGCTGAATTAGACTTTCCAAGTGCTTAATACAGTACTCTGCACACAGTAAGCGCTCAATCAATCTGATTGAATGAATGAATGACAGCTGGGGTTCTGGTCCTCTGCAGTGACACGGTTTTTGCCTCCAGTTCTTGCACTGTTTATTCATCTCTCCCAATAGCAGCAAGGAAACTAAGAGTGCACATGTCCTCATACTCCATCGCTTCCTTTACCTGGAATTTATTTTAGTGTCGGATCTCCCTCCCTAGACTAAAAGCAACTGGAGAGCTGGGACTGTTTCTATTTACTCTGTCCTATTCTCCCAAGTGCTGAATACAGTGCTCTGCACAAAACAGTGCTCTGCTGCTGTAGGAAAACAGTGGCCTTGCGGAAAGAGCACGGGCTTAGGAGTCAGGAGACCTGGGTTCTAATTCCAACTCTGCCACTTGCCTGCTGTGTAACCTTGGTTAAGGCAGTTAACTGCTCTGTGCCTCAGTTTCCTCTTTGGTAAAATGGCAATTCAGTACCTGTTCTCCCTCCCACTTAGACTGCGAGCCCTGTGTTGGGCAGGGACTGTATCCAATTTGGTTGTCTTCTATCCAGGCTGGCGCTTAGGGACAGTGTTTGAGAAGCAGCGTGGCCTAGTGGATAGAGCACAGGCCTGGGAGTTATAAGGCCTTGGGTTCTAGTCCAGGATATGTCATTTGCTGTTTGGCCTTGGGCAAGGCATTTCACTTCCTTGTGCCTCAGTTACCTCATTTGTAAAATGGGGATTAAAACTGTGAGCCCAGTGTGGGGCAAGGACCTTGTCTAACCTGATTACCTTATACCTGTCCCAATGCTCAGTCCGGTGCTTGGCACATAGTAAGCGCTTAACAAATGCCATTAAAAGAATAGTGAGCTCTCCACAAATGCCACAATTATTATTATAGACCATATAATTATCATTTTCTGTTAGATGGAATCGTTTTTCTATCCAGTACCAATGAAAGAATAAACCAAACATTCTTCTATTACTTTTGTATTCTGAATTATTCCACACCTAATGTTTTTCAGACACAAACCAATTCCAAGATGTGAAATTCTCCTCCAGGGGGTCTTTCAAGATTAATCTTTCATCCGCAACCCTATTTTCCCTCCCTACTGTGTCACCTATGCACTTAGTCCTACCCCCTAAGACCCTTAATACTCACTCCACCCCGACTCCCAGAGTACATATATCCTTGTACTCCACCGCTTCCTTTACCTGGAATTTGTTTTAGTGTCGGATCTCCCTCGCTAGACTAGAAGCAACTTGAGAGCAGGGACTGTTTCTGTTTACTCTGTCCTATTCTCCCAAGTGCTGAATGCAGCCCTCTGCACAAAACAGTGCTCAGTAAATACCACTGATAAATGTGAAATTCCCATTCCCATTAGAGAAGCAGCGTGGCGCAGTGGAACGAGCACGGGCTTTGGAGTCAGGGCTCATGAGTTCGAATCCCAGCTCTGCCACTTGTCAGCTGTGTGACTGTGGGCAAGTCACTTAACTTCTCTGTGCCTCAGTTCCCTCATCTGTAAAATGGGGATTAAGACTGTGAGCCCCATGTGGGACAACCTGATTCCCCTGTGTCTACCCCAGCGCTTAGAACAGTGCTCTGCACATAGTAAGCGCTTAACAAATGCCAATAAAAAAAAATTACTTCGAGAAAGCCAAGAGATTCCTATATTTTCCCCTGGTTGGTACATTCAGTAGACTACTGCTTTTATGACCTATAAATTTCTGTTTCTCCGAAGCGCACTGTGAACCGAGAAGAGCTGCTGAAGCAGGCGGAGTCTGTGATGCAGGACCTGGGCAGCTCCAGAGCCATGCTAGAAATCCAGTATGAGAATGAAGTAAGTCATGGATGTGACTCTAAATTCGTCTTCGTTAAAGCACCTGGGATCGGTTTCTGGAATTCCTACAGTAACTTGAGTGGTTGGGTGAGGGAGGAATGGATTAGGGGCTGGGAGGCACGCTAGGCCTCTGTTCAGCTACTGACCAAGCCCTCCCTTCTGCGTTGTCTGTGCACTTGATTCTATACCCCTTAAGGACTTATAAAAGTCACCCCTCTTCCAGCCCACCAGCACTGTCTGTCTCTCCCACTCGACTGTGAACTCCTCGTAGGCAGGGATCGTGTCTCCCTACTCTGTTGCGTTGTATTCTCCGAAGGCTTAGTACAGAGCTCGTTACAGGCCGGGAATCTGTCCACTAATTCTGCTGGATCATACACTTCCAAGCGCTTAGCACAGTGCTCTGCGTATAGTAAGCACTCAGATACCATTGTTTGATTGCTTTGCCCTCTGTAAGCACTCAGTCACTGTGATCGGTGACACCAAGATTCCAGGATTCTGGGACAAGGGAAACGGTGATGAGATTAGAAAAATTAAGGGTAGGAGAGGAGCTGAGGGTTTTGCTGGCTGGATGTTCTGAGGGATTGAAAGGAGGAGACTTGAGATACAGAAGCAGTGACAGCAGCAGACCTGTGTGGTCAGGGGAGAGTTTCTGACTGCCAGGATGTGAACTGAAGGGAAGTAGCCAAAGGCTCCTGAGAGGACTTTGGGCTTTAATGTAAAAGTACTCTAAGGTAATCAAGAGATAGATTTAACTTGTTTTGTAGTACAACATTTCAACACAATTTAGGGTGGTCTTTGTCTGAGGAGGTCAATGCGAAATCCCAAATCCAATCCTTCTGCACCCAGACACACACGTACGCAGCCACTCATGCACACCCATAGTTGAAATCGGTTGTATTTATTGAGTACTTACTGTGTGCAGAGCTCTTGGGAGAGTACAATATACCAGGGCTGGTAGATACACTCCCTGCTATGGAAGACAAAGTTCACGATTTCTGCTCTGTTTAAAAAAGGCATGTCAGATTCAAGTTTTATTGCTTCTAGCGCTTTTCCCAGCACTAGTAGGAAGAGGTGGTTGAGCGGCAGAGATTCCTCTGCTAGTCAAGGCCAACTCAACCTCAAGCAGTACAGAATTTCTTTGTATTCCATTGGTACAGCACTTGTAATGATCAGAAGAATATGGTACAAGGGAAATACTTTAGGATAGAAAGCCGTGAGTCCCTCGGATGCTTTCCGTTCAGCCCTGGACCTGCTCTGTTCTAGGTGATCTGATATTCTTGATAAGCAGGGCCAGGAGTGTTGATTAACTCCAGGGAGTAGTTTCTTTTTGTCTCAAGTAGAGCTTGGCTTCTCATTTTGAAACAGTTTGATGGTGGCTGGCTATTTGACTCAAATATCTTGATGGCTTGATGCAGAGTGGTCAAGCAGGCCTAGGGCAGAGGGGAAGATTGGTGGAGGGTGCAAAGACAGGGCCTTGACCATTGTGTTTCCACATTGCCCACAATGAGCTAAATGTCTAGAGGGCTGTTTCACCATGAGTTGCTCCCCTTAGTCATTCTCCCCACCCCACCCAGCCCCACAAGCACTTACATCTGCAATTCCTTTATATTAATGTCTGTTCCCCCCGTAAACTCTAAGCTTATTCTGGGAAGGGAATATGTCTTCCAACTTTTGTTACATGTACACTCCCGTGCATTTAGTACAATGCTGTGCACACAGTAAGTTCTCAATAAATATTGATCGAGACCGTTGTCTTGTAAAGGATATGGAAGAATGAAGGTCATCCCTGTTTCCTCAATTCCAAAAAAGAGTTAGGGGTCAGTGAATGTGACCATCACATGTATTTAAAAAGCTGTGCTGTTTAGCATTTTGGCATTTCTTTCAGCCTGGACTTCTCCCAATTTTTTAATTGCACTTCATTTCAAGCTTAGATTTTTGTGTGTGTGTGTGAAATGTTTTGCACCCGGGCAGACTCACTAAGGGGGACCTCTCAGGAGGAGATGCTAAACTACCTAAAAAAGAAGTAGTGTAGTCTAGTAGATAGAGCACAGGCCTGGGAGTCAGAGCACCTGGGTTCCAATCCCAGCTCTGCCCCTTGTCTGATATGTGACCTTGGGCAAGTCATTTCACTTCCTCGTGCCTTAGTTTTCCTGTTTTCCCTTCTACTTAGAGTGTGAACCTTTTGTGGGACGGGGACTGTGTCCGACTTAATTCACTTGTGTCTACCCCAGTGCTGTAGGACACTGTTTGAAATTCTCTCCTTTTTTTTTTTTTTTTTTGTAAATGATATTTGTTAAACACTTACTAAGTTTCAAACTTACAAGCCCAGGTGGATGCTTGTTTTAGGCCCCTGTTGGCCAATGAATCTGGTTGACTACATGTGGGTCCTGTGCCAGCTAAATCTCTCAAGTAACAGGAGGCAGGGAGGTCCTCGCTCCCCTCCTCGATGATTAAAGGGACCTTTAACAGATCATAGAAGTCTCAGGCAGCCGGTCGGCCTCAGCTGCCACGTCAAGAGTGCCAGCCAGAACCGTTTCCTTCTGAGGATGGGGGAGAGCCTCTGGCTGTCGTCTCCATGCCTCTGCAGGATAGAAATTAGTGCAGGCAGCCTTGTTTGGCAACTAGAGCAAAGACTGAGAGAGTGAAATGGATGGAGTACCCTAATCTGGAAGCCGGGGCAGGCATTTCACTCACCTAGAGATCAGTGATCAAACCTCAGCCGCAGTGTGCGGTATCTTCAGAAAAATCGCTCATGGAGAGGGGGTGTGATCAGGCCCAAGGTCAGAGGTGAATAGAAAGAAAGAAACAGCATAACCACCCAAACTGGTCAATATTGGAGAAAGTCTTCATGGAGCAGGGAAACCATAAATAAAACCTTACGTGACATCTATTTCCCTTTCACTAGGTTGGCACGGGACTTGGCCCGACATTGGAGTTTTATGCACTTGTATCTCAGGAACTACAGAGGGCTGACTTGGGCCTCTGGAGAGGTGAAGAAGTAACTTTAACCAATCCAAAAGGTAAAGTAGGTTTGGAAGAATTCATCTGCTACAGAGGTAACACCTCAAAATCACCAGAGCCATCCTAAGGCAGTCCTTGCTGTAGCGAGAGAAATCCACGTCCTTTGGGAAATTGACTGGGCCACAGGTCAGAAGCAAGCTCTGTTGGTGTACGAGTGGTTTGGAAATGAAAAGCAAGCTCCAAAGGCAAAAAGCTTGCTAAAGAGTGAGGTTCTGAAATCCCCTTATGACTTCTGGGAGATTGAAAGATTGCTCCCTCCCGAGGCCTAGGGACTGTGGGGCTCAGGATGGATCATTTTTTTTTCTTTCCCCCTCGCTGGCCCCGTCTCTCCTTTCCAGAGCAACCCCAGTGCTTCCCGCTGGGAGCACCTCTGAGATCTGTTGTCTGCCCACTCCATCAAAGAGAAAATATTGCACTTGTTTCCAGGAGGTTGGGAAATCGTGGCCACCAGGGCCACTCAGCTCTGATCGAGCCGTACGTCCCTGGCCCTGGAGGAGGGTCACGCTACTTTCTCTTCATCCTGTAGGGCGTAGCCAGGTCGGAGCCAGGAAGGGATGAGCAACAAGGGGAGGTTCCGACGTTATGGGATTGGGTGTCTTTGTTAAGGGGAAAGGAGTCGGAGGCCTTGGGAGAGTACAGCAAAACAGAGTTGGTAAACACCTTCCCTGCCCACAACAAGCTTACAGTCTAGAGCTCTCATTTTCAAAGCTTACAGCTTCCTAAATTTAGCAGAAATTTGGGTGCAATCGTTGACTGTGCGAGGTATTCCAAAAGGACTGCTGTCTGGAATATTATTAAATTGCCCATTTGGTCCATTAGCATGGAATGGTCTTCATTGGACTTATTTGGGATGAGAATCAAAACTAGACTTCCCACGTTTTGGAAGTGAACCTGGAGAAAGAACCCATTCATTCATTCATTCACTCGTATTTATTGAGTGCTTACTGTGTGCAGAGCACTGTACTAAGCGTTTGGAAAGTACAGTTCAGCAGTAAAGAGAGACAGTCCCTGCCCACACAGGCTTACATTTATGATGGTGATATAATTTACCTCACTTAGGGGGCAATGAAGCTAGTTTGGGCATTGGTACATAGTGGACAGGAAAGGGATATTGCTTCCAGGATGAAGTGTACAGATTAATGGGTTTATAGGGTCAAAGTAGAAATGAAACGCATCTCCCGAAGAAAAGGAAATTGCACTTACGTGGCCACCAGTCAAGAAGAGCAGGTGTGCATAATCAGGTCTGAGAACAACTGAATTCAAAAAAATGAATGAGAATATTCTGTCCAGTACTGGAGTTTGGGTGAAAAGATGAGGAACAAAGGAAAGATTGAGACTGAAGGAAACTGACATGTCAAGTTGAGAAGCAGCATGGCCTAAAGGAAAGAGTGCCTGGGTTCTAGTCCCAACTCTGCCACTGCCTGTTTTGCGACTTTGGACATGTCATTTAACTTCTCTGTGTCTCAGCTTCCTCATTTGTAAAATGAGGATTTATTACCTGTTTTCCCTCCTACCTAGACTGTGAGTTCCATCTGGGACAGGGCCTGTGTCTGATCTGATTATCTTGTGTTTAGAATGTTTCTTCTTGTATGCTGATGATCTTATACGGATTATCTTGTATTTAAAGCACATAATAAGCATTTTACAAATACAGTAAAAAAGTTTAAATTAAGCTTTGTTGTCTTCTCACCTTGCAGACTGTCAATGCTATTGATCTAATTCCTTTCTAATATAAATGAAAATTTTTTATCTTAATATCTTATCTTAGGTGTCAAGATAATACATTACCCATTTAAGATTTATAATAGTTGTAGATACAGAGTGGTGAAGGGGAGGAGAGAGAAATATCAAAGTGTGTCTACAAACTGTTTCAAAGAGATCAATATTGATTTTTCTAAAAAAATCTGCCTAGTCTGGCTAATGACTAGAGAAGTGATTCACCATGCAGGAGCAGTTCATTGTATTTGGCTATTTCTTTTAAGAAATGTCACTAATTTTGTGATCTCTGTGTATTTTACAGGAAGCCAAGAAGGGACCAAGTATATTCAAAACCTCCAAGGCCTATTTGCGCTTCCTTTTGGCAGAACGGCCAAGCCAGCTCATATTGCTAAAGTTAAGATGAAGTTCCGCTTTCTGGGAAAGTTAATGGCCAAGGCTATCATGGATTTCAGATTGGTGAGTCTGAAACTTTCTGAATTGGATCATGGAACCTCAGTTCCTGTCTTGGGGCCTTCAGCATTTTCTTTTAGGGAGCTGTTAGCCTTGATTTGAACTTGATTTGAAACCATCGCCTTGGAGGTAAATCGTTGGTTGACTTAATGGTCCAAAAATGTTGCAAGGAGGCTTCTTAATGAAGAAAATAGTTCAAAGGCCAAGAGTTCTTCGAAGGAAGGTCTTTGGTTCTTTCGGGATCGTCTCGAGAACTGTTATGTAGCCAAGCTAGAAGAGAGACGTCTTATCCAGGACAGAGATTTTCACTTTGTTTTTTAGACTGTTGTGTTTTTTGGCCATTTTACATAAGAAAGTCCTCAACTTTAACACAAAAGGAAAATAACCCTATTTCCTAAAATTGAGTTAAATGACAGAAATCCTGTTTCCTTCTTCACAGGTGGATCTTCCTCTAGGTTTGCCTTTTTACAAATGGATGTTACGACAAGAAACTTCTCTCACGTCGCATGATTTGTTCAATATTGATCCAGTTGTAGCCAGATCGGTATATCATCTTGAAGATATTGTCAGACAGAAAAAAAGACTTGAACAGGACAAATCACAGGTAAGTTTATAAAATGAGAAAAATGAACATTGTTCACTGAAAACTACTTTTGTAAAAACAAAGAAGTTTAAAATAAGCTTGCTTAATGATATATTTATCCCTGTGGACTTATTCAAGTTATATCTAGCTCTCATAGTCCTGTAGCCTTTGGGGATGTTGCCATTCTCAAATTATAGTAAAATACACTGGATATGAAAAATCCAAAGTAAAAAAATTGCATGGAGACGCAGTCGCCATATCACCCTTCATGAATAAACAAATTCTTAACTTTTTACTTCAAGGAACAGCTTCGAGTAGAAATGAGGGCTCCCCAGGACATTTGGGTCACTCATTGTGATTGTTAGCAAGCTAAGCTAGAGCACACCTCTTGTTTGAAATGGAATGATTCGGTGGTTGGGGAGGTGGAGGCGAGGGGGACGATAGAACAGCGTTGGTGGCTTTCATCTTAGTGTTCAGAAAAATTGTGAAAGGCAAGGTGGAAGAGATCACACTGGTCACCAGCATCGAGGGTGGTGCTGGGAGAGCTGGAGAGCAGGAGATTACGGTAATGCCAGCAAGAGCTCTCAGTAAATACCTGGCAACCGACTGGCAGTCTGAAGTGAAAAGTTCAGAAAAGTAGCGGGGTATAGTGGATAGAGCACGGATCTGGGAGTCGGAAGGATCTGGGTTCTAATCCCAGCTCTGCCGCTTGTCTGCTGTGTGGCTTTGCCCAAGTCACTTTTTGGGGGAGGTTTCACATTTTGCAGAACCAAAGTGAATTTGCTAGCCCTTTGAAACAAGAACTTAGGGGGAGAATAAAGGGGCAGGAAAAAGGAAGGAGTCATGTGGTATTGTCCAGTGGTCCACTGTTGGGCTGAGTATTGTTAAAATACTGGATTTGCCCTTCTTTCCCTTCCACCTATTAGGGTTTCTTTCAACTCCCTGACTCAGTTTTTGGGTAATAGAAATACACAGGTCAGCAAAGGATTTCAGGGAGGTTTAAGGCCTGCAGTGTGGTATGATATCGTGGACAAGTTCATCATATATTCAACTCACCAGGGAAACATATGAGAATAATTGTTTTATTGTTCGTCTGACCATCTCTGTGTGTGTTGGGGGTGGAAGGGTTGTTTCCTTTTTATTCCCAGACATTGGAAAAACTGTTTCTTCCATCAGAATGTAAAACCTGTTTAGAGTGCAAAGTAATTGGATTGATTGTGCCCTTGTGATCATTTTCTCTTCTTGGTTTTTTTTTGTGTGTGTTTTTAAGACCAAAGAGAGTCTGCAGTGTGCATTGGAGACCCTAAGTATGAATGGCTGTTCAGTGGAAGACCTAGGACTGGACTTCACCCTTCCAGGTTTTCCCAACATAGAACTAAAGAAAGGAGGGAAAGATACAGCTGTCACCATCCACAATTTAGAGGAGTATTTGAGAGTAAGTGACATCAAGGGTTGGGGAGGGTGGCCGAAGGGAGGGGTTGTGGTGTTCAGATGTTGGGAGTGGTCCCTTCCCTTTCTTTTGTGGAAGCCATGTAGCCCAGTGGAAAGAGCACGGGCCTGGGAGTCAAAGGGCCTGGGTTCTAATCTTGGCTCTGCCACTTGCCTGCTGTGTGATCTTGGGTAAATCTCTTTACCAATCTCTAAAATAGGGATTCAGTACTTTTCTCTTTCCTACTTACACAGTGAGCACCATGTGGAACAGGATCTGTGCCTGACCTGATTAACTCGATCTACCCCAGCTCTTACTTCAGTGCTTGGCCTATTGTAAGCACTTTGGAAAAGCAACAAGTATTATAATTAATGCTGTTTTTCTCCCTTTTGGAATAGCTTAATCAGAGTTGCATTTGTCAGGCCTCAGTCCATAGACCTTAACAAATATTAAGCCTTCTTTAATTGGGGGACATCTGTAGAAACTCAGATTAAGGGCCGTCAGTTTCCGTTCAGGTCACAAAAAAATGGGGCAGAAGGTCAAGAAGGCAGCCGGCCCAGGCCCTTGACTCTGGATGGATGCATCCATAACCCATTCTAGGACAGGAAAGGTATATTCTTCCTCTCAAAAAGTTTCCGGACCCCTTAGTCCATTCCAGTGTTTATTGCCTGCTCTGTTAGGTCTTAGGTCCAACCACAGTCTCACGTGCTGCAATCTAAGTCTGTTGCCTCTTGTTTGGTCCTGTGTATAATGGGGAACGGCTTGACGGTATTTTCTCTAGAATAGTCTTTTGATAGGAATGGGGCTTTTAGTCACTCCATAGTCTTTGCCAGGTGAGGCACTTCCTCACTGAACCTATTTTATATTTATTAATCATTTTTGTTGTCCAGTTTCTCTACGTGTTTAAAGTTGAAAAATGGACATGATTCAATCAATCAGTGGTCTTTATTGAACACGTACTGTGTGCAGAGCACTGTTCTGAGCAGTGTGAGAGTACAGTGCGATAGAGTAAATTGACCCGGTTCCTCCCCTCACACAGCTTACAATCTAGCTACGGAGACAGATTTAAAGGTAGCTACGGAGACAGATTTAAAGGTAGTGTAAAGATAGTTATAGTGCTGTAGTGGTCGGTGAAGTTACCTAAGAGAAGTGAGCCCCTTGTCGGGCAGGGATTGTCTCTATCTGTTGCCCGAATTGTACACTCCAAACACTTAGTACAGTGCTCTGAAAACAATAAGCACTCAATAAATATGACAATGAATGAAAGTGCTCAGGGGGTTCAGAATCAATGGCATATAGGTTGGTGCAGTAGGGTGGGAACATGGGTTGGGGACATGAGGCTAGTCAGGGAAGGCTTCCTGGAGGAGATGTCATTGTAGTAGAGGTTTTGAAGATTGGAGATCTGTCAGATGTGATAGGAAAGAGAGTTCCAGGCAAGAGGTAGGGTGTGAGCCAACAGATTGACAAGAACAAAATATAAAGAATGAAAATGAACCAGCTCTTGCGTGTCATTTTTAATAACTTACCTTGGCTGGCTCGTTCAGTCTGTGGTCCACTATGATCCCAAGTGCCTTCCCTTTACGCTGATGCCCAGTTGGTTTATCTCATCCTGGGCTTATCTGGTTTGTTTTTCATCTCTTAGGGCAGTAGCTTGTGTCTTCCCTTCCGGGATTCCATCCCATTTCTACAGGATCATTGTTCTAGTTGGTCTAAGTCATTCTGAAATCTCTTCCTGTCTTCCAGAGTGTTGGCGAGCCCAGCAATATAGCATCCCCTGCAAGTCTTGATTCCCCTTCGAGTTGATCATTAAGGCTGTTAAATGGGTCTGATCTCTCTACTGATTCCTTGGGGGAGGGACACCACTCGCCACATTTCTCTCCCCGACAACCGCTGGCTGGCACGGAGCCGTTGGTGGGCCGTCCTGTGGTTGTGACCAGTAGCCAGCTAGCTGTGCCCCCACAGACAGTCCATCTGGTCACGGCCAGGCACATTGGCAGCGAAGGAGGTCATAGAAGATGGACTGTGGTGCTCCCCCACCATTGGGATAAAGACCTTCTGCGGTTTCCCCCACTGTCTCTGGTTCCTGCTGTTTTTCTGTAGCGGTAGCTTAAGCTGTTAAAGCATGTTTTTCTTTCTTGCCAAAGCCATGGTGGTTGCTTCCTAATCACTTTCCGCTCCTCTAGGAAACTTGATAGATTGTTCTGTTACGTGGTGTTAATGTGTGTATGCCCAGCTCGGTGTTTTCCCTTTGAGGCTGAGAAGCGTGTATATGCTTACAGCAGAGATGGCATCTGCCCTCTTAAGAATTTTCCAAAAGGGCAGCCTGAAGCTCTTCAATGCCATTCCCCCAGTGCTGCCTAACCACAACTTCCCCAGGGGGCCCGGGCCTGCAGCTCCCATCTTTGTATTCGCTCTTAAGGGGCAACAGAGGCCGTGGAGCTCATCCCACTCATCTTCTTCCCCTTCTCTTCCTTCTTCCCCTGCCTCCTTTCTCCCTTTGACTCCCCACTTCTCCACACCATGGCTGCCCCTGCTGCCGGCCCCTTCTCCCTTGCTGCCGAGATATATCTATCTTTCTGGATATCTATCCATACCTATATCTAGGCAGCAAAGGAGAAGGGATTTACATATGGGATTTTCAGATACAGCCTGTGTGCTGGCCAGGGCTGGGCTTGGACAAAACCAAGCTACTGTTGGAGTGGAGGGACTTTGCACTTCCAATAACTTTGTCTAAAGTTCCAAGCCGTGATCCTGTACCGTTGAATTAGCCAAGTAACGGGGAAGAAAGAAAAGCAGGAAAGATGCTCCTGTAAGTTTGTGTAAGTCATATCCCCAATTACCCGGTGCCCTCCCCGGTAAAGCCATTACCCTCTGCTTGACTTGTTCTTCAAAACAGAACTTAGTCTGAGTGATCTCTGAAATCAAATGCTCCACTTTGTGCTCTGTGGAATTATTCACTGACGACCCTCAAGTGGTGCAGAACGATTCACACCGTCCTGGTTTCCGTTATTTGCTAAACTGTGTCCTTTCTTGCAGCTGGTTATATTCTGGGCACTAAACGAAGGGGTCGCCAGGCAGTTTGACTCATTCAGAGATGGATTTGAATCAGTCTTCCCCCTCAGTCACCTTCAGTACTTCTACCCAGAGGAGGTAAAGAGTCGTTCCCGGAAGGGGGTGGTGCCTCTCCGAGTCTCCCGTTGGGTTGCGTTCGCGCCTGTTGGAACCCTGGCCTGTCTCACGAGGCCTGGGGGAATTGCCGTGTGGCTCCCTAAGAAGCTAGAAGCGAGCTGGACTGTGGACACCAGCCCAGGTCCTGCCCAGCTATCTCCTGGTACCTCCTGCTCCTATGGAAATATGGCAGGAAAAAAAGGGGGGCCATGATCTACTTAACCTGGAGGCCCCCTTATTGGCCTGGAGAGGAAGAGCCATCGCTTGGTGTGGGGGCAGAGGGGTTGGGGGAGGGACATTCACTCGGAAACATTGTACACCCCAAGTTCTTCCCAACTCTCCACCCCCCCCTTCCGCCCCTTCCCCCAAAGACCCAGAAAGGCAGGCTGTTTTGGCAGGGGTGATATGGGCTCTCACCCACGGGCTTTCCTGGTGAAAAAAGCCATAGAAAAATGAAGCACCCGCCCTGATGGGTGGTCACGGTGCTACTTCCCCTTACCACCACGGAGCATCCTTTAATTTGAAATGCTCAATTGAGCTTGACAGGTTGACCGTAACTGAGGGCATTTAAAAGCATCTGGAGGGAAAGCCCGCCTCTCTCTCTCTCTCTGAGGGCCTGGCTGGTACCTCGGCCCGTACTGGTGGAGTAGGCAAGACTGGAGGGAATCGGGCTGCGGAGCCTTCGTTCTGTAGGAAGCCACTCCTCTCCTTGAAATGGCTTTGGGTGGGGGTGGGGAGAAGAGTCTGGGGAGCAAAGAGAAACCTTTTGTCCTCACGAGAAAATTGGAGTGGTGCAGATAGCCGTGTTAGAGAGAGCCAAGCACTGCCCTCGTCTCTACAGCCCACGTCGTGCAGCAGGCTGACTCCCTTCCCTGACTCTCTTCTCCTCCCTATTATACTGCCCCTCTTGACTTTGGGCTCAGACCTTGGAGTTGGCAGTTCTGGGCAGTTTCAGACAAAAGCAGTGCCGTGAGAGACCATTCGAGCTAGTTCTGTTCTGAAGGTGAGCCAGGCCTCTGTCCTGTCGTTGACTGTCCTCCATATCTGGCTCTTTAGCTGGACCAACTCTTGTGTGGCAGTAAAACTGATACGTGGGATGCGAAAACCCTGATGGAATGCTGCAGGCCGGACCACGGCTACACACACGACAGGTGAGCCCGGAGGGAGTTGGGTCCGAGGGGTGACGGGGGTCCGGCACACCGGGCGGTCTCGCCCCAGGCCGCAGACACGGTGTCTGTGGAGACACCCCCACATTTCTTGCGTCTTCGACCGCTCCCCTTTACTCTCAAACTGCCCCCGGGACCAGATCTGGAAGTGATGCCGCGCTCCCCTCCACATCCTCCCCCCGGGGTGCCGGTGGCCAGCACGCGTGTATTTGGGGGAGCTGGAACTGGAAAGGTGTAGAATCTCAGCTGTGACCTCGGGCTGCCACCGGGACCTACCCGTGGAAGGCCCGGGGGCGGTGCCGTACACGCAGAGCCGTGTCACCACCTAGAAAGATGGAGACCGGGACAGTGGGTCTTCAGGTAACGGACGTTTCTGCTGGATTTCTTCATTCTCTGTTTTTCCAGTCGAGCTGTGAAGTACCTGTTCGAGATTCTCAGCAGTTTTGATAACGAACAGCAAAGATTATTTCTGCAGTTTGTGACCGGGAGCCCAAGATTACCCGTAGGAGGTGAGTTAAGGCGAGGCTGGGAGAAAGCGAACGGTTCTGGGCGGTCTCCGCCGGCCCTTCCCTACTTGCCCCACTCGGCCAACGCGGTGACCCCGGGCCTGCTGTCCGCGTGGCTGGCTCGACTCCGGCCGCCCTCTCCCTTTTCCCACAGCCCCAGGAAGGCGGGTTTTTGGTCGAACGGGAAGCTTTCCTCGAATTGGTTGTTTTGGTCGTAGGTGCTGGGAGCGGCCGGGCATTCTGGATTTCTCTCTGAAATCCAGCTCGGGGTTGAGAGCGGGGCAGAGAAATAGTAGCCTGAACGGGAGAGTGAGGAAATTGAGGGAAGTTGAGCATCTGCTCCTCTGGGTTCACTTGTACGTATGTGTGTCTGCAGACAGGTACATAGAATGGTGGCCAGTTGCTTTTAAGAATATACTCGTCTACTGTCGTGAACGTGGAAGATGAGACCTAGAGTGGGCCTCCACACACACACCCTCACACCTTGTTTTTTAAAATCGGATTGCTCGGTGTGGGCTGTGGATCCGCCTTCAGTGGGACCGGCCAAGGGCACGGGAGAGCTCAACAGAGGGAAGCTCGGTGTAACCACCCCAACTCCCAGGGCTTAGAGTCACCATCCCTGTGAAACCGCATCCCCATTGACAAAATCTCCAGAACCTAGGGAGAGGGAAATCTTTCTTGAAAGGATTGACCCAAGCCCTCGAAAACCCACGTCGGACGCCGCCGTCTCTCCCTTGGAAGTGTGAGAAGAGGCCCGGGAGCGGGCCCCGGGACCAGCTCGGTTTGGCGCACCTGACCGCAGGCCCAGCTCCCGTTTTAATAGCGGAAGTAGACCGTGAGCCCCTTGCCGGACAGAGACTCTGTCCACCCCGATCCGCGTGTACGTCTACCCCAGCGCTTCGAACGGTGTTTGACGCCGAGTAAAAGAGCTTAAAAAATACTGTTTTTTTTTTTTTTAAAAAAAAAAAAGTTAAAGAAAAAAAACATAGGCGGGTGACTGCTTCGTCCCCACACCCCCTTAGCTCGTTTGTTTGTCCCGGCTCAGCCTAAGCTAAACCGCCCCGGGTTCTCTCCGTTCTCTCCCTCAGGCTTCCGAAGTTTGAACCCTCCTCTGACAATTGTCCGCAAGACTTTTGAATCGACAGAAAATCCCGATGACTTCTTACCCTCCGTAATGACTTGTGTGAACTATCTCAAGTTGCCGGACTATTCAAGCATTGAGATAATGCGGGAAAAACTGTTAATAGCTGCGAGAGAGGGGCAGCAATCTTTCCACCTTTCCTGATCACCACGAAAGCGCAATGTCTGCCTGTTACAGCAAAAGAGAAAAAAAAAAATCATGATTTCTTTTCTAAATGTATCACCCGAGTCAAGGAAACGTGTTACGCCTTCTTGTTGTAGAAAACGGCTTGCAGATTCTAAGAGACACTTGGTTGGTGTTGATTTAATGGCCCCCTGGACTTAAAGTGATCAGGCCCTAAAATGTTGTTGTGACAAGGTTTCTTTAGCAAGTTCTTGTTTAAATTATCATTTATTTGACGAGTGAAGTTTTTAACTTGCTTTGCTGTGTGAAATTTAAAAAAAAAAAAAAAGGGATGTTTTTCCAAGCTGGAACAATAAATGTCGCTGTGCAGTTTAATACTGGGCTGTGTGTATCCATCTAGCTAAGTCTGCAGTTTTATTTCCTCCAAAGACGAGTTTTGTATCCAAGTACAGAAACGGAAAGTACCGTGTATCTGGCGGATGCGGTTTCTAGACTAGCTCGAAATTCCTCCCCTGACGTACTGTCCGACGTGCAGTTCACACGGTTCCTTTTTGTGTCCTCTCTCTCAGTTGTTACTTCTTTTTTTCGTTGTTGGCATGGGCAGCCATTGCTCCGTGTTTTCTTTCCAATTAAGATATAATTTAAACTGTACCGAATCGAAATATATTGTCCATATAATTCAGCCTTTGTAACGAGGTAGGATCTCTCTTAGAGCTTAGTTTTAGCGTAGTTGAGGATCTCCCGGCTACGGCCCCTCCCGCGTGACGCACCGGGACCCTTCCCACCAGGGCGTCCGTCCGACAGCGCTGGCCTCGGCCCATGAGGCGGTAAAGAAACCCTTTCTTTTGTGGAGTCGAAAACCCGGCCTCCGGGCCGGCCGGGACAGCTTATTCATTCGCTGGCCGGGATGGCGTATTCTCCGGCCAGAGCGTTGAATCGACGCTACCGGTCCCGTCCCCTGTTGAGTAAGACCCTTCTTGGCCTGTTGAAGTTCGTATTTTCTTTTGTCATTCTTCCTTTTTTTTCTCTCCTCTTCCCGTCCTCCCCCGCCCCCTCCCGCCCCACTCTCCCTGCCCCTTCCCATCTCCCACCCCGGGGTACGGAGTTCTGCCTTTGTCTTTTGACCCGGATGAAAGCACCTGTAAGCAATGCTCTGTCCGACTGTTTTATGTGCTGATTTCTCAAATCTGCAATAATTTACTTCATCAGGTTAATGTTTTTACCTGAATATAAATAAATAAAAGTTTGCTTTCACCTTTCTGTTTATAGTTTGTACTGTATGCAGTAGTTCGATTGTGTACATTTGTCTCAAAGCCAAGTAAGCCCTCTAAAGCTCCGCGACTAACCGCCGGCGGAGCGGCGGCTTTTCGAACGACTTTTCGACCGAGGAGAGATTGCGGAGGGATGGAGGAAGGAAAGTGTTTCCCTCCTTGGGTTCGAAACCGTCTCCCGTCAACAGTCCCGCGAGAACTCGCCACCGTTCATCTCTCCGAAAAAAAAACCCGAAACGAGGGTCATTCCACTTTGAGAAATCAAAACAGTTTTTCCGTTTCACGTCAAACGTTCCGAAGTTCGGTTTCGTTTCTTGGAGTAGATGGTTCCTCTCTTCCCCACGGAACTAGCTAGTGGGTTGTTTCACTGAGCTGAATCTGTCATTTTAGAATAAATGAAAATGGCCTTAACTCTGATCTGGGCGTTCTTTGCGATCGGCTGAGCCCGAGCGTGACCTGCCGTGCGAGCCGGGGGAGCCGGCGGGACGCGCGATGGACTGGAGAATGTGAGATCCTTGCCGAGGGTCTGACGGACTCTCGGAAGTCGGAAGAAAATTTCATTTGTACCTACTCTATCCGTAGCGTAGGATAAAACGTAAAAAGGCGGTGTTCAAACCTGGATCGATCTGTTGGAAACTGTTCTGCTATCTTTTTCGAGTTGAGCGCAGAGACTCTGTGTCGACGGTCTGTGGAAATAGCGTTTTGTTCCTCGTATTTTTTTTAAGGTTCTATATTTTCAAAATCAGATTTGTGTACAAAAAGAGCTAATGTTTTATATTAAAATATCTGCACTGATATTTTTCACCCATGTTGTCTCCCGGCAGAATCTGGCATTCATTGACTTGAGTATCTAATTCAGACCCGTGGCTTGCGGTTCAGTTTGGAGGTCCGACGGGGAGTGGCACGGTCTCCCCCGTCCGGCCCCGGGCGCCGGCCCCTTCCCCCGACGGCCCCGCCGGGCCCCGGGCGGGCAAGGGGAGGCGAAGCGATGCCCTCCCGGCTCCCGAGATCCCCCTCCCCGCCGCCGGGGCCGCCTGCGCGTGGGAGAGGGAGCCGGCTCTCGCCGCTGCCCGGGCACGGGTCCTCAGGAGGCGGAAGTCTCCAAATAACGGGGGACCGAGGGATGCCCCGCGCTTGCCGTGGCTCTGGAACTCGGGGTCCGTAGGCGGGCTGGTCGCCCCAGGCTCGAGCCCGTTCCCCAGAGGCCACCTACGGCCTCGTCAGAGCCGACGTCGCCCCCTCCCCAAAAGAGGCTGGAGCTCTCCGTCCCCCCACCCCCAGTCTCCCCTCCCTTGGGCCAGGAGCACCTGGAGAGAAGCCAGGGAGGCGGGGAGCCTGCTGCAGTCCGACCCGCTTGGGCGAGGACTCGGGCACGACGGTGGGACCGAGAGTCACCGCGGGCACTTCGGGTGGCGGCGTCTCTCGTTCCAGGTTCTCCCAACTCACCTGTTACCGAGACAGCCGCTTCAGCTTCCCCGTGGGGTTCAGAGGGCGGTTCTGGGGATGGATGTCGCCTCGAGTGCCGCGGGCGGGGTCCGAAAGCTGGCCGGGGACGCCCCGGCCCCAGCCGCGGGAGCAGCTTTCCCTCCTCTCCGCGGGGTCTGGCGCGCCGGGGCCGACACCGAGCCGGAAGGGTGGCCCGGAGGCCCGCCTCTGCGAACGAACCCTCCGGGAGCCGCCCGCCCAAAAAGCGCCGCGGGAGGGAGGGCCCCGGGACCCCAATCTTCCGGGAGGCGCGGGGGAGCCCATCGTCGACCAGGCGAGGAGTGTTCCTTGGGGCTCTTCTCCGGCGTGGAAGGGGGGGCTCCTCACGGCCAGAGGTTCTCCTCCCCGGCCTGCTCACGGCCTCTTGCTAACTTGGTGTAAAGCCTCCTCCTCCTCCACTTGCCCCCGAATGGTGACCGTTCACCAGTTATTTTCGTCTGCTGTATGAGCTGCTCCGCCTCCCGCCACCCTGCCCGCCCCACCTATAAGACGTCCGGAGCGCCCAGCTCGACACCTCCCTCGACGGTCTAATAAGCAGCCTTCTCCCGACCCAGGCGCCTTGTTCCGTTCAACCCGGGATCCGGAGCGCGTGGAGAGCCGGGGGTGGGGCCGGTGAGCCCCACTGGCTGGACCCTCCGGGGCGAGGGAGGCAGCGACTGGACTGCATGTGTGGATGGGTGAGTTCGAAAGCACCGGCCCCGCAGATAGGGCTGGGTCGTATCCACCCTGGCGCTTAGCACGGTCCCCGGCACGTTCGGTGAATGAACGGAGTAAGCGCCTAATGGGTACCAAAATCATGATTATTTTTTATTATTACTTTTATGGCGCAAACACAGCAGTGAACGTGTGCCTGGGAGTGGGCATGGAGAGGCAGATAAAAGTTCTCTCGTCAAAATGAAAGTGCACAACCAAGAGTCATTCTCCCTCACCCAAAGCACCTCCCTTTGACTAGAGAACCAAAGTCGGATCTGCGTTTCCGGGTTAGACCAGAGTTTATCCCCCCCCCGAAAGAGCAAATTTGGGTGGGAAAGAAAGGCATGGTTAAGTCAGGGTGGTTTTGAGGTGCAGAAGGCTTTTTTCAGAGGGAGGGAGGGGAGGTAAAGGCTCAAACCTGATCTGTGATGTCCTCCCTCCTCCACTGTGGCCCCATAGAAGCGTTGATTCATTCAATAGTATTTATTGAGCGCTTACTATGTGCAGAGCACTTTACCAAGCGCTTGGAATGTACAAATGCCCAGCATGATCTAGTGTGGGAGCCCAAAAACATTTCTGTGAAGTGGGTTGGGAATTAGACCTGTGCTAATGCAGGGCACCTTCGGCTCATGTCATTTCAGTGGCCCCGTTGGATAGTGTCTGGACGCCACGCTCGCTGAAATCACAGTAGTATATGACCGCGACGCTGATGGTGTTTAAGCGCTTACTCCTAAGAATAATAATGGTATTTGTTAAGCACTTACTATGTGCCAAGCACGGTTCTAAGCCCTGGGGGTAGATACAAGGCAATCAGTTGCCCCACGTGGGGCTCACAGTCTTAATCCCCATTTTACAGATGAGGGAACAGGCACAGAGAAGTTAAATGACTTGCCCCAAATCACACAGCTGATAAGTAGAGGAGCCGGGATTCGAACCCACAACTTCTGACTCCCAAGCCCGTCCTCTTTTCACTAAGCCGTGCTATGGGCCGGGCACTATACTAAGCGCTAATCAGATTGGACGCAGTCCAGATCCCACAGGGGGCTTACAGTCGGAAACCCCGTTTTACGGATGAGGGGAGAGAGAAATTAAGTGACTTGCCCAGAGTCACACGGCAGACAAGCGGCAGAGCCAGAATTAGAACCCCAGTCATTACTCAGTGCTATTAATTGAGAACCTACTGGGTGCACCACACTGTGCCAAGCGCTTGTGAGAGTTGAATACCATGGAGTTGGTAGACATGATCCCTGCCCACAGGGAGCTTAGGGTCTAGAGGGAGAGACAAGACATTGAAATGAATTACAGATAGATGGGGGAAGGGGCAGGGTATAAGACTATGTCCTCTAGACTATGCTTGTTGTGGGCAGGGAATGTTGTGGGCTGCCAACTCTGTAGTACTCTACTCTCCCACATGCTTAGTGCAGTGTTCTGCACACGGTAAGCCCTTAATAAGTAGCCTTGATCGATTCATTCATACACTCTGACTCTTTCACTCCACCTGTATCTTCACCTCGGATTTCCTGGACATTTTTCCCTCCTGCAAGGGGGAAGTAAACTCCGTGCGGATTTTGAAGTGGAAAAGTCAAAGCAGGGCTGAACGCCGCCTCCCTCCGGGACCTCAAGACTCGCGGAGATCACCAGCTTCCCCGCTCTTTCCAACGTTGGCTCTGGGGCTCCTCGGAGCCTGCCCTGTCATCTAAAGGAGCCAGTCTGTTTCTCCGCCACTCCGGGACCTGAGGCTCGCTGCCCATAGTGGAGAAGATTGAGCCCAGAAGGCTGCCCTATACCTGTCTCGGGGACTAAGAGCCCTTAGGACTGACGAGAAGATCACAGCCCCTGGGAATCAGAAGGACCTGGGTTCTAATTCTGTCTCTGTCAATTGTCTGCTGTATGAACTTGGGCAAGTCACTTAACTTCTCCACACCTCAGTTCCCTCATCTGGGAAAATGCAGGCTAACACTGCGAGGCCCATGTGGGACATGGATTATATCCAACCTGATTGGCTTTTATATACCCCAGCACTTTTTTTATAGTATTAAGTGCTTACTGTGTGTCAGACACTGGGGGGGGGGCACGGAGAAGTTAAGTGACTGGCCCAAGGTCACACCGCAGACAAGTGGTGGAGCTTGAATTAGAAGCCAGGTCCTCCTGACATCTAGGCCAGTGCTCTATCCACTAGGCCACGCTGCTTCTCTGGCCACTTAGTAGTAGTAACAATAATTACGGTATTTGTTAAGCACTTGATATGGGCCGGGCATTATTCTAAGCGCTAGGATGGATACGAGCAAATCGGGTTGGACGCGGTCCCCGTCCCACGTGGGGCTCACGGTCTCAATCCCCATTTTACAGATGAGGTAACTGAGGCCCAGAGAAATGAAGTGACTTTCCCAAGGTCACATAGACAAGAGGTGGAGCTGGGATTAGAACCCATGATTAGTATAGTGCCTGGCACACAGTAAGTGCTTAATAAATACTGTCCCCACCATTTCCCCCAACAACAAAAGAGCCAGAGAAAATTTGTGAAAGGGAGGCTCTGGCCCCTTGAAGCACAATCACTTGTAAGCAAAAGAGATGAAAATGGCAATGAATCTGGCTGGACTTTTCCTTCTTTTCAGTGGGATAGTTGTTCCATACCCAGCTTTTCACGCAAAGCGGTTCAGCTAACGATGACCAGAAAAGGATGGATCAAACGTCCCGCTTCTTGCCTTCCAAATGCGGAACATTTTTCTCTTACCTTACCTTTAAAATCATTTGACAAGCTCCCTCTGGACTGTAAGCTTGTTGTGGGCAGCGGATGTGCCTACCAACTCTGTTCCAAGTGCTTAGTACAGTGCTCCGCATATAGTATGCGGTCAAATACGGATTACGTTCAGTGGAGTTGAGCTGTCATGTCTTTAGGTAGCAATGTCATGTTTCCTTCTTTCATTTTACATTTACTTTGACTATTTTACTGCTATCAGAGGAGAACCAAGCAGAAGGATATGCACAAAGTAAATCTCTCCTTTTCCTCCTCTGATATTCTCTCCACTCCTTTGGCAAGATAGGCCTTGAAGACTCGGGAAAGAAGTGGGAGATATCAAATGAAGCAAATCAGTCCTTTTCCCACTTGATATATCCTCTCTGATCTTTCTAGTAGTGAGGCTTTGACTACTCGGGAGAGAAATGATCAGGAGAAACTGTGTGATGCAAATCTCTCCTTTTCTACCTCAAATCATCCTTCTGCTCCCTCAAGGAGATAGTGTAAGAGGAATACTGCTCCTTCCCACTCAAATATTCTCTCTGTTGGCTCGAGGACAAGCTTTGAAGACACAGGGAAAAAAAAATGAAACCAGAGACATCGCAAGCAACAAATCAAATCCTTCCTTTTCTACCGCCAATGTTCTCTTTTCACTTTGAGGAGAAAAGTCTTAAAGACCCAAGGGGAGAATGAAATGGGAGATAGTGCATGAAGCAAATCTTTCCTTTTCTACCTTAAATCATCATTCTGCTCCATCAGAAAGCTACTGCATGAAGCAAATCTTTCTTTTCCATCTCAAATATTCACTGCTCCCTCATGAAGCCAAGCCTTAAAGACCCAGGAGAGGAATAAGTGGGAATATTACAAGTAGCAAATCTCTCCTTTTATACTCACATATTGTCTCATCTCTCAAGGAGTTAGGCCTTGAAGACCTATGAGAGAGAAGTGGGATATATGAGATGCAGCAAATCAAATCTCTCCTTTTCCACCTCAATCTCTCAGCTTTGTAAAGGACTGAGGAATTGAAGACCTACGAGAGGATTAAACATGAGCTACCTGCGTGAAGCAAATCTCTCCTACTCAAATATTCTCTCTGTTCTCATGGGGAATTATGCCTCAGGACTCGAAGGGAGAATTAAACACAAGATATTTCATGAAGCAAATCTCTTCTTTTCCACCTCAACTATTCTCTCTGCTCTTTTGAGGAGCAAGGTGATGAAAACCCGGCAGAGGTGGAAGCAACTCTCCCACTACAAGCCAGCCCGCGCACTTCTCTCCTTTAACGCCAACCTACTCGCTGTACCTCCATCTCGTCTAGCTCATCGCCGATCCATTCACTCGCTCGCATTTACTGAGCACTCTCTGCGTGCAGAGGACTGTACTAAGTGCTTGGGAGAGTACAGTACAGCAATAAACACATTTTCTACCCACAACGGGCTTACAGTCTAGAGCACTGTAAGGGGTCCACAGTCTAGACCCCTCGCCTATGTCCTGCCACTGGCCCGGGTCGTCCTCCCCTGATATGACAGACCAAGGCTCTCGCCATCTTCAAAGCCCTCCTCAAATCACACCTCCTTCAGGAAACCCTCCCCAACTAACCTCACCTCCCCGTCCTCCCTTCCAAGTCACCTACACACCTGGGTCTCTACCTCTTAAATACTGTGATATCCCACCTCCAGCCCCACAGCACCTTATATATACAGATCCTTATACTCTGTCGCTTTCCTCTCTGTCATTTATTTTAATGTACATCTCTCCCTGTAGACTGGAAGCTGCTTGTAGGCTGGGATCTTGTCTCCCGACTCTACAGTATTGAACAGTACTATCGCAAGCATTCTGCACATAGTAAGCCCTCAAATAAGCCCTCGATTAAGACTGTGAGCTCCACGTGGGACAGGGACTGATTTTTCCTGTATCCCCCACCAGCACTTAGTGCCCGGCACATGTCAGCTCAAAGTCAGCTGTGTGACTTTGGGCAAGTCACTTAACTTCTCGGTGCCTCAGTTACCTCATCTGTAAAATGGGGATTAAGATTGTGAGCCCCAAGTGGGACAACCTGATTCCCCTGTGTCTACCCCGGCGCTTAGAACAGTGCTCGGCACATAGTAAGCGCTTAACAAATACCAACATTATTATTATTATTATTATTAATAAGTGCTTAACAAATGCCACAATTATTAAATACTATTGTCCCTTGAGGGCCGGGGCGTATGTGATTTCCACCCTCGTATTTATTTCCCAGCACTTAGTACGGTGTGCCACATGCCAAAAGTGTAAGTGTTCATAATGCCATCAGTTGTTTTTTTAAAAAAATATATTTGTTAAGTGCTTATTATGTGCCAGGCACTGTACTAAGCACTGGGCTAGATAAAGACTCATCAGGTTGGACACAGTCCATGTCCCACATAGGGCTCACGGTCTTAATCCCCTTTTAGAGATGAGGTAACTGAAGCCCAGAAGTGAGGTGACTTGCCCAAGGTCACACAGCAGACACGTCAGAGCAGGGAGGAGAACCCAGGTCTTCTGACTCCCAGGCCCATGCTCTATCTATTAGGCCACGCTGTTTCTTAGGTTTTGCAACCACCAGCAGCACCATCACCACAATACTGTCACTATTAAAACAACAACAACATTGATTGCTATTGCCTGAAGCAAATTTCTCCTTTCCTACCTCAAATAGTCTCTCTGCTCATTTTAGAGTTAAGCAGGAGATACTATAATTGCTCTAGTTGCTCCTCAAAGACTCTCTCTGTTGGCGTGAGGAGTTAGGTCTTGAGGATTCAGGAAAAAATTACACTGGAGATGTTGCATGCAACCAGTCAAATCCCTCCTTTTCCTCTAAAAGCATCCTCTACTCATTGGAGGAGTAAAGCCCTAAAGACATGAGGGAGAATAACCAGGAGGTACTGCATGAAGCAGATATCTCCTTTTCCATCTCAAATACTCCCTCTGTTCTCTTAATCAATTAGGCCCTAAAGATGCAGGAGAGATTTAAGCAAGAATTAGTTAATGAAGCAAATCTCCCTTTTAACAATAATGATGGTATTTTTAAGTGCCAAACACTGTACTAAGCACTGGGGTAGATATAAGGTAATCAGGTTGGACACAGTCCCTGTTCCAGATGGGGCCCACAGTCTTAATCCCCACTTTATAGATGAGGTAACTGAGGCCCAGAGAAGTGAAGTGACTTGCCCAAAGTCACACGGCAGACAGATGGCAGAGCAGGGATTAGAACCCAGGTCTTTCTGACACCCAGGTCCTTAGTCTATATTCTCTCTGTTCTTTAGAAGAGTTGGGTCTTGAAGGCTCGGGAGATATTACATGCAGGGTATCAAATCTATCTGTTTATACTTGTTTAGATGTCTGTCTCCCCTCTTCTAGACTGTAAATCCGGTGTGGGCAGGGATTGTCTCTCTTTATTGCTGAATTGTATTTTCCAAGAGCTTAGTACAGTGCTCTGAACCTAGTAAGCACTCAATAAATACGATTGAATGAATGAAATCTCTCTTTTCCAATTCCAATAACCTCTCTGCTCCCTCAAGGACATCTTGCATGAAATAAATCTTTCCACCTCATATATTCTCTCTGTTGGCTCAAGGAGCCAGGCCTTGAATACCCTGGAAAAAATGAAGCCAGAGATATTGCATGGAGCAAATGAAAGATCGCCTTTCCCACCTCAAATATTTTCTCTGGTTCTTAGGGGAGTTAAGCCTTGAAGATGCAGGAGAGAATTGTGCAGGAAGCAAATCTCTCCATTCGTCCTCAAAAATTCTCTCAGTTTCCTAGAAGAGCTAGCCCTTGAAGACTCAGGAGAAAATTAAGGAGAGAGTGCATGAAGCACATCTTTCCTTTTCTATCTCAAATACTCTCTCCTCTCTTTTGAGAAGTTAGGTCTTGAAGGCAGAGGAAAGAAGTGGAAAATACTGAATGAAGAAAATCGATCCTTTTCCACTTTATGTATCCTCACTGATCTTTCTAGTAGCGAGGCCTTGAAGCCTCAGGAGAGAATTAAGGAGATATTACATGAGGCAAAGCTCTCCTTTTCCACCTCAAATACTCTCTCTGCTCCTTTGAGAAGTTAGGCCTTGAAGACCCAGGAAAGAAGTGGAAAATACTGAATGAAGCACATAAATCCTTTTCCACTTTATATATCCTCATTGATCGTTCTAGTAGCGAGGCTTTGAAAACCCAGGGGAGAAGAAAGTGGGAGATATCGGCCGCAACAGATTAAATCTTTCCTTCTTCTCAAACAGTCTCTCTGCTAGCTTGAGGAGTTAGGCCTTAATGACCTCAAGGTTGGAAATCTCTCCTTTTCCTTCTCAAATATCCTCTCCTCACTAGAGGGGAAAGGCCTTTAAGACCTGAGAGGGGAATTAAGTAGGAGATATTGCTTGAAGCAAATAACCCCTTTCCCACCTCAAATACTCTCTCAGCTCTCTCTAATTTATTAGGCCTTAAAAATCCAAGGGTCATAAATCCCTTTTGCTTCTTAAATATTCTTGGCTCACTTGTAGACCTTGAGGACCAGAGGGAAGAATTAAATCGGAGATATTGCGTGAAGCAAATCTCTCTCTTTACTCCTGACATATTCTCTCAACCCCCTTAAAGAGTCAGGCCTTGAAGACCCAGGAGACAATTAAGGCTCAGACACCACATGAAGCAAATCCCTTTCTTCTGCCTCAGATATTCTCTGATCATTTCTGTATCCAGGCCTTTAAAGACACAGGCGACAGTGAATGAAGCAAATCTCTCTCCTTCACCTCAAATATTTTCTCTGATCTCTCAATGAGATCAAATGACCCAAACTTGTTGAGAAGCAGTGTGGCTTAGTGGATAGATCACGGCCCTGGGAGTCAGAAGGACCCGGGTCCTAATCCCCGCTCCGCCACTTGTCTGCCATTGTCACTTCGGGCAAGTCGCTTCACTTCCCCATGCCTTCTCCGTGCCTCAGTTACCTCATCTGTAAAATGGGGATGAAGACTGTGAGCCTCATGATTGGACTAGACTGTGTCCACCTGATTATCTTGCCTCTACCACAACATTTAGTACGGTGCCTGGCACATAGTAAAAGGTTAACATACCTTAAAAAAAAAAGAATCAAGAGAGGAATAAGCAGGAGATATTGCATGAACCAAATCTCTCCTCCACAACGCAAATATTCTCTCTCTAATCTCTCAGGGAGTTAAGCTTTGACAACTTGAGAAAAATAAGAGGGAGATACTGCATACAGCAAATCAAATCCCTCCTTTTCCTTCTCAGATATTCTCGCTACTGCCTCAAGGATTTAGGCCTCAACAAACTGAAGGGTGGGAACCTCTCTCTCCTCAAATATTCTCGGCTCATTTATGGTGACAGGCCTTGAAAACAAGCAGGAAGAATTAGTCAGGAAATATTGCATGAAGTAAATATCCCCTTTTTCTGCAGAAATATTCTCTCTGCTCACTTGAAGTGTGAGCCCTAGGAGAGAATTAAGCAGGAGGCGGTGCCTCAAGCAAATCTCTCCTATTTCACTCAAATATTCTCTGTTTTTGTGGGGAGTTATACCTTGAAGACTCAAAGTAAGGATTAAGCAGGAGACGTTTCATGAAGCAAATCTCTCCCGTTCCACACCGAAGAGTGTCTCTATTCTCTTAAGTACTCCCGTCTTAATTACTGCATCAGTATTCCTTGCTGACCTCCCTGCCTCCAGGCTCTCCTCACTTCAGTCCATAATTCACTCTGCCAGCCGGATCGTTTTTCCAAACAAAACAAAAAAACCTTCAGTCCATATGTCCCCATTCTTCAAAAACCTCCAATCCATCTGTGCATCAAGTAAAAATTCACCATTGGTTTAAAGACACTCGATCAGCTGTGCCCATCCTATTTAACCTCATTCATCTCCCACTACAGCCCAGCGCACACACTTAGCTCCCCTAACACCAAACAACTTAAAGGACCTCCATCTCAGCTTTCTCGCTTTCGACCCCTCGTTCACACCCTCCCTCTGTCTGGAACTCTCTCCCCCGTTCCTACTCCAAAAGACCGCCACCGTCCCCCATCTTCAGAGCCCGACGTAAATCATATTTCCTCAAAGACGTCTTTCCTGACAAGGCTCTCATTTCCCCACCCTACTCGCCTTCCCTTCTGCATGGCCTATGCACTTGAGGCTGTACCCCTTAAACACCTGGATACTTACCCCGCTCCTACAGTGCTTACGTACGTATCCTCCGTACTCCGCTGCTTGCTTCCCCTATCTACACCTTAATGTCGAGAATGTAAACTCCTCGAGCACGGGGAATCCCGTCCACCGCGCTCTTGTACCCTCCAAAGCCTTCGGTACGGTGCGCTACTCACAGTAAGTGCTCAATGAATACCAACGACTGATTGATTGAAGTGCCTGGACCCGGGTGGCGGCTTGGAGAGGAAGAAGCAGACCCTGGAAATGTTGTGAAGAAAAAACTGACAGGATTTGGCAAAGACTGAACATGGCAGTTGAAAGAGAGGAGAATCAAGGGCAACAACGTAGTTGCCGACTTTAGAAATGGCGAGGATGGTGGCAATGTCAGCTGCGATGGGAGATTTAGGTGGAAAGGAGGGTGGCCTGGTGGAATGAATCCCTTGTATTATTGAGTGCTTACTATGTGCGGAGCACTGGACTAAGCACTTGGGAGAGTACATTATTACAGAGTTGGTAGACACGTTCTTTACCCACAGTGAGTTTGCAGTCTAGAGGGAGTGACAGACATTAATATAAATTAAGAAATGACAGATAGGTACCTAAGTGTTGTGGAGCTGAGAGACGGGTGAATAAAGGAAGCAAATCCAAATGTAAGGGCGATGCAGAAGGGAGTGGGAGAAGAGAAAAGGAGGGCTTAGCCAGGGAAGGCCTCTTGGAGGAGATGTGCCTTCATAAGGTTCTGAAAGTGGGGAGAGTCAATGCCTGTCGGATATGAGGAGGGAAGGTGTTCCAGGCCACAGGTCAGTGGTGAGACAGACCACGACGGCAATAGAAAGTACCTTGCACAATGGATGAGTCCTACCGTACTCTCCCAAGTGCTCAGTCCAGTGCTCGGCACACAGTAAGTGCTCAATAATATATTAAGTATGAAGTATATATGCTTTCCACAGTATAAAGAGAGTACATACAATGTATACACTCCCCACAATATGAAGGGCTGACACCCTTCTCCTCCCTTCCTCCCTCTACTGGGCCAAAGGCAGCAGCCTTTATATTGGGGCCGCTACCAGGTCCAGGGTGTTGGTCCAACGGGTGAAGAATTTCAAAAGCAACCTGTCCCCTTAAATCTTCTCCATGTCCCCTCCCCAGGACGGGTGGGCCCCCAGCCCTTCCTTGTTGCCCCAAACAGGACTCTGGGGAGCTCCCAGGAAGCGGAGCTCTGGGGAGTCGCCACCAAGCAGGACGGCAGTCGAGAGGCAGAGCCGCACAACACTGGTGGCCTGGGGAAGGGAGACGAGGGTGGAGAGTTAGACTCCTCCCCGCCCCCGGCCAACGCCACAGCAGATTAGCCACCCCAGGCTCCGCGGCTGAGATGATCCCCACCACCAAGAGCCCTTTCGGGGCAGGATCCGTTTTGCTCTCGGACCCTCAGAACGCACACCCGGAGGAGGCTCCTCTTCCCCTAAACCGAATCGTCCGCAAAAGCCAGAACCTTCGTTTCGGAGAGATAACTGTCGCCCGGTCAAAACCCACCGCCTCCCTCCGCTTACTGGGTGCAGATCTTTAAAATGATCTAGGAAGGCTGCTTCTAGTAAATGTTAATCCAAACTCACAGTTAGCGCTTGGTGGATTCAGGTGAGCAGCATTGGTTGCGGGCCAGTCCCGGGTGATTCGCTGGGCTGAAACCAAGCTTGGTTATTAAAAATAACAATAATAATAATGGCAATAACGGTATTTGTTAAGCGCTTACCATGTGCCAAGCACTGTTCCAAGCACTAGGATAGTTACAAGGTAATCAGGTTGGGCACACTCCCACATGGGGCTCACACTCTTAATCCCCATTTTCCAGATGAGGTAACTGAGGCACAGAGAAGTGAAGCGACTTGCCCGAGGTCACACAGCAGACAAATGGTGGAGCCATGACCTCTGTCTCCCAAGCCCGTGCTCTTGCCACCAGGCCATGCTGTAGTGCGATACTTGGTAGTGGACAAGAGAGCGTCACCGAGACGGAGCGAACATCATATTTAATAGTCTGGCTATTCATATCAACAAATAATTTACATCGCCTGTGCAAAGTCTTCAAAAGGTGTCTCGGAGGGGCGCGGGCTTCGGTCCGGGAGCCCAGGCCAGCTGGACCTCCGAGCTGCATCCGTCTCATGCTCTGTCGGTTGTAGGCTCGTCCTTTTGCCCCACTCGGCCCTCACAGGTACGGAGTCCAACCGAGGTACATCTGGCAGAGCAAGTTTTCATCGGTCGCTTCTTGGATGAGGTAATGGACGTGGCCTTCGATGGACAAGGGCAGACCCTTTACTCTATTCCTGGTCTTAATTACGCCTTGCAGGCGCTGCTCTATATCGAGGACATGGGTCTTGGCCTAGAAATGAAGACAGTGGGTGACCTTTAGGCATTTGGTATTCGCTTCACCCTCAGCCTCACAGCACTTACGTCCATATTTATAAATTGGGTGTATGTGTGTGTGCTTTGTGTATGTTATATATATTGTATATATAATATATATAGTAAATTATCTATTTATATTCATGTCTGTCTCCCCCTCTAGAATGTAAGCTCCTTGTGGACAGGAGACATGTCTGCCAAGTCCACTATACCTTACTCTCCCAAGCACACACAGAAAGCACTCAGTAAATGCCACTGATGATGATGACATAGACGTTCAATGCAGTAAAATAGAGGCACCTGTTCAACTCGTCTTTGAGCTCCATTATCCTTGCTGAAAACCAGTGTTACCCCAGGTGCTTCTCCCACTCATTTTGTCCACCTTTTGTCTTTTTCTCTGATCATCTGCATGATCATTAGCGGACACAGATACGCTGATCTCATCTTTGAATTTAAGTCTAGAGCAGTCACACCACCACAGAGGAATACTTGGGACAGCTTTCTGGACTCCTTGAAGCCCAAAAGAATCCCTTCTGCAAATTCACTTTCCTTCTGCTCTGTGAAGACGGCAACAGTTTTCTTTTAATTATACTAGACAGTTCTTGAAAATATCTGCACCCAAGACTTTAGCGCTCAATAGCAATTTAAACGGGAATTCTAATATATGCATAATCTAAGTATATATGTATATGTCATCATCAACAGAGGTATTTATTGAGTGCTTACTATGTGCAAAGCACTGTACTAAGTGCTTGGGAGAATACAGTAAAACAGAGTTGGTAAACACACTCCCTATCCACAAGCTTACAGTCTAGAGGGGGAAAGAGTAATATAAATAATTTGTAATATATAATTCAAAGATACATAAATCTTCACACACACTCACATACACACAGGCACAGTTCCAGCCTTTAATTTGCCAGTGGATTTGAATAATTTATACCAGAGATACTTTTCCCCCCCGATCTTCAGACTGAGAGTTGACTGAAATTTGCCTAAACTGAACAAATTCCAAAAATAATTTGAATAAATTGGATGCTACCAAGTAAACATCGATAATGATAAAGCAGATACCAATGACGGCACTGTCAGACTTATCAATGTCGGTTAAATTTCGCTTTGGGAAAGCGAGAGCCAGAAACCAGAGACTTGGCAATAACCCCGGTTCTAAAGAACGTGGCGCTCTATCGCAACATCTCCGGCCCTGCCTCTGCCCAGCCAAGGGGCTGTCGCTTTCCAGCAGGCTTTAGGGTCTGCCCTTTGCCGATTCCGTTCACTGTCCTCAGTTTCTGATCTCTCGGGGAGGTGAACGATGCATCCGGCACTAAACAAAAATTGATAATACTATTATGCTAGGGGAGTGCCCTTTGTGTCCATTGAGGTTGGAAGTCAAGCTGCCGTGAGGTGGAATGGAATGACCCCAAGTGCCATGGTCCTTTGGAGAGCCAGAGAGGGCACCCTGATTGCCAAGGAAGATTATCTACCTGGGAAAGTTCTCCCAAGGATGGGGTGGGTGTGTGTGCATGGGTTGGGGGAAGCAAGAGAAAGCTTGGGGGAACGAATGACTGGAAATCTGCTACGCTGGAAAGACTCCCCTCTTGAAGCGGGCCACTCTGTACAGTCATTGAGTGCTAGAATGCTATTAATAGCGGAAGTTGGCCCGTGGCTCTGGTCGAATCAGTGCTTCCCTGGCATCAGTACTGACTTCCCTGGCATCAGTACTGATTCTGGCCTTTATGGCTTGAGGTCATCATCACGGAGATGACGTGCTCCTTCTGGGGTACAAGCCTAATGGTGTGGGGATTCCCAGGATCTTCTGGAAACTGGGGAATCGTGCCTATTTTTCAACCTCTGATGGCTTGAGTACGTAGGCATCGCCCTCGCACTAGGATTTTCACCTTTATTCATTCCTCCTTCAATCCCACCGCACTTATGTCCATACCCATAATTTATGTATTTATATTAATGTCTATCTCTCCCTCTAGACTGTTAGCTCGCTGTGGGCAGGGAACGAGTCTACCAACTCTGTGGTACTCTCTCAAGTGCTTACTAGAGTGCTCTGCACACATTAAGCACCCAGGCAATACCACTGATTGATGGATTCACTGATTGAGGAGTTAGAGTTGCTCGAAAGACACCTTCAGAGCTTTCTCTGAGGCACCGAATTTCATATTCATTCATTCATTCAATAGCATTTATTGAGCGCTTACTGTGTGCAGAGCACTGTACTAAGCGCTTGGAATGGACAATTCGGCAACAGATAGAGACAATCCCCGCCCAACAATGGGCTCAGAGTCTAAAAGGGGGAGACAGACAACAAAACCAAACAAATAGACAATCCCTACCCAACAACGGGCTCCCAGTCTAGTTTTAGGAAAGACTGTATTGTGTTCCATGATTCTACTTACTGGGAGGCCTGGCTCAATACTCGATGGCTATAATTAGGGTCAATTTGTCCCTCCCTTAGGAGCTTCTGGGGCCCTGGGGGGGAATCTCCATGTAAGATCCCAACTCAGTACGGACTCCTGACTGGCATGGGCAGGGACTGTCTCTATCTGTTGCTGAACTGTACATTCCAAGCGCTTAGGACAGTGCTCTGCACATAGTAAGCGCTCAATACATGCTATTGAATGAATACTGTACTGAAGCCTAGGATGCTCCTGCCCTCCAGAATAACTGGGATCACCACCATTCTCAGTACACTATACTGGTAGGGGAGTGAGACCAATTACTGCAATACTGCAGCAGTGCAAATCAACTGCTAGATGGCATCATCTTACCATTCAAGTCCAGTCAGCAGAGCCCCTTGACTGGGTTCCTGGGTTCCTACATCCCTGTCTCCATGTCTCTCTCCATCTTCTCTCCCTCCTCCCTTTCCCCCCTCCCTCCCTCTCCCTCTCTCTTTTCTTTTAAATAGTATCTGCTAAGGGCTTACTACGTGCCAGGTACTAAGCGCTGGGGTGAGATACAATCAGGACACGGTCCGCATCCCACATGGGGCTCACAGTCTTATTCCCCAGTTTACAGATGAGGTAACTGAGGCTCAGAGCAGTGAAGTGGCTCACCCAAAGTCAGACAAGTGGTGGAGCCGAGACTGGGAGCCGGGTCCTTCTGATTCCCGGGGCTGGGCTCTAGCCACTAGGCCACGCTGCTTCTCTGCTTCTCCTCCTCGGTTTCTCCATGCAACACGGTGAACAGTAGAGAGTACCACTCCTGCCCCTCAGCTCTTAGCTCCGGAGTAGCACAAAACAAGCAGCAGTTGGGTGGCACTGAGTTTTATATAATAATAATAATGTTGGTATTTGTTAAGCGCTTACTATGTGCAGAGCACTGTTCTAAGCGCTGGGGTAGACACAGGGGAATCAGGTTGTCCCACATGGGGCTCACAGTCTTAATCCCCATTTTACAGATGAGGGAACTGAGGCACAGAGAAGTGAAGTGACTCGCCCACAGTCACACAGCCGACAAGTGGCAGAGCTGGGATTCGAACTCATGAGCCCTGACTCCGAAGCCCGTGCTCTTTCCACTGCGCCACGCTGCTTCCCCAATGTATGTTATATATAATAATAATAATGATGATGGCATTTAAGTGCTTACTATGTGCCAAGCACTGTTCTAAGCACTGGGGGGATACAAGGTAATCAGGTCAGCCCATGTGGGGCTCACAGTCTTAATCCCCATTTTAGAGATGAGGTAACTGAGGCACAGAGAAGGTAAGTGACTTGCCCAAAGTCACACAGCTGACAAGCGGTGGAGCTGGGATTAGAAGTCATGACCTCTGACTCCAAAGCCCGTGCTCTTTCCATTGAGCCGCGGTGTTTCCTCTCTCTAAATGTACACATGTATATATACAATGCTCAGAGCTTAGAACAGTGCTTGGCACATAGTAAGCGCTTAGCAAATACCATGATTTTTATATAATCAAAAATAAGGGAAACTTTCATCTCATTTATGTCACCCTTCTGGAAGGGCCAATGGATGACAAAGAGCTAATGGTGCTTGTGGGGCAAAGTTAGGGTGAAGGGACCCCCACCACCACCCCCTTGTGCCAGTGCCAAGAGAACTCCAGCCTGCAGCCTGTCCTTGGGCTGCAAGTAGCGTGGTTCAGTGGTAAGAGCCCGGGTTTAGGAGTCAGAGGTCAAGGGTTCTAATCCCGGTTCCGCCACCTGTCAGCTGTGTGTCTTTGGGCAAGTCACTTCACTTCTCGGTGCCTCAGTTCCCTCATCTGTAAAATGGGGATTAAGACTGTGAGTCCCAAGTGGGACAACCTGATTACCCTGTATCTACCCCAGCCCTTAGAACAGTGCTCGGCACATTGTAAGCGCTTAACAAATACCAACATTATTATTAATCGTGCTAGCCTTCGGCTTCAGGCCGGCAAGTGCTAGAGAGGACATCCAGGAGACATGAGGCTATAATAAAAACAGTCATCCACTAAGCAGGGAATCAAGGGGAATACTGGGATCTTCCCTTTCACCACCAGGAAGGAGACTGGGGCCTTGGGGCTCCCTTTTTTTGATTTTGGTAGCAATTTAAGTGAAGGTGTAATCCTGCCCCCTCACCTACAGGAATCGAGCTGGCCAGAAAAAAGCAGCTCAAGACCGCTTGGTCCCTGGGCAAGGGGGTTTGCCATGTCCCTTCATCTCAGGAGCCACCATGCATGGCTGCATTTGAGAAACACCATGGTGTAATGGCAAGAGCAAGAGCCTGGAAGTCAGAGGACCTGGGTTCTAATCCCAGATATTCCACTTGTCTGCTTTGTGATCTCGCCTCAGTTCCCTTATCTGTAATATGGGGATTAATAATAATAATAATAATTATTATGTTATTTGTTAAGCGCTTACTATGTGCCAAGCACCATTCTAAGCGCTGAGGTAGATACAAGGTTGTCCCACATGGGGCTCACAATCTTAACCCCCATTTTACAGATTAAGATTGTGAGCCTTACGTGGAACACAGATTGGGTCCAAACAGACCGACCTATATCTACCCTGGTGTTTAGTACAGTGCCCGGCACAGAGTAAGCGCTTCACAAATACCATAAAAAAAATTTTAAACTATTCCTGCACTTGGGCACTTCCCTTCCCCACTTCTCAGTCATCTGTGTTTATTCCCTCTGAGGAGCTGGGTGGGAAAGGAGAATCAGCGGTGAGACACCATTTCTAGTCCCTACAGAAAGCGTTTCTGTAAAACAAACAGAAGTTTCAGAGGAGGTCGTTTTGAAGAGATTTCTGAACCGCTTCCAGCTCCTTCTCAAACAGGTGGGGGTGAGGGGAGATGGTACCCAGAGTCAGGAAGACTCCATAGACAGGCCAGAGCCTGGATCTGTTCTACCTTGATCTTTTGCGGCCGAGCGCAATAACTTGGGCTCTTACTAACCTTTTCATTGATAACTTCCCCCGTTTCATTCACTTGTGCTTTGGAACTTCCTTTCACTGGTTTACTCCATTCCACAAGAGGATCATGAAGAAAAGTCTTTAAGACACTGAAATGCAAACAAACGGTGAAGAGAGGATTACTGTACAGCCACTGACTTTCTCAAATGCTATGCTACTTAGCTGATCTTTGCCCAGGTTATTATTGTTTAATATTTATTGAGTGCCATAAGTGTTTCCTTGAAAGACTTGTTTACTTTCATTATTAGTTTCCAGCAATCCGATAGTGCATATCAGACAATCAAAAAAAAGAAGTTTTTTTTTAAGCTGACCTTTATTTGATTTTGAAACGCTGATGTTAAACAACCCTCAATTGGGAGAGGATTCTGAGGTAGAAAAGTAGTTGGTGAGCCTCCTGTCTTGATGCCAACGCTTCCAACAAATACCAATGCAACTGACATCAGAAAATGTGAAAGGGAAGGAGCGTGGCCTAATGGAAAGAGCACAGGCCTGGGAATCAGAGAACCTGGCTCCATCACTTGCCTGCTATGTGACCTTGGGCAAGTCACTTCACTTCTTTGTGCCTCAGTTTCCTCATCTGAAAAATGGAGACCTCACCTGTTCTGCCTTCCCCTTTCACTGTGAGCCTGATAAGGGACAGGGGCTGTGTCCAACCTGAATATTTTGTATCTCTCCCAGCACTCAGAACAGTGCTCGGCACACAGTAAGTGCTTATCAAATACCTATCATCATCAGTATTATTTATGTCTCAAAATGTAAATTTTGGTGTGGTAAATGCATAGTCAGGGTTTTATACGAATAACTTACAGCCATCTTCTCCTACCCTCCCTACCTGCCATCCCTGGATAGAAGCAGTGGGGTGGAAACCCTGAAACAACACTTAGGGCATTGGGAAAGTTTGGACAGTTCTTGCTGGGAACCTATCAGCTTTACCTCAATTAAAACACTATCTTCTATGAAATGCTGTGAGCAGGAAACGTACTCTCCCTAGCACTTAGTACAGTGCTCTGCACGCAGTAAGTGCTCAATAAATACGACTGATACGTTGAAGTGAATCCAGAAAAAAACACTCAACTTGTAACAACTCTTTGGGCCAGGGATTGCTCCTTTTACCTCTACTGTACTCTCCCAAATGCTCAGTACAACATTCTGCAGGCAGTAGGCACTCAATAAATGTGACTGATTGACTGGTTATTAAATAATAATAATAATGGTATTTAAGCGCTTACTAGGCGTCAAGCACTGTTCTAAGCACTGTTCTAAGCACTGAGGTAAATGCAAGGCAATCAGATTGTCCCACGTGGGGCTCACTGTCTTCATCCTCATTTTACAGATGAGGTAACTGAGGCACAGAAAGTGAAGTGGCTTGCCTTAAATCACTTGCCCTAAGTGGCAGAGATGGGATTAGAACCCACAACTTCTGACTCTAAAGCCCGGGCTCTTCCCACTAAGCCACGCTGCTTCTTTGGAATGAGTATGAGAACACATTACTCAAGATAGAATAATGAGAAATAATAATAATGGTAATAAATGAAATGATAATAAATGGTAGACAATAAAACACCAGAAAGCCACGCTCCATGACGACTTCACCACTGGAGGAAATAAGTAATTTCCCGTACTTTTTGCTTTAAGAAGTCCGCTCCGGTCAAACGGTCCTGGCTTATTACCTCATTAAGGGCTCTCTCTGGTCCCGCATGAGCCTCATGGTGACCTCGCAAGCTCTCCGAAACAACCCTTCCGTTCCCATTGGGCCCATCCCATTAACCATGTTACGGGTTAAGCGGAACGGCACGACTTCTGGGACCTCAAAGGTTTCCCCCTTCAAGGGAAAAAAAAACCAACTTAGTTAATCGCACTGGGAGTTTGGAAGTTATTTCAAAGAATTATTACGTGGTTTTTTTCCATTTACAAATCACTGTTGACATCTAGAATGCAAAACCAAGACTTACTACTCAGCGTGCCCAACTGAACCTAAATAACAACGAAACGAGGCTTCCCCCTTCCACCCAACTGACCCATCAGAGCCTACTCCTCGGAAGGTTCCCGGCCCTGGAGCGCATCCCAGCACGTACCTTATTGAACAGGCAGTTGAAATCCACATGCACACATTCGCCAGTCAAGGAATCAAACAGAATGTTTTCCCCGTGTCGGTCTCCGAGGCCCAGGATGTAGCCCACCATGGACATGACTGCAGTGGAACGGCAATACGCTGACCGGCTGCTGTACCTAAAGGAGAAACGCACCCGATCGGTTTGCATCCTTGCGTGCCACTGGAGACTTAAAAGGAAATCCCTGGCCTCACGAGAGGAAACTGATGCCCCGGGGAAGTGTTCTCCCGGGTGACTGACCAGGACGTGGGATCGGGAAATGTTCTCAGAAACCACTCGTAGAAGACGGGAGGGTGCCGGGGCAGGAGATGTTCCCGGAACATCTTCAGTTTTTCCGCTAAAGTCGAGGTCTTGGGAAGCATGCACTGGCGGAGCTCCTTCCCAGTCATGTAGCCTCCTGAGGGGAGAGGGGGGTCTCTGTGAGTCGGGGCTAACAGGGTGGGAAAGGCAGGTAGGTGTTGGATGATATCACTGGGAAACAGTGGTTTCAAACAACCAAGTCTGTGGACACAGGGCAAGACTTTCCTTTTTCTAAAGCAAAACACCTATTTTTTAAAAAAATAGTATTCGTTAAATAATAATAATAATAATAATGTTGGCATTTGTTAAGTGCTTACTATGTACAGAGCACTGTTCTAAGAGCTGGGGTAGACAGAGGGTCATCAGGTCGTCCCACGTGGGGCTCACAGTCTTCATCCCCATTTTAGCGATGAGGTCACTGAGGCACCAAGAAGTGAAGTGACTTGCCCAGTCACCCAGCTGACAAGTGGCAGAGCTGGAATTCGAACCCACGACCTCTGGCTCCCAAGCCCAAACTCTTTCCACTGTCCTAAGCACTGGGGTACATTCAAGGTAATGAGATTGGACGCACGCCATGTCCCACACAGGGCTCACGCTCACTCCATGTCCCATAGGGGGCTCACAGTTTTCAGCCCCATTTACAGATGATGTAACTGAGGCCCAGAGAAATTAAGTTACTTGCCCAGGGTCCCACAGCAGACTAGCGGCTGGAGGAGCCTAGATTCGAACCCAGGTCCTGACTGGCAAGCCCATGCTCTATCCACAGGGGCAGGCTGTTTCACAGTTCATTGGCATTAATACCTGTCCCTTACAAAAAGACATCAGATAATGAGCATAAGTGATTTGTGAAATAAGCCCCAGTAATAATTAAGGATTATTATGGTAGTTATTATTATTATGGTCTGCGCTACTCGTCAAGTACTGGTTTAAGCCCTGGGGTAGATATAAATTAATTAGATTGTCTAGAGTCCCTTGTCCCATATGGGGCAGTCTAAGTAGGGGGGAGTAGGACTTAATCCCTATTTACAGATAAGGTCACTAACACACAGAGACTTGCCCAAGGTCACACTGTAGACATGTGATAGAGTAGGGTTTAAAACCCAGTCCTTCTGACTCCCAAGCCTGTGCTCTACCCACTAGGCCATGCTGCTTCCCAAGCCCTAACACCCTAAACTTAAATTCTACACTGGTGTAAAAAATGGACCAGGGAAGAATTAAATTAAGGAAACTAAACTTTTTATGCAATCAGAGGTTAATTGGCCCAATTTCAGAGAAAGAGGTGATCGGCAAAATGATTTTCTTGATTGGGAGGTAGCATGGCGTAGTGGATAGAGCCCGGGCCTGGGAGTCAGAAGGTCATGGGTTCTAATCCTGGCTCCGCCGCTTGTCTGCTGTGTGACCTTGGGGAAGTCACTTCTCTGGGTCTCAGTTCCCTCATCTGTCATATGGGGATTGAGACCGTGAGTCCCATGTGCAACAGGGACTGTGTCCAACCCCATTTGATGTATCCAGCCAGCGCTTAGTACAGTGTCGGGCACATAGTAAGAGCAAAAGAAATACCAGAATTCTTATTATTGATTTTTCTATAAAACAAGCTTAAATCAATCAGGGAGTCAGTGATCAATTGCTGGAAAATGAAAATGAGTTACTCCAGTTGACTTCTAAATGCATCCCATGTAAAAAGGGGTACAAAGGCCTCTGGAAAAAAAAACAACCCAAAATGGGGCATTTTTCTTTCCTTCAATCCTGTTCACATCAGAGCCTCAGTGGCTCCTCCTAAGTGGATTGAAACCCTGGGTCGGGGGGAGGTGCGAAGCCTGGGAGTCATAGAGGGAGGAGGTGGCCTCAATCTGCCCTCCTGAAGACCCTCGGGCCCAAGAGCCATAGAGTCTGCCTGAAATGCCCCTCTCCGCAGCGCCACGGGGGGACCTGAGCAGCGTGGCTTAGTGGTAAGAGCATGGACTTGGGAGACAGAGGTCATGGGTTCTAATCCCGGCTCTACTTGTCAGCTGTGTGACCTTAGGCAAGTCACTTCACTTCTCTGTGCCTCAGCTACCTCATCTGTAAAATGGGGATTAAGACTGTGAGTCCCATGTGGGACAACCTCAATACTTTGTATCTACCCCAGTGCTTAGAACATAGTTATTTAACAAATACCATTACTGATGCCTGACTGCTTGTTTTGTTTTGTTGTCTGTCTCCCCCATTTAGACGGCGAGCCCACTGTTGGGCAGGGATTGTCTCTATCTGTTGCCGCATTCCAAGAGTACAGTGCTCTGCAAATAGTAAGGGCTCAATAAACACGACAGTGAATGAATGACACACCCCAGGATTGAGTTAGAACACGGGAGTAGTGACACACAGCTCAGTACATTTTCTTAGGTCTAATCCCTGCTGAAAAGGCAGTGGGTTTTTTCAAAAGCTCTGCTGCTCAATTATTTTGGATGAGTTTACTGAGTCCCCTACTTTCACCTGTGCATCCGACCCCATCCCTTCACACCTTTTTGAAGCACTTGCCTCCTCTTCTTCCCTCCCTAAACTCCTTCTTCATCTGTCTGCTCTCCAGTGGCTTCTTACCCACTGCTTTCCAACATGCTCGTGTCTCCCCTATCCTAAAAACACTCCTCCAGTTATCTCCCCATCTGCCTCCAACCACTTTTCTCCAAACTCCCTTGACCGAGTTGTCTACACCCACTGTCTCAAGTTCGTCTCCTCCGATTATCTCCTTGACTGCCCCCTGGCAACCTGGCTTCCGTCCCCTTCACTTTCCAGTAACCGTCCTCTCAAACAATTTCCTTCTAATCAAATCCAATGTCCTCTGCTCCATCCTGATCCTCCTCGACCTCTCAGCTGTCTTTGACACTGTCACTCATTTCATTCATTCATTCAATCATATTTAATGAACGTTTACTGCGTGCAGAACACTGTACTAAGAGCTTGGAAAGTACAATTCGGCAGCAGAGAGACAATCCCCCCCCCCACAATGGGCTCACAGTCTAGAAGGGGGGAAACACACATGAAAACAAGTAAACAGGCATCAATAGCATAAATAGAATTATAGCTATATACACATCAAAATAAGTAAACAGGCATTAATATAAATAAATAGAATTATAGATATGTACACATATTTAAAAGTGCTGTGGGGCGGGGGCGGGTGGAGCAAAGGGAGCAAATCGGGGTTATGGGGAGGAGGAGGGGGAGGTGAGGAAAAGGGGGGCTTGGCCTGGCAAGGCCTCCTGGAGGGGGTGAGCCTTCAGTAGGGCTTTGAAAGGGGGAAGTGTGATTGTTTGGCAGATTTGAGGAGGGTGGCCATTCCAGGCCAGAGGTAGGAAGTGGGCCAGGGGTTGACGGCAGGATAGATGAGAACGAGGCACAGTGAGGTTAGCACCAGAGAAGCGGAGTGTGCGGACTGGGATGTAGAAGGAGAGAAGAGAGGTGACGTAGGAGGGGGCAAGGTGATGGACAGCTTTTAATCTGGAAGAGCCGGGATTAGGACCCAGGTCCTTCTGACTCCCGGGCCCCTGCTCTATCCACTAAACCATGCTGAGGCTTCATCTACCACTTGTGCGGGTGATACCCGAATCTACAACTCCAGCCCTTATCTCTCTCCCTCTCTGCAGTCTCACATTTCCTCCTGCTTCCAAGACAACTCTACTTGAATATGATGCCACTACCTCAGACCTAATATGTCTAAAACAGACATGACTGTAGACAGCACCACCATCCTTCCTGTCTCACAAGCCCATAACCTTGTCATTATCCTTGACTCATCTCTCTCATTCAGCCCACGTACCCAATCCGTCACTAAATCCTGTCGGTCCCACCTTGACTGTTACCTCATTAATCCAAACACTCATCCTATCCTGCCTTGATTACCGCATCAGCCTCCTTGCCGACCTTCCCGCCTCCTGTTTCTCCCCACCTCGGTCCATACTTCACTCTGCTGCCCGGATCGTTTCGCTATAAAAACGCTCAGTCCCCGTCTTCCCATTCTTCAATAACCTCCACTGGTTGCCCATCCACCTCCGCATCAAACAGGAACTCCTCGCCACTGGCTTTACAGCACTCCACCATCTTGCCCTCTCCTACCTCACCTCGCTACTCTCCTACTGCAATCCAGCCTGCAGACTTGGCTCCTCTAATGCCAACCTACTCACTGTACCTCGATCTCATCTCCTTCCCTATTGACCTCTTGCCTACGTCCTGCCTCTGGCCTGGAACGCCCTCCCTCTTCATATCCAACAATCAATGACTCTCCCCCGCTTCAAAGCCTTTTAAAGCACATCTCCTCCGAGAGGCCTTCCCTGAGTAAGCTCTCATTTCCTCTTTTCCCACTCCCTTCTGCGTCACCTGATTTGCTCCCTTTACTCTCCCGCAGCCCCGCAGCACTTACGTACATGTCCCCAATTTATTTAAGTATACAGATATCTCTCCCGCCAGGTGATACGTTCGTTATGGGAAAAGAATGTGCCTACCAACTCTGCTATACTGTTATATCGTACTCGTCCAAGCGCTCAGTACAGTTAATAATTGTTACTGATGAGTCTATCTAGTGATTCTTTTAAAATGGTATTTGTTAAACACCTACTATGTGCCAGGCACTGGGGGAGATGCAAGTTAATCAGGTTGGACATTGTCCCTGTCCCACATAGGGCTGATAGTCTTAATCCCCATTTTACAGATGAAGTAACTGAGGCCCAGAGAAGTGAAGTGACTTACCCAAGGTCACAGAGCAGACAAGTGGTGGAGCTGGGATTAATATCCAGGTCCTTCTGACTCCCAGGCCTGTGTTCTATCCTCCATCCACCACCAGGGCCATGCTGCTTCTCTATTTATTGTTCTAAAGAGGCTCTCCAATCTAGTAGATCCTCTGAAAGCCCTAGCCCCTCTAGACTGTAAATTCATTGTGGTAAGGGAGCATGTCTGCCAACTCTGTTATACTGTATTTTCCCAAGAGCTTAGCCCAGTGCTCTGCATACAATAAACTCTCAAGAAATACCATTGATGACGATGATGATGCCTTTTCACATTTACTTTAACCTCTCCCACGAACAGGAGAGACTTCTAACCTTTCTCCTTGTAGAGTTTGGTCAGGATAGGTCGCAAGCCAGCAGTATTGTTGACCCATTCAATAATCCCACATTCATCATTCAGGGGGATAACTGCATAGGTTCGGATATGCAGCTCTCTTCTTCGAGACTCTGCATCCTTGCGCAAGCACTGGAAAGAAAGAGCAAAAACCACAGAAATGAAATCATAATTTTCACCTATATTTTGCTTTTCTTATTCCTCTCAAATTCAGTTACGTGTTTTTATATGCCATTTGAAATACATATATATATGTAACTTCTCTTCTTTTTCACTAAAAGGAACATCAGTGAAAGGGTAATGGGGGAAAATAAATGCTTCAAAATGGAAGATCAGGAAATTAGCAATGAAAGTATAAGATCTGCTGTCACCTCTTTTAGTCAGACCTTACCCAATGTCTTTATGTGAAGATCTACAGACGCTTGCTGCCATATACCTAAATGAATGATTGCTGGCTACTCCCCATCTAGACAGTAAACTCACTGTAGGCAGGGAATGTGGGTTATATTGCTGTGTTGCACTCTCCCAAGTGCTTAGTACAGTGCCCGGCACACAGTAAACGCTCAATAAATACGATTGATTGATTACTCTTGAGATTCTGACCACAGCCCTCATTATTTCCACCCTGAGCTGGAGAATTGGCCAGTGAGATGTAAAGCCGGCTAACTCTCACAATTCCACTATCGTTAGCGTTCAACTGATAATGGTGACGCCAGAACTGAAAACAGGTCATGACTTCCAGAAACCTGGAAAGAATGATCTTGGAAGATGGTAGATGTACATGTCTATAAGTTATATATTCTGAATTATTTATAATAATGTCTGTCTCCCCCTCTGGATTGTAAGCGCCTTACGAGCAGGGAATGTGTCTGCCAACTCTTTTCTACTGTACTCTCCTATGCCCTTACTACAGTGCTCTGAACACTGTAAATGCTCAATAAATACCAGTGATTGAGATGATGGCAAAAGTTCCATGGAACATTTTATAGCTGAATTGATTAGAGAGACTCCGAGGAAGCTGACAACTCTATGTCCCTATAACTGTGGGGTGGTTTAGGTAGGACATTTCTCATCTCCATTCTCCACGCAGGGAGTTCCAGCTCCTGTATAGACTAGGCTAGGGTTGGGGGGAATCCATGTTCCGCTCAGGACTGATGGACAGACAGGTCTGACCACCCCCTAGCCCCTTTTGACAACCAAAGAGGAGTAATTCTTCATGAGCGCTGTTTCTTCAGCCACTGTCTCTCCTAAGCCACTCTCTCATTCACCCACCCTCTCAGTAATGGAGAGCTGCTAGTATTCGGGCTTTTTTTCTTTTAGTGGTATTTGTTAAACACTTACTATACACCAGGCACTCTACTAAGCGCTGGGGTAGGCACAGGCTAATCAGGTTGGGTACAGTCCATGTCCCACAAGGGACTCACAGTCTTAATCCACACTTTACAGACGAGGCAACTGAAGCGCAGTGAAGTTAAGCGACTCACCCCAAGACATGCAGCAGACAAGTGGCGGAGCCTGGATTAGAACCCAGGTCCTTCTGACTCCCAGGCCCGCGCTCTAACCATTAGGCCATGCTGATTCTCATGGTTGGGATTTTCAGTCCCATTCTCCTACTCCTTCCTCCTCTCCTCCTCTCCTTCCAGCAACTGTCAAGGTTACCTCCTTCCAGGCTAGAGGATCCTGCACCCAGTTCAGTCCCAGAAACATCCTCCAAAATGACAACTGAAGTAACAGTTATATTACTTGGGAGATTAGATTTAAAAAAAAAATTCTCATGGGCACATGCTAAGAACGGTTCTGATAAACCACAACTAATGCCAAATTTCACCTATTTCTTTACCTGGATCTTAATGTTATCTTCAATGAAATGAGTCAGGAAAAAAAAATGAGCCTGTAACAAACAGCAATACAGTTTTACATTCCCTTAAGTTTTATACTTAGTCATGATGATAGTTTCCCAAGGCTTAAGGGAACGTACCAGAAGCCAAAAATCCACTGATATACAGGGAATCAAAGTTGCTTTACCTCCTAGTGAGATTCATAGATATTAGTCCCTTAATGTCCATGTCCTCCTGTGAGAGAGTAATTATGTACTTTTCCTATCTTACAGATGGGGAAAGTAGAGAAAGGTTGAATATCTTGCCCAGGATGAGAAAATCAGCTGATACTGAAATTTCAGCCAAGCTCCCTCTTTTTTTATACCTGGCGAAATTTCATCTCAGCTCCTCAAACGACCAACCTGAGTAAGCCAATGAGACACAAAGGATTTCGTTCAGAAGTGGAAAAGGAATTCTGCCCTAAAATCCATGAGAATTCTCCCCGAGCTCTGTTCACCCTGTGGATGTGTAAGCGTCCTGCACGTGGCCCAGTGGGGCTAGGCAAGGGGTTGAGGTGGAGCCGGAGAAAACCGAAGCCCCATGTTCTCAGTCGGTCAATCGTATTGAGTGCTTACTGTGTGCAGAGCACTGTGCTAAGCCCTTGGGAGAGTCCAACAATAATCAGACACATGTTCTCCACCACCTGTGCCCATGTGTGGCATGCACAACTACCGTGGAGCTTTAGGCCCCGTTCCCACATAGACAGCCGACAGTATGGTTCCACTCGTGTTTATTCAATCGTATTTACTAAATGCTTACTGTGTCCACAGCACTGTACTAAGCGCTTGGGAAAGTACAACACAACAATAAACAATGACATTCCCTGCCCACAACAAGCTTACAGTCTAAAGTGGGGAGACAGATATCAAAACAAATAAAATTACAGATATGCACGTAAGTGCTGTGGGGCTGGGAGGGTAAGGCTGGACCTGGAGAAGAGTGAGCAGAGTGAGGAGGTGCAGAATTTCCTCTCCAGGGAATCCATGTACCCTCAGCAAATCCAGGAGAAGAGCGTCTGTGGATCGGTAAGTGCCTTCTGCTCGTACCCACTGCTATTTTTTCTAAATTCTCTTTCCCTCTTCATGAGGGCTATCTGTGGCCTAGTACAAAGAGCACAGGCCTGAGAGGTTGAGGGCCAGGGTTCTAATCCTGGCCCCTCCATAATCTGTTGTGTGACCTTGAGCAAGTCACCGATTTCTCTGTACCTCAGTCCCCTCATCTAAAAAACAGGGATTCAATACCTGCTCTCCCTTCTACTTAGACTGAGCCCTACGGGGGACCTGATTTTTCTGTACCTACCCCCAGAATTTAGCACAGAGTAAATGCATAAATACCACAGATATTATTATTATCACTAGCTTTTTGAGAGGGAAGAGGAGAAGAGAAGATTGACGAATCATCTTCAAACCTTGTTAATCAAGGAGTTAAACTCCATGAGTCTACAGTCCTTCCTGAGGTCATCTTTTGGTTTACACATCATGATGTAGAATTTTCCGTCGGAGCCTTTCAGAGAAATCTTCTTTGGTTTCTGAAGAGATGGCAGAATTTCCACCTGAAAGGACATTCATTTTAAACAAACCTGCAGCCGTTCAGGATGGAATAATGACAAAGAACAGGAGGTACTCTTCCATTTTGACTGGAGCCACGGAATAATGGGTCTCGGGACCCAGTCAATCTTGGGGTACAAAAAGGTGCAAAGCCCCCTACTTTAAAATCCCTAGTTCTTGCAGCTCCATTTAGGGCTCAGTCACTCATTCACTCGCGATATCGGCCAGCATCCGAGGCAGCGCTAGAACAGCTAAAGCAAACCTGTCATGAAGCAGGGTTCTCTTTACCCTTTTCCTTTCCTCTACACCCACCGGGAAGTCAGGATGCTTTCCCTTTCGATAGCATCCTCTCCTGTCTTCACCTACACTGTTAACTCTGCATGATATAGACTAGTCAGACATGCCTACGTAGGCCCAGAAGTTTCTGATAATCAATCGGCAAGGTCTCAGTCTGGGCTGGGGAGAAAGCTGGCTGTGGGGACCCCGGCTCCCAGCAGCCAGCTCCTTCTCTCTCCCATTACTGTCTCTGTGGCTTTTCCTTTCATCACCTCCGGCTGCTTCTACCAACGGGACCGCCGCCCTGGTTACCACCCGCCCACCGCCATCACCCCAACCGCCACGACTCCCCTGGACCTCCTCGCGCCACTTCTGCCACGGCCCCCAGCTTATCTAACTCTCACTACACTGCTCCACTCGCCACCTGGCCTTCGCTCCCTGCTGATCACAGAAGAGCCGAGATCCACAACTGTGAAAAACACTTATCGCTTGGCCCTGGTCAAATTGGAAACTGCACCTTCTGGTCAGTAGCAGCCTTTAACTTAGCATGCTCCGCCCCTCTCGCTGGCTGCCCAGTGTGGCAACAGCAACCTGGGCGACGGCAGAAGGCACAGGTGTGGTGTGAGCCCGTTATTGGGCAGGGACTGTCTCTATCTCTTGCCGAATTGTACATTCCAAGTGCTTAGTACAGTGCTCTGCACATAGTAAGGGCTCGAGAAATACTACTGAATGAATGAGTGATGCCTGCCCAAGGCAGCAAGCCTGAACCCCTCCTGCCACTTCAGATGTCCCCTCTGGCCACAGTGTGAGAGGGCTCCTCCCTCCATCTTTGCAGTGGGAGAGATGAGTTGTCCTCCTGCCCCGACGGACGGCGTTACACCTACCAGAGGCATTATAATAATTATGGCGTTTCTCAAACGCTTACTATGTGCCAACCGCTGTTATTAGGCCCACGGCAAATACAAGGGCTGGCAAAGCTTTGGACTTAAGCATCTCTAGACTGTGAGCTCGTTGTGGGGAGGGACTGTGTCTGTTATATTGTTCTCCCCCAAGCACTTAGTACAGTGTTCTGCACAAGGTAAGTGCTCGATAAAAACGACCGACTTGACTTCGGAGGCAGCTCCGGTCGGTCTCGTAACAGCTTTCCCATTCAATCTGAGAAGCAGCGTGGCTTAGTGGAAAGAGCAGGGGCTTGGGAGTCGGAGGACGTGGGTTCTAATCCCGGCTCCGCCACTTGTCCGCCGTGTGATCTCGGGCAAGCCGCTTCACTTCTCTGTGCCTCAGTTCCCTCATCTGTAAAATGGGGATTGAGACTGGGAGCCCCACGTGGGACAACCCGATTATCTTGTATCTACCTCAGCGCTTAGAACAGTGCTTGGCACATAGTAAGCGCTTAACATATACCATTATTTTAAATCTCGACCGTGGGCACGATCAACTCTTACTATGTTCCGTGTTCTAGCCCACTGTATCTCTCTCACTCAACTCCCTGGTCGTGAAGAAAAGGTCACTCCATCAATAGGCTGCTCAAATAGTTTTGAGATAACACAATCACCCGGAAGCAGAGATTTACCACATCATCGAAGCCTGCGATGTAGGCCCAGAGCCCCGGGAATGGGTCGTGGTTGGTGTGGGTGCCGGAGGTTGACGGGAGAGTCGGTATCATTACTGACTGCAGAGGAATGAGGATTTCACTGAAAGTCTTTTCTTCTACAAGCTTCTTAAGCATTCTGAAGTGGACACTCATGCTCAACGTGGAGCTGTTACCGTCAACCTAGGAGATCGAGAAGTGTTTCTTTTATGTCTTCATCCTTAGAGTTTGGTTTCTACTTTGAGTCTCAAAACGGTCTTCTAAAATGAGCCACAAAATCAAATTTACACTTCCATCACCGCTGCTTTGCATTAGAGGTCCCTGCTGTTTACCTCAGGGATGTGTTCGGGGCAAAGACAATTGAATGAATGAATGAGTGAATGAATGAAAGACAGTTCAATGAAAATCTGTGTAAAATAAATTCAGATGTAAAGTATCAGAAAGAGTACGGTTCCAGAATGCTTCAACCTACTGACTTTGCACTTCCTTCTAAGTAAAACTGAACCTGTAAACAAACAAGCACAAAGACACAGCTCCTCTGTTTGGGCTGACACTAGGTGGGTGGGGAGACGAATGTCTTTTATGAGTGGCACAAGTGGGAAGAGCCAGAATCACGCTGGGATGGGAAAATAGCAAATGGTAAACACCGACAAAGAGGGAGTGTTCTTAGGAGGCTAGAATGCTAGGTTCGAGCCAAACTCTAGGAGCGTGAGGATGGGGGAAGAAAGATGACCTCCTTTTCCCTAGAAAAGGAGAAGCAGCGTGGCCTATGGACAAGAGTATGGACCTGGGATTTAGAAGGACCTGAGTTCTAACTCCTGCTCAGCCGCTGTCTGTGTGACCAGGGCAAGCCACTTCACTTCTCTGTGCCTCAGGGACCTCATCTGAAAAATGGGGATTAAGACTGTGAGCCCCGTGTAGGACAGGGACTGTGTCCAACCTGATGACCTTGTATCTACTCCAGCGCTTAGTACAGTAGCTGGCACAAAATAAGTGTTCAACAAATACCATAAAAAATAAATGTCCAACTTCAGGATCCCAAGGGCCACTTGAGCACCTGGAAGCAGAGGCAGGAACAACCTTCTAGCTCCCTCGGGCAGAAGGCTGATTGGTGTTTCTGTCTCCCCTTTTGTGAAGCTGCCTCACTGTTTCCCCTCAGGGAGTTGCTACATTTGCAGAGGTACAAAAGCTACAGAAAGGGAGCAGCGCCGAAGTTGCAATCTGCTTTGGGAAAGAAATGGGGGAGAGAAAGACGGAACACAGGGATAGGGGAATGAGAAGAGAGAGCAACAATTTAGGGGTAGAGGGAAATGCAGCACATTCTTTGGGAGACTGTCAGAAAAGAGGTTGGCATCAAGCTTCTGGCCAAACTGAAGGTCTACCTAGCTGATCCAACGTTCTTAATGGCCATAATAATAATAATAATGTTGGTATTTGTTAAGCGCTTTACTATGTGCCGAGCACTGTTCTAAACGCTGGGGTAGATACAGGGTAATCAGGTTGTCCCACGTGAGGCTCACAGTTAATCCCCATTTTACAGATGAGGGAACTGAGGCACAGAGAAGTTAAGTGACTTGCCCACAGTCACACAGCTGACAAGTGGCAGAGCTGGGATTCGAACCCATGACCTCTGACTCCCAAGCCCGTCCTCTTTCCACTGAGCCATGCTGCTTCTCTGCTTCCATGAGATCCAGACTCATTACAAATACCCTCTCTGGTTCCTTGAGAAGCAGCGTGTCATAGCAGATAGAGCCTGGGTCTGGGAATCATAGGGTCATAGGTTCTACTCCCAGCTCTGCCACTTGTCTGCTGTGTGACCTTGGGCAAGTCACTTCACTTCTCTGGGCCTCAGTGACCTCTTCTGTAAAATGGGGATTGAGACTGTGAGCCCCACGTGGGACAGGGACTGCTTGTATCCACCGCAGCGCTTACAACAGTGCCTGGCACACAGTAAGCACTTAAATACCATAATTATCACTATTATTATTGAGCAGTTTCATTTGTGTCATCTAGGCATCATACTCAATACCAAGCAGCAAGGGAGGAACACAAACAATAGAAATGAGGTCAGGGCTACTCCTATTTTTTTTTTGGTACTTGTTAAGTGCTTACTATGTGCCTGGCACTGTACCAAGTTCTGGGGTAGATACAAGCGAATCAGGTTGGACACAATCCATGCCCCACATGGGACTCAGATTAAGTTTTAATCCCCATTTTATAGATAAGGAACTGATGCACAGACAAGTGAAATGACACGCTCAAGATCACCCAGCAGAGCCAGGATTAGAACTCAGGTCCCTCTGACTCCCAGGCCCGGGCTCTTCCCACTAAACCATGCTGCTTCTCTGGAGCAATAATAATAATAATAATAATAATAAAAATAATAATATTATTTGTTAAGCGCTTACTATGTGCCGAGACTGTTCTAACCACTGGGGTAGATGCAAGGTGATCAGGTTGTCCCACGTGGGGCTCACAGTCTCAATCCCCGTTTTACAGATGAGGTAACTGAAGCAAAGAGAAGTGAAGTGACTTGCCCAAAGTCACACAGCTGACAAGCAATGTTCACCTCAATGTGAATTTGCAGGGTGGGGAGGGGATGTAGAATGGATAACCAAAGATTCCTCTATAGTGAAGTGAAATGGGGAAACCAAACGCAAGGAGAGAGAAAAGGCTCTAAGAATGCAGTATACCAAGTGAACAGTGGGAGCCAAATGCAGCAGAAAAATTTGCCTAGCGAGCTGTAATCAAGGTAGGCCCTTTCTGAGCAAAGGTTTTAAAAGCAAACATGAAATTGGTGCCAGATATTGCAAACGGCAAATATATTAGCTCGACAGGAACCAAATCAAATTTGTGATGTACAGTGCATTATCAGCCACAATCGCTCCTAAAGGAAAACTTCATGCCATTATCAGTGCCGGCACCTTTGACTAGCAAGGAGAATGCTGCACAGTTACAATTAAATTATGTTCTGAGAACAAGAGTTTTGAAAATTAAAGGAAGAAAACAAAAAAAGACCATCTTTACATAAATTACATAATGAGAGGCAGCGTGGCTCAGTGGCAAGAGCACGGGCTTGGGAGTCCAAGGGCGTGGGTTCTAATCCTGGCTCCGCCACTTGTCTGCTGTGTGATCTTGGGCAAGTCACTTAACTTCTCTGGACCTCAGTTATCTCATCTGTAAAATGGGGATAAATGCTAAGGCCCCCCCCGCCCAATGTGGGACAGCCCGCTTACCTTGTATCTACCCTAGTGCTTGGAACAGTGCTTGGCACATAGTAAGCACTTAAATATCATAATTATTATAATTATCATTATAATTTGAAACATTTCAATCACTTGCACTTTTCATGGGCTTAATTCAGGTATCTCTGGAGTACAATTGTATTAATGTTTCCCATCCCAAAAGCCATGAAATTTTACTGTAAGATGAACATAAAGCAAAAATATCTTAATTTCACTACCTGACATATGCTTAAAATATGACCGTATTAATAGGTTTCATGTCATTATTCTCAAACATCTAGGTGGTAGCAAGAAGACTTTGGCGGGTACCTGTTTGTTACATAGTTCTAAAAGCTTATCTGTCAGGCGAGTTGCATCTCCAATAAACTTCCCCAATGATTCTTTCATGTGGATAGCTTTGTTTAGGATTTCCTTGCATCTATTCACCCGCATTGGATAAGATGACTGTGAAAATGGAACACAATTAATATTGATTAAACCTAATTTATGTCCTAGCATTTGCCACCGATAACATTTATTTATGTACAAGCATTCGTCACTGTACTAAGCACATGGTAGGGTATAACAGAGTAAGTGGACACAATCACTGGTCTCAGGGAGCTTACAAACAGACGTTAAAATAAGTTACAGGTAAGGGAAGCAACCGAGTATAAGAATATATGCAGGCATCACTATAAATAAATAGATTTTTAGATATATACATATATACATATGTGCTAAGGAGTGGGGAGGGGGGAAGAACAAAGGGAGCAAGTCGAGGTGACGTGGAAGGGAGGAGGAGCTGAGGAAAAGGGGGACTTAGAATCTCCCCTGCCCCTCTCAGCCCTCTCTCATTCATTCAGTAGTATTTAATGAGCGCTTACTATGTGCAGACCACTATACTAAGCACTTAGAATGTACAATTCGGCAACAGAGACAATCCCTGCCCAATGATGGGCTCACAGTCTAATTGGGGGAGACAGACAGCAGAGCAAAACAGAACAAAACAAAAAGACATTATCGAGATAAATAGAATCAAGGGGATGTACACCTCATTAACAAAATAAATCCTCCTTCCCCACCTTCGACTCTCCCGTCTTTCCCGGCAGTATCTCCAGGGATCTTCCATCTCCTCTCAAAATATTCCCCCTCCACATGCGCATCCGACCCCATTCCTTCGCACGTAATCAAAACTCTCACCCTCTCCCTTCTTCCCTCCCTGGACTCCAACTTCAACCGTTCACTTTCCAGGCTGCTTCCCCACTGCTTTCACACATGTCCACGTCTCCCCTATCCTAAAAAAGACCCTCCCGTGACCCCACGGCTCTCTCCAGTTATCACCCACCTCCCTCCTACCTTGCTTCTCCACATTCCTCGATCAAATTGTCTACACCCACTGTCTCGAGTTCCTCTCCTTCAATTCTCTCCTTGACCACCTCTCATCTAGCTTCTACCCTCTTTGCTCCAAAGAAACCGCCATCTCTGAGGTCACCAATTACCTTCTTCTCATCAAATCCAACAGCCTCTACTTCATCCTAATCCTCCTCAACTGCCTTTGACACTGTGGACTACCCCCTGCTCCTGGAAACATTACCTAACCTTGACTTCACTGATATTATTCTCTTCTGGTTCTCCTCCTATCTCTCTGGTCGGTCATTCTCCATCTGTTTCACAGGCTCCTCTGCCTCCTCCCCTGTTGGAGTCCCTCAAGACTCAGTTCTGGATCCCCTTCTATTCTCCAACTACACCTACTCCCTTGGAGAACTCACTCGGTCCCACAGCTTCAACTATCATCTGTACGTGGATGACTCCCAAATCCACCTCTTCGGCCTGATCTCTCTCCTTCTCTGCAGCCTCGCATTTCCTTCTGCCTTCAGGATATCTCTACTTGGATGACCCGCCAACGCCTCAAACTTCACATGTCCAAAACAGAACGTGTCTTCCCACGCAAACCCATCCTCTCTGTGACTTTCCCATCACCGTAGACAATAGCACTACCCTCCCTGTCTTACAAGTCCATAATCTTGGCGTTATCCTCAACTCATCGTTTTCATTCAACCTGCATATTCAATCTGTCACCAAATCCTGTTGATTCTTACTTTCACAACGTCGCTAAAGTCCCCCCTTTCATCTCCATCCACACGGCTGCTCCACTGATCCAAGCATTTATCCTGTCCTGTTTTGAATCCTGCCTTAGATTCCTCACTGACCTCCCTGCTTCCTGTCTCTCCCCACTCCAGTCCATACTTCACTCTACTACCCGGAATATTTTTCTGAAAACAACTTTCAGCCCATGTTTCCCCCTCCTCAAGAACCTCCAGTGGATGCCCTTCCACCACCACGTCAAAAGAAACTCCTTATGTCAGCATTAAGGCACTCACTCAGCTGACCCCTTCTTCCCTTAGCTCAGTAATTCCCTTCTGTAACTCGGAAACACACTTTGCCCTTTAATGCCAATCTACTCACTCTACCTCTATCTCATCTATCTCACCACCGGCCCCTTGCCCATGTTCTCCCTCTGGCCTAGAACAACAGACCAAGCCTCTCCCCACCTTATTAAAATCACATTTCCTCAAGAGGTCTTCCCTAAGCTCTCATTTTCCCTACTCCCTCTCCCTGCTCCGTTGACTACACACTTTGACCTGTGCCCTTTAAAGCACCGCACCCCACCCTCGACCCCACAGTACTCAGGAACATATCAATAATTTATTTTAATGTCTCCCCCTCTGGACGGTCAATTTCTGGTGGGGTGGGAACATGTACAACAACTCTGTTGTATTCTTCTCTCTCAGGCGCTTAGTACAGTGCTCTGCATGCAGTAAGTGCTCAATAAATATCACTGACTCTCAATTGATTAGGATGGGGGGTGAGAGATTAATCAGGGAGGGCCTTCTGGAGGAGATGTGATTTTACAAGGGTTTTGAAGGTGGGGAGACTGGTGGGAAGTTGGAAACGAAGAGGGAGGGAGAACGTGAGCATAGGGTTAAGCTGCTACTGTGCACAGATCACTGAACTAAATCCTTGGTCAAAAGAGACATTTTCCACTTTGAAATACTACAGAACTCCAGTTGAAACCACTTATTGCCTTTCTTAACGATTTACGTTTAACATTTGGGAGCAGCTGTGGCCTACTGGAAAGGGCAGGGGCCTTGGAAGTCAGAAGACGTGGGTTCTATTCCCGGATTTGCCACCTGCCTGTTGTGTGACCTGGGGCAAGTCACTTAACTTCCCTGGGACTTAATATCCTCATTTCTAAAATGGGGATTTAATACCTGATCTCGCTCCTACTTAGACTATGAGTCCTCCGTGAAACCGGGACTGTGTCCGACCTGATTAGCTTGCATCTACCCCAGCTCTTAGAACAGTGCTTGACACGTAGTAAATGCATAATAAAGACCATAGTGATAATTTGCTAATATTTTTCAGATGTCACGTTTTAAGTAATGAGGATCAAGTCTTTACCAGAATATATACTATTATGAAGTGAGTCTTTACCAGAGAACTGGCATTACCTATGACTTACCCTTTGACAATCCTGGAGGAGGACTTACGCAGCTCTATTAACCTCGCTCAATTTTGGGGCCGCACTTTCGAGAATTAGGCCAATACTGAAATATCACTCTAAAGTGCGGTCTTAACCGGGTCAAAGTTAAGATACCTCAGCATGATTGCTTCCTCTCCGATTGAAGCTTCAGTTCAAACTGCTTCTAGTGGAACATCCACCGAATCAGATTTTAAAAGATGCTTTCATTTTAATATAGCTCATGGCTTTTATTAAAATGGCAGGGATTTATTCAAATTCCAAGTTTGGTAAAAGCTGAGGGAGCTGGCCTTTTACTAAATGGGAGCTCTAGTAGCCTACGTTTGGGTCTGGGGTGCTCTGCTCTAATATTTTTCCAGTGACCATTGATGTCCCTTCTCTTCAATGATTCTCTGATCCTCCCAACATTCCCTGGCACCCTCATTCATTCATTCAATAGTATTTATTGAGCGCTTACTATGTGCAGAGCACTGTACTAAGCGCTTGGAATGTACAATTCGGCAACAGATAGAGACAATCCCTGCCCATTGACGGGCTTACAGTCTAATCGGTCTCTTAAACAGTCTCTTCGAGGGTAAGGAAACATTCCCTCGTCCCTGAAAGCGGACACAGCTGCTGGGCCTCACAAGCTGTAGAAGCAAGGACCCCGGCAGGAAAGCCCCATGCGGGCTTACCCCACAGCACTTCTTAACTTTTAAGTTGTATATTTTAAATTATTGATTTATATTAACATACGTCAATGTTACGTCTACCCTCCTCTAGACTGCTAGCTCGCTGTGGGCAGGGAACATGTCTGCTAATTCTGTTGTACTGTATTCACCCCAGTGCTTATTACAGTGCTCCGCAAATAGTAAGCACTCGATAAATACCATCGGTTGTCAGATTGAATGAATAAAGAGACACATTCCCTGCCCACAGTGAGCTTACAGTCTAGAGAAAGCACACAGTAAGCACTCAATAAACACCACTGATTGATCCAGAGCAGTGCAGCAACTATATTTAGCTACGGGACTCCCTGCCACTATAGTTTTTAAGAGAAAACCCCCAGGAGCACCATTCAAATCTCTGTTTAGGGCTGTGGGTTCAGGCCAGGACATCAGTAAATCCCACAGCTCAAAAGAGTCTCCAGTCTCAAGGCAGCTGGAGGAGGGGCTTCAAAATGATCAGGGACTCTCTAGTAATATTGGGGGGCAGTGTGGGTGGAGGATGGGGGAGGGAGATTGAGTCCTGAGCCACATATCTGGCTCTTTCTTGGGCTCTCAGAAGCTGCAAAGTTGTACGATGCTCCTCTTCCTTCAAGTTCAGTCGTTCACTCAATCGTATTTACTGAGCGCTTAATGTGCGCAGAGCACTGTACTAAGTTGCTGGTGGGGAAAGGAAGAGAAGTTCTAGTTTCCCGCAGCAGCAGCAGCAGCAGCAGCAGGGTGCAGTGGTGAGGGTAAGAGAGAGGACCCTCGAGGAGCAGACTCCTTCCCTCCTAGCCGATCGACAGCATTAGTGGGACTGGGTGGAGCAGGTGTTGGTCGGGACAAATGCCGCCTACTAAGTTTTCTGTTTTCTCTGTGCATTCCTGGGAATCAATCAATCTTCTCCTGGGAGAAGCAGCGTGGCTCAGTGGAAAGAGCCCGGGCTTGGGAGTCAGAGGTCATGGGTTCTAATCCCGGCTCTGCCGCTTGTCAGCTCTGTGACCTTGGGCAAGTCACTTAACTTCTCTGTGTCTCAGTTACCTCATCTGTAAAATGGGGATGAAGACTGTGAGCCCTAAGTGGGACAACCTGATTACCTTGTATCTACCCCAGCGCTTACAACGGTGCTTGGCACATAGTAAGTGCTTAACAAAAACCAACATCATCATCACTTGTCTGCTGTGTGACCTTGGCAACCCACTTCACTTCTCTGTGCCTCAGTTACCTCATCTGGAAAATGGGGATTAAGACTCTGAGCTCCACGTGAGACAACCCGATTACCTTGGATCTATCCCAGTGCTTAGAACGGTGCTTGGCACATAGTGCTAAGCAAATACATCATTATTATTATTATTAATCAATCAATGGTACTTATTGATCACTTTTTATGTGCCGAACACTGTGGTAAGCATTTGGGAGAGTACAATACTAAAGAACTGGCAAACACGTTTCCTGCCCCAAATAAGCTTACAATTAGAGTGCAGAGCACTGTACAAAGCGCTAGGAAGAGAACAAACAGTTGGGAGCCTCATTCCCTGCCCACAACAAGCTTACAGGCTGGAGGGCGAGACAGACCTTAATATAAATACATAATTAATAATACACTGGGAATATGCTGGAATAGCTCAAGGGATTCCCAAACTCCAGTTAAAGCAGTTAATGTGCCAGCTACATCAACAAAGACAGAACTGATGTACATATCTGAGTACAGTGCTCTGCACACAGTAAGCAAGCAATAAATATGATTGAATGAATTAATATCTGTAATGTATTCATTTAAATTAATGTCTGCCTCCCCAGCCCCTCTAGACTGGCTCAATGTGGGCAGGGATCATGTCTGCCAACTGTGTTATACTGTATTCTTCCAAGAGTTTAGCACAGTGCTTTGCACACAGTGAGCACTCAACAAATATGATTGATTGATTAAAAAAGTAAGTGGCCCTGGGACATTCAAACAACAACAGTAATAATATTTCTGGCATCAGTTAAGCCCTTACTAGGTGCCAAGCCCTGAATTAGAAAGCAGCGTGGCCTAGGAGTCAGCATGGGCCTCGGAGTCGCTTATCCGCTGGGTGAACTTGGGCAGGTTACCTAACTTTGCTGTGCCTCAGTTACCTCATCTGCAAAATGGGGATAAAGACTGTGAGCCCCATGTGGAATAGGGATGGTATCCAATCTGATTGGCTTGTATCTACTTAGTACAGTACCTGGCATATAGTAAGTGCTTAAATACCATTTTTGAAAAAAGTGCTGGGATGGATATAAAAGATTAAGGTTGAACGGAGTCCCTATGACACATGAGGCTCACAATATAAAGGGGAGGGAGGACAGGTATCACATCCTCATTACACAGATGAGGAAAGTGGGGCACAGAGAAAGGTAAGTGACTTGCCCATGACAAGTGACAGACCAGGGAAGTGGCAGATTAGAACCCAGGCCGCCTGACTCCCAGACCCGTGTAGTCTCCTCTAGCCCACAATGTTTCCCAAATGTTAAATTACATTCCGTTGGCCTCAGATTACTTTAAAGCAGTAATTAGTCTCATCTTTTTATCACCGCAATACAGTCCAGAGAATCTAAGTACTTTCATTTAAAAATGAGCGGCAATTTCCCCTATTTGACACAAACAAAAAAGGAATATCATTCAGAATTGTCTCTAAGGGAATGACCGGTTTTAGCCTTATGAACAGATGCTTAGTTATGAAATTACCTTAGATACAGCTGTCATCATCCACATTGCCTGCTGAGGATAGGCCAGAAACACTTTGGCAACAATCTCCATCAGAACAACGAAGACTTCATTGTGAGAGTGACAGATTCTTGATATCAACTGAGAAAAAGCTGTCAAAAACTGATAAGGAGCCAAGTGATTTGTGTGTTCTGTGATCACTTTGTTTATTTTAGCTAATTCGTTTCTCATTTGTATCCGATCAGAACGACCAGCTGGAAAAAACAACAACAAATAAATCATGGTCACGTCTTACAGAAAGAGAAGTTCGTTTTAAATTTGAATAGCTACATTCTCTGCACATTGGAAGCACTCGATAAATACTACTGAATGAATAATCTTTCTAAGTTATCTTCTTAGCACCAGTATTATTTTCACCCATAATTTCAGTACTTTCAAAACTAAAATCGTGATGACTTGAAAAATCACATATGATTTGACTTTCTCTCCTTCCACCCCACTGTCAAATTCAACTGCAGATAGTACACAGTCATCCCAGGTCTTGAACCAAGCCTTTTAGAACTAATGGTCAACTATTTCTGATTATAAAATTGAAAGAATACATTAAAACGTGTACCTTTTTCCCATTCATAGGCTTTAGCACCAAAATCAAGCCACAGAGATAACATTCTGGGCATCGACTGATAGATAAACTGGTTTCCAAACTGCAGAGACCTATGATCACAAAGTCACGAGTTAGTGCAACGATTTTTTGGTTATACGACAAGGGGTGGAGGTGGGGGAGGAGGGTTGCGACAGTACAAAGGGGGAAGCCTGGCTCTATTGGCCTGAGGGTCTCGTTTGCTTCCACCTTGCGGAACATCTTGACGGTCACATCTGGTAACACAACAAGGGCAGGAAACGTAACCACTTGGTCAAGAAAGATGCCTTCCCTAGCTGGGAGGGGTGGTTGAGATTGGAGGACCGTAACTGAAAACTGTGCAGTAGGCCTCTTAAATATCTACTATGTAGGGGCAGAGGTTGCAACAACCATTGAGATCCCTTCTGTAATCCCAGATTCACTATCGAGGCAGTTGCTGATTCCCCAAATGAAAACACCATGCCTTTCACCTCACCTTCCAAAATGAAGGACAATATATCGAATCAGATCCCCCTGCTTTTCCATCTTGTTATCAGTTACCATAGGCATCAGTTTATCGTAATATTTAGCAAGGTAAAAGTGCCCATCCTCCCATTCTGGCAAACAGGACGTAACATCCTACGAAATAAGTTAAAATTAGTTGACTGTTGAGCTTCGTAGAAAAAAATATTTAAAATCTGGGTTTGAAGAAAAATAAAGCAACAGATTACATGCATAATTTCTAGTCACCAAAATTTGGAACCAAAATAGTTCACGACGTAAACAACTACAACGTGCTTTTCTCCGACAGTAAGACTTCATTCCAACACCCTAGGCTAAAATTCTCTTGGGATTCCCCTGAGAAGTGGCTTATTAATGAAGTGGTTACATCCAATAACAGGAGATTAACACATTGTTGATACACAGATATTTTTGTAGTGTTGGTAATAACCATCACAGAGAGTCTAGATGGGTCAAAACTGAGACACTTTCCAACCTACTTTCTGTTATCCATGCTAACGCACAGATAATTTTCCATCACAGTTGACAACACCGCCGTCCTCCCAATCTCCCATGATCACAAGCCTGGCTTTATCCTTGACTCTTCCCTTTCTTCCCACCCCCGTACTCATCCTGTTGCCAGAACCGGTCAGTTTTTCCTCCGCAACACTTCCAGGATCTGCCTCTTCCATTCCCCCCAAATTGTCCCAAGGGCTGATCCAGGCCTTGACTTGTCCTGACCTGACTACTGCATCGGTCCCCTCATGGATCCTCCTGCCTCCAATCTCTCCTTTCTTTAGTCAGTCCTTCGCTCTGCTGCCCCTTTTCCGCATCCTTCTTCCTACTCCTCAAAAACCTCCAATGGTTACCCATTCCTCTGTGCACGACAGACCCCTTGACAATGGCTTTTAGGCAATCGATCGGTGAGCTCTTTCTCCTCCTTATCCATTGCACCTGAGCTCATACTCCTTTGTTTCTCTCAAGCTCTCCTGCTCTCCTCTCCCCAGCCAGCAACCTCTCGCTCACCCCTACACCTCCCCCGTCCCTAAAACACCCTCCCGTTTCAAATCTGCCAGGCCACAGATCTCTCCGGTTTCAAAGGCCTTCTGAAATCACATGTCCTCTAATCTCTCGAAGTTGCATCCTCCGGCAACTACCACTTCAGCCCTTCTGTGTTACCTGGGCCCTCTTGTACTCAGAATCACCTCAGAATTTAAATACGGGTCTTCACATTCTAATCCTGGTGAGCTAACTCATACATCTATCCCTTTTTTCATCCTCCTCTTATATGTAAATTGCTCTTTTAGTGTGGCTCCTCTTCTAGATTGCAATCTACTTGAAAATAGGGATTCTGTCTACTGACTCAACTGCACTCTCCCAAGTGCCTAGTACCCATTAGCACTCAATAAAGATAACTGATGCTGGTCCCTGGAACCCACAGATCATTTAAAGACAGAGGCTAACCAGGAGTAAAAAGGTTTTAGAATAGGACTGCCATACATTAGCAAATCATCCTAAGCAATCTGTTCTTCAATATCCAGATTTATCAGAGCGAAGCTAAAGATACTGTAAAAAAAATTCCAGCTCCTATCCCAGGCTGAGTATTGTTCTTGCCTTATATTTTTTCATAACTGCATTGCTTTCAAAGTTGGCTGTTTCTTCCATAAAACGGCCCACCAGCAGCATGGCTCGACCGTGGATCAGCAGATTCCTGCTGTCGGTAGGGGCTGCGTTCTCCGGAAAGCATAGTTCGACTCCTTTCTGAAGAACTATCAGGGCCTGATGAACTTCGGCCTAAGAGAAGACAATTTTAAAATGGCTTTAGAACAAGATGCCGTGGTCCTCAGAGGTGCTTGATGCCCTTGGTATGTGAGTATATGAATTCATGGGGGCAGGGAATGTGTCTGCTATAGCTTAGTGGGCAGTGCTCTGCCCACAGTAAGCACTCAAATACGACTGACTGAGCGATTAGGGTGATAAAACCCATCTGTCCTCAGAAAGACACATGGATCTATGTGAAATTTTGGAGCCCCTTCTGTTCCAGCTGCCAACAATAACAAGGGGGCAGTGGTTAGGAAAGACGTGGACGTGATGGGGGTGGGCCTGAGTACAATGCAAGTCTCTGGCCAATAAAAGCAACAGCATGGTGTAGTGGGGAGAGCCTGGGCTTGGGAGTCAGAAGGTCATGGGTTCTAATCCTGGGCTCCATCATCTGTCTGCTATGTGGCCTTGGGCAAGTCACTCTACTTCTCTGGGCCTCAGTTACCTCCTCTGTAAAACAGGGATTAAAGTTGTGAGCCCCATGCGGGACAGGGACTGTGCAACCTGATATGCTTGTATTCATCCCAACACTTAGTATAGTGCCTGGCAGGTAGTAAGCACTTAAATACCACAACTGCTGTTATTATTATTATTATAAGGCGATCCACATACAGCACCCACACAACTACATTCAAGATAGGGCTCTTTATGAGCTGAAGGATCAATCCTTCATTTATTTAATCCTATTGATTAAGCGCTTACTGTGTGCACAGTATTGTCCTAGGCACTTGGGAAAATATGATACAACAATAAAGAGTGACGATCCCTGCCCACAACGAGCTCACAGTCTAGAGCGGGGGAGACAGACATCAGTACAAATAAATAAAATGACAGATATATTCATAAGTGCTGTGGGGCTGGGAGGTAGGGGAAGAGCACCGGGAGTGAATCAGGGCGACTCAGAAGGGAGTGGGAGATGAGAGACTCACAGGCAGTTTGCACTTCATAGTTTGGTCCTCTTGGTACATCTGTTCAAAGGTGAATCTACATAAGTGTTCCACCATGCTTGTCTGGAAGCTGCAGAGCACTATATTGAGTGCTTGGGAAAGTGCAATATAGCAGTAAACAGAGACATTCCCTCCCCACAACGAGCTCAGTCTAGACACATTCAGGTTAAGACCTGTTTGATGCTATTGATGCCTATCTACTTGTTTTGTCCTCTGTCTCCCCCTTCTAGACTGTAAGCCCGTTGTTGGGTAGGGATTGTCTCCATCTGTTGCCCAATTGTACTTTCCAAGTGCTTAGTACAGTGCTCCGCACACAGTAAGTGCTCAATAAATACGATTGAATGAGTAAATGAAGGAAGGAATGGACGGAAGCATCCAATGCCATTACAATGCGCAGGGCAGAGTGGTACTTCCTACCTGGCTGCCTGTGACGGTGGTTTTCCTGCTGTCTTACCTTGGACCACAGCCACTTGGCTCTTTCCACATACAGTTCAGCCAGATGGGATTCCCCCGCATTCAGGAGAGCGTTGTAAGCTGTCTGGTGATGTCCGGCCTTTCGGGCCACCCGGGCGCTCTGCAGCCAGCATTCGCCGACCAGCTCGCCGTAATCAGGCCTAAAGGAACGTTCCAAACAGAAAGACCAGCTGGAATAAGTCAAAGGTTGCTTGCTACTCGCCTGAATCTATTTATTCTACCCTGACCTATTTTCGTTACTGTATGGCCTCGTTCTTCCTCCTGCTCCACTATCAAGGAGTAATTTAGGCTACCAGTCCTCCTTATTAGACTGGAAACACCTTGAGGACAGGGACCATGTCTTTTGTTTCTGTTGCGTCCTCTCAAGCACTTAATACACGACTCTGCGTACAGCGCACGCTCGGTAAATACCATGATTGAATGATGCCTAGTTCCCTCAGCTATAACTTCCATTCCATCCCAACCTTGTACCTCCTATCAGAGGCTCCCTGAAAAGAGTCTAGTTGAAGAGGTGCCCCGATAATAATGATGGCATTTGTTTAGCTCTTACTATGAACCAAGCATTGTTCTAAGTGTTGAGATGGATACTAGGCAATCAGGTTGTCCCACATGGGGCTCCCAGACTTAATCCCCATTTTACAGATGAGGTAACAGGCACAGAGAAGTGAAGTGACTGGCCCAAAGTCACACAGCTGACAAGTGGTAGAGGCGGAATTAGAACCCAACGACCTCTGACTCCCATACCCAAGCTCTATCCATTAGGCCATGCCTCCTGACCCGGTACCGGCTGGCCGCCATGGCCGCTCCCGCCGCCGCCTCCGGACACACGTTGGGGCCCTGGGGTTGAGGGGGCCGCTCGGAGGGAGGACCCACCGGTGAATTGGCCCCTCCGCTGAATTGAATATAACTGACAAGCATATTTCAACTATTTATGGTTTTTAACGAGCACTTGCTGCGTGCAGAGAACTTTACTAAGTGCTTGATAGAGTTTAATAACAACCAAGCTCATCCTCTAAACTGTAAATCATTATGGGCGAGGAAAGTGTCTGCTAGCTCTCTTGTACTGTACTCTCCCCAAACTTTTAGAACAGTGCTCTGCACACAGTAAGCGCTCAATAAATACCACTGATCGAGTTGGGAGACACATTCCTAGCACATGAGCTTACAGTCTAATAATAATTATAGTATTTGTTAAGCGCTTACTATGTGCTGAGCACTGTTCTAAGCACTGGGGTAGATACAGGGTAATCAGATTGTCCCATGTGGGGCTCACATTTTTTTTTTTTAAATCCCCATTTTTACAGATGAGGTAACTGAAGCCCAGAGAAGTTAAGTGCCTTGCCCAAGGTCACACAGCAGACAAGTGACAGAGTCGGGATTAGAACCCACGACCTCTGACTCCTAAGCCCGTACTCTTTCCACTAAACCACGCTGCTTTTCTAGACAGGGAGACAGATATGGAAATGAATTACAGAAATGTACGTAAGAGCTATGGGGCTGAGGGGGGAGTGAAAATCGTGAGTTTCAGATTACAGATCCAAGTGCACAGGCGAATCAGAAGGGAGAGGGAGCAGAGGGGACGAGAGCTTAGTCGGGGAGGGCCTCTTGGAGGACATTTGATTTTAATAAGCCTTTGAAGGTGGGAAGAGCGGTCCCTGGTCATATACGAAGGAGATACAGCCCAGAGGGAGGATGGGGCACTGAATCAGCAGAGAGAGAGAAGAGCTTGAGATACAGAGAGTAAGTTGGGGTTAGAGGAGCAAAGTTTGAAGGCTGGGTTGTAGAAAATCAGGAGGTAAGGTAGGAGGGGGCAACCTGATGGAGTGCTTTAAAACCAAATGATAAGGAGCTTCTCCTTCTTGTGGAGGTGGATGGTTTGCCACTGGAGGTTCCCGAGGACTAGGGAGCTACGGATTGAACTTATTTTAGAAAAATGAAGTCCTAGCTGGAGCAGGGAGAGACAGAAGGCAGGGGATGTCAGCGAGGAGGCTGATGCAGCAGTCAAGGCAGGACGGGATAAACGCTTGGATCAGCGAAGTAGTAGTTTGGATGGAGAAGAAAGGGGGGACTTTAGGGATGTCGGGAGGGTAAAACCGACAGGATCTGGTGACAAATTGAATATGTGGGTTGATAGGTGAGTTGAGGACAACGCCAAGATGGAGGGAATGACAGACAGGAAGGATAATGATGCTGTCGACAGTGATGGGGAGGACAGGGAGCGGGTGGAGAGATGAGGAGTTTGGTTTCGTCGATCTGCTATAACCCCGTTAAGAAGCTCTGTGTAGAAATGCAGATGGGATACTTCCTAAATACGGCCCTTAGACACAGCATTATTAGTATAAAGGATAAACCCTGAAACACAAGCACGAAATGAGAAGATCGTCACACCCTTTGTTGAGGCTTAACAAAGCCCGCCGAAGTGCCAAAATGGGTTCCTTGGCTCTGTATGAATTCTGGGTCATCTCTAAACGAGCCAACCAGTTCAGGGAATCTCCAGGGTCACTGTCACTGTGAGATAGCTGGAGCAGGGGTCTGACGCTATGCTCTAATTCACAGAGCATGTGCAACCTAAGGTGGGGAGAGAAAGCCGATTTAGAAATAACTCGGTCTCGTTCACTGAAGGATGCCATTTGAATTAATCCAATTATGCAAAGGCATTTTCCTTTGGATGTGAAATAATAAAAAAACTTGACTCAATCCAATTCATTACACTGCTCTTCCACTGTGGAAAAAAATAAGAATGCAGATTTATAAATTTAATTATCGGATGTGATCGCCAAATACCTAAGAATAGTCTGGAAGTGCAGAGCAAAGAAACAAAAATTTATAGTTCAACACTGAACTCTGGTACAACACTCGACTGTGGCAGAGACCCAAAGCTTCACAGATCTGGAAGCTAAGCTGCACCACTGCTCATATGGCTATAAAAAATATAGTTTTAAAAAAATCTGATTAAAGTAATTATGCATATGTTGCATGTTGCTTTTCAATAAGGACGTGGTGAAGAATTTTTCAAATGGGTTACAAAAGCATTTGCCACAATGAAATTTTTCAAAAGGGATGTCAGCCTTTAATAACGAACCAAAATTTCTAGTTTCTTTCCCCCCGACATAAACATTCTTAAAATGTATTTTTTGACAAGATATCTGAACATCCTCTCCGTGAATTAATCGATCCCACTTTAAAAGAGTTTAACTCGAATGCCTAGTCTCTCACTGGCAAAATAGCTAAGATGTGAACTTATTAACACAAAAGAAAATTCTCCAAATCTCTCTGGAAACATATGTGCCGATTTAACAAGCTCCTCATCATTTACCTATTGGATTACGGGACGCAAATCGCGGGGTGCCCAAGAGTCACCTCATTTAACGCAGCGCAATGTTCCAATTGTGATATCAAATACTTTTCAGAAAACTCCTGCCTGATTTTTCAATTAAATCTTTACACCCTTTAAAGTAATAAACAAAACTTCAAAATACCTGACGATATACTCGTATCCTCGCTGGTAGGAGCCTCTTTCAAAGCTGGCAGCCGAAAGAGGAACTATCTGTTCGGCTCTAACCACTTTCAACGTCTCATAAAAAGCGGTGGAATCTTTTTTTTTCGCACATAACAACAGCTGCCCCAGTCGGACACTCCACGCTGTGGACTTGCCATCTATGACAAACAAAGAGATGTTACAAAGGAGAATTTAGCACAAATGCAACCTGTCACACCTCACAGCTGCCTGGGACTCCCAAAATCAACCTAGCCTCTTATAGTCAAGTACTCCCCAGAAATCATGATTTCAGGCCTCTAAATGCGATTGAAAATTGTGTTTCAGATCACTTTAACAAACCACTTCGGCTCGCTTTGAATACTCAATCGTTACGGGTTGCTCGGCTACCATGTACTACGGCTGAACGTCAATTAGCACAGTCAGATTTTAAGAACCATTTTTACCTGTAGCCAGATAATTTTCCACTAAATCCCACTGGGATAATTTCCACGCTGCCTCCACTCTGTATGCGTTTAATTCATCCGTCCACTCACACCTACAAAAATAAAATCCAAAAGAGTCTACTAAATACTCTGGCTCATAAAAACTCGACACAGTGCTAGAACAGAGTACTTGGCTTTAATCCACTTTCTACTTCCAGCGACCCGTCGATGTTATTTCAACCTCCGAAATTTCCATTTCTCTTGTCCCAGGTCCTAAACAATCTTACTATAATTACTGAGGGAGTGTCCTAATGGACCCAGGGGGACGGGGCGCAAGAGCAGCTTGAAGAGGAAGAGGAGCACAGAATCTAGACCAAGGGTCAAATGGGGATTATAGTTACAGTAGCTGGAGCAAACAACAATGAGAGAAACTGGGGACAGACAGTACCCTTTGGAGGAAAGGTGAGAGAAGGAAGGATTTGGAAAAGTGAGTGAAAACCAATACAGATATTGGAAGGAGTGCTTGTGGTCGACAGCAACGATGTAAAATCCACCTGCTGCCCTCTTTTCTGCATTGCGAAGCAGCTGCAAGTTTAACTGGGTGCTGTTCTTTCCCTTACCTCTTTCCTCTGCTCAAGACAGTTACCTACTGTGAAGAAACTTCACCCCAAGAAGCAAAGCACGTGATGATTTCGAGCCATCTGATCTGAATTCAGCGAGAGCAGTTACTGGAAGAAGTAACTGCCGACCCATCAGATAGGCGGGTGACTTACGCACGTATCCATCTGTCATTTATTTTAATGTCGGTCTCCCCCTCTAACCTGTCAACTCCTTCAATCAGTGGTATTTACTGAGGGCTTTCTGTGTCTGGACAGTTGTAATGAGCGCGTCCGAGAGTGCACTGCAAGAGAGTACGCACAGATGAGCCCTGTCCGCCAAGAGCTTACGGACTAGATGGGGAGACAGACACTGAAGTAAATTACAGAATTAAAACAAATCCCCTGTGGGCGGGAATTGTGTCTCCCTACTTTACCGTGACACTCTCCCAAGTGCTTAGTACAGTGCTCTGCGCATAGTAAGTGCTCAATAAATATCATAGATTGATTGTCTAACTGGCCAGGAGAGGGATTTGTGGATCAGTGTTCCCGTGATGGTCATCATCTCCGACCCCCCACTGCAACAGCTGGGAACCAATTCCACCATGCCACTAAACTGGAGGAAAATTTGGTTTTGTGCAGAGTCCTCTGACTCCTAGAAAATCCCACTCTCTCTCCTAGGGAACCTTGTGGCTCTGCTTTGCACTGCTCAAACAAGGGCAGAAACGAGCTCAGCTTCAGTGCCAGTACCCTCTGGTCCGAGATTAATGAAGATTAAGTCAATTTAAAGACAGTTCTGACAATCCATTTGAGAGATAAACCTCTGAACAACTACATGATCGTTGGCATGCTACTGCTGAGGAAAACTAAGCCAAAAGCATTCCTTCAGGATTGGAGCTAAATTTGATAATGAACGCATACCCTGCCCGGAGCCCATCTTTCTGGAAAATCAAAACAGCATGGCTCAGTGGAAAGAGCACGGGCTTGGGAGTCAGAGGTCGTGGGTTCTAATTCTGGGTCTACCACTTGTCAGCTGTGTTACCCTGGGCAAGTCACTTCACTTCTCTGTGCCTCAGTGACTTCATCTGTCAAATGGGGATGAAGACGGTGAGCCCCACCTGGGACAACCTGATTACCTTGTATCTCCCCCGGTGCTTAGAACAGTGCTTGGCACGTAGTAAGTGCTTAACAAATACCAACATTATTATTATTATTATTATTATTATTATTAATATCCCAAGTTCTCCTTGATTTACAAGCTGAAATCATTTGAATAGAAAGAAACTGAAGCTATCAATACATCGCTCTTTGACTGAAAAAGGCAATCAGAAATAAGGTCTTTATAAAGTTGGGGAACCGTGTGCTTTTCTCTTTCTTCTCCACTTGTTTAAAAACTAGAGCAATTTTTTTGGTAATGACAACTGTTAAGTGCTTACTCTGTGCAGGCATTGTACTGAGCGATGGGGTAGAGGCAAGATAATCAGGATGGACATAGGCCATGACACCCAAGGGGCTCACAGTCTTAATCACCATTTTGCAACTGAGGCCGGAGAAGTGAAGCGACTCTCTCCCACTCTAGACTGTAAAGCAGTCGTAGTAATGTACTCTGCTAAGCGCTTAGTACATTGCTCTGCACGCAGTAAGTCTCAGTAAATATGACTGACTGAATGAATGAACGATTGAATAAACTTGCCCAAGGTCACCCAGCAGACAAGTGGCGGAGCGATCATTAGACCCCAGTCCTTTTGACTCCCAGGTCCGTGCTCTATTCTCTAGGCCACGCTGTGAAAAAGTCAGTCAGTGAGTCAATCGTATTTATTGAGTGCTTACTTTGTGCAGAGTACTGAATTAAGCATTTGGGAGAGTACAACAGAGCAGAGTTAGCAGACGTACTCCCTGCCCAGAACGAGTTTGCAATCTAGAGGCGGAGACGGACGTTAATATAAATGAATAAATGACAGATGTGTGCATCTGGGCAGGGAGGGGGGTTGAATAAAGGGAGCAAGTCAGGGTGCCACAGAAGGGAGTGGGAGAAGAGGAAAGGAGGGCTTAGTCACGGAAGGCCTCTTGCAGGAGATTGCCTTCAATAAGTCTTTGAAGTGGGGGAGAGTAAGTGTCGGATATGAGGAGGGAGGGCACTCCGGGCCAGAGACAGGACGTCGGTGAGATGTTGACGGTGACAGACGAGATCCAGGTAAGTGAGAAGGTTAGCATTAGAGGAGCGAAGTGTGCAGGCTGGGTTGTAGTAGGAGAAAGATCTTGCACAGCTCACCCGAGACCACTGACAATGTTTCCGACATCCAACCCAGGCGGGATAGCCTGCAGGATGGTTGGCAGGCCGGGGAGCCTACCCAAACTTCCGTGTTTGCAAAGAAAACTTACTCTGCCTATAGTGTCCAGTCACCCACCCAAAGTGCCCTTTGAGGAAATTCTGCCAAGGAATTCCTCGAGGCCCTACGCATCCCTTCTGGAAGCGGAGCAGCTACGGAACCCACGGGGCAGCACTGTCACAGGAAGGTTGGGGCACGGGAATCTGCTTTCGAGCCACGGGGAAGTGGGTCAGGGTAAATGAGTCTTTTCAAAAATATTACCTGTTAGCATTCACTCCATTCACCTGAGTGATTACGGTTGACAACTGACCAAGACCTAACATGGACTTTACTACACCATGGTAGTGAATGATCTATAAATTGAGAAAGATTTAAAACATTAATACCATTGCAGTTACATAGTTCCTTCTCATATTAACTGATCCTCCAACACATTAATTGGTTCCCATAACGTCCCTTCAATCGTTTCGGCGCTTACCGTGTGTGGAGAACTGTACCAAGCGCTTGGGAGAGTACAACACAACAATAAACAGACACATTCCCCCCACGATGACAACACCATCCTTAAAGACCACCACGGGAACCTGGACTTTTTAAGAAGGGCCCCCAGAGACGGCACTAGCTACAAGGTGCTTTTGAAAGCTTAAATAATATAAAAATAAACATGGTATTTGTTAAGCGCTTACTATGTGCCAAGCACTGTTCTAATCGCTGGGGTAGATACAAGGTAATCAGGTTGTCCCACGTGAGGCTCACAGTCTCAAATCCCATTGTCCAGATGAGGCAACTGAGGCACAGAGAAGTGAAGTGACTTGCCCAAGGTCACACAACAGACGAGCGGCGGGGCTGGAATTAGAGCCCACATCCTAGCCACAGAGAAGCAGCGTGGCTCAGTGGAAAGAGCACGGGCTTGGGAGTCAGAGGTCATGGGTTCAAATCCCAGCTCTGTCATTTGTCAGCTGTGTGACTGTGGGCAAGTCACTTCACTTCTCTGTGCCTCAGTTACCTCATCTGTCAAATGGGGATTAACTGTGAGCCTCATGTGGAACAACCTGATTACCCTGTATCTACCCCAGCGCTTAGAACAGTGGTCTGCACATAGTAAGCGCTTAACAAATACCGACATTATTATTATTATTATCCTCTGACTCCCAAGCCCGTGCTCTTTCCACTAAGCCACGCAGCAAGAACCGGCTCAGGGGTGAGAGGAGCCGGGTGGATTCGGCCCCACAGCACTTAAGTACATATTCGTAAATTATAATATTTATTTATATTAATGTCCATCTTCCTCAGACTGCCAGCTCATTTGGGGCAGACAGCATGTCTATCAACTTAGTTGTATTGTACTCTCCCAAGCACCTAGTACGGTGCTCTGCACACAGTAAGCACTCAGTAAATACCACAGATTGACTGAAGGATATAACAGGTGTGAGTCGAATGTTCTCCCTACCTCCAGAGTTGAGATATTTCCCTCCCAGCCCAAACCATTTTCTTCCAAATCTTCCACCAGTTGCTCCCATCGAATGGTCCATCATTGGACTGGTGAGCTGGGAGGGCTCGGCAGGCACTCCCTAAAGCAGAATAGGGCTCGGTTGAACTCGAGCAGAGGCCCTGCAGTAGTTCTGAACTGTCTTGAGCGGTTAGAGGGGTCCTAAAGAGTAGTTTCGACGGGTTGTCCTCAGGGAGATCCCCATTATGATGGAGATACAGGCAACATGGACTACTTTCAGAGGAAGGAAGATGCCCCTCCTATTGCAGGAGTTTTAACCTTTGGGAAAGAGTGAGTTACCTTTTGAGAAGCAGCATGGCCCTATTGGATAGAGCCTCGGAGTCAGAAGGGCCTGGGTTCTAATCCGCTTGTCTGCTGTGTGACCCTGGGCAAGACATTTCACTTCTCTGGGCCTCAATCACCTCATCTGTCAAATGGGGATTAAGACTGTGAGCCCCCTAAGGGACCGGGACTGTGTCCAAGATGACTTGCTTGTATCTTCCCCAGCACTTAGTACGGTGCCTGGCACATAGTAAGCGCTTAACTATCAATAAAGGGAAAAAAAAAAGAGTGGAAGAATTTGCCAGCCTTCCTGCTCCTCACTAACTTCCCTGAAAGAACAGCAGGAACAGCCCACTGAAGCCGGGACATAGGCTTTGGGGACGGTAAAGAGATAATGGAAATGATCTGATCCGACAGAGGATATTTCTTGGAGCAGAATGTCACATGGAATGCCACCTGAACTCTGGAAGACCCCGACAGTCCTCATGTGGAGAAACTGTGGCCTGCTGGAAACAGAGCAATGTGCTGAAGTCAAAAGACTCTGTGACTAGTTACTTAATCTCTCCCTGCTTTCAGCTTTCTGCAGAATAGTCCAAGGAGAAGTACAGATAACAATAACACTACTAGCATTTGTTGAGCCTACTATGTGTTAGGCACTGTACTAAATGCTGGGTCATAGTCCCTGTCCCACATGGCGTGCTCGGTCTAAGAGAGGAGAACAGGTAATGAATCCCCATTTTACAGACATTCATTCAATCGTATTTATTGAGCACTTAGTGCGTGCAGAGCACTGTACTAAGCGCTTGGAAAGAACAATTCGGCAACAAAAAGAGACAATCCCTGACTAACAACAGGCTCACAGTCTAAAAATGCTAAGAGACTTGCCCCAAATCATCTAAGAGACAACTGGGAGAGCAGGGATTAGAACTCAGGTCTTCTGATTCCCAGACTCATGCTCTTTCCAAAAGATGACACTGCCTCTTCCTCCCCAGTAATAATAATTATATTTGTTAAGCACTGACTATGAGCCAGGCACTGTCCTAAGCCCTGGATATAAGCAAATCACGAGGGACAGAGTCCTTGTCCCACCTGGGGCTCCCAGTCTTAATCCCCATTTTACAGATGAGGTAACTGAGGCCCAGAGAAATGAAGTAACTTACCCAAAGTCACACAACAGACAAGTGGTAGAGCTGGGATTAGAACCCAGGTCCTTCTGACTCCCAGACCTGTGCTCTATCCACGAGGCAGCTATGTAGGTAAGTGCTGTGGGGCTGAATAAAGGGTGCAAAGCCCAGGGCAACTAGCCTCTGGCAATAGCGAAAGGCAGGTGTCGATCACTGCTACCTTTAGCCGGTGATGGGGTAATAGTAATAATAATAATAATAATGTTGGTATTTGTTAAGCGCTTACTATGTGCAGAGCACTGTTCTAAGCGCTGGGGTAAACACAGGGGAATCAGGTTGTCCCACGTGGGGCTCACAGTCTTAATCCCCATTTTACAGATGAGGGAACTGAGGCACAGAGAAGTTAAGTGACTTGCCCACAGTCACACAGCTGACAAGTGGCAGAGCTGGGATTCGAACTCATGAGCTCTGACTCCAAAGCCCATGCTCTTTCCACTGCGCCACGCTGCTTCCCAATGGGGTCACACCTCTAATGAGCCCAGCTCAACTTGGGACATATTGCTATGGGCCCAGAGGGCTTTTGAAGCTGGGGCAATAATTATAATTATGGTATTTATTAAAGACATCGTACTAAGCGCTGGGGTGGATACAAACAAATCGGTTTGGACACATTCCCTGACCCAAGTGGGGCTCGCAGTCTCAATCCCCATTTTATAGATAACTGAGGCACAGAGAAGTGAAGTGATTTGCCCAAGGTCAAACAGCAGATAAGGGGCAGACCCAAACTCCCAGGATATCTCTGTTCCTTTTTGGGACCAGATGTGACTTTCCATTTTAGTGCTAGGGATCCCAAGGAGCCCGCGCATCCTGCCGTAACTTTCAGGTCATTCCTGGTTCGACCCAACTCACTTCCAGTTCACCAGCTGCTCATCTGCCCTTTGAGTCCTTGGATCCACCAATCCAGGGTGGCCTGTTGCATTCACCCCAGGCCCCTCTCCTCCCTGACCAGCTAGGTTTCAGTTTAGAAGTAGGCAAGCCAATACGCTAATAACTAAACTGGGTAGTGAGCCGAAGGCTCAGTTCTCCGGTGAGGACTCTAGGGGAGATGAGGGCTCAGTCTAACTAGAGTAGAAGCCCCGCAGTTTGTGCCATGAGAATTTAGAACCAACCAACCCCCAGCTCTACTGCAGAACAACAAATCCTGCCTGCAGAGACACAAGACTTCAAATGGTGAAGAGATTTCTCCTACCCTGACGCGCTCCTTCTCCTTACCCTACACCCATTATTCTCCCACGAGGATTGAGACGATTTAATGGTCTCAAATTACCTTGGATATTTAGGTCCCAGGCATCACACCCCTTCCAAAAAGATTCGACCACACCACCATCTTCTCTGCTTTAGAAACTCATAATCACAGTGTCATTTTTGAGTCTTCTCTTTCAGTCTCCCATTCAGTCTCTCTCTAGATCCTGATTTTCCTTCCACAGTATTTCACATACTTCCCGATTTATGGCCAACATCCAAGACCTCATTGCCTCCCTCCTAAATTACTGTATTAACTTCCTTACCTGCCTCCTTACACTCAGTCTCTCCTAAACTCAGATAACCATTCCCCATATGGAATTCCCTTTCCATTCAAATCCTCGACATCACATCCCTCCCCGCTTTTTATGGCCTCCTACGATAATAATAATGACTGTGGTATCTACTAAGCACTTACTGTGTGCCAACCACTACAAAAAGTATTGGGACAGATACAAGACAATCAGGTCAGACCCTGTCCCTGTCTCACATGGGGCTCACGGTCTAAGTAGGAGGGAGAACAGGTATCAAGATCCCCATTTTACAGATGAGGGAACTGAGGCAGAGAGAAATTAATTATCCAAGGTTACACAGCAGGCAAGTGGCAAAGCTGGGATTAGAACCCAGGATCTCTGACTCCCAGGCCCAGGTTCATTCTACTAGGTCACACTGCTTCCTAAAAGTTATCTCCTTCAGGAAGGATTCTCCAACTATCTTCCCCCTTCCTGGTCATTAGACATCCTCAGGACTCAAACATATTGGCTTAGTCACACTTTTGTTTTTCTTCCTTTCATTTTTACCAGCTGACTCTGGGCTTTTCTCTTTTTTCTGTTGTAGGTATAGAATCTCTGCCTGCCTGTTTCTTCCCCCGTTATACCGAAAGCTTCTTAAGGGCAGTGACTGTGTCTTGCTCCGTATTGTAAACTTCCCCAGCTCCTGGTGGAGTGATGTGCTCACAGCGGGGACTCGACTGATTCTGATGATTCTATTTCATCATTCCCCTTATTTAAGTAGGTTACATATCATGCGCTAGAAAAATCTCTATAAATTTTTATTCCTAGATTTGGTCCAGTTATCCGATCCACATAAAATATAATTAATGATGTCGGGGTTGTGTTCTTATAGAATCCCATGTTAAGGAAAACTCATGAATTAGCCCTCAACTTGTGACCGAAACCGTGTGCATGCACGTGCTATATTCAGAGAGACGCTTGTTGTTGGAAGAATATTTTTTAATTCTGCCAATTTGCTAGCAAAACATGTAGAGAAAACACTCATTTGGGAAGAACCGACTAAAGTCCCTCATGTCTCTGTGGGGATTTTTGTTTGACTTAACTCTTCAGGTCATTTTTCAAAATTTTCTAATTATCTCATGCAACACCTAAAGGATTATCCTTACCCTGGTACCACAATCAATGATGCTGTGCTGAACTAAAGAGGAAAAGCAAATCTCAGGATCTAGATTTCTATCTTCATCGACTGGAAGCTTGATTAGTCTCTCGACAAACATTTATTGGGTAGCTTCAGGGTGCCCTGGTGCTTGGGGTAACAAGTACAAGAAAGGACTTGGCCGCTCTCCTTATGGAGTTTATAATTTATTTACGGGAGTTGTGACAGATATACACACAGTCAACAGTGAATGTAGATGCCACGACAAGAATGTACGTAGGGGAGGGAGAGTATGGAGTGTACTGATGAGATGGAGAACCCGGGCTATTATTCAATGGGAGAGTTTCCTGAAGGAGTTGCTTTTAATTAGGGCTTTTCAAAAGTGTCTGTATCTTGCTCCTTGTGCTATCAAGGAGAGCGTCCTCGTAGTCTAAATATCTGTGAGACCGATGCTCCCAAAATGGGTGGGCTGTCATAACCGGCACAGATGGAATCTAGTGTTGGACTGCAAATTAAAGGAAGAAATTCACTTTGGCCAGTCCTCCATTACAGTGAATTAGGAAAAGGTGCATGTACCACGAATAACTGTGTAAAATGAGAAAGTTTCTGTCATGTATTGGAGGAATTACATTTTTACATTACATCACATTTACATTTTTCACTTACCTGGTCAGGCTCTAGCTGAATAGCTCTGTCATAGCAGGCTGTGGCATCCCTCAGTAATCCAATGCTTTCATGCTCTAGGATTTGCTCTTTTAGGGTTGGCTCCGCTTTCCGAATTGCACTTACGCCAGCCACGCCGTCTGGTTCATGCATGGCTGCATACAATTTCTTTGTTCGTGCAGTCAAATAGGGAGCAAAAAAGAAAAACCACTCATTCACGTGACAAGCCGGCCAACGAGGACCTCGAAAGACAGCATGAAATCTAGAGTGGGGCCCTGCCATAGTGTGTTTTGCTTTATTGCATGATTTGGCATAGTACTGATTCATCGAGGACTCCCAGTTTTTTTTTTCTTCTTTCTGATCTTGGAAGAAACTGATCCACATTGTTTTTACCATCACGCTCCTCTTATTTCAAACAGGAACTTTCACCCTACCTACAGAAACCTAGCCTTTCTGAGAGTTACCAGCCCCAGGGCTAAAAACCCTAAACAGAGACAACTACTAGCTCACTAATCAGGTATCAAATTCAATGTGGAGCAAGGACAAGACTCTTCTGATTCTAAAAATGAGGCAAGTTTACTTCCTAGCTGGGAAAGGTGAGGGGAAAGGAGAGTTCAGTTATTTAAATTTTGGAAATGATTGCTCTGTAAAGACGCTGATATAATGTTCATAATGCACGATCACATCTCAGAGAGCTCATAAAATTGGTAATTCACAAACAGAATTCTCAACAATAAAAACAACTTTAAAGTAGGATTTGCACACACAGAATTGTTGACTTATTGCTCCCAGCTGCACATTGGGGCCTTTATGCTCTACAGAAGTAATCTGCAAATGCTGTCTATATCTCTCTGACTACGAATGAATTTTAGGATCTTAAGAGTTACAAGTAATTAATATCACTTTCTTGGCAGTTACTTTATCCCAGAAGAACAATGTTAAGAATGGTTGTCAAATCAGAAAAACAGTATGAATGATATCTATCAAGAAGGCTTAGAAAGCAATCAATATGCCAGCCAAATCAAATACTGGGCCATGAGCAAGACAGATGCTCAAATAACTGAGGCATCTCTGTTGCATTTTTGCATGGAGACAGGTGAGTTGGACTAGATTATCTGTCATGATCCCTTCCGTATCATAAGATATTGGTTAAATTAAGGGAGCAAGCAAGGAGGAAAATGGATGTTCCACAATGAGAGCAGAATAATAATGTTAATAATGTTGGTATTTGTTAAGCGCTTACTATGTGCAGAGCACTGTTCTAAAAGCTGGGGTAGACACAAGGGAATCAGGTTGTCCCACGTGGGGCTCACAGTCTTAATCCCCATTTTACAGATGAGGTAACTGAGGCACGGAGAAGTGACTTGCTCAAAAGTCACACAGCTGACAAGTGGCAGAGCCGGGATTTGAACCCATGATCTCTGACTCCAAAGCCCATGCTCTTTCCACTGAGCCACGCTGCTTCCCAGTGCTTACCCAGTGCTTGTACAGTGCTTAGTACAGTGACTGGCACATAGTGAGTCCTTAACAGATACCATTATTATTCTGAATAATAATGATAATAAATAACACCAAATAATTACTATCTCCAATATATCAGTTAAAGGCAACACTAATCAGGACTCTTAATTCCTTATTTAAAAATACTGAATTTCAAACCTGTAGAAATCCAAGATGTTCCTGAATATCTTGCTTCTTTTCTGTGATGAACGACTCAAAGTGCATCACCGCCCTGGTGTACGCTTTGGAGCGGAAGGAAGCAACAGCTAATGTGTCTTGAGGTATGAGGTCTAGAAAATGTGTTACACTCTCATATTCGTCAAGGCCTTCCTTGGATACTAGATTGAAGAAGTCAGTTATTAATACAGGATCACATCCTTTTCATTAATTAAAGTTATCATTAAGACCACAAAACAATTTAATTACTATATATACAAGAGAGGGGTATATGTTTTATTGACTTTCTGGGACCAAATGTAGGAAAAGAACGTAAGGTCCTTGTCTTTCACACGTGGTTAGCTATTATTTTACCATCTCAATTCCTATAAAGGGAGGAGGAAATGGAAGGATACAAGGGAAACAGGTCTCGCGATAGTGTGATTTGATGGTGTTAACTGTACTGTGCCCACCTCAGAGCTTGTCACATGATAGGCACTTAAAAACCACAATTATTACGATTACTATTATTCTTGCAAACTATTATTATTATTATTCAGTCTGAAGTGACGGTGGAGTGGAGAGGCAGCACAAGACTGCTCAATGGACATTTTGAAGATGCACTAACATAGTTATGCACTAACATAATAGATGCACTAATATAAGTGAGAAGCAGCATGGTTGAGTGTATATATTTTCGTTACCCTATTTATTTTGTTAATGAATTGTACATCGCCTTGATTCTATTTAGTTGCCATTGTTTTTACGAGATGTTCTTCCCCTTGACTCTATTTATTGCCATTGTTCTCGTCTGTCCGTCTCCCCCGATTAGACCGTAAGCCCGTCAAACGGCAGGGACTGTCTCTATCTGTTGCCGACTTGTTCATCCCAAGCCCTTAGTACAGTGCTCTGCACATAGTAAGCGCTCAATAAATACTATTGAATGAATGAATGAATGAAAAGCAGCATGGCTTAGTGGAAAGAGCATGGGCTTGGGAGTCAGAGGTCGTGGGTTCTAATCCCGCCGCTGCCACTTGTCAGCTGTGTGACTTTGGGCAAGCCACTTAACTTCTCTGAGCCTCAGTTACCTCATCTGTAAAATGGGGATGAAGATTGTGAGCCCCACGTGGGACAACCTGATTTCCCTGTATCTACCCCAGTGCTTAGAACATTGCTGGGCACATAGTAAGCACTTAACAAATACCACAATTATCATTATAATTCGGTCACCTTCCGGGGACGCTATCTCTCCCACCCACATCCCTCCGAGGAAACTGCACTCCCCTACATCCACCTTAACAGGAAAGGAGTGGCTGCAGAGAAAATGGTCCGTTGGCAGAACAGCAATAAGAAAGTAAAAAGAGGGAAAGACATGAGAGAAGAGGAGAGAGGAGGGAAGCGGATGACTTAACGCCAAGGAGGGTCACTCACGATTCAGATCTGCCTTATCTTTGCTTGATTTGTTATGAGAAACTTTCTCAGCGTTAAGTGCCTGAAACTTGTGCCTGGCCCACTGCGTAAGATGGTCGAGCATGGAGAAGACGGTCTGGGTGCTGAGCTGGCTCAAGTCTGACGCACTATCCTGGAGTCTTGCCATGTGGGGGTCGTCATTCTTTAGAACTGCCATAATCTCATCATAAACCTGCAAAGGAATGTTTCACGGGGTTAATCCTTTCCTATCTGCACAGTATAAACCGAGCGCCAAAAGGTTCGCAACGTGGGATATTTCTAAGTTGACTGTTCTAGGGAGATCACTTTTCACGGTGTAAAACGCTACGGTGTATATTAATAAGAAAGATTAAAAATAATTTTTTCTGCTTGTATCAAGACAATTCTTAAAGACAGCTCTGAAACAGAAAGCCAGATGCTAAAGTTTTAACAAAAGTCTATGAGAATCCTTTTTTTTAGTTGGAAAAAAAAAAGAAGCAACAAACTCACTCTTTCATTTCTACCCAAATCTGTAAAGTGTACACATTTTGGAAAATCATGAAATAGGAAAACTAACTTGGTCCAAACAATAAAACTAAATGACATCACCCAGTAGAATTTAACAAACTCTCACATATGCCTACTTTTTGACAACAACTTCATTTATTCATTCAATCAATCGTTATTTATTGAGTGCTTACTGTGTGCAAAGCACTGTACTAAGTGCTTGGAAAGTACAATTCAGCAATAAAGAGAGACACCCACACCAGGTTTACAGTCTAGAAGGGGGAGACAGACATTTTAACAAGTAAACAGGTATCAATATAAACAGAATTATAGATATATACACATCAAAACAAGTAAACCGTGATCAATATAAATAGAATTACAGATATATAAGCAGCAGCATGGCTTAGTGGAAAGAGCCCGGGCCTGGAAATCAGAGGTCATGAGTTCTAATCCCAGCTCTGCCACGTGTCTGCTGTGTGACCTTGGGGAAGTCACTTAACTTCTCGGTGCCTCAGTTCCCTCATCTGTAAAATGGGGATTAAGACTGTAAGCCCCATGGGGGACAACGTGATTACCTTGTATCTGCCCCAGTGCTTAGCACATAGTAAAGTGCTTAACAAATACCACCACCATTATCATCATACATACGCATATACATAAGTACTGTGGGGCGGGGAGAAGGGGGGTAGAGCAAAGGGAGCAAGTTGAGGTGACATTGAAGGGAGGGGGAACTCAGGAAAAGGGGGGCTTAGTCTGCGAAGGCCTCTTGGAGGAGATTAGAGAAGCAGTGTGGCTCAGTGGAAAGAGCACGGGCTTTGGAGTCAGAGGTCATGAGTTTGAATCCCGGCTCTGCCACTTGTCAGCTGTGTGACTGTGGGCAAGTCACTTAACTTCTCTGTGCCTCAGTTACCTCATCTGTAAAATGGGGGTTAAGACTGTGAGCCCCACGAGGGACATCCTGATTCCCCTGTGTCTACCCCAGTGCTTAGAACAGTGCTCGGCACATAGTAAGCGCTTAACAAATACCAACATTATTATGAGCCTTCAGAAGGGCTTTGAAGGGGGGAAGAGTGATTTGTTTGGCGGATTTGAAGAGGGAGGGTGCTCCACGACAGAAGTAAGACGTGGGCCGGGGGTCGACGATGCGACAGGAGAGATCAAGGCACATTTCCAGATGCTTGCAATACACTAAGGCCATGTTTCCCCTCTCCTCAAGAACCTCCAGGGGTTACCCATCCACGTCCGCATCAAACAGAAACTCCTCACCTTTGGCTTTAAACCACTCAATCACCTTGCCTAGTCCTACCTCACCTTGCTACTCTCCTACTACAACCCAGCCCGCACACTTCGCTCCTCTAATGCTAACCTTCTCACTGTACCTCGATCTCATCTACCTCTCCATTGAACTCTAGCCCACGTCCTGCCTCTGGTCTGGAATGCCCTCCCTCCTCATATCGGACATAAAATTACTCTCTGTGCCTTCAAAACCTTATTGAAGGCACATCTGCTCCGAGAGGCCTGCCCTGACTAAGCCCTCCTTTCCTCTTCTCCCTCTCCCTCCGGTGTCACCTTGACTCGCTCCCTTTATTCATCTCCCCTTCCAGCTTCACAACACTTTATGTACGTATCTGCAACTTATTTGTTTATATTAATGTCTATCTGCCCCCTAGACTCGTTGTGGGGAGGGAATGAGTCTGTTGTATTGTTATATTGCGCTCTTCCAAGCACTCAGTACAGTGCTCTGCACACAGTAAGTGCTCAATAAATACGAATGGCTAATACCACACTTGCAGGAGTGATGGACGTGACTAAAGGTCGCGCGTAAACGATAAAGGTTACCACGCCTGCCTGCCTGTTGCAATCACTGACTGGGCAGCAACATGGCTAGCAGGAACAAGAGTGGTATGTACAAGCCACTATCATGATAATCAATTCCTTCCTGAAGGTTCTCCGAGTCTGCGACTGGGCAAAGGTTCGACCTTCATAAGTGATGGGAGACTCCCAAAGAAATTCATTCCCTTAATAAAACGAAGTACAAATATACCTAGCTTTCTCCATCATTCATACTACCTAGTCTTTCCCCTCATGTTCATAAGAATTACGGAGTGTTTTCCTCCAGAGTAACCTGAAACGTAATGATAGAGAGTGGAACAAACATCTCTAACACTCATCTGCCAAACCAGGTGAAAACATGGGAAGAAATGAAGAACAAATAAGTACCTAGATCAAGGATAAATGCAGTAACCATTCATTCATTCAATAGTATTTATTGAGCACTTAGTATGTGCAGAGCACTATACTAAGCGCTTGGAATGTACAAATCGGTAACAGATACAGTCCCTGCCCTTTGTTGGGCTTACAGTCTAATCGGGGGAGACGGACAGACAAGAACAATAGCAATAAATAGAATCAAGGGGATGAACATCTCATTAAAACAAAAGCAAATAAATAGAATCAAGGCAATGTACATTTCATTAACAAAATAAATAGGGTAATGGGCTACTTTGGAATAGCGGAGAACACTACTGTAGTCTAGAGAACTGTGAGGTCTGTGAGGTTGTTGAGGGCAGGGAATGTCACTGTTTATCTTTGTACTGTACTTTCCTAAGCGCTTAGTACACTGCTCTGCACCCAGTAAGCGCTCAATAAATACGACTGAATGAATGACTATTTTAGACTAAGTTCATTCCGAAAACATGTGGAATGTGTAAAAGACAGCATCTTTTACTTCATTTGTACCATATGGGAGTTAAATCGTAATCTAGAATATTGTATTTTTCAGCTCCAAATGCAGTAATTCCTGTGGGAAGTTAAATGATTTGCTCACGGTCATTCAACAGGCAAGTGATAGAACCCAGGACTGGGTCCCAGGTCTTGTGACTCCCAGATTCATGTGTTTTCTATTAATCTAAGCTGCTTTTTCTAAAATTGGACTCTTCACCTCCCCGAAGCCTTGTCACCTTGTTCTACACTTCTCTCTGTCTGGGAACTCTCTGGCCATCCTCTCGGCTGTTTCAATCCACCAAGCCCTCCGTCCCCAGTGCCTCCCACCCACCCAGTTTCGACACATCATCCCATGAGAACCCTCTGCCGTGTCTGCCCCGACTCCCCTCATGACTTATCCATGGCCTCTTCCTGGTCCAGTGGGGCTCACGGGAGAAGACACAGATGTCCGCCAGTAGTCAGACCACAGTGTCTAGGAGTCGGGTGCAATAACGGAAGCCGAATTTGAAACTTGCTGATCTTTACGCCTTGGATTTTATAATGTGTTTATTTTTCCATTACTGTTTTCATTTTTGCCCTTTATGAGCTGGGGGAAATAATAACAACAATAATAAAAGTAATAATAATAATGACAACAACATTGGTATTTATTAAGTGCTTACTATATTCCAGGCACCGAACTAAGCGCTGGTGGGGGTACAAGCAAATCAAAGTTGGACAGAGTCCCTGTCCCATGCGGGGCTCACAGTCTTAATCTCCCATTTACAGATTAGGTAACAGAGGCACAGAGAAGTGAACTGACTTGACCAGGGTCACACAGCAGAAAAGTGGCGGAGCCAGGATTAGAACCCATGCCCCTCTGACTCCCAGGCCCGTGTTTTATCCACTATGCCATGCTGCATTATCATCCCCATCATCGCCAAACTAACTCTCTTCCCATCTTCAAAGCCCTACTGAGAGCTCACCTCCTCCAGGAGGCCTTCTCAGACTGAGCCCTCCGTTTCCCTCTGCTCCTCCCCTTCCCCTCTTCTTCCTTCCCCTCCCCACCGCCCTTGTGCATATTTGTATATATTATTTATTACTCTATTTATTTTGTTAATGATGCATATATCTCTATGATTCTATTTATCTTGATGATATTGACACCAGACTACTTGTTTTGTGTTGTTGCCTGTCTCCCCCGTTTAGACCGTGAGCCCATTGCTGGGCAGGGATTGTCTCTATCTGTTGCCGAATTGTACATTCCAAGCGCTTATTACAGTGCTCTGCACAAAGTAAGCGCTCAATAAATATGACTGAATGAATGAATATCCATTTTACAGATGAGGAAACCGAGGAGAAGGGAGATTGAGTAACTTGCCCAAGGACACAGTGAAGTCTAGTGTCAGCACTGGAGCTCTGATTCATCTCATGCCTAGAAGTCTTCCTTCCGGTGTAAAGGAAGTGGAATTTTTACACGTCACATCTGACGTGTACGTTCAAGTACTACTTTAGTTGGGCCTAGTCAGGTCTACATGCACAAGATTACAGAAAATCACTCTCACCTCTTGCTGATCTTCGTTACTTCCCAGCAAAACGTAGACAAGAATGTGCGGAAGAAGGTAGATTGTCACCTTGAAGTCATGCTTCATCATAATGCTACAGCAGTTGAAGACTTTACTAGCAAGATCATGGCGAACCTGAAACAAAAGGGGCTTTGGTTTGAGGCCAAATCTGGCACATTGAAAGTTGCTTATGGACAGCGAAAAGATTTCTGGTTGCATGAAAAATAGGGGCATGGACATCCTAGGTAATACTGTCTTTCAAACCGTAGCCTCAAATAGATTATTTCGTACAATGGAAGAACAGTTCTCATGGGTTAAACTGAGACTATTAATCCCTGAAAGTTAGGCACTTGAGGGGTTGCACAAATACATTCAGCAATTAAGACAACATTTAGCATTTTGGAACAAAGGTGAGATACTCCTCCAAAATTTCCTTTAGGAAAAAAAATCCCTATTTTAAGCACATGCCAAAATGAAAAAAGGGATTTTCCTTTCAAAAATTATTTTCCCCCTTTATTTAAATAATGACAGCTTTAAATAGTAACGGGCAATGAAATTTTGTAGGATCATGGGCCTAATTTATCAGTGAATCTATAGCAAACATGAATATTATTTTCTATTACTCTGCTATGCATTATTTTTCTTTAAGTGGTGTTACTTAAAATCATTTTTTAAAATATTAAAATTTGTCCCGGAAAAACCCTTTATTAAAAGACTACAGCTCATGGGAGCTTAAATCCTTAAAAGTCAGTTCAGTGAAAAGGGTGGAAGAACATTTCAGTGGGAGATTTTCTAAAAAAACTTTTGTGCTCAAATTAAATAAACTCAAACACATATGGCATAATTATTAGATGGTAATAATTAGATGATAGAATCAATCAATCAACAGTATTTATTGAATGCTTACTATGTGCAGAGCACTGTACTAAGCATTTGGGAAAGTACAATACAACAGAATTAGCAGACACATTCCATGCCTATAATGAAACATTATAATCGCCATTTTTAAACAAATCAAGATGGGCCACAGAGAGAGCAAATATTAAAGGAGTTCAAACAAGTATTTTCTAGAATAATCTACCTTACCTCCCTGATTTCCTACTACTATCCAGCCTACACACTTTGTTCCTCTGACACCAACCTATTCACTGTATCTCGATCTCATCCATCTTGCTGCTGCCCCCTTGCCCATGCCCTCCCTCTGGCCTGGAACTCCCCTCGACCCCCAATTCATATACAACGGACCACCATTCTTCCCACCTTCAAAGCCTTATTAAAGTCACATCTTCTCCTACAGGCTTTCCCCAACTAAGCCCTCATTTCTAATACTCCTTCTTCCTTCTATGTCACCTAAGCACTTGATATTCATGCCCACCCTCAGCCCCACAGCACTTATGTACATATTTGTAATTTATTTCAAGGTCTGTCTCCTCTAAACTGTAAACTCAGTTTGGGAAGGGAAAAATGTCTACCAACTCTACTGTAATCTCCCAAGAGGTCTGCATAAAATTAGTAAATAAGTGCTCAATAAATACCACTGATTGGCAGAAGACAATATGAACCCTTAATCACACATACAGGTGAGACATGCTAAATATGCTCCTTTTAAAATGAAAAATACTTGAGAGATACCTTAATTCACTTGATCAAATGAAATGGCCACAAAAAATTCCAGACTGTCTAAGGAATTACTGTAAGATTTCCATCTCACCCACAGACTCATTGTTTCAGTGATGACAGAGAACACAAAAACTGAGCTATTCTGGTTTCACCTGAGATTTTCTTCAGATGTATAGTTTAGTATTGTACTGTTGCTTTCAAATACCTTTGTTATAAGATACCCTGCCCAGGTTGCTGACCATTCTGCAAAGTTGTTGCCTAATTTGCTTAAGTATATTGGCTTCTTCACTTGAGACCAATCTGTAGTCTTCTGAGAGCTCTTATACCTACGATTACAAAAACGAAACAAGAAATATTGCCACCAATTTCAACATCTACCACTGAAAATCAAAAGACTGCCAGTCAGTTTTTCAGAGCTCTATCAGAAATATTTTTCTCCCCCAATTCATCTAGAAAAAGAAAGTAAATTTTTACAACCCAACGCCTGCTGACTCCCAGCCCCTTCCACACCCGCTCTATTTAAAGATATACTCTTGAAAACCGAACATGGAGTACAGCACAAGCGGTTAGTAGAGTGCTCTGCACACAGTAAACGCTCAATAAGTATGACTGAAAATACGAATGAAGGAACACTGGTTGCAGGAATCTTTCCTAGAGCCCCAAAATGTGTAAGGCTGCGAGAGGAGCGGTAAGCGGATTTGACAGAAAATGACTCGCAACCCTATAGAATAGAAAAAGCCTAACAACACAGCAGTGTACTGAGTGTCCCTCCTGTGGGACATTTCCCAAGTGTCTCAGTCTCCTGAACTACCAGGGGAGAAACTAAGGATGACCTGCCCAAAGAGGAACTGCTGAGGAAAGTATGGCTGTTTTTCATGGGGGTGGAATCCCCAGGTTTAAGTTAGAGATAAATACAAGATACAGGACAGGTGATTCTTCCTGGTTCTACTTTCAGATCTACTGTTCAACTACTGTTGAAACCACAGAGGGAGCCAACTTTTCACCTGGAGTATGGGGGCCAAAGAGGGAAGATCAGGGGGCTGGGGAAATGGGAAGAATAAGCATCGGAGAGAGCCAAGAGGCCAGAATGCCACCATTCTGAGTCCTTTCGGCCCTGCCTGGAAACTCTGGGGTCTTGTCAGATACCTGGCGAGAGTTGGGGGTCCAGCTCCAGAAGCGATTGCCTCGGGGGGACTAGGAACCTGTGGTTGAAACCTTAATCCCCAAACAAGTTATCTCTTTATAAACAGAGTATCTGAGTTACGTGTGTGTGTGATCGCATACGTGTGTAAAAGCTACGCATTAGGAAAGGCTTGCTAAGGAAGGGGCAGACAAGAGAATGTCCACCGAAACTGAGTAGCTAACTAATGGGGTGCAAAATTTAAGAATCATGGGAAGGAGGCAACAAATTACCTTAGCAATCTTGGGGTACACCAGTGGGAAACCCCAAGATTTACTACCTTCAGACTACCTCTGCACTCAGTGCTCTAGACTGTAAGCCTGTTGTGGGCAGGGAATGTGTCTATTTTTATACTGTACTCTCTCAAGGACTTAGTACAGTGCTTTGCACACGGTAAGTGCTCAATTAATATGATTGGCTGGCTGACTACCATTTCTATAAACTGCTGTGAGCTCAAAGATACTGGACATCCAAACTCCAAAAAGTGACTGAATCACCAATCATCACCAAGTGCAAATGCACAATCGAAGAATTGCTAACAGTAGTAATGGTTTTTGAATAAAAGAATGGTTTGTCCCCAAGAGATTCACTAAATTCTTTGATATTTTAAAAGTTACAAAATTCAGCGGCATGGCTTAGTGGAAAGAGCGTAGACCTGGGAGTCAGAGGACCTGGGTTCTAATCTTAGCTGCGCCAGTTCTCTTTTCATTTGTTAAGCACATTACAATGTGTGGTGCACTGATCTAAATACTGGGGTAGATACAAGATAATCAGGTTGGACACAGTCCCTGTCCCACATAGGGCTCACACTCAACCCCCATTTTACAGACGAGGTAACTGAGGCACAGAGAAGCTAAGTGACTTACCCACGGTCACACAGCAGATATGTGGTGGGGCTGGGATGAGAATCCAAGTTCTTCTGACTCCCAGGCCCGTGCTCTATCCACTAAGCCATGTTGCATCTCAGCACGTATCTCCCCAGTGCTTTGAACACTGCTTGTCACATAGTAAGTGCTTAACACCATAATAATCAATTAATAAATGGTATTTACTATGTGCAGAGCACAAGGGAGAGTATAATAGAGTACGCAGACATGTTCCCTACCAACAACGAACTTACAGTCTGAATAATAAACGCTTAAGAAATACACTGAAAATGATACAATATAACTATCTGTAAAATGGGGATTAACTGTGAGCCTCACGTGGGACAACCTGATTAGCCTGTATCTCCCCCAGTGCTTAGAACAGTGCTCTGCACATAGTAAGCACTTAACAAATACCAACATTATTATTATTATTATTGTTATTGTGGAAAGGGAAATAATAGACAAATGTGATAAAAGACAATCCTTTAAAAATGCTTTTATAACACATTAACCACCCAAAATTGCTTTACCTTGTATTTAAATGTGGCTCTAATATTTCCCAAACATGCTCTGGGAATCTTCTCCAGAGTCTGTGGCCTGAGCTATCAGTCTTCATCTCTCTGCACTCATAAATGGAAAGTAACTCCTGTGTATAGAAAGAAAATGATCACCAGTCTTTCAAGGCCACGGTCATCATTTCACAAGCAAAAGCCTGAAGTCGCCAATACTTGACAGGACAAGCAAGATCCTGAGATTTTCAGAGCAGATGACAACTATAACTAGAAATTCGAAACACTTATGATAGCCAAGAAATCCACGATTAAAATAAAACTATGGAACAACCAGGACGAGGTGGTGCCGGTAACCGAAAGCAACTGTCAGGTCATTTTCTTTTTTTCAAAAACGACTTGGCCGAAATCTCGGGTAACCTTTCAAAATAAACAGCTACTTTTCCAGGATAAAATGACTACCCCACCAGTTATTTCCGAATGGAGAAAAGGATTACATATAAGTGGGCATTTTGCACCAAAATTTTTTTTACCCAAACTTCTACATACGAACAGCCACGTAATGGGTCAACAGCACCCCTATCCCCTCCCGTCTTGCATTTCCTCCTTCTCCTTCACCATGCTTTCCTGGATGCTTTAAGCCTTTGGTTACAGGCCTCTAGCTAGAAGAGACTGGATTTTGAGATTACCCTGTGCATGACACATGTCTTCAGTTTAATAACAGTCACACGGTGACTATGATGGTGAGGATATGGGGAAAGCGAAGCTCTTTCTTGCTTTATAAAAAGATATTTTTGCCCTTTGTCTTTTTTAAAATTTTCACAAAACAAAGTATCACATATTTTTAATTTGGCAAAACGACACCAAGTCTCTGAACCACAAAATTAAAGAAGTTCTTTTAGAGATCATTCACTTTAGTTTTCATTTCTTAAATAAATAAATTTAGTCAGTGGGATTTAGAAGATGGGTTAGTATAGAAACAGACTGAAACAGTAAACTGAGAGAAACCTTGAAATCCCATCCTTTCTCAAGAGCAAAAGCCAGTTTTGGAAAGAACCAAGAGCATCTTCTCCAAGGGCTTTCACAATGAACTTGGCAATTTTCGACAACTGAATAAAAGCACCTTATTACCTGAATGGCATAAGCAGCCGAATCCTGAGCTCGGACATTATCAGCATTGGCAAGGAAGGCTCTGGCTAACTCCATCAACAACCCATAGGCAAAATTGGGATCTTCCACTCCAGTCTAAGTAACAAAGACAAAAACAACCAGTTCTTGAAGTCTGACCTCCTCGCTTGTGGGGTTTCGTTTCAAATTCACATTCATTTGCACGAACATAAATGGTGCTGAGGAGATGGGAAGGATCAGCTCACTAGATTCTGGTGTTTAAAAGTCTGGGGCTTTCTAACCACAGTGTGCAGGGACCACTTCCAGACTCTGTAGAGCATAATCCCTCTGTAGACTGGAGGCTACTTGTGGGCAGGGTCCGTGACTACCAACTCTCTCGTATGGTACTTTCCCCAGAGTTTAGTACAGTGCTCTGCATACAGCAAGCACTCAATAAGTACAGCACTGCTTAGAGAAGAAGCGTGGCCCAGTGGATCGAGTCAGAATGACCCAGGTTCTAACCCTGGCTCTGCCACTTGTCTGCTGTGTGACCTTGGACAAGTCACTTAACTTCCCTGGGCCTCAGTGCGCTCATCTGTAAAAGAGAGATTAAGACGGTGAGACCGCTGTAGGACAGGGACAGTGTCCAAACCATTTATCTTGTTCCTACTCCAGCGCTTAGAACAGTGTGGGGCACATAGATAGCACTTAAATGTTGTCATAAAAAATACCATTGATTGATTGTTTCTTATATAGTAAAACCTTAGAAATCTTTACTCAGAGAAGAATGGGTTTTTTTGTTTTGTTTTTATGGTATTTGTTAAGCACTTGCTCTGTGCCAGGTACTGCACTTGGCACTACAGTAGATATAAGACAATCTCCACTCTGAAGATGAGGTAACTGAGGCACAGAGAAGTGAGATGACTTGCCCAAGGTCACACTGCAGACAAGTGGCCGAGTCAGGATTAGAACTCAGGTCCTTCTGACTCGCAGGCCCATGCTCTACCCGCTAGGCCGTGCTGGTTCTTTAATTGGAGGGTGATAGGGCATCATCATTATTTTACTGAAAAGCAGAGGCAGCAATCAACGCATCAACAGACACTGTCTTGGGAAATTCTTACAGCAGGGGCTTAGGAGACACCTCAGGGTAAGCGTCGGGGCTCTAACCAGGCTGTAGGACAATTTAGAACGCTCCCAACGGGTGCTACTTACCACAAATGTAAAATCTTTTCCTTGGGCTTCACTCGTTGAGAAATCTAGCCTACCTGGATCAATTGCTCCGAGTTCCCCTAAACATTCCCCACAAAGTAATCGAGCTTGCGAGTTTGCATCCTGGCAACCTTTCAAAAGCACGGTCACCAGCTGGGAGATCACCGGTTCCACCGTCTCACTGTCTGTGGCGTACTTTATCAATTTTTCCTAAGAAAGCCGAAAGGAAACATCGGCGGAGAAAAAGAATTCAAAGATCAAGACACTGTCAAACAGAGCAAGCTTTATAAATTAGTATAATCTCTTGCAGCAGAAACATATAAGGGCAGTACATATCGCTAAGCGAGCATCAGGTATCAACACACCCAACTGCTCCTGTAACAGAACACTGCCATGGCTAGAACGTTTGTTAAGGAGTTAAAGGGATGTTGGTAGAACAACGTAAGCCCGTTTGGATAAAGGGTGCCACGGTACTGGGAAAAAAGAGCTTAGGTGCATTTTGGGCAGCCTCAGAGACTGTGAGCATTAGGGTGTGACTCTTCCTTAACGAGAGGTAACGCAACACAGTGCCTGTGATGCAGGAGAGTTGTGTGTTCAAGAAGAAATGGTTAAATCACTTAGAGGTACTTTAACGTGATGTGGCAAACTTCAGGTATCTGGAGGTTAAAGCCCCATCTGAACTGGATCCAGCCCACAGGGCCTGAGTCTCTAGGCTCTCCTTTCCAGTGTAAATACTCCTCAATAAATTTAGAAGGGAAGCCATCAAGCACATAGGCAAGGCAGCTTCCCGTGGAAAAGGTCATCTGAATGCCCCTAACTACGTCCAGATCAAGTGTGAGAAGTTGACAAATGTGTTCATCTTGCAGTAGACCCTTTAAAAACTCTCCACGACCCTTAGTTATCTGGCAGATGTCACTAAAGAAAGGAGCAGTCAACTCCAGCTAATGTGGCTTGATTCTAGAACAAAGGAAAGACAAACTGGGGGAAAAAATTCAGAGCGGAAAACTCTCACTTCCACCTTGGGTCGAAAGGCAGTCATCTGGCATGAGGAAACCCTCGTCTCAGATACCTAATTTTTTAAATGTTAATGAATTGCACCCATCTTTTATTTTTAATCATTCTTTCGAATCTGCATAAAGGAGAGCATTAAACTTACCTGGTTTTTATATAACGTCTCCTTCAAACTGGTCAGAGCATGGATTCTGACATCTACGTTCTCATGCTGAATCGCTCTCATGGACAGCTCGAGGGCTCTCTGCAGGTCGGTGCTTTTGGACGTCTCCTAGTCATACAAAAGAGAGATTGTATGATTGTTAAGAAACCACCTCAAGGTCCATTTCCGGAGGTCCTACCTTGGGTTCTCCTAAAATTGCTCCACAAAATCAATCAACCAATGAGTGCTTACTGTGTGCAGAGCACTGTACTAAGCGCTTGGGAGAGTACACTATAAATTAAAAGTATTAATACTAATAATGTTATTAATACTAATAATGTTAGTAATGTTAGTAACTAATACTAAATAATAATACTAATAATGTTGGTATTTGTTAAGCGCTTACTATGTGCAGAGCACCGTTCTAAGTGCTGGGGTAGATACAGGGTCATCAGGTTGTCCCATGTGAGGCTCACAGTCTTCATCCCCATTTTCAGATGAGGTAACTGAGGCACAGAGAAGTTAAGTGACTTGCCCACAGTCACACGGCTGCCAAGTGGCAAAGTCAGGATTTGAACCCATGACCCTCTGACTCCCAAGCCTGTGCTGTTTCCTCTGAGCTATGCTGCTTCTCAAATGGAAAGTTTCTGGCATTTTTTCAGTATTTAATTGATTCAATCGTATTTATTGAGTGCTTACTATGTGCTGAGCACTGTACTAAGCGCTTGGAGTGTACAATTTGGCAACGGATAGAGACAATCCCCGCGCAAGAATAATCAGTGTTTATTCGTCTTTGCCACTTGCCAGGTGAAGCCCAGTACTCCTACAATGACCTATGTGCTGAAGGCCTCTTGGAAGCTAGGTGGCAATTCCTAACTCTTTAAACTATAAAATAACAATGACATTTTAGAAGTTGGTTGATGCGTCAAAGACTGTGCTAAGCACTGGAGTAGGTACAAAATAATAAGAGTTGGACACAATCCCTGTCCCACATGGGGCTCACGGTCTACAGACGAAGGAGAACTGGTATTTAATCCCCATTTTACAGATGAGGAGACTGAGGCCCAGGAAGCAACTTGCCCGAGGTCACACAGTGGACAGGTGTCAGAGCCGGGGATTAGAGTCCATCCTCTTTCCACTCACCCTAACCCGCAGCCCCACAGCACTTATGTACATATCTATACATCATATTATAAATTACTTATATTAACATCTGTCTCCCCTTCTAGAGTGTAAACTCACTGTGGGCAGGGAATGCGCCTACCAACTCTGTTGCACTGTACTCTCCCAAGCGCTTAGTATCGTGCTCTACACAGAGTGAGTGCTCAAAAAAAAACCTTGATTCATTGATTGACTGACCAGGCCATGTTGTTTCTCAACCTTATCTGCCTAATGCAAAGTTTTCCTACTATCATAATCTGTAGTTGCGTGAACCATCTTTGGGATCTGGGAAGGTTAGAGGTTCCTCACTCCCTAATCCCGATCAGGCTACGTATTTATAGTCATGTACCCTTCCTCATGGAAGAGTCAAGGAAGAAGGAGCGCTTGGCTTTCCAATGAGTATCCCCGCTCTCTCTGGGCAATTCTCTCCCCCTGGAAACAAGAAGCACCTCTCTTCTCTAGAAGCAGCACGGCAGAGTGGATCGAGCACAGGCCTGGGAGTCAGAAGGTCACGGGTTCTAATCCCGGCTCTGCCACTTATCTGCTGCGTGACCTCGGGTAAGTCCCTTCACTTCTCTGCGCCTCAGTTAATCTCCTCTGTAAAATGCAGATGGAAACCGTGAGCCCCGTATCGGACAAGGACTGTGACCAACCCGATTCGCTTGTACCGACCCAGAGCTTAGTGCCTCGGACATAATAAGCGCTTAACAAATACCAGAATTATTATTATTCTCTGCTGTGATCCCTTCCTTCCCATCCCCTGCAGGTTCCTGAACCCTCCCAATTGATCTTAGAAAAGGTGGGTAATTTTGGATCTGGAGTGGAGATAATGGGGCTTTTGGGTTGCTTCGTTTCAGGGTATGTGCCTGACACTAGATAATACGATTGGAAGCTGTAGCTTCGTCAATAAGTAGCTCCCCGCCTGACTGCCAGCCTATGAAGTATCCCGGATCACCGCAATCCTTGGCCTCCAAGTAGGGGAGGGACTGATGGGAAATCCCACCTCTGCCTTACTGCTTTTTCAGCACAACAGCTCCTGAGGTGGCTGGTTCAGCCCTAAATATCCTAATGGAAAATCCCAGATCACCCCTGAAGCAGAGGGCCACTTCTGGCAGGCGGAGGAGAATCCCGGTTTCTGAACTCAGAGACAGCAGACGAGGGGGAGGATGGCCCAGTTCTGCCGACTGAGCACAGCGGTCGGGGCGCACGTGAAATCAGGGGACCTCAATTACAAACATTGTTTTGGGGAGGCAGCTGCGTTCCTTATCTCTACCCCTCTAGACTGTAAGCTCATTGTATACAGAGAATGTGGCTACCAACTCCGTTATACTGTACTCTCCCAGCGCTTAGTACATTGCTCTGCACCCATAAGAGCTCAGAAAATACCACTGATTGACTATCCCCATTCCTACGAGAACTATGCTCCTTTATCCCTCTTCCTATGTCCTACAACCCAGACATTTGCACCCCAAATTTGGGTTGAAGGAGCAGACGTGTACTCTCAACGTTTCCACGACGTTATCATTGAGGTTACTGAAAAAATCACTACGTCCTTAATGAAACAATTTATATGTGTACTTTCTATCCAAAGGACCGAGCATCTAAAATAGAATCTAAACAGAGGCTTGTACTTTTCCCTCCTCTAGTACCATCAGTGAAAGACAAAATACCTTTCTATATTCTTGAAGGACTGCTTTTATCGCTTTCACTTCCGGATGATCCGGTAGAAAATATATTTCGTGAAGGAAGTCCTGTACTGCATCCCTAAATATGATGGAAAAAAGTAGAGTACTTAAAAACAATTTGACTTTGGAAAAAAAAAAAGGAAAATACTAGAAAAACACAGTGATATAAAAATACTGCATTAAAAGCAACTAGATTATTAAAATTCACAGTTGATACACGTTCAATTGTAAATTAATTTATGATTTTGGAGTTCTCCATCTCTAGAACTACATCTCTGCTAGCTATTATTTATGACATATAATAATGAAAATAATAATAACTGTGGTATTTGTTAAGGCTTACTATGTGCCAGGCACCGTACCAAACGCTGGGGTAGACACAAGGTAATTGGGTTGGACTTAGTCCCTGTCCCTCATAGGGCTCACACTCTTAACCCCCATTTTACAGGTGAGGTAACTGGGGCAAAGAGAAGTCAAGTGACTTGCCCAAGGTCACACCGCAGACACATGACAAAGCCGGGATTAGAACCCATGTCTTTCTGACTCCCAGGCCCATTCTCTATCCACTAGGCCTCACTGCACACTTAGTATGTGCCAAGCATGTGCTAAATACAATCAGTTTAGACACTATGAGGATTTTCAAGTGGTGCCACATGATTAACACTGATTCCAAAACGGAAACAAAAGAAAGTTTACCATTAATCCAACTAGAATTAATTTTCCACAAAAGTACCTGTTATCAATGATGAGGAAACGGAAAACAGCGGCGGTCTCTTTAGGCTGGATGTTCATGAGAGGTAACAAAGCTACTATCACGTGACTTAGGAGGGAGCCGAGGTAAGACTGGTCCAGACTTCGAACGAAACAATCCCAAGCTCTACGTGAAAAGGAAAGAGTTCACAAGTGAAGTGCGTCTTTCTTTTGGAAGAGCTAAACCTTTTCGAGTGTCAATGCTTAACAGAGCCACAAAGGTAAGGAAAGCCCTTATCGGTGCAGCTAGGAAGTGAAAAGCAATTGCTGAAACCGGATGCTTTACGCTGTCGTTCACCTGCAACATAAATCTGGAAAGTCGTCCTTGTAGCGGAGACCCGTCCTCAGTGTGGTCATCATCTTCACTCTCACAGAACTTATATGTTTGGGTCCCATCAGCTTCATCAGAGACATCAGACTGTTCAAAGCCTAGGAGAAGCGTACACCGTTACGAAGCCTGCACGGGGGTGAGCGTAAGGGAGAGCGTGACTCTGCTCCAAGACATTAAAAGCAATATGCCTCAGGGGTCGAGAAACTTGGATTGGGATTCTTTCTTACGTATCTTACGCACCCTATTCATTAAGCACTAACTCACGCGGATAATTTTTTCTTTTTCCTGATATCTGTGAATTTAAATCTTTGTGTCTTCCAGGAGGACCGCACAGTCCTTGAGGGCAGGGACTGTGTCTACAACTTTACCACACTCTCCCAAGCACTTAGTAAAATGCTCCGTCTGGCTGAATGAATACAGATGATGATAATGATAATTGTGGTATCGGTTAGAGAAGAAGCAGCGTGGCTCAGTGGAAAGAGCCCGGGCTTGGGAGTCAGAGGTCATGGGTTCTAATCCCGGCTCCGCCACTTATCAACTGTGTGACTTTGGGCAAGTCACTTCACTTCTCTGTGCCTCAGGGACCTCATCTGGAAAACGGGGATCAAGTCCGTGAGCCCCATGTGGGACAAGCTGATTACCTTGTATCTACCCCAGTGCTTAGAACAGTGCTTGGCACATAGTAAGCGCTTAACAAATACCATCTTTATTATTATTAAGTGCTTACTATGTGCCAAGCATGGTACTAAGCGCCGGGGTGTGTACAAATTGGATTGGACACAGTCCCTGCCTCATGTGGGGCTCACAGTCTTGATCCTCCTTTTACAAATGAGGTAAGCAGGCACAGTGAAGTGATTTACCCAAGGTCACACAGCAGACAAGTGGTGGAGAGGGATTAGAACCCATGACTTTCTAACTCCCAGGGCCACGCTCTATCCACCGCGCCATGCTGTGTCTCTACTATTGACTAATTCATTTCGTTCCCTCTGCTCCTCTACTTCCCTTCTTTGACCAATCCTTGAATGAATTCCACTATGTAAGCAGAATTTTAGGTAATATTTCTTTCTGCAGCCTGTGACACTGTTGACTCATCCCCTTCTCCTCACAAAAATCATTTAGCCATTGGCTTCACTGACACCAGGAGCCACCTCTCCTGGTTCTCCTCCTGTCTCTCTGACTGTTCCTTCTCACTTTCTTCTTCTGGCTCCTCCTCTGCCTCCCACCCCCTCTCTAACTGTGGGAGTGCCTCAAGGCTCAGTTTTGCTCCCTTCAATTCGACAACCAATCTCTCGGAGAACTCATTCACTCCCACGGCTTCAACTACTATCTCTCTATGCGGATGATTCCCCAATCTCCAACTCCAGCCCTGATCTCTCTCCTCTGCAGTCTGGCATCTCCTCCTGCCTTCAGGACATCTCTACTTGGATATGATAATAATAATGTTTGTATTTGTTAAGCGCTTACTATGTGCCGAGCACTGTTCTAAGCGCTGGGGTAGACACAGGGGAATCAGGTTGTCCCACGTGGGGCTCACAGTCTTAATCCCCATTTTACAGATGAGGTAACTGAGGCACCGAGAAGTTAAGTGACTTGCCCGAAGTCACACAGCTGACAAATGGCCGAGCCGGGATTTGAACCCATGACCTCTGACTCCAAAGCCCGTGCTCTTTCCACTGAGCCACGCTGCTTCTCTATATCCCACCGCTGCTTCTCGGATATCCCACCGAGCCACTGACCCCTCACACTTAACGTGTCCGGAAACAGAACTCCTCATCTTCTCACCCAAATCTTGTCCTCCCCACGGCTTTCCTGTCATCATAGACAGACAGCACCACCATCCTCCCTGTCTCACAAGCCTGTAATAATAATAACAATGTTGGTATTTGTTAAGCACTTATTATGTGCTGAGTACTCTTCTAAGCGCTGGGGTAGATACAGGGTAGTAAGGTTGTCTCACAGTCTTCATCCCCATTTTACTGATGAAGGAACTGAGGTCCAGAGAAGTTAAGTGACTCGCCCCAAGTCACACAGCTGACAAGTGGCGGTGCCGAGATTAGAACCCACGACCTCTGACTCCTAAGCCCGTGCTCCTTCCACTGAGCCACGCTGCTCCTGTAACCATGGAGCTCTCCTTGACTCATCTCTCTCATTCCACCAACACATAATACTACCACTACCAATAATAACTGTGATATTTGTTAAGCGCTTACTATGCGCCAGGAACTGTACTAAGCGCTGAGGTGGATACAAGCAAATCGGGTTGGACACAGTCCCTGTCCCATGTTGGGTTAACCGTCTCAATCCCCATTTTACAGATGAGGTAATTGAGGCACTGAGAAATGAAATGACTTACCCAAGGTCATAAAGCAAACAAGTGGCAGAGGCAGGATTAGAACACACGACCTTCTGACTCCCAGGCCCATGCTCTATCCATTATGCCACGCTGCTTCTCCATTCAATCTGAAACTTAATCCTGTCGGTTCTAACTTGACGGCATTGCTCAAATCTGGCCTTTTTACTCCATCCAAACAGTTACCACGTTTAATCCAAACTCTCAGTTCCCGCCTTGACTACTGCATCAGCCTCTTCACTGACCTCCCTGCATCCTGTCTCTCCCTTTTCCATCCATACTTCCCTCTGCTGCCCAGATCATTTTCCTGAAAAACCATTCAGTCCGTATCTTACCACTCCTCAAAAACCTCCAGTGATTCCCCATCGCCTCCGCAAACAGAAACTCTTTACCCTCGGCTTTAAGGCACTCAATAAACTCTCCCCCTCCCACCTTAACTCACTTATCTCCTACTACAACCCAATCCACATACTCTGCTCTTCTCCTGCCAACCTCTGAACCTCCATCTCTTCTACCCCACCACTGTCCCCTTGCCCTCATCCTCTCTCATGGAGTGGCTTAGCGGAAAGAGCATGGGCTCGGGGGGTCGTTGGCTCTAATCCCGGCTCCGCCACTTAACAGCTGTGTGACTTTGGGCAAGTCACTTATCTGTGCCTCAGTGACCTCATCTGTAAAACGGGGATTAGACTGTGAGCCCCACGTGGGACAACCTGATCACCTTGAACTACCCCAATGCTTAGAACAGTTCTCGGCAAATAGTAAGTGCTTAACAAATACATCATCACCATTATTATTAATTCCCTCCCGTTTCATATCCTGCAGACCATCACTCTCCCTACCTTCAAAAACCCTCCTAACATCACATCTCTAATGGCCTTCCCCGATTAAACTCTCGTTTCCCCCGTATCTCCTTCCCTCTGTGTCGACTATGCACTTGGCTGCATTTTGATACCCCTCCCGGTCCCACAGCATTTATGTACGTACCCTTAAAGTCTTTTCTTTGTCTGTAAGTCATCGATTTTCATGTCTGTCTCCTCACATGAACTGTAAGCCCCTTAGGGGGAGGGATCGCATCTACCAACTCTATTGATTTGAACTTTCTCTAGCGCTCATTACGGTACTCTGCACTCAGTAAACACTTCAGTAAACACTCAAAAAATATTGGTGATTGATACACAGTAAATACTTTCTGAGCAAGAATCTCAGGGCGGCATTAAGCTGAGGTTAAAAGCAGGCCCACTGATATTTGCAAAGTAGCAGCGTCTCACTTATCGATAGGTCTCACGAGTTTTTGATAACAGATTTTCACTGAATTCTCAAATTTGTCCCGTAATGCCGTAGGGTGCTTATTTCGTCCCACCCTCTGCCAGGAAGACTTAATAACAATAATGGCATTTAAGTGCTTACTATATGCCAGGCACTGCACTGAGCGCTGGGGTAGATACAAGACGAAGATTAAGACTCTGTCTCAAGACTTTTGGGATAGGTTTTCTGCATGTCCAACGCAGGGAAAAAAACAAAACACTGCAATATCCTCCTAAATGAGCAGTGAGGGTAATGGAGGGAGGGGGAAGGAATTGCACTCCGTTTCCCGGGATGGTTTCCATTCAGGCTAGTTGCCCCCCTATTCAGTTGCCATAGAGATAAGACAAAGGGAGTTTGGAGCTCTGATTTCCCAGATGGTATCTATACCGAGAGGCTCGGGTCACGTCCCTGTTTTTTTGGAGCCGGTAATTGTATACCGCTGTGTTTTCCTCAGCTCCTTAAGGTTACTGAGCTAAGGGGAGCACGCAGCGAAACAAAAGCTTCAGTTTCTATTATACCCTTGAGCGATGGCGGCAAAAGAGGCAGCGTCATCTGTAAATAGGGGGGCTGCAAGCACAAAGGGAAACTGAAACTGTGAAATTCAATGCCACCCCATATTCCGGCGTGAGCGATACGGCGGCGGAACACAGAGAAGCAGTGTGGCCTAAGGGCGAGAGCATGTCTTGGGAGTCACAGGGCCTGGGTTCTAATCCCGGCTCCACCACGTGCCTGCACTGTGACCTTGGGCAAGGCACTTCACTTCTCAGTTACCTCATCTGTAAAATGGGGATGAAAACTGAGTCCCACGTGGGACACGGACTGTATCCAACCCGATTAGCTTGTATCTACCCCAGTGCTTAACAAATACCATAAAAAACCCAAAATTTGCCTCAAGAACTGCCATGAAATTCTGTTATGCTGGCATCGTTCAGCAAAAGGAAATTCAAACCTTTGAATTTACAATCTAAATGACACCACTTTTGCAGTACATCCTTGGTGGGGGGGACTCCCACCACTTTAATTAATGATAATTGTGGTGTTTGTTAAGTGCTCACTATGTGTGGAGCACTATTCTAACTGCTGGGAAAGATACAAGATAATCAGGTCTGACAGTGCCCCTGTCCCTCGCAGGGCCCAAAATCTAAGTAGGAGGGAAAACAGGTACTGAATCCCCATTTTACAGATAAGGTAACTGAGGCACAGAAAAGTTAAGTGATCCATCAAAGGTCACACAGCAGACAATTGGCAGAGCAGGAATTAGAACCCAGATCCTCTGACTTCCAGGTCCATGCTCTTTCCACTAGGCCGCACTGCTCCTCTTCCAGATACAACTGGAAGATCCTTCGGGACAGGGATTGTGGCTTTCAATTATTTTGCACTCCCCCAAGTACCTCAGAGTGGTCTGCCAAAAGTAGGTGCTCAACATTGGTGATTGTTGGGAAATGCGATAAAAACTCATTTGGCCGATGAGTCAAAATAGTAGGTAATGGCGATTTAGGAATAATAGGATACTCCTTGCCAGTCACAGTGTGGGCTACTAACATTTACTTTTCTTTCTTACATTTCACTTTTTCCAACAGTACTGAACTCGATTCTCTCCTATTCTGAAGGGTTTCTTTGGTTTCGGGGGATTGCAAAGGGCAAAGCTATAGGAAACCCAAACAAATTCCAACTTAAAGTCTTTGCCTCAAACTGTCCCGGCCATGTAATTCCTCCCAGTTACTGTGGAACCATTAATAGTGTCAACAATGATATCCACCCTGTTACTAACACACCCAAAAGGGACGCAAGAATGAAGGAATAATTAGAGAATAGCACTGAGAGAGAAAGCGCAAAAATAGGGCTTCGGACTACCATTCCAGCTCTGCATTTTCCTTCCTGTAACTATTTTTATCCCTAAGACCAACTTCTTGCTACTTCAATTCACACTGCCTTATAAAAGTCACTGTCCCAGCCACATATTTAACACTGCTGAGCACACTGCTCTTATTGAGGTTATCAATAATAATATTATTTCATAATTATGGCATTCACTAAGTGCTATGTGCCAGGCACTGTATTAAGCGCTGGGGTGGATACAAGCAAATAGGGTTGGACGTGGTCCCTGTCCCATGTGGGGCTTACAGTCCCAATCCCCATTTTATAGATGAGCTGAGGCCCAGAGAAGTGAAATGATTTGCCCAAGGTCATAGAGCAGATAAGGGGCAGAGCCGGAATTAGAACCCATGATCTTATGACTCCCAGGCCCAGGCTACATCCAGATGAGAAGCAGCGTGGCTCGGTGGAAAGAGCCCGGGCTTGGGAGTCAGAGGTTATGGGTTCGAATTCCAGCTCTGCCATTTGGCAGCTATGTGACTGTGGGCAAGTCACTTAACTTCTCTGTGTCTCAGTTATCTCATCTGTAAAATGGGGATTAAGCCTGTGAGCCTCACATGGGACAATCTGATTATCCTGTATCTACCCCAGCGCTTAGAACAGTGCTCTGCACATAGTAAGCACTTAACAAATACCAACATTATTATCATCATTACTAGGTCATGCCGCTTCTCATATTTGACATAAAATTTCTGGTTTCCATCTCTCCGCAGCCCACCCTTCAACTCTGCCCCAAGAAAGAACCCGCTCACACCCAAGGGCCTTGAATAAAAAATTTTTTTGGCATGTTTGAGCTTCAAAGGCATTTAACTACTTGACTATTATCAGGGAGCAGATGATCAGTAAACTATCTCTAGACCAACCCGATGATTATTATATGGCATTCTGGAGAGATCTTTACTTGGGGATGCTGTGACCTAGATTGGAATGCTCTTATTTTAGAGTAGAGAGCGCAAGGGCAGCCTACAAGATGCGATCCAGATACTCAGAGACAAAACTACGATAACCACGAAGAGTTTAGTCTGGTGAGACGTCTACGCTTTCTCCTGAGAGGCTGTCATATCGCCGGTGTTCAGTTGGCGCAGACCCAAATGAGGCCAAGAGCAGAAGGGAGTAGGTTCTCAAGTTTGTTTCACTGGGTCTTCAACTGGGTCTCCTGGGTTACTGGCTTTCTAATGGTATTTGTTTGTGAAGAGCTTACCATGTGCCAGGCACTGTACTAAGCGCTGGGGTAGATACAAGGTTAGACCCAATCCCTGTCCCACATGGGGCTCACGGTCTTAACCCCCATTTTACAGATGAGGTAACTGAGGCACAGAAGCAAGGTGACTTGCCCAAGGCCAAAACAGCAGACAAGCGGCGGAGCTGGGACTAGAACCCAGGACCACACGACTTTCAGGCCCGTGCTCTATCCACTGGCTAGGCAGAGCAATCCAACCGTCATGGCTCAGACAGAGTTTGCCACACTTTTTGGATAATTTTTTCAATCGAAAATGAACTCGTCTTGCTTTGGGAGAAGAAAATAACCAAGATATTTCCTCGAACATGTTCTTGGAGGAGGGAATAGGCAGAAGATAGCACAGATGCCATAATCGGCCTCCAATGCATTTAGTCCACCCCACGGGCCAGATCAGGTCTGGCTCAGACCAGATGCAGAGAGCGATCCCCGGTATAGTGGTTTTTGAGGATTTTTAAGCGTATTTTTAGTTGACTTAAAGGCATGAAGGGGCACCCTTGAGAAACGGCCGCACTTCTGCAGTTTAAACATTCCCTTGCTGCCCCACCTGTCCCTGGGAGATGTGAAGGTCTCAACAGGCTCATCAGTCTGGTACATGCCTCTCACACCATGTTTTTTCTTTTTTAATGTGCCAGGCATTGTATTAAGTGCTTGGGTATGTACAAGATAATCAGGTTGGACACAATCTACATCCCAAACGGGGCTCGCAGTTGTAATCCCCATTTTACAGATGAGGTACAGAGAGCCCAAGGTAGGACACAGACTGTGTCCAACTCGATTATCTTGTACCCACCCCAGAGCTTAGAACAGTGCCTGGCACTTAGTAAGCGCTTAGCAAATACCACAATTATAGTATTAAATAACCATACTATAGTTTTTATATACTATATAAATATATATTTATAAATAATAAAATACTTACCATTTTCTTATCTTCAATGCTAACGCTAGAGCTCATTAACTGCATATTAAAAAAGGCCAAAATGCCCAACAACTTGGGTTGCAGATAATCAGCCTAAAATGAAAGCAAACCATTTATTAGATTTTTAAGGGCACATAATAATAATTCAAACATCAACTTGAAAGATTTTTTCGCCTGTTAAATGATATGTAGACCGACATGCAAAATTTGTAGATTATGGTTTGAAAAGTTTTTGACCAAACCATGGCACACCACCACTATTTGTACTGATGTCTGTATTTTCCCGTCTCTAGACTATAATCTCACTGTGGGCAGAGAATGTCACTGTTTACTGTGGTACTGTATTTTCCCAAGCGCTTAGTACAGTGCTCAGTACTCAGTAAGCGCTCAGTAAATACGACTGAATGAACTATTAGTGAAAAACAATCACAGTGATTTAAGATTACTCTGAATGAAATTACGCAACTGGACAAGAACTGTAAGAATAAGTAAACCTGTCTTGTCTTATGCCGTTGTTTCCGACCCATAGCGACACCACGGACGCATCTCCCCCAGAAGGCCCCGCTCTCCATCTGCAATCGTTCTGGTAGTGGATCCAGAGAGTTTTCTTGGTCAAAATAGGGAAGTGGTTTACCACTGCCTTCTTTCGCGCAGTAAACTCGCATCTCCGCCCTTGACTCTCTCTCTCAGGCCGCTGCTGCCCAGCAAGGGTGAGTTTTGAGTTGTAGCAGATTGCTTTCCACTCGCTAGTCACTGCTCAAAGCTCGGAATGGAGTGGGTAGGCCTCTACTTGACTCTCCCTCCTGTAGCCAAGACCGGTAGAGTACCGGAAACTCTCCAGGTGCGACACTGAGAGGGGATAAGAAACTACATAATGCTAATTTCAGCTGCAAACGAAGAGTCAGTAAGGGAGGCAGAAAGGACATGGTCTGGAGGCTTGGTTTCCATGTCCCGCTCTGTCCCTGGCTCGCGGTGACCCTGGGCAAGTCATTTAACCTTGCTGAATCTCAGTTTCCTCATGTGTAAAATGAATGTAATGATATCTTATTCACCCTAACTCACAGGGATGTTTGGTAGAGTAAAAGGAGGTCATTAACGTGAATGTGTTTTAGAGAAAGAAAAACGCAATAGAATTAACAAGGTAGAGGGTGAGGTTCGTCTGTCCCCCCTACCACATTTTATTAATAAAAGGCTATTCGGGCCAGAAGACAGGCTGAAGACCACGGATCCAGTCTCAGCTCCAAAAGGACTCTAAATCTCCATAAGACAAATGCAGTTGAGGCAGAGGGGTGTAGTGTTACGTTTGCCTCTTCATATGTTAAGATGGCTGAACAAATTAAGGAGGAAGAGAAAACCATCCACCTGTCTTTGGCTTTCGTGTTTTTTCAAACAATCTCACACGTCACCACGCTGCCGAGCTTCCGTTCTGGGGCCTTCGATTACCTGAAGATGACCCCATGACCCAACCAAACGGGAACCTGACGTTGGGTGCAGAACTACCCGATTTTTTCTTCCAGAGGTTCTTGCGGCAACCGATAGAAGATGGAATTTTAAAAGAGGGAAGGCAGCCACTCAAGACACACACAGCTTTCTTACCATCAGTTCAGGTGACGTGATGTCTTTTGGGCCCTGATACGGGTCATCGCTGGAGGCAAAGGAGGCGAGAATCGACAGCCCGTTGAACACCTGTTGATAGTGATCTCCGATGCGGAGCAGCAATTCGTTATGCAGTCCCTGGAAGTCCAGCCTCAGCAAGCTTCCCAATTCTATCTCTGTTTCATTCTAACCACCGAAAAAAACACACACGAAACAAGGAAAGCTTACATTTTCCCTGCTTCCTACTGGTGCTCGCTCTCGGAGAGAGACGACAACTTTTAGAAGCCCGTTAAAATCGGCATCCTATCCGACTCCAGATGTCCAAGAAAAGGGTTGGAAGATTTTAGAAGTAGTTATGAGGTTTCTGAGACCTGCCTCTGGCATTTTTACTTCCCTACCCTTCTTCACCAGGGAAGCAACAGGAAGCTAGACTGTACTTCAGTCATCTTTAGTGGATTAAAACAACAGGAAAACAGGAAAGTGGGGCAGCATCTTTGTATTTCCAGCTACAAGGACACTCTCCATCAATCAAATCAATGGCATTTACTGAGCGCTTACTATACGCAGAGCACTGTTCTAAGCACTTGGGAGGGTACAATACAAGAGATTTAGCAGAATACTGAAGATTTAGCAGACACGTTCCCTGCCCATAATGAACTTACAGTCTAGAGATGTGCAGCAGATATCTATTCTTTCACCTAGGAAACCTCTGGCTCTACTCCGAGGAATACAGAGTGGCCCAATGGAAAGAGCACGGGCTTGGGAGTAAGAGGACCTGAGTTCTAATTCTGGCTCTGCACTTGTCTGCTGTGCGACCTTGAGCAAGTCACAACTTCTCCGTGCCTCAATTTTCTCATCTGTAAAATGGGGGTTAAGCCCCACATGGGCCAAGGACCCTATGCAACCCGATTAGCTTGTATCTACCCCAGTGCTTAGTACAGTGTCTGGAACATAGAATGCACTTAGATAACCTCTTTTTTTTTAAAAAAAAAAAATTTGCCCAAGATTTACTATCAACAGGCCATCAACCAAAACCAACAGTGAAAGACAAGCAAACAGGCCAACTGCAAATTACAGTCCGGCCAAAGTCTTCTGTACAGTCACAGCCAAGTGGGACACTGATATCAACATGACACCAGAAAGGAACCGCCAACACAATTCTCCCAAGAAAGAGCAAGTCCTCAGAACTTGAATTTGGGAAAAACTCAACATAAACTGCCCTTGAAAGACAGCTCCCTTCTGAGAAGAGGTAGATGGACTTCATCAACTGCAGTCTCAACAACTGCTCTAAATTAAATCGGCAGGTAGCCTGAACCCTCTGAGGATGGGCTCTGCAATTCACTGCGGTCAAGGGCCCGGAAGCGATAAATTACGATGAGCCAAATGGTTCTAGATCAACGCTTCCCAGACGGTAAGCGCAAAGAGTGCTTTAATATTAGGGCTATGAATGGATTTGGTCTTCATATTGAGACTCTTTCAGAACCCACAGAGATGGAGCTCATCCTAAATCCGTTTCTACACTAACTGTGATGTGCAGAATTTGGAAAGCAGCCAGGTTTACCTTGAGGAAGTGAAGTGCACATTCCAGTTCATCCTTGGAACAGGAACATACTAAGTGAGAAAAGATGTATTTAAAGTTGTTGATCAGGATCTCTCTTCGGTTTACGTTTAGCTGCTTTGCTATGGTTCGAATGAGGGCAGAGGCTGTGGGACTGGCTTTGGCAGCAAGATCGGGCAGCAGCACTTGTAGGGTCCTCTGAAAAATGAAGAAATGGTCCAGTCATTACCACGCCACTTTCCCAAGAAATGCAATGTCCGGCTACCACGTTTGCTGAGCAGGTTTTTTTGCTTCTTCTTTTTTTTTTTTTTTACTGCAACTCTATCCCCCGATATTAAACTTGCCTCTAAGTTTACCTCAAAAGATTTACCTGGGCCTTTCATTGTGCACACGGACACATTTCTTTCACGTGATGTGTTTAATACGCAGCAAAAGAATAAGCCATTCTCCCTGCAGTGATCCAGAACGGCAAAATTTCTCTTTCAAAATGGGGGGGATCCCAATTTAATCGGGAATATTGTAGCCAATTTATCTAGACAGAGTCTCTCTCACTGATTTCCCACTTTATTAATAGTTTTAGAGGACAAACAGAAAGGATTTTTGGTTCTTTGGAAGAAACGGAGGCAGCTTGGCCTGGTGGAATGAGCCCAGGACTCGCCTAGATTCTAATCTCGGGTCTGTCACTTACCTACTGTATGGCCTCAAGTAAATCCCTTAAAATCACTCTGGGCCTCAACATCCTTATTTGCAAAATAGGGTTAAGATCTCTCCTCTCAGACTATGAGCCCCGTATGGGACAGGGCCTGTGTCTGATCTGCTATCTATTCCAGTACTTGGCCCAGGGTATTATCATCGTGGCATCATCAAACTAGGGTGAGCGAAACAAAAATGCGCTTCGTGACAAGGAGAAACTGGAAAACGGGTTCTCTGGATTTAGCCTAATCCAAGATGAATTCTGGTCCCGAGAGAGAAAACAGTAGTTTCTTTCATTCTCCCACACAAAGTCTAGTCACCAGAACATGTGCAAATTAGGATCTACTAGATTAGATGAAATCACAAGTCGCATGAGGGGTTACTCGAGTCCCAGGCAAAACGAAACGCGATTAGAAGCGTGGAGACTGGAAAGCCGAGAACCTAATGGCCCACAGCTCGGCTCTTAGGCCTAGTCCAGAGAGGGGGTGGAGGCACATCTAGTCTGTAGTATAGACTCACCACAGATGCCATCCCAGAATCCAGACTTACTTTCTGGGGCACCCGCCTCTGCTCATCTCTTGGGTCGCTCTGTTGCTATGGCAGAACCCGGTCATGTAAAAGTGGTGTCAGGGCTGGGTGTGGATGGATTTGGAGGGCATGAGCCCGGTCATGTTAAAGTGGTGCCAGGGCTAGGGGTGGGCGGATTTGGAGGGCGCGGGCACGGGAAGCTATTGGCTGAGAACTGTGTGAGTCGAAAACCCGAAAGGGGGCCGAGCCCTGGATTGAGAGCCACTTTGAACATCTCAGTCGTTCAGAAAAGCAGTGCGACTGTCCATTCATTCATTCAGTAGTATTTGTTGAGCGCTTACTATGTGTAGAGCTGGAGAGCTCGAGTACATATCTGTAACTTATATTAACATCTGTCTCTCCCTCTAGAAGGTAAATTCATTGCAGACAGGGATTTTATTGGCTTATTCTTCCACTGCAGTCTCCCAAGCACTTAATACAGTGCCGTGCACATGGTAAGCGCTCAATAAATACGACTGAATAAATGTCAACTTGACTGGGACTTACAGTTAAGAAACGATTAAGATCAGGGAAGTCAAAAACATTGGCGATTTCGGACAAGGTGTCGAGGGCCATCTCCCTCCGGTGAGCGGCATCTTGTTTCCGCTCCTCGTCATTCTGGTCTGGGGTGTCGGGACGGGAGGTCATCCTGCCGGAGTGGAGGGCTTCCACCAAAAACTAGAACACAATCAACCAAAGGTCAGGTTCTTTTATGCAAAAGAAAGTTTAGGTCACTTGAGAGAAGCAGTATTGCCTAGTGGATAGAGCACGGGTCTGGGATTCAGAAGGACTTTGGGCAAGTCACTTCGCTTCACCTCAGTTTCCTCATCTGTAAAATGAGGATTAAGACCTGAGTCCCGTGGGGGTTATGGACAGTTAGTTTGCATCTCCCCAGTGCTTAGCACACATACCATACTAAGCACTTACATACCATGAAAAAGAAAACAGAAAATCCACTGGAGTTAAAAAGGTTAAATGTCTGGAGACACATTTGAACTTCAAAATAAATAGAAAAGGCAAAGCACTATTTTCATTAACATCACAGCAAAAAGCAGATTTTTTTCCATTTAAACAACAAAAGTATCTTCTATTGCTCTACAACCCTATTTTTTCTTTTCTTCTCCCCTATCATTAAGTTACTTCAGTGACCCCAGCAATGGGTTCTAAATTGTGCCGCAACTTCTACCCTTCACTGGAGTCAGAGGAAAAGGCTGCTGATGCGTACAACAACCCATCTGCCTCAGCACTATTTTCACTGGCTTAAGGGGTCTGACGAACTGCTTGGCTATAGAAAATCGGTATCATTCCGAGTTAGATCTCAACTCCAGGCCGTGGCCCTGAGGCTTGGGATCGACCGGAATGGGGTCTGGACTCCAGAAGCAGCGGGGCACGGGCGCGACTGGCCCTGGTGGAGACAGATTTCAGGGCAGGTGATACTGCCCCACAAAGTGATGCTTGCAACATCGGAGGGACACCCAAGTCACTGTACTGCTAACGCTAACCTTCTCACTGTACCTCCATCTCGTTCTCTATCCAGCCACCGACCTCCTACCCACGTCCTGCCCCTACCTGGCCCATCCTCCCTCTTCACATCTTCCAGTTGCTCGCCCTCCCTTTCAAAACCTTACTGAAGACACTAAGCCCTCTTTTCCTTCTCTTCCACTCCCTTCTGCGTCGCCCTGACTTGCTTTCTTTATTCACCGCCCCTTTCCATCCCCTCATGTACATGTTTGTCATTTTATTTATTTATATTAATGTCTGTCTCCCCCTCTAGACCCTAAGCTCGCTGTGGGCAGGGATGTGTCTTTCATATTGAGAAGCAGCATGGCTCTGTGGAAAAAGCCCGGGCTTGGGAGTCAGAGGTCACGGGTCTAATCCCGGCTCCGCCACTTGTCAGCTGTGTGACTTTGGAAAAGTCACTTAACTTCTCTGGGCCTCAGTTACCTCATCTGTCAAATGGGGATTAAGACCGTGAGCCCCACGTGGGACAACCTGATCAGCTTGTATCTACCCCAGCGCTTAGAACAGTGCTTGGCACATAGTAAATGCTTACAAATAACAGGATTATTATTATTGTTATTATTATATTACTATATTGTATTCTCCCAATGGCTTACTACAAGTGCTACGCACAGAGTAAGTGCTCAATAAACACGACTGATTGACTGCCGACTTTCCACTCAGAGTGGAGGGTCTAACAGGAGGCCAGGCAGATCAGCCAAACTTGGCTCGAGCCCAGTGGGGTTTGACTTCACAGTAGTGCAGCCCTGCGGTCTCAGGCCCCGCATGCAAGACCTGACATCGGTAGGTTTTTAATGGGGTTCCCAATTAGCGAGAATGGGTTCCCTAAAGGACATGGGCCTCAGTGTGGCTATACTGGCTGAGCCACAGCAGTTATGTACTTATCTGTAATAATTATAATAATATTGGCACTTGTTAAGCGCTGACTATGTGCCAAGCACTGTTCTAAGCCCTGGGGTAGATACAAGTTAATCAGGTTGGACACAAGTCCCTGTCCCACATGGAGCTCACACTCTTAATCCCCATTTTACAGATGAAGAAGCGCAGAGAAGTGAAGTGACTCGCCCAAGGTCACACAGCAGGTGTGGCAGAGCCGGGATCAAAACCTCTTCCCACTTCCCCTCCCCACAGCACTTGGGCATATAATTTATTACTCTATTTTGTTAATGATTTCTAGATATCTATGATTCTATTTATCTTGATGGTATTGACGCCTGACTACTTGTTTTGTTTTGTTGTCTGTCTTTCCCAGACTGTGAGCCCGTTGTTGGGCAGGGAGCATCTCTGTTGCCGAATTGTACATTCCAAGCGCTTAGTACAGTGCTCTGCACACAGTAAGCACTCAATAAATATGATTGAATGAATGAATGAACCCAGGTCCTTCTGACTCCCAGGCCCGTGCTCTACCCACTAAGCCACGCTGCTTCTCCCTCTCTAGACTGTAAGCTTGTTGTGTGCAGGGAATGTATCTGTTATATTGTTACTCCGTACTCATCCCAGAGCTTAGTACAGTAAGTGCCCAATAAATACAACCGACTGAATGTCCACTGGGAGTTACATGTTCCCGCCATGTCACAATGGCAAAAATCTATCCCTGCAACCCCAACGTAAAACCCGCTTTCAAATTAGTAAAATAGCAACCCCAGCGTTCCCGGCGAGCAACCCGTAGCTCGAGCCAAACGGTCGGCTTAACCGACCTCTCCCTTACCTGACAGATCGGCTTCTTGTACTGGCTGAAAAACGCTTGCAGTTTAACACACTTGGCTGCGGCCAGGGCTCTGATTTCCGTATAGGCTGCGCCGGAGATAGAGGATGACTTGGATAGCAAACAGTGCAACAGGTGCAACAGTGAAAATGGCACCAAGTCACCTTTTGCCGCCCTTATGAGAAAGAAGATTTTATTAGGGCCTCAAGATGATACTAGTGGAAAAAGTCAAGAAACAACTTCTCAGAAGGGTATCACCTACTGGCGTAACTTTGAAAAGTGAGGAGCGTGGACTATTTAGCACACTATCAATCTCGACCCGCTACGTTTGAAATAAAGGCTAAATTTTTGTGAGGGCTGGGATCAAAAGGTGTCTGTCTAAAGGCAGGGAAATAAACATTCAAAGACATCTTTCTTCCATTCCAACCTTATTGCATATCACAGTATGTAGGATGCTGTCAAAAAAGGACATCCCCCATTCTCTTTCACAACCCCACCCCCATAGTCCTCAACTACTCATGGAATGGGTCTAACAACTCTTTGCACCGCACTTAGTACAGACTCAGTAGAGTCTGATTGACTCTTTACTTGTTTTGATGTCTGCCCCCCATCCCTTCTAGACTGTAAACCCATTGTGGGAAGGGATTGTCTCTCTTTATTGCTGAATTGTACTTTCCAAGAGCTTGGTACAGTGCTCTGCACATGGTAAGCGCTCTGTAAATGCGACTGAAATGAATGACTGATTCTGAAATGCAGAGGGAGAGGAACTCAGGAACTGAGGAAGACGGTGTCTTATGGGGAACAGGGAGTCGGAAAGGGCCTGTTTGGGATAATGGAGGAGAACCTGGGGAGAGCACAATTTAATCCATGGGATGGATGGATTTTTTCCCCCAAATGGCCAAACAGAGCAGTTGACAATACCCAATTAGAGAACACTAAGTGAGAGAGTTTAAAGTGCCAAATATACCTTCCGATATCCCCCGTCGTAAGAATCAAGGTATCCTTCAGTTCATTATTTCTTGATATTTGAGCGTGCGTATATGCTTCTCTCATTCTTGAGACAAAAAGCTGTGATAACCAAAATAAATTGCACAGATCGCTTTAAATGGTTTCAGGAAGTCTGCAATAAGGCCTATATTTATACAAGAAAATCACCAACCTCTTTTATAAATCCATCTTCAGGGTCCACTGATTCTAATATGTGCCTGATGTTTTCGCTGAAAGCCATTCTTACATCCTTGTCCGGGTCTACCATTAAATTTAATAGAGCACCGAGGATGTCTTTTACATCTGCTTCAGGTTCCCTAAAATTGAGGTGCTTGCAGAGGTCAGGTATACTATCCACAAATGCTGCGACGTAAGACATAAATATCTCATTAATAACTTTAAAAATGCGCAGATCTGAATATTACTAACTGTTCGATCACAGAATCAACACAAAAACAAATTGCTAAAGGCCAATTAAGACGGCGGCTTGTCAAATTAATAAGCTGCATTTCAACAGTCGGCATTAAATTAGACCATATTACTGGTATTTCTGGAAGAAGCTAGGGAGAAGCAGGTGCTTAGTAAGGTATGCTGCACACAGTAAGCGCCTGACAGATACCACTGATTGAAACCCTGAGAGCTACTCAAATTGTTTTCCGCAGTCTAATAACCTCTCCCACACTTGATGAAGCCCAAAAGACAGTGCATCGAAAGCAAGGGAAGATCACTTAAATTCTCCGTGCCTCGGTTACCTCATTTGTAAAATGGGGGTTGAGACCGGGAATCCCATGTGGGACACGGACTGCGTCCAACCTGATTAGCTTGAATTCACCCCAGCGCTCAGTACAGCGCCGGGCACATAGTAAGTGCTTTTGTTAGTCGGGAATGTGTCTACCAACTCTGTTACACTGTACTCTCTCCAGTGCTTAGTGTATATATATAATAATATATAATAGTGTATATAATATAGTATAGTAGTATATATAGTATAGTAATAGCATAGTATATATAGTATATATAGTGATATAGTATATAGTACAATGCCATAAAAAGAAAAATAAAGAAAAAAGATTGATGATATGAGGAAGGACCAATGATGAGACCTGTAATGCTACTATCTTGACTGCTGTGAATTATCCAAGAGATACACAAGGCATTAATCACTCAAAATTATTTACTGAGCGCATACTTTGTACACATTACTATACAAAGAGCTTCAGAGAATGCAAAATCATTAACACTTATGATCCCTGCACAAAAATAATTTCAATCTAGGGGATACTGCAATTAAGAAAGGAGAAAGCTTTGGAGGGACGGAAAGACAAGGAAGCAAAAACAAAACAGTGCCAGGCACTGCAAACATCAAATATGATAGTACAAGGGACTAGTACAAAGCCTTAGTGAAGGTACATCTCCTTCAAGAGGTCTTCCCAGACTAAGCCCTCCTTTCCTCTTCTCCCACTCCCTTCTGCGTTACCTTGACTTGCTCCCTTCATTCATCCCTCCTCCCAGCCCCACACCATTTATGTACATATCTGTAATTTATTCATATTAATGTCTGTCTCACCACTGCCCTTTCCCCCCTTCTGGCTCCCAGACTGTAAACTCGTTGTGGGCATGGAATATATCTGTTTTTGTTATAGTATATTAAAAAAAATGGTATTTGTTAAGCACTTTCTATGTGCCAGGCATTCTACTAAGCAAGCAAATCATGTTGGACACAGTTTCTGTCCCACGTGGGGCTCAGTCTCAATCCCAGTTCTATTTATCTACTTTGATGCTATTGATGCCTGTCTACTTGTTGTGTTTTGTTGTCTGTCTCCCCCTTCTAGACTGTGCGCCCGGTGTTGGGTAGGGATTGTCTCTATCTGTTGTCAAACTATACTTTCCAAGTGCTTAGTACAGTGCTCTCCACACAGTAAGCGCTCAATAAATACGATTGAGTGAATCCCCATTTTACAGATGAGTTAACTGAGGGCACCAGAAGTGAAGTGACATTGAAGTGACTTGCCCAAGGTCACACAGCAGACAAGTGGAGGAGCTGGGATTTTAAAACCCATGACCTTGTGACTCCCAGGCCCATGCTCTATCCACAACACCTTGCTCTCTCCTTGTACTCTCCCAAGTGCTTAGTGATAATAATAATAATGTTGGTATTTGTTAAGCGCTTACTATGTGCAGAGCACTGTTCTAAGTGCTGGGGTAGATACAGGGTCATCAGGTTGTCCCACGTGAGGCTCACAGTTAATTTCCATTTTACAGATGAGGGAACTGAGGCACAGAGAAGTGAAGTGACTCGCCCACAGTCACACAGCTGACAAGGGGCAGAGCTTGGATTCGAACTCATGACCCCTGACTCCCCAGCCCGGGCTCTTTCCACTGAGCCACGCTGCTTCTCTAGTACAGTGTTCTGCACACAGAACTCAATAAAAACTGAATGAATGAAAGAAAGGGACAGGCTTTTTGTATGCAATACATGGCCAGGACTTCCCTGCCTTCCTCTTTTCAGTCACACATGCACTCGTAAGGGAAATGTCACCATCGGTGGCTTCTTTTTTGAACACGAAGATTCCCACATCAAAAATGCAAAATGATGTTAAAATACATACGGAAAATCCAAGTTAGCCTACATTTGCAAGTTAATCAATAGATCGATACCACACTGTACCTACGGACACGGGAGTGTGTTGGAAAGCAGCTCCCATGGGAAATACGCTGACAACACTGGCTTACAAACAACCAAGAATTGAGACCCTTAAACCAGACAAAGAGCTTCTTAATATTGTCATCCCTCCAGGCAGAAAAATCCAGACAGGCAGATAAAAATTATTCTATGGATTAGGAGGATTTACTGAAATAAACCTAAGTAAAGCCAGCAACTAGAGTTCCTCCACGCACTGGGTATCTTAAGGAACCTGGGCTTCAGTATCCACTGATTTGAATTCAGAAAGTGTCACGTCCAGATAATAGTTACAGAATCTGGAGATTTTTTCTCAGCAATATAGAATCAAAATTGCCCAAGGTCACACACATCTGGAAGAGTTAAGATAAAAACTTTACAGTCCAATGCTCTTTCCATTACATAGTAATAATAATGATGATAATGATATTTCTTGAGCACTTCCTATGTATCATGCATTGTACCAAGCGCTACGGTAGGCAGAAGATGATCAGGTAGGACACAGTCTCTCTCCCGCGTAAGGCTTACAATCTAAGTATCAAATTTCCATTTTTACAGATGAGGAAGCTGAGGCACAGATAAATTAGAAGAGTTGTCTGAGATCACCCTGCAGGCAGAGACCATAAAGGCCATCCAATCCATTTTTATTAGAATTATTACTTCTCTGGAGATATTTTTTCCAGTAAATGCTAATTTGCAAGACAAATAAAGGGATCTTTTTTCCACCACAACTTTATTACAATACAATTAACTTGAAAACAAGTCATTTACCTAATTTTACTGCGCTGGGCACCTTTCTTTTTAGAAGGAAAAGGAAAGGCTTGAAAACAGAGGCTTGCAGTAGAGAACATGTGTGCTCATGAGAAGTAGCTGTGAGGTTTTTACAGAAGAAACCACCAGTTCCATGTTCCAAGGCAGGTTCTGTTACAGGTGGTTTTAACTCAAATGTGCCACAAAGGCTACAGCTCAGCTGTCCAAGTACGCTGGCAAATTCCTTTTTGACCAAGTCGGAATCCTCTTTGACTTGATCTCTTGAAAAAAAAAAAGAGGAAAAAACAAAAGTTATTTTGCTGGATTTTAAAATGTATTTTCTAATTATTTTGCTTCACATTGTTAAGCGCTCGCTATGTGCCAAGCACTAAACGCTGGGGGAAGATAGACGCTAACGGGTGGACACAGTCCTTGTCCCACATGGAGCTCACAGTCTTAATCCCCATTTACACAGACAGGGTAAGTGAGGCACAGAGAAGTGAGGTGACCTGCCTTAGGTCCCGCAGCAGACAAGTGGCAGAGCTGAGATTAGAACCCAGGTCCTTCTGACTCCCAGACCCGTGCTCTATCCACTAGGCTACGTTGCTTCTCATTTTGAAATGTTCTACACATCGACCACTCTCCCACTACAAATTTCTGTGGGCGAGAGGCTCTCTGCCAGGTCCTTTTAGACCAGAGCTCTGCCGTCCAGGGGAAGAGCCGCCCCGGCTCATCGCAGGGTCTTCCGGCTTTGATGCATCATGTCAGGGAGAAGAACCAGCCCTAACGTGAAGCCTTCTCAACCTCTTACATGTTGAGAAGGAGGGCGACGCTGTGGCTGCAGTGATGATTATTTTGACTGCTGAACCACAAAGAGTCCGAAATTCTGCCGTAGTCATTGTACTAGATCAGTACCGATTAGTCCCGATTATTCATTCATTCAATAGTATTTATTGAGCGCTTACTATGTGCAGAGCACTGTACTAAGCGCTTGGGATGAACAAGTCGGCAACAGATAGAGACAGTCCCTGCCGTTTGACGGGCTTACAGTCTAATCGGGGGAGACGGACAGACAAGAACAATGGCACTAAACAGCGTCAAGGGGAAGAACATCTCGTAAAAACAATGGCAACTAAATAGAATCAAGGCGATGTACAATTCATTAACAAAATAAATAGGGTAACGAAAATATATACAGTTGAGCGGACGGGTACAGTGCTGTGGGGATGGGAAGGGAGAGGTGGAGGAGCAGAGGGAAAAGGGGAAAATGAGGCTTTAGCTGCGGAGAGGTAAAGGGGGGATGGCAGAGGGAGTAGAGGGGGAAGAGGAGCTCAGTCTGGGAAGGCCTCTCGGAGGAGGTGATTTTTAAGTAAGGTTTTGAAGAGGGAAAGAGAATCAGTTTGGCGGAGGTGAGGAGGGAGGGCGTTCCAGGATCGCGGGAGGACGTGACCCAGGGGTCGACGGCGGGATAGGCGAGACCGAGGGACGGCGAGGAGGTGGGCGGCAGAGGAGCGGAGCGTGCGGGGTGGGCGGTAGAAAGAGAGAAGGGAGGAGAGGTAGGAAGGGGCAAGGTGATGGAGAGCCTCGAAGCCTAGAGTGAGGAGTTTTTGTTTGGAGCGGAGGTCGATAGGCAACCACTGGAGTTGTTTAAGAAGGGGAGTGACATGCCCAGATCGTTTCTGCAGGAAGATGAGCCGGGCAGCGGAGTGAAGAATAGACCGGAGCGGGGCGAGAGAGGAGGAAGGGAGGTCAGAGAGAAGGCTGACACAGTAGTCTAGCCGGGATATAACGAGAGCCCGTAATAGTAAGGTAGCCGTTTGGGTGGAGAGGAAAGGGCGGATCTTGGTGATATTGTAGAGGTGAAACCGGCATGTCTTGGTAACGGATAGGATGTGTGGGGTGAACGAGAGGGACGAGTCAAGGATGACACCGAGATTGAGGGCCTGCGGGACGGGAAGGATGGTCGTGCCATCCACGGTGATGGAGAAGTCTGGGAGCGGACCGAGCTTGGGAGGGAAGATGAGGAGCTCAGTCTTGCTCATGTTGAGTTTTAGGTGGCGGGCCGACATCCAGGTGGAGACGTCCCGGAGGCACGGAGGCAGGGGCGGAGATGTAGATCTGCGTGTCATCTGCGTAGAGATGGTAGTCAAAGCCGTGAGAGCGGATGAGTTCACCGAGGGAGTGAGTGTAAATGGAGAACAGAAGAGGGCCAAGAACTGACCCTTGAGGAACTCCAACAGTTAAAGGATGGGAGGGGGAGGAGGCTCCAGCGTAGGAGACCGAGAATGATCGGCCAGAGAGGTAAGAGGAGAACCAGGAGAGGACAGAGTCCGTGAAGCCAAGGTGAGATAAGGTATGGAGGAGGAGGGGATGGTCGACAGTGTCAAAGGCAGCAGAGAGGTCAAGGAGGATCAGAATGGAGTAGGAGCCATTGGATTTGGCAAGAAGGAGGTCATTGGTGACCTTAGAGAGAGCAGTCTCGGTAGAGTGGAGGGGACGGAAGCCAGATTGGAGGGGGTCTAGGAGAGAAGTCCCGATTAGACTGTAAGCCCATCAAAGGGCAGGGACTGTCTCTATCTGTTACCGATTTGAACATGCCAAGCGCTTAGTACAGTGCTCTGCACATAGTAAGCGCTCAATAAGTACTATTGAATGAATGAATTAATGCTCTATTGCCTTTTCTGTATTTTCTTCTGCATTTATCTATGTCTTTATCTTTCCTGTTTATGTGTCTTATTGTTTCTTCTCTTCTCACGTTATCTGGTGCCAGCCTCCTTTCCCCCTACTTCTAAAACAGAGAGTCCACTGGGGGGTTCTAATCCCGGCTCTTCCACTTGCCTGTTGCGTGAGCTCGGACAAGTCACTTAACTTCTCTGTGCTTCCGTCACCTCACCTGTAAAATGGGGATTGAGACTGTGAGCCCCATGTGGGGCATGGACCGTGTCCAATTTGATTAGCTTGCACATTGTAAGCGCTTAAATACTATAAAAAAAACTCCTCTAATTCTCATTCTCACCCAGTTATGATTAGTACAGTGTTTTGCAGAGCAGGTATTTAATAAAAACTATTCCTATTACTGTAAACTCCCCCTCTAGACCGTAAGCTCACGGTGGGCAGGGAATGTCCCTGTTTATTACCATACTGTACTTTCTCAATAGCTTAGTACAGTGCTCTGCACACAGTAAGCACTCCATAAATACAACTGAACGAATGACAGTTTGAACCCGATTAAATAAAAGCACCTCACATACATACATGAACTTCTTGGGAACTTTGCAAGAGTCTGTAATCTGTTGATGCAGCATGAGAGGAAACGCTTTAACACAACTGGCCCGGATAATTTCATGAGAACTTTGCAGTGCCCAATAGAACACTGCTGTTCTCCACTCAAGGAATATGTTTTTGGGGAGCAGAGTCAGAAGAAATACACATTGAGCCTGAACCTGTGGGGCTGAAAAGAAGAAAACGATTGAACAGATTTCCCGTACCACTACGAGACGCAGTGGTAAAAAAAAATCAACAAGTGTTTTAAAACGGTAGAGTTCTAATACGGTCACTCTCCCCAAATTAGACTTTTAAATCATTAAACTACAACACAGAGAGAAGGCTTGAACTACATAAGCATACTTACAAAAACAATCTGAAATCCTCTGACTCACAGCCAAAAGACTAGTGCCAAATGGGGTTAATTTATAAGAATCCTCATCAGAGTGGTTGCAAATCCACGGCAGAGACAATATTCCGCAAATGTCCTCAAGGATCTGCTCTTCAAATGGGCACTTTACTGGGGAAACACACACACAAGAGATGAACAAACTGAATAGAGATAACTGGAGCCCAGTTATCTTAGTTCAGGAATGGGTGAAAATTCTCAGGCTACGCAATTAGCAACTCTTTGGTTTATCTCTTGGACTGCTCATTTTTGTTTGGGTGATATCTAATCTCTCCGCTTTCTGCACCTAGATTTGCTAAGCACCGGTAGGATTGTCTGCTCCATCAGACAGTCAAAAGCAATTGTTGGGCCCCTATAGGTAGAGGGCTGTACTAGGCACTTGGGAAAGTACAAGCCAATCCGACGGCTTTGTTCTCATTTCTCCTCCTGCCTACATTTTTCCCTTTTTCTCATACCTCCTCTTCCTCTCTGCACTCTCCTCTCTTCATATCCAGCAGACCACTGCTCTCCATCTTCAAAGCCCTTCTGAAATTACATCTCCTCCAGAGGGTCTTCCTTGATTAATCACGTGTCCCCATCCTATTTTCCCATTTCCCCCTCAACAAATCTATATGTCTAGCCTTGTCTCTTCCAGTCTCTGGGATTTCCACTTGAATTATTACACATCCATAATCTCAGACTTGAGTCAAAAACAGAATTCCTTAAATTCTTTTCTACAATACCTTTCAATCACGGTTGACTCCCCTCTGTGCCCCAAATAACAGCAACCTCGGACTCATCTTGGAACTCAAGTCTCTTTGACCTCCCACATCCGAACTGTTCTAAAATCCTGCCAATTCTTCCTCAAAGGTTACCGATGGTATTTATTGAGTGTTTACTATGTGCAGAACACTGTATTAGGCGGTTGGGAGAGGACAACACTATCCTAACCTAAACCTTTATGCTCCACCCATATTACTGTATTCATCAGAACAGTGCTCTGCACATAGTAAGCGCTCAATAAGTACTATTGAATGAATCTCCTTGCTAGTCCAGTCTCTCTGGCCCCCAGCCTCTCCCTGGGGTAGTCCTATACGCTCATAAACATGGAGCAACTTGAGCACAATTCTGTTCACATCACCCTGCTCCTGAAAAGTCCACAGAGTTGGTTCCCATCACCAGTCACATTAACTAAAACTCTTAACCATCGATTTCAAGGCTCTCCCCTAGCTGGCTTCCTCCCCACCCACTGTTCTCACTTTCTTGCCTTACGCCGTCATTTCTGACCCACAGCGACACCACAGACACATCTCTCCCAGTACGCCCCGCTCTCCATCTGCAATCGTTCCAGTAGTGAATAGAGTTTTCTTGGTCAAAATATGGAAGTGGTTTACCGTCGCTGCCTTCCGCGCAGTAAACTCGAGCCTCCGCCCTGACTCTCTCCCGTGCCGCTCTGCCCAGCACAGCTGAGTTTGGACTTGTAACAGATTGCCTTCCACTTGCTAGCCACTAGCCAAGCTAGGAATGGAATGGGTAGGCCTCTGCTTGACTCTCCCTCCCATAGTCGTGACTGGTAGAGTAGTGGAAAGTCTCCAGGTGCGACCCTGAGACGGGCCTCGCTTTTTACTACACTCCAATTGGACGTTTTCTTTCTCCTCACCATCCCACACTCAAACTCTCCCACTTCTGAGTTATTGCTCGCATCATTTCTAACTGGGATAATGATAATAATAGTGATGATGATGATATTTGTTAAGCACTTACTATGAGTCAAGCACTTTTCTAAGTACTGGGGTAGATTCAAGATCATCAGGTTGGACACAGTCCCTGTCCCACATGGGGCTCACAGTCTTCATCCCCATTTTACAGATGAGGGAATTGAGGCACAGAGAAGTGAAGTGACTTGTCCAAGGTCACAGATCAGACGAGTAGAAGAGCCAGGATTAGAACTCATGTCCTTCTGACTCCCAGGCCCGTCCCCTATCTATTAAGCCATGCCGCTCCCTCGGTCAGCCAAAATACACATCCCTCAGCCTTCAAAGTCCTAAAACATTTTCCAACATGAAGCCTTTTTGATTAAACTCCCCACTGTCTCGGTATCTCAGAATTTAGGCACATCTGTTAGTCTGTGTGTGTATTTGTTACATATTCTCTTGCACTTTAATTGTACATTTGCGATCTTGGGTTTATGCATCTCCACCAGTAGACTGTCAGCTATTTAAGAGAGTAAATAAGAACTAATATAGCACAATCTACAAAGCAGATTCAATAAAAACTGTTTTGTTTTTTTTTAAAGGTATCTATTAAGTGCCTGCTATGTATCAGGCACTGGGGAGACACAAACTAATCAGGTTGGAAACAGTCCCCTTCTACATGGGACTCACGGACTTAGTCCCCATTTTACAGGTGAGGTAACTGACGCTCAGAAAGCAATTAGGCAACTTGCCCAAGGTCACATAGCGGACAAGGGGCAGAGCCAGGACTTGAACCCAGGGTGAGAAGCAGCGTGGCTCAGTGGAAAGAGCCCGGGCTTGGGAGTCAGAGGTCATGGGTTCTAATCCCGGTTCCACCGCTTGTCAGCTGTGTGACTTTGGGCCAGTCACTTAACTTCTCTGAGCTTCAGTTACCTCATCTGGAAAATGGGGATTAAGACTGTGAACCCCACAACCTGATCACCTTGTATCCTCACCCAGCACTTGGAACAGCGCTGTGCACATAGTAAGCGCTTAACAAATACCATCATTATTATTATTCTTCTGACTCCCAGGGCCCATACTTTTTCCACCAGGCCAAATTGCTGTTTAACGATGATGACGACAGAAATAATTCTCTATGGAATTAGCTTTATTCACACAGCCAACACATTCGCACAACATGGACCAAGAAATGAACTGCAAGAATCTCAAATGAACAGTGCAATAAGGTATTTTCTATGAGACAGAGTTTCCCTCCTGCATGAGTTGGTTTATAACAGTTTTGTAGAAGTAATGATTCAGGGGACTCGTTATAATTCCTCTACTCCTCTGGTCCTGTGATATGTCTGGAACTTTCTTAAATAAGATCTAATGCTTTTCCCAAATGGAAAACTGTTTTTCCTAGAAAGATAACGGTGCTGTCAGAATTGATAAATCTGAAACTTGAGTATTACAAACATCTGTGCCCTTAAATCCAAGACATTATTTATTTGTGTTACGTGGAAAGAAACAGGACAAGTACAAAACAGACGGTCAGCTATTTATCCCAACAACTCACCTTGCATATAAAACACAGCATCATAAATTTTCACCAGTCTATCAATTACTGGTTCCAGGTCAGATATCTGAACTGAAGATTCAATGAAACTCCTACAGAACTTTAGCACTTTTGTGATAACGTCCAAAGAGATCCAAGTTAGGTCTAAATTTACTACTGTGTCTGAAGATCTCATCTTCCGTTTATGACGGCTAAAGCTACCCACGTCAACATCTTTATAATCCAGGCAACTAGAAGAGAAAATGTAACTCATCAGAACACAAATTTGTATTTCAAATGGCATTCTACCGTCACCTTTGGAAAAAAAAATTGCTTAAGGCTATATACTTCTGGTGAAATTTTATATAAACACATTAGTTTCTGAATAATGTAATAGTCTCACTGAAAGAAACTAGAAAACAGAAAATACTCTCCCGGTTGTTTTTACCTGCGTAAGTTCTGCGGACCACAGTGAACAGTGCACAGGGCAGCTAGCCGCAAGACAACAGAAATACCTTCCATTTTTGGAATAACAGAATTTGCCAGAGTAGCTTCTTCAGTGGGAGTCAGAAGAGATTCAGCTTTCTTCCCCAGTGCATTCCATAATGTACTTTTCTTGCTCATGTCCACGTGGCTAATCCTATAACGAATCGCAGTTAGTCTAGTACCTTCAATAGAAATCTAGTCAAAAGTTAGACAGACACTATACACGGGTATGTAACGTGTAAATTCTTGAAATGCAAAACTTGCGACGGGAAAATATAAAAAACTGTTCGGGACTGAAATTTGGAATGTGCCTATGGTCTACCATTAAAAAATGAGAAACTGTTACAAAGCACATCTTTTCTTATAATGATAATTATGATACTTGTTAAGTGCTTACTATGTGTGAGACGCTGTACTAAGTGCTGAGGTGGACACAAGCAAATCAAGTTGGACATAGCCTCCGCCTCACGTGGGGCTCACAGTCTCAATCCCCATTCTACAGAAGAGGTAAATGAGGCCCAGAGAAGGCAACTGACTTGCCCATGGTCACACAGCAGACAAGTGGAAGAGCTGGGAATAGAACCCATGACCTTCTGACTCCCAAGCCCGTGCTCTCTCCCCTATGACATGTAGCTTCTTCAACATTTTTTGCAATAACGCTGTTGAATTTTAATGCCAGAATTTCCTGTAGTGCTTTTTCAGTTTTTTAGCCCTTCCAAAGTCTACCTTGGCTTGAACACCTTGCTCTCTGCCTCTTCCCATCCATCTTTCTAAGATACTAACTCGCCTAGAGAGATCTCAAAGCCGGTTCAACAGCTCTCTGTTTATTGTTTGGCACTGAATACAGAAAGAACTGTAGTTGTAAGAATAAGGTGTCTTTGAACAATAGAATATGACATAACTCCTCTGGACTGTAAGCTTGCTGTGAGCGGGGAATGTTTCTGTTATACTGTTGTGCTGTAATACTTAATGTTGGTATTTGTTAAGCGCTTACTAATAATAATAATAATGTTGGTATTTGTTAAGCGCTTACTATGTGCCGAGCACTGTTCTAAGCGCTGGGGTAGACACAGGGTAATCAGGTTGTCCCACATGAGGCTCACAGTCTTAATCCCCATTTTACAGATGAGGTAACTGAGGCACAGAGAAGTTAAGTGACTTGCCCACAGTCACACAGCTGACAAGTGGCAGAGCAGGGATGCGAACCCATGACCTCTTTCTCCCAAGCCCGTGCTCTTTCCACTGAGCCACGCTGCTTCTCTATCAGCGGCTTAGTACAGTGCTCTGCACACAATAAATGTTCAGTAAATACGACTGGTTGATTTTAGCACTGTTTTAAAATGAATTTATACTCCTCTAGTCAATATATACTTTTTATATTTGGGGAATGTATCGATGTGGTTTACGTTATTTCCTAGGGGAAACTACTTTTTGTTGAGCGCTCTTTTGCCTCCCACTGTTTTCACGGCATTAAGAACACTAGTCACTGAGTAACACTATACACAATGAAAAGATCATTTTTTTATGGTTTTTATTAAGCACTTACTACGTTTCAAACACCTTTCTAAGCACTGGGGTAGATACAAGTTAATTATTGCTAAGTATAGTTTTATTCCTCAATATTTGCTGATTTTTAATGACAGGTTATTAGTCTATAAAAACAGCATCACGGATGCTGATGTTTTTGAAACCAGAGAACTGGAAAAGGCCAGACGTGAAAAATCAATTTAAATCAAAGGTGTCCAACAACTCTGACTGCAAGCCAAAAATTAACAGAACTAAATTTAACCGTGCCTAAAACCAAATGGCCGGACACTCTGGGGACTGAGTCCCGTGAGCCAGGTTGCAAGATGGAAACTCAAAGCCTTGCTTGGAAACCGAGGCTAGGGAAGAACAAGTATTTCTGATCCTAAGTCTCCCTCACCCACTGTGGCTTACAAGACTGAATTTCTGCCCCATGTACTTTTGAAAGAGGAGGGAAAGGGGAACTTAGCAGCAAACATTCCCATCCTTCAGGGGCCTAGAAAGTGGGATCTAGTGAAACAAGGTTGCTCGAGTTAGTCGAGAGATGGGGATTTTTTTGATGGGGCAGGAAAGGGAGGACGGAGGGGAGGGGTTTTCGTTAAACTCTGACTATTGAAGCAGCGTGGCTCAGTGGAAAGAGACCGGGCTTGGGAGTCAGAGGTCATGGGTTCGAATTCCAGCTCTGCCACTTGTCAGCTGTGTGACTGTGGGCAAGTCACTTAACTTCTCTGTGCCTCAGTTACCTCATCTGTAAAATGGGGATTAACTGTGAGCCTCACGTGGGACAACCTGATTACCCTGTATCCACCTCAACGCTTAGAACAGTGCTCTGCACATAGGAAGCGCTTAACAAATACAAACATTACTATTATCTGCCACAAAGTCGGAGAGATGCCAGGTCCCCTGCGGGCTTCCTCCCGCACCAGCGGCTTCCTCCCGCACCAGCCATCCTCAGCTTGGCTGAGCAGAGACTGGAGATGCCCTCGATGATCCCGGAGAGCCGGGATTTGGGCAGGTAAAGGGAGGGGAGCGCTTCCCAGCGAGAGCCCCTTGCCCAGGCAGGCTGCCCCCTGCCCTATCCGCTCTTTCCCCCCTCGCACCCCACCGAATGCCCACTTCCTCCCCAACTGTTCATTCAATTGTATTTCGATTGTATTTACTGAACCCTAACCCCGTCTCCCTCAGCCCAGCCACCCCCCAAAACCACCTCCTTTTACCCCCGCTTTCCTCCTGCCCGTTCATCCCTCCGCCCGCCTCGTCTCCTCTCCTTCCTGGTGGGTCCCTTCAATCAATCAGTGATATTTATTGAGTGCTTACTGTGTGCACAGCATGGTACTAAGCGCTGGGGAGAGTAATAATAATAATTGTGGTATTTACGCTTTTACTATGTGCCAATCACTGTTCTAAGTGCTGGGATAGATACAACGTATCGAGGTTGTCCCACGTGGGGCTCACAGTCTTAATGTACATTTTATGGATGAGGTAACTGAGGCACAGAGCAGTTAAGTGGCTTGCCCAAGATCACAGAGCAGGTAAGTGGCAGAGCCGGGATGAGAAGCCACGTCCTCCGACTCCTAAGCCACAACTGAACAGAGTTGGTAGACACTTTCCCTGCCCACTAAGAGTTTACTCTTCTGGGGCCCGGAACCCCCGCCGGGGCACTGCGACAGCTGGACTTGTAGCCTGGGCGCTCTTGATGTCAGATGAATGGAGGGATCGTCCACCTGAACCCCCTCTTTCCAAACCCTCTTCTGGCCACTGGAAGGCTTTTTGGCAAACTCAATTTTCGGAGAGTTTTGGGGGAAAAAAAACCATCCCCGCTAAAAGCAGTTGCCCAGGCCCACGCCAGCCTTCCCATTCGCTTTTAGTGGTGGAAGTTGGAGGGATAAATTTAGTCTTTGAAACCTACAATCCCTAGTTCCGTCTCCCCCTCTAGACTGTAAACTCGCAGTGGGCAGGAAAAGTGTCTAGCTACTCTGTCTGCAAACAGTAAGCACTCAATAAATACGATGAGTTGACTGATGGATTGCCAGGCACTGTAGGCACTGTACTAAGTGCTGGGGTAGATACAAGCTAGTCATAGTCCCCATCCCACATGGGGCTCACCGTCTTAATCCCCATCTGACAGATGAGGTAAATGAGGCATAGGGAAGTTTAAGTGATCGCCCAAGGTCACACAGCAGATTAGAACCCAGATCCTTCTGACTCTCAGGCCAGTGGACGACGCGGCTTATACGAGAGCGCATAATGAGAAGAAAAGACGTACTCTTCCGACTGAGGTTCTGGGTTCTCCGAATGTTTCCATGACAGATTTATCCGTCGCCTTTTTTCTGAGATTTCATCACTACTGCTGTTCCATCCATCTGTATCAGACACAGCCTGCTCCATTTGGAGCTGAAACTCCTGAATGACTTCCAGACTTTCCATTTTTAATTCAGCAAAAAGTGGGCCCAACCAATACTGGAAAAAAAAGAATTGCACACATTTAACAGAAACCAAGAGGATGGGTTGTGTTTTCTCATAAGACTGGCTAATTTCCCAAGATTCCAAAAAGTAACACGAAGGCAATTTAAATCTTTTGCTTCATCATACCCGCAAAAACCACACATATTTTAAAAACTGCATTCTTTTCTTAATCAGCTTTGCTAGGATTTGGGTGATTTAGCTAGGACCAGGCCCTCCATCGACCGACACTTTTTAGAACAGAATATTCAAGTTTCCAAATGCTGATTAAATAGATCTTTCTAATGGGCAAAGTCAACAAACACCCAGCAAAGGGTAAAGCTGCCTTAAGCATTTCGGATTTAAGCAGCAGAAGCACCCAGCTTCATCTGCACTACTTTAAGTGATCGTAAGGTCCTTGTGGATAGGGACTGCTTCCATTTTAAATTTGCTTTCCTCCTCAAAAACGGGCACTCAATAAATACCGCTCAATCAATCAAAACGATGCTCAGTAAATGCATGAGGATTAACTGGTAATGATAAAATGATCAGGGTAGTAGGTAACTAGCACCATTACCATCATGTATTAGGGTTAACCTTATGAAAAGAAAAAAAAATCAATATACATAATAAAATGGCAATCTGGAATGTAAATTTCCAGGGCATCGGAATCAACTAGTTAGCCATGATATATGCTTCACTTTCCCCTTCAATCAATCAATCACGCAATGGCATTTGCTGAGTGCAAAGCGCTGTACTAAGCGGCTGGGGGAGTACAAAACAGAGTTGGTAGACACGTTCCTTGCCCACAAGGAGCTTGCAGTCTAGAAGGGGAGACAGACATAAAACAAATTACGGATCTGTATATAAGTGCTGTGGGGCTGAGCCTTCTAAGTTCATTCATTTAACAGTATTTATTTAGCGCTTACTAAGTGCAGAGCACTGTACTAAGCACTTGGAATAATACAATTCGGCAACAGATAGAGACAATCCCTGCCCAATGACGGGCTCACAGTTGCATAAACCCACCAGCCTTACCAGCACTTACGCGTTTATTTATTCCAATCCGGACAACTTTTGTAGGTATGTTATTCAACTGAACATTCACTTATCCTATTTGTAAATATTTTACGTCTGTTTCCTACTAGAGGGTAAACTCCGGTTCTGTATTTCCCTAAGCGATCAGTACAGAATATTGCAAAAAAGACTCCTCTCACTACTAATCTGACTTGCGGTTCAAACACTTCAGCTTCTCCCGATTTGTCAGGTTCCCTCCTTCGGCTTGCCTGAGAAAATTCAACCTTCTTTCACAATCACTGCCAATCTAGAAGTCTCATGATTTTCCCAAATCTACCTGGCCTGAGTATGTAGATCTTGGAAGAAATTCCTGCACGCAAAACACACCAGCAAATAACGCTCGATGAGACACATGCAAATGGTAGAACTATCTCATGAGTTTATTGCTATTGTTTTAATGAGATGTACATCCCCTTGATTCTATTTACTGCTATTGTTCTTGTCTGTCCGTCTCCCCCGATTAGACTGCAAGCCCGTCAACGGGCAGGGACTGTATCTGTTGCCCATTTGTACATTCTAAGCGTTTAGTACAGTGCTCTGCACGTAGTAAACACCCAATAAATACTACTGAATGAATGCGTTTATGACTACTTAATGTTCAATCATTCTCCTGCGCGATTATACACACAGCTCCTAGAGTACTGAGCTTTTTCTTTGTACTTAGTATCCACTACAAGGATACCAGACACTTACAGAACACTTTCCGATGTTGTAATGACCAGCCCACTTTACCAGGCTTTGTTAAAATAGCAAATGAACCTTTATTCCCCCAGGCTTGGCTCTTGTGAAACATATGCAGAGTGCTTGGAAAGTACAATTCGGCAACAGATAAAGACAATCCCTACCCAACGACGGGCTCACACTTCGCCTAGAAGTGTCGATACAGATGAGAAAATTAGAGAGGAAGGAGTGGGTTTAGAGGGGGAAATGAGGAGCTCTGATTTAGGCCTCTTATGGGGAATACGGCGCATAATAGCAGTAGCCCTGCAAATTACCAACCACGTCTAAAATTAGGACTGCTTGAAACGATCCTCCAACCCCTGAATCTTTGGAAGGTAAAAGTAATTTTATATAGGAAAGTATACAAAAACCCAATTATTTCATATATGTTCAATCTAGGCTAATTTTATTCTTTTAACTGATCTGCCCTTTTCACTCCTCCACAAGGGCAAATCAATAACCCAGCTGTTATATATCAAGCCCTCGCCACACATTTCTCTCCATAAATACGACTGACTGAATGAATGAATATTAACAACAAGAAGAATTATATATATACACAATAATTTTTTCTGCTTACTCTATTTGTAAATATCTGTGTGTTTGTTATCCTCATTAGAATATAAGCTCCTTGTGGGCAAGGAATATATGACCTCTTTTCGTTGTACTTTCTAAAATGCTCAGTGCAGTGTATCGCACCTAATGAGTGCTCAGTAGACGTCATTACTACTATAATACTATTATACAGAAATGATTTCAGTGATCATTTCCAACTACGATGAGTATAAGCTCCTTCACAAACTATATTTTAATGAAAACACCCTATTATACACGTAACCAGAGAACAGAGTTGCACGCATAAAACAACCTGGGATTCCGAGTTCAAAACGTCCAGCTCGTAGATATTAATGATAGTAATTGTGGCATTTAAGTGCTACCTGTGTGCCAGGCACCGTATTGAGCGCTGGGGTGGCTACGCGATAAATCGTGTCAGACACAGTGTCCGTTCCACAAGGGGTTTCACGGTCTAAGTGGGAGGGAGAATGGATATCGAGTCCTCATTTTAGAGATGAGGAAACTGAAATCCCACAGTAGGCTAGGGGTGGGGCTGCGATTAGAACCCAGGTCTCCTGACTCCCAACCCCACGCTCTTTCCACTAGGCCACGTTGCTCGTCGTGTCTGGCCGCTCATCTCGCTGAATCTCAAGGTAGACGGGAAGAGAAGTAAGAGCGGCTTCGAAACGACCTACCTCCTGTTCCTCCTGAGTTCCGAGTGCATCCACAAAAGCTCTGCAGATGTTGTTTACGTAGGCCTTCCTAACCTGCGAAGCGGATTCGTACCCGGCCGGCACGAACTGCAGGAAATACTGAAGCAGGTGACACAGAGCAGCTTTGAGCATTTCAGATTTCAGCAGCAGAAGCACCCCGGCTTCGAAGAGGACGCAAAGTTTCTGCAGCAGCATGCTCAGGTAGATCGGTTCGATGTTTTTATACGCGTCCTCTTCGAACGGGAAAAGCGTCCCCACCAGACGTGAGAAGGGTCCTTCGTAAAGTCTCAGTTCGGTCTCGTTCATTTTAGGGAGGTGCTTCAACAGTTCCAAAAACACCGGGAAGAAAACGCTGGCGATCTGTTCCGGGGGTCCCCCAAATCGGATCAATCGCGTTAAGAGCCTCAAGGCCGACGCTTTCACTTCGGGGCTACCGTACTCCAGCAAGGAGCAGCCGATTTCCCAACATAAAAGATCCTGTCTCCTGAAGAACATGGTCGGAACGATGTCTATCAAAACAGTCAGTAACGTACTCCCAACGAGTTCCACGTTTTGCATGCTCAACAACTCTAAGGAAGCGGAATGTAAATTGCCGCGGAGTTCATTCGGGTTATTTAAAAATCTGCGGATGACCACTGGCCAGTCCATCAGATGTCCCCAAACATTCTTCTGGTGCAAGCAAATCAAATCTTCAAAGACATGCAACAATTCTCTCGTCAGGAGACCGAAAATCCTGGGATTCTTGATTTTAAACAGAAACAACAGAGACCGGAGAACTTCGCATATATTCTTGTGTAGCGGGTGACAGGAAGGAGTTGCAGCGATTCGCAGAAGTCTTGTGACGATCCAGTTACTAAATTCTTGAATTGAAAGAAAAACGAGGTAAATACACAATGTACAGTAAAGACTAATTGATTTGCCCGATTCTCATCGATGCGACGAAACGCATAACGTTTCAGTAAAGTGGTCTCAATGATTACACGTCCCGTGAACAATCGGGTTCGCGACAAAGTTGGAACGGCCGGGCCCTCCGCTTTAGTGGACAAACGATTTCACGGCAAAACACAAGCACTCACCAAGACAATTTTCTTCGGCCTCATTTTCTTGAGGGCTTCCCAAGAAATTTACAAACATTAGTGGGGAAGATTTCATAATGTGCTGAATGAAATCAAGCAGTATCACAGAACTTGGCTGAGAGTCAGTTTTCTTACTAAGTTCCAGAGCAACTGAAAAACAAAACGGGGACACAGTCACTCAAAACTCCCCACTTCAGCATGCTTAACCTATCCGAGAAGTACGTTTCAGGGTGCGCAAGTATTCTGCTACTACTGTCCTACGGAGCAGGGTTTAAGAATACGGAGGAATGGCTACTAAATGTTCACGTAATTTATATTTGAGAGACCTACAATCAATTTTTATTTAACGACTCTTCATGAACCAGAGGAAGTCAATTAGCAGCACCGTCCCCACGTTCCTAAAGCAGAAACCAAGGAGGAACGAGAAGCAGCATGGCGCAGCGGATAGAGCCCGGGCCTGGGAGTCAGAAGGTCACGGGTTCTATCCCGGCTCTGCCACTTATCCGCTGTGACACCTTGGGCAAGTCACTTCCCTTCTCCCTGCCTCAGTTACCTCATCTGTAATAGGGGGATTGAGACTGTGAGCCCCACATGGGACAAGGACGTTGTCCAACTCAATTTGCTGGCATCCACTCCAGTGCTCAGAACGGTGCCTGCCACGTAGTATTCATTCATTCATTGATTCAGTCGTATTTATTGAGCTCTTACTGTGTGCAGAGCACTGTACTATGCGCTTGGAATGTACAATTTGGCTTAACAAATACCATAATTATTATTAAATCACTTGCCCATGATAAGTCAGTAGCACAGGTGTAATGCTAAGAGTATTACTACGCCCAACGCCATTAGTGTGGCTCACTGGAAAGAGCCCGGGCTTGGGAGTCAGAGGTCATGGGTTCGAATCCCGGCTCCGCCGCTTGTCAGTTGTGTGACTGTGGGCAAGTCACTTACCTTCTCTGTGCCTCAGTTCCCTCAACTGTAAAATGGGGATTAAGACTGTGAGCCTCATGTGGGACAACCTGATGACCCTGTATCTACCCCAGCGCTTAGAACAGTGCTCTGCACGTAGTAAGCGCTTAACAAATACCAATATTATTATTCAGTGGCAACAGAATTTCACAGAAAATTTCTGCAGGTCCTCTTTGCTACAAAGGATGATTAAAATGATAATGATAATAATAATAAGTGCCTTTATGTGCCAAGCACTGTACTAAGTAGTGGGGTAGCGTCCCAAGGTGAAATAACCATCATCTCAAAGGCAAACGCTACCTCTCGTGACCGGGCCGAGCCGGCAAAGCGGAACTCGGAAGCGAGGGCGGGACACCTCCCTCCGCAACCGAAACTGCTAGACTGACATCCCCGGCTGGGAAAACAGATGTTCCCCCTGGCTCCCGTGCCAATCAAATGAGGTAAGGAGGAGGCGGGAAGGCGGATATCGGGCAAGCAGAGGCGGGAAGCTGGAACGGCCTGGGGGCACAAGTAACAGGTACCTGCGGCCTCTGACCTTTCGGGGTAGTGGATCGAGTCTTGGGGAAGCCAGTTGTGTGTCACCTTTGTCCGGAGCGTGGGATGCCCGCTCCGCCCGCACCACTTGAGGAGGAGCCGTGGGACGGCCCGCTGAACGCTCTTGGGGCTGGAATTAGGGTGCTGAGCCACTTGCGTGTAACGCCTAAGTGGATTTCTCCCCCGTGCGAAGCGCTTGTGGGCGGGACTTCTACTGCTTTGCTACGCGCTAATAAGACATAAGTATATTCCTCCCCACGCGGAAGCTCCAATATAATAATTAAACTTAGTCCTCCCAAAAGGGAAGTTAAATTCGTCGCGTCCAAAATAATTATAACCTTCCCAAAGGGGAAATTCAATTCGCTGCATCCAAATAATTAAATGATTATATCCTTCCCAAAAGGAAAGTTCAATTCACCTGGCGGAATCGATTTTGCATCGACTCGGTCTTTCTGTCCCCGGTCTCTCTCAGTGGGCCGATTCCCGAAAGGGTGAGCCCGTTGTTGGTTAGGGATTGTCTCTATTCATTGCCGCACTGTACTTTCCAAGCACTCAGTACAGTGGTCTGCACACAGTAAGTGCCCAATAAATAGGATTGAATGAATCAATGAGTCAGTTCCTGGACGACAGGTACGTATTATACAAGATCATCAGTTTGCATGAAGTCCCTGTCTCACAAGGGGCTCACTGTATAATTAGGAAGGAAAAGATACAAGAGGAAACAACCTGGAGAAACTTAGTTGAACAATCCCACACACCTGTTATTAGCAGTTAATACTGCTTATTAACTATGCAATATTATTTTGGTGTCTTGCTCTACCTACAGTCATCCATTCGATGGCATTTATTAAGCGTCTGCTGTACGCAGAGCACTGTGTTACGAGCTTGGAAGAGTACGATACGTAAATTTTTTATTATTGCATTATTATACCGCAATTATGATCAGTATCGTTATTAATACCACGCAATATTATTTTGGTGTCTTGCTATACCTACAGTCATCCATTCGATGGCATTTATTAAGCGTCTGCTGTACGCAGAGCGCTGTGTTAGGAGTTTGGAAGAGTATGATATGTCAATTTTTATGATTGTATTATTATACCACAATTATGATGAGCACCGTTATGCATACCACAATTATTAGTACTTGTAATAATGATAAAAAAAAAATAATGCCCATCCACTTCCTCATCGGAGAGAAACTCCATACCATCAGCTTGAAAGCAGTCAATCGCCTTGCCCCCTCCTACCTCACCTCCCCGCTCTCCTACTGCAACCCAACCCGCACTCTCGGCTCCTCTAACGCCAACCTTCTCACTCTACCTTAATCTCGTCTATTCATTCAATCGTATTTATTGAGCGCTTATTATGTGCAGGGTACTGTACTAAGTGCTTGGAATGTACAATTCCCTGCCCAATGACGGGCTTACAGTCTAATCTCTCTTTCATTCATTCATTCAATCAATAGTACTTATTGAGCGCTTACTATGGGAAACAGCATTCATTCATTCAATAGTATTTATTGAGCGCTTACTATGTGCAGAGCACTGTACTAAGCGCTTGGGATGAACAAGTCGGCAACAGATAGAGACAGTCCCTGCCGTTTGACGGGCTTACAGTCTAATCGGGGGAGACGGACAGACAAGAACAATGGCAATAAACAGCGTCAAGGGGAAGAACATCTCGTAAAAACCGATGGCAACTAAATACAATCAAGGCGATGTACAATTCAATAACAAAATAAATAGGGTAACGAAAATATATACAGTTGAGCGGACGAGTACAGTGCTGTGGGGATAGGAAGGGAGACGTGGAGGAGTAGAGGGAAAAGGGGAAAATGAGGCTTTAGCTGCGGAGAGGTAAAGGGGGGATGGCAGAGGGAGTAGAGGGGGAAGAGGAGCTCAGTCTGGGAACGCCTCTTGGAGGAGGTGATTTTTAAGTAAGGTTTTGAAGAGGGAAACAGCGTGGCTCAGTGGAAAGAGCCTGGGCTTTGGAGTCAGAGGTCATTCATTCATTCATTCGCTAGTATTTATTGAGCCCTTACTATGTGCAGAGCACTGTACTAAGCAGTTGGAATGGACAAATCGGCAACAGATACAGTCCCTGCCGTTTGACGGGCTTACAGTCTAATCGGGGGAGACAGGCAGACAAGAACAATAGCAATAAATAGAGTCAAGGGGAAGAACATCTCATAAAAACAATGGCAACTAAATAGAATCAGGGTGATGTACATCTCATTAAACAAAATAAATAGGGTGATGAAGATATATACAGCTATGGGTTCGACTTCCGGCTCTGCCACTTGTCAGCTGTGTGACTGTGGGCAAGTCACTCAACTTCTCTGTGCCTCAGTTACCTCATCTGTAAAATGGGGATTAACTGTGAGCCTCACGTTGGACAACTGTATCTACCCCAGCGCTTAGAACAGTGCTCTGCACATAGTAAGCGCTTAACAAATACCAACATTATTATTATTATTATGTGCAGAGCACCGTACTGAGCACTTGGAATGTACAATTCGGCAACAGATAGAGACCATCCCTGCCCATCGACTGGCTCACAGTCTAATCGGAGGAGACAGACGGACAAAAACAAGACAACTTAATCGCAATAAATAGAATCAGGGCTGCCCCGACCTCTCACCCAAGTCCCGCCCCTGGCCTGGGACGTCCTTCCTCCTCAGATCTGACAGACATTTACTCTCCCCGCCTTCAGAGCCCTAAGGAAGACACAACTCTTCCAAGAGGCCTTCCCTGACGAATCCCTCATTTCTTTTTCTTCCACTCCCTTTATTCGCCTCTCCCCCAGCCCTCCGCACTTATGTACATAACTCTAAGTCATTTATCTGTATTAATGTCCGTCTCCCCCTCTAGACTGAAAACTCACTATGGGCATGAGATATGTCTAATATATGGGAGGCAGCGTGGCTCAGTGGAAAGAGCCTGGGCTTCGGAGTCAGAGATCATGGGTTCGACTCCCGGCTCTGCCACTTGTCAGCTGCGTGATGGTGGGCAGGTCACTTCACTTCTCTGTGCCTCAGTGACCTCATCTGTAAAATGGGGATTAACTGTCAGCCTTACGTGGGACGACCTGATTACCCTGTATCTCCCCCAGCGCTTAGAACAGTGCTCTGCACATAGTAAGCGCTTAACAAATATGAATATTATTATTATTATTATATTGCTATTCTGTACTCTCCAAGAGCTTCCAGGGCTTAGAACAGTGCTTGGCACATAGTAAGGGCTTAACAAATACCATCATTATCAGTAGTAGTACAGTACTCTGCACACAGGAAGCACTCAATAAATACGATTGATTAAATAATCATAAGAAGAAGAATATAATCACTATGGCATTGGTTAAGCACTTAATGGATGCCAAGCACTGCACTAAGCAATGGGGTAGATATAAGATAATCAGATAGGACACAATCCCTGGCCCAAACAAGGACTGTGAAGGGAGACTATGTATTGAATTCTCATTTTACAGATGAGGAAACCAAGGTACAGAGAAGTTAAGTGACTTCCAAGGTCTCATAGCAAGCGGAGGGGCGGAGGAGGAGGAGCGAAGAACTCGGATCCTCTGTGTCCCAGACCCATGTTCTTTTCCACCAGGCTATAAGGCTTCCCCAGTGTTTTTCATTTAACTTTTACAAAAATCCTCCTACCTTAATCTCTTTTCAATAAGCCACATGACCACATTACACCTATCTGTTCTGTAGTGTCTCCAGAGGCCGTTCACGAGGTCTGCCAAGTTAAAATACCCCTTTATTCCCATCATTTATTTTAATTTCTGTTTCCCCCCAGCCCGTAGATCCTTATGGGCAGAACAAGTGCTTGGGGCAGTACTCTGCCACACAACGAGCGCTCGATAAATACTACTGAACGAGCGCTCGATAAATACCACTGACTGATTGGACTGACTTTTGAAGGGATCTGAAAAAACGAGGAACTCGGAACAGGGGAATTAGAAAATGTAGCATCCCTGTACGGGGTCATGTGGAAGGAAGGCATCTGCTAGAATGATAAGCAATTTCTTCAATCGTATTTAATAATTACGGTATTTGTTCGGGGCTTACTACATGCCAGGCACTGTGCTAAGCGCTGGGGTGAAGACAAGCACAGGGACACAGTCCCTGTGCGGGGCTCACAGTCTCGATCCTCATTTTACAGATGAGGTCGCCGAAGCACAGAGAAGTGAAGTGATTTGCCCAGGGTCACACAGCAAACGAGCGGCAGAGCCGGGATTAGAACCCATGACCTTCTGACTCCCAGACCTGTGCTCTATCCACTAGGCCATGCTGCTTATTGAGCACTTACTGTGTGCAGAGCACTGTACTAAGCAATGGGTGCCTTCACCATCTCAAGCACGAGATGTCTCTCTAAGCTACTGGAAGACTTGCAGAGTCAGTGGTTGCATTTATTAACTTCACAAACCTCGCTTTTCAAAGCATAGAACATAATAATAATGATGGCATTTGTTAAGCGCTTACTACGTGCCGAGCACCGTTCTAAGCGCTGGAGAGGATACAAGGTGATCAGGTTGTCCCACGTGGGGCTCACAGTCTTCATCCCCATTTTACAGATGAGGTCACTGAGGTCCAGAAATGAAGCGACTTGCCCAAAGCCACACACCAGAAAGCGGCTGAGCCGGGATTTGAACCCATGACCTCTGACTCCCAAGCCCGGGCTCTTTCCCCTGAGCCACACTGCTTCTCTATACCATGAAGCCGGTCTATTCTCTACACCTCCGGGTCGATGACACTTTACGAAGATCCTTGAGTACTTACCAACATCTACATCTGTAAGTATTCTGTCAATGAACTGACAGAGAATCTGTCTTGGTTTCTGCACAACAGTATTGTATTCCTCGGGGCTGGCACTGAAATAATAATAAAAAAAAATGACCAGAGTTATTGTCTCTTGAATCAATCAACCAACCACATTTATTAAGCACTTAACCGTGTGCAGAGCACCATACTTAATAATAATAATGTTGGTATTTGTTAAGCGCTTACTATGTGCCGAGCACTGTTCTAAGCGCTGGGGTAGACACAGGGGAAGCAGGTTGTCCCACGTGGGGCTCACAGTCTTAATCCCCATTTTACAGATGAGGGAACTGAGGCACAGAGAAGTGAAGTGACTTGCCCACAGTCACACAGCTGACAAGTGGCAGAGCGGGGATGCGAACCCATGACCTCTTTCTCCCAAGCCCGTGCTCTTTCCACTGAGCCACGCTGCTTCTCAGTACTTAGCACTTGAGAGAGAACACGATATAACAGACACATTCCCCGCCCTCAACAAGCTTACAGTCTAGAGGAGAAATCTGAACTACATTTTCAATGTTTCTCTCATTTTAAATCATTGTCAAATTTATTAGTTAAGTCTTACTCTAAGTATTTTCATCTTAAAAAAAGGACGTTTTGAGATATTAAAAGGAAAGCACCCTTTTTTTCTTCAAAGAAAAAAATATACCATTCACCCAGTCGACATAAATGAATAATTTAAGATGAACTTCCTCGGGATCCAAGGCAAAATCCAAATTTCTCTGCCTCCCTAAATTCCTTGTCTACCAGTACGGGTTTCGTTACTAACCCTGAACCAAAGACACTCTTGTGAACAAAAACACGCTCCAGGTAGTAAGAATAACATCATCCAACGCTTCCAGATTTCTTTACGTGGCAGCACCTAAATTTCCTGCACGTGTTTGCTTCCGTTCCCCATTTCCAGACTCTCCACACCTGTCTGCACAAGTTCTCTCGCCCCTGTGACTCAGTCACCTCCCACGCCCACTGTCTTGTCTTACGCCGTCGAATCGTGACCGACCCATAGCGACAGGACGGACACGTCTCTCCCAGATCTCCATCTGCCATCGTTCTGGTAGTGGATCCAGAGAATTTTCTTGGCCAAAATACAGAAATACAGATTTACCGTGGCCTCCTTCCACACAGTAAACTCGAGCCTCCGCCCTCGACTCTCTCCCGTGCCGCCGCTGCCCAGCACAGGTGAGCTTTGACTTGTAGCAGATGGCCTTCCGCTCGCTAGCCACTGCCCAATTCATTCATTCATTCAATAGCATGTATTGAGCGCTTACTATGTGCAGAGCACTGTACTAAGCGCTTGGAATGGGTCTGCCTCCGCTTGACTCTCCCTCCCGGAGCGGAGACTGGAGCCGTAGCCTCCAGGTGCGACCCTGAGAGGGTCCACGCCCATAGTTCAAAAAAATATAGTTTGGAACTGACCAGCAGATTTGGGTATTAATCTAAATCAGGCAGCATGGACTAGTGAAAAGAGCACGGGCCTGGGAGTCAGAGGACCTGGGTTCTAATCCTGACTCTGCCACCTGTCTGCTGTGTGACCTCAGCCATGTCACTTAACCTCTCTGTCCCTCAGCTATCTCATAATAATAATAACAGTGGTATTTGTTAAGCGCTTACTATGTATCACGGGGGGGGGGGGGGGATACAAGGTGATCAGGTTGTTCCACGTGGGGCTCACCGTTTTTAATCCCCATTTTACAGATGTGTAACTGAGGTGAAGTGACTTGCCATAGTCACACAGCTGGCAAGCGGCGGAGCTGGGATTAGAACCCACGACCTCTAACTCCCAAGCCCGGCTCTTTCCACTGAACCACGCTGCTTCTCTTCTGTAAACCTGTTTTACCTCATCTGTAAAATGGGGCCTAAGACAGCGAGCCTGAGGTTGGACAGGGATTTTGTGTCCACCCTGATTATCTTGTATCTACCCCAGCGCTTAGTAATAATAATAATAATAATGTTGGCATTTGTTAAGCGCTTACTATGTGCAGAGCACTGCTCTAAGCGCTGGGGTAGATACAGGGTCATCAGGTCGCCCCACGTGAGGCTCACAGTTAATCCCCATTTTACAGATGAGGGAACTGAGGCCCAGAGAAGTGAAGTGACTTGCCCACAGTCACAAAGCGGACAAGTGGCAGAGCCGGGAGTCGAACCCATGACCTCTGACTCCCAAGCCCGGGCTCTTTTCACTGAGCCGTGCTGCCTTACACATAGTAAGCGCTCAATAAATACCTTTGATTGATGCATGCTTTGCAGGGCTGTTCCAGGCAAATGAAAAAGCTTAAAGCACTATGAATTCTCTTGAGAAAATTCACTACGTAAATCCAAGGTAATATTTTATTAGTATCCCCCACCTTCTCCCACAGCTTTTCCCCAATTCACTCGTCCTCTCCCCGACATCGCAACCCGTCACTTCAGCACTTTCACAAAACCACGGCACTTCCGCATTACTTTCCACTGAATTTTTGCCCGTGTTATTTTACATGCTGCACCGTTTGCAGTACTTCTATCTGCACATTATTTTACGCCCGCCTCCCAGCCAGACTCAAAACTCCTCGTACACGGGGATGGTATCTTCTTCTGCTAAACACTCCCAAGCGTCCAGAGCTCCGCACGGAATAAGGCACCCCATATATACTATTACTTGATAGAGACCCCTTGATGGTGGTTGAGCACACAACCCCCATGGAAAGTGAAACGCACAAAAGACGCCGCTGATGTCAAAGGAAGAATATTTCCTTTCCCAAAAGGACGGTAGGTACTCATGTTAACTCCACCTCAGGAATGGAGATTCCAGGTGATTCTCACAGGACCCATAAAAACAGGGATATCTGTCACGCACTCGCCGAAGCACTGGGGTAGACGCGATAAAAACAGACCTCACTCAGTTCCTGTCCCCCCCTACGAGAATTACGGTCCAGCGAGTAGGGAGTATAAGACGCCCTATTCGTATTTGAATAAAAACGATTGAATAAATGAATGACTCACCCCCATTTTTTTTTTACAAATAAAGAACCTGAGGTACAGAAGTTATGTGATTTGCCTGATATAATAATAATAATGTTGGTATTCGTTAAGCGCTTACTATGTGCAGAGCACTGTTCTAAGCGCTGGGGTAGATACAGGGTCATCAGGTTGTCCCACGTGAGGCTCACAGGCTTCATCCCCATTTGACAGATGAGGGAACTGAGGCCCAGAGAAGTGAAGTGACTTGCCCAAAGTCACACAGCTGAGAAGCGGCGGAGCCGGGATTCGAACCCAGGAGCTCTGACTCCCAAGCCCGGGCTCTTTCCACTGAACCACGCTGCTTGGTTGAAGGGACCCAACAGGAAGGAGGGGGTGGCCGGGCTGAGGGGTAAGCGCTCAATAAATAAAATCGAAATACAGTTAAATGAAAAACTGAGGAGGAAGTGGGCACTCAGTGGGGGGAGGGGAATGCAAAGTGGATATTCATTCAATCGTATGGTTCATTCATTCAATCGTATCTGGGCTCCGCCATTTGTCTGCTGTGTGACCTTGGGCAAATCACTTCACCTCTCTGGGCCTCAGTTCCCTCATCTGTAAAATGGGGATCGAGACTGGGAGCCCCAAGTGGGACAGGGACTGTGTCCAACTTGATTATCTTGTATCCACCCTGGCGCTTAGTACAGTATCTGGCACATAGTAAATGCTTAACAGATACCACAATTATTATTTATTGAGCGCTTACTGCGTGCAGAACACTGTGCTAAGCGCTTGGGAAAGTACAATGCAGCAATAGAGAGAGGCAATCCCTGCCCACAAAGAGCTCACAGTCTGGGGAGAGGGGTGGGGGGAGAGAATGCATTCATTCAATCGTATTTATTGAGCGCTTACTGTGTGCAGAGCACTGTAGTAAGCACTTGGAAAAGTACAATACAGCAGTAGAGAAAGACAATCCCTCCTCACAACGTGCTCACTTGGGGGGGAGACTCATTCATTCACGCCTTCATTCAATGGTATATTTATTGAGTGCTTACTATGCGCAGAGCACTGTACTAAGTGTTTGGGAAAGTACAATTCAGTAATAAAGAGAGATAATCCCTGCCCACAACGGGCTCACAATGGGGACGGGGGAATCATTCATTCGTTCGTATTGACTGAGCGCTTATTGCGTGCAGAGCACTGTCCTAAGCGCTTGTGACCCCAGCGTTGGGTAGGGATTGTCTCTATATCCTGCCAAATTGTACTTTTGAAGCGCTTAATTCAGTGTTCTGCACACAGTAAGCGCTCAGTAAATACGACTGAATGAATAAGAGGATAATACAGCACTAAAAAGAGACAATCCCTGCCCACAAGGAGCTCATAATCTAGAGGGAGGGAGACAGACATCAATAGGAATAAATAAAATGACAGCCATATATATAATAATAATAACAGCATTTGTTAAGCGCTTACTATGTGCCAAGCACTGTTCTGAGCGCTGGGGTAGATACAAGGTAATCAGGTTGTCCCAGGTGGGGCTCACACTCTAAATCCCCATTTTAATAATAATAATGATGGTATTGGTTAAGCACTTACTATGTGGCGAGCACTGTTCTAAGCGCTGGGGGAGATACAGGAAATCAGGTTGCCCCACGTGAGGCTCACAGTCTTCATCCCCATTTTCCAGATGAGGTCACTGAGGCCCAGAGAATGAAGTGACTTGCCCAAAGTCCCACAGCTGATAAGCGGCAGAGCTGGAATTAGAACCCACGACCTCTGACTTCTAAGCCCAGGCTTTGTCCACTGACCCACGCTGCTTCTCTAGTCTGCTGTGTGACCTTGGTCAAGTCGCTTCACTTCATTCCAAGCGCTTAGTACAGTGCTCTGCACATAGTAAGTGCTCAATAAATACTATTGAATGAATTCTCTGTGCCTCAGTTACCTCCTCCGTAAAACGGACATTAAGACTGTGACCCACGTGTGGGTCAGGGACTCCCAAGCCCGGGCTCTTGCCACTGAGCCACGCTGCTTCATCATCATCATCATCATCATCATCCATCTGTCTGTTGCCAAATTGTACACTCCAAGCGCTTAGTACAGTGTTCTGCACACAGTAAGTGCTCAAGAAATAGACGACTGAATGAGTATAAAGACATTGAGGCCTTCCCAGACTGAACCCCCCTTTTCCCTCTGCTCCTCCTCCCCTCCCCATCGCCCCGACTCCCTCCCTCTGCTCTACCCCCTTCCCCTCCCCACAGCACTTGTGTCTATCTGTACATATTTATTATTCTATATTTTATTAATGATGTGTATATAATTCTATTTATCTATTTTGATGGTGGTGATGCCTGTCTACTCGTTTCATTTGGTTGCCTGTCTCCCCCTTCTTTACTGTGAGCCCGCGGTGGGGCAGGGATGGTCTCCCTCTCTTGCCCAACTGTCCCTTCCAAGCGTTTAGGACAGTGCTCTGCAACCAGTAAGCGCTCAATAAATACGACTGAATGAATATTGATGTATTTTGAAGGCACTACTGTCCGTTTCCTCGTTGTGCTGTCTCTTTTGAGCCCGTGAGCTCGTGGTGGGGCAGGGATGGTCTCTCTGTTGCCCCACTCTCCCTTCCAAGCGTTTAGGACAGTGCTCTGCACCTAGTAGACGCTCAATAAGTACGATTGAATGAATAGGGATGTATTTTGATGGCACCGCTGCCCGTTTCCTCGTTTTGCTGTCTCTTGTGAGCCCGTGGCGGGGCAGGGGTGGTCTCTCTGTTGCCCAATTGTCCCTTCCAAGCGTTTAGGACAGTGCTCTGCACCTAGTAGACGCTCAATAAGTACGATTGAATGAATAGGGATGTATTTTGATGGCACCGCTGCCCGTTTCCTCGTTCTGCTGTCTCTTGTGAGCCCGTGGCGGGGCAGGGATGGTCTCTCTGTTGCCCAATTGTCCCTTCCAAGCGTTTAGGACAGTGCTCTGCACCTAGTAGACGCTCAATAAGTACGACTGAATGAATAGGGATGTATTTTGAAGGCATTGCTGCCCGTTTCCTCGTTCTGCTGTCTCTTGTGAGCCCGCGGCGGGGCAGGGATGGTCTCTGTGTTGCCCCACTCTCCCTTCCAAGCGTTTAGGCCAGTGCTCTGCACCCCGCAGGCGCTCAGTAAATACGAATAACTGAATAGGGATGTATTTTGATGGCACTGCTGGCCGCGTCCCCCTCTGGGGCCCGGCGGGGGGCAGGGAGGTCTCCCCCTGGGGCCCAACCGGCCCTTCCGAGCGCTTAGGGCAGCGCTCTGCACCCAGCGGGCGCTCGATAAGGACGATGGCATGAACGAATGAATAGGAGGCGCTCACTAAATACAACGGAATGAAGAGAAGGCGCTCAATAAATAAGATAGAATGAATGAATAGTAGGCGCTCAATAAATACGATTGACTGACTGAATGAATAGTAGGCGCTCAATAAAAACGACTGACTGAATGAATAGGAGGCGCTCACTAAATACGATGGAATGCATGAATGAAGAGTAAGCGCTCAATACGGCTGACTAAATGAATGAATAGGAGGCGCTCACTAAATACGATGGAATGCATGAATGAAGAGTAAGCGCTCAATAAATATGACGGACTGAATGAATGAATAGGAGGCGGTCAGTGCATAGGAAGGACTGAACGAATGAACAGGAGGCGGTCAGTGCATAGGAAGGACTGAAGGAATGAATAGTAGGCGGCCAGTAAATAGGAAGGACTGAACGAAAGGCGCTCAGTAAATAGTAAGGACTGAACGAATAAACAGGAGGCGGCCAGTAAACAGGAAGGACTGAACGAATGAATAGGAGGCGGCCAGTACATAGGAAGGACTGAATGAATAGGAGGCGGCCAGTACATAGGAAGGACTGAATGAATAGGAGGCGGCCAGTACATAGGAAGGACGGAATGAATAGGAGGCGGCCAGTACATAGGAAGGACTGAATGAATAGGAGGCGCTCAGTACATGCGATGGACGGAATGAATGAATAGGAGGCGCTCAGTACATACGATGGACGGAATGAATGAATAGGAGGCGCTCAGTGCATAGGAAGGACGGAATGAACGAGTAGGAGGCGGTCAGTCAATAGGATGGAATGAGTGTACAGGAGGCGCTCAGTGCATAGGAAGGACGGCACGAATGGATAGGAGGCGCTCAGGACACAGGAAGGAGGGGGTGTCTGAGCATGGAGGCGGTGAGGAGGGAGGAAGGCGAGGAGGGCGTGCGGGGCTGCCTACCTGGCCAGGTCCCGGAGCGCGGGGATGAGGGCGGCCATCTCCAGGCCCTGCTCGGCCATGCTGCCTGCGCGCCCCCGAACGCGCGCGCCCCGACCCCCGCGCGGGAACGCGCCCCGCCCCGCTCCGTCCCGCCCCGACGGCGACCCGCGAGGATCAAAACGCCTCCGCCCCCCCCCACCCCCTTCGCCTTCCGCCCCGGGCGCCGGCGCAGAAGCCGCCGCCGAAGGGAGGGGCGCGGGAGGGGAGGGGAGGGGCGGGGCGAGGGAAGGGAAAGGGGCGGGGCTGTAGCCAGAGAGGGGCGGGGCTAACGGAGTAGGTGGGCGGGGCCGCGCAAGGACCGGGGCGGGGAGACGACAGGGAAGGGGGCGGGGCCAAGGAGGGGAAGGGGCGGAGCTAGAGCCGGAGAGGGGCGGGGCTGTGGGAGGAAAGGGGCGGGGCTGTGGGAGGAAAGGGGCGGGGCTAGTGAAGGAAAGAGGCGCCGCGGCGAAAGGAAAGGGGGAGGGTGGAGCGGAGAAGGGGAGGGGCTAGGGAGGAAAGGGGCGGGGCTATAGCCGGAGAGGGGGCGGGGCTACCGGAGTGGATGGGCGGGGCTGTGCAAGGACAGGGGCGGGGATACGAAAGGAAAAGGGGCGGGGCCACGGAGGGAAAGGGAAATGAGGCCCCGAGCTGGGCGGGGCTAGGGAAGGTAAGGGGCGGGGCTACGACAGGAAAGGGGCGGGGCTAGGCCGGAGAGGGACGGGGCTAGGGCCATAGAGGGCGGGGCTAGGGAAGGAAAGGGGCGGGGCCACGAAAGAGAAGGAGCGGGGCCGTGGAAAGAAGGTGGGCTGGGCTACGAAAGGAAAGGGGCGGGGCTAGGGTCGGAGGGGGCGGGGCCGGAGCAAGGAGGGGCGGGGCTTTGGCAGGAAAGGGCGTGGTCTGGAGGGCGGGGTTACCTCAGGGGATGGGCGGGGCGGGGCCGGGGGCGGGGCCTCGTGCTCCCTGCCTCAGGCAGCCGCCCGCCGCGCTCTGGGCGCCCTCTGCCGGGGCCTTATAATAACAACACCCAATAATAATGATAATGGTGGTATTTGCTAATCATGTTGGTACTTGTTAAGCGCTTACTCTGTGCCGAGCACTGTTCTAAGCGCTGGGGGAGATACAGGGTCATCAGGTTGTCCCCCGTGAGGCTCACAGTCTTCATCCTCATTTTCCAGATGAGGTGACTCAGGCACCAAGAAGTTGAGTGACTTGCCCCAAGTCACACAGCTGACAGGCGGCCGAGTCGGAATTAGAACCCATGACCTCCGACTTCTAAGCCTGGGCTCCTTCCACTGAGCCACGCTGCTTCTCTACTGAGCCATGTTGCTTCTCTATAGTGGCCTATAGTGATGCTATTGATGCCCCTTTACTTGTTTTAATGTCCGTCTTCCCCCTTCTAATTGGGATTGTGTCTATTTGTTACTGAATGGTACTTTCCAAGCGCTTAGTACAGTGCTCTGCACGCAGTAAGCGCTCAGTAAATACAATTGAATGAATGAATGAATGAATGCTGCCAGCTGAACATTACCGTGGTTGGCAGGGAGCACGTCTATCAGATCTTTTTAAATTGTACTCTCCTGAGCACTTAGAACAGTGCTCCGCACACAGTCAGTACTCAATAAATATAATCGATGAATCGATTGATTGACAGCATTCATTCATTCGCTCATTCAATCGTATTTATTGATCGCTTACTGCAGGGAGAGGACTGTACTAAGTGCTTGGAAGAGTACAATATAACACTGTGAGCCCATTGATGGGTAAGGATTGTCTATGTGTTGCCGAATTGCACTTTCCAAGCGGTTAATACAGTGCTCCGCATGCAGTAAGCGCTCAATGAATACGACTGAATGACTGAACGAACGAATAAACAGACACATTTGCTGCCCACAGTGAGCTTACGGCCCAGAGGGGGAGACCGATATCAATATTAATAAATAAATTACAGATAGGTACTTAAGCCAGTCAATCGGTCGATGTTATTTATTGAGCACTTACTGGGTGCAGAGAAGCAGCGTGGTTCAGTGGAAAGAGCCCGGGCTTGGGAGTCAGAGGTCATGGGTTCAAATCGTGGCTCCACCACCTGTCAGCTGTGTGACTGTGGGCAAGTCACTTAACTTCTCTGGGCCTCAGTTCCCTCATCTGGAAAATGGGGATTAACTGTGAGCTTCACATGGAACAACCTGATTACCCTGTATCTCCCCAGTGCTTAGAACAGTGCTCTGCACATAGTAAGCGCTTAACCAACAAATACCAACTTTTTACCAACTCTTGGGAGACTACCAATTCAAAAGAATCGGGGGACACATTTCTTGCCCACAACGAGCTTCCGGCGTAGAGGGAGACACCGGCCAGTGTTTCATCAACTCGCCTCTAGGCCAGGAAGGGACATCCCACCTCCGTTCTCTCCACCGTTTTACTTCTTTCTTTGAAAACCGGGCCGAGTAGATTGTCTTGTATTCGAAGGACTGTGGTTCTGACTACGGTAGTCGGCTTCCTCATCCTTCTCCCTGCTTCCGGTGTTTCCCGTACTTGGCTCTGCTGCCCCGATCATTTTTCTAAAATGTCACTCTGCACACACTCCCCGCTCCGCAGAACCCTTCGTTCCTCTCTGCATCAAGAGGAAACTCCTCACCGTTGGCCTTAAAGGCCCTCAATCAGCTCTCCCTACTGAACCCCAGCTCACACTCTCGGCTGTTTTCCAACTAAAAGAAGCAGCAGCGTGGCTCACTGGAAAGAGCCCGGGCTTTGGAGTCAGAGGTTATGGGTTCGAACCCCGGCTCTGCCACCTGACAGCTGTGTGACTTTGGGCAAGTCACTTAACTTCTCGGTGCCTCAGTTCCCTCATCTGTAAAATGGGGATGAAGACTGTGAGCCCCACGTGGGACAACCTGATTCCCCTGTGTCTACCCCAGCGCTTAGAACGGTGCTCGGCACATAGTAAGCGCTTAACAAATACCAACATTATTAACTAACCTGCTCCTCAGTCTTGCCTCTCCTGCCGCCCACCTACTGTCTAGACGTCCTTCCCCCTGCCTGGAACTCACTGCCCTTTCAACCCCAGCAGACAGTTGGGCAGGCTTTCCCCATCTTCAGACACCTTCTGAAATCACACCTCCTTCAGTTAATTTCTACCCTCCCTACGCTACATCCCCCCAACAAATACCGCTTCCGCTCTTCTGTCCCACTCCGGCACTTAAGTACTCACCAGTGTGTGCATATATTCCGTAATTTCTTAAGCACTAACTTGTGAACCGATCTCCTTTTTCTTCTTTCTCTCATCTGTAAATCATTTTACTATCTCCCCATTTAGAATGTAAGCACCCTGGCCTAGTGGATAGAGCCACGGCCTGGGAGTCAGAACGTCGTGGATAATAATCCCGGCTCCGCCACTTGTCTGTTGTGTGGCCTTGGGCAAGTCACTTCACTTCTCTTGTATCATTCAATAGTATTTATTGAGCGCTTACTATGGGCAGAGCACTGTACTAAGCGCTTGGAACGAACAAGTCGGCAACAGATAAAGGCCCTGCCGTTTGACGGGCTTACAGTCTAATCGCCTCACCTTGTATAATAATGTTGGTATTTGTTAAGCGGTTACTATGTGCAGAGCACTGTTCTAAGCGCTGGGGGAGATACACGGTCATCAGGTTGTCCCATGTGAGGCTCACAGTCTTAATCCTTATTTTACAGATGAGGTAACTGAGGCACAGAAGTTAAGTGACTCGCCCACAGTCACCCAGCTGACAAGCGGCAGAACTGGGAATCGAACCCATGACCTCTGAATCCCAAGCCCGGCCTCTTTCCACTGAGCCACGCTGCTTCGCTTTCTTGTATTCCCCCCAGGGCTTTAGAACAGTGCTTTGCACATAGTAAGTGCTTAATAAATGCCACTATTATCATTATTATTATTCTCTGTGCCTCAGTTACCTCATCTGTAAAATGGGGATTAAGACTGTGAGTCTCATGTGGGACAGGGACTGTGCCCAATGCGATTTGCTTGTATCCACCCCAGTGCTTAGTACAGTGCCTGACACAAAGTAAGCACTTAACAAATACCATTATCATTATTGAGAAGCAGCGTGGCGCAGTGGAAAGAGCACAGGTTTGGGAGTCAGAGGTCATGGGTTCGAACCTCGACTCTGCCACTTGTCAGCTGAGTGACTGTGGGCAAGTCACTTCACTTCTCTGTGCCTCAGTTACCTCACCTGTATAATGGGGATGAAGACTGTGAGCCTCACGTGGGACAACCTGATGACCCTGTATCTCCCCCAGCGCTTAGAACAGTGGTCTGCACATAGTAAGCACTTAACAAATACCAACATTATTATTATTATTAATATTAAGCTCCTGGTGGGCAGGGATCTTGTCTACTAACTATGGTACTCCATTCCTCCAAGCGCTTATTAGAGTGCCCGGCGCATCATAGGCATTCAATAAGCTTGTTGTGGACAGGGATAATAATGTTGGTATTTGTTAAGCGCTTACCATGTGCCGAGCACTGTCCTAAGCGCTGGGGGAGATTCAGGGTAATCAGGTTGTCCCACATGAGGCTCACAGTCTTAATCCCCATTTTACAGGTGAGGTAACTAAGGCACAGAGAAGTTAAGTGACTTGCCCGTGGTCACACAGCTGACAAGGGGCACAGGTGGGATTCTCTCTTTATTGCTGTTGTACTTTCCCAAGAGCTCAGTACAGTCCTCTACACGCTCAATAAGTACGATTGAATGAATGAATGAATATTACTGATTATAATAAATACTACTCAATAATCTACTGGAGGTTTTCTGTCCACTCCCGACCCCAGGAGCTTTCGGTCTGTAAATCCCCAAAGAGGAAGGCAACCCTCCCCAGACGGCACAACCCTGTAACGGCCGAGTGGAAAGAGCACGGGCTTGGCAGTCAAAGGACCTGGGTTCTAATCCAAGCTCTGCCAAACATTTACTCTGTGACCTTGGGCAAGTCAATGGGATCCAGCATGGCGAAGCGGAGAGAGCACAGACCCGGAAGTCAGAAGGTCATGGGTTCTAATCCTGCCTCCGCCACTTGTCTGCTGTGTGGCAGGTGGGCAAGTCACTTCACTTCTCTGTGCCTCGGTTACTTCATCTGTAAAATGGGGATTTGAGATTGTGAGCCCTATGTGGCCCAAGGGACCGTGTGTTTTCTAGACTGTGAGCCCATTGCTGGGTAGGGAATGTCTCTATGTGTTGCCCGAATGTACTTTCCAAGCACTTAGTAAAGTGTTCTGCACACAGTGAGCGCTCATGAAATAAATACGACTGAACGAACCGAACTTCTCTGTGCCTCAGTCACTTCTCCTGTTGTCCCTCCTACTTTGGGCCCGTGAGCCCCATGCGGGACAGGGACCGTATCCGACCTCATTCACCTGTACCTACCCCAACGCTCGGAAGCGTGTGGGACACAGAGTGAGTGCTTTCCGGATACAGTGATGTCGTCCTCGGGGTCCATCCCTCCCTGATCCTGCCCTGTAGAGGGGCTTGCACCTGCTTCTGGACCTTGGCCCTCACCCCTCCTGTCAGTTAGAAGTGGCTGGGATAGGAGGAGTCTGACCGCCTCAATAAAGAGTGAGCTGGGCATGCTCAGTTGCCAAGGAAGGTGGTGGTTGCCAGTCGGAAGAAGCTTATCCTCCTGAGCGGTGGAGAGCAGCAGCTGCAGCCAAGGAAACGGGAGACGGAGCAGAATCTAGAGCAGGTAGGAGCCACTGTGGAGTTGGAGGAAAGAGCTTCAACTGAATGCAAAACTCCCACCCTTCCTTCCTCCTCCTCCTCAGCCGGGGCTGAACGAGACTTCTTCCCCGGACGAGGTGGTCTCCACGACAGGTACACGGGATTTCTTGTGGGGGCCACCGAGTTTTCAGGTGGCGTCCGTTCTCACTCCGGTGGTCAGAGTGCGTGGGGGTGTTTGTGTGGCTGCACTTCTATCCACATATGCGGTAACCCTTCTTAAGGGAGGATTGAATTTTAGAGGACAGTGGTGTTAGATTTCTGTTGACTTCTCCCCGAGGCTACGGCTCTGGAGTGCTTTCTCTTCGAAAGGAACTTCGGGTTAGCGCGGGGCAGTGCGACCTTTGGACTTCCCCCCTTCGTTCCCTGACCGGTCATTTGCGGTCAGCCTTCGGTACAGGTGATCGATGGAGGTGGAATGAAGCCTTAACGGTTGCTTCTATTTCTGGTGCCTTTCAGCCTGGAATGGAGGTTTGGGATGCTGCATAAGGAAGTGACTATTTTTCCGTAAGTGTCATTCCCGAGACAGCGTGATCCAAAGTGCACTATTTTCCCTTCTCTGCCTCTCCCTGTTGACCTCCGCCGCCCTGTTCGGCCACGGGGCACAGGCAGACCCAGAGAAGAAGGCGGCTTCTCCGGCCGCAGCTCACCCCTGCTCTCTCTCCGGCCGCAGAAAACCCGTATAGTTTCCCTGACAGGAAAGTGGAGTCTCCGTGAGACCTGCAGGGAGCGAGGTCTGGGGTTTGCTGGCTCCCCACAACTTTAATGGGAGATGAGATGGGTGAAGTTGTGGGGAGCAAGCAAGCCCCCCACAACTTCACCCATCTCATCTCCCAATAAAGGCAAAGAGACACCGAGGCCTGAGGCGCCCGTCTCGGTTGGACGGTCTGGAAGGAAAATGATCATTGTCGGAGTTGCTCTTCCAGCCTGTGAACGATTAATGATAGTTCAGGGTGTGGGCCCCGGCGGGTAGGACCTGAAAGTGTAGTCTAGGAGGGAAAAAAAAAACCTCCTAAGGGCAGAAATTCATTCAATAGGATTTATTGAGCGCTTACTTTGTGCAGAGCACTGTACTAAGCGCTTGGAATGTACAATTCCACAACAGATAGAGACGATCCCTGCCCATTGACGGGCTTACAGTCTAGTCGGGGGAGACAGACAAAGCAATAGCAATAAATAGAATCAAATAGAAATGCTTCACTCTCTCCTACTCCTGGGTCTCCTGTGCAAGGGTAAATTCCAGTTTCAGCTCCACCCCTAAGGCAATAGGGAGCAATTTTCAGAGTTTAGTTCCGGACCATAATCTCCTTTCTATTAGTAAAGGAAGCACGGAATGTCAGAGTCGCGATCAGGTAGTGACTTCCTCTTTGCTTGCGTGTTAGTCCTGTCTAAGCCTGGGTCCTGTAGAGAAATGATCATTTCTCATTCGGCAGGAGTTGCTCTTCTCTCCCTCCATCCCTCGTTGAGCGAGCCTGCCTGCCTTTCTGCCTCAGTCAATTAATCGACCAGGGATATTTATTGATACTACTAATAATAATGGTATTTGTTAAGCGTTTACTACGTGCCGAGCACTGTTCTAAGTGCTGGGGTAGAGCCAAGGTAATCAGGTTGTCCCACGTGGAGCTTACAGTCTTAATCCCCATTTTACAGATGAGTTAACTGAGGCCCAGAGAAGTGAAGTGACTTACCCAAGGTCACACAGCAGACAAGTGGCAGAGTGGGGATTAGAATTTATAGAATAACAATAATAATGGTATTTGTTAAGCGCTTACTATGTGCCAAGCCCTGTTCTAAGTGCTGGGATAATATAAGGTAATCAGGTTGACCCACGTGGGGCTCACAGTCTTAGTCCCTTGATTCTATTTATCTTGATAATGTTGCCTTGCTTTTGTTCTGTTCTGTTTTGCTCTGCTGTCTGTCTCCCCCGATTAGACCGTGAGCCCGTCACTGGGCAGGGATTGTCTCTATCTTTTGCCCAATTGTACATTCCAAGCGCTTAATACAGTGCTCTGCACATAGTAAACTCTCAGTAAATACGATTGAATGAATGAATGGTCCCCATTTTACAGATGAGGCCACTGAGGCACAGGGAAGTGAAGTGAATTGCCCAAGATCATACAGCAGACAAACGGCAGAGCTGGGATAAGAACCCACACGCTCTGACTTCCAAGTCCATGCTCTTGCCACTAGGCTATGCTTGAACACTTACTAAATGCAGATAGAGCACTGTACTGAGTGCTTAGGAGAGTACGACACAACGGCATTAGCAGACACGTTCCTGTCCGTAACAAGCTTACCATTTAGAGGGGATCCTTCCGCTGTCTTCTGCAGAAAGAAGCCCTGCCCCAACAAGAGAGAACTGAGTCCAAATTCACACCAACGGCTGACAGGAGAGGGGTGGGGTCGGGGCTTCCCTGCCCCAAGTGTTTCTGGAACCAGACCTGCAATCTCATGATTCAAAAAGTGGGGGCCATTCCCAACTTTCATTTCCCAGGATGACAGCAACAACCGGGCCCTTGTCTCTCCTCTTCATCTCGCAAATTTCTCATGGTGGTCAGGCAGTTTGTCAGTCAGACAGTCAATCGTATTTATTGAGCGCTTCCCACTTGCAGAGCGCTGGGGTAACTTGTAGGGCTTCGGGTTCGGGGCCTCTCCTCTGCCCAGGACCTATTTAAGAGGAGTGCCGGCAACTAGTTTGGGGGGATTAGGGGCCCTTTTCTAGGAACTGCCTCTCTGCCTTCAGTCCTTATTGTTCCTAGAGGATTCTGGAAACAATCAATCAACTGTATTTATTGAGCACTTACTAAGCACTTAACTACTTGAGAGACTACAATATAAGAGAGTTGGTAGACACATTTCCTGCCCACAATGATCTTACAGTCTAGAGCCAATTATGCCCTTTTCCTAATGTGAAATGACCCACCCACTCAACCCTGGAATCCTGTTTTCTTCTCTTAGCTCTTTAGGGCAGTAATAACGATGACACTAATTTTTTTTAATGATATTTAAGTGCTTACTCTGTGCGAGGCACCTTGCTAAACAGTGGGGTAGATATAAGATAATCAGGTTGTCCACAGTCCCTGTTCCACTGGGTTCACAGTCTTCATCCCTGTTTTATAAATGAGGTAACCGAGACTCAAAGAAGTTAAGTCCCTTGCCCAAGCTCACTCAAGCAGACAAGTGGTGGAGTCAGGATTAGAACCCAGGTCCTTCTGACACCCAGGCCTGGGTTCTACCCCCTAGTCTATGTTGCTCACTCAGTTACTCTGTGCCAGGCACTGGTCAAGCGCTGGGATGGAAACAAGATAATGAGATCCATCACACACTTTGAGAAACAGTGTGGCCGCCTTCAATTCAATACCCGTTCTCTTTCCCTCTTAGAGTGGGATAGCTCCATGTGAGACCTGATTATCTTTTATCTACTCCAGGACCTAATGCACTGTTTGACACCTAGTTAGCACTCCTCAAAAACCACCATTATTATGATAATTAATGCCCTATCCCACATGAGATTTATAATCTCAAGGGGAGGGAGAGGAGATATTTATCCCCATTTAACAGATGAGGAAACTAAGGCACAGTGAAGGCAAGTGACTTGCCCAGGGTCACACAGCAGGCTAATTGGCAGAACCAGGTCTACTGACTCCAAGCCGCAGGCTCTTTCCACTAGAGCACACAGGCTCCCGTGCTCCTCAGGTCAGGGGGCGGCCATTCCGTAGGCACTTAATAGTCGCAGAAATGAAACCGATTTGAAGGAATTACTTGGGGAAAAGATCTGCCTCTGTTCCTGACAGGGCCTGCCTATGGCCTTTGCCCAGATCATACCCCTTGGTACGGCCACAGGTTAATTGGTCAAAGGACTTGGGTGGTGACTGACAAGGTTCATCCTTTCCTTTTCATCGCTTGTCGTCTTTCCAATCTCTCCCTCTTCCTCTCTCCCCACCTTCATAGTTTTATGAAAAGCACATCTCCACCAAGAGGCCTTCCCCAACTAAGTCCTCATTTCCTCTCCTCCCACTCCCTTCCGTGTCACCCTTTCACTTGGATTTGCCCCCTTCATTCACTTCTCCTTCATCCCAGCAGACCTTCCGTACGTAGCCATCATTTACGTATTTATTTATACCAACTGTGCAATTTCTTTATTTATACTCATTGTGTACCTTGTGTATGCTAAGTGCTCGTTGTGGGCAGGGAACTTGTCTACCATCTCTGTTATACTGTACTCTCCCAAGGGCTTAGTACAGTGCTCTGCACGCAGTAAGCGCTCAATAAATAAGATTGGTTGTCTGATTCCTCCAGAGTGAGGGGCTGGGTCCCTGGGTCAAGGCTCGGTGCTGGCTCTACCACAGCCTCCAGCTGCTCAGGGTTCTCTTCAGACCACAGTTTGTACACAGAGTTTACCAGGCTAGATTAGAGAAGCAGCGTGGCTCAGTGGAAAGAGCACGGGCTTTGGAGTCAGAGGTCATGAGTTCGAATCCTGGCTCTGCCACTTGTCAGCTGTGTGACTGTGGGCAAGTCACTCACTTCTCTGTGCTTCAGTTCCCTCATCTGTAAAATGGGGATAAAGACTGTGAGCCCCATGTGGGACAACCTGATTCCCCTGTGTCTACTCCAGCAATTAGAACAGTGCTCTGCACATAGTAAGCGCTTAACAAATACCAACATTATTATTATTATTAGATAAGAGAATGACACGGCTTAGTTCATTCAATAGTATTTATTGAGCGCTTACTATGTGCAGAGCACTGTACTAGGCGCTTAAAATGTACAGGTCAGCAACAGATAGAGACAGTTCCTGCCCTTTGACGGGCTTACAGTCTAATCGGGGGAGACAGGCAGACAAGAACAATGGCAATAAATAGAGTCAAGGGGAAGAACATCCCATAAAAACAATGGCAAATAAATAGAATCAGGGTGATGTACATCTCACTAAACAAAATAAATAGGGTGTTGAAGATATATACAGTCGAGCGGACGAATACGGTGCTGAGGGGGTGGGATGGGAGAGGGGGAGGAGGAGAGGGAAAGGGGGGAAAAGAGGGTTTAGCTGCGGAGAGGTGAAGGGGGGGTAGAGGGAGCAGAGGGAAAAAAGAGGGGAACTCAGTCTGGGAAGGCCTCTTGGAGGAGTTGAGCTTTAAGGCTTAGTGGAAAGGTCATGGACTTGGGAGTCAGAAGACCGGGGTTCTAATCCCATCTCCACCCCTTGCCTGCTGTGTATCTCCTCCCCACGCCTGCTGTATGAACTTGGGCGAGTCACTTCACTTCTCTGTGTCTCAGTTACCCCATCTGGAAAATGGGGATTCAATACCCGTTCTCCTTCCTACAATGCGACCCTTGTGTGGGCCAGGCACTTTGACCTTATTGTCTTCTATCATCGCCGGCACTTAGAATCAATGGCTCAATCAATTATATTTACTGAGAACGTACCGTGTGCAGAGCACTGTACCCAACTCTTGGGGAAGAACAGTACAACACAGGTGGTAGACACGTTCCCTGCCCACAGGGAGCTTCCATTCTGGAAGGGGAAGGAGACCTTAATATAAATAAATTATAGACATGCAAATAAGTGCTCTGGAACTGAGGGACGGTTCAATAAAGGGAGCAAATCCAACTGTTGAGATGAGGCAGAGAGGAGTGGGTGAAGAGGAAATGAGAGCCTGACAAATAGAAATCACTTAAGAAATACCACAGATAAATAACAAGGTTGGGGTCTTGTCCAACTGATTACTTTGTATCTCCCCCAGTGCTTAGTACAGTGCTTAGCTTGTAGTCAGTGCTTAACAAAGAGCACCATTGTTAGTATTATTGATATTACATCTCAAGTCTGGGGAGCCTTGCTGAATTTCAGGTCCAATCCTTTGATTTTTGAAAAAGTAAGGGGAGTGGGGAGAGAACCTAGCAAATCCACTACAAAGCCTTACTGAAGGCCCATCTCCTCCAAGAAGCCTTCCCTGACTAAGCCCTCCTCTCCTCTTTTCCCACTCCCTTCTGCATCACCCTGACTTGCTCCCTTCATTCATCCTCCCTCCCATCCCCACAACACATATTATTTATGTCTGTCTCCCCCTGTAGACGGTGAGCTTATTGTGGGCAGGGAATGTGAGTCTTTCCTGTAATATCGTTCCCTCCCAAGTGCTTAGTACAGTGCTTTGCACACAGTAAGTGCTCAATAAATGAATGAATGATGGTATTTGTTAAGCGCTTTCGATGAGTCAGGCACTGTACTAAGTGCTGGGGTGGATACAAGTAAATCGGGTTGGACCCAGTCCCTGTCCCACATGAGGCTCACAGGCTCAATCCCTATTTTACAGATGAGGTAACTGAGGTATAGAGAAGTGAAGTGACTTGCCTAAGGTCACGCAGCAGACAGGTGGTGGAGCCAAGATTAGAATTCGTGACTCTCAGGCCCGTGCTCTATCCACTACACCCTGCTGCTTCTCATAATGTATGAGGAGCCCAGACACCGAAGCACTGTCCAAGTCTACAAGAAACTCATGCAGAAAAGAGGTGGGCGGGCCGAGTAGTTTCATTCGGGTCTAGGCTTCTCGGAAGGCTCAGCTCCGGGGAATCCCTCTGCTGATTACCAATGGGACCAACTGACTCTGGGTAAGTCACTTAATTGCTCTGGGCCTCACTTACTTCATCTGTAAAATGGGGGTTAAGGCTATGAGCCCCATGCAGGATATGGACATGGCCTAGTGGATAGATCACGGGGACGGGAGGCAGAAGGACCTGGGTTCTAATCCCAGCTCCGCCACCTGTCTGTTGCATGACCTGAGGCAAGTCACTTCGCTTCTCTGGGCTTCAGTTATCTCATCTGTAAAATGGGGATTAAGAATGTGAGTCCCATGAGGGACAGGAACTGTCTCTAGCCTGTAGCTTGTATCTACCCCAGCCCTTAGACAGTACTTGACACATAGTAAGCACTTAATAAATACCATCATTATTTATTGTTATTATTGTATGGACTGTGTCCAACCTGATAAGCCTGTATCTACCCCAGCGCTTACTACAGTGCCTGGCACAGAGTAGGTGCTTACAAATACCATTTTTAAAAAATGGGACAGACTTCTTCTGTTTTCCCATTACCCTGGCTCCTATTGGTCTTCCTTTTCCAGTTTATGAGATGTAGAAATGCAGGCAGAGAAGGGGAAGAGTTTGGAAAATTTCCCTACACTATAAGCTCATTGTGGGCAGGGAACGTGTCCACCAACTCTTGTTATATTGTATTCTACAAAACACTTAGTACAGTGCTCTGCAAATAGTAAGTGCTCAATAAATACAACGGATTGATTGAAAGGCAGAGCAGAGAGAAATGTGACAATTTCTATGGGACTGATTCCTTCTTTATTTTTTTCATGGTTTTTGATGGTTTTTGTTAAGCACTTACTATCTGCCAGGCACTGTACTAAGCACTGCGGTAAACACAAGGTTGGACACAGTCCCTGTCCCACGAGGGGCTCACAGTCTTAATCCTCATTCTACAGATGAGGTAGCTGAGGCCCAGAGAAGTGAAGGGACTAGTCCAAGTTCACCCAGCAGACAAGTGGCGGGGCTAAGATTGGAACCCAGTCCCTTCTGACTCCCAAGCAGGTGCTCTATCCATTAGGCCACACTGCTTCTCAATTAGGGGCCTCCATCCTAATCCCGGCTCTGCCACTTGTCAGCAGTGTGACTTTGGGCAAGTCACTTGACTTCTCTGTGCCTCAGTTACCTCATCTGTAAAATGGGGATTAAGACTGCGAGCCCCACGTGGGACAACCTGATCACCTGGAATCGCCCCCACAGCGCTTTAACAGTGCTTCGCACATAGTAAAGTGCTTAACAAATGCCATCATTATTATTATTATCCTCGGTGGAGACACAGCGCCAGTGTCTTCTTGCAATAACCCTGTGGACTTCGGCCACTGCTCTAGACTGAAAGCTTGTTGTGGGCAGGGAATGTGTCTGTTTATTGTTATATTGTGCTCTCCCAAGCGCTTAGACTACACAGAATCAGCGCTCAATAAATCTGAATGAACGAAGCAGGGAGAGCATCACCAACCGACATTTGCTAGGGGAAACAAAGCTACGTGGCAGCTAGGATCCTTTGAGACCTCCAGCGGATGAGCTGAAGTAGGAAAGAGGGAGGGATCAAGTAAGGAGGTAGGGACATCGAGGAAGAGCGAGTTGAGCAAGCTGAAAAGGAAGAAAGAAAAGAAAGGGCCAATATGGAAGTTGGATAAGTTGTTCCACCATTCACCCCGGACAGGACTACAAGTGCCTGCAACCAGTCATTCAGTGGGCCAATCAGATATATTTATTGAGCACTTCCTGTGTGTGGAGCACTGTATTAAGCACCTGGGAGAGTACAATATAACAATAAACAGACACACTCCCTCCCTACTGCAAGTTTACAGTCTAGAGGGGGAGGCAGACTTTAATATAAATAAATAAATGACAGAAATGTACCTAAGTGCTGTGGGGCTGGGCAGGGGGATGAATAACAGGAGTAAGTCAGGGCGACGCAGAAGGGAGTGGGAGAAGAGGAAAGGAGGGCTTCAGTCAGGGAAGGCCTCTTGGAGGAGGTGCCTAAGATGGTGCTAACCAGGACTCTCCCCGCAGTGTCTGGCACAGCTGGAAACTTTCCTGCCAGGACAGGTTTGGTGCCTGAAGCAACAGCAGAGCAGCTTCTCCACCTCCTCTCCTCCTCCTTGCTGCTGTTCCTGCCTCAAACATCCAGTTTCCCTCGGCCCTTCTGGCTGAAAATAGGATTGAATAATAATAATAATAATAATAATCGTACTTGTTAAGTGCTTATTATGTGACAAACACTGTTCTTATCACTGGGCAGAACCCCTGTCCCACATAGGACTCACAGACTTCATCCCCATTTTACAGGTGAGACAACTGGGGCGTGGGGAACTGAAGCGACTTGTCCAAAGTGACAACGGCAGACCAGTGGCAGAATGGGGATTAGAACCGAGGTCCTTCTGACTCCCAGGCCCAAGCTCTATCTACTTGGCCACACTATTTCTGGCCCACAGCCTTTAAGGAGTCAGGAAGGATTAAGCCCCCAAACATCCTGGCCATTCTGTCTCATGTGCAACACTTGGTCCGTGTCCTGCCTCTGGCCTGGAACGTCCTCCCTCCTCATATCCGATGGCAATTACTCTTCCCCCTTCAAAGCCTTATTGAAGGCACATCTCCTCCAAGAGGCCTTCCCTGACTAAACCCTCCTTTTCTCTTCTCCCACTCCCTTCTATATCACCCTGAGTTGCTCCCTTTATTCATCCCCCCACCTCAGCTCCACAGCATTTATGCACATATCTGTAATTTATTCATGTTATCGTCTGTCTCCCCCTCTAGACTGCAAGCTCATGGTGGGCAGGGAATGTGTCTGTTTATTGTGGTATTGTACTCTCCCAAGTGCTTAGTACAGTGCTCTGGACACCGTAATTGCTCAATAAAAATGATGGACTGACTGACCCGGTCACATCATTACCAATACCACAGCAACACGGCCTAGTGGAAAGAACATGGGCCTGGAGGTCAGAGGATCTGGATTCTAATCCTGGTTCTGCCACTTGTCTGCTGTGTGACCTTGGGCAAGACGATGAACTTCTCCGCGACTCAGTTATCTCATCTGCAAAATGGGGATTAAATGCTACTTCCTCCTACTTAGACTGTGAAACACAAATGGGGCAGGGACTTTGTCCAATCTGATTAACTTGTATCTACCCCAGCATTTAGAACAGTGTTTGGCCCATAGTAAGCGCTTAACAAGCACAATAATAACGGCAATTCCGGCCTATCGGCAATGTGGGCCGCATAAGGATTCCGATAACAGTTAAATGGCTATTAATGCCCACTCCCCTCTCTCCCTCCCCCAAATAAGGCTATGCTTAGAGTGTAGTCTCTGTCACCTTTAATCGCGTTTCTCCATCTGTTATGGTTCCAGGGTGCCCTAAGATCTGTATTAGTCTTAGCTAAGTAAATCTCTTTCCTGCGTCACTGGTTATATGTGGAGAGCTCATAGTCAGGGGCAAATTATTTCAACACTATTTTTGATTCCTGGTAAAAGAAAAAAGGAAGGTTTTTTTGTTGTTGTTAGGTTTTTTTTTTCCCTCCCAAATGATGCTGTTTGGGTTGAGGAAGACGTTTGAGATCCCAGGGGACAGAGTCTGTGATTTTGGTCAAAGGAAGCAGCATGGCCTAGTGGACAAGGCACAGGACTGGGAGTTAGAAGGTCATGGATTCTAATCCCACCTCTGCCACTTGGTAGCTGTGTGACCTTGGGCAAGTCACTTCACTTCTCTGGGCCTCAGTTACCTTATCTGTAAAATGGGGGATTGAGACTGTGAGCCCCATGTGGGAAAGGGACTGTGTCCAAATGAATTTGCTCATATCCACCCCAGCATTTAGTACAGTGCTTGGTACATAGTAAGCACTTAACTAAACCGTAATTATAATAATAATAATTATTATTATTAACAGGTTGGTTCAAAGGAGCCCGATCTCTGAAGCATATTGCCGGGGCCTGAAAAGGGACAGGAATTATCTCCCCACAGTAGTCGGCAGGTGCTTTGTTTCAGTAACAGTGAGGGAGCCAGTGAGGATGAAGTCACTGTTTCCGTCCTAAGGAGGGATCCACGGCAGAAGTGATAAAGCAGCCCAAGCATTTGATTAGCAGGCAGGCAGTGAGCCAGGGAAAGCCTTATTCATGATCCAGCGAGGATTTCTTCTAGATTTAAGGGAGAGGTGCTTGATTTGAGAAACAAAAGGCAGATGAGACAATCTAAACAAATGGATCCTGAAGCTTAAGAGACAAAGCCAAATTGAACAGAAGGGAGGGTGGGCTCCCAGGAAGGAATAAAGTGACATGAGAAACAGCGTGGCCTAGTGGATAAAGAACGGGCCTAGTAGTCACAAGGATACAGTGCTCTGCACATAGTAAGTGCTCAATAAATACTATTGAATGAATGAATATGGGTGCTAATTCTGGCTTTGTCACTTGTCTGCTGTGTGACCTTGAGGAAGTCACTTCACTTCTCTGTGCCTGTTACCTCCTCTGTAAAATGGGGACTAAGACTGTGACCCACGTGTATTAACTTGTATCTACTCCAGTGCTTAGAACAGTGCTTGGCACATAGTAAGCGCTTAACAAAAATCATGAAAAAAATTCAAAAAAACCAAAAAAGAGTTTGTTGCCAGTCTGTCGACTGCCAGCAATCAATCAACCAATCAATAGTATTTATTGAGCACTCACTGTGTGCAAAACAGTATACTAAGCGCTTGGTAGAGTACAGTACAAAAGAGTTGGTACATGTGTTCCCTGCCCACAATGAGCTTACACTTAAAAGGTTAACTCAAATATCCTCAATTAGACGCCCCAGCCATTTCCCTTGGAAGAGGTAGGAGATGGGGGGAAATAAAACTGATGGACCTAAACATATTGAGGTTTGTAAATATGTATCTAAATGAGAGTTATTTATGGTAACTTGCTTTCTATTCCCTGTATAATAAAGTCATAAAACAATATCAGGGTAGTGTAAAATTGAAGCAAAGTCTACGAATATACCTCTCGTTCTGAACCCCGCCCTCTAAAGAAATTACACAGTAGGTTATGCCGAGTTTTCCTCCTCTCCTCCTCTCTGACACATCTCTATCCACACCTTTCCCAAATACATGAGAGTGGAGTGTGTCTTCATGATGATAATGTCATAGTCTCCCCTTCTAAACTCAACCTCTAGATCGTAGACTCAGTATGGCCAGGGAACTTGTCTGCTACTTTCTCTTGTACTCTCCCAAGTGCTTAGAACAGTGCTCTGCACATAGTAAGTGCTCAGTAAATACCACTGGTTGATATAAAGCTGAAGCTGTCTACATCTGGGTCACTACTGAGGGCTCTCATTGGCTCAGAGTTTGTTCCCCGGCAATGACTGACTAGAAGGCCTGAACTGTAATTAATGTTGGTATTTTGGTATTTGTTAAGTGCTTACTATGTCCCGAGCACTATTCTAAGTGCTGGGGTAGACGCAGGGTAATCAGGTTGTCCCACGTGAGGCTCACAGTCTTAATCCCCATTTTACAGATGAGGTAACTGAGGCACTGAGGAGTGAAGTGACTTGCCCAAAGTGACACAGCTGACAGGTGGCAGAGCAGGGATTAGAACCCATGACCTCTGACTCCTGAGCCCGTGCTCTTTCCACTGAGCCCTTACACGTAGTAAGCGTTTAACAAATGCTATTATTGTTATTACTATCATTCCTCAGAGCCAAAGGTGCAGCCTCCCTTGATTAGCCAAATACCTGTAATTTTCTGGAGAGGAAGTAAAAGCTTCGTCTACTAATTCGGCCATGTCATACGCTCCCCAGGGCTTACTCTGCACACAGTAAGTGCTCAGTAAATACCGTGACTTATTGGACCACAGGAGGGCCAGAAGCTGGAGGAGGAGCAGAGCCAGAGGTGGAGGAAAAGGGGTAGAAAGAATCGGGGAGGGAGCCGGGGAGGGAGGATGATCCAGGACCCCAGAATATGGAGCCATCGGAACAGTAAGGGAGAGAAGAGCTGCAGGCCTGGTGAATGGGAAGAGAGCCCAATTTGATCAATCGCATTTCTTGAGCGCTTACTTTGTACAGCAGATACATTCCCTTCCCACAATGAGCCTACAGTCTAGTGAGCCAAGGACCACTAGGAGAGCAGGAGAAATAGAACGGCCTAGTGGATAGAGCAGGGGCCTGGATGTCTGTAGAACCTGGGTTCTAATCCCGGCACCGTCACTTGTCTGCTGCGTGACTCTGGGCAAGGCACTGAACCTCTCTGGGGTTCAGTTACCTCATCTGTAAAATAGGGATTAAGATTGTGAATGCTGTGTGAGGGACGGACTGGGTCCAACCCGATTAGCTTGAATTGACCCCAGCACTTATTACAACGCCTGACACGTAGTAAATACTTAACAAATGCTTAGAGAAGCAGCATGGCCTAGTGGCAAGAGCACGGGCTTGGGACTCAGAGGATGTGGGTTCTGATCCTGGCTCCGCCACTTGTCTGTTTAGTGACCTTGGGCGATTCACTTCTCTCTGCCTCATTTACCTCATCTGTAAAATGAGGATGAAGACTGTGAGCCCCACACGGGACAACCTGATTACCTTGTATCTACCCCAGCATTTAGAACAATGCTTGGCACATAGTAAGCACTTAACAAATACCACAATAATAATAATAAATACCTTTAAGTAAGTAAGAACCACTGGAACAAGGTGAGGGTTAGGGGCAACCTGACAGATGAGGATTTCTCATTCATTCATTCATTCATTCAATAGTATTTATTGAGCGCTTACTATGTGCAGAGCACTGTACTAAGCGCTTGGGATGAACAAGTCGGCAACAGATAGAGGCAGTCCCTGCCGTTTGACGGGCTTACAGTCTAATCGGACGGGCTTACAGTCTAATCGGGCTCATTACATCATCAGAGTCCTGGCTATTGTACTCTCCCAAGCGCTTAGTACAGTGTTCTGCACACAGTAAGTGCTCAATAAATACGACTGATAAATGAAGCCAGAGACCACATTGATTCTTGTAAAGTTTTTAAGGGCAAGTGTTACCAGGTTACAGAGGTGCCAGCCACGGGGCTTGTCGCATGAACACCTTAGTGATGCTTCCTGTGACTGTTGTTTATACAAGCGACAGAGTTGTTCTTGTTTTCCTTGCCCTCATTCTCATTCACATTAGCAAGCAGCATGGCCGAATGGAAAGATCCCAGACCTGGGAGTTAGAGGATCTGGGTTCTAATCTTAGCCCCACCACTTGTCTGCTATGTGACTCTGGGCAAGTCACTTCACTTCTCTGCATCTCAGTTTCCTCAACTGTAAAATGGGGGTGAAATACCTGTTCTTCCTCCTACTTAAGTTTTCAGCCCCATGTGGATCAGGGACTGCGTCCTTCCTGATTGACTTGTTTCTGCCCCAGTGCTTAGAACAGCGCTTGACACATAGGAAGCATTTAACAAATACTATTATTGTTATTATTATCGTTCCTCAGAGCCAAAGGAACAGCCTCCCTTGATTAGCCAAATACCTGCAATTTGCTGGAGAGGGAGTAAAAGTTCTGCTCTCTCTGGCTTCCAGTAGTCAGGGAATACACTTTCCCTTTCGGATGAAACGTGGAGTTAAGTGATCCAGAGCAGAGCTCGGAGGAGAAACAAGAACGAAATCGTTTTCTCATTTTTCCCAGCGACTCTGAACCCGGCTAGAGGAGAATTGTCTTAATGAACGGAATGAGGAGCCGAAGGACGAAACTCATCATTCTCTTCCCGATTCTCCCCTTGTCTGACCTGAATGGTTTGTTTAATCAATCCCTGGGAGACAAGAAGTCCCATGAAAGTGGGCTATGCCCTTCAGCAACTCAAAAGCATGAATTGTCGATAGTGTTGCAGGGGTTTTTTTAATGGTATTTGTTAAGCTCTTACTACGTTCAATAGTATTTATTGAGCGCTTACTATGTGCAGAGCACTGTACTGAGTGCTTGACCAGGCCTCGTACTAAGCACGGGGTAGGTACAAGCTAATCAGGTTGGACACAGTCCCAGTCCCACATGGGGCTCGCAGACTTAATCCCCATTTTACAGATGAGGGAACCGAGGCACAGAGAAGTGAAGTGACTTGTCCAAGGTCACACAACAGATGAGTGGCGGACCCTGGATTAGAACCCAGGTCCTTCCGACTCCCAGGTCCGTACTCTTGCCAGAAGGCCATGCTGCTCAGTGCCTCTATTTCCCCATCTTTGAAATAGGTCTAAAAGTGATGTAGCTTTTAGATCTAGCTTATAGATATGCTGGGAGGATTCTTACTGTACAGTGTCTTGGACCTTTTTGAAGCAAGAGGTTCTCATGGTGGAGGAGTTTTTCCGGAAGCCTGGACTGATGCTCTGTCCCTGGATGTGGAGCTGCCCTTGGTCTGGGGTTCCCAGAGCCAGTGGCTCCCAATCCAGAATTCAATCAATCAATCAACTGTATTTATTTAGTGTTTACTGTGTGCAGAGCACTGCACTAAACACTGGGAGAGTACAATACAATGGAGTTAGTGGATGCATTCCCTGCCCACCACAGTGAGCTCAAAGTCTAGAGGGAAGAGAGACATTAATATAAATGAATAAATTATGGATATGGACATAAGTGCTGTGGGGCTGAAGGAGAGGTGAATAAAGGGAGCAAGTCAGGGTGATGCAGAAGGGAGTGAGAACAGAGGAAATGAGGGTTTAGTTTGGGAAGGCTGTGAAGGTGGGGAGAGCGATAATCTGTTGGAATCGACGTGGGGGCCCCTCTCCTCATTTTCGTGTTTTATGGCTTGCTGCTCCATATAGAGCAAAAAATATGATGGCAATCTCTTCTGGCTTTGTCCACTTCGCATCCCCCTTTGAGTCAGAAGCTCCTTGAAGGCAGGAACTGAGTCTTTCCACACACTGTGTTTTAAAATCTGGCCTAATACCCAGGGCACTGCAGGCTCAACGGCTCGTCATGGAATCCAGCCCAGAGGTTATCAGGGACTCTCAATATTTTTTTAAAGGGTATTCGTTAAGCGTTTACCATACGCCAGGCACTGTGCTAAGCCCATCCATCTCAGCATCAAATAAAAACTCTTCGCCAGTGTCTTTAAAACACTCAACCACCTCGTCCCCTCTTACCTCACCTCGCTACTCTCCTACTCCAACCCAGCCTGCAGTCTGTGCTCCTCTAATGCTAACCTTCTCACTGTACGTCGATCTCGTCTATCTCACCACCAACTCCTCGTCCCCGTCCTGCCTCTGGCCTGGAACACCTTGCCTCCTCAAATCTGACAGACAGGTACTCTCCCCACCTTCAAAGCCTTACTGAAGGCACTTCTCCTCCAAGAAGCCTTCCCTGGCTAAACCTTCTTTTCCCCTTCGCCCACTCCTGTCCGCGTCTCCCTGACGTGTTCTCTCTACTGCTCTACCCCCTTCCAGCCCCCAAGCACTTAGGTACATATCTGTAATTTATTTATTTATATTAATGTCTGTCTCCCCCTCTAGGCTGTAAGCTCGTTGTTGACAGGGAATGTGCCTGTTTCCTGTTACACTGTACTCTCTCAAGCGCTTAGTACAGTGCTCTGTACACTAGGCGCTCAATAAATGCGATGGAATGAATGAATGAATGAATGAATGAATGAATGAATGAATGAAAGTAGATGCGAGCTACTCAGGCTGAACAGACTCCATGTCCTATATGGGACTCAGTCTTAGTCCCCATTTTACAGATGAGGAAACTGAGGCACAGAGAGGTGAAGTGACTTGCCCGGGGTCACACAACAAGACACTGGCAGAGTCAGTATTCGAATTCGGGTCCTTCTGATTACCAAGGCCATCCTCCAACCACTAGGTAACACTGCTTCTCAGTTTGCGGATTTCTCAGAATTTGCAGTTTGATAAACAGTACCAATACTGGTCAGAGTTTTCTAAGGGAGCCGTTCTCTGATTAATTTCCCCTTCCCCAAATTATCTATAGGCTGTATACTCCTTGCGGGCATGGATTGCAAAATAAAAATAATAATAATAATAATAGTGGCATTTGTTAAGTACTTACTATGTGCCAAGCACTGTTCTAAGTGCTGGGGTAGATACAAGGTAATGAGGTTGTCCTGTGTGGGGCTCAGTCTTAATCCCCATTTTTCAGATGAGTTAACTGAGGCACAGAGAAATGAAGTGACTTGCCCAAAGTCACACAGCTGACAAGTGGTGGAGCTGGGATAAGAACCCACAGCTTCTGACTCCCAAGCCTGTGCTCTTTCCACTAAGCCACACTGTAACCAACTTTGTTGTTTTGGACTTTCCCAAACACCACACAGTACATGCCATTGATTAATTGATATTAGGAGGGGGAGAGCAGTTTGGGTGCCTTAAAGCCGATGGTAAGGAATTTCTGTTTGAGGTAGAAATGGATGGACAAACACTGGAGGTTTTTGAGGAATGGTGAGATATGTGCAGAGTGATACAGCTAGGTCCTCTTCAATAATCCAACTGGATCTTTTCAGTTTTGCCTTCCAGGGGATTTGCATCGCTGCAGGTTACTTGTGACCAAACATATCTGTTCTAGAAAAATTGAGTAGAGTAGACTATGGGAAGCAGCGTGGCTCAGTGGAAAGAGCGCGGATTTGGGAGTCAGAGGTCATGGCTTCTAATCCCGGCTCTGCCACTTGTCAGTTGTGTGACTTTGGGCAAGTCACCTAACTTCTCTGGGCCTCAGTTACCTCATCTGTAAAATGGGGATTAAGACTGTGAGCCCTATGTGGAACAAACTGATGACCTTGTATCTCCCCCAGCGCTTAGAACAGTGCTTGGTACATGGTAAGTGCTTAACAAATTCAATCATTATCATTATTATTATTACGATAAACAGACACGTCCCTCAGCCCCATTGAGCTTACAGTCTAGATCCCTAAAACTGCAGCCCAGTCGTATCCTTGGCCCTGTTGCCGAGAGGATGAGGATTCCATAGCTCTCTGGGGACAGGCTGGCGGACCTTTTCACTTCTTGGTGCTGGAGGTGCCCACAGCTTCCTGACTGTGAGCCTTCCCGAGCCTCAAGGACTTCCAGGCGTTATTTTCCATGATGGCATGGAATTTTGTATCATTGTGTTTCCTAGTGGCGACAAGATCTCTGTTGCTTCTGCAATTACCACATCATCATCATCAGTGGTATTTATTGAGCACTCTCCCATTTGGAGAGCACTGTACTAAGGCCTCGGGAGAGTATAATGCAACAAATTTGGTACACCTATTCCCTCCACACAAAGAGCTACAGACTAGAGGGAGTCATTTGTGGCCAGATCAGAAATTGTGAAACAACAGACAGTCTCTATCTCCAGTCCACTATGCGGGATTAGGCAACTGTCTGTATTCTTGGCTATGGCAAAAAAGTTCAATCAGTCAATGGTATTTACTGAAGAAGCAGCGTGGCTCAGTGGAAAGAGCCCGGGCTTGGGAGTCAGAGGTCATGGGTTCTAATCCCGGCTCCGCCGCTTGCCAGCAGTGTGACTCTGGGCAGGTCACTTAACTTCTCTGTGCCTCAGTTACCTCATCTGTAAAATGGGGATTAGAAACTGTGAGCCCCCTGTGGGACAACCTTATCACCTTGTATTTCCCCCAGTGCTTAGAACAGTGTTTTGCACATAATAAGGGCTTAACAAATACCACCATTATTATTATTATTACTGAGCACTTACTGTGTGCAAAGCTCTTGGGAAAGTACAGTACAGCAATAAATGAGACCATCCCTACCCACAGTAAACTCACAGTTTAGAGGTGGGAGACAGACATCAATACAAATAAACATATAAAAATATAAATAAATAAAATGACATCTATGCATAAGTGCTGTGGGTTGGGTAGAGAAGGGAAGGGCAAAGGGAGCAAGTCGGGGTGATACAGAAGGGAGTGGGAGATGAGAAAAACTGGGGCTTAGTCTGAGAAGGCCTCTTGGAGGAGATGTGCCTTCAATAAGGCTTTGAAGGGGGAGAGAATGGGTACGGCTCCAGGTGTATAGATGACGTAGAAGGGAGGGAGGTCGGGGAAAATAATAATAATAATGTTGGTATTTGTTAAGTGCTTACTATGTGCAGAGCACTGTTCTAAGCGCTGGGGTAGATACAGGGTAATCAGGTTGTCCCCGGTGAGGCTCACAGTCTTAATCCCCATTTTACAGATGAGATAACTGAGGCACAGAGAAGTTAAGTGACTTGCCCACAGTCACACAGCTGTCAGGTGGCAGAGCCTGGGTTTCGAACCCATGACCTCTGACTCCAAAGCCCGTGCTCTTTCCGCTGAGCCACGCTGCTTCTCTGTGTTGGTGTTTGTTAAGCGCTTACTATGTGCCAGACACCTTTTTAAGCACTGGGGTGGATACGAAGTAATCAGGTTGTCCCACATTGGGCTCACAGTCTTAATCCCCATTTTACATATAACTGTGGCACAGAGAAGTTAAGTTACTTGCCCAAGGCCACACAGCAGACAAGTGGAAGAGCCGGAATTAGAACCCAAGTCCCCTGACTCCCAAGCCCGTGCTGTTGCCACTAGGCCATGCTGCTTAATCCGGGAAGGCCTCTTGGAGGAGATGCGACCGGCTCAATGTGAACTGGTTTCTTTGCAAGGTGATTTATTATTAAAGATTAGGTTGGAAGTTTCTCTAGCATCCTCTTTCACATCTCCTGCGGAGCTTAGGTTACAGCAGTTGGTCACTTAAGCTAAGGCAGGGAGGAGGCAGCTATTAAAAAGCGCACAAAGGCAAGGAGCAGGCTAATTGGAGGTGGAATGGCGGGTTCTCTAGGGGAGGTTGGAGGGGTGGAACAGAGACACCAAAACTTCTGTTCAAATCCTTTAAAAAACAGGATGATTATGAATTTCCACCCTCCTCATCCCACCCCATTTTTTTTACACATTAATTTGTCAGAATGTTTTAGGGTGAATTGTATTATATTCCAGTGGGCAGGGAATGTGTTTATTTATTGTTATACTGTACTCTCCCATGTGCTTAGTACAGTGCTTTGCATACAGGAATGCTCAAGGAAGTTTCACTTGGCGTTCAGCACTTCCCCCCTCCATTCGGGACCTCCTCCTCTGTGAGTCTCCCCGCCCCTCCACTGGGGCACTGGACACACTTTTCCAGAAGATTGGATATGATCAAGGTGAAATCATAATAATATATTTGCCAAGTGCCTACTGTATAACAAGCACTATCCTAAGTGTGGCTCCATGGAAAGAGCCCCGGCTTGGGAGTCAGAGGTCATGGGTTCGAATCCCCGCTCTGCCACTTGTCAGCTGTGTGACTGTGGGCAAGTCACTTCACTTCTTGGTGCCTCAGTTACCTCATCTGTAAAATGAGGATTAACTGTGAGCCTCACGTGGGACAACATGATTACCCTGTATCTCCCCCAGCGCTTAGAAAAGTGCTCTGCACAAAGTAAGCACTCAACAAATAATAATGTTGGTATTTGTTAAGCGCTTACTATGTGCTGAGCACTGTTCTAAGCACTGGGGTAGATACAGGGTAATCAGGTCCCATGCGGGGCTCACAGTCTTAATCCCCATTTTCCAGATGAGGTAACTGAGGCACAGAGAAGTTAAGTGACTTGCCCAAAGTCACACAGCTGACAAGCGGCGGAGCTGGGACACCAACATTATTATTATTATTATTGGGTAGATACAAGATAATCAGATTGGACACAGTCCCTGTCTCACATGGGGCTCACAGTCGAAGGGGGAGGGAGAACAGGTAATGTGGCCTAGTGGAAAAAGCATGGACTTGGGAGCCAGGGGACCTGGGTTCTAATCTTGGCTCTCCCACTTGCTCTCTGTGGGACCTTGGGAAAGTCATTTAACTTGGCTGTGCTTCAGTTTCCTCAACAATAAAATGGGGACTCGATACCTGTTCTCGTCCTTACTTGACTGGGAAGCCCCCGGAGGACAGGGACTGTGTCCCTCCTGATTAACTTGTATCCGCTCCAGATGGTAAGCTCATTTGGGCAGGGAATGTTTCTATTGTTATATTGTACTCTCCCAAGTGCTTAGTACAGTGCTTTGCACACAGGAGCGCTCAATAAATATGATTGAATGAATGAATACTCTAGTCCTTAGAACAGTGCATGACACATAGGAAGGCTTAACAAACTACGTTTCTATGTATATATATATATGTGTGTGTGTGTATCTAAATACATATACGTGTGTGTATATATATATATGAAAATGTACACACATGTATTTGTTACTGAATCCCATTTTGCAAAGGCGGGAACTAAGAACCAGAGAACTAAACTAATTTACCCCACTTCACACAGCAGGCAAGTAAGGGAAATGGGATTAGAACCCAGGCCTTCTGACTCCCAGGCCCGTGCTCGATCCACTAGGCCCGGCTACTTCTCCAGAGGTAACTCCAGAAGGATGTGGTGGGGGTCATTGCCCCGTGGCACTGAGACTGGGGAGCGGTATAGCGCCGGACTTTACACCCACAATTTTTTGGTCCACCTACCCCTCTCTGCCCTCTCCTCCCCCAACTTGACAAACTGGAAAACTGGGAGGAGGGACGGAATGGGATAATGAAATAGTTTCCTTTCCAACGTGGTGTCAAATGTCATAAACCTGAAGCGGGCTGTAAATTTAGAGTAGGAACAGCCATTGTCATTTACCATAATCTGGGTGACTAGTAATTCACAAACTTCCCCGAAAATAGAAAAACGATACAATAAAATGAACTTCAATTGAGCGTTTCCTGTTCCCGGGTGGGGTTAACCTGGGTTAAGGTTTTCATCGAGGCTATTTTGGAAGGAGCGATCTTTGCCTCTTTGGCATTCTTTCAGTGCCATCAGAGGATTTCAGGTCTGTCTGGCCAAGGACCCAGTCAAAGGACCCCGCCAAATTACATCCAGCCAGAAAACGAGGCCGTTTGCCAGCCTCCGGCAGTGAGAACTGATTGGATTCGAGCAAGGGCACGGAGCTATGCCTGCCCCCTGGACGACAACTCTTATGAGGCGTTGCCATATGGCTCAGGAGGACTGAAACGGCTGCTACTGAAGAGGCGCCTCGCAGCGTGGACTAGTGGAAAGACCACAGCTTAGCGGGTCAGAGGCCCTGAGTTCTGATCCTGACTCTCCCACTTTCCGGCTCTGAGACCTTGGCAAGTCACTTAACTCCTCTGGACCTCGGTCACCTCATCAGTGTCCAACCTGATTAGCCTGTTTCTACCCTAATGCTTCCCACTGTGCATGACCCGTTGTGTTTATGGTCTAGTGGATGGACCATGGGACTGGGAGTCAGAAAGACCCGGTTTCTCATCACGCCTCTGCCATTTGTCTGCTTTGTAATCTTGGGCAAATCACTTCACTTCTCTGGGTCTCAGGGTTAAATTGAGGATTAAGACTGTGAGCCCCATGTGGGGACAAGGACTGTATCCAACCCGATTTGCTTGCCCCAGTGCTTAATACAGTGCCTAACACATGATAAGCGCTTAGAACAGTGCTCGGCACAAAGTCAGCACTTAACAAATACCACAATTATCAATATTATTATTATAATGCTGGCTCTGCCGCTTGTCTGCTGTATGACCTTGGGCAAGTCACTTAACTTCTCTGGGACTCAGTTGCCTCAGCCGATTAGCTTGTATCTACCACAAAACTCAATGCAGTGTGTGGCACATAGTAAGTGCTTAACAAATATCATTAAAAAAAAAACAAAGGCAGAGACTCTTCAGTTTCTCCGTCGTATAATGGTGGGACTCTCCAGGACTGGTTTCAGTCATTCAGTCGTTCCAAGGCCGGGGGAATTCTGTCATCCCCCTCATGCTGGATGACATCTCCAAATTAGGTTGTCTGCCCATGCAACACACTGAATAACTTCATTACATTAGGCTGTACGCACAGCTGTGTGACTGTGGGCAAGTCACTTAACTTCTCTGTGCCTCATTTACCTCATCTGTAAAATGGGGATTAACTGTGAGCCTCACATGGGACAACCCGATTACCCTATATCTACCCCAGGGCTTAGAACAGTGCTCTGCACATATTAAGCGTTTAACTAATGCCAACGTTATTATTATTATATAGTGTAACGTAAAGACGTGATGCAGAAGCCCATTGGATTCCGCAGACCTAGACAGTTCTCCCCGGGAATTCTGTCCTGCCTCCATTATCCTAGAGCCACTGGGTTTCCTCCCCAAGGCTCCCATTAGCACAGACAACTCCCACGACCTAGGCTTGGGGCTTGGGTGCCCTTTCCGGCTTTGACTGCCGTTTCCGTCTCTGCTTTCTCCGACGCTGTGACCAGGCTGGTGCCCCCACTGGACTACCAACCGCCTCCCCCGCTCCGTGACACCCGTGTCACCCGTCGCCTTCCGTTATTGCACTCCCTCTGTGGAACTGCCCCCTCTGATGCCTCACCCTGAGGCAGCCACTCGTAGCCTCACCTCTGAAGCGGCCCTCTGATCAAGTAATCAGTAGTTTTTATTGAATGCTTACTCTGCACAGGGCTCTGTTCTAGGCAATTGAGAGAGTACAGTACAAGGGAGTTAACGGAAACGTTCCCTGCCTATGATGAGCTTAATGGGAATGCCCAGAAATGGCAATGGTTCCTTGTTTGGGGGGGACCCCATTTCTCTTGCTAAGGAGAGAGGCCAGGCCGTTGGAGGAGTCGCAGGGGAGGAGGGGAAGCTTTAGTGCTATTGGCCCAGAAACAGAAATCATCTTTAAAAATAGCCCCCTCCAGCTCACTTGACCAGTGGACAGGGCCGGGGGGGACCCCTGGGTTTTTTGACCCCCTGGGAGATGTCAATCAATCAATCAAAGGTATTTATTAAGCACTTACCGTGTGCAAAGCACTGTATTAAGTGCTTGGGAGAGTACAATAGAACAGAGTTGGTAGGCATGTTCCCTGCTCACAGAGAGCTCACAGTCTAGAAGGGGGACTCTCTAGAGGCACGCGTCGTGCAGGGAATCTCAGGCTCAGAATGTGGAACTCGTATCTAGCAACAGATCATGACTCAACCAGAGAGGGTCCCTAGTCTTTCAGTCTCTGGATATCAGCATTTAGAACAGTGCTTGGCACATAGTAAGCGTTTAACAAATAACATCATCATTATTATTATTATTATCACCTGAGCTGACAAGCAGGAAAAAATGCAGCTGTGAAATCAGAGAGATTTCTGGACGTGGATGTGGAGGTGCTTTTCTATGAGGAGTGTGTCCTGCTAGAAAAACTTTTTTTTAAAATGGAATTCGTTTGGCATAGTGGAGCATGGGCCTGGGACTCAGAAGGTCATTAGTTCTAATCCCGGATCTGCCACTTGTATGCTTTGTGACCTTGGGCAAGTCACTTCACTTCTCTGGGCCTCAGTTCCCTCATCTGTGAAATGGGGATTAAGACTGTGAGCCCCACATGGGACAAGCTGATTGCCTTGTATCTACCTCAACGCTTAGAACAGTGCTTGGCACATAGCGAGTGCTTAACAAATACCACAATAATAATAACAATTATTAATAATAATCATAATAATACAGTCACTTATCCTCCCCCACCTTGATTACTGCATCAGCCTCCTTGCTGACCTCCCTGCCTCCTGTCTCTCCCCACTCCAGTTCATAGTCCACCCTGCTGCCCGGATCATTTTTTCTATAGAAAGGTTCAGGCACTCAAGAAACTCCCATGGTTGCCCAACCGCCTCCTCATCAAACAAAATCTCCTCACTATTGACTGAAAAGTATCCAATCACCTCGCCCCCTCCTACCTCACCTCGCTACTCTCCTACTACAACCCGGTCTGCACACTTTGCTCCTCTAATGCTAACCTTCTCACCGTACCTCGATCTCATCTATCTCACCACCGACCTCTCGCCCATGTCCTACTTCTGACCTGGAATGCCCTCCTTCCAATTACTCTCCTTCTCCTTTGAAACCTTATTGAAGGCACATCTCTTCTGAAAGGCCTTCCCTGACTAAGCCCTCCTTTCCTCTTCTCCCTCTCCCTTCTGCATCACCCAGAGTTGCTCCCTTCATTCATTCATTTATTTTTATTAATGTCCATCTCCACTTCTAGACTGTGACCTCATTTTGGGCAGGGAATGCGTCTGTTTATTGTTATATGATACTCCCCCAAGCGCTTAGTACAGCACTCTGAACACTGTAAGCACTCAATAAATATGATTGAAGGGGCAGAGTTGGGATTAGAACCCAATCCTTGGACTCCCAGACCCACGCTCTCTCTGCTAGGCCACGCCACTTCACCCTGACTCACCCTTAAGCATGTAACCAGTCCTTCCTTCGATTTCACTGACAGAAATTTAAAGAATCTACAGCAGAGCTCAATAATTTAGAGCAAAGATTCCACCAAACAAACAAAACTGGATTAAAACTCAAGATTCATCAAGCTGAGGGCTGAGGGACAGGACTGGAACTGAGCTGAAGACTGGGGCCAGGATCAGGACCGATCAGGTGGAGAATTTTCCAGCCCCCACTCAGAGCTCTACGAATTACATCCCTCTAACCCTGCCACTTGCAGCAGGCGAGGGGTTAGCCATTTTAGCATCCTGCGTCTGTCACGGGCAGCCTGCTATTCTTGTGCTCTACAAAGTTTATGACCATGTAGATGTTTGTGGAAAAATGAACGCCTGGAAATACCGGCGTGGAGGAGCTATCTTCCGCTTCGTCGTTTAGCTCGTACTCATCTGCCTTGATGCCTTCTTAAATGAATTAACTCAGGTATTACACATAATCAGGTTAATCCACTTCTGGATCCGGCCAGGCGCTGAACAAGTGTGTCACCACTGGCCGCTTGATATTTTTGTATTTTTATTTTTTAGTGGTATTTGTTATGAGCTTATTCTGTGCCAGGCACTATAATAAGCACTGGGGGAGATACAAGATCATAACAATAATAATAATAATAATTATGGTATTGGTTAAGTTTTTACTATGTGCCAGGCACTGTTCTAAGCTCTGGAGTAGATATAGGGTAATCAGGTTGTCCCACATGGGGCTCACAGTCTTAATCCCCATTTTACGGATGAGGTAACTGAGTCACAGGGAAGTTAAGTGGCTTTCCCAAGGTCACACAACAGACAAGAGGCAGAGCTGGGATTAGAACCCATGTCCTCTGACTCCCAAGCCCATGCTCTTTCCACCTGGTCATACTGCTTTCCAGCGTGCCTGATAACTTAGTTTCTGCACTGTGTACAAGGAGCTTCACTGTGGTGTATATTTCTTCGCCCGCCCTCCGAGAACTCGGTAACTTCAAATAATAACAGGGTACGGGGAGAGTGTCCCTGAAGTTTTGGTAAGCCGGTTATGAGACAGAAGCTCTGAAGCGTGCTCACTTGTGTCTGCAAGGGATTATGTCTTTTAGTGAGTGGGGTGATGAAGCATTTAAAAAGGCACTGTGAGGCCAGGGCAGGGCAGGGCAGGGCAGGCCAGTGTTTACATTCTTTTCTTTCCGCTTGGAGCCAGCCAGAGCAGCTGTCATCCGAGAAAGGCACTAAGCAAACCTCACTGCTTTGTTTGGGACTGAATCACCCTACGAATGTCCTGCGTGTGGTTTTTTGTGTGTGTTTGTGTTATGTGTGTGCGTGTTTGGGAGGGGGAGGGTGTGGGTTGTGTGTCTGCTGTAGCAAATCCAGCTGGCATAGTCTTTGGTCCAGGAACAGCTTGGCCGAGTGGATAGGGCCCGGGCCCAGGAGTCAGAAGAATTCTGGCTTCACTACTTGTCGGCTGGGAGACCTGGGGCAAGTCACTTCACTTCTCTGTGCCTCAGTTACCTCACCTATAAAATGGGGGCTAGGACTGTGAGCCCTGTGTGAGGCAAGGACTGTGTCCAACCTGATCAGCTTGTGAGCACAGGCCTGGGCATCAGAGGACCGGGGTTCTAATCCCAGGTCTACCACTTGTCCTCTGGGAGACCTTGGGCGAGTCATTTCTCTCTGCCTCAGTTCCCTCATCTGCAACATGGGGACTCAATAGCTGTTCTCCCTCCTACTTAGAGTGTGGGCCCGACGTGGGTCCAGATGATCTTGTATCTACCCCAGTGCTTAGTACAGTGCCTGGCACATAGTAAGTGCTTGACAAATATGTTAAGAAAGAATAGGTTAAGAAAAAAAATACATGGAAAGTACAAACTGGCCCCTACAGGCTATCATGTAAGCAAATAACCATGACTAATTAAAAATATAGTAGATAAAAGCCGATGTGTATTTACCTTGTGGGAATAAGCACTTGCACCTCTGTTCATTCCTGTTCATTTCCCCCTCTAGACTGAAAGCTCGCTGTGGGCAGGAAGTGTGTCTACCATGTATGTTATAATGTACTCTCCTAAGTGCTTAGCACAGTACTCTACACACAATAAGTCAGTCGGTCAGTCAGTCGTATTTAGGGAACGCTTACTGTGTGCGGAACATTGTACTAAGTGCTCGGGAGAGTACAACATAACAATATATTGGAGAAGTAGCATGGCTTAGTGGTTAGAGCACGGACCTGGGTTCTAATTCCAGCTCCACCACTGTCTGCTGTGTGAACTTGGGAAAGTTACTTAATAATAGTAATGATAATGGCATTTGTTAAGTGCTTACTACATGCCAAACACTGTTCAAAGAGCCGGACACTTTCTGGGCCTCAGTTAACTCACCTGTAAAAAAAAATGGGAATTGAGAGTATAAACCCAATGTGCGACAAGGATTGTGTCCAACCTGATTAACTTGTATCTACACCAGTGCTTAGAATAGTGCTTAACAAGTATAGTATTAATAATAATAATAATGAAAACATGTGAAGCAACATGGCCTAGTAGCAAAACCACGGGCTTGGGAGTCAGAGAACATGGGTTTTAATCCCGGCTCCGCCTCTTGTCTGTTGTATGACCTTGGGCAAGTCACTGAACTTCTCTGTGCCTCAGTTACCTCATCTGTAAAATGGGGATTAAGACTGTGAGCCCCAGGTGGGACAACCTGATTACCTTGTATCTAACCCAACGCTTAGAACAGTACTTGGCACAAAGTAAGCATTAAACAAATGCCATAATTATTATAATATTATTTAATAATTAATAATAACAGGCACATTCCCTGCCCACAACAAGCTTACAGTCTACAGGGGGAGACAGACATTGATATACGTAAATATAACTGACTGATCGATTCCTCGTTGTATTCATATACTTTTTTATTTGGAGACTGATAAGCCACTACTCTGACATTAATTGGGGTACAAAGAATAGATGTAACACAACTTACATAAATCAGGGAGTTTAAGAACAGACAAATAAAAACGTTATTTTCAGAATTTTCATAACCTATATAGCTGCTGGGCATTTAAGATAAAACTTACCAGCTCTCCAGTGCTGGATCGGTTCTGGACAGGAGACCGATGAGTAGATAAGCAGGCTGCCTGGATAAAATTGAATGACTGCCCATTTAACCAGCATCCAGGCTCCTGTCTGATTACCACTGGACCTTTAATCCGTTATCTTCAGGATTATCGATTCATCCATTCTGTTCATTAATGTGTTTTACAAGGAAACCACATCGCTAGTTTGTATCACTATTATAGCTTACCCCACAATACCATTAGCGTATGTTCCTTGAAAATGCATCTTGAATGGTTGTATTGTGGGGTGTTTTTGCCCAAGATTTACTTATAGATTAGGATCCATTCCAGACTTCTGGAAAAGTAATGATAAACATCACCAAGCTATTGCTGAACCAAGCTGTAATTCAAAGCATGTCATCTAAACCCTAAACTCGTTATGGGCAGGGAACGGGTCTGCTATGTTGCATTGTACTCTCCCAAACTCTTAGTACAGTGTTCTGCACACAGTAAGCACTCATTAAATATACAGTGCTCTGCACATAGTAAGCCCTCAATACATACTATTGAATGAATTAAATACCACTGATTGATGTCATGATAATATTAGATCATTGAAGGGTTGTGATGGATTAGAAGTTTTTGCATAAGGCCACAGAAATAGACATTTGTTCTGCTTCTCACGGTAGAGATTTTTCAATTTTATTGACAATACTTGTCCATCTTAGGTTGAATGGCAGGTATCTTTTCTTCTTTTAACACCTGTGGCAGGCACGCACCTTCTGAACATCTCTTGCCCCCCGTCTTTGAACTCTTCTCTCAGCTAGCAGCATATTTCATCTGCTGTCTTGAAAATGAGGACTAGTCGGTGGAAGAGAAACCGTTATTTCCTCTTCATCCGTTCATGACATCTTGAAATGAATTGTTGGATAGGCAAAGTTTGATGAAATCCTCTTTGGACAAAGATTCCACTGAAGGAGAGGCGGTTAATCATTAAAATTTACATCATCTGATTCCAAATGAAATTGCATCCTCAGTTCAACAACTATTTTGGTCATGGGCTCGGAGAAGCAGTGTGGTCTAGTGGATAGAGCATGGGCCTGGGAGCCAGAAGGATCTGGGTTCTAATCCAGGCTCCACCGCGTGTCTGTGTGATCTCGGGCAAGTCACTTCATTTCTCTGTGCCTCAATTCCCTCATCTGTAAAATGGGAATTAGAGAAGCAGTGTGGCTCAGTGGAAAGAGGCCCGGGCTTGGGAGTCAGAGGTCGTGGGTTCTAATCCCGGCTCCGCCACTTGTCAGCTGTGTGACTTTGGGCTAGTCACTTCACTTCTCTGGGCCTCAGTTACCTCATCTCTAAAATGGGGATGAAGACTGTGAGCCCCATGAGGGACAACCTGATCACCTTGTAATCCCCCCAGCGCTTAGAACAGAGCTCGGCACATAGTAAGCGCTTAACAAATACCAATTAAGACCATGAGCTCCATGTGGGAAAAGGACTGTGTCCAACCCCATTTGTTTGTATCCACCTTAGCACTTAGAACCTGTGGCTGGCACATAGTAAGCACTTAACCACAACTATTATTATCACTTCAATGTCTTGAAAATCTGACACAGATTGTGAGATGAGCTTTCTTTAAAATCCTTTTCACTGTTGATCGCTTACTCTCAGTGCAGGTGGGAGAAGGTGGAGAAAAACATGCTCTAGTACTTGGCCGGAACTTCAGCCAGGTGAGCATATGCATGGATTAAGGCAGCAAACAAGAAATATTTGATTCCCCAGGAAATTTGAACTGTAAAATGATAGTAATTTGAGGGAAGTTATCAAAAGCGCCTATTTCCCTGGGGTGGTTGTAGCCTGGTATATGCCTGCATTGTTTTCTCTATTTCATTAATGAAAATTTATTCAGCTATGAGTTCTGGCATATTGTCAACCTCCTAGCACTGAAACCACGCTTGCTGTAATGTAGTTATGCTGGGTGGAACATGGGAGGGGAATGAGAAGCAGTGGGATAACCAAGTAGCTGCTGTATCGACTGCTGAAGTTGGGAAACCAAAGCAAGGAGGGCAGAGGTAAAGACAAGGTAAAACAAAGGCTCGGGTAATTCTGCAACCCAGATGAAAACTGGGAGTCAGTTGCTGAGAACAGGGTTGTATGATGCAGGCCCATTAATAAGGGAGCGCCTCTCTTTGAATAAAAGCTTCCGGTGGAAAGAGTGACAAGAAGGCAAAAGAGAAAACGCGCCAGGCTCTGCAAACATTAAACAAAACAACACAAAGGACAACTTTTTTGAGGGTCTGATGTGGCCGGGGTTGTGGATCTGCCTTGGCCTTTTCAAAAAGAAAGGATCAGGATACATACATATGGCTGTAGATGTCGAGAAATAGTTGTGGATGTACAGCACATGTGGTTTCTGGTGCGACTTGGTTAAGCTTCAGAGTAAATCAATGAAAAGGCAAATATTTCTTTATCAGTTGATTTTGGATTACAAACATGAAATAGGAGGACCAGAGAATGGCTCAATTTGGAATTTTCAGGATTTTTCCTTAAATTCTGTTGGTGAATCTTCATCGGTGAATCTTACTGTACTTAGGAGAGTACAATATAACAGACATGGTAGACACTTCTCCTGCACACAATGAGCTTACAGACAAGAGGGGGACATGAACGGTGAATCTTCCCCAGATAGTAAATGGTCAATTCTGCCTCGAGGGGTTGATGTGATTTTGGTGTCTCTTTCACAAGCAATAGGACCGAATTGTCTTTACTGCATGCATTTCCAGTTTCTTCAAACCGGTAACCATATTTATTGAGTACCTACCATGTGCAGAGCACTGTACTAAGCACTCGGGAGCACTTTCTCTGCCCACAAGAAGCTTAGAGCCTAGAGGAGGTGACAAATATTAAAATACATTGTGAATATAAATGTAAGTTCTGTGAGGTTGAGTGTGGGGTGAATAAAAGGTACAAATCCAAGTTCAAACTGATAAGAAGGGAGAGGAGAAGGGGAAATGAGGGCTTAGTTGAAAAAGGCTTGGAGGAGGAGGAGGAGGAGGAGGAGATGTGATTTTAATAAGGTTTTGATGATGGAGAGAGTCACGGTCTGTTGGATATGATATCCAGATCCTGTGCTTTGGAGTGGAAAAATACAAACTGATAGCTCTTATTGGAGCATGGTCTGGTAGTGAAGAAATTCAGTGAAAAACTGACCTGGATTGAAGCCTAGCACGCAGCATGACTTAGTGGGTAGAACATGGGCCTGGGAGTCGGAAGGCTCTGGTTTCTAATCTTGGCTACGCCACATGTCTGCTGTGTGAAGCAAGTCGCTTCATGTCCCTGGGCCTCAGTTATCTCATCTGTAAAATGGGTTCCCCCAGGGACTTTGTCCAACCTAATTAGCTTGTATCCACCCCAGTGATTAGAAAGCATGGTTGGCATAGAGGAAGTGCTTAACAAGTACAGTAATTATTAATATTATTATGTGAGCCACCGGGGCGAGCCAGGCAGAAGATTGGTAACTCCCCCACCTCCTCACAGAGCCAGAATAATGTCCGTTTGACCCGATCTGAGAGAGATCTGAAGGCAGAGGACCAGAAGGACAACATTACCCATAACCAACTGCCCGCAGCAGAGACCGTGAGGATGGGATTCATTCCATCGGGATGTCGTGCAGGCAGGAAATTCACTGATTCATTTGTAATTATTGAGCACTTACTGTGTGCATAGCACTGTACTAAGGGCTTATAAGGAGGCGCAATCAGTCAATCCGTCGATCAACTTTATCGAGCACTTCCTGTGGGCAGGAAACTGTACTAAGCAAAAGGAGTTGAAATAAATTCTTGGACAAGTGGCCCCTCGTGGATTACGGGAGAAAATTTAGGGATGTAGAGGGTGAGGTTGAGGGGTCAGGGGGTCTATCGCTAACCAAAAGAGTAGATATCCCGGAGGGCGGCCAATGTACAGTTGCCCCAAATCCTCCTCCACCCTTACCCTCAGTGCCCCTGTTGGAGATAGACTCCCCCGCCTCGGCTTGATGGATTCGGGGTTAGCCTAGAGATGGTGTTGATCATCGTCTCCGTCTACGTGAGTGGCGGTGGGAGTAGTTTGTGTATATGACTGCCTTTGGTTGGTGTGGAAGGGAGCAGTAGGGAAGAGACAAGAAAAGGAGAAGCAGGGTGGCCTAGTGGATAGTGCACAGGCCTGGGAGCCACAGGACCTGGATTCTAATCCCGGAGAAGCAGCGTGGCCTAGTGGATAGAGCACGGGCCTGGGAGTCAGAAGACTTGGCTTCTAATCCCGGCTCTGCCACTTGTATGTGACCTTGGACAAGTCACTTCACTTCTCTACGCCTCAGCTTCCTCAACCGTAAAATGGAGATTCAATACCTCTTCTCCCTCCTGCTTAGACTGGAAGCCCCGGATGGGACAGGGACTGTGTGTCCAACCTGATTTACTTGATTCTACCCCAATGCTTGGTACATAGTAAGTGCTTAACAAGTAGCATAATTCCTTCCCGAACTTCCATGCTTCAATCACCTCCATCGCTTTCCTCTGAACTTTCCCCAAATTTAAACCTTCACACTCCGTCCTCCGCCCAAAGGGACACCTGTCCCAGCCCAAGGCCAGAGGGCTGTAGTGCAGCGGGGTGGGGCTGATTGTACTGATGAGTGGTTAATACTTAATTGGCCGGATCCTGCCAACGCTCAACTTCAGCCTGGTGGATGTTGTGCCCAGAGGGAGAGTGTGAACCCTGTGGGAAGACTATGCTAACTAGTTACCCAGGCCAGAGGAAGAAGCAAAATCCTGCCTCTGGCCTGGATCGCCCTCCCTCCTCAAAGCCGACAGAGACAATACTCTCCCCTGCTTCAAAGCTCTCAGACTGAGACCCCCCTTTTCCTCTGCTCCTCCTTCCTCCCTATCACCCCGACTCTCTCCCTTCACTCTACTCCCCTCCTCCACCACAGCACTTGTGTATATATGTACCCATTTATAATTCTATTTATATTAATGATGTGTATATATCTATAATTCTATTTATATTGATGCTACTGATGCCCGTTCACTTGTTCTGATGACTGTCTCCCCGCTTCTAGACTGTGAGCCCGTCGTGGGCAGGGATTGTCTCTACTTGTTGCTGAATTGTACTTTCCAAGTGATTAGTACAGTGCTCTGCACACAGTAAGTGCTCAATAAATACAACTGCATGAATGAAAGCCTTACTGAAGGCACATTTCCTCCCTAAAGCCTTCCCTGACTGAGCCCCTCCTTTCCTCTTCTCCCACTCTCTTCTGTGTCGCCCTAATTTGTTCCCTCCTCCCAGCCCCCCAGCACTTACGTACATATCTGTAATTTATTTATTTGTGTTGATGTCTGTGTCCCCGCATTTAGACCGTAAGCTCTAAGGGAATGTGTCTGTTTATTGTTGTATTGTACTCTCCCAAGTGCTTAGTACAATGATCTGCACACAGTAAGCTCTCAATAAATATGACTGAATAAATGAATGAAAGAGTGTTGAGAGCCAGGAGAGATCTTTGTTTTTTGTTTTTTGAAAATGGTATTAGTTCATTAAGTCATTCATTCATTTAATCGTAGTTATTGAGCGCTTACCGTGTACAGAGCACTGTACTAAGCGCTGGGGAGAACACAACACAACAATAAACAAACACGTTATCTGCCCACAAATTTGTTAAATGCTTACTATGTGCCCAGCACTTTTTTAGCTCTGGGGTAGATGCAAGATAATCAGGTTGGACGCGATCCATGTCCCACAAGGGGCTCACATCTTAATTCTCATTTTACAGATGAGGTAACTGAGGTACAGAGGAGAGAAGTGACCTGCCCAGTGCCACACAGCAGGCGAGTGGCAGAGCAGGGATTAGAAGCGAGGACCTTCTGACTCCCAGGCCTGGGCTCTAGCCACTAGACCGTGCCTTACTGTCACGTTGGGGAGGAGAGATCCTAGGCAGCCTCTGGGACTTCCTCTTCATTCTCTGAACCCTCTGGCCAGATCAAAATGAAAATTTTCTCCCATCTTATCTAGACCAGGAAATAGCAAAGTTGCCATGGATCATCACCATCATCATCATCATCACCAGTGGTATTTGTGCAGAACACTATACTAAACTCTTGGGAGAGTACAGTATAACGCGTTCCCCACCCGCGATGAATTTGTGGTCTAAAGGACAGATTAATTTGTATCTTGAATCCATGAGGTGGTTCCACAGAAATCATTTCATTAGGGAACATAGGACCAGGTGATTTGAGTGAAGGGGACTTTAGACCATCAGCGGTGCCTTCCTGGGTCTGCTGTGGTACAGCCAGCCTGTCCCATTAACGACCGCAACCCTGAAGGACCTTTGTACATTTTTACCACCCTGTTGCGGGGACGGTGGAAGGACAGTGAGGGATGGAGCGGATCCGCCTTAGAGGTCGGCAGAGGGACAGTGCAGAGGTCTACAGTACCAGCCGTTGACTGTGGTATGGAGAGTTAGGGAAGGGGAGGGGAGAAAGGGAGAGAGCTAGAGAGGGAGGGAGGGAGGAGGCGCTAGACATGAGTGAGAGTTTGTGTTCCCAGAGCCAGGACAAAAGGACATCTGTTGAAGGCGTGGCACCCTATTTGCCAAATCCCGTGCCGCCCAACCCCAGACCACCACATTCTCCAACCCTTGCCCCGCCCCGCCCTGCCCTGTCTCCCATGGGAACAGGCTTCGAGCCCCACCTCATGCTTTTCCCAGATGGGGGTTCGTTCATTCAGTTGCATTTATTGAGCACTTACTGTGTGCAAAGCACTGTACTAAGTGCTTAGGAGAGTACACTGCAACCGACACATTACCTGCCCGGTTGAGTGTGAATCCCAGGCAAGCTCTCCCCCTCCTACCTAACCTCGCTAATCTCCTACTACAACCCAGCCCACACACTCCACTCCTCTGACAACAACCTACTCATCCACCTCAGTCTCGTCTGCCTCGCTGCAGTTCACATCTCCCCTCTGACCTGGAATGCCCTCCTCTTTCACAACCCAACAGCCCACCACTCTCCCCATCTTCCAAGTCCTACTAAAATCACATCTCCTCCAAGAAGACTTCCCGGACTAGCCCCTCCTAGCCGCCGTACCCCTTATCCACCCTCTGAGTCACACAGCATCTGTGTGTGACCACTTTGATATCTGCCATCCAAGTCCCACAGCATTTATACCCATATTCTTATACTGGGAAGCAGCGGAGCCTACTGGAAAGAGCCCAGGCCTCGGAATCAGAGGACCTGGATCTTGGCTCCCGAGCTGGTCTGCCGTGTAACCTTAAGCACTTAACTTCTCTGTGTTTGAGTTTCCTCATCAGTAAGTTGGGGATCCAGTGCCTGTTATCCCTCCTACTTAGACCGTGAGTCCCAAGTGGACAGAGACTGAGTCTAACCTGATTAACATGTGTTTTCCCCAGCACTTAGTCCTTGACAGAGAGTAAGTGCTTAACGAATACCAAAATTATCAATGTTATGATTATTAATGTTATTTTTCAAAGTCCAGAGGTCTTCCTAGAGAGAGCAGCCTACTGGACTGTAGTTTTCCCCTGAACGTCTGGTAGCCCTTCGTCATCGGTGACAGGCTGTTTTAGGATGATTCACAAAGCGGCGAAAATGATTTCCAGTTAACGAAGGACAACCATAGAGTGTTTTTTCACTTCTGAATCAAATTGGGTCTGCCAATTTCCATTTATCTGGACCAGTGCTAATTCCAGCTATTCCTTCTGCTCCATATCGCTCAACCCTTCAATAAAACGAAGACTGTTCCCCTTAACTGTGGATTGACCAGGAGGATTGTTTAAAACTGCAGTTCTTGCTTAGTGATAATTCACTTTCCTCCTTCAAAGCAATGCACATTTAGGAGGAGGATGAGACAGTTGGTCTTTTTTTAAAAGTTTCGTCTGGGGGTCAGAATCAGTGCTGCAAAGGATTGCTGCATTGAAGGTTGATTTCCATTTAGTTAAAAATAACTGTATTTGTAAAGCGCTTATTATGTGTCGAGCACCGTTCTAAGCTCTGGGGTAGATAGACTCTAATCAGGTTGGACAATCAGGGGCTCACAGTCTTAGTCCTCATTTTACAGATGAGGTACTGAGGTACAGAGAAGTTAAGTGACTTGTCCAAGGTCTCCCAGCGGACAAGTTCACGCCTATCCCACTGTTGACCTCTGCCCCACGTCCTCCCACGGTCCTGGAATACCCTCCCTCCTCACCTCTGCCAAACTAACTCTCTTCTCCTCTTCAAAGCCCTACTGAGAGCTCACCTCCTCCAGGAGGCCTTCCCAGACTCCTCCCCCCTTTCCCTCTGCTCCCCCTCTACCCTCTGCTCCACCCCCTTCCCCCTTCCCCTCCCCTCAACTGGCCCTCCTTCCCCTCTGCTCCCCTTCCCCTCCCCTCCCTTCTCACCCCCTTCTCACTTCCTCCCCCTCCCCCCTTCCCCTCCCCTCAGCACTGTGCTCATTTGTGTATATTATTTATTACCCTATTTGTTTTGTTAATGAGGTGTACATCCCCTTGATTCTATTTATCATGATAATGTTGTCTTGTTTTTGTTTCATTCTGTTTTGCTCTGCTGTCTGTCTTCCCCGATTAGACTGTGAGCCCGTCACTGGGCAGAGATTGTCTCTATCTGTTGCCCAATTGTACATTCCAAGCACTTAGTACAGTGCTCTGCACATAGTAAGCGCTCAATAAATACTACTGAATGAATGAGTGGTGGAACTAGGATTAGAAACCAGGTCCTTCTGACTTCCAGGCCTGTACTCTATCCACTACGATATGCTGCTTCTCTTTAGTTGCTATTCACCCCACCCTCGGTCCCACAGCACTTAGCTATATACCCATAATTTATTTATTTGTATTAATGTCTGGCTCCTCGCCTGGACTGTAATCTCGCTGTGGGCTGGGAACATGTCTACCAACTCTGTTGAATTGTACTCTCCCAAGTGAGAAGCAGCGTGGCTTAGTGGAAAGATCAAGGGTCTGGGAGTCAGAAGATGTGAAGCAGCATGGCTCAGTGTAAAGAGCCTGGGTTTGGGAGTCAGAGGTCATGGGTTCGAATCCCACTCTGCCACTTGTCAGCTGTGTGACTGTGGCCAAGTCACTTAACTTCTCTGTGCCTCAGTTACCTTATCTGTAAAATGGGGATTAACTGTGAGCCTCACGTGGGACAACCTGATTACCCTGTATCTATCCCAGTGCTTAGAACAGTGCTCTGCACAAAGTAAGCGCTTAACAAATACCAACATTATTATTATCATTATGAATCCCAGCTCTGCCACTTGTCAGCTGGGTGACTTTGGGTAAGTCATTTTTCTTCTCTGTGCCTCAGTTACCTCATCTGTAAAATGGGGGGGGGGGAGGCCTGTGAGCCCCATGTGGGACAACCTGACTACTTTGTATCTAACCCAGTGCTTAGAACAGTGCTAGGCACATAGTAAGCACTTAACAGATACCATCATTATTATTATTGTTATTGCCCCAGCTCTTAGAAAAATGCTTGACACAAAGTAAGTGCTTAACAAACATCACCATTCTTTTATTTTTATTATTGAGAGCATAGTACACTGCTCTGCACACAGTTAAGCACTCCATACGTACCACTGTTTGACTGACATATAGGAATTATTCAGCACCAGTGGATGTCACAGGACTAGCCCACAATCCATAGAGATTTGTTCCTCACCCTCTCCCTGCCCAAGTCTCTTTCCCTTCTCTCTCTTCCAGTCCTTATTCTGTGCTGCTCTCCTCCTTCACCAGATGGCCGCTCTGATCCCCGCTGGTCCATCTCCCCATCTCTCCCTCTCTGCTTCTCTGCCTGTCTCTGTCCCATTACTCTTGTCCCCTCCTCCTGCCTCTCCTCATTTCCCTTTCCCTTTAGCCTGCTGTTCCTGTCTATGTCTACCCCTCTTCTTTGCTCCCTATCGGATTGTAATCTCCTTGAGGGCAGATGCCGCTTTTTTTACTTTTGTTGTACTCTCCTAAGTGTTTAGTACAGTGCTTCACATGTGGTAAGCTTTCAATCAATGAATCCGTCAGTCAGTGATAGTTATCGAGGGCTTACTATGTGCAGAGCACTGAACTAAGTGCTTGGAAGAGTAAAATGCAACATAATTAGCAGGCACATTCCCTGCCCATAAATACCATTGTTTGATTGATTGTCCCTTCCTGATCTTGCATCTGCCTAGTAGCTTCTCCTGCTCCCAGCCCAGCTCTCATGCTACCCTTCACTGGCATTTTTCTCATCTTTGTCCTTTATACCCATCTCAGAGTCACACCTGAAGAGTTTCCAGTAGTCCACTGGTCTTGACTACGGGAGGGAGAGCCAAGCAGAGGCCTGTCCATTCCGTTCCTAGCTTAGGCAGTGGCTAGCCAGTGGAAGACCATCTGCTACAAGTCAAAACTCCCCTGTGCTGGGCAGCAGCAGCATGGGAGAGAGTCGAGGGCAGAAGGGAGGAGGCCGTGGTAAACCAATTCTGTATTTTTACCAAGAAAACTCTATGGACACACTACCAGAATGATTGCAGATGGAGGTGGGGTGTTCTGGGAGAGGTGTGTCCATGGCATCGCTCTGGGTCGGAGATGACTCGACAGCATAAGAAAGTTGCTTTATCGCCTCTGTCTCTTTCTTTTTACCTCTCTCTCTCTCCCACTTCCTTTTTCTCTCACTCTTGTGTGGCGACCTCTACCCTCTGCCCTACCTCTCTCCTATGCTCTACAACTCACTTCCTCTTTCTCTTTCTCTCACTTCTATGTGGTGACCTTCACCCTCTGCCATACTTCTCTTCTGTGCTTTATGCCCTCTACTCTCTCTCTCTGTCTTCTGCTCCCTGCCTTCTCTGCTCTTTATCCTCTGTTCTGCCGCATTCTCACTCCTTTCTTACCCTTCAAGGTCGGGGCACTCACAGGGCGTGTGGAGAGATGAGCTTTAGGTCCAGCAGGGGTAATCAAACAATCAGCCAATCAATCACATTTCTTGAGCACTTACTGTGAGCACAGCACCGTACTAAGCGCTTGGGAGAGTACGGACATGAATGGCAGGGAACGTGGAACACGCCACCAGGACATTTAAGCATGATTTAAGCAGGACTATGAAGAATTCAGAAAACAGTCGAGTCACAGCCAAAGCAGTTGTTCACATTCAATATCAAAGATGACGTTAGAGACGGTGAGATCTCATCCGTGGGTGAAAGCGTGACCTAAAAGACCAAGTCTCCCTCACGAGAAGCAACCTGACTCTATGGCAAGAGCCCGGGCTTGGGAGTCAGAGGTCATGGGTTCTAATTCTGGATTTGCCACTTGTCAGCTGTGTGACTTTGGACAAGTCACTTCACTTCTCTGGGCCTCAGTTATCTCATCTGTAAAATGGGGATTAAGACCATGAGCCCCACGTGCGACAACCTGATTACCTTGTATCCCCCCAGCGTTTAGAACAGTGCTTTGTACATAGTAAGTGCTCAACAAATACCATAATAATAATAATAATAATAATAAATACTTGTGCTATTTGTTAAGCGCTGACTTTATGCCAGGCATTATACCAAGGGCTAAAGTGGATACAAGCAAATTGGGTTGGCCAGAGTCATTGTCCCACATGGGGCTCACAGTCTTAATCTCCATTTTCAGATGCGGTAACTGAGGCTCAGAGAAGCAACTTTCCCGAGGTCACACAGCAGACATGACGAGGAGCTGGAATGAGAACCCAGGTCCTTCTGACTCCCAGGCCCGTGCTCTACCCACTAGGCCAAGCCACTTCTCAACTAACACAGAGTACAAATATCACAGAGATTGGTAGACATGTCCCCTGCCCACAATGAGCTAGAGAAGGAGTCAGACATTGGTCAGATATTAATATTAATAAATAAATTATGAATATGTTATAGGTATAGGGGGAGGTCCAGCCATCAGGCCACCCCAAGGGACAGAGTTGTCATGGCCAAGTCAGTGGCCAGCTGGAGGGGCAGAGGAAAGGAGGAGTGATTTATGATCTTCGGAGGAGCCAAGAGTGAGCTGGGAAGTCATCACTGAGACGGACGCTCAATAAATACAATGAATGAACGAGAGAAGAAAGATAGAGAGCCTTGAATCTAATGGTCATACGTTTTGGTTCGATTTGGAGAAAAATGAGTAGCCATTGGATGTGTTTGAGGTGTAGAGTGACACGTTCTGAATGGCATTTTACAGAGGTGAATTTAAAATGGAAGTTCGTTATGGGCAGGGAACGTATCTGCTGATTCTGTTGCATTGTAATCTCCCAAGCACTTACTACAGTGCTCTGCACATAGTAAACATTCAGTAAATATGATCAATTAATTGATTGTTTGAGGGGAGAGACTGGAGGCAGGGAAATCAGTGAGAGGGCTGATGCAGTAGTCCACTCGTCAGCTTGTTCCTGGATGTGACAGTGTGGGTGGAGAGGACAGGGCAGATCCAGGAAATATTCTAAAAGACAAATTGGGTTGTTCGGCAAGGGCAGTACTACCCAGAAGTGGGAATCAATTATTTAATTAGGTAGACGTTTTTATGATATTTGTTAAGCACTTATTCTCTGCCAGGCAAAGTACAAAGTCATGAGGTAGATTCATTCATTCGGTCGTATTTATTGAACTCTTACTGTGTGCAGAGCGCTGTACTAAGCCCTTGGAAAATATCATTTGGCAACAAGTAGAGACAATCCCTACCCAACAGCGGGCTCACAGTCTAGATATAACCTAATCGGGCTGGACACAGTCTCTGTCCTACGGAGAGCACATAATCTTAATCACCATTTTACAGATGAAGTAACTGAGGCACAGAGAAGTAAAGTGACCTGTCCAAGCTAACGCAGCAGACAAGAGGCAGAGCCGAGATGAGAGCCCATGTCTTCTGACTTCTAGGTCCATGCTCTTTCCCTTAGGCCATGGTGCTTCTCATTCAACCATTCATTCAGTTGCATTTATTGCATTTATTACTGCGAACAGGGCACTGTACCAAGTGTTTGGGGCAGCACAATATAATAAACAGACACATCCCTTGCCCACAACGAACTTTCAATCAAGAGGGGACTCTAGACAGTCTCACTACACTTCAGTCTCATCTATCTTGCCGTAGACGTCTCGCCCACATTTTACCTCTGGCCTGGAATGCCCTCCCTCCTTATAACAGACAGACAATTACTTTCTCCCCCTTTAAAGTCTTACTGAAGGTACATCTCCTCCAAGAGGTCTTTCCTGACTAAGCCCTCCTTTCCTCTTCTTCCTTTCCCTTCTTCATTGCCTTGACTCGCTCCCTTCATTCATCACCCCCCGTCCCCACCCCACAGCACTTATGTGCATATCTGTCATTTTTTTATAAATTATTGTCTGTCTCCGCTTCTGGACTTCAAACTCTGTGTGGGCAGTGAATGTGTCTGTTTATTGTTGTGTGTTCTCAAGCGTTTAGTACAGTATTCTGCACACAGTAAGTGCTCAATAAATATGATTGACTGAGTGAATGAATAGACCCTTGTGGAAAGGGGGTATGTAAGGCAACCATCCCCGCAGTGAAAAATCGACCCTCTCAGTTCCAACTGAGAAGGAAGAAGGAAGCCAGCCATGCCAGGGCCTGGGGAAAGTGTTCACCCCAGGCCCCGTGAGTGTCTTCTGAGGCTAGAGGAGAAGTTTCCAAGCGCTTAGTACCGTACTCTGCACACAGTAAGCGTTCAAATAAATACGACTGAATGATGAATGAATGAAGGAGCACCACCCTGAAACCCAGTAAGGACAATCAAATGTCCTGCTCAGGGTAAGCTGATCCCAGCGGGTCAGAGACGGAAACCCGCTACTGAAGCACACAGCTAAGCCGTTCGTCGGGCTCGTTAAGAAACTAATGGGCCATCGGGAGAGTGGGACTCGGGGTCTGCTTCTGGACAGGAAATCCTAACCCCCCCTTCCCCCGGATCCCGCCTTAGAGAGCGGGGGGCCAGGAATGGGGAGAAAGGGTGAAAGCGGAGGAGTTGCGACTCCAGGGTTAATTAGTCATGACACCTTCACTCACCCGAGTCTAGCGGGGCCGAAATCAATCTATCGATCAATCGATCAATAATATTTATTGAGTGCTTACTATGTGCAGAGCACTCTACCAAGATCTGGCAAGGACACAGTACAGCAGAGTTGGTAGACATGTTCTCTGCCCACAGTAAGCTTACAGTCTTTGAGGGGAAGAGAGGTATTGATATAAATAAATAATTTATAATATATAATTTAAAGATATGTACATAAATGGTGTGCGATTGAGGGTAGAACAAATATCAAATGCCTGAAGGTCACAAATTCAAGCGATGAAGACTGCAAGCTCACTGTGGGCAGGGAACGTAGTTATTAACTCTTGGTAGCTACTAATTTTTTCTCCACTTACACTTGATATTAATATCGAGTCTTCCATTTTTTTAAACCACCACGGATTTGTCCTTTTTTGCCTGCTATTCTTCCCCATGAGGTTGCAAACTTGCCATATTTTACTTTTTTTAATGGGATTTGTTAAGCTCTTACTGCATGCCACGGACTGTACTAAACGCTGGAGTAGATTCAAGCTAATCAGGTTCGCCACAGTCCATGTCCCCCATGGGGCTCAGAGTCTTAATTCCCATTTTGCAGATGAGGTCACTGAGGCCCAGAGAAGTAAAGTGGTTTGCCCAAAGTCACACAGCAGACAAATGGCAGAGCCAGGATTAAAACCCAGGTCCTCTGACTCCCAGGCCCATGCTCTATTCCTTCATTATGTCCCCCAGTCTCTGAATACGTTGCTCGGCACCCAGTAGCCAAAGCGGCTACTGAAGCAGCATGGCGTAGTGGATGGAGCATGAGCCTGGGAATCAGAAGCTCATGGGTTCCGCCACTTGTCTGCCGTGTGACCTTGGGCAAGTCACTTAACTTCTCTGTGCCTCAGTTACCTCATCTGTAAAATGGAGATGAAGACTGTGAGCCCCACGTGGGACAACCTGATTACCGTGTATCTACCCCAATGCTTAGAAGAGTGCTTGGCACATAGTAAGTGCTCAACAAATACCATCTTATTAATCTCTGGGCCTCAGTTACCTCATCTGGAAAATGGGGATTGAGACTGCGAGCCCCACGTGGGACAGGGACTGTGTCCCACCCGATTTGCTCGTATCCACCCCAGTGCTTGGTACTGGGGTACTGGGGTAAGCACTTAACAAATACCATAATTATTATTAGTAGTAGTAGGCGCTCAGTACAGTGCTCCACCAAAGTAGCCACCAAGTAGAGTGCTCTGCACACAGTCGGTTTCCAGTCAGTTTTGTACTGAGTCTCTGTGTAGGATCCTGGACAGCCAATCTCAGTGGTCCAGCACGGTCCAGTCTTCATTATGTCGGTTTCACCGTGGATAGGGAACGCATCTCCCAACTCTTCTGTATTATGCTGTCCCGAACACTTAATACAGTGCTCTGCATACAGAAAGTGTTCAATACATACCAACGATGATGATGATGATGTGTAGGTTCAGAGCTATAGAGAGCACTTCCTCATTAGGTCATTTCAGCCAAAGGATCATTACGCTGTTTTCATTATATTCTTTATTAAAGTACTATAGCCTCCAGTCCTCTGCTTTAACTGAAGTGGGTTTCCAGAAAGATGTCTCCAATAAAGGCAGCTCCGGGAATACGTTAGGCGGAAAGCCCATCGATACCTGTGGGGGAAAGTTGGGCTGTGCATTAAGGTTTGTGCGTTACGGTCCCGTTCATCCACGGTTCAGATGGGGGTTCCGTCCTCCCGGTATCAGAAACCCCTGGGGGCAACTCTCGACCCAACGGCGTCGTTACCGTTCTTGATGCCAGAGCCGGGTTTAAGGAACTTTGTGTTTAATGAGCTTTGTGGAAAATTCCGTGACTTTCCCTAAAATTGATTTAGATTCTAGGGAACACATGAAAGGCTTAAGGAAAGATAGTTTTTAGGAATGAGCCCTTTCTCTGGGTTATAATAAAGGGGGGATTTGTTAGGCGTGGCCTAGTGGAAAGAACCCAGGCCCGGGAGTCAGAGAACCTGAGTTCTAATTCTGGCTCTGCCAGTTGAAATGCTGTGTGACCTTCACTTCACTTCTCCCTGCCTCGGTTCCTTCGACTGCAGAATGAGATTCAGTATCTGTTCTCTCTCCTACTTGAATGGTGATATGGATCCTGTTGATTTTTGTATCTAACACCAGCACTTAGTAAAGTGCTTGACACATAGTAAGCACTTAACACAAACCACAATTATTATTACTATATGCCAAGCACAGGGCTAAACTTTGGGGTAGATCCAACATGAACAGTCCGGAAACAGTCCCTCACTCCCTCTCCTACATGAGACTCACTGTTTAAGGAGGAGGGAGAATGGGTATTGAATCCCCATTTTGCAGATGAAGAAACTGAGGCACACTGAGAAGTTGTGACGTGCCCAAGGCCACACAGCTGACAAGTAGCAGAAGTGGGATTAGAACCCAGGTCCCCTGACTCTCAGGCCTCTGTTTTTTCCCTCTGCTTAATCCTGGCTCCACATCTTATCTGCTGTGGGACCTTGGGCAAATCACTTCTCTGTGCCTCAGTTTCCTCATCTGCAAAATGGGGATTAAGACTGGGAGCCCTATTTGGGACAGGGACCACCTCCAACCCAATTATCTTGTATTTGTTAAGTGCTTAGAACAGTGCTTAGTAAATGCTTATCAATCGTGGTTGTCACTGTTATTATTCCACTAAGTCACACTGCTTCTCACCCACAAGTATAAGTTATTAATATTAAGGACAAATTTGAAAAAGCGGCGGCCTGTCTCTCCCTTGCAGCGCATGATAAGAGGTGAGATCTCACGGCCCTGAGTAACTCTAGTTACACAGCCCTGGCACTGGGACGGTGACTCCTCAGCTGCCATGGCAACCTGGCACCTGCTCTCATTTCCTCCCGTTGCTAGGATTCTCCTCCTCTTGTCATGCCTCCCTGTGTCCCGTGCACATCCTTGCTGCTTGGGTCTGGGAGTCAGAAGGACCTGGGTTCTAATTCTGGCCCCGCCGCTCGTCTGCTTGTGACCTTGGGCATTTCTCTGGGCCTCAGTTACCTCATCTGTAAAATGGAGATCAAGACTGTGAGCCCCGTGCGGGACAGGGACTGTGTCCAAACTGCTTAGCTAGTGTCTACCCCAGTGTTTAGAACATTGCCTGGAACATAATAGGCACTTAATACCGTAAAAAAATTCCATACGGCACCATTCCTGGTAGAAAATGGAGGACACTCCTGATGGGCTTAGAGGAGAAGGGAGTGCCAGTTATGCCAATTTGGGGGACACCTGCCCATAGGCCTCCAGGGCTGGGCTCTGTCATTCCTGCCACGGTACCACACCATTTGGCTGCTCGAATGCTGAGAGCTGCAACCCAGAGTCACAAAAGCCACTCCCTCCCTTGGTCAAACAGTTTCTGGAGCCCCTTTCCCCTTTCCGCCCTTCTAATCCTGCCTCTGCCACTTGTCTGATGCGCGACCTTTGTCATTCATTCGAATGACATAAATATATTCATTTATTATATATTCTGTATTATGCTGTCCCGAACACTTAATACAGTGCTCTGCACACAGAAATATATGAATAAATATATTCATTAAATAAATAAATTCATTTATTCAGTCGAAGTTACTGAGCACTTACTATGTGCAGAGCGCCGTACTGAGTGCTTGGAATGTACGATTCGGCAACCGATAGAGACAATCCCTGCCCAATGACGGGCTCACAGTCTAAACGGGGGAGACAGCCAACAAAACAAGTAGTTTGTCGAGTTACTTAACTTCTCAGTGTCTCAGTTACTTCATCTGTAAAATGGGGATTAAGACTGTGAACTCTGTGTGGGACAGCTCTGCCTGTGTCCGACCTGATTAGACTCAGTCGACCTCTCAGCTGCCTTCTACACTTCAGCTTCACTGACAACGTCCCCTCCTGGTTCTTCTCGTAGCTCTCTGGCTGCTCTCACTCTCAGACTCTTTCTCAGGTTCCTGCTCTGCCTCCCACCCCCTAACTCTGGGAGTCCCTTAAGGTTCGGTTCTGGGTCCCCTTCCATCCTCCAACTACACCCACTCTCTTGGAGAACTCATTCACTCCCAAGGCTTCAACTACCACCTCTATGCGGATGATACCCAAATCTACATCTCCAGCCCCGATCTCTCTCCCTCTCTTCAGTCTCGCATTTCCTCCTGATTTCAAGACATCTCTTCTTGGATGCCCCGGAGATATCTCAAACTTAACACGTCTAAAACAGAACTCTTTATCTTCCCACCCAAACCCTCTCCGCCCCCTGATTTTCCCATCACCGTAGACAGCACCACCACTCTTCCTGTCTCGCGAGCGTGTAACCTTAGCATTTTCCTTGACTCATCTCTCTCATTCAACCCACATATTCAATCTATCACGAAATTCTGTCGATTCAACCTTCACAACATCGCTAAAATCTACCCTTTCCTCTCCATTCAAACGGTCTCCACTTTAATCCAAGCATTTATCCTATCCCTCCTTGATTGTTGTATCAGCCGCCTTGCTGACCTCCCTGTTTCCTGTCTCTCCCCACTCCGGTCCATACTTCCCTCTGCTGCCTGCTGCTCGGATCATTTTTCTAAAAAATGTTCAGTCTACGTTTTCCCCACTCCTCGAGAATCTCCCGTGGTTGTCCACCCACTTCCTTATCAAACACAAACTCCTCACCATTGGCTTTAAAGCCCTTCAACATCTGCTCCCTTCTACCTCACCCCACTTCTCTCCTACAACCCAGATCACACACTTGGCTCCTATGGTGCTAACCTTCACATCGTGTCTCAGTCTCTCCTATCTCGCTGCCGCTCCCTGGCCCACATCCTGCCTCTGGTCTGGAGCTCCTTCCCTCTTCGTATCCTACAGACAATGACTCTCTCCTCCTTCAAAGCCTTATTGAAGACACATCTGCTCCAAGAGGCCTTCCCAGACTAAAGCTCCACTTTTCCTCATCTCCCACTCCTTTCTGCATCTCTCTGACTTGCTCTTTTTGTCCTTCCCCACATCCCCAGCCTCACAGCACTTTTGTACATATCTGTCATTTTATTTATTTGTATTGATGTCTACTTCCCCACCTCTACACTGTAAGCTTGTTGTGGGCAGGGAATGTCACTGTTTAATGTTGTATTGTATTTACCCAAGCTCTTGGTACGGTGCTGTGCACACAGTGAGCACTTAATAAATAAGATTGATGGATTGATTGAATGAATGAATCCACCTCCTCATCAAACAGAAACTCCTTACCACCGGCTTTAAAGCAGTCAATAATAATAATAATGTTGGTATTTGTTAAGCGCTTTCTATGTGCCGAGCACTGTTCTAAGCGCTGGGGTAGATACAGGGTAATCAGTTTGTCCCACGTGAGGCTCACAGTTAATCCCCATTTTACAGATGAGGTACTGAGGCACAGAGAAGTTAAGTGACTTGCCCACAGTCACACAGCTGACAAGTGGCAGAGCTGGGATTGGCCCCTCCTACCTCACCTTGATGTTCTCCCAATTCAACTCAGCCCGCACATTTCACTCCTCTTTTGATAACCTTCTCACTGTACCTTGATCTCGTCTATCTCGCTGCTGACTTCTGGCCCACATCCTGCCTCTGTCCTGGAACACCCTCCCTCTTCATATACGACGGACAATTACTCTCCTGCCAGTGAAAGCCATACTGAGGACACATCTCCTCCAAAAGGCCTTCCCTGACTGAACCCTCATTTCCTCTTTATCCACTCCCTCTGCATCACCCTGATTTACTCCCTTTATTCACTCCTCCCTCAACTTCACAGCACTTTTGTATATATCCGTAATTTCTTTATTTATATTACCATCTGTCTCCCCTAATGTGAGCTCATTGTGGGCAGGGAATGTGTCTACCAACTCTGTTGTATTGTACTCTCCCAAGCGCTTAGTACAGTGCTCTACACACTGTAAGCATTTAATAAATATGATTTCTTGACTGATTGATTCATTGGCTCGTATCTACCTCAGTGCTTAATATAGTGCCTGGCACAAAGCACTTAAACACCATTACAGAAAAAACAAAAAACAAAAAAAAAAGGAGAGGTCACTTTGAAAACTGGTGTTGTTCCCCTTTGATGATAGGGCAGCAAATCTCGCCAAACCCATTTATTCCTGGCCAGAGGGATGGTCTGGAAGTCTCCTCTACTACTCAGCTGTCAAGGGGATTGCAGTACTAGACAGGAACCAAGGAAGTTGAGATACAGTTTTTTATGGTTCCGGAGAGAAATCACTTTCATTTTTGTTAGAGGTCAGGTCTTAGCCACTGCTGGGAGCTACTCTTTCCCCACTGTGCGACTCCATGCAAAATGAAGTCTTTGGGGATTTAATTTGAATAGTAGAGAAATAGAGAGAATGAAGGAGCATGGCCTAGTGGAAAGAGCATGGGCCTGTGACTCAGATGACCTGGATTCTAATCCTAGCTCCGGCACTTCTGCTATGTGACCTTGGACAAGTCACTTCTCTTCTCTGTCCCTCATTTACCTCATCTGGAAAATGGGGATTAAGACTGTGAGCTCCACGTAAGGTTTGATTGATTGATTGATCCTAAGTATGAGAATCTTTGAGCCCCTTTGTCCCCAGAAATACAACTGGGCACCTTTTTTGGCTCCTTGCCATTTGGGTGCACATTGCTCAGATACCAGTGGTTAATAATTATAAAAATTATAATGATGGTATTTGTAAAGTGCTTGCTATGCTCTAGGCACTGGGGTACACGCAAGTTAATCAGTTCAAAGTATCTGCCCCAACAGTCTCTTGTGGGGGGCAGTTGAGGAAACCGAGGACAGAGAAGTTAGGTGATTTGTCCAAGGTCACACAGCAAGCAAGTGACCTAGTGATGTAGAGAAGCAGGGTTGCCTGGTGGATAGAGCATGGGCCTGGGAGTCAGAGGACCTGGTTTCTAATCCTGACACCTCCCCCTGTCTGCTCTGTGACTTTGGGTAAGTCACTTCACTTCTTTAGGTCTCAGTTACCTCTTTTGTAAAATGGGGATTAAGACTGTGAACACCCCATGTGCGACAGGGACTGTGTCCAACCTGATTAGCCTGTATCTACCCCAGCACTTAATAAAGTGCTTGGCACATAGTGAGTACTTAATAAGTACCATAATTATTATTATTATGAACTACCTGTAGCCTTGGAGGAAGTGTGTACGTCTGAGTGTGTGTGTGATCGTGTGCATAAGTGTGTGTTTGTATGTGTGCATAAGTCTGTGTTCATTTTTTCTGAAGAGTTTTGAAGCTGGGGAGACTGTAAGCTTTTTGTAGCCTGGCATGTGTCTGCCAAGTCTGCTGCATTGTACTTTCTCAAACATTTAGTAAAGTGCTCTGCACATAGTAAAGGCTCAACCAATACCACTGTTGATGATGGGGAGAGTTTGGGTCTGGGGATCTGAAGAGAGAAGCTACACTCTGGGTGGAGCGCTTATTACAGTGCTCTGCACACAGTAAGGGCTCAATAAATACGATTGAATGAATGAATGGAGAGGTACGCGGCGATGTGACACCATCAGGCCATGCCGCCTGGGACATTTCTGTGCACCGGTGCATACGACACCACTTGCATCGCAGGTCACAGGGGGCGGGGGCCTCGTGAGACCCTCAAGCCCCGGGCCACAACACTTCTAGAGCCAGCCCTACACTCAGCCAGTTCATTTGCATGAGTGACGCTGTACTTTCTGGGCAATTAATTTTCATTGTCACACAGTACCCTGGTCAAACTGGGGAGAATATGGAAATGACACTTGTGGGTACCGAAGGTGCAGCATAGGAAAATATAAGAACTCGCACTCTGCATTCCGCCAGCCAGGAAGGCAGGAGAGGGGGAACTCTGGTTCCCCGGAAATCCCCTTTTCTGAGTCGGGCTAGTGGAAGGAAACATAAAAGAAGAGATAATCTACAGCTCTTCTGTTGCCTGGATCCAAATAACGTCCTACTTTGTGGAGTGAGACTCTCCGTGGTACAAAATTTCAGAGATATGAGTTGAAGAGTTCCAGAGACCCCCCCTCCCAGGAATTCCCATTCTATCCCATATTAGCCAGGAAGCAAGGGGCAAGGGAATCACACTTATCCAGAAGAACCCCATATTTCCTTGGCTAAGCCAGTGTAGCCGCAGGGAGGTTAAAAGAAAAAGAACAGAGAGGGTACTTACCTTCTTGTTGCCCTTCTGCTGTCTAATCCTAGGTCCCAAAGTTCCTGAAATCAGAGCGAATGAAGCCCACGTAGGCAAACGGCAAATATTCCTGTGCTTTGGGAAATGAACCGTGCGGGACTTTACGGAGAGTTTCTTATTTACGGTGCATTAAACCGAGAGATCTCTTGACACCAGGACTCCTCAACCTGTGATGATTTTGTGGAGAGCTGAAGTTTTCTAAATGCAGTGAGGGGGAGTTGGGAGGGGAAAGGGAGGGATGGGGGAGGGGAAAGGGAGGGAAAAAGAGGAGAAGCAGCATGGCCTTGTGGATAGAGCAGGGGCCCGGGAGCCAGAAGGACCTGGGTTCTAATACCAGCTCTGGGACTTGTCTGCTGTGGGACCTGGGGCAAGTCACTTTACTTCCCTGGGGCTCAGTTACCTCACCTGTAAAATGGGGATTAAGACGGTGAGTCCCACGTGGGACTTGGACTGCTTCCAACCCGACTAGCTTGTATCCACCCCAGCGTTGAGTACAGTGCCCGGCACTTAGCGAGCGCTTAAGAAATGCCGTAAGAAATAAATAAATGAAAAAAGGGAGTGCCGATGCAGAGCCACAGTTAGGAAACCCTGGGTGGGAAGCAGTTAGATTTAGAAAGAACGCAGGGAGAAAAACTTCAGAATCCATTCGGGCCTAGAAGAGAGGACACGAAGTTATCCATTCCTTTTGCTCAGTGGTGGTGGAAATTGTTTTTGGAATTTGTTTGTAATTTCACTCTCTGACCTTGCCCACTGCCCTTGGAAATGCTACACTTTAGCTGGGATTTTCTGAAACCGAGCTGTTGGTTCTCCTGAAAAGCGGAAAGATGGCGAACCGGAAACCAGGCAGGCTATTGAGAAGGGTCGGTTAGTGCTGAGAGCCAGGTGTGATCCAGGGCCTGTGCCTTCCGGGATCCTGAACACTTCCCCGTTGTTTCCGCCAGAGCCCGGAGGGGGGATGAGAGAGGAGGAGTCATCATTTTTCCACCAGGACAATCGGGAGGGATTGTGCTTGAAGGCCATGTTTACCCTCTGGCCTCAACGTGAGTTCGAGTGCTCTCTGTGGCCCTAATTCTCGAAATTATTCCCTTTCCAGATTCTGAGAAAAGGACTAGAAGTCACTCACGGTAACCAAGATGGAAAACAACACAGTGACCATTTCCCGGGAAGAACTGGAAGAACTTCAGGAAGCATTCAATAAAATAGGTAGGTTTCTGGACAGTGGAAACTCTTCAGGTCTCCCACCTGCTCTTAAACCGACCTCTGCTGTGAGAACTTTTCTTCAACTATCTCAAAGGAGATTTCAGCAGATTTGTTTATTACTCTCAGAGAAGTTGATAGAGGCCTGGAGAATTCCTGAGAGAACTGACCTTTGTAATGGTTGTTCTTTCCTGCACGGATTGAGTAAATATGGTTAATAAATGACAAGGCCACTGACTCGCTCCCGGCCCCTGGGCCTGCAGGGTAACCCGTCTCTTTGCCAGAGAATGGGGATCCCCCTCCCCGCGATAGTGGGTAGTCCCCAGGTCAGATGCTGGGATGAGCTCTGCCTTGAGCATGGCATCAGGGTCAATTCCAGGCTCCGTCCTGTTGCTTGATCGGAGCTTGATCATCTCCCTGTACACAGTTTCTCCAGGTTTTCCCCCTTCTCTTTTGTTTCTGGATGGTTACTCATCCCAGATGTGTGGGCCCTGCTCTGGGATAAGGAGAATCCTCCGCCACTCAGCAATCAGAATAATAACCTCCATCCGGTCAGGGACCTCCCCACCCCCCACCCCTGTCCATCTTGCCTAGACCCCTGTCTTCTGCACCTACCTGCCCAGGGTGGAACAACCTCAACATCCCCTCAATCTTCTGGGCATTTGGGTGAGAAAAAAGCTAGGCCTTGGGCAAAAAGAGTGTGGACACAGGCAAATCTTCTGTGAGAATTCATTCTACCCAAGGTTTCAGCCCAACGATTGCCAATTCGGGCTTCAAAAGTCAAATTTATCTAATAGCCCAGAGGCTTTGTGAGTTCAAGAATGTGACGTTATTACTATTCTGCTCCAAACCCGGCCATGACCCGACGGAGTAACTTTGAGGAAATAAAAGATATTTGGCACCTTTTCACATGTGTCCTTGTGTGTGTGTGTGCACAAATTTGCAGCTCTGATATTGAATGAACAGTGTGTCTTTCCTCCGGATTTTTATTATTGGTAATAAAAATCAAACCCAGTCCCCACAGTGTGCTGGGTGCTGCCCAGAGAGATGCCTTGAAGGCTTTTCATGACAAATGTTGAACCCAGAAATAATGATGCCTAATGGAAAGAGCACAGGCCTGCGAGTCAGAGGACCTGGGTTCTAATCCAGTCTCTCACATTTTATCAAGGTATTTGTTAAGCGCTTACTTTGTGCCAGGCACTGTACTAAGTGCCAGGGTAAATGCAAGTTAATCAGGTTGGACACAGTCCCTGTCCCACATAGGGCTCACAGTCTTATTCCCCATTTTACAGTGGAGGGAACTGAGGCACAGAGAAGTTAAGTGACTTGCCCAAGGTCACACAGCAGACAAGTGTGTTCTAATCCTGGTTCCACAACTTATCAGCTGTGTTACCTTGGATAAGCAGCTTAACTTCTCTGTGGGACTGTGACCATCCTGATCGTGGCTCAGTGGAAAGAGCCCGGGCTTGGGAGTCAGTGGTCATGGGTTCGAATCCCAGCTCTGCCTCTTGTCAGCTGTGTGACTGTGGGCAAGTCACTTCACTTCTCTGTGCCTCGGTGACCTCATCTGTCAAATGGGGATGAAGACTGTGAGCCTCACGTGGGACAACCTGATGACCCTGTATCTCCCCCAGCGCTTAGAACAGTGCTCTGCACATAGTAAGCGCTTAACAAATACCAACATTATTATTACCTTATATCTACCCAATGCTTAGTATAGTGCCGGGGACATAGTAAGTGCCTAACAACTACAATTAAAAAACCCAAAGAATTCCAACAATCGTACTCCTCAAAGGGCATTGGGTTACATCACAGTTGGTATATTCACTATGGCAGTTAATATATATGTGTAGGTGTGTACGTGTGTAGGAGGGGCGGGGGCGGATATAGGTAATGAGCAAAACACAAACAAACACACAAATGCACATACACAGGTTTCACTCCTTCACTGCTTATTCTTCCCCACTCTGAGGTAGTCCTTCTGACTAGGGACGCTCTCTTCATACCACCGGAATGGTGGATTTGGTGAGTTCCCGTTATTAATTTTTCAGTCAGGAACATGGTGAGCTCGAGCTAGGGGAGAACCAGGGCCCCTGCTCTTTTTCTATAAGATCCGAGAAGCACATTTTCCACCTCCCTGGATAGAACAGAATGCAGCGCCCAGCTAATTGAGCAGATGATCTTTTCATTGGCTTTGGCACTTGTGAATTCTCCTCTGAGTCATCGGCTTGGAACACCACAGCCATTCTTTGTCAATATTCAGAATAAATAATTCAAGAAGGGAAAGAGAGTTTGCTCCCGGCTGGGGAAGGGCTGCCCCAGCAGGCTGTCCATTTGGCTGACTTGATGATGATTTGCTTAAACTACAAAGTCCTCCTCCCTTGACCTTCCCCCAGCCATGCTGGGGAAGCAGCGTAACCTAGTGGATAGAGCACGGGCTTGGGAGTCATGAGGACTTGGGTTCTAATCCCAGTTCTGCCATGTATCTGCTGTGTGATCTTGGGTAAGTCACTTTATTTCCCTGTGCCTCAGTTACCTCATCTCTAAAACTGGAATTAAGACTGAGCCCTGCACTGGATTGGGACTGTGTCCAACTCAAATACCTTGTATCTACCCCACTGCTTAGTACATTTATTCATTCATTCAATAGTATTTATTGAGCGCTTACTATGTGCAGAGCACTGTACTAAGAGCTTGGAATGTACAAATCGGCAACAGAGTACAGCGTCTGGCACATCGTAAGTGCTTTATAAATACCACAATTATTATTATTATTGTCATTATGATCGGTCCACACTTTACTGGCACCTGAGAGAACTGACTCAAGGTCACAAGGAAGAGATACTTCTGTTTCTGGAATAGCTTTAAAATTCATCACCAAACACTTGGCAGAGGTCTTTGGCCTCTGAGTGGCTTCCTGAATTCTTGTCCCTCACCCTTCACCCATGAAAAGCAGGGTGGCCTAATGGATAGAGCACAGGCCTGGGAGTCAGAAGGACCTAGGTTCTAATCCTGGCTCTGCCATTTGTCTGCTACGTGAGCTTGGGCACAAGTCACTTAACTCTTCTGTGCTTCAGTTACCTCATCTGCAAAATGGGCGTTGAAGCTGTGAGCTCCATGTGAGACATGGACTGTATCCAACCTGATTAGCTTTTGTTTACCCCAGCACTTACTATCATGCCTGGCATATAATTCACACTTAGCAAAGACCAAAAAAAAAGAGAAGAAATTAAAGAATAAAAAATAAGACTTCTGCCTCCCTCCATGTCTTCTGGAGGTCTAGAAGGACAGAGGAAATCTTAATGTTTCTTCCCTCAAATTCCACATGGAACTCTGGCTGGGATTCACCAGTATCTTGCCAATCTGCTTCTTTTTTGGTATTTGATAAGCACTTACTATGCTCCAGACACTCTACTAAGCACTGGGATAGATACAAGGTAATTAGGTTGGATCCAGTCCATTACCACTTGGGGCTTAGAGTCTTAATCCTCATTTTACAGATGAGGTAACAGAGGCACAGGAAAGTTAAATGACTTGTCCGAGGTCACACAGTGGACAACCGGTGGACAACCGCTGCCTCTCTCTGCAGGGGCCCTGCTGTGGGGTGTCCCCCATGTATCTTTTCTGGGTGAGTAGTGGTGATGATTGAAGCCATGGGAAGATGATGTCAGAGAGCGGTTCTGGATTGGAGGGGAGAGGGCCCTGACCCAGGGAGAGAGGCAAAGACAGTGTGGGGACTTCTCCTCTTTGGGGAGCCAGGCGTTCCCACAGCTCCCTTTCCCCCACCCCCAACCCCCATCCCCATCCCACTTCCCTCAGTTCCTCTGATGGCCAGAATGTGACCCTGCTCTCTGAGACCTGATCCGGAGTGGGTCCGAAATGACTTTGTCTTCCTGATGATGACGGCGTGATTGTAGAATGAACAGAAGCCACGCAAGCTTTTGTTGTCAATTTATCCATCGGTTTACCTGCAAGATTTGGGATCATCACAGCTGTTTTGTGGACCGTCATTTCCTGAGGGTGAGGAGCTGGGGGAAGAGGAGTGTCGTTCCCCTGGAACCCGGAACAATGCATGTCGCCGCAGCCACAGGCCCGGGCAGTTCCTCTGCAGGTTCTCTGAAATACTTTTTTCATTAGTTAGAGTTGGGAATGCCACGCTGAGCCCAGCCACTATAAAAAAAACTGCTGTTGCTCTCTCCTCTTCCTGAATTTCTTTTTCTTTATGATAATTGTTAAGGGCTTATTACATGTCAAGCTTACTATGTGTCAAGAGAAGTAGCATGGCCTAGTGCATAGAGACCAGGCCAGGAAGCCAAGAAGGATCTGGGTTCTCATCCCAGCTCCACCACTTGTCTGCTGTGTGATCTCAGTCAAGTCACTTCTCTGTGCCTCACTTCCCTCATCTGTAAAATGAGGATTAAGATGGTGAGCCCCACGTGGGACAGGGATTGTGTCCAACCTGATTACCTTGTATCTACCCCGATGCTTAGAACAGTGATTGACACATAGTAAATGCTTAACAAATACCATTTCTTTCCTAAGCACCATGGTAGACACAAGTATTTCAGGTTGGACACAGTCCCTGTCCCATATGAGGCTCACAACCTAAGTCGGAGGCAGAACAGGTATTGCATCCCCATTTGACAGCAGAAGCAACTGAGTCACAGAGAACTTAAGTCACTTGCCCAAGGTCACACTTCAAGCAAGTGGCAGAGCCGGGCTTATAACTCAGGTCTTCTGACTTGCAGACTCCTACCTTTTTCCACTAGGCCACGTTGCTTCCCAAAGTCTAAACTTCTTCTCTGGCGAATCTTGGGCATGGCTTTCCTCTCCAGTCAGGCCAGACCAGCTTCCGGAGAGAGCCAGCCCTTCAGTCAGCATTAAGAGTCGGTCAGAATGAAGTAAATCCTAATGCCTAAAGGCTGACATTCCCCTCCTGCCCCCTCCAGATGTCGACAACAGCGGATACGTCAGTGACTACGAGCTCCAGGACCTCTTCAAAGAAGCCAGCCTCCCCCTGCCTGGTTACAAGGTGCGGGAGATTGTGGAGAAGATTCTGACCTTCGCCGACAACAACAAAGATGGTAAAATCAACTTTGAAGAATTTGTGTCGGTGAGTAGCCTAAGGATCCCCGTGAATATAAAGTCCCGACAGCGGGCACCCCCTTAGCTCCATAGGCGGGAGAAGCCCTCCGCTGCTGTGGCGGGAGTCCCCCGTGCTCGGATTCAGCGGCAGCTGTCAGATTTGCAGCTCCGGAAGCTGACAATCAGCATGGCCTAGTCGTTAGAGCACGGGTCTGGTAGTCAGAGGACCTGGGTTCTGCTCCTGGCTCTGCCACTTGTCTGCAGCGTGACCTCGGGCAAGTCATTTCACTTCTTTGGGCCCCGGTTCTCTAATCTGTAAAACGGGGATGAAGACTGTGAGCCCCACGTGGGACAGGGACTGAGTCCAACCTGATTTGCTTGTACCTATCCCAGAGTTAAGTACAGTAGTAGAGTGCCTGGCACATAGTTAGCACTTGAAAAAAAACCAACCCAAAAACAAGGGCTGTCACAGTAGGGTCTCCTCCAGAACCTTCACACGGAACCTGTCTCTCCTAGGACCATCGCCATTTTTCTTGTAGGGACAATTCAGATTCTTTTTTCAGAGCTTTGAAAAATGCTTAGCCACTTGACAATACTTCAGAGAATCTCGCAGAGCAGACTAGCTAGTTTTCCAAGAACAGACGCTCACCTGCTGTGAAGAGCTCTGGTTAGTCCACCTCTCTGGTGCCTTTCAATGAGTAGAGAAATTCCAAATGGGACATCTGGAGTCCAAGAAGTGTTTCCCATGACCCTTTTGCCTCTCTCCCTTGGCTGCTTTTTCCTCCCTCTCTTCCTTTCCTCCCATCTCTAGACTGTAAGCTTTTGGGCAGGGAACGTCTACCAACTCTGTTGTATTGTACTCTCCCAAGTGCTTAGTACAGTGCTCTGCGCACAGAAAGCACTCAATAAATACCACTGATGGATTGACTCTGTGTGTTTGTGTGTGTGAGTGTGCGCATCTGTTGCCCTATGTCTGTCTCCGTCTGACTCCCTCTCTCTCCTTCTCTCTCTTCCCTCCTGCCTAGACTGGAAGCTCCTTGAAGACAGGGATCTGGTCTACATATTGCATATAATAATAATAATAACTGGGGCATTTGCTAAGCGCTTACTCTGCGCCAGGCATTGTTCTATGCCCTGGGGTGGATACGAGCAAATCGGGTTGGACACGGTCCCTGTCCCACATGGGGCTGACGTTCTCTTAGTCCCCATTTTACAGATGAGGTAACTGAGGCCCAGAGAAGTGAAGAGACTTGTAAGAGTTACAAAGAAAAAATGGGGCGGAGCTGGGTTTAGAATCCAGGTCCTTCTGACTTCCAGGCCCATGCTCTCTCTATCCACTGGGCCATACTGCTTCTAGAATGTAAGTTCAATGTGGGCAGGGATCGTGTCTGTCAACTCTGTTGTATTGTACTCTCCCAAGCACTTAGTACAATGCTTTGCACATAATAAGAGCTCAATAAATACCACTGATGAAGTTGTAGTGTTCTCTCCCAAGTGTTTAGTTCAGTGTTCTGTGTACAGCACACACTCGGTGATTTGGGGTCTCACCTTTTGGCCCCGCTCCCTGTCCCTCTCTGAGCCCCAAAATACAGTCACCTTAGGAATCAATCAGTCACTCAATCAATTGTATTTACTGAATAATCAGTGACTTCGATTTCATTCAGTTGTGGAATTGAACAGAAGCCAAATATCTGACATCCGAGCATCCTCCCTTGTGGCAGTTCCCATGTGTCAATACGTTGGTTGGGTGTCCGGCCTCAGCCCACAATGAATAAAAATGACTCCTTTATTCCAAGTCTGTGTCATCGTTATATTGTCCTCTCCCAAGAGGTCAGTACAGCGCTCTGCACATGGTAAGCCATCAATAAATATGATTGATTGCTTAAGTGATTGATTGATTGATTTGGCTCACTCCAGGTAATGCAGGAGCTGAAAAGCAAAGAAATCTGTAAATCGTTTCGAAAGTCAATAAACAAAAAGGAGGGGATCACCGCTATCGGAGGGACCTCGGCCATTTCCAGCGAGGGCACGCAGCATTCTTACTCAGGTAAGCGGTCATCTGCAAGTCAGCGATGAGCAGGATGGAGGACGCCGTCTGCCCAAAGGAGGTAAAAACACGTAATCGTCCTCGTTCTCTGCCGGCCAATGAGAGGAGCCCGGGAGCTCCTCCAAGAGTCCTTCCCAGACTAAACCCCACTTTTCCTCACCTCCCACTCCCTTCTGCATCACCCTGACTTGCTCCCTTTGATCTTCCCCCCCTCCCTGCCCCACAGCATTTATGTATAGATCTTTAATTTTATTTATTTATATTGATGTCTGTTTATTTGTACTGATGTCTGTCTCCTCCCCTCTAGACTGTGAGCTCCTTGCGGGCAGGGAATGTGTCTGCTTGTTGTTACACTGTACTCTCCCAAGCGCTTAATACACTGCTTTGCCCACAGTAAGAGCTCAGTAAATACTATCTAACCAATGGATGAATGGAAACACCGTTTTCCACCGTGACTAAGAAGTGGCTCTGAGGGTTGCGAGGCCCGATGCTAACACCTGCCCTGGCTGTTTGATGTTCCATTTCTAGAGGAGGAAAAAGTGGCTTTTGTTCACTGGATAAACAAAGCTCTGGAAGAAGATCCCGACTGTAAGCACATAATCCCCATGGACGCGAACGATGCCAGCCTCTTCAGGTCACTGGCAGATGGCATCCTGCTCTGGTGAGCCCTGGGGGAGAAGGTTCTGGGTGGGTGAGTGGACCCAGCCCATTGCCCTAAACCCTCAGAAAAATGCTCGTTGGCCTGAGGCAGAAGCGGAGGAGTCTGATGGAAAGAAAGGAGGCCTGAGAGTCAGACCACCTGGGTTCTAATCCCAGCTCTGCTATTTGTCTGCTGTGTGACCTTGGGCCAGTCTTTTAGCTTCTTTTTGCCGCAGTTTCCTCATCTGTAAAATGGGGGTTCAATCGATCAATCGATCGCATTTATTGAGTGCTTACTGTGTGCAGAGCACTGTATTAGTTGCCTGTGAGGGTACAATACCATGGAGTTATATTGAGTCAATAGACGTGTTCCCTGCCCACAAGAAACTTACAGCCTAGAGGGAGAGACAGCCATTAAAATAAATTACCCCTACCTACCTAAGTGTCGTATAGCAAAGGGTGGGGTGACTAAAGGGTACAAATCCAAATTCAAGGGCTATGCAGAAGGGAGAAGCAGTAGGGGAAATGAGGGCTTAGTCGGGGAAGGCCTCTTGGAGGAGACGTGATTTTAAATCAGGCTTTGATGATGGGGAGAGTGGTGGTCTATTGTATAGGAAGGCGGAGGGAGTTCCAGGCCAGAGGCAGGACATGAGGAAAGGGTCAGTGGTGAGATAGACAAGATCAAGGTACAGTGAGTAGGTTGGTGTTAGAAAAACGAAAAGAGTATACCGGGTTGTAGTAGGAAATCAGCCAGATAAGATAGGAGGGAGGGAACTGATTAAATGCTTTAAAGGCAATGGTGAGGAGTTTCTGTTTGATGTGGAGGTGGATGGGCAACAACTGTGGTCTTTGAGGAGTGGGGAAACATGGGAGGAACTTTTTTTAAGAAAAGTAATCAATACCCGTCTTCCCTCCTCAGTCAGTCATGAATCCCACGTGGGACAGGGACTGTGTCCACCACCTTATTTGTATCTACTCCAGCACCTAATACAGTGCTCTGCACATAATAAGTGCTTAGCAAATGCCATTATTATCATTATTATTATTATAATTCAAGCATTCAATCTATTTATTTGTCAATTTATTGAACTCCTACTCTGTGGGGAGCTCTGTGCTAAGCCCTTGGGAAAGTACAATACTTGGATGGTATCGTTGCCTGTCTACTTGTTGTTTCTTGTCTTTCTCCCCCTTCTAGACTGTGAGCCCATTGTTGGGCAGCGATCGTCTCTATCTGCTGTCCAGTTGCACTTTCCAAGCACTTAGTACAGTGCTCTGCCCACCGTAATAATAATAATAATGTTGGTATTTGTTAAGCGCTTACTATGTGCAGAGCACTGTTCTAAGCGCTGGGGTAAACACAGGGGAAGCAGGTTGTCCCACGTGGGGCTCACAGTCTTCACCCCCATTTTACAGATGAGGGAACTGAGGCACAGAGAAGTAAAGTGACTTGCCCACAGTCACACAACTGACAAGTGGCAGAGCAGGATTCGAACCCATGACTTCTGACTCCCAAGCCCGGGCTCTTTCCACTGAGCCACGTTGCTTCTCCTAAGTGCTCAATAAATCGATTGAATGAATACAGTACAGCAGAGTTGGTAGATGCCATCCCTGTCCACTAGAAGCTTATGGTCTACATATAGACGGTTGCTAATATAATTATTATCATCATCATCGTCATGGGGCAGGATTACAGATTACAGGTTGTGGGATTTCTGGAAATTGTCTGAAAATCTCTAGTGATTTCCTCCACTTCCCTAAGCAGGTAAGTATGTGGGTAAACTGGGCAACTATTTCTTGCCCAGATTTCTCCCGCTTGCATAGGCCCTGAGACCCTTGTGTGCGCTTCAAGGGGCTGCTTTACAGTCTTCACACGTGCCAGCCCCTGCCGACCTTTCAGCTTCTGGAGCCCCTTCCCCATCAGGGTCAGGGTCTACAGGGTCTCCGTAGTTCTTGGGCTTCAGATCCAAAGGGGAAACGAAAGCCGAGGCTTCAACTTTGTGGCCGAAAGCAAAATGATGGGGCCAGGACGAGGTGATGGGACGCCTGGGCTCAACTTCCCTTTCAAGGCTTCAGTGTCCCCTGGTAATAACCCAGATAAGCAGTATGGCCTAGGGGAAAGAGTCCGGGCCTGGGAGTCAGAGGACCTGGGTTCTAATCCCACGTATCTGCTCTATGACCTTGGGCAAATCACTTACTGCTCTCCGCCTCAGTTCTGTTCTTCCTCTTACTGAGGCTGTGAGCCCTTTGTGGGGCAGGGATAATATCTGACCTATTTTCATTCATTCAATAGTATTTATTGAGTGCTTACTATGTGCAGAGCACTGTACTAAGCACTTGGAATGTACAAATGGGCAACAGATAGAGACAATCCCTGCCCATTGAGGGGCTTACAGTCTAATCGGGGGAGACGGACAGACAAAAACAATAGCAATAAATAGAATCAAGGGGATGTACATCTCATTAACAAAATAAATAGACCTATTTCACTTAGAACGGGGTTTTACACATAGTAATAATAATTATAATGTTGGTATTTGTTAAGCGCTTACTATGTGCAGAGCAGTGTTCTAAGCGCTGGGGTAGATACAGGGTAATCAGGTTGTCCCACGTGAGGCTCACAGTTAATCCCCATTTTACAGATGAGGTAACTGAGGCACCGAGAAGTGAAGTGACTTGCCCACAGTCACACAGCTGACAAGTGGCAGTTCAGGATTTGAAGCCCAGGCTCTTTCCCCTGAGCCATGCCGCTGCTTAACACATACCATTAAAAACCCCCCCAAAAACAAACCCAGTCATCCTGTCCTCAGGGAGCTCCCTACAGCAGAGAGGGACAAGTCCCGGCCATCCTATCGCCCATTCCGGTCTACGCTTTCCCAGATCTGCTTCCTGCTGCTCCAAGCTGAATGCTGCTCTCTCTGCTTCCTCTAGACTGTAAATAGGGAATATATCTATTATATTGTTACATTGTACTCTCCCAAGCGCTTAGTACAGCCCTCTGTATGCAGTAAGCACTCAATAAATGCGATTAACCGACTGACTGCTCCGTCTTGGAGCTACAGTTTGCGAGGACAAGAAGAGGCTATTTTTGATCTTAGTGATCCACCTATGCCCCTCCTCACATAGACCTCCTCAGACAGCCCTCTTTTTTATGGTACTTGTTAAACACTGACTATGAGCCAGGCACTGTACTAAGCCTATCAGGTTAGACACCGTCCCTGTCCCACATTAGGCTCACAGTCTTAATCCCCATTTGAAGGATGAGGACACTGAGACACCCAGGAGTGAAATGACTGACCCAAGATCACACAGCAGAGAAGTAGCGGAGCCGGAATTAGAACCCAGGTCTTTTGACTTCTGGGCCCGTGCTCTATCCGCTGGCCATGCTGTTTCACAGCCCCTGGGCACGGGGCTCTTTGTGCCCCAAGATACGAGGGGAAAATGTCTTAACCTGAGTTGGACCCCCATGCAGGGTCCCTCGCTCTAAGTGCCAAGGCAACCATGTGTTGAATGCAGTCCAGCTGGGGCAGAGGTAACCGATCAATCATTCAAGAAATCAGCAGTATTTGTTGAGAACTTACTGTGTGCAGAACAGTGTACTAAGCACCTGAGAAAGTACAATACAATAGAGGTGGTAGACACGATTCGAGCCAACAGGGAGCTTTCAGAGGGTAGACAGATACTAAAATATAGGCAAGACCCAGGAAAATACAGGAGTTGTCCTCTGAAAACTGAGATAAATATACTGTTCCAGCTGGCTCCTTACTGTCTTTCCTGTCTCCTGTCTCTCCCCACTCCAGTTCCTACTTCCCTCTGCTGACCAGATCATTTTTCATTCATTCATTCGATCGTATTTATTGAGGGCTTACTGTGTGCAGAGCACTGTACTAGGTGCTTGGGAAGTACAATTCGGCAACAGATAGACACAATCCTTACCCAACAACGGGCTCGCAGTCTAGAAGGGAGAGACAGACGACGAAACAAGTAGACAGGCAGCAATAACATCAAAATAAATCAATAGAATTATAGATTCCTCCATTCATTCATTCAATCGTTTTTCTACAGAATCGTTCAGGCCATCTTTCCCCACTCCTCACGAACCTCCAGTGGTTGCCCATCCACCTTTGCATCAAACGGGAACTCCTTACCTTTGGCTTTAATAACATAATAATAATAATGATGACATTTGTTAAGCGCTTACCATGTGCAAAACACTGTTCTAAGTGCTGGGGGGGTGATACAAGGTGATCAGGTTGTCCCACGTGGGACTCACAGTCTTAATCCCCATTTTATAGATGAGGTAACTGAGGCACCGAGAAGTTAAGTGACTTGCTCAAAGTCAAACAGCTGACAGGCGGCGGACCAGGTTTAGAACCCATGACCTCTGACTCCCAAGCCTGTGCTCTTTCCACTGAGCCACGCTGCTTTAAAGCACTCAATCGCCTTGTCTCTTCCTACTTCACTTCGCTACTCTCTTACTACAACCCAGCCCTCACATTTTGGTCCTCTTAGGCTAACCTTCTCGCTGTACCTCCATCATGTCTACCTTGAAGCTGACCTCTCACCCGTGTCCTGCCTCCAGTCTGGAACACCCTCCCTCTTCATGTCCGACAGACAGTTACTCTACTCCCGCCTTGAAAGCCTTATCGAAGGCAGATCTTGTCCAAGGGGCCTTCTCTAAACCCTCATTTCCTTTTCTTCCACTCTCCTATGCTTCACCCTGACTTTCTCCCTTTATTCAGTCCCCGCTCCCAGCCCCACAGTACTTATGTACATATCTGTAATTTTATTTATTTATATTGATATCTGTCTCCCCTCTCTACCATAAGTTCATTGTGGGCAGGGAATATTCATTCATTCAGTAGTATTTATTGAGTGCTTACTATGTGCAGAGCCCTGTACTAAGCACTTGGAATGGACAATTCGGCAACAGATAGAGACAATCCCTGCCCAAAGAAACGGAATATGTCTGTTCCACTGTTATACTGTACTCACCCAACCACTTAGTACAGTGCTCTGCACACCATAAATGCTCAATAACTACGACTGACTGACTGTGCCTGAAGTTAGTGATGTGCATCTTAGATTTACAGACTCATTTCTGAGGAAAGTAAGTGGACTAGGGTTTTTTTTTTTTTTTGCTAGCTTTCTGGGTTTCGTAGTTACAGTGAAAAACTTCTAAAGCATATTAGGTTGCTTGAGTACCCCCTGGTTTACATTATTTTGGGGGGCTGTGCAATTTAAAAAATGAGATAAAAATTAAAGTTAGAAGAACCACAAGATGAAAAGAATTACTGCTTTCTCGGCGATCTAAATCTCAACTCTTTCCCCCCTCAGCAAGATGATCAACTTGTCCGAACCAGACACGATCGACGAAAGGGCAATTAACAAGAAGAAACTCACACCTTTCACCATTTCTGTAAGTGCTGGACTTTGGTGGCGTGGTGGTACTTTGCTGTCAATGTACTAAGCACTTGGGTGAGTACAATGATTAGTAGATGAGAAGCGGCAGAGCCTAGTGGAAAGAGATCTGAGTTCTAATCTTGGCTCCACCACTTGTCTGCTGTGTGACCTTGGGTAAGTCACTTCACTTCTCTGGGCCTCTGTTGCCTCATCTGTAAAAAGGTGATTAAGACTGTGAACCCGATAGGGGTCAGGGATTGCGTTCATTCTGATTCTTTTGTATCTACTCCAGCAATTAGTACAGCACCTAGTACATAGTAAGCACTTAATAAATGCCATTAAAAATGTAAATGTATCAGTCGTGGGAAGAAATAGTCCCAGGGCACGGCACCCACCAGTTTTTGGCAAGGGCTGGAACTCCAGGAGGGGCTGAGGAGTTCCGGGCACACTCAGGCTCAGGGATGGAAATATGGTGGCTGGGAGGGACAGAAATGGAGAGAAAACATGGCTTTTATAACGCTGACGTTTAGCCCCGACACCCATGTGCAAAGCCCCGACCTTTGTTCCAGGCTCCCTGCAATGTGTTTGAGTTAATCAATCGATCAATGGAATCTATTGAGAACTTACTATATGCAAAGCGCCATTGGTAGACACAAGGAGATTGCGATTTAGAAGGGGAGTCGAGGCTGGGCGGTCCAGAGGAAGAACCCTTACCCACCGGAGGAGCCTTGGCTTCCGAGACCCAGAAACTGTTCCTGCAGCACAGTCTCCTAGAAGCCAAAGCTTCATTCTTCTGATTCCCTCCCTTTTGTCCCACTGTTTGCCACCTATTATGCAGCACCCCTTGGAGGAGGTGCTGGTTTTTATTATTAATAACAATAATACTAATAATTACTATTATTAGTAGTAGAGAAGCAGCGTGGCTCAGTGGAAAGAGCACGGGCTTTGGAGTCAGAGGTCATGGGTTCGAATCCCGGCTCGGCCACCTGTCAGCTGTGTGACTGTGGGCAAGTCACTTCACTTCTCGGTGCCTCAGTTCCCTCATCTGCAAAATGGGGATTAAGACTGTGAGCCCCACGTGGGACAAACTGATTCCCCTGTGTCTACCCCAGCGCTTAGAACAGTGCTTGGCACATAGTAAGCGCTTAACAAATACCAACATTATTATTATTATTATTATTATTATTATCCCTATGCAGCATCCTTTGGAGAGGTGCTGACTTTTAGGGTTCCACCATGAAAAACAAGGTAGCTTCATAGAAAGTATGGGTCACAGGACCTGGATTCTAATCCTGACCCTGCCATTTGCTTGCTGTGTGACCCTGGCAAGTTACTTCACTTCTCTGGGTCTTAATTTCCTCATCTGTAAAATGGGGAGATGGAGCAGTTTTGAGCCAGGAGCAGCAGGGAGCGGAACTGGGGGAGGGTGGACCGGAGCGGGGGATCAGATTTCTGGAGATTTTCCCTCATTGCTGTGGGGAGCTCTCCGAGGACAAAATGCCTGGCTTTGTTCTTTGGGTTGGTTTTTTTTTTATAACCTTATTTTCTAGCTCTTACTATGTGCCAGACACTGTATTGAGCTAGATACAGGATAGCTGGATGGACACAGTCCCTGTCCCACAGAGGGCTCACAGTCTTAATCTCCATTTTACAGATGAGGTGGCTGAGGCACAGAGAAGTTTAGTGGCTTGTTCAAGGTCACACAGCAGACAGGTGGTGGAGCCCGCATTAGAACCCAGGACCTCTGACTCCCAGGCTCATGCTCTTCCCACGAAGCCACTCTGTAACAGTGAATTGGGCCCTTAGGTAGATAAGATGGTGCTTCCCATTGGACTTGGGGTTGTCACCAGCTCTGAGCAGCTTCCCTGGTCTGGTCCCACCCGTTCAGTAAATAACAATCTCCACATAGTCGTACGCTGCATCGTGTACCCTCATACTTATCAGAGACGGGGAATTTAGAGCTGATGCTCTTTCTAACCAGCAGCCTTCACCTCATGGCAACCCAGGGGACAACCCGAAAAACTCCTCCAGGAAATGGCCCCCGAGCCAGACACTCAGCCTTGTGGTTCTGCTCTGCTCCACGAAACTGACTGCCGTGACTCTTCCATCCAGCTCCACATCAAACAAAAACTCCTCACCATTCATCACCTTGGCCCCTCCTATCTCACCTAGCTACTCTCCTACTGCAACTCGGCCCACACGCTTCATTTCTCTAATGCCGACCTTCTCACCGTACCTCGATCTTGTCTATCTCACCATTGACCTCTCGCCCACATCCTACCTCTGGCCTGGAAGGCCCTCCCTCCTCATATCAGACAGACAGTGCTTCTCTCTCACTTCAAAACCTCCTCCTTCACATCGCCTCCAAGAAGCCTTCCCTGACTAAGCCCTCCTCTCCTCTTCTCCCACTCCCTTCTATGTCGCCCTGACTTGCTCCTTTCATTCAGCCCCCCTCCCAGCCCCCAGATTATATATCAGTAATTTATTTATTCATATCAACGTCTGTCTCCCCCTCTAGATTGTGAGCTCACTGTGGGTGGGGAATGTGTCTGTTTGTTGTTGTACTGTACTCTCCCAAGCACTTAGTACTTTGCATGTGGTAAATGCTCAATAAATATAATTGAATGAATGAATTACTGACTCCTTTCACTTTACCTGCAGGAAAACCTGAATCTGGCCCTGAATTCGGCCTCCGCCATTGGCTGTACGGTGGTCAATATCGGTGCCCAGGACCTGAAGGAGGGCAAACCTCACCTGGTTTTGGGCCTCCTGTGGCAGATCATTAAAGTCGGGCTGTTTGCTGACATCGAGCTGTCCAGAAACGAAGGTAAACCGAGCGGTAGCTCCTCTTCCGGGAGGTTTCCAAGAAGGTGGGGAGAGAGATTAATTCACCCGTCCCCATTTCATGTCATTCTTTTTAGCGTTGATTGCTTTGCTAAATGAGGGGGAAGAACTGGAGCAGCTAATGAAACTCTCCCCAGAAGAGCTATTACTCCGCTGGGTAAATTATCATCTGGCTAATGCCGGCTGGCAGAAAATCAGTAATTTCAGCCAGGACATTAAGGTAAGTTTTCATGCCCCCGCCAGCTCAGCGACTCAGAGAGTGGCATCACCTGTAAGCCTGAGGGAGATAAGATTTTTCCTGATTAAACCAGGGACCTTAAATTGTGCTTTGCCAACATCCACTGTTGAGCACGAATGATTCATTTCAGCATTCTTCTGTCCTGGGTTGAAAACTCGGGGCTGTCGCAATTATAGATCCTAGGGAAATATTATTTTTGAACTATATTGCTAAACTGCATATTAATGAAAAAAATTATAAATTTATCGATAATAACAACAATAATAATAATGGTATTTGTTATACACTTACTGTGTGTCAAGCTCTGTTCTAAGTGCTGGTTCTTTTTACTATTTTCTGACAAATTTTGGCAAGTTTTTAATCAGCTGAAATAACTAGAGACCATTAACAATTTATTATTTGTAAGAAATAGAGGGGCTAGGTTACACTTCTTGATAAAATTCATTGAGCTATGTAGACTTTCTGCAAACTGGACATATATATTTATGTATGCACACACATATATATATGTTTCGAATAGTATTTGTTAAGCACTTACTGTGACTCCCAGGCCTGCGTTCTATCCACTAGGCCACACAGCTTCTCAATACACATTTCCTGTTTTAAGCATGGCTTTCCCAATTGGCAATATATTTCCTTGTTTTTTTATGTTTGTTACAAATGGGTAAATATGTGGCAATTATCTGAGATTATTGGCAGTCATTAAATATTATGAAGCGACAATAAGCCTGAAAAAGCTAACACAGTGTGTACCAGTCTCCACTGTCAGGGCAATCCAACATAAAATTCCAGTTTTTTTTCAACCAGTGTTCTCCAGATTCTGCTATCTAGGAAGCACACTACCTAACAATTCATGGTTAGGCAGAGTAATGAGAAACTGAATCTAGAAGGTCTTTACGTCATTTAAGAGACTGGCAGTCAGAAACTGATGCTAAGCGAGCATCAAGTTTTGGACCAAGCTGAAGGTCTCCAAAGCCCTGATTGGACCAACCTTCTGTATGACTGGGAGATTTGGACTTTGCAGAACTAGAAGTCAGAAGGGCCTGGGTTCTAATCCCAGCACTGGCACTTGTCTACTGTGTGACCTTGGACAAGTCACTTCACTTCTCTGTGCCTCAGTTCCCTCATCTGTCAGATGGGGAATGAGACTGCAAGTCCCGTGTGGGACAGGGACTGTGTCCAACCTGATTAATTCGGAATAGTAATTATGTTATTTGATAAGTGCTTACTATGTGCCAGGCACTGTAATAATAATAATAATAATAATAATGTTGGTATTTGTTAAGCGCTTACTATGTGCTGAGCACTGTTCTAAGCACTGGGGGAGTTACAGGGTAATCAGGTTGTCCCACGTGAGGCTCACAGAAAATCCCCATTTTACAGATGAGGTAACGGAGGCACAGAGAAGTTAAGTGACTTGCCCACAGTCACACAGCTGACAAGTGGCAGAGCCGCAATTCGAACCCTTGACCTCTGACCCCCAAGCCCGGGCTCTTTCCACTGAGCCATGCTGCTACCATATACTCTGTGTCAAATGACCGCATCACAATCTTCTATCAGCTCTTCCCTACCCAGCCTTATTTTGTTAAATGTAGCAGGTATGGTTATGACCAAAAACTGACGTTTACCAGATCGGGCAGCTTGAATCTGACAATGTACCTGTAGTGGGCACTAATATATCCAGATTACCTGCCTGAACCCTCACTCATTCTCCCCTCTAATCAAAACCCCTGAAAACAGTTACCAATCTCTCACTACATCAAGCAAAGACTCCTTGCCACTGGCTTCATGGTTTTTATCAACTCTCTTCACTTTGCTTACTCCCCCTTTACACTCCTCCCCAGTCAATCAACCAACGGTATTTATTGAGCACTTACTGTACTCAGAACCCTATATAACAGAGTGGGGCAGACATATTCCCTGGCCGCCAGGAGTTTACTATCTGGAAGAGGAGATAGACTTTAAAATAAATTACAGCTGTACCCCAGGGCTTAGTTCAGTGCCTGGCACATAGTAAGCATTTAACAAATATTATTTTATTTTTTAAAAAAAGGCACCACTGACTTCTTGAGCAGCTTCACTAGCTTATTCAACATCAGCTATCAAGAGAAGCTTATCAACAACAAGTCAGCTCATCGGCACTGTGTTGGTGCAGCTGTTGTTACGGGTCTGGAGAGTGGATTTGAAGGATCCCCAAACGGCTTCTCCAGAGAGAACCAGAACAAGGCACACACAAGTGCCCCCCTTCAAAGCCTTACTGAAGGCACATCTCCTCCAAGAGGCCTTCCCAGACTAAGCCCCACTTTTCCTCATCTCCCACTCCCTTCTACGGCGCTCTGACTTGCTCCCTTTGCTCTTCCCGGCTACCCAGCCCCACTGCACTTATGTATCTATCTGTCATTTTATTTATTTGTATTGATGTCTGTCTCCCCTACTCTAGACTGTAAGCTCATTGTGGGCAGGGAATGACACTGTTTATCGTTGTACTTTCCCAAGTGCTTAGTACAGTTCTCTGCGCACAATAAGTGCTTTATAAATACGATTGAATGAAAAAATGAATGAATGAACGAACAAGTGGGGTAGGCAGAACAAATGTTTAAGATACCGTGATGCAGTCTCAAATGTGCGGTTTAAGTGCTGCACTACTGGGAAGTGCAGCAGTAAACCAACTAGATTGGCTTGTGACAATCAGATGAGGGTAATCAATGAATTAATTTTATTTATTGAGCATTTACTGTATGCAGAGCACTGTTCTAAGCACTTGGGAGAGTACAATAGAACAGAGTTGGTGGGCATGTTCCCTGCCTATAAAGCACTTACAGAATAGATTGGGAGATAGCAATTAAAATTACACATGCACTCTCCCCCGCTTCACAGCCTTATTGAAGGCACATCCCCTCCAAGGGGCCTTCCCTGACTAAGCCCCACTTTTCCTCATCTCCCACTCCTTTCTGCGTCACCCTGACTTGCTCCCTTTGCTCTTCCCTCCTCCCAGCCCCAAAGCACGTATGTACATATCTGTCATTTCATTTATCACTTTGCTCTTCCCCTCTCCGAGGCCCAAAGCACTTTATGTACATATCGGTTATTTTATTTATTTGTACTGATGTCTGTCTCCCCCACTCTAGACTGTGAGCTCATGGTGGGCAGGGAATGTCACTGCTTATTCTTGTATTGTACTTTCCTAAGCACTTAGTACGGTGCTCTGCATACAGGAAGCGCTCAATAAATACCACTGAATGAATTAATGAATGAATGAAATGGTGTGGGGCTGAGGGGGCGGTGGATATCAAGTACTTAAAAGCTACAGATCTGAGTGCACAGGTGACACAGAAAGGAGAGGGAGTAGGGGAAATGAGGGCTTGGTTGGGGAAGGCCTCTTGGTGGAGATGTGATTTTAATAAGACTTTGAAGATGGGGAGGAGAGGGTGGTCCTTGTCTATAAAGAGGGGAGGGAATTCCTTAAGCTTCTGGCCGAGTGTGTGATGCCTTTAGCTTATCTCTCTGTGTGATGTTTTCTCTAATATTGCCTTACTGCCTCCCCTACTGCTTCTGCTACTTATCCAGAGGATTTTCCTCCAGCTACTTTAATTTTTCACTTGTCACAGATAAGCGAGCAAATTTATTGGCAGCGTTGGCTGATCCTTGCTTATGGAAAGCACCCTGAGAAGTTGGGAAACAGTGAGTTTACTGGAAAGAACACAGAATTGGGAGTCAGGAAACCAGATTTCCAGTCTCCACTCTGCACTTGTTTGCAGTGTGACCTAGAGGAAGTTGCTTAACCTCTCTGCACTTCAGTCACCTCACCTGTAAAAATGGGAGGAAGATACTTTTCCTTCCTCTAAAATTGTGAGGCCCGGATAGAACAGGGACTGTGTCCAATTTAATCATCATATCTCCAACCCAGCACTTAGCACATAGTGGCACTTAATAAATACAATCATCATCATCATTAAATGCCGATGAGTCATTTCCGATCCATAGCGACTCTATGGACCTATTTTCTCCAGAATGTCCTACTTTCGCTCTTCTGCAGTCACTCTGGTATGTATATTAGAGTTTTCTTTGTAAAAAATGAGAAAGTAAGTAGTTTACCACTGCCTACCACTACGCAGTAAAACCTTAAGTCTCTGCCGGTGTCTTCGGTCAACGTTTTCATTCATTCATTCGGTCAGTCGTATTTATTGAGCGCTTACTGTGGGCAGAACACTGCACTAAGCGCTTAGAAAGTACAATTGGGCAACAAATAGAGACAATCCCTACGCAACAACCGGCTCACAGTCTAAAAGGGGGGAGACAGACAACAAAACAGAACAAAACAAGTAGACAGGCCTCAGTGATCATTTTGAGCACTTGATTTTATCACCTTTAACTCTTTCCCATGCCGCTGCTGCCCAACACAGGTGAATCGACTTTGTCCGATGCTTCGGCTTAGACCTCTCCATTATGGGTAATCTTGGCGAGAGAATATCTGTCAATGGCATAGCTCTAAGCTTCCATCAGCTTACTTGAACTCTTCCGCCACAATAAGGCGTTGATTCTTAGGAGAGAATAAATACTAAATAAATAATGACTATCACGAAACCCCAAACCTGACCAATTGACACAGGAACGTTGCCCAGCTAGTTTAGAGGGAAAGGGAATTTTTCACGTGTGACCCAATTTATTTATTTTTCTAACTGATGTTGCAACTTACATTTCTTCAGTCCAATGAAGAAAAATGTGGGAGTGGCCGAAAACCACTGTCCATTCTATGCTCCATGAGACCTCCGGAAGGAGAAAGCTAAACAGCAGGGTCGTTGTCCCCAAATCGGGGCTGCTGAAAGACAGTGGTGGGGAGAGCCAAGATGGGAAATGTCAGGAAATAATCGATCAGTCAATGGTTTTTATCTATTATTATTATTAATAATAATAATAACTTGTATTATCCATAAGCAAGGATCAACCAAGTGCTTAATACAGTGCTCTGCACACAGTAAGCGCTCAATAAATACGATTGACTGAATGATGAATATTTGTTCAGAGCTTACTATGTGCCAGGCACTGTACTAAGCACTGGGGTGGATATAAACAAATTGAGTCGGACACAGTCCCTGTCCCACACAGGGCTCACAGTCTCAATCTCCATTTTAGAGATGAGATAACTGAGGCCCAGAGAAGGGAAGTGACTTGCCCAAGGTCAAACAGCAGGAAAGTGGAGGAGCCGGGATTAGAACCGAGCTCCTTTTGACTCCCAGGCCCGTGCTCTATCCACTATGCCACACTGCTTCCTCTATGCTCTGCCTGACCTTTCCCCTTACCCCATCAACCCCCCATCTGCTCTCCTCCTGCTAAAAGAGCAGAATACACCCTTATTGGTTGGTGCCTAGGCCTTCTGTATGGTGCCCGGTAGCACAGAAATCTTCTGCTCTGAAGTAGTTCATATATTTGCCCTTCATATTAAAAAGGAGGGCATGCTTTTGCAAATTATATTTTTGATTTTTTTTAACAGTATCCATTAAGCACATACTATGTGTCAAGGGCGGTTCTAAACGTTGGGATCTGCCACTTGTCTACTGTGCGACCTTGGACAAGTCACTTAACTTCTCTATGCCTCAGTCATCTCATCCGTAAAATGGAGATTAAGACTGAGAACCCCACGTGGGACATGGGCTGTGTCCAACCTGATTGCCTCGTATCTACCCTAGCGCTTAGAACAGTGCCTGACACAGAGAAAGCCCATTAAAAAAGCGAACTACTTCAAAGCATTGGCTTTCCTGGGAATTTCTGGTAGGTGTGGAGGAGACTGGTGGCAGATTCATCCGGACCGCTATGAATTTTGGTAAATTTTTGTGATTTTAGCTTGAAAACAATTTCCTCAAAAGTAAATGGTTCTTCCAGGACTCTCTTAGCAGTGTTAAGAAAGAAAGCCATTTTGGGATTCATCCTTTAAAAACAATTGCTTGCAAGAGGGGTGTCTGTACATTAAGAGGATCAGCCTGACCTAATAGAAAATGCACAGGCCTGGGAGTCAGAGAACCTGGGCTCTAATCCCATCTCAGCCACATGTTTAGATTATGAGGCCGTTACTGGGCAGGGATTGTCTCTATCTGTTGCCAAATTGTACACTCCAAGCGCTTAGTACAGTGCTCTGCACAAAGTAAGCTCTTAACAAATACCAACATTATTATTATTAATAATTCCTGTTCACCTTCCTGCTCAGTCTGTGAACCGGTGTGGGACAGAGATTGATCGCTTGTCTTCCCCAGTATTTAGAGCAGTGCTTGACACACAGTAGGTTTTGACAAATACCAAAGTTTATTATTATCATTCAACTGCAGTTGGAAATGGTGAAAAAATCTGGGGTGGGGTATGTGTGTGTTGGGAGATGGGGTGAGGATGGGGAGGTCCCAGACCTGCTTTGGCTGTTTTTTTAAGTCTTTGATCCATTTCCATAGACGAGTTATCCTTGTCTTTCCCTAAAGGATTCCAGGGCCTACTTCCACCTGCTGAACCAGATCGCCCCAAAAGGAGACAGAGGAGATGAACGTGCCATCCCGATTGACATGACCGGATTTGGGGTAAGAGCGGGGTCCCGGGAGCCCGTTCCACCGGTTGGCCATCACTCCCGGCCTTGGCTGACCCTAGGCCTTCGGGACCACTTGCTGGACTAGGTCTGGCTGAGATCTCAGTGTCAGGAGACAGACTGGGCCAGCCAGACTCTGACCAACAGGAATTCTGCCAATTCCCCTCTAGACTGTAAGCTCACTGTGGGCAAGGAACGTGTCTGTTATGTTGTTGTGCTATACTCCTCCAAGTGCTTAGTACAGTGCTCTGCACACAGTAACTGCCCAATAAATACAATCAGGTGAATTCCCGGTGTGATGGGCTGCAGGGAAGCTTCTTTACATGGGGCTCTGGCTCATCCCTCTTAACTCCCACCACAGTCCTGTGTGATCCACATGGGCATGGGCCCCCTGGGAGTTTCCCAGAATTTTGGTGGACCAGTCTGGCCCCGCGGAGGGAGGCAGTCCTTGGAGAGATTTCGGCATCTAGAAAGTCCCGGGCAGCTGTGAGTTTCTAAAAGTACCTGGGGTGATGGGATGCTTCCCTGGTTTGACTGTCACCTGCCACTTGGAGTCCCACTGGCGGGCAAGAGGCCACTCCAGGGTTTCCCCCTGTGGCTGAAGCTTCACTGTCGGTCAGTGGCCTGGGGCTGCTTTGCCCAGTTAAGTTAGAAATGGTGAATGGTAGGAAGAGGGTTGATTTCATTTAAACTCTGTTGGCTTGGACACCCAGTCTGGGTTCCCCTGAGGCAGGGCGAAGTTTATCTGACCCTAGAGCAGCCTCACCCTTCCTCTGCAAGCCCCCCAAGTCTGAATTCATTCATTCAATAGTATTTATTGAGCGCTTACTATGTGCAGAGCACTGTACTAAGCGCTTGGAGTGGACAAATCGGGATTTGAATTTGGTGGTCTTAGCCTCACTGCCCATCTCCACAGGGCCTCCAGGACTAACCGTTGACCGAAACACCAAATGCAGATCGGAGGGATCGGGGGAGGACCTGAACATAGCTCTGTTCAATAAATACCTCTGACTGACCGACCGACTGACTCTTATTTATTTATTTATTTAGATTAATGTCTGTCTCTCCCTGTAGATTACAAGCTCACTGTGGGCAAGGATGGGTCTTTTTGTTATTATGTGGTACTCTCCCAAGCACTTAGTACAGTGCTTTGCACACAGTAAGCTCTCATTAAATGTGATTGAATGAATGAATGCATGAATGAACTCCTCCAGGGCAGCCAGCCGAGATAATGCTGCGTGCCAATGCGGGAGAGGACAGAGAAGTGCGGGGCTGGGAGCTGGCTTCCCTGGGCCTGAGTCGGGCTTCGAAGAGCAACTGGAAAAATTGCAGTTCGCTTGGTGTGTTTGTCTCTCAGGAGAGAAATGACCTGAAGAGAGCCGAGTACATGCTTCAGGAAGCCGACAAACTGGGCTGCAAGCAGTTCGTCACTCCAGCGGACGTGGTTTCGGGCAACCCGAAGCTCAATCTGGCATTTGTGGCTAATCTGTTTAACACGTACCCGAGCCTGCACAAGCCCGACAACACCGACTTCGATTCCCACTTACTCGAAGGTGAGTTGGCCAACCCAGAGTCGGCCGGCGCGTGGAGGCCGTTGTCTCGGCGGAGGGGTGTCATCCCGCTTGTCTGCTATGGGACGTTGGGCGAGTCACTTCACTTCTCTGGGCCTCAGTTACCTCGTCTGTAAAATGGGGATGAAGATTGTGAGCCGCAGGTGGGACACGGACTGTGTCCAACTTGATCAGCACTTATAGTATCTGGCACAAAGGTTAACAAATACCATTAAAAAGTAGGGGGGGGGAGGGATGGTGGCTCGAATCCTCTGCCTTCCATCTTGCTCCTTTCTGGTGAGGGGGGAAGGCAACCTTGGGGATTAGAAGCAGCATTGCCTAGTGGAAAGAGCACGGGCTTGGATGTCAGAGGTCCTGAGTTCTAATCCCGCCTCCACCACAAGCCTGCTGGGTGACCTTGGGCAAGTTACTTCACTTCTCTGTGCCTCAGTTACCTCATCTGTAAAATAAGAGATTAAGACTGTGAGCCCCATGTGGGACAGGGACTGTGTCCAACCTGATTACCTTATATCTACCCCAGCACTTAGAACAGTGCTTGGTCCATAGTAAGTGCTTAACAAATAACCACGATCATTATTATTATTATTGTTACTGTTATTAAATTTCTGACCCCCGCCCCCACCCAACACTTTCCCATAAGGCTCCCAACCCCCACTCCCAAGCCCTCCTCCGAGACGCTGTTGGCCTAGGCCTAAGGCTGAGGGGATGGGATTGAGGGGGACTGTTCTGGAAGGATTCACTGCCTCAGAAGGAGGTGCCATCTCTATCCTGGAAGGTTTGAAAAGCAGGGTTGATTTTCCTTGCTCTAGAATGGTGGTGTTGAAAAGTGGGAGGATGGACTCCCGAACCTCTCCGGGACTCATGCTTCTCTCTAGAACCCCCTTCTCCCTTTATCAAAGACATGCCCAGAGGTAATCCGATTCTGGTCAAGGGGCCCCTTCCCCTAGGCTGACCGAACAGGCTATTTCCGGGGGTTAGGAGAGGTCAGCTGCTCAGGCCGCCCCTCCCCGACCGACTTGGAAGATGCTGCCCACACTGGGCCGATCGCAGCTCAAGGGTCTTAAGTGTCCCATCATTTTGAAGGGCATCGTGGGTCGCTGGGGTCACCGGCATCCACTGGGCTCTGGCTGGCGAGGAAGGTAGGGGTCTGACCACCAGTGTGACCCAGGTTAGATATTCAAGCTTCCTCTTCCAGTTGGACTTTTCTTCTGTAGCCTCCCATATACCCTCTCATTGAGAAACATGTGAAATCCTCCCCAGAGACCAGTAAATCCATTCAAAGCCAAAAGCTCCCTCTGGGACCACTCCAGTCTCCTGTCTGCCCTCGACACAACCAAGGGAACAACTCTGACTCCTTGCCCTTTCCCTCCTGCTCTTTCAGGCTCCTCTTCTTGAGGCTCTCTGCCCAAGCACATGCCAAATGCGATGCCCCAGGTTCGAACCTCTCTGTTATTGAAAACTGTGGGACCTTATTCTGTGGTCTGCATTGTTACGGGCCGAGAACGGGTCTGCTAATTCTGTTGGATTGTACTCTCCCGAGCACTTAATACAGAGGTCTGCCCATAGTAAGAGCTCAATAAATACCATTGATTGATTACATCTTTACTGCTCCCACCTGCTCCCCGAGACTTTCCCATTGCTAGGGACAAAGGAGCCCTGGATTAGAAATCGTCAGACCCTTTTGCAGGCTGAATGTGTCAGGCACTGTATTAAGTGCTGGGATAGATCCAAGCTAATCAGGTTGGTCACAGTCCATGTCTCTCATGGAGCTCACAGTCTTAATCCCCATTTTACATTTGAGGTAACTGAGGCATGGAGAAGTTAAGTGACTTGCTCAAAGTCATACAGCAGACAAGTGGCAGAGCCATCAGGATTAGAACCCAGTTCCTTCTGAGTTCCAAGCCAGTGCTCTATCCACTAGGCCACGCTGCTCCTCTGTACTCTTTTCTGCACTCTGAAGGTGCTTTTAGATGGTGAACTCTGTCCAAACAATTGGGACCATATCAAATTCCCATCTCTTTATTCTTTCCCAGCTCTTAGTGCAGTGCTTTTTACACAGTAAACGCTTAATACATTCAATTACTAGTACACTACTACTCTGATACACTACTCCTGCTCTTTAAATATAGTCCTTTAAAAGCAGAGTTGCGGAGCTTTAAAGAAAACGGATAAAGACAATGTGGTGAAAATGTCTGAAGGAAGATCAATCAATCAATCAGTCATATTTATTGAATGCTTACTGTGTGCTGAGCACTGTCCTAAGCACTTGGGAGAGTACAATATAACAGTATAACAGATTTGGTAGAAACATTCCCTACCCTGGTGGATAGATAGAACATGGACCTGGGACTCAGAAAGACCTGGCTTCTATTCCCGGCTCTGCCACTTGTCCACTGTGTGATCTTGGGCAAATCGCTTCACTTCTCTGTGCCTCAGTTACCTCATCTGTAAAATGGGGATTAAGACTGTGAGTCCCATGGGGGACAGGGACTGTGTCCAGTGTGATTGCTCATATCCACCCCAGCACTTAGTACAGGGCACGTAGTAAGTTTTAAATTATTATTATTATTATCCACAATAAGCTTACAGTCTAGAGATGAACTGACAGTCCAGAGAAAAGATGCATTTAGAGGGAAAAAGTCCATTTAATGTAAAATCCTTGAAGAGGAGAACAGCCTTTGAGCCTCAGAGAGGAGGGACTCGTGTGACTGCCCTGCCGACCCCCTATATCCCGGGCCGGACCACCACAACTTGGCAGGGCAGTTCTTCTCACCTCTCGTTCTCCCTCCACACTGAAGCCAGTCCCTGGGGACTGTTCCCTGCCAACACAATCCTCATCCTGTGGATCCGGCACAAACTTCAATCAATCAATCAGTCAATCAATCAATCTTATTTACTGGGCGCTTACTGTGTGCAGAGCACTGTACTGAACGCTTGGGAGAGTACAATATAACCAAGTGGGCAATCACATTCCCTGCCCACAACGAGCTTACAGTCTAGAGGGGAAGACAGACGTTAATATAAATAAATAAATGACAGAAATTCAAATGAGTGCTGTGGGGTTGGGAGGGGAGTGAATAAAGAGAGCAAGTCAGCGTGACGCTGAGGGGAGTGGGAGATGAGGAAAATGAGGGCTTAGTCAGGGAAGACCTCCCAGAGGAGATGTGCTAAATCGAATGAGCAGGAAGCAGGTGGAACAAAACCCAGTGGCAGAGCCCCTCACCAGGTGAGCTTTGAGCCGGATGCCCGGGCTCTGAAGGCTCTGAAGGCATAGAGCCTGTTAGGACCTGACCCTGAGCCAGAGCCCCCGAGCAGCTCTCATCATTCAGTTTCTATCCTGGTTCCTTTCCTGCACAATGGGAAAGGCCAGGCCTGAAGGTTAGCAAGGGAGCCTTCGCGCCAGCATCCATCTTTGTAGCCACTTGGCCGTGGTTTGTAGCCCAGGCCAAGTTTCGCCAGATAGGGTCTCCGTGGCAGACCGGGACTGAGAATCCGGGTGCTTTGGCCTTAAAGTCTCCTCCCTCCCCACACCCTGCTGAACAGCTACCCCCAGTCCACAATCCCTCCACCTTTCTTCCTTCCCTCCCACCTGAGCCGGGCTTGGCTCTTTGGCTCCTCCAATAATAATAATTGCGGTAATTGTTGACTGTTGCCTATATGCCAAGCACTATGCTAAGTGCTGAGATAGATATAATACAATCATATCAGAGCCCAGTGCCTGCCCAAATGGGGCTCCCAGACTAAAGGGGGAGTGGAAACAGGTCTCTGGTCCCCATTGTTATAGACGAGGAAACCGAGGTCCAGAGAAGTGAAGTGACTTGCTCCAGTTCCCATCTCCATCCCTCAGCCTATCACCCGGGTCGTCCCTCTCCTTTGAGCGTTGAGGGGTCCGAGGCTGGTTCTGGAGCCCGGATCTCCGTTGGCCGAGGGTGTTACAACTCAGCGACCGACCACCTGGACCGGTGGTTTCCGCTGGGAGAAGACAAGGAGGTCAAACCGCTCTAGCAGCGCAGCCTGCCGCTCCTCCGTCCCAGAGAGAGCAAGGGGTGTCCTCGGGGAGACGCCTACTGGGGTCAGAGGGCACGAGCACGACCGACAGCAGGTTGGCTGAATGGGGCCGCGGGCCTGACGGGAGCCTTGTTGTGTGGTGGCCGGCGGGGGGGATAAGGCTCATAACTGATAACCTCTCCGATTTTGCTCCGTGAAACGCAGATCTGACCCCTCCCAATGTAGGTACTGTATTCCGTACACTTCTATGCTCCGTGAACTCATTTACTTTGATTTTCTTTACCATGAGCCCCCTGCCAGGCTCTTCCTTTTTCGCTGGATTGATTTGCTTGGCCCTGCCTGTGCCGTGTTTCCTTTGTCTTAATATGCCGACAACAAAAATCAAGGCTGAGCCGTCTGAGCCGGCGACGCGTACAACCTGGGGCAGCAGACCCAAAGCCGCGTGAGCACAGATTCCTGACAGAGTCCAGGCCCCTAGGAGGGATTTCTGAGAACTTAAAGTTTGTGCCATGGAAAGGCCCCTCACTCCACCCCATCTAAGAAAAATGGTCTTCTTCCAAGATGCTATTTGTCGGAGGGACCCAGCTTTGGGCTTGGAACCCATCTACGTGTAACCCTTCCTGCTTACTTTGGGCCCCGCCCCACACCCACCCTCATGCTCCCTCACTGCAGCTCTTTCCCCTTTGTTTCCCTCTCATTGTTCCCAATTTCCTGCCCACCTGGCTTTGAACCCTCTCTCCTTTTTGCTCCAAGTTCCTTTCCCTTCCTCTCTCCCTCTCCCTATCTCCTCTCTTTGCTTCCTTTTCTCTCCCTCTTCCTCTCTTCCTCCCTCTCCATCTCTCTCCTTCCCTCTCCCTCTCTCTCCCTGTCTCTCCTTCTCCCTCTCTTCCTCTTCCACCCCCTCCACCTCTCTCTCGCCCCTCCTTATCCCCCTCTCTCTCTCTCCCTCTTTCCTCTCTCTCTCCCTTTTCCCTCTTTCCTTCTTTTTCCCTCCCTCTCTCTCTCTTTCCTTTCTCTCTCTTTCTCCCTTTCTCTCCCTCCCTCCCTTTTTCTCTCCCTCTTAGGTCCTTCCCTTGCTCCATCTTCTTCCCTCCCACCCCTTCCTTTCTTGCTCCAGTACCTCAAACGTCCCTGCTCAAACACCAGGATCTCCACACACCCACCTTCTCTCCCTTTCTGCATACATGGGGGTGGATGCCCCAGGAGTCCACACCCCTTACATACTTAAAAGTGGAGGCAGCTGCGGTGACCTTACCATGTCGGGAGGAGGAAGAAACGCCAGTCCTACCTGATCACTTCTGTCTGGGAACAAGAGCCCGGGAACAGAAAGCTGAGAGGTAGCTGAGCCCCTCCGAGAGCTCCATGGCACGGTCGGCCTCGGTGAAAGCTACTCACTCCATCGTCTTCTCGCCCTGCTCACCAAACCTAGGTCCTTCTAAGTGAGAATTCACCTGATGGATTGGAAACACTGTTGGGGTTCCCAAATGGAAGGCGGCTCCGTCCTCCCCAGCCTGGAAAGTGTCGTATTCCAACCCGACCACGTGTTTCAAGTGGCATATTAACACTGGCCTGCAATTTGTGGCTCCCAAGCTCTGGTCCTGCTAACTCTCCCTCTTGCGTGTCTCGTTTCCATTCCTTTGCTGGAGTTCAGCATGTGTTTGGAAGGGTTTTCAGAGTGAATGGGGCTGCTGGGTATTTCCTTTAGTATTTCCCACGCGCAGGTAACTTTCATTCATCTCTATCTAGAACTTGCCGGTGTCCTAGTGCACCTCTCAAGAAACACATCCAGTTTCTCCTTTATTATTTTCTTTCCGTAAATGGGTGTGATTTGACACACAAATCGTGAAAGCAGAGGGTGAATCTCATTTCCATTGGCATGTACGTTTTTTCTGGGAATGGCTTCTCTTTCGGAATTGGGTTTGGAGGTAATAACAAGACCAAGGGCCAGCCTGACTCCAGGGGCAGGGTCCTGGGTCAAATCCTAATGAGATTCCTAGAGTGCAGCCGGATCTCAGTTGGCCTTCTTGGAAGATGCAAAATTTGGAGCCGGAGTCAGCCACCGAAGCCGGGCCCTGAGCTGGAGAGCCCACTGCTGTGAGACCCTCTAGACTGTAAGCTCGTTGTGGGCAAGGAATGTGTCTGTTATATTTTTATATTGTACTCTCCCAAGTGCTTAGTACAGTGCTCTGCACACTGTAAGTGCTCAATAAATACGATTGACTCACAAGGGATGGCTGAGGGTCCTGATCCCAGGGCCTTTCCTCTCTGTGGCTTGGGGAGAACACCCGCTGATCTTCTGGCAGCAAGATCCAGGCCCTGACCCATCCCACCAAGGAGAATGGGGCTTGGCAGCATCTACCATGGTTGGCAAAGACTGGCAGTGGGAGTGGGGGGGTGTCGATCACAGCTATTTCAGGAGTCGGCTTCCAACCACCTCCCAGAAATCAGTCAGTCAGGAGCATTTATTGAGTGCCTCGTGTGTGCAAATCAATCAATCAAACCGTGCTATTCATTGAGCGCTTAGCGTGCGAAGCACACATAGAGTAGGTAGACATAACCCCTGACTTCAAAGAGCTTACGATCTCTTGGGAGATGAAGTTCTGTACTAAGAAGCAGGGAAAATATCATGGACATAAAAGATACAGTCTCTCCTGTGAATTTCTACAGTGCACTGTAAATCTACCAATGCACGGTACCATTTTTAAATTTCATTTTAGCCTTACAACGGCCCTGTGAATTGGGGCGAGAGGGAGGTATGATTATTTGAAGCAATTACTATATAACAACCACTGTAGTAAGATCTGGGGTAAATACAGGATAAACAGACCGGCTAGAGTCCCTGTCCTGCATGGAGCTCACAGTCTAAGGAAGAGGGAGAAGAGGTATCGAATCCCATTTTATAAATTAAAAAACTGAGGCATGAGAAATTAAATGATTCGCCCAAGGTCACGCTGCCGGAAACTGGCAGAGCCAGAATTAGAACCCAGAGCCTCTGACTCCCAAGCCCGTGCTCTTTCCACTAGGCCATGCTACTTCTCTATTTTGAGGTTCATCAAAGCAGAACCACATTAAAACCCCACAGACCAGTGATTCTAATCACGACTGTATTTCATGACTAAAAATAGTAATAGCACAGCTCAATCAGAAGAAGAGCACAATAGAAACTATGATTTTTATTAAAGTACAATTTCAGTGTCTTTCCATTCACTCAGTCGTATTTATTGAGCGCTTACTATGTGATTTATAATTTGATGGCCTTTTTAATAAAGAATGAGCCTGTACAGGATTGGTGTTCTCACTAGCTCTCTAAATTAGTGAGAAGTCACGATAAAAAGTTCAGTGCTTGTGAAAGTTAGGCAGTCATCCAAACTCAACGGACCGAGAGGCTGCCAGTCCCAAGCCTGAGTGTACATAGTGTGCTCTTGGGTGATCCTTCTCGTTAATCAATCAATTGTATTTATTGAGTGTATACTGTGCTCTGAGCACTGTACTAAGAGATTGGGACAGTACAGTAGAGTTGGGAGACATGTTCACTGTCTACAAGGAGCTTACAGTCTTTGAGACTTGGAAAGGTTTGGGAGAAGCAGAGGAGAATCAGGGTGTGCTGTTACCGCCCAAGGGAACTGCCCAGTGCAGGACTCTGTGGATCCGGAGGCTGGAGCCAGGTAGGACGGGGAGGGGGTTAAAGAGCTGAGATTTCATCGGTAAATCACCCCAACCGGCACCGACGTCGGCCAGTGTACCACAGAGAATTGTTGCCCCGTGGGACAGTGTGGGGTGGACTGATAGTCTGGTACACCAATCAATTGTAATTACTGAGTGCTTTCTCTGTACTAAGCGCTTGGGAAAGTACAAAATAACAGAGTGGGTAGACATATTCCCAGCTCACAATGAGACACCAGCGACTCAGACGCCTGACCAATCCTCCCTAGCCACACTATCCAGAGGGGCAACTGTTCCCTCGAACGCCATGGGCCAGTTGCCCTGGTTGTCCCTGCCTTAGGGAGGGCTGTCCATCCCGTGGGAAAGGAAGCCAGGTTTGTGGCCCAAGCTTTTTAATCTATGGTTGGAATAGCTGCGGGGCCAACTGAATAATAATCGTTCTAATAACTGTCGTATTTGTTAAGTTCTTACTATGTGCCAAGCGCTGTACTAAACGCTGGGATAGGTACGAGATAATCAGGTCCTACATGGGGCTCACAGTCTAAGTAAGAAGGGAGAACAGAAATTGAAACCCCATTTTCAGTTGAGGGACTGAGCCACAGAGAAGTTAAGCCATCAATCATTCGATGATATTTATTGAGTGCGTACAACGTTCAGGGCTCTGTACTAAGCACCCAGGAGAGTACAGTACATCAAATTAGCAGACAACTTCCCTGCCTATAACGAGCTCACAGTCTGGCAGGGGAGGCAGACATTAATACGCATAGTAATTTATGATATATAGTATATAATGAAATATATGTACATAAGTACTATGTGTGTGTGTGCACAAGGTCACACAGCAGGTACGTGACGGAGCTGGGATTGAAGGGCCCAAATAGGCAGGTGCCGTATCTCACCCTACAGAGATCAGAGAGTTCCCGTTCCCAGAGAGGGATGGAAGCACGTGCCCGGGGAAGGAGCTCGGAGGATCACTAAGCAAGGAGGCCGTGGAAGGAGCAAAACCAAAGCTTCCCCGGGCGGGGCGGAGATTTGAGAAGTCAGAGAGTGAGCAAGGAGAAATGCACCAAAAGATGCAAAAGGCCACGGCAAAAACCCATTTTAACGTGGTCGGAGGAGGATCTTCTGAGCAGGGCAGGGGTGGGAAAGAGGAAGGGGAAGCAGGTGTACTGGGGGATCTGAGGTGGGGAAGTCGAAGTGGGGGAGCGAAGGGGAGAGAGAGATGCCAAGCTGACGGTGCCACTTCTTGGAGGTAGAGTTGGAGCTGGAATAATGGGGTCACCCTAGGTCTACCAGGAAGAAGAGTCCCAGCTCTTCAGTGCCTCTACCAGGGGCTCCCCAATATCCTATAGGAAGCCTAAACCATGACTGTTCACTGCCCTCTCCATTCCACTGCCCTCCTTTCTCTGTCTACCTCCCAATCCACCATAAAAGAGTGGCCTAGTGGAAAGAGCACAAGCCTGGGAGTCAGGGGTGCTGGGTTCTAATGCCGGCTCTACACTCGTCTGCTGTTGACCATGGGCAAGTCACTTAACTTCTCTGGGCCTCAGTTACCTCATCTGTAAAAAGGAGATTAAGTCTGTGAGCCCTATGTGGGACAGGGACTGTGTCCAACCCGATTATCTTCATTCATTCATATTAATTTAGCGCTAACTACATGCAGAGCACTGTACTAAGCGCTTGGAATGTACAATTCGGCAACAGAGAGAGACAATCCCTGCCCAATAACAGGCTCACAGTCTAAACGGGGGAGACAGACAGCAAAGCAAAACACTTGTGTTTACCCCAGTGCTCGGTACAGTGTCTGGCACAGAGTTGACTCTTGACAAATACCATTAAAAACAATAGGATTCAATTGGTTTTGCATGCAGTTTGAAAACAATCTTATTGTTTAAATAGATGGCTCATTAGGAACTGAGGGAAGACTTTCAAAAATCATCTTTGTCTTTGAGCCAAGTCTGCAGACGTACATGGTACTTTTTCACCCCAGAAGTGGATATGCAGTCATAAACAATTGAGAATATGAGAGGTCAATCAGTTTTACTTATTAAATGCTTACTATGTGCAAGTCACTGTAGTAACCACTTAGGAGAGTACAATACAATAGAATTAACAGACCTATTCCCTGCCCATAATGAGTTTACAGGCTAGAGGTCAGAAATGCACCTCCAGGCTAAGCCTGACTACGCAGACGGCAGCAGATCTGGGTATAGCAAACCCTTCTGAAAATGCGGCCCTGTTGCCTTCAGATTTGCCAGTTGTTAATGAAAAGCTCTCCTGACTTCTTTTGTGAGCATTATTTCCCAAATTTTAATCCATCGGTATTCCACCAGTGGAATTTATTGAGCACCTTGTGTATACTCAGTGGTGAAGCAGCATGATCTAGTGGAAAGACCACAGGCCTGAAAGTCAGAAGAACCTGGATTCTAATCCCAGCTCTGCCACTTGAATCTGTGTGACTTTGGGCAAGTCCTTTAACCTCTCTGGGCCTCAGTTACCTCATCTATCCAAGTGAAATTAAATCCTACTCCCTCTTACTTAAGCTGTGAACCCCATGTGGGACAGAGAACGATCTTGTATTTACCCCAGGATTTACTCGGTACAGTGCTTGGCACAAAGTAAGCATTTTACAAGTACCATTTAAAGAAAAAATTGCTGCTCTACAATGCAGGATCAGTAGTCCAGAAATCAATCTGATCCACTGTGGTGGAGACTCACCCTTCCGAGGAACCCCAATCTCTATGCTCAGGTAGGATTGCAAGCGTCAAGCCCTCCTAGACCTGGCTAAATCAGAAACCGTTCCCCAAAGGGGGTCCCTTCCTAAAGGAAATACAGCAAAGAACGGCAGCCAAGCACTTGTGACTGGAGTAGGTGTACGATTAGCCTCCAGGCCCCGGTCTCCAGATCATTAATATGGATCTGATCTTTTCAGGAGAAAGCAAGGAGGAAAGGACCTTCAGGAACTGGATGAATTCTCTGGGTGTCAATCCATACATTAACCACCTGTACAGGTAAGTACCCGATCCCACGCTGTCGTGACTCTTTGGAAACGTTCTCTGTCCGATCGGATAGGTCACTGGCTAAGTTCCGGCTGATGCGTCGGCCCCTGGCCTTCAGGAGCGGGCTTGGCGAAGCCGGAATTTGGACCAGAAAAACTCACTGAGGGGAAACTAAAGCGGCGACATCGTCCCTAGCAGCTGTTGAGGCAAAAGTTGGCTTCATTTTGGTGGGCCTGCCTGCCTTTCACTGAAAACACTGCATATTAGCAGAATCTTTTCCAGGTTTCATTGAGTTCCTGTACAAGAGAGTCCGAAATGAGAATAACCGATTTGATTTTTTCCAGCGATAATAATAATGATGGTATTTGTGAAGCATTTACTACGTGACAAGCATTGTTCTAAGCGCTGGGGTAGATAGACGCTAATCCGGTGGTCTCCCGTGGGGCTCACGATCTTAATCCCCACTTTCCAGATGAGGTAACTGAGGCCCAGAGAAGTGAAGTGGCTTACCCAAGTCCACACGGCAGACAAGTGGTGGAGCCGGGATTAGAACCCACCTCCCCTGACTCCCGAACCCTGGCTCTTGCCACTGAGCCACGCTAATTTAATCAAATTAATGCTGCTGTGCCTGGTAGTTTATTTTATCGTATTCCTAACCCACGTCTGCCATGGGAAGCAGCAGGGCGTAGCGGATAGTGCAGGAGCCTGGGAGCAGAAGGTCATGGGTTCTAATCCCAGCTCCTCCGCTTGTCTGCTGTGTGGCCTTGGGCAAATCATTTCACTTCTCTGTGCCTCGGTTGCCTCATATGTAAAATGGGGATTAAAACTGCGAGCCCCACAGGGGACAGGGACTGGGTCGAACCCGATTTGCTTGTCTCTACCCCAGCACTTAGTACAGTGCCTGGAACATAGTAAGTGCTTAACAAGTACCATAATTATTATTATGTTACTCTAGTCTCCGTCCACTGCTCTTTTGCAAAAATATGCAAGCACTTAACTAATAAATGTAAATTTGGAAATCATTTCTTTCCCATTTGTAACTGAAATTCATGCTCCCAAAAGTCACGCTGGCAGAACTCAAATAGATTTGAACTTCAGACCACGGTAAACTGCACGATGGCAGATTAATTTCAACTGGATTCAATCTGCCACGGAAATGCTGTTCTTCCTCAGAACTTGGAGTGTGGGACAGGAGTAACCGATGACCATTTCTAGATGGTGAAATTAGTTTTTCTGACTGTATGCTATGGAGCTGAGGGAGGGGTGAATAAAAGGAACAACTACTGCATCAGCCTCTTCGCAGGCTTCCTTGCCTTCAACCTCTCCTGTCTTCAGTCCATATTTCATACTACTTCATGTCTCCAGTCCATACTACTCTGCTGCCCAGATTATTGTTCTAAATCATTTTTTACACATCTCCCCGGTCCTCGAATTCCCCGTCGCTTGTCCATTCTTCTCCACATCTAGCGGAACCCTTTGGCCGCTGGATTTAATGCACTAAATCAGGTCTCTCCTAACTGCTTATCCTCACTCCTCTTCCACTACCCCCTAACTCACACACCTCATGCTTCTCAAGCCAAACTATTCACTGCACTTCACTCTCGTGTCTCACCTTTGAACTTCTTGCTCACCCTCTCCCTTCTGCCTGGAGCTTCCACCCCCTTCACATCCAGCAGACTACTTGTCTCCCATCCTCAAAGTCTTTCCGAAATCACGTCTCGGCCAGGAGACCTTCCCCGATAAATATCATCCCGCTCTACTCTTCCTACTACGACCACTTCAGCGATTCTGCTGTCAAAACTGTGGCATTTATCGTGCATTCGTTCATTCAGTGGTATTTATTGAGCACTTACCATGTGCAGAGCACTGTACTAAGCGTTTGGGAGAGTACAATACAACAATAAACAGACACAGTCTCTGTCCACAATGAGCTCACAGACTAGAGTGGGGGAGACAGACATTAATAGCAGTAAATAAATTACAAATATGTACATAAGCACTATGGGGCTGGGAGGGGGGACGAACAAAGGGGGCAAGTGAGAGCGACGCAGAAGGGAGGGGGAGAAGAGGAAAGGAGGGCTTGGTCAGGGAAGGGGGGCGGCTTAGGGAAGGCCTCTTGGGGATGTGCCTTTAATAAGGCTTTGAATAAGAATTTGAGGAGGGAGGGCATTCCAGGCCACAGGCAGGACATGGGCGGGGACTCCGTGGTGAGACAGGCGAGATCAAGGCACAGTGAGACGGTTAGCATTAGAGGAGTTGGAGATAAAGGCTGCTCCCAAGCTCCTTCCTCCAGCAAGCATTTTAATGGCAATCCTGGGCATTAATGGCTATTTTTTAATAGTTTGTGAAAAATCAGAGCACTACGACTCCACTTAGATTAGCATATTTTGGACCCATCATCAGGAGAACTAATGGGCAAGTCACTTCGCTTCTCTGTGCCTCACTTCCCTCATCTGTACAATGGGTATTAAGACTGTGAGCCTCACGTGGGACAACCTGATGACCCTGTATCTACCCCAGCGCTTAGAACAGTGCTCTGCACATTGTAAGCACTTAACAAATACCAACATTATCATTATTATTCTCTGAAGAAGACACTAATGCTGGTGAAAGTCCAAGGAAAGCGAGGAAGAGGCAGACCGCCAGCTAAATGGATAGAGACCATAACAGTGATAATGGAAGAAGCAAGGTTATGGACTATGGCAGAAGACAGGACATTCTGGAGAAAATATGTCCATGGAGTTGCTCTGAAACGGAAATGACTCTATAGCACTTGATAATAAGCGCTTAGTACAGTGCTCTGCACATAGTAAGTGCTCAATAAATACTATTGAATGAATGAATGATAATAATAATAGCGTTATCATTATTATCATTACTATTATTATTAACTCTATTGTACCCTCCCAAGTGCTTAGTCACATAGCTCTGCAAAGAAGTGCTCGGACTTTACGCAATCTGATTACTTCATATCTAACCCAGTGCTTAGTACAGTGCTTGGCAACAGTAAGCACTTAATAAGTACCATTATTATTATCTAACCCAGTGATTAGTACAGGGCTTAATGTATATGAAGTGCTTAATGATGGCCACAGTTGTTTTGACTATAGATATTTTTTGGCCACCTTGATCACACTGAAGCTCATCTACCAATTCTCAATACTCCCACCCATCTCTGAGCTCTTCTCGACTTTTATTTTCAAGCAGCTTGGCTTGGTGGAAAGAGCACAGGCTTGAGAGTCAGAGAGTGTGGGTTCTAATCACGTCTCCATCACTTGTCTGCCGTGTGACCTCGGGCCAGCCACTTGACTTCTCTGTGCCTCAGTTACCTCATCTGTAAAATGGGGATTAAGACCGTGAGCCCCACGTGGGACAACCTCATTACCTTGTATCTACCCCAGAGCTTAGAACAATGCTCGGCACGTAGTAAGCGCTTAATAGAGAAGCAGCGTGGCTCAGTAGAAAGAGCATGGGCTTTGGAGTCAGAGGTCATGAGTTCGAATCCCAGCTCTGCCACTTGTCATCTGTGTGACTGTGGGCAAGTCACTTAACTTCTCTGTGCCTCAGTTCCCTCATCTGTAAAATGGGGATGAAGACTGTGAGCCCCACGTGGGACAACCTGATTTCCCTGTGTCTACCCCAGCGCTTAGAACAGTGCTCTGCACATAGTAAGTGCTTAACAAATACCAACATTATTATTATTATTATTATAAGTACCATAATAATAATGGTAATTATTACTATGTTGCCGAATTACACTTTCCAAATACTTAGTACAGGGCTCTGCACACAGTAAGCGCTTAATAAATACGACTGAATGAATGAATAAATCTGCGCAGCATTTGACCACCCAGAAGAGCTTAACAAGAACTTGCAAATTTCACTGCACATCCCCTCTTCCTGATTATTTCTGATGATGCCAAATAAAACTGGTGCTAGCATAGATCCCTGGGGGTGACCAGACTTATATTTCTCCAGCATGTAAAGTGGTTTTTCATGTCTATCCTCTGTTTCCTACCTTGAATCTTGCAGTAATGTACTCACAGCACAGAAGTAAGCCTTGATAGCTTAGTGGTCTTTTCAACTAATAAGGAGAGTGTCGTGGCCTAGTGGAAGAACATGGGCCTAGGGAGTCAGGAGGACTTGGATTCTAATCCCAGCTCTGTCACTGGTCGGCTGAGTGACCTCGGGCAAATCACTTAACTTCTCTGTGCCTCTGTTGCCTCATCTATAGAAGCGGGATTAAGACTGTGAGCCCCAGGTGGGACATGAACTAAGATTGCATCTACCTCAGTGCTTAGTATAGTGTCTGGCCACATAGTAAGCGGTCAAATCCATAAAAAAACAAGCAAAAAATCAAACAAACGCACATGAATAAAGTATCTTCTTGAACCCAAATCTCCCCTTCAATCCCCGCTTCATCATGAGCAGGCCCCATGAGGTATGAAGAGATTATGGCCTCTGAATTATGGCCTCTGACCCACCTCCTCACCTGTCTCACTCCCCGCTTGTCTGCAGTGACCTGGCAGATGCACTGGTGTATTTCCAGCTGTATGAGATGATCCGGGTGCCGGTACAATGGAGCCACGTCAACAAACCACCCTACCCGGCCCTTGGAGGGAACATGAAAAAGGTAAGGAAACAAGTACTTGCTTTCAACATGTGCAATGTACAGAGCACAGTACTTAGTGTGGCCTAGTGGGAGGAGCACGGGCCTGGCAGTCAGAAGACATGGGTCCTAATATTGGCTCCGCCACAAGTCTGCTGGGTGACCTTGGGCAAGTCACTTCATTTCCCTGTGCCTCAATTCCTTCAGGACTGTAGGCCCATGTAAGCCAGGAACTGTTTAGCTTGTCTCTACCCCAAAGCTTAAAACAGTGCTTAGCAACCTGTAAATGCTTAACAAATACCATAATAGCAATAATAATAATAATAATAATTATTATTGTTATTATGGTATTTGTTAAGCATTTACAATAATAATTTAATTTATTATTATTTAATTTAATTATTATTATTATTGTTATTATGGTATTTGTTAAGCACTTAACAATAAGTATTGTTATTATATGGAAAGGAAGGAGAACATTGATTTGGATGCGGTTCCTGGGCCCCTGGATCCTCAAAGACACCAGGGGCCGGACAAGGTGAGGTTAACAGGCCCACTTGGAAGAGATTCATTCAATCATTCAATCGTATTTATTGAGCACTTACTGTGTGCAGAGCACTGTAGTAAGCGTTTGGCCAGGCAAATTCAGTAAAAAACAGCAAACCACGCAATAGCGACAATGACAAGAAAATCAGCTGGGAGGGAAGAGTCCTTAATCAATCCATCAATTGATTGTATCTGTTGAGTGCTCGTTGTGTGCGGAGCACTGTACTGAGTGCTTGGGAGAGTACAATAGAACAAAGCTGGTAGACGCGTTCCCTGCCCACAGTGAGCTTAGAGGGGGAGACTGACATTAATATCAATAAATAATGGATATGTACATAAGATCTGTACAAGATTAGCATATTTCGGACACATAATCAGGAGGACTGTTTCTCCGGAGAAGACACTAGTGGTAGGAAAAGTCCAGGGAAAACGTGGAAGAGACGGACCAACAGCTAGATGGATAGAGACCATAACAGTGAAAGCGGAAGAACCATTAGAAAGGTTACGGATTATGGCAGAGGACAGGACGTTCTGGAGAAAGTACATCCTTGGAGTCGCTGTGAATGCAAAACAACTCGACGGCACTTAACAATGGTAAAACATTAGATCTGTGGGCCTGAAGGAGGGAGTCCTCAGGCTCCTCATTCATTTATTCATTCATTCAGTGGTATTTACTGAGCACTTCCTGTTTGCAGAGCACTGTACTAAGCATTTGGGAGAGTACAATGTTGGGGATTACCTTGGTCAAGATGGTGAAGATTGATTTTATGATCTCGCGATTGAAGAGCCTCACACCTTTATGGAATTCAAGCTGTCAGAAGTGAAGTCTATTTTTCCTCAGGAAGCAATACCCGCTCTTCCCCCAGGGTTAGATAGACTGTGGACTTTTCCACTTTCCAATCGATGAATCAATGGTATTTATTGAACGCTTATTGTGTGCACTGCACTAAACGCTTGGGGGAGTCACAGTTGGTAATAATACTAATAATGATGGTATTTGTTAAGCGCTTACTATGTGCCAAGCACTGTTCTCTGAACAGCAAGCTTACTTCTGCGGTCTCCTTCCTTCCTCTCTCCTTGCCTTTGGGGGGTTGCGGTGGACTATCTATGCCCTCTCTCCCTTGCCTCAGATTTCCCCTTCCTTCTCCGATCTCTCGTGCTCTCCTGTCCTATTTCTCAGGCTCCTTGAGACTCTTATCTGAACCGGCTTCCCTTCGAAGAATTCATCGGTTTCTCATACGATCCCACAGCCACACTCGGTTAAGAATCTCTGCTTTGTACTTACCTTTCAGCTATAATCTCACTCCTGCCTCAGGCGATGGGGGAGATTTTCTCCCCACATCCGTCCCCCGGGCCGTCGGCCAACACACATCCGGAGAGAAAGGGTGACTCCTAGCTTTCTCAAGCTCTTGAAAGTCAGCTCCCCATTTTCTTGGGTTGATTCTGTTCCCCACGTTTTCCTAGCCCCTCTTCCTCTGCCGTCCAGAAAAGATGGTCCTGACTCTGAGATGAGGCCTGTCCTGCTGGTTAGTGTTTGCTGGGCTCTCTGCGGTACTTGGATCCTATTCATTCGTTCATTCAATAGTATTTATTGAGCACTTATTGTGTGCAGAGCACTCTACTAAGTGCTTGGAAAGTACAATTCGGCAACAGAGAGAGACAATCCCTATCCGAGACGGGCTCACAGTCTAGAAGGGAGGAGGCAGACAACGAAACAAAACAAATAGGCAAGCATCAATAGCATAGTAATCCCACCAGCATCGTCTACTGGATAGGGACCTGATCTTGGCGTCAGAAGGAACTGGGTTCTAATGCCGGCTCCACCATTTGTCTAATGTGTGACCTCGAGAAGTCACTTCTCTGTGCCTCAGTTCCCTCCTCTGTAAAATGGGGACGACACCTGTGAGTCCCATGTGGGACAGCGACTGTGTCCCACCTGACTCTCTTGTATCTATCCCAGCGTCGGGTAGAGTGCCTGGCACATAGGAAGCGCTTAATAAACATTAGAAGAAAAACAACCCACTCAGCCTATCAGAATGAGTATTTCCAAATGGTTCATTGCTTTCTGGGAGAGGCTGGAGCAGATACTTCCCCTGGGGATCGGGGGTGGGGAGGGGGTAGGAATTCCTAGAAGCCTCAGTCCAAAAGTGTTAGGAGTGCGAATCGCACTTTTACGTCACCTCCAAGAATCTCAAGTAGCTGTGTATCGATCTACATATACTTCTTATGTACATCTACATATACTTCTTATTTAGTCACTTGTTTATTCATGTAGTCATCCTTCCAAACTCTTGCCACTGAATGCTTATTCTTCTTTCCGCTACCGATGTTTGTCCATAATTTCCCCGTTAGATTGTAAGCTCCCCAAGGGCAGGATCAGTGTCGGTGACTTAAAGTATAGCCTTCCGAGCGTTTAGTCTCTGCACACAGTCGGCGCTCCATAAACTCTAGGGATGGAGAGCGATTTCTCCCCGCCTATGTGCTGAGCGTTTTCTTCTGATTGTAGATCGAAAACTGTAATTATGCCGTGGAGCTTGGAAAGGAAAAGGCCAAGTTCTCCCTGGTCGGCATAGCGGGGCAGGACCTAAACGAGGGGAATACCACACTGACTCTGGCGCTGGTCTGGCAACTCATGAGAAGGTAAGGGAGGGCGAACCCAGGCCCGGCCCCACTGCGGCACAATTCTCTTCCGTAGGGTTTTCATTTCAACCCCCCAAATCTACTTGTAGATTGAGATTAGATGGAGATGAGAGAAGTGACTATCATTAAAAAAAAGTATGGGGGGCGGCGGGAGGTGCTGTGGGCTCAGGTGGCTCGGGCGTGGCTGGCAGTTGAGGGAGGTGGGCTGATCCATCATCCGTGGCTGGAGGCCTGGAGGGGCCGGTGACAGCCGGTGGCGGGGAGGTTGTAGGAGGCTGAGGGGATGACAGGCAGGCGCTGATGGGGAGCCACCCGGTTGAGACATGGAATGAGTGACCTCGGGCAAGTCACTTCCCTTCTTTGTGCCTCAGTTACCTCATCTGTAAAATGGGCCCCGAGACTGTGAGCCCCATGTGGTACAGGGACTGTGTCCAACCCAATCTGTTTGTATCCACCCCGGTGCTTAGTATAGTGCCTGGCACGTAATAATAATAATGTTGGTATTTGTTAAGCGCTTACTATGTGCCGAGCACCGTTCTAACCGCTGGGGTAGATACAGGGTAATCAGGTTGTCCCACGTGAGGCTCAGAGTTAATCCCCATTTTACAGATGAGGTAAGTGAGGCACAGAGAAGTTAAATGACTTGCCCACAGTCACACAGCTGACAAGTGGCAGAGCCACGTTGCTTCTCAACAAATACTATATTATTATTATTCCTGGGAAAGAAGCAGTGTGGTCTAGTGGAAAAAGCCCAGGCCTGGAAGTCGGAGGACCTGTGTCCTAATCCCGGCTCCACCACCTGCCTGCTGGGTGACCTCGGGCAAGTCACGTCACTTCTCTGTGCTTCAGTTACCTCATCGATAAAATGGGGATTAAGACCGTGAGCCCCATGTGGGACATGGACTGGTTCAACCTGATGGGCTTGTATCTATCCCAGTGCTTAGTACAGTGCCTGGCACATAGTAAGTGCTTAATAAACACCATTAAAAAAAAAAAGCAGCAGCATAGCCTAGAGGAGGGAATGCAAGCCTGAGAGTTGGATGTCCTGGGTTCCACTCCCATCTCCACCACTTGTCTGTTGCATAACCTTGAGCAAGTTAATTCACTTCTCTATGCCTCAGTTTCCTCAACAGTAAAATGGGGATCAGATCCCCATTCTCCCTTCTACTTAGATCGTGATCTTGCTGTGGGAGTGGGACTGTGTCCAACTTGATCAACTTGTAGAGGCTTAACAAATACCATAATAATAAAAATTATAATTAGTAGTAGTTTTGTAAATTATAGACTAGAGGAGACACAGAGAGTTCTGACACTTTTTGTGATATAAGATTCAGATTTGCTTAAATTAAGTATGTTGTCATATGCCAGGTAAACTCAGGTGGCTAGAATTTCATACCGTTCGGACTATTTTCTTTCCTTAAAGGGCATGTAAATAGCATCTATCGATAGGACTCAGAGGACATCCGTTACATTTCTCTAGCCTCACAGTCTCTCATCTGTCTGTTTCAGGTACACTTTGAATGTTCTTTCGGATCTTGGAGAAGGTGAAAAAGTGAATGATGAAATTATTATTAAATGGGTGAATCAGACTCTTGCAAGTGCAAACAAGAAAACTTCCATTTCCAGCTTCAAGGTAAACCAAAGCCTAATTTAGGAAAATTTTAAGGAAATGACCTAATATGGGGCCTTGCAAGGCATTTGTCATGGATGCCTGTCCTTCAGACCCAAGACCAAACTACATCCTAAATGTCGCATTCTGAGGCAGAGAGATGAAAAGCCGGGTGTCAGAATCAGCTTCGTTCCCTTACAAGGCAGAATAGAGCACAGCGAGGCAGAGCCAACCAGCCAGCTTTACGTGAGAAAGGAATCTTTCCCACTGGTGGGCAAAGAATGGGTCTTGCCAATAATGACATTTCACCTAGTGAAATTTAATAAATGTCTCTAGACGTCCAGCCCTCGTTTCTTGTAACACGTTTAGGATTCCTGAACTCTCTACTTTATTTGCATTTTGAGTGTTTTTTATTTATGCCTCTAAGTTAAAGCATATTCCGTGGGATTCTCTCTGCCCCTGTCTGCAGTTGTGGGAGCTGCTCGGTCATCATGTTTGAGATTTGGCTAGGTGGTGTGTCAAACTTGCGATCTAGTGGGGATTTTGAAAGATAGAAAAACTAAGAGAAGCAGCGTGGCTTAATTGAAAGCGCACGGGCTTCGGAGTCAGAGGACGTGGGTTCTAATCCTACCTCCTCCACTTGCCTGCTGTGTGACTTAACTTCGCTGGTCCTCAGTTACCTCATCTGTAAAATGGGGTTTAAAAGTGTAAGCCCCATGTGTGACAATCTGATTACCCTGAATCTACCCCAGCGCTTAGAACTCTGCTTGGCACAGAGTAAGTGCTTAACAAATATACCATCATTATAATTATTAAGACAAGCCAAGGTGGCCAGGGTCTTTATGGGTCTTGGCAGGACTGTGTTCCTGTGCTTCCCACCACACCCAATCAGTTAATCAGCCAATCGATCATACTTGTTGAGTGCTAACTGTGTGCAAAGCACTGTACTAAGCACTTGGGAGAGTACGCTATAATGGAGGTGGTACAGCTATTTCCTTCGCACAACAAGTTTACAGTCAGAGGGGGAGACAGACGTTAATATAAATAAATTACAGCTATGTACCAAAGTGCTGTGGGGCTGAGGGAGGGGTGAGTAAAGGGAGCAATTCTAAGTGTCAGGGTGACGGTTTCCCTCTCCCAAGGAAAATGCAATTTCAATAGGCACATGCACTTTCCTGCGCCTTACATTCCACATATCCCCCCCACATTCACATGAATGCACACACCACCCACATATGTCCACATGCCATTCATTCATTCATTCAATAGTATTTATTGAGCGCTTACTATGTGCAGAGCACTGTACTAAGCGCTTGGAATGTACAAATCGGCAACAGATAGAGACGATCCCTGCCCAATGACGGGCTCACAGTCTAATCGGGGGAGACAGACGGACAAAAACAAGACAACATAATCACGATTAATAGAATCAAGGGGATGTACACTTCATTAACAAAATAAATAGGGTAGTAATGTCTAGGTGTGCACACACGCACCATTCACATACCATACACAATGTTCCACAAAAATAATAATAATAATAATGTTGGTATTTGTTAAGTGCTTACTATGTACCAAGCACAGTTCTAAGCACTGGGATGGATACAAGGTAATGAGTTTGTCCCACGTGGGGCTCACAGTCTTCATCCCCATTTCACAGATGAGGTAACTGAGGCCCAGAGAAGTGAAGTGACTTGCCCAAGGTCACACAGCTGACAAGCGGCAGAGCCGGAATTAGAACCCAAGGCCTTTGACTCCCAAGCCCTGACTCTTTCCACTGAGCCACGCAGGCACAGGGAGTTCCAAGAACCCCTTTCCCAATTTCTGTTTCTAGCCAGAGTGAGGCAGTGCTGTTCTAGCTGCCTAGTGTAGATTTCCGTGGTAGTCTGAGTGCTAAACTCCAATGAGATTAGTTTATTTAGGAGATGAAATCTGATTTCTGGGGGATGTTGATCATGGGGAATTTATCATCGTGTGCAAGAGAAGCAGCATGGCTTAGTGGATAGAGCAGGGCCCTGATAGTCAGAAGGGCCGGGTTCTACTCCCAGCTCCGCCACTTGTCTGCTGTGTGACCTTAGGCAAGTCACTTCACTTCTCTGGGCCTCAGTTACCTCAACTGAGAATGGAGATTAAGACTATGAGCCCCAGGTGGGGCAGGGACTGGGTCCGACCTCAATTTGTTTACATCCACCTCAGTGCTTAGAACAGTGCTTAACAAGGACCGTAATTATTATTATAATTAGGTGTGGAAGTGAAGTGGAGTGAAGAAGTCCCAGGTACCCTCAGTTCATTTTAGGCTGGGGAGGTGTCCCTTCTCGGAAGGAAGACTGAGGAAAAATGGTTTGTTCACATCCATAATGTCTTTTCTAGGACAGCACTATTAGCACTAGTTTGCCGGTACTCGATTTAATCGACGCTATTGCACCAAATGCGGTTCGTCAGGAAATGATCAAGCGGGAAGATCTTTCTAGCCAGGACAAGATGAACAACGCTAAGTAAGTCTTTTATTCTTAAGATGTGTCAGTATCGACGGGATTGACTGAGCCCCTACTATGTGCGGAGCACTGTACTGGGTACCTGGGAGGGGGTCGCCGGAGCAGAAATCAAAGATTCAGTCTCTGCCATAGGGGAGTTGAATCAATCTGCCAATCAATGGTATTTTTTGAGTGATAACGCTGTGCAGAGCACTGTACCAAGAGGTTGGGATAGTACAACATCACAAAGTTGATAGACACCTTCCCTACCTGCAAGGAGCTTGCAAACTAGAGGGAGGACTTACAGTCCTTTGGGGGAGTCAGTAGATAAAGCGACAAATTCACCATAGATATAAATAATGGATTCAGGGTGTGTTTTAAGTGAATAATTACTCTGGCCTTGCCTGGAGTCCACGGTGACCTTTCCTCATTCTCATTCCCCATCCTTTTCCTCTTCCTTTTTTCCTCTCCTGCTGCTCTCCTGTGGTTCTAATCTTTGCTGGTCTCACTCTCTTCTGCTCGGCCTCTGCCTCTTGCCTGCATTTCTTTCTTCCATTCATTCATTTATTCATTCAATTGTATTTATTGAGTGTTACTGTGTGTAGAGCACTGTACTAAGCGCTTGGGAGAGCACGATATAACAATAATGATAATAACGTTGGTATTTGTTAAGCACTTACTATGTGCAGAGCACTGTTCTAAGCGCTGGGGTCATCAGGTTGTCCCACGTGAAGCTCACGGTTAATCCCCATTTTACAGATGAGGGAACTGAGGCATAGAGAAGTGAAGTGACTTGCCCACAGTCACACAGCTGATAAGTGGCAGATCTGGGATTCGAACCCATGATCTCTGACTCCCAAGCCCGGGCTCTTTCCACTGAGCCACGCTGCTTCAATAAATAGACACGTTGCCCGTCCACATCGAGCTTACAATCTAGAGGAGAGACAGACATTAATATAAGTAAATAAACTACAGAGAGGCACATAAGTGCTGTGGGGCTGGGTGGGTGGGGGGGTGAATGAAGGGAAGCAAATCAGGGCAATGCAGAAGGGAGAGGGAGAAGAGAAAAGGGGGGCTTAGTCAGGGAAGGCTTCTTGGAGGAGATGTGCCTTCAATAAGGCTTTGAAGGCAGTGAGAGTAATTGTCAGATTTGAGGAGGGAGGGTGTCCAGGCCAGACACAGGAGTTGGGCGAGAGGACATCGGCGAGATGGAGAAGCTCGAGGGATAGTGATAAGGTTAGCATTAGAGGAGCAAAGTGACCCTGTGCCTGTCCTGCTACTCTCTGTCCTGGCTCAGTGGAAAGAGCACGGGCTTTGGAGTCAGAAGTCATGGGTTCGAATCCCGGCTCTGCCACTTGTCAGCTGTGTGACTTTGGGCAAGTCACTTAACTTCTCGGTGCCTCAGTTACCTCATCTGTCAAATGGGGATTAAGACCGTGAGCCCCACGTGGGACAACCTGATTCCCCTGTGTCTACCCCAGCGCTTAGAACAGTGCTCTGCACATGGTAAGCACTTAACAAATACCAACATTATTATTATTACTGTCCTGCTTGATCCCTGTCTGTGTCTCTCCTTAGATCCTTCTCCCACTCTCATTTTCCTCCTTGGCTAGCTGACCTGCTCTATCCTTGCCCTCGCCCTTGGACACTCTCTGTGATGCGTCGACGCTTCGACGACAGCCTTCGGTCGCTCTCTGTGATGCTCTCGTCTTTGGATCTTGTACCTGTTTAGCTTCCACCCCGCCATGTCCCCTCCCGTGCCTGGCCCCCCTTCTGCCTGCCCCTCTCTCCCTGAGCTTTCTTTGCCCACTTTCTGTCGACATGGGCCCATGGAGACAGTGACCCCTCCGGATATTCATTCTAACGCAAAGAACTAGGGTTCTAAAAGGAGAAGAACAACTAGCGACTCCCCAAACACCTGAATATTTTTCTCATTGCCAAAATGTTTAGTACTTTGAAAACTGCTGTAAAATTAAATGACATGAATTAGATACTAAGACCCAGGAAAATGAGATTTCTCTTCTTGCCTTTTCAAGATATGCCATTTCGGTTGCTCGCAAGATCGGTGCCCGGATATACGCCCTCCCTGATGACCTGGTAGAAGTGAATCCAAAGATGGTTATGACAGTGTTTGCCTGCTTAATGGGAAAAGGACTAAACAGATTAAAATAATGAAAGTATTTTTATTTTCTGCCATTTTAAACACACTGGATGCCTCACAGTTTACAAAATTCTGAAGTTTCGTGGGTATAAAGCAAGAGATTATTTGTACGCACAAATAGTCATAATATTCTTTACTGAAATTTAGTATCTTATTTAATCTAGTTTGTCAACTATATCTGGAAAACATGATCAATGTAAGAATTGACCTGGAAAATGTTTGTTACTGTGCTGAGATTCCAAAATCCTTATGAAGTTAAACTTGGTTCATTTTTCTTGATAATGCAAAAAGATTACCATGATTCTACATGTTTTTCAGGACATGAAAATGTGTTTGATTATTTTTGGTGTTGTTTCCTGTTAACACATTATTGCCAGCTGTCTTTCTCCTTCCTCCTAATGCACATAGTGCTCTTCTAATTTACCTTACCCTGCTCTTAAAAATGGCAGCGATCATTTTGTCTGCTAAATATCAACTTTTTACAGGAGAACTAACTCATAAATAGACCTCATAGTTTGTATTCTTGGATAAACAGAAGTAACATGCGGCTTAAGGGTTCCCCCTAATTACGGTCTATTCACTTTGGCACTCCGTCATTTTCTATAAATATGCAATAGACGATGTGGAAGGGGATAGCAGAGTGCTGTTATTAGAGAATGGGCGTACGTATTATTTACACTTTGACTATCTGGAGTTTTCGAAAACGGGACGCAAGAGAGTCGAAACAGTTGGGGCCTTGCGGTACGTGAATGACGATATTTGTCTTAAACTCACAGCCGGGGTCTTTTTTCTTTCCCTGTAATGGCAGTCAGGTAAAATGGCCAACACACCCACAGCATATTTATTGGGCCCTGGGTGGTGTAATAAGAATAATTGCGGTGTTTGTTAAGCGCCAAGCACTGTTCTATGCGCCGGGGTAGATAGAAGATAATCACGGTGGACACTATCCCCGTCTCGGAGGGGGCTCACAGTCTTAATCCCCATTTTACAGATGAGGGAACCGAGGCCCAGAGAAGTGAGGTGACTTGTTCAAGTTCACAGAGCAGAGAAGTGGCATCAGAACCCACGTCCTCTGACTCCCAGGCCCGTGCTCTTTCCACTAGGCCACGCAGCCAGGCACTGTCCCCATTCGGTTTTAAGCGTGTCCGCGGGTAGTCACCTCCCTGTAAAGGAGGCGATGTTAAGGGTCCTCGTCGATGTCCCGCCTGGGTTATTCTTGAGTGGGCAGTGTTGCTGTGGCTAGTGGCGAACTGAAATCATGCATCTTTGGGAAATGTATCGGTATGGAGGGGCCTGAGGCTGTCACATGAAATTCAGTCATTCAATCAGCCAGTCCATCAATTCCTGCCTCCATTCACAGGTGAGGGCAAACACTTCAAAGAGGAGGAGAAAGCCGACTTGCCCTCAGTCAATCAATCGTATTTATTGAGCGTTTATTGCTTACAGAGCACTGTACTAAGAGCTTTGAGAGAGCACACTCTAACAGTTGGTAGACATTTCCTTCCCACAACAAGTTTCCAGTCTCCATTCTTATCGCCGTCTAAAGATAATCTGGTGGAGGTAGCAAAGAAGAATGATAACATTAACTGGCCAAACAATAGTAAATGAAATTATTAGATGAGGACAAGATCACCTTTGTTCAATAATTTGGTTGGAAGCTAGGGTTGCTCTTTCACGAACGGAGGTTTGAATTTGCTCCCCCTCTCTGATGATTTTGTGAGATCAATGTTACCAGTTCTTTTCTAGCCCCATTATTCAATCAGTAATAAAAGCGACGTGTTAAAACCTTGCAGGTTTGTTTTAAAAAAAAGATTTAATAAAGATGCTGTGTAAAAAGAAATGCGTCAATGATCATTCTAGTTCAAGAAAGTTACTGGTTTTATGTTTCATGTTTGGTTATTAAATTCTAGTAATTTCATTTTGCACAGGTCGCTTGTTGTTGGGTTTTTTTGCTAATTATGGACCCTGCTGAAGTGGGAGAGGGAGAAGAGTGCTCGTATTTCGGTTTAATGACAACCCTTCCGATAAGCAGTCAAGTGGTCCATCTGCAACTCATCTTCACTTTTGTCAACTAGCGATGAAAAGCTTGATATCACGCTCTGCGGCTCAATCGACCCGTGGTATTTATTGAGCACTTAATAGGCGCAGAGTACTAAGCACTTGGAAGAGTAAGACTGTAAGCCCGTCAATGGGCAGGGACTGTCTCTATCCGTTGCCGATATGTACATTCCAAGCGCTCGGTACAGTGCTCTGCACAGAGTAAGCGCTCAATAAATACTATTGAATGAATGAATGAAAGATAATAATAATAACGGTATTTGTGAAGCACTTCTTGCACGCCAAGCACCGAACTAAGCAGTGGGGCGGATACAAGATAATCAAGTTGGACATAATTCCTGTCCACCTGGGGTTCGCTGTCTAAGTAGGAGGGAGAGTAGATATTGAATCCCCATTTTATAAATGAGGAAACTGGGGCACAGAGAAGTTAAGTGACGTGCCCAAGGTCACGCAGCAAAGTAGGGGAGTCAGGATTAGAACACAGGTCCTCTGAATCCCAGGCCCATACTCTTTCCACTAGGCCATGCAACACGTTTCCCGCCCCTAAGGAGCTTACAGTCTACGGGCTCACTTTTCAAGGTGTCAGAGGGCTCCAGTATAACTCTACTCCAGCGTTTTTTTTCCCTTTGGTATGTTTTAAGTGCTTATTTTGTGCCAGACACTGTTCTAAGCGCTGGGGTAGATACGAGGTAACCAGGCTGGACGGAGTCCAGGTCCCACATGGGGTTCACAGTAGAAATCCCCATTTTACAGGTGAAGTAACCGAGGCCCAGAGAAGTAAAGCAAACTTGTCCGAGGTCACAGAGCGGACAAGTGGCGGAGCTGGGTTTAGGACCCAGGTCCTTCTGACTCCCGGGCCCGTGCTCTATCCGTTAGGCCGCACCGCTCCTTTCTTTCCATCGTATTTAATTATTGATCACTTTCTGTGCGAAGCGCTGTACTAAGTGCTTGGGCGAGTACAATACAACAATAAACAGATACATTCCCTGCCCACAAGGAGCAGGCGGGCCCCAGTCAGGGAGGGGTGCTGCTCTACGACCCAAGTCCCAGCCCGAGCCATCTCTTGCTCGCCGCTGCTGCTCACAACCACCCTCCCCACCCCGCTCGTGCCTCGACTTCCTTTCCGGCTCTCGGCGTTCCGGTTCAGATATTTTCTTTTGGATCCGCATCTTTCGGCCGGGCTGGGTTTTTGTGTTGGGTCACTGGAAGGATAGTCAGAGGTGGAGAGGGGAGAGTCAGGGGTGTTAGATGGTCCATATTGGGTCACTGGGGGATCAGTCATGGATGGAGAAGGAGAGTCAGGGGTCCTGGATGGTCCATGTTTTGTGACTGGAAGGACAGCCCGAGATGGTTAGGGGAAAATCAGGGATTTTCATTCAATCTTCATTCATTCAATCTTATTTATTGAGCGCTTAACGGGTGTAGAGCTCTGTACTAAATGCTTGGGAGAGGACAATACAACAATAAAGAAATTCCCCGCCCACAATGAGTTTACGGTCTAGAGAGGAAACCACTGCTATAGAGCAGCAGCCGGGCTTAGTGGAAAGAGCTTGGGAGTCCAAGGACATGGGTTCTAATCCCGCCTCCGCCACTTGCCCGCTGGGTGACCTTGGGCGAGTCACTTAACTTGTCTGTGCTCAGTTCCCTCATCTGCGAAATGGGGATTAAGACTGTGAGCCCTACATGGGACAATCTGATTATGTCGTATCTACCCCAGTGCTTAGAACAGTGCTTGGCACATAGTAAGTGCTTAACAAATACAATCTTTATTATTATTATTATAGCACCTTTATTACCAAAGTGCCCTCACATTAATTAGTTCATTTCAACCCTCCCAGCAACCCTGTGAGGTAGGGAGACAAGGCGGGTTTTATTATCTCCATTTTACAGATGGGGAAACAGAGGGACACAGAAGTGAAGTGATTCAGCCACCGTCACACAGCGGGCACAGCTCGGACTCTAACCCGGGTCCTCCGGTTTCTAGAAAGGCGCTCGGTCGCTTCACCTCACCGCTTCCCCTATTACTGGGGCTTGATCACCTTGTTCAGGGGCAAGGGGGGGGCGTGCGTTGGTGTGGGTGTGTTGTGTGGTGTGTTACTGTGCTGCTTTGTGTTGGTTAAGGTAGAGAAACAGCGTGGCTCAGTGGAAAGAGCCCGGGCTTAGGAGTCAGAGGTCATGGGTTCAAATCCCAGCTCTGCCTCTTGCCAGCCGTGTGACTGTGGGCAAGTCGCTTAACTTCTCTGCGCCTCAGTTACCTCATCTGTAAATTGGGGGTGAAGACTGTGAGCCCCACGTGGGACAACCTGATCACCTTGTATCCCCCCAGTGTTTAGAACAGTGCTTGGCACTTAGTAAGCGCTTAATAAATACCACCATTATTATTATTATTACACACCCACGGAAGGGGTGCCCCTATTTCTGGGAAAACGAGCCTCCTTTTCCTCAGCTCCCCCTCGCCCCCACCTCGCCCCGACTCCCTCCCTTTGCTCTCCCCCCTCCCTGCCCTACGGCACTTGTGTACATATGTACATATCTATAATTCCATCTATTTATATTAATGATGCTTGACTTGTTCTGATGTGCCTATATCTAATTCCTTAGAGAAGCAGCATGGCTCAGTGGAAAGAGCACGGTTTGGGGAGTCAGAGGTCAAGGGTTCGAATCCCGGCTCCACCACTCGTCAGCTGTGTGACTGTGGGCAAGTCGCTTAACTTCTCTGTGCCTCAGTTACCTCATCTGTAAAATGGGGATGAAGACTGTGAGCCTCACATGGGGCAACCTGATTATCCTGTATCTACCCCAGCGCTTAGAACAGTGCTCTGCACATAGTAAGCACTTAACAAATACCAACATTATTATTCTATTTATTTATATTGACGCTACTGATGCCTGTTTACTTGTCTTGATGTCCTTCTCCCCCCTTCTAGTCTGTGAGCCCGTTGTGGGCAGGGATTGTCTCTCTTTATTGCTGAATTGTACTTTCCAAGCGCTTAGTACAGTGCTCTGCACACAGTTAGCGCTCGATAAATACGATCGAATGAATGAATAGGGAGGAGAGTAGGGAGGTGTCTTAGCCGGACTCAGGAGATGGCACAGTCCTCCAATCATATTGCAGTGGTTTTGGCGGCACAATTAATCAATCAGTCTGTTAATCGATGGCATTTATTGAGTGCTTAGGTCATTCATTCATTCATTCAATAGTATTTAATAATAATGATAACGTTGGTATTTGTTAAGCGCTTACTATGTGCAGAGCACTGTTCTAAGCGCTGGGGTAGATACAGGGTAATCGGGTTGTCCCACGTGAGGCTCACAGTTAATCCCCATTTTACAGATGAGGTAACTGAGGCACAGAGATGGGAAGTGACTTGCCCACAGTTACACAGCTGACAAGTGGCGGAGCAAGGATTCGAATCCATGACCTCTGACTCCCAAGCCCGGGCTGTTTCCACTGAGCCATGCTGCTTCTCTATTCATTGAGCCCTTAATATGTGCAAAGCCCTGTACTAAGCACTTGGAATGTACAATTCGGCAACAGAATTAGTGTGTGCAGAACACGGTATTAAGCACTTTGGAGAGAGCAACAGAATAAGTCGATCCGATCTGTGCCCTCAGAAAGTTTCCTGTCTAATGGGGAAAACAGATATGAAAATTGCAGACCCTGTGCCCTCACCCACCGTCGCCCACAGGCCACCCAGTCCCTTTTGCTTGGGAGTCGAGGTCCTGGGTTTGAATCCCTGCTCTGGCCCTTGTCAGCTGTGTGACCGTGGGCAAGTCACTTCACTTCTCTGTGCCTCAGTTACTTCATCTTTAAAATGGGAATTAAGACTGTGAGCCTCATGGGGGACAACCCGATGACCCTGTATACCCCAGCGCTTAGAACAGTGCTCTGCACATAGTAAGCGCTTAACAAATACAACATTATTATTATTATCATTTTGGCCTGCTTATTATGTTTAGTGAGATCTGATGAAAGTGCCGGGGCAGGGTCTGACGTTTCGGCTTGGTGGCTGCTCACCCGCCAACGCAGTCAGTCAGTACTCAATAGTATTTATTGAACATTTTCTGGGTGAAGAGCACTGTACTAAGCATTTGGGAGAGTGCAATCTAACACATTGCAGAGACATCGCTGTTGACGGTTTACCTAACGACCAGTCTCCAAATCATCAGTTTTTCTCCCACTCCCTTCCAGCACGGCCTAGTGGATAGAGCACGGCCCTGGGAGTCAGAAGATCACGGGTTCTAATCCCGGCTCTTCCACGTGTCTGCTGTTGTGACCTTGGGCAAGTCACTTCACTTCTCTGGGCCTCAGTTACCTTGTCTGTAAAATGGGGATTGAGACTCTGAGCCCCATGGGGGACAGGGACTGTGTCCAACCCGATTTGCTCGTATCCACCCGAGTGCATAGTACGGTGCCTGGCACATAGTGAGCGCTTAACAAATACCATAATTATTATTATTTTCCTGCACGACCCTTGCACATGGATTGGTACCTTTTATTCACCCCTCCCTCAGCCCCTCAGCACTTAAGTGAGCCCGTCATTGGGCAGGGATTGTCTCTATCTGTTGCCGAATTGTACATTCCAAGCGCTTAATACAGTGCTCTGCACATAGTAAGTGCTCAATAAATACTATTGAATGAATGTACATCTCCCTAATTTATTTATTTATTTTAATGTCTGCCTCCCTCTCTGGACTATAAGTTCCTTGTGGGCAGGGAACAGGTCTACCAACTCTGTTCTGTCGTACTCTCCCAAGTGCTTAGTACAGTGCTCTGCATACACTAAGTGCTCAATTAATACCATTGATTGATTGATTGCTGTGAACCTGCAGCATGAAGTTTGAGAGGATCCTGTGCTGTAGAGTACCTCAGCTGGTAAAGCACTCATTTAATTCATTCAATAGTATTTATTGAGGGCTTACTTTGTGCAGAGCACTGTACTAAGCGCTAGGAATGTACAAATCGGTAACAGATAGAGACAGTCCCTGCCCTTTGACGGGCTTACAGTCTAGTAGGTAATACGGTGAGCTTGTTGGGGGCAGGGAACTTGTTTATCAGCTCTGTTATGGGGCTGGGAGTCAGAGGGTCATGGGTTCTAATCCCCACTCCACCACTCATCTGCTATGTGACCTTGGGCAAGTCACTTCACTTCTCTGTGCCTCAGTGACCTCATCTGTAAAACGGGGATCAAGACTGTGAGCCCCATGTGGGACAAACTGATTACCCAGTACCTACCCCAGCACTCAGAACAGTGCTCTGCACAAAGTGCCTAACAAATGCCAACATTATTATTATTAGAACAAATACCATTATTATTATTATTCATTCGATTCATTCATGCAATCGTATTTATTGAGCGCTTACTGTGTGCAGAGCACTGTACTAGGCACTTGGAATGGACATTTCGGCAACAGATAGAGACAATCCCTGCCAGTCTAGAACAAATACCATCATCATTATTATTATTGTTGCTATTATTATTATTCTCTCAGGTGCTTATTACAGTGCTCTACTCACAATAGGTGCTCACTAAATCCAACTAATGGCAAGACGTGACCCTTGCCCCGTTAGGAGTTGGCCCTCTAACGGACAGTATTTGTAGAGAAGCAGCGTGGCTCAGCGGAAGGAGCCCGGGCTTGGGAGTCAGAGGTCACGGGTTCGAATTCCGGCTCTGCCGAAGCAGCGTGGCTCAGTGGAAAGAGCACGGGCTTTGGAGTCGGGGCTCATGAGTTCGAATCCCAGCTCTGCCACTTGTCGGCTGTGTGACTGTGGGCAAGTCACTTAACTTCTCTGTGCCTCAGTTCCCTCATCTGTAAAATGGGGATTAAGACTGTGAGCCCCACGAGGGACAACCTGATTCCCCTATGTCTACCCCAGCGCTTAGAACAGTGCTCGGCACATAGTAAGCGCTTAACAAATACCAACATTATTATTATTATTATTACTGTGGGCAAGTCACTTCCCTTCTCTGCGCCTCAGTGACCTCATCTGCAAAATGGGAATGAAGACTGGGAGCCCTTTGTGGGACAACTTGATGATCCTGTATCTCCTCCAGTGCTTAGACCAGTGCTCTGCACAGAGTAGGCGCTGAACAAATACCAACATTATTATTATGATTATGGCGGCTCTGGAAAATGGGGGTGAAGATGGGCAGCCTCAGGTGGGACCACCTGATGATCCTGTATCTCCCCCAGCGCTTAGAACAGTGCTCTGCACATAGTAGGCGCTTAACAAATACCAACATTATTATGATGATAATGATTATGGAGGCCTGGGCCCTGTCAATCACTTCTCTGATTCTAGGAATATGGACGCTTCCCCTCCCCACCACAGGGGGCGAGAGGGTGGGGCCGAGGGCGCACACGCATCCCCCCCCACCATATGCGCATGCGCGCTCGGCCGGCGGGGGGCGCTCCCGCGCGAGCGAGCGGCGGCGCGCGCCCCCGCGCTCCCCTCTGCGCCTGCGCGCTCGGCGGGCGGGGCGCTCCCGCGGAGCCGGCCGCGCGAGCGAGCGGCGGCGCGCGCCCCCGCGCTCCCCGCTGCGCCTGCGCGCTGGGCCGACGAGGCCCGGCCGGTCCAGGCCGGCCATCATGGCGGCCCTTTACCACAGCACCGAGCCCTCGGGCTCCTCCTCCTCCTCCTCCCCGAACAAGCTGCTGGCGCTCAAGGACGTGCGGGAGGTGAAGGAGGACACCACCCTGGACGAGAAGCTCTTCCTGCTGGCCTGCGACAAGGGTGAGAGCCACACTGCCGCAGGGCCTGGGCCAGGACCCCCCTCATGTCAACCCCTTGCCTGCCCAGTCCTGTTCCCGGCATCCTTCGCGGCCAGCTTCGCCCTTGGCCTCCTGAGAAGGATGGGGGCAAGAATTTTGTTTTTGCCTTTTTTATGGCCTCTGTCAAGCGCTTCCTCTGTACCATTCATTCAATAGTATTTATTGAGCGCTTACCATGTGCAGAGCACTGTACTAAGCGCTTGGAATGGACAAATCTGCTACAGATAGAGACAGTCCCTGCCCACTGATGGGCTCACAGTCTAATCGGGGGAGACAGACAAAAACAGTAGCAATAAATAGAATCAAGGGGATATACATTCCATTAAAACAATAGCAATAAGTTCATTCATTCAATAGTACTTATAGAGCTGTTACTATGTGCAGAGCACTGCACTAAGTGCTTGGAATGTACAAATCTGCTACAGATAGAGACAGTCCCTGCCCACTGATGGGCTTACAGTCTAATCGGGGGAGACAGACAAAAACAGTAGCAATAAATAGAATCAAGGGGATGTACATTCCATTAAAACAGTAGCAATAAATTCATTCATTCAATAGTATTTATTGAGCTGTTTCTATATGCAGAGCACTGCACTAAGCGCTTGGAATGTACAAATCTGCTGCAGATAGAGACAGTCCCTGCCCAATGATGGGCTCACAGTCTAATCGGGGGAGACAGACAAAAACAGTAGCAATAAATAGAATCAAGGGGATGTACATTCCATTAAATGAATAGCAATACGTTCATTCATTCAGTAGTATTTATTGAGTGCTTACTATGTGCAGAGCACTGTACTAAGCGCTTGGAATGGACATATCGGTAACGGTTAGAGACAGTCCCTGCCCTTTGACGGGCTTACAGTCTAATTGGGGGAGACGGACAGACAGGAACAATGGCAGTAAATAGAATCAAGGTGATGTATATCCCATTAACCAAATAAATACCAGGAACTCCACTATATATATATATATATATATATATAATGATAATAATGTTGGTATTTGTTAAGCCCTTACTATGTGCAGAGCACTGTTCTAAGCGCTGTGGGAGATACAGGGTCATTAGGTTGTCCCACATGAGGCTCACGGTCTTCATCCCCATTTTACAGGTGAGGGCACTGAGGCCCAGAAAAGTGAAGTGACTTACCCACTGTCACACAACTGACATGTGGCAGAGCTGGGATTCGAATTCACGACCTGTGACTCCCAAGTCCGTGTTCTTTCCACTGAGCTATGCTGCTCCTCTTAATATATAATATATATTATATATATAGTATATATATATATATACACTATATACTATACTATATGGTATAGTGGGTAGAGCGCAGGGGTTAGAAAGATACAAGCTAATTGGGCTGATCACATGGGACTCAGTCTTCATCCCCATTTGACAGATGAGATAATTGAGGCACAGAAGAATAATAATAATAATGGTAAGTATTAAGCACTTATGTGCCAAGCACTGTTTTAAGAGCTGGGGTAGATACGGGATAATCAGATTGTCCCACGTGGGACTCACAGACTTATTCTCCATTTTACAGATGAGGGAACTGAGGCCCAGAGAAGTGAAGTGACTTGCCCAAGGTCACACAGCTGCTAAGTGGCGGAGCCGGGGTTAGAACCCACGACCTCTGACTCCCAGTCTTGGGCTCTTTCCACTAAGTCACGCTGCTTCTCAGAGAAACTGCTTCACAGAGAAGTGAGGTGATTTGCCCAAGCCTCACAGTGGATAGGTGGTGGAGCCGGGATTAGAACTCAGGTCCTTTTGACTCCCCGGACCGTGCTCTTTCCATGATGCTGCTCATGAAACAGCCCGCGTCTGCACCGAGTTGGGGGTGGGCTCGACACGTTCCCCTGGGGTGGGACCCACAGTGCTTTCTCTTTGCATTTTAGGTTAGCCTTCCTTTTCCCGATTTCCCAAAACTGCCGCTCCAGGGACCCAGTCTGTTTCCTTACTGAGTGGATGATGGAGCTGAAAAGGGAAGGGTGCGGCTCCCTGGAGAATATCCTGCCCTCACTTGCTTCCTGCCTCCGGGCCGTGGGACCCTCCAGAACCAATTCACCTTGTTGTTCTGTGTCTTGGCATCCCTTGTTTCTCCTAACAAGATTGCTAGGATTCCCTCTGTGGCATTTCTGGAGAAAAAAAGATAATATTAACAAGGAATTATAACAAGTGCTCCCTGTTTATCAAGCACTGTAATATTAATGGTAATGATGGTATTTGTTAAGCTCTTACTATGTGCCAGGCACTGTACTAAGCGCTGGGGTGGATGCAAGTAAATCGGGGTGGACACAGCCCCTGTCCCACGTGGGGCTCACAGTCTCAATCCCCGTTTTACAGATGAGGGAAGTGAGGCCCAGAGAAGTGAAGCCACTTGCCCAAGTCACATAGCAGATAAGTGACACAGCCAGAATTAGAACCCATGACCTTCTGATTCGCAGGCCTATGCTTTATCCACCGGGCCGTGCTACTTTTCTAAGCTAAGCATCGGCGTAGGTACGAGATAATCAGGTCCCACTGGGGCTCGCAGTCTAAGTTGGAGGGAGAACAGGTATCGAATCCCCGTTTTGCAGACGAGGGAACTGAGGCGCCAAAAAGTGAAGTGATTTACCTAAATTCGCACAGCAGTTTCACGTTGGAGCTGGAATTAGAACCCAGGTTCTCTGACTCAGGCCTGTGCTCTTTCCATTAGGCTATGATCCTTAGTACAAAATGCAGTGCTTTATAGAACTATGAGTTAGAGTCTAGCGACAGTTAAACTGCCTTTTATTTCCAGTCCCTAATTTTTGTTACCTAATAGGCCCCACAGATAAAATGAACATTTTTTCATACCCGCCCTTTGGGTCAAGTGTGGAGAAGGATACACGATGCGACCCCTGACGTGGATCTAGTTTTCTTCCAGTCCCAGGGCAGACTCTAAGATAATAATGTTGGCATTTGTTAAGCGCTTACTATGTGCAGAGAACTGTTCTAAGCGCTGGGGTAGACACAGGGTAATCAGGTTGTCCCAATGAGGCTCACATTTAATCCCCATTTTGCAGATGAGGTAACTGAGGCACAGAGAAGTGAAGTGACTTGCCCACAGTCACAGAGCTGACAAGTGGCAGAGCCGGGAGTCGAACCCATGACCTCTGACTCCGAAGCCCAGGCTCTTTCCACTGAGCCACGCTGCTTCCCCTGGCCATTCGTCTGGTCTTAGATCTAACAGTCCAGTGGCCTGTCTCCTACCTGGTGCGATTATGGGACGGGACACCTTTTTATGTCCAGTATTTCACTCTGCCTTGGCTCCCGTCACCAAGTTCCGTGATCGGGAAGCAGCACCCATGTTCAGAAGACTTTGGAAAGGGGGTGGGAGGTCCTGAAACGAGTAGGGAGGGATCCGATGAGCTTCTACCCAATGGCGTGTTTACTGTCATTTTGTTATGCTGCATGTCCCACATAAAGCTTGTGATGTCATTTGGATGTCTGGGTGTCTGTTGTCAGAGAGGGTCATAATAATGATGGTATTTGTTAAGTGCTTATTATGTGCAAAGCACTGTTCTAAGCGCTGTGGGGATACAAGGTAATCGGGTTGTCCCGTGTGGGGCTCACAGTTTTAATCCCCATTTTACAGATGAGGTAACTGAGTCACAGAGAAGTTAAGTGACTTGCCCATAGTCACACAGCTGACAAGCGGTGGAGCCGGGATTAGAACCCGTGACCTCTGACTCCCAAGCCCGGGCTCTTTCCACTGAGCCACGCTCCATGGCCCACCTATGTTAGTGCCCCAGGTTTGGTACTTTTAGAAATGCTCATCTCAAACTGCGCTACTTACCCTGGGAGAAGGCTTTTAGGAAAAATATTGCTACTGGAATATTTTTGGATTAAAAATTAATTGGAAAAATGATGATCTACCATCTCGTCATTACACATTATCCTGTGCAAGGTGGAATTTTTTTCATGGGCCCAACTTTAGTACTTGAATCCAAGTGCCCAATGAGAAAGGTCCTGTTGAACTTTATTAGACTTAAATTTTCACTGCTCCTTGCCCTCTAGCAGGAATGTAGCCATTTGTGTAGTCGGATTCCTAAGGTAGTTAACAATTCTGACAGTGAGATGTTCTTCTCACCAATCAGTGGTATTTGTTGCACACTTACTATGTTCACAGCACTGTTCTAAGTGCTAACCTTGGCAGTTAACCAAAGAGTACTTGGCTCGAGGAGCCTGGGAGCAGTCGCTTTTAAGAGTTCATTCATTCAATAGTATTTATTGAGCGCTTACTATGTGCAGGGCACTGTACTAAGCGCTTGGAATGTACAAATCGGTAGCAGATACAGTCCCTGCCCTTTGACGGGTTTACAGTCTAACAATAAGAGTTGTGTATTTTAGTGATGTCTCTCTCCAAGCAAATCGTTTCTTTCAGTAACAGGACCCAACAAATGGCTCAGTGGATAGAGCACAGGCCTGGGAGTCAAAAGGTCATGTCTTCTGTGTGACCCTGGGCAAGTCACGTCATTTCTCTTGGGAGTCAGAGGTTGTGGGTTTTAATCCCAGCTCTGCCACTTATCAGCTGTGTGACTTTGGGCAAGTCACTTAACTTCTCTGTGTCTTAGTTACCTCATCTGGAAAATGGGGATTAATAATAATAATAATGATGTTGGTATTTGTTAAGCGCTTACTAGGTGCCGAGCACAGTTCTAAGCGCTGGGGGAGATACAGGGAAATCAGGTTGTCCCACGTGGGGCTCACACACTTTTAATCCCTATTTTACAGATGAGGGAACTGAGGCACAGAGAAGTTAAGTGACTTGTCCACAGTCACACAGCTGACAAGTGGCAGAACCAGGAGTCGAACTCATGACCTCTGACTCCGAAACCCAGGCTCCTTCCACTGAGCCACGCTGCTTCTCATAATGTTGGTATTTGTTGAGTGCTTACTACGTGCAGAGCACTGTTCTAAGCACGGGGGTAGATACAGGGTAATCAGGTTGTCCCACTTGAGGCTCACAGTCTTCATCCCCATTTTACAGATGAGGGAACTGAGGCCCAGAGAAGTGAAGTGACTCGCCCACAGTCACACAGCTGCCGAGTGGCAGAGCGGGGATTCGAACTCATGACCTCTGGCTCCCAAGCCCGGGCTCTTTCCACTGAGTCACACTGCTCCTCTTCTCCCTAAGGATTAAGAATGTGCAACCCCCCCATGGGACAACCTAATTACCTTGTATCTACCCAACGCTTAGAAAAGTGCTCGGCACATAGTAAGCGCTTAACAAATACCAAAATTATTATTATTATTATTCTCTGGGATTCAGGTACCTCCTCTGTAAAATGGGGATTGAAACTCTGAGCCCCATGTGGGACAGGGACTGAGTCCAACTTTTTATCTACCACAGTGCTTAGTACAGTACCTGGCCCATAATAAGCACGTAACAAATACCATAATTATTATTATTACTAGAAGGTGGGAAGGGTTCTTTATTTTTTCTCTCCCATCGACAAGGCAATGTGGCTTTGATTGTGGAAGATGTTAGTACTCCTGTTCTGGGAACAGGTTGCCTAGGTATTGGAGCATGTTATATTTGGAAAAATGATGTCCTCTCTAGACTGTAAGCTTACTGTGGGCAGAGAATGTATCAACTGTGTTATATTATACTCTCCCAACCGCTCAGTGCACCCCCTAAGCATTCAAGGAATAGAAGTGATTGAAAATGTGATGTGCCTCATTTCTCGGTTTGGCTCTTTGAGGTCTAGAGATTATTGTATTTATTATGGAATTTATTCAGCTATTATTTATTCAGCTATTTATTACTAGATGTCCAGCATTGTTCTGTGCGCGGGGGTAGATGCAAGTTAATAAGGTTTGAAATAGTCCTTGTCCCACATGGGGAGCACTGTTTAAGTAGGCAGGAGAATAAGTATTGAATCCTCATTTTGAAGTTGAGGAAATTGAGGTAAAGAGAAGTTGTGACTTGCCCGAAGTCACACAGCAGACAGGTGACAGAGCCAGGATTAGAACTCAGGTCCTCTGACTCCCAGGCCCATGCTCTTTCCACTAGGCCACCGTGCTTCCCAAAAAAGGCTGATTTGTCACAGGACGGAAAAGGGATAAAGATGCAATCCGCTATGGCAGATTTGAAGAGTTTTGCTTAACATATGCATATTGTCACACGGCTGTCAACCGGCAGTTTTACACATTTCTCTTTATGATGACTGTCTGCTCCTTGTTTCCTTCTATTGGGAATCTCTACCCCAGAACAGGCAAGGAGACCTCAGAAACAAAATTGATTATTTTGTTTTTGAAAAGACACCAAGTTAAAATGTGGAGGAAAGCAACCAACTTATTTCTTATTTTGCTAGATCAGCATGTTTGCAGAATTGCTATGATTCCGGTCACTTACTAAACATCTTCGATATTTAAAATCCCCAAGTTGGTGTGGTTTTTGTACAGTACAACTGACTTAATTCACTCCAAGCAAGCTTATTTATGCTAGTCATGAGAAGCAGCATGGCTCAGTGGAAAGAGCCCGGGCTTGAGAGTCAGAGGTCATGGGTTCGAATCCCGGCTCTGCCACTTGGCAGCTGGGTGACTGTGGGCAAGTCACTTCACTTCTCTGGGCCTTAGTCCCCTCATCTGGAAAATGGGGATGAAGACTGTGAGCCTTACGTGGGACAACCTGATTACCCTGTATCTACCCCAGCGCTTACAACAGTGCTCTGCATATAGTAAGCACTTAACAAATACCAACATTATTATTATTATCATTATTAGTAATTAAAATAATGGGCTAGAAGAAGAAAAAGAAAGCCTCCATTAATTGGCCTCTGCAAAAGAAACTGTAGAACCTAGAGGAGGTAGGAAATAGTGGAATAGAGGATACTGTAGATATCTCCTTAGGAGTTGTTGATACTTGTCAGCTGTGTGACCTTGGGCAAGTCATTTAACTTCTCTTAGCCTCAGTTATCTGAGAAGCAGCATGGCTTAGCGGGAAGAGCACGGGCTTGAGAGTCAGACGTCGTCGGTTCTAATCCCGGCTCTGCCAATTATCAGCTGTGTGACTTTGCGTGTGTGTCCGTTACCAAGACCTGCCAGTTTCACCTTTACAATATCGCCAAGATCCGCCCTTTCCTCTCCACCCAAACGGCTACCTTACGGCTACCTTACTGCTACGGGCTCTCGTTATATCCCGGCTAGACTACTGTGTCGGCCTTCTCTCTGATCTCCCCCCCCCCCCCCCCCCATCTTCCTGCAGAAACGATCTGGGCGTGTCACTCCCCTTCTCAAACAACTCCAGTGGTTGCCTATCAACCTCCGCTCCAAACAAAAACTCCTCACTCTAGGCTTCGAGGCTCTACATCACCTCGGCCCCTTCCTACCTCTTCTTCCTTCTCTCTTTCTACCGCCCACCCCGCACACTCCGCTCCTCCGCCGCCCACCTCATCACCGTCCCTCGGTCTCGCCCATCCCGCCGTCGACCCCCGGGCCGCGTCCTCCCGCGGTCCCGGAACGCCCTCCCTCCTCACCTCCGCCAAACTGATTCTCTTCCCCTCTTCAAAACCCTACTTAAAACTCACCTCCTCCAAGAGGCCTTCCCAGACTGAGCTCCCCTTCTCCCTCTACTCCTACCACCCCCCTTTACCTCTCCGCAGCTTAACCCTCTTTTCCCCCCATTTCCCTCTGCTCCTCCCCCTCTCCCTTCCCATCCCCTCAGCACTGTACTCGTCCGCTCAACTGTATATATCTTCATTACCCTATTTATTTTGTTAGTGAAATGTACATCGCCTCGATTCTATTTAGTTGCCATTGTTTTTACGAGATGTTCTTCCCCTCGACTCTATTTATTGCCATTGTTCTCGTCTGTTCATCTCCCCCGATTAGACTGTAAGCCCGTCAAACGGCAGGGACTGTCTCTATCTGTTGCCGACTTGTTCATTCCAAGCGCTTAGTACAGTGCTCTGCACATAGTAAGCTTTCAATAAATACTATTGAATGAATGAATGAATGAACTTTGGGCAAGTCACTTAACTTCTCTGGGCCTCAGTTACCTCATCTGTAAAATGGGGATTAAGACTGTGAGCCACATGTGGGACATGGACTGCGTCCACTCTGGTGTGTATGTACCTCAGTGCTTAGAACAGTGCCTAGCATATAATAAACACTTAGCAAGTACCCTAAAAGAAAAAAGGAGGGAAAAGTGGATTTATTTTGGGTGCTGAAGTCCAGTGGTCTTTAGCTATTTTCTCCTTTGTATAATCCATGCATCTCCCAAGAGGTTCTTTTTGGAAATTTATCAGATTTTGACTTATCTTTGACTCAGTGGTTTCTCTTAACAGAGCACGTGATAATCCAAAACTGTAATTCCTTAGTTTGAGCCAGTCTAAAAATGGAAGCTACTCTGGCAGCAAATCCAAAAGCAAATTCAGTGCAAAGAAGCTAGATGCAGTCCAGAAGTGAGGCCAAGATTTTGGTTTAGTTTGTTCTTACTGAGCATTAAAAAAACATTTTTCAAATTTTTATATTTAGCTTTATGAAAATAAGCATCCTGGACTTTTATTTTAAGCCAACCACTCTAGAGAAATGCACCTGGATTGCGTAATGGAAGAAAAAAATTGCAGCAACTTTTATTTGTAGCAGTTTGTCCTGCTGTTTCACTAGGAATGTAAGACTATTTTTGTAACATTTGCTTTCGATTTATTTTAAAATTAGTGCTAGGTTTAGTTGAGTTGCCTAGGTTTAATTGAGAGCACTCACTGGAAAAATATTTAATAATAATGATAATAATGTTGGTATTTGTTAAGCGCTTACTATGTGCAGAGCACTGTTCTAAGCGCTGGGGTAGATACAGGGTAATCAGGTTGTCCCATGTGAGGCTCACAGTTAGTCCCCATTTTACAGATGAGGTAACTGAGGCACAGAGAAGTGAAGTGACTTGCCCACAGTCATAGAGCTGACAAGTGGCAGAGCCGGGAGTCGAACCCATGACCTCTGACTCCGAAGCCCAGGCTCTTTCCACTGAGCCACGCTGCTTCCCTTAATGACAAAAGGTGACCAGCAGCAGCTTCATTAGTCCGTAAATTTTATAAATCCTTCTTGAAATATTTCAGTAAATTATAGCACTTAAAGTTGAAATAAATTTGATATGGAAATTTTAATATGAATATCAGTAGTGTTCCTATAGTTTGTCAGAGCTTCCTAGATCGGAAACAGGTTACAAATCAGCTCCGCTTTTGCACAGTAGAAATACTTTAAATCTGTCTTAAATATAGATGTGTAGCTGTCCTTCATATTTGATGACTGTAAGCTTGTTGTGGGCAAGGAACAAGTCTTCCAACTCTGTTGTATTCTCCCAAGAGCTCAGAACAGTGCTCTGCACACACTAGGCGCTCAATGAATACCTTCAAAGATGGTACCGATAATGGTGTCTCTCTGTGAGTGCTTGAGTGTTGGGGAAAAAAAAAAATTAGTGTGAGGTCAGGTGTTCCGTGTGTGTGTGTGTTTTATTTCAGTCGTATTAGTTGAGCGCTTACTGTGTGCAGAGCACTGTATTCATTCAATAGTATTTATTGAGCACTAACTATGTGCAGAGCACTGTACTAAGCACTTGGAATGTACAAATCGGTAACAGATACAGTCCCTGCCCTTTGATGGGCTTACAGTCTAATCAGGGGAGATGGACAGACAAGAACAATAGCAATAAATAGAATCAAGGGGATGAACATCTCATTAAAACAATAGCAAATAAATAGAATCACTGTACTAAGCAGCTGGAATGTATAATTCCGCAACAGAGACAATCCCCGTTCAACAACGGTGTATAGAGGCCACTGGGGGACCACAGTCCAGGCTACAGTGTGCTCACAAAAAGATTTGTCCCTTGTGCTGTTGTGATTGTGTATGCAGTGCTTGGTTGTTTTCTCTTTCGCTTCCTTGTCTCATTCCTTTTGAAGATTTTGCCAAAAAGCACCACTCCTTTCTTCATGGCATTGTATCCTTTGCAACTGACTCCCCCTTTGCAGTGGAATGAAGCATTGTCTAAGGCTTTATTTTACCATGCCATTAAAACATTTCCTCTGCCATTCTTGCAAAACGGGCACCGTCCTTAAATTTTTGTGGGCGGGGGTGGTGTTTACTTATTGTAAGCTCCCAAGCGAGATAGATTTTTGTGGCTAGAACCATTCCTTGCACTGCTTGTATTCAGCTCTGTCTTTGAACATGCAGTCTGATAAAGGCTTTGTTTCAAAATGAGTGACTCTATTTCTTTTTACTGCATTCTAGAGTCTTTCATATATGAAGCAGTGGTTTGAGGGACAAACCCATCAGCGTAGCGTGGACGTATCTTAACATACAATGTAGAAGGGTGTTAATTCCATCGTTCATCAGGTTATGTGTATTATTAGGAACCTTGTCACCAGGAGGATCGGACCACTGGTGTGTATTCATCCCGAGATTCTGTCTTTGACAGTGGCAACAGGATGCTTGAGAGGAATGCTTGATGATTATACTTTACATTGATCCTTATTGTGCTGCTATTATTATTATTATTATATTTATCAAGTGCTTCAGTAATGTCAACCAGTGTGGCTAATGGTTAGAGCACAGGCCTGTGGGTCAGAAGGACCTGGATTCTTATTCTGTCTCTGCCACTTGTTTGCCGTGTAACTTATTGAAGGCCCATCTCCAAGAGGTCTTCTCTGACTAAGCCCTCCTTTCCTCTTCTCCCACTCCCTTCTGCGTCGCCTTGACTTGTAGCGGGTAGAGCACGGGCCTGCGAGTCAGAAGGTCATGGGTTCTAATCTTGGCCCTGCCACTTGTCTGCCGTGTGACCTTGGGCAAGTCACGTCACGTCTCTGTGCCCCAGTTCCCTCATCTGTAAAATGGGGATGAAGACTGTGAGCCCTGTGTGGGACAGGGATCATGTCCAACCCGATTATCTTGTATCTACCCCAGTGCTTAGAACAGTGCCTGGCACATAGTAAGCGCTTAACAAGTACCAAAATTATTATTTTTATTAGTCATCCCTCCTCCCAGCCCCATAGTATGTAAGTACATATCTGTAATTTTATTTGCTTCTATTAATGTCTTTGTCCCCCTCTAGACTGTAAACTCATTGTGGACAGGGGTTGTCTGCTTATTATTATATTGTACTCTCCCAAGCGCTTAGTATAGTGCTCTGCCAGAGTAAGCGCTCAATAAATATGAATAAATGACCTTAAGTCACTCCAGTTAAGTCTCACACAGAGACGCTATCATCAATACCATCTTCAAGCAGTCAGCCGTATTTATTGAGCATTTACTGTGTACAGAGCACTGTTCTGAGCGCCTGGGAGAGTACAGTCTAACAGAGTTGGGAGACCTGTTCCCTGCCAACAACGAGCTTACGGTCTTCAAATATGAAGGATAGCTGCACATTTGTAAGACACATTTAAAGTATTTCTACTGTACAAAATTTGAGTTGGCTTCCAACCATACACTGAAGACACGTAACTTCTCTGTTTCTCCGTAACCTCATCTATAAATTGGAGATTAAGCGGGGAGAGTAATTGTCAGATATGAAGAGGAGGGGAATTCCAGGCCAGAGGCAGAACGTGGGCGTGAGGTTGGTGGTGAGTTAGATGAGATCAAGGTACGACGAGTAGGTTGGCATTGGAGGAGTGAAGTGTACCGGCTGGGTGGTGGTAGAATAGCAAGGCGAGATGGGCGGGCAAGGTGATTTAGTACTTTAAAGTTGATGGTAAGGAGTTTCTGTTTGATGTGGAGGTGGATGGGCAACCACGGGAGGTTGTTGAGGAGAAGGGAAATCTGGACTGATTGTTTTTGTAGAAAAGTGATCTGGCAGCAGAGTGAAGTATGGACTAGAGCTGGGAGAGACAGGAAGCAGGGCTCTGGCACCTCCAACCTCAGGATGGAGGAGGGAGGATGGGGGGAGGCTTGAAGGAGCATTGGGAGGGTGGAGGAGGGAGGTCCTCCTATTTCATCATCCTCCTTCTCGTCCTGAGAACAGATGGAACATTCACTGGGGCCGCATGCTCCTCTCCCCAGAGAGACCTCCATGGTTGGGGTTGGGGGAGGCATGGCCAAAAACACACACACACCCACACACACCCCCGGTCCCAATCCCTCTTCCCCCTTAATAATAATGGTGGTATTTGTTAAGTGCTTACTATGTGCAGAGCACTGTTCTAAGCGCTGGGGGGGGATACAAGGTGATCAGGTTGTTCCACGTGGGGCTCACAGTTTTAATCCCCATTTTCCAGATGAGGGAACTGAGGCACAGAGAAGTGAAGTGACTTGCCCAAAGTCACACAGCTAGCAAACGGCAGAGTCGGGATTAGAACCCATGACCTCCGACTCCCAAGCCCCGGCTCTTTCCATTGAGCCACGCTGCTTCTTAAAGCCCTACTGAGGGCTCATCTCCTCTGAGAGACCTTCCCAGGCTAAGCCCCCCTTTTCCTCAGCTCCCCTTTCCGTATCACCTTGATTCGCTCCCTTTGCTCTTTTCCCTCTCCCCCCTGCCCCACAGCACTTATGTATAGATAGAATAAAAAGTAAATGGTGATATTTGTTCAGCGCTTACTATGTGCAAAGCACTGTTCTAAGCGCTGGGGGGGATATAAGGTGATCAGGTTGTCCCCCGTGGGGCTCACAGTTTTACTCCCCATTTTACAGATGAGGTAACTGAGGCACAGAGAAGTTAAGTGACTTGCCCAAAGTCGCACAGCTGACAAGCGGTGGAGCCGGAATTCGAACCCATGAACTCTGACTCCCAAGCCCAGGCTCTTTCCACTGTGCCACGCTGCTTCTCAAGATCTATAATTCTGTTTATGTATATTGTTGCCTGTTCACTTGTTTTGATGTCTGTCTCCCCCCTTCTAGACGGTAAACCGGTGTGGTGAGGGATTATCTCTCTTTATTGCTGAATTGTACTTTTCAAGCACTTAGTACAATGCTCTGCACACAGTAAGTGCTCAGTAAATTGAATGAATGGAGGTCAGCAAGCAAGCTGTAATCAAAGCAAGATAGGATAAGTGCTTAGATTGACCTGATGGAGAGGAAAGGACAGATTATAACAATGTTGTGAAGGTTGAACTGACAGGATTTAGTGATTGAATATCACTATCACTGTGTGCTCTGCAAACAGTAAATACTCAGTAAATAGGATTGATTGAATATATGGGTTGAATGAGTGCAAGGAGTCAAGGCTAATGCTAAGGTTATGGGTTTGAGAGACAGAAAAGATGGTGGTGCTGTCTGCAGTGATTGGAAAGTCTGTGGAAGGACAGGGTTTGGGTGGAAAGGTACAAAGTTCTTTTTGGGACATGTGAAGTTTGAGGTTCACAAAAGTATGAGGTTTGGCAAGAAGGAGATCACTTGAAACCTTTGAGAGGGTGAGTTCTACGGAGTGAATAATAATAATAATGATGGTATTTGTTAAGCGCTTACTCAGTGTCAGGCACTGTACTAAGCGCTGGGGTGGATATAAGCAAATCAATTTTAAACACGGTCCCTGTCCTACATGGGACTCACAGTCTCAATCCCCATTTTACAGATGAGGTAGCTGAGGCCCAGAGAAGTGAAGTGACTTGCCCAAGTTCACACAGAAGACAAGTAGTGGAACGGGGATTAGAACCCATGACCTTCTGACTCTGGGGCCCGTGCTCTATCCACTACACCATGCTGCTTCGAGGGACGGGGGACGGAAGCCAGAATGGAGGGGGTCGCTTTTGCAGCGGTGTGAGGTTTCGTTGCTATCCTTAAAGCTCCAGTAGTCTGGCGTGGCCTCCCACCCCCTCTCACGTCCTCTCATTCCTCTCTCGCTCCCGTCCCAAAACTCTCATCCCCAGCATCACAACCCATCGGCTCACTCCCGTTCACCCCGTGTCCGCTCCTTCCACTGTCGCCCGCCCTCAGAACCCTCTCTCGATGTCCGTGGAACCCCCACTCCACGGTGGGCAGAGTTCCCTTCATCTTCAGCTTTTTGCTCCACAGTGCCCCTCTAGATTATAAACTCGTTGTGGGCAGGGAGTGTGTCTGTTAATTGCTATATTGTGCTCTCCCAAGCACTTAGTACAGTGCTCTGCACATAATAAGTGTTCAATAAATATCACTGACTGACTCTTGCAATATTTCTCCCTCCCTCATGCCCCTCGCCTTCTCCTCTGAAGCCTATAGCATCTGCCTCTGCCACCCACCACAATTACTGTTGGTCATTATCCACCACCCCCTTGTCCCCATCTCATTTCCTGAGCGATTTTGGCGTCTTTCTCATCTTCCTTCTCTCATCCTCCCCCTGCACTGATCCTCATGGGTTTCACCCTCCACGTGGACGTTCTTGACAACCTTTCAGCTACGCATTTCCCCTCATTTATTCAGTCATATTTGTGGAACGCTTACTGTGTGCAGCGCTCTGTACTAAGCCCTTGGGAAAGTACGACACAACAGTAAAGAAAGACATTCGCTGCCCACATAAATGGTATTTATTGAACGCCTACTATGTGCGGAGCAGTCGTATTTACTGCGCTTACTGTGCGCAGAGCACTGTACTAAGCACTTGGAAGAGTATAGTGCTTCTCAGTGGAAAGAGTACGGGCTTAAGAGTCAGAAGTCATGGGTTCTAACCCCGGCTCCGCCACTTGTCAGCTGTGTGACCTTGGGCAAGTCACTTCTTGGTGCCTCAGTTACCTCATCCGTAAAATGGGGATTAAGACTGTGAGCCTCACGTGGGACAACCTTATTACACCGTATCTACCCCAGTGCTTAGAACAGTGCTCAGCACATAGTAAGCGCTTAACAAATACCAAAATTATTATTATTATACAGTGCAACAGACTTAGCGGGCATTTCCTGCCCATAAGGAGTTTACAATCTACTCTTCTGACCGTCGTATCCATCCCACCTCCCCAGCTCCCCAACTTGGACATATACTGGATCTCATTTTCACTCGTCTGAAATCCCAGTCTCAAACTCCAACTTCCAAACCTGCCTTCTCTCCCACATTACCCCTTCCCACAAAGCTGTTCTCTGTCCCCAGAGGGACCTCTCCCCTTCTCCCAAGCCATCATATCCCTTTGGGCTTCCCCACCCAACCTCCCCTCAACTCTGCCCTCTCCACTAAATTCAACTCTCGCTCCCCTGTCCCTCCATCGATCCTATTGAAAAAGAAAACTTCACAGACTCTGCATCGTGTTCAAGCGGCTGTGTCAGAGACAAGTTTGTTTCAACTAGTGCTAATAAGAAAAATGGTCAACTCTTTCAATCTTCTCTCCATTCACTACAAATGTGTTAAAGGAACTAGTAGCCAAGAAATATGCCAAAGCTGATGTTGGGAAGACTTAATGTTGGTATTTGTTAAGCACTTACTATGTGCAGAGCACTGTTCTAAGCTCTGGGGTAGACATAGGGGAATCAGGTTGTCCCACGTGGGGCTCACAGTTAATCCCCATTTTACAGATGAGGCAACTGAGGCACAGAGAAGTGAAGTGACTTGCCCACAGTCACACAGCTGACAAGTGGCAGAGCCGGGAGTCCAACTCATGACCTCTGACTCTGAAGCCCAGGCTCTTTTCCACTGAGCCACGCTGCTTCCCAGCGTGCTATGCTATGACTTGCTATGAAGAGCCTGGAAAAAGTCATGGAATGTGCTGATTGCCACAAAAATACCAATAGTCAACTTGTGGTATTCCACTGACAATTGTAGGGATCCAAAAGCTGGATAGTGAAAAAAGAGAAAAGAAAGAACATCGATTCTTTTGAAATGTGGTGTTGGAGAAGGCTTTTGCGAATATCATGTGCTGCCAGAGAGACAAACAAATGGATTTTAGAGCAGATTGAACCAAAGCGGTCTTTGGAAGGCCAAATGCCTTAGTTTAGCATACCTGGGACACGTAATCAGGAGGACTAATTCTCTGGAGAAGACGCTAATGCTAGGAAAAGTCCAGGGAAAACGTAGAAGAGGCGGACTGACGGCTAGATGGATAGAGACCATAACAACGATAACGCAAGGACCATTAGAAAGGTTGCAGATTGTGGCAGAGGACAGGATATTCTGAAGAAAGTATATCCATGGAGCCGCTATGATTCGGAAACGACTCGACGGCACTTAATAAAATAATAGTGCTAGTAAGGGAGTGGAGGCTGACAGACAAGAGCTTCCCCTATACGTCAAAAGATCAGCCTCGCTCTCGACAAAATAGCCTAGCTCTGTGCAATGCAGAGCCTAGAGCCCAGTACACAGTACAGATTTAAAGGCAGGCAGCAGTCAATTCTCCCCTTGGGGCAAATGTTCGACCCTGCTTCCTTCTACAGTAGAAGCCAAGTGAGCAGATACTAATTCCTGCCTCTGATGGGATTAACCAGGCCAGGGGTTTGGAAGAGGAATAGCTCCATCCTACCTTAAGACCTTTAATATGCCAATCTCTCTACTAAGACAGGCAGGATGAGCAAAAGGGGGAGGGTACGTTATGTGCTACCCATTCATTCAATCATTTATGTAGCGCTTACTGTATGCAAAGCACTCTACCGAGCACTTGGGAAAGTACAGTACTGCAGCGGACACATTTCCTGCCCCCAAGGAGCTCACAGTCTGAGTCGCACACTCAGCAGTACTTGGGGGTTTTTTTTGGTTGTTGTTATGAGGCAGTGAAGAGGGCCTAGAGGCGAAACAGCTCAGAGGGGATTGTCGGAGAGAGAAGGGGGCAGATGCAAGCCCCTGATCACTGTGCTTCAGCCACCCCCAGCTCTGGTTCACCTCCATAGTCTGCTTTCTCCGCTTTTACTGTGGAATGCTGTTGGTGGAAATCCAGACGTGAGGCCGACTTCATCCATTTCCCATTCGTCCTCACTTGCTAAAAGTTACACTCTCCTCCTTTCAGCAGCACTACTCCTCCCGTGCCCGTTGCTCTCACCGATCACTCCAGGCCCGATGGATTTTGCCAGCTACTTCGATGACAAAATCAAAACCATCAGGTGTGACAACCCCCAAATTTCCCTTCTACCTCCTGGGCTCCCTCCTATCCCCCTGAACCATTCTCAGTCATCTCTGAGGAAATCTCCCGCCTATTTGAAAAATCTAATCCTTTCACTTGTACTCCAACTCCATCCCCGCTCACCTTTAAAAAAAATTGTTCAAGCCCTTAGTGTAGTCCTCTGCAAGTAGTAAGCCCTCAATAAATACCATTGATTGATTGATCGTGCCCACTATTACCATCTCTGAAGCCATTTATCGCTGCACACTCCACTGGCTCCTTCCCTTCTGTCTCCAAACACATTCTAGTCTCCCCCTCCGTAAAAAAAAAAAAGCCTCTCAGCCTCACTGTACCATCCAGCTATTACCTCAACTCCCTCCTACCATTCCTATCCAGGCTCCCCACACGGGTCATATACATCTGCTTTCCCTACTTCCTTTCCTCCAACTCCCTTTCCAAAATGTGGCAACCTTAACTGGGCATGGATTTTTTAAAAAAGGTATTTGATAGTGGCTACTATGTGTCCAACACCGTTCTAAGCATTGCGGTGGAAGTTAATCAAATAAAATATTGTTCTGGCATACAAAATAATTTCCATTTTAGCTCTTTTGTTGTCTTGCATTCCCTGCAAATTTCCCCCTTGACTTTCTGTTCTGAGCATTGGGGTGGAAGTTAATCAGGTCACCTTTTCCAGGTGCATGTGCACTGTGATTTCATATTGGGACAAAATGATTTCGGTTTCTCGTCTAGCCCCTTATTGCTGATGTTAGCATTTTATGCTCAGGACAACTTTGTGCAGTTGTTTAAGCTGAACAATCTCATTCCACCTTATGGTGTATGCATGTATGGTGTTACATCTGAGAGATTTAGCATTCTTCATGGCACCGTAGGTTGTTGAGCCTTACTGAGAAACTGCAGGCAGGCTCCAAAGGGGGCAGATAAACAGAATATCATTTGAAGTATAGTTTCCCGCTTTGTGTATGATGAGGGTGGAGCCATCTACATTATTTAGCAGGACTGTAGAAGGGTGGGTTGGTTTAGGATCCGTCGAAGTCAGCTTCTTCCTCTCTTTGTTGGTTTCTGTTTGTTTTACATTATCTACATTTCAGATTATTTTTGAGTAAAGCTTTCCTGTGTTTCAGCCTTTTGTACTCTCAGTTGACTCACAGGCTTTTTCATATCGCAGTCGTTCAGTGTCTTACTTCGCTCCTACACACTCCCCTCTCTGCCCTGCCGAAAAAGATTTCCAAACTGTTGAAGAGAGAACAGTAGAAACTGGGTTTACCTGCTTTCCCTGTGTGAGGATTAGATTGTCCCTTGAATGTTGTCCTCTGTCTTTCAGTCAATCATCCAGTAGTATTTACTGAGCACTAACTGGGTGCAGAGCACTGTACTAAATGGGCAGGGAATGTGTCTGTTTATTGTTGTACTGTACTCTCCCAAGTGCTTAGAACAGTGCTGTGCACCCAGTAAGTGCTCAGTAATGCTACTGAACAAGTGAATGCTTGGGAGAGTACAGTACAGAGTCGGTAGACACGTTCCCTGCCCACACCAAGGTTACAGTCTAGAAGAGGAGAATGTTGGTGTTGGTAAAAGGGACAAGTGGTGGCGGGGAGGAATGGGCCCTTTAATCGCCATGGCCAGAGCGAGTAATATTGAGGACTGGGGAGGTTGTTCTGACGAGCCCTGCCCAGATCTCTCATTCACCCCACACATCCAATCCGTCACCAATGCCTGCCGGTCTCACCTTTACAATATCGCCAAGATCCGCCCTTTCCTCTCCATCCAAACGGCTACCGTGTTGGTACAGGCTCCCATAACATCCCGGCTGAATTATTGTGTCAGTCTTCTCTCTGATCTCCCTTCCTCCTGTCTCTCCCCACTCCAGTCTATTCTTCATTCCGCTGCCCGGATCTTCTTACTGCAGTAACGCTCTGGGCATGTCACTCCCCTCCTTAAAAACCTCCAGTGGTTGCCTGTCAACCTCCGCACGAAACAGAAATTTCTCACTCTGGTCTTCAAGGCTCTCCATCACCTCACCCCATCCTACCTCTCCTCCCTTCTCTCTTTCTACTGCCCACCCTGCACGCTCTGCTCCTCTGCCGCTCACCTCCTTACCGTCCCCCCTTCACGCCTATCCTGCTGTCGACCCCTGGCCCACGTCCTCCTGCTGTCCTTGAATGCCCTCCCTCCTCACCTCCGCCAAACTAACTCTCTTCCCCTCTTCAAAGCCCTACTGAGAGCTCACCTTCTCCGACAGGCCTTCCCAGACTGAGCTTCCCCTTTTCCCTCTGCTCTCTCTGCTCCCTCTCTGCCCCCACTTCACCTCCCCTCAGCTAAGCCCCCTTTCCCCCCTTTCCCTCTGCTCCTCCCGCTCTCCCTTCCCCTCCCCTCAGCACTGTGCTCATTTGTATATATTTTTATTACCCTATTTATTTTGTTAATGAGGTTTACATCCCCTTGACTCTGTTTATTGCAATTAAGTTGTCTTGTTTTTGTCTCTCTCCCCCATAAGACTGTAAGCCCGTCAATGGGCAGGGATTGTCTCTATCTGTTGCCGAATTGTTCATTCCAAGCACTTATTAGAATGCTCTGCACATAGTAAGCACTCAATAGATACTATTGAATGAATGAATCTGAGGTTCCACAGACCCCTCTGTGGAATTTTCCCATCAATAAATGAAACTGATCTTGAAAATACAATTGATCCTACCTGAGAAACCCAGCCCTAAATAATTTATTTTTTCCCAAACTGGTAAAATTATTGTTTCCAGCATTAATTTTACAGTCCTTGAGATAGCCCAGATACTAACGTGTGATTGTGTGGTGGTTATCTAGGTGATTATTACATGGTTAAAAAGCTCTTGGAGGAAAACAGTGCAGGAGACATGAACATAAATTGCGTAGATGTGCTTGGGAGGAATGCTGTCACCATAACCATTGAAAATGAAAACCTGGATATTCTACAGCTACTTTTGGACTATGGATGTCAGGTACGAATTGGATTGCTTTAACTGTGTTATATGTATAATGCACGCCTATCTACTTGAAGAAGCTTAAGAAAAATGTATTTCCCTGTAAATGTTGTGTTATATGAGATACATATCTGTAATTTATATTAATGTCTTTTTTTCCATTTAGACTGTAAACTCCTTGTGGGCAGGGAATGTGTCTACCAACTCTGTTGGATTGTACTCGTCCAAGCACTTAGTACAGTGCTCTTCACAGTAAACCCTCAATAAATACTATTGATAATGATGAGTAAATACCCCAGATTGATTCCCCAGCATTGTCTTCTTCACCTTTACACTCCCAACTTTTCCTTTGTCCTATCACTTCTCAGCACCTGCTAAAAGTGGTTTTCCATACTGGTAAGTTCTGAATTTTAACCTAGTGCATTAGTTTGCACAGCACAATTTGGTACCGTCCCCAAAGGGAGCTAAGAGAATAGGGGAGGGCAGTGCTGTTGTAAAAAGCCAACTTTTGTGATGACACCGCATGGTTCTTGTTAACAATGGCTTTTCTTATTTGTTGCCATGATCCCAAGATGCGCACAACCGAGGGAATGATATCATTTGTTTCTGCAGAGATAGTTTGCAGATCGTATTTTTCATTATCTGAGGATGACTTTGAAGAATTTGAGAGCCCCAAATAAAATATTGTTCTGGCATACAAAATAATTTCCATTTTAGCTCCTTTGTTTTTCATTCCCTGCAAATTTCCCACTTGACTTGAAATTTTATTTGCTTGGCAATATGATCTAGAGGTTGGGAATCAGGAGGCCCGAGTTGTAGTCCATGCTGTGTGTGACCTTGGATAAGTTACATAACCTCTTTGGGCCTCAATTTCCCCAACTGTAAAACTTGGATAGTGATCCCTATATGGGACAGATATCTTATTGGCACATAGTAAATGCTTAAAAATAATAATATTAATATTGTCCCCAACTCTAGGGGATTTTTTTCAGTTGGTCTCTCCCTCCCAATCTTCCCTGCAAAAAGCTCAAATTTTTCTTTTTGTTTCCAAATCAGCCATGATGCTAATTGAAAAGTGGTTCCGTTTTCAGAAACTAAGAGAAATTGGAAACCAAAAATAAATCTAATGGGTTTCTGATTTTTTCTCTCTGTTTCATGTGTGAACTTTGAGTTTATCATCATCATTACTAGTAGTGGCATTTGTTTGCCAACTACTTGCTTGTGTTCTCTTAGCATAGTGTATGGGGAGGCTGTGATTAAGCGAAGTAGGGATGCTATAAAGGAGATGAGATTCTTTAGGAGCCAAGATTATTAAGCAGTTCTTCATGTCTGGTTTTTTTAGGGGAACCTTTGCAAGAGGTCAGTATTATACTGCAGACCTTTTCTGTTCAACCTGATTACCTTGTTTCTACCCCGGCACTTAGAACAGTACTTGCCACTTAGTAAGCACTTAAATACCATAATTATTTTAACGAAGTCGAATTCTGAACACACTCTAGAGGAACATGTGACTTTTGTTCAGGGGATTCAGGCGAAAGTGCTATGAAGTTTAATACAAATATTAGTTTTGTTGCAAAGGAGTGGAATCACAGTTTCAGAATTTTAGCCAACATAAAACCCGGACCTGAAATCTAATCAGTTCCCAGGAACTAAACCATGGTCAGCCCTGGTATATCTGAAATTGGGGGGGTAGAGATCAGTGAAGAGCCTATTGCACCAGAGCAAGGATGGGGAGGAGCCACCAGGGCAAGGCCCAAAGCGATGTTGATTGTCTCCAGGAATCATTCAGCAGTATTTATTGAGTGCTTACTATGTGCAGAGCACCGTACTAAGCACTTGGAATTTACAATTCGGCAACAGATATCGGGACTGGGCCCCTGTGGCTGGCCCAGCCATCCAGACAATTTTTCATTCACTTGCCCAAACACCATTTTTAGGAGCCTAGTGTAGAATGTGAGTACAGACGGTAAATCCTAGGGAGAGTATAAAAATGCTTAATCTTTCCTTTTAAAAGCTCACAGAGAAATTGATTGAAAGGTTCACATCCCAACAATAGCCACTGTTGCTCCCCATCCCCTTCCTGTGGCATCTTGTACGAGACTTGAGCAACTCAACTCCAAGCTGACCTGGATGAGGAGAGGAGGGTTTGTTTGAACTTTTGTAGTAAGGAGGCTGGATTTTCCAGGTACTTTGGTGAAGCGTTTACTTTGCTTTTCCCCTCTTCCAGTGTCATGTTAGTATCTTTTTATTAATACTATTAGAGGGCACAGTATTTAATTTATAGTGATTAGCAATATCTTAATAAACTTGCAGATTCCAGATGCTTTGTTCCAAAGTTCAAGACATAGAGGTAGCTTGGAAATGAAAAAAGTCTTGTATCTTCCAATTCCTCACAGCTCTAGTAATTTGTTAGAATTTGTTAGAATCTAGCAGTTGGTTCTTTCTACCAGCAAGCAATGAAACCAGAACTAAGTCTGGGGTATATATTCAGCTGTAATATTAAGTCAAGTGAATATACTATGAAAACAAATTTTCCATTAGTCTGCCTAAAAGTGTTGGATTCAGTTCTACGGTGAGAAGTACAGTTTTTCCATCAAGTATAATAAATCTGTTGAAATGCAGTACATTCGATTCTCCCATTAAACGTATTTTCATCACATGTCTCGGATAGAACTCTATGAGGGAGTTAAGGAACATTTTTCTGACAGTGCTCATCTATCTGGATAGCACTTAATGAAAGAAATGTTTGTACGTATATGCCTGATCCCAGTCAAGACAAATGTACTAGAATGCTGGTTTTTCCTTAATGCAGAGTTGTCAGGAACATAACCTCACCACTCTAGGAGAGCTGAATGTACCGCAATGACTTTTCCATCTGACTTCCAGATTCTTAGTGTATTTATTGGCATATTAAATAGGTTCTCCAATCAGTTGATCATTGGCATTTAATAAGTGCTTACTGTGCAGAACACTGTACTAAGCTCTTGGGAGAGTACAATACAGCTGAATTGGTGCACATTCCTATCCACAATGAGTTTACAGGTTAAGGGGGAGACAGAAATTAACATATATTATGGATAGAGAAAATAAGAGAGAATAGAAATATTTACGTAAGTGCTGTGGGGCTGGGAATTAGAGTGCTTAAGGGAAACAAAGCCCTATGTCTTGATATTTGACGAGAGCTAAAAGAGGAGTCATTTCAGATCTAATATTTATTCTCCGTAGTTCCTGATTTGTAATTTTAAAGATTTTTTTTTTTAATCCTTTAAAAAAAATTTAGTCCACAGATGCTCTTTTGGTGGCTATCGACTCTGAAGTAGTAGGAGCCGTTGATATTTTACTTAATCACCGACCAAAACGATCGTCAAGACCAACCATTGTAGTAAGTACTCTTGGATACGTTGTCGTCTTTATTTGTAGTTTAAATTGGGATTGGCTAGTGGCTATATATTCAGATGACAAAAGGAAATCCCTCAACTTGCACCCAGTAACAGAAGTTCAGACTAACCGTTTGTCCCCAGGTCGAAAGAGGTTTCTGGAGTGAGGTCTGGGCGGTGGGAGCCGCAGTGTACCTAAGCCACCAGGGCTTTAGCTTGTTGCTGTTCTGGAGCAATCTGTGATGCAGTCCCTGTGTCTACCCCAGTGCTTAGAACAGTGCTTGACTCACAGTATGCACTCAACAAATACAGTCATTGTTACTACTATCTCATCTGTAAAATGGGGAGTAAGACCGTGAGCCCCACATGGGACAACCTGATAACCTTGTATCCCAGAGTTTAGAACAGTGCTTGGCACATAGTAAGCACTTAATAAATGCCATCATTATTATTATTACTGATATTGTTATGCACTCCGTAAGGCCTTGATGGTTTGGGAGCCAGCTCTGGTGTCTATCCCCAGTGCCCAGGAAACAGCCTACCCCACAGGGACAGACCTCAGGGCCAGAGGCTGCAGAAGGTGGGGTTTTTTTATGTTTGTTTTTCTTAAATCAAGTTTCCCAAGTTTTTCTGACAGGTACCCCTCAGATTTAGACTCTTCCAGACTCCAAAAGCTAAGCTAGAAAACATCCTTTTAGATAGATTTCCTTCCTCTAGAAGTGATCTAGACCATCTCTTGTTTGAAAGGAATGTCACTGTTATCCTGAGGTGTATAAATCTTAATTTATATTTTCTGTCAGTAAGCGCTCAATAAATACCAATGATTGAATGATTGAAGTACTGAAAAAGGTATTTATAAGGGTAGTGCTGAAGCTAAAAAGATGCCTCCTATTGATGGAACTGCATCTGCATCTGCCCCATTCGTTCTGGCTACCAGTTTCTTTTTCCTCATAATACCATCCTACTCCTTAAAACTCTCGAGTTTTGCCCTCCTGCCTCTCCACACTTCAGTCTATACTTTGGGATGCTTCCTGGATCATCTTCTTGAATATCAGTCAGCCAGTCATGTCTTGCCACTCCTCAAAGACCCTCAGTGGCTTCTCATCTTCCTCAGCATCAAACCATAATTCTTTACCCAAGGATTCTTACACAGTCACTCTCTTCATCTGCTTCTCACCAGACTGAACGTGTTTTTTTTTAACTTTTTTTAATTGTTGTTTGGTTTTCTTGTTGGTATTTGTTAAGCACTTACTATGTGCCAGGCACTGTATTAAGTGCTAGGGAAGATATTGGACATAGTCCGTGTCCCACAGGGGCTCACAGTCTTAATCCCCATTTTACAAACGAGGGAACTGAGACACAGAGCAGTCAAATGACTTGCCCAAGGTCACACAGCAGATGAGTGGAGAAGCCAGGGTTAGAACCCAGGTCCTCTGACTCCCAGGCCCATGCTCTTTCCACTAGGCCAAACTGCTTCCTGAATACTTTGTAGGTCCTTTTATATTCATTCATTCAGTAGTATTTATTGAGCACTTACTATGTGCAGAGCACTGTACTAAGCGCTTGAAATGTACAGTTTGGCAACAGATAGAGACAATCCCTGCCCAACGACGGGCTCACCGTCTTAACGGCTACCTGAACAGCGGAGCGCTATTCTGTCCACCTGCCAGGGAGTTGAGTGTTCTGGGCAGAGCATATTCTTCCACCACGTTCCCCCATCTGCGTAGCAGGTTCTCGGCAGGTTTGATTATCCCAAGGATTCTTGGAAAAGATACCGTCTTTGACAGTCTTGGGCCTTTTTTATCTTTTCCAGAAACTAATGGAGAGAATTCAGAACCCCGAGTACTCCACCACTATGGATGTTGCTCCTGTAATTTTAGCTGCTCACCGTAACAACTACGAGATTCTGACAATGCTATTGAAACAGGATATCTCACTACCTAAACCTCATGCAGTGGGTTGTGAGTGCACATTGTGCACTGCAAAGAACAAAAAGGACAGCCTCCGACATTCCAGGTAAGAAACCTACAACCTTAACTGATTTATTCAGGGGTCTCTATCTCCCTCAACACCACCCTCTCTACTGAACTCAACTCACTCCCCTATCTCTCCAGTCACTGTAGATGGCACCACCATCCTTCCCGTCTCACAGGCCCATAATCCTGGCATTATTCCCGACTCCGCTCTCATTCAGCCCACATATCCATCACCAAATCGTGTCGGTCCCACCTTCACAACGTCGCTAAAATCTACCCTTTCCTCCCCATCCAAACTCTTACCACGTAAATACAGTCCCTCATCCTATCCTGCTTGGATTACTGCATCAGCCTCCATGCTGGCCTCCTGTCCCAAGGTGAACCTGGGGTACCGACCATCTCAAGGTCAAATGCTATATCGTGACCTCCCGAGCCAGCAGGCGGAACTCGGAAGTGAGGGTGGGACACCTCCCCCACAACCTAAACTGCCAGAATGACAGCCCAAGCTGGGAATACAGAAGGTGCCCCTGGCTCCCGTGCCAATCAAATAAGGAATGGAGGAGTGGGGAGGGCAGAAATTGGATAAACTGAGGCCAGAAGCTGGAATGGCCTAAGGGCACAGGTGATAAATACCTGCCGCCTCCTAACCTTCTGGGCAGAGGAACGGGACTTGCAGCAGCTGGCTGCAGGTCGCCTCTGTCCAGAGCGTGAGGAGCCGTGGGATGGGTGAGTGTCCCGTCCTGCTGAGAGCTCGTGGGGTTGGAAGCCAGAGGCTTCACCATGGGTATGTAACATTTAAATGGATTTGATGTCCAAGTGGGTGCCTCCCCAGTAGGACATGTGTATGGTGGGAGCTAGCCGCCTCACCAAGCGTGAGTAACCATAAGTGGGTAACGCATAACTGGGTTTAACACATAAGTGTATGTAACGCATAAGTGTATTCAACACAAAGGTGGATTCCTCCTGGGTGGGGTGAGCATATGGTGGGAGCCAGCCGCCTCACCACGTTGTGAGTAAATCATAAGTGAGCTCGGGTGTCCGGCCACCCGCAAGTAACATACCAGTGTATTCCTCCTGTTAGGGAAGCTTTAACACCATATTTCTCCCAAAAGGGAAGGCCGATTTGTCGCGTCTAAATAATTAATTCAATTCGCCCCGCGGAGTAAATTCTTTACAAAACTCAGGTTTTCCATCCCCGCCCTCTCTCTCTCTCTCTCTCTCTCTCTCTCTCTCTCTCTTTCTCTCGCCGCACCGATTCCGAAAGAATCTGTCCCCGGTGACGGGTGACACCTGCCAATCTCCCACCTCTCCCCACTCCAGTCCATACTTCACTCTGCTGTCTGGGTTATCTTTTCACAGAAACATTCTGAGCATGTCACCCCCCTCCTCAAAAATCTCCAGTGGTTGCTTATCCACTTCCCTGTCAAACAAAAACTCCTCATCATTGACTTTAAAGCACTCCATCACCTTGTCCCCTCCTACCTCATCTCCCTTCTCTCCTTCTATAACCAAGCCCCCACGCTTCGCTCTTCTGGTGCTAAGCTTTTCACTGTACCTCGTTCTTGCCTGCCTTGCAAGCAACCCCTGCCCCACGTCCTACCTCTGTCCTGGACCGCCCTCCCTCCTCAAATCCATCAGATAATTACTCTCTCCCATTTCAGAACCTTACTGAAGGCTCATCTCCTCCAAGAGGCCTTCCCAGACCAAGCCCCGCTTTACCTTCAGCTACCATTTCTATGCAGATGGTTCCTAAATCTACTTCTCCAGTCCTGATCTTCCACCTCCTCTGCAGACTCACATTTCCTCCTGTCTTTCTTCAGGACATCTCTACTTGGCTGTCCCACTGACCCATCATACTTAACACACCCAAAACAGAACTCCTTATCTTGCCACCCAAACTCTGTCCTCCTCTTGATTTTTCCCCTTACTGTAGACAGCACCACCATCCTTCCTGAATAACAAGCCTCTAACCTTGGCATTATCCTTGACTTCTCTGTCATTCAACGCTCATCTTCAATCTGTCACTAAATCCTTTTGGTTCAACTTTCTCGTCACTAAAATCTGCCATTTCCTCTCCATCTAAACTGCTAAAATGTCAATCCAAGCACTTATCCTATGCTGCCTTGGTTACTCTATCGGCCTCCTTGTTGACCTTCCTGCCTCTTGTCTCTCCCGGCTCAAGTTCATAATTCACTCTGCTGCCCAGGTCATTATTTTTTTATTTTATATAATGTTCAGTCCATGTTTCTCCACTCCTCAAGAACCTCTAGTGGTTTCCCATCTACCTCCTACTCACTGTACTTCGGTATCGTCTATCTCGACGCTGACCTCTCGCCTACGTCCTCCGTCTGTCCCTCTTCGTATCCGACAATTACTCTCCTCCTCTTCAAGGCCTTATTGAAGGCTTGTCACCTCCTAAGAGGCCTTCCCTGAGCAAGTCCTCATTTCCTCTTCTCACTGTCTTCTACATCACCATCTTGCTACCTTTATTCTGCCCCCGAGCAAGGAGGTGGTATCTGTAATTTATATATTTTTTATTAATGTCTGTCTCCCCCTTTAGAGTATAAGTTTCTTCTGGGCTGGGAATATGTCTCTTATATTGTGTTGTACTCTCTTCAGCACTTAGTACAGTGGTCTGCACGCAGTGATCACTCAATAAATACGATTGGTTGACTGTAACAAAATATTAATCGGGTAGCAATTATTGAGTGTCTACTCCTGTGCAGAAAACTGCACTAACCATTTGGGAGAAGACAGTATGAGTTAATATAAATGATCCCTGCCCTCAGGAAGCGTAAAATCGGGAGACAGACTCATACGTATATTAAAGAGGGAAGTAATGGAGTACATAAGGTAAATACATAAATACTGCAGGGGTTGCTTAGGTGGTAGGTGGTTTGGAAGGGCTTGAGGCACTTACAGAGATGGCAGTTGTCCCTTTGTTCCAGTTTCAAATAAAATTCTACATTTGGTTTTAAAAAGAAGATGACTTAGAAGAGGTTTGTAAATCATAAATTTAGCATTTGCATTCATTTCTTGAAAAACAGGCAGTATCATTTGGAATTGATAGTTGTTTACTCATATAGGTGCATATATCAGTCGATCAGTGATATTTATTGCATACTGACTGTGCAGAGCACTGTATGAATTGCTTGAGAAAATACAATGAAATTGAGTTGGTAGACACATCCCCTGTAGAGTTTATAGTCTAGAGGAGGAGACAGACATTAATATAAATAAGTAAAATATGGATATGTATTTCATATAAAATGACATTTTCAGGAAAATAAGTTTTTCTTTTTAAACTGCAAGTAGATCAAAAACCAAAATGGAAAAAAACAAGCACGTCGGCGTACATTACACGTCTGACATAGTTGAAGCAATGTAGATCTGACATCCATAGCCCCGAAGTAGCTGTAGAATATACAGGTTTTCATTTTCAGTGGTTAAGGTGACAGCATTCCTCCCAACCACATCTACACAATTTGTCTTCATGTCACCTGCCGTCTTTTCCTCCAAGAGAACCTTTGAACCTTGTGAAAATAATTATATTTAAATATAAAAAAGTTATGGATATGTACCTAAGTGCATGGGGGTGAGGACCGAGTGAATATTACGTACCTAAAGGGTACGGATCCAGTGCTAGAGTGACACAGAAGGGGGAGTAACTGGGGGAATGAGGACTTAGTCGGGGGAGGCCTCTTGGAGGAGACATGGTTTTTATAAAAAGGCTTTGAAGGTAGGGAGTGTGGCGGTCCGTCATATATGAAGGGGGAGGGAATTCCAGGCCAGAGGGAGGTCGTGGGCAAGGGGTCGGCGGCGAGGATATAGATGCATTCACACATACTCATAATTACTATAATGGTCAGTAATTCATACTGTAATTTTGAAGGCTGCATTCTTCTTGAATACTAGTTCGCAGACTCTTTTAAGAGAAGTGCTTTCCATTTTGTTCAACCTGAAATCTGCTTGGGTTGAAGCATATTAAAACTTTGAATGGGAGAACTAGTCACACGCTACATAGACTTTGAACTTCTTCTTAAGCATTTTGTGGCCAAAACCTTAATTCTAGACCCGCTCCCCTCCACCTCTTCCATCCTTTGATGCGAAAGAACACGCCCTCATTTCCACCCTCTCCACCAACCTCAACTTGGGTGCCCTGCTCACCCTTCGTAACTCTCACCCTTCCAACCCACAGCTCTAGATAAGTCTACAGTCTTCTGCTCGCGTACCACTGCAGCTGAATGTAGCTGGCAGAAATCTGGGCTCCGAGCTGACTTCACCCACTTGAGAATCATGTTCTCGTGTTTGATGTCTGCTCTGTTTTCTGCTTGAACGCTCTACTGTTGCCCCCTCATTGACTCACCCACAACTGCCATCAGCTCGTCCATACCTTGTTCTCCTTCCTGAAGCTCCAAACCCCTCACTCTCCACAGCGTCCTCTCTCTCCCCCCCAACACACACACATGCACCTCTTCTGATGGCTCAGTGAAAAGAGCACTGGCCTGGGAGTCAGAAGCCATGGGTTCTAAATCTGACTCTGCCACTTGTCTGCCTTGAGGCCCTGGACAAGTCACTTAACTTCTCTGGGACCCTAGATCGGGAGCTCACAGTCTGTTGACTGACACTCAATAGAAGAAGCTATTCCTCCTCTAATTACGCTTCAGGTACTCTGCCCCTTGACTGAGGAGTCCTTCCTCCCTGGAGTTATACTAATAATTGTGGTATTTGTTATGCGCTTACTATGTGTGAAGCATTGTCTTTAAGTGCCGGGATAAGTACAAGATCATCAGGTCCCATATGGGGCTCACAGTCTAAGTAGGAGGGAGAATGGGCACTGAGTCCCCATTTTGCAGATGAGGGAGCTGAGGCAACAGAGAAGTGAAATGTCTTGCCCAAGGTCACAAAGCGGCTAAGTGGCAGAGCGAGGATTAGAACCCAGGTCCCCTGACGCCCAGGCTCATGCTCTTTCCACTAGGCCACACCTCTTTCCACAGTCTAGAACTCTCTTGCACTCCATTTTGAGAGTGTCAGAGCTGTCTGAGAAGATCAGCAGACATGTCTTCTCCTGTGGCATTGACAGATCAGAAATGTACTGTAAGGAAACTGGGAGTTACTGGGGTTCAGCATCTGCTGCTGCCCTCCCTCCCACTGAGGAAAATACAGGAGGGTGTGTGGAGGAACAACCACGGCGGGCAGGGAATGCGTCTGTCATATTGTTGTGTTTTCCTCTGCCAAGTCCTTCCTACGGTGCTCTTCACACAGTAAGTGCTCAATAAATGTGATTGATGATTGAGTGATTGATCCTGCTTCCTTGGTTCAGCTTCCAGTTTACTTGTTGGTGGCATCAGAGGTTTAGGAAGCACTGGGTAAGCCACAGGGTCATTCACCCACCTTTACTCACCCATACATTGTCGTATTTATTGAGCACTTATTGTCTGCAGAGCACTGTACTATTTGGGAGTGTTTGTACTAAGTGTTTGTATTTATTGTACAACAATAAACAGACACATTCCCTGCCCAGATTGAAGAATCCCAAATGCCCTGTCACTCAAGGAGGTTTCATGGGCAGGGAAGAATGCGTGAGGGCACCTAAGGTGCTGATATGGCAACCCAGGGCTATAGGGCAGGATAAGAACCAAACCCTGCAAGGTTATAATAGCGTAGGTGGTCGTACGAGCAGTTACTGAGTTGCCCACGTGGCTCAGTGGAAAGAGCATGGGCTTTGGAGTCAGGGCTCATGAGTTCAAATCCCAGCTCTGCCACTTGTCGGCTGTGTGACTGTGGGCAAGTCACTTCACTTCTCTGTGCCTCAGTTCCCTCATCTGTAAAATGGGGATTAAGACTGTGAGCCCCACGTGGGACAACCTGATTCCCCTATGTCTACCCCAGCGCTTAGAACAGTGCTCGGCACATAGTAAGCGCTTAACAAATACCAACATTATTATTATTATTATTATTATTATTAAAGTACAGGTTCACGAAGTGAAACATTCCATCCCTCCATGGAGCTTATGCCATAAAGGGGGGAGGCAGGCCTAAAGTACTGATAACTAGAGCAGCGTGGTTCAGTGGAAAGAGCCTGGGCTTTGGAGTCAGGGCTCATGAGTTCGAATCCCAGCTCTGCCACTTGTCGGCTGTGTGACTGTGGGCAAGTCACTTAGCTTCTCTGTGCCTCAGTTACCTCATCTGTGGAATGGGGATTAAGACTGTGAGCCCCACGTGGGACGTCCTGATTCCCCTGTGTCTACCCCAGCGCTTAGAACAGTGCTCGGCACATAGTAAGCGCTTAGCAAATACCAACATTATTATTAGAGTGACCAAAATAAATCGAGCAGAAGACATGAGTGCTAAGGAGTGTGTAAATAGTCTCCGAAGTGCTGAAGTTTCCAAGCGAAGACCTCAGTGATACAGCGAATGTGAATGTCTCACTCAGCAGTGAAGTATAAACCAGAGCCGGGCAGAACAGAGTCTGCTAATGAAGAGAGTGTACAGGACTGCTCTCTTCTGTGGCTCCAGGCAGCAACCATCTGAAAATGGACACTGGTTCCTAAAGGAGGAATAGACAAAGGAAACTGTACAAGTGTATTTTTGCCATATGGTACCTGAATTAGCATTTTCATCTTGAAAAATCAGAGCTGCTTTTTTCTGGTCCGTAATTATGTTGAATGAATCATTCATATTCTAGATTGTAAGCTCCTTGTGGGCAGGGAATCGTGTCTGGCAACTCTGTAGTATAGTGCTCTCCCAAGTGCTTAGTCCAGGGCTCGGCACACAGCAGGAACTCAGTGAATACCTTTAACTGATTAATAGTCTACCACCCTAATTGGCTTTTTATCAAGCTCCCGTGGGGTAAAGAAAGTACTGGTATCAGGATAGCTGATGATGTTGCATTCAGTTTTCCCTGATTGCTATAATGGGGTACTTTCACAACTTTTTGGCTACTAAAGAGTAGAAAATTTTGCATAATAATAATTATGGTATTTGTTAAGCGCTTACTATGTGCCAGGCATTGTTCTAAGTGCTGAGCTAGATACGAGGTAATCACGTTGTCCCATGGGAGGCTCACAGTCTTAATCCCCATTTTACAGATGAGGTAACTGAGGCATAGAGAAGTTAAGAGGCTAGCCCAAGGTCTCACAGCAGACAAATGGTGGAGCCAGGTTTAGAACCCACATCCTCTGACTCCAAAGCCTGCGCTCTTTCCGCTAAGCCACGCTGCTTGCTTGTGAAAACACACACTGCATAAACCACAAATACCAGTGCAGGGAAATGCTACTAAAATATCATTTCTTTAAAAGCAATCAATTTTGTGGGATTTCCCCAGGTGCAGATTTTAAATGGTTGAAGAAACTGAATGTTTTTCTCCTTTGGTTTTTCTAGGCAAGTGCTAATAATCAGTTGATACTTTTAATGAACATAATATAAAGAGATCAACTTTGTAGTCTGTCGTTAGTGCATTGTGGGGAAAATACTGAAATAGTACCGTTCAAAAATGATGCATAATTGTACTAAGATGATGCCTCGATAATTGTCACTTTTTTTGTTCCTGCCATAGGTTCCGCCTTGATATATATCGATGCTTGGCCAGCCCTGCCCTGATTATGTTAACAGAAGAAGATCCGATTCTCAGAGCATTTGAACTCAGTGCAGATTTAAAAGAGCTAAGTCTCGTAGAGGTGGAATTCAGGTGGGGACCGAACGGGAACATCCATTGACTTCTCTTTGCATCCCGTGGCACTTTGCGCAACTAAATAATTTGTGTAAAAATTTGTGTAATGATATGTCTCCTGCCCAGAGTCAGGGACTGCAGGGGAACAAGGGAACCCTTAGGTGCTCATCTCAAGGAACCAGCCTTGAGACTATTCCACAGGTATAAACCTTTGAACATCATACACCCTACCCTCCGCCAGATTTTTCAAAACAAAATTTGACTTTAAAAGTTCATGTAGTTCCCAAGTGAAGGTGATCATTATAGCTGGCTAAATAACTAGGCTTTAATAATGTGACAAATAGGTCCATGTACATGTCTAAATATCCATTTTCCAAATTAGGGAAACAAGTACTTTAAGAGCAAGAAAGGGCCAGCTCTTTGAGAGCAGTACTTTGGTGCAGGGATTGGTGTAATTTATGCTTAAACTTTGTTGATAGTCTGGAGTAAGGTCACATGAGTTTAGACTCTGTTTCTTCTGATCTTAAAAAGTGCCCTGAGGCAAATCCTCCAACATACGCTTTGCCTCTTTACTCTTATGTCAGTTCAGGGTACAGTGACAATCAAATCAGTCGAGAAAATCCTGGGCATCATAAAAAGATAAATCTATGAAGTAATAAGAATATCAGGCCCCAGAATCCAGTTCTGCTTCTTGCATTTTAAGAAGAACATAATTTAACTGAAAAAGAGAAGGACCAAAAGAAATGGGAAATGATGGAAGTTTTCCAAATCACCAGAGATATGGACAAAGCAAGAATGGAATTGTTGTTCACAAAGTACCTCAGCATCAGGGAAAAGGGGCATCTATTGAAACTTGACGATGGGCAGTTCAGGATTAAATCATCACTATTTCCCACAGCAAATGGAATTTTTTTTACCAAAGGAAGTTTGGCAAGTAGGAAATATCCATTGGCTCAAGAAGGACAACATCTTCTGTTGTCAGAGGAAAACTTAGGGAAGGTAGAGGAAAAAAGCGAAGGGCATTAGAAGGCTGAAGAAGCATTTGTATCTTGTTTTTGTTTTTATGGTATTTCTTAAATGCTTCCTATGTGCTCCAGGTTGCAAATACAAATTAATTAGGTCAGGCACAGTCCCTGTTCTGCATGAGGCTCACAGTCTAACTAAGAAGGAGAACAGGTATCCCCATTTTCCAATTAGGGAAACTGAGGCATGGAGAAGTGAAGTGGCTTTCCCAAGGTCACAGAGTAAGCAATTGGCTGAGCCGGGATTAGAACTCTGGTCCTTTTGACTCCCAGGCCTGTGCTCTCTCCACTAAGCCACACTACCAGATATCCTTGGGGAGACTAATCTTCCTTGAAAAGGGTCGCATTTGTGGGTTTTGTGTCCGTGGCCAGGCCAGGGGAAGAAGAGCAGACTTACTTGGTGCTCACTCACCTGGAAATCAACCAGAAGTAGTGCCCTGGGACCTTCCGAGTCCCACAGCCCGCTCAATGGCCCTGCCATCTTGGGAGGTGATCTGAGCAGGGGCGAGTGATGCAGGGGTCCCAGGTGGGCAAGTTTTCTCTTTCACAATGCAAAATGTTATCAGGGAGGATCAGGAGACCATTTTTCTAAGACTCGTTTTGACCAGTTTACTATATCGACAGGGCACTTTTTCAACCAAGGTTTTTTGCAAAGCTAAGCAGGAACCTGTTGCTTAGCTTTGCAAAGAAGGAATCAAAGCTGACTGAAATGTTTTATAGCAAGTATCATGCCCACAGTAGAGCCGATGGTATGCAAGCCATTAATTTAGACTAAATAATGGTTTTGAACTTCATGGAGATCAGTGATTCTTCCTTACTAATCAGTAAGAGTAGTGAAATCCCTGATTTCTGATCTCGATGTGCAGAGTAGCACTGAGGAAAGGAATAGAGCCACAGATAGTCACTCATGATAATAATGATGATGGCATTTGTTAAGTGCTTACTATGTGCCAAGCACTGTTCTAAGCGCTGAGCACTGTTCTAAACTCATATGAAAAGGCACCTTTATGGAGTGTGGCTGTACGCTCAGGGCACGTATGTGTGTGTGCTCACCCACGCGATCAGTTACAGACATATCCGGCAAAATAACGGTGCAGGAGAGTTTTGGTGCTGTAAGAGCCTTTTGCATCTAATTTTTTTTTAATATAAATAAGTTAGGTCCCACTGACATTGAATCAGTTTCTTTGTTAACGCCACATCTCTTTTGTTGAGAAGTAATTTAGACCCTCCGGAGTGTGTCCGCATTGAAAACGTTGCCCTCGCGTCTATGAACGCGTTTCCTCAGTTCCCTTCCCTCTCTCTGAGCCCGTAAAGGTCAAAGTCATAACCTAATTTAAGCGTAACTTCAGATAGTTTTATCACCTTTAGTAGAAAATAATAGTGACACTTCTGATTCAGGCTGTTGTATTTTGTAGGAATGATTATGAGGAACTAGCCCAGCAGTGTAAAATGTTTGCTAAAGATTTGCTTGCACAGGCCCGGAATTCACGGGAGCTGGAAGTTATCCTCAACCACACATCGAGTGATGAGCCAGTGGACAAGCGAGGATTATTGGAAGAACGAATGAACCTGAGTCGCCTAAAACTTGCTATCAAGTATAACCAAAAGGAGGTGTGTGTCATACTTTTAGATGGATCTGCTGCTAAAGTATTTACCTGCTAGAGCTGCTGTCTTCAACGGTTTTAAAACAGGTTGCCGGGAAAGCTTCTGTAGCTCTAGTATGCTGGGTTCTGTTCTTGCAGACATGGTAGCACAATCAATCAATCAGTCCTATTCATGGAGCCCTTACCGTGTGCAGAGCCCTGTACTAATCGCTTGGGAGAATACGACAGAGTTGATAGACACGTTTCCTGTCCACAGGGAACTCACGGTCCAGAGGGGGAGACCGAGAATATAAATAAATGACAGATATGTACATAAGTGCTGAAGAGCCGGAAACGGGAGTGGTGAATAAAGAGAGCGAGTCTGGGTGATGCAGGAGAGAGTGGGAAAAGAGGAAATGACGGCTTAGTCGGGGGAAGCCTCTTGGAGGAGATGTGCCTTCAGTTAGGCTTCGAAGATAGGGAGGGTGATTGTCGGATATGAGGAGGGGAGGGCGTTGCAAGCCTGAGGCAGGATGGTGGGTCAGAGGTCGGCAGTGAGATTGACAAGATTGAGGTACAGTGAGTAGGTTGGCATTTACAGTGAGTAGGTTGGCATTAGAGGAGCCAAGTGGGTGGGCTGGGTCATAGTAGGAGACCGGCAAGGTGTGGTAAGAGGTAGGATCACAACTACTGGGACAGCAGAGAGTAGCAAGGAAAATAGCCAGATTGTACATAAACAGGGAACAGGGGGCCCTAAAAGGGAGAACCAGATCCCAGGAGGAAAAAACAAGAGTACCGGTTTGGGGGAGGAATGTAGATCAAGAAGGGAAACAGAAGAACAACCACACATGGAGAAAAAAACAACCGGACATGTTGACGAGGATGTGTATGAAACTAGCCCAACTTGACTTTGGTACTCACCTGCCCGGGGGCCATGGGTTAAACCCTTCTTATGTCAGACTTCATGTGGGAAACCCAGCCTTGGGGACCAGCAGCAGTCAGTGAATCTTTGGGAAAACAGAAGAGCAGAGCCAGAATCAGAGGCCAGGGATTTGTTGACAAGAAGATTGGCTAGTTCCACTGGTAAAGAGTGACACTCATTTCGTCAATAATTCAAACCCGAGTTAAAAGTAACCCAAACACCCCATCAAATGCAATGGGCAGTGGGTGAGAAGGGAGCAGTTTTTAGGAGGAAGTGGAAGGTCCATTTCAGAAGAGGTGACTACACGTCGAAATACAAGAGAACTTTCATATTATTCTGAGATAGAAATAGAGTGGTTACCAATGAATCACATGGCATAGAACAGTGCTTCGCACATAGTAAGCGTTTAACAAATACCATCATTATTATTATATTTGGGAAGGACAGTGAAGGGAGTTGAGGGGGTGTGTAATCGTCACTTCTGCCAAGGCCAACAGCTGGTTTATCGTGAGCCCAGTATACTAAGAAAAACAACCAGACCGGTTTCCTAGAAAAGGTGTCTCAGGCTGTCTGTCCCCTTGGAGTTTCCATTTTAAAATCCCCCAGTGGGTTCACCTGCACTGTGGCGAGGCTTTCTGCCGCCTGCGTGCTCAAGAGCCAGCAGTTTCTCCAACCTGTACCATTATAATTTATTAAAAAATTGTTGTCCCTCAGCTTTCCATACTCTGGAAATGTTTCCCACCTATAACACTCTGAGATTGTGCTACGACTAGATGTTATCACTCCCAAAAGGGCCAAAATCATCATTTTCTGGATCCTCACTAGAGTCATAGCTGTGCTTGAAGGACCTTTCTGAAATTTAACCCCTCTCTCGTTAACGTGGCCCCACTATGGATGTGATCACCCGGAACACAAGACGCAGGGGCTTATATTAGAAGTACTTCTCTGTAGCTAAAATCTAGAGAGGTCGTTTAAAGTATTAAGTAAAATCATAAACCTCAGCAAGTTTATATTAGTAGTATTAATGAATCAAAGATACGAGCACTTACTGTGTGCAGAACACTGAACTGAGTGCTTACGAGAGTACAAGTCAATAGAGAATAGTAATAATTTGGTACTGGTCAAGAACTTACTATGTACCGTACTCAGCACTGGGATAGTTAAAAGTTAATCAGATTGGACTCTGTCCCTGTCCCATACAGGGCTCGAAGTCTGAGAAGGATTTTAATAGACACAGTCTCTGCTCACAAAGAGCTTACAGTCTAGAGTGGAAGCCAGATATTAAAATGAATTACAGAGGTGGAAATGGGTGAGATTATAAAGATCAGTAGGTAAGTGTATATCTCTGTCCCTGGCTCTGTACCATAATCCGATCTAGAATCCAGATCCGTAAACCTTTCAAGATTTCTTATCCAGCCATCCGTTTTAACTAAATCATTCTCTTTTCACCTTTGAGCATCCCTTTTTAGTTCTTCCTCATGACACCTAGCCCATCTTGCGTAAAATCCCTCATATTCTGTTCTCAGTGCCGTCCTCGATTCTTGCCCTCTCTGCCCTAATCTCTTAAGATTGGGGATTGAAAGGTTAAGAACATTAAAAGGTTAAGATTAAAAGCACACCAAGAGGCCTTCCCCGCTTAAGCACTCATTTCTTCTTCTCCCATCCCCTTCTGTGTCACTCTTGAACTTGGATTTGCACCCTCTCTTCACCTCTCCCTCAGCCCCACAGCACTTATGGACATATTCGTAACATACTGATGTCTGTCTTCCTCTCTAGATGGTAAACTCATTGTGGACAAGGAATTCCTTCAATCATATTTGAGCCCTTACTGTGTGACACAGAGTATGATACAGCAAAGAGAGACAATCCCTGCCTGTAACGAGCTCACTGTCTAGAGGGAATACGTTTACCAACTCTGTTAGACTGTATTCTCCCAAGCACATAGCACAGTGCTCTGCACACAGTAAGCGTTCAGTAAATATGATTGATTAAGAGGGACTGCTTCAGTTGTCCACAGGCGTCAGCATTGTCAGCAGGTGTCTTCCCCCTCTGCCTGTTTTGTTCCCTTTTTAAGCCGGATAGGTAGTCGGGAATATGGAAATAGTCTTCCCTCTGCCATTCATTTAGTATCTTGCAACAGGCTGATCCCAGGGGTTTGATGGAGATTTCAAAAGTGCATTTCATCAGTTCTGGAGTTAACACACAGGTAAAAAATTTGTTCCCAAATGCCACAGGGTCCCCCAGAACCAGGACAGTTAGATTCAGACACAATCACAAAGAACCACCTCTGATGTCTCAGCAGCAGGCAGATGTGTCGTACACATCAGCTCAGACCACCGAATTTTGTGATCGTCTCTGCCCAAGAGGAGCACAATTTTAAAGCTCCAAAATTAATCCGGAAGTGTCATTTGAACAAGATGCTAAAATGGTAATTAGCAAAGAAGTGTGAGGCTCAAGAAGAACACCACTTGGGTTGGGGTGGAGTGTGGACATGAATCGTGATAGATACCTTAAATAAATGACCTCATGAGAACCGAAGGCAAAAATGAAAATAGTCCCAAAAAAAGAAATAAAGGATCAAGGAGAAGACCCTGAAAATGGAGAGACGAACGTGAATGGTAGAGGACGTGGAACATGCCACCGGGATATTTAAGCATGATTTAAACAGGACTATGAAGAATTCAGAAAAATGTCGAGTCACAGCCAAAGCAGTTGTTCGCCTTCAATATCAAAGATGACGTTAGAGACGGTGAGATCTCATCCATGGGTGAAAGCGTGGCCGAAAAGACCAAGTCTCCTCACGAGAAGCAGCGTGGCTCAGTGGAAAGAGCACGGGCTTGGGAGTCAGAGGTCATGGGTTCTAATCCTGACTCTGCCACTTCTCAGCTGTGTGACTTTGGGCAAGTCACTTCAGTTACCTGGGCCTCAGTTACCTCATCTGTAAAATGGGGATTTAGACTGTGAGCACCACGTGGTACAACCTGATCACCTTGTATCCCCCCATCCCTTAGAACAGTGCTTTGCACATAGTAAGCGCTTAACAAATATCATCATCATCATCATTATTATTGTTTGTATCCGCTTTAGACTAAATTCTTGCTCTCTATTTTTGAGCCTTCTTGTCACTCTCTTATCCTATCTCTGCAAAGCCCATGCTCAGGGAAAGCAGCCCCTCTCCTAATTGCCGGCCAACTGTCTAGTCTGTCTGCTCCAGTGTCTCCCATTTATCCCCTGCTATATCACAGTTTTGGGTACTGATGTGTCTTTAAATCATTTATTACACCTTCCCCTTGGCTGCCCACACACCAGTCTTCCATGTGTTGCTCCCTTTCGTTTCACCTGAGGGCAGTTGTTTGTGTGTTCTGCGGTCATTCATTATCCTCGCTTTTCTCACCCACCAGAGCGGAGTGTCCTTGTGAGCATCACTTCAGTGCTCGAGAATTGACCCTGTCCTAGGAACACAGATAGTAATCTCTTCCTGCCATTTGATCTTGAGTAGAGAAGCAGCCACTTGTCTGCTGTGTGACCTGGGGCAAGTCACTTTACTTCTCTGGGCCTCAGTTACCTCATCTATAAATTGGGGATCAAGACTGTGAGCCCCATGTGGGCCAGGGATTGTGTCCAACCTGATTACCTTGTATCTACCCCAGTGCCTAGAACAGTGCCTGGCCCATAGTAAGCGCTTAACGTATACCATCATTATAAGAGTTCCTAGGTGACACTGGAGAAACTGCTTCAGAAGTTGCATGTGTCTTCTGTGGCCGGTCCAGGTCTTACAGCCGTACTGCTACAGTCCCAGAGACCTTTAGCTTGGTTTGGAATTTGAGAACCCTAATCCTTCACCACTCTATGTTTTGCATTCTGACAAAGTCCATGTTGGCCTTTTTTATTCCATTTTCTAGTTCCTCAGTCAGCATCAGTGGACAGTCCACTGTCCTGGTAACATAATTAGGTTACTGCTTTAAGCTCTTGAATTGTGTGTAGGATTTCCCGGGCATAGGCCAGCTGGGAATTTGATTTTGACTTGATTTTGGTGTTCTTCAGACTTGTTGTTAGTCCATTATGGTGTGCTGAATCTGCAAAGGGATTCTCGATCATTTGTATGTCTTTCTGTGTTTGTGCTTCAATCGGGGATACTCATTTAACGCTTGCTGTGTGCAAAGTTCGGTACTAAGCACTTGGGAAATACAGTACAGTAGATTTGTCGGACCCAAACCCTGCCCAAAAGGAGCTTCCAGTATGCAGGGGGACACAGACATTAAAGTAAATTACAGAGAGGGGAAATACTAGAGTATCAGGCTATTTAGGTAGGTAAAGGGTAGAGTATAGGGATAGTTGCATAAAGTGCTGTAGGGCTGGGGTGAGTGTGATGAGCACTCATCTGCTTAAAGACTGAAGCAGCATGGCCTAGTGGGAGTCAGAGGCCCTGGGTTCTAATTCTGATCCACCACTTGCTTGCTGTGTGATCTTGGGCAAGTCACTTAACTTCTGTGTGCCTCAGTTCCCTCACTACAAAATGGGGATTCAATACCTGGTCTCCCTCCTACTTACTCAGTGAGCTCTGTGTGGGAACTGATCGTCCTGTATCTTCCCCTGCTTTTAGTACAGTGCTTGGCATTCAGTAAGCACTTAACAAATACCACAGTTATTATTACTGTTAAAGCAGTTTCTGAACCATCATCTCAAACATTTTTGATAATGTTCACAGCTCCTTGGACTGGAAGAGATTTCTGGTGGATCAGAAGTTCAATCTGATTCCAGCTTTAATGATCCCTAATAAAACAAATTCAGGAATGTCAAGCAGGACAGTAAACCTTACTGAAACTGTTTTCAGGCATACTGGAGTTGCCTTTCTACAACCGAAAAGAGGGAACCGATACTCGTGGAAAGTAGCATGCTTCATCTCTTCACTGACAAATGTAACATATATACCAACTGTTCAGCAGAATTGAAAGGGAATGAAGAAGAATAGCCGATGCAGACACACCAAGTTGGGCTTCAGCTATGCATCACAAAGTCCAAATGAGTACACAATGAATAATTCCCATAAACATCTGTTCGTGAAAATGGTGAAGAAATAAAAGAAGCATCAAAGTCGGTCTACCGTGACTAGCAAATAAGGCCACCAGATGTCTGATGAGTGCAGCGAGAAGAGGAAGGCAGTATGGATTGGTTTCAGTAAAATCGTAAACTTTTTAATGCCACTGTTTTACTTAGAGATCAGAAAGAAGGGGTAAAGGAGCGGCATGAGACCCAAGTCAACCAGCAGATTCCAAATCTGAAAGATGAATGATGTCAAAGACATATGTACTTGAAAGAAAATGAGGATGGGTAGCCCATGTAGCTCTCGGGCAAGACATCATCAGATAGCTCTTTCACTTTAGAGACTAGATGATAAGCAGAAAATGTTCTGGCAGAAAACCAAGATTGTTGGGCAGAATGAGTGACAAAGTGATTATGGTGAGAAATGTGTGGAGAGGGCTTGATATATAACAGCTGGGTTATTGATTTGCTCTTGTGGAGGAGTGAAAAGAGCAGATCAGACAAAAGAATAAAATTAGCCTAGATTGATCATATATTAAATAATTGGGTTTTTATATACTTTCCTACATAAAATTACATTTACATTCCAAAGATTCAGGGGTTGGAGGATCATTTCAAGCGATCCTGATTTTAGATGTGGTTGGTAATTTGCAGGGATACTGCTATTGTATGCCGCATTCCCCATAAGAGGCCTAAAACAGAGCTCCTTATTCTCCCCCCCCAAACCCACTCCTTCCTCTCTAATTTTCTCATCTCTATCGACACTTCTAGACTGAAGTGTGAGCCCGTCGTTGGGTAAGGATTGTCTCTATCTTGCCGAATTGTACTTTCCACACAGTAAGCGCTCAATAAATTGAGCGATTGAATGAATGACACCCCCACCCAGCCCATTCCAGAAATCCACAACCTTGACCCTTCACTATCATTCAACTCTCTACTGCCAAATCCCGCCAGGTTTTCCTGCACAACATCTCCCTCTTCCACCCAAACTGCTTCCACCCAGTACAAGTTCTGGTCCTGCGTTGGCTTGACTATTACATTAAGGCTCCTCGCTGAACTGCCAACTTCCAGCTCCTCTCCCACTTCAATCTATGCTACACAGTACCCCGAGGATCATCTTTCTGAAGCATCGCTCAGGTCACGTCTCTCTCCTCAGAACCTTCCTCTGGCTTCCTGTGTCTCTCCCCCCTTGAAACAAAAATTCCTCACAATTCGCTTTAAGGCTCTCCACCATCAGGCCCACCAAACTATCTGCTCGCTTGGCCCCAGTCCACCGTCTGCTCCTCTCAAGGCAGCTTTCTAGATGTACTTTGACTCTTCTGCTTCCGTTCCTGCTGTTCCTCTGGCTTGGAATTTCTTCCCTTTATTTGGCCGGCTACAGCTCACCCATTCGTAACCCTCCTAAAACCCCACCTCCTCCAACAAGTTTTTCCCAGTCAATTCCCCAGTATTCTGAGCCAGATTAATCCTTTCAGCCGTCTCTAGCGCTCATGGATTTATTTACATCCTCCTCGGCAGTTATGTTTGGGCATTTGTGTGTGTGTATTTGTCTGCTCAACTGATTTTATTCCGACAGTGTTGTAATATATCGGCCTTATTAGAAGCGTGAGTTCCCTGTGGGCAGGGAGCGTATCATTTTGTTAGTCGCTACTTCCCAAGTGTGTATTACAGTGTGCTGCACCAAGTGGGCTCTCTCTAAATGCTGTTGCTGCTGCAGCTATTATTATTCTTTTTACCCGCTGTTTTGGATGGCTAGCTCCCACGCTGAGTATTTAGCCGGCTGCCACTGCTCACCACCTGGCCTCCTGGCCTAGGAAGCAGCTTACCCTCCAAGTAGCTTTTCAGCTGGCAGCATTTCCTGGCAGAATTGCCTTCCATTGTTAAAGGAGCTTCGGTCCCAAATATTTACAATCAACCAACTGGATTTTGTAGGTGAAGACTACCAATTGCCCTTTCTATTCCTCTCCAGTCTCCCCTTTCACTTTCATTAAGCACTTGAAAACATCTCTCAAGACCCTAGGGATAATCAGGAGACTTTCAGAGCAGGTGTGCTTAACAAAGACCATTAACAGAAAATAAACACGACCTTAATTCCTTAGAGCAATCAGTCTGTGGCAGTTGCTGTTTACCTGCTTTTAGCCCAGCCTCTCTCCCGGCACACACCACCTCCGAGAGCCTTAGTTACATTTGAAAGAGTAAAGAAAATCCTGACAGCTTCTATTATCGCAGGAAATGTGCAGTTCAATGCTAATCGTACAGGATCTATTTTTTGCTCGCCGTAGTAAAAACGCTCATTGAGAAGATGACGGAGTATTATTTTTTTGAACTGAAAACTTTGACTGTCGAGTTGAATGATGACTATTCCAGTTAGTACTCAGAGATTTTATTTTGAATTTTTGGGTTCTTTTCAGTTTGTCTCTCAGTCTAATTGCCAGCAGTTCCTCAACACTGTTTGGTTTGGACAGATGGCAGGTTACCGACGCAAGCACACCTGTAAGAAGATTTTGACTGTTTTGACAGTTGGCCTCTTCTGGCCGGTTCTTTCACTCTGCTACTTGGTAGCTCCCAAGTCTCGAGTGGGTCGAATAATTCACACACCTTTTATGAAATTTATTATTCACGGAGCGTCCTATTTCACATTCCTCCTATTGCTTAATTTATACTCACTTGTCTACAATGAGGATAAGAAAAACACAATGGGACCGGCACTTGAGAGAATAGACTATCTTCTTATAATATGGCTGATCGGTGAGTATCAAATTGGTTTTAAAGATTCTGGCTTGGCTTAGCCCTTCATCTTATTGTTGAGATTTGTGCATTTTTATAATAATAATATGGTGTTTGTTAAGTCCTTACTATGTGCCAAGCACTGTTAATAATAATAATGTTGGAATTTGTTAAGCGCTTACTATGTGCACAGCACTGTTCTAAGCGCAGAGGTAGATACAGGGTAATCAGGTTGTCCCACATGAGGCTCACAGTTAATCCCCATTTTATAGATGAGGTAACTGAGGCCCCGAGAAGTTAAGTGACTTGTCCACGGTCACACAGCTGTCAAGTGGCAGAGCCGGGATACGAACCCATGATGTCTGACTCCCAAGGCCGGGCTCTTTCCACTGAGCCACGCAGCTTCTCTTTTCTTTTTCTGTTCTGGAAAGTCCCAGTTCTCTTCTCCTATTAACACCTTGAGATACTTAGGAAGGTCAGCGAATTGTCAGCCCTAGGGAAAGAGAGAAATCTGAGCTATTGAAATTAACCAACGACGAGTCATTTTTTTTTAAAGTCCAACTTGGGCAGGCCAGAGGAGAAGAAAGAACTCAGGTTTTTTGCTGGTTTTGGACGCTGACCCCGAAGGAAAAATAATTTTTAGTCAGCTGTGTTTATCAGTTCTTTTTGGTTTGATTTGTGAGTCCTTTTTAGGGCTTTTTCTTTTACAGCAAATAGAATTGTGAAGCATTTTCTATGTTTTTGTGTTTTATCAATCAATATGTTTATTGAGTACTTAACTGCATGCAAACCACTGTACTAAGCACAATTCAGTGGAGGTGGTAGACATAAACCCTGCCTTCAAGGAGCCTACAGTCAAATGCGGGAGACATACATGAAAATAAAATTCAGATAAGGGAAGAGGCAGAGTATAGGGATATATGTACGTGAAGTTTGTTTGGTCAGAACCACTCCAGTGTACTCAATGAATGGGCCATAGAAGCCATATATCTTGCATTGTTCTTCTTTGATTAAATGCTATTATAAAATGACCCCTTGAAACTTATTTCTCAGGATGTAGTTGGTAGTTTGTAGCTAGATTCGCAGCGATCACTGCAAATCTTAGGGCAGAGTGATGATTCATTATAAAATGAGTATTTTGAAAATGAACTCTTTAAAATGTATTCAATTACATTTAATGGCAAATTTTTCCTTTTACCCTTCTTCTGGGATTACGACATGTCTAATTGCATCTTCAGGAGTATTTTTTTTTCTGTTTGGTTCTTCCGCAAGTCAGCACGCATCCTTCTGGCCTACTACTTTAGTGATTACCTACCTACTGTCTGTCTTGGGAAACAGGAATATTGAAATTGAGATTTTCTGCAATCCAGGAAAGAAGACTAGTTTAGTTTGAAGGCTTCATTTCCTCCTTTGAGAATAGGAGAAAAATAGTGGGTGTCTTGTTGAATCTCTGCAGAACTAAAAAAAAGATTACCTGCGGATAGGCACTCTGCAGTTCTAAGGGACTGAGAAACCTAGGTCGCTACAGTCAAGTGTTGTACACACCGAGAAAACGCAGGGACCACCAAATTTCACCGGCTCCCAGACCGATAGCAGGGACTGGAGCCAAGCTACACTGCTCTTTAAACAAACGCCCTATATTTTCTACGGCAAGAGTTTCCTTGGGTTGCTCCGTGGTCTGGGTATTTTCAGATTTACCATATTTACAGCCACCCACTGCGTAGGGCTGCAATTAAGATCCAGAATTGCTGAGGTCGAGGTGCGGGCAGGCTCCCGGCTGAGACAAGCGGGAACTTCAGAGCCTGGCCTACTTCTTGGCTTTGGCCTCCCGGCCCCACTGTCTTTTAATAATCTGAAATCGGACTCCAGGGTAGGAGTAGGAAGAGCATTTATTGATTGCCCGCTTGGTGTGGTGTGCTATAGCAGGGACCCGGGAACTATAGACTACTTAAGTGAAACGTTCCCCATCTTCCAAGAAGCTTACTCTTTAATGGGGAAGACAAACATAAAAATATTTACAACTAGAGTGGCCAAATAAATGAATTAAGTAGACATATAGACCAGAGTGTTAAGGAGGCTGTAAATAAGTTGCAAACGTTCCTCTTTTCTTTTCAGTCCCCTTTTCTACAGGCATAACCTCTTTGCACCATTTCAGATTATGGCCATGATGTTGCCGTTTGAGAATCTCACAATTTCATCGTTAAGATTTTAATAATCATAATTAAGAGCTGTGGGTATTTTACTGCTTACTGTGCTCCAAGCATTGTACTAAGCATTGGGGTAGATATAAGATGATAATAATTATGGTATTTGTTGAGCGCTTACTATGTGCCAAGCACTGTTCTAAGCGCTGGGGTTGTTACAGGGTAATCAGGTTGACCCACGTGGGGCTCACAGTCAGATAATCAGATCAGACACAGATGGGGCTCACAGTCTGAGAGGGAGCAGTTATTTAATCCCCATTTTTACAGATGAAGAAACTAAGGCATTGAAAAGATAAAGTGACTTGCCTAAGTTCACACCATGGGCAAGTGGCAGAGCTGGGATTAGAACCCAGTTCTCCTGTCTCCCAGTCTTTTGCCCCTTCTAGTAGGCCACAGTGTTTTTAAGGAGGATGGTCCCCTGATCAACCTTTCACCTTATGATATATTCCCCATTCTGCTCTTTGGAACGCTGCCCGGGAGCTAGTAACAGCCTTCTGTTGGATTCAATCTTAAAAAAAAAAAAAAAGAATATCAAAATAGTGGAAAAGGAGTTTATAAATAAAGATTTGTAAAGAGGATTGAGGTCGACCGATGACTTCAATCCTCATACTAGGAAGGAAGAAGATGTTTCAGTCCTTACCAGGGATGCGAGGGCACCTTCCAGCCCTGGTAGCTAGCCATCGTTACATTACCCCAGAGGCATAAGGGTCCCTTCCCCCCGACTTTAGGCCAAAGTGGCGGAATGTCTATGTGAGGCAGAAGGGGCACTTACCCGTGGGGATGGTGATAGCACAGTTCTCTCCCGTGGCCAGTACTGTTCCCTGGGTCCTGCTGCTGCCAATGGTTTTTTCTAAAAACCAGGATCAGGGCAGATCTCCTTCAAGTCAGCACCTGTGCTCGACTAGTGCAAACTGATAAGACGACTCGGAAATGCCTAAGATCAGTCCCAGTTCGGGCAGCCAAACCAACGTTTTCTGTTGTTTTTTTTCTTAATAGTATTTGTTAAGTGCTTACTAAGTGCCAGGCACTGTACTGAGCACTGGGGTAGAGAAATTCCAGGCAGGATGGTCCCAGTCCGTGTCCCACATGGGATCTCAATCTTAATCCCCATTTTACAGATGAGGTAACTGAGGCCCAGAGAAGTGAAAGTGACTTGCCCGAGATTACACAGCAGACAACTGGCAAAGCCAGAAATAGAACCAGATCCTTCTGACTCCCAGACCCCATGTTGTGTCCACCGCACCACACTGCTTCGCAAAGTAAGGGGCTAGTCGAAACCATTTAACATTTCAGAATGTGCCCTGGGAGGTACATCCCCTGGTGGAAAGCTTCTCCCAGGTACCTCGTCTATAGATTCGTAAGTATTTTAAAATGTGTTTATGGACAGTTTATGGTGGCAATTTGAAATGCCTCTGAGAAAAGGTTTTCAAAAACATGTATTCTTTCCAATGGAATTAAGTCATTTCCGATAATAATAATAGTGACACTTGTTAAGCCTCTATTATGTGCTGAGCACTGTGCTAGCACCAACACAGGTACGAGATAAGCCGGGCACAGTCCCTATCCCATATGGGGCTCACACTCCAAGAGGGAGGCAGCACAGGTATTGAATCCCCATTTTACAGATGAGGAACCTGGGGCACAGAAAAGTGAAGGGATTTGTCCAAAGTCACACAGCAGGCAAGTGGCATCCTCCAAGTCTCCTGACTCCTAGACCCATACTCTGTCCACTAGGACACGATGCTTCTCGGGCATGGGCGGAACATAGGTGTAAATAAAGTGAAATAATGTGTTGTAAAACACTTTGGAAGGAAGTGCTGCATAAACCCTAGACTTGTTTGCCTAAAACTACCCAATGTTAAGGTTCAGGTGGGTAACCCAAGGCTGTTTCATTCATAGCTCAGTTATTTTCTCCTCTCCTTTGAGCATCTTCAGGGAGGAATGTTCCTTACCCATTTGGCACCTTGCTGATGATCCCAGTCCAACATGATGTGCCTTCAGAAATGAAGTCAAGTGAAGATTTGGTTAATAAAGCCAGTTAATTTGAGCAGTGTAGACAACCAAACTGGATCATTCAGACTGTTCAGATTTCACTATGAGGCCTAGCTATATTGAAGAAATTAATGAGGTAATTGACATGGTTCTGGTGATCTTTTGGGTCCGGTGGGTTCAACCTAAGTCTTTAACTTTGCCTTTAGGCAATGTTGTATGATTGCCTTTTATATCGTGACGTCGTAACTGCGTTCATTTGTATCTTCTGCATATAATCTTTGCTGTAGTGGAAAAAAAAGTGACATTTTGTTTCTTCCTCTTCCAGGAATGGTGTGGTCAGATGTTAAAAGACTGTGGTATGATGGACTGGAAGACTTTTTAGAAGAGTCTCGTAACCAACTCAGCTTTGTCATGAATTCACTGTATCTGGCAACCTTTGCTCTCAAAGTAGTTGCCCATAACAAGGTAGTTATCCCTTATACCAATTTGAAAAGCATTTGCAGCCTATTGGGGAAACTAAACTTTATTTTTACATTTTAAGAAAAACCCCTAAACTTCTTTACTGTATAAATGTTTTGCTAGTGTAATTATCCTCTTGCTTTCAAAACTGATTCTTGGTTGAGGTTTACTTTCATATATACATTCATAAACATTTTAAATTTAAAAAGTAGTGTCCAAACAAATGAAAATGTTGATATTTAGAGTCCACTAAATTTAAGTCTCCAATACCTTAGATAACTTGAGCAAGAGCAGTTTCCCAAGTGGAATGTCGTACATGCCAAATAAATTGTTTTAAGCTTTTGTGCAGTGCAAAGGTACTGTAAGTTAACAAAGTCACCCTATTGAGTTCAGCATCTAATCCTAAATTTAAAAAATGCAGTCTCATTCTTTGAATTTCACTTATTTCCAAGGTCTGGAGTAGTTTTAATATGAATAATATCTCAGGGTAAACGTAGCAGTAGCTTCCTAGCTAATCTAGAGCAGATCTTTATTTGGGTTTAACACTTTTAAATACTTGGAAGGGAAGAACATAATTAAATTAAAATTCACCTGAAAAAAATTTACACAGAATATCATTTTCTGATATTCTTTCCAGGTATATGTAGCATAGTGGATAATAATTTATAGTGCTGTAAGCCCGTCAAACGGCAGGGACTGTCTCTATCTGTTGCCGACTTGTTCATCCCAAGCGCTTAGTACAGTGCTCTGCACATAGTAAGCGCTCAATAAATACTATTGAATGAATTATAGTGTAATTTACAGGAATTTTATTAAACTTTGAAAAACCAGTAAGTGATCCATAATGTATTCTATATTCTGCATAATGTATTCTTTATTAAGGAGGGTTTGGTTATTTTATATTAGATTGATGAAGTTAATTGACCTTCACATGATGCAAATCTCTGTGACCTCTGATATATCATATATCATGTAATCAATCATGATATATCACATCGTGTAATCAATGATATGTAGTGTCTACTTTATGTAGAGAAATCTATTAAGCTCTTGGAAAGTATTCCAGGATCAAAGACATAGTCCCAGGCCTCATGGGGTCTTACAATCTGATGAGGGAGAGAAAAGCATTAATTATGTACCAAGAGTAGGAAAAAGAGGAAGAATAAGGATATTGTGGGTAGTAGAAGCAAGAATATTCAGGGTGAAATAAATGAATAAATGAAATGTATATAAGGAGGATAGATATCTGTATATAAGCGGTAAAGGGTGGCTGTTGGGTTGACATGACTTGGGGTATTGGGAATTGATTGGAGAAAGCTTCCTGGAGGTTTTAGGAGGGCTTTGAAGATGGGGAGGATGTGGTCTGATGGGATTTGAAAGAGGAGGAAGTTTTAGGCAGGGGAATAGTGTGAGCCAAAGGTTGGAAGTGGAAGGGTTTGAGAGCAAGATGCCGCTAGAAGGTGAACTTCAGAGGTGTGAAGAGTGTGACCTAGGGAATAGAGAGCTGATAGGAAATCTGAAGGGAGCTGGTGAGAACCTTGAAACCCTTGGGAAGATGTTTTTGTTTTCGAGTGGAGAAAAATGGGTAACCACTGCATGTTTTTGAGAAGGTAAAGGATGTATGCCAAACAGCATGCAGTCAAGGCTGAAAGGGAGAGGAGGCTGAAGGCTGTAATAATAATAATAATAATGTTAGTATTTGTTAAGCGCTTACTATGTGCCGAGCACCGTTCTAAGCGCTGGGGTAGACACAGGGGATTCAGGTTGTCCCTTGTGGGGCTCACAGTCTTAATCCCCATTTTACAGATGAGGTAACTGAGGCACCGAAAAGTTAAGTGACTTGCCCAAAGTCACACAGCTGACAAGTGGCCCAGCCGGGTTTCGAACCCATGACCTCTGACTCCGAAGCCCGTGCTCTTTCCACTGAGCCACGCTGCTTCTCTTGAGACCTGTGAGGAAACCGGTCCATTTGAGAGTTGACAAGAGCTTGGACTGGGCTTGTGGCTAAGTGGAGAGGAATAGGAGGATCCCACAAATGGGCAGGAAAACCAGTAAGATATTGCAATGGATTCATGTGAGAACTGAAAGATATGGAAGATTTGAGGATGACACCAAGGTTGTAAGTTTGGGGGACAGGAGGTTGCTGGTGTTATCAACAGAGCTAGGACATATAGGAAAAGAGAAGGGTTTAGGAAGGAAGGTGAGAAGTTCCCTTTTAGACATGTTTAGTGTGAGGTGCCAGAACGTTTAAGTGGTGATGGCCTGGAAGCCAGAGGAAATGTGAGCTGGAGGAGTCCACAGGAGGTAAAATCCAAACCAAAGAATGAAGACTCCAGTTAGATTCAGTGGTGGCTCCAAAGGTTTAGGCGAAGAAACAAGAGATAATTTTATCTTCGCTATAGGTGAACATCCATTTTAAGGTAGGCCTTGTACTTGCCTAATTGCAGAATTGGCTGTTTTAATCATACAGTTATAAATCATGCCTATATTCTGTGTCCCTGTGGAAAGTTTCTCCTCTCCCCCATATTTTATAAACCCCTCTACTCCCACACATACAACGTCAAGAGGGAATGAGAGGTGGGTTGTGTGTGTGTGTCTGGGGGATTGTGTGTGAGAGAACTTTTTGCAGTCCGGAGAGGACCAGGCAAGCGCAAAACTGGAAGAGGCATCCGCCCCGCATTCTCCAGGGTGTGATTCCCTGCTCCTCCTCCAATGCACAGGACTTGCCTTCTGGCCACAAATTGGCGGGTAGGAAGACCTCTGCTACTTGCCGAAGCTGGGCAGCCATTACTGGACCAGGAATTTTCTTGACAAAACATAGAGGAAGGAGAGAATGCAAGATAGAAAGGCACAGGGGGAGCTTTCCCCCCTTCTGAATCCCAAGCCACTGGGAAGAACAGAACCCAGAGAAATCCAGTGGAAAAGTATAAATGGGGACCAGACCCATAGAGTCTGAGGGGAATAACTTTTAGAGGGCAATTTTCTCCGACTCCTCCTAGCACATAGTTAAAGGATCGACATGACCTTTCCATCTCTTTCCTCCACATCCCCAGTTTCACAGTTCCCGGGATCGGAAAGACTGGGAAGCCTTCCATCCAACGCTGGTGGCAGAGGGTCTTTTTGCTTTTGCTAATGTTCTCAGTTATCTTCGTCTCTTTTTTATGTACACGACCAGCTCCATCTTGGGCCCGCTACAGGTAAGTGACCGCCAATTTGTTTCTCTTCATAAATCTCCTGAATCTGGGCCCCTTGGGCAACAGGAGAACTTCTTAGCTGAACCCAAGTGTCAAGTCGTGCTTACTTTTTGTTGAAGAGGAAAACTCAACCTCGCATTTGGAAATGGAAATGAGAAACGACAATATGTGACGAGCTGCCGTGATTGGCTGGAAACCGAGAGGGATTCCCTTTACCAATTTTGGAAGGTTTTCTCTTCTGATATTCAAAAAAGGACAATCTTTCCCTCGTTAGAAAGTTTTCGTGACTAAAATGAATGAAATGGTATTTGTTAAGCCCTTACTATTTACCAGGCCAGGCACTGTGCTAAACACTAGTTAGATATAGGTTAGACACAGTCCATGTCCCACATAGGCTCACAGTCTTAATCCCCATTTTACAGATGAGGTAACTGAGGCCCAGAGAAGTTTAACGATTTGCCCGTGGTCACACAGCAAAGTGGCGGAGCTGGGATTAGAATCTAGGTCCTTCTGAATCTCAGGTCCGTGCTCTATCCACTCGAGCATGCCATGTCTTGATGGAGGAGATTATTCTGAATGGATTCACCCCATCCCCAGAAGTTTAGTAGTTGATCTTTTTAGTACCATAGCGCTCTTAAACGGCAATTTAATGGCCTAAAAGAATGTATTTACCTCCCAGACAGGAGCTATTTACAATACTCACTGTGCACCGATGTTTTGGGGGAACTGAAAAGGTTCCTGAGCAGTCCGAGCTTCCAGCTAGTGACCAGCCCTAGCCGGTTTCATTTACAGTCTATTTTTCCAGTGTTTTTAGTCATGGTAAGAAATTTGTATTTCTTGTCGCTTCATCATTTAGCAAATGAGTGATGGTATTCAGGTTACCCAGTCACCCAAAGGGTAAAGTTATCTGTAAACGTGACATTTTAATCCAATCAATCAGTCGTATTTACTGAGCATTTAGTGTGTGCAGAGCACTGAATTAAGCACTTGGGAGAGCACAGTATAACAGAGTGGGTAGGAAGGTTCCCTGCCCGCAACAGGCAGCATCTGCTGTTCGATGGGACCATGACAGGATTTTGATTTTTAAACAATGAGGAGAGTTAGTTCTGTGTTGGGCAAAAAAAGTATTAAGCAAGAAAATTGGGGCTCTGCCTTCCATGTCAGAGATAATTTAGTAGTAACTTGGAATCAATCAAGCAGTGATATTTATTTAGGTCTTACTGTATGCAGAGCACTGTATTATGCTTGAGGGAGAGTACATGGGAAATCAAGATGAAGATATGCTAGTATCTCAACAGCTAGAAAAACTTGGAGTATTTTTCAAGACTTATTGAAAAAACACAAGAAGACTCGGTCTCCGAGAGAGGTATCTTAAAAAAAGAAGTTGCCCACATTTTTTCTGAGACCAAGCTGGTGTTTTTCTCTACAGTATTTGGTCTGGCTCTCCAGACCTGTCTTCGTCCTGCTTCCAGAGAAAGGTTCGAAACTGCCTGTGGAGAGCTGTCATTTTATCTGCACCAAGACTCTCATGTGCGTTTTCCTTTCTTTTTGAGATGTGAGCTAAGATCCAGATAACCTCCAAAATATACTTACTGATGAATTGTGAGTTATCACAGAAAACCTTTTGGTTTAGTCCCTCAACTGATAATTATTATAATGTTATTTGTGCTTCATTTCCATTGAATTATGTTAAAAATATCACCACAATTAAATACTAACTTAAGTTGGATGTTCATAGTATTTTATGCAACTTCTTGATAGTGTTGCAGCAGATCATTGAATCCTTTCAAAATGAAAGACACCAGATATGTGTTCAGAGGAACCTTTACTGACAAGCACCAACTTGCCGTATACTGCATTCGGTGTTTGAGCTTGAGGAAAAGAACCCCATTTTGAGACACACTCAATTACTTTAGCAACATTTTCTCAGAAGGGGTCTTTTATGACACTGCTGGTCTCCGAATAGCACTCTAGTACAATAATAATAATTGCAATATTTGTTCAGGGCTTACTGTGTGCCAAGCACTGTGCTGAGTCCTGGGGTTGTTTCACCGCAGTATGATCAGACACTGTCCCTGTCCCTCATTGGATTCATAGTTTAACAGGGAAGGAGAGCACCTGTTCCCCATTTGTAAAGATGAGGCAACTGAGGCACCGAGACGTTAAGTGACTTGCATAAAGCCACCTAGAAGACAAGTGGCGGAGCCATAATTAGAACCCAGGACTCCTGACTTCCAGGCCCATGCTCTTTCCACTAGGACCCTCTGTTTCTCAGTTTTTCTCTGAGAAGAACTAGAACCCAATACACCATTATGTGTAGACCTAGTCTCTTGATTAGGTTTTTTAGGTTTCTGAGTGCATCTCTGGGCTTGTCTGTGCTCCACAAGAATGAATGTCATTTTAAATTAGGTGTAATCTTAAAATGAGGGGTTCTGCTTTGGTGTGGCACCTATTTAGTTTTTGAACAAGACCCTTGATTTTCCTTGAACCTATTCTGTAAAGTAGTAACTGCCATTATGGCCCGTGAAAAAGTGTTATAGAACAATGAAACAGCTGTTTACCCTAGAAGAAAACTTTTAGCCCTAGTATTTAGCCCCTTTAGCCAGGTAAAAGGCTTGGGCTTTTAAGAGGGGATTGTGTGCATTTTACAAAACCTAATGCTGTGGATTGGGTAGTGTGTTTATTTGTCTTAGTGCTTTACTAGTTTTGAGCATTCCAGTACAGGGAGAACTAAATTATGTGCTTTCGGTAAAGAAAGTGAGTGAACACAGACAGGGATTCATAAATAATGTTAAATTCTTCTAATTTAGAAAGGGTTCAGTTTCATCCAGTAGTTAGAGTTGTGAGAAGAGGCAGGTTTCAATCAATCAGTGATATTTATTGAGCACTTACTCTGCGCAGAGCACTGTTCTAAACACTTGGGGAGAGTACAATACAACCAAATTAACAGACATGTTCCCTGCCCAAAATGAGCTTACAGTTGAACCACAGTTCAGGCCTTAAGTGTAGATTAAAAGCCTGTGCTTTGTTCTGTATAGTTTCCAGAATGAACACTGTTCTATTTTCATTTCACACTGACCCTCTTGTTTCACACAGGGTAGGCTGCTGTTAAAATTACATATATTTGACACGGCCAACGTGTGATTAGATCTCTCACCAGTGCCCTAACGGGAGACTGAATGCATTACCTAAAATGTTATGAGGAGAGTTCTATGCTGGATTGCAGGGGTGTTACTGTATACGGTGTAACTAATGGAAAGAAAGTCCTCATTTTATGAATGTGAAACCTTAAGGAATAGGTAGTTCTTTTGAAAAATGGAATCGAATATTAATGATGAGAGTTGGTGTGGAACGTGACGTCTGAAACATCACCTCTTGCCAGCTTCCCAAAGGCCCTGATGGCCTTTTTTTATTTGCTTTCCTATCTCTTTGTCTATCAGTGCATCGTTAGCATATTCTGCCCATGTAGCAAAATTGCCTGACAGCTTTCAGTTCTCAAGAGCAGTAGTAATAGAGCTTTCCGTGTCCCGTCTGGTACTGAATCAGAATAATTAGAGTAATGATCATAATAGTGGTGTTTGTTAGGCAAAGTACTTACTGTGTTTTAAGCACTGGGGTAGATAAAATAGAGTGAGATTAGCCCACATTCCCCGTGCCGCAGGGAGCTCCCAGCCCAAAGCGGGAGGGAGAACAGGTATTTAATTCCCATTTTGCAGCTGAGTAAACCGAGGCACAGAGACGTTAAGTGACTTGCCCAAAGTCACACAGCTGGCAAGTGGTAGAGTCGGAATTAGAATCCAGATCTCCCGACTCCCAGTCCTGTACTCTTTCCACTAGGCCGTGCTGCTCCTCCTCTAACCAAGATAAACTTTGATTATTTTCTGGTTTATCAATAGGCCCTAGCTCTGGGCTATCTTGGAAAAGTGGTCTGTAGTCATTTCATTCAGTAGTATTTATTGAGCGCTTACTATGTGTAGAGCACTGTACTAAGCGCTTGGAATGTACAGTTCGGCAACGGTTTGTCTTAGAATTGCCGGATCAGTTTTATGTGGTGGAAACCCAACCCTGTTCTCGTGTCGGGTCAGTTTCCTTTAGATCGATTTTTAAAAATTATCTCCCCTGTTTAGTTTCCTCACTTCCTGTATTTATTTAATTGAAAAGTACTGCCAAGAATTCTTTAAAAACTTTCAATAAACAAGCTAGTTTAGTTTCAAATATGTGGCCATTAAAGACATGTTTTTAATGAATATTCTGTTTAACTGCTTCTGTTTAACTTTCATTTATTTTTGTACTGTACCTTTGACACGTATGTGTGTTCAGTGCACTCTGCAGCTAAGTTGAAACTTGAGTAAACAAAAACAGTCAACAGTCAATCCATTCAGTGGCATACAGTGACCGTCTTGTTGCCCGTTTTCGCTAGAACATCTTGAGCAGCGACTTTTGTAGTATTTTCCAAAAGCAAGTCACCAAAAAGCACATCTCTCAACCCAGTGTTGAAAGTACCCCCAAATTACCGTGCAAATAAAAGACTTTGTTTTTTTCCACAAATGTTTCCATTTGGGGTTGAGGTATTTCGAATCAGTCAGTCGCATTTATTGAGCGCTCCGAGTGTTCAGGGCAATAACGTACTAAGTGTTTGCAAGAGTGACGGTGTAACGGAGTGGGTAGGCATGAGCGAGAGTGAGGCAAGAGCAAGGGTGATGCAGAAGGGAGTAGGAGAAGAGAAACGAGGGCCTTCTTGAAAGCACAGCTCCTCCCTTTCCCCAGGGAAGGCCTCTTGGAAGAGCCGTGCTTTCAAGAAGGCTCTGAAGGTGAGGAGAGTGATGGACTGTCAGATGTGAAGAGGGCGGGCGGTCCAGGCCCGAGGCGGACGTGGATGAGGTATTTTCAATTCCACGGGTTAGTCAGTTGATCACATCGGCCTTGTCAATGATCTCAGCTTTGCAGAACCCCTCAAGAGTTGGGCCAAATGAATGGAACTGCTGTGATTGGGTTAAGGGGGAGGGTGGTCCTCGAATTAGTCCGCATTCCCCAGTAGATCCCCAGGTGTTAGGTGATCCCCGGTCCCGTCCTTGCTCCCTAGCCACCTGATTGGAGCAGGCCACGGGAAGACTTTTTCCAGAGGAGCAAAAGGCTCTGCCTCTTACACGGTCTCTTCACTCCGACCTCCGTCCGGCCTTCCCCTCTGTTCCCGCCTCTCAGAGCCGGGGAAGTTTTAAGACTTAGAGAGATTCTCCTGATTCCTTTCTTTGCAGACTTAACCTAAATTACTAAGATAAGTACACTGGACTGGATGGAGTGGGAGAGAACGGGAGGCATTCCACTCTCCTCCTCCTCTTCCTCTCTCCCCACTCCCTCTCTTCTCTGGCAGCTAATAGCAGTAATAGTAGCAACGATAATTGTGGTGTTTGTTAAGCACTTACTAAGTGCCAAGCAGTGTACTGAACACTGGGTAAATGCAGAAGCAGTGTGGCTCAGTGGAAAGAGCACGGGCTTGGGAGTCAGAGGGTGTGGCTTCTAATCCTAGCTCTGCCACTTATCAGCTGTGTGACTTTGGGCAAGTCACTTCACTTCTCTGTGCCTCAGTTACCTCATCTGTAAAATGGAGTTGAAGACTGTGAGCCCCACATGGGACAACCTGATTACCTTGTATCTACCCCAGCACTTAGAACAATGCTCGGCACATAGTAAGCGCTTAACAAATACCAAATACAACAAACAACAAGATAATCAGTCCCACATGGGGCTCACAGTCTAAGTCGGAGGAAGAACAGGTGTATTGAATCTCCATTTTACAGATGAGGGAACTGAGGCCCAGAGAAATGAAGTGACTTGCCCCAAATCACACAGCAGGTGTGTAGTGGAGCCGGGATAAGAGCCTAAGCTCGTGCACTTTCCCTTAGGCCACGCTGCTTCTCAGCTGGGCAGCTGGGGACCCTTGAGCAAGGTTTTCCCAGTGAAGGGATCATTCTTTCAGGTTGGTGGGCCCCAGGCTTTTTGGTGTGACCTGATTTGCCAGTCACCTCTAGGATCTTTAGCCAGGGCGATGCTTTCCTCTAAGCCTCATTGTGTTAGTGGCCTTTCTTTTTTATCTTCTCCTGGGGGATCAGGTAAGTCCCGTGAGCTGACCCTAGCCCATGCAGGACCCTACTTCATAGACCTCTACAAGACTCTCCCGCAGTAATCACTTAGCACGTTTGTAAAGGCCCTCTCAGGATCGGACCTGGTGAGTTTCCACTGCTCTACCAGTCTCAGCTACGGGAGGGAGAATCAAGCAGAGGCATACGCATTCCATTCCTAGCTTGGCCAGTGGCTAGCCAGCGGAAGGCAGTCTGCTACAACTCAAAACTCCCCTGTGCTGGGCAGCAGCTGCGTGGGAGAGAGTTGAAGGCGGAGACTCAAGTTTATGGCGTGGAAAACTCTGGATCCACTACCTGAGCGATTGCAGATGAAGGTGGGGCATGCTGGGGGCGTTGTGTCCGTGGAGTCACTATGGATGGGAGGCGACTCGATAGCATAAGACAGACTAGACATTTGTAAAACATTACTGTTTGAAATTTAACTTTACATCCTGAGACTCATTTTGATGTCGGTATTGTAGCTTTTTCTAAAGTGTCTGTTTTCCCCCTCCCAAACTTCAGGTAGCTAGAAAGTGTCCTATATCCTGTGATATGATGTGGGACCCCTCTGGGGGAAATAGGCAGATATGTTGGCGTGAGAGAAAATAAGGACCATCCCACCTACCTCTTGGCTTAGGAAAACAGGTGCAGCATTTGTTCATTTCTGGGCTTCTTGTTTCTCCATCATATCAGCTCTTTCATGTCTCGATCATCTTTTGCCTTAGTCTGGAACTGGGTCATCGTAGCAGAGCCTCAAAGGATGGTGGAACTTTCCACCCCTCTGGTAAATTATTATTTTGGCCCCATCTACCACAAAGACTAGGAATCTGGTACCTCGGGAGTGATCTAAGGATTTTTCCACATGTATTAACTAGGTGTGGTCTAAATGTATTTTCTTTTCTCTTCCTCTTACTGGTTATGTACCATTTATTTCTGCCTGCCTTCTCCATTAGAATGTAAGCTCTGCAGGGGCATGTATTGTGTCATTTTACCTGTATTGTTCTCTCCCAAGTAATAATAATAATAATAATTATGGTATTTGCTTACTATGTGCCAAGCAGTGTTCTAAGCGCTGGGGTAGATACAAGGTAATTAGGTTGTCCCACTTGGGGCTCACAGTCTTCATCCCCATTTTACAGGTGAGGTAACTGAGGCACAGAGAAGTGAAGTGACTTGCCCAAAGTCACCCAGCAGACAAGTGGCAGGGCCTGGATTAGAGCCCACGACCTCTGCCTCCCAAGCCCGTGCTCTTTCCACTAAGCAACGCTGCTTCTCACATACCTTAGGACAGTGTTCTCAATAAATTCTACCAATCAATCAGTGGTATTTGTTGAGCACTTACTCTGTATAGAGCATGGGATTTGGTACTTAGAGAGTACAAGTCTACTGAATAGAATGAGTGAGTGAGCAAGTGAAAGAGTGAATGAACTAACTAACAAAGCCATGCCTTCAAAGGACATATATTTCAAGTGCATTTCCCACTCCTCACTGTCTTCTGTTTCCACTTGATTCTGGGGTCGGTGGGAACTTGTCTGGCATGACAGCATTCAGGGAGAGAGGGACGAATTCACTGTGTCCAGTTAGCCCGTGACAGAGAAACGGTACTATGAGGACACTGCAGGCATAGGCCAGACTTCTAGGAACCCCTCCACATCTTCCCAAGGGCTTGAGTTAGTTCCGAGGTGGTCAGTGCCACCCTGGAAGGGAAGTCCAGGTTGGAGAGAGTCTTGGGGCAGAGCTGTGGACCAACTACTGGTCTGCCCTGGCTTTCAGGGTTGCAAGAGGGGGACACCCTACTCTGCCGCCATCAGAAGCAGTACCTCGGCAGCTTCCTTCCTAACACCTGGGTGCCGTCTTAACACATCTGGGCAATTTATCAGACTGTTTCTTGAAGGATCTTTCATTGAACCTCATTCTCGTCTATCTCGCCAGTGACCCTTTGCCCATTCCTCCCTCTGGCCGGGAACTTCCTCCCCCTTATGCAGCAGAGCACCACTCTTTGAAGCCTTACTAAAATCACATCCCCAAGAGGCCTTCCCCAATTAAGACCTCATTTCCCCTACTTCCTCCCCATCCTGCGTCACCTATGCACTTGGATCTTTTAAGCTACTGAGAGTCACACCACCCTCGGCCCAATAGCACTGAAGTACATATCTGTCATTTATTTTAATGTCTGTCTCCCCCTCTAGGCTGTAAGCTCCTTCTGACTGGGGAACGTGTCTGCCAACTCTGTTGTATTATACTCTCCCAAGCAGTACAGTGCTCTGCACACAGCAAGTGCACAATAAATACCACTGATTGGTTGGATGGATGGACTAGGCATCGCTCTAGTTTTTCCCACCTTGCCTGTCCATTTGCCAAGTGTCTTCGTTATCCTAACTCCCCTGAGATCAGGCATGTGAGCTGAGCTGCAGTCAGGTAAAGGTAATTTGCAGTTTTTAATTGGTGGACCTGTCACGCTTAAACCATACCAGACCAAATGAACATCGTCCCAATCCGTGAAGCTCACGACCATCACAGTGTACTTGACTCTTCCCTCGCTTTCAACCTCATAGTCAGTCTGTAGCCAGATTCAGTTGGTTTTTCCTTCACAACATTTCCAGAATCCACCCTTTTCCCTCCATCCCACTGGCCACCCTTCTGGTCCGGGCATATGTCGTAGTCCGGTTTGACTGTGCATTAGCCTACTTGCTAACCTCCCTGCCTCCGATCTCTCTCCTCTCTATTCTTTACTCCATTCTGCTGCTCAGATCATTTTTCTAGAACACCGTTATGCACGTCACCCCCTCTCCTCCTCGGAAACCTCCGTTTATTGCCCTTTCCTCTCTCCTGGCCATTGGCTTTAAGATAATCAACTTACCCTCTTCCACTTCTTCACTCTCTTCTCCCATTCCACCCTGTCTTGCAGTCTTTGTTCCCCTCAAGCTATCCTAATCACTATTCCTTGTTTTTCTCTTCCCTGCCACCCACTTCTTTTTCATGCCCTTCACTCTCTGTGAAACTCCCTTTCTGTCTTCGAAATGACATTTATTTTTGTAACCTCTCTCCTTTACTAGACTGTAAATCTCTGTGAGAGAAAGGATCATATCTAGTGATTCTTTCATACTCTCTCAAGCACTTAGCACAGTGTTTTAGACACAGTGGAGAAGCAGCGTGGCCTAGTGGAAAGAACATGGGCCTGGGAGTCAGAAGACCTGGGTTCTTCAGGCTCCTATGTGACGTTTGGCAAGTCACTTAACTTCTCTGAGCCTCACTTACCTCATCTCTTAAATGAGGATTAAGACTGTGAGCCCCATGTGGGACATGGACTGCGTCCAAACTGATTATCTACCCCAGTGCTTAGTACAGTGCCTAGCACATAACGCTTAACAAATACCACTTTTTTTTAAAAAAAAAAAGATGCTCAGTTAATACTATTGATTTATATATTAACTCCTGGGACTTACTAGATGCTGAACAAAGCAAAACCCTCAGACAGCAGCATAAGCAATAAGTATAGATGACAAAAAAGGGAAAAGCAGTGTGTCCTACTGGAAAGAACACGGGCATAGGAGACAGAGGATCTGGGTTCTAATCCCAGCTCTGCCACTTGCCTGCTGGGCAAGTCCCATAGCTGCTCATTGCCTCAGTATCCTCATCTGTAAAGTGGGGGACTCAATATCTGTTCTCCCTCAGAATGCGACGATAGAGCCCACGTTCGACCTGGTTAACGTGAATACCCCAGTGCCGAGTATAGTGCTTGGCACATAGTAGCACGTAATAAATACCACAATTATTATTATTATCTTTATTTAAAATAACAGCAGAGTACATGGGTCAGTGGAGCACTCAAGCCGGATCCAGGACAAAAAAAAAAAAGATGCTCAGTAAATACTGTCCATTTATGTATTAACTCGTGGCATTTTCTAAATGCTTAACACATCAGGCACCAGCCTACAGAGTAAATATAGATGGCAAAGGAGAAAGCAGAGGGTCCTAGTGGAAAGATAATAATGTTAATAATGTTGGGATTTGTTAAGCGCTTACTATGTGCAGAGCACTGTTCTAAGCGCTGGGGTAAACACAGGGGATTCAGGTTGTCCCACGTGGAGCTCACAGTCTTAATCCCCATTTTACAGATGAGGGAACTGAGGCACAGAGAAGTTAAGTGACTTGCCCACAGTCACACAGCTGACAAGTGGCAGAGCTGGGATTCGAACTCATGAGCCCTGACTCCAAAGCCCGTGCTCTTTCCAATGTGACAGATCTTTCACGTCTAGGATATGACAGACTAATTTAAGCATTTCTTCACTCTATAAGGGTTCACTAATGTCTGTGCCTTCTGAGATTAAAGAGTAGTTCCCAACCATATCTTTCCTCTCTGACTCAACTAGTGTTAAGCAGTCCAAATTTCTGGCTGGAGTTATAAGCTTATACTCCTATTGCAGTTCTTCTCTCTGGTTATAGGCTCAGCCCTGAAGCTTCCTACATACATACCTGGCTCCTCAAGAAAAGTACACCCTCCTACCTCCCTTCCCCTCTTCCCCCCTCCCCAAATTCCTGACTTCATGTTTTGCCTCCTCTAGTTCTCCCTTTTACTGGCCTGGTTAGGATCTGTAATCCTGTGTTGGCACTAAGCTTGCTAAGGGCAGGGACGGGTCTGCTAGTTCCATTGTATTGTACTCCTCTCCCAAGCTCTTAGTACAGTGCTCTGAACATAGTAGGTGCTCAGTAAATACCACTAATTGATTGAGTTCAGGTTTCGTAGTAGTCCAGATGGGCAGCTTGAATTTTGAAAGACATCTTTGACTCCTAATATAATCGCATCACTCTCTTTTTCTTTTCCTTTTTTTATGGTATTTGTGAAGCACTTACTATGTTCCAGAAACTGTACTAAGTGCTGGGGTGGATACAGGCTAATCATCTTGGACACGGTCCATGTCTCACATGAGGCGCTCCGTCTCAATCCCCATTTCACAGATGAGGTAACTGAGGCACAGAGAAGTGAAGCGACTCGCCCAGAGTCACACAGCAGAAAAGTGATGGAGCTGGGATTAGAACCTGGCCAGTGGGTAAATGGACTGCACTGTTGAGGCTGTTCCTGTCAGAAATTTGAGGAGTCCAGTACTTTACATCTGGGTATTCAGGAAAGAGTTGGGGTTGGAAATTGGAAGCAAGCGGTTCCATGGCATGGCAAATTTGTGTTGCCCCCAGTAATGCCATCCAAGCCTGGGCTCACGGTACCGGAAGAGAAGGTCTTAGTGACACAGAACTTCTTCCCATCCAGGTGTCTCCTCTCCCCTCTTCCCTCCGGGCCGCTGCCTCCGCTCTCCATCTCATTCGTTCATTCAAACATATTTATTGAACGCTTACTGTGTGCAGAGCACTGTAGTAAGGTAGTTGACCCCTGGCAACCACTCCTCATCTGTAAAAGTTTGGCTCCCTCAGAGCTGCCTTTCCTGCAGGTGTCCTGGAGAGGGAGAAGCCATTTTTCAAGTGTTCAGATATTTCTGGAAACTTTAGGGCATTTTACTCTTGGCTTTTCTCAGATAGTTAAATCAGAATATAGCCAGGTCTGGCTAATGTGGAGCTTCAGTGTGTTTCTGTATCGTTCAGTACCGTTTAAGAGTTTCCCAATTGCTTTTTTTCTTCAAAATCTCTTTTCTTTTTGTTTCTGGTGACAGGGTTTGGGGAAGGCGTCTCACGTTTTGTTAGTAACGGACATTTCTTGGATTTGTCCTCTAGATTTCAATGGGGCAGATGTTGCAAGACTTCGGGAAGTTCCTGGGGATGTTCCTCCTTGTGTTGTTTTCATTCACAATCGGGCTGACCCAGCTGTACGATAAAGGCTTTAGTCCACCCGAAGAGAAGGACTGTGCCGGGATCTTCTGTGAGCAGCAAAGCAATGACACGTTTCACTCGTGAGTCTGCTTTTTTAATGTCTATAATTCTATTTCTTTATATTGGTGCTATTGGTGCCTGTCTCCTTGTTTTGTTGTGTTGTCTGTCTCCCCGTTCTAGACTGTGAGCCTGTTGTTGGGTAGGGATTGTCTCTATCTGACGCTGAATTGTACTTTCCAAGTGCTTGGTAGAGTGCTCTGCCCACAGTAAGCGCTCAATAAATCCGATTGAATAAATGAATGACCAGTGTATCATCTCTTGCCCTGATGTTAATAATTTAGAATTCTAAAGGAAAATATTAGACTTCCCTTATTTCCAAAATTGGAAGGTGTCTGCCAACTCTGTTGTGTTGTACTCTTGTACTCTCCCAAGTGCTTAGTGCAGTCTTTTGTGTAGAGTAAGCGCTCAATAAATACCATTGGTGATAACAAAGTTTAATTTTATTTAGTAAATTGTGTGGAGCAGATACTTGGGGTCCAGTGTTTTCTTTTAATTGTGTTGTATCTGGAGCGTTATGAATAACAACAATTATAATAGCATCCGGAATTTATGTAGTGCTCTCTTTTTCCAAAAGCAATTTCATCCCGATGATCTCATTTTTGACTTGACAGTATCCCTCAGAAAAGTAGGGAGTGTCCGATCAATTCACATTTTGTGTTTCCAGAAAAGTGAAAACCTGAGTGACAATCAATCACTCCTCTCTCATGGCTATCATGCATTGTCTGGGCCCTCGGATTTGTGACCTTTAGGCCTTTGATATTTGCGCCCCACCTCCCTCAGCCCTTATGTACATATCTGTAAACTATATAAGTTATTTATTTTAATATCTGATTCCCCCTCTAGACTATAAGCTTCTGGTGGGCAGGGAACGTGTCTACCAACTCTGTTGTATCGTGCTCTTCCACGTGTCTAGTACAGTGCTCTGTACACAGTAAGCACTTAATAAATATCATTGATGATATCATGGCTAGAATAAATGGCACTAAGAATGTGTCTTAATTTCATTGGGCCCTCCCAGGCTCACTTGATTTGGCGATTAAACAACAGGAAAATGCCATTCTTAACCCCACTTAAAGTTGCACATCTTAGGATTAATTAGAATTTTCATTGTCTCTCCAGGTTTATCGGCACTTGCTTTGCTCTGTTCTGGTACATCTTCTCCCTGGCCCACGTAGCCATCTTTGTCACTAGATTTAGCTACGGTGAAGAATTGCAGTCCTTCGTTGGAGCGGTTATTGTGGGAACATACAACGTTGTGGTTGTTATCGTTCTTACGAAGTTGTTGGTGGCGATGCTTCATAAAAGCTTTCAACTGATAGCAGTAAGTCCCATATATTCATTTTCCTAACACATATCAAAGCCCTGTTATTGAATCTGGAAATATTCTAGTATGGAATGAAAGTCAGAATGGGAAGATGGAGGAGCTCAACTGCAGCTTCATATACATCCCTTTTTTAGCAGGGTGTGTGCATTTGAAGACGAGAGTTTTTTTATTCCTGCCCACATTTACAAATCATGGAGGCTCCTAACATCAAGCTCTTAGTACAATGCTCTGCACACAGTAAGCGCTCAATAAATACGATTGAATGAATGAATGCAACTGCCCGGTACGTGTCACATGACACTGCCGAGTCATATCATGCGTGGTGAATGATGACATCATAAAGATATTGGATTGCCCCATGCCAGTCTTCCCTGCTAGGGGCTCTCATCCTTGGGGAAGGGGCTGGGAGCTGGGAGGTTGCCGAGTTCACCTCTCTCCCTTCCCTGGCCCGAACCCGGCATTAGCGTACTCGGGTGACACAGCGGGAGCCCCCGGCAGGCCCGAATTTGATCGACTGTGGCTTATTACTCTGAACTAATTTATTGGCTCAGTAGTGCTGGAAAAATCAAATGGCTCCAAACGACACATTTGACAGTCATTTCCAGTATTTTCTTTTCTCTGTGTTCCTCGTATTGTAGAATCACGAGGACAAAGAATGGAAATTTGCTCGGGCGAAGCTGTGGCTTAGTTACTTCGATGACAAATGTACCCTGCCTCCACCTTTCAACATCATCCCTTCTCCCAAGACCATCTGCTATCTCTTCAACAGCCTCAGTAAGTGGATCTGCTCTCACACATCGAAAGGCAAGGTTAAGCGGCAAAACAGCTTAAAGGTAAGAACCCGCATGGTTTCCATCTAGTATCGGAATCATACAGTCGTTCTTTGAACAAAGTAAACATTAGGGTGACATCAGCCCATAAATCGGTGGTATTTATTAAGCGCTCGCTGTGTGCAGAGTACTGTACTAAAACCTCGACGGGAATGACGGTGGAAAAATCACTGGTCATTTTGACCCGTGCAAATATTGGGTCAGGGGCTTTTTAGGTTCCATTAAACTTTTATATCCCTCCGTGTACATATATTGTAATAAACAAAGTGCTTCAGGTAATACAGAGAGATCGGGGAGTCAGGTATGGACAGGCTCAGAGACTTGTGTGGTAAAATGGAACTGGAAAAAGGACCTTGGGAGATCGTCTATTGCAGCTTCCTGCCTCCACCTGGGAGACAGCACCAGGCTTCTCCCGTGGTCTCCCATCCGAGGCCATTTACTCATTCTTTCCCCACTGATGACATATTCACTGGATAGCTGTGGGCAGGGAACGTGTCTGCCTACTCTGTTGCATTCTACCCTCCCAAGGGCTTAGTACAGTGCTCTGCACACCGTAAGCGCTCAATAAATACCATTTATTGATTGGGTATCTGGAAAGGGGAACAATTTTAAGCATTGGTCTAGCATTCCCAGTCACTAACCAGAAAGGTGCCCCGACCTGTGTTGGGCCTAGGCATCAATCAGTCATATTTATTGAGCACTTACTGTGTGCAGAACACTGTACTAAGCCCTTGGGAGAGTACAACACAATAATATATCAGACGAATTCCTCGCCCACAAGTTGCTTACGGTCTAGAGGACGAGTTTACATTGGTATTGGTGCTAGTTCTTGCATCCAAGAAATGTTTCAAGGAAACATAAAGCACTAAACCAGACAAGAGGTCAGTTCCCGAAATGCTTATGAATAAAAACCTAGAAATCATGGAAACCCATCAAAACTGTTCCTGGGCCCGGTGCGGGAGGCTGCATGTGACCTAACAACCTTGCTGTTTGTTTCAAAGGAATGGCGGAATCTGAAGCAAAAGAGGGATGAGAACTACCAGAAGGTCATGTGCTGTTTAGTCCACCGTTACCTGACTTCCATGAGGCAGAAGATGCAAAGCACAGACCAGGCCACGGTGGAAAATCTAAACGAACTGCGTCAGGATCTCTCAAAATTCCGCAACGAAATGAGAGACTTGCTGGGCTTTCGGACCTCTAAGTATGCTATGTTTTACCCAAGAAACTAGCCTGTTGCCGAGGCGTGGAAATTAGGGGGAGGAGGAGGAGGAAGAAGCTGCTCCTCGTTCAAGGTGAAAACGGCTTGGCTTTGTATAAGGTGAAACTGAACTCAGATTGTACAGGTCAGAGTGCGGAAATGATGGCAAAGCCACCCTTTAAAGAGATGGGTGAGTGAGTTCCAAGTAGTGAGTTTTATGTAAGATCTGTATATAGCGTGAGCAGAATTCCTCCACATGGGGATCTTTACCAGTGTTCCAAAGCAGACCAATCTTAATCACATGTTGCTCTTTCCAGTCCCGTATTTTGCCTTCAGGCCATGCCTAAAAATAAACGCAGATTGCTGTTGCTTTTCACAATACATCCGAAAAGGGGAACTCGGGGTTTTAGGGAACCTAATTTTTAAAGGTCGCATGTCGAAGCTGTTTTAGGGATCAGCATTGACCAAACAGTTCTCCCTGAACTGCAGTCTGCTTTTGGAGCCTTGGGAACTCTCTGCCTTGACTGAATCCTGGACAGAGCATCAAAGTTCACAATGGCTTCCTTTATCAGGCCTGGCCGCAGGCTCCTTGTGGATTTCTTTCGGAGACACTGGCAGGTCAGTTTTCCAAGATTCCTGTGCACCAGGAGACTCGTTTTACAGTTTTTCACCTGAGCTTCGATTCTTCCGGTTCTCTCCCAAAATATCGCCAGATTTGGACGAGGCTCTTATAAGCTTTATTCCGTGGCGTGATCGGGGCTGTCGGCGATCACCTCCTGTGAGAATGGAATGGGTTCCCAGCCGGTATTGGAGATACGATGTGCACTGAAAAAATTTGGGTTCATTTCGAATGCAGCGGGCCCAGTCGGAAAAGCCATGGTGGCCATCTCGAGGTGGGCATGGAGTGGAGGTGATGGTCAACCATGGGTTTGAGGGAGAGGCCCGGGCTTCAGAGTACTTGCTGATCTGGAAATGGTTGAGAGGGAACTCGGGCTTAATGCTCTTCTTGTTCTTTAACAAGCTCCCAGACCATCAGTGCTCCGTCTCTGGGGGAATTCGTAACCAACAGTTTATTGTTAAATGATATATTTTGTCTACTAGGAAATTACGCACTCCCCAGCTGGGATTTAGTGATTAGAAGTCTTTGTTTTTCTCAGAGATGTATCAGCGACCACTACAGTATTTATTGAGTGCCTACAGTGTGCATGAATTTTTATGGACTCTGGTTTGAATGATAGCCTATTGTCAGAAAAAAGGTGAATAAAAGACTGGGATATTGATGGAAAGTTTGTCTCTATTATTAAAAGAGAAGTCATTGTTTTCTGAAAAAGACCATTCCTCTTGCTAAAACTACGTTATCTAGTTGAGAAGCAGCATGGCTTAGTGGAAAGAGCCCGGGCTTGGGAGTCCGAGACTGTGGGTTTTAATCCCAGCTCCACCACTTATCAGCTGTGTGACTTTGGGCAAGTCACTTAACTTCTCTGTGCCTCATCTCTAAAAGGGGGATTAAGACTGAGCCCCACGTGGGAAAACCTGATTACCTTGTATCTGCCCCAGCACTTAGAACAGTGCGTGGCACATAGCGCTTTACAATTACATCACTATTATTAATAAAAGAGAATTTATAATTTGCTTCCCTAACGTTCTAAGCCAAAATAAGAAAGCCTGACCCATTAAAACATTAGTACAGCTGTGGGGATATTTGTTTATTTAGATGATAAATGAAAATAAAATGCCTCCTCTTCTCTCCCAACCCAGTAGTTCCTCCCAACGAAGGAGCAGTAAGCTTTCCTCTCGGCCTGACAGGCCCTGGTTGGTGGGGGAAGAGGCTAGTGGAGCCCCCACCCTCTGAGTGGGCCAGCCTGATGTGGTGATAAAAAATAATAGTGGTGGAATGCATTAAGCGCTTTCTCTGTGGCAAGCACTGTACTGAGCACTGCTACAAGATAATCATGTTGGACAGAGTCCATGTCCCACATGGGCCTCACAATCTAAGGTAAGAAAGAAACAAGGAGCAACTGGGCAGAGTTGCTGGGCAGGAATCTGTCCCTGCCCTGACTTATACCGAGATGATCATTTGTAACCATAGAGAAGCAGTGTGGCCTAGAGGAAAGAGCAGCGGCCTAGAAGTGCAAAGACCAGGATTCTAATCCTGGCTGTGCCCCTTGCCGGCTGCATGACCTCAGGCAAGTCACTTGTTGGTGCTTTGGTTACCTCATCTTCAAAATGGGGATTCAACACCTGTCCTCCCTCCCACTTAGATTGTAAGCTCCGTGTGGGCAGGGATGCCATCTAGCCTGTTTACTTTCTCCAATACTTCATTCTGCTCCCCAGACCATTTTTCTACAAAAACACTCAGTCTGTTGTTGCCCTACTCCTCAAGTGAGACTGTGAGCTTGTTGTGGGCAGGGAATGGGTCTGTTTATTGTTGTATCGTATTCTCCCACGTGCTTAGTACAGTGCTCTACACACAGTAAGCTCTCAGTAAATACGATTGAGTGAATGAATGAATACCTATCAACTGCAGTGCTCAGTACAGTGCCTGGCACATACTGCTTAGCAAATACAACAATGATTAGTATTGTTAGGTGCCTCTCTTCAGGTCTGCATGGCCTCAGAGACTTGAGTGGTGACATAGAATTGGAAAGGACCATGAGAGACCATCTAGTCCAGCTTCTTGCCTCCGACTGAGCCTTAGCACCACACTTCCCCTGTGATCTCCCAATCAGGATCTGGCCTTGCCTACCTTCCTTTCAAGAACAAACTCGTTGAGCACAGTATGTACGCTTAGACTGAACACACTGCCATTATAGGCCTGGGATTTCCACTGCCTAATATCCCTGGGGATGAGAACGTAATTCTGATGCATTAGCTAGTTGCACCGTGGGCATTCATTCCGTATTTATTGAGTGCTTACTGTGTGCAGAGCACTGTAGTAAGCGCTTACATCAGCTTCTGAGCAGGACCTCGTCCAAAATATATCGGTTCCATCCAATTTCAACAAAACACCCACCACCAACCCTGTCACTTCCAAATGGGTCTTGAACAAGGTCTGTAGGGACCGACGGATCTCCAGAGGAAAGCAGGCTGCGAGCTAAAGCCAGTTAACTGATCCAGCCTCAGTCCCAGTGGCCCAGGTAGAGGCTAATCAGAGAAGAGGGGAAATTTATTAGTGCTCAGCCTGCCTCGAGGTGTCCCTGGGGTGGCCCTCTTACTGTGAGCAATGGAAGAGAAGAGGGTTTGCCTCTAATTTCATGCTCTAAGCAGCGGTGGTTATAGTGTTTAAAATATCAAAGTAAAAAAGAACGTAAGAAGAAAAAGATAGAATTGAAATCCACCTACCCCAATAAACAGTCTAACACCATTTCAGCAAATTCTCCTGTGATCTGAGCTAGTCAGGAATAGGAATGTCTGCTATGAAAGCCCATAACCAAATCAAAGTCTGATTTCCATCTATTTTTAGCAGCCTGATTATTGTGGAGCTAGTCTAACGACTGCTACCCAACAATGTCTTAAAATATTTTATTAAGCATCGCTAAAAATGCGGGCGCCGTGTAACAACATTCTGAGCAAATGCTGAACGTGAAAATGAAATTCAGTATAAATATTGCACTTAGAAATTTCCTTTTTACATCTTCACACAACTCATTTCTTAAAGAAATCCTTTTCCAGAGATGTATAAATTAACAGTTTCCAAGTAGCCGGGGGGAGGGTGGTATACGGCCTTTTCGGATGGTAACTGCAATAGATCGCGTGGCTTATCGGAGGGAGCTCTTCGCTCCTGGATGCCCTCTGGGTAAATAGCAGCTATAGATGCTTCCATCGTGGCCAACGGCTTGATCTCGTCAGATCGCGCGACGGTTCACTGAGCTGGTTACTTCTACGGAGTGTGGTGCTTTTGGAGAGTTCGCCTTCAACACTGCTTGTTATTCAAGGCGTTCAGGAGCTTCTGATTCTTCATCTTGAAATTCATGATGAAGCTGCTTGGCAAAACTTTCCCTCGGCCCTCTTCATCCACCTGGCCCATGATAATGTAATTCAGGCCTGTCGGGGAGGTAGGGAGACACAGCAATGGGCATTTCTTTTCTCCCCAGAAATTAATTCATTTTTATTCAACTTAATTTTGGGTTGAGTAGAGAGGCGAGTCCCTGTGTTTGAGCCACTGAAATTTGACCAGACCCCCACAACCCCCTAGGGATTCTATTCTCTGTTGGCAATGGAGAGAAGCTGAGCGGCCTAGTGGAAGAAGCCCAGGTCTGGGAGTCAAGGTTCGTGGGTTCCAATCCTGACTGCCGTTTGACCCCGGGCTAGTCACTTCACTTCTCCGTGCCTCTGTTTCATCATCTGTAATTTTTTGTTTTTTAATGGGGTTTAAGTGCTTACTGTGTGCCAGGCACTGTAAGTAATAATCAGGCTGGACACAGACCCCATCCCGTGTAGGGCTCACGGTCGTAATCCCCATTTTGCAGATGAGGAAACTGAGGCACGGCGGAGTTAAGTGACTTACCCAAGGTCACACAGCACACAGTGGCAGAGCTGGGATCAGAACCCAGGTCCTTTAGACTCTCAGGCCTGTGATCTGTTAGGACACGCTGTTCTCCCTCCTCCTTAGACCGTGAGCCCCATGTGAGACAGGGATGGTGTCCCACCTGATTAAGTCATATCGAACCCAGCTCGCTCAGTACAGAGTAAACGCTGAGCAAATACCACAGTTATCATTATTATCACCTATTGAACTCAGCACACTCAGTACAGAGTAAGTGCTTAAGTACTACAACTATCATTATTATCATAGCACTTAAATTGCACAGTTATCATTAGAGAAGCTGCTGATCATCCTTCTGGGGAGGCCCTAGAGGTTATGTCTTTGGTCACCTCTGCTGGATAATAATAATAATGGTATTTGTTAAGTGCTTCCTAGGTGCCAAGCATTGTTCTCTAAGTGCTGGGATAGATACAAGGTTATCAGGTTGTCCCACGTGGGGCTCTCAGTCTTAATCCCCATTTTCCAGATGAGGTAACCGAGGCCCAGAGAAGTTAAATGGCTTGCCCAAAAGTCGGGATTAGAACCCACGATCTGATCTAGCAATGGGGTGTTTTGAGCACCTGTTGTATTCAGAGAACCATACCAGGCTATTAGGAAGAGAGTCGTGGAGATACAACACACACTCCCTGCCCTCAAGGAACTTAACAATCTAATATGAAAACAGGCTGATACAACCCACCTACATTTAGGAGGAGAAACAACTGGCAATAACAGAAATGTTGGGGAAGATGGGGAAGTTCCTCCATTTGGATCTGTGCCCTTTGGCACGTGGTGTTGGCCCCACCTCAGCACTTATGTACATCTTGTATGCTGACGACATAGCGACACCGTGGACACATCTCTCCCAGAAGGCCCCACCTCCATCTGCCATCGTATCCATAGAGTTTTCTTGGTAAAAATACAGAAGCGGTTTACCGTCGCCTCCTTCCACGCAGTCAACCTGAGCCTCCGCCCTCGACTCTCTCCCGTGCCGCTGCTGCCCAGCACAGGTGAGTTTTGACTCGTAGGAGATGGCCTTCCGCTCGCGAGCCACTGCCCAAGCTAGCAATGGAATGGGTAGGCCTCTGCTTGGCTCTCCCTCCTGTAGTCGAGACTGGTACAGTACTGGAAACTCGCCAGGTGAGACCCCGAAAGGGGCACTTATGTGCATAGCTCTATTTATATTAACGTCTGCCTCCCCCTCTAGATTGTAAGCTCATTGCAGGCAGAAAACGTGTCTCCCAACTCTAGTGTAAACAAGTGGTTGTATTTATCGAGTTTGGAGTGCTCTATTAAGTGCTTGGGGAGTACAATGTAACAGAGTTGGTAGACGCGTTCCCGGCCCGCAGCAAACCTACCTGTACGACCAGCATACTTGTACTCACCCAAGCGTCAGTACAGTGCTCTGCACACACACTAGGAGCTCAATAAATAGCACCGATTGACCAATTGCTAGATAAGTGAGTAAACGACAAAAGTACAGGTAATTGAAAAAGTACCTAAGTGCTGAGGTGGCCGTAGGGAGGCCACCCGCCGGGGGAGGGGGATATGAAGCAGGGGATTCAGGGCGGTTTTGAGGTGGGGAAGAGTTGTGGGCTGGGGAATCTGAAGGGAGGGGAACATAAAGAAGAGGGACTGAGCGAGACCAGGGGGAAGATAGTCCTAGAATAAAAATCCAATATCCCCGGCCGTGGGGGCGGGCGCTTGTACTGAACTGAGGCCGAGGGAAGATGAGGTAAGAAATACCATTAAACCATTGAACTGAGGCCGAGGGTCAGGCCAAGGCCTAGTTAGGTATGGCGTCGGGTGGTCGGGACCCCTGGGCTTCTCACCGAGGGCGAAGCGGGTTGTCGGTGCTTAGAGCAGTGCTTGGTACATAGTAAGCGCTTAACAAATATCATCATCATCATCACCACCCCTCCTGTTCGAATCCCGGCTCTGCTGCTTGCCAGCTGTGTGACTTTGGGCAAGTCACTTCACTTCTCTGTGCCTCAATTACCTCATCTGTAAAATGGGGATGAAAACTGTGAGCCCCAAGTGGGACAACCTGATCACCTTGTTTCCCCCAGCGCTTAGAACAGTGCTTTGCACATAGTAAGCGCTTAACAAATACCATTTATTTTCAGCCTCTCCCGAGCACTTAGGACAACTGGCCCCTTTCGGAACAGCCGCGTATTATAAATTATATTAATGTCTGCCTCCCCGCTTCAACTGGAAGCTTGTCGTGGGCACGATACCGTTGTACTTTGCTCTCCCAAATGTTCAGTTCAGTGCCCTGCACGTAGTAAGTGCTCAGTAAATACCACCGATTGATCTGGGTGGATGTTTTAGAGGATAGGAGGCAATGAGTGGGAGGCAGAAATATGAGTTTGGCTCAGGCCTCTTCCCTGTTCCCTCTGCTCCCTCTGCAGACAGCAATTCCGAAGGGGGGGGAGGAAGTGGCTGCAGGCAGCGAGAGAGCTGGTCAGGCCCCTCGGGGTCCGCCGGCCGGACCCCCAGGAAGCTGCCCTGGACCGATCGGGTCCATTGATTGGATGGTGGATGGTGGAACCCGGAGGGGTGTAAAGCCAATGTTTGATTCTGCTCCCAAGGTGGGCCAAACTGACCTTTGCCCCACATCCACTTTGGCGGGATCTGTCCGGACCCTCAAGTCGGTGGACAGCAGGGAACGTGTCTACCAACTGTTATGTTGAACTCTTCCAAGTGATTCGTCCATTCATTCATTCAATCGTATTTATTGAGTGCTTACTATGTGCAAAGAACTGTACTAAGCGCTTGGGAGTGCAGGTTCTGTACGTAGTAAGTGCTCAATAAATACCACTGATTGAGCAGCCAGTCACTCATCTCTTTCAGGTCGTTCTCCCATCTGCACCCCCGACCAGGGCCCTGAGGGGAGGGAGAGAATCCCCTGAGGATGCCACTTGTCTGCTGTGTGACCTTGGGTAAGTCGCTTCACTTCTCTGTGCCTCAGTTACCTCATCTATAAAATGGGGAATAAGACTGTGAGCCCCACCTGGGACAGGAACTGCATCCAAACGATAACCTCGTATGTACCCCAGTGCTTAGAAAAGTGCTGGGCACATAGTAAGTGCTTAAATATCATTTTTATTATTATTATTAGAGGCAAACTGGAGACTGATTCTCATTGCAGGTCTGGCTGCCGTGTGTATTTCTCGATTTCCTGCTTGCTAGCTGCTTCAAACGGGGCAGTTACATCTTTTTGACCTACCACTTGTTAACGCTGAGTTCTTGTTTACTTTTTAACTGCTGGTTTCAGTGCAACTTCAGTTGCGTCATTTTCTATAAACACCTCACACCAGCACTTGAGAAAACCAGACATGTGAAAGGCTTTTATGTATCACTATGTCAGTGGCATGGAAGACACTGCCCCATCCATCTGGCTATCCAGTGCTGAGGGCCCAGGCTCCCTGGAAAATCAGAGTTGAGAAACGCCTTCCACCACCACAGACTAATTTGGAGAACACAGGAGAAGCAGCATGGCCTAATGGATAATAATAATAATTAGTAGTAATAATAATAATGGCATTTGTTAAGTGCCATGTGCTGGGCACTGTACTAAGTGCTGGAATGAATGCGAGCAAATTGGGTTGGATACAGTTCATGTCCCACATGGGGCTCACAGTTTTAGTCCCCATTTTCCAGATGCGGTAACTGAGGCCCAGAGAAGTGAAATAACTTGCCTAAGGTCACACAGCAGACAAGTGGCGGAGCCAACAGTAGAACACATGACTCCCAGGCCCGTGCTCTATCCACTACTCCATGCTGCTTCCTGGGATAGAGCATGGGCCTGGGACTGCTTTGGGAATCCAGAGGACCTGGGTTATAATCCTAGCACCGCCACGCCTGCTGTGTGACATTGGGCAACTCATTTAACTTCTCTGTGCCTCGGTTTCCTCATCTGTAAAATGATTAAGACTATGAGCTCTGTGTAGGTCATGGACTGGGTCCAACCTCATTAGCTTGTTTCTACCCCAGTACTCAGTACAGTGGCCAGCACATAGTAAGTGCTCAAGAAATACCATTAAACCAAAAAAACCCCCCAAAACTAAAAAGGACGCGGGGCATCGACTCCTAGATTAGTCCCATGGTTCACACAGCCGAGGACTTGGTCCCCAAACCGTGGCATGGCAACAAGATGCTTGGAAGAACTGTATAATGGCTGCCCTCCTGAGTAAGCATACTTAAATTATCCTCCAGGAGTCTAGCATGGGCCTCTAGGCCAAGTCTGATGATCAGTAATTGTAATTGGGTAGGGCTTATTATTGATAATAATAATTGTGGTATCTAAGTGTTTACTATGTGCCGGGCACCTTACTAAATGCAGGGGGGAATACAAGCAAATCAAGTTGGACACAGTCTGAATCCCCATTTTACAGATGAGGTAACGGAGGCACAGAGAAGGGAAGTGACTTGCTCTAGGTCACACAGCAGACAAGGGGCAGAGACGTGATTAGAACTCTCTAATCCCTCCGATTCCCAAGGCCTGTGCTCTATCCAAGGTAAGGAGCAAAATGCAGAAGCCTCAGTTTTGCAGAAAATGAGGCTTGTTTGAAGTTATGCTTTTAGTGGAGCTCAAAACTTCTGCCCCACCACCGGCGCGCTGTCCCAATCCCTGTGGTAATTGGGGATGGTCCTCCATGGTCCAGTGGACGCTGGCTGAGAAAGGGAGCTTTTACGTGGGGAAGCCGAACCCAGGGCTTGGGATGGTTGAGGTGGTGAGCAGAGACCTCCTAGAAGCCCTGACTGCTCAATGAAAGGGTTTTTACCAGCCCCGCAAGTGCGGACACTGAGGCCACGGGCCACGGTAGGGAATAGAGGGCTGCCGCGGGTGGGTGAGGGGAGCCCGGGGCCGGCCCCGGTCAGCTAGCTGTCTCCCCTCAGGACCCACGCCTCCCGGGGAAGGCCCCCTGCCGTCGCCCCCGTTGGCACCCTGGCCGGGCCGCTCGGTCACTCACCTCTCCGAAGGAGGGGGCACTGCTTACAGACCACGATGATCTTGGCGCTCATATTCTTGCCCGCCTGCTGGATGGCCAGGTTCCCCGCTTTGTGCACGTTAATGATTGACACAGTCGCCTGCAGGCTGGTCCCTCGTGGGACTGTGGAGATCACGGTTCCTGCCAGCACTAAAGGAAGACAGACTGAGTTTAAGCCATTTTAGCTCATTTCCTTCGAAGCTTCAGATGGACCCCGGTGACATTAGAGACGCTCTTCGTCTTTCCTCCTAGCTTCCCCATCTCCTTTGCCAACTCCCTGTCCGAGAAGCCCACTCCCTTGGTGGCATTTTTGACGTGTCGCTATCTTTTATCCTTTACATTCAGTCTGTCACTGAGCCCTGCCAGTTCTTTATCCACCAGGCCCTTCCCACCCAAATGGCCAACCCTCTGGTTCAAGCGCTCCTCAACTCCCGATCACGTTACCATATCAGCCTCCTCACTGGTCTCCCTGCCTCCAGACTCTCTCCCTTTTTTAGTCTCCACTTTGCTCTACAGCCTGGACCTTCTTCCTAAAATGCCATTCTGTTCAACTCACTGTCTTCCTCAAAAATAGCCAGTGCCTAACCGTTTCCTTCTGCAGCCCAGAATAAGTATTTGTTCACTTGTCCATCTTTCTATTTTATTTTCCCTCCCAATTGCAAATTATTTTGTGACTGTCTCCTCCTGTTAGATTATAAGATTCACAGGGCAGAAATCACCTCTATTCTATTCTCCCAAGCACTTAGAAGTGTTGCTTTGCACACAGTAAGTGCTCAAATATTACCAACTGATTGCTGTTTCCACCTTGGTCGGGTATAGCGAAGCATAGTGGCAAGAGCTCGGACTTGGGAGTCAGAGGATGAGGTTTCTAATCCTGGTTCTGCCACTTGTCTGCTGTGTGACCTTGGGCAAGTCACTTCACTTCTCTGTGCCTCAGTTACCTCATCTGGAAAATTGGGATTAAGACTGTGAGCCCCACGTGGGACAACCTGATTACCTTGTATCTACCCTAGCGCTTAGAACAGATTATTGTGTCAGCCTTCTCTCTGATCTCCCTTCCTCCTGTCTCTCCCCGCTCCAGTCTATTCTTCACTCCGCTGCCTGCTCATCTTCCTGCAGAAACGCTCTGGGCCTGTCACTTCCCTTCTTAAAAACCTCCAGTGGTTGCCCATCGACCTCCGCACGAAACAAAAACTTCTCACTCTAGGCTTCGAGGCTCTCCATCCCCTTGCCCCCTCCTACCTCTCCTCCCTTCTCTCTTTCCACTGCCCACCCTGCACGCTCCGCTCCTCTGCCGCCCACCTCCTCACCGGCCCTCGGTCTCGCCTATCCCGCCGTCGACCCCCGGGCCACGTCCTCCCGCTGTCCTGGAACGCCCTCCTTCCTCACCTCCGCCAAACTAATTATCTCCCCCTCTTCAAAACCCTACTTAGAGGTCACCTCCTCAAAGAGACCTTCCCAGACTGAGCTCCCCTTTTCCCTCTGCTCCCTCTGCTGCCCCTCTACCCCCCCTTCACCTCCCCTCAGCTAAGCCCTCTTTTCCCCCCTTTCCCTCTGCTCCTCCCCCCTCCTTTCCCCTCCCCTCAGCACCGTACTCGTCCGCTCAACTGTATATATTTTCATCACCCTATTTATTTTGTTAATAAGATGTATATCACCTTGATTCTATTTATTTGCTATTGTTTTAATGAGATGTTCTTCCCCTTGATTCTATTTATTGCCATTGTTCTTGTCTGTCTCCCCCGATTAGACTGTAAGTCCGTCAAAGGGCAGGGACTGTCTCTATCTGTTACCGATTTGTACATTCTAAGTGCTTAGTACTGTGCTCTTCACATAGTAAGCGCTCAATGAATACTAGTGAATGAATGAATGAATGCTTGGCATATAGTAAGTGCTTAACAAATACCATTATCATTATTATTATTTTTATTATTAGCCAATCACTCCAAAAGCCACTGTGGCCGGCAGATTAGAGGCTCTTTGAAGACTGGCCAGATCGACTGCCCTCTAGACTGTAAGTAAGCTCCTCCTGGGATGGGAACATGTCTACCAACTCTGTTGTACTGCACTCTCCCAGGTACAGTGCTCTGCACACAGTAAGCACTCAATAAATATAATTGATGGATTGACCACTGGGTTTAATTTTACACTATGGTGTCTTTGGGTTTTGGGCTCAGTGTGTCCTAAATGCAGTCAGGGACCTGGGAGGGGGTGGAGGGGCAGTGGGGGAAGATAAATTTACATACTGTTTTCCCAAGAAGGGACCATTCAATTTCCCATTCAGTGATTCCCAGATGGTGATGTGGTTCCCAGAGGGATAAATAAGAATTCGTGTCAGGGCCGAGTCCAGCTTAGAGGGGCCATTTACCCTTAAGGGAAATTTCAGAGAAAGGTTCATGAAGCGGCTAAGTGATGGATAGTCTCTGCCAGGTCTACACAGAGAGTATCCTGGTTGAAACTGGGGGAATCTATGGTCAGCCCATATCTGAGCTTTCTCTCCCTGCATCTCACCCGCGCCCATTTTCTATCTGATGTTTTTGCCCTGGTTCTCGTTCCTCAATCCATCAGTGGTATTTATTAAGCACTTACTGTGTGCAGAGCACCGTATTAACCATCCAAACTGCTACCACCTTAACCCAAGCAGCATCGATCCTATCCCTCCGCGATTACTGTACCAGCCTTTTTGCTGACCTCCCCGGCCCCTGTCTCTCCCTACTTCCAGTCCATACTCGACTCTGCTGCCTGGATCACTTTTCTACAAAAACGTTCGGGCCGTGTTTCCCCACTCCTCAAAAAACTCCAGTGGCTGCCCAGCTACCTCCACATCAAACAAAAACTCCTCACCATTGGCTTTAAAGCAGTCGATCATCTTGCCCCTGTCTGCTTCACCTCACTACTCTCCTACTACAACCCAGCCCGCACACTTCACTCCGCTAATGCCAACCTTCTCACTGTGCCTCAATCAAATCTATCTTGCCGCCGACCACTCGCCCTCGTTCTGCCTCTGGTCTGGAATGTCCTACCTCTTCAAATCCGACAGACGATTACTCTTCCCCTCTTCAAAGCCTTATTGAAAGCACTTCTCCTCCAAGAGGTCCTCCCTGACTAAGCACCCTCTTTCCTCTTCTCCCACTCCCTTCTGCGTTGCTCTGACTTGCTCCCTTTGTTCTTCCCCTTCTCCCAGCCCTACAGCACTGATGTACATATCTGTAATTTATTTGTTTAAATTAATGGCTGTCTCTCCCCGCCCCAACCGACTGTCAGCTCACTGTGGGCAAGGAACGTGCCTGTTTATTGTTCTACTGTACTCTCCCAAGCATTTAGTACAGAGAACTGCACACGGTAAATGCTCAATAAATACGACTGAATGAAGACTAAGCACTTGGCAGGGTACAGTATAACAGAGTTGGCAGACTCGTTCCCTGTCCACAACGCAGCGACCGTCTAGTGTCTCCTCTATTTCTCTCGGGTCCCCGGAGCCCCCTCTCTCAGCTGTAGCCGCTCTGAGCCCCGGGGATCCCTCCGTGTGGCCTTAGCAGCCTCCTTGGCTCTTCCTGCTGAGGAGAGCCATCATCATACTTTCAGTTCCCCAACTTCTCTGCCCCTGCCATCTGTGACCTTGTGTCATTCGCTGTGCCTGTGCAAGAGGCAGAACCACTCCAGAGGGCAGAGAGGCCCTAGATAGCGCTGACTGCGGCTGAGGTTCCCCACGTGGAAAACTAAAGCGGTTGACACGACAAAAGGTCAGTCAGCGACAGTTTCGCAGGCTAAGAGAGCGTGGGTAATTGGCACGTGGCCATAGATGAGGCCAAGTTGACCACGTCCCCCAATCCCGCCTGGAGCTAGCCTGATAGGCTCTGACGATTTTTGTTTTTCTGACCTTCAGAGTGGGCAACTTATACGCTGAGCTCGCGGAGGCGCTGGGGGGTTGTGGCCCCGGGATTTCTCGTCAGATTCCTGATTGGCCTGCGGGCAATCCCATCAGCCGGCGGTCTCTGTGGTCCGATACGGAAGGCCCCCGGCTGTTGGCCGGGCTCAGAAGCGGGACAAATGGCAGTGATTCCAAAATGCCCGTGATGCCCTGCCTTCCCACCGAGGAGGGTCAACCTGTCAGGAGGGTTGGACTGGATGGGGTTGACATCGTTGTCGCTGCATTTCAACAACGGTCTGAGGAAGACCAGGCAGCGAAGCTCTACTATAATCATAATGATGGTACTTGTTAAGTGCTTACTATGTGCTAGCACTGTTCTACTATGAAGCCGGGCCCTGAGCAGGGCTGGGAGACAAGCTTTAGTGTAGGCCAGCATGGGACCTTGAGAGGAAAGGAATCAGGGCAGGAGGGGAAAGGGTTCTTCAGGGCTAGGAGAGGAATGCTGCCCCTTCCTGGGATGAAAGGAAAGACTCGATCGATGGTATCTATTGAGCGCTTACCGTGTACAGAGCACTGTACTAATAACATGGGAGAGTACACCCAACAGAGCTGGCAGACATGTCCCTGCCCACAAGGACCTTACAGTCTGGCAGGGGGACAGACTTTAAAATGCATTATACATATGTCCCTGCCCACAAGGACCTTACAGTTCAGAGGCAGGGACAGACTTTCAAAATACATTACACATACGTGCCTAAGTGCTGGGGGGCTGACGGTGGGATGAATATGAAGGTGGGGGCTTAAAGGGAACAGAGCCAATCGCTCAAGCATCACAAAAGGTAGGGGAAGTTGGGGAAATGAGACCTGAGGTAGGGAAGGCCTCTTGGAGATGTGATTTTGGTAAGGTTTTGAAGGAAAGGAAGAGTGGTGATATGGCATATTTGAAGGGGGAGGGAGTTCATTCATTCAGTCATATTTATTGAGTGCTTACTATGTGCAGAGCACTGTACTAAGTGCTTAGAATGCACAATTCAGCAACAGAACCAGAGGGAGGTAGGAAGTCAATGGCAAGATCAGGGTATGTGAGTAGGTTGGCATTGGCATTTAGGAGAAGCAGCGTGGCTCAGTGAAAGAGCCCGGGCTTGGGAATCAGAGGCCATGGTTCTAATCCCGGCCCCACCACTTGTCAGCTGTGTGACTTTGGGCAAGTCACTCAACTTCTCTATTTCTCAATTCCCTCATCTGTAAAATGGGGATTAAGACTGTGCTGCCCCACATGGGTCAACCTGATGACCTTGTATCTACTCCAGTGCTTAGAACAGTGTATGGCACATAGTAAGCACCTAAATACCATAATTAGCTAATTAATTGAAGGAGCGAAGTATGTGGGCTGGGTTGTAGCTGGAAATCAACAAGTTAAGATAGTGGGTGGGGGAGAGCTGATTGAGCGCTTTAAAGCCAATGGTAAGGAGTTCCTGTTTGATGCATAGGTGGATGGGCAACCACTAGAGGTTCCTGAGTAGTGGGGAAACGTGGACCGTGTTTGTGTTTTTTAGAGAAATGATCCAGACAGCAGACTGAAGTAGGGACTGGGGTGGGGAGAGGCAGGAGGCAGAGCGGTCAGCAGGGAGGCTGATGCAGTAATCAAGGTGGGATATGATCAGTGCTTGGTAGCACTGTGGATGGAGAGAAAAGGGTGGACTTTATAATGTTGCTAAAGGTAGAACTGAAAGGGTTTGGTGCCACTGAATATGTAGCTTGAATGAGAGATGAGTTGAGGATAATGCCATGGTTACAGGTTTGCGAGATAGGGAGGATAATGACATCTGCAATTCTGGGAAAGAAACAGGGAGGACAAGCTTTGGTTGTGAAGACGAAGAGTTCTGTTTTGGATATGTTTACTTTGAGATACAGGAGAAGATGTGAGAAGGGCAGAAGTCAGGGCTGGTAAGCTAGATTTGAGAATCATCCACGTAGGGTTGAACCCATGGGAGCACACGAGTTCTCTAGGGGGACAGGTGTAGACGGAGAAAAGAAGGGGAACCAGACCTGAGTTCTGAGGGATGCCCACACTTGAGGAATGGAAGACAAAGGAGGAAACAGCAAAAGAGATTGAGGTGTCATCAGAGAGAGAGGAGGAGAATCAGAAGAGGACAGCGACAGTGAAGCCAAGGTTGGATAATGCTTCAAGGAGAAGGGGGTGGTCCACAGTGCCGAAGGCAGCTGAGGGATTGAGGAGGATTAGGTTGGAGTAGAGGCCATTGAATTTGGCAAATAAGAAGTCATAGGTAAGCACAGAGAAGCAGTGTGGCATAATGGATAGACCTGGGAGTCAGAAGGACCTGGTTTCTAATCTTGGCTCTGCCCCTTGTCTACTATGTGACCTTGGGGAAGTCATTTAAATTATTTGTGCCTTGGTTCCCTCATCTGTAAAATGGGGGTGAAGACTGTGAACTCTATGTGGGGCAGAAACTGTAACCAACCTGATTAACGTGGATTTACTTCAGCACTTAGTACAATGATTGGCACATAGTAAATGCTTAAGTACCTTTTTTTTAAAAGAAAAAAAAGCTTTAGAGAGGGCTGGTTCTGAGGAGTGAAGGGGGTGGAAGGGAGTGAAGGGGGTGGAAGCCAGATTGGAGGGGAATCAAGGAGAGAATTACAGGAGAGGAAGTGGAGACTGGGTATACAAAACTCAGTGAATTTGGAGAAGCATGGTAGGAGGGATCCAGGGGGTCAAGGGAGAGGGTTTCTTTTAGGAAAGGGGAGACGTGGGCATGTTTGAAAGCAGGGGAGAAGAAGCCACTGGAAACTGAATGTTTGAAGAAGGTGGCTGGGGGGGGGTGGGTGGCGGGGAGAAGGAAAGAGGCAAGTGTTTTGATAAGGTGCCATTCCTCATCTTACCTCTCCCCGCAGCCCGGCCTGAATACAAATACAGAACAAGTGTACTATATAACAAGTATGATGCCCTCGTGACTCTGAACAGGTTTTTAATATATCAACAGATGTCTGCCTTCACATCAACCTATCCCTCTGTTTACTCCTAAACATTCACTTCTTCACTCTCAAGGACCCAAGGACCCAGTTCTATCCTGGGGAAGATTCCCTTCATTTTTGACCTGTTCCTGACCCAGTGACTGCTCCTCCTCCTCATCACAGAAACCTGGCTCTTCCCAGATGAAACCGTCTCCCTTGTGTGCTCAACAGGGGGTGGCCTCTTTTTCTCCCACTCCCTCAGACTCACTGGGAAAGGAAGGAAGCCAACTCCTCTTCCTTCTCTCCCCTTCCACCTCCCCCACCTCTCTCTTTTCCTTCCTTTGAAGGCCATATCATTCGCCTCTACCACTCCCTCCAGTTACCAGTCACAGCCATCTGCCAACCCACATCCAACTTCCTGAACCATTTTGATCCCTTTCTCACATTCCCTCTCGCTTTCTCCATCCCTTCATTGATACTTGAGCACTTCAGTATCTATGTGGAAGTCCCCTATGATCCTTTCACTGTCCACCTCCTCTCCTAAACTCCACTGACCTCCTGCTCGACGCCCCCCATACACTCACTAATTTGGGTACATAACTGAGCTCATCAATTCTAGCCACTGTACGTTTGTACATTTGTACTGTACGTTTGGTCTATCCTCACCAAACTGAGAAATTCCTCTATCCCACCACACCTCCTCACCTGCCTTCTCTCCTACACACACACACCCCTCTACAAATTTGCACTGTTCCGTCACTGAGACCTCTGATCTTTTGACCTGAACCAATTTTATAAAGTCTCTATGCCTAAGCTACCTTCCCTCAGTGTACATATTGATGCTCTTGAGACCTCCCTCTCTAGTGAACTCTCAACTCACTCCCCTTTCCCTTCATCAAAGGGATGAGGTGGGAGGCAAAAGAAGAGGGAGGAAATCTCCTCTCAAAATATTAGAAAGGATGAGAGAGCATCCTATCCCCCTCTAGAGTGTAAACTTGTTATGGGCAGAGAAAGTGTCTACCAACTCTGTTATGCTGTACTCTCCAAAGTGCTTAATACAGTACTCTGCACACAGTAAGCACTCAATAAATAAGATTGATTGAGAGTAGAAGAGGGGGCAGGACAGGGGAGATTTTAGGGAGATCACTTATGATGCTTTCAATTTTACTGATAAAGGACGTGGCCAGGCCATTAAAGGCAAGGATGGAGAAATATTGTTGCTGGTCAGAGGAGGGGACAGAGTTAAACCAGGCTTGCGAGGTGGACTCAGCGAAGGCCCAGGATTGGAAAAATCCAAGCCACATTTGCCAGGTGCACTGTTTCCTTTGAGATGCACTTTTTGTCAGAGAGCAAGTCCTAGATCTTCCGGTCACATGGCTAGACTAGCAGCTCATGAATAATGGCCCTCCTGGTTCAACCCCTCCATCCATCTGTCCGTCCGTCCGTCTCTTCCAGGTCTGGGGGCCCTAAGGGGCCCCGGGAAGCTTGGAGGAACTAAAATACTGGCTAGAAACCTTTTTCCATTTTGATGAGACATGGCCTGCCCAACTCCCCGCTGGACTTCCCCCCACTGACCCCCCTGGACCACTCATCCATGGCTCTCTCTAAGCCCCTTCTTTTCATGCATGAACAATTCTTCCTTGGCCATGTAGTCTACCATCGCTCTGGGAGACTCAGGAGCTGCCCTTGCCCCAAACTGCCGTGCCCCTGCCGCTTCCTTACCAAAATTACTGGAACAGTAATTACTCTCCAGGGTCCCTCGGCGCCTGCACTTCTGCTGACAAAGGGGCACGGTAGGCTTCAAACCTGTTTTTGAGAAGGAAGCTGTTAATTAAGATGCCCTCCCGGGGTCACGGCCTCCCCAGGGGCGGCTCTTGAGCCGGCCCGCCGCAGGTCTGTCCTCATGAGCACAGTCCACCTCCTGCCCCAACCCGGCGGCTCTCGGGAGGCGATGCCTTTCCCGAGTCTCTGGCTCCTGAAGGATTGGGATGCTGTGCTTCGCTCCCAGCCCTGCAAACCCTGAGGGCACCCCCTGACAGCCTGGATTTCCACGGCTGGCATCCTCTCCCCTCTGAAATATTGTGACGGCACCACAGGTGGCTGCGACCGCCCCCTCCCTCCAAACCAGGGGTGGGAACCGGACACACGGCAAGTACTGTACCCAAGCTTCTGGGCCAGCAGTCACCATCCTTTGGCCCAACTCTGAGGGCAACTGGAGCCCCCGGGTGGCTTTTGAGCCTTGGCCCAGGAAAAGACCCTCAGGGCTCAATAATTCTCCCTCCACTTTATTTTTTAATGATATTCCTTAAGCTTTTACTACATGGCAGGCACTGTACTAAGCTCTGGGATAGATACAAGCTAACCAGGCTGGACAGAGTCCGTGGCCCACATGGGGCTCACAGTCGAAATCCCCAGCCCGTTATTGGGCAGGGATTGTCATTATCTGTTGCTGGATTGTACACTCCAAGTGCTTAGTACAGTGCTCTGCACATAGTAAGTGCTCAATAAATACTATTGAATGAATGAATTATATGGTTGAGGTAACTGAGGCACAGAGAAGTTAAGTGACTCACCCAGGGTTACAGAGCAGACAAGTGGCAGAGCCAGGATTAGAACCCAGACTCTCCGACTCCCAGGCCTGTGCTCTTTCCACTAAGCCATGCCGCTTCTCACTTCCAGACTGGGAGTCGTAGGAAGAACTGGGACCCACTAAATAACCCAAATTGTGGCTGGGAGTGGCCCCATGGTGCTCGCCTCATCCCCTCCCCTTCCCTCCAACCACAAGCAAGGGTAGTCCAGTCCCAACTTTCCAATCCATCGTGGACCTCCAGAGTCTCAGCCCCTCACAGCAACCCATGCACGAGGGGTGGCAGGCATCCAATCCTCACATGCACCATTGGGCAACTGGCCCAGGGAGAGCAGAAGTCAGCCCCTCAGGTAGTATCAGAAAGGCACCAGCTCGCTTCAGGCCCTCAGGCTATCCAGTCCAGGATTGTCTCCAACTGGGAAACAGGAAGCTTGCAAAAATCGTGCCCTGGCTGCCGTCCTCGACACCCATTCTCCAGGCTAAGGATGGACTACACTCAACACCCCTAACTCTCCCTCGGACACAGCACGACCTGCTCGTTTAAGGTTCTCTCCAATTACCTCTGGAACCTGCACATAGTGGGGGCTTCGCAACTGCCTGCAAAAACGAATTCCTCCGCTCATGCCCCATAGATGGGGGGAAGAAAGATTTCCTGTTGTTTGTGTTGGACCGACCACCGTCCAGCTCAAATTCCGAAGTGGGTCCCCACCTCCTGGTGCTGGGGGGGCGAGGTTTGGGGTACAACAATACTGGATTCACACCCTCTGCCCCTCCTCCACCTTTCCTGGGTTTGTCTATCTTATTCCAATTTCATCTTTCAGTCCTTCAAGGATATTTTGCTTCAGTTTTCCACTTGGCAACTCTATAAACTTGACTTCGGTTCTGCAGTGATTCTACCTCCTCTTGAATTCTTCATGGTCTTTTTATATCAACTTGAAATGTGCTTGAGAAATTCCTTGTTCTTTGCCATTTTCTTCTGCTTCCAATACATGTTCCACTCTCCATCATTTTCAGGGTCTCCTCCTTGATCCTTTATTAGTGCCATTTTCATTTTTGCTTTCTAATCAGATGAGGTGGCTCATTTAAGGAGCATCATAATCACTGCCCGCTCCACCCCACTGGGGCAGAGTTATAGTTGTGTCTCAGTGTGTATGATTCCTTTGCAAAAATGTCCTCTGGATTCACTTTGAGTTTGTAAGACTTGGTCTTCCTGGGCAGAGACGATTTTTAACTCCAAATCCCGTGATCTGAGCTTTCGCACGTGGAGAAGTTGGAAGAGATTATTTCTCAGTACGTTGGTCACCTAATCGGGATGGATCCGAGAGATTTTGCATCACGCTTCTCTAGGACATCGACCCGGTTGTTGTTCTTGGCATATTTTGCTCACGACTGTTATTTCTATATTGTACTCTCCCTAGCGCTTAGTACAGTGCTCTGCCCACAGAAAGCACTTATTAATAAGATTGAATCAATGAATGAATCACGCTAAACAAGCTGTCGGCCTTGACGGAAGCATCGGTTATGCTCTTCTTTCTCTTCACTGTCCTCCAAATTTGCCACTGATACATTGGCGATCACTCTATTTCTATCCCAGGACAACATGAAAGTTCTCTAGTATCTCAGTGTGTGGTTACTTCTTCTGAAGTGCGTATTCCACTTCCTCCTAAAAACTTCTCCTGTCTCCTTGTCCGCTGCCTGTTACATTTGGATTACTTTTAACTCGAGCATGGATACTTTCAGAAATGGGCAATGCTCTTTGGTACTAACCACCCTTATTGCCAATAAATCCCTGGTCCCCAGTTCTGGCTCTGCTCTTCTGTTTTCTCCAGGGTTGGCTCACCGAGGCTGGTCCACGGGGCTGGTTTCCCTGCTAAGTCTGTCATGGATGGGGCCTTGCCCTTTGGCCTGTTTCAGTCCTATCCTCTCCAAACTCCCCTCTTAGAGCCACACTTGGGCCCCCGCTCTGCACGCACTTTATGCGCCGACAAAGTTCTACCAATGGGCAGCTGCAGGAGCTGATGCCCTGGCCACGCACTGATTCTGTGCACCCTCCATTAGCCCTTCGGATCGATCGATTGTATTTACTGAGTACTTAGTGTGTTCTTGGGAGACTACAATACAATAGACTCGGTAGGTATGAGCCCCTACTCACAAAGGGTTTACAATCTATCCTAAAAACACCCTCTCTCAATCCCACAGCCCTCTGGTTACTGCCCGATCACCCTCCTACCATTTAACTTCAAACTTGTTGAAAGTGTTATTTACACCCACTGTCTCCACTTCCCCTCCTCCAGTTCTCTCCATGATCCCCTCCAATCTGGCTTCCATCCCCCGGCTTCATTCCCCAGAAACAGCCCTTTCTAAGGTAACCAGTGACCTACTTCTCACCAAATCTTAAAGCCTCTACTCTATCCTAATCCCCCTAGACCTCTCAGGGGACTTAGACACTGTTAACCACCCCCTTCTCCTTGAAACGTTATCCAACCTTGGCTTCACTGACCTACATCTCCAGCTGCGACCACTCTCCTTCACTGCAATCTCACGTTTCCTCTTGCCTTCAGGACATCTCTACCCGGACGTCCCACTGACACCTCATATTAAACATGTCCAAAACTGAGCTCCTTATCTTCCCACCCAAACCTTGTCCTACCCCTGTCTTTCCCATAGTTGTGGAACATCTCTACCCGGACGTCCCACCGACACCTCTTATTAAACATGTCCAAAACTGAACTCCTTATCTTCCCACCCAAACCCTGTCCTACCCCTGTCTTTCCCATAATTGTAGACAATACCACTATCCTTCCTATCTCACGAGCCCATAACCCTGACTCATCTCTCGTTTCCCCCACATATTCAATCTGTCTCCAAATCCTGTCAGTTCTACCTTCACAACATTGCTAAAACCCACATTTTCCTTTCCATCGAAACTGTAACCATGCTGATTCAGACACTTATCCTATTCTGCCTTGCCTGCCTTACTGCTGACCTCCTGGCCTCCTGTCTCTCTCAGCTCCAGCTATATGGATCATTTTTCAACAGAAACATTCAGTGCCTTGTTTCCCCACTCAAGAATCTCCAATGGCTGCCCATCAACATCTGCATCATACAGAAACTCCTCACCATCAGTTTTAAGGCACTCAATCAGCTCAACCCATCCTACCCCACTGATCTCCCTACTTCAACCCGGTCCCACACACTCGGCTCCTCTAGCACCAGTTTACTTACTGTGCCCTGATCTAATCTCTCTCACCACTCCCCTTTTCCCATGTCCTCCCCCAAGCCTGGAACTGCCCTCACCCTAAATCTACACCGACCACTACTCTCTCCACCCTCAAAGTATCATTAAAGTCACATCTGCATCATCTCTGCACCTCAATCTGTGAGCTTTGGACACTTGATATTCTCCCCAACCCCAAAGCACTTACGAACATATCTTTAAATTATATATAATAAACTACTTATTTATTCATATTAATGTCTGTCTCCACCTCTATACTGTAAGCTCATTATGGACAGGGAATGTGTCTGCTAATTCTGTTGTACTGTACTCTCCCAAGTGCTTAGTACAGTGCTCTGCACATTGCTAGCACTCAATGAATATGATTGATTGATTGATCTATCTCCTCCAAGAGGTCTTCCTGATTAAGCTCTTTTCCCTGGCTCGCTCTCCCTTCTGCATCATCTACGCACTTGGGTCCCTGACCTTTGGACATTTGATATTAGCACGAGCCTGGGAATAAGGAGGTCATGAGTTCTAATCCCAACTCAGTCACTTGTCTGCTGTGTGACCTTGGGAAGGTGGCTTCACTTCTCTGGGCTTCACTGACCTCATCTGTAAAATGGGGATTGAGATGGTGAGCCCCACGTGGGACAGGGACTGTGTCCAACCCAATCTGCTAGTATCCCATACAGTGCCTGGCACAGAGTTAAGTGCTTAACAAATACCATAATTATTAATCATCTTTAAATCATATATTATAAATTACTTATTCATTTACATTAATATCTATCTCCCCCTCTAGACTATAAGCTTCTTATGGAGAGGGAATGTGCCTGCTAATTCTGTTGTACTCTCCCAAGTGCTTAAGACAGTGCTCTGCACATAGTAAGCTGAGAAGCAGCATGGCTCAGTGGAAAGAGCATGGGCTTTGGAGTCAGAGATCATGAGTTCAAATCCCAGCTCTGCCACTTGTCAGCTATGTGACTGTGGGCAAGTCACTTCACTTCTCTGTGCCTCAGTTACCTCATCTGTAAAATGGGGATTAAGACTGTGAGCCCCACGTGGGACAACCTGATTCCCCTGTGTCTACCCCAGTGCTTAGAACAGTGCTCTGCACATACTAAGCCCTTAACAAATACCAACATTATTAAGTGCTCAATAAATACTATTAAGTGATAGAGAGGGAGACATTAAAATTAATTACAGATGGATATGTACGGAACAGCTGTGGAGCCAGGGATGGGGTAAATATCAAGTACTTGAGGGGAACAGGCCCAAAAGCAAAGGCAGGGCAGAAGGAAGAGCAAATAGGAAAAATAGGAAAGCAACATGGCCTAGTGGAAAGAGTGCTGGCCTGGGAGTCCGAGGACCTGAGTTCTAATCCCACCTCTACCACTTGCCTGCTGTGTGACCTTGGGCAAGTCTCTGTGCCTCAGTTAAATGGAGATTCAGTTAGCCTGATCTCCCTCCTACTTGAACACCATGTGGGACAGGGACAGTGGTCACCCCGATTAACTAGTTGTCTACCCCACCACTTACTATGTATGTGGCATATAGTAAGCGCTTAATAGGTCAGCTGTGTGACTGTGGGCAAATCACTTCACTTCTCTGTGCCTCAGTTCCCTCATCTGTAAAATGGGGATGAAGACTGTGAGCCTCACATGGGACAACCTCATTCCCCTGTATCTACCCCAGCGCTTAGAACACTGCTCCGCACGAAGTAAGCCCTTTACAAATATCAACATTATTAATAGGTTTAATAATAATGATAATAGAGGGCGCAATCCCCTCATGTTGGATCTCTCTGGGAAAAAGCTTCCTCTGGATGTCCTACAAGAAGCAGCCAGGACACACCTCTTCACGAGAAGTAACGTGGCCCAGCGGCTACAGCAAGGACCTGGGAGTCAGAAGGACCTGGGTTCTAATCCTGGCTCTGCCACTTGTCTGCTGTGTGATCTCGGCAAGTCACTTAACTTCTCTGTGCCTCAGTTACCTCATCTGAAAAATGGGGAGTATGACTGTGAGCCCCAGGTGGGGAAGGGACTGTGTCCAACCTGATTAGCTTGTATCTACCCAGAGCTTAGAACAGTGCTTGGCACATAGTAAGCGCTTAACAAGTACATTATACTATATTATTATTATTATTAATATATAATATAATATATATCATTATTATTATTACCTCAGTGCTTAGAACAGTGCTTGGCACATAGTAAGCACTTAAATACCATGATTATTACCAAGATTATTATTCAACTCCATTAGGAAAACCTTGGTTTGGACCTCTTCCTGAGTTCCCTCCCTTATTTAAAATCCTATCTTCTCCTCCAAAAGGCCTTCCCTGCTTAAGCCCTCATTTCCCCTACTCCCTCTTCCTTCTTTGACGTCCTTGCACTTGGATCTGTATCCTTTATTCACCCTCCCTCTGTCCCACGGCACTTATGTACATATCCGTAATTTATTTTAACATCTGTCTCTCCCGCTACACTGTAAGCTCCTTCTGGGCAGGAAATGTGTTGACCAACTCTATTATAATACTCTTTCCCAAGTACTTACTCCAGTGTTCTGCATACAGAAAGTGCTCAGTAAATATGAGTGATCGATTGATTTCCTCCCTCTCCTGGAGCAGTAACACCACACGTCTCCATGCGCAGGGGGGAAGAGATTCACCAAACCTCTTGGCAGTGCCCTCCTCGTTTCACCCCCCTGCCTTGGGCCAATTCCCACCTATGGGAATGCTAATGCTTATGCTAATGCCAGGAAAAGTCCAGGGAAAACGTGGAAGACGCAAACCAGCAGCTAGAGGGATAGAGATCCTAACAACGATAACGGAAGAACCGTTAGCAAGTTTACGGATGACGGTAGACAGGACGTTCTGGAGAAAATACAGCCATAGAGTCACTATGAATCAGAAATGACTCGACTACATTTGATAATAGCCCATGGGAAGCAAAGTGAACCAGACACGTTAGAAAAAGATTAAGGGGGAGAAATCAGAAGGGCATTTTTGTGGCTTTTGGTGATCAATTTCTGGCCGATTCCGCCCGGTCCACCCAGCCCACCCTCCAACCCCGACCCAGGCCCGTGCAATCAACCAACCTTAACTAGAAAAACTCACTTGTGGTGGTAGGGACAGGAGTTGTGACAGGCGCTGCTGGGGTTGTAGGTAATTTCTTGGGCCGGAATTTGTAATGACCAATGAAGCCATCAGCAGTTAAACTCAAGTCGGATAAGAATTGAATGAGAAGTTCATTTCGCTCAGATACGATGGGTCTGAAAGGAGAAAGACATGTAATTTTAGCATGGCTTAGTAGAAAGAGCGGGGGCCTGGGTGTCAGAAGACTTGAGTTCTAAGATGTGTGACCTCGGGGAAGTCATTTAGCTTCTCTGTGCCTCAGTTCCCTCATTGGCAAAATGGGGATTCAAAACCTATTCTCCCTCCTACTTAGACTGTAAGTCCCATGTTGGACCTGATGATCTTGCATCCCCACCGGTGCTTATTACAGTGCTTGATTATTGAAGCAGCGTGGCTCAGTGGAAAGAGCCTGGGCTTCAGAGTCAGAGGTCATGAGTTCGACTTCTGGCTCTGCCACTTGTCAGCTGTGTGACGGTGGGCAAGTCACTTCACTTCTCTGTGCCTCAGTTCCCTCATCTGTCAAATGGGGATTAAAAGTGTGTGAGCCCCACGTGGGACAATCTGATTACCCTGTATCTCCCCCAGCGCTTAGAACAGTGCTCGGCACCCAGTAAGCGCTTAACAAATACCAACATTATTATTATTATTATTGATACATATAGTAAGCGCTTAAAGACCACAGATGACGATGATGATGATGATGATGATTATCCTGCAAAGAGCCCAGCTTGTGTTCCCACCAACGTGAGGTATGTTCAAACTTTCCCTTTTGAAAAACCAAGAGCCCTTTTCCAGGCACAGGGCAGCAGCAACCTTGTCTGGGGTCCCTGGAATGTCCCTGGACCAAATTTTGGGAGTCCTCGTGTAAAAGACTCAAAGTTGATCATAAGAACAAGAAGCAGAAGGGGAGAGAGTCAGACACAACTGTTAACTTCCAGTGTTTCTTAGTTTTGTTTTCAGTAGTTACAAATTGAGAAGTGGTTGGGGCTCTTATTCAGCTGAAACTTGAAGACCTGAGAGATGTTCCCATCCGTGCCTAATAATATTAATAATAATGTGTGGGATTTTTTTAAGCACTTGTTATAGGCCAGGCACTGTCCTAAGCGCTGGGGTAGATGTAAGATAATCAGGTTGGACACTGACCCAGTCCCACATAGAGCTTACAGTTTAAGAGGGAAGGAAAGCAGACAATTATCCTAATTTTACAGAATGAAGTAACTGAAGCCAAGAGAAGTGGAATGACTTGCCCAAGGTCACACAGCAAGCAACTGGTGGAGCTGGGGAGAGAACCCAAGCCCTCTGCCTACCAGGCCCAGGCTCTTGCCACCAGGCCATACTGCTTCATTCGCTGGGTCCTGCTGCTTTTCTTTTCTCTTTTTTAAATTGTATTTGTTAAGCATTTACCATGTCCCAGGCACTGTACTCAGTGCAGGGGTAGATACATCATAATCAGGATGGGCATAGTCCCGGTCCCATACAGGGCTTATAGTCTTAATTCCCATTTTACAGATGAGGTAACTGAAGCCCAGAGAAGTTAGGTGACTTGCCCAAGGTCACACAACAAACAAGTGGCAGAACCCAGGTCCAGGCCCGTGCTCTTTCTATTAGGCCACACCGCTTCCTGCCAAGGCTCAGAGCTGAGGCCGCAGAACAAATGTGATTCCCTTTCAGCTAAATACTCTACAAGAGCTACAAAACCATAGGTCAGGTTGAACACCATCTATCAGAGAAGCAGCAAGGCCTAGAGGAAAAAGCCCCAACCTGAGAGTCAGGAAAGCAACTTAGGTCCTATTCCCGGCTCTGCCTCTTGCCTGCCATATGACCTTGGCCAAATCACTTAACTTCACTTTGCTTCGGTTTCCCCATATGTAAAATGGGGATTAAATTCCTGTTCTCCCTCCCCATTAGGCTGGCATGTCTCACGGGGAACAGGGTTGGGTCCCATCTGATTACCTTGAATCTACCCCAGCACTTAGCATGCAGTAAATGCTTTATAAATACCACAGTTATTATTGTTGCTGTTACTATCATTAGAGTAATAATAATGTGGGAGCATTCAGACTTTGGAACATTAAGTCATCTTGGGGGAGGCCAATGATCTCTCCAGCCCGGGTCTTTGCCTCTGACATCAGGGGGTGCTCTCGTAGCTAGTGGTGTGGGATTTGGGGGAACGGAAATTCTGGATCCACCCCTTCACAATTTAGAAAATTCTAGTCCTTCAAATTGGCAATGACAAATTTCCATATTAAACTTCTCCATCTTTCGACCATCACCAGACACCCTCTCAGGCCCTGATCGGTCCAGCTCTGAGACGTCCTTCCTAAGATGCCGTAGACAGAACCTTGCCTACTAGTAGAAGTCAGTCTTTCATTTCCTAACTCTTTCTCATGAGGACCAGGGATCACCTAGTTTATTTGGCAGCTGCCATACGTTGTGAGGGATGATTCGAAAGGAAAATCAGCAGTGATTCTACGATCTTTCTCCTGAATCAGGACTGATGAAATGCGGACCCACCACCAAGTTGTGGGGATTTATTTTTCCCTACTTGTTCATAATGAAGCTCCTCTGCCATTTTTCAATCCTTTTGCTCAGACATCAGAAATAGGGAGGGAAGACAGTAAGGTGGAGAGAGAGCAGGCTGGAGTGGGATGGAGAAGGAGGAAACCAGTGAGTCAGGGTGCAGGGAGGAGAATAGGACAGGGCACACACGTTTTATATAATGGTATTTGTTAAGTGCTTACTATGTGAAAACACTGTTCTAAGCACTTGGACAGGTACAGGTTAATTAGGTTGGATACAGTCCCTGTCCTGCATGGGGCTCAAAGCCTAAGTTGGAGGGAGAACTGGTATTCCCATTGTGCAGATGAGGAAACTGTGACCCAGAGAGGTGAACTGATTTAATAATAATAATAATAATAATAACAGTAATTATGGTATTTGTTAAGCACTTACTGTGTGCCAAGCACTGTTTCTAAGCGCTGAGGTAGGGACAAGGTAATCAGCTTGTCCCACGTGGGACTCACAGTCTTAATCCCCATTTTACAGATGAGATAACTGAGGCACAGAGAAGGTGAATGACTTGCCTAAGGTCACACAGCAGACAGGTGGCGGAGCTGGGATTAGAACCCAGAACTTCTGACTCCCAAGCCCATGCTCTTTCCATCAAGCCACAGATCATCCAGCCGACAAGTGGGAGAGCCAGGATTAGAACCCAGGTCCTTCCAACTCCCAGACCCACGCTTTATCCACCAGGCCATGCGGCTTCCATATTCAAACAGAGAAGTCGCGACCGTTTTCCCCTTGGTTGCCGAAGCCCACCTGAGGGAGGGCCCGCACCGTCTGACGGGACAGGTGGCTGGTTGTGGACCAGATCGTCCCGCTCTCCCGTCCCCAACCCCCGGCCAAAGAGCCCGTCGGCGTTGGGCCCGCCTGATCCCGAGGGGGGAGGCGGCCGCCACCGCCACCAGACCCCAAAAGGTCACTCACGCTGGCGGGCTGTCTCCGCAGAACTTGCCGATTCTCTGGGCGTCATCCACCTCCCCTCCGTTGAACACGGCCACGTAGTCGTACCTGCAGTAGTTGTCTCTCTCCACGTCGAACTTCTCAAACCTGAGCTCTATGAGCTGCAGAGAGAGCACGGCAGACCGGGGGGCGGAGAGGGGGGCTGTTTCAGCCGTGGGGGAACTCACCCAACCCCGGTGTTTCTGGGACTGGGCCGGACAGGGCTGGACCCACCCACCGAGGCTTCGCCACCGGGATCTGGCTGGGCCGGGCGGAGGGACGTGGAGAGGATGGGCCTGGCAATCGGGGAAGCCAAACAGGCCTAACTCGGAGGCCTCACAGGGTCACCCTCCCAACCTTGGGCCCTGGCCTCTCAGACTCCCCGGTCTAGTGGGGCCATGTGGCAGTTCGGGAACTCGTGGCAGTGACGGTGCAGTGAGGGGCACCTCTGGGAGGGGTAGGACCCCTGTTCCCATACCCCACCACCCGGACCGGAGGCCCCGCAGTTTCCACAGAAGTAACTCGGTTAATACAATCACTCATCCTATCCCATCTAGATTACTGCATCAGCCTCCTTGCTAACCCCTAACCTCCTGTCTCTCCCCATTCCAGTCCTTACTTCACTCCGCTTCCCAGATCATCTTTCTACAGAAACGTTCAGGGCGTCACCACCCCCTCCTCAAAAATCTATAGTGGTTGCCTATACAACCACTGGCTTTAAAGATCTGCGTTACCTTGCTCCCTCCTACCTCACTTCCTTTGTCTCCTCCTACAACTCAGCCCGCACACTTCGCTCCTCTGGTTCTGAACTCCTCACTGGTCCTCCATCTTGTCTGTCTCGCCCCCAATTCCTGGCCCACATCCTACCTCTGGCCTGGAATGCCCTCCCTCCTCAAATTTGCCAGACAATTACTCTACCCCCCTTCAAAGCCTTACTGAAGGCCCATCTCCTCCAAGAGGCCTTCCCAGACTAAGCCCCACTTTTCCTCATCTCCCATTCCCTTCTGCATTACCCTGACTTGCTCCTTTTGCTCTTCCCCCTCCCCAGCCCCCACAACACTTTACGTATAGATCTGATTTTATTTATTTGTATTGATGTCTGTCTCCCCCCTCTAGACTGTGAGCTCGTGGGCAGGGATTGTCGCTCTTTATCGTTATATTTTACTTTCCCAAGCCCTTAGTAAAGTGCCCTGCACATGGTAAGCACTTAATAAATAAGATTGAATGAATGAATGAAAGGAGGAGTCTCTCTCAGCCAGGGGGAGGGAACGATATGTAAGCCAACTAACATAACTAACCCCATCCCTGGCCCTACATCGACACCTGATGGGATGTGAGCAGGTGGGGCTGAGAAGCAGCCAACCAAACAGGGCAGGAGTTTTGTGCCTGATCCTCCAAGAGTGTCAGCTTTACAAACTCAGAGTGAAGAGTTCCGGAGAAATGCAAGTGTAGCTCTCAGCAGGGATCCCTGAGCTTCCCAAGGGAAAAATCAATCGTCAGCATTGACTGAATGCCTTTCTTTTTTTATGGTATTTGTTAAGCACTTACTATGTGCCAGGCACCGTACCAACCACTGGAGTAGATACAATCCCCATATTTAACAGACGAGGTAACTGGGGCCCAGAAAAGTGAAGTGATTTGCCCAAGGTCACACAGCAGATGAGTGGTGGAGCCAGGATTAGGACTCAAGTTCTTTGATTCCAGGCTTTTGCTCTTTCTACTAGGTCACGCCACTTCCTGTGTGCAAGCATCGTATTAAAGCACTTTAGAAAACACAACAGAGTTGGGATATGTTCCCTACCCACAAGGAGCTTACAGTCCAGAGGGGGTGATGGACATTAAAATGAATTAGAGATGTTTCTGTAAGTGCTACGGGGCTAAGTGTGGGGTGAATATCAAGGGCTTAAAGGGTACCGATCAAAGAGCGTTGGCAACGCAGAAGGGAGAGGAGAGGGGTCGGGGAGATGAGGGCTTAGTCATCCATGCAGCCAGGATGAACTCTGGTACTTTCCCCTGGTCACAGTACCAGCGCAGGGAAGTCTGCGTTGCTGCTGAGGGGAGGGAGAGGGGGAAACAGCTAAACTGGGTCAGCTGAGGGGCCAGCCTGGACAGTCACAGAATAGCCAGATATCAGTGCAAGGTGAGCACAAACCCAACCAGCTGGGAAACACTCAGTTCAGCTCAGGAGGAGGGAGGGCTAGAGAAGCAGCTTCTCCTTGTGGATAGGCATGGGCCAGGGTGTCAGAAGGACTAATAGGTTCTAATCCCAGTTCTGCCACTTGTCTGTTTTGTGACCATGGGTAGATCACTGGACTTCTCTGGGCCTCAGTTACCTAATTTGTCAAATGGGGATTAAGACTGTGAGCCTCATGTGGGACAAGGACTGCGCCCAATCTGATAAACTTGTATCTATCCCAGTGCTTAGTACAGTGCCTGGCATAAAGTAAGCTCTTAACACGTCATTCAAAAAAAGAAAGAAATCAATTCTGTAAGTGGACACATAGACACACAATGGGCCGGGGAAGCTTCCCTCCCCAACCCTGGTGGGAACGAGCCTGTCATGTCCTGAGGGCTTGTTATGGGTAGTCAGTCAGTAGTATTTATCGAGTGCTTACTGTGAGCAGAGTACTGTACTAAGTGCTTGGGAGAGTACGATAACAATAACAGACACACACGTGCTCAACAAATAGACTGAATGAATTCCCTGTCCACAACCAACTTACAGTCTAGAGGGGGAGACAGACATTAATATAAATTGAGAGATATGCACATAAGTGCTGTGGGGCTGGGAGGGAGGATGAATAAAGGGAGAAGTCAGGGTGACACAGAGGGGAGTGGGAGAAGAGGAAAGAAGGGCTTAGTCAGGGAAAGCTCCTTGGAAGAGATGTGTCTTCAATAAACCTTTGAAGGAGGGAAGAGTAATTTTCTGTCAGATATGAAGCACTTAAAACAGTGCCTGGCACTTAGTAAGTACTTAACAAATACCATAATTATTAATTATTATTATATAAAGAGGGAGGGCATTCCAGGCCAGAGGCAGGACGTGGGAGAGAGGTAGGCGGCGAGACAGATGAGATCGAGGTGCAGTGAGAAGGTTGGCATTAGAGGAGCGAAGTTTGCACCTGGGTCGTAGTAGGAGAGTAGCGAGGCAGACTGTAGGCAGGGAACTTGACTCTTAATTCTGATATACTGTACTCTCCCAAGAGCTTAATATTAAGAGTGTGAGCCCTGTGTGGGACAGGGACTGTGTCTAACCTGACTAACTTGTATCTACCCCAGCAATTAGAACAGTGTTGAGCACATAGTAAATGTTTAACAAGTACCATAATTATTTATTACTGTTACAATACTCTGCACATAGTAAGCACTGAATAAATATGATTAATTGATTGAGGGAGTCATCTTTCCAGGAGCTGGGGCCCCCACGGTCCGGGTTGCCCCATCGCCACCACTTTGGCAGCTTCCGCCTCGGGTTGGTCCCATGGGCAGGTTGACTTCGGCTGCTAATCTTCCTCAAAATACTAATGGCTGCTTGGTCCTGCAAAGCCCCTTCCATGGAGGGGACGGGAAGGAGGGCACAGAGGGGCCTACGGTTGAATGCACCTTTAATACGAAGCCATCAATTTACTTTTAATCACAAAAAATCTGAGACCTGGAGAACACGACTTCTAAATTCTTACTGACTCAGTGATTCACATAACACGGTTTCACATTACAAATCAACTTAATCCTGGGCCACATCAGGTTGTGCCAAAGTTACCTAAAAATCCATGACACCCTGAAAGCCCCTCCAGATTTCTGAGCGTGTTCCCCCCAAAAAACTCACCTGATTCTTGGGGGCTACGATGTGCCACAAGCAAGAGACCCCCGCGGGGTAATCTCGATCCGGCCAGTTAGGGGTTTTCAGGGAGCCTGTAGGTTTGTCTAGTCTCCCTCCACAATACTGGTCTCCTACAAGAAAATGCAGAATAGAGCCCAAATGACTTTTTTATAATGGTATTTCCTAAGTGCCAGTCACTGTACTAAGCACTGGGGTCGATTACAAGACGATCAGGTTGGACAAAGTCCCTGTCCCACATAGGCATCACAGTCTTAATCCCCATTTTACAGATGAGGTAACTGAGGCACAGAGAAGTGAAGTGACTTGTCCAGGCTCACACAGCAGACAAGTGGTGGAGCTCTATCACTTCGCAGGATAGATTCCCCCAAGTGAATGAAGTCACGATGAGGATGACCCAATTATCTGGGGACTTTGTATCCACCCTAAAACCACACAAAACATTCAAGCAAGGGCCAATTTTTCGGGCTGTTATTTTCCTGCTGTGGGCTGGGTGGGCTGAGGCTCACTAAGTAATGGCTTCTGCCCCATTCCCTCCTTCCCCGTCCCCCATTCATTCAATAGTATTTATTGAGCGCTTACTATGTGCAGAGCACTGTACTAAGCGCTTGCGGTCTGTCTGATGCTGGTCTCAAACACCCGGGGCAGAGCGAGGAGTCTGCAAACGCCCCGGGATGCGAGAGCTCCTGGAATGGAGACTGTTCAGGAGCCAATTGCATCCTGGATCTCCTTCAGCCTCTCAAATCTGGATGTTGTCTGGAGATTGGGAGTTCCCCATGACTCCGTTTTCTCCCCGGACTGCCGTTCCAGGCAGGACCAGTGGGACGGCCACTGAGTCCACTTTCACTGCTGAGGGGGAGGGTGGAGCCGGGTGGAGGAAACTAAAATTTGGAAATTTTCACCAATTGTTCCCAATTAGTCTCACAGCTAATGGAAACATTAGAGATGTTATGCGCCCCAGTTGCTTTCCTTTCGGACTCACTGTGACTCATTTTCACCAAGAGGAGAACATCATATTCTGACACATTGGTTTACCCTGGGCTAGAAAACTCAAGGGGTCGTTTCCACAGCTTTGGAAAGCTCATCAGGAGGAAACGTATTTTGTTCTGAATTTTTTTTTAATGATATTTGTGCTGGGGTGTATACAAGTTACTTAGGTTGTACACAGTCCCTGTCCAACATGGGGCTCACCGCCTTAATCCCCATTTTGGACAGGTAAGGTATCTGAGGCGTAGAGCAGTTGGTAACAGTGCTTACTACTGTTTGATATCATTTCAGTGCTTACTACTGTACTAAGCACTGGGTAGATACAAGTTAATCAGGTTGGACATGTACCACGTGGGGCTCACAGTCTTAATCCCCATCTCACAAATGACAAAGAGACAAGAGAAAGAAGTTAAGTGACTTGACCATGGTTACACAGCAGAGAAGTGGCAGTGTTGGGCCTAGAACCCAGGTCCTTTTGACTCCTAGGTCCATGCTCTAACCACTAGAAAAGACTGCCATTTGCTCTAATACCAACATGGGCCTCCCCAGGGCACACACCTCTAATGCTTCCAAATGGAAAATTAAACTTTTCAGAGTGACACTTATGGGTTTTCAGATCAACACTCTCACCAAATTTGAAAATAAGTCATCCATATCCAATTTTGACTTTGTGATCCCATTTAAGGACATCGCCATCAGAAGAACTATGTGATGTCCTGACTTAGGTGGCCCATCACTTGCTCAGCCACCTCCATCCCATTACTCTAACCTGATTCTAATTGCCCCCTAAGGCCTGTGACAATAATAATACAACTAATTGTGGCATTTGTTAAGTGTTTACTATGTGCCAAGCACTTGGGTGAATACAAGCAAAATGGGTTGGACACAGTCCCTGTCTTTCCCACATGGAGCTCACAGTCTTAATTCCTATTTTCAGACAAGGTAACTGAGACACAGAGAAGTTAAGTGTTTTGTCTAAGGTTCCTCAGCAGACAAGTGGCAGAGCCGGAATTAGACAACAGATCCCTCATTCAATGGTATGAGAAGCAGTGTAGTGGAGTGGATAGAGCATGGGCCTAGGAGTCAGAAGGTCATGGGTTCTTATCCCGGCTCCACCACTTGTTTGCTATGTGACCTTGTGAAAATCATTTCACTTCTCTGGGCTTCAGTTATCTCATCTGTAAATGTGGGTTAAAGCTGTGAGCCCCATGTGGGTCAGTGACTGTGTCCAACCTGATTGTCTTGTATCTATCCCAGCGCTTAGAACAATACTTGGTATGTAGTAAGTGCTTAACAAATGCCATAATTATTATTTACTGAGTGTTTACTGAGTACAGAGCACTGTACTAAGTGCTTGGGAGAGTACAACAGAATTAGCAGAAACTTTCCCTGCGCATAAAGAGCTTATAGTCTAAAAACAATATTAATAACAACTGTGGCATTTGTTAAGTACTTACTAAGTGCTAGGCACTGTTCTAAGCACTAGGGTGGATACAGGCAAATCAGGATAGACATAGTCCCTGTCCCACGTGGGGGTCACCATCTTAATCCCCATTTTACAGATGAGGGAACTGAGGCATAGAGAAGTGACTTGCCCAAGGCCACACAGCAGACAAGTGTCAGAATCAGGATTAGAATCCATGTCTTTCTGACTCCCAGGCCTGTACTCTATCCTCTAGACCATACTGCTTCAGTGTACAAGGTTTTTCTAGTGTGACATGTTTCCCCATCTGCTGAAGACCCATTTTCCACAAACATTCCTGCACACAGCCAGGGGGTTTGCACAAACCCTCACTTCCGCAGAGACTCACCCATATGTAGACTCATAGGCGATAGTCAGACAGACACAGACTCACCGATCCTTACTTCCTCTCAGAGAGGAAAGGCAGGAATGCTTGTGGCTCAGTAGGAGGAATGACCCGGAGCCATTCCTGGGCTCCCTCAGGGATGGCAGAAAGCTGCCAGGGACCACAGACTTTCCTACCCCCAGTTCCCCAATTTTTTTAAAATGGTACTTGTTAAGCACTTATTATGGCCAGGCAGTTTACTAAGCACTTGGGTAGACACAAATTAATCAGGTTGGACACAGTCCATATCACATGGGGCTCACAGTCTTAATTTCCATTTCGCCGATGAGCTAACTGAGGCACAGAGAAGTGAAGTCACTTGCCCAAGTTCACCCATAAACAAGTGGCAGAACCGGAATTAGAAACCAGGTCCTCTGACTCCCAGGCTCGTGCTATAATCAGTCAATTGTATTTATTGAGTATTTAACCACTAGACCACGTCGCTTCTCCCGATTTAATTTCCCTTTGGCAGTTGGCAAACCCAGGCTACTTTGTGCAGGCGGGGAGGGGGTATATAAGCAGCATTGACCCCAGGCTGGGCTGGAAGAAGTTTTTCTTCCCTCTGGGGTGTCGCTGAAGTTGGACTGTCAGCTGTCTGATGCCAACGCCAGTCCTGGGAAGGGAGCAAGGGCCCAGAGAGAGGTGAGATCCAGGTTTAAACTGATGGTTGAGTGCCAGAGCTAAAATGGAGGGAGGGGTGAAGTCATCTTAATCAGTCAGTCATTCAGTTAATCGTATTTACTGAGTGCTTACAGTATGCAGAATAATAATAATAATGATACTTATTAATCGCTTGCTATATGTCACACACTCTTCTAAGCGCTGGGGTGTATACAAGTTACTCAGGTTGTACACAGTCCCTGTCCAACATGGGGCTCACCGCCTTAATCCCCATTTTGGACAGGTAAGGTATCTGAGGCGTAGAGCAGTTGGCAACTTGCCCAAGGTCACCCAGCTGATACGTGGCAAAGCCGGGATTAGAGCCCAGGTCCTTCTGACTCCCAGGCCCGGGCTCTATCCATAATCCACACTGCTTCCCCAGAGTGCTGTAGTAAGCACTTGGGAGAGTACAATCTAATAATAATAATCTTGGTATTTGTTAAGCGCTTACTATGTGCAGAGCACTGTTCTAAGCACTGGGGTAGATACAGGGTAATCAGCTTGTCCCATGTGAGGCTCACAGTTAATCCCTATTTTACAGATGAGGGAACTGAGGCCCAGAGAAGTGAAATGACTCGCCCACAGTCACACAGCTGACAAGTGGCAGAGGTGGGATTCAAACCCATGACCTCTGACTCCCAAGCTCGGGCTCTTTCCACTGAGCCATGCTGCTTCTCATAGACACATTCCCCGCCCATGACGAACTTACAGTCTGGAGGGTTCTCGGTTCTGGAACATCAAAGACACTCTTCTGGAGCAGCGTCTTCATCCACAGGTTCCAAACGTTGAACGGCATGGCTAGCCCAACCGAGCGTAGGCGACATTCATCCCACCAAGTCGTGAGTGGCCCAGAGAGCAACCCAACCTGCCCATCCCCCCACCCACCAGCCCCTTGGCGCTGGGCAAGGGCCAGGGAAGGTACCTCTCCGGTCCGGTTCTGCGGCGGAGAACATGGCCATGAATCCACTCCCGGCCGTGTTGGCGTCCGAAATCATCTGCACCAGCATCTTGTTGGTACTGGACACCAGTGCGCCGGGCCTGAACGTGCCGCAGAAGCGGCCGATGCGCTGCCCGTTGGCGTGGCCGTTGTACACGTCCACGAAGTCATAGCGGCACAGGTTGTCACTCTCCAGGTCGATGAAGCGGAAGGAAAGGACGACGACTTTCCCCTCAGGAACCTGCGGAGAGGCAAGGGGAGAGAAGGGGACAGACACACTGAGGTTCCAAGACCGGGCACCCACTCTCAGCCTCCCGCACTCCCCCTGCCCCCTTGAGCCCCTCCCCGCTCCTGACCAGAAGGGCAGCGCAGGGCCATCCCACTGTTTCCTTCCTTTGGACCCCAGTAATAATAATAATAATAACTGTACTTGCTAAGTGCTTATTATGTGCCAGGCACTGTACCAAGCACTGGGGTAGATACAAGCAAATCGGATTCGACAAGGTCCCTGTCCCATGTGGGGCTCACAGTCTCAATCCCCATTTTACAGATGAGGTAACAAGCCCAGAGAAGTGAAGTGACTTGCTCGAGGTCACGCATCGGACTCACCACCTAGGACACACACTCGATCTCATCATCTCTAACCACTGCACAAACTCCAGCCTCACCAACTCTGAAACCCCTCTCTCTGACCACAACCTTCTCACCTGTCTCCTCTCCCACGCTCCTCCTCCCCATAGATCTCTAACTACTCCATTCATCTTTCATTCATTCAATCCATGCAATCGTAATTATTGAGCGCTAACCATGGGCAGAGCACTGTATTAAGCGCATGGAAAGAACGATTCGGCAACAGATAGAGACAATCCCTACCCAACAACGGGCTCACAATCTAGAAGAGGGACACAGAAAACAAAACAGAACAAATAGTCAGGCATCAATAACATCAAAATAGATAAATAGAATTATAGATATATACACATCATTAATAAAATAAATAGAATAATAAATTTGTACAAATATATACAAGTGCTGTGGGGTGGAGATGGGGGTAGAGCAGAGGTAGAGTAGGGGCAATGGGGAGGCGAGGAGGAGTAGAGGAAAAGGGGGGCTCAGTCTGGGAAGGCCTCCACAGAAAACTCTGCTCTCTCGACCCCATCCATCCTCTTGACCCCATTCATCTCTCTCAGTGCCTAGCCTCCATACCCATTCTACCCCCTCTTGATGACCAAAGAGACGTTTTCGACACCACCCTCTCAACTCAACTCGCTCAGTCCCCTATCCCTTCGTCACTCTCATACTACTAACCCGTAGCCCTGGCTCACGTGCATTATCCACCTATTTCGCTCTTGTGCGCTCTCAAACTACTAACCCATAGCCCCGGCTCACCTGCATTATCCACCTATTTCGCTCTTGTGCTTGAGCTGCAGAGATCTCCTGGCGGAAATCTAAATATCAAGCCGACCTTCTCCACTTCAAGTTTATCCTTTCTTGCTTTAACTCTGCCCTCTCCTTTGCCCTGAAAAATTATTTCTCTTCTTTTATTGACACCCATGCCAATCGCCCTCGCCAGTTGTTCCAGACTTCTAATTCCCTCCTCAGGCCCCCTGCCCCTCCACCTCCCCCATTCCTTGCCCCCAGTGATCTGGCCATCTACTTTATTAAGAAAATTAACACCATCAGGCGTGAGCTCCCTAAATTTACCCCTCCTCCTCCTCAGTCCCCCACCCCTCCTCCAGAGCCCTTCTTTAACTTTCCCATCTTTCCCAAGCAGTATCTCCAGAGATGATCTCCTGACTCCTCTCAAGTGCCACCCGCCCACATGAGCATCAGACCCTACTCCTTCACACCTTATAAAAACTCTCACCCCTCCCCTCCTTCACTAGCCTAACTACCATCTTCAACTGTTCACTCTCCAATGGCTTCTTCCCTGCTGCCTCGTCTCCCTCATCCTAAAAAATCCCTCCCTTGATCCCACAGCTCCCTCCTACCTTTCCTCTCCAAACTCCTTGAGCGAGTCATCTACACCCACTGTCTCATATTCCTCTCCTCCAATTCTCTCCTGGACCCGCTCCGATCTGGCTTCTATCCCCTTCACTCTACTGAAACCACTCTCTCGAAGGTCACCAATGATCTCCTTTTGCCAAATCCAATGGCTCCTACTCCATCCTAATCCTCCTTGACCTCTCAGCTGCCTTTGACACTGTGGACCATCCCCTTCTCCTGGATACGCTAGCTAACCTCGACTTTACTGACTCTGTCCTCTCCTGGTTCAACTCATCTCTCTGGCCATTCATTCTCAGTCTTCCTCGCGGGTCCCTCCTCTCCCTCTCACCCCCTAACTGTAGGGGTCCCTCAAGGTTCCTTCTTTTCTCCATCTACTTCCATTCCCTTGGAGAACTCACTCACTCCCACGGCTTCAACTACCATCACTATGCAGATGACACCCAAATCTACATCTCCTCCCCAATCTCTCTCCGTCTCTCCATGCTCGCATCACCTCCTGGCTTCAAGACATCTTTACCTGGATGTCCTCCCGTCGCCTCAAACTTAACATGTCTGAAACAGAGCTCTTTATCTTCCCACCCAAACCCTGTCCTCTCTCGGACTTTCCTGTCACTGTAGAAGGCACCGCCATCCTTCCCGCCACACAAGCCTGTAACCTTGGCATTGTCACTGACTCCGTTCTCTCATTCAACCCACATATCCGACAGGATTGGGTGATGGATTGTATTTGTGGGTTGAATGATCCATCACCCAGTCCTGTCGGTCCCACCTTCACAACATCGCTAAAATCCGCCCTTTCCTTTCCATCCAAACTGCTACCATGTTATCCTATCCTGATTACTGCATCATCCTCCTTTCTGACCTCCCAAACCTCCTGCCTCTCTCCACCCCAGTCCATACCTCACCCCGCTGCCCAGATGATCTTTCCACAGAAATGTTCAGGACATGTCACCCCCTTCCTCAAAAATCTCCAGTGGTCGCCTATCCACCTCTGTATCAAACAAAAAATCCTCACCATTTGCTTTAAAACTCTCCATCACCTTGCCCCCTCTTACTTCATCTCACTTCTCTCCTACAACTTAGCCTGCAAACTTTACTCCTCAGGTGCTAACCTTTTCACTGTGCCTCCATTTTACCTATCTTGCCACTATCCACTGACCCGTGTCATACCTCTGGCCTGGAACGACCCCTCATCCTCAAATCTGCCAGACAATTCCTCCCCCTCTCTCTCCCCCCGTCACTTCGAAGTCTTACTAAAGGCACATCTCCCCCAGGAGGCCTTCCCAGACTAAACCCCACTTTTCCTCATCTCTCCCTTCTGCGTCGCCCTGACTTGCTCCCTCTGCTCTTCCCCCTTGTCCTGCCCCACAGCACTTATGTATTTATCTGTAATTTTATTTATGTTGATATCTGTTTCTTTGTATTGATGTCTATCTCCCCGCCTCTAGACTTGTGTGCTTGTTGTGGGCAGGGATTGTCTCTCTTTATTGCTGTATTATATTTTCCCAAGCGCTTAGTACAAGTACTCTGCACACAGTAAGCGCTCAATAAATATGACTGACTGAATGAATGAATGAACACGATTGATTGAATGAATGAAAGTGGTGGACCCGGGAACAGAACCCATCATCTCCTGACTGACTCCCAGACCCGTGCTCTATCCACTATCCCATGTTGCTTCTCCAACCATGGTGACGAACATCTCCCCTCCTTGGCCCCTGCATTCCCAGGAGGCTCAGAGACCACCTAACTCCTTGTGGACAAGGGAACACACCTGCTCCCTCTGTTGTATTGTACTCCCCCAAGCGCTGAGTACATTAAATATCACTGACTGATCGATCAAGGGAATCCCGGAGGCCCAGAGGGGTGGCCTGGGATGGGACGCCTCACCATCTCCAAGACTCCCGGTGTCCCTCCTCTCGGCCTTGCCCACTGGGGCTCTTTGGGAAATCCATCTCCCCTCCCAGACCACCCCTCTGGGCCTCTGGGGAGCGAGCTTGCCCCATCTGCATGGGGCCAGCCGGGTGCCTCGCAGATGCGCCAACGTGAGGGGACCAAACACTGAGGGAGAGTTGCCAGTTCAGTCAGTAAGCCAGTCAGTCAGTCGTATTTATTGAGCACTTATTGTGTGCAGAGCACTGTATTAAGTGCTTAGAAGAGTACAGTATAACAATTAACGGACACATTCCCTGCCCACAAACAGCTCACAGCCTAGGGAGGAAAGACAGATATTAATACAAATGAGTAAGCCACAGCCAAGTCCACACTGTCTATATGGCCTCAGACTGCCCTGAGCCTGGCCAGAAGGGGAAGGGGAGATCAGTAGACTGATCAGATAATAGCTCTCCCCCACTTCAAAACCTTATTGAAGACACGTCTCCTCCAAGAAGTGTTCCCTGACTAAGCCCTCCTCTCTTCTCTCATTCCCTTCCGCACCGTTCTGACTTGCTCCTTCATTCATCCTCCCTTCCATCCCCACAGCACATAGGTATTTATCTGTAATTTATTTATTTACTTATATTAAGGTCTGTCTCCTCCTCTAAGCTGTGTGCTTGTTGTGGGCAGAAATGTGTCTTTTGTTATACTGTACTCTCCCAAGTGATTATTACAGTGCTTTGCTCATAGTAAGCACTCAGTAAATATGATTGAATAAATGAATGAATGAATGGACTCCCCAGGGCGGGGCGTGGTGGACTGTTGGATGTCCCTCAAGCATTTGTGGCTGTTTCTCCAGGCAGGTATCAGCCCCGACCCAGTACCTTCATAAGCATCACCTGTCCCTCACCCAGCCAGACTGAGGATGCTCTTTCTCGCTGGCCTCATTCTTTCATTCAATCGTATTGATTGAGCCCTCACTGTGTGCAGAGCACGCAGCGTGGCGCAGTGGAAAGAGCACGGGCTTTGGAGTCAGGGCTCATGAGTTCGAATCCAGGCTCTGCCACTTGTCAGCTGTGTGACTGTGGGCAAGTCACTTAACTTCTCTGTGCCTCAGTTCCCTCATCTGTAAAATGGGGATTAAGACTGTGAGCCCCGCGTGGGACAACCTGATTCCCCTGTGTTTACCCCAGCGCTTAGAACAGTGCTCTGCACATAGTAAGCGCTTAACAAATACCAACATTATTATTATTATTACTGAGCGCTCGGGAGCGTCCAATATAACAATAAACAGAACATCCCCTGCCTGCTATGAGCTTACAGTCTAGAGGGGTATCGGCCGGCTCCGGGAGAAGCCAGGGGCTCAGAACCCAGGGTTCCGATCCCACGAACCAACCACCTCTTGCAGCCTTGCGATGCAGGGCCGGTAGCAGGAAGCCCGAGCCGCTCTTTAGCGGGAGGGCAGCGATGTGAAACCACCCAACAGACCCCAGGCGGCAAAGCCTCGGGAGAATGTCGCAGACCCGCATGGGAGGACGGTGGAAAGCCACTTTATGTTTCCTGGGTGGCTGCTGTGTGTGTGAGTATATGCTTGTGGAGAGAACATTATCTTCTGCTTCTGTTTTCCTGATATTTCCTCACCAGGCTCTGGACGGGGACCAAAGCCTCAGGCTTAAACTATGTCCTTACTCGACTCTGCCATTCTTGGGCTCAGTCACTGTCCTGGGGAAAATCTCCCTAATTTCCCTGGCATGGGCTCGGGTGGAGGTCAGAAACTCCATTTCCAGCCTCTGAGCCCCCGCACCAGAATGCACAGAACTTGGGTCCAAGCTGACCCAACACAGGGAACCACTTTCCTCCAGGAGACCCTGAAATAATAATAACAATAAAGTAATAATAATATTTGTTAAGCACTCGGTTAAGCACTGTACTAAGTACTGGGGACAATCAGGTTGAACGCAGTCCCCATCCCACGAGGAATTCACAAACTAAGTTGGGGGGAGAACGGGTATTTAATCCTCATTTCACAGAGGAGGAAACTGGGAAGAGCACAGGCCTGGGAGTCAGAGGACCTGGGTTCCAATCCCAGCTCCACCCCATGCTGCCGTATGACCTTGGGCAAATCACTTAACTTCTCTGGGCCTCAGTTATCTCATCTGTAAAAGAGGGATTCAATATCTATTCTCCCTCTTACTTAGACAGACCTGATGATCTTGTATCTTCCCCAAGGCTAAGAACAATGCTTAACACACAGTAGTATTATTATTATTATTTTTACCACTATTACTGATTGATTGAATGGCATTTATTAAGCACTTTGTGCAGAGCACTGAACTAAGCACTTAGGAGTGTACAATACAATGGTGTTGGTAGACGTGACCCCTACCCTCAAGGAACTTAATCTAGTGAGAGACAGACACTAAATTACAGGTAGGGGAAGTAACAGAGTCAGTCAGTCAATCGTATTCATTCAGTGCTACTGTGTGCAGAGCACTGTAGTAAGCACTTGGGAGAGAACAACATAACTGACACATTCCCTGCCCACAGAGAGCTTACAGTCTAGAGGAGTATAAGGATATGTCCTGGTGCGAGAGGAGAGAAATTCCCTAAGTGCTCCCTTTCACTCTTGGCTTTTTGCAGACCCAAGGAATGACATTATTAGTAATAATTATTATTAGTAGTAGTATTATGATACAATGGTACTTACTAAGCATTTGCTATGTGCCAAGCTCTGTTTTAAGCTCTAGGATAGATACAAGTTAATCAGGTCGGACACATGGGGCTCACAGTCTTAATTCCCATTTTACGGATGAGGTAACTGAGGGCCATGAAGTGAAGTGACTTACCCGAGGTCTCTCAGCAAACATGTGGTGGAACTGGGATTGGAACCCGGGTCCTTCTGACTCCACATTGTTTTTCACTAACATGCAGGAAAAATTAATTAATCATGTTCCCTGTCCACAGTGAGTTTATAGCCTAGAGGTCTGGTCATGTTTCCCAGAGCCACATAATTCAAAGCCTCAGACTCTCATGCTTCCACAGTCTTACAACATTCCATCTTCTTGGGCCATTTTATTGCCTAAAATCACATTTTCTTGGGACATTTTATTGTCTTGGCCTTCCTGGATCTACACCCAGCTCAACATGCTGTCTGGCCCAGCCCCTGTTCTCCAAGCAGCTCCCAGACCAAGATCGCAAAGACCTTCGCTAACCCAGGAAAATTGGCAGCATCAGGTGGTTAGTTTTGCAGCAGTAAAGTCTAGGTCTCCATAAGTCAGAAGTCAGAATCTCCTCACTGTTGGCTTTAAAGCGGTCAATCACCTTGCCCTCTCCTACCTCACCTCTCTACTCTCCAACTACAACCTAGCCCGCACTCCTCGCTCCTCTAATGCCAAACAAAAACTCCTCACTCTAGGCTTCGAGGCTCTCCATCACCTTGCCCCTTCCTACCTCTCCTCCCTTCTCTCTTTCTACCACCCACCCCGCACGCTCCGCTCTTCTGCCACCCACCTCCTCATCGTCCCTCGGTCTCACCCATCCCGCCGTCGACCCCCGGGCCACGTCCTCCCGCGGTCCCGGAACGCCCTCCCTCCTCACCTCCGCCAAACTGATTCTCTTCCCCTCTTCAAAACCCTACTTAAAACTCACCTCCTCCAAGAGGCCTTCCCAGACTGAGCTCCTCTTCTCCCTCTACTCCCTCTGCCACCCCCCTTTTACCTCTCCGCAGCTAAACCCTCTTTTTCCCCTTTTCCCTCTGCTCCTCCACCTCTCCCTTCCCATCCCCACAGCACTGTACTCGTCCGCTCAACTGTATATATTTCCATTACCCTATTTATTTTGTTAATGAATTGTACATCGCCTTGATTCTATTTAGTTGCCATCGGTTTTTACGAGATGTTCTTCCCCTCGGCTCTATTTATTGCCATTGTTCTCGTCTGTCCGTCTCCCCCGATTAGACCGTAAGCCCATCAAACGGCAGGGACTGTCTCTATCTGTTGCCGACTTGTTCATCCCAAGCGCTTAGTACAGTGCTCTGCACATAGTAAGCGCTCAATAAATACTATTGAATGAATTAATGAAACTTCTCACCGTAGGTCAATCTCATCTAGCTCTCAGCCGACCTCTCGCCCTCACCTTGCCTCTGGGCCGGAATGTCCTCCTTCTTCATATCTGACAGACAATTACCCTCCCCCTGTTTCAAAGCCTTATGGAAAGTACATCTCCTCCAAGAGGTCTTCCCTGACTAAGCCTCACTTTTCCTCATCTCCCACTCCTTTCTGTGTGGACCTGACTTGCTCCCTTTGCTCTTCCCCCTTCCAGCCCCAAAGCACATATGTACATATCTATAATTTATTTATTTATATTAATGTCTGTCTCCCCCTCTAGACTGTCAGCTCACTGTGGTCAGGGAATGTATCTGTTAATTATCTTGTACTCTCCCAAACACTTAGTACAGTGCTCTGCACACTGTAAGCGCTCAATGAATACAACTGACTGATTGACATGTTCTCGGTTTAACGGGGCCGAAGCCAGAATACGACGGGGGCCGAGACAGGAGCAAGACAGAAGTCAGGGCAGGGGCAGAAGCTGAGGTCCAGTCACTCAGAACCTTCAACTCCTCCACCTTAGCCCAAGGGTCCCGTTCCATCCCTGGAGCTAACTCAACTCCCTCACATTGCTGCCAGGGGGACCCCAAACTCAGGCTTGGGGAAACCAATTCTGATAAGAAATTCTCATCTTCACCCAGTCGGTGGCCATTTCTGCTGCCAGTTGATCTCTGGAGCTGGATGTCCAAGGTCATTCAGAACTCTCCTTGACCATGTTTCGAGAGCCTGCCCTTTGCCTGTGGGTTACTATCAGAACACACTGGCTTCTTCTGCTCTGTTTCAATTCCCTAAAGCTCCCAGACTGTGCCAGCTCCTGTCCCCCGAGACAGAGGATGGGCTCGGGGCTGCGAGCACTCACAAATAAAGATGCCGCAGACTGACAGTGGGGGCTTGGGAAGATCAGGAGGGCCGGGGAGGGCCTCCTCCTTAACCACCTGTCCCCTGGCCCTTTCCCTGTCTAGAAGCAAGTATTGCTACTAGCTAGGCCAGGCACTTTTTTGTTGGCTTTTTGTTTTTTAAATAGTATTGTTAAGCATTATCAGGCGCTGTACTGAGCACTGGGGTAGATACAAGTTATTCAGTTTGGATGCAGTCCCTGTCCCATGTAGGGCTCACACTCTTAATCCCCTTCTCATAGATGAGGTAACTGAGGCCCAGAGAAGTGGAGTGATTTGCCCCATATCACACAGCAGACAAATGGAATTAGAACCCAGATCCTTCTGACTTCCAGGCCTATTCTCCATGCACCTGGGCATGCTGCTTCTCTGATGTTCACTGAGCCCCTGAGGCAAGAAGGAGGGGATCTCAGCTCTCCGGTTTCTCCAGAGCCCAGCGCTGCTTTTGGGCCACCATGAAGGACAAAACCCTCCAGCCTCATGACTTCAAGCCCGACCCAAATGGGCCAGCCCCAGGGGAGAGAGGGTGGGGGCACGCCTGGGGACCTGAAGCTCCATCTGGCCCTTGGGGATTTGGCTGCACCACTCTCCGAGGTCTGTTCCGTCTCTGCCCAGGCCACCCCCACTGCTATCTACTTGGGGGGGGCCCGGCTCCCCTTCCTGCCTCCCCCGTTCCCCCCCACCCGGCTCAGGCTATCCATGTTTGGTGAAAAGGGCTCTAGTGGATAGAGCATGGGCCTCGGAACCAGAAGGACCTAGGTGCTAATCCCAGCTCTTCCATGAGTCTGCTGTGAGATCTTGGGCATGTCACTTCACTTCTCTGGGCCTCATTTATCTCCTTTGTAAATGGGGATTAAGACTGTGAACCCATCTGGGACAGGAACTGTGCCAACTTGATTTGCTTGTATCTACCCCGGTGCTTGGTACAGTCCCTGTCATAAAGTAAGCACTTAAATACCTTTAAAAAAAAAAAAAGGAAATAATCCCAAACTGAAAACGTTTGGGATTAGCGCTAGCCTCTCTCTTGTATGTTTGGGAGAGAACTGCTGGTTCAAGGTGACTTATAGGACCCTCCATGAGCGTGCCCTAGCCCAGACAGGCGGGCTCATGGCCGCCCAGGATAGGATCCCGGTTCACCATCGTTAATTGGGCACGAGCTTCCCCGTGGGTGCGCCACATGCCCTCTTTCTCTTCCCTTCCCTTGCCCGGCCTGGCCTTCCCCCCGGTCTCCCCTCTGTGCCCCTCCCCCTCCAGCCAGGCGGCTTTCCCTTTTGCCCCACCCTCCCCCTGCCCCACAGGATTTCAAAACTCCGTCCCGGTTGGCTGGCCAGCCGGCCGGCCCTAGTGCCAGGCTCGCCGTCCAAGCAGGAGTGAGTGGTTTCCCAGAGATGTGTGACTGCATCAGCCCAAAGGCAGGCCCCAGCCCATCTTGAATTTAACTAAATTCTTTCTGGCTTTGGCCGGGTTTCAGGTGCTGGTTTCCAGAGTGGCGGAAAGGCTGGTCCAGCCCACAACACCGAGGCCGAAGCAACTTGGAATAAGACCCGGGGGATCGGGGTCAGAAGTTACGTGACGTAGTGGATAAAACACCGGCCTGGGAGTCGAAAGGTCATGGGTTCTAATCACGGCTCCTCCCCTTGTCCGCTGTGTGACCTTGGGCAAGTCACTTAACTTCTCTGGGACTCCGTTACCTATCTGCAAAATGGGGATTGAGACCGTGAGCCCCACGTGGGTCACGGATTGTGTTCACCCTCATTAGCTTGTATCCATCCCAACGGTTAGTGCAATCAGTGCCTGGCACATACTAAGCGCTAAACAAATACCAGTGTTATTATTATTATCAGCCTTGGTTTGACAAGCAGAAAAAGTCTTCTCCCCAACTGTCTGGAAAACTAACACGACGTTTAAGGTCACAGTCCTACCCCTGCCAGGACTTGCAGTGCCAGGTGGCAAACGGCGCTCCAGGGAGGGTGTTTAGAGAGTAAGGGGTAAAGTGTAAGTGCCCTGTTCCAGCTTGGGAGGGTGGCTAAAAGGGAAGGGGTTGGCAGATGGTATGGAGAGGGCAGGGAGGTGGGGGGAAGGCAGCAGCAGGTCGCAGGCCAGCAGAGGTGGGGGGGAAGCTCCCCATCTGCAGTGACTGGCACCCCGGATGCACTCTCACCCCGACCCCTCAGTCACCTACAGCCCCAACTCCCCAAGGTTGAAGAAGGGGGGGTTTCCCTCTGAGGACAGTGAAAGGGTTGATAAGAGGAATCTCAGAGAGTTGTTTGAATTCCTCTAAAGTCCCGAGTTCCAAAAATTAAAGCTGAATCATCCCGAGGAGTTGGAACCCATCGACCTGGCCCCCTCTCGGCACCGTTCAGGGAAAGGAAGAGGCCGGGCGGGCGGCTGTCCCAGCAGGCTGTGGGGAAAAAGGCAGGGCCAGTCCCGGCCCAGAGAGAACCCCGCCAGGGCTGGAACCGGAACCTCAGGCCCGCCGAGGCCCTTCCTTGTGGCCGCACAAGAGAGCAGCTGCAGCTCCGGCAAGAAAGAGCGTTTTGGACTCTTGGGCTAGAAGCAGCTGACAGGAATCGGGCCAGAGTGACAGCTCTTCCTTCTTCAAATGATAATAACGATAATAATGTTGGTATTTGTTAAGCGCTTACTATGTGCCGAGCACTGTTCTAAGAGCTGGGGTAGATACAGGGTAAGCAGGTTGTTCCACGTGAGGTTCACATTCTTAATGCCCATTTTCCAGATGAGGTAACTGACGCACCGAGAAGTTAAGTCACTTGCCCAAAGTCACACAGCTGATGGGTGACGGAGCAGGGATTAGAACCCATGACCTCTGACTCCAAGTCCGTGGTCTTTCCACTGAGCCACCCCCTTCCCCTCCCTGGGCCCCGCCTCGCCCCAGAGGGCCGGACACCCCGACCGCATCCCGTCGGCTGGCGGGGGGAGACCAGAGTCCTCCGAGCCTTTAGTCTCCATGGCTGTTTGTCTCGTTTTCCGGGCCAGCCGGGGTGGCACTGGAGAGCTGGGGGGCATTTTACACGGGCACGGAGCATGGAGCTGGCACGGCGGATGAAGCTAGCACGATAGGGGCCAGAGGATGGTAGCTGGGGGAGGTGGATTTCCCTATAGGAACCCGCTTGGAGAGGAAGATGGGGGGGTGGGAAGGAGAAAGGGCAGTGGTCATTTTTCGAGGTAGACAAAAAAAACCAAAACTTTTCCACGACTAAATCGAGGTTCTCATATCAACCTGGGTCAAGTACGCATTGCTCGAACCCCCTTGTGACTATTGTAACACAGCAACCAGCACACGGGGACTTCTGCTGAGGCTGTGGCAGACTGGGAGAAAGCGTGTGTACACGTGCACGCATGTACACACACACGAGACACAGAATGCTTTTAAAGAGGCAGTGGGGGGCCTGGTGGAACTGGTACCACAGGAATAGGCATAATAATAGTTAGCGCCTTCCCTTTCTCTCCGGGATGCTGGGAGATGTGAAAGTGCTTTAGAAAAGCAAAAGCACTCTATGGATTCACTGTTGTTATTGTTGTTTTTATCGCTATTACCCAGCGAGGGAAAACAAAGTTTGAGTGCAGCTCGGCGTAAGAATTAATCAAAGTCAAATGTGCCACAGGGAAAGATGTATTTTGGCAGAATAATTGTCCCTGCTTTACTTCCACAGGATTCGTGCCTTTGCTGAGAGCAAGCTGCGAGTTGTGTTGGATAAGTCTCAAAGTTCATAGTGTAGGAAGCAGGTTTATATTTAAAACCCATAATTAATAACTTAGGGGTGGCAAAATTAATGTTTCTGGATGTACAGCCCCCACTATAAAAAACATCAGGCACCCTAATGAGGCTGCTTCCACTTCCCTGCCCCCATAATCCCCTTTCCACTAAATCACTGAAAGATGTACAAAACCTGCGATCAGAAGACCTGTTTGGAAGCAGCATGGCTCAATGGAAAGAGCTCGGGCTTGGGAGTCAATGGTCATGGGTTCTAATCCCGCCTCTGCCACTTCTCAGCTATGTGACTTGGGGCAAGTCACTTAACTTCTCTGTGCCTCAGTTACCTCATCTATAAAATGAGGATGAAGGCTCTGAGCCCCACATGGGACAACCTGATCTCCTTGTATCCCCCCAGTGCTTAGAACAGTGCTTCGCACATAGTAAGTGCTTAAACATTATTATCTGTGTTTTTTGTGCCACACACTAAGGAACCATTCCCTCGGGGCCTCTTTTCCTTTCCTCGAGCCACAGTACAGTGGTCTGCAAATTAAACCATCTGGAATTTATCACCCCCCGCAAATTCTGGAAATCTCAGCAGCACACTCTGAATTTCCAAGTCAATATTCCAAAATCACTGCCTGCTGTTCCGGGGCTCGGAAATCACTGTGCCATGCCCTGCTTTGGGTGACGCCGACAGGAACCGGCACCATCAACCGGATTTCCACGGAGTAGGACTCCAGCAGAGCCGGAACCCCACAGGGAGGCCTACTGCGGAGGGGGAGGCCCTCTCTGTGGGTGCCACCTGCTCTTTGTTCATTCATTCGTTCAATAGTATTTACTGAGTGCTTACTATGTGCAGAGCACTGTACTAAGCGCTTGGAATGTACAATTCGGCAACAGATAGAGACAATCCCTGCCCCATGACGGGCTCACAGTCTAATCGGGGGAGACGGACAAAACCAAGACAACATAATCATGATAAATAGAACCAAGGGGATGTACACCTCATTAACAAAATAAATAGAGTAATAAAATCCTCACCCAAGCTGTGCCCACACCACACTGGGCTCCACGACCTTGTCCTCCCCCTCCCTCGGGCCTCAGAGAGGCTGGGGCATCGGCAGTGAAAGCTTGAGTGGGTAAGGCTCCCCTCCCCTCTATATTTACAAGGGGTGGCTGGGGGGAAAGCTGGTTACATGATTAAATATAGTTGTCCTTCAGTTCAGAGTTTCACCCACGGGAATAATGATCTGAGGTAGCGGGTCTCCTCCCAAGATGTAAAACTATCTACCGGTAAAGCAGGGTTGTTCCTGCCCCAGAGCCTGTGTTTTGGCTCACTGAATGTCCATAAACCCTGCTGGGTCCCTCCCAGGCACTTCCCCTCGCCCCTCAGGGATTTCTCCGTGTGGAGGAATGGAAATAACCCCCTCAGAGGTCAGCGTGCCTAAGGAAAACCCACAGACCGGGGTAGTCTACAAGTGCCTGGGGCTCAGGTTTCTGAAGCCAGGAAACTTTAGTACAGTCAATAGGGCTTTCCCAACCCCTCTGCTTGGGCGCTGGAATCTGTCCAGGTGTCTGGCACTAATCCCATCAATGAACTACCTCTAGCAGCAGAGACCCAGCTCCTCCACTAATAACCGCCCCAAACACTGGCCAAGTCAAGCATTTCTCCCCCACAGGCTCCACCCCTCCCCCTGAGCCGGCTCCAAGATGCCCAGGGATTCTTTTTATGGTATCTGTTAAGCACTTACTATGTGCCAGGCACTGTCCTAAGCACTGGGGTAAATACAAGCTAATCAGGTTGGACAGAGTCCCTGTCCCACGTGAGGCTCTCAGTCTCAATCCCCATTTTAAAGAAGAGGTAACTGAGGCCCAAGAAAGTGTAGTGACTTGCCCAAGGTCACACAGCAAACAAGTGGCGGAAGCCGGATTAGAACTCGGGTCCTTCTGACTCCCAGGCCAGGGGTCTATCCCCTAGGCCACTCTGCTTCTCCAGTGAGGTCTCAGTAACGCTGGCCTGTGCTTACTGTGATCTTCCAGGTGCACTTGCTGTTGGGAGGGTAGACTCCGGGGAAGCCCTCGCTGCCAAGAAACCCGGTCTCTCCGGACAGTACGCCGCCGCACGTGAAAGCCGGTCTACCGAAAACAAGAGGGAGGAGCGCCTTCAATCAACTAATCAATGGTACTTATTGAGTGCTCACTTTCTTTTCTGTGATATTTGATAAGCGCTTACTATGTGCCAGGCACTGAATTATGCACTGGTGTAGATACACACTAAGCAGGTTGGATGTAATCCATGACTCCTCCCTCCCCCCCCCCCCGCCCCATAGGGTTCACAGGTTTGGGAGTCAGAGGATGTGGGCTCCAATCCTGGCTCTGCCACTTGTCTGTTGTGTAACCTTGGGCAAGCCATTTAACTTCTCTGTGCCTCCATTAGCTCATCTGGTAAAATGGGGATAAAGACTGTGAGCCCCACGTGGGACAACCTGAATACCTTGTATCTACCCCAGCACTTAGGCCTTCCCAGACTGAGCTTCCTCTTTTCCCTCTGTTTCCTCTGCTGCCTCTCTGCTCCCCTCTTCACCTCCCCTCAGCTAAGCCCCCTTTCCTCCCTTTCCCTCTGCTCCTCCCCCTCTCCCTTCCCCTCAGCACTGTGCTCATTTGGATATATTTCTATTACCCTATTTATTTTGTTAATGAGATGTACATCCCCTTGATTCTATTTATTGCTATTGTTTTTGTCTGTCTCCCCCGATTAGACTGTAAGCCCGTCAGTGGGCAGGGATTGTCTCTATCCGTTGCCGAATTGTACATTCCAAGAGCTTGGTACAGTGCTCTGCACACAGTAAGCGCTCAGTAAATACTACTGAATGAATAAATGAACAGTGCTTGGCACGTAGTAAGCATCTAACAAATACCCTAATTATTATTATCGATCCTCATTTTACAGATGAGGGAACTGAGGCACAGAGAAGACTTGCCCAACATCTCCCAGCAGACAGATGGTGGTGCCGGGATCAGGACCCGGGTTCTTCTGACACTCGGGCCCGCGCACTAACAACTTGGTCATGCCCCTTACTGGGTGCAGAGCATCGTACTAAGCACTCGGGAGAGTACGCTACAACGAGACGGGGCGGCTGAACAGCCTCAGCTGGTGGGTGAACCACAAATTGGGACGATCCCAAAGAACCCGTCAAGTGGGGCGAGCACACTTGGAGCAAATTAACAAACACTTTAAAGTCCTCGTCGGGCTGGGTGCCTCTTAGGGGTCCAGGTGGAAGGGATAGCGGGGTCGGAGGCCAATCCCAACAGTCACCTGGCAGCACGGGCATTTACCTGGTTGTGGTTTTCTGAAGACTGGAAAGCTCTCCGCTATTTTGGCCTGATCTGGTGAATGTGATTAAGTTAAAGGCAGAGTGGCCCTCCCCTGCCCTCTCCCAGCCCAGTCCTGCCCCTGCGGCTGGTTAACTGGCACTCGGGCTGCTGGGTTCCTTGGACACCTAAGGTTCTGACCTCCACCCCCCCCTCCCGGGTTCCCTGGGCACCTCGGATCCTGACCCTCACCCCCTCTCCTAGGTCCCTTGGGCACTTAGGATCCTGATCCCCACCCCCTCTCCTGGGTTCCTTGGGCACCTAGGATCCTGACCCCCACCCCCTTCTCCTAGGTCCCTTGGGCACTTGGGATCCTGATGCCCACCCCCCTCCTGGGTTCCTTGGGCACCTAGGATCCTGACCCCCACCCCCCTCTCCTGGGTTCCTTAGGCACCTAGGGTCCTGACCCCCCACACCTTGGGCACCTAGGATCCTGACCCCCACTGCTCTCTCCCGGGTCCATTGGGCACCTAGGGCCCTCATCATCCCCGCCCCCCTCTCCCGGTTTCCTTGGGCACCTAGGGTCCTGACCCCCACCCCCCTCTCCCGGTTTCCTTGGGCACCTAGGGTCCTGACCCCCACCCCCCTCTCCCGGTTTCCTTGGGCACCTAGGGTCCTGACCCCTCTGCTCTCTCCCGGGTCCCTTGGGCACCTGGGGTCCTGACCCCCGCCCCCCTCTCCCACCGTCCGTCCGTGTCCCGTCCCCTGTCGGGGGCTCCTACCTGTGTGTCGGGAGGTGGCGGGGGGCTGCGGGGGCTGCGGGGGGCGGCAGGGCGGGCAGGAGGGCGAGCAGCAGGGCGAGGAGGCGGCGGACACGGGGCATTTCTGGGGCTGGCGGGGCGGCAGGACGCCCGCACTGGCGCAGGGACGGGGACAGGCGGGCGGGGGCTGCACCGCCGCTCCTCGGTGGACGGGCCGGGGGCGGGGCCGGGGCGGGGCCAGGAGACAGGACAGGGGAGGGGGGCGGCAAGGACCAGGGGGAGGGGGGTGGGGGCAGAGGACAGGGCCTGGGGGGAGGGCCCAAGGACCGGGGGTGGGGACAGAGGACAGGACTTGGGGGGCCCAAGGACCAGGGGGTGGGGGCAGAGGACAGAACCGGGGGAGACCCAAGGACCAGGGAGAGGGGGAGGGGGCAGACGACAGGATCAGGCGGTGGGGTCGAAAGACAGGACCTGGGGGGCCCAAGGACCGGGGGGGTGGGGTCAGAGGACAGGACCTGGGTGGCCCAAGGACCAGGGATGGGGTCAGAGGACGGGACCGGGGGGACCCAAGGAGCAGGAGTGGGGTCAGAGGACAGGACCAGACGTTGGGGTCGGAAGACAGGACCTGGGGGGCCCAAGGACCAGGGGTGGGGTCAGAGGACAGGACAGGGGCGTGGCCAAGGACCGGTGGGGGGCAGAGGACTGGACCATTCATTCAATAGTATTTATTGAGCGCTTACTATGTGCAGAGCACTGTACTAAGCCCTTGGAATGTACAATTCGGCAACAGATAGAGACAATCCCTGCCCAGTGACGGGCTCACGGTCTAATCGGGGGACACAGACGGACAAAAACAAGACAACATAATCACGATAAATAGAATCAAGGGGATGTACACCTCAATAACAAAATAAATAGGGTAATAAGAATATATATAAATGAGCACATTGCTGAGGGGAGGGGGAGGAGCAGAGGGAAAGGGGGCTTAGCTGAGGGGAGGGGGAAGGAGGAGGGGGAGAGAGCAGAGGGTGGAGGGGGAGCAGAGGGAAAAGGGGAAGCTCAGTCTGGGAAGGCCTCTCAGAGGAGGTGAGCTCTCAGTAGGGCTTTGAAGAGGGGAAGAGAATTAGTTTGGCAGAGGTGAGGAGGAGGGGCATTCAAGGACAGCGGGAGGACGTGGGCCAGAGGTCGACAGTGGGATAGGCATGAATGGGGGACGGTGAGTTGAGTGGCAGAGGAGCGGAGTGTGTGGGGTGGGGAGTAGAAAGAAAGAAGGGAGGTGAGGTAGGAGGGGGCAAGGGGATGGAGAGTCTTGAAGCCCAGAGTGAGGAGTTTTTGTTTCGTGTGAAGGTTGATGGGCAACCACTGGAGGTTTTTAAGGAAGGGAGTGACATGCCCACAGCGTTTCTGTAGAAAGATGATCCGGGCAGTGGAATGAAGAATAGACTGGGGTGGGGAGAGACAGGATGAAGGGAGATCAGAGAGAAGGCTGACACAGTAATCCAGCCGGGATGTTATGAGAGCCTGTACCAGCACGGTAGCCGTTTGGATGGAGAGGAAAGGGCGGATCTTGGTGATATTGTAAAGGTGAGGCCGGCAGGTGCTGGTGACCGATTGGATGTGTGGAGTGAAAGAGAGAGCAGAGTCAAGGATGACACCAAGGTTGCGGGCTTGTGAGATGGGAAGGGTGGTGGTGCCCTCCACAGTGATGGGAAAGTCAGGGAGAGAACAGGGTTTGGGAGGGAAGATAAGGAGCTCAGTCTTGGACATGTTGAGTTTTAGGTGGCGGGCAGACATCCAGGTGGAGTTGTCCTGGAGGCAGGAGGAGATATGAGCCTGAAGGGTTCGGGAGAGAACAGGGGAGGAGATGTAGATTTGGGTGTCACCTGCGTAGAGATGATAGTTGAAGCCGTGGGAGCAAATGAGTTCACCGAGGGAGTGGGAATAGATGGAGAACAGAAGAGGGCCAAGAACTGACCCTTGAGGAGCCCCTACAGTTAGTGGATGGGAGGGGGAGGAGGAGCCCGCGAAGGAGACCGAGAATGAATGGCCAGAAAGATAAGAGGAGAACCAGGAGAGGACGGAGTCCGGGAAGCCAAGGTGAGATAAGGTGTGGAGGAGAAGGGGATGGTCTTGCCCCAAGGTGACCCTGGGGTACCGACCATCTCAAGGTCAAATGCTATCTCGTGACCTCCCGAGCCAGCAGGCGGAACTCGGAAGTGAGGGTGGGACACGGCCCCCACGACACAAACTACCAGATTGACAGCCCAAGCTGGGAATACAGAAGGTGCCCCTCGCCCCCGTGCCAATCAAATTAGGAAAGGAGGGGAGGGGAGGGCAGAGATTGGATAAACTGAGGCCGGAAGCTGGAATGGCCTAAGGGCACAGGTGTTAAATACCTGCCACCTCTAACCTTCTGTGCAGGGGAATGGGACTTGCAGCAGCCCGCTGCAGGTCGCCTCTGTCCAGAGCGTGAGAAGGCCGCTCTGCTTGCACCGAGTGAGGAGCTGTGGGATGGGTGAGTGTCCCGTCCTGCTGAGAGCTCGTGGGGTTGGAAGCCAGATGCTTCACCATAGGTATGTAATGTTTAAAATGGATTTGATGTCTAAGTGGGTGCCTCCCGAGTGGGAAGTGAACAGGGTGGGAGCTAGCCGCCACACCGAGTGCCAGTAACCATAAGTGGGTAATGCATAACTGGGTTTAACGCATAACTGTAACTCATATGTGTATGTAACTCATTAGTGTTTATCGCGTAAGTGTATTTAACGCAAAGGTGGATTCCTCCTGGGTGGGGCGAGCACATGGTGGGAGCCAGCCGCCTCACCATGTTGTGAGTAAATCATAAGTGGGCTCGGGTGTCCACCCACACGTGAGTAACATGTCAGTGTATTCCTCCCGTTAGGGAAGCTCTAACACCATATTCCCCCCAAAGGGGAAGCTTTAACACCATATTTCCCCCCAAAAGGGAAGGCCGATTGTTGCGTCTAAATAATTAATTAATTCACTTGGCCCCGCGGAATAAATTCTATGCAAAACTCAGGTTTTCCATCCCCGACCTCTCTCTTGCCACGCCGATTCCGAAAGAACCTGTCCCTGGCGACGGGTGACAGGTCTACAGTGTCAAAGGCAGCTGAGAGGTCGAGGAGGATTAGGATAGAGTAGGAGCCATTGGATTTGGCAAGAAGGAGGTCATGGGTGACCTTTGAGAGAGCAGTCTCAGTAGAGTGGAGGGGACGGAAGCCAGATTGGAGGGGGTCCAGGAAAGAGTTGGAGTTGAAGAATTCAAGGCAGCAAGTGTAGATGACTCGTTCTAGGAGTTTGGAAAGGAAGGGCAGGAGGGAGATAGGGCGATAGCTGGAAGGGGAAGTGGGGTCAAGAGAGGGTTTTTTTAGGATGGGGGAGACATGGGCATGTTTGAAGGCGGAGGGGATGGAGCCGTTGGAGAGTGAGCGGTTACAGATAGAAGTCAAGGAGGGGAGGAGGGAAGGGCCGATGTTTTTTATAAGGTGAGCGGAAATGGGGTCCGAAGCACAGGTGGAGGTGGTGGCACTTGCGAGGAGGGAGGATATCTCCTCTGAGGATACTGGAGGGAAAGATGGGGAAGTAGGGGAGAGGGTTGGGGTGGGGGGGAGGCCGGAGGGGGACGGGTGACTTTGGGGAGCTCAAACCTGATTGTGTTAATTTTCGTGATGAAGTAGATGACCAGATCGTTGGGGGTGAGGGATAATAATAATAATAATGTTGGTATTTGAGCGCTTACTATGTGTAGAGCACTGTTCTAAGCTCTGGAGTAGATACAGGGTAATCAGATTGTCCCATGTGGGGCTCACATTTTTTAATCCCCATTTTTACAGATGAGGTAACGGAAGCACAGAGAAGTTAAGTGACTTGCCCAAGTTCACAAAGCAGACAAGTGGTGGAGCCGGGATTAGAACCCATGACCTCTGACTCCCAAGCCCGTGCTCTTTCCACTAAGCCATGCTGCTTAAGGGGAGGAACAGGGGGCCTAAGGAGAGAGTTAAAAGTCCGGAACAACTGACGGGGGTGGCGGGCACTGGTGTCAGTGAGGGAAGAAAAGAAGTTTTGCCTGGCAGAGGAGAGGGCAGAGTTAAGGCAGGAAAGGATAAATTTAAAAGGGATAGGGTTGGCTTGGTGCTTCGCCGGCAGCGCTCAGCTGCTCCAGCATAAGAGCAAAGGAGGCGGACAGAGTCGGTGACCCAGGGCTGTGGGTTAGTGGAGCGAGAGCGGCGGAGGGAGGGGGGATGAGAGAGTTGAGATGAGTAGAGAGGGTGGAGTTGAGAGCAGTGACTTGATCATCGAGAGTGGGAAGAGAGGATAAGGAGGCAAGGTGGGGAGAGATGCTTTTGGAGAGACGGATGGGATCGAGAGAGTGAAGGTCTCTGTGGGGGAGTAGTACAGATTTGCAGGGGGAGAGAGTGTGGGAGAGGAGGCAGGTGAGAAGGTTATGGTCCAAGAGAGGGATTTCAGAGTTGGTGAAGGAGGAGATAGTGCAGCAGTAGGAGATGACGAGATCGAGGGTGCGACCGAGTCGGTGAGTGGGTGAGGTGTGGTGGAGCAGGAGGCTGGCAGAGTCGAGGAGCGATAGCAGGCGGGCGGCAGAGGAGTCACTGGGTACATCCATGTGGATGTTGAAGTCTCCGAGGATCAGAGTGGGCAGAGAGAAGGAGAGGAGGAAGGTGAGAAAGGGGTCCAGGTGGTTGAAGAAGTCGGTGGTGGGACCGGGAGGGCGGTAGATGAAAGCTACAAGTATCCGGAGGGGGTGGTAGAGGCGAATGATATGGGCTTCGAAGGAGGGGAAGGAGAGGGAAGGGGGAGGAGGGATAGTGTGGAAGCGGCATCGGGGAGAGAGAAGGAAGCCGACGCCTCCTCCTTTTCCGGTGAGTCTGGGGGAGTGGGAGAAGGAGAGGCCTCCGCCGGAGAGAGCGGCGGCGGAGACCGTGTCTCCGGGAGTGAGCCAGGTTTCCGTAAGGGCGAGGAGGAGGAGAGAGTGGGAAAGGAAAAGGTCATGGATGAAAGGTAGTTTACCTGTAATGGAGCGGGGGTTCCAGAGGCCACACTTGAAAGTAGCTGTGGGTGCAAGGGGAGGAGGGGGGGAAGGGCGGGGGGAGGGGAGGGTTTGGATGGGAAGGAGGTAGCGGGGCCCTGGAAGGGGAGAGGGGGAGGAGGGGTGGCAGTGGGACAGGAGGACTGGGATGGGGCGTGGGTGGGGAAGAGTGGAGGGGGAGAGGGGGTTTGGTGGGGAGGAGAGTAGGGAGAGTGGGAGGAGGGGTGGCGCTGGTAAAGTGGGGTTCTAGGACAGGGGAGGGGAAGAGGAGAGGAGGCAGAGGAGAGAGCAGAAAAGAGCTGGGCAGGAGAGGAGAAGGGGAAGGAGAGGATGGGGAGGGGCAGATGGGAGGAAGGGGGTGGAAGGACATGGTGAGGTCGGAGAGGTAAGTGGCAGCACTGAGAACAATTAACAAGAACATGCGAAAGCGGTAATATAGTAATATGATACAATAAGATATTATTAATAAGCGGGTGATGACCAGGGTCGGGTGTCGACTTGACTAAGGATTCCACCTTCTGCTTGGATGGATCAGACGGAAGTGAGATAGGTAGATCAGTCTTTCCCATGCATTCATTCATTCAATCGTATTTCCTGAGCGCTTACTTTGTGCAGAGCACTGTACTAAACACTTGGAAAGTACAACTGAGCAACAGATAGAGACGATCCCTGCCCAACAACGGGCTCACAGTCTAGAAGGGGGAGACGGACAGCAACACAAAAGGAGTAGACAGGCATCACTACCATCAAAATAGATAAATAGAACCATAGAAATATGCACATCATTAATAAAATCAATAGAGCAATAAATATGTACAAATATACACAAGTGTGTTGGGGTGGGGAAGGAGGTAGAGCAGAGGGAGGGAGTAGGGCAATGGGGAGGGGAGGAGGGGCAGAAGGAAAGGGAGGGCTCAGTCCGGGAAGGCCTCCTGGAGGACGTGAGCTCTCTAATAATAATGGTGGTATTTGTTAAGCGCTTACTATGTGCAAATCACTATTCTAAGCACTGGGGGATACAAGGTGATCAGGTTGTCTCATGTGGGGCTCACAGTTTTATTCCCTATTTTACAGATGAGGTAACTGAGGCACAGAGAAGTGAAGTGATTTACCCAAAGTCACACAGCTGACAAGTGGCGGAGGCGGCATTAGAACCCACGACCTCTCCCCCAAGTCCGGGCTCTTTCCACTGAGCCATGGCTGCTTCTGACAGGACCAGGGGGTGGGGCCAGAGGGCAGGGCCGGGGTAAGGGACTCAATCGTATTTATTGAGCGTTCACTGTGTGCAGAGCACTGGGCTAAGCACTTGAGTCCAATTGTACTTTCCAAGGGTTTAGTAACCTCATCCAAACCAGTAAACAGGCATCCATAGAAATAGAATTGTAGATATAGACACATCCAAACTAGTATACAGGCATCAATAGAAAGAAAGAGAATTATAGATATAGACACATCTAAATAGGTAAACACGCAGCGCTGTAAATAAATAGAATTATAGATATAGACGTATATACGTATGTGCTGTGGGGCAGGGAGGGGGAGAATAGCAAAGGGAGAGGGTGGAGGTGAGGCGGAAGAGGGGGGAGCTGAGGAAGAGGGGCCTTAGTCTGGGAAGGCCTCTCGGAGGAGGTGAGCCTCCATTAGCAGGGCTGAGAAGCACGGAGAAGCAGGGTGGCTCAGTGGCAAGAGCCCGAGCTTGGGAGTCAGAGGTCGTGGATTCTAATCCCGCCTCCGCCACTCATCAACTGTGTGACTTTGGGCAAGTCGCTTCATGTCTCTGGGCCTCAGTGACCTCATCTGTAAAATGGGAATTAAGTCTGTGAGCTCCACATGGGACAACCTGATTAGCTTGCATCTCCCCCAGCGCTAAGAACGGTGCTCGGCACATAGTAAGCGCTTCACAAATACCGTCATGGAAAGAGCCCAGGCTTGGAAGTCACAGGTCATGGGTTCTAATCCCGACTCCGCCACTTGTCAGCTCTGTGACTTTGGGCAAGTCGCTTCACTTCTCTGGGTCTCAGTTCCCTCATCTGTGAAAGGGGGACGAAGACTGTGAGCCCCACGTGGGACCACCTGTTAACTTTGTTTGTACCCCAGCGCTTGAAACAGTGCTTGGCACATAGTAAACGCTTAATAAATACCATTTTTATGATTATTATTCAGTAGGGCTTTGAAGGGGGAGAAGAGTGATTGGCGGATTTGAGGGGGCAGGGGGAGTTGGGACCAGGGAGCGGGGGGGGGGGGGGGGGAAGGGGTGTGTGTGTGTGTGTGTGTGTGTGTGTGTGTGTGTGACTGACTGACAGCTAGCTCCAGGGCCGTCCCAACCCCGTCGGTGTCTCCGGGAAGGGGCCGGGGCAGGCGGCCCCGTTGAGTGCACCATCTGTTCTCAGAGAGGGGGGAGGAGGAGCAGGAGGAAGAGGAGAAGGAGGAGGGATGAGGATGAAACAGGAGGAGGAAGAAGAGAGGAGGAGGAGGGATGAGGATGAAATAGGAGGTAGAGGAAGAAAGGAGGAGGAGGCAGAGGAAGAGGAGAAAGAAGAGGGGGAAAAAGAGGAGGAGGAAGAGGAGGAAGACGGAGGGGGGGAGAGGAGAAGGGGGAAGGGGGAGAAGAGGGGGAAAAGGAGGAGGAGCAGGAAGGGGGGAAAGGAGGAGGAGGGGGAAGAAGGGGGAAAAAGAGGAGGAGGGGGAGAAAGAGGGGGAAAGGCGGAGGGGGAAGAAGGGGGAAAAAGAGGGGGGAGGAAGGGTGAGAGGAGGAGGAGGAAGAGGGGGAGAGGAGGAGGAGGAGGAAGAGAGGGGAAAGGAGGAGGAAGAGGAGGAGGGGGAAGAAGGGGAAAAAAGAGGAGGAGGAGGAGGAGGGGGAAGAAGGGGGAAAAAGAGGAGGGGGAGGAAGAGGGGGAGAGGAGGAGGAGGAAGGGGGGAGAGGAGGAGGAAGAGGAGGAGGAGGAAGAAGAGTGGGGAAAAGAGGAGGAAAAGGAGGAAGAGGGAGGAGGAGGAGGAAGAAGGGGGAAAAGGAGGAGGAAGGGGAGGAGAAAGGAGACTGAAATAGGAGGACTACCCCCCTCCCCCCCACCATCTCTCCTCCCCCCAAGTCGGGGTGGGCGCAGCAGGCTCGGCGTGGCGGGGCAGCGCCCCCTGCCGTCGGATCTGGGCTCGGGTCCCAGGGCCGGAGCGGACCCCAGCCGAGGAGCGGGAGGGGGAGTTGGGGCCCCCCCCGCGGCCCTCGGCGGAATGGTCCGGCCCTCCGTCATCCGCCCGTCACACGGACGCCCACACACAGACAACCGCCTGGGGGCGCTGCGGGACCTCCAGGGCCCACGGGGACGAGGCGCCCGGCCGGCCCGGCGGAGGTCGTGGGTTCTAATCCCGCCCCCGCCACTCCTCCGCTGCCTGACCTTGGACAAGTCACTTCGCTTCCTCTGTACCTCCGTCCTCTCCTCTGTAAAATGGGGATGAAGACTGGGAGCCCTGTGATGATGAGAGTGATGATGGTATTTGTTCAGCGCTTATTCATTCATTCAGTAGTATTTATTGAGCGCTTACTATGTGCAGAGCACTGTACTAAGCGCTTGGAATGGACAAATCGGTAACAGATAGAGACAGTCCCTGCCCTTTGACGGGCTTACAGCCTAATCGGGGGAGACGGACAGACAAGTACAATAGCAATGAATAGAATCAAGGGGATGAACATCTCATTAAAACAATAGCAATAAATAGAATACGTGCCAAGCACTGTTCTAAGCACCGGGTTAAGTACCAGGTCATCGGGGGCCCCACGTGGGGCTCACAGTCTTCATCCCCATTTTACAGATGAGGGAACGGAGGCCCAGAGAACTGATGTGACTTGCCCAAGGTCACGCCGCAGACGAGTGTCAGAGCTGGAATTAGAACCCACGTCCTTCTGTCACCCGGGCCCATGCTCTATCCACTACGCCATTCCGCTTCCCTAATCTGCTTATAATGATGTTGGCATTTGTTAAGCGCTTACTATGTGCAGAGCACTGTTCTAAGCGCTGGGGTAAACACAGGGGAATCAGGTTGTCCCACATGGGACTCACAGTCTTAATCCCCATTTTGCAGATGAGGTAACTGAGGCACAGAGAAGTTAAGTGACTTGCCCAAAGTCACACAGCTGACAAGCTTATCTGTGAGCCCGTTGTGGGGCGGGGATTGTCTCTATCTGTTGCCGAAATGTACATTCCAAGTGCTTAGTCCAGTGCTCTGCACACAGTAAGCGCTCAATAAATACGACTGACTGAATGAATGATGATGATGATTTTTATTATTACAGAATCTCTCCTTTGGGGGTTGAGTCGCAGAGCTACCTCATCAGGTGCAGGGGGCAAGGCTAAGACGGGCATGGTCAAGGAGGGAGGGTGGTCAAGGTGGGGGCACGGTCAAGGCGGGGATGTGGCCAGGAAGGGGGCAGGGACGGATCACCTTGACAAAGCCTTTCTCTTCAGTGTCACAACCTGCTCATTCGTTGTCTCACTCCCTACTGAGAGCTCACCTCCTGCAGGAAGCCTTCCCAAACTGAGCCCCCCTTTCCCTCTGCTCCTCCTCCCCTTCTCATTCCCCCCCACTCCCTCCCTCTGCTCTGCCCCCTTCCCCTCCCAACAGCACTTGTACCTATCTGTATATATCATTTATTACTCTATTTATTTTGTTAATGATGAGTATATCTCTATGATTCTATTTATCTTGATGATATTGACGCCAGACGACTTGTTTGGTTTTGTTCTGTTTGGTTTCGTTGTCTGCCTCCCCCATTTAGACTGTGAGCCCGTTGTTGGGCAGGGATCGTCTCTATCTGTTGCCGAATTGTACATTCCAAGCGCTTAGTCCAGTGCTCTGCACAGAGTAAGCACTCAATAAATACGATTGAGTGAATGAATTCCTTCATTCACTCATTCAGTCGTTTTTATTGAGAGCTTACTGGGTGCAAAGCACTGTACTGGGCGCTGGGGAGAGTGCAATAGAACAAGCATAGCAGCATGGCGAAGTGGATAGAGCACGGGTCCGGGAGCCAGTTGATCTTGGGTTCTAATTCTGTTCGGTATTGGTGTCTCTGGGAAAGCCAGGAGCCAGAGGCCGGGAGGATCGTGGCCCTGTGAGCTGACCGTGTCCAGCCCCGGAAGCCAGAGGAGCAGGCGAGTCCGTCAGCCACTGCTGTCAATCGCCATCTTCTGAAACAGCATGACCTAGTTGGAAAGAGAACGGGCCTGGGAGTCAGAGGGACCCGGGTTCTAATCCCAATTCTGCCATGTCTGCTGTGTGACCTTGAGCAAGTCACTTCACTTCTCTGGGCCTCAGTTACCTCATCTGTAAGATGGGGATTGAGACTGTGAGCCCCACGTGGGATGGGGACTGTGTCCAACCTGATTTGCTTGTATCTGTCCCAGCTCTTGGAACAATGCTTGACTTAGAGTAAGCGCTTAACAAATGCCATCATTATTATTATTTGCTCGGGCTCAAAGCATTTTCCAATTCCCTAGATGGGGGAGGCTGCCCTTCCGGCCACTGGAGTTTCAGAGTTAGCTCCTCCGGCCCTGGCCTTCCCCTCAATGGGACAATGGTCAGAGCGAGGGCCAAGGTTATTCATTCATTCAATAATATTTATTGAGCGCTTACTATGTGCAGAGCACAGTACTAAGCGCTTGGAATGAACAAGTCGGCAACAGATAGAGACAGTCCCTGCCGTTTGACGGGCTTACGGTCTAATCGGGGGAGACGGACAGACGAGAACAATGGCACTAAACAGCGTCAAGGGGAAGAACATCTCGTAAAAACCGATGGCAACTAAATAGAATCAAGGCGATGTACAATTCATTAACAAAATAAATAGGGTAACGAAAATATATACAGTTGAGCGGACGGGTACAGTGCTGAGGGGATGGGAAGGGAGAGGGGGAGGAGCAGAGGGAAATGGGGGGAAAAGAGGGTTAAGCTGCGGAGAGGTGAAGGGGGGTGGTAGAGGGAGTAGAGGGAGAAGGGGAGCTCAGTCTGGGAAGGCCTCTTGGAGGAGGTGAGTTTTAAGTAGGGTTTTGAAGAGGGGAAGAGAATCAGTTTGGCGGAGGTGAGGAGGGAGGGCGTTCCGGGACCGCGGGAGGACGCGGCCCGGGGGTCGACGGCGGGATGGGCGAGACCGAGGGACAGCGAGGAGGTGGGCGGCGGAGGAGCGGAGCTTGTGGGGTGGGCGGTAGAAAGAGAGAAGGGAGGAGAGGTAGGAAGGGGCAAGGTGATGTAGAGCCTCGAAGCCTAGAGTGAGGAGTTTTTGTTTGGAGCGGAGGTCGATAGGCAACCACTGGAGTTGTTTAAGAAGGGGAGTGACATGCCCAGATCGTTTCTGCAGGAAGATGAGCCGGGCAGCGGAGTGAAGAATAGACCGGAGCGGGGCGAGAGAGGAGGAAGGGAGGTCAGAGAGAAGGCTGACACAGTAGTCTAGCCGGGATATAACGAGAGTCTGTAACAGTAAGGTAGCCGTTTGGGTGGAGAGGAAAGGGCGGATCTTGGCGATATTGTAGAGGTGAAACCGGCAGGCCTTGGTAACGGATAGGATGTGTGGGGTGAACGAGAGGGACGAGTCAAGGATGACACCGAGATCGTGGGCCCGAGAGACGGGAAGGATGGCCGTGCCATCCACGGTGATAGGGAAGTCTGGGAGAGGACCGGGTTTGGGAGGGAAGATGAGGAGCTCAGTCTTGCTCATGTACTGGCTCCCAGACCGTCACACTGCCATCGTTTGGCTTTAACCCAGGGAAAGACCACAGAACAGGGAAGAAGGCCAAGAAAGCAAGAGAATTCCCTTTGAATTGAAGGCAAGATATGGCATTGATGCTCACATTTCAGCTGATCTGTGGAGAAGCCTGAGGACGTAAGGAGTGGGGAGGCAGCGTGGCCTAGAGGAAAAGGCACCCGACTGGAAGTCGGGAGACCCCAGTTCTAGTCCCAGGTATCCCACCGGCCAGCTGGGTGACCGTGGACGAGTCACTTAGCCTCTCTGGACCTCAGTTTCCCCATCTGTAAAATGGGGGATAGAACAGATTGTATGCCTCATATGGGACAGTCAGTCAATCGTATTTATTGAGTGCTTAGTGTGTGCAGGATCGGTAACTGACCTAACAACCTTGTTTCTACCTGTGTTTAGCACCTATAGGCACTTAATAAATGCCATAATTAATTAAACACCATCCCACATCAGTCTCGTGCCCATCCAGCCTGCACTCTTCTACAACAGCAGCGTGGCCGATGAATAGGGTACGGGCCCGGGAGGCAGAAGCCCTTGGTTCTTACCCTAGCTCCACCGCTTACCTGTCGTGTGATCCTGGGCAAGTCGCTTTACTTCTCTGGGCCTCAGTTATCTCATCTGTAAAATGGGGATGAAGACTGCGAGCCCTTCTTGAGACATGGACTGTGGCCTATCTGATGATCTTGTGTCTACCCCAGTGCTTAGTACATTAACTGGTTCATAGTAAATGCTTAACAGATACCATTAAAAAAAATTAAAGAGCCTCCAGGAGGCCAGAGGAACATCTCTGGTTACCCTCCTGTCCTCTCCAGCTTCATATTTATGGACGGACCACCCGATACCCATAAAACTCTCCATTTCCATCCCTGACTTTCCCTTCAGTGACCCAACATGGACAGGCCATCCACGGATCTATCCAACCCTCTTCTGGACCGGCCACAGTTTCCAGCTGCACAGTTTCTTGTTAGATTGATTCCATGTGCTCACCTGCCACTGCTGGGGGAAAAAGTATTTCCCTTGGTTTGCGTTGAACCTGTCATCCTCAAATCCTAATGGGTGCTTGCCCATCGCCATCCTGGTGGAGGGGGATTTGAGAAACAACCATTCCAAGGTCACCCTGTCCATGTCCTCTGTGGGTCTGTAAACTTTTAATCCTGTCCCATTTTAGCCTGCACCTGCCCAGACAGAATAAGAAGAAGAGGAGGAGGAAGAAGAGGAATTATGATACTTGTTAAGCACTTACTATGTTCCGAGCACTGTTCTAAGCACTGGGGTAGATCAAGTTCATCAGGTTGGACACAGTCCCTGTCCCACATGGAGCTCACACTCTTAATCCCCATTTTTCAGATGAGGTAACTGAGACCCAAAGAAGTGAAGTGACTTGGCCCAGGTTGCTCAGCAGACAAGGGGTGGAGCCGGGATTAGAACCCAGGTCCTTCTCACTCCCCATTAAGCCAGGCTGCTTCTCCTAAGAATCCTGAGCCCTTCAGTTTATGCTCACCCAGACACTGCACTATCCCCCAGTCCTTCCCGCTCCCTCTCCAGCGCGTCACTCTCCTCCCTGAGACGGACGACCAGAAAAGCACACAGTGTTCCAGGGGCTGGCATACCGTGGCTTCACACGGTGCCAAGGAGATGCCCTTTGCTTTGTATCCTCTGCCCTTCCTGGTAAATACCCAGCGAAAGGCAATCAATTGTTTCTTTAACAAGGCATCTGTGGTCATAGTAAAACGACCCCTGCTACCTTTGAAAATCAATCAAGATCTTTTAAAATCCTCCAGCCGGCCCAGAATCCAACTCAGTCTTTTTGAAAGATTTTTCTCAGGGAAGTCTGGCTTGGCCACAGCCTGGCCTTCAGTCCATCCAGCCCACAGCGCTCTGTGGCCACGTTGGCAACAAGATTCCCCCCGTGCCCCCAGATAGAATGCATTCACCAGTGCTGTCTGTCCATGTGCTTATGAACCCCTTCAAGTGCCCACCTTTCCTCCTGATTGAAGATAATTGCCTCACTGCCCCTCTCCCTCAGCCAACCCACCATCACCACATCTTCCAGGTTCACTGACTGGGGCTCTCAGCAATCAGTCAATCAATCAGTGGTATTCACTGAGTGCTTATTACATACAGGGCATTCATTCATTCATATTTATTGAGCCCTTACTGTGTGCAGAGCACTGTACTAAACGCATGGGAAAGTACAACACGACAATAAACAGTGACATTCCCTGCCCATAACGAGCTTACAGACTTGAAGCTGGGGCGAGACAGACGTCAATACAAATAAATTAAATGACGAATATGTACATAAGTGCTGTGGGGCTGGGAGGGAGGAAGAGAAAAGGGAGCAAGTCAGGGTGACGCAGAAGGGAGTGGGAGATGAGGAAGAGTGGGGCTTTTTCTGGGAAGGCTTCTTGGAGGAGATGTGCCTTCAGTAAGACTTTGAAGTGGGGAGAGCGCTTGGGAGAGTACATTACAATAAAGTTGACCGACACTTTCCCTGCCCACAACGAGCAAAGGGTGTTTAACTGGAAGGGAACATAAAAGAGCTGCCAGAGTGAGCCAGACATCCCAAGGTTTATCAAAGACTCTCCTAATAAGTCGAGACAAACGTAAGCTCCTTGAGGACAGTACTCTTCCTTACACTTTGTATGGTGCTCTGCCCAGAGAAATCGACCAATAAATACCATTAATAGATTGAAATACTTTTGATTAACTGAGAAGGGCCCCCCCAACAGACTGTGAGCTCCATGTGGAAGATTGTGTCAAATCTGCTTATACATAAGAGGGAATTAGATATGATCTCTGTCCTTTGTAGTGAATTCCCCATTATATGGTTGAGGAAACTGAGACTTATCCAAAGTCACCCAGTAGGCCAGTGGTGGAGCTGGGATTAGAACCCAGGTCCCCTAACTCCCAGCCCTGGACTCTTTTCACTAGGCCACGCTGCTTCTCCATTTGGGTTTATATGGCATTTGAAGGCATGGGACACTTAGTTCAGCTTCATGGAGGGCCAAGGCAGGAAGAGTTGGTATGTGTCTGAAAGCCAGGACCCAGTTGCTCTGAATAGGTGTCCAGTGAAGGCCTTGTTTCTGAACCTCACAGGGTCCCTTACCCATGACTGGGACAACAAACACTAGAATGCACTGCTCCCCCCACGTCACAGAGAGAACTTATTAAAATGGATGATTAAGTCTGGCCCAGGCTGCAGACTGTGTGATTCTGCACGGAATCAATAATCACTTTAGGGTCAGAGAGATTGAATCATAGAGAAGAAGAACCCCCTTTGGGCTTTGCTCTTTGGGCATTTGGTCTTCACCCCATCCTCAACCTGACAGCACTTACATATATATGCATAATTTATTTATTTATTTATATTAATGTTTATTTTCCCTTCTAGACTATAAGCTCCTTTTTTGTGGTATTAAGTGCTTACTATGTGTCAATAAATATGATTGACAGACACTGACTGATGGACACTGTGCTAAGCACTAGGGTAGATATAAGATGATGGTTTGGCCATAGTCCCTGTCCCCACCTAGGGTTTACAGGCTTAATCCCCATTTTATAGATGAGACAACTGAGGCACAGAGAAGTGAAGTGACTTGCCCAAGGTCACACAGCGGACAAGTGGCAGAGCCTGGATTAAAACTCAGGTCCTTCGGACTCCCAGGCCTGTGCTCTATCCATTAGGCCATGCTTTTTCTCTGAAGGTTCACCCTCTCCTGGGACTCAGTTTCCCCAATGTAGTGGGAAAGACAAGATTCCCCTCTAGTCCAAGAGCTTGGCCCATTCTGTGAATTGGAGGGCTACTTCTAGGCTGCTGTGGGAGGGGAATATGTCAACTAACTCTTGCCGTATTGTACTCTTCCAATCGTTTAGTGCAGTGCTCTGCCACTAGGCATTCAATAAATACCATTAATCGATTGATTGCTTGACTGAGCCTTACCGGCCCCATGGAGGCAACCTGCCTCATGTTTCTGGGTGGGCACCGCCCTTTGGGCAGAACACCGTGGATGTTCCCTAATGGCAATGCTGACTAAGCTGGCAGCAGGCTGGGCTACAACAGGCCTCACCCTCAAGAACCGGGAAGGCCGTCCTGAATTTGGGAAGGCGGGTTATTGGATTTTGGTGTCGACCCGATGCCCAAGAAAAATCACGAGTGAACATGGATCCTCATTTGGTCAAGCAGCAGTAACGCAGCCTGTTCTTTGGTTTGGAAGCTAAATCAACCCCATCCTGCGTCCAAGCTTGGAGGGGAGTGAGTGGCCTCAGATTCCTCTGAGGCTCGAGCATGATGTAATTTGGAAGCTGAACTCTGACACTTTGTTTTTGCCAGATTCCCTGTGAGTTATAGTGATTTCTGCACTATGACCCTCTGGTTGGTCAGGGTAGCTCCAGTTCACTAACCAGGAAGCTGTGCTGTGCCTGAATCAATCAATCAGTCAATCAGTAGTATTTATTGAGCTCTTACTGTGTGCAGAGCACTGTACTAAGCACTTGGGAGAGTACAATGCAGCAGAATTAACAGACACATTCCCTATCCATAAGGTGCTTACAGTCTAGAGGGAGAGACAGACGTTAATATGAATAAGTAATTTATAATATATAATTTAAAGATATGTCTATAAGTGCTGTAGGGTTGGGGGTAGGGCAAATATCAAATGTCCAAAGGTCTCAGATCTAAGTGCATAGATGATGCAGAAGGGAGAGCCAGCCGGGAAAAGAGGGCTTAATCGGGGAAGGCCTCTTGGAGGAGATGTGACGTTAATAATGCTTTGCAGGTGGAGAGAGTGGTGGTCTGGCATATATGGGTGGGTGGCGGGGGGAGTTCCTGGCTACAGGGAAGATGTGGGAAAGGGGTCAGCAACAAGAAAGATAAGATTAATAATAATAATAATAATAATGGTATTTGTTAAGCGCTTACTATGTGCAGAGCACTGTTCTAAGCGCTGAGGTAGATACAGGGTCATCAGGTTGTCCCACATGAGGCTCACATTCTTAATCCCTATTTTACAGAAGAGGTAACTGAGGCACAGAGAAGTGAAGTGACTTGCCACAGTCACACAGCTGCCAAGTGGCAGAGCCGGGATTCGAACTCATGACCTCTGACTCCCAAGCCCGGGGTCTTTCCGAAGAGCCACACTGCTTCTCTAGGGAACAGTTAGTAAGTTGGAAAAAGAGGAGCAGAGTGTGTGGGCTGCGCTACAGTAGAGCAGAAAGGTAAGATAGGAGAGGGCGACCCGATTGCTTTAAAACCAATGGTAAGGAGTTTCTGTCTGATGCAGAGGTAGGTGGGTAACCCCTGGAGGTTCTTGATGAATGGAAAGACATGGAGTGAACGTTTTTGTTGATAAATGATCTGGGCAGCAGAGTGAAGTAGGGACTGGAGTCGGGAGAGACAGGGAGCCCAATCATCAAGTCGATGAACTTGGCGGGGTCAAATTTAAGCCCTCTGAAGGGAATGTGGCTGTCTCGAGTACCTCGGCTCATCAGCGGCAACCTGGGGCAAACCTGGGCAGGGAAACTGACCAAAAGCAACTGCCAAGAAAGTAGCCCTCCAATTCACAGACCTGACAGAGAACTCGGGACTAGAGGGGAATCTTGTGGTTCTCACTACAGTGGGGAAACTGAGAACCAGAAGAGGGTGGCCCTTCAGAGAAGCAGCTTGGCCTAGAGGAAGGAGCTCAGCCCTGGGAGTCAGGAAACCTGGGTCTAATCCCAGCTCTGCCACTTGCTGCTGGGTGATCTTGGGCAAGTCACTTCACTTCTTTGTGCTTTAGTTCTCTCATCTACAAAATGGAGATTCAATACTTGTTCTTCCTCCTATCGTGAACCCCAAGTGAGATCTAATGATCTTGTATCGACCCCAGTAATAATAATAATGTTGATATTTGTTAAGTACTTACTATGTGCAGAGCACTGTTCTAAGTGCTGGGGTAGATACAGGGTCATCGCGTTGTCCCACATGAGGCTCACAATCTTAATCCCCATTTTACAGATGAGGTAACTGAGGCACAGAGAAGTTGAGTGACTTGCCCACAGTCACAGAGCTGACAAGTGGCAGACCTGGGATTCGAACCCATGTCCTCTGACTCCCAAGCCCGGGCTCTTTCCACTGAGCCACGCTGCCTCTCTATTTAGTACAGTGGTTGACACAGGGTAAATGTTTAACAACCACCACAGTTATTATTTGCAATGATGCAGCAGGAGCATCAGTGACTGGATGGCCCAGAACATTCTCTCTTGGAGTATAAACCACAATAAACATCACTGCAGTAGACCCCCATTATGGTATATTATGGTGGAAAACACCATTGTAATTTACACTTTCAGGATGTATAATAAAGAGTGGCTCACTGGAAAGAGCACGGGCTTTGGAGTCAGAGGTCATGGGTTCGAACCCCGGCTCTACCACTTGTCAGCTGTGTGACTTTGGGCAAGTCACTTAACTTCTCGGTGCCTCAGTTACCTCATCTGTAAAATGGGGATTAAGACTGTGAGCCCCACGTGGGACAACCTGATTCCCCTGTGTCTACCCCAGCGCTTAGAACAGTGCTCGGCACATAGTAAGCGCTTAACAAATACCAACATTATTATTATTATTATTATAATAATGGTATATGTTAAGCGCTTCCTATTTGCAAAGCACTGTGCTTAGAACAGTGGGGTAGATACAACGTAATCAGATTGGACACAATCCCTGTCCCACTTGGGGCTCACAGTCTTAATCCCCATTTTACAGAATGAGGAAACTGAGGTACAGAGCAGTGACTTGCCCAAGGTCACACAGCACACAAGGGGTAGAGCAGGGATTAGAACCCTCGTCCTCTGCCTTCCAAACCCGTGCTCTTGCCACTAGGCCACGCTGCTTCTGCCATAATGGCGTAGGCCATTATAAAGTTCGCCATTGCAGTTTACTGTGTTTTAGGATACGCCATTGCAGTTTGCAGCATTGTAGTAGAAGGTTCTTGCAGTGTGCTCCTTTGAAATAGATGCCTGCGTAGCCCCTGCCAATTCAGTATATGTAATACAACCTCAGCCTGTGGCATTGGGCAGGGGCCTGCAAATACCCGCTATGCAGATATCTCCCATTTCGCCCGGGCTCACCAGTCTATTCTGGAGAAAAGATACTAGAAGAGCAGAGTATCTCCCCATCCCTCCCCCCGCAACACATCCCAGGGATGGAACAGGGGAGAGGAAGAATACTCCAATAGCCTAAATTCCCCCCTCTGGACTGTATGCTCACTGTGGACAGGGAATATGTCTACCATCTCTGTTACACTGCATTCTCTCACAAGCTTAGTAGAGTGCTCTGCACCCTTTAAGCACTCAGTAAATACCACTGATGGATTGATTGATTGCCACTATGTACAAAGCAACTGAGCACACTCTGGACTCTCCCACCTCCAACCCATTGATCATGTTTTCCACCCAACCTGCTTTCCCTCCTGTTCCCATCCAGGACCCGAGCGGGAACAAGGTGCCGAACCCGGGGATGGAGCCAAACACAGTTTAGAGAGGGGGAGGAGGGTTCAAGGCCGGACCATCATACTAGCACCATCTGTGCCCTCCCATTTCACGTGCCTAGTCAACTCAGACCCCTTTGGGCGCGTGATGCTGCTTAATCAATCAGTCAATCAATCAATCAATCAATCAATCGCATTTATTGAGTGCTCATTGTGGGCAGAGCACTGTACTACGCATTTGGGAGGGTACAATATAGAGTTGGTAGACACGTTCCCTGCCCACAACAAGCTTACAGTCTAGAGGAGAGGAAGTAGGGAATTTTCTCATCTCCCAGTTTGGCAAGACCAGGAATTCACCACCTCTGGGCCTGACCAAACCCCCACCCCAGAAAGGATAGCACTCACTCAGGGGAGTGATGATTATGATATTTGTTAAGTGCTTATTATGTATCAGACACTGTACTAAGTGCTGGGATGAATACAACCAAATCAGGTTGGACACAGTCCCTTGTCCCACGTGGGGATCACAATCTCAACCCAGTTGAGGTAACTGAGGCACAGAGAAGTGAAATGACTTACCCAAGGTCATTCATTCATTCAATCGTATTTATTGAGTGCTTACTGTGTGCAGAGCACTGTACTAAGTGCTTGGAAAGTACAATTTGGCAACAGGTAACAATAATAATAATAATAATGTTGGTATTAAGTGCTTACTGTGTGCAGAGCACTGTTCTAAGCACTGGGGGAGATACAGGGTAACCAGGTTGTCCCTCATGAGGCTCACAGTTAATCCCCATTTTACAGATGAGGTAACTGAGGCACAGAGAAGTGAAGTGACTTGCCCACAGTCACACAGCTGACAAGTGGCAGAGCTGGGATTGGAACCCATGGCCTCTGACTCCAAAGCCCGGGCTCTTTCTACTGAGCCACGCTGCTTAGATGCAATCACTATCCAACAACAGGCTCACAGTCTAGAAGGGGGAGACAGGCAACAAATCAAAACATTAATCAAAATATTAATAAAATTAATATTAACAAAATATGAATGATGTATATAACATCAAAATAGATAAATAGAATTATAGATATATACATCAATAATCAAATAAAGTAATAAATATGTACAAATATACACAAGTGCTGTGGGGAGGGGAAGGGAGTAAAGCAGTTTCCTCATCCTGTAAAATGGGGATTAAGACTGTGAACCCCAAGCGGGACAGGGGCTGTGTCCAACCTGATTACCTTGTATCTACCCCACATCTTCACAGAAAGAAGAAGTTTGGGTGATGGGGAGGAGAGGAGGAGCAGAGGGAAAAAGGTGGGGGCTCAGTTTGAGAAGACCTCCTGAAGGAGGTGAGCTCTCAACAGGACTTTGAAGAGGGAAAAAAACAAGTGGCAGAGCTGGGATTTGAACCCATGACCTTCTGACTCCCAGACCCATGCTCTTTCCACTATGAGTGTGACCCAAATGTGGTGGCCTCAACTGTCTGGCTCTGACTTGCCTACCTTACTGGCTCCCCTGTTCCCAGGAGCCACATCTGGACATGATGGGTTTGAGAAAGGGCTGGGCAGAGAGGCCAGGGGCAGTTGGCAGGCCTGGACCGCTGCTCCCTGCGCTGAGAATGGAAGACTCTGCTCTGGGAACCCTATAACTGAGATCATCATTATTCATATTTACTGAGTGCTTACTGTGTGCAGAGAGCACTGACCTAAGTTTTTGGGAAGGAATGATACAACAGAGTTGGTAGATGCATTTGCTGCCCGCAGAAAACTTACAGTCTAGAATATTTGTGGAATTTAATAAATAAATTCATGTGTGGTATTTGTTAAGCACTTACTACATGTCAAGCACTGTTCTAAGTCCTGGGGAAGACACAAGATAGGTCAGACCCAGTCGCTGTCATTCATTCATTCACTCAATAGTATTTATCGAGCGCTTACTATGTGCAGAGCACTGTACTAAGCACTTGGAATGTACAAATCGGTAACAGATAGAGACAGTCCCTGCCCTTTGACAGACCTACATTCTAATCGGGAGAGACAGCAGACAAAAACAATAGCAATAAATAGAATCAAGGGGATGTCCCACAGAGGGTTCACAATCTAAGTAGGAGGGAAAGAGGTATTGACTCCCCATTTTACAGGTGAGGGAACTGAGGCCCAGAGAAGTGAAGTGACTTGCCCAAGTGCACACAGCAAAGTGGCATAGCTGGGATTAGAACTCAGGTCCTTCTGACTCCCAGGCCCACACTCTATCCACTAGGCCCTGTTGCTTCTCTAGAACGGAAGCACTCGTCATCTCTAGGCCAGGGGCACCCCGAGTCAAAGGTAAGAAGGAGCCTCGGTATAACGGCCCGTCCCCACAAAATAGCACCAAATGACTGCTCTGGGTGTCACGCTGAGGGGAGGCACCCACTCCAGAGAACAGACGGGCAGGCGGGAAGAAAAATGTCTCCTCACTTTCATCCTGAGGAGAACTAATCTTTATTTGATTACTGTAAGCTATCCCACTTAGCCCTTTGTAATGCAAAACCCGGTGGCTGACATTAAAGTTTAATGGCCACCTGGCCCCTCGCTGGGCAGGGCCCATGAATGTTTCATGTGGATCCTATTGGCCCCTGAGCGGGCGGCGGAGGGAGCTGCAGTGGCAGGGCAGAGTTCTCTGCCAGAGAAGCACATTTCGTTCCCTATATATGTGACCCTTTCCCATGGAGACAAGTAAAACTAGCCACGCTTCCTTCCCCTCACCTCCTTTCCACAGCTTTCAGCCTTTTCTGACCCTGTTCATGCTGAACACACCTCCCGGGACAGTCAGTCAGAGCGCTGTATTAAGCATTTGGGAGTGTACACTATAACGATATAACAGACACATTCCCTGCCCACAACGAGCTTATGGTCTAGAGGGGGAGACTGACATTAATAGAAATAAGTAAAATTACAGATATGTACATGAGTGTTGCGGAGCTGGGAGGAAGGGAAGGATGACCAAAGAGAGTAAGTCAGGGCGACGCAGAAGGGAGTGAGAGAAGAGGAAAAAGTAGGCCTTTGTCAGGGAAGGCTTCTTGGAGGACATGTTACCGATTTGCACATTCCAAGCGCTTAGTACAGTGCTCTGCACATAGTAAGTGCTCAATAAATACTATTGAATGACATGTGCCTTCAGTAAGGCTTTGAAAGGGGGGACAGTAATGGTCTGTCGGACACAAAGAAGGAGGGAGTTCTGGGCCAGAGGCGGGACTTGGGCGGGAGGACGGCAGTGAGATTGATGAGATCGAGGTACGTTGAGAAGGTTGGCATTAGAGAAGTAAAGTCTGTGGGCTGGGTTGTAGTAGGAGACTAGTGAGGTGAGGTAGGAGGGGGCAAGGTGATTCAGGGCTTTAAAGCCGATGGTGAGGAGTTTCTGTTTGATGCTTTCTGTTTCTGTTTTCTATTTCATCCACCATTCAAACAGAGGTATTTATTGAGCACTTAATGGGTGCAAAACACTGCCCCAAGTACTTGGGAGAGTATAATACGATAGAATTAGTAGGCTTAATCCCTGGTTCCAAGGACTCTGGGGTTTTGTGGTGAGGGAAGGCAGGTCGCTGCCACCTTTCATCTCAGTTGGAGGCTGCCAACCACCAGTCCAGATCAGCTCCTGGGCCTCCGTTTTCCCCCTTCACTGCTCCAAAGCCACGGAAACCACTGCCATTATTGCCACCTGACATCCCCCTGACCCTGCCCAGCCCCAAAATGACAAGGTCAGGGGGCTTGAAGTGGGGCCCGGAATGGGATGGGCCTGGACAATCAGTGATCAGAGTGGGTGGTGACGGATGTGACTGCGGAGGAGGCGGCGAGGGAGGGGATGACCTTCAGACCATGGGCAGCACTGACCGCCTTCTTGGCCACCGATGCCTCCAGCTACCTCAGGCTCTGTACTCCCGTGCAGGCCGGTCTTGACTCTCCGACTTGGCGGCCCCAGGGCTGGGAAGTCACCGTGGGTGAAGAAAACTGGGTTGGTAGGAGCGGGGCCGGCGACAGCAGCACTAGTAGCAGAGGGGCCCACCACTATGGAGGCACACGCAAGTGCAGGCACACACACATAGAAAAAGGCTCAAAAGAATAGACGTATCATCAGTCATTCAGTCAACTGTATTTATTTGTTTGTTCTGTGTGCAGAACACTGTACTAAATGCTTGGGAGAGTACAGTGGAAAAGCAGCGTGGCTTAGTGGAAAGAGCACGGTTGGGAGTCAGAGGTCATGGGTTCTAATCCCAGCTCCGCCATTTGTCAGCTCTGTGACTTTGGGCAAGTCACAACTTCTCTGTGCCTCAGTTACCTCTTCTGAAAAATAGGCATTAAGACTGTGAGCCCTACGTGGGACAACCTGATTACCTTGTAACTCTCCCAGCACTTAGGACAGCACGTGGCACATAGTATTCATTCATTCATTCATTCAATAGTATTTATTGAGCGCTTACTATGTGCAGACCACTGTACTAAGCGCTTGGGATGAACAAGTCGGCAACAGATAGAGACAGTCCCTGCCGTTTGACGGGCTTACAGTCTAATCGGGGGAGACGGACAGACAAGAACAATGGCACTAAACAGCGTCAAGGGGAAGAACATCTCGTAAAAACAATGGCAAATAAATAGAATCAAGGCGATGTACAATTCATTAACAAAATAAATAGGGTAACGAAAATATATACAGTTGAGCGGACGAGTACAGTGCTGTGGGGATGGGAAGGGAGAGGTGGAGGAGCAGAGGGAAAAGGGGAAAATGAGGCTTTAGCTGCGGAGAGGTAAAGGGGGGATGGCAGAGGGAGTAGAGGGGGAAGAGGAGCTCAGTCTGGGAACGCCTCTTGGAGGAGGTGATTTTTAAGTAAGGTTTTGAAGAGGGAAAGAGAATCAGTTTGGCGGAGGTGAGGAGGGAGGGCGTTCCGGGACCGCGGGAGGACGTGACCCAGCGGTCGACGGCAGGATAGGCGAGACCGAGGGACGGCGAGGAGGTGGGCGGCGGAGGAGCGGAGCGTGCGGGGTGGGCGGTAGAAAGAGAGAAGGGAGGAGAGGTAGGAAGGGGCAAGGTGATGGAGAGCCTCAAAGCCTAGAGTGAGGAGTTTTTGTTTGGAGCGGAGGTCGATAGGCAACCACTGGAGTTGTTTAAGAAGGGGAGTGACATGCCCAGATCGTTTCTGCAGGAAGATGAGCCGGGCAGCGGAGTGAAGAATAGACCGGAGCGGGGCGAGAGAGGAGGAAGGGAGGTCAGAGAGAAGGCTGACACAGTAGTCTAGCCGGGATATAACGAGAGCCCGTAATAGTAAGGTAGCCGTTTGGGTGGAGAGGAAAGGGCGGATCTTGGCGATATTGTAGAGCCGGGCAGCACATAATAAATACCATCATTATTATTACAGTATAACAGAGTTGGTAGATACGTTCCCTGGACACAATGAGCTTAGAGGGGGAGACAGACAATAGAATAAAATAAATACACTAAAAGTATGGACATAAGTGCTGTGGGGCTGAGGGAGAGGTGAATTAAGGGTGCAGATCCAAGGGTAAGGGTGAGGCAGAAGAGAGTGGGAGAAGAGGAAATGAGGGCTCAGTCAGTAAAGGCCTCTTGGAAGAGATGTGAGTTCAATTAGGCTTTGAAGGTGGGGAGAGCGATCGTCTGTCAGATATGAAGAGGGAGGGTGTTCCAAGCTAGAGACGGGACGTGGGCCAGGGGTCGGCAGTGAGATGACAAGATAGAGGTACAGTGAGTAGGTTGGCATGTGTGGTCTGAGTTGGTGAAGTGTGTGGTCTGAGTTGCAGTAGGACAGTAACGAGGTGAGGTAGGAAGGAGCGAGGTGATTGCTTTAAAGCCAATGGTGAGGATTTTCTGTTTGGTGTGGAGGGGGATGGGCAAATACTGGAGGTTCTTGAAGAGTGGGGAAGTATGGCCTGAATGTTTCTGAGAAAAATGATCCAGGCAGCAGGGTGAAGTATGGACTGGAAGTGGGGAGAGACGTGGCCTAAGAGGTCAGCAAGAAGGCTGATACAGTAATCTAGGAGGTACAGAATCAATGCTTGGATTAACGTGATAGCATTTTGGATGAAGAGGAAAGAGAGGATTTTAGCAATGTTGTGAAGGTTGAACTGACGGGATTTAGTGAGAGATTAACTATGTGGGTTGAATGAAAGAGACGAGTCGAGGATAATACCAAGGTTATGAGCTTGTGAGACAGGAAGGATGGTGGTGCTATCTACAATGACAGGAAAGCCATGGCAAGGGCAGGGCTTGGGTGGAAAGATAAGGAGTTTTGTTTTGGCCATGTTAAATTTGAGGTGTCAGTGGGACATCCAAGTAGCGATATCCTGAAGGCAGGAGGAAATGCAAGACTACAGAGAGGGAGAAAGATCAGGCCAGGATATGTGGCATAGAGATGGTGGTTGAAGTCCTGGGAGTGAATGAGAGCTCCAGGAGAGTGGGTGTAGATGGAGAATAGAAGAAGACCCAAAACTGAACCTTGAAGGACTCCCGCAATTAAAGAGTGGGAGACAGAGGAGGAGCCTGCAAAAGAGACTGAGAATTGAGAGGCCAGAGAGAAAGGAGGAGAACCAGGAAAGAAGAATGTCACTGAAGCCGAAGTTGGATAATGTTTCCAGGAGAAGGGAGCGGTTACAGTAGAGTCAAAGGCACCTGAGAGGTTGAGGAGAATTAGGATGGAATGGAGGTGGTTGGATATGGTGAGAAGAAGATCATTTATGATATTTGAGAGTGTGGTTTCTGTGGAGTGCAGGGGGCAGAAGCCAGATTGGTGGGGGTCAAGGAGAGAATTGGAGAAGAGTAACTGGAGAAAAAAGGTGTAGACAACTTGCTTAAGGAGTTTTGAAGCTGTACTTACAGACTAAAGTGTCATTTTACTCATTCATTAATTCATTCATTCATTCAATCAATCGTATTTATTGAGCGCTTACTGTGTGCAGGCCACTAAGCACTTGGAAAGTACAATTCGGCAACGGATAGAAGACAATCCCTACCCAACAACAGGCTCACAGTCTAGAAGGGGGAGACAGACAATAAGACCAAACAAGTGGACAGGCATCAATAGCATCAAAATAGATAAATAGAATTATAGATATATACACATCGTTAATAAAATAAATAGAATAATAAATATGTACAAATATGCACAAATGCTGTGGGGCAGGAAGGGGGTAGAGCAGTGGGAGGGAGTAGGGGTGATGGGGAGGAGAAGAGGAGCAGTGGAAAAGAGGGTTTAGTCTGGGAGGGTTTCCTGGGAGGAGGTGAGCTTTCAGTAGGACTTTGAAGCAGGGAAGAAAGCTAGTCTGGTGGATGTGAGGAGGGAGGGCATTCCAGGTCGGAGGAAGGACACGGGACAGGAGTCGACAGCGGGACAGACGAGAATGAGGCACAGTGAGGAGGTGAGCAGCAGAGGAGCGGAGTGTGCGGGTTGGGCTGTAGAAGGAGAGAAGGGAGGTGAGGTAGGAAGGGCCAAGGTGATAGAGAGCTTTGAAGCCAATAGTGAGGAGTTTTTGCTTGATACGAAGGTTAATAGGCAACCACTGGAGATTTTTGAGGAGTGGGGTGACATGCCCAGAGCGTTTCTGTAGAAGGATAATCCGGGCAACAATGTGCAGTATAGACTGAAGCAGAGAGGGACAAGAGGTTGGGAGATCAGAAAGCTCAATGCGGGCAGGGAACATGCCTACCAACTCTGTGATACTGTACTTTCCCAAGTGCTTAGTACAGTACTCTGCACATAGTAAGCACTCAACAAACATGTTTGATTGATTGATTGGTAGGAGGGAGATGGGATGATAACTGGAGGGAGCCATGAGGTCAAGGGAGGGGTTTTTAGGATAGGGGAGACATGAGCATGTTTGAAAGCAATGGGGAAAAAGGCACTGGAGAGAGAACAGTTGAAGATGATGATCAGGGAGGGAAGAAGAGCGAGGGCAAGTGCTTTGATGAGGGGTGAAGGGATAGGGGTCAGAGGTCCAGGTGGAGGAGGTAGATTTCAAGAGAAGGCAGATCACCTCCTGAGTCACTGCTGGAAAAGATGAGAGAGTGGAAGATGGGGCAGGAGGAGGGAGGGATCGGAGAGGAGCACAGGGGATTTCAGGAAGATCACGCCTGGTGGTTTCAGTTTTCTCAATAAAGTGGCCACATCATTAAGGGGTAGAGATGGGGGAAGTGGTGGAGCAGGGGGTTTGAGGAGGGAGTTATATATGTGCAACAACTGGTGAGGGCAGTGAGCATGGAAATCAATAGGGATGGAGAAATAATTTTGTCGGGCAGAGGCTATGGCAGAGTTAAAGCATGCAAGAAAGAATTTGAGGGATGAGATTCATTCATTTCATTCATTCAATAGTATTTATTGAGCGCTTACTATGTGCAGAGCACTGTACTAAGTGCTTGGAATGTACAAATCGGTAACAGATAGAGAAAGTCCCTGCCCTTTGACGGGCTTACAGTCTAATCGGGGGAGACGGACAGACAAGAACAATAGCAATAAATAGAATCAAGGGGATGAACATCTCATTTTGATACCTAGATTTCCACCAGCAGCGCTCTGTGGCTTGAGCACGGGAGCGAAGGAGGTGGACAGTGGAGGTGTCCCAGGGCTGTGGGTTAGTGATACGATCAATGAAGGGATAGGGGAGCGAGTGAGTTGAGGTCAGTAGAGAGGGTGGTATTGAGAGCGTCAATTTGGTCGTCAAGCGAAGGTAGTTTGGATACGGAGACTAAGTGGGCCATGATGACTTGAGAAAATTGAATAGGGTCAAATGATCTCAAGTCTCTGTGGGGGAACAGGACAGAATAGGGGTTTGTGGAGGTTGTCAGGAGGTGAAGGGGAGACAGGGGAGTGAGTCTGGGACACCAAAACAGCATGGCTTAGTGGAAAGAGCAGGGGCTTGGGAGTCAGAGGTGGTGGGTTCTAAACCCGGCCCTGCCACTTATCAGCTGTGTGACTTTGGGCACGTCACTTAACTTCTCTGTGCTTCAGTTGCCTCATCTGTAAAGTGGGGATTAAGACTGTGAGCTCCATCTAGGGCAAACTGATAACCTTGTTATCTCCCCCAGTGCTTAGAACAGTGCTTGGCACATAATAAGCACTTAACAAATACCACAGGGATCACGTCTACTAACTCTACTCTCCCAAGTGCTTAGTACAATGCTCTGCACAGAGTAAGCGCTCAATAAATACCATTGATTGACTGAAAAGGAAGGCCATAGTCTGTGCCACAAGGAGGTGACACTATATTGGTTTTCAGCACGGCGTCTCCTCTTCTGCTTCTCTAACCCTGACCTTGCCCTGACATTCAGTGAACTGGTCTATAAAATTTATTTTTTTTTTAGTGGTGGTATCAATCAACTGGATTCGGTTTCAGGTTCTATAAAGATCAGGAGAAGTCACCTCAGCTTGGAGAGTTTGTTAGGGAGAGAAGTCATGTTGGTAAACTCAGTAAACCCAACAGTGGTATTTATTGAACGCTTAAGTGCAGAGAACTGCAGTAAGCACTTGGGAGAGTACAATGCAACAGAATTAGCAGATATGTTCCCTGCCCTTAACGAACTTGCAGTCTAGAAGGGGAGGTAGACATCAATAAAAATAAGAAGTAATTGATAATGTATAATTTAAAAATATGTATTTAAGCGCTAATAATTATTATTATGTTATTTATTAAGCACTTACATACTATTATTATTATATGAAGCAACAATATTAATAATGATAATACTAACAATAATGATAGACTGTGAACCCTAAGTGGGACCTAATAATCTATGTCCACTCCAGTGCTTAATACAGTGCTTGGCGCATAGTAAGCCCTTAAATTATACAATTAAATGCCACAATTATTATCATTATATTAATATTAATAATAATGAGGGGGAGAAAGAGAGAGGGACAAGTGGCAGAGGCAGGATTAGAAAGCAGAGTGGCTCAGCGGAAAGAGCACGGGCTTTGGAGTCAGAGGTCATGGGTTCGAATCCTGGCTCGGCCACTTGTCAGCTGTGTGACTTTGGGCAAGTCACTTCACTTCTCGGCGCCTCAGTTACCTCATCTGTAAAATGGGGATTAAGACTGTGAGCCCCACGTGGGACAACCTGATTCCCCTCTGTCTCCCCCAGTGCTTAGAACAGTGCTCGGCACATAGTAAGCGCTTAACAAATACCCACATTATTATTATTATTAACCCATGACCTTCTGACTCCCAGGCCCATGCTCTAGCCACTCCACCATGCTGCTTCCTCAGCGTGACACAGAAGGGAGAGAGAGCCGGGGAAAAGAGGACCTAACTGGGGACAAACGCTGTATTAAGTGCTTGGGAGAATACAGTATTTCATATTTCAATTTCAGTTGTATTTATTGAGCACTTACTGTGTATGAAGCACCGTCCTAAGTGCTTATAACAGAGTTGGTAGACATGTTCCCTGCCCACAGTGAGCACCTCAAGTGTATTTTAGATTGTAAACCCCTTGGGGATAGGGAATGTATATCTCACTTCTGTTGTGTGCTTCCTAATACTTTGCTTTGCAATAGGCATTCAACAAGTACTCTCCCAAGGGCTTGTACTCTCCCAAGAGTTTGTACTCTCCCAAACAGCTTGTACTTTTCCAAGTGCTTGTATGCCCTTAAGGGCTTAGCCTAGCATTTTGCAGACAATAAGTACTTAATAATGATAATAATAATGTTATTTGTTAAGTGCTTACTTTGTGCCAGTCTCTGCACTGGGAGGAATACAAGCAAATAGGGTTGGACACAGTCCCTGTCCTACAAGGGGCTCACAGTCTCAATCCCCATTTTACAGATGAGGTCACTGAGGCCCAGAGAAGGGAAGTAACTGACCCAAGGTTACACATCAGACAAGTGGCAGGATTAGAACCTTCTAACTCCCAGACCCGTTGCTCTAGCCACTGTGTCATGCTGATTGAAGCACCATTCATTCGTTCATTCATTCATCAAATGTTTAATTATATTTCCACTCTTCCCTACCCCCTTCATTAAAAATGGCATCTGTTAAGCGCTTACTGTGCGCCAGGCACTATACTAAGCAATGGGGTAGATACAAGTTAACTAGGTTGAACACTGTCCATGTCTCATGTGGGGCTCAGAATCTTAATCCCCATTTTACCGATGGGGTACCTGAGGTTCAGAGAAATCAAGAGACTTGTCCAAGGTCCCACAGTAGACAAGCGCTGGGGGCTGGGATCAGAACCCAAGTCCTTTGATTCCCAGGCCTGTGCTCTTTCCACTAGGCCACGCTGCTTCTTTGCTCTCTCCTTCCCCTCTCACCTAGTTCAATCAGTCAATCAGTAGTATCTATTGAGCACTTAACTGTGTTCAAAGCACTGTAGTAAGCACGAGAGAAAACAGTATAGTTGGTGGGAGATCCCCGCCCTCAAGGAACTCACAACTCTGCTGAGAAGCCCACTCTCCTAGCCACCAATAATAATAATATTTGTATTTGTAAAGTGCTTACTGTGTGCTGAGCACTGTTCTAAGTGTTGGGGTAGATACAAGTTAATCAGATTGTCCCATGTGGGGCTCACATTTTTTAATCCCCATTTTTACAGATGACATACTGAGGCACTAAGAAGTTGTGACTTGCCCAAGGTCACACAGCAGAAAAGTGGCAGAGCAGGGATTAGAACCCATGAGCTCTGACTCCCAAGCCAGTGCTCTTTCCACTAAGCAACACTGCTTCTCTACTGCAAAAGGGACGAGGCAAGGCATCTCTCTTTCTCTCTCCTTTTCTGTCCCTCTCTCTTTCTCCCCCTCATTATTATTAATATTAATATAATGATAATAATTGTGGCATTTAATTGTATAATTTGTTAAGGGCTTACTATGCGCCAAGCACTGTATTAAGCACTGGAGTGGACATAGATTATTAGGTCCTATTTAGGGTTCACAGTCTATCATTATTGTTAGTATTATCATTATTACTATTGTTGCTTCATATAATAATAATAATAGTATTTGTTAAGTACTTACTATGTGCCAAGCACTGTTGATGATGATGGTATTTGTTAAGCGCTTACTATGTGCCAAGCACTGTTCTAAGTGCTGAGCACTATTCTAAGCACTGAGCACTGTTCTAAGCTCTGAAAGTTCTGAGATAGATACAAGGTAATCAGGTTGTCCATCATGGGGCTCACAGTCTTCAACCCTATTTTACCGATGAGGTAACTGAAGCACAGGGAAGTTAAGTTGCTTGCCCATGGTCACACAGCAGACAAGTGCTGGTGCCGGGATTAGAACCCATGTCTTCTGACTCCCAAGCCTGGGCTCTTTCCACTAAGCCACACTGCTTGGTGCTGGGGTAGATACAAGATAATCAGGTAGGACATAGTCTCTGTTCCTCATTGGGGTTCACCGTCTAAATTGGAGTTTAAGAATGGTATTCAATCCCCATTTTACAGATGAGGAAACTGAGGCACAAAGAAGTTTAGTTATTTGCCCCAGTTCACACAGTAGGCAAGACACATCTCCTCCAAGAGGCCTTCCCTGATTAAGCCCTCTTTTCCCCGGCTGACTCTTCCTGCTGCACCATCTAGGCGCTTAGATCTGTGACCTTTGGATATCAGATATTTGCACCATCCCCAACCCCACAGCACTTATGTACATATCTTCAAAATTATATATTATGAATTAATTCTTTATATTATTATCTGTCTCCCCCTCTAGACTGTAAGCTCATTATGGGCAGGGAACATATTTGCTACTTCTGTTGAATAGTACTCTCCCAAGTACAGTGCTCTGCACATAGTAATATCTCAATAAATACCATTAATTGATTGATTAATTATGTGGCAGAGCAGTGATTAGAACCCAGACCCTCTGACTTCCAGACTCCCAGGCCCATGCTCTTTCCACTAAGCCAAACTGATTTTTTCTCTCTCTCTTTTTCTCTCTTTCTCAATCTCTCTCTCCCTACCTCTCTCTCCCTCTTTTTTTGTCTCTCTCCCCTTCTTTCTTGACCCAGGGGAAACCTAGGTCAGGCATCTGGTCGATCCAAGCGGAAAAGGCCTTTTAGATTAGCTCCGCTTGGGTCTGCCTCTTTCAAAGGAGGTAGAGCTTGATGGATTTGTCTTTATGGACGCCCATTAGCGGAAAGGAGAAACCTCCCCTCTGGGATGCCGTGACCTGGCCATTTTCAAGTAACTGTAGCTAGATAAAGCTTCAAAGACTTGGAGCAGAACCTGAGTCCCCGTGATGTTGCTTTTCTGTGAGTGTCCCCCCGGCCAGTTCCAAGGGAAAGGGCAGAGGACCCCTATCCCCAGCTGCCCTTCCAGTACTACGGGCCTGAGCAGCAAATGATAAAGTTAATGATAAAGTTAATGATTCCGCTCCCCGTCATGGGGATTGGGTGGGCTCCCCCAGCAACCAGCCCTCTCAGAGGCAGCCTGTCCCCTAGAGGACCCCAAATCAATGCTGACCGATTATGTCTCAGGTGGACGAGCTTCTCTGGTGAAGAAGCAGGGCGTTCTAGTGGATAGAGCACGGGCCTGGACGTCAGAAGGACTGTAAGAGTGTAAGCTGGTTGTGGAAAGGAATGTGTCATTATATAATAATAATGTTGGCATTTGTTAAGCGCTTACTCTGTGCCGAGCACTGTTCTAAGCGCTGGGGTAGATACAGGCTCATCAGGTTGTCCCACGTGAGGCTCACAGTCTTAATCCCCATTTTACAGATGAGGGAACTGAGGCACCGAGAAGTTAAGTGACTTGCCCACAGTCACATAGCTGACAAGTGGTGGAGCCGGGATTAGAACCCACGACCTCTGACTCCCAAGTCCGTGTTCTTTCCACTGAGCCACGCTGCTTCTGCTATACTGTACTCTTCCAAGCTCTTAGGACAGTGCTCTGCACTCAGTAAGCACTTCATAAATACGATTGACTGACTGATCTGGGTTCTAATCCCAATTTGACCACGTGTCTGCTGTGTGACCTTGGGCAAGTCACTTCACCTCTCTGGACCTCCTTTCCTCTTCTGTAAAATGGGGATTAAATCCTATTCCCTCCTACTTAGACTGTGAACCCAGTGGGGGACAGGGACTGTGTCTAACCTGATAAACCTGTATCTACCTCAGCTCTTAGAAGAGTGCGTGACACATAATAAATACTTAACAAATGCCATAAAGAAGAGTTTTTATGTACTGCACCCCAACTGAAGAGGGAGGCGACGGTGCCACTGCAGCCCACCTAGGGGTTTATAAACTTTTCATAAAGTACAAACCGCCACCCGCCCACACCGCCACCCAACTCTGCCACCTCACAGTGCCACTTGGGCTTGCTGTCTTCACGGCGCTTGGAACCGGGAGGAAGGTGGGAGCGCTCCCTTGGAGGAAAGACGGCGGGCCCCAACGGTTTGTGCAGTTATTCCGGAAACCTTCCTCGTCGGCTGCTACAATGAACTCTGGCAGGCAGCAACCCTTTTGAAATGCTTTGGCAAAAGGTAGTTTTATTTGGTCTTGTAGACCAGGTTAAACGGGCTCTTCTGCGACATTGGTGTGTTTGTACCTTAGACCAGATTAAACGGGCTCTTCTGCGACGTTGGTGTGTTTGTACCTTTGCTCACGGATTTACCCTTGGGGAAAGGGACTGAGCCCCCCAGGGGACGAAGAGACTTCTCTCCGGCTCAGGGCCGGAAGAATTGACAATCCACATGCAGGGCTTGGGAAGTAAAACGGAACCAGAAACGGCATCGCCTAGCTGAGACAGCACGGGGCTGGGGGTCAGAAGGGCTTGGATTCTAATCCTGGCTCTGCTACTTGTCTGCTGAGTGACCTTGGGCAAGTCACTTCACTTCCGTGTGCCTCGGTTCCCTGATCTATTAACTGGGGATTAAGACTGTGAGCCCCACGAGGGACAGGGACTGTGTCCAACTTGATTAGCTTGTATCTACCCCAGCGCTTAATATCGTGCCTTGTACATTGTAAGAGCTTAACAAATACCATTTTTTTTTTTAAAAAAGGAGGGAGCTGTGGGCGTCTCCCAGCCAGGCTCCCTGGACAAATGGTTGGGATGCCTCACCCTGCAGCCAGAGAAGGTTTTCACCCAGTATTCTCCCTACCAGTTCCACTGGAAACGTGGGCCTTCCTCAACGGCCAAACCCGACATACAATCAATCGATCCATCGGTCGCATTTGTTGAGTTCTTACTACGTGCAGAGTACTAAGCACTTGGAGGAGTACAATACAACAGAGTTAACAGACACATTTCCTGCCCATAAGGAGTTTACAATCTCAAGGGGGAGACAGACATATATATGAATACGTAATTTAGAATATATAATTTTAAAATATGTATGTAAATCCTGTTGGGTTGGAGTTGAGGAAAATATCAAATGCCTAAAGGATGCAGATCGAAATGCTTAGAAGACACCTAAAGGAAGGCGAGCTGGGGAAAAGAGGGCTTAATCCAATCGATAAAAGATGGCAAGAATGTCTAATGGTGGAACTAGAGCCGGGAGGTTGTGGTCCATCTGGAGAAAATGATTAGCACTGAATGTCTTTCCAACTGGATAAACTAGCAATTCACACTAGGTGAAGAATTGCAATAAAAAGATGATTGACTGGGGCCAGCTCCCTTCCAATAATACCATTTATTAGATTATGAGCCCCACAAGGGATAGGGACTGTGTTTAAATCCTACCTCGGTATTTTCTCCCAGTACTTAGTACAGTGCTTCGCACAGAGTAAGCACTTAATTGGGACAATGTCCAACCTGATTGTGTTGTAACTGTACCAGTGCTCATTTCAGTGCTTGGCACATAGTAAGTACGGGCAATGTGTCTACTAACTCTTGTACTCTCTCAACCGCTTAGTACAGTGCTCTGCACACAGAAAGCATTCAACAAATACCATTGATTGGTGATTTTTGTTCAGTGCTTACTAAGTGCCAAGCACTCAACCAAGAGCAGGTGCAGATACAAGATAATCAGATTGGACACAAGTCCCTGTCCCACACGGGGCTCTCAATCTAAGTAACAATCAGTGGTATTTATTGAGTCCTTACTGTGTGCAGAACACTGTTCTAAAAGTTTGGCAAAGAAAAGTCCAATGAAGTTGATAGGCACAATCTCTACCCACAAGAAGTTTATTATAACAATAATAATACTAATAATAATGTTGGTATTTGTTAAGTGCTTACTATGTGCAGAGCACTGTTCTAAGCACCAGGGTAGTTACAGGGTAATCAGGTTGTCCCATGTGAGGCTCACAGTCTTAATCCCCACTTTACAGATGAGGTAATTGAGGCACAGAGAAGTGAAGTGACTTGCCCACGGTCACACAGCTGCCAAGTGGCAGAGCTGGGATTCGAACCCATGACCTCTGACTCCCAAGCCCGTGCTGTTTCCACTGAGCCACGCTGCTTCTTTATGATCTACAGGGAGAGGGAGAAGAGGTATTTAACCCCCATTTTATAGATGTAGAAACAGAGGCCCAGAGAAGTTAAGTGATTTGATGAAGGTCACACAGCTGGCAAGTGGTGAAGTAAGGATTAGAACCCAGATTCTCTGACGCCCAGGCCCTTTCCACTAGCTCTAATCCCTCCCCACCCCCTTTCGTAGTCTCCCATTCAGCCTGCAGTACACTCCGCTTCACCGACTAGAGCGAATGGGAGATGTCTGCTGGATATCTTCTACAATATACACAGCACGCTTCTGAAATATTGTGCTTAGAAACAATTTTATTCTCATTCCATACATGTGGCATTCTGGTAAAAATGCATAGTTCTCATTTACACAGAGTTCGGCAATTCGTGATGACAAAGAACACATTTCTCAGAAAACCAAGAGGAAGCCGACCACACCACTAAAGTGATGCGCTATCGTGTGGATCTGCCGCTACCCAAGGGATCGGCGGGAAATCTATTTCTGCAGCCGGTGGGGAGGAAGAGGGCTTTTCCTGCCGGGGGCTACACAGACCTGTGGCCAAGCAAGGCTCTCATGGCTTTCTCCTGCAGCTCCTGGACCATCACCCCTAGCCTGGCACGATCCTCCCCGGCTCAAGGGCCCCAGCCCGAGAGACCTCCCGGCACACACACACGAGGAAGTTTTGGACTTGGACTTGGGGAGGGGTGGAGCCTGGGCTTCTCAAAGTTAATTGAGAAGCAGTGGGAAAGAAAAATCATACTTTTTTTAATGGAAATTCTCAAGTGCTTACTATGTGTCAAGCACTGTTCTAAGCGCTGGGGTAGATACAAGTGAATTAGGTTCAACAGAGTCCTTACCGTGCATGAGGTTCACAGTCTAAGCATTCATTCATTCATACATTCAATTGTACTTATTGAGTGCTTACTGTGTGCAAAGCACTGTACTAAGCACTTGGGAGAGTACAGTAAAACAACAAACAGGCATATCCCTTGCCCACAACAAGCTTACAGTCTAGGAGGGAGAACAGGAGACCTGAGGCATGGAGAAGTTAAGTGACTTGCCCAAGGTCACAGAGCAGCATTGGACAGAGCCGGGAGTAGATCCCAGGTTCTCCAACTCCCAGGTCTGTGCACTTTCCACTAGGCTACCTGCTTTCTGTTTTTCCTGCTTGCCCTCCTCGCCCGACCCCTTTCACATGCACTGACAACTCTCCACGTGAGGCTGCGTTGTGTGAAAGCTCTGCCACTGGTCCAGGGAGCTGGGTCATCGGAAGGCGGGTTTTGGGGGTTTGGCTGTGGATGGGGTCTAGGAGAGACAGTGTCCGTTCCCCGGTGTCCACTTTGAGTTCCGGGGGGACCTGGCTCAGCTCACCACCCGCCTCTGACAGAGGTTGACCCCAGGGAGCTGTCCAAGTCCAAAGGTTCATCCAGACTTTACCAGTTCCCTTCTTCAGCCCCAGGGCGCCTGCCTGGACATGTGCCAGGGAAGCTTGTTTCGCTTGGTCCACTCTCCACTAAAATGAGCAAAGCTTGAGAGAAAGTCTGGGCTGTGGCCAGGGGACTGGGCAGGGCCAAGGAGAGACCAGTAACCCAGACCCCCGTCTCCAGCATCCTCCCAGCCCCTCCACCAGCCAGAATTACTGGGACCACATGCCCCAGAATCACGACAGTGTGGACAGAGATGTCAGTGAGCTCGTTAATGGGCAGGGATTATCTCTATCTGTTGCCAAATTGTACATTCCAAGCTCTTAGTACAGTGTTCTGCACACAGTAAGTGCTCAATAAATAGTACTGAGTGAATCACCCCCCCCCCACACAAACATACAAACATATGCCCCTTTGTTTTCACCTCCTGCACAGCAGCTGGCTCCTCCTTTTCCTCCCCCAACTGCTAGTCAGTGCCTGTCTTGGTTAATGAGAGAGAGAATTCAGTGACTTTCCATCCACCCAGCACAACAGACTTTTCACTCCAGTCTTGCTTCATGTCTAGAGCAAGGTCTGGTCCAGTTTCTGTTCCTTTTTGACCCTCAGCTTTATATCATTTCCACTGCAGTTAAGAAACACTGACCATTCTTATCATTTAGATAAGTGCCTCCAGTTGTCTGAAGGCCAGGATCACAGCAAGGCTTTGTAAGGTGAACTAGCATCAACCACACACAAATTGCTACTCCAGACCTGATTTTTCTTTTTTCTTTATAAAATGGAAAATACAACAGGCTGTCATCTTTTCATTCCGTTGTCACATTCATTTGACTTAGAAATATGTTGTTCTTCCTCTCTGGAGACGGATCTAAAAAGAGGAAAGGGAAAGTTTGCTTCTCCCAACATCTCCTTCATCTGGAAAAAAACGGTAGTGACCTATGGACCCTGAGCCAATCAGAGGATGGTGACATTCTCCGGAACCCAGTTCCCCACAGGGTTTCCCGGGTGTGTTGGTGGAGCCGAAAGCCTTGAGACTTGATGCAGTCAGGCATTCCAAGTCGTTGGTAATAAACACTATAATATTTGTTAAGCGCTTACTATGTGCCAGGCACTGTTCTAAATGCTGGGGTGGATACAAACAAGTTGGGTTGGACACAATCCCCATTTCACAGATGAGGTAACTGAGGCACAGGGAAGTGAAGTGACTTGCTCAAGGTCACCCAGCAGACAAGTGGTGGTGGAGAGGGATTAGAACCCATGACCTTCTGCCTCCCAGGCCCGTGTTCTATCCTCTACGCCACACTGCTTTTCTACCATCGCCCAGCCTGGCACAGGCCAAGACCGTAGTGCAACAAGTCCCTGAATGAAAAGATGCCAGCCTGAATTTGCCACAGAGTCAATGGATACCAATTCCCCAACCAAACACACACACACACACACACAAAGTCTATTTCTTTTACGCTGGAGGAGGAATTAACAGTTCCAATTTAGTCTCTGATAGGAAGCCATTGCGGCCCGACCTTTGTGCAGGGTTCAGACACTGCAGTTCAGGACGAGAAAGACGTTCCGGGCTTCTGTCCACTTCACTCTCAGATGAACCTGGTCCGCAGCAGGTGGCTTGCGAAATGGGGGAAAGTTGACTCACGCCAGGTCACGTGTTTGACCTGGTCACGCCAGGACACCCGTCTCCGTTCGAAAGTCACAAGACACAGCGTTGTTGCCGGTGGCCCAGAGAACGCTCTCCTCCCTGGCTGTAAGAGGAGCCAACTGGGCCAGAATGCTCATGGATACCCAGTGTTCCTCCTAGGTGCTGGATGGTCTTGATTTTGTTTTTAAATGGTATGTTAAGCGCTTACTACGTGCCAGGCACTGTACTAATCGCTGGGGCAGGTACGAGCTAATCAAGTTGGACGCAATCTGTGATCCACATGGGACTCATAATCTTAATCTCCATTTTACAGATGAGGTAACTGAGGCTCAGAGCGGTGAAGTGACTTACTCGAGGTCACAGGGGAGACAATTGGTGGATCCGGAATTAGAACCCAGGTCTTTCTGAGTCTCAGGCCCGTGCTCTTTCCTCTAAGGTTATGATTGTTGTTTGCTGCCCTCTTCCATCCCCCACTTCTGGCTGAACCTTCTTCTCCTCTTTGCCTGCCCCTTTCGGATCGCCGGGAGAGTGCTCAAAGGCAAACTACCCTGGGAGGCATTAAAGCAAAAAGGTCATCCAAAGTGGGTAATGGAATGGCCCAACACCCCTGAGCCTGATGCCTGTTATACCAAGGATGCCGCGCAGCTCTGGGCTTCCAGAACCGACCAGGCTCCTGGACACCCTACACGGAGCGTTAATTCCTCATGGCAACAAATCAATGTTTCCCTGTCTTTTGTCTTCCGGTCCCGATCGAATTTAACTGTCATACACTTCCAGTCAGGAAAACTTGCAGATGCCCATCCCAAAAAGGGGAAGAAATCAAGTGAGGCCCAGGGGAAACCGGGCAGTGGGCGAGTCAGCATTTGACCCGAAATGCAAGGCATCAGTCGTGGCCCCATTAATGGGGTTCTCTGGCTTCTGCTGCTCCCTCCCCGATCTGAGCCCTCCACTCCTGTAACTCTAGTGAGGGAAGCAGGCCTTCCTGTCTGAGTCTGTGAAGAAGGAGATCCATATCAGATTCTGCTAATGGAAGATTAAAGGTGCACCCCCATCCAGCCCCCCCTCGCTGCAAAACACACACTTGCAGGAGACAGACAGGCTCCCTCCCCTGACCTTCACCTCAACTGGCTGAGCACCCAGGTTATTCTCTATAGGACAGAACCAAGATGAGATCTGAAGAGTGAGGCCCAAGCCCAGAAACCCAAATTGGAAGCCGCTTTGAAACGGACTGTCTCCGAGGCCCTGAGGCAGGGGGTTCACCCCTTTGGGAACGGAGCTGTTCCCCTTCCTCCAACTGGAGGCCCAGCTGGGTAACGTCAGAGTTGAAGCTGGAAGATAAAAGCCTGCAAAAAACTGGGTGGCAGCCCTTGGGCAAATCTAGCTCCTTGGCAGCATATCGGAAAGGCACGGAGGTCAGAAAAATTCTCTCTTAATTGAGCTGCTGAATTAGCAACTTACCACAAAATTTCCTTTACAGAGAAATGATTCTCACAAGGCGGCTTTCTAGATAGGCCTCGGTGGCGTTTGAGTGAGGACACATTTATGCACCGGGAGTCTGCCCCGGACCCATTTACGAATAGGCTCCGTGGGCTTGACTCAGCCTGGCTATCCATAGCTCTGGACTGGTGCCCTAATTTTAAAATATATATAAGTATATATGTAAGTATGTTTCTATGTATATATATATATATAAATATATGCTGGGGCAGGGGTGTGTGTGTGTGTGTGTGTGTATGGGGAGGATGGGCCAAGGGAATTATATTTATTTTTAGGAGCTAGTCATCCTTTGTGACATGGCTCCTTGCGATGTCACTGAGGCCATGGCAGGCAAGTAAAAATAAAATGGATTACAGGCCTGACCTCAAATGCCCTAGTGCCGCCCCACTTGTGGCCAGACCTCCCTCTGAACTCTTTCCGATGTCTCCCACAGCTGGCGGGGGGCTGTGATGACTGAGCCGATTTTCAAAAGCTGGATGTGGCAGAAGAGAGCTGAGGAAGGAAACCCCATTTAGTCGGCTGTGAGCATACCCTTCCTGGTCTAGCCAGCTCGGAGCCATACAAAGAGGGCACCTGGTTACACTCACCACTTCCAACATAATAATAATAATAATGGTGGCATCTGTTATGTGCTTACTATGTGCAGAGCACTGTTCTAAGCGCTGGGGTAGATACAGGGTCATCAGGTTGTCCCACATGAGGCTCACAGTCTTCATCCCCATTTTACAGATGAGGTCACTGAGGCACAGAGAAGTGAAGTGACTTGCCCACAGTCACAGAGCTGACAAGTGGCAGAGCTGGGATTCGAACCCATGACCTCTGACTCCCAACCCCGGGCTCTTTCCACTGAGCTACACATGCCAGGAAGGCCCTCCGGAGAGTCGACCGACTCAGCAACAACCCCTTACAGAGCGTTTTTTTGCTCCCTACCCTGCATGGTATAGCCCGGCAGACAGAATACATGGAGGCCTTCCCCGATTAAGCCCTCCCTCCCACTTCCTGCTCCCTCTCCCTTCAACGTTATCTCGTCTATAGGCTTGGATCTGTGACCTTTGGGCATTTGGTATTTGCCCCATTCTCATCCCTTCGGCACCTATGTACATATTTTAAAATTATATATTACAAATTACTTATTTACATTATTGTCTGTCTCCCTTTCTAGACTCTACACTTGTTTTGGGCAGGGAACGTGTCTGCTAACTGTTGTATTGTACTCTCCCAAGTGCTTAATATAGCGTTCTGCACATTGTAAGTGCTCAATAAATACCACTGATTGATTGACTGGAGCATCATTTTGTGCTGGACTGTCAAGGCTTTTTCAAGGCTACTCTGGCATCCAATCCACAGGTGGGGGTAGAGGATGGGAGGAGAGGCAAGGAAGGGGGAGGGAGATGAACTGTTATACTCTACTCTCCCAAGTGCTTAGTACAGGGCTCTGCAGATAGTAAGCACTCAGTAAATACTATTGATTGATTTTGGGTCCACAGGGCTTTAGGGGTCATTTTCACAAATTAATCATCTTCTGTCTCAAAATTCAAGTCGCCCATCTGGATTACTACAAAACCAGGACTTAATCAATCCACGGTATTTATAGAGCACTTACTATGTGCAGAGCATTGTACTAAGCGCTTGGGAGAGTACAGTACAACGGAATCAGCAGACACATTCCCTCATCATAAGACATTGCGATTGATCCGGGACCCCTCGGCACACGGGACGTTAGGGTCGAGAGGACAAGATTGCTTCCCAGGGCTCTGCCATCTTGAGTGCCTCAATCCTGAATAATAATAATAACGGTGGTATCTGTTAGGTGCTCACTGTGTGTCAAGCACTGTTCTAAGAGCTGGGGTAGATACAAGCTATTCGGGTTGGACACAGTCCCCGTCCCACATGGGGCTCACAGTCTCAATCTCCATTTGACAGAGGAGGTAACCGAGGTACAGAGAAATGAAGTGACTTGCCCAAGGTCACATTGCAGACAAATGTCAGAGCCAGGATTAAGATCCAAATCCTTCTGACTCCCAGGCCTGTGATCTATCCACTAGATCACATGGAGTCACCTTGAAAAAAACCATCAGTTTCCAAGCAGCCAACTCTCAAAGCAGAGCTCAGAGGATGAACCTCCCTTCCTGCCCTTCCAGAAGGGAAGACATCACCATTTAGATGCAAAACCCAAATTTGCATGGAGAAATGTGCCGATTCCTACAGGCTTCTATGACTGTACACAAATGTGCCGATTTCTACAGGCTCCTCGGACTGTACGCGAACGTGCATGCTGGAGAGCAGGGGGCAGAGTGGGAGAGGAGACTGCAATAGACGGCCAACCTCGACCACCTCTGGGACCTCCGAGTGAGGACCACAGCGGAGATAGATGGGGAACTGAAAAACGGGGAATCAGAATGCCACTCGGAAACCCGAGGGCAAAACTCTCTCAAATAGAAACACACGGAAATGTCACTTTCACATGCAGGCGGATGCAGGAGGACAAACGGGGATATACAGATTCCTTCTGGGAAATTTCAGAATTTGGATCAGGCATGTAGAGGGATGTCTCTCTCTACACATAAGTACTTTAACAGGGGGCCCTGGCTGTCCACCGTGAACAGCCTGAAGTAAACTCACACTGACCACAGAAGTCACCTCTCTGGCCCCGTGAAATTACCTCGAAAGCCAAAGGAGTTTGCTCATCCGCAAGTGAGACAATAACATCGCCGGATGCTTTGCCCACATTGCCGAAGCTGGCCTACTCATCATTATTATCTGTGAGAAATGCCCACATATTTCAGAAGCACCAATCCCAACTTTTGGGGAGCAGGAGGGGAGGAGAGAGGAGAGTGTTGACTCTCTTCCAAATGATTTAGATTAACCCCAGAGTCACTGCCTGGGGTCGACCCAGTCAGGATCTGGAAGACCAGAGGCCGGGCCTGCAGGTAGTCTCAGGCGACCGCTGCCTCAAACTCTACGCTGCAGGGTTCAATCCGCGTGATCGCTCGCTTCCTGGCCTCTGGACCCGGAACCGTCATGGTGCATTTCTTTGTCACCGCTTGGAAATAGAGCATGCGCCCACCTCGCAGCCAAGTCCAACGGGCCCGGCCTCCCCCGCTCTCCCACCCTCGGGTACCTCGCGTCCATCTGGCGGGAAGCCTCGGCCCCAAGTGGCGCCCGGGCTGCTCCCTGTGACAGATGCAGGAACGCTTTCTCCCCGCCCCCCCAGTTTCTACCGTCCGCCAGGGAAAGCTTCGGCCTCGGCCTCTGGGGCCCGGCCGGCCCCATGGATCCTGGCGGGGGGGGGCGGGGGGAAGAGGGAGCTGGCCCTGGTCACAGAGCAGTCGGGGCGGGGGTGACAACGGGACGGGGGGCAGAAAACTGAAGGGACACTGCAGTGTCTCGACAGTGACAAGCACAACTGTGAGCCAGAGACTGTTTCCTAACCAGTCTCCCTGGGCTGTGTCTTGCACAGTCAGATCATCTCTCACACACATATGTCCTTACACACATATACTTATGTGTGCCCATACACAAACACACCTAAGTATGACACCCCCACACACAAACACATATAGGTTTGACCCCCCCAAACACACACGAACGCCCTTTCACACATACACATATGTGTGACCATACACAAACACACATAGGTACCGTCCCCCCCCCCAAACGCATATGCCCATACACGTGTGCCCATACACATACACACTTAGGTATGACCACACACGTGCACACAGTGGAAAGGAAACATTGTTTAGACAGACAGGCAGGCAGCTGGGGATCCGTTTGCACTCACAATCCAGTTCCGGTGTATGTGGTGGGGCGGAGGCCTCTAAAGCCACCAAATTGGGGGAAAAAAAGCAAAGCCAGGTGTCCACTGTCGGGGAATTCCCACCACGTGGGGGCTGTCATGCCCACGCGATGCCCACGGATCCGCGCCGACGTCCACGCCCGTCAGTCCCTCGGGGGATCCGCAGGGTGAGCGACCCCCTTCCCACCTTCCAGCTACCCCTGCGCCCCGGCCAGGGATGTCTGGGCAGGGCCGGGGGAGGGTCGGGCGGCCCCAGCGAGGGCGGGACGGTCTGCGGGCCTGGGGTCGGGGGCGGGAGGACCGTCCGGGGGGTGGCCGGGAGGGTGGTCAGTCCCGCTTGGCCACCGGGTCCGAGCCGGCGAGGAAGCGTCGCACCACGAGCCCGAGGCAGAGCGCCAGCAGGGCCATGTAGCCCACGGTGCCGGGCAGCGTGGGCGCGGCGGTGTCCAGGGAGCGTCCCAGAGCGTCCTCCACGTAGCACACCTGCTCGTAGATGCCCAGGGCCGTGAAGACGTGGAAGAGCTGGTGGCTATGACCCACGATGTCGAAGCGCCCGGGCCAGGCGCGCTCGGGGAGCTTGCTGACGTTGAAGAAGGCCGCCAGGCCCAGCCAGAGGTAGCGGCGGACGAAGCGCGCCAGCAGAGCGGGGTCCCGGAGCCTGAGGTCGAAGAGCAGGCCCTCCAGGGCGATGGGGCAGGCCATGCTGAGCGGCAGGGCGAAGACGAAGGTGCGCAGGGCGAAGGGGTGGGCGCAGCGGGCCGAGCGGCTCCGGCAGCAGGCCACGGTGCAGGCCACGGCCAGCGCGAAGCCCACGGGCAGGACCAGGGCGCGGTAGGCGGCCAGCAGGCGGGCGCAGTCCACCCTCCAGCCCAGCCTGGCTTGGACCAGAGGGTCCAGCGCGGCCGCGTCCAGCAGGCGGAGGCCCGGCAGCAGGTAGTGGTGGTAGGCCAAGGTGGACGCGAAGCCGTAGTAGCTGATGGAGGCGTAGTCCAGGTAGAAGAGGGCGGCCCGGCGGCGGGGGGCCAAGCAGCTGCACAGGTGGGCGGCGCAGCTCACGGCCAGGGTCAGCAACACGCCGGACGCGTAGCACCAGAGGGGCAGCAGGGCCGGGGCCAGGGCCCGGGGAGGGGGCTGCCCCGGACGGCCCCCGCCCCCCAGCAGCAGCAGCCGGGCGAAGCGGGCCAGGAAGAGCAGCAGCGGGACGAAGTGCGTCCAGAAGTTGAGGGTCTCGTTGGTGGGCTGCAGCAGGGTGGCCAGGCACTGGCGCAGGGAGTCGGGGCGCCGGCGGTAGCCGGACAGGATGAAGCACTCCACGAAGTCCGGGGGGACCTCGTCCCAGCGCAGGAGACCCCCGGGGGCCGGGGCCGGGGCCGGGGCCGGGGCCGGGGCCGGGGCCGGCTCAGGGGGCCGGGCCGGGGCCCGGGTCGGGGAGGGAGGTCGGGGCCGGTCCTTGGCGGGCAGCCCCGGCTGCCCCGGGCCGGGGGTCTGCAGCCGCAGCGGCATGGTGCGATGGGGGGCGGCCGGGGAAGGCACGGCTCACCCGGGAGGCTCTGTCTTGCCCGGACCGGCGGACCCGCTCCCGGCTCGGACCGGGGCCGGTCCTGCCGCCCGGCCGTCTTCGCCGGACAGACGGAGGGGTGGACTCGGGGACGGGCGGAGGGGGGGACGGGGGGACGGATGGGGGGGTGGGCGGAGGGGTGGACGGAGGCACGGATGGAGGGGTGGACTTAGGGGTGGAAGGAGCGACGGATGGGGGGTGGACGCAGGGATGGACGGAGGGACGGACGAGGGGGTGGACGGAGGGGCGAATGGAGGGAGGGACTTAAGGGTGGATGGAGGGACCGATGGGGGTGGACGGAGGGACGGACGAGGGGGTGGACGGAGGGGTGAATGGAGGGAGGGACTCAGGGGTGGACGGAGGGACGGATGGAGGGGTGGACGGAGGGGTGGGGGAAGGATGGATGGAGGGAGGGATGGACGGAGGGGTGGGGGAAGGATGGATGCAGGGAGGGAGGGACGGAGGGGTGGACAGAGGGATGGTCGGAAGGCCGGGGACGGACTGCGAGCGTGGCTTCAGCCGAATCGTGCCAGGCCGGAGGCGCCGGGAGCCTGCAGCCTCACCTCCTCCTCCTCCTCCTCCTCCTCCTCCTCCTCCTCCTCCTCCTCCCTGCGGCGATGGCTGCAGTGCCCGCTGCGGTGCCCGCCGCAGTGTGGGCTGCGGTGCCCTCTGCGGTGCCCGCTGCAATCGCGGCGGCCTTAGGGCAGGGAGCGGTCCCCGGGAGGGATCCTCCAGGGGCGGGGTTTGGGGGCGGCGGGCTCCTTTTCCCTTCCCCCGGTGCCCCCGCCCCCAGGACCCGCCCCGCGCCCACAGAGAGGGGGGAAATTCGGGTGCCGTCCGGTTCGGTCCCAGTCCATGAGCTGGTCCCGCGGGAGAAGCCCCCCACCAGGTGCACACCCAGTGTCCAGCCACCCGGCTCCCACCAGAAAAAGGGCTGGGCCGGTCCTGTCCGGTTCGGTCCCGGCCCAAGAGCTGTTCCCGCTGGAGAAGCCCCCCACCAGGTGCGGACCCAGTGTCCAGCTGCCCGGCTCCCAGCAGAATAGGGGCTGGGCCGGTCCTGTCCGGTCCGGTCCCGGCCCAAGAGCTGGTCCCCGCACCAGGTGCGAACCCAGTGTCCAGCTGCCCGGCTCCCACCAGAGAAGGGATTGGGCCGGTCCTGTCCGGGTCTGTCCTGTCCGGTCCTGTCCTATCCTTTCCGGTCCGATCCGGTCCGGTTCGGTCCTGGCCCAAGAGCTGGTCCCGCGGGAGAAGCCCCCCACCAGGTGCGGACCCAATATCCAGCCGCCCGGCTCCCACCAGAGAAGGGACTGGGCCGGTCCTGTCTGGTCCAGTCCTGCCCGGTCCAGTCCTATCCTTTCCGGTCCGGTCCTGTCCGGTTCGGTCCTGGCCCAAGAGTTGGTCCCGCGGGAGAAGCCCCCTACCAGGTGCGGATCCCAGCAGAATAGGGGCTGGGCCGGTCCTGTCCGGGTCTGTCCTGTCCGGCCCTGTCCGGTCCTGTCCGGTCCGGTACGCTTCGGTTCGGGTCCAAGAGCTGGTCCCGCGGGAGAAGCCCCCCACCAGGTGCAGACCCAGTGTCCAGCGGCTCGGGTCCCACCAGAGAAGCGGCTGGGTCAGGCCGGTCCTGTCCAGTCCTATCCTGTCCGGTCCCGTCCGGGTCCAAGAGCTGTCCCGCGGGAGAAGCCCCGGCAGAGAAGGATCCGGTCGGTCCTGTCTGTCCCGGCCCCGGGAGGGGCTGCAGGGGAAGCCCCCAGGCCTAAGGTGACAGGTGACTTGGAAAGCTGAGCCCATGCCTATAGACAGGGCAGAACTTATTCATTAATTTATTCATTTATTGAGTGCTTGCCCTGTGCGGAGCACTGTACTAAGCTCTTGGAAAGTACGATTCAGCAATAGAGATAATCCCTGACCACATCAGGTTTACAGTCTGGAATGGGGGAGACAGGCATCAAAACAAGTGAACGGGCATCAATATAAATAGAGATATATGCACACCAAAACAATAATAATAATAATGTTGGTATTCGTTAAGCGCTTACTATGTACCGAGCACTGTTCTAAGCGCTGGGGTAGACACAAGGGAATCGGGTTGTCCCACGTGGGGCTCACAGTCTTAATCCCCATTTTACAGATGAGGTCACTGAGGCACCGAGAAGTTAAGTGACTTGCCCAAAGTCACACAGCTGACAAGTGGTTGAGCCGGGATTCGAACCCATGACCAAACAAGTAATCAGGGACCAATATAAATAAATAGAATTATAGATATGTACATGTTGTAACCATTCCAGAGCTTTATTTCGAAAGTTAGCCTGGGACTAAAGAGATTTTTATTTTATATATGTTGCTTTCACAGAGTTGGTAGAGATCTATCTATAAATTCAGAAATGGTACCGAAAATATACTTTTGCATTCTTAGAAACCAATGGGCCAGTGGGCGGTGGGGGGAAGGGGCAGGGAGACGCTCCCGCCTCTCCCCCTTCAGCCCCCTGCTTGGGCTGCCCCCTACCCCCTCCCTCCCACTCGCCTTGGCCTTGATGAAGCCATTCATTAGATCCTGCATTTAGCAGCAGCAGTGGCAGCAGCCCAGTTGTATAATCAGGATGCTTATGCAACTAGGAGAAAATAAAATGACATGGGAAATACACCTCTAGCAAAATAACAATGGCATTTCGTTAAGCACTTATGGGCCAGGCACTGTATAAAGCACTGGAGTGGATACAAGCGAATCGGGCCGGACGCAGTCCTCGTCCCCCATGGGGCTCACAGGCTCAATCCTTATTTTACAGATGAGGAGACTGAGGCCCAGAGAAGGGAAATGACTTGCCCAAGGTCACGCAGCAGACAAGTGGCGGAGCCGGGAATAATAATAATAATAATAATGTTGGTATTTGTTAAGCACTTACTATGTGCCGAGCACTGTTCTAAGCGCTGGGGTAGACATAGGGGAATCAGGTTGTCCCACGTGGGGCTCACAGTCTTAATCCCCATTTTACAGATGAGGGAACTGAGGCACGGAGAAGTTAAGTGACTTGCCCACAGTCACACAGCCGACAAGCGGCAGAGCTGGGATTCGAACTCATGAGAATAGAAGGCGTGACCTTCTGACTCCGAGGCCCGTGGATCCCTATCGATGGTGAACACGAGAAACCCAGAGCCAACCTGGGGCAGGGAGACCCGTCTCCTTGGACTCCCCTGGAAACGATCTGACCACCTGAGATTTTCCTGAAAGACGGAGCCGCTTTTAGGGCTCCTAATAATAACGATAATTGTGGTATTTGTTAAGTGCTTACTATGTGCCGGGCACTGTACTAAGCACTGGGGTGGTTACCAGCAAATCAGATTGGACACAGTCCCTGTCTCGTAGGGGACCTCAGAGTCTTAATCCCCATACTACAGATGAGGTAACTGAGGCAAAGAGAAATGAAATGATTTGCCCAAGGCCACACAGCAGATAAGTGGCAGAGCCGGGATTAGAGCCCATGACCTTCTGACTCGCGGGCCCAGGCTCTATCCAAAATCCTGTCCCCTGAGCCGTCTGTCCCCCTCCCTGCGGCCGCACGAGCATTCTGGCCTTCTGGACCTTTCCTCGTGTTTGGTACCCTTTGGACCCAGGCCAGAGTCCCATCAGGTGCTCCTGCCGGACTGTGGCCAAGTCCCAGACAGCCCCAGACCAGAGGGCCTCTGGTCAAGGAGAGGGTAGATGGTCACCCGCTGCACCGGTCAGCCACATGACTGGCGATCGCAGCCCAGGCCTCCCGGGCAAAGGGCAAGGTACACACCACACATATGTGTGTGTGTCTGTGTGTGTTTGTTACTTGAGGGTTATGGATACAGTACAGGCATGGCTGGGTTTCGCCACTCGCTATGGTAAGGCACTGTGTCCTCTAATTCTGTTATATTGTAATAATAATAATAATTATGCTATTTGTTAGGCACTTACTGTGTGCCACTATTCTAAGCACTGGGGTGGCTCCAAGCAAATCGGATTGGACACAGTCCCTGTCCCAAGTGGGGCTTACAGTCTCAATCCCCGTTTTACGGATGAGGTAACTGAGGCCCATGCTGATTAATCAGTCAATCAGTCGTATTTATTGAGTGCTCATTGTGGGCAGAGCACATGTGCTACACATGGGGAAGCAGCGTGGCTCAGTGGAAAGAGCACGGGCTCTGGAGTCAGAGGTCATGGGTTCGAAGCCCGGCTCTGCCACTTGTCAGCTGGGTGACAGTGGGCAAGTCACTTAACTTCTCTGTGCCTCAGTTACCTCATCTGTAAAATGGGGATTAATACTGTGATTCCCCACGTGGGACAACCTGATTCCCCTGTGTCTACCCCAGCGCTTAGAACAGAGCTCTGCACATAGTAAGCACTTACCAAATACCAACATTATTATTATTATTATTATTTGGGAGGGTAGTGTATAAATAGAGTTGGTAGACACGTTCCCTGCCCACAGCAAGTTTACAGTCTATAGGAGAGAAAGTAGGGAATTTTCTCATCTCCCGGTTTGGAAAGACCAGGAAGTCACCACCTCTGGGCCGGACCAGACCCCCACCCCAGGAAGGATAGCGCTCACTCAGGGGAGTGATGATTATGGTATTTGTTAAACGCTTACTATGTGCCAGGCACTGTGCTAAGCGCTGGGGTGGTTACAACCAAATCAGATTGGACACAATCCCTTGTCCCACGTGGGGCTCACAATCTCAATCCCTATTTTACAGATGAGGTAACCGAGGCCCAGGGAAGTGAAGTGAAGTGAGGTGATTTGCCCAAGGAAATACAGCAGACAAGTGGTGGAGCCGGGATTAGAACCCATGACCTTCTGACTCCCAGGCCCGTGCTCTATTCGCTATGCCGTGCTGCTCCCAACCGCTTAGGACAGTGCTCTGCACAAACGTAAGCACTCGATAAATACCACTGATTGATTATACATGAGGACTAGGGATCCATGCGTGATATATTTCTATATGTGAGGAAATGGATACGGTTCTGGATATGTTGCTAATTCAATCAATAGCTAGAACAGATTGAGTGCTTATTTTATACGGGGCTCTGTACTAAGGTGCTGGGGAAAGCACAGTACGACAGAGTTGTTGGTAAATGTGAACCCTGCCCACAAGAAGCTTACAGTCTACTATGGGAGACAGACATCAAAATTAATTACCGATAGGGGGAATAGTAGTGTATGGAAACATATTCATTCATTCATTCAGTCGTATTTATTGAGCGCTTACTATGTGCAGAGCACTGTAGTAAGTGCTTGGAATGTGCAATTCGGCAACACAGTCCCTGTCCAATAATGGTCTCACAGTCTAAACTGGGGAGACGGACAGCAAAGCAAAACAGAACAAAAAATAAGTAGTCTGGCATAGATATCATCAAGATAAATAGAATCATAGATATAGATACATCATTAAAAAAATAGAGTAACAAAGTATGCAAATATGCAAAAGTGCTGTGGGGAGGGGAAGGGGGAAGAGCAGAGGGTGGGAGAATGGGGAGGGGAGGAGGAGCAGAGGGAAAGGGAAGGCTCAGTCTGGGAAGACCTCCTGGAGGAGGTGAGCTCTCAGTAGGGCTTTGAAGAGGGGAAGAGTTAGTTTGGCGGATGTGAGGGCATTCCAGGACAGCAGTAGGAAGTGGGCAAATCCTTTGGGGCTGGGTTAGGTATCCAAAGAGCCTAAGTGGCTCACAGCCAAATGCCTAGTTGGGAGTGAGGGAAGGGTGGATCGGGAAAACAAAGGCTTAATGAGGGAAGGCCTCTTGGAGGAGATGTGATGGGTGATTCATGAGGGTCTTATGGGTACATTCATGGATATGTTTCTGTACACTGTACATTCTGGGAGAAGCAGCGTGGCTTAATGGAAAGAACACAAGCCACGGAATCAGAGACCCTGGTCCAAATACCCTCTCTGCCACTTGCCTCGGGCAAGTCATTCAACTTCTCTGTGCCTCAGTTTCCTCACCTGTTAAATGGGGATTTAATACCTGTTCTCTCTCCTTCTTAGATTGTGTGAGCCCAGTGAGGGACAGAGTTTGCGCCCGACCTGATTATCTGTATCCAGCCCAGAGCTAATACGGCGCTCGGTACAGAGTTAGCGCTTAAACTCTACCATTAATATATGCAAGGGCTGTTGGAAAAACGTGTGGGTGAACTCATTTCAAAATTAAGAGAACTACTTATCCTCAAAGGCAGCACCGCACCTCAATTCACTGAAAGGGGATGACAAAAGAAAATATCCTAGAATTACGCAGAAGCCCAGAGTCTGTTAAACACCATTTTAGAGACCCACTGTGGAGCGAAGAAAGGAAATTAAGGAAACAGAAACCCTAAATGCCTAATCAGAAGGCTAGAAGAGGTCATCAGAGTGAAAATGTCATTCTTTCAGTAATGGGAAACTCAGTCGGTCAGGTGCATATGGGAAACGGAGGGATCAAAAATGTGTTTGGTGAGCGTCTTGCAGGGGCTCCCAAAGCTCAGAACAAAAGCGGTTTCAAGTGCGTCAAAAGCTGGAAGTCAGCCACGGAGCCAGAGGGGTTCCTTGATGACTGTGGGGTGGAAAAGGATGAAAAGGAGGCGGCACAGAGGCTCGGTGAATTCTTTAGTTTGGCTGGCGCGGTGGAATGGAGCAGGGAGAATTCCCAAAATCAGGTTGTTTCTTGTATAATCAGTGTATGTGTTGAGTGTTTACTGCATTCAGAGCGCTATCCTAAGTGCCTGGGAGAGTACAATACAACAGAGTTGGTAGGCCCGCAGCGAACTTCCAGCCTAGAGGCCTGTAGCAGATGAATAGGCCAATGAACTGGATTAAGTATTCATTCAATAGTATTTATTGAGCGCTTACTATGTGCAGAGCACTGTACTAAGCACTTGGGATGAACAAGTCGGCAACAGATAGAGACAGTCCCTGCCGTTTGACGGGCTTACAGTCTAATCGGGGGAGACGGACAGACAAGAACAATGGCACTAAACAGCGTCAAGGGGAAGAACATCTCGTAAAAACAATGGCAACTAAATAGAATCAAGGCGATGTACAATTCATTAACAAAATAAAAAGGGTAACGAAAATATATACAGTTGAGCGGACGGGTACAGTGCTGTGGGGATGGGAAGGGAGAGGTGGAGGAGCAGAGGGAAAAGGGGAAAATGAGGCTTTAGCTGCGGAGAGGTAAAGGGGGGATGGCAGAGGGAGTAGAGGGGGAAGAGGAGCTCAGTCTGGGAAGGCCTCTTGGAGGAGGTGATTTTTAAGTAAGGTTTTGAAGAGGGAAAGAGAATCAGTTTGGCGGAGGTGAGGAGGGAGGGTGTTCCAGGACCGCAGGAGGACGTGACCCAGGGGTCGACGGCGGGATAGGCGAGACCGAGGGACGGCGAGGAGGTGGGCGGCGGAGGAGCGGAGCGTGCGGGGTGGGCGGTAGAAAGAGAGAAGGGAGGAGAGGTAGGAAGGGGCAAGGTGATGGAGAGCCTCGAAGCCTAGAGTGAGGAGTTTTTGTTTGGAGCGGAGGTCGATAGGCAACCACTGGAGTTGTTTAAGAAGGGGAGTGACATGCCCAGATCGTTTCTGCAGGAAGATGAGCCGGGCAGCGGAGTGAAGAATAGACCGGAGCGGGGCGAGAGAGGAGGAAGGGAGGTCAGAGAGAAGGCTGACACAGTAGTCTAGCCGGGATATAACGAGAGCCCGTAATAGTAAGGTAGCCGTTTGGGTGGAGAGGAAAGGGCGGATCTTGGCGATATTGTAGAGGTGAAACCGGCAGGTCTTGGTAACGGATAGGATGTGTGGGGTGAACGAGAGGGACGAGTCAAGGATGACACCGAGATTGCGGGCCTGCGGGACGGGAAGGATGGTCGTGCCATCCACGGTGATGGAGAAGTCTGGGAGCGGACCGGGCTTGGGAGGGAAGATGAGGAGCTCAGTCTTGCTCATGTTGAGTTTTAGGTGGCGGGCCGACATCCAGGTGGAGACGTCCCGGAGGCGGGAGGAGATGCGAGCCTGAAGGGAGGGGAGAGGACAGGGGCGGAGATGTAGATCTGCGTGTCATCTGCGTAGAGATGGTAGTCAAAGCCGTGAGAGCGGATGAGTTCACCGAGGGAGTGAGTGTAAATGGAGAACAGAAGAGGGCCAAGAACTGACCCTTGAGGAACTCCAACAGTTAAAGGATGGGAGGGGGAGGAGGCTCCAGCGAAGGAGACCGAGAATGATCGGCCAGAGAGGTAAGAGGAGAACCAGGAGAGGACAGAGTCCGTGAAGCCAAGGTGAGATAAGGTATGGAGGAGGAGGGGATGGTCGACAGTGTCAAAGGCAGCAGAGAGGTCAAGGAGGATCAGAATGGAGTAGGAGCCATTGGATTTGGCAAGAAGGAGGTCACGGGTGACCTTAGAGAGAGCAGTCTCGGTAGAGTGGAGGGGACGGAAGCCAGATTGGAGGGGGTCTAGGAGAGAATGGGAGTTAAGGAATTCTAGGCATCGATTGTAGACGACGATTGTAAGTAGTTGTGGCCATCCAAGATTTGGCGGCAGGAAAGGCAGGCTAAGCCCCCTTTTTTTTTTATTTCTGTTCCTTTTCTTTTGGCCACAGTAGAACAATAATAATATTAACACTAATCCCATTTATTAAGTGCTCACTATGTGCGAAGCCCTGAGGTAGATGAATCAAATTGGACAGATAGAGGAGCAGCGTGACCTAGTGAAAAGAGCACGGGCCTGGGAGGAAGAGGACCTGGGTCCTAATCTTGGCTCTGCCACTTGTCTGCCATTTGAGCTTAGGTAAGTCACTTAACTTCTCTAGAGCTCAGTTTTCTCATCTGTAAAATGGGGAATCAATTCTGTTTTCCCTCCTATTTAGCCTGAGCTCCATGTGGGACAGAGATCGTGTTTGACCTACTTATTTTGTATAATAGTGTTAATAATAAAAATAACAATAACAATTATGGTATTTGTTAAGTGCTTACTACGTTCCAGGCACTGTATCTAGCCTGGTACTTAGCAAAGTGCTTGGCACATAGTAAGTGCTCAACAAATACCATTCAAAACAAAACCAACAAAAACCACAGTCCCTGTCCCACATGGGGCTCACTGTCCAAGTTGGAGGAATAACAGGAGGTATTGAATCCCCATTTTAGAGTTGGGGCAGCTGAGGTCCAGAGAAGTTAAGTGACTTGCCCAAGATCAGAGAGCAGGCAAGAGGTGGAGCCAGGATTAGAACCCAGGCCCTTCCAACTCCCGGGCCTGTGCTGTATCCCCTAGGCCACGCTGCTTCTCAGAGGAGGGCAAGTAAGATGACCAGAGGATTGGGGAAGCTTCTCTATATGGGGAAACACTGGAAAAATGAGGACTTTGGAAAGGCATAGGCTAAAGGGGGAAAATGATGAAACACCCTCCCTCCTCAAATCCAACAGGCAATTATTCTCCCCCATTTCAGAGCCTTACTGAAGGCACATCTCCTCCAAGAAGCCTTTGCAGATTAAGCCCCACTTTTCCTCATCTCTCACTCCCTTCTGCCTTGCTCTGACTTGCTCCCTTTGCTCTTCCCCCCCACCCAGCCCCACAATACTTATGTATATATCTGTCATTTTATTTATTTATATTAATGTCTGTCTCCCCCTACATCAGGTCTGAGAGCTAATTGTGGTCAGGGAATGTCAATGTTTATTGTTGTATTGTACTTTCCCAAGAGCTTAATACAGTGCTCTGCAAACAGTAAGCATTTAATAAATATGATTGAATGAATGAATGAAAGTGTACAAACTGATGAAGCGCTTGGGCTTGGTGAAGGCAGAATTGTCGTTCCCCAAATCCCCTAGCCCCAGGATGAAGGACACCCACTGAAGTGTGAAGGTGATCTGTTCAAAACAAACAAGAGGAGACACTTCACCCAGGAGGTGATAAAAATAGAATTCATTACCCTAGGACGTGGTGCAGCTAAAAATATCAACAGATTATTTTTTTTTAAATAGTATTTGTTAAGTGCTTACTATGTGCCGGGCACTGTACTAAGCACTGAGGTAAATACAAGCTAATCAGGTTGGACACAGTCCATGCCCACATGGGGCTCACAGTCTTAGTCCCCATTTTACAGATGAGGTAACTGAGGACCAGAGAAGTGAAATAACTGCCCAAGGTGTTACAGCGGACAAGTGGTGGAGCTGGGATTAGAACCCAGGTCCTCTGATTCCCAGGCCCAGGCACTTCCCACTAGAGCAAGCTGTCCTTGGGCCACTGTTGAAGTCAGAACATTCTGGGCTGGGCGGACATGGGACAGACGCCAGGAGTCATCGCTCGGGGTCTTATGGGTTCTAAACCTTCTGGCAGTGATTTCTGTTGCTCTGGACCATCCGCAGAAGTCCACCTGGATGGCCCGGGGGGCGGTCCTAGAAAGCCCCCTAGGATCAGGGTTGGACCACCAGACCCCTCAGAAATTTTCTTCTCGTGGTCTTCGGAAATGGCTGCGGTCCACCAGCCCACAGGCTACCAGCCAGGAGATACCAGCTGGGGGCTGCCAGCACAGAAAGTACCAGCTGAGACAGCTGAGAACCACCAGCCAGTGACTGCTGCTAATAGCCCTTCACACCTGGGAGTTCCGGAGTTGCCTACAGTGCCGTGGGGATGGCCCCTACCCACTGCGGCTCAGTCTGGACACCTCAGAAGAAGCTGCCGGGCCACTCAGCGAGGACCCTGCTCCGCACAGGGAGTGTGGTGTCCCTGGTTCACCTGTGTCTGTGAATATGGCTTTGCCATCCTAGGCTGTTGTGAAGATGCACTCCCTCCCCCACCCACGGTCCTGCTGGGGCCAACTCAAAACACTGGGCACTGGGAAGGTGATCAGCGCTGGTCTGGGGTCTCTCAGAGGAAATTCCAAGGGGCTGTGGCCGGGACAAGCCCCAGGAAAAATCCTGCGGCAAGGCAGCAATCCCTCTGACCAGGAGGAGCAGGTAGCCAAGGTAGGACCCGGCAGGGGCTGCTGGCGAAGCAGACAGCTTCTGCCTGGATTCCTGTTGTCTGGGCCACAGGACACCACAGACCTCAATTTCACCGGCCGGGACCCAGGAGAGCCTTGGGCCTTGGGCCTTGATCGACGGTTTCTCTTCAGGAACCAGGCGGGCAGGGAGCAGTCTCCTCCCTCTGGCCCACCTGGCTTCCTCCCTGACACCCACCGTGGCCCACAGTCAGGCCCGTGGTGAGAACCGGGGCTGGTCGGGAGGGGCTCTTGGAGGGGGGCAGCCGTCTGCAGGGTGGGGATGAGATGGAGGGATGTTCATTCAGGTCCCATTGCAGGTGTGGGATCTGGGCTGACCCTCCTGGCTCCTTGGGCAGCTTCCTAGGGAATATGGTGGCTGGCAGGCATGGGAAGCGGGAGCTGGAGGGGACTGTTTCTAACCAGGTTGGCACTGGGGAGGGAACCTCCCCTGCTATTGTTTTAATGAGATGTTCATCCCTTTGATTCTATTTATTGCGATTGTCCTTGTCTGTCCATCTCCCCCGATTAGACTGTAAGCCCGTCAAAGGGCACGGACTGTCTCTATCTGTTACCGCTTTGTACATTTCAAATGCTTAGTACAGTGCTCTGCACATATTAAGCGCTCAATATATACTAATGAATGAATGCTGTCCCTGGGCTTCGTACCAGGGCTCTAATAATAACAATAATGATTATTTGTTAAACACTTAATATATGCCAAGCACTATTCTAAGCACTGGAATAGATACAAGTTAGTCAGGTCGGACACAGTCCCCCATGGGGCTGACAATCTTAATTCCCATTTTACAGATGAGGTAACTGAGACTCAGAGAAGTGAAGCGACTTGCCTGAGGTCACACAGAAGACATGTAGGGGGGAGGGTTGGTCTAGCTGCCTCCCCAGCTGCCTGAGGTGTCCTGCCCGAGGTTCGAGGATCGGGTAGCAGGGCCCTACCCCAGGGACCTTGGGATCGGGTTTCCAGCTCAGCATCGTCCAGTTCCCCCCTGCAGCCTCTGCCAGGTGCCTGCCCACCAAGGGGGTGACCTTCATCCTGCAAACGCCAAGGAAGGGCCCTGTGGTTGGCAGCACAGGGTAGGCAGGAAGGGTGTCTACCTACTCCGTTAGATTGTACTCTAACAGTGCTCTGCGCATTGTAAGTGCTGAATAGATGCCATGGTCTGCTGTGTGACCTTGGGCAAGTCATTTCACTTCTCTGGGCCTCAGTTACCTCACCTGTAAAATGGGGATTGAAACTGTGAGCCCCATGTGGGACAGGGACTGTGTCAACCTAATTTGCTTGTATCCACCCCAGCGCTGAGTACCGCGCTTGTCATACAGTAAGCGCTTAACAAATACCACAATTATTATTATTATTACTATAAATAAATATGATTGATTGCTATCCCAGCCAGAACCGGCTTCCTTCCTTCTTGCAAAGTCAAAGGGAAATGCCCCATGAATCAGGTTTGCAAGCAACTCGCTGCCAGGCTTCTCCGGAGAGGCCCGAAACCCTTCTTAGCCAGTACTTTCAGGCCGAGTCTGGGACAATGACAGTGGAATTTGCTAAGTGCTTACTGGATTCCAAGCACTGTTCTAAGCCCTGCGGTAGATACAAAACTATCAGGGGTGACATAGACCCTGTCCTGCATGGGACTCACAGTCTAGGAGGGAGTCAGAGGTCATGGGTTCGAATCCCGGCTCGGCCACTTGCCAGCTGTGTGACTGTGGGCAAGTCACTTCACTTCTCGGTGCCTCAGTTACCTCATCTGTAAAATGGGGATGAAGACTGTGAGCCTCACGTGGGACAAGGCGATTACCCTGTATCTACCCCAGTGCTTAGAACAGTGCTCTGCACATAGTAAGCGCTTAACAAATACCAACATTATTATTATTATTATTAAGTTCGTTGTGGGCAAGCAATGTATCTGTTTATTGTTGTATTGTACAGTGCTTAGTACAGTGTTCTGTACACAGTAAGTGCTCAGTAATATGAATGAATGAATGAATGAATGAGGGAGTAGGATTTAATCCCCATTTTACAGATGAGGACACTGAGGCACAGAGAACAAGAATAATAATAATAATAATTCACTTATTCGATCATATTTATTGAGCACTTACTGTGTACAGACCACTGTATTAAGCGCTTGGGAGAGTACAATACAATAAAGAAACACATTCCCTGCCCACAATGGGCTTGTTAAGCACTTACATGTTCAAGGCACTATACTAAGCGCTGAGGCACTGTACTAAACGCTGACTTCCCTAAGGTCACACAGCAGACCAGTGGCAGAGCCAGGATTAGAATCCAGGTCCTCTAACTCCCAGGCCCGGGATATTTCCACTAGACCACACAGCTTCTAAATGGGAGCTGTACTGAAGACAAGTGTTAAATAAGGAAACAATTGGGGAATTTGGACCTGGTGCAGGGTTCCCCTGGGCCACAGGGAGGTCTCACAGGGTCCCGGGAAGACATGACCCTCTGAAACGTGTCCCTGTCTCTGGGCGAAAGAGGCAGGTGTCCTCGGCCCCGGCCTGTCCGGCGTCCTGCGGTCCAAGGGTCCGCTCCCCGACCCCCTCCGACCTCCCGCTGACTCGCCTGCCCTCTCTTCCTCTCTACCCAGCTTGGCTTACTTTCTGGTCTTTTCAGGTGTTCCTGACGCCAATAGAAGACAGTGGTGGAACAGAAGAGAGGGATGAGGGTGCTCCCACTTAGCTCACTCTTCTTCCCTAAGCTTTTGGGAGGTCCCGGTCCCTACCTTCCCTGCCTTGCTGGCCACCTGCCCGCCCTGACAGTTTGAAACCTTATCTCTGCTCATACAGAGGGGGAGTGGTGGGCAGCTCCAGGAACCCATCCTGGCCCCAGGGAGGGCCAACCGCAAGGGGATGGAGGCTGAGGATTAGAAGCACACACATGGTGAGGACCAACAGAAAAAGCACAGGCCTGGGAGTCAGAGCTCCTGGTTTCCAAGAAGCAGCGTGGCTAGAGAAGCAGCGTGGCTCAGTGGAAAGAGCCCGGGTTTGGGAGTTAGAGGGCCTGGGTTCAAATCCCCACTCTGTCACTTGGCAGCTGTGTGACTGTGGGCAAGTCACTTCACTTCTCTGGGCCTCAGTTACCTCATCTGTAAAAGGGGGATTAACTGTGAGCCTCACACAGGACAACCTGACTAACCTGTATCTACCCCAGCGCTTAGAACAGTGCTCTGCACATAGTAAGTGCTTAACAAATACCAACATTATTATTTGGGGAAGTCAGTTGACTTCTCAGTATCTCGGTTTCCTCAGCTGTAAAATGAGGATTCAATATCTGTTCTCCTTTCCACATAGACTGTGAACCTCATGTGGGACAGGAAATGTGTCTAATCTGATTATCTTGCATTTACCCCAGTACTTAGTACAGTGCTTGGCATGTAGTAAGTGCGTAACAAATACAGTAAGTGCGTAACAAATACCATAATGGTATTGTGATTATTGTAGACACTTTCATTTTGAACCCATAGACATGTTCTTAGTAACAGTCTCAACCTGGGCCCACACTGTGAACCCCACATGGGACAACCTGATCACCTTGTATTCTCCCCAGCACTTAGAACAGTGCTCTGCACATAGTAAGCGCTTAACAAATACCAACATTATTATTATAACACATAATTATTACCTGTATTTCATTATTTTTATTATAATTATTATAATATTTGTTAAGCACCCACTATGTGCCCAGCACTGTACTAAGAATTGGGGTAGATACAAGATAATCAAGTTGGGCATAGTTCTTGTCCTACATGCGACTCATAATCTCAGGGTGAGGGAGAATGAGTAAAGACTCTCCATTTTACAGGTGAGGAAACTGAGGCACAGAGATGTTATCAATGCTATTTTTTGAGCATTTACTGTGTGCAGAGTACTGTATTAAGTGCTTGGAAGAGTACAGCAGAGTTGGTAGACACATTCCCCGATCACAACAAATTTACAGTCTAAAAAGAAAGACACCGTACTATGTGCTAGGGTAAATACAAGATTAGGATTATGCCTTAATCCTTGACTCCAGAGAAGCAGCATGGCCTAGTGGATAGAATATGGGCCTGGGAGTCAAAAGGACCTGAGTTCTAATCCCAGATCTGCCACTTGTCCACTGTGTGACTTTGGGCAAGTCTCTTCACTTCTATATGTCTCAGGTACCTCACCTGTATAATGGGGATTAAGACTGTGAACCCCATGTGGAACATGAACCGTATCCAACCTGTCTACCTGCCTGTCAACTTGTTAGTTTTGTTGTCTGTCTCCCCCTCCTAGACTGTGAGCCCATTGTTGGGTAGGGATAGTCTCTAAATGTTGCCGAATAGTACTTTCCAAGTGCTTAGTACACAGTAAGTGCTCAATAAATACGATTGAATGAATGAATGAATGCACCTAATAATAATAATGTTGGTATTTGTTAAGCGCTTACTATGTGCCGAGCACTGTTCTAAGCGCTGGGGTAGACACAGGGGAATCAGTTTGTCCCACGTGAGGCTCACAGTCTTAATCCCCATTTTACAGATGAGGTAACTGAGGCACCGAGAAGTGAAGTGACTTGCCCAAAGTCACATAGCTGACAAGTGGCCGAGCCGGGATTTGAACCCATGACCTCTGACTCCAAAGCCCGTGCTCTTTCCACTGAGCCACGCTGCTTCACCTGATTATCTTGCATCTACCCCAGCACTTAGAACAGTGCTTGGCACATAGTAAGCACTTAAATGCCAAAAGAAAAAAAAGGTGGGGGTGGTTACAATCTGACAGGAGGTAAAATATCGAACAGCAGAATGCCATGGAAACAGAGAAAAGTTTTTTTTAGGTGTTTATTAACCGCTTACTATATGTCAAGCTCCATTCTAAGAGATGCAAGTTAATCAGGTTGAACACAGTCCCATTCCCACATGGGGTTTACATTTTAAATAGGAGGGAGAACAGGCATTGAATCCCCATTTTAAAGATGAGGAAACTGAGGCACAGAGCAGTTAATTCCCTAAATTAATGTAAAACAAAAATATTAGGAGTAGTAAATATATCCACCAAGCAGAGTTTGGCAAGGATAGGCCATGGGCACCTCACTGATATAATGACTGTCTCTAGTTCCATAGTGCGGCGGCTTTTCCAGCTTTTGAAACATGGGAAGATTGGCTTCAGTCCCATAATGGTTGAAGGAAAGGGGGAAGTTGGACGAGAAGGTTGGTCCAAAGTGACTTTCCCGTCACTATAGACAGCACCACCAGCTTCCCTGTTTCACAAGCCTTTGGAATTATCCTCATTCATCATTCTATCATATTTATTGAGCACTTACTGTGTGCAGAGCACTGTACTATACGCTTGGGAGAGTGCGATACCACAATAAACAGACACATTCCCTGCCCACAATGAGCTTAGAGTGTTGGGGGTTGGGGAGACAGACATTAATATAAATGCAATAAATTACAGCTTGTACATAGGTCCTGTGGGGCTGGGAGGGGAGATGAACAAAGGGAGCAAGTTTAGGATGAAGTAGAAGGGAGTGGGAGAAGAGGAAAGAGAGGATTAGTCAGAGAAGGTCTCTTGGAGGAGTTGTGCCTTCAATAAGGCTTTGAGGGGGAGGAGAGTAATTGTCTCCCAGATAGAAAGAGGGAGGCAGAACAAGGGCGAGGGGTTCGAGACAAGATAGATGAGTAGGAGGTACAGTGAGTACGTTGGCTTTAGAGGCGTGAAGTGTGTGTGCTTGTTTATAGTAGGAGAGCAAGGAGGTGAGGTAAGAGGGGGTGAGGTGACTGAGTAATTTAAACCTGATGGTAAGGAATTCCTTTTTGATGTGTAGGTGGATTGGCCACCAGTGGAGGCTGTTGAAGAGTGGGGAAACACATCCTGAACGTTTTTGTGGAAAAATGTTGTGGGCAGCACAGGGAAGTGTGGACTGGAGTGGGGAGAGGGAGAAGGCTGGGTCAGCAAGGAGGCCGGATAGGATGAGTGATTGTATTAACATGGTAGCAGTTTGGATGGAGAGGAAAGGCAGGATTTTAGTGATGTTGTGAAGATGGGACTGACAGGATTTAATGATGGATTGAACATGTGGGTTGAATGAGAAAGAGGAGTCAAGAAGGATAATGCCAAGGTTACGGGCTTGTGAGACAGGAAGGATGGTGGTGCCGTCTACAGTGATGGGAAAGTCAGGGGGAGGACAGGGTTTGTGGGTGGGAAGATAAGTAGTTTCTCGATTTATCTCTCTCGTTCAACCCACAGTCTGTCACCAGATCCTGTCAGTTCAACCTTCACAGCATCACTAAAATCTGCCCTTTCCTCTCCAGGAAAACTGCTACTATGCTGAATCAAGCACTTCTCCTATCTGGCCTTGGCTACCGCATCAGCCTTCTCACTGACCTCGCTGCCTCCTGTCTCTTCCCACTCCAGTCCTTACTTCATTCTGCTGCTGGATCGTTTTCCTAAAAAACTGTTCAGTTCACATTCTCTCACTCCCAAGAACCTCCAGGAGTTGCCCATCCACCTCCGCATCAAACAGAATCTCCCTACCATCAGCTCCCTCCTTCCTCATCTCGTTGTTCTCATATTACAACCCAGCCCGCACACTTTGCTCCTCTAATGCGACCTACTCACTGTGCCTCGACCTCGTCTATTTCACCACTGACTCCTCACCCATGGCCGTCCTCTGATCTGGAACTCTTTCCTCCCTTCATATCCATGGCTAACGTTCTTCCCACCTTCATGGCCATATTAAAATCCCATCTCCTCCAAGAGGCCTTCCCTGAATAAAGGCTCATTTCCCCTACTCCCTCCATCTTCTGCATCGCCCCTGCCCCTGGATCCGTATCCTTTATTCACCCCGCCCTTAATCCCTCAGTACTTATATACATATATGCAATTTATTTTAATGTTTGCCTTCCCTTCTAGACTGTAAGTTCCTCATGGGCAGAGAAAATGTCTGCCAACTCAGTTTTATTGTACTCTTTCAAATGCTTAATGTGGTGCTCTGCATACAGTAAGCACTCAAGAAATGCGATTGATTGATTGATCGATCGCACATCTATAGGCCAGGGAAGTCAAATTGTCATATTACTCATTTAGCCCTTGAGGACTGTCACATCCCAACCCCTCTGTCCACAACAGGTATTTACATATCCTTATACTTCGTTGCTCCTCCACCTGTAGTTTATTTTAATGCCTGTCTCCCTGACTAATAATAATTGTGGGATTTGTTAAGCGCTAACTGTGTGCAAGGCACGGTTCTAAGCACTGGGGTGGATACAAGCAAAGCGGGTTGGGCACAGTCTCTGTCCCATATGGGCTCATAGTCTCAATCTCCATTTTACAGATGAGGTAGCTGAAGCACAGAGAAGCGAAATGACTTGTCCAAAGTCACACAGCAGAGAAGCGGCTGTTCCGGGATTAGAACCCATGACCTTCTGACTCCCAGGGCTGTGCTCTCTCCAAAACTCCATGCTGCTTCTCTAGATCATAAACTTCTTGAGGCGAGGAATTGTATTTCCCAACGTTATTGAACTGTATTCTCCCACATAATATTAATAATAATAATGTTGGTATTTGTTAAGCACTTACTATGTGCAGAGCACTGTTCTAAGCGCTGGGGTAGACACAAGGGGATCAGGTTGTCCCACGTGGGGCTCACAGTCTTAATCCCCATTTTACAGATGAGGTAACTGAGGCACAGAGAAGTAAAGTGACTTGCCCACAGTCACACAGCTGACAAGTGGCAGAGCCTGGATTCGAACCCATGATCTCTGACTCCAAAGCCCATGCTCTTTCCACTGAGCCACGCTGCTTCTTAATACAGTGGTCTGCACACAAGAAGTGCTGTAGAAGCAGAGTGGTCTAGTGGGAAGAGCACGGGCCTGAGAGTCAGAGGACCGGGGCTCTAATCCCAGCTCTGCCACTTGTCGGCTGTGTGACTTTGGGCAAGTCACTTAATTTCCCTGAGCCTCAGTTAACTCATCTGTAAAATGGGGATTAAGAATGTGAGCCCCATGTGGGACAGGGGCTGTGCCCAACCTGTTTACCCTATAGCTACCCCAGTGCTTAGAACAGTCCTTGGCACATAGTAAGTGCTTAACAAATACCATAGTTATTATTATTAGTAGTAGCAATAATAATAAGTACTTATTGCTGCTACTATTACTAATAATAAAAAGTACCAGTGATTCACTGTCATTAGCAAATACTAAAAGGAAACCTGATGACAGATGAGGGCAACTCCTAGGTGCTGTCATCACTTGCTTAATAGTAATAATACTAATAATAATCATGGTATTTGTTAAGGGCTTACTATGTGTCAAGGACAGTTCTAAGCCCTGGGGTAGATACTAACTAAACAGGTTGGACACAGTCCCTGTCCTACGTGGGGCTCACAGTCTTAATCCCCATTTTACAGATGACGTAACCGAGGCCCAGAGAAGTGAAGTGACTTGCCCGAGGTTACACAGCAGATAAGTGGTGGATCTGGGATTAGAACCCAGATCCTTCTGCCTCCCAGCCCATGCTCTGTCCACTAGGCCACGCTGCTAATATGTTGTACCTCTGTGGTATGAACTGTGCAGGGGGGCCAAGTGGTCTCCAGGCTGTAAGCAGCATCTTCGGGGGGCAGTCCCAGGCCTGGAAAGTACTATTTTTGCTTCTGGTTGGTGAGATCAATCCCTCCATCAATGATATTTATCAAGCATTTGCTGGGTGCAGAGTACCGTACTAAGAACTTGGGAGAATCTATTTTAACAAAGTCAGTGGACATGTTCCCTATCCAAAATGAGCTTACAGTCTTGACTGGCAGGCAGGCATAAATATAAACAAATGAATTATGGATATGCACATTGGGGTTGAAGGGGGGATGAATACCAAGTTTTCGAAGGGCCCAGATCCAAGTGCACAGACAATGCAGAAGGGAGAGAGAGTCGGGGAAAAGAGGACTTAATCGAGGAAGGCCTCTAGGAGGAGATGTGACCTTAGTAAGGGTTTGAAGGTGGGGAGAATAATTGTCTGTGGGACTTGAGGGGGGAGGGCGTTCCAGGCCAGAGGGAGGATGTGGGAAAGAGGTGAGAGGCGAGAGGCTACTCTGACCCTGAACTCTCTTTCCTCACCAGGGTTGGCCCAGGGCGGGGTTGGCTTTAAGCATTTTCCGTCTCCATCAACCAAGCCCAGAACACAAGAGAGAGGAAATGTTGAAACTTCCCAATACCGATTGCAGCTCCTGGTATTTGAGGAAAGCATTTCCCTGAGTGGGCATCTTATTCCAGGGTTTTGCTCCAGTTATTACTGGGTTTGGTCTCAAAGGTAACTGGATTCTAAAAAGAGCTTTAAAGAAATGATGTGATGTCCTGAAAGGAGGACTACCTTTTCCCCTCTCCCCCAAGCCCCCAGGCTGACTGAGCAAAGTATCGCACTGAAATCTTAATGATAATAATAATAGACTTGTTAAGCTTTTACTATGTGCCAAGCCCTGCTCTAAGTGCTGGGGTAGATACAAGTTAATCAAGTTGTACACAGTTCCTGTCCCACGTGGAGCTCACACTCTTATTCCCATTATACAGATGACATATCTGATGCACAGAGAAGTGAAGTGACTTGTCCTAGGTCACAGAGCAGATGTGTGGCAGAGCTGGATTTAGAACCCAGGTCTTTCTGACTCCTAGGCCCAGGCTCTATCGACTAAGCCACACTGCTTCTCTGCTTACTGTTGCTTGATCACCGCTCTCCCTACCTTCAAAGCCTTATTAAAGTCACAACTCCTCCAAGAGGCCTTCCCTGATTAAGCCCTCTTTTCTTTGGCTCCTACTCCCTTCTGCATCATCTTTGCACTTGGATCTGGACCCTTTAAGCACTTTCATATTCACCCTACAGCACTTGTGTACATATCCATAATTTATTTATAATAAAGTCTGTCTCCCTCTCTAGACTGTAAGCTCACTGTGGGCAGGGGATGTGTTTACCATCTCTGTTGTACTCTCCCGAGTGCTTAGTACAGTGCTCTGCACACAACAAGCACTCAAATACCATTGATTTGATGGATTGATTGCCTAGCATTGTACTGAACAGCCTTCAGTTTTCAGGGCACCGTGCTATGAACGTCCTGTTTGAGGAGCACTGTGTTGAATGCTTAAAAGAGTGTTTACTTTGGGCAGAGCACTGAGAGGAAGAAGTCAAGGATAAGTTCTCTGCCTTTGAAGAGGTTACAGTCCTAATGAAGACAAGCCAATAAAAATATGTGAATGTTTAAGGAGTGTGAGGAAAGATCTAGAGTACAAATACAAGGGGATAAATGAATCAATGACAAATAAATAAAAATGAATAAATAAGAGAAATTGAGGGGATGAGAGGGATGGTACTGGTAGGAGACTGGGGGAGTTTAATCGGGGAATGCCTCCTGGAGAAGGAGGTTCATTGAATCGTATTTATTGAGTACTTACTGTGTGCAGAGCAGTGTACTAAGCACTTAAAATGTTTCAGAAGAGTTTGAATGAGGAGATAGAACTACAGATAATTATGTTCCTCTTTTCTAATGTAGTGGTGCACAGTTACTCTGTGGGGTATGTGTCCTTTGCAAGAACATTTTTTTTAATGGTATTTAAGTGCTTGCTATGTGTCAGGCACTGTACTAAGTGTTGAGGTAGATAATGTAAAAAAATAATTTTTAAAAAAGGGAGCTGTTTGGATTTGTTCCAGGCCAAGGGGGAGAGTAGCTGAATGGCCTCTTGATGATAAAGCAGACACCAGGCCCATTTATTCATTCATTCAGTCATATTTATTGAGCACTTAAAATGTGCAGAGCACTGTACTAAGCGCTTGGAATGTACAGTTCGGCAACAGATAGAGACAATCCCTGCCCGACAACGGGCTCACAGTCTTAACGGGGTAGACAGACAACAAAACAAAACTAAACAAGTAGCCTGGCGTCAATATCATCAAGATAAATAGAATCATAGATATATACACATCATTAAAAAAATAACTAGAGTAATAAATAATATATAGAAATATGCACAAGAGCTGTGGGGAGGAGAAGGGGGAAGAGCAGAGGGAGGGAGAAGGGGGAATGGGGAGGGGCGGAGGAGCAGAGGGAAAGGGAGCCAATGCCACAGTGGTGTGCTTAGCACAGTGCTCTGCCCACAGTAAGCACTCAGTACCCACCATTGATTAATAATGTTGGTATTTGTTAAGTGCTTACTATGTGCAGAGCACTGTTCTAAGCGCTGGGGTAGACACAGGGGAATCAGGTTGTCCCACGTGGGGCTCACAGTCTTCATCCCCATTTTACAGATGAGGGAACTGAGGCACAGAGAAGTGAAGTGACTTGCCCACAGTCACAGCTGACAGGTGGCAGAGCCAGGATTCCAATCCATGACCTCTGACTCCAAAGCCCGGGCTCTTTCCACTGAGCCACGCTGCTTCATTGATTGATTTAAGCAGCAGCAGCATGAAGCCTCTACACATTTTGAAGGCCCTTCCAAGTCACCTTTGGACCTGTTGGACTCTGTACTTTTATTCTGTCTTTTATGTGGTCTTGTAAAACGTGGTTCAGTGGAAAGAGCCCGGGTTTGGGAGTCAGAGGACATGGGTTCTAATCCAGGTTCCACCACTTGTCTGCTGCATGACCTTGGGCAAGCCAATTAACTGCTCTGTGCCTCAGCTACCTCATCTGTAAAATGGGGACTAAGACTGTGAGCCCCATGTGGGGTTACCTGATTACCTGAGTATCTATCTCAACGCTTAGAACAATGCTTGGCATATCGTAAACGCTTAACAAATACCATAATTATTATTATTATCTTTCCTACTGCATCTGTCACCAAACCCTTCCCTACCTTATTTGTAGATTATGAACCATCCAGGCACTGGGTCTCATCTATGTGTTTTTTCCCAGCGCTTCGTACAGTACAGTAGAGAAGCAACGTGGCCTAGTGTAAGCTCGTCTCTCTAGAACGTAAGCTCGTTATGGGCAGGGAATGTGTCGGTTTATTGTTGCATCGTACTCTCCCGGGCATTTAGTACAGTGCTCTGCACAGTAAACACTCAATAAATACAACTGACTGATTGATTGCCTGACTGACGAAATCACAGGCTTGGGAGTCAGAGTACCTGGGTTCTGATTCCCAATCCTCCACTTGCTTTCTGTGTGACCTTGGGCACACAACTTCTCTCTGCCTCAGTTCCCTCACCTGCCCAATGGGGATTCAAAGCTTATTCTCCCTCTTACTGAGAGTGTAAGCCCCATGTGGAACCTGATGATCTTCTAGACAAAGCAGTGCTTAGTACAGTGCTTGACACACTGAGCTCTTAACATATCTCAATTATTATTTTTATTTTTATTATAGTGCCCAACACACAGTCAATGCTGAGTAAATACTACTTCTACAACTAAAAGCAGCAGAGAGAGGGCAGAGGATCAGGATGGAGTAGAGAGCCCTAGAGCCTTCTGGACTTCTCTCATATTGAGTGTTTATTGTGTGCAGAGCACTGTACTAAGCACTTGAGAAAGTACAAAATAATATAACAGACACATTCCCTGTGCACAATGAGCTTACAGAGAGAGGGAGAATGGCTTCTTCCCCTCTGCCTTCAAACATGCCCATGTCTCCCCCAGCCTAAAAAAACCCTCTCTCGACCCCACTTCCCCTTCCAGTTACCACCCTATCTCCCTACTACCCTTCCTTTCCAAGATTCTAGAACAAGTTGTCTACACTCACTGCCTAGAACTCCTTAATTCCCATTCTCTCCTGGAGCCCCTCCAATCTGGCTTCTGTCCCCTCCACTCTACCAAGACTGCTCTCTCTAAGGTCACCCATGACCTCCTTCTTGCCAAATCCAATGGCTCCTACTTTATTTTAATCCTCCTTGACCTCTCAGCTGCCTTTGACACTGTCCACCATCCCCTTCTCCTCCACACCTTATCTCACCTTGGCTTCACGGACTCTGTCCTCTCCCGGTTCTCCTCTTATCTCTCCGGCTGGTCATTCTCAGTCTCCTTCGCAGGATCCTCCTCCCCCTCCCATTCTCTAACTGTTGGGGTTCCTCAAGGGTCAGTTCTTGGCCCTCTTCTGTTCTCCATCTACACTCACTCCCTCAGTGCCCTCATTCACTCTCACGGCTTCAACTATCATCTCTATGCAGATGACACACAGATCTACATCTCTGCCCCTGTCCTCTCCCCCTTCCTTCAGGCTCGTATCTCCTCCTGCCTCCAGGACGTCTCTACCTGGATGTCTGCCTGCCACCTAAAACTCAACATGAGCAAAACTGAACTCCTCATCTTCCCTCCCAAGCCCTGTCCTCTCCCTGACTTCCCTATCACCGTGGACGGTACGACCATCCTTCCCATCTCTCAGGCCCACAACCTCGGTGTCATCTTTGACTCGTCCCTCTCATTCACCCCACACATCCGATCTGTCACCAAAACCTGCTGGTCTCACCTTTATAATATAGCCAAGATCCGCCCTTTCCTCTCCACCCAAACGGCTATCTTACTGTTATGGGCTCTCGTAATATCCCGGCTAGATTACTGTGTCAGCCTGCTCTCTGATCTCCCTTCCTCCTCTCTCTCCCCACTCCGGTCTATTCTTCACTCCGCTGCCCGGCTCATCTTCCTGCAGAAACGCTCTGGGCATGTCACTCCCCTTCTTAAAAACCTCTAGTGGTTGCCTATCAACCTCCGCGTGAAACAAAAACTTCTCACTCTAGGCTTCAAGGCTATCACCTTGCCCCCTCCTACCTCTCCTCCCTTCTCTCTTTCCACCGCCCACCCCGGACGCTCCGCTCCTCTGCCTCCCACCTCCTCACTGTCCCCCGTTCTCACCTATCCCGCCGTCGACCCCCGGGCCACGTCCTCCCACTGCCCTGGAACACCCTCCCTCCTCACCTCTGCCAAACAAATTCTCTTCCCCTCTTCAAAACCCTACTTAGAGGTCACCTCCTCCAAGAGGCCTTCCCAGACTGAGCTCCCCTTCTCCCTCTACTCCCTCTACCGCCCCCCTTCACCTTGCCGCAGCTAAACCCTCTTCCCCCCCCTTTCCCTCTGCTCCTCCCCCTCTCCCTTCCCATCCCCTCAGCACTGTACTCATCCGCTCAACTGTATATATTTTCATTACCCTATTAATTTTGTTAATGAAATGTACATCACCTTGATTCTATTTATTTGCTATTGTTTTAATGAGATGTTCAACCCCTTGATTCTATTTATTGCCATTGTTCTTGTCTGTCCGTCTCCCCCGATTAGACTGTAAGTCCGTCAAAGGGCAGGGACTGTCTCTGTTACCGATTTGTCCATTCCAAGCACTTAGTACAGTGCTCTGCACATAGTAAGCGCTCAATAAATACTATTGAATGAATGAATGAATGAATGATGAAAGAAATGTTTTTGTGTGCTTTCAATATTATAAGCTTTCCACAAAAACGCTTGATGATAAGGAGATCATCAGTGACCTGAGCCATCTTGGCAAAGTGAGGGGGTCGAAAGCCAGACTGGAGAGGGTTGAGGAGAGCTGTTTGGAAATTCCGAATCATGGCCTTGGGCTCGGCCTGGTCCTCTGAGGAACGGTGACTGTGACTGGGGATTCTGTGTGGCAGGAGCTGAGCGGTGGCTCTGACCTTTACATTTCCAGGTATCATCTCGTCCCTGTTTTCCATGACCACGGGCCTTGCCCTGGGTCATGTCCCTCTCCTCGTCCTTCTCCTCACAGTCACCCGGGGCCAAACCAGACCCAATTTCAACATCAATCCCAGGCCGGTCGTCAGTGTCCTTAGGAGAATGTCCCGAACCCCAGTGCTGACCCCCTCCCAACCCACACTTCTTCCTTCCCCAGGACTCCAGGGAGTTTAACTTCTCTCCCTGTTTGGGACTGCCTCTTTTTTCTTTTTAATGGCACCTATTAAGTGCTTATTGTGTGCCAGGCACTGTACTAAGCCCTGGGGTCGATACAATCTAATCACCTTCGTCAAGGTCAGTGTCCTGCAAGGGGCTCATAGTCTTAATCTCCATTTTCCAGGTAAGGTAACTGAGGTACAGAGAAGTGAAGTTACTTGCCCAAAGTGACACAGCAGACAAGTTGCGGAGCCGGGATTAGAATCCAGGCCCTTCTGGATCCCAGACTCGCTCTCTATCTTCTGTCTCATCGTCTGCCACAGCAAAGGAAACAAATGTCCTAACACCAACCTACTCACTGTACCTTGATCTCGTCTATCTCACCGCCGGCCTCCCGTCCACCTCTTGTCTGTGGCCTGGAACATCCTCTCCCTCCGTATCCTACGGACAATTACTCTCTCCACCTCCAAAGCCTTACTGGAGAAGAAACGTGACTTAGTAGAAAGAGCCCAGGCTTGGGAGTCAAAGGTCATGAGTTATAATCCCACCTCTTCCACTTGTTAGCTGTGTGACTTTGGGCAAGTCACTTAACTTCTCTGTGCCTCAATGTAAAATGGGGATGAAGACTGTGAGCCCTACGTGGGACTCCTACGTGGGATTATCCCATATCTACACCAGAGCTTAGGACAGTGCTTGGCACACAATAAAAGCTTAACAAATACCATTATTATTATTATTATTCTTATCATTAAAAACACATCTCCTCCAAGAGATCTTTCCTGACTAAGCCCTCATTTCCCCCATTCCCTCTCCCTTCTGGGTTGCCCTTGCACTTGGCTGTACAGAGAGAAGCAGTATGGCTCAGTGGAAGGAGCACAGGTTTAGGAGTCAGAGGCCACGGGTTCTAATCCCGGCTCCGCCACCTGTCACCTGTGTGACTTTGGGCAAGTCACTTAACTTCTCTGTGCCTCAGTTACCTCCTCAGGAAAATGGGGATGAAGACTGTGAGCCTTGCATGGGACAGCCTGATTACCTTGTATCTCCTCCAACGCTTAGAACAGTTCTTGGCACATAGTAAGTGATTAACAAATACCAACGTTATTATTATTATTTAGTCACCCCACAACAGGTACGTCCATATTTGTAATTTATTTTAATGTTGGACTCCCCGTTAAGACGAACCGTGTCACCTGCAGGGCACGTGTCTTCCATTCATTCATTCATTCAATAGTGTTTACTGGGCGCTTACTATGTGCAGAGCACTGTACTAAGCGCTTGGAAGGTACAAATCGGCAACAGATAGAGACAGTCCTGCCCATTGAAGGGCTCGCAGTCTAATTGGGGGAGACAGACAAAAACAATAGCAATAAATAGAATCAAAGGGATGTACATCTCATTAAAACAATAGCAGTAAATAGAATCAAGGGGATGTACAGCTCACTAATAAAATAAATAGGGTAATGAAAATATATACAATTGAGCGGTCGAGCACAGTGCTGAGGGGAGGGGAAGGGAGAGGGGGAGGAGCAGAGGGAAAGGGAGGAAAAGAGGGCTTAGTTGAGGAGAGATGAAGGGGGGTAGAGGAGGAGCAGAGGGAGCAGAGGGAAAAGGGGAAGCTCAGTCTGGGAAGGCCTCCTGGAGGAGGTGAGCTCTCAGTAAGGTTTTGAAGAGGGGAAGAGAGTTAGTTTGGCGGAGGTGAGGAGGGAGGGCATTCCGGGACCGCGGGAGGACGTGGCCCAGGGGTCGACGGCGGGATAGGCGAGACCGAGGGACGGTGAGGAGGTGGGCGGCGGAGGAGCGGAGCGTGCGGGGTGGGCGGTAGAAAAAGAGAAGGGAGGAGAGGTAGGAAGGGGCAAGGTGATGGAGAGCCTTGAAGCCTAGAGTGAGAAGTTTTTATTTCGTGCGGAGGTCGATGGGCAACCACTGGAGGTGTTTAAGAAGGGGAGTGACAGGCCCAGAGCGTTTCTGCAGGAAGATGAGCCGGGCAGCGGAGTGAAGAATAGACTGGAGCGGGGCGAGAGAGGAGAAAGGGAGATCAGAGAGCAGGCTGACACAATAATCCAGCCGGGATATTATGAGAGCCTGTACCAGTAAGATAGCCATTTGGGTGGAGAGGAAAGGGCTGTAGTAGAGTGTAGTCCAGATGCTTAGTAGAGTGTTCTGCACATAGTAGCCTCACGTGGGACAACCTGATTACCCGTTATATATCCCAGCGCTTAGAACAGTGCTCTGCACATAGTAAGCGCTTAATAAATAAATACCAACATTATTACATAGTAAACGCTCAATAAATACCACTGATCGATTGCATAAATTGCTTTTTTTCTTCCCTTTCTCTCCTTGACACGTCCTCGAACTTTGGGCGGTAAAGACCAGATTGCCTTGAAAAGCTCGCCCTCTAGTGGTTGCGTAAGCAAAAAGCACCCCAGCTGATGATTTCTCAAGGATCCGCCCCACACCTCATTTTATTCAAAGAATAATAATAATAATAATGATGTTGGTATTTGTTAAGGGCTTACTATGTGCCAAGCACTGTTCTAAGCACTGGGGTAGATACAAGGTAATCAGGTTGTCCCACGTAGGCTTCATCCCCATTTTACAGATGAGGAAACTGAGGCCCAGAGAAGTGAAGTGACTTGCCCAAGGTCACACAGCTGAAAAGCGGCAGAGCCGGGGTTAGAACCCATGACCTCTGACTCCCAAGCCCGGGCTCTTCCCACTGAGCCACACCGCTATATAATAAGAAAAAGAATATTTCTTAAGCGAGCACTATGGCCTTCCTAGACTAAGCCCCCTTTTCCTCAGCTCCTCACAGCAGTGCTTAGTACAGCGCTGGGCACACTGAGCTCTTAACAAATATCTCAATTATCATTTTTATTTTTATTACAGTGCCCAGCCCACAGCCAATGCTGAGTAAATACTAATTCATTTATTCAATAGTATTTATTGAGCGCTTACTATGTGCAGAGCACCGTACTAAACACTTGAAGCACTTACTATATGCCAGGCACTCTTTTAAGTGCTGGGGTGGATACCAGCAAATTAGGTTGGAAACAGTCCCTGTCTCACTTGGGGCTCACAGTCTCAATCCCCATTTTACAAATGAGGTTACTGAGGCCCAGAGAAGTCTAGTGACTTGCTCAAGGTCACACAGCAGACAAATGACAGTGCAGGGATTAGAACCCATGACCTTCTGACTTCTAGGCCCGTGCTCTAGCCACTACACCATGCTGCTTCTCATACTTCTAAAACTAAAAGCAAAAGAGGGAAGGCGGAGGATCCAGATGGAGTAGAGAGTCCGAGAGCCTCTGGACTTCACTCATATTGAGCGTTTACTGTGTGCAAAGCACTTTACTAAGCACTTGGAAAAGTACAAAATAATATGACAGACATATTCCCTGTGCACACTGAGCTTAAAGAGAGGGGGAGACAGACATTAATATAAATAAATTACCTCCACTCACTCCCTTTGCTCTTCCCCCCCTCCCTAGCCCAAAGCACTTACCCATTCATTCATTCAATCGTATTTATTGAGCGCATATATGAGCAGAGCACTGGACTAAGCGCTTGGAATGTACAATTTGGCAACAGATAGGGACAATCCATGCCCAACAACGGGCTCACAGTCTAAAGGGGGAGACAGACAACAAAACAAAACCAAACAACTAGTCTGGCGTCAATATCATCAAGATAAATAGAATCATAGATATATACACATCATTAAAAAATAGAGTAATAAAATATACAAATATGCACAAGTACTGTGGGAAGGGGAAGAGGTGAAGGGCAGAGGGAGGGAGTGGGGGGATGGGGAGGGGAGGAGGAGCAGAGGGAAAAGGAGGGCTCAGTCTGGGAAGGCCTCCTGGAGGAGGTGAGCTCTCAATAGGGCTTTGAAGAGGAGAAGAGAGTTAGTTTGGCGGATGTGAGGAGGGAGGGCGTTCCAGGACAGAGGTAGGACGTGGGCCAGAGGTCGACGGCAGGACAGGAAAGAACGAAGTCCAGTGAGGAGGTGAGAGGCGGTGGCAGAGGAGTGGAGTGAACAGGGTGGGAAGTAGAAAGACAGAAGGGAGGTGAGGTAGGTGAGGGCAAGGTGATGGAGAGCTCTGAAGCCAAAAATGAGGAGGTACTTATATATGTATATGTCTATAACAATTTTTCTCTACTGGGATCGATAATTAATAATGAATAGTAGCCAAGAAATATGCTGGAGATTAATATGAGGATGACTTACAATGAAGACCCTGGGAAAAGTCACCAAATGTGCTGATGTAACTATTGCCACAAAAATACAAATTGTCAACTCTATGGTATTTTCACTGACAGTGTATGGATCCCAAAGCTGGACGGTGAAAAAACAGGAGAGAAAGAACATTGAGTCTTTTGAAATGTGGAGAAGACTCAAATACCACGGACTGCCTGAAAGACAAACAAATGGATTTTAGAGCAAATTAAACCAAAGTGGTCTTTGGAAGGCCAAATAACTCAATTTAGATTAGCATATTTTGGACACGTAATCAGGAAGACTAAATCTCTGGAGAAGACACGAATGTTAGGAAAAGTCCAGGGAAAACGTGGAGGAGTCAGACCGGCGTGTAGATGGATAGAGACCATAACAACGATAATGGAAGAACCATTAGAAAAGTTACGGATTATGGCAGAGGACAGGACGTTCTGAAGAAAGTATATCCATGGAGTAGCTGTGCATCAGAAACACTTCCACGGCACTTCATTCAGTAGCATTTATTGAGTGCTTACTATGTGCAGAGCACTATACTAAGTGCTTGGAATGTACAATTCAGCAACAGTTAGAGACAATCCCTGCCCAATAACGGGCTCCCAGTCTAAATGGGGAAGACTTAATAAGAACAAATAGTAATAATAACACTTAATAATAAATTCTATTTATTTATTCTGATGCCTGTTTACTTTTTTTGATGTCTGTTGCCCCCCACATCCAGACTGTAATCCCACTGTGGGCAGGAACTGTCTCTCTTTATTGCTGCATTGTACTTTCCAAGCGCTTAGTACAGTGTTCTGCACACAGTAAGCGCCCATAAAGGTGATTGAATTGAATTGAATTGAATTGAACTGAATTGAAGTGAATTGAATTGAATTGAATTGCTAAGGTAAATACAACAGAATCTGATCAGATCAGTCACAGTCCCTGAAAATTAGTGTGGCCTAGAGGAAAGAGCACAGGCCTAGGACTCAGGAGACCTGTGTTCCATTCCCACCTCTGCCACTTACCTGCTGTGTGACCTTGGGTAAATCACTTAAATCTCTGTGCTGCAATTACTTCATCTGTAAAATGGGGATTAAAGACATGGTCTCCCACCTGCCTTAGAATGTAAACCACCCCCTCCCCACCCACATGTGGGGTAGGAACTGCATAGAATCTGTTTATACTGTATTTACAGTTTAGTTTAGTATAGTGCAGGGCGCATAGTAAGCATTTAACAAACACCAAAATCATCATTACTATTGTTAATGGATGGGGTTCACAATCTAAGGGAAGGGGAGAACAGATTTTGAATTGCAAGCAGGCATCAGAATAAATAAATAGAATTATTTGTTATTATTAAGTGCCGTGGCAGTGTTTCTGATTCACAGCGACTCCATGGATATACTTTCTCCAGAACGTCCTGTCCTCTGCCATAATCCATAACTTTTTTAATGGTTCTTCTGTCATAGTTGTTACGGTCTCTATCCATCTAGCTGCCGGTCTGATTCCTCCACGTTTTCCCTGGACTTTTCCTAACATTAGTGTCTTCTCCAGAGAATTAGTCCTCCTGATGATGAGTTCAAAATATGCTAATCTAAATTGAGTCATTTAGCCTTTCAAAGACCACTTTGGTTTAATTTGCTCTAAAATCCATTTGTTTGTCTTTCAGGCAGTCCGTGGTATTCGCAAAGCCTTCTCCAACACAGATATTTACAGATGGGGAAACAGAGGCACAGAGATCTTCTAGACTGTGAGCCCGTCTTTGGGCAGGGATTGTCTCTGTTGCCGAATTGTACTTTCCAAGCGCTTAGTACAGTGCCCTGCCCACAGTAAGCGCTCAGTAAATACGATTGAATGAATGAATGAATGAATGTTACATGATTTGCCCAATGTTACAGAGCAGGCAAGTAGCTAAACTGGGATTAGAATCCGGGATTCCTGACTCCAGGCCTGCAATTTCACCACTAATACTAATAACTATAATGTTGGTATTTGTTAAGCACTTACTATGTGCAGAGCACTGTTCTAAGCACTGGGGTAGATACAGAGTAATCAGGTTGTCCCACGTGGGGCTCACAGTCTTCAATCCCATTTTACAGATGAGGTACAGAGAAGTTAAGTGACTTGCCCACAGTCATACAGCTGACAAGTGGCAGAGCCGGAATTTGAACCCATGACCTCTGACTCCCAAGCCCGTGCTCCTTCCACTGAGCCACGCTGCTTCATTGCTTCTCCTGATAATCTATTGGTTTTGTTTTATTACGTTAGCCTTTCCTTGTGCGAACGTCACAGCAGTTTCTGTCCCTTGTCACACTGTGATCTCCCCCCGGCCAAGAATCATGTCTGAATTATTATCCTTGTACTTTTTTCCCATTGCTTAGTGTAGAGTGGGCACACAGCAAATGCTCAACAAATGCAAGAAATAATAATAACAATAATAATAACCATCATTGAGCATTCACTGATTTAAGCAGCGAGGCTTAGTGGAAAGTCTTGGGAGTCAGAGGTCATGGGTTCTAATCTCCACTCCACCACTTGTCAGCTATGTGATTTTGGGCAAGTCATTTAACTTCTCTATGCCTCAGTTACCCCATCTGTAAAATGGGGCTGAAGACTGTGAGCCTACAGGGGACAACCTGATTACCTTGTATCTCCCCCAGCGCTTAGAACTTTGCTTGTCACATAGTAAACAGCATGGCTGAGAAGCAGCGTGGCTCACTGGAAAGAGCACGGGCTTTGGAGTCAGAGGTCATGGGTTCGAACCCTGGCTCTGCCACTTGCCAGCTGTGTGACTTTGGGCAAGTCACTTAACTTCTCGGTGCCTCAGTTCCCTCATCTGTAAAATGGGGATTAAGACTGTGAGCCCCACGTGGGACAACCTGATTCCCCTGTGTCTACCCCAGCGCTTAGAACAGTGCTCGGCACATAGTAAGCGCTTAACAAATACCAACATTATTATTATTATTATTAGTAAACGCTTAAATACTTTTTTGAGATGCAGCATGGCTTTGCGGAAAAAGCCCAGGCTTGAGAGTCAGAGGTCATAGGTTCTAATCCCAACCTGCCACTTATCAGCTGTGTGACTTTGGGTACGTCACTTCACTTCTCTATGCCTCAGTTACCTCATCTGTAAAATGGGGATGAAGACTGTGAGCCCCACGGGGGACAACTTGATTACCTTGTATCTTCCCCCAGCACTTAGAACAGTGCTTGGCACATAATAAGCGCTTCCCAAGTACCATCATCACCATCATCATTATCATTTATATTGGCTTGTCTTCAGCAATAGTTTGTAAATTCCTCAAGGGCAGAGGCCACTTCTTATCTTGCTTCTGCGTGTTCCCCGAGTGATTAGAGTACCTGTTCTCCTCCTATTTAGATTGAGAGCCCCATGTGGGACAGGGACTGTGACCAACCTGATTAACTTATACCTACCCCAGTGCTCAGTACAGTGCTTGGCACATCGTAAGTGCTTAACAAATCAATGATAATCATCATCATCATCTTTTCCCTCCTACTTAAACTGTGACCTCCATATGGGAGGTCACGCTGCTTCTCTGCAGTGGCAAGAGCCCGGGCTTGGGAGTCAGAGGTCATGGGTTCTAATCCCGGCTCTGCCACTTGCCAGCTGTGTGACTTTGGGCAAGTCACTTCTCTGGGCCTCAGTTCTCTCATCTGTAAAATGGGGATTAAAACTGTGAGCCCCACGTGGGACAACCTGATCACCTTGTATCCCCCAGCGTTTAGAACAGTGCTTTGCACATAGTAAGTGCTTAACAAATACCACCATTATCATTATTATTATTATTATTATTATGGGACAGGGACTGCACCCTACCTGATTAGTTTGTATCTACTCCAGTTCTTACCACATAGGAAGTGCTTAACAATTACAGTGATAATTAATCATCATCGTCATCATCGTCCTCATCGTACCACTGCTCTGCACACAGTAGGTATTCAGTCAGGTAGTCACTTGAAAGAATACATTGTGTGCTTTCTGTGCACAGAGCAGTGAATATTAAGCACTTGGGAGAGTATACTTGGAGAAGCAGTGCGGCTTGACCGGATAGAGCCCAGACCTGGGAGTCAGAAGGTCCTGGTTTCTAATCCCGGCTCTGCCACATGTCTGCTGTGTGATGTTGAGCAAGTCACTTAACTTCTCTGGGCTTAATGGGGATTAAGAGTGTGAGCCCCATGTGGGACAGGGACTGTGTCCATCCTGACTACGTTGTGTCTACCCCAGCGCTTAGAACAGTGCTTGGTACATAGTAAGTGCTTAACAAATGCCATCATTATTATCACAATAGAGGTAGAAGACAAAGTGAAATTGACGATCTAACAGAGGAGACAGATAACTTACAGAATTGAGGAAGAAAGAAGTGGAGAAGAAATGAATGAGTTCTTAAGTAATTGCTGTTCTTAGGGGACAGCATAGTCATTCATTCATTCAGTCATATTTATTGAGTGCTCACTGTGTGCCGAGCAGTGTACTAAGCGTTTGGAAAGTACAATTTGGCAACAGATAGAGGCAATCCCTAGCCAACAACGGGTTCACAGTCTAGAAAGGGGGAAGACAGACAACAAAACAAAAATAGTAGATGGACATCAGTAGCATTAAATGAATTAAATAGAATTATAGACATATACACATCATTAATTAAAATAGGATAATAAATATGTACATATATACACAAGTGCTGTGGGGCAGGGAGGGGAGTAGAGCAGAGGGAGGAAGTCGGGGCGATGGGGAGGGGAGAAGGAGCAGAGGGAAAAGGAGGGCTCAGTCTGGGAAGGCCTCCTGGAGGAGGTGAGCTCTCAGTAGGGCTTTGAAGGTGGGAAGTGTGCTAATTTGGCAGATGTGAGGAGGGAGGGCATTCCAGCCCAGAGGTAGGATGTGGGCCAGGGGTCGACGGTGGGACAGGTGAGACCGAGGCCCAGTGAGGAGGTTAGCGGCGGGAGAGGAGGTGAATGTATGGGATGGGCTGTAGAAGGAGAGAAGGGAGGTGAGGTAGGAGGGGTCTCTTGCCTTATCTCACTGATTTTCTACCTCGACCCAGCCCACACATTTCGCTCTTTCATTCATTACTTCTTTCAGTCATATTTATTGAGCACTTACTGGGTGCAGAGCACTGTACTTGGAAAATACAATTCAGCAACAGAGAGAGACGATCCCAGCCCACAGTGGGCTCATGTTCTAGAAGAGGAGAGACAGACATCAAAACAAGTAAACAGACATCAGTAGCATTAATATAAATAGAATTATATGCATGGCAAAACAAGTAAATAGACATTAATTATAAATAAATAGAATTATAGGTACGTACATATATGCACAAATGCTGTGGGTTGGGGAGGGCGGTAGAGCAAAGGGAGTGAGTCCAGACAATGGAGAGGTGGAGCTGAGGAAAAAAGGGGGGCTTAGTCTGGGAAGGCCTCCTGGAGGAGGTAAGTCTTCAGTAGAACTTTGATGGGGGGAAATGTGACTGTTTGGCAGATTTGAGGAGGGAGACCATTCCAGGCCAGAGGTAGGATGTGGGCCATGGGTCGACGGCGGGTCAGGCGAGAACGAGGCACCATGAGGAGGTTAGCGGTGGCAGAGGAGCTGAGTGTATGGGGTAGGCTATAGAAGGAGAAAAGGGAGGTGAGGTAGGAGGGGGCCAGGGGATGGAGAGCTTTGAAGCCAAGAGTGAGGTGTTTTTGCTTCATGTAAAGGTTGATAGGCAACCATTGGAGGTTTTTAAGGAGGGGTGACATACCCGGAGCATTTCTGTAGAAAGATAATCTGGGCAGTGGAGTGAAGCACAAACTGAAGTGGGGAGAGACAGGAGATTGGGAGATCAGAAAGGAGCCTGATGAAGAAATCCAGTCGGGGTAGGATGAGTGACTGTGCTCTTCTAATGCCAACCTTCTCACTATACCTCGGTCACATCTATTTCACCACCAACCCCTTACCCACATCCTCCCCCTTCATATATGACCAACCACCACTTTCCCCATCATCAAAGTCTTGCAAAAATTATACCTCCTCCAAGAGTCCTCTTCCTGTGTAGCCTGTAAACTTGTTATGGACAGGGAACGTATTTGCTAATTCTGTTGCAGTCTCCCAAGAGCTTAGTACAGTGTTTTACACGTAGTATATGATCAATAAATGCTATTGATTGATTGACTGAGACCTTCCCTGACTAACCTCTAATATCCCTTACTCCCTTTCTCATTTGGGTCACCTACACACTTGGATCTGAACCCCTTAAGCACTTGACATTTACCCCAATCTCAGTCCCACAGCACTTATGCACATATCCATAATTCATTTTAATGTTTGTCTCCCCCTCAACACTTGAAGTTCCCTGTGGGAAGGGAATGTGTACTAACAACTCTGTGGTACCTTCTCAGGCTCTTAATACAGTGCTCTTCACATGGTAAAACACTCAATAAATACCACTGGTTCCTTGGTGAGCATAAAGGTAGATCCAACACTAGCCGGACAGGCACTTGACGAGTGTTTGTGATTGAGGTTGATGATTTGGTTTATAAAAGATTGGGGGTTGGGTGGATGTCTTCCATTTATTTATAAAATCCAGGGGAAAAGCCTCACTAGGAAATTGCTTCTACCTCGAAATGGATTTGGAAGGGCTGTCTCCAGCACTTGTCTGACTGCAAAACTTCTCCCCTTCTCCCTCCGCTCTGATGAGGACAGATTTCTCTAAAATGGATCCAGAACCTGTCTCTACCAACTGCCCTCCACTGATCATTCAGTCTCCCCGGTGCTAATAATACCTGTGGTATTTGTTAAGCGCTTACTATGTGACAGGCACTGTACTAAGCGCTGGGGTGGATACAAACAAATCGGGTTGGGACGCAGTCCCTGTCCCATGTGGGGTACACAGTCTCAATCCCCATTTTACAGATTTATTACCCTATTTATTTTGTAAATGAGGTGTACATCCCCTTGATTCTATTTATCGTGAAGATGTTGTCTTCTTTTGCTCTGCTTCATTCAATAGTATTTATTGAGCGCTTACTACGTGCAGAGCACTGTACTAAGCGCTTGGAATGAACAAGTCGGCAACAGATAGAGACAGTCCCTGCCGTTTGACAGGCTTACGGTCTCATCGGGGGAGACGGACAGACAAGAACAATGGCAATAAATAGAGTCAAGGGGAAGAACATCTCGTAAAAACAATGGCAACTAAATAGAATCAAGGGGATGTACACCTCATTAACAAAATAAATAGGGTAATAAATAATATATACAAATGAGCACAGTGCTGAGGGGAGGGGAAAAGGCAGGGGGAAGAGCAGAGGGAAAGGGGGCTTAGCTGAGAGGAGGTGAAGAGAGAAGGAGGAGGAGCAGAGGGCAGGGGGAGAGCAGAGAGGGAGCAGAGGGAGCAGAGGGAAAAGGAGAAGGTCAGTCTGGGAAGGCCTCTTGGAGGAGGTTAGCTCTCAGTAGGGCTTTGAAGAGGGGAAGAGAGTTAGTTTGGCAGAGGTGAGAAGGGAGGGCATTCCAGGACAGTGGTAGGACGTGGGCCAGGGGTTGACGGTGGGACAGGAGAGAACAAGGCCCAAAGAGGAGGAGAGAGGCGGTGGCAGAGGAGCGGAGTGTATGGGGTGGGCTGTAGAAGGAGAGAAGGGAGGTGAGGTAGGAGGGGGCAAGGGGATGGAGAGCTTTGAAGCCAAGAGCGAGGAGTTTTGGTTTCGCGCGGAGTTTGATGGGCAACCATTGGAGGTTTTTAAGGAGGGGAGTGACATGCCCACAGTGTTCCTGCAGGAAGACGATCTGGGCAGCAGAATGAAGAATAGTCTGGAGTGGGGAGAGACAGGAGGAAGGGAGATCAGAGAGAAGGCTGACACAATATTCCAGCCATGATATTATAAGAGCTTGTACCAGCACAGTAGCCATTTGGATGGAGAGGAAAAGAAGGATCTTGGCAATATTGTAAAGTGAGACCGCAGGCGTCGGTGACGAATTGGATGTGTGGGGTGAATGAGAGAGCAGAGTTAAGGATGACACCAAGGTTGCGGGCCTGTGAGATGGGAAGGATAGTAATATCGTCCACAGTGACAAGGAAGTCAGGGAGAAGACAGGGTTGGGGAGGGAAGATAAGGAGCTCAGTTTTGGACATGTTGGGTTTTAGGTGGTGGGCAGACATCCAGGTGGAGACGTTCTGGAGGCAGGAGGAGATACGAGCCCGAAGGGAGGGGGAGAGAACAGGGGAGGAGATGCAGATTTGGGTGTCATCTGCATAGAGATGATAGCTGAAGCCATGCACTTAGTAGAGTGCTCTGCACACAGTAAGTGCTCAGTAAATACAATTGATTGAATGAATGAACTCCTCTTCTTCCCTCCTAAACCTTCCCCTCACCCTAACTTTCCAATCACAACTGATAGCACCACCATTATCCCTATTCCAGAAGATCACAGTAATAATGATAGTAATTGAGAATTGTGATATTTGTTGAACACTTACTATGGGGCTTGTGTATATATGTACATATTTATAATTCTATTTACATTAATGATGTGTATTTATCTCTAATTCTGTTTATTTGTATTGATGCTATTGATGCCTCTTTACTTGTTTTGATGTCTGCCTCCCCCCTTTTAGACTGTGAGCCCGTTGTGGGGAGGGATTGCCTCTCTTTGTTGCAGAATTGTACATTCCAAGTGCTTAGTACGGTGGTCTGCACACAGTAAGCACTCAATAAATACGATTGAATGAATGAATGAACAACTGTACTAAGTGTTGTCTCTATCTGTTGCCGATTTGTCCATTCCAAGCGCTTAGTACAGTGCTCTGCACATAGTAAGCGCTCAATTCAATAAATACTATTGAATGAATGAATGAAGTGCCGAGGTAGATACAAGATCATAAGATTATACACAATCCTTGTCCCACATGGGACTCACATAGACTGATTCCCGGGGGAACAGGGGGATGGGGGAGGGAGAAAGGGTATTTCATCCCATTTTACAAATGAGGAAACTGAGTCCCGGAGAAATAAGGGGAAAAACAGCTAGCTGAGCCTGGAAAACACTACTGTGGGCTCGAGTCATCTTAAAGCTAACAGCCACCAACAAGCAAGACCGGCTTCAGACATAACTCTCCCCTCTCATTCGGTTGGCCATCCCAGTGGTACGCGGCTCACAGGATAAGCGAAACAGAGGGCAGCTGTTTGATCTCCACTTTATGCATGAAGAAACTGAAACTCAAAGAGCACATATGGTTTGCCCAAGATCACACAGCAGGCCAGCAGCAGCGGAGTTGAGATGGGAAACGGTGTCCCGTGACTCCAAGGCTTGGGGTCTCTACTAGGCCACCCTGACTGCCTCCATCAAGCAATTTACAACCCAGTGGGATGTGCTGAGGATGACTGTTTTTGTGAAGCGGCATGGTCTAGGAGTAAGATCGCGGGTCTGGGCGTCAGAAGGACTTCCAATCTGCGCTCTGCCACTTGTCTGCTGTATGAGCTTGGGAAAGTCACATGATGTCTCAGTGCCTCAGTTACCTCATCTGTAAAATGGGGATTAAGACTCTGAGCCCCACGTAGTACATGAATTGTGTCCCACTTGATTAACTCGCATCCACCTCAGTGCATAAACAGTGCTTGGCACTGCACTGTGGAAAGAGCACGGGCCTGGGAATCAGAAGGTCATGGGTTTTAATCTCAGCTCTGGCACTTGTCTACTGTGTGACTTTAGGCAAGTCACTCACTTCTCAGTGCCTCAGTTTCCTCATCTGCAAAATGGGGATTGAGACTGGGAGCCCCACGTGGGACAGGGACTGTCCAACCTGATTTGCTTGAGTCTACCCCAGTGCTCCGTACAGTACCTGGCACATGGTAAGCGCTTAACAAATACCATCATTATTGGGAAGCAGCAGGTCATTGCTTCTAAACCCAGCTCCACCACTTGTCTTCTGTGTGGCCTTGGGCAAGTCACTTTACTTCTCTATAGCTCAGTTACCTCATCTGTAACATGGGGATTGAGAATGTGAGTCCCACATGGGACAGGGACTCATGGGACTTGGCATGAAGCAAAAATCCTCACTCTTGGCTTCAAAGCTCTCCATCTACCCGTAGCACTTATGTACCTACCTGTAATTTATTTATATTAATATTTGCCTCCCCCTCTACACTCATTATGGGCAGGAAACATATCTACCAACTGTTACACTGTACTACCCCAAGCACTCGAACTCCAGACTGTCAGCTCGTTGTGTGCAGGGAATGTATCAGTCCATTGCCATACTGTACTCTTCCAAGAGCTTAGTACAGAGCTCTGTACACGGTATGTGCTCAATCAACAAGATTGATTGACTGAGAGCAGGGAACGCGTCTACCAACTGGTATATACTACTCTCCCAAGTGCTTAGCACAGTGTTGTACATAGAGTAGTGCTCTTTAAATGCAACTGATTGAGAGTTTGTGTGTTAAAGGAACATGTGGCCAGTCAAAAAGCAGGTGTTAACATGCTTACTACATGAAAGAACACATTTCAACACCTAAGTGTAACCCAGTTGTACTTTATTTCTCCTCCAGCTTTTACTCTGATTTGTTTCCCTGGCAATGACCGTAGGACCTACGCTCCCTCTTGTTACTTAATTAGCAAGTAGGGGGACTTGTGAATTAAGGTTTTTTAATAATGATAATAATAATGATGGTATTTGTTAAGCGCTTACTATGTGCCAAGTGCTGTTCTAAGCACTGGGGTAGATACAAGAAAATTGGGATGTCCCACGTGGGGCTCACAGTCTTTATCCCTACTGTACAGATGTGGTAACTGAGGCACATAGAAGTGAAGTGACTTGCCCAAAGCCACCTAGCTGACAAGTGGCAGAGGCGGCATTAGAACTCAGGACCTCTGACTCCCAAGCCCGGGTTCTTTCCACCAAGCCATGCTACTTCTCATGATAATTATGGTATTTGTTAAGTGCTTACTATGGGCCAGGCACTGTACTAAGCACTGGGGTGGATAGAAGCAAACCATGCTGGACACAGTCCCTGTCTCCCCTGGGGCTCACAGTCTCAATCCCCATTTTACAGAAGAGGTAACTGAGGCCCAGAGAAGGGAAGTGACTTGTCCAAGGTCACACAGCAGACAAGCGGCAGAGCTGGGATTAGAACCGCGACCCTCTGACTTCTAAACTGGTGCTCTTTCCACTATGCCATGCTGCTTTCTTTGTGACATGTGAGCAGCCTTTACTTCACTTATAACCAACCAACTGCCCTGCAATGGAGTAGAAGGTGGGAGCGGGCTTGGCTTAGTGGACAGAACACAGGCCCGGGAGTCAGAAGGTCTTGGGTTCCAATCCCAGCTCTGCCACTTGTCTGCTGCGTGACCTTAGGCAAGTCACCTCACCTCTTTGGGCCTCAGTTTCTTCATCTGTGAGCCCTATGTGGGACAGGGATGCTGTCCAAACTGATGACTTTGCATCTACTCCAGAGCTTAAAACAGTTCGTGGCATATAGTAAGCGCTTAACAAGGATCATCATTATTATTATTGAAGCAGCATGGCATAGTGAACAGAGCACGGGCCTGGAAGTCAGAAGTCTAATCACCGCCCTGCCACTTGTCAGCTGTGTGACTATGGGCAAGTCACTTCACTTCTCTGTGCCTCAGCTACCTCATCTGTAAAATGGGGATTAAGACCATGTGCCCCACGTGGGACCACCTGATAACCTTGTATCTACTCCAGCACTTAGAACAGTGCTTGACACATAGTAAGTGCTTAACAAATACCATCATCATCATTATTATTGTTATTATTAGTCTCTGGGGCTCATGTGCAAAATGGAGATGAAGACGGAGAGCCTCATGTGGGACAGGGACTGGATCTAACCATGATTATCTTGTATGGCTTAGAAAAGTGCCTAGCACATATTAAGTGCTTAACGAATACTATTGTTATTATTATTATTCTCTGGGCCTCAGTTAGCTCAAGAGCAAAATAGAGATGAAGACTGTGAGCCTCATGTGGGACAGGGACTGGGTCCAACCTGATTAACTGGAATGGCTTAGAAGAGTGCCTAGCACATAGTAATGCTTAATGAATATTATTATAATTACTATTATTATTATTATTATTCTCTGGGCCTCAGTTATCTCAAGTGCAAAATGGAGATGAAGCCTGTGAGAGTCATGTGAGCCGGGGACTGGCTCCACCCTGATTAGCTTGTATGGCTTAGAAGAGAGCCTGGCACATAGTAAGTGCTTAACAATTATTATTATTATTACTATTATTATTATTTTCTGGGCCTCAGTGACCTCCAGTGCAAAATGAAGATGAAACCTGTGAACCTCATGTGGGACAGGGATTGGGTCCACCCTCATTAGCTTGTTTGGCTTAGAAGAGTGCCTGGCACCTAGTAAGTGCTTAATGAATACTATTAGTATTATTATTATTACTATTATTATTATTTTCCGGGCCTCTGTAACTTCCAGTGCAAAGTGGAGATGAAGCCTGTGAGCCTCATGTGGGCCGGGGACTGGCTCCACCCTGATCAGCTTGTATGGCTTAGAAGAGTGACTGGCATCTAATCTAGTAAGTGCTTAACGATTATTATTATTATTCTGGGCCTCAGTGACCTCCAGTGCAAAATGGAGATGAAGCCAGTGAGCCTCATGTGGGCCGGGGACTGGCTCCACCCTGATAATAATAATAACGTTGATATTTGTTAAGCGCTTACTATGTGCAGAGCACTGTTCTAAGCACTGGGGTAGATAAAGGGTAATCAGGTTGTCCCACGTGAGGCTCACAGTCTTGATCCCCATTTTACAGATGAGGGAACTGAGGCACAGAGAAGTGAAGTGACTTGCCTACAGTCACACAGCTGACAAGTGGCAGAGCTGGGATTCAAACCCATGGCCTTTACCTCCCAAGCCCGGGCTCTTTCCACTGAGCCACGTTGCTTCTCGGCTGCTGCTGATCAGCTGCTGATCAGGTTGTATGGCTTAGAAGAGTGCCTGGCACCTAGTAAGTGCTTAATTAACATCATTATTATTATTATTATTCTGGGCCTCAGTGACCTCCAGTGCAAAATGGAGATGAAGCCAGTGAGCCTCATGTGGGCCAGGGACTGGCTCCACCCTGATCAGCTTGTATGGCTTACAAGAGTGCCTGGCACCTAGTAAGTGCTTAACGATTATTATTATTGTTATTATTCTGGGCCTCAGTGACCTCTAGTGCGAAATGGAGATGAAGCCAGTGAGCCTCATGTAGGCAGGGGACTGGCTCCATCCTGATCAGCTTGTATGGCTTAGAAGAGTGCCTGGCACCTAGTAAGTGCTTTATTATTATTATTATTCTTATTCTGGGCCTCAGTGACCTCTAGTGCAAAATGGAGATGAAGCCAGTGAGCCTCATGTGGGACTGGCTCCACCCTGATCAGCTTGTATGGCTTAGAACAGTGCCTGGCACATAGTAAGTGCTTAACGAATATTATCATTATTATTTATTATTATTTTATTGTTGTTATTCTGGGCTTCAGTGACCTCCAGTGCAAAATGGAGATGAAGCCAGTGAGCCTCATGTGGGTTGGGGACTGGCTCCACCCCGATCAGCTTGTATGGCTTAGAAGAGTGCCTGGCACCTAGTAAGTGCTTAAGGAATATTGTCATTGTTATTATTCACTATGATTATTATTATTATTGTTATTTTGGGCCTCAGTGACTGCAAGTGCAAAATGGAGATGAAGCCAGTGAGCCTCATGTGGGCCGGGGACTGGCTCCACCCCGATCAGCTTGTATGGCTTAGAAGCGTGCCTGGCACCGAAGGTAAGCTTTTAACGAATAGCACTGTCATGATTTATTATTATTTATTATTATTATTATCATTGTCAGCGCGGCGTTCCACCGAACACCTCGCACAGAGTGCGCACCGGCCCCATGGCCTTTGTAGCGGCAGGCAAAGAGGGCGGGGCGCTCGGCTGGGATCGGCGTCTCGGCCATCGACCGGTCGCGCCTGCGGGGCCTTCGGGCGGGGGCGCTCGGCTGGGATCGGCGTCTCGGCCATCGACCGGTCGCGCCCGCGGGCCCTTCGGGCGGAGGCCGTCGGCTGGGATCGGCGTCTCGGCGCTCGACCGATCGCGCCCGCGGGCCCTTCGGGCGGGGGCCGTCGTCTGGGATCGGCGTCTCGGCGCTCGACCTCCTCCCTCCTGCCTCCCGCCGCCGAGGAGGGGCAGGACGCAAGATGGCGGACAAGACGCCCGGCGGGTCGCAGAAGTCGAGTTCAAAGGTGGTGCGGGAGGGGCAGGGCGGCGTCCGGCGGGGCCGCGGCGGGTCGGGCGGCGTCCGGGGGGCGGCAGGATGGCGGGGCCGGGGCTCGGCGGGCGGCGCGGGGCGGCGCGGGGCGGTGCGGCCTGCGGGCGGCCCGAAGCCTCGGGCTGGCGTAGAGCGGGAGCCCGGCCGGGGGGCGGCGGCGGCGGCCACCCGCAGTTCGGAACCCGGCCGGGGGGCGGCGCCGCTCCGGAGCTCGGGGCCCGCGGCGGGAGCCCAGGGGGAGCCCCGCACGTGCGCATGCGCCCCCGCCGCCCGCCGTCGTCGCCGCCGCCGCCCGCCTTCGCTCACTCCAGCCCGGGCTTGGTATTTGTTAAGCGCTCACCATGTGCAGAGCACTGTTCGAAGCGCTGCGGGAGATACAGGGTCATCAGGTTGGCCCACGTGGGGCTCCCAGTCTTCATCCTCATTTTCCAGATGAGGTCAATGCAATCAAGCAATATAATTATAATAACGCTGGTATTTGTTAAGCGCTTTCTGTGTGCCAAGCACTGTTCTAAGCGCTGGGGGAGATACAGGCTCATCAGGTTGGCCCACGTGGGGCTCCCAGTTTTCATCCCCATTTTCCAGATGCGGTCAATATAATATAGCAGTATAGTCATAGTAATGCTGGTGTTTGTTAAGCGCTTTCTGTGTGCCAAGCACTGTTCTAAGCGCTGGGGGAGATGTAGGGTCATCAGGTTGGCCCACGTGGGGCTCCCAGTTTTCATCCCCATTTTTCAGATGAGGTCAGTGCAATAAAGCAATGTAATCATAATAACGCTGGTGTTTAGTAAGCGCTTTCTGTGTGCCAAGCACTGTTCTAAGCGCTGGGGGAGATGCAGGGTCATCAGGTTGGCCCACGTGGGGCTCCCAGTTTTCATCCTCATTTTACAGATGAGGTCAGTGCAATAAAGCAATATAATTATAATGCTGGTATTTGTTAAGCGTTTTCTATGTGCCGAGCACTGTTCTAAGCACTGGGGGAGATACAGGGTCATCTGGTTGTTCCATGTGGGGCTCCCAGTTTTCATCCCCATTTTCCAGAAGAGGTCAATACAGTATAGCAATATAATTATAATAATGCTGGTATTTGTTAAGTGCTTACTATGTGCAGAGCACTGTTCTAAGCGCTGGGGGGATAGAAGCTGATCAAGTTGTCCCACGTGGGGCTCCCAGTTTTCATCCCCGTTTTCCAGATGAGGTCAATATAATCATTGTAATGCTGGTATTTGTTAAGCGCTTACTATGTGCAGAGCACTGTTCTAAGTGCTGGGGGAGATACAGGGTCATCAGGTTGGCCCACGTGGGGCTCCCAGTTTTCATCCCCATTTTCCAGATGAGGTCAATATAATATAGCAGTATAGTCATAGTAATGCTGGTGTTTGTTAAGCGCTTACTATGTGCAGAGCACTGTTCTAAGCGCTGGGGGAGATAGAAGGTGATCAGGTTGTCCCACGAGGGGCTCCCAGTTTTCATCCCCGTTTTCCAGATGAGGTCAATATAATCATTGTAATGCTGGTATTTGTTAAGCGCTTACTATGTGCAGAGCACTGTTCTAAGCGCTGGGGGGATACAGGGTCATCAGGTTGTCCCACGTGGGACTCCCAGTTTTCATCCCCGTTTTCCAGATGAGGTCAATATAATCATTGTAAAGCTGGTATTAAGCGCTTTCTATGTGCCAAGTACTGTTCTAAGCACTGGGGCATACAAGGTGATCAGGTTGTCCCACGTGGGGCTCCCGGTTTTAATCCTCACTTTACAGATGAGGTCAATACAATGTAGCAATATAATCATAGTAATGCTGGTATTTAAGCGCTTACTGTGTGCAGAGCACTGTTCTAAGCGCTGGGAGATACAGGGTCATCAGGTTGGCCCACGTGGGGCTCCCAGTTTTCATCCCTGTTTTCCAGATGAGGTCAATATAATCATAGTAATGCTGGTATTTGTTAAGCGCTTTCTGTGTGCCAAGCACTGTTCTAAGTGCTGGGGGAGATGCAGGGTGATCAGGTTGTCCCACGTGGGGCTCCCAGTTTTCATCCTCATTTTCCAGATGAGATCAATACAATATAGCAATATAATCATAGTAATGCTGGTATTTGTTAAGGGCTTACTATGTGCAGAGCACTGTTCTAAACACTGGGGGACACAAGGTGATCCGGTTGAACAATGTGGGGCTCTCAGTTTTCATCCCCATTTTCCAGATGAGGTCAATACAATACAGCAATTCTATTCTATATTAGAATATATTATAGCAATTCTCTATTAGAGCCGGTTGTAATCCCGGCTCCATCTCCCGCCTGCTCTGTGACTGTGGGCAAGCCCCTTCTCTGGGCCTCAGTTCCCTCATCTGGAAAATGGGGATGAAAACTGGGAGCCCCACGTGGGACACACTGATCACCTTGTATCCCCCCAGTGTTTAGAATAGTGCTTTGCATATTGTAAGTGCCTAATAAATACCATCATTTTTACTGCCTGAGCTCTTGCTTTGCACGTAGGAAGCGCCTAACACATGCCATCGTCATTACGGGGCGCAGAGCACTGGGCTAAAATCCTTCCATTCAGTCGCATTTACTGAGCGCTTACTATGGGCAGAGCGCTGGGCTAAGTAATAATGGTGGTATTTGTTAAGCGCTTACTATGTGCAAAGCACTGTTCTAAGCCCTGGGGGGATACAGGCTGATCAGGAGGTCCTATGTGGGGTTCACAGTTTTAATCCCCATTTTAGAGATGAGGGAACTGAGGCACAGAGAAGTGAAGTGACTTTGCTCAAAGTCACACAGCTGGCAAGCGGGAGAACCGGGATTAGAACCCATGTCCTCTGACTTCCAAGGCCGTGCTCTTTCCACTAAGTCACGCTGCTTCGCTTAACACATGCCATCGTCATTACGGGGAGCAGAGCACTGGGTTAAAATTCTTCCATTCAGTCGCATTTACTGAGCGCTTACTATGGGCGGAGTGCTGGGCTAAGTAATAATAATAATAATGCTGGTATTTGTTAAACCCTTAATATGTGTGCAGAGCACTGTTCTAAGCGCTGGGGTAGATACAGGGTCATCAGGTTGTCCCACATGAGTCTCACAGTCTTAATCCCCATTTTCCAGATGAGGTAACCGAGGCCCAGAGAAGTTAAGTGACTTGCCCACAGTCACACAGCTGACAAGTGGCAGAACTGGGATTCAAACCTATGATCTCTGACTCCCAAACCCGGGCTCTTTAATGTTTATATTAAGCACTTACTATGTGCAGAGCACTGTTCTAAGCGCTGGGGGAGATACAGGGTAATCAGGTTGTCCCACGTGAGGCTCACAGTCTTCATCCCCATTTTCCAGATGAGGTAACTGAGGCACAGAGAAGTTACGTGACTTGCCCAGAGTCACACAGTTGACAAGTGGCAGAGCCGGGATTCGAACCCATGACCTCTGACTCCCAAGTCCGGGCTCTTTCCACTGAGCCACGACGGGGCGCAGAGTACTGGGCTTAAACCCTTCCATTCAGTCGCATTTACTGAGCACTTTCTATGGGCGGAGTGCTGGGCTAAGTAATAATGTTGGTATTTGTTAAGCGCTTACTCTGTGCAGAGCACTGTTCTAAGCGCTGGGGGGAGATAGAGGGGAATCAGGTTGTCCCACGTGAGGCTCACGGTCTTCATCCCCATTTTCCAGATGAGGTCACTGAGGCACAGAGAAGTGAAGTGACTTGCCCGCAGTCACCCAGGTGACAAGGGGCAGAGCCGGGATTCAAATCCATGACCTCCGGCTCCCAAGTCCGGGCTCTTTCCACTGAGCCACGCTGCTTCTGTATACAATTGGGCCACAGAGAGAGACCGCCCCTGCCCCAAAACGGGCTCACGGACTAGAAGCGGGGAGACAGCAAAACATTGATGCGGTCGTAATAATAATAATAATAAATAATCATTTTGGTATTGGTTTAGCGCTTACTATGTGCCGAGCACTGTTCTAAGCACCGGGTGAGATACAGGGTAATAATAATAATAATGGTATTTGTTAAGCGCTTACTGTGTGCAAAACACTGTTCTAAGCGCTGGGGGAGATACGGCGTGATCATGGTGTCCCACCTGGGGCTCACATTTTTAATCCCCATTTTACAGATGAGTTAACTGAGGCACAGAGAAGTTAAGTGACTTTGCCCAAAGTCACACAGCTGACAAGCGGTGGAGCTGGAATTCGAACCCAAGACCTCTGACTCCCAAGCCCGGGCTCTTTGCACTGAGCCACGCTGCTTCTCTGTGAGGTTGTCCCATGTGGGGCTCACAGTCTTAGTCCCCATTTTACAGATGAGGTAACTGAGGGCACCGAGAAGTGAAGTGACTTGCCCAAAATTACACAGAAGACAGGTGGCGGAGCCAGGATTAGAACCCACGACCTCTGACTCCTCAACCCCTGCTCTTTCCACTGAGCCACACTGCTTCTCAAAGCAGCGCTTAACAAATGCGGTCGTTATTACTGGGTGCAGAGGACTGGGCTAAGCCTTTGGAAAGTACAATTGGGCCACAGCGCGAGACCATCTCTACCCCAAAACGGGCTCACGGTCTAGAAGGGGGGAGACGGACAGCAAAACATTCACGCAGTCGTAATAATAATAATAATTTTGGTTTTGGTTAAGCGCTTACTATGTGCCGAGCACTGTTCTAAGCGCCAGCGGAGATACAGGGTCATCAGATTGTCCCATGTGAGGCTCACAGTCTTTATCCCCGTTTTACAGATGAGGTAACTGAGGCACAGAGAAGTGAAGTGACTTGCCCAAAGTCACACAGCTGACAAGCGGCGGAGTTGGAATTTGAACCCATGACCTTTGACTCCCAAGCCTGGGCTCTTTCCACTGAGCCATGCTGCCGCTTATTGTGTGCAGAGCACTGTACTAAGCGCTTGGACTGTACATTTCGGCAACAGATAGAGACGATCCCTGCCCAACAGTGGGCTCCCAGTCTAAAAGGGGGAGACAGACAACAAAACAATCATGCGGTCGTATTTATTGAGCGCTTACTAGGTGCAGAGCACTGTAGTAAGCGCTCGGAAACTACAATTCGACTCTAAAGAGAGACCCTCCCCACCCAAACCGGGCTCACAGGCTGGGGTTGGGGGGAGACAGATATCCAAACCAGTAAAAAGGCATCATTGGAAGGAAATAGAATTATAGATCTGTACACATCCAAACTAGTAAACAGGCATCAATAGAAATAATAGAATTATAGATATATACACGTCAAAACGAGTAAAGCCCCTGGGGCAGAGACGCAGAGTGTCAGGGTCGTTTTTGTTGCTCTTGCCCCCTCCCTCTCTCTCCCGCTGCCCCCTGCTCTCTAATTATAATAATAACTCTAGTATTTGCTAAGCGCTTATTGCGTGCCGGGCACTGTACTAAGCGCTGGGTTGGATGCAAGCAGATCGGGTTGGACACAGTCCCTGTCCCACGTGGGGCTCGTAGGCTCAATCCCCATTTTACAGAGGAGGAAGCGGAGGCCCGGAGGAGGGAAGTGACTTGCCCAAGGTCACACAGCAGCTGCGATTAGAACCCATGGCCTTCTGACTCCCGGGCTCGGGCTCTCTCCACTACGCCATGCTGTTGCCCCCAGTTAAGACCATTTGTTGAGCTCCCCCTCTCTCTCCGCCCCCAAGTCCTTTAATCGAGAGCATTTGTTGAGCGCCTTCGGGGAGCGGAGCACCGTATTTCACACGTGGAGGAGTAGAATAATAATCATGGCATTTGTTAAGCGCTTACTATGTGCCATGCACCGTTCTAAGCGCTGGGGTAGATACAAGGTATTCAGGTTGTCCCACGTGGGGCTCGCAGTCTTCATCCCCATTTTCCAGAGGAGGGAACTGAGGCCCAGAGAAGCTGAGTGGCTTGCCCAAGGTCGCACAGCCGACAAGTGGCGGAGGCGGGACTAGAACCCAGGCCTGTGCTCTCTCTGCTAAGCCACGCGGCTAAGCACTGGGCGGATACAAGCCAATCAAGTTGGATATAGTCCCTGTCCCACCGAGGGCCCGCAGTCTCAATCCCCATGTTACAGATGAGGTAACTGAGGCCCCGAGAAGTGAAGTGACTTGCCCAGGGTCACGCAGCAGGTGGTGGAGCCGGGATTAGAACCCGTGACCTTCTGACTCCTTGGCCCGTGCTCTACCCGCTACGCCATGCCGCTTCCGAGACATAATCCCTACCCCCAACAAGCTTTCAGTTTAATGGGGGAGAGTTGCCGGGCCCGAGTCAAATACGAAACGCTTTGGTAGCGGAAAAGGAGTGTAAATCAGTCCCAAGCCTGGAGTCGTGACGGGCGACTGTGTGATGATAATAATGTTGGTATTTGTTAAGCGCTTACTACGTGCCGAGCACCATTCTAAGCGCTGGGGTAGATGCAGGGTAATCAGATTGTCCCACGTGAGGCTCACAGTTAATCCCCATTTTCCAGATGAGGTAACTGAGGCACAGAGAAGTGACTTGCTCACCGTCACACAGCTGACAAGTGGCAGAACTGGGATTTGAACCCATGACCTCTGACTCCCAAGCCCAGGCTCTTTCCACTGAGCTCTCCCGTGCCCATAGTACAGTGCTCTGCAAACAGCGCTTAGTAAATACCACTGATTGATCAGTTGAAAATGTGTGTAAATGTTAAGGGTGGCTGAGGGGGATGATGGAAACGGGGTGAAGTGGAGTTTAAACAGGGAACGCGTTTGGAGGAAGTGCTTTTGCAGGAGGGTTTGGAAGATGGGGAGCATCACGGCCTGCGGGATTTGAAGGGTTAGTTGTGGTGTATCTTCGGCGCTTGTTACTGGTCAGGCACGGTGCAGAAAATACGACCATCGGGTGCAGCGTGGCTCAGTAGAAAGAGCGCGGGCTTGGGAGTCAGAGGTCATGGGTTCGAATCCCGGCTCGGCCACTTGTCAGCTGTGTGACTGTGGGCAAGTCACTTCTCTGTGCCTCAGTTCCCTCATCTGTAAAATGGCGATGAAGACTGTGAGCCTCACGTGAGACAACCTGATCACCCTGTATCCACCCCAGTGCTTAGAACAGTGCTCTGCACCTAGTAAGCGCTTAACAGATACCAACGTAATTATTATTAACGATGCAGCTCTCACATGCGGCCCCTGTTCAATCCGGGTTCACGGCTTAGGTCGCGGGAAAAGTAGGCAGATGGGCGTGAGGTCAGGCGGGAGCGGACAAAGTAGGGAGGAAGATTCAGCGAGAACGTGACGTTGGGAGGAAGAGTGCCAGCCGGGGAGTAGTGGGTGGAGAGATCTGATGGAGAACCCTAGAGGCAGTGGTCAGTTATTCCGTCTTGGTGCGGCCAAGTGGGTAGCCATTGGAGTTTTTTGAGGAGACGCGAGGTACGTACGGCGTGATGTTTCTTTACCGATCCAGGCCGCAGATTGAAGTTTGCATCGGGGAGGATGGAGGCGATAACGGCAATAATTGTGGCATTGAAGCGCTTACTCTGTGTCAAGCGCTGCACTACGCATGTGGGTGGACACTAGATAATCAGGTCCCACGTGGGCCTCACGGTCTAAGTGGGAAGAGATCAGTACACCTGTGATGTGCGTACCTGTTTCGGCCCGTTTGGATAGAGAGGAAAAGCTGGTTGCAGAAAATGACACGGAGGAAGAACCGGCAGAATTTAGTGAATGTGAGAGTGGAAAGGCGGATTGTCTATCTGTTGCCGAATTGTCCATTCCAGGCGCTTAGTACAGTGCTCTGCACACGGTAAGCGCTCAGTGTGGGGTGGGGTGTCTTCGGCGCTTATTACTGGTCAGGCGCGGTGCAGAAAATACGACCATCGGGTGCAGCGTGGCTCAGTGGAAAGAGCCCAGGCTTGGGAATCAGAGGTCATGGGTTCGAATCCCGGCTCTGCCACTTGGCAGCTGTGTGACTGTGGGCAAGTCAATTCACTTCTCTGTGCCTCAGTTACCTCGTCTGTAAAATGGGGATTAACTGTGAGCCTCACGTGGGACAGCCTGATTACCATATATCTACCCCAGCGCTTAGAACAGTGCTCGGCACATAGTAAGCGCTTAACAAATACCAACATTATTATTATTATGAAATCCGAATGAGTGAATGAAGGAGTCGAGGTTAATACCGCGCCGGTGGGCCTCGGAAACAGGGAAGTCGGTGGCGGGGTTTGCACCGTGATGGGAAAGTTAGGAGTGGGTTTGGGAGGGAAGATGGGGCGTCCAGGTCTAGACCCGTTGAGCATGGGGTGGATGCTCATTAGCTGTGGCGGGTTGGCCGGGGGGAGATGCGAGATGGCGGAAGGAAGTGAGAGCGCAGGGGAAGGTGCTAGCCGAAAGGATGTGTGAATGAATGAGCGAGCGTAAAAGAAGAATAAGGGCATCCGGAAAGACGACTGAGGGACACCCACAGCTGGGGGCGAGGCGTGGAAGAAGAGATAGAAGAGCAGGCAGAGTGGGAAAACCAAGACTGGATAATATTTCCAGGAGGAAGCGTAAAAGAAGAATAAGGGCATCCGGAAAGGCGCCTGAGGGACACCCACAGATGGAGGTGAGGCGTGGAAGAAGATATAAAAGAGCAGGCAGAATGGGAAGACCGAGACTGGATGCTTTTCCGGGAAGAAGCGAGTGGTCAGCACTGATGAAGGCGAGGACCAGGTCAAGGAGGATTAGGCTAGAGGATAACCCCGGGAGATGTGGCAATACCGAGGTAGTCGACGGTCTTGGAGACCGCGGGCTTAGTGAAACAAGTAAAGGAGGCCGAAATCAGATTGTCGGGGCGAAGAAGGGAATTGGAGGAGAGGGAGTGAAGACAGTGGGTATATTGCAGCCTTTGGAGTTTTTAGACGGGAAAGGGCACAGATAAGCACTTGATATTCACTCCACCCCCAAACCTCGCATGTGCATATCAGTACACCCCCGCCCATTTCCCATGTCATAATTTCTTTTAATGTCTGTCTCCTCTAGACTGTAAGGTCCTGGTGGGCAGGGATCGTGTCTGCCAACTCTCTTATATTGTACTTTCCCAAGCGCTTAGAAGAGTGCTCTGCACAGAGTGAGCGCTCGAGATATGCCATTGATTGCAGGGAGATCTGGAAAAGTCTCTCGCAGCTTAGGAAAGACCTGAGTGTGGCTGAAGGCAGAGAAAAGTGAGCAGTTGAAGTGGGTGGATAGGGAGTCAGTCATTCTTATTGAGCGCTGACTGTGTGCAGAGCACTGTACTAAGCACTTGGGTGAGTACAGTAGGACAGACACATTCCCCGCCCACAACGAGTTTACGGTCTAGAGGGAAGAAGGGTGGGAGAAGAGGTCTTTGGAAAGGGAGAATGAGACTTGGGCGGGTCCTGAAAGCAGGTGGGAGACTACTCGTGAGATTGCCGAGAAGGATGAGGAAAGATGGTCGGGGGAGGAAGGAGGAGGAGGAAGTGAAGCGGAGGCTTTGGATTGCTCGGGCTTGAGGGTGTCAGTTTTGTCAACAGAGTAGTTGGCAAGACCTTCGGGAGCAGGATGGGGCAAAACACTGAATGGGCCGGGCCAGTTTCCCTGTGGACAAAAGGAGAGTGAAAGTGATGCCTGGCGCTGCCAGGGTCAGAGAAAGTATTTTAAGATGCGAAAAAGAAGTTATCTGTCATTGCCGAGGGATCGTAAATGGAATGCCAAATGTACAAAAGTAGCTAACGTCCTTGAAAGGCTTCTGTGACTTCATATAGCTCTTATTCCTTAAATACATGCGGTCCTTGGATTAATGACACGATCGATTCCCGTCACATACGTCGGAACCTGAAATGTTGTGAGTTGGGACCAATCTTCTCGTGGGCAAATAGTTTCAGTGGGGGGGATTGGTTCCTGACTCAAGGCCAGACATCTTATTTTTACCAAAGTGACCTAGAACTGTAGTCACTGAATTGTAGATGAGACATGTCGGTGCATTAATGAATCTGTCTTTATATTGACCTTGCACACTGACCTGGCATTATGGCAGAGCAAGTGTGGTGGGTGGAGCTACAGTGTCCAAAGTAGTTCCCCGCAAGCGCAGCAGACTTCGCTCCCTCACCCTAGGCTTCTGGCCCTTACCCGTCCCTTTGTCCTCTTTGTGGAAACCCCCACCCCCGTTTTTTTGACTCTTACTTCCACAGCCACCACCCCTGGCCTTCTCCACGGGTGCCCATCTTCCAGGGCTGGATCAGGGTGTGTGTGTGGTGGGGGGAGGGTTTGGGGTGGAGGGCAGCTGGTGGAGGAGGAGAGCAATGGGAAGAAGGTATGAGGCAGTTCCCTTTTGCCGCTGCTGCCCCCACCATCCCTGCCCTCCCCGTGCCTGGTGATGGTGTTCGTTACGTGCTTACTATGCGCCAAGCTCCGTTCTAAACACTGGAGAAGGTACAATTTAATCAGGTTGGGCACAGTCCCTGTCCCACATGGGGTTCACACTCTTATCCCCCTTCTACAGATGAGGTAACTGAGGCCCAGAGAAGGGAAGTGACTTGTCCAAGGTCACCCAGCAGACAAGTGGCAGAGCCAGACTGAGAACCCAGGTCCTTCTGACTCCCAGGCCTGGGCTCTCTCCGCTAGGTCCTGCTGCTTCCCCATACTCCTTACCCAGAGTTACAAGCCTCGTATCGTAAAGCCAGAACGGATACTGAATCGGAATCGCCGTTGGTGGTGACTCCAAAAATGTTGTAAGTCAAGAACTGTCTGTAGACGGATCTGCAGGTAAAGAGCCGTGTTGGGTAGGATTCTTTATCCTGTGCAAAATCGTAATCGACTTTTTTCCAGATACCCTGGTTACCAAGACGTTATTCTTCCACAAACTGTAACTGTGGACTAGTGTTAAAGCTTTTCATCCTGGTATTCTGCCAATCTATTTCGAGTACCTGGTGCTGGAATCAATCAATTACTGGTGTTTACTGAGTGCTCGCTATGTGCGCAGCACTGTACTAAGCCTTGGGGAGAGAACAATATGACAGAATTAGCAGGCCACGTTCCCGGCCCACATTAAGCTTACAGTCTAGGAGGGGAGACAGACATTAATATGAATAAATAAGGACGTAAGTGTTGTAGGGTTTGGGGGGTGGGGTGAATATCAAATCTGGAAGGGAACAGTTCAGGCCCAGCCACCCTCACCCTCCAGCTGGAGGAGGGAGTCGGTTTCTTTCAAGCCGTGCTCTTCAGAGGAAATTCTGCTGTGGCTACCCCGACATCTCGAGTCGCTTCCTTTTTAAAAAGGGAAGCAGTGTGGCCTGATGGATAGAGCACAGACCCGGGAGTCAGAAAGGACCTGGGTTCTAATCCCGGCTCTGCCACTGATCTGCCGTGTGACCTTGGAGAAGTCACTTCTCTGGGCCTCGGTTACCGCATCTGTAAAATGGGGACGGGGCCTGTGTCCTACCTGATTAGCTTGCATCTACCCCAGCACTTAGTACGGTGCCTGGCCCATAGCAAATGCTTAGCAAATACCGCCCAGATCATGATCATCGAAAACTGAGCTCCCCTCCTGTAAGTGCCCACCCAGGGTCTGTACAGCTCTCTGCCGGCCCACCCAGCTTCTTTTCCCCCCTGGGTTTCCCCTTCCTCTCTGCGCTCTACCACACATCCCGTTTCCTCCCTACTCATTGATTGCCCCGTCTGTTGGACTCACCTAGCGTAATCCAGTCGGCTCTCCATCTGTCATGGGCGCGACCTCTGCCTCCTGGAACCTAGAAAAGGCAACCCCCGGGTTGGCACTCACCAGAATCGCCTCATTGGCACTCGTGCCCCTGTTGGTGGTGATGATTCTAATAATGCCAATGGTATTAAGTGCTTACTGGGGACCAAGCGGGGGATAGATCCAAGTTAAGGAGATCAGATACAGTCCCTGTCCCACAGTCTAAGACGGAGGGAGAGCAGGTATTTGGTCTCATTTGACAGATGAGAACCAAGCCCAGAGAGGTTGCATGACTTACCCAAGGTTCCTCGGCAGGATTAGAACCCAGGTCTCCTGACTCCCAGCCACGCTGCCTGCCGGGCCACATTTGAAGGCCAGTGACCTAGTTTATACCTTATAGGCCTTCTCTCCCCGTGATTGGATTTCTCTTGTGAAGTATGCAGAACTTAAAAAGGATAGTAATAGGAATTTCCGAGTACCTCTCCCTGAGGCCCTCTGTTTAAAGAGGACCATCGATCAATCAATCGTATTTATAGAGCGCTTACTCTATGTAGAGCACTGGATTAAGTTCTTGAGAGAGTACAATAGAGCAGAATTAGCAGATACGTTCCCTACTACACTGTGACTTTCTATCTTAGCCAAAGGTAAACAAAATTTAGGATAATATATGATTGTGCTTCTGTGAATATATTTACTGGGTATTAAAATAACACACAACACGTTGGGATTGGAAGCCTCTGGGAACACAACTTTATCAGTTTTTATTGCGTTTGGTTATTAGCACTTATGGTTAGATCTTCCTGATAGCCACCAAAGTTAATTTCAGGATTCCAGACAATTTTACTTTAAAAGTTTCTCACAACGTCAAATATTGGGTTTGTTCCAATACATTAAAGGAAAACATGTTTCCCCTTCTAGACTGTAAACTCGTCGTGGGCGGGGAACGCGTCTACCAACTCTGTCGTAATGTACTCTCCCAAGCGCCGAGTACAGTGCTCTGTCCCCAGTAAATGCTCAGTAAACACAGTCGATCGATTAACCACAGATTTCTCTAGTGCTCTATAGAAAGGCCGTCTTTTCAACCCTCCGGTTAAGTTCAAAGTACTGGTGTGCATGGGGGAGTAGTGAATGGAGATGGGAGAAGACGACGACAACTCGAAAGGGTTCCGTTGGCTCTTGCTGCAGTTCCTGGCATTTCTAGCTCCCAGATTTGGATGTCTTGCCTGCCCACTCAGTTTTCCCCGAGAGGAGAGTGGGCAGTGTTTGCTATTCCAGCCCCTTCCCAGCTCCCGTTTGTTCCTGCCGCATGTATTTCTATATCCCGAACAAACTCACGTTAGCCCTGTACACGGGCCAAGATGGCTTTTGCTCATTGAGCTGCTTCCTTCTTTCTAATAGCGGTCATGCCATGAATGCGCCTAGTGCTTTTATTTTTCTAAAGCTGTGTGTGTGTGCGCGCATCATTCACATTCATGATCTCATTTTAACTCGACACCGTCCCCGTTAGGGAGAAGCAGCTGTTATTTTCCTCGTTTCACAGATGAGGAAACCGAGGCCCACGAAGGGTAAGTAGCTAGCCCGAGAGATGAGGCAGGGGGCCGGTGGCAGAGCTGGGGCTAGGGTCCCGGAGCCATGCTCTTTTCCACTGAGAGAGCTGACCTCTGGCACCAGGAAGTTGAGAGCAGGGACAACCGACCTGTGGCCTGTTGGTCTTACGGTTGCCCATTTAGGCTGTGAGGTGCCGGGGCGTCAGGACCGAGAACTGGTGCCGGACGACACCTTTTCCCCATGCCGCCTGACAGGAAATCCCTGGGGCCTCGTCGCTTCCAGCCACTGAGCGCTCTGGCCGCCTGACCCTTCCTCCCGAGATTGGGATTGGTCCGGGGGGCTCCCGGGAGGGGCTCCGGGGGCTGGAAACACTTGTGCTTTAGAGGCCGCAACGGCCGGATGGGAGATCGGGACCGAGCCAGGCTGCGTTGGCTCTCGGTCGCCGGGTGAGCGAGGGCTGAACCGTATTGGAATTGGGCCCAGGCCAATCTAGAAGGAGAGGCCCACCGCCAGGAGTCAGTTCGGCATGGGGACGGGCCTCCCTGTAGAGAATTGGCGTTCTGGCAGGTCACGGGACAGTCACGCCTGTGATATTGCCAGAGACCCTATCCTCTTTCCTTCCACCCCCTCAGCCTGCAGCCCCCAAAGCACTGTACTAAACGCTGGGGTGGATACAAGCAAATCGGGTTGGATCCAGTCCCTGTCCCACATGGAGCTCACACTCTTGAGCCCCGTTTTACAGATGAGGGAACTGAGGCCCAGAGAAGTGAAGTGACTTGCCCGAGGTCACGCGGCAGACAAGTGGCAGAGCCGGGATTAGAACCCAAGTCCTCCCGACACCCAGGCCCCTGCTCTAGCCGTTGGACCACGCTGCTTCTCACTATACTAGCGTAATAATCAACGTCATCGTAATCCTGTGTGCCAAGCCCGTGGATGGATAAAAGACAGTCATATTAGACTCCCCGTCCCTCGTTGGGTTCCCGGTCTAAAAGGGGGAGGGAGAATCACCTCTTAATTCTCATGTTCCAGATGAGAAGCCGGCCTCCTTGGGGCCCGTGGGCTGGGTATACACAGGCCATACTGGGTATGCCAGGGGCACTGGGGAGAACATCGTTGCCCGTCGGCGTCTCCCGGGCCATTCCCCGTTAGCCCGGGCCCGGAGCTGTCACAGCGGAGCCGGGCAGGGGAGGTGGCCATGGCTCTCTCGGGCCCCTCGGTCCACCTCCGAGGCCGCGGCAGAAGCCGGCCAAGAGAGGCGAGTGGATATTGGAAGGAGCCACGGGCCGGATCTGTGAGGAGTCTCGGTTTCCCCTTGGAAAACCGGAGGCCCGCTGACCGGGGTGATGCATTCGTGTGGTGTTCTGGGTGGTTGATTTTTACGTAGTGCGTCAGCGGAGTTAAGCGCAAGTACACTCGAGGAAAATACAGTACAGGCTCTGAAGGTCCGGCTCTTTCTGAGTGAATTAAATCCCGGCCCCGGGATTTTAGAGGCAGCGAAGTGGTTTGCGATTGGCCTGTGGGCGGCCGGCTTTGGTCAGGGTGCCGTGAGGGCGACGGAAATCTCGGTCCCAGATGGATGGCCACATTAGGCTGCCCCGCTGCTGTTGAATGGTCCGCTGCTGAAGGTGACTGGCTTGTTCTATCTCCCTTTCTCGTAAACCTCCGGCCTCCCAATCAATCGATGGTATTAATTGAGTGCTTACTACGTGACGGGCACTGGACTTCACCCCATCTTCCTCCGGCTCCCCCCTTCTCTCCTTCCCCACAATTCTCTTTCTCTTTCCCATGTATCCCACTCTTTGGGCTGTTTACACCCAGGCCCCTCCCTGTCTCCTATCAAAGCCTTGGGCATAATCTTGGCAGTTTTTAGAGCGTTTAGTTTTTTAGAGCTACTGAATTCCCTGCAGCAGTTGACATCATTAACACCTTTAAGACAACTGCAGAAGACTCTGTCTCCCCGAACTTTTTTAGACATCCTTTGCTGTGAAGGAAACAACATTGATAAATGAGATTTACTGCAAAGGTGGGTGAAAATTGCATTTTAGAGCCTTGTACTTTGATGAACAACTACGGTTTAGCTTATTTATTCATTTAATGGTATTTGTTCGCTAAACGTATAGTTGATGAGTGCTTATATGGTTTATAAGTGCTTAACAAGTACCATAATTATTATTAAGAATTTTTCGTAAATGCTCTCTTGGAAAAAAGAGAGGCCGAGTAAGGAATCATTAGGGAACCCAAGGTGTTTTGTACAATCCACTGCAGGATTTTTTTTTTTTTTAAATGGTATTTGTTAAGCACTAACTATGTGTCGGGCACTGTTCTAAATCAAGCTACTCAGGTTGGATACTGTCCATGTCCCACATGGGGCTGGCAGACTTAATGCCTGTTTTACCGATGGGGAAACTGAGGTATAGAGAAGTGGAGTGACTTCTACAAGCTACTCAGATTGGACACTGTCCATGACCCACATAGTGCTGTCAGGCTAAATGCCCATTTTACAGATGAGGAAACTGAGCCCCAAGCGGGACAGGGAAGATGCCTGAACTGATGATCAAATAGAGTTCTTGGCACATAGTAAGCACTTCGCTAATACCACTACAATAATAATAATAATAATATTAATTCTAAATCCTCTATCTAGGAAAGGAATCTGATTGGAGGCCAGACTGCCCAGGTCAGGGAAGCAGTATGGCTTAGTGGATAGAGCAAGGACCTGGGAGCCAGAAGGTCATAGATTCTAATCCTGGCTCTACCACGTGTCTGCTGTGGAGCCTTGGGCAAGTCACTTCACTTCTCTGGGCCTCAATCACCTCATCTGTAAAATGGGGGTTGAGACGGTGAGCCCAACATGGGACAGGGACTGTCCAACCCAATATGCTTGTATTCAACCCAGCACTTAGTACAGTGTCTGGCACAGAGTAAGCACTTAACAAATACCACGATTGTTGTTGTTATTATTTCACTCTCCTTTGCCTTGCTACCCTGAAAGCATTCTGCATCCTCAGGCCCTAAAGAAAACCAGGTTGTCCACCCCTCTTCTTCCTACTGGCAGGCGAGAGGTGTAACCTTGGGCAAGTCATTTAACGTCTCTGTGCCTCAGTTGCCTCATCTGTAAAATGGGATTAAGACCGTGAGCCCTGTGTGGGACAGGGACTGTCCAACCTGAGTAGCTAGTATTTACCTCAGCGCTTAGTACAGTGCCTGGCACACAGTAAGCACTTAACAAATAGCATTAAAAAAGGAGGTGGGGAATGGTAACGTGTTAAAAACCTCACAGGACAAGAGGAAGTGTGGGCCGACTCGACTGAGGGCACACTGCAGGTTTGCAGAGACGGCAACAGACTCAAAGGAGAAAAATGACCATTCCACCACAGGGAATGTTTTTACCAGAAGAGGTGTGTGTTACCCAAAATAGCCTTGTCTTTTGGACATAACGCTTTTTCACTTCTTAAATTTGGCTACAAATTACTAACTTCACGGTGGGGAGTTTAAAGGCGCTCCTGAAGAGAGATGATTTAGGAGTCATTTAATTAAGCTTTAATTCTCGAGGGGCGGTTTTATCAACGGTCGGTGGATTGTGCAAACAAACCGAGCTGTACCCAGAAGGTCCTGGGTCTCCAGCTGGACCTCACTTGCCCTGGGAATCTCAATCCAGCAGTCAGAGGTATTTATTGGGTGCTTACTATGTGCAGAACACCATGCTGAGCGCTTGGGAGAGTACATTACAGAAGAATTAACAGGCACGTTCCCTGCCCATATCGAGCTCAAAGCATTCTGGGCCGGTTATGAAACACAACTCTGCTTCTTAATTAGCTCAGCGTTCCTTAGGGACTCATCTGGGGGGTTTTTGTGAATTGGGTGTACTTTTGGAAGAATGTCACCCACTTCACTGTCACAACAGGAGTCCAGTTGGCCTCTTACTCCGAGTGCACGTTGGTGCACGGTCTCACTGTTGATGGCCAGCGGGGATTTGGAAAAAAACTTTCTTTGTCCTCAATAATAATCATAATTGTGGTATTTGTTAAGCACTTACTGTGTGCCGGGCTTTGTACTAAACGCTGGGGTGGGTCCCAGCAAATTGGGTCAGACGTGGTCCCTGTCCCATGTGGGGCCCCCATTGAACAGATGAGGGAACTGAAGTGCAGAGGAGTTAGACCGTAAGCTTGTCGTGGGCAGGAAACGTGTCTACCAACTCTGTTATACTGTATTCTCCCAAGCGCTCAGTACAGTGCTCTGCACACAGTAAGCGCTCGATAAATACCGCTGGTTGATTTGGAAAGAAATATCTATAATTCTGTTTATTTACATCGATGCTCTTGAGACCTGTGTACTTGTCCCTTGATGCCTGTGTACCTTTTTTGCTTTGTTGTCTATTTCCCCCCTTGTAGACTGTGAGCCTGTTGTTGGGTAGGGATTATCTCTATCTGTTGCCAACTTGTACTTTGGGAGCACTTAGTCCAGTGCTCTGCACACAGTAAGTGCTCACTAAATACAATTGAATGAAAAAAACTGTTTTTCACCTGAAACCCACTCCTGCAGAGAGAGCGGCTCACTGGCCCAAGTCTCAGTTTGCTCCTACTTAGACTGTGAACCACATACGGGACAGGAACTACCGCTTGTATCTGCCCCAGTGCTCAGAACAGGGTCTGACGCATAGTAAGCGCTTAAAAAAGCCAAAAAAAATCAGGAGCAACTTAATAGTGGAGGGTCCCGATGATGGATTACGGCAGGAAAAACCGAGTAAAGTAGGTGGTTCTGGCGCGTTAGAGGTAATCACTGATTGACTGCTGGATCGGGTGATGCGTTCTCCTGGTTATTTAGCAAGGTAGTCGTTTTTGCTCTTTGTCTCGCAGTGGTTAGAAGAAGGATCCCAACAAGGTGGCCCTACGTTTCACCTTAGAGCACGACTGCCACTGTGATAAAATGAGTTTCCCCCCAAGTCCATTTCTCATGACAGTTTGCTCCAAGTATGAAGGAGGAGGCTGGCTCTGCCTCCTCACTGGCCTCCCTTCCTCCTGTCTCTCCCCACTCCAGTCCGTACTTCACCCTGCTGCCCAGTTCTTTGTCAATGGAAATGTTCAGCCCGTGTCTCCTCAAGAACTTCTCGTGGCTGCCCACTCTCCTCTGCATCAAACAGAGACTTCTTACCATCGACTTAAAAGCACTCAATCAGCTTGCCCCTTTCTACTCACCTCGCTACTCTCCTCCTAAAGCCCAGCCCGCTCACTTCACTCGGCTAGCGCCAGCCTACTTCACGTGTTTCCCCATTTCGTCTCTCCCACCGCCGACCCCTTTCCCTCGTCGTCCCCCTAGCCTGGAACTCCCTTCCCCTCCGTGTGCACCACACTGCTGCTCTCCACCTTCAAAGCATTATTAAGGTCACATCTGCTCCAAGAGGCCTTCCCCGAATAAGCCGTCTCTACCCTGGCTCGCTCTCCCTTGTGCGTCATCTACGCATTTGGATCTATGACCTTTGGGCATTTGATAGTCCCCCACCCCCGCCCCCCCGCCATGACCCCGGAGCCCTTACAGACATACCTTTAAAATATATATTATAAATTATTTATATTAACATCTAGTCTGTAAGACTTATAGGCAGGAAACGTATCTGCTAATTCTGTTGTTTCCCATGGGCGTAGACCAGTGCTCTGCACATAGTAAGCGCCGAGTACATGCCATTGATCGAGTGTGTGGCTCATCTATCTGGGTCACACTTTGTTCTAATTGTATGTAATGCGCAGGCAAGTCAGTGAGAAGGACGTTTGAATTTGCCATCGAGAGGCTTGAGAACGGACCTGGAAGTCACTTTGAACTGGAGTCTGGGTGGGAGGGAAGTGAGAGAGTCAGGTGAGCACTGTGAAGCAGCGTGGCCTAGTGGGAAGTGCACGGGCTTGGGGGTCAGAAGGAGCTGGGATCTAATCCCGGCTCCACCACTTGTCTGCTGTGTGACCTTGGGTGAGTCGCTTCACTTCTCTGGGGCTTTTACCTCATCTGTAAAATAGGGATTAAGACTTCGAGCCCAATATGGACTGGGTTCAACCCGATGAGCTTGTATCTATCCCAGCATTTAGTACAGTGCCTGGCCCATAGTTAATGCTTAACAAATGCCATTTAAAAAAAACCCCATATTTCAATTTATGAAGAACCCATGCTATCAAGGGATCAATCAATAGGTTGTATATCTTGAGAGCTTACTATGTGCTGGGCACCATACTGAGCACTCGGGAAAGTACACTATAATAGAGTCAGTAGACACGCTGCCTGCCCAGTAACGGTAATAATGCTAACAGCTGGGCATGGAGCACTCTCTCCCCCTTCCTCCGTTCTCCTCCTAAGTGAGAGAGGGACAGCGGCTGTATTTGGGTTGGATAGGATGGGAGAAAGCAGAAAAAGGGGCAGCAGTTTCCAGGAGAATCCTCCCCTGGATAGGTTTTGAGGAAAGGGGGTCCGAAGGATCTTCAGAAGAGCCTGTTGCCTCTTCCTTCAAATGGAACTCTAATTTCTCGGTTCCTGAATGCCTCCAAAGCCAGATGCTACTGAACAGAAATTCCCCCCTCCTTTGGAAAGTTCTCAAAGTGGCAGATTGGGGGCAACCTCCAGGATCTTAATGGACTTCCCTCAATCAATCAGTCAATCGGTTGATATTGATTGAGCGCTTACTGTCTGCAGAGCACCGTCCTAAGCGCTTGGGAGAGTACAGTATAATAGGGTTGGTAGACACATTCTCTACCCATAATGAACTTTGGGTCACTTTCATTTTTACTTGTTTATTTTGTTGGGGCTGTGCTTCTTTCTTTCTCTAATGATAATAATGATGATGGTATTTGTTAACACTTACAATGTGCCAAGCACTGTTCTAAGCACCGGGGTACAAACAAGGTCATCACGTTGGACCCAACCTTAATCCCTATTTTACAGATGAAGGTGACTGAGGTGCAGAGAAGTTAGTGATTTGCCCAAGGTCACCCAGCAGACAGGTGGTGGAGCTGGGTGCTGGAGCCATGTCCTCTGGCTCCCGAGCCCATGCTCTTGCCACTAGGCCACGCTGCTTCTCTACTAGGGAGTAATCAAGGGACACCCAGTTGTCCTATACCATAGGAGTTGGGTTCTTGCAAAATCCTTTTTGCACTAAAGCAAGTTTGTGCTGCAGTCCTTGCCCCGTTCTGATGCCATGTGCACAAGCAGTTTCTTCCGAGAATGCCAAGCCCCAACAGGCTTCCACGGTCAGAGGAACTTTCCCCAGTTGCCTAGTTGGGTCCTGGCCAAAACCCATCGTGAAAACATGTGGTTTCTTCTTCTACGACCCAGCCTGGACCCGCTGATCCTCTAACGCCAGCCTACTCGCTGTGCCTCCATCTCGTCTCTCCCACCACCGATCCTTTGCCCAAGTCTCCCCCTGTTATAGCCGACAGACCAGTACCAACCCGATCTTCGAAGCCCTTCTCAATTCATACATCCTCCAAGAGACCTTCCCCGACTAGGCCCTCATTTTCTCCTATTTGCCCTCTCTCGCGTGTCACCTGTGCCCTTGGCGGTGTACCCCTTAAGCACTCGATACTCAGCCCAGCCCCGTAGCACTTAGGTACATATCCATATACTCTCCCATTCCCCTCTCAGTAATGAATTTTAACGTCTACCTCCCCCTCTAGACTGCGAGATCCTCGTGGGCCGGGAATGTGTCTGCCAACTCTATTGTTCTCTTCCCAGTGCCCAGAACGGTGCTCAGCACCTAGTAAGCGCTCGACGAATACTGTAGACACAGTGCTCAGCACATTGTAAGCGCTCGATGAATACTGTAGATGTTGGCAGAACTGAGCGTACTCTCTTCAGTTTATAAAATTATGAAGTTTTACCATGTAAACAGACTTAGGGCTACAAGCCCTAAACCTAATGGAAGCAGAAGGTTCCGCGGTTATTAAGTCAGTCGATCAGTGGTATTTATTGAGCCTTTACCGTGTGCAGAGCACTGTACTAAACACTTGGGAGAGTATAGTTGAACAATAAAATGGACACATTCCATGCTCACGGCGAACTTACGTTCTCGAGACGAGATTGCGGTGTATAGTCTTAAAGCAGAGTGCGGGTTTTGAGGTTTTGTTGATTTGGGCTGCAGGTCATGACCGTAATCTATCTTCTGGGCTCCTGAGCCGGGCCTTCGGCAAGCAGTCAGGGAGCCCACGATGAACCGGGTGTGATGGCAACGAGCAGAATCCATGCGCTTTAAGTAGCCAAAGAGAAAAATCTCCAGCAGCATTCCTTGAAATGAATTCAATTACCAGTGAATACTTCCACACGTACATAGGAGCAGCATTCTGACCCAGTTAAAAAGCCTGAGCCAAGGAGACCGGGAGCGTTAGACTGGAAGCTCATTGTGGGCAGGGAAGGTGTCTGTTTATTGTGCTGTTGTATTCTCCCAAGCACTCAGTAAACGCTTAATAAATACGAACAAATGAGTCGATAAACCTGGGTTCTTAACCCAGCTCCACCACTTGTCTGCTGGGTGACCTTGGGCGAGTCACTTAACTTCTCTGTGCCTCAGTTACCTCATCCTAAAAATGGGGATGAAGACATTGTTTTCGAGGTGTTCTTCCCCTTGACTCTCTTGCCATTGTTCTTGTCTGTCTGTCTGTCTCCCCCAATTAGACTGTAAGCCCGTCAAACAGCAGGGACTGTCTCTATCTGTTGCCGACTTGTTCATTCCAAGCGCTTAGTACAGTGCTCTGCACATAGTAAGCGCTCAATAAATACTATTGAATGAATGAATGAATGAATGAATTGTGAGTTCCATGTGGGACAGGGACTGTGTCCAGCTCGTATCGACCTCAGTACTTAGTACTATGCCTGGCACGTAATAAGCGCTTTTGTCAGCCGGGAATGGGCCTACCAACCCTGTTTCTCTCAAGCGCTTAGCACAACGTGCTGCACGCAGTAGGCACTCAGTAAATAATTGATTGAAATTCTATTTTTAAAAAAGAGGAGAATTGCATTTGTGTTAGGGGTAAAGCAGCATGCGGATGGGCGGCTTATGCAGCAGACATCCATGTGAAGCTGCACTTTGGTAACAGCTGCACATTTGGGATGTTCTCTAACATTTTCGGTGCCAAGTAGAAGGAAGAAAAAAGGGGTGACCGGAACTCTCCGTTTTTAGATCCTGCTGATTCAGGACTTTGAGGGGTTGGGGTCAGGGGTCCAGAATCGGGGGGATGAATAAGCCCCAGTCAGCAACAGCACACATTCACGCGGACTCTCACGCACACTCGAATATATTTCCCTCAGGGCCCTCCTTGTGGGCAGGGAACTCTCTTGTGTTCTCTCCCTAGCGCTCAGTACAGTGCTCCGCACACAGCGCTCAGTCCACTCCGGCGATGGATTGATTGTACCACAAGAGCAGGACAGAGCGGAAGCGGTCGCTTGCTCATCTCACTCCTCTGCTCCTGGGCCAGCTGAGCCTTGTGGGCTGCATTTTCGGCATTCCTACCATAATACATCATCTGGCTGGAGTCAGGTGCCGAAACAAACGTTCTCGGAGTGACCCAACCCGTTGCCTCACTTGAATTCACTGAACACAGATGGGCGCTCAGCGTAAAATGCCATTTCATAAAATGCCAAGCACCGCTGAAGACGAGTCTAACCAAGCTTGCCGCTGCACAACCTGTTCTAGCAACTCCCAAGGGAGCGAGAGATCCCCTGTTCCCCAACTTAGGTTCCGGCAGCCCTAGTTGTTACAAGGTTGTTTTTGTGGTTGTTTTTATGGTATTCGTTAAGCGTTTACTATGTGTCAGGCACTGTACTAAGTGTTGGGGTTGGTACATTCAGGTAAGACCCAGTCTCTGCCCCACGTAGGGCTCACAGTCTCAATCCTCATTTTTCAGATGAGGTAACAGAGGCACAGAGAAGTGAAGTGAATTACCCGAGGTCACACAGCAGCAAGTGGCAGAGCCGGGATTAGAACCCAGGTCCTTTTGACTCCCAGGCCCATGCTCTATCCACTAGCCCACACTGCTTCTCCACAATATGGCTCAGTGCTCTATTCATTTGTATTTGTGTGCAGAGCAGTGTCCCAAGTGCTTGGGAAAGTCCAGTACAACAGTAAACAGTGACATTCCCTGCCCACAACATGCCTTCCGTCTAGAGGCGGGGGAGACCGACATCAGTACAAATAAATAAAATGAAAGATAGGTACATAAGTGCTGTGGGGCTGGGAACAGGGAAGAGCAAAGGGAGCAAGTCAGAGTGACCCAGAAGGGAGTGGTAGATGAGGAAAAGGGGGATTTATTCTGGAAAGGCCTCTTGGAAGAATTGTGACTTCAATAAGGCTTTGAGGGTGGGGAGAGTAATAGTCTGGAGGATGTGAGGAGGGAGGGCATTCCAGGCCAGAGGCAGGACATGGGTCAGGGGTCGGCGGCGAGACAGGCGAGATTGAGGCACAGTGAAAAGGTTAGTGGCAGAGGAGCGGAGTGTGTTTGCTGGGCCGTAGAAGGAGGTGAGGTAGGAGGGGGCAAGGTGATGGAGTGCTTTAAAGCCAGTGGTGAGGAGTTTTTGTTTGATACGGAGGTGGATGGCTAACCACTGGAGTTTTTGGAGGAGGGGGAGGTGACACGTCCTGAACATTTTTGTAGAAAAATGGGCAGCAGAGTGCAGTATGGACTGGAGTGGGGAGAGAGAAGAGATTGGGAGGTCAGCAAGGGGACTGATACAGTCATCTAGGCGGGATAAGATGTGTAATCATATTAGCCTGGTAGCACTTTGGATGGAGAGGAAAGGGTAGATTTTAGCGATGTTGAGAAGGTGGGACCGAGAGGATCTAGTAACAGATTGAATATGTGGGCTGAGTGAAAGAGAGGAGTCAAAGATAACGCCAAGATTACGGGCTTGGAAGACAGGAAGGATGATGATGCCGTTTACAGTGATGGGAAAGTGTGCCTGGGTACCACCTGTGCCATTTTTATAGCCCCAGCTCCAGGGGAGCAGGTGGTAGGGGAAGCAGAATATGGGAAACTGGGGGAAACCATTTTCAAAGTCATGATGGTTGGGAGGAATGAAGAGAAAGGGAAATGGTTTAATGGTGCTGGGGGGTAGAAAAAGGAGTAGGGTGTGGTGATAGCCGATTACCAAATGGAGTGAGCTAGAGGGAGTTCTTCACATTGCCACTTTGCTTCTGAAAAAGATGTATGGGGCTCCCATACGAGGGCTTAGTATGTGCAGAACATCGTACTAAGCTCTTGGAAGAATACGGTATAGCAGAGTCGGTAGACACGTTCCTTTGCAAAACGAGTTTAAAGTCTAGTTTGGGTCCTCTGGACTGTAAGCCCCCTGTGGGCACAGGACGGTGTCTACTATGTATTGTACTCTGCCCAGCTTAGTACAGTGCCTGCTTAAGTAAGTGCCATTGACTGATTGGCAGTGCCAGGACTACTCAGACTCCATGGAGGCACCACTGCCTCCCATCCACCCCCCTCACCACAGATTCTCCACCTGCTGGCTTACGCCCCATTGGGCAGCTCCCTCTTGATCTAACTGCCCCAGGCAGCAGAGGGTGCCCAGGCCCTCTCCCTGTGGTCAGACAGCTTCGGGGAGGCCAGCAAGGGGCCGAGGTGTCACAAGCTGCTCTGCCCCTTCTTGCCCGTAGGAACCTCAATGCTGAACCCCCCCACCCCCGCCGCCCCCCAGGGTCCCTACGGGGTGATAGCGTCACAGTGCCCTGCTCTGTGCCACAGGTGAGGTAATAATAATAATGGTATTTGTTAAGCGCTTACTATGTGCAGAGCAGTGTTTTAAGCGCTGGGGTAGATAAAGGGTAATCAGGTTCTCCCAAGTGAGGCTCACAGTCTTCATCCCCATTTTACAGATGAAGTTCCTGAGGCACAGAGAAGTGAAGTGACTTGCCCATAGTCACACAGATGACAAGTGGCAGAGTCGGCATTCGAACCCATGACCTCTGACTCCCAAGTCCGTGCTCTTTCCACTGAGCCACGCTGCTTCTGAGATGACAGAGGCCCCTGTGCCAGTCGGGGCATGAGGCCCTGCAGGCTACAGGCAACCAAGAAGCGGAATCTGCTAACTCGGTGTGGGCCGGGAATGTGCCTGCTTATCATTCCTTTGTACGGGTTCTAATCCCGACTCTGCCCCTTGTCAGCTGTGTGACTTTGGGCAAGTCACTTCAGTTCTCTGTGCCTCAGTTGCCTCATCTGTAAAATGGGGATTAAGACTCTGAACCCTACATGGGACAACCACCAGTGCTTAGAACAGTGCCTGGCACATAGCGCTTAACAAATACCGTTATTATTATTATTATAAGTGCTTAGTACAGTGCTCTGCACTTAAACATTCAATAAATATGATTGAATGAATGGAAGTAGGCCTCATCCTCCAGGGAATTAGTGGAATTCAGGGAAGACAAAGCCCCTCTAGACTGTAAGCTCATTGTGTATAGGGAACATGTCTTCCAACTCTTCTCTTGTACTCTCCAAATTTTTAGTCCAGTGTCTGCTCACAATAAGCGCTCAATAAATACCAGTGATTAATGAATTGATTGGCTGCTGGTGGCTGCAGGGTTTTCCCGTCACATCCCTCCCAGGCAGCCTGCGGAGTTCCACTTTCTCTCACTTTTTTTTTTTTTTTAGTTTTAAAAGTGTGTTCTGTTAAAAGATGGTCTGAAAAGTTTATATGAGGATCGACTTTATTTTAGACTTTAAATGTTTCTCCAGCATCAGCCCACTGATTTGGCGTTAACAATCAGTGGTATTGAGCACTTACGGTGTGCCTAGGGCTTGTGCTTAGAGAATAGGTCTCTAAAATGGTCTGGAAAATGGACCCCAGGTCCTCTGTAATCATTCAAAACCCATATAAAAGAATCCGCAAGTACGGGTGGATCTGGAGGCAGCTCTAAAGAGCCGTGCCAGCTTTCTAGCTTGGTACCTAGTGGAAAGAGCACAGGCCCAAGAATCGGGACCTGGGTTCTTATCCCACCTCTACCACCTGCCAGCTGTAAGTCAGTGGGAAAGTCACTCCTCTGGGCTTCAGTTTCCTCATCTGTAAAGTGGGGGTTTAAATGCCTGTTTTCCCTCTCCTTTAGACTGGGAATCCCATGTGCAACAAGAACTGTTTACGGTCTGATTGTATTGTAGCTGCCCCAGTGTTTGGCACATAGGTGCTTAACAGTTATTATTATTTTCCCCCTGAAATAAGGTTCCTGTACTAGCCAGCCATGGTATATCTTGGGGGAGGAGGAAGGCAGATGCGGGGTGGTAGAACAGGAGCCTCAGGCAGTCGAAAGGGACTAGGTGGTGTTCTTCCATCACCTCCGCTTGTGTCCTTTCTGGTTCTGGGGGAAATGCCCACTCTTCCCGCTGTACCCCAGCTCTCTACCTGGGCACTTGCCGGGGCTGTGGAGAAATTAAGGAGCGATGCCTGGTACCCGCTTCGGCCCCAGGGAAGGTCCCGGGCACGGAGTCCCAAACTGGTAATCATCCAGGACACTAGCACCGGTCCCGTCCCCTCGCCAGTGTCCGTTGCTGCTCCAAGCCTGTCGGACTGCCCGCAGACTAGCGCTGGTGGTGTTTAATGAGGAGATGAAACAGAAGCCCAGGACACCTTCTTGGCTACTACTCATGATCAGAGAGACATAAGTAGATAAAGAGTAAGTGCAGGAGGGGGTTTGAGAGTCGACGGGAAGTGGGACTGATTATTAGTCGGGACAGACTTGTTGGAGGAGGTGGAATTTTAGGACCCCTGAAGTTGGGGGGAATGAGCTCACTATGGGCAGGAAACATGTCTAGCAACATGTATTGTACTCTCCTAAGTGCTTCGTACAGTGTCCCACACAGCTAGCGCTCAATAATACCACTGATGATGAGGGCTGAGGTGGGGCAGACGATGGCGGGAGGTGGAGGGGAGGGCAGGAAGATGGACAGTGTGAGTAAGGGTACAGAGTTAAGAAAGCGAAGAAAGGATCCAGCCAGGAGGTGGGCTTCACCGGGAGTGCAAACAAGGGAGTAGTGGGTGAGGTGAAGGTGAGTAAGGTGAAGAAGCTTTAAAGGCAGGATTAAGAAGTACCTTCCCTAGTCTGGAAGCTCGTTGCGGGCAGGGAACGTGTCCGCTAATTCCATGGGGTGAGCGCTTAGTACAATGCTCTGCACACAGTAAGCCCTCAATAAATACATTGATCGATTAGACTGGAAGCTCCTTGTGGGCAAGGGAACGTGTCTGCCAACTCTGTTGCCTTGTACTCTCCCAAGCTCTTAGTATAGCTCTCTGCACACAGTAAGTGCTTAATAAACGCCACTGATGGATGGATCGATGGAGTCTTTGCATGTTGAGGAGGGAGTTTGGCAGCCATTGGAGGGGTGTGTGGCTAGGGGAGGTATCTGCTGAGAGACACTGTGGGAAGACCAGAAGAGCAGCCCGGAGTTGGCCTGAAGATGTCAGGTAGTAGGGTGAGTGATTGAACCTGGGGAGAGGGTGGAGCTGCAGAAGGCTCCTGAGGAAAAATTGGCAGGTTTTGGTGAGAGATTGGCTGTGAGAGCAGAATAGTAACAAGGAGTCAAGGATATATAAGCCAAGGGTACAAGCTTCTGGCCCCGGGCAGCTGCCTGCCTGCCTGTGTATTGTCAGCAGAGATGGGGAAGTTGAGAATAAGGGAGGGTTGGGGGTGTTCAGGCAAAGCGTTAGGTTTGGGACGTGTGTGAGGACTGTGAGGAGCAGACTGGCCATGTCTGTGGAGAGGGCTGGGGTTGCTTGCTCCAGGACAGGATCCTCCTCAGGTGTCTTGGCCTGAGCTCGGGGGGCAGGCCCAGCCGTGGCACCAGAAGCTGCCCCATTGTCGTGGCCTTGTAAAGTGAGCAGCCTTGGCCAGCCTCTTCCCCGAGAGCCTGCCATTGTTCTGCCAGGCTGTCAGCTGTGGCTACTGCTGTAGGAAATGGCGAGCCCTGCCGCTCGCCATCCGCCGTCCCGTACGCGCCATACTGACCTGATGTTTTCCACCTCCACAGGCCAGAGTACCAGACCCGGTCCATTCCTCTGGATCTGCTGATGCACACGTAAGTACCCAAAGTACAGCTGTTGGGGCAACGAGGGAGAAAGGCAGAGTTTTCTTGTCCACTTGTTGATCTTGATGGTTGGTGGCCCAGGGTTTGGAGGGCAGACCACCGGCCCGAACCGGAGGTTAGGCGTGTAAGCACCCTAGTAGGAAGAGGCATTTCTCACTGGCAGCTGTGCTCTTTTGGATGACCAAATAACTTTAGATGCGTTTAGGTTCAAGCACTCAATCAGTTTGCCCCCTCCTCCATCACCTCACCGATCTCCTACTACAGCCCAGCCCCCACACTTGGCCGTTCCAGCACCAGCTTGCTCACTGTGCCCCGATCTTGTTTTGTTTCACTGCCGACGTCTTTCTCATGTCTCCCTTCTGGTCTGGAACTCCCTCCCCCTCCATATTTGCCAGACCACCACTCTCCTCGCCTTCAAAGACTTAAGGCCACGTTTCTTCTCAGAGGCTTCCCCCAGTTAAGCCCTCTTTTCCCTGGCTCCCTCTCAGTCAGTCAGTGGTATTTGAGTGCCTACTATGTGCAGAGCCCTGTACTAAGCGCTGGGAAATGTACAATGCAACAGAATTGGCAGACAGTTCCCTTCCCACAATGAGCTTTGGGCATTTGATAGTCACCCCACCCTCAGCCCCACGGGATTGAATTATTTTGACAGAACTGTACACGTCTATGAATGATTTATATATTATGAAATATTTATATTAATGTCTGTCTTCTCCTCCAGACTGTAAGTTTGTTGTTGACAGCGAACATAGCACACATCTCTGTTGAATTGTACTCTCTCAAGCGCTTAGTACGCACATAGTAAGTGCTCAATACCATTGATGATGATGATGCATTTGCACAGATATTCAGCAGTAAAGCCATTTTAAATTAAGCTTCCAGCACTCAAGTTTTGAATTTTTATTGCTTTTTTGATCATTTGAAAGTAAATCAGATACCCAAATCTGATTTACTCCACAATATCAGTCCTGGATCACTCTGTCCTACAAAATTCATAGGCTTGAGTCCCAGGCCTCTCAAATGTTCCATGGATCTCTTTCTCCTCCAGTACTGCTCTCTACCTGAACCCAAAAGAAAATTAACTAAGAAAGGAGGTAATAGAAGAGCATTTCTACCATCAACAGTATCGTGTTTCCAGCTGTGTGACTGTGGGCAAATCACTTAACTTCTCTGTGCCTGTTACCTCATCTGTAAAATGGGGATTAACTATGAGCCTCATGTGGGACAACCTAATTACCCTGTATTTACCCCAGCGCTTAGAACAGTGCTCTGCACATAGTAAGCGCTTAACAAATACCAAGATTAATTATTATTTACAATGTTAGCAGCCCTTCTTTCCTCTTCCACAAAGAACCTCAAATACGAGGAGGCCGGTTTCAGATTTCTGGGCAGGTCTGTTGTCGAGGAAATCAGCAGGTGATTCCTTAGGGCTGTAAGGGATTTGCAGAATTCTTAGTTCCCACTTCTGACCTAAGCCTATGGCTAAGGGAATCCAAATGAAAGGCATTTAGGGAGAAACAGGAGGCAGGGAGGTCAACCAAGAGGTTGATGGAGTAGTCACGGTGGGATAGGATAACTGCTTGGATTCCCACAGTAGCAGATTGGACCGAGGGGAAAGGCTTTTGTGGGGGCGCAGGGAGGGCCAGCCAGCCTCTGGGGAGATTAAATGGGAGAAATGGGGTAATGGCTGTTGGGGCAGGGTTGGACAGCACAGGCCCTCCTGGCCCCAGCCCCACTTGAGCCTGGGCACTCCTCCTTCCCCTCTCCACCTCCACAAGCCCTTCTGGCAGGAGGTGCCCATTCTGGGACTTGGCCTTCCACCAGAGTCGAGTTCAGGCTGATTCTGGCTTGCTTCCACCGCTGAGGGGAGGTTCCCAAAGTCCCCAAGAAGCTACTCTCTTTCAAAAGACAATTCCTTTCTTGCCACCTTGCCCAAGTGCTCTTTTAAATTTAAATTTTAAATTTAAAGCTGAATTTTTTAAAAGAGCTCAGGTGGGACATTGGCCTCTCTCTCTGCCCATTGGCCTCTCTCTCTGCCTGCTCCCAGCTCCTAGAAACTTGTCTCGGGGGGCAAAGTTTTTCCAAGCCTATGAGTAATCCCCTTAGTAGCTGGTTAATTTTCTTTGTAAAGGTATTTGTTAAGCGCTTGGTATTTGCCAGGCACTGTACTAAGCACTGGGGTAGATACAAGCTAATCAGGTTGGGCCTTGTCCGTGTCCCATATGGGGCTCTCAGTCTTAGTCGTCGTTTTTCAGGTGAGGTAACTGAGGCACAGACAAGTGGAGTGAGTTGCCCAAGGTCACACAGCAGACAGGTGGCACAGCCGGGATTAGAGCACAGGTCCACTGACTCCCTTACACGTGCTCTATCCACTAGGCCATGCTGCTTTCCACATTCATAAGCCTTCCTCTTTCTCGGAAAGTTTTATACAAGGTGATGAGGATTTCAATTTAGGACAGTCTGTGGTTTGGAATTTTTAATTGATCTTCCTGTCTTGTGTACTTCCTGTTATTTATTTATATTGTATTAGTATGTCTCCCTCTCTAGATCTCCCTCTCTAGACTGTAAACTCTTTTGTGGGCAGGGAACATGTCTACTACCTCTGTTATGTTCTCCCAAGCGCTTAGTACAGGGCTCTGTACACAGTAAGCACTCAATAAGTGCCAATGATTGGTTGATTACCTCTTTGGAATTAAATGCACTTTAATTTACCTTTAATCAGGAGAAATTGCTGATCACTTAAGGATCTTATAACACCTCACTCACTTAACACTTTCAGCTGTTGAGGTTATCAGTCTGGGGCAATCAGTCCTTCTGGGAGACCTAATTCCAGGCTGATCACCTAACAAAGACCTCCCTCCTCATTTTTTATGTCATTTGTTCATGCTTCCTATGTGCCAGGCACTGTACTAATCATCAGGATACATACAAATGAATCCGATTGGACACAGTCCATTCTCACGTGGGGCTCACGGTCTTAATCCCCATTTTACAGAGGAGGTAACTGAGGCGGAGAAAAGTTAAGTATCTTGCCCTTAGGCCCACAGCAGACAAGTGGCAGAGCTGGATTTAGAACCCAAGTCCGTCTGACTCCCAGTCCTGTGCCCTATCCACCAGGCCACGCTGCTTATCGGGTCAGCTTCTAGCTCCCTTTGCAGGGGCCAATAGGGAATCGTCTAGGAAGTTCACCCCAGGCTCAGAAATGGGACCCAGCTCTCCTGCATCCAAGAATTCCAACCGAGCTTTTTGGCCGTGAGGGAACTGAGGGCTTCCTGGGTCCCCTCTCTGATCGGCTCTGCAGCCACTAGTTGGGGCAGGAGACTGGAGCCCTCCCCCGTGTTATTAATAGCACCTGAGGCGCCAGCAGTGGATGGCAAGGAAGGGGATAAAAGTAGTTCTCCAAGAAGCCTTCCCTGACTAAGCCCTCCTCTCCTCTTCTCCCACTCCTTTGTGTCTCCCTCACTTGCTCCCTTCATTCATTCTCCCTCTCATCCCCACAGCACATTGTCTATATCTATAATTTATTTATGTATATATGTGTATTAATTTTTGTCTTTCCCCCTAGACTGTGAACTCATTGTGGGTTGGGAATGTCTGTTATTGTATTGTACTCTTATAAGCACTCAGTACAGTTTTTTTTGAATATAGTAAGCACTCAGTAAATACAATAGATTGAGTGAATGAATAAAGTTGACCCATGAGGGTTTTAACACCTCTTCTGGAGGAAGAAGGCAAGTTCACACCTCCCCCACATTGTTGTTTGGATTGTGGACTACCTCCACCAAAAAAGCTTTCCCAATTTGACCTTCACTTTTCTAGAGAGGAAACTGATGGGAAGGAGAGAGGTGAACACAAGCACATTTATGCAGCCCCAGCCTTTTGATCAATCAGTCGTATTTGTTGAGTGCTTACTGTGTGCAGAGCACTGTACTAAGCGCTTGGAAAGTACAATTAAGCAAAAGAGACAATCCCTGCCTACATCGGGTTTATAGTCTAGAAGGGGGGAGACAGACATTCAAACAAGTATACAGACATCAAAATAAATAAATAGAATTATAGATAGATACATGTATGCGTAAGTGCTGTGGGGCCGGGAGAGGGGGGTAGAGCAAAGGGAGTGAGTCGGTCGCGGAAGGGGGAGCTGAGGATAAGGGGAGCTTAGTCTGTGAAGGCCTCTTGGAGGAAGTGCGCTTTCAGTAGGGCTTTGAAGTGGAGAAAAGTGATTAGTTTGGTGGATTTGAGGAGGGAGGGCGTTCCAGGCCAGAGACCGAGGTTGCGGGCTTCTGAGATGGCAAGGATGATTGTGCCATCCACAGTGATGGGAAAGTTCGTGAGAGGACAGGGTTTCGGAGGGGAGATAAGAAGCTATGCCTTGGACATGTTAAGTTTTAGGTGGCGGGAGGACATCCAAGTAGAGATGTCCCGAAGGCAGGAGGAGATGCGAGCCTGGAGGGAGGAACAGAGAATTGGGGAGGAGGGAGGAGCGATTGAGTTCTCCACGGGAGAGAGTATAGATGGAGAATAGAAGGCGACCAAGAACTGAACCTTGAGGGACCCCTACAGTTAGAGAATGGGTCGGGTAGGAGGAGCCAGGGAATTAGTTGACATGTTCCCTGTCCACCGCAAGTTTGAAGTCTAGGCGGGTATTAAAGGTCCTAGTTCACAGTTTGTCTAGACTTCTAAGAGCATTTAAGCTAATCTGCCGGCCAAGGCAGTTTTCTTGTTTTCACTCTTAACCCTCTGGAAACCTAGAGCCTATTTCAAAAAAAAAAAAAAGCCTATAAATTGTTTCCCCCTCTTCCCTCGGCGATTCTCCTGAAGATGGAAGGAGCAGGACCTTCAGAGGCGGACACGCCAAGTCGGTCACGCCCGAAGAGCCCCAGGAAGCACAGTTACCGAACGGAAAGTTCACGCGACAGCGTTTGTGACCCTCCACACCAAAGCCCATCATCCAGGGTAAGATTCCCAAGTGCCCCGAGCACTGATACTTTTCTTTTTTTTTTCTTTTCTCCATGTTTTGGGCAAGAAAGTGGAAGAGACCTCCCCCCTCTCCCCAGTCCCTTCTACCCCCGCCCCTAACCCGACGCGCTTTACTGAGCCACTGGCCTCTGACCTGGGTACGGGCCGGATGGGGGTCTCTTGTTGTGGAAGTATTTGGTTGGACCGGACAGTAGCCGGGTTCCTTCCTAGCCATCTCACGATGCCAGCACGCGGCATGGTGGGGTGGGGAGTGGGGAAGAGGCGGGGAAAGAGCATGGAGGGCTCGGCATAAACCATCACCACTCCTGCAGAAACCACTTCAGTGCAAGTCCTGCTGGTGGCGAAGCCTTCATTCATTCATTCAATCATATTTATTGAGCACTGTACTAAGCGTTTTCCTTTCTGTTCGAAGACGCCATCGCCTAGATGAGTGTCTCTGAGTGAGTCTCTCTTGTACCCTTGAGTACTCTGAGGGAATGAGGGCTGGGTCTGGCCCTACACTCTCAAATGCTTAATATAGTGCTCTGCACACAGTAAGTGCTCAATAAATACGACTGACTGACTGCCCCATGCGGCTACAAGGCTAAAGCGAGTTAACTCCCCTTGTGGTTTTTTTTGCTCTGACCTCTGTGTCCAAACCTGGCCTGGATTTGTAAAGGGGAGGGCTTCTGGTGACCTCTGGTTCCTCTGCCCCATCCTTCCAGCTAAAATGGAGGAAGGGGCGGAGTGTGAGGTTATCTGCTGTTTATCTGCGGGTTTTCACCACGGAAGGTAGGGCCTATGTTTCCCCTCTGAACCGGTGGGGTCTGAGAAATGCTGGCCTGAATGGTAAGGGGTCAGAGGAGATTTGGTGGTTGTCTTTTCATGGGCTTGGGGTGCAAGGGATCCTCTGTCCAAGACAACCTGACCACTGTTAGGTACTTACTATTTGGGAACATAAAATACAAGTAAAGGAAGTGTCAGGAGCTGGTAGATCAGGTATGGAAAACCTCCCCCGCCCCCCTTTTTTAAAAATGGTATTTGTTAAGCATTTACTCTGTGCCAGGCACTGTACTAAGCGCTTGAGTAGATGTAAGCTGATCAGGTTGGACACGGTTCATGTCCCACATGGGGCATGCAGTCTTAATCCCCATTTTACACATGAGGTAATCGAGGCACAGAGAAGTTCATTGATTTGCCCAAGGTCACCCAGCAGACAGGTGGCGAAGCCGGGATTAGATTCCAGGTCCTCTGACTCTCGGGCTCTAATAATAATAATAATAATAATAATAATGGTAATGATAATAGTGGTATTTGTTAAGCCCTTGCTAAGTGCCAAGCACTGTCTTAAGTGCTAGATTAAATACAAGGTAGTCAGCTTGTGCTACACGGGGCTCAGTTGTAGTCCCCATTTTATAGATGAGGTAACTGAGGCACAGAGAAATGAAGTGGCTTGCCCAAGGTCACACAGCAGACAAGTGGCAGAGATGGGGTTAGAACCCATGACTTCTGACTCCCAACACTAAGCCACACTGCTTCTTTGGTGTACTAGAGGGAGGGTTGGTCAGTGGTTTGTGTTTTGAACTGATCTCCAAACTGGCTTTAAAAGAAATCTCTGAAAGTATCCATGTTTCTTTCTTCTGGTTTATAGAGATTATTTCTTTTAGATAAAGGGGAAATGTTACTGGATGCTGGAAACCACGTATTCTCACTCAAAACAGATTTAAAAATTGAAATTAAGTAGGTAACAATTGAAAGAATTGTAGATGCCACACAGAATTCAACTATTATTTTCATATTATAGAGCTTTAAACAAAGTTCTTTTGACTAAGATAAGAGTATTTCTGAACTCATTGAGGTGACTTTATTTTATTTTTTATTATCATTTTCAAAATGACTAGCAGTCTGTCCTAATTCAGGGAGTCAGTCATGTCTATTGAGCACTTACTGTGTGCAGAGCACTATACTAAGCTATTGGGAGAGTACAACACACCGATATAACAGACACATTCCTTGCCCACAACAAGAGAAGCGGATAGTCTCTCGTTCAGTAGATGACAGCATGGTGGAAAAGAGAAGTTGCTTTTCTAATGTAAAATACCCATATTGTTGAGGGTTAAGAAATTTGTGCAATCAATTTTGGGTGCTGAATAAAATAAATTCAATGGGAAGGTGCTTTTCTTAGCTATTTTGGTGTGGTTAAATGCTGAATTCAATTAGAAAGACAGCAGATATGAGATGCTCTTAAAATGTATTTAATTTTTTTGACGGGGTTGGCGAATAAAGCAGTCTGTTTTTGCTAATTCAGTCAATCTGACCATTATTTTTGTTAAGAAAAGAGATGATGGAAAGAGTGAGTTTAAGTGATCAGTAAATAACCCCGGTACTAAACTACCTGTAAAGTTTTCTGTAGGCATCCTTTAAACTAAGCTGAGGCCAGTGTGATCTTCAAATTATTTTCTTTTGATGTCTGAGAGAGAATTGATAATAGGATTTTTGCTGTTTATGTAATCACGAGTCTCTTCCTTTCACAGCCGCTTCTGGAAAATAAACTTAAGGCTTTCAGTATCGGGAAGATGAGTGCTGCCAAGAGGACTTTAAGCAAGAAAGAGCAAGAAGAATTAAAGAAGAAGGTGAGGTTGCATTAAACATTGGTTTATTGAACAATTCAGGGTCGCATTGCATCATCATCATCATCATCATAATAATAATTGTAGTATTTGTTAAGCATTTACTTTGTGCCAAGCAATATACTTACTGCTGAGGCAGATACAAGTTGATTAGTCCCACATGGGGCTCACAGTCTAAGTAGGAAGGAGAACAGGTATTGAATCCCTGTTCTGCAGATGAAGGAACTGAGGCTCAGAGAAGTTAAATGACTTGCCCAAGGTCACACAACAGGTACCTGCCAGAACCAGGATTAGAATCCAGGTCCTCTGGCTTCCAGGCCCGTATTCTTTCCACTAGGCCACACTGCATACTGTAACACATCCAGAAGGGGCTGGGAGAGCATGCCTAACGTGATAATTGCGTTAGGAAAAGGCGAAATCTTCCCGAAGTCTAAACGTTTAAAATTTTAAAATCAGTGGGAATAAGGCTGTTTTGCTGGGTTTTCCGCAGTTACCTTGAGAATCCTTGCAGGCGATGGGGGTCCTCACACAACCTTTGCTGGCCGGATTCAGAGAGGGAAAAGTGGGAACTGGAGGAAAACTGGGGAAAAGTCAAGAGACCAGCGGGGAGGAGGGTTAGAGACCAAGAGAAATGGGAGTAAAGAGAGCCACAGGGAAGTCTGAGAGGAGTTGAAACCACCTGGATAACAGAAGGGTCTGGAAGGAGGACCCGCCAAAATGAGCGAGAGACCAAAGAGGGTCTCTGCTGGGAATCAGAACCACGTGGAGTTTCTAGGACTCGGCGGTCAGCTGAAAAGGGTATTCGTTGTTTCCTGGCCACCTGTCCTCTGAAGTAGTCAGGATTTCTTTTCGAACTCCTGCCCCTTAGCTGCAGTAGAGAAGGAATTAGACACTTCATTTAAAGGTATACAGCAGTAAAATGACTGGCTTTGGTATAACAACGTGATGATTGAAGAGGCCTTCTTGAGCAGATGTGCATGTTCACCAGGTGGTAATTTCCACAAATTAAAAACCTTCAAGCAAGCATGTCAAGGCTTTCCCCCCCAGACGTGTAAAAATCACATGGTCACTGATAAATGTCCAGACACTAGCTATTTGATTGTTTTTCTGACTTACCCCTCAAACAGTATGCTTGAAGTTTCGTGTGATTAAAAAAATAATCTTTTCAACCAATAAAGGAAACAACGCTTACCTCATGGTCCTTGTATTGTCAACTCAGAGCCATGCTGGATGGAGGACATTCATCTCTAGTTTGGGGGATAAGCAGATGATTAACATCTTGCTTTCACTGCAGGAGGATGAGAAGGCAGCTGCTGAGATTTACGAAGAATTCCTTGCAGCTTTTGAAGGAAGCGATGGGAACAAAGTGAAAACGTTTGTGAGAGGGGGAGTTGTGAATGCAGCTAAAGGTGAGTGGGACGGAGGTGCCCAGGCCTCGCTGGCCACTGGCCACTGACCCAGGCGAAACGGTAGGAGGAAACGCATGTTCTACGTGCTTCTTCACGGAGTAGAGTAAGCCACGTCTGTTTCCCTGTATACGTCTTCTTTTTTTTTAATCAGTATTTTTCATCATATTTCATTTGACACCGACCTTTCTTTCACTTCTTGTTGAAATGTCGTGTTTGCTTACCTGTGGTAAAGGGGTATAGAGTTAGCAGGGAGAGACGGAGTGTGGCTCAGTGGAAAGAACACAGACTTGGGAGTCAGAGGTCGTGGGTTCTAATCCCGGCTCTGCCCCATGTCAACTGTGCAAGTCACTTGGGCAAGTCACTTCACTTCTCTGTGTCTCAGTTACCTCATCTGTAAAATGGAGATTAGGGCTGTGAGCCCTACGTGGGACAACCTAATTACCTTGTTTAGACTGTTGAGCCCGTTGTTGGGCGGGGATTGTCTCTGTTGCCGAATTGTACGTTCCAAGCGCTTAGTACGGTGCTCTGCACATATGCTCAATAAATACAATTGAATGAATGAATGAACCTTGTATCTACCCCAGCACTTACAACAGTGCTTGGCACATAGTAAGCGCTAAACAAATACCATCATCATCATGATGGAAATTCATCCATCACTCCCCAACCTCATTTTTTGGCCATTTGTTTCACTTCTTTCTTTCCCTCCTTTCGGCAATGGTGTTTGATCGGGAGGCAGGCTGAGGTGGGGAGGGAGAGAGGGCAGGAAGGCGCGGGTTGTGGGTCTAGATGTTCAACCTTTCGGCAAGCAAGCGCTGGCTGAACTTTAAAAACCCTCCGACGTGTCTCTGCTAGAGGCCCCTCGGCCTCTTGGCAGGTGTATCTGGAATCCGAGCGGTCACGGGGAATCTGGCGGGGGCCCGACTGGGCCCCTCCAAGCACGGACGCAGCATCGGGACTGACCACAGGGCTGATCTAAGCCCACCTGCCGCCCAAAGGGAAGACCACCGTTCCTTCTGGCGGTCGGGCGGGCAGCCTTCCATTTGAAACCTCCTCTGGGACTTCTTAAATTGCAGAAGAACACGAAACGGATGAAAAGCGCGGCAAAATCTACAAGCCCTCGTCAAGGTTCGCCGATCAGAAGAATCCTCCCAATCAGTCATCCAATGAAAAGCCTCCGTCCCTTCTCATGATAGAAACCAAAAAGCCTGTAAGTTTCCCAAAGAGGACCACCCTGCTGCTGACGCTACTTCCTTTCCCAGTATAGATCTTCCCTTGTAGGTGGTGACAGACACCTCTACTTAACTTTCCTCACCTCCCCACTCCCTCATTATCATAGTGATAAGTCTGGGGCCATTTTGCCCCCACCTTGGTTATCCACAGGCTGAAAAGCTTGAGGATGGCAGCTGCAGCCAGAATGGATTTGGTTGCCCCTCGTGGCCCCTGACAAGTTGTCCGGAGGCCCCAGTTGCCGTTGCCATTCTGAAATGAGGGCACTTGCGGCCATTTTATCCCACACAAATTTGCGATCGGTCCATTAGTTTCGGATCCTGTGGAAACACCTGACTACGTTAAATCTCGGAAATGCAAGATGTCACTTCTTTTGGGGCAAGAGTCGCCCACCTTTGACTTATTCAGAGAACAGGACACACATGTACTTTACATGTACCGTATGTTTAATTGAGAATATTCTTCTACGACCCTCCCCACCTTTCCCACCCCCGACCCAGTTCTTCCTTAATGTTCATTTTTGGAATGCATTTTGGATAGACTGATTTTAGGAAATTATTCAAGTGTATTTACAGATCACCGGCTGTGTGCAGAGCACTGTTTTAAGCGCTGGGGAAGAATACATCCGACAGTTTGTGTCTACCTGGTGAAAACGCGATTGTGGTGTTGGAATAAATAATTGCGCACGGGGCACCCCTTAAGGTGTGGGCTGTAGTGTGAGATTTCTCTTAAAGTGGCCTTCGTTAGGAAGGCAGTCCCCTTCATCTTCCTTTTTATGAATGGAAATGCTCATTAGAAAGTCACCATGGGGTCAGTATAATTGAAAACTGAGGTAATTGTGGAACTGTTCATTTTGTTAAGCATTCCTTGTTCTGAAACACAATTTGCCATTTCCTTCCTAGCCTTTAAAGAAAGGGGAGAAAGAAAAGAAGAAGAGCAATTTGGAACTCTTCAAAGAAGAACTGAAACAGTAAGTATTAAAACGTGGGGAAATAATTGTTCTCAGTTATTGCTAGCCGACCTGATCGATGCAAGAATGAAAGCATGTCCCACGTGACTCCGTCATTACCATCTGGTCTGTCATGAGCCTGGTTATTAGGCCGGGTGACCATTATATGCAGTGGGATGGGATTGAAACTTTATGGCTAATAAAATTCAAAGCCCTACCCCTGTGTTAACTTCCGCAGAGGCTGAGTTTAATGAATTATTACTTCAAGAATAATGAATAATGAGTTATTACCTTAAGGCCCAAATTCCAATTTTGGTGGGATCAGTCTCAGCACAGGGCCCTTGGATCCAGTAGTGGGATTTTTTTGGGTGGGATATTTTTTCAGCAATATTTTTTTTTCTGTTTTTCTTGTAATGGTATTTAAGTGCGTACTATGTGCCAGGCACCGAATACAAAGCACTGGAACAGATATTAGCTCAGTACCCAATGCATGACCCACATTTTTCAGATGAGGTAACTGAGGCACGGAGAAGTTAAGTGTCAACTCGGGCAAAGCAAGTGGTGGAGCTGGCATTAGAATCCAGGTGGTCCTGACTCCCAGGCGCCCATGCTCTATCCTTATCCTGCTTCTTGAATTTACTGGAAACTTTAATTTTTTTCCTCTAGCGATGCAACTAGTGTGGTCTTGGTCTTATGTTAGTGAGAGGGGCAGAGCTAGGGACTTACCTACCCACAGGAACCCATTACAGAATTGAGGTTGGGTCTGATAATGGAGGTCAGGAGGCAGAATGGCATAGTTGAAAGATTTGGGGATTGACAGTCCGGAGACCTTGTGTAATAATAATTGTGGTGTTTGTTAAACAATAGGAATAATGGAATTTATTAAGCCCTTACTTGGTGCAGATCATTGTACTAAGTGCTGGGAGAGAATACACTGTTTTGGCCTGTTGTCTTTCTCCTCCTTCTAGACTGTGAACCCATTGTTGGGTAGGGAATGTCGCTATCTGTTGCCAAATTGTACTTTCCAAGTGCTTAGTACAGTGCTCTGCACACAGTAAATGCCCAATAAATACGATTGGATGAATAAATGAATACATAGGTAGGAATTAATAATAATGATAATAATAATAATGATGGTATTTGTTAAACGCTTACTGTGTGCCAGTCATTATAGTAAGCTCTGAGGTGGATATGTGAAAATCCAGTTGGACATAGTCCCTGTCCCGTGTGGGGATCACAGTCTCAATCCCCATTTTACAGATGAGGTCACTGAGGCACAGAGAAGTGAAATGACTTGCCCAAGGTCACCCAGCTCCCCCCTTTTTCCCTCTGCTCCCTCTACCCCCCCTTCACCTCTCCACAGCTAAACCCTCTTCTCCCCCTTACCCTCTCCCGTCCCACCGCCTCAGCACTGTACTCATCCGCTCAACTGTATATATCTTTATCACCCTATTTATTTTGTTAATTTTGTTTAATGAGATGTACATCACCCTGATTCTATTTAGTTGCCATTGTTTTTTATGAGATGTTCTTCCCCTTGACTCTATTTATTGCCATTGTTCTTGTCTGCCCGTCTCCCCCGATTAGACTGTAAGCCCGTCAAAGGGCAGGGACTGTCTCTATCTGTTGCCGACTTGTACATTCCAAGCGCTTAGTACAGTGCTCTGCACGTAGTAAGCGCTCAATAAATACTATTGAATGAAAGTGGCAGAGCTGGGATTAGAACCCAGGTCCTTCTGACTCGCAGGCTTGTGGTCTACCCATTACGCCGGGCTGCTTCTGTCCCAGCTACATTCCCTGTCCCTCATGGGGTTCACAATCTAAAAATGGGGAGAAGGCATCAGAGATGGACACATCAGGAGCTCGTGGGCAGGGAATGGGTCTGCCAACACTCTTATTGTATTCTCCCAAGCTCTCAGTACCCTGCTCTGTACACAATAAGCACTCAATAAATTGATGGATTGAAACATTACTCAACACAAATAGACAAAATAGGACCTAAGTGTCAGTGGCGGGAGAGAAGGTGGTGGTTACCACAGTGCTTTTCTCAGTGGTGGTGAAAGGTCTGAGAGCAGGTGGGAGAAGCTGTTATCCCCAGCCCGGCATGCCCGGTGCGTGCCTGGGGCAGAGATCCTCTGGTGGGAAGGAAGGCAGCGGTTACCACGGTGCTTTTCTCGGAGTTGATGGAGGGGCGTCTGAGAGTGCACAGAGCAGCTTTTATCCCTGGTGCGGTGTGCCCCGAGCCCGCCGGGAGCAGGGAACCTCAGTGGTGGGAAGGAAGGAAGTGGTTACTGAGGTGTTTTTCTCCTCCACGGGGAGTAGTTTGAGAGTGCATGGGAGCAGCTTTGATCCCCGGTCCCGTGGGCCCGGAACATGCCACGAGCAGGATTCTCAGTGGCACGAAGAAAGGCAGTGGTTACCATGGTGCTTTTCTGGGCAGCAGCGAATTGTGCATAGAGGAGCAGTGCAGCCTACTAGAAAGAGCACGGCACTGGGAGTCAAGATCCGGGTTCTAATCCCAGCTCCGTCACTTGTCTGCCGTGTGACCAGGGGTGAGTCCCTTAACTTCTCTGTGCCTCAGTTGCCTCATCTGTAAAATGGGGTTTAAATGGTGCTCCTTGGTACTTAGACCGTGTGCCCCATGTCGGTAGGGACTATGTTCAACTTGATTAATTTGTATCTATCCCAGAGTTTATAACATCAGTTTGATACGTAATAAACGCTTAGCAAATGCCATGATAATTATTATTATTATTAGTAAGCGCTTACTATGTGCCAAGCACTGTTCTGAGTGCTGGGGTAGATTCAGGATCATCAGATCAGACACATTTCCTGTCACCCACGGGTGTAATCCCATCTCCACTGCAGGCCTCCTTCGTGACTGTGGGCTAATCACTTAGACTACCTGGACCTCCTCCTACTCATCTGCTCTGCCAGTTCCTTAGATTGGGAGTCCCACGTGGAACAGGGGTTGTGTCCAATCTGTCTTGTGCCTACCTCAGTGTCTGGCACGTATTAGGCCCTTAATAAATGGCATCGTAATAAAAAATGGTTAAGGATTAGGTCAGATGGGGATAAGGTCAGCTGATACTGGAATGAATGAATGAATGAGCAGCTGTCACCGTCTAAACTCTGGGGTAAATAATGGTAAGAACTGCGGCCTGAAATGAAGGTAAGCCCTCTTCCTTTCCCTTCTCCTTTCCCAGCAGCACCCCCTGCCCCTCTTGGCATACCCAACACCATTTTGTCCTGGGAAGGGACGGCAAGGGTGGCCTCCTTTATACCCCTCCTGTCGAAACATAATAATAATAATGGTGGTATTTGTTAAGCGCTTACTATGGGCAAAGCACTGTTCTAAGCGCAGGGGGGATACAAGGTGATCAGGTTGTCCCACGCGGGGCTCACAGTTTTAATCCCCATTTTACAGATGCGGTTGCTGAGGCACAGAGAAGTTAAGTGACTTGCCCAAAGTCACACAGCTGTCAAGCAGTGGAGCCGGAATTAGAACCCATGACCTCTGACTCCCAAGCCCGGGCTCTCTTCACTGAGCCATGCTCGGTGGCCAGAGTATGTGGCCAAGGGACTGTGTCCAACCTGATTTGCTTTTATCCACCCCAGCGCTTAGTACAGTCCCTGGCACATAGTAAGCGCTTAACAAAAACTGTAATTTTGTAGTTCCTTCACCTGTAGAATGGGGGATTCAGTTCATTCATTCAGTAGTATTTATTGAGTGCTTACTATATGCATTGCACTGTACTAAGCGCTTGGAATGTACAAGTTGGCAACAGATAGAGACAGTCCCTGCCTTTTGACGGGCTTACAGTCTAATCGGGGGAGACGGGCAGACAAGAACAATGGCAATAAAAAGAGTCAAGGGGAAGAACATCTCCTAAAAACAATGGCAAATAAATAGAATCAGGGTAATGTACATCTCATTAAACAATTCAGTCCTACTCTCTCCTACTTAGACTTTGAGCCTCATGTGGGACAGGGACTGTGTCTGGCCCGATTAACTTGGATCTACCCCAGCACTTAGTCTATACTATTTGCTTGGCAAGTAAGTACTTGACAAATACCATAATTATTATTATATGAAGAGGGAGGGAGTTCCAGGCCCAAGGGAGAACACGGACAAGGGGGTGGGCAGGGAGTTAGATGAGATTAAGGTACAGAGAGTAGGTTGGAACTAGATCAGTGGAGTGCGTGAGTTGGGTCATAGTAGGAAATCCATGAGGAAATCCATGAGTACCGTAAATAGTTTCTGGTGGAATGCCAGTCTGGCCACTCTATCTAGCAATTAACCTGTTTCCTCAGTTTCTAAACCCTCTCACACCACCCCTACTAAACCTTTTATAATTGAAAGTTTCTTCGCTCTTACGAATGTCACCCTGCATTTTTCACAGAATCCAAGAAGAGCGGGACGAGAGGCATAAAACGAAGGGCAGGTTAAGTCGTTTCGAGCCACCTCAATCCGACTCTGATGGCCAGCGCCGTTCTAGTAAGTGATATTTATTCGAGTACAAACCCTCTCCACAATTAATTTTGAAAATTGAGACTCGCTCTTTTTTTGTTTGTTCTTTTCCTTTTATTGAAGTGGATGCTCCTTCAAGAAGAAACAGATCATCTGGTGGTAATATAGTTTCTTGCTTTTTCTATTCGGTCCAAATTGTTCTCCCTAATTCAATTTCAGGGGTTACAATCTCTTTCTCTATTTTAGTGCTTGATGACTATGCACCTGGATCACATGATGTAGGGGACCCAAGCACCACAAATCTGTACCTGGGAAACATTAACCCACAGGTAATAGCATGAGAAAGAAGAGTGGTATTTGTTGAGAGCGGGACCTTTTCTTCTGCACTATAGAGTGTCATGAAGAAACACTTGCCTAAAGATGAAAAACCACAACTAAGATTCATTTTAGAACAAAAATCCAGTGACTTTCTTGGAATGCTTTTCAATTGACCAGTTCTTTGAGCCTTCGATGTTGTATTTAAAGCTGATGTCACCTTTCCTCCCCAGCCAAAACCCTCCTCTCTGGTCTATACTGTGAGCGTCTTGTGGGCGGGGAATGTCTGTATGCACTCTCTTGTATTGCACTCTCTCAAGCGCTCAGTGCAGAGCTCAAAAAAAAAATACCATGGATTGACTGATTGGTGTCCATGCCTTCGATGTCGCCCCTCCCCAGTTCATACCTGGATCGTTTTTCTAAAAAAATCACTCTGCACACGTCTCCCCATTCCAGCAAGTTTTCAGTGATTACCCTTGCCTCTCCGCACCAAGCGGAAACTCCTGACCATGGACCTCCAAGTTCTCCTTCAAATGTGTGTCTCCTATTTATCCATCCTCTTCTCCCACTACACTCTCGTCCACCCTCTTCGTTCCTCTCTAGCGCTCCTCCTCCCTGTTCCTCGTTCTCATCGAACCCACCACCAACCCCTTGCTCACTACCTTCTCTCTGCCTGGAAACCCCCTCCCCCCCCGGCCCCAAATCAAATCTCAGAAGCAGCATGGCGCAGTGGAGAGACCGCGGGCCTGGGAGTTGGAAGGTCATGAGTTCTAATCCCAGCTCTGCCACTTGTCTTCTCTGTGACTGTGGGCAAGTCACTTCATTTCTCTGGGCCTCAGTTACTTCATCTGTAAAATGACAGGGACTGTGTCCAACCCGATTTGCTTGTTTCCATCCCAGTGGTTAGTACAATGCCTGGCACATAGTAAACGCTTAACAAATACCACTGAAAAAAAAAATCTGCCAGGCTGCAGCCCTCCCCATCTTCAAAACCTTTCTGAAATTCCACCTCTTCCAGGAGGCCTTCTCCAGCAGACTCTATGGACTCTTCTGCTCCCTAATTCACATCTGCCCAGCTCTGCACCTAAACCCTGCAGGCCATTTATGCCTTCAGTCACCCACAGCACTAGGTATCCTATTCTTCACATAACCTTTCTTTCCATTCTTTTCTTTCTCCTATCTAGAAATTATTTTGTCTGTCTCCCCTTTGCAATTCTAAGGTTCTCGAGAGCAGAGATCTCTTCTCGCCCGAGCACTTAGTACACAGTCCTGCACACAGTAGCTGCTTAATCAGTAGCATTGATTGGTTTTGTTTTTGTAATTGTTAAATGTCCTCTAGGATAATATGTGGTTAATTAGAGATTTTAGAAGAGCCCTTGGTTAGGAATGAATGTCAATTTCCATTCACTGAAGAAAAGTGAGAGTTTCTTCAGGAATTAATTTTTGATGATGACGATGATGACGACAATGTGAATGTGTGTGACTGGATGGAAAAGACCCTAACAAACAGTCTCTTTCTCTAGATGAACGAGGAAATGTTATGCCAAGAATTTGGGCGGTTTGGACCATTAGCCAGTGTCAAAATTATGTGGCCAAGAACTGACGAAGAAAGAGCAAGAGAAAGGAACTGTGGCTTCGTGGCCTTTATGAATCGCCGAGATGCCGAACGAGCTTTAAAGAATTTAAATGGTAAGTAGCTTTACTGACTCTCGAAAAGGAGGGAGAGGAAAAAAAAACATAGAACCAGGGGGCCGACAGTCCTTTACGGCCCCTACCACCCAGGTGGCGAGGGCGGGAGGGATGGAGGAGGGAAGGAGGTTGCTGAGGCGACTCCCCCCTCCAACTCTGGTTTCTTAGGATTCATTGGCGAGAGTTGTAGTCACACTGTCAAACTCTTAACTGTTTCTTTCCTCTTGGACTGGCCGGTTCCTTAAGGGCTAGGACTTTGTCTTATTGATCATTCAAGTCCTCAGTTCAGGACTGAGCCCAGTGCAGGTCCTGGATAAACAATTTTGTGACGATTGTCTAGCAGAGAAGTAGTTCCTTTTTTCAGCATTTCCAAAGTCCTTTTTGTGAGATGTTCTGTCTCTTGGAGGATGGAGGGAAGAGACTAGGAAAGTGGTGGCTATCTTTCCGATCATTGGTTTGAAATAATAATAATTATGGCATATGTTAAATGCTTACTATGTGTTAGACACTCTTTTACGCACTGGGGTGGATACAAGCCAATTGGGTTGGACACAGTCCTTGTCCCATGTGGGGCTTGCAGTCTCAGTCCCCATTTTGCAAATGAGGTATCTGAGGCACACAGAGAAGTAAAGTGATTTGGCCAAGGTCACACAGCAGACAAGTAGCAGACTGGGATTAGAACCCATGACCTTCTGGCTCCCGGACCCGTGCTCTGCCCACTGTGCCACACTGCTTTTCTAAGACCCAAAGCTTCTTACTGCTCCGACTGTGTCCTAAAATTTGCCTTTTCTCTTTTACAGGAAAGATGATTATGTCCTTTGAAATGAAACTAGGATGGGGCAAAGCTGTACCCATACCCCCACATCCAATATACATTCCCCCCTCCATGATGGAACACACTCTCCCGCCCCCTCCATCAGGACTGCCTTTCAATGCCCAGCCCAGGGAGAGGTTGAAGAATCCCAATGCTCCAATGTTACCACCGCCTAAAAACAAGGAGGATTTCGAGAAGGTAATTTAGAAAACGTACATGGGACCGCATCTAATTGTAAATACTAAGTCGCAGGTAGTCTTTCTTTTCAACAGTTTTATAGAGTTGTATGTGCTTATCTGCTTGGCAACCCCGATCAATAGAGTAGAGCTGTTCCCTGCCTTAGAGCCCCCGGAACCGAAGCCTCAAGAAGGAGGACCAGGCCATATTTTGAGTTCTCGTCACTCCTCTAAATCTGGTGCCCCTTCCTTCTCCAATCTCCCATTATTGGTTTTTGTTTTTTGTTTTTGTTTTTTTTTTTTTCTTCCTTTGTCCTCTCGTCCCTCAGCTTGGCCAGGTGCCAATTTTGTGGCCCCTGGTTTTATTTTTTGGTTTTGAGCAATGCTACATTATATTTCAGTTGGCTCAGTTATCCATTTGAATGATCTCCTCGATAATACATTTGTTTAGCTGGCTATTAGCTGACTTAGTATTTTAGGAAAAACTAGGTATCAGGGTATTTTCAGGGTATGGTTTTAAGAAAACAAAAGAAAGCCTCAACAAACTACTATAGTAAGAGCAAAGGGTGAGTATTCCTTATTTTTTTTTTTAAACATAAACCAACTTAGTTTTCAGTTTTGAGAATATGTTGGTACTCTAATGAATGACACTTTAAAAAAAAAAAAGAGCCAGGGCTGGTTTTATAGGCTTGGGAACAAAGTAGTAAAATGGCAAATTTTTATTTAATTATTTCCACAAATTAAAATCCTTATCTTATTCTCAGCATAGTACCTATTCAGCGCATTGATGTGCATTCTGACAGGAATGTTCCGATTCTTTGCATTTCGTGAACGTCGATGGTTCACTGAACACATCCATTCTGCATTTATGTTAATTGCTTAGTGTATAACTTCACAGCAGTGATTGCCTGCAAAACTTGTGATTAGATGTGTAGTATTTTCAATGCATATGTATATTTTTGCTTGTTACTTGTTAACAATACTCACATATTCTATGTTTATTATCTGATGTGACTTCATATACAGACTCTGTCGCAAGCCATAGTCAAAGTGGTTATCCCAACAGAAAGGTACATGTTTTTCTTTATTATTACTGATCTAAATATAGAAAATATCCCCTTCTGAATTAAACGGATGATGTTGAGGAAAAGGTAATGGCTGGACTGAGCAATAGGCCCCTTCAAACTCTGTTACAGGGAAAATGTTAGGGTTTTACCTTCTCACGACTTTCCTTCTTATTTGAATGTCACCTCTCTTTGTGGACTGTGCAATGCATTAGTCAGAGAAGCCTAGAGAATTTTGTCTGGAAATGCGGGTCAAACAGCTTTAGGTTCAGGCACGAGAGAGAGGACAAGTCGTTTGCCGTTGTGCCTGAAGCCTCTAGGTAGGGTTACAACTCTGCCTTGTTAGTGGAATTAGTCGCACTTCACCTACAGCCTTGGTTCGGTCTGATCTTTCAGAAACTATAACTTTACATTTTCGAGGCTTAAACAACGGATGTCTACAGATGGTGACAGAGTCGATGAACCTTGGGCAGGAGAGAGCACGCTCTGTTAGAAAGAGGGTGGCTGGATTTTGCTTTTGGTTTTTTGTTTTGTTTTGTGTTTCCTTTCCCCTCCCCCTTCCCCCTTCCCCTCCTGGCTCTTTGGCCTCTCTTTGTAAAGCCAGTAGTAATGCACAGGCAGCGTTCAGGGTATGCCCTTGCTCAGTCAAGCTATGCCTTTTCCCAAACACCTAAACACAACACTGGTTGAATAATAAATGAAGACCAAAGAATACCAAATTCTCTTTGACATTGGCCTTGGTGAGCAACACCAGCTGAACCGTCTGCGGCAGCGGGGGACCAGGAAAGCATCATGGGATGGAATGGGAAAGTATACAGTTTTTGACCAGACACTGGTACGATCGGCTCCAATAAATGTGGTTTTATTATAACTGAGAGACAATTTTTTTTTTGTTTTTTTGTTGCCCAGCGTAAGATAATTGACATTTTAAAATGATGCACTTTAAATTCTCATCCTTTTGCACTGCACTGTTTTCATTCTGTCATTAAAAAAACAACACTTCCATGTAGAAAAGTCAAAACCCGAAAATTTAAGCAGTAAAACTTAAGGAAAGCACACAGATGTCAAGGCAGATTGGGTGGTCATCGATGCAGTTTCCCTTTAGGGCCAGAGGTAATTCTGACCAAATTTGAGGATTTTTTTTTTTTAAATTAAGTAGCCATAGGAAGCATTTTTAATTTTGGGCAGGAATTTTAAAAGCAATATATGTAAGTTATTGAGTTGTGAGAGATGGATCAGAGTTACAAAACCTATTTAAAACTGAATTTATTTTCCTCAGCTAGTCAGCACCCAAAGAAAAGTCCTTCCCGTTTGTTTTCTGCAGAGATTTGGAAAGCTCTCCTGCGGGGAACATCTTTGTGTGACTCTTAAAATTGATTTCTGTTTTTAAACTCTCGTTTAAACTATTCACTGGCTGAAAAGAATTAGTGGGGTTCTCCCGCACCCGTTTCAAGGTGCAAAACCAGTTTCCATCTGCCTAGAAATAGCCTTTTAATTTGGAAAATTCTAGTGAATAACTTCAAATTTTGAAGTTTCTGATTATTGCCTAATGAAGTTTACCAGCCATTTCCCTACGTGATGCTAGATGGTAATTGGTTTTACATTGCGCAGTGGAGGCTGATGAAAAATGTCCTATGTCTCTAAGATGGCTGATATCAGCAGGACATTTAAAATTATGAATCATGGCTTCACTGTCCCCGTTACCCTCCCCCAGCCAGCCCCTTCACCCACCAAAAGATTCCATTTTCTGTGGAAAAGAGCAGTCTTCTCCCCATTCAGACTTATAAGTACTGCCTAAACCTTGAAGAACACCGCTTTTATAGGGGCAGAAAAAGTCATTTTTAGATAACTTGAGAACCTGATACATCTTTCTTTTGAAAGAAAAATAATTACACATGGCGGTGGTCAACCCTTTGGAGTTCTAAAACTTTTGCAGACAGGTTTTTTTTTCTTTTAGTCTTAAATTTGATTTTCCCTTTTGTTTTTGGTTAAGATTCAGTATCCACTTAAGGCTTTGCCAGAAATGTGAAAATTAAGAAAAGCTGTGGAACTTAACTCCTGGTGATTGTAATTAAAATGCTTTGAAACCGGTGATCCAAAGCCAAACCTTCTATTTTCTTACATATCTTAAAAAAAATCATTTTTATGCACGTTGCGGCAGACATCGGAACAAATCTGTTCTGAGAAGGCCGAAGGGATCAATTGTGTCTACGCCATGTACCAAAGGCCAATAGCCCTTTGCCTTGCCCACCTGATTTTTGACTAGTCTTCTTTCAGGCAAGTGGCAGATGCGTAGGCAAGAGAATCAGTTAGTCGATCATTTATTGAGCACTTACTGTGTGCAGAGCACTGTATTAAGCGCTTGGGAGAATATTGGATAACAGAGCTGGTAGGCACATTCTCTGTCCATAAGGAGCTTAAGCTTAAGGGAAAGAAGAGAGGAAAGAAATCAGGGACATTTTTAATGAGAAAGCTACTCCCATTACTTGTGGCATCTCACCCTAAGACTTATCTTTTTTGAAGTCTCCACCTGAAAACCCTTTTGTTCTGTACAACTTGAGGAACCATGATAGATTGCAAAACACATTCCTTGCTCCAGGCTCTGGCAACGCTGACAGGCAACGGAAGGTCACCTCAGTCTCTTGCCTAGCACAAACGTCAAAGCCCACGCTAGGTAGATTGTCTATTTGGGGGATGCGTCTCACTCTCCCCTTTGGCGTGCTTGGAGCCGAGTGGGCTTGGCTTCCTTTTGAGGACTTGGTTTTGAATCTCATTCCCTGAAGGCAAGGAGTTTTTAAAAATGAAAACATTGAATATAGAAAACCGAAACGCCACAAGTGCCGTGTCGTCAATCGGTGTGGCTCCTTTTTGGTCAGGTAACAAACAAAGCCCGCGTAGGTGGTGTACCCCAAGAGCCCTTAGCCAGCTGCCCAGATGTTCGGGGAGCTGGGGAGCGTTTAGCTCCGGCCCTTCAGTGGCCTGGAAGACGGGTGAACTTGTTTCACCCGGCCATGGTCCATTCGTCCTTGGGTGACATTGCATTATTAGCCAAGTGGATTGTCACACCCGATTAAACACCAACACACACCCAAACACGCAGCTTTTGAGATTTTTTTTTTTCTCCCATCCATCTCAATGAGACAAACTAGATCAGGAATGCTTCTCTTATTTAACTAGGTTAGTGCCTCGGAGGGCTTTAGTCACTCGTTTTTTAGAGCTGAGTAGCGTTTTTCATGTTTTTCTGATTGAAAATACTGTGTATTGTTGGAAGATGGGAGTGAATAGTTCATTTAGGAAATGGGTTCTCTAACTTGTCGGGCTGTGTTGTGCTTTCCTCTTTCCCTTCCCTCTTTCCCCCACCCCGTCCCCCCTCCACCCTTCCCCCAATTCAAAGCTATGACATATGCTCCAAATTCCTTTATCTGGTATAAAATTCTGTACTAGTCAGCAAGAATAATCTTCTCCTGCTCAATTATAATATCTTAGGTGGAGTGTAGTTTTGTATAGTGGTAGGTCTGAATCCATTTTTCTTTAACTGTGTTGTTGTTGTAGGAATTTGCTCGCATTGATACATCGGATGATCGAGTTCGTGGTACGGGAAGGGCCCATGTTTGAAGCTATGATCATGAACCGAGAAATCAACAACCCTATGTTCAGGTGCATATTCTGTTTCACCTCGCTTTGCCACCGCGGCTTTTAAGCAATTCTCTGCCCTTGCAAGTGGAACTGTGCTGTTCCAAAATAGTACAGACGTGCTTTCGTAGTGGTCAGCGGGGTAGAGGAAGTTGGGCAGAATGGAGACCCAGAAAAGAAATAAATGATTTACCATCTTCCGTGATTAGTTCCCTCTGAACTAGATTTTCAAAAGGAAGAAATCAAATGTATCAGTTGCACGCTTGGTAAATTGTTCCATTGTGTTGCTTTGGGAAGCAGTTAATAACAATTACCTAAGCAACTTTGAGTCATTTGTGGACATCTAAACCATATACGATTTGTCCCTGGCCTCAGTGCCCGAGTCATTAAAGCATGAAGCTCAGTTCATCTGCCTCATGCTCTTGGGTTCTTCATTTTAAGTCATCTTACGTCCTTTAGAGTAACCAGATGATGTATCATTTCAGCTCTCTTGTATTAGTACTCCTCTGGGACCGCATCTAAATGGCATCTTCAGTTAACTTCTTGATAAGCATCGTTATATTTTCTTTTGTTTTCTAGGTTTTTGTTTGAAAACCAGACTCCAGCCCACGTGTACTATAGGTGGAAGCTTTATTCCATTTTACAGGCAAGTAGTGGATCAATATAAGCTCCAGCTCGATCTGTACGATAATTCCCGCTAATCAGTCAATCACCCCATTGTATTTATTGAGCACTTACTGGGCAGAGCACTGTACTAAGCACTTGGGAGAGCACAGTATAACAGAGCTTTTTTATGGTATTTCTTGGGTGCTAACTGTGTGTCAAACACCATTCCAAGTGCTGGGGAAGGTACAAGTTAAGTTGGACATGGTCCCCATCCTGCTAGGGGCTTACAGTCTTAAGTAATCAGATGGGATAGGATAAGTGCATGGATTAATGTGGTAATGAGGAAGGGGCAAGTTAGCAATGTTGTGAAGGTTGAACCAACAGGAATCAGTGGATATGATCCTTGCCCAAAGTGAGTTTACAGTCTAGAGGGGAAGACAGGCATCAGTATAAATTACAAATATGTACCTAAGTGCTGTGGAGTTGAGGGAGGGGTGAACAAAAGGAGAAAATCGAAATGCAGTGCAATGCAGAAGGGAGTAGAAGACAAGGTAATGAAAGCTTAGAGAAGGTCTCTTGGAGGAGATGTGCCTTTGAAGAAGGCTTTGAAGGTGGGGCGAGTGATAATCTGGCAGCTATGAAGAGAGGCAGGAGGGTGTTTCAGGCCAGAAGCAGAATGTGAATGAGAAGTCGGCGGCAAGATAGGCGAGATGGAGGTACAGGTACAGGATGGCATTAGAGGAGCGAAGTGTGCGGTCTAGGTAGCGAAGTGACGGGGGGGGGGGCAAGGTGATTGAGTGCGATGAGAAGGAGTTTCTATTTGTTGCAGAGGTGGTTGGACCACCACTGGAGGTTCTTGAGGAGTGGGGTAACATGGGCTGAACCTTTTTGTAGAAAAATGATCCACCCAGCAGGGTGAAATATGGAGTACAATGGGAAGAGATAGGAGGCAGGGAGGTCAGCAAGGAGGTTGATACAGTAATCAAGTTGGGACAGGATAAATGCTTGGATTAATTTGGTAGCACTTTGGATGAAGAGGAAAGAGTGGATTTTAGCGATGTTGTGATGGTTGAACTGACAGATTGAACATATGGGTTGAAAGAGAGAGGTGAGTCGAGGGTAACGCCAAGGTTACAGGCTCATGAGACAGGAAGGATGGTGGTGATATCTACTGTGATGGGAAATTCAGGGAGCACGGAATTTGGGTGGGAAGATAAGGAATTCTGTTTTGGACATGTTAAGTTTGAGGTGTTGTCAGTACATCCAAGGAGAGATGGTCTCAAGTCAGGAGGAAGTGTGAGACTGCAGAGAAGGAGGGAGATGTGGGTTGGAGATGGTAGTTGAAGCCATGGGAATGAATGAATTCTCCATAGAATGTGACCCAGAATGGAATCTTGAGAGACTCCCTCAGTTAGTGGGTGAGAGACAGAGGAGGAACCCACAGAATGAATGAGTGGCCAGAGAGCTAGGAGAATCAGGAGAGAACAGTGTCAGTGAAGTCACAGGTGGATAATGTTTCTAGGAGAAGGGCGTGGTTGACAAGTGTCAAAGGTAGTTGAGGTCGAGGAGGTTTAGGATGGAGTAGAGGCCGTTGGATTTGGCAAGAAGGATATGGTTTGTGACCTTTGAAAGGGCAGTTTCTGTGAAGTGAAGAGGATGGAAGCCAGATTAGAGGGAATCACGGAGAGTTGGAGGAGAGGAAGTAGGGACAATGGGTGTAGACAACTCGCTCCAAGAGTTTGGAGAGGAATGGTAAAAGGGATATGGGGTGATAACTGGAGGGTGCTGTAGGGTCAAGGGAGGTTTTTTAGGATGGGGAAGACCATAAGCATGTTTGAAAGCAGTGGGGGAAAAGCCATTGGAGAGCAAACACTTGAAGATGGTGGTCAGGGAGGGAAGGGATGGGGCAAGTGCTTTGATATGATACGAAGGGATGGGGTTGGAGGTGGAGGTGGAGGGGGTGGATTGCCTCTGGAGGTACTGCTGGGAAAGATGGGAGAGTGGAAGAAGGGGCAGGAGGAGGGAGGGACCGGAGAGGAGCAGGGGAGAGTTTAGGGAGACCACGCCTGATGGTTTCAATTTTTTCAATAAGGTAGGTCGCCAGTTCCTTAGGGGCAGGGATTGGGGAAGGTGGGGGACAGGGGTTTGAAGAGGGAATTCAGTGTCTGGAACAACTGGCGAGGGCAGTGGACATGGGAGTCAAAAAGAATGGAGAAGTAATTGTAGTGGCCACAGGAAAGGGCAAAGTTAAAGCACGCAAGGATGAACTCGAGGTGGAGGAGGTTGGCCTGATACCTAGATTTCCGCCAGTAGAGCTCTGTGGCTCATGCCTAAGAGTGAAGGAAGCAGACTGTGAAGGTGATTCAGGTCTGTGGCTTAGTGGTATAAGATAGACAAAGGGATAGGAGAGCCAGTAAGTAGAGTTCAGTAGAGAGGGTGATGTGGAGGGTGTCAGTTTGATAGTCAAGAGAAGATAGTTTGGGTGTGGAGACTTATGAGAAAAGTGGATGGGGTCAAAAGAGAGTTCTGTGGAGGAACAGGACAGATTTCCTCTATTCCTCATTCTTGTTGATCTTTAGGGAGATGCTCCAACTAAGTGGAGGACAGAAGACTTTCGAATGTTCAAAAATGGCTCTTTTTGGAGGCCGCCACCCTTAAATCCATACTTACACGGGATGTCAGAGGAGCAAGAAACTGAAGCCTTCGTAGAGGAACCGAGCAAGAAAGGAGCACTTAAAGAAGAGTAAGTGGATTTATTTTTTTTTTTGTCTCTTTTGAACACTTACTTTTGCAAGCATTTTTAGCACACATTTTAAGTGATATCCAGCAGGCAGTGGTTGGATGTGGATAACTCCATTGCTCTTGTCCTGGGGAAAAACCTGGACACACAATTAAATGTTAGCCACTTGTGTTTGTGGGGCCTGCACAGCGTTTCTGCTCTGGTCCTTTTTCCCTGTGTCAAATCGTTGCTATTGGTGGAATATGAAGATGTCAAGCTTGGCCAAAAGTTTTTTCCCCCCTCTGGAACCTGAAGTTTCAGGATCCATTGAGTCGCTGGGGAGCTCTGATGAAGAGCATCACCCCACATCTCCAGGGACCTCCCTGGGAGGTGTTCCTAGCTACATCTCCAGGGACCTCCCTGGGAGGTGTTCCTAGCTAAAGTCAAGAGTTCCCATCCAAATCTATCTGTAGCGAGAAGAATTAAGTCCAGATTGGCACAATGCAGAATGGACTTTTTCACTACTTGCCTCTGTTTAATTATGCTCACATTAGAATCTGGGTATCATCCGAAAACAGCTTTGCTTCAAAGAAATGTCATTTTCATCTGCGGAAGTGTTTTTAAACCCATTGTTTTCTTCAAAAGCAATAAAAGCATCAGCAATGTCAATTCTGAGTGATCGGTAATTCATTTAGCTTAGTATTCTGTCTCAAATGGCAGCACGGTGCTTGAAGGAACCAAGCGAAAGTTTCCTTTCTAGACACCCAACTCTTGTGTTTAGAGGTGGACTATGTGAATTTTCCTCCTTTACACTTTCTGACTCTAGAAGTTTGTAGTGTTCTTCCTCGTTTGGCTGGGAAAACCCTTTGTTGCTTGTGAAGACTTCTTCTGACATGGCTCTACGCACTGATGCTATTTTCGAGGCTGAGAATGATTCTCATTAGGTAAATACAGTATCCCTGGAGGGAAAATGTTTGCTACAGTTTTAGTGTTTTATCAAAATAGTCCTGGCAATTTGGTACTGAATAAACCTTAACACCTTGCTTCAAAGTAAGAGCATGGTGGAAGACTCCAGAAAGCTTGTTTCCCCAGGTTGTAATTTTTAGGGTATGGTACTTAGGGGGAATTAGACCTCCTCTAAAATATTTGTATTGGTTTGAAGACAAAAGTTAGTTACAGTTTGCAAATCATTTTAGGCAGAGGGACAAATTGGAAGAAATCCTGCGTGGATTAACCCCAAGGAAGAATGATATAGGAGACGCAATGGTTTTCTGTCTGAACAATGCCGAAGCTGCCGAAGAAATAGTAGATTGCATTACAGAGTCATTGTCCATCTTGAAAACACCACTTCCAAAGAAGGTATGTAAGAAGATTCTTTTTTCCCCCTGAAGACGCTTGGGGCAGTTAAGATCATACTTTAAATTCTGCACCCTTCTGCGTTATTTTTTGTTGTTGTTGAAGTCACTTTTTATCACTGATCATTTTTCTTTGTGAGAACTCCACTTTATCTTTTCCATCCTCAAATGAATTACCTGCAGAAGGTTGCTTTACTTGCACCAGAATTGTACATTCCAAGCACTCAGTAGAGGGCTCTGCACACAGTAAGTCCTCAATAAATACGGTTGAACAAATGAAAGATTGGAGTGTTTGCACTCCATCGAGTGGAGTTAAATTTTAGAACACAAATCCTGTTCCTGCCAAGGTCACAGTTGTAGAATGTACGTTTTACCTGGACCAAGATGATTCTGGTCTCACCACAATCTCCCCAAATGCACTGTCAACAAGTAATTACTATATCAAGTTTTTCCCAATTGGGATAAATTCCGGCAGAATGCTCTTTTCTCATTTCTTCTCAGCTTGGACCTTGCCAGAGTGTTGCTCTAGTTCTCATATCACTGTTTTTGGTATTGTAGATTGCCAGACTGTATTTGGTTTCTGATGTGTTGTACAACTCCTCAGCCAAAGTTGCCAATGCTTCATACTACAGAAAATTGTAAGTATAATTATTTTAGGATCATTTTTCAAAATGTATTCTAAAGAATCGCACCCACAGTCTTATGAGATGGAATCATCCACTTGCTCTGCCAGTGAATTGAACGACCACGTCCCAGAGGAAGTGTTAAGCTCAGAAAGGCTTTAAACATTGTGAGGGTGCTGTTCTTGGCCTTATTCTTGGTCATTTCATGTGGTCAGAGCTGTCCAACTATTTGTAAATATTTTTAACTCTTTGAGGAGCAGCGTGGCTTAGTAGAAAGACCACGGGCTTGGGAGTCAGAGGACATAGGTTCTAATCCCGGTTTCACCACTTGGATAAACCACTTAATCTCTCTGGGCCTCAGTTCCCTCACCTGTAAAATGGGGATTAAGACTGTGATCCCCACATGGGACAACCTGATTACCTTGCATCTGCCTCGCTTGGCACATAGTAAACCCTTAACAAATACCATAATTATTCATTATTACTGATTGTAGGCCAGCAGTATCTCATAGTTGCATTCATTGTAACCAAGGTGCCTCTGGGACAGTTGGTCTTCCCGAAGTCTCCTCTTCCTCATTTCTTCCATTCCCTGCCCATCTTTGATCTTCCCTGTGGTTTCCATTCAGAGGGTTGTTTTCCCCAGGGAACCAAACAGCTCTAAAGGCTTAAACTGATTTCTAAAGCAGTAGTCGGTACTGCTCTTTTTGGTTTTTTCACTTGAGACTGGCATTAGAGTTCCAGTCAGACTCCTTGATAGCATTTTTCTCTTGGGCCATTAAGCCGTGCCCAACTTTCTGAGCCCAGAGTATCTGCCGCTTCCGTTGCAGAGGTTAGTAGGAATACAGAGTAAAAACTCCCGTGGATATCCCCACTAGGGTGTGCAGAATACTCTTCCCGGTTTCACAGTTAGCCGATAGCTTTGTATAACCTAGAGCGAAAAGCAACTCAGGTAGCACTTTAAGTAAAATGGGACCTGGGATTGTGACCAGATATTGACAGGAAGGTGGAAATGATAGAGTGTGTGAAAATCTTCTTTCATTTTCAGCTTCGAGTCGAAGTTATGTCAGATATTTTCAGATCTCAACGCTACGTACCGTACGATACAAGGTCACCTGCAATCTGAAAATTTCAAGGTACTTCTCTGGGACATGTTTCAAAGCCTTATTGAGGGCACATCTCCAAGAAGTCCTCATTTCCTCTTTTTCCACCCCCTTCTGCAGCATCCTGATTTGCATCCTTTATTTCACCACTCCCTCAACACCACAGCACTTATGTGCATATCTGTAATTTATTTATATTGATACCTGTCTCCCCCTATAGACCATGAGCTCATTGTCATCAGAGAATGTGTCTACCCACTCTGTTGTACTGTACTCTCCCAAGCGCTTGATACAGTGCTCTGCACCCAGTAAGCGCTCAATAAATACGATTGATTCATTGTTAGAAAGATTGCATTCTAAGTACACTATTGATATTTTGTCTCGGAACCCTGAATTTAAGAAAAGATATTTTACCAGTTTCCTCTCAAGGGCAAAAATAATTAAATTTCTTGGTTTATAATCCACATTGAATGAATGAATTCTGCACTTGGTTAGATTGGTGTTGCCCAAATTTTAATGTCAACATCCATCCCAGGATTATCACCACAGGATTCTTGGAGGACCAGTGTTTCCCATAATTTCAATTGTACCATCTATTGTCCCTAACTTTAGTGGTATTTATCAAGCTCTTAATGATGATAATTATTGTGATGATAATAATTTTGGTTATTTGTTAAACACTTCCTATGTGTCAAGGCCTGGGTTAAGTGGTTCGGTAGTTATGATACCAGAGCAGATATAGTCCCTGTCCCAAGTGGGGCTCACAGCCTAAGGAGGGAAAGAGAAGTGATATTTAATCCCTACTGAACAGAGGAGAAAATTGAGGCCCATAGAGAAATTAAGTGCCTTGCCCAAGGTCATACAATAGCAGTGTTAGAGCCCCAGTCTTCTGACTCTGTGTCGTGTACTCTTTCCACCAGACCTCGCTTCTTCTCCCTACCATGTGCAAAGCACTGTACTACCAAACCCTGATGAAGAAATATAGTGAAGGGTCGATAGGATTTTGTCACTGAGCCCGAGGATGCTCCCAGTCTGAAAGAGGGACTGGAAAGCTGGTGGTGGGCACACAAGGAAAGATTGAATAATTGTAGGCACAGTAATATAAGAACCCTCAGACAATTGGAACAGACTGAGAGTTCCAGAACACTGTGATGGAAGGAACCGTTTTCAGGCTCCCTGCTGCTCGGGCAGGACAGCCAGCGTCCAATAGTCACCACGGCCACAGCGGAAACCTTCCTGGAAGCCTCTTAGAAGCTGGTTGGCTTAGTGGATGGAGCCCAGGCTTGGGAGTCAGAAGGACCTGGGTTCTAATCCGGGCTCCGACACTTGTCTGCTGTGTGACTGTGGGGAGGTCACTTAACTTCTTTCCCTGTGCCTCAGTTCCCTCATCTGTAAAATGGAGATTAAGACTGTAAGCCCTAAGTGAGCTAGGGACTGTGTCCAACCTGATCAGCTTGTGTCTACCCCAGTGGCTGGCACATAGTAAGCACTTAACAACATACTATTTAAAAGAAAAAAAAATTGTGTGGGCCTCCTTCTGTTGTGAGCCATGCCTAGTTTCCACCATGAAATCTCAAATTTCCAACCTCCCGAGCCCTCCCTCTAGGAATCCATTATGGACTGTTTGCCCATTCGTGTCTCCAGGCACCTTACACCTGCTGCTGAGATTTTAGCCCTGCACACCGTCCCATCTTATTTAGCATCTCTCCAAGAGCCGCATCCACGTGTTGTATAAGCCTCCTCAGTAGGTGCTATTTCCAGCATGGGCCCCGAGTCTGTACAGAGCTTGGGAAAAGGCAAAGGGAGTTGACCTAGCATGGACCAGCTTGGATAGATATTTCTAACCCAACTCGTCAGTTAACCGGCCATATTCTGTCTTTAGCAACGGGTCATGACGTGCTTCAGAGCGTGGGAAGACTGGGCAATTTATCCTGAACCCTTTTTGATCAAACTTCAGAACATTTTCTTGGGACTTGTAAATATTATAGAAGAAAAGGAAACTGAGGTAGGTGCTTGAACTGAACAACAGTTCAGAAGGGGAAAAAATTCAGTACGGGTATAGATTGTCACTCTGAAGGAGTTGGTAAACCCAGACCTTACTTTTTGTTTCACAGGATGTTATTAATAGTGGGCTGGCTCCAGAATTTTGCCAAAATAAAATATTGGTGTAGTGGGAACGTGCTTCCCTCCCAATTCTCATTTTAAAACTGCTCATGTCCCATCTGCTGAATCTTCCATGGACCCTGGAGGATGGTAAAAATGGGATTCACTGTACTTTCAGCATCCATTTGTCTGGATAGGCACGGGGCTAAAGTTGGACATGAAAACACATACACAGGTTAAATGTACCCGGGTTTGGGCGTACTACTGGATTGCTGAGTTGGGATCGGAGCAGAACCCAGGACAGCAGTAGCTCCAGCAACCTTTGCGAACCCCTTGGCCATCTCTGAGGTCGTGCTGGATCTCCAGGGCCCTGGACCGTCGGACCAGTTCTGGGTTTTTTGCTCGGTGGCTCCTTGGTTTGGATCCTCAGTGAAGCAGAGGAGTGGGTCTGGCATTGGTACAAGTGGGCACCTTCAGGGCATCTAGTAGTCTGAAGCTCCCCCTAGGTTTTGAGGTTTAGACTTGGGGCGACTAGTATCTAAAGTGCAGCTGCTGGGCACACTGGTCCCCACAGGCCTGTAGCTAGCTCTGGGCGTATCGGGGAGTGCCTTCATGCTTAGGGGTTCCCATGTCCCCCAAGTGTGCCAGATTGCCTAGTGGGGCGAAGGCAAACAGGCCTCTTCTCGTCCACACAAATTTGCAGTCCTTGACTGGGGCCAGGAGAACAAGGTAACGCTAAGAGGGGTTCCAGTGACAGGCTAGCCACAGTTAGCAACAGATCAGATCTCTTAACATCTGGCCCAAAGCCGTGGGGCTGGAGGCAGGGAGTAGCATTTCACTTTTTTCTGCCCACTGGTGTAGCTTCCTGCTTGAGATCCTGACCTTCCCAGAAGCTGCAGGCTGTGGTTCCCATCACAAGAGGGGATCGAGTGGATGTGCTTGAGATGAGAAGCTTGGGTGGTTGGGGGAGTTCTGGTGGGGGTGCTTGGATACAGGACAAGGGATCCTTTTGTCCTTTCTTATGCACATCTGGAGGGGGTCACTCGAGAGACTGTTCAGGGTCACGGTGGGAAGAAGACCTTTGCCCCGTTCAGGATAAACGACTCTCTCAGGAAACCTGTGTATGCCCTGCAGGAAGTGCCTGATGATCTCGATGGGGCCCCCATCGAGGAAGAGCTTGATGGTGCCCCATTGGAGGATGTGGACGGAATTCCTATCGATGCTGCTCCGATGGATGATCTGGATGGAATCCCTATTAAATCTCTTGATGACGATCTGGATGGTGTGCCTTGTAAGAGAAAGAGCTAAAAGTCGACTTTTCTCCCGAGCGGTGTAGCATTCTATCACCATCCCCACCCACGGTGGGAGAGGGGGAAAGGGAGAATGCCCATTTTTCCCATTATCTCTCATTTAATGTCTAGTCGTTAACCGTTTTCTGCTTCTTTCCCTGGATTTCCCCAGCTACAGTGCCTAAAACTTAAAACTTAAGCTCCCCAGCTTGGAAATCAGAGCAGTGAAACAGAAAATGTTATTCTCTACTTAGTAAACTTTTTTTTAGCTTCCAATAAACCTGAGGGTATTTGACATTCCCTCATTGTTCATCTGTTAATTGCTATCCATCACCCCCTGAAGACAAAAAGCACCCCCCCCCCCAAAAAATGGATTGAGCTAGCCATCCCTAATAATAGTTGTATACTGAATTGCTCTTCTTTTCTCCACCAGTGGATCCATCTGAAGACTCTAAGAAGAACGAGCCCATCTTTAAAGTGGCCCCATCTAAGTGGGAAGCTGTAGATGAATCTGAATTGGAAGCCCAGGGTGAGTTGAAAAAAAGAAATGTAAAGATATATGACCGCCGTCCCCTTTAAATTGTATGACTTTTATCGTGGATATCATTAGCGTACTCTATTGCACTTTCCCAAGAGCTTAATACAATCGTCTGTATAGAGTAAATGTTCAATAAGTGCTTTTGACCAACTGATACCAAGAACCAGGAGCTCTGTTACCATGGAAACTTGTGTGTTGTCTGCACTCTTGTAATAGCCTCTCTCCCCGTGCCCTGTCCAACCTGACTGTGGTTGTGTCGTACTCTCCCAAGCGCTTAGTACAGTGCTTTGCACACAGTAAGCATTCAGTAAATATGATCGAATGAAGATATGAACCTGTAGCTACCCGTCTCTACCTTTACTTATGGCTTAGTGGAAAGAGCACGGGCTTGGGCGTCAGAGGACCGGGGTTCTAATCCCGGTTCCACCACTTGTCTGCTGTGTGACCTTGGGCCAGCCGCTTCATTTCTCTGTGCCTCAGTTCCCTCATCTGTAAAATGGGGATTAAAACCTGATTACCTTGTTATCTACCTCATTGTTTAGAACAGTGCTTGGCATATAGTAAGCACTTAACAAATACCGTAATTATTATTATTAAACCGCTAAAGACGGTCCCTCCTCAGCAATCTCTGGGGACTCCTGTGATATTTCCAGTAACGGTTTCAGGTTGGGCGTCCATTAAAAACCCCAGGACACTTTATGGTCATCCATAATAAGGGCTCTCTCGGGGCTCCCTGAGAGTACCCCAGTGGTTGGCCACCACCATTTCATCACTCTATAAATATGAAGAGCACTGTACTAAGCGTATGGGAGCGTACAATGAAGCAATATAATAAATACATTTTCTGTCCACGCAAACCCCCACCGCAGGCATGGAGAGGATTCAGAGCTCAGCTAAGCTACTAGTGCTGCACTGCTGCTAAGGCCTACGCTCACTCACCCACTCTCCTGAAACCCAACTCTAATTCCTGGAACTTAAGCAGTTTTAGCAGTGCTAGTTTGTCATGTAATATTGTCTTTCCTCCCCTCCCCCATTTTTCATTCAGCTGTAACAACATCCAAGTGGGAGTTATTTGACCAGCATGAAGAATCAGAAGAGGAAGAAAATCAAAAGTAAGACTCTAGATTATGTACCCACCCATTTCCTTGGTTTGCCACTTCCACTATACCTCTTAAGGAAAAAGCGATGAGAAAAGAAATGGAAGGGAATTATTCTCAATAATAAGACGATGCCTAATTGTGCTAGTTCTTTTGCGCTTACTGTGTGTCAAACACTGTCCTAAGTGCTAGGGTAGGTTAGATACAAGATAAACAGGACCCAAGTGGAGCTCACAGTAGGAGGGAGTACGGGTATTGATCCTCATTTTGCAGACGAGGCACAGAGAAGTTAAGTGACTTGTGTCATTACACAGCAGGTGAGTGCTAGAGGCAGAATTAGAACCCAGGTCCTCTGACTCCCAGGCATGGGCACTTTTCAGCAGGCCACACTGCTTCTCAAGCCCCCCAAATAGGGAGCTTTGGGGACTTCTGTTTCAGCTTATAGTCTGGTATGTGTATTGTGTCACGTTGAAAATTTTCACCCATAATGGACCTGAACAGTAGGAACATTTTAAAAATGCAATAAAGTCATTTCAAAGACTGATTTGCAAGTGGATTTGAAAGGATTGTCTGGGGCTGCTTATTCAGGTGTCTAAGAATCATTCAGCAATATTTATTCTTTCTCGGCTGGGGAGAGAACAGTCTTGAGTAGAGGCAGAGAGGGCCTGAAAGGCCAATTTCATTTCTGACAGAGGAAATTGATCCCTTACATATTGTGAAAATTACTCAATATAAATAGCGAAAAGCTTTCATCAGAGGAGACAATTTGAAACCAAGGAAAAGGGAACTTTCAGGTAATGGTGGCCAGGATTTCTAAATTTCACTTTTGTTTTTCTAATAGACAGAAAAACATTGGCTGTGAGATTGCTTTAAGAAAAAAAAAACGTATGACCGTAATCCCACTCTTTGAAGTGGAAGAACCACGGATTTATTTTTACAGTTGTCTGTGAAAGGCTAAGGGGAATATTCTTCTTGAGTGCCTTTGAAATTGTACAGGTCTGAATGGGAGCACTCTGGTGGCCAGGTCGGGAACATGGTTACCGATGAATACATTGTGCTTGCTGTGTGAGATGGACAAAGGTTATTTCAGCATTTGAGGAAGCAGGAATATGGTAGAAAGATGAGGTGAGGTTTTGGATGCCATATAAGAGGTGGAAATTTATCCTATAGGTTTTCAGATTGGGGATTTTGTGGGCTCCAGAGGAGCCTCTATTCCAAGTTGAGGAATAGAGAAAGTGGAATCTGAAGGCAGAAAGTGTTTTCTGTTTGTGTGTGAGCCAGAGTTTCGAAGCTGCTGCCAGGGGAAAAGCGTTCCATATATTTCCGCAAAGGCCCTGGTAGGATTGGGTGTGTTTTTCAGTTTGATTTGATGCTGTTGTTCCTGCTGAATATTAGCTGAGAGGTTGGGGAGATTTTGGGAATTTCTGGGGACGAGGAGCATTTTACTTTATTGGCCTTGCAAATGCGTTTATCATCCCTCTTTTATCCCAAGGGGCTGAGTAGGTAGAAATAATAATAAGAGTAATAATGGTTTGGAATGCTTCCTATGTGACACAGACCCTGTGAGCTCCACGTGGGACATAGAATCTATCATGTCCCCATTTTACAAGTGAGGAAACTGAGGCCCAGAGAAGCTCTGACTCTCCCAAGGTCACCCAGCAGGCCTATGGCAGAGGCGGGACTAGGAACCGGGATCTCCTTACTCCTAATCTCGAGTTCTTTCCATTCGGCCAGCCTGCCCTCCCATTACTGGAAATCTCAAACCAACCGAAGTTGAGTGTGAACTAGACTGATGACTCGCTTGTGGTCCTAGAAGCCATCTGTTTCATCCTGCTCCGTAGCCCGTTAGCTCCTCGTGGGCAGGGAATGAGCCCACCAACTCTGTTGTAGCTCCACACCCAGTAAGCGCTCAATAAATTCTGCCGATTGGATTGTTCTTCATTCTCAAGTGGGAAAATATCTGACTGCAACCACTCGAGGGCATCAAATCAGTTCAGAATGTGGAGAGCAGGAGGGACTAGGGTGGGTGGGTTAGCTCACTTCCAGGTGATGAGGATGAATATCGGAGTTAATTCTCTCCCGATAGCTCCCTTTTTCCCCAGCAGAAAAGGAGATCGCCCAAGTACGTCATGAGTTATGGGTCACTACAACAGTTTTAACATGGCGGTATGTTCTTTTTACTCCTAAAGCCAAGAAGAAGAAAGTGAAGATGAGGAAGATACTCAGAGTTCCAAGTCAGAAGAGCATCATATGTACTCCAATCCCATCAAAGAAGAAATGACAGAGTCCAAGTCCTCTGTTAAGTATTCTGAAATGAGCGAAGAAAAGCGAGCGAAACTTCGAGAAATTGAGGTCAGTGCTAAAGTGAAATTGAAAATGTGCATAAGAAATTTTAAGCGACACAATTGAGAGTTCTAGGAGCATAATAATAATAATGTTGGTATTTGTAAAGCGCTTACTATGTGCAGAGCACTGTTCTAAGCGCTTGGGTAGATACAGGGTAATCAGATTGTCCCTCGTGAGGCTCACAGTCTTAATCCTCATTTTACAGATGAGGTAACTGAGGTGCAGAGAAGTTAAGTGACTTGCCCACAGTCACACAGCGGACAAGTGGCAGACCTTGGATTCAAACCCATGGCCTCTGACTCCCAAGCCCGTGCTCTATCCACTGAGCAACACTGCTTCTGTCAGAGTATGTCAGAGGCTGAATTATGTGGCCATGTCCAGGCATTTCCCCCTACATCGCTGTGGCTGGGTTCCTGCCAACCCCCGTCCTACTCCCAAATTCCCAGGAACAGTAGTTTCAGGGGGAATTAATGGGTTCAGAGAAAGGTGGTGTGAAAGTAATTGAAATACCTGGCATCTTTTGCACGTGTTGAAATTCAAGATTCAATCGTATTAATTGAGCGCTAATGGTGTGCAGAGCACTGTACTAAACGCTTGGAAAGTGCAGTTCAGTGCCCTGGAGTGGTGAGAGAGGCCCTCATAAATGAGACAAAAGTATATTCAGCAGCTCATGGCCAAGGTCAGCCCCAAGGAGAGGAAGTGGACGAGAAAGGCTGCCCGTAGCTGTGAGTACAGATCCAGCCAACCGTGGATAAGAGTCACCAGCAGATGCCGGGGTCCTACTCTGGTGTACTTCTTTCTCTGACACTTAGTAGTCATTGGCACTCCACAGACGCCAATTTGTACTCCTTAAAATCATTTTCTGGGAAACTATGAATTTTAAGTATCCACAAACGGTTCCCTTGGGCACAGGCCTGAGAGCTAATCCCAGCTCTTGCTCTGTGACCTTGGGCAAGTCACTTCACTTCTCGGACCTCTGTCCTTCATCTGTAAAAATGGGGATTCAAGACCTCCTGTTCTTCCTCTTACTTAGACTGAACCCCCCACGTGTGACAGGGGATTAACTGGTATCTACCCCAGTATTTAGAACAGTGCTTGACACATAGTAAGCGCTTAACAAGTATCATTTAAACCCACAAACATCTGATAACAAGGCCATGATTCTATCATCCCCTGAAAAGGCATTCCTGAAAGAACCCAATCACTAACTAAGGAAGCAGTGTGGCCAAAGGGATAGAGCCCGGGCCTGGGAGTGGGAAGGATCTGGGTTCTAATCCCAGCTCCACCACCTGTCTGCTGTGTGATCTTGGGCAAGTTACTTAACTTTTGGGAGCCCCATGTGGGACAGGGACTGTCCAACCTGACACCCCAGCACTTAGTTCAGTGACTGGCACATAGTAAGTGCTTAACAAATGCCATAAATAACAATAAGTAATAGTATTAATTGAGAGTTTACTCTATGAAGAACACTGTTAAGTACCTGGAAGAAGACAGAAGAGTTAGTTGACACAACCTGTGCCCTCAGGGAGCTTTCAATCTAGTGGGGAGACAAGCAATAATTAAATTACAGATGGGGGTGAGCAACGGAGTTTAAAGATTTATGTGTAAATGGGGGGAGAAGGGATGGGAAAGTGAATATTTAAATGCCTAGTATTACAGCTGCTGCATTCCCCTATTCTAGCTAGCCCTAATCAAAGCATGTAATGTAAGCGTGCATTCTACCTGAAATGACTGATCTGTGGGTGTAGGGAATTCTAGTTGTGCTCTTGGTGTCCGAGCCGGGCCACGGCCCAGTTTAGCTACACTATCCACTGGTCAGGAGCTGAGGCAAACTTGATCTGGAAGCAGGAAGCTGCCTATTCCTAATCTCCTGGGTTCCAGAGAGTCAAGTGACAGAGGTGAAACCCGGATTGCAAAAGACCTCTGCCATCGTTGTCATTGAGAGATGGGGTCTAGGTTTAGGTAGGGACTGCAACTCTTTTCTTCCTGGCTGACCTGTGTTCATTCAAATAATTGATAATTGTGGTATTTAAGCACTTACGTTGTGTGAAACACTGGGGTAGATGCATGATAATCAGGTTGCCCAGAGTCTCCCTTTTCCTCACTGAGCTCATGGGGAGATCAAGTATTGAATTCCCATTTTGCAGACGAGGACCGTTGTCAGCCAGCAGGCAAGGGGCGGAGACGGGATTAAAACCCAGGTCTTCTGTCACCCAGATCTGTGCTCTCTCCACAGGCCATGCTGCTCTTCTCCATCTCCCCTCGGACATCATAAGAATCCCGTTGCAAAGGCAATGCAAATGGGAATTTTTACTGTCTGGCTCCTCTATAAAATGGGGATTAAATACCCAACCTGTCGTGACCTTAGACTGTGAGCCCCATGTAGAATAGGGACTATGTGTGACCTGATTATCTTGTATTGTACTCCAGCACTTACTTTCTTGTTCGTGGTCCATAGTAAGCGCTTAACAAATACCACTAATAATAATAATTATGGTATTTGTTAAGTGCTTACTATGGGCCAAGCACTGTTCTAAGCGGGGGGTAGATACAAGGTAATCAGGTTGTCCCACGTGGGGCTCACACTTTTAATCCCCATTTTACAGATGAGGGAACTGAGGCACAGAGAAATTAAGTGACTTGCCCAAGATCACACAGGAGACAAGTGGCAGATCAGGGATTAGAACCCACGTCCTCTGACTCCCAAGCCTGTGCTCTTTCCACTAAGCCACGCTGGTTCTCTAAAGCAGCTTTCTTTGGGAAGTCTCTCCCGCTCCCCTCCTCCAAAGAAATCTGTCACAGGTTGCTTGTTCATGATTTTGATTCTAATTGCCCTGGCACTCCCTCCCTCCCTCTTCTCCCGTAAAATGATGCTTAAGAGTTTCTGTTTGATGTGAGGGTGGGTGGGCAACTACGGGATGATTTTGAGGCATGGAAAGATGTGTACTGAATGGTTTTTTAGACAAATGTTATGGGCAGCAGAGTGAAATATGGACTGGAGTGGGAAAGAGGAAGCGGGAAGGTCAGCGAGGAAGCTCATGCAGCAGTCCAGATGGGATATGATTTTAAGTGCTGCAACAGCTTAGCAGTTTTGTGGGGAAAGAGCAGATCCTAGCATGTTACGAAGGTAGAACCGACGGGATTTGGTGACATATTAATTATGTGGGATAAATGGGCAATGAGGAAAGGATAATGCCACGGTTATGGGCTTGTGAGGTAAGGAGGATAGTGATGATGTCTGTAGTGATGGGAATTTCCTGGAGTGCAGGCAGGGTTTGGGTGCAAAGATGAGGAGTTCAGTTTTGGACATGTTTGAGATGTCGGCAGGACATCCAGGGAGAGAGATCCTGAAGGCAGGAGGAAATTGGAAACTGCAGAGAAGGAGAGAGGTCAAGGCTGGAGAGGAAGACTTGGGCATCATTTGCATAGAAATGGTAGTTGAAGCTTTGGGAGCGAGTGAATTCTACGAGGGAGTGGGTTTAGTAGGAGAATAGGAGGATCCCTAGAACTGAACCCTGAGAGACCCCCCACAGTTAAAAGGTGGAAGTTAGACGAGGAATTGACGAGTCTAAAGGAGCAGTTAGAGAGAAGAAGAAAACCCAGAGAGGACAGTGTCAGTGAAGCCAAAGTTAGATAATGGTAGATAAAATTAGATAATGTTTCCAGGAGAAGGCAGCTGAGAGATCAAGGTGAGTTAGAATAGAGTAGAGGCCGTTGGATTTGGCCAGAAGGTCACTGCTTCCGTTGAGTAAAGGAGGCAGAAACCAGATTGCAGGGGTTGAGGAGAGAGTTGGGGGAGAGAAAGTGGAGGCAGCAGGTGTAGTCAACTTGCTTAAGGAATTTGGAGAGGAATGGTAGGGGGAGCTTTTTTAAGATAGGGGATACATGGGCATGTTTGAAAGTGATGGGGGAGGAGCTCTTGGAAAGTGAGCAATTGAAGATGGCGGTCAGGGAGGGCAGATGAGAGGGGGCAAGTGTTTCGATGAGGTGTGATGGGATGGGTTTGCAGGCGCAGGTGGAGGAAGTGGATTTTGAGAGGAAGCAGGAGATCTTTTGAGAAACTGCTGGGAAGGCGAAGGGTGTCCAGGAAGAGGCAGGAGAAAGAAGGGACTCGAGAGAAGCAAGGGAGATTTTAGGGAGGCCATGGCTGATGGTTTCAGTTTTATCGATCAAGTAAGAGGTAAGGCCATCGTGTGTGTGTGTGTGTGCGCGCGTGCGTGTGTGCGCGCGTGCGTGTGTGCACGCGTGGGGACCGGCGGATTGAGGAGGGAGTTAAATGTGAAACATTTGGCATGGGCAGTGGGTGTGCAGGTCAGTAAGGTTGGAGAAGTTAAATTGCTCACCCAAATTCAGGTGTTACTAATGCTCTAGTTACAGCGAGTTATCCTCGAAAGATATTTCATAGAAACTCAGTTTTTGGAAAGCCCAATCTTTGTTTCTCCAGATAGGTGAAGCAGCATGGCCTAGTGGAAAGAGCACGGGCCTGGGAGTGAGAGGCCCTAATTCAACTCTGCCACTTGTCTGCTGTGTGACCTTGGACAAGTCGCTTCCCTTCTGTGCCTCAGATACGTCATCTGTAAAATGGGAATTAGAACTGTGAGCCCCATGTGGGACATGGACTGTGTCCAACCTGATTATCTCATAACTAGCTCAGCACTTAGTAAAGTGCCTGGCACGTAAGTGCCTAACAAATGCCGTTAAAATAGTTTCTGATCATATTGTGTAGATGAGCAGACTGAGAATTCCAAGGATGGGAATCATTTCTCTGTGGCCCTGGAATAATTAAATTGCATTTAAATGTAACTGATATTTTCTGTCTCTGTTCAAGTGAAGCCTTGGGAAATAGTTGATCCTGAGTTTCTGGGATGGTGGGTGGTTGTCCAATCGTGGATTTGTGAATTTAAAGATGCTAAAAGCCTTAGCATGTTCAGCATTCCTTTTGGGAGAAAGTGGGAAAGTTTCTTCCATGAAGAGAGAACCATGCAGTATCTTTTGAGAGGAAAGCTTTCTGTCCTTTTCCACTAGACTATCCATTAGAGTTTGTTATTCAGTGTGGGTTTGATAACATCATATGTTGCTGTGATGTTGTTGTGGTGGTGTTATACTCTCAGGAATGGACCCCCCAGTGCCAAGTAAATGATCTAGCTAAAACGTTACCCTTTGGTACCAGAAAAATTGCACACAAGCTGTGATCATTTACCGTTAACCCTGTGAACTCTTGCTTGGTAATCCTGCTGTAATATGAGGGCTTGATTGTGAACGTTTCCTGTCTCACAGCTTAAAGTGATGAAGTTTCAGGACGAATTGGAGTCTGGGAAAAGGCCTAAGAAGCCAGGCCAGAGTTTTCAGGAACAGGTCGAACACTACAGAGACAAACTTCTTCAAAGGGTAAGCAACCCCCTTCTGAACCCAGGGGTACACACCTCCGTCCTGGCCCCTGGCAGAACCAAGAACTCTGAAATTTGGTTGGTATCCCTGGTGCTGTGGGCCCCGGGGTGGCAGGTGTCACACAGGTTTTGACGAATGTCCCAGGGTAGATGCTGGGGCTCCTCCACATCCCTCTTCCTCTTAACTGAGCTGAAGAGACGCTCTCGGGCTAAGGAGCTTTTAGGAGGTCTGGTCCTGGTAGAAGTCATTGGATTTAACCATGAGGTGTGATAGAGGGCCTGTTGGGACAACTGCCCCTGCTTTTCCTTTTGGTGACACCTGGGGAAAGAACGGTCAGAAAGGGCCAGTTCCAGTTGCTCACAAATTGAAGTGTCCAAACAAGCCAAGAGCACTGTAGCCCTGAATTAGGGCCCGATCGCATAGTCTAGAGGCTGGTCAATCAGAAAGTGTGAATCAGGGAGTGATTGTGTCCATCTTAGGGATGAGATGGCATGTTCAGAGAAAGATTAATGCATCAAATGGTTTTAAAACTGCCACGTGAGCCCTGCAAACAAAAGAATTAACTCGTGCTTGAGGCCCTATACCCTAGACTTCTGATCCCACTGGGTTTAGAGGTTGAGTCGGTTGTTTTGTGGAGCCAGACTGATATACATTTAGATTTACATGTACATTTAGACTGATATACATTTAGATTTACTGATATACAACGTCAGTCCACAGATGTCAAAAAGAGCTCCATTGTGCATGCACCCTCCTAAGGAATATAGTAATATGCCTCTTAGTGAAGAGTTTATAAAAGCCTTTCAATTAATTTGGCTACACTTTCATTCATTCGGTTGTATTTTTTGAATGCTACTGTGTGCAGAGTCATGTACTAAGTGCTTGATAGAGTACAATACAACAGTAAACTGACACATTCCCTGCCCACAACGAGCTCACAATCTGAGGGGGGGGAGACAACATTAATATAAATATAAATATAAAGTGCCGTGGGACCGGGAGAGAGAGAACAAAGAGAGCAAGTCAGAACGATGCAGAAGGGAATGAGAGAAGAGGAGAGGGGGGAGCTTAGTCAGGAAAGGCCTCTTGGAGGAAATATGCCTTCACTGCAGCTTTGAAATGAGGGAGAGTAATTGTCAGCTTTGAGGAGGGAGGGCGTTCCAGGCCGGAGGCAGGATGTGGGCAAGGGGTTGGCGGTGAGGTAGACAAGATCGAGGCACAGTGAGAAAGTTAGCATTGGAGAAGCTAAGTGTGGGAGCTGGGTTGAATAAGGAGAGTAGTGAGGTGAGGTAAGAGGTGATTAAGTGCTTTATAGCCAATGGTAAGGAGTTTTTGTTGATGTGGAGGTGGATGTGCAACCACTGGAGTTTTCTGAGGAGCAAAGAGACATGTCCTGAAAATATTTGAAGAAAAATGATCTGGGCAGCAGAGTGACGTATGGACTGGAGTGGGGAGAGAGAGGAGGCTGGGAGGCCAGCAAGGAGGCTGACTCAGTAATCCAGGCAGGATAAGATGAGTGACTGCATGATCGTGGTAGCCGGTCTATTGGAGCAGAAAAGGCGGGTTTTACGGTACCTGGTTTGTTGTTCGCTCATTCAGTGGTGAATATCAGGTGCCTAAGAGGACAGGCAGATCAAAGTGCAGCGGTCCCTGGCAGCCCGCAGTAGGTATGAGGGAGCCTGGGGATAAAGGATTCTGGAATAGGTAGGAGCCGTAAGGCCTGGGGGAAGAAGCTGGAACCTCTTGTATTCTCCAAGTGCTTAGGACAGTGCTCTGCACATTAATGCTCATTAAATTTTTTTTTAACCGTTGGACTATTTAAATCTCAAATATTTGGGGTTTAGGAAGCTACTTTCCATTTGAGGGATTCAGCATTCTTAGAAGTAAATCTACATGCTTTGCTGAATAATGCAGATCCCTTTCTGGCTGATTCAAAAATTCGTAAATTCTTTGCTGCTTTAGAATCATCCTTTAAAAGTACGCGATTGAGAGGAATGAGTATTTCTTGGTTTTGAATGGTCTCAAAATAGTTTGAGCCAGCTTGTTGAGTTTTTTGGGGGTAGAAGTGTTGATAAACTAATGACAAAATATGGCCAAAACAATCCCTTTTTTTTTTTTTTTTTGGTGGGGTTTGTGTAAATCTAGGAAAAAGAGAAAGAGTTGGAGAGGGAGCGTGACCGAGACAAGAAGGACAAGGAAAAAACAGACTCTCGATCCAAAGACAAGAAGGAAAAAGATGAATGTACCCCAACACGGAAAGAAAGGTAATGTTGCTTCTTACACCGCGCCTGAGCCTCCTGGGCAGTTTCTAGTTGGATTTGGCTCTGCTGCTGGGCTGAGAAATGGACTGGCTTCCCTGCTGACTGGATAATGAGCACTGGAAGGTGGGGCTGTGGAACCAGGAGCAGACGGGGCAGGGTAGAACTGAGCTGGAACTGCCATGGCGCTAGTCAGCTGGAGCCCTCTTTCTCAGGGGAACTGAAGAAGAGATCGGACCTGCAGCCTGTACTAAAGAAAGGAGTTTAGTTTCAGTGTTATATAGCACACCCGGGGCTTCAACAGCCCGGCCAGTCTTCCAAAGCGTCCTGCCAAAACCGAAGTGCCGGCAGCAACCATGCTCCTCTGGAACTGAAGGAGAGGAGAGGCCCCTGTGAAATGGACCCCAAAGAGCAGAATCCCCTTGGGAAAGCTGACTTCAACCCGGAGTCAATCAATCAGTCATATTTATTGAGCGCTCACTCTTTGCAGAGCACTGTATTAAGCACTTGGGAGCATAGTGCACAGCAGAGTTGTTAGACACATTTCCTGCACACAATGGGCTTAACAGTCTAAAGGGGCCCCTCTAGTTCCAAACGTGGGTATTTCTGGATTGACAGAAATCTTGCATTTTAGATCCAGGAAGATCCCCTTCCATTTAAACCCAGGCAAATCGAAGTCCGAGTGGTTGGGCTGCCTGAGCAGAGCCCTGTGCCCCTTGCAGTCCGGCCTGGTCTACGCTCTGTTAGACTGGAAGCGATTCTGGGCGAGCCCACAACTTCTTCGCCTGTGAGCGTGGGGCTTCCGCAGTTCACCGGCCCTTTTGCCAGCGAACAACATGGGCGTCAGCAACCAGACGCATCATACCGAGCTCCGGGGCCCCACTCTTTGGTCTCTTAGAAATTAGTCGAAGGGACCGCGGTACAGAGCCCAAAGCCTCAGTAAAAGCAGGAGCTTAGGTGAATTGCATGAGCACAAAAAGAAATCTCTTGAGAAAGCAAATTCTGCCTAAAATAAGCAACCCGAGCCCTTGTCCTTGAGAGCAACAGTTTAAATCAGCTCTGTGGGAATGTAAAGGAGAGACTAAACAAATGCAGCAGAGTAATAGATGCACTGCTCGTTCTGGACGGTAGCTGCAGAAAATGTAAAATCACATTTCCTGCCAGGAAAGGAAAATGATTTTCTTGGCGTCGATTGATCGGAAAGCGATTGTCAATCATTTGTCGGAGAAAACGCTTGGGAAATTTGAACTCTGAGTTACCGATACCAAAGTAAGGAGGACGTAGCCAGAAAGAGTCAAGCTGTTATAACTTTGAACAGTCTGAGCATGGAGCCAGTGGAAGTAAAGATGGGTGCACCCATCCCTGTTTCGTGCTGACTGTCTTTGGGATTTTGTTGCGCAGGAAGAGGCGGCATAGCACATCCCCCAGCCCGTCCCGTAGCAGCAGTGGTAGACGAGTAAAATCTCCCTCACCAAAATCGGAACGCTCAGAACGATCAGAGAGGTCGCACAAAGAGAGCTCCCGCTCCAGGTCATCTCACAAAGACTCACCCAGAGACGTTAGTAAAAAAGCCAAAAGGTAAACTGGAGTCGATGGTGGTTTTAACAGGGTGGAGGGGGAGGAGAGGGAGGGAGGGGCTCGTGTGCTGTGGTCCTCGAAAATACTGGAAACGTAGCCTCCTTTCTAGTTCCTCCTGGGGAACTGGTTCCTTTCTAGTTCCTTCCATCTTTTGGTGCTGAAAAACTGCCGAGAGATTGAGGAATGCGGTTTCAGTGGTGTATTTTACTCTTAATTTTCCCTCCACCCACTCGTCTCAGAATTTTTTTTTAGATTATTGCGTTTTCCTTTTTAGGAGTGAATTCAAGGCTTTGAGGAAGTAAGTCAAGGCAGATATCCAAGAAAGGTCAAAACCAGTGTTTCTCAGGGGGAAAGAACTGGATAGGATTCTCCTTAACTTTCCTCGCCACTGCTCGGGTTCTGAGGTGCCTGAGCCAGCCCCAGTGGAAGGAAGGGCAGAGGGGCTGTAGATCGGCAGCCTGCACCTTAGAAGGCAGTAGGGATCCCGGCGAGGACGTGGGGCTGATGTCAGCATTTCTCCCTCATTTTCCTCAGTTACTTTACAACTGCAAGAGTATTTGGTGTAATTTCTCCGTACTGACTCCCACCTTTCCTGGTAATTGTAGGGATTCAGTTCTTCTCTGAGCCATGTGAGGGAAGCTTGTGAGGGAAGCTTTCAGGCAGCATATGGGCTCGCTTTTTTTGTTTCTCAAGTGGCAGAGCAGACTGGCTTCCCTTCGGTAGCTGAGCATTGCTGGACGGTTTTCCGATATGGGGAGATCGGGGTCACCGGGGACTAGAGAGGTTTGAGCTAAAGAAAAGAGCCCCAGCTGTTGTGGGCTGTATCTCTGGAGTGATTCGTGTGACTCCGGGAGGTGGCCCATGGCCGGAGCCTGGGTCAGGTGGCTGTTGTCATTCGTTCATTCAATAGTATTTATTGAGTGCTTACTATGTGCAGAGCACTGTAAGTGCTTGGAATGTACAATTCGGCAACAGAGACAATCCCTGCCCAATGACGGGCTTACAGTCTAATCAGGGGAGACAGACAAAAACAATAGCAATAAATAGAATCAAGGGGATGTACATCTCATTAACAAAATAAATAGGGTAATAAGAATATATACAAATGAGCAGATGAGCACAGTGCTGAGGGGAAGGGAGAGGGGGAGGAGCAGAGGGAAAGGGGGAAAAGGGGGCTTAGCTGAGGGGTTGTCGAAAACCGTGCTGAGCAGAGATCCCCTCGTAGTCTCCAAGGTGCCCTGCCGGTTGTCTCTTTCCAGGCAGATTTGACCATTCACCGTGTCCAAAACAGGAGACTCCACAGCCTACTTTCATCCCACATCCCCGATCTAGCTCAGCGGGGAACAGTGGACTTGTTCCTAATCGGTGGAATTAATTTACGAAAAGGAAGCAGCATGGACTAGTGGGTAAAACATGGCCCCGGGGGTCAGAAGGACTTGAGTTCTAGTCCCGGATCCTCCACTGGTCTGCTGTGGGACCTTGGACAAGTCCCTTCATTTCTCGGGGTCTCAGTTACTTCATCTGTAAAGTGGAGACTAAGACTTTGGGCCCCATGTGGGACATGGGCTGTGTCCAACTTGATTAGATTGTTTCTGCCCCAGCTTTTCGTACAATGCCTGGCACGTACTTAATAAATACCATTCAGAAAAGAAGAAAAGGAGAGAGGGGTTTACGAGGCAAGTCGGTATATCTGTTGGCGTGCTTCCTCGTAATCTTTGGGAGTGAGCTGTGACTTGGTTCTAGCTGATTTTCAGCACTGAGTAGTCGGCGTGATTGCGGGTGTCGGTTCATTCCTGGGTGGAAATGGAGGGAGAGGCTCGTGCTTGGTACCCAGCTGCTCCTGGAGAGGAAGAGGGCAGGGAAGGAAAAGAGTAAGGTGGTCCCACAGAGAGACAAGTGGCCCCTGTAGAAGCAGAGCTGAAGTGGTTGCAAGACGCTCTGCCAAGCTAAAGGGTTTCGGCGTGTTTAGTGTCCTGTTCACCAGCGAGTTGAGTGTGTTAAACCCGTCCGGTGGTCATTTGTTCTGTAGTTGTAAGAGACCACCAGCTCACCCCCTGCGGTTTATTTACAGGTCACCGTCCGGATCCAGGACCCCGAAGAGGTCGAGGCGGTCCCGATCTCGGTCCCCTAAAAAGTCAGGGAAAAAATCCAGATCCCAGTCCCGATCTCCGCACAGATCTCACAAGAAGTCAAAGAAAAGCAAACACTGACAACACGTTCCCGTTTTTTATGATGCTGTCACTTCCTGGAATTGCGGTTTTGTTTTTGTGCCTGAACAGTCTGTTTGGAAAAAAAAAAAAAATCAAACAAAAGAGCATTCCTGATTTTTTTTTTTTTTGTGAATGCACGTGTACACTCATGAGTAACTGCATCTGTAGACCTGTCATTGTTTTATATTGTACAAAATCTCTTCATCGTGGCTATTTCCCCAAATGGAACATTTTTGTGTTAGGAATTCCATCCGAAATGTGTGTAACTGATCTGCTGGCAGTAGTGATATTTTGTTTTAGGATGTTGTGACCTAGCAAAAATAACACACAGATGTTTTCCCCCTTTTGTAGCTTTGACAATTTGAATTAGATTTCAAATAAAATCTCAACAGAAAATGAAGATGTCGTTTACTTTCCCCTCCCCTGTTTTCAGTGAGTTTTCTTCAGGATCATCTGAGCTGGAATGTGGACTACGTCGCGTAGCTAGAATGCACTTTATGAGGTAGCCAACCCTTGCTGTGGGCTTAAGATGACTAGAAGAGTTGGCACCCGAGGATTCAGAAGCTGGCGGCGTTTGCCGTCCTGGACCTCTCATAGTCAGATCCCTAGGCCCCAGCCCAGGGAAAGACCTACTCTGTCATGGGAACGGAGCAAAATACACATATATATTTCTTCTTAACAAAACGAGTTTGGTTTCAACTTAATCCATGTTCTGAATTGCTTGTTTTAAATAGATGTCCGTTTGATGGATTCTTGGTCACAGGACAGAAAGAGTGGGGAAAGCAATAAAAAGTTCCAATAATTACACTTCCTAACCCTATTGTTATGGGAAAGCCTTTGAGAGGGAGGTTTGTAGGTCCTGTTGTGGCCCTTCGAATCCCCTTTATGGCATTTCAGCTATGTACCATCTTTTTCCACTTGCCACCGTTCAAATCTCAAAAAAATAAAAATAAAAAAGATCTGACTGGCAGCTTCCTGAAAGACTGTTTAGAAAATTGAAGAGAGAGTTTGGAGTTTGGAGAGTTTGGAAGAGAGTTGGAAAACGCTCCTAGATGTGCTGGCCCTGCTGCAAGTTTTGCACCCTTGTACCTCAGGCTGGAGGGAATGACTTTGGTGGGAGAAGAAAGGGCCGGATAATGTCTGTACGTGAAAGGAGGTAGTGTCGTCTAGTGGGAAGAGTCTGGAATTGGGACTCAGGAAACCAGGGGTCTAAACCCAGCTCTGCCACTAGCCTGCTGGGTGGCGTTGGGCCTCTCATCTGTGAAGTGTAAATAAGAGACCTGGTCTCTTAGTTTGTGAGCCCCATCAATCAATCTAATGAGCGCCTACTGTGTGCGGAGCACTGTTATCAAGTGCTCGGGTGAGTATACTGAAACAGGGTAGGCGTGTTCCCTGCCCATATGGGGCTTAGAGTCTAGAGGGGGATGCAGCTATTAATATAAAATATGGCTGTGTACCTAAGTGCTCCGGGGCTGAGGGATGGGTGAATAAAAGGTGCAAATCCCACAGCAAAGGAGACACAGGAGGGAGTTGGAAGAAGAGGAGATGAGGGCATAGTTGGGGAAAGCTTCTTGGAAAAGATGTGCTTTAAATAAGGCCTTGAAGGTGGGGAGAGTGATCGTCTGTTGGATATGAAGAGGGAGTGAGTTCCAGGCCAGAGACATGGGACCTGGGACTGACTGTGTCTGAGCTGATTATCTTGTTTGATGCTGTCGTGTCTGAACCATAGTGACGTCACGAACACGTCTCTCCCAGAAGGCCCCACCTCCATCTGCGATCGTTGTGGTAGTGGATCCGTAGAATTTTCTTGGTAAAAATACGGAAGCCGTTTACCATTGCCGCCTTCCACGCAGTAAACCTGAGTCTCCTCCCCTGACTCTCCCATACTGCTCCCCATTACAGGTGAGTTTTGACTTGTAGCAGATTACCTTCTGCTCGCTAGCCACTGCCCAAACTAGGATTGGAATGGGTAGGCTACTGCTTGACTCTCCCTCTTGTAGTCGAGACTGGTAGGGTACTGGAAACTCTTCCAGGTGTGACCCTGAGAGGTGGCTCATCTTATATCTATCTGAATATTTAGCTCAGTGCCCGGTACTGGGTGAGCCCTTAATAAATACCATCATTATCATTGTCAGATGGCTGCCAAAATAGGGTCTTTTGGGATCTGGTAGAGAATACTGACTGTCGGTCTAAATAGTTTCCATTTGGGGATGCCAGTTGTGTGGTGATTTAGGATATTTTGGGAGCTTTATCTTTTAAGTAGTAAAGGTGAGAAGTTGAAAAGTAGATTCATCATGAAGATCTTAAGAAAACTGGATATAAAAGCTCTGTTTTAATACATTTTGCCCACTGCGGTAAAATCCCACCCGCCTGCGTGCGACGCAAGATGAAGCTGCCGAGGTTTCGGCTGCCAGATGATCATTGGGGCGGTAAGGCTGGGATTGTGAGTTTAATAATGCCACGGTTCTCACTGGATTGGTCCATGTAAGGAGGAAGATTTTGAAATTTTGGCATGAGCTGATAGCCAGGAGAGCTCCGTGCCCATTGGTTTTTGTTTACAAAATAGCTTTTCATCCGACCATGAACACCTCTCTAGAGCATCTTCTTCAATCCTGCTCATGGCCCTGCTGGGGAGAAGATGGGGGTGGAATTCCAAGAACTCCTCTTGCTGGAAACCAGAACTAGATATACCCTCAGTGTTGGTGCGGCAGGAGGGCCGTCAGCCTGGGGGCTAGTGCGGGCTTGCAAATAACTTCTGATGGCCAGCCCAGGGCGGGCTGGTAGGGCAGTTGATTTTACTAAGGGGCCGGTGAGCCAGTTAACTTCCCCACCAAGGTGGCCCTTGCTGGTGCGGCTCAGGGTTCTGGCTCCAGTTTCCCACTTTTCAGATTCATTCATTCAGTTGTATTTATTGAGTGTTTACTGTGTACAAAGCACTCTACTAAGTGCTCGGGAGTGTACAATAATAAATAGAATCCTGCCCACGACGAGCTCACAGTCTAGAGGGGGATGGGACTGCTTTGATTACTCTATCAGCCTCCTTGCTGACCTCCCTGCCTCCTGTCTGTCCCCACTCCGGTCCATACATCACTCTGCTGCCTAGATCGTTTCGCTACAGAAATGTTCAGTCCATGTTTTCCCACTCCTCAAGAGCCTCCAGTGGTTGTCCATCTACCTCTCCTTACCATAGGCTTCAAAGCACTCGATCACCTTATCCCCGCCTACCTCATCTTGCTACTCTCCTACCTCAACCCAGCTCGCACACTTTGCTCCTCTAATGCCAATCTACTCATCTAGCCCTGTCTTATCTATCTCACCACGGACTTCTCACCCACATCCTGCTTCTGGCCTGGAACACCCTCCCTTTTCATATCTGACAGACAATTACTCTCCCCCGCTTCAGAGCTTTATTGAGGCACATCTCTAAGAAGTCTTCCCTGACTAAGCCGTCTTTACTTTTTTTTCCAAACCCTTCTGTGTCGACCTGACTTGGTCTCTTTATTAATCCTCCCTCCCAGCCCCACGGGACACTTATACCTACTGTAGTTTATTTAGATTCATGTCTATCCCCCCCTAGGCTGTAAGCTCATTGTAAGCAGGGTATGTGCTGTTATATTTTTGTATTGTACTCTCCCAAGCTCGTAGTACAGTGCTCTGCACACAATAAGTGCTCAATAAATACAATTGATTGATTGAATTCCTTCTGTGGAAACAAAGGACCTACTTTGAAACAGCAATGACGAGTGAATAGAGAGGTTCAGTTCTAGGAAATCATTTTTCATGAGGTATGCTCACCAAGGGCATGAAGAGATCCAGACATCTGTACCTTTTCTCAGATTGCCAAATCCAGAAAGAAAATCAGTGTGGCCTAATGGAAAGAGCACGGGCCTGGGAATCAGTAGGACCTGGGTTTTGATCCCGACTCTGCCACTTGTCAGCTGTGCAACCTTGGGTAAGTCACTTCACTTCTCTATGCCTCAGTTACCTCTTCTATAAAATGGGGATTTTAGCCCCTGTGAGTCCCGGGTGGGGCAGGGACTGTGTCCAAAGCGTCTCTACCCCAGTCCTTGTATTCACCCCAGGGCTTAGGATGGTGCTTGACACATAGTAAGTGCTTAACAAATTCCATCATTATTGTTTTTATTTAACAAATACTTAAAAAAAAAAACCTTGAAGAATGTGCCACTGGTGATGAAATGTTCCTTGTATGGTTAAAAAAAGCCAGATATTGGACCCATGTCCCCAACTAAAGACTATCTTTCAGGCTGTTATTTGGTTGTCTGCAGCTCCTGATGCTATTTTGTCTTATGTCTTTTTGTTTTAAAATTCTCTTGACGCTTTGGCTCATAATGAACCACCCAGTCAATCTTCAATTGTATTGATTGAGCGCTTACTGTGTGCAAAGCACTGGACTAAGCACTTCGGAGAGTACAATACAACAACAGACATAGTCCTTACCCATAGCGAGCTTGAGCACAGTAGGCTAGAGCACTGTACTAAGCACTTGGAAGAGTAGAATATAACACTTGGTAGAAATGCTCCCTACCCACAACAAGCTCACAGTCTAGCAGGGGACACAGACATTAATACAAATAACTACAGCTATTCATTCATTCTCATTTATTGAGCGCTTACTGTGTGCAGAACAGTGTTCAGATGTTCAAGTGCTTAGTAAAGTGCTCTGCACACAGTAAGCGATCAATTAATATGATCGAATGAATGAATATGTACGTAAGTGCTGTGGGGCTGAGGGAGAGGTGACTACAGGGTTCAAATCCAAGTGCAGGGACAATGCAGAAGGAGAGTGGGAGAAAAGGAAATGAAGGGTGCAGGGACAATGCAGAAGGAGAGTGGGAGAAAAGGAAATGAAGGCTTAGACGGGAAAAGTCTCCTGGAGATGTGCTTTTAATAAGAATGTGAAGGTGGGGAGAGCGATCATCTGCCCGATATGAAGAGGGAGGACATTCCAGGACAGAGGCAGATCGCGGGCGAGCGGTCGGTGGTGAGATGGTCTAGACTGAGGTACAGTGAGAAGGTTAGCATTAGAGGAGTGAAGTGTGCGAGCTGGAAAGTAGTAGGAGAGCAGTGAGGTGAGGTAGGACGTGACAAGGTGATTGAGTGTTTTGAAGCCGATGGTAAGGAGTTCCTGTTTTACATGGAGGGGGATGGGAAGCCCCTGGAGGTTCTTGAGGAATGCGGGAACATGGACTGAACAGTTCTGCAGAAGAATGATCCAGGAAGCATTCTCCATTCGGGATGGTAGTGAGTCACGCAATCTGTCTGCCCCCTTTTTGTCTCCCAGCTTTTGCTTGAGACGTCATGTTGCCTGAGGCTGGACTTGAATCCTTCATAACATTTCCTCTGCCCGTTTTCTGTTGCCTTGTTTCCCAGTGTAGCGACTGTATTGGACTCGATTTCCTCTGCCCATCTTGTTTTCAGTTGCCTTGTTTGGTTTCTCAGGTTAGCAGTTTTACGGGACTCTTGTGCTGCACATTCTCCACACAGTCTTACCCAGTCCAGCTGTGTTGAAGCCCAGTAATAATGCCCCAAAAGCTTCCTTGTCTCTGAACTTCGTGGCAGGCAGAAGGGACTCACAAGAAAATGTGTTCGGTGCCAAGAAGCAACGTGGCCTAATGGTTAGAGCACGGGCCTGGGAGTCAGAAGGACCTGGGTTCTAATTCCGAATCTGCCACTTGTCTGCTCTGTGACCCTGGGCAAGTCACCCAACTTTTCTGTGCTTCAGTTACCTCATCTGTAAATTGGGGATTAAGACTGAATCCTATGTGAGACATGGACCGTGTCCAACCTGATCATCGAAGTGTCTGTCACATAGTAAGCGCATAAAAGGTACCATTAAAAAAAGTAGAAGTAAAAGCATTTATTAAACTCCCATTTGCTAGGGAGAGGGGAAGTAGGCACTTGAGAAGTGGAGAAGAACAGTGACATGCTCTCTGCCCACGAGGAGTTTCCACTCTAACGGAAGTGACAAACACAAAAATATTGGGTGGACCCTGGGCCAGCCTCATTATTTGTATGATCGACTGCGCTGCAGGGCACTATGCTGGCCTAGTTTAGCTTTGTGCAGCCCATTCCCATGGGATTAAAACCCAAATGATCTCTTTCCAATTTTTTAAAAAAGAGTGGGAGAGGCACTTACTTATGAGGTTTTCCATCTAGACTTTACGCACTGTTGACCATTTAAAAAAAACATTTTTCAGAATGCCATTTGCAATTGGATTTAAATTCCCATCAAGCGTTTTCGCCTTCTTGCTGGGATAAACTCTACAATTCAAAGGATTTTGACTGGAACTGGAGATTTGAAGTCGGTGAGCGCTGCAGCTCTAAGAGTTCTCCTCCCCGCTAGGGTCGACCCTAAAGTAGGTGTGTAAAATCTCCTTTTCGGAGCGGGAGGAGGACTGGTTCAAGAGGTCAAGCTTGCAGTGGCTGAGATGAAAGCTTTGCTTATCTTAGGGAAAAGCAAATTGTGCTGAATTTAATTAAGATCCTTATGGACAATCTGGGTCAGGCAGTCGATTGTATTTGAGTGCTTCTGGTATGCAGAGGGAAAGTGCAATATAATAATATAATAGTAAGAATAATAATAAAGGTTCTTGTTAAGTGCTTACTGCGTGCCAAGCACTGTTCTAAGCACTGGTTGTAGATCCAAGTTTCTGACAGTCCCTCTCACCCTAATGGTACATTTATTTACGTAGAAGCCGCGTAGCGTAGTGGCTAGAGCACGGGCCTGGGAGTCAGAAGGTCATGGTTTCTAATCCCGGCTCTGCCACTTGTCTGCTGTGTGACCTCTGGCAAGTCGCTTCACTTCTCTGTGCCTCAGTTACCTCATCTGATTCTATTTATTGTTATTGTTTTTGTCTGTCTCCCCTGATTAGACTGTGAGCCTGTCCATGGGCAGGGATTGTCTCTATCTGTAGCCAAATTGTACATTCCAAGTGCTTAGTACAGTGCTCTGCACATAGTAAGCACTCAATAAATACTATTGAATGAATGAATGTAAGCTGGGGATTGTAAAACGTGGGACGGGGGCAACCCGATTTGCTTGTATCCACCCCAGCCAGGGCTTAGTAAAGTGCTTGGCACATAATAAGCACTTAAGAAATACCAAAATTATTACTACTAATTATTATTACCACAATATAACAGACACATTCCCTGCCCACAGCAAGCTAACAGTCTAGAGGGAGACAGACATCAATGTAAACAAATACATTTAGTATATGTGCATGAGTGCTGTGAGACTGAGCAAGGGGTTCATAAAGGGTGGAAATTCAAATGCAAGCGTGATGCAGAAGAGAGAGGGGGAAGGGAGAAGGGCCTCAAGAAGTCCCCAAAGTGTAATTCTCCATTCTGGCACAGTCTGGAGGAATCTGATCCCTTGTCTTGACACATAATAATAATAATTATAGTATTTGTTATGTTCCAGGCACAACACTCAGCTCTGGGGTGGATACAAGCTTATCAGATTGGACGCAGCCCCTGCCCCACATGGGGCTCACAGTCTAAATTCCCATTTTACAGATGAGGTAACTGAAGCACAGAGAAGTGAGGTGATTGCCCAAGGTCACACAGCAGACAAGTGGCAGAACAGGGTTTAGAACAGAGGTTTCTGCCTCCTAAGCCCATGCTCTATCTACTAGGTCATGCTGCTTCCAGAGTTACCAAGAAAGGGAGAGAAGACGACGGAGAAAAGCAAAGGGGAAGCTGACTCCTTGGGGAGCTATCCAGATCCAACCTCTCAAAATCGTTCTTGAGAGGGATATCCTCTTTAGAATTTCCATAGTTTTCCTAAGCTTTCCTATCGACGCTCCCACCTGGAGTATTGACTCCAATTTGCAGCGATGGAAGCTTCCAAAGAAGACATAGATGTGGGAAACGTGAGGCGGGAGTTTTGATGTTCAGTCTTCCAGCGGCAACCGCTGAGCTGGGTGGAACTTGTGGGGAGAATGGTCGACAGTGGGCCCACCCAAGCAGGCCACTCTAGGTTGAGCTGAAATAGGGGAAACGAAAGCAAGGAGATCAGAAGAAACATTTGAAATGGAGCCTCTAAAATTGCCGCATCTCTGCTGAAACCTGGGAGCCAACCACCGATGAGAAGCATCAGGTCGTAAGCTCTAGACCGTAAGATCCCTTGTAGACAGGGAATGTGTCTGTTATATTGTTGTACTCTCCCAAGCGCATAGTACAGTGCTCTGCACACAGTAAGCGCTCAATAAATACGATTGGATGAATGAATGAGAAGCAGTGTGGCTTAGTGGAAAGAGCGTGGGCCCTGGAGACAGAAGGACCCGACTTCTAATCCTGGCGCCGCTACTTGTTTCCTGTGTGTGACCTGGGGCAAGTCACTTCACTCCTCTGTGGCTCAGTTCCCTCATCTGTCAAACGGGGATTAAGACTCTGAGTACCATATAGGACCTGGACTGTGTCCAACTTGATTAACTTGTATCTACCCCTGTGCAGTACAGTCTTGGGCACATAGTAAGCACTTAAAAAATATAATCCTTCCCCCAGAAACAAGGTAATCAGACCAGCATGGCATGCAACTCAGAAACAAGCAGTTTTTTTGGAGCAGAAATTTAAGAGGCTTGTGGGACAGAGGCAAAAGCCAAAATGGGGCCGCACTGCAAACAACAATCACAACAGTACGACCAAGGACAATCTTTCTTCCATTCAATTGTATTTATTGCGCGCTTACTGCGTGCAGAGCAGTGTACTTAGGGCTTGAACACTGTCGTGACTCTGAGTCCCTCATTGGCTTTTTCAGCCAAATATGCCCCCGTGGATGAATTTCATATTCAGTTGCATCTTCTTGGTGTATGAAAGACAACTATATATAAACACACACACACACACACAAGGGATCAGCTAAAGAGAAATCAGAGGGAGAATGGCATGCACTGAAACACTGCCAGAAAGAATTGCTGTATTATTCACCTAAGCTCAAGATGAGCCTTGACACCTTAAATGTGAAATACAAGATGTTTTCTCTGCGGCATAGAAACAATAGTTGCGTTCCCTCAGATGCCAGGGGACAGAACAATCAACTGAGTTGAGCTGGGGGTTTGGGGCCGCTTACCCAAGATATTCTCCCTTGAAGCCTCCCTTCTAGTTTCATTGGCAAGCTGAAGGCTGGGTTTTCAGACTGTGGAAAGGGCAGAGATGCCCCTGGAAATAGCAATTTCCTCCCGGGATGGTCAGATGAAATCACTACATTAGGAAAGAGGCGACCCTGAAGGTTGGGGCTCTGTGATCTTGTTTCTCTGGGGGTCTCCTGCCCATTCACAGGGCATCAGAGCCCCTTTGGCCCCCAGAGTAGGCCGGCCATGTCAATGCCGAGACGGAAAAGAACAGAGCCTGGTCTCTGCGGCTGCAATCCCTGCTGCCCAAGGCAGGGATTGTCTCTATCTGTTGCCTAATTGTACATTCCAAGCACTTAGTACAGTGCTGTGCACATAGTAAGCGCTCAATAAATACTATTGAATGAATCTCCTCCAAGAGGCTTTCCCTGACTAAGTCCTTCTTTCCTCTTTTCCCACCCCCTTCTGCATCACCCTGACTTGCTCCCTTTATTCAGCCCCCTTTCCAGCCCCACAGCACTTATGTATAGATCTGTAATTTACTTATTTCTATTAATGTTGGCATCTCCCTCTAGACTCTAAGCTCACTGTGGACAGGGAATGTGTCTGTTTATTGTTGCACTGTACTCTCCCACGCGCTTAGTTCAGTGCTCTGCACATGGTAAGGGCTAAATAAATAGGATTGAATGTATGCACGGACAAGCTGTCGAAAATGCCACTGATGGAGAAATTCACCTATGAATGCGGGTGGGCACAGTTCTGGCCTCATTGTATACACACACACACACACACACACACACAAACACACACACACATGTACAGGGGCAGTCCCTGGAAGGGTTAGGTTTGATGCACCTGCCGCTGTTTACTCTTTTGTTTGTTGTGTCTTGTTTCTTATGAAACTTATGCTCGAGAAGAAAAAGAAACAGCTCGGCCTACTGGAAAGAGCGTGGGCCTGAGTCAGAGGTTCTGGCTTCTAATCCTGGACTTGCTACCTATCTGCTATGTGATCTTGGGCAAGTCGTTTCACTTCTCTGGACCTCAGTACTCTTATCTGAAAAATGAGGAATCAGTGCCTGTTCTCCCTCCTACTTAGACTGTGGACCCCATGTGAGACCTTTTTATTTTTTAAAAAGAGGAATTTGCTAAGTGCTTTTCATGTGCCACGCATTATAATAATGATGGTATTTGTTAGGCACTTACTGTGTGCCAAGAATTGTATTAAGAGCTGGGGGAGATACAAATTAATCTGGTTGGACACAGTCCCTGGCCCACATAGGGGTCACAGACTTAATCCCCATTTTATAGATAAGGTAATTGAGGCACAGAGAAATGAACTGACTTGCCCTAGGTCACCCAGCAGACAAGTGGCAGAGTGGGGATTGGAACCCAGGTCCTTCTGACTCCCGGGCCCGTGTTCTATTCACTAGGCCACGCTGCTTCTTGAGTGGGACTTCCAGGATGCAGGCAGGCTTCAGTATCCCACAGTTCTTGAATGACCGTTTCTAGGACTCTGGATGAAGCTTGCAGTCTGTTGAGTTGGAAATTTCCAAAAGATATGGAAGTGTACTCTAACACCTGCATCAGGTCACTTGTTGCTTCCTCCAGAATGGCTGTCTAGAATGGGATGAAGAGGACAGGTCCCAGCTCTTTACCCATCTCTGCTCTACACCACTGACAGTGGAGAATGGATCTGACAGGGCACCCTTGTCTCTGATCCAGCCATGCCTCCATGAAGGAGTCTGGAATCCCTGATACCATCTAATTATCACGTAAGTACCGTGTATGATACCTTCGTAAGATGTAAGTATTGGGTGTAGATCAATCAATCGTATCTACCGAGCACTTACTTTGTGTGGAGCACTGTACTAATCGCTTGGGAGAGTATAATTTAATGGAGTTGGAAGACACATTCCCTGCCCACAACGAGCTTACGTTCTAGAGGAGCTTACGGTTTAGAGGAGCTTACAGTCTAGAAGAGCCCTGTGCTGGGCACCAGCTGTGGACAGAAATATTCTGTTTGGCACCTACGGTGCTCAGGATGTTCCTCACAGTGCTGTTCTGGGCACCTAATTTGTTGGGGTTGCCTACTAGGTGCTTTGAGAGACTACTCTGAAAATAAAAACTCTAGTGCTGTTTACATTCTAATGGTGGAGGCAGGCAGACACAAATTGTATGATTACAGCGGGTATTGTATTATCTATGCTGTCGAGTTGTCTCCGCCCACACCATGGGCACATCTCTCCCAGAACATCCCACTTCCATCTGCAATCGTTCTGGCAGCGTATCCATGGAGTTTTCTTGGTACGATTGACTGAATGAATAAATGAATGGTAAAAATACGGAAGTGGTTTACAATTGCCTTCTTCCATGCAGTAAACTTGAACCTCCACCCTTGACTCTCTCCAGTGCCGCTGCTGCCCAGCACGGGTGAGTTTTGACTTGTAATAGATTGCCTTCCACTTGCAAGCCACTGGCCAAGCTAGGAATGGAATGGACAGGCCTCTGCCTGACTCTCCCTCCCATAGCCGAGACTGGTAGAGTACTGGAAACTCTCCAAGAGCGATACTGAGAGGGGTGCACACAGTGGGAGCAAAAAGCAAACGTACAAGAAGCTGCGTGGCCTAGTGGATACGGGCCGGGGAGTCAGAAGCATCTAGGTTCTAATCCTGGCTCTGACACTTGTCAACTGTGTGACCTTGGGCAAGTCACTTCTCTGTTTCTCATTTACCTCATTGTAAAATGAAGATTAAGACTGTGAGCCCATGTGGGACAGGGACTCTGTCCACTCTGATTATCTTGTACCTCTGCCAGGGCTTGGTACGGTGCCTGGCATATAGTAAGTGTTTAATAATACCATAAAAACAAACTGGGTTTGTTTTTAAATACAACTGGGTAGCCACTGTAGATTTTTGAGAAGGGGAGGCACGCCTGCCAAATGTTTTGGGAAGCTGATCCTGCCAGTAATGTGTAATATGTATTGAAGAGAAGGGAGGTTAGAAGCTAAGGTATCAGTGAGGAGTTTCCTGTAGACTTTAAGCTCCATGTGGGGAGGGATCATATTTACAAGCTCTATTACACTTTCCCACACATTTAGTACAGTGCCCTGAACACAATAAGTGCTCAATAAATACCACTTATGGAGTAATCCAGCCATGAGGGCTTGAATCAGGATAGAGGCTATTTTTTGGAAAGAAAGCAGTAAACGTGGGCATTGTTGTGGAAGTAGAACCAGTAAGGCTTAGGGATCAACGTGTGTGTGTGTGACCAAGGTTGTCAGCCTATGGGACAGGGAAGATGGTGGAGTTTTGGGTTAAGATGGAAAATTAAACCAAGAAGCTGGAGGAGGAGTCTGCAGAGGAAGATGAGTCCGGTGTTTGTGCTAGCCCCTAAGAGGGCCCTAGACAAAAGAGCACATGGAGACGTGGGTCTCAGGGGTGAACTAAATCAATCAATCGATGGTATTTATGGAGTGCTCATTATATGCAGAGCTCTGTACTAAGTTATTGGAAAAGTACAGCACAACAGAATTAGCAGACATAGCCCTGACCACAACAAGCTTACAGTCTAGAGGGGGAGGCGGACATCAATATCAATAAATAATTAATAATATATAATTTAAAGATATGTACATAAGTGGTGTAGGGTTAGGGGTGGGGCAAATAGCAAATGTTCAAAAGTCAGTTAAGTGCATAGAAAACGAAGAAGGGAGAGTGAGCCAGGGAAAACAACGCTTAACTTGGGAAGGTCTTTTGGAGGAGATGTGACCTTAATAGTGCTTTGGAGGTGGAGAGAGTGGTGGGTCTGGAGTATGTGGGGGGGGAGTAAATGGGAAAGGGGCAACTGTGAGATAGACCAGATCGTCTATCTGGTCTATCGTTTATTGCCATTGTTCTTGTCTGTCCATCTCCCCCGATTAGACTGTAAGCCCGTCAAACGGCAGGGACTGTCTCTATCTGTTGCCGACTTGTTCATCCCAAGCGCTTAGTACAGTGCTCTGCACATAGTAAGCGCTCAATAAATACTTTTGAAATAAATAAATACTATTGAATGAATCGTCCGCTTTTGCTGGCTGGAAACAATGTCCGGCCATGGGCATGAGGCCACCATTTGGCCCTTGAGGCAACAGGAAAGTCTTTAAGGAAATTACCATTTGGTAACCCTGCACAGCACCAGAAGGAGGGGAAAAAGTCAAGGAAATCACGTTTCCAGATGACAGCCGGGAAATCTGTGCCATCAGGGTGGCCAGCGAACTCTGACCCGGCCCAGGGTTGCTTCCCCTTTCCCTTAGACTGCTGGGGAAGACAGTCATTCTGGGCACCCCCACTCCCGGTGAGGTCGAGGGAGGGGGCGGGAGGACCCTCCTCCCCTCCCTCCCCACCCCATGCCTGGAATAATGCTTTAAACTAGGTGGCTGGGGCTGTAGCAAATCCTCTGGCTGCAGAATAGCCCTCAACTTCCTCCATGTGAGTTACAGAGGTGAGAGGAGAGATGTTCTCACCCTCTCAAGAATCATTTTCAGCCAAGGTACACTTTCCAACCTGGGTACTAGTTTCCCTGAGGGTAATTTCACCAGCGTTGTCTAGGGTGTGACCACCCTGCTTCTTGCTGGGTGCTCTAACGAGAGGAGCACCTTAGAGAGCCTGGCAGGAAGGGGAACAGCAGTCCAAGTGATCCAAACGAGCGGCAAAAACTGGTCCTGCTGTGCTTCTGAATCCCCAGTATTCATAATAATGAACAATAATGATTATGGTATTTGTTAAGCGCTTGCTATGTACCAAGCACTGGAGTAACCTTCACAACACCGCCAACATCCGCCTTTTCCTCTCCATCCAAACCGCTACGTTGTTAGTACAGTCACTCATCATATCCCGACTGGAATACTGCATCAACATTCTTTCTGATCTCCCAACCTCCTGTCTTTCCCCACTTCAGTCTATGCTTCACTCCGCTGCCCGAATTATCTTTCTACAGAAACGCTCTGGGCATGTCACTCCCCTCCTTAAAAACCTCCAGTGGTTGCCTATCGACCTTCCTATCAAGCAAAAACTCCTCATCCTTGGCTTCAAAGCTCTCCATTCCCTTGCCCCCTTCTACCTCACCTCCCTTCTCACCTTCTACAGCTCAGCCCGTACACTGCACTCCTCTGGTGCTAACTTCCTCACTGTGCCTCGTTCTTGCCTGTCCCACCATCGACCCCTGGCCCACGTCCTACCTCTGTCCTGGAATGCCCTCCCTCCTCACATCAGCCAAACTAGCTCACTTCCCCCTTCAAAGCCCTACTGAGAGCTCACCTCTTCCAGGAGGCCTTCCCGGACTGAGCCCCCTTTTCCTCTGCACCTGCTCCCCTCCCCATCACCTCTACTCCCTCCTTCTGCTCTACCCCCTTCCCCGCCCCATAGCACTTGTGTTTATATGTCCATATTTATTACTCTATTTTATTAATGATGTGTGTATATATCTATAATTCTATTTATTTTGATGCTATCGTTGCCTACTTGTTTTGTTTTGTTGTCTGTCTCCCCTCTTTAGTGCTGAATTCTACTTTTCAAGCAGCTTGGCTTAGTGGCAAGATCCCAGGCTTGGGAGTCAGAGGTCGTGGGTTCTAATCCCGCCTCTGACAATTGTCAGCTATGTGACTTTGGGCAAGTCACTTCACTTCTCTGTGCCTCAGTTATCTTATCTGTAAAATGGGGATGAAGACTGTGAGCCCCCCATGGGACCACCTGATTACCTTGTGTCTTCCCCAGTGCTTTGAACAGTGCTCGGCACATAGAAAGAGCTTAACAAATACCATCATTATTATTCTTATTTACACAGGTGCCGTGAGGGTGGGGTGAGTATCAAAGTGTTTAAAGGGTGCACAGCCAAGCCTATTGGTGATGCAGAGGGGAAGGCGGGTAGAGGTCTTTGTCGAGGAAAGCCTCTTGGAGATGTGATTTTAGGGGAGTTTTGAAGGTGGGCAGAGATTTTCAAGCTCGGGGAAGGACATGACAAGTGGTCAACCGTGGGATAGTGGAAGGTAGGTTGGTGTTGGAAAAGTGAAGTATTTGGATTGGGTTGAAGTAGATCTGCAAGGCTAGGTAGGAGGGGGAGAACTGTCTGAGTGCCTTAAAGCCTGTGGTAAGGAACCTCTGATGAGGTGGATAGGCAACCACTTCCTTCTCACCTTAACAAAACACTAACCCCCTCCCTTTTTCCCTTCCTAACGGCCACTTTCAGCTGTTTGCTCTCCAGTGGTTTCTTTCCCACTGTTTTCAAACACGCCCACGTCTCCCCATCCCACCGCCAAACCCTTCCCTTGACCCCACGAGTCCATCCATTTATCGCCCCATCTCCCTTTTTCCTTTCCTCTCCAAATGCCTTGAGCAAGTTGTCTACACCCACTCCCCCAATTCTCTCCTTGACGGTCTCCAATCTGGCTTCCGTCCCCTTCACTCCACAGAAACTGCCCTCTCAAAAGTCACCAGGGAACTTCCTCATGCCAAATCCAATAGCCTCTTCTCCATCCTAATCTTCCTCCCTCTCGGCTGCCTTCGACACTATCGACTACCTCCTTCTCCTGGAAAGAAGCAGCGTGGCTCAGTGGAAAGATCCTGGGCTTCGGAGTCAGGGGTCATGGGTTCGACTCCCGGCTCTGCCACTTGTCAGCTGTGTGACTGTGGGCAAGTCACTTAACTTCTCTGTGCCTCAGTGACCTCATCTGTAAAATGGGGATTAACTGTGAGCCTCACGTGGTAACCTTCTCACCTGCCTCATCTCTCACACTCCCTCCCCCTGCAAATCTTCGCTACTGCCCCACAGAGACCTCCGCTCTCTCGATCCCATCCGTCTTTCCAATAGCATCTCTCCTCACCTCGCCACCCTGTCCTCTCTTCCCACTCTCGACGATCAGGTCTCCGCTCTCAACTCCACCCTCTCTACTCATCTCGACTCTCTCGCCCCCCTTTCCCTCCGTCGCTCTCGCTCCACTAACCCACAGCCCCGGATCACCTCCTCCGTCCGCCTCCTACGCTCCTATGCTCGAGCTGCTGAGCGCTGCTGGCGAAAGTCCAAGCACCAAGCCGACCTCACACACTTCAAATTTATCCTTTCCTGCCTTAACTCTGCCCTCTCCTCCGCCAGGCAAAGCTTCTTCTCCTCCCTCATCGACACCCATGCCCGTCACCCCCGCCGATTGTTCCGGACCTTTAACTCTCTCCTTAGGCCCCCTGTTCCTCCCCCTCCCCCATCTCTCACCCCCAATGATCTGGCCACCTATTTCCTCACGAAAATCAACACGATCAGGTCTGAGCTCCCCAAAGTCACCCCCCGCCTCTCCCCTCCCCCCCACCAACCCCCTCCCCTACTTTCCCATCCTTCCCTGCAGTATCCTCAGAGGAGATCTCCTCCCTCCTCGCACGTGCCACACCCTCCACCTGTGCCTCGGACCCCATTCCCTCTCACCTTCTTAAAACCATCGCCCCTGCCCTCCTACCTTCCTTAACTTATATTTTTAACCACTCAATCTCCAAGGGCTCCTTCCCCTCTGCCTTCAAACATGCCCACGTCTCCCCCATCCTAAAAAAACCCGCTCTTGACCCCACTTCCCCCTCCAGTTATCGTCCTATCTCCCTACTACCCTTCCTTTCCAAAATCCTAGAACGAGTCGTCTACAATCGATGCCTAGAATTCCTTAACTCCCATTCTCTCCTAGACCCCCTCCAATCTGGCTTCCGTCCCCTCCACTCTACCGAGACTGCTCTCTCTAAGGTCACCCATGACCTCCTTTTTGCCAAATCCAATGGCTCCTACTCCATTCTAATCCTCCTTGACCTCTCTGCTGCCTTTGACACTGTCGACCATCCCCTCCTCCTCCATACCTTATCTCACCTTGGCTTCACGGACTCTGTCTCCTCTTACCTCTCTGGCCGGTCATTCTCGGTCTCCTTCGCTGGAGCCTCCTCCCCCTCCCATCCTTTAACTGTTGGAGTTCCTCAAGGGTCAGTTCTTGGCCCTCTTCTGTTCTCCATTTACACTCACTCCCTCGGTGAACTCATTCGCTCTCACAGCTTTGACTACCATCAAAGCTTTGATTACCATGAGCAAGACTGAGCTCCTCATCTTCCCTCCCAAACCCGGTCCTCTCCCAGACTTCTCTATCACCGTGGATGGCACGACCATCCTTCCCGTCTCTCAGGCCCGCAATCTCAGTGTCATCCTTGACTCGTCCCTCTCGTTCACCCCACACATCCTATCCGTTACCAAGACCTGCCGGTTTCACCTCTACAATATCGCCAAGATCCGCCCTTTCCTCTCCACCCAAACGGCTACCTTACTGTTACGGGCTCTCGTTATATCCCGGCTAGACTACTGTGTCAGCCTTCTCTCTGACCTCCCTTCCTCCTCTCTCGCCCCGCTCCGGTCTATTCTTCACTCCGCTGCCCGGCTCATCTTCCTGCAGAAACGATCTGGGCATGTCACTCCCCTTCTTAAACAACTCCAGTGGTTGCCTATCGACCTCTGCTCCAAACAAAAACTCCTCACTCTAGGCTTCGAGGCTCTCCATCACCTTGCCCCTTCCTACCTCTCCTCCCTTCTCTCTTTCTACCGCCCACCCCGCACGCTCCGCTCCTCTGCCGCCCACTTCCTCACCGTCCCTCGGTCTCGCCTATCCCGCCGTCGACCCCCGGGTCACGTCCTCCCGCGGTCCTGGAACGCCCTCCCTCCTCACCTCCGCCAAACTGATTCTCTTTCCCTCTTCAAAACCCTACTTAAAAATCACCTCCTCCAAGAGGCGTTCCCAGACTGAGCTCCTCTTCCCCCTCTACTCCCTCTGCCATCCCCCCTTTACCTCTCCGCAGCTAAAGCCTCATTTTCCCCTTTTCCCTCTGCTCCTCCACCTCTCCCTTCCCATCCCCACAGCACTGTACTCATCCGCTCAACTGTATATATTTTCGTTACCCTATTTATTTTGTTAATGAATTGTACATCGCCTCGATTCTATTTAGTCGCCATTGTTTTTACGAGATGTTCTTCCCCTTGACGCTGTTTATTGCCATTGTTCTTGTCTGTCCGTCTCCCCCGATTAGACTGTAAGCCCGTCAAACGGCAGGGACTGTCTCTATCTGTTGCCGACTTGTTCATCCCAAGCGCTTAGTACAGTGCTCTGCACATAGTAAGCGCTCAATAAATACTATTGAATGAATGAATGAATGAATGAACGTGGGACAACCTGATTACCCCGCATCTACCCCAGCGCTTAGAACAGGGCTCTGCACATAGTAAGCGCTTAACAAATACCAACATTATTATTATCCAACTTCACCCTCACTGACACTGTCTCCTCCTAGTTCTTCTCCTATCTGTCTGGCCGCTCACTTTGGATCTCTTTTGCAGACTCCTCTGTCTCCCGACCCCCAAGTGTGGGGGTCCTTCAAGGTTCAGTTCTGGGTCCCCTTCTATTCTCCATCTACACCCACTTCCTTGGAGAACTCATTCGCTTCCATAGCTTCAACTACCACCTCTATGTAGATGATTCTCAAATCTTCATCTCCAGCCTTGATCTCTCTTCCTCTCTGCAGTCTCACATCTCCTCCTGCCTTCAAGACATCTCTACTTGGATGTACTCTCATCACTTCAAACATAACACCTTAAAACAGAACTCCTTATCTTCCCAGCCATATCTTGTCCTCCCCGACCCACACCCTGTCCATCTCCTGACTTTCCCTTCACTGTGGAGCCCTCCCTTTCCCTCTGCCCCTCTTCCCCTCATTTCCTCTACTCCCACCCTCTGCTCTACCCCCTTCCCCTCCTCACAGCACTTGTGTATATTTGTATATATTATTTGTCTATTTTATTAGTGATGTCTATATATCTATGGTTTTATTTATCTATTTTGATGGTAGTGATGCCTCTCTACTTGTTTTGATTTGCTGTCTCCCCCTTTAAGACTGTGAGCTCGTTGTTGGGCAGGGATCGTCTCTATCTGTTGCTGAATTGTACCTTCCAAGTGCTTAGTACAGTGCTCTGCGCACAATAAGTGCTCAATGAATACGATTGAATGAATGAATGTAGATGGCACCACCATCCTTCCTGTTTCACAAGTCTGTAACCATGGCATTATCCTTGACTCCTCTCTACCATTTAACCCACATATTCAATCAATCACTAAATCCTGTCTGTTCAACCTTCACAACTTGCCTAAAATCTGCACTTTGCTCTCCATCCAAACTGCTTTCATGTCAATCCAAGCACTTATTCTCTTTTGCCTTGATTACTGTATCAGCCTCCTTGCTGACCTCCCAGCCTCCTGTCTCTCCCCACTCCAGTTCACATGGATAGAGCACAGACCTGGGAGTTAGAAGGTCATGAGTTCCAATCCTGGCTCTGCTGCTTGTCTGCTATGTGACCTTAGGCAAGTCGCTTAACTTCTCCATGCCTCAGTTCCCTCCTCTACAAAATGGGGATTAAGACTGTGAGCCCTATGTAGGACAGGGACTGTGTTCAACCTGATTATCCTCCATCTACTGCAGCATTTAAAACAGTGCCTGGTACACAGTAAGTACTTCACAAATACCATTATCATTAGTATTATTATTAATGAGGCAGGGAGGTCAGAGAAGAGGTTGATGATAATGATGATGATGGTATTTGTAAAGCGCTTACTATATGCCAAGCACCGTTCTAAGCACTGGGGTAGATACAAAGTTATCAGGTTGTCCCATGTGGGGCTCACAGTCTTAATCCCCATTTTACAGATGAGGGAACTGAGGCACAGAGCTAAGTGAAGTGACTTGCCCAAGGTCACACAGCCAAGTGGCTGGGGTTAGAATCCATGACCTCCGACTCCCCAGCCTGTGCTCTTTCCACTAAGCCACGTTGCTTCTACCAGGCCACGCTGCTTCTAGTTGACTAGTTGCTGCACTAGTCAAGGTGGAAAAAGATGAGTGCTTCGATCAGTGTGGTAGCTTCCCATTTCCCCTGTCGGTATTTATTTCAAGTTCTCCTCCCCTGGCGTAGATGGTAAGCTCCTGGAAAACAGGGATCCGGCCTACCAACTCTACTGCATTCTACTCTTTCAAGCTCCTAGTATAGTATGCTGCACATGGTAAATACCACTGATTGATGGATTGATTGATTAGGGTGGCTTAGTGGAAAGAGCACGGGGCTTGGGAGTCAGAGGTCGTGGGTTCTAATCTTGGCTCCGCAATTTATCTGCTGCATGACTTTGGGCAAGCCACTTAACTTCTCTGTGCCTCGGTCACCTCATCCGTAAAATGGGGATTAAGAGTGTGAGCCCCACGTGGGACAACCTGATTATCTTGTATCTACCCCAGCACTCCAGAACAGTGCTTGGCACCCATGGCTTCAAATATCATCTCTATGCAGATGACACCCAAATCTACATCTCCTCCCCTGTTCTCTCCCCCTCCCTCCAGGTTCGTATCTCCTCCTGCCTTCAGGACATCTCCACCAGGATGTTCGCCCGCCACCTCAAACTCAACATGTCCAAGACTGAGCACCTTATCTTCCCTCCCAAGCCCTGTCCTCTCCCTGACTTCCCTGTCACTGTGGATGGCACTACCATCCTTCCCGTCTCATAGATCTGCAACCTTGGTGTCATCCTTGACTCTGCTCTCTCACTCACCCCACACACCCAATCCATCACCAAAGCCTGCCGGTCTCACCTTCACAACATCGCCAAGATCCGCTCTTTCCTCTCCATCCTAACAGCTACATTGCTGGTACAATCTCTCATCATATCCCAACTGGATTACTGTGTCAGCCTCCTTTCTGATCTCCCAACCTCCTGTCTCTCCCTGCTTCAGTCTGTACTTCACTCTGCTGTCCGGATTATCTTTCTATAGAAATGTTCTGGGCATGTCACACCTGTCCTCAAAAATCTCCAGAGGTTGCCTATCAACCTTCATATCAAGCAAAAACTCCTCACTCTCAGCTTCAAAGCTCTCCATCACCTTGCCCCTGCTTACCTCACCTCCCTTCTTTCCCGCACACACCGCTTCTCTGCCGCTTACCTCCTCACTGTCCCCCGTTCATGCCTGTCCCACCATCGACCCCTGGCCCACGACCTACCACTGTCCTGGAATGCCCTCCCTCCTCACATAATAATAATGTTGGTATTTGTTAAGCGCTTACTATGTACAGAGCACCGTTCTAAGCGCTGGGGTAGATACAGGGTAATCAGGTTGTCCCACGTGAGGCTCACAGTCTTAATCCCCATTTTACAGCTGAGGTAACTGAGGCACAGAGAAGTGAAGTGACCTGCCCTCAGTCACACAGCTAAGTGGTAGCGCTGGGATTCGAACCCATGACCTCTGACTCCCAAGACCGTGCTCTCTCTAACGCATCCACCAAACTAACTCTCTTCCCTTCTTCAAAGCCCTACTGAGAGGTCACCTCCTCCAGGAGGCTTCCCAGACTGAGCCCTCCCTTTCCCTCTGCTCCTCCTCCCCTCCCCTCCCCATTCCCCCCCACCCTCTGCTCTATCCCCTTCTCCTCCCCACAGCACCTGTACATATTTATTGCTCTATTTTATTAATGATGTGTATAGATCTACGATTCAATTTATCTATTTTGATGGTAGTGATGCCTGACTACTTGTTTTGTTTTGTTGTCTGTCTCCCCCTTCTAGATTGCGAGCCCATTGTTGGACAGGGATTGTCTCTATCTGTTGACGAATCGTACTTTCCAAGGGTTTAGGACAGTGCTCTGCCCACAGTGAGTGCTCACTAAATACGATTGAATGAATGAACATCGTAAGTGCTTAAGAAATATCATAATTACTATACACTGCTTAGAACAGTGAATGGCACATAAGTGCTTAACAAATACCATCTTTTTTGATTGATTGGCATGGCTTAGTGGAAAGAGCCCGGGCTTAGTACAGTGCTCTGCACATAGTAAGCGCTCAATAAATACGACCGAATGAGTGAAAGCCGTTGGCTCTAATCCCCGCTCCTCCACTCGTCAGCTGGGTGACTTTGGCAAGGCACTTAAACTCTGTGCCTCAGTGACTTTCAACGGTAAAATGGGGAGGTGAGCCCCACGTGGGACAACCTGATGACCTTGTACCCACTCCAGCGCTTGGGACAGTGCTTGGCGTATAGTAAGGGCTTAACAAATGCCATCCTCCTCCCCTTCCTCCTCCGTCTCCTCCTCCTCCCCCTCTTTCCCCTCCTCCTCCTTCTCCTCCTCCTCCTCCCCTCTTTCCCTCCTCCTCCTTCTCCTCCTCCCCTCTTTCCCCCTCCTCCTCCTCCTCTCCTCCTCCACCTCCTTCTCCCTCCTTCCCCATCTCCTCCTACTTCTCCCCCCCTTCTCCCTCTTCCTCCTCCTCCCCCTCTTTCCCTCCTCCTAACCCCCCCTCCTCTCCCTCCTCCTTCTCCCCCCTCTTTCCCCTCCCTCCTCCCCCTCCTTCTCCACCCTCTTTCCACTGCTTCCTCCTCCCTTCCCCCTCTTTCCCTCCTCCTCCCTCCTCCTCCTCCTCCTCCTCCTTCTCCCCCTACTTTCCCTCTCCTCCCCTCTCAACCCTCTTCCCCTGCTTCCTCCTCCTTTCTCCCCCCTCTTTCCCCTCCTCCCATCCACCCCTCTCCTCCTCTCCTCTCTCCTCCTTCTCCCCCTCTTTCCCTCCTCCTCCCTTCCTTCTCCCCTCACTTTCCCCTCTTCCTCCTCCTCCCCCCCTTCTCCCCTCCCTCCTCCTTCTCCTCCTCCCCCTCTTTTCCTCCCTCCTCCTCTCCTCTCTCTCCCCCTTTCCCCTCCTCCTTCTCCTCCTTCCCCTCTTTCCCCTCCTCCTCCTCCTCCTTCCCCTCTTTCCCCTCCTCCTCCTCCTCCTCCTCCTCCCCCTCTTTCCCCTCTTCCTCCTCCTCCTCCTCCCCGATGGGAGAGAGGCCTTTCGGATAAACGGCGCGGCCCCGGAGCCGCTCCCCTGCAGGTCCGGTAGGGGGCGGGCTCTCCCCGCTCCCGCCACTCAGGCGCCCTTCCAGGGAGGGGAGGGCTCGTGTCATTCATTCGTCCATTCATCCATCCATCCATCCATCCATCCATCCATCCATCCATCCATCCATCCATCCATCCATCCATCCATCCATCCATCCATCCAGCTCTTACCGTGTACTAAGCTCTTGGATAATAATAATAATGTTGGTATTTGTTAAGCGCTCACCATGTGCAGAGCACTGTTCTAAGCGCTGGGGGAGATACAGGGTCATCAGTTTGTCCCACATGAACCTCACAGCCTTAATCCCCGTTTTTATAATAATAATAATAATAATGGTGGTATTTGTTAAGCGCTTACTATGTGCAGAGCACTGATCTAAGCGCTGGGGGCGATGCAGGGTCATCAGGTTGTCCCCCGCGAGGCTCACAGCCTTAATCCCCGTTTTAATAATAATAATGTTGGTATTTGTTAAGCGCTTACCATGTGCAGAGCACTGTTCTAAACGCTGGGGGAGATACAGGGTCATCAGATTGTCCCACGTGAGGCTCACAGCCTTAATCCCCATTTTAATAATAATAATAATAATAATATTGGTATTTGTTAAGCGCTTACTATGTGCAGAGCACTGTTCTAAGCGTTGGGGGAGATACAGGGTCATCAGGTTGTCCCTCGTGAGGCTCACAGTCTCACTCCCCATTTTCCAGATGAGGGAACTGAGGCACCGAGAAGTGAAGTGACTTGCTCAAAGTCACAAAGCTGACAGGTGGCGAATGTGGGATTCGAACCCACGACCTCTGACTCCCAAGCTCGAGCTCTTTCCACTGAGCCACGCTGCTTCTCTAATGATGGTGGTATTTGTTAAGCGCTTACTATGTGCAAAGTACTGTTCTAAGCGCCGGGGAGGATACAAAGTGGTCAGATTGCCCCACGTGGGGCTCACAGTTTTAGTCCCCATTTTACAGATGAGGGAACTGAGGCACAGAGAAGTTAAGCGACTTGCCCAAAGTCACACAACTGGCAAGCAGCGGAGTTGGGATTAGAACCCGTGACCTCTGACTCCCAAGCCCGGGCTCTTGCCACTGAGCCACGCTGCTTCTAATAATAATAATAATGATGATGATGATGTTGGTATTTGTTAAACGCTTACTAGGCGGCAAGCACTGTTCTCAGCGCTGGGGGGGATACAAGGTCATCAGGTTGCCCCAGGTGGGGCTCCCAGTCTTCATCCCCATTTTACAGATGAGGGAACTGAGGCCCAGAGAAGTGAAGGGACTGGCCCAAAGCCCCATAGCTGACAAGTGACAGAGGCGGGATTCGAACCCACGACCTCTGACTCCCAAGCCCGGGCTCTTGCCACTAAGCCACGCTGCTTGGAAAGTAGAATTCAGCACTAAAGAGAGGCAATCCCTGCCCACACCGGGCTGACAGTCTAGAAGGGGGGGGGGGGGGGGAGACAGGCATCAATATATTCATTCGATCGTATTTATTGAGCGCTTACTGGGTGCAAAACACTGTACTAAGCGCTTGGAAAGTACAATTCGGCATCAGATAGAGATAGTCTCTGCCCAACAACGGGCTCACAGTGGGTGGGGGGGGGGGGAGGCGGGAGGAGACAGGTTTCTCTGTGCCTCAGTTCCCTCATCTGTAAAATGGGGATTGACTGAGCCCCACGTCGGACAACCTTGTATCCCCCCAGCGTTTAGAACGATGTTTTGCACATAGTAAGCGCTTAACAAACTCCATTACTATTATTATTATTATTAATAATATATTCATTCAATCGTATTTATTGAGCGCTTACTGGGTGCAGAGCACTGTATTGAGCGCTTGGAAAGTAGATTTCAGCAATAGAAGGAGGCAATCCCCGCTCACACCGGGCTGACAGTCTGGGCGGCGGGGGATGGGGGAGACAGACATCAATATATTCATTCATTCAATCGTATTTATCGAGCGCTTACTGGGTGCAGAGCACTGTACTGAGCGCTTGGAATGTACAATTCGGCAATTTATAGAGACAATCCCTCCCCAGCAACGGGCTCACAGTCTTGGGGGGCGGGAGTGGGAGAAGACAGGCACCAATCGTATTTATTGAGCGCTTACGGTGTGCAGAGCACTGTACTGAGCGCTTGGAAAGTAGGTTTCAGCAATAGAGAGGGGCATTTGATGCCTGTCCCGGGCTGACAGCCTGGGCGGGGCGGGGGCGACGGGGACAGGCATCAAAACGAATAAAGAGGCATCAATAGAAAGAAATCGAATTACAGATCTGTACATCGCGGCTCATTGGCAAAAGCCCGGGCTTAGGAGTCAGAGGTCGTGAGTTCAAATCCCGAATCCGCCACTTGTCAGCTGGGTGACCTTGGGCCAGTCCCTTCCCTGCTCTGGGCCTCGGTTATCCCATCTGTAAAACGGGGATGAAGACCGGGATCCCCGCGTGGGATTCCTCCGCCCCGACGACAGAGTAGCTCAGTGGAAAGAGTCCGGACTTGGGAGTCAGAGGTCGTGGGTTCTAATCCCGTCTCCGCCGCTTGCCAGCTGCGGGACTCTGGGCAAGTCACTTCACTTCTCTGTGCCTCAGTTACCTCATCTGGAAAATGGGGATTTAAACGGTGAGCCCCACGTGGGACGATCCGATCACCCTGTACCCGGCCTCAGCGCTTAGAAGAGTGCTCGGCACATAGTAAGCGCTTAACAAATACTACCATTATCATTATTCCTTCATTCAATAGTATTTATTGAGCGCTTACTATGTGCAGGGCACTGTACTAAGCGCTTGGAAGGTACAGTTCGGCAACAGAGACCATCCCTGTCCATTGACGGGTTTAATAGTATTATTATTACCGTGTATCCTCCCCAGCGCTTAGGACAGTGCTTTGCACATAGTCGACGCTTAAGAAATGCCATTATTATTATTATTATTATTATTATCATTATTGTTATTAGGGGAAGCAGCGTGGCTCAGTGGAAAGGGCTTGGGAGTCAGAGGTCACGGGTTCTAATTCCGGCTCCGCCGCTAGTCAGCTGTGTGACCTTAGGCAAGTCACTTCATTTCTCTGTGCCTCGGTTTCCTCATCTGTCAAATGGGGATGAAGACTGGGAGCCCCACGTGGGACAAACTGATCACCTTGTATCCCCCAGCGCTTAGAACAGTGCTCTGCACATAGTAAGCGCTTAACGAATACCACCATTTATTTTATTTTTTTCAAACTTTTATTATAGAGACGTGTTCCGGTCGGTGGGGTGGGGTGTCCCGCCGGCCGGTCCCCGGGGAGAGGGGGCAGGGTGAGGGGGCGTGGCCCCGGAGAGCGACGGCCGCCTCCGCCAATGGGGAGCGGCGCCCTGGAGAGCGACGGCCGCCTCCGCCAATGAGAGGCGGGCAGGGGCGGGGCGTGGGGGCCCGTTCGGATAAAAGGCGCTGCGGCGGGGGCCGGGCAGGACCGGCTGCGGGGCCGGCGGAGCCGCCCGGCGCCCGAGGTCGTTCTGCGTTGCATCGCCGCCCGAGGTCGTTCTGCGTTGCATCGCCGCCCGAGGTCGTCCGGCCGGGGTGGGCCGGGGGAATCTGCGTCCCCGCCCGCGGTCTGCGGCCGCCCGGGAGGATCCTCCAGCTCCTGGTCCTGCTCCTGGTCCTGGTCCTGGTCCTGGTCCTGGTCCTGCTCCTGGTCCTGGTCCTGCTCCTGCTCCTGCTCCTGCTCCTGCTCCTGGTCCTGCTCCTGCTCCTGCTCCTGGTCCTGCTCCTGCTCGGCCGCCGCCGCCTTCTTTCGGCCCCCCGGCGCCCGCGGTCGCCGGGAGCCCCCGGCCCGGCGATGGGATGAGCCCGGCCCCCGGCGTCCCGGCCCCCCGGCGGTGGCGGCGGCGGCGGCTGCGGCCCCCGTGGCGGCCGGGCATGAAGGCGTTCGGCCGGCGGGCCCTGGTGCTGTGCGCCGGCTACGCTCTGCTGCTCCTGCTGCTGCTCACCGCCCTCGGCCTCCTCGACCCCACCAGGCCCAAGCCCGACCCCAGGCTGGGCTGCGGGGGGCCCCACCCCGTGGCCCTCGGCCAGGACCGGCCGAGCCCCGCGCGGGACCCCGGCGGCCCGGACCCCCTCGACCCCCTGCACCCCCAGGTCCGGGACGTCCTGCACCCCCGGCTCCTGCTCCCCCGGATCCCGGACCCCCTGCCCCCCCGGATCCCGGACCCCCGGGTCCCGGCCCCCCCGCCCCCCCACGTCCCGGCCCCCCTGTCCCCCCGGGTCCCGGCCCCCCTGCCCCCCCGGGTCCCGGCCCCCCGCCCCGCGTCCCCCTCGCAGGGCCCGGGCGGGCGTCGACTGGTGTACGTGTTCACCACGTGGCGCTCGGGCTCGTCCTTCTTCGGGGAGCTGTTCAACCAGAACCCCGACGTGTTCTTCCTCTACGAGCCCGTGTGGCACGTGTGGCAGAAGCTCTACCCCGGCGACGCCGTGTCCCTGCAGGGCGCCGCCCGGGACATGCTCAGCGCGCTCTACCGCTGCGACCTGTCCGTCTTCCAGCTCTACGGCCCCGCCGGCGCCGCCGGCCGCAACCTCACCACCCTGGCCATCTTCGGCGCCGCCACCAACAAGGTGGTCTGCTCCTGGCCCCTCTGCCCGGCCTACCGCAAGGACGTGGTGGGCCTGGTCGACGACCGGGTCTGCAAGAAGTGCCCGCCGCAGCGCCTGGCCCGGCTGGAGGAGCAGTGCCGCCGCTACCGGGTGCTGGCCATCAAGGGCGTCAGGGTCTTCGACGTGGCCGTGCTGGCGCCGCTGCTGCGGGACCCGGCCCTGGACCTCAAGGTCATCCACCTGGTGCGGGACCCCCGGGCCGTGGCCAGCTCCCGCATCCGCTCCCGCCACGGCCTCATCCGCGAGAGCCTGCAGGTGGTCCGCAGCCGGGACCCCCGGGCCCACCACGCGCCCTTCCTCGAGGCGGCCGGCCACAAGGCGGCCGCCAAGAAGGAGGGCCGGGCCGGGGCCGGGGGCGCCGCGGACTACCACGCGCTGGGGGCCATGGAGGTCATCTGCGGCACCATGGCCAAGACCCTGCAGACGGCCCTGCGGCCCCCGGACTGGCTGCGGGGCCGCTACCTGGTGGTGCGCTACGAGGACCTGGTGGGCGACCCCGTCAAGACCCTCCGCCGCGTCTACGGCTTCGTGGGGCTCCTGGTGAGCCCCGACATGGAGCGCTTCGCCCTGAACATGACCAGCGGGTCCAGCTCCTCCTCCAAGCCCTTCGTCGTGTCGGCCCGCAACGCCACCCAGGCGGCCAGCGCCTGGCGCACGGCCCTGACCTTTCCGCAGATCAAGCAGGTGGAGGAGTTCTGCCACCAGCCCATGGCGCTGCTGGGCTACGAGCGGGTCAGCGGCCCCGAGGAGGTCAAGGACCTGAGCAAGACGCTGCTCCGGGAGCCGCGGCTCTGAGGGATCGGGGCTGACCGCCTCCCCGCACCTGAGCCGGTCCCCGGGACTCGCGGCCGGACCCGCCTCGGACCGTCGGGGCCGGGGCCCGGTCCTGCCGGGTCGTGCCCGTCTGGGGTCCGCGCGGGCGGGCGCGTGGCGCGCGCTCGGGAGCTCTGGTTTGAGTCGCTGGGGGTCCGAGGATCAGCCGGGGCCCAGGTCGCGGAGGACCCCCTACTCCCGTCCTCCCCATCCCACCCACCCCGCCCCGCCTCCCCTTCAGGCGGCCGAAATCTCGTCTACGACCTCTCTGTAGCGTTTTGGTAGCGGTGGTGAACCTGCACGGGCCCTCAGCCCCCCGCTCTCCGCCCGGGGAGGCGAGGAGAGGTCGGAGGAGACCGTGGCAGGGAGGAAGAGGAAGAAGGGGAGGAGGAGCTGGGGCAGCCCGGTGACGCACAGCAGGAGTGAACTTTTGTGTGAATAGCGAAGGCGACAAGGTCTGAATAAAAATAAATGATATTCATTTTTTTAAGAATTGCCTTGATTGCATTGGGCATCGCCTGCGCCCTTCTGGGCAGCGCCTTTAGGCCCTGAGAATTTCCTCTGGGAGACCAGCGGAGTTGCAATTCTTCCGTTTTTCAGCCCGGGCCGAGGAAAGGTCAGGTCTTTTCCTGCAGCCGACGGGGTCTCGGGTTCGGAGAGCGGAGCGACGGGTCAGAATCGGGTGTCTGGCCCGGGCCTGGGGTGTGAACCGAGGGGCAGCGTGTGTCCGGAAAGGCCGGCGCTGGACGTGTTCTCCGAGCGCTGCGCCGTAAGAGGGAATCCGGAGCTCTGAGGAGGCCCGGCTCAGCTCAGGGGTCAGAGGAGGTCCGGAGCTGTGAGGAGGCCGGGATCAGCCCGGGGGGTTCACCTTCACCTTCTCCCCATTCCCATCTTGCCCTGCCCTGCTTTCTTAGGATGAGGGTGTGTGGTGGCCAAGGCTGTGGGCTTGGCAGGGGCCCAACTCTGTTATATTGTACCCTCCCAAGTGCATATGCTCTGCACGCAGTCTGTGCTCAGTAAATACCACCGATTGCCTCCTCTTCATCACATAGGTGTAAAGGGACCTGAGGAGAGGAGGTAGTAAGTGGGGCTGGTGCTCATTCACCCTCCACCACCACCTCCCAACTTCACAGAAACCTTGGGGCTTGGGCTTCCCGTGCGGGCAGCTGGCTGGGAGCGGTGCCTGACCGGGCCAGGAGTCCACAGGACCGCAGCTCGCAGCTGCCAGACCCCAACTGGGAACACCGGATAAATCATCATCCTAATGGTGATGGCATTTGTTAAGGACTTCTCATGTGCCAAGCCCTCTACCAAGCGCTGGGCTTAATGCAAGATAACTAGGTCAGCCGTGGTCTCTGTCCCACACGGGGCTCACCGTCTAAGGGAGAAGGAAAGGGAGGGGGGGCGGTGTTTAATCCGCATTTTACAGATGAGGAAACTGACTGATTTTCCAGAAGTCACCCAGCAGATGAGTGGTGGAGTCAGAATTAGAACCCGGGCCTCCCGACTCCCAGGCCCCGTGTTCTTTCAAGTAGTCCCCGCCGCTTCTCCGCCAGGTCTCCCGAGACCTGCACCGTGCAGTCTGTCGGGTTCACATCCTGAACTCGGGAGAGGACTCGCTTCAGGAAGAACGCGAGGAGGCTATGTTTTTCCGGTAGAGATTTCCTTTAAAAGCCAGGTGAGTGAGGCGCGCGCAGGCCGAGTCTGTCCCCCTGACAGTGGCAAAGGGCTTCAAAAGCGAGAAGCACAAAAGGGAGCGTGGATGTCTTTGCGGGAAAGAACGCCACGCTCGGCAGGTGAGAGAAGACTTGTTCTAGAAATATCACTGCTTTTCTGAATGACTCGTTTTGCTTACTACGGCAGATTATGCATCCGATCCATTACTGATGATTCTTCATGACAAACAAGTCTTCTAGCAGATCCAGTGGTTGCTACTCTGCTTTGTTTAATTTGACAACCCCTTAAAAATAGATTAGCGTGTAATAAAGAAGATGAATCGCTCTTCGAGGCCTTCAGCCGGCGTGATTTTTCAGACCAAGCAGGAGCGAACGTATCTAGCACTGGCAAACGTGTGCCTTTATGAAGAAGCGCGTTGAAAGCGTCGTTGGTGGTCAGAAGCAGCGTGGCTCAATGGAAAGAGCACGGGCTTGGGAGTCAGAGGACATGGGTTCTAATCTCGGCTCCGCCGCTTGTCTGCTGTGTGGCCTTGGGCAAGACACTTCAATTCTCTGGACCTCTGGAAAATGGGGATTAAGACTGTGAGCCCCACGTGGGACAACCTGATTACCTGATCTATCCCAGCGCTTAGAACAGTACTCAGCACATAGTAAGCGCTTAACAGATACCATCATTTTTAAGCACTTAGTACAGTATTCTGCACACAGTAAGCGCTAAATAAATACGATCGAATGAATGAATGAATGGGGGACTCAGGTCCCGCAGTAGCATGGTATAGTGGATAGAGCCCGGGCCTGGGAATCAGAAGGTCACGGGTTCTAATCCCGGCTCCACCACTTGTCTACTGTGTGACTTTGGGCAAGTCACATAACTTCTCTGGGCCTCAGTTCCCTCATCTGTAAAATGGGGATTAAGACTGTGTGTCCAACCCGATTTGCTGGTATCCTCTCCAGCACTTAGTGCTTGACACATACTAAGCACTTAATAAATGCCACAATTATTATTATTTTTAATAATAATGGACCCTTCTTGACCAGGGAGATTTTCCAAGCCTTTGAGCTGGAAGGAGAGGAGTCTCTCTCCCTTCGTCTTTGTCCCACGAGCGGTGGCTATTTCCCTGCCCCCGCCTTGCCAGAGCCGGGCGGCGATGGTTAGTACAGTCCACAGAGGGCCGGTTGGGGCCGGGGAGAAAGAGAGGATGTGGTCCCGGAGGCTGAGAGGACCACTTTCGCGACCTTTGTGGAGAGGGAGATTGCTTCCGCCTCCCAACTCCCCAGCACACTCTACCCCAGTGTTTAGTACAGTGCTTGGCACTTAATAAGCACTTGTTAAATGCCATAATGATGATTGTCGTTATGATTAGCTCTGGCCTAGCTCTGCCTTGGGGGGCCAGGACGGGCCCCCACTCCACTGGGTGATGATAGGGTGGAGCGATGCCAGTTTGAGCAGGTTTTAGAAGGGCAGAAGCAACCGGTGGTGTTCATGCTAGGCTGGGCGGTCCCGGCCGACTGTGTAGTGGAGGCCCGAGCCGGTCCCCGCTCTGTCCTGGGTGTCGGGCTCACCGCGGGCAGATCAACGGTTGAGGCCGGGGGGGGCAGGGAAGCAGCGGCAGCTGACGACGGGGGCGCTGGCTGGGCTGGGCCGTGCCGGGGAGATGGCGGCTGAGGGGACAAGCTGGCCAAACTCGGCCGTGCTGGGGATGGGCTGCCTGATGAGATGCTGCACTCACGAGTAGTAGTATTGTGTGCGGTATTTAGTAGGCGCTTACTATCTGCCAAACAATATTCTGAGCGCTAGGGTAGATCCAATCACAATAATTATGGTACTCGTTAAATAGTTATGTGCCAAGCGCTGTTCATTCGTTCAGTCGTATTTATTGAGCACTTACTGTTTTCAGAGCACTCTACTAAGCGCTTGGAAAGTACAGTTCAGCACCAAATAGAGACAATCCCTAACCAACAATGGGCTCACAGTCTAGAAGACGGGCTCACAGTCTGTTCTAAGCACTGGGGCAGATATAAGTTAATCAAGTTGAACCCAGCCCCCGTCATTCATTCAGTCATATTTATTAAGCGCTTTCTGTGTGAAGAGCACTGTACTGAGCATGGGGCTCGCGGTCTTAATCTCCACTTTACAGATGAGGTCACTGAGGCCCAGAGAAGTCAATTGACTTGCCCAAATTCACACAGCAGGCATGTGGCGGAGCTGGGATTAGAACCCAGGTAATCAGGTTGGACACAGTCCCTGTTTCATCTGGGGCTCACAGTCTAAATAGCAGCAAGCAGGATTTCATCTCCATTTTATAGATGAGGGAAGTGAGGTACAGGAATGTGCTACTCACAGCAGACACGTGGCAGAGCCGGATCCCCTTCTCCCAGGTCCGTGCTCTTTCCACTAGTCCACACTGCTTCTCTAGCCACCTTCCCCAGTGACACTCACTCCTCTGGATTCCCATATATTGCTCTCTCTATCCAGGCTGTCTCTGACCCCTGCCCTCCCGGGCCCCATCCGGAGCCTGGTTTTTGGTGACACCAAGAGGGAGTTGACCAGGGGAACCCCTCTGCTTGAATTAATGCCAGCAGGAGAAGCTGGGTGAGGGGAGATTTGCTAAATCCGGCTAATATGGGAGAAGAGGGGGAGAGAGGGAAAAGGGAGGGAGAGAGAGAATGAACTTACATATGGTTGTTTTCTTCCTGCTGTGTGACCTTGGGCAACTCACTTCATTTCTCTGGGCCTCAGTTCCCTCATCAGTAAAATGGGGAATCAATCCCCGTTCTCCCTATTTAATAATAATAACAACGATGGCATTTGTTAAGCGCTTACTATGTGCAAAACCCTGTTCTAAGCGCTGGGAGGGATACAAGGTAATAATAATAATGTTGGTATTTGTTAAGCGCTTACTATGTGCAGAGCACTGTTCTAAGCACTGGGGTAGATTCAGGGTAATCAGGTTGTCCCACATGAGGCTCACAGTCTTAATCCCCATTTTACAGATGAGGTAACTGAGGCACAGAGAAGTGAAGTGACTTGCCCACAGTCACACAGCTGCCAAGTGGCAGAGCTGGGATTCGAGCCCATGACCTCTGGCTCCCAAGCCCGGGCTCTTTCCACTGAGCTACGCTGCTTCTCTAGCTATTCAGGTTCTCTAGGTGATCAGGTTGTCCCACGTGAGGCTCACAGTCTTAATCCCCATTTTACAGATGGGGTCACTGAGGCCCAGAGAAGTGAAGTGACTTGCCCAAGGTCACACAGCTGCCAAGCGGCGGAGCCGGGATTCGAACCCATGACCTCTGACTCCCAAGCCCGGGCTCTTTCCACTGAGCCACGCTGCTTCTCGGTGTGAGAAACCGTGAGCTGTGAGCCCCATGTGGGACCTGCTTACCTCGTATCTACTCCATCACTTAGAATAGGAAGCACTTTAAGACTGTGAGTCTCATTCAGGACAGGGACTGTATCTGACCTAAATGACTTGTACCTACCTCAGCGCTTAGAACAGCGTTTGACACATAGTAAACTCTTAACAAGTACCATAAAGCGAACAACCAGCCAGTACTTGACACATAGTAAGCACTTAAATGATTATTCCTGCTGTTATTAATGACTATCACCATTATGATAATCATTATTATTTCTCTTAACTTGGTTGCTCCCAATCCTGGCTTCTGGGGCCTGGAATAAATGCTTCTGGTGGCCACTACAGCAGCTGAACTCACCTCGTGCCCTGATGCTCTACTGCCCCTAAGTTCCCTAAGTTCCCACCTTAAGACAACAGTGATGTCGGCCCCATCGACCCCTGGATTCCAGTGGCAGATCTTACCCAAGCCTACCCTGCAAAAATCCACCCAAGCACCGGTGGTCTAGGGTCCTGCTCGGCGTGATCAATCAATGGTATGTATCGAGGGCTTACTGTGTGCACCGTACGAAGTGCGTGGGAGAGTACAATGTGAATGTGACACATTATGGAAAATGTATTAAACAGTCCATTGCACATTTTTGTTAAGTTGTCCTCCCCTCTCTACACCCCCGACTCCACTCACCACCCACGGAAGGCCTCAAGAAGAACCCCGAGCGCCCTTTCCCCACCAAGCCATAAGCGCTTAGTACAGTGCTCTGCACACAGTAAGCGCTCAATAAATACAATTGAATGAAAGCCAAACGGCGTTAACTCGAGCGGGCCTCTCAGGTGGTTCTGCAGCCCGAGGACCCAGTCCGCTGCTGCCCGGCATCCCTCACCCTGCTGGGTGCCTCCTGACCCTGTTGGAGACTCCGGTCCTGCCCTGCTAGGGCACATCCTGTGCAGAACCCTTCCTGGGGTCAGGACTTTCCTGTCTGACCGCAGGGATGACCGGGCTGGGGGTGGGAGCAAGAAAGGGCAGGGTCAGACTCGGTGGTCCTGGGACAAGAGCAGTCCTGGCTGATATTCAGCGTGGCTCAGTGGAAAGAACCTGCTCTTCAGAGTCAGAGGTCATGGGTTTGACTCCCAGCTCTGCCACTTGTCAGCTGTGTGACTGTGGGCAAGTCACTTAACTTCTCTGTGCCTCAGTTACCTCATCTGTAAAATGGGGATTAATTGTGAGTCTCAGGTGGGACAACCTAATTACCCTGTATCTACCCCAGTGCTTAGAACAGTGCTCTGCACATAGTAAGCACTTAAATACCAACATTTTCATATTCAGAGACTTGGTCGGGGGGAGAGGCCTAAGCCGGTGACCCCAGTCCCCTGGTCTGCCTTGGTACAGACAGTGGAGAGGGGGCTAATGGCAGGCAGGGCACTGGAAGCCCTGATGTCAGTCAGTTAATCATATTTACTGAGCGCTTACCGTGTGCAGAGCAGTGTATTAAGGGCTTGGGAGAGTACAGTACGTGACTCAGTGGAAAGAGCCCGGGCTTGGGAGTCAGAGGTCATGGGTTTGAATCCAGGCTCTGCCACTTGGCAGCTGTGTGACTGTGCGAAAGTCACTTAACTTCTCTGGGCCTCAGTTACCTCATCTGTAAAATGGGGATTAACTGTGAGGCTCACGTGGGACAACCTGATGACCCCATATCTATCCCAGCGCTTAGAGCAGTGCTCTGCACATAGTAAGTGCTTAACAAATGCCAACATTATTATTACTAACAATATAAAAGACATGTTCCCTGCGCACAGTGAGCTTACAGTCTAAAGGGAGAGACAGACAATAATATACATGAATGACATTACTGATATGCACATAAGTGCTGTGGGACTGGGAGGGGGGATGAATAATAGAGCAAGTCAGGGCAACGGAGAAAGGAATGGAAGAAAAGGGAAAGAGGGCTTCGTTAGGGGAGGCCTCTTGGAGGATATACGCCTTCAATAAGGCTTTGAAGAGGGGGAAGAGTCACTGTCTATTAGATATGAAGAGGGAGCATTCCAGGCCAGAGGCAGGGTGTGGGTGAGAGGTCGGCAACGAGATAGATGAGATGGAGGTACGGTGAGTTGCTTGACATTGGAGGAGCCAAGTGTGTAGGCTGGGTTGCGGGTAGTAGGAGAGTAGTGAAATGGGATAGGAGGGGGCAAGGTGATTGAGTGCTTTAAAGCTGATGCCGAGGAGTTTCTGTTTGATGTGGAGGTGGATGGGCAACCGCCGGAGGTTCTTGAGGAGTGGGGGAACATGGACTGAACATTTTTGTAGGAAAATGTTCCACTCACCAGAGCCGAGTATGGATTGGAGTGGGAAGGGAGGAGGCAGGGAGGTCAGCAAGGTCAGCTGATAAAGTAATCCAGGCAGGATAAGATACGTGATTGTACTAAGGTGGTAGCAGTTTGAATGGAGAAGAAAGAGCAGATTTTGACATTGTGAAGGTTGAATCTATGGGTTTTAGCGGTAGATTGAATATGTGGGTTGCGTGAGAGAGAGGAATAAAGGATAACGCCGAGGTTGTGGGCTTCTGAGGCAGGAAGGATGCTGGTGTCATCTACAGTGATGGGAAAGTCAGGGGAAGGACAGGGTTTGGGTGGGAAGATAAGGAGTTCTGTTTAGCCATATTAAGGTTGAAGTGGTGGGAGGACATCCAAGTAGAGATGTCTTGAATATGAGACTGCAGAGAGGGAGAGAGATGAGGGCCAGAGGTGTAGATTTGGGAATCATCCACATAGAGGTGGTACTTGAAGCCAAGTGAGTGAATGAGCTTTCCAAGGGAGTGGGTGTAGATGGAGAATATAGAAGGGAACCTAGAAGTGAACCTTGAGGGACGCCCCACAGTTAAAGGGTGGGAGACAGAGAAGAAGTCTGCAAAAGAGACTGAGAATGAACAGCCAGAGAGATAGGAGAAGAACCAGGAGAAGACAGTGTCAGCGAAGCCGAGGTTGGATAACGTTTCCAGGAGAAGGGGATGGTTGACAGTGTCGAAGGTGGCTGAGTGATCAAGGAGGATTTGGTTGGAGTAGAGGCCACTGGATTTGGTGAGAAGGAGATCATCGGTGACTTTTGAGGGGGGGGGTTCTGGGTAATGGGGACGGAAGCCAGATCGGAGGGGGTCCAGGAGAGAATTGGAGGCAAGGAAGTCCTGAGGGTGAGCCCAGCAGAATGGGCCTCCTACAGAGTGGGGGTCCCTTCAGGTGAGGCTCTGGGGAGGGGGTTCAGCCCACCAGAGCAGAGCACCCAGCATCTGACTAGACAAAGCCCACACTGGTGCCCACTTTTGGCCCATTTAATAGCTCATTTCCACAGTCCACTTGCTCCCATCCAGGTGAAGATTGATCTAGGTTCCGTCTTGGCTTCTCCTTTTGGAGAAGCAGCGTGGCTCAGTGGAAAGAGCACGGGCTTTGGAGTCAGGGCTCATGAGTTCGAATCCCAGCTCTGCCACTTGTCGGCTGTGTGACTGTGGGCAAGTCACTTAACTTCTCTGGGCCTCAGTTCCCTCATCTGTAAAATGGGGATTAAGACTGTGAGCCCCACGTGGGACAACCTGATTCCCCTATGTCTACCCCAGCGCTTAGAACAGTGCTCGGCACATAGTAAGCGCTTAACAAATACCAACATTATTATTATTATTATTATTATTGGATTGAGCCCAGCCCATGCCCATCACCCAGCACCCCTACCTTAACATGGCCCTTCGGTCCAGCTCAGAATGAAATGCTCTCTTCTGGGTGTGGCTCTCCGTTAAGATTGCCTCAAGGGAAGCGTTCAGAGTCGGAACGTCAATCCCCCAGGCTGGGTTTGCTGGGCCAAGGCTGTGCCAGGCGCTCTTCCGGTCCACCGAATTCTTCCATGGCAACTGTTCCGACAAACGTTCGATAATAGCAGCAGCAGCAAGGCAACCCCCCGTGAGCCAAGTACCCCCCACCTTTCCTTGGGGGAAGGATGGGGCAACTTCACAGATGACTCGGCTTGGATCGTCTGCTCTGTTAGAGTTGTCCGGTGACTGGGCCGAGTTAGCCTCCGAGGCCTGTGGGCCTGCAGCCTTCGGGGGATCTTGCGAAAGCGGACGGTCCAGTCAATCGATCGATGAATTGCATTTATTGAGCCCTTACCCTGTGCGCAGCCCTGGACTAAGCACTTGGGAGAGTACAACACAACATATTCCCTGCCTCCAACGAGCTTACTGTCTAGAGGATGAGCTTGGCCTCTTGTGTCGGTGGCCCACAGCCAAGGCTGAGGAGAGAGGCGTGAGGGAGAAGGGTGTGTTCATTCACTAGTCTTCGGGAACAGGAAAGAATTGGTTTTCTTGCGGCACTTTTTCTTTAACACATCTTGTGAACTTGCCTTGGTCTCGGTTTCTTGGGTGGACCGTGAACAGGCTATTCTGAGTCAGGATGAGAGGTCAGGTGACCCACCCATCCTGCTTGAGTTTTGAAATCAGTAAATGTGTTTCTGTTCCCTTCCCTTAGGCTTAGGGTCAGAGGGATCCCCCTTGTCCGTGGAGGTTGGGAAAGGGAGAGCTTTCTGTCCTGTTGGGGGTGTGGAGGAAAAGCATGAAGGATACAGGGCCTCCAAGAGGAGACTGTGGTCTGACCTGGGGAACTGCCCCCTTCCTTTGTACATGAGGATTTGAGTTTGTCATTCCCCAAAGGCAGCTGTAGCTGTGCTCAACAGATGCATGCTACTATCTGGCTGCTGTCCGGCTTCTAGAAGAGCGTTGAACAGGTCTGGAGCAGGCTGGGTGGCTGGCGGCGTGGCTGGCGGCATAGCTGGCATGGGGTGCCCTGGGCCTGCCAGGGCCTCAGAGATCCTGAAGGCACACGGTGTTCCCTGGATGGGGCAGAGCGATAGGGGAAGAGGTCATGTCTGACCAGAGCCTGCCAGGCCACTTGAGTGAGGGTGGCTATTTTTCTGCTTTTATACTGAAACATCCAGTTTCCAGCTGGCCTAGCCTTGAACTGAACACTGGAGGTCTGGTTTTTAAATTTGCAGAGCTCCATGGTTCCGCCGAGGCTCTAGAACTCTCACGAATCTGGGAAGGGAAAGCAACAGCTCTGGAAGAAGTGCATATATGTGTGTGGGTGTGGGGGTGTCGGGTGGTTGTGAGGAGGAGGAGGAGATCAGGGGCCCCCCAAGGAGAAAAGCTCTAAGACTAGATGAACCCCAACTTCCATATTAATGTTGTCCCTGTGACATTAGCGAGTTATGTTGCCGGGGACCATGGTGTTTGCCTTAGGGGAGATGAGGGAGTGATTCATTCTCTCCCCCTCATCTCTGGGGGAACCTGCTGAGGATTCATGTCATCTTGACCAATTCCCACAGAAATAGTGCCCACCTCTCAGCCCTGAACAGTGTTCCAAGAGCCCAGAATGTTCTCCCGACACACTTTCCCTCTCCGTGAGGCAAAGTGGGTTTGGAGAGATTCGCTGCTTCTCCAGTAGGAACCCTGAAGCCGAATGGAGTGCGGAGCAGCCTGGACTCAACCAGGTGGGCTTCATCTGGGCCCGTTAGGATTGCTGGAAAGCCCAGCTGACCCTCTCCCAAACTCTACGGCTGCTGCCCCGACGGGCGGTGGGTGGGAGTGGTCAGAGGGGTGAGACCGGTGAGCAGCCTGGCCCTGCCCCCAGATGAGTCCTTCTTATTTCTCCAGTTCCCTTTGGACTCTGCCTTCCACCAAGCCCCCTCCTCCCTCTGGCCACAGCAGTCGATGAGGAAGTGTGTCGGACAGTCAGCAGCGCTGTTTGCTGCTGGGGTCCTGCGAGCCTTTGAGAGTGGCACCTAATCGTGGCATGTCACCTAGGATGTGTGTTTGATGCTCGGGCCAAGGCCAAGGCTGGTGGTGTTTACAGGGCAGATTGTGGCCGGAGCTGCAGAAACTCCCCTGGCTCCATCTGAACGGACTCCAGTCCCGGCTCCCTCCCCAACCTGCCGGCACTTTTCCCCCCAGCTGTGTGCAGTGTCTCTGGGTGTCTCTGAATGAGGGTGGTCAGTGTTGCCGGCTGCCCATCTCAATCAATCCATCGTTGGAATTTATTGAGCGCTTACTGCATGCAGAGCACTCACTTTATAAGCACTTGGGAGAGGAGAATAATAATAATTATGGTGTTTGTTAAGCACTTACTATGTGCCAAATGCTGTTCTGAGCGCTAGGGTAGATACAAGGTAATCAGGATGGACACAGTCCCTATCCCACATGGGGCTCACAGTCTCAATCCCCATTTTACAGATGAGGTAACTGAGGCACAGAGTAGTGAAATGACATACCCGAGGTCACACAGCAGACAAATGGCAGAGCCGGGATTAGAACCCACGGCTTCTGACTCCCGGGCCCGTGCTCTTGCCACTAGGCCATGCAGTTTCCCAATACAAGAATACAAGAGTTGGCAGACACAATCTCTGCCTTCCAGGAGTTTATGATCTCACCAGTCTCCCATTATTCTCCCCACCCACTTCCAAGACGCTCCCAAGAAGGGCTGGGGTAGGCGGACTGGGGAAGGGGTGGACGTGGGAAGGGGTGGCAGAATTTATGGTTTGGTGATTTTTCCAGCATTCCCTAGCAGTCCAATACCAGGACAGAGGCCACAGCAAGAGCTGGTGGAAGCGCCATCAATCAACCCAGGCTGGACTTCAGACTGCTGCCTTCGAACACACTTGCCGTCGGCCGAGCCGTACGAAAGCAAGGGAGGTTGGCTGTCTCCTCGGCATTGCTGGAACAGCTTTCTGTATGCCAGGCCACCCTGCTCTTGCAGCAGGAGAATGAGATTTGAGAAGAACGGTCTGAACGGTCGCCCTCTTTCAGTTTTCCGCAGGAGAGAACGGAGTCAGCCACTAACCTCGACTGGAGCGGCATCTGTAGAAAGCAGCCAGCCGGGAAGACACGCGTTCCTCATTTAAACTACCGAAATGTCATTCAGAATGGCACGACTCATCTCGACGTGGCCTTCTGCGCTATTCCTCGTTGCATAACCCCGCTGCCTAGAGGAGCGAACTTTGTTTCTCAGGGTTGGGGGTTCAGCTGGGCCGTCCACATAAACAGAGACCCCGGCTTGACCCTCAAGACTAAGATGTGCGTTAGCACATCAATTTTGGTTATTTCTGCCCCCCACCCCAAGAACCGGGAAGATTGATGAAAACAGATTAAACAGTTTTGCCTAGTGGATAGAGCAGGGTCCTGGGAGTCAGAAGGACCTGGGTTCTAATCTTGGTTCTGTCACTTGCCTTCGGTGTGACCTTGGGCAAGTCACTTCACTTCTCTGTACCTCTGACCTCATCTGTAAAATGGGGATTAAGACTGTGAGTCCTATGTGGGACCGGGACCGTGTCCAACCTGATGTAGCTTGTATCTACCCCAGTGCTTAGAACAGTGCTCGACACATAATAATATGAATAATGGTATTTGTTAAGGGCTTAGTATGTGCAAAGCACTGTTCTAAATGCTGGACACAAGTGCTTAATAAATGTCATTATCAGTATTAGTATTATTATAGCTTCATTTTATAGCATCCCAGCTCTGTCACTTGTCAGCTGTGTGACTGTGGGCAAGTCACTTAACTTCCCTGTGCCTCAGTTCCCTCATCTGTAAAATGGGGATTAAGACTGTGAGCCTCACGTGGGACAACCTGATTACCCTGTATCTATCCCAGCGCTTAGAACAGTGCTCTGCACATAGCGCTTAACAAATACCAACATTATTATTATTTTAGAGGCCACCGTCAGGTCCCAATAAGGAGGCTTCTGTGTCTGCTGCCTTCTTTCCTTCAGAATCCAAAATAAATCCCTTAACACCTGTGGCCCCGGGCACAACCAGACTGCTCTGGAAGTCATTCTGTGTTATTTTTTGTGTGCATGCAACCTTTTCAGGGGAATAGGCAGGGATCCCACAGTGCATATTTCTTCTGCAGCTCTGGCCCGATTAGCATTCTCAGTAGATTAAAACACACACAGCTTGATCTTCACTTTGACCTTTTAAATTGCTACAAGTTAATCTTCTGCTAAAAGCATGGGGAGTGGGAATGGTTGTATTTACACAAAGCAGCAAGTCTGTGTGCATGGAGGGGGGTGTCTTTCCCCCTCCTGCTGCCTGCCAACAGACTCCCAGGAAGGATTTTTCAATGACCCAGGACCACGGAAGGACCAGATCTGGCTGTTGGACCCGGGCCCGGCTCTTTGGGCAGAGGCTTTGCCTAGTGGTTGTTTTTTTTTTAAAAGACATTTATAAAGTGCTTACTATCTGTCAAGCACTGTTAATAATGATGGTATTTGTTAAGCACTTACGATGTGCGAAGCACTGTTCTAAGAGCTGGGGGGGATACAAGATGATCAGGTTGTCCCATGTTACAAGATGATCAGGTTGTCCCATGTTGGGCCCACAGTCTTAATCCCCATTTTACAGATGAGGTAACTGAGTCATAGAAAAGTTAAGTGACTCGCCCAGAGTCACACAGCTGACAACTGGCAGAGATGGAATTAGAACCCACAACCTCTAACTCCCAAGCACATGCAGTTTCCACTGCACCACGCTGCTTCTCTAAACACTGGGGTAGACACAAGGTAATAATAATAATAATAATAATGTTGGTATTTGTTAAGCACTTACTATGTACAGAGCACTGTTCTAAGCGCTGGGGTAGATACAGGGTAATCAGGTTGTCCCACGAGAGGCTCACAGTCTTCAGCCCTGTTTTACAGATGAGGGAACTGAGGCGCAGAGAAGTTGAGTGACTTGCCCACAGTCACACAGCTGACAAGTGGCAGATCTGGGATTCGAACCCATGACCTCTGACTCCCAAGCCCATGCTCTTTCCACTGAGCCACGGTTGGGCATAGTCTGTCCCTCATAGGGCTCATAGTCTTAATCCCCATTTTACAGATTGAGGCAACTGAGGCCCAGAGAAGGGAAGTGACTTGCCCAAGGTCACACAGCAGATAAGTGGTTGAAACAGGATTAGAACCCAGGTCCGTCTGAATCCCAGCCTGTGCTCTATCCATTAGACCATGCTTCTTCTGGAGTGTTGGCCCCAGGTCTACTAGGACCTGCTTATAGCCTGGCTTTTCTAGGGAGTGTCCCAAAACTAAAACAGGTCCACTCCAGAAGTTACATAGTAATAGTATTTATTGAGTCCCACTGGGTGCTCAATATTTATTTCTATTAATGCCTGTAACCCCATCTAGACTGCAAGCTTGTGGTGGGCAGGGAACCTGTTCATCAGCTCTGTATTGTACTCTCCCAAGTGCTTAGTAACAGTGACCTGCACACAGTAAGCATTCTATAAATATAATCTGTTGAGTGCAATGCACTGTACTAAGCACTTGGGAAATAAAAATGTGAATAGCAATAATTGTGATATTTGCCAAAGCCCTAATTACGTGCCCAGAAAGTACAACATAGAGAAGGGCTGCACTCCTTGCCCTGAAAGAACTTATGCTGTAATGGTAGAGTCGGAAAAATATTTCATTCATTCATTCAATAGTATTTATTGAGTGCTTACTATGTGCCGAGCACTGTACTAAGCACTTGGAATGTACAAATCAGCAACAGAATGAGACAGTCCCAGCCCATTGATGGGTTTACAGTCTAGAAGTGGGGAGACAGGCATCAGAACAAGTAAACAGGCATCAGTAGCATCATTATAAATAAATAGAATTATAGACATGTGCACATCATTAATAAAAATAAATAGAATTATAATTATGTGTACAGATATACACAAATGATGTGGGGCAGGAAAGGGGGTAGAGCAGAAGGAGGGAGTAGGGGGCAGGGGAGGGGAAGAGAGGAAAAGGGGGGCTTAGTCTGGGAAGGCCTCCTGGAGGAGATGAGCTTTCAGTAGGGCTTTGAAGGGGGGAAGTGTGCTAGTTTGGCGAATGTGAGGAGGGAGGGCATTCCAGGCCAGAGGTAGGACGTGGGCCAGGGGTCGTTGGCGGGACAGGTGAGAACGAGGCACAGTGAGAATGTTAGCACCGAAGGAGCAGAGTGTGCAGGCTGGGCTGTAGAAGGAGAGAAGGGAGGTGAGGTAAGAGGGAGCAAGGTGATGGAGAGCTTTGAAGCCAAGAGTGAGGAGTTTTTTGCTTGACAGGGAGATTGATAGACAACCACCGGAGATTTTTGAGGAAGGGGGTGACATGCCCAGAGCATTTCTGTAGAAAGATAATCCGGTCAGTAGAGTGAAGTGTGGACTGAAGTGGGGAGAGACAGGAGGTTGGGATATCAGAAAGGAGGCTGATCCCAGGCGGGATAGGATGAGTGACTGTACTAACGTGGTAATAGTTTGGATGGAGAGGAAAGGGCAGATCTTGGCGATGTTGTGAAGGTGAGACAGGCAGGTTTGGGTGATGGATTAGATGTGTGGGGTGAATGAGAGATGGAGTGAATGAGAGATACAGGTGGAGATGTTCTGAAGGCAGGAGGAGATGTGAGCCTGGAGGGAGGGAGAGGGAAAGCAGCGTGGCTCAGTGGAAAGAGCACGGGCTTGGGAGTCAGAGGTCATGGGTTCGAATCCCAGGTCTGCACTTGTCAGCTGTGTGACTGTAAAACAAGTCACTTAACTTCTCTGTGCCTCAGTTACCTCATCTGTAAAATGGGGATTAAAGCTTGTGAGCCTCATGTGGGACAACCTGATTACCCTGTATCTACCCCAGCACTTAGAACACTGCTCTGCACATAATAAGTGCTTAACAAATACCAACATTATTATTATTATTATTAACAGGAGGAGATATAGATTTGGGTATCATCCTCTTAGAGATGATAGTTGAAGTTGTGGTAGTGAATAAGCTCACCAAGGGAGTGGATATAGATGGAGAACAGAGGGGACCAAGAACTGACCCTTAAGGAACCTGTACAGTTAGGGGATGGGAGGGGGAGGAGGAGCCCGTGAAGGAGACTGAGAATGAATGGCCAGAGAGATGAGGAGAACCAGCAGAGGACGGAGGCAGTGAAGCCAAGTTTGGATATTGTGTTGAGGGGAAGGGGATTGTCCACAGTGTCAAAGGTAGCTGAAAGGTCGAGGAGGATTAGGATAGAGTAGGAGTCATTGGATTTGGCACGAAGGAGGTCACTGGTGACCTTTGAGAGGGGGGTTTCAGTGGAGTGGAGGAGACGAAAGCCAGATTGGAGAGGGTCCAGGAGAGAGTTAGAGGAGAGGAATTGGAGGCAGCTAGTGCAGATGACTCGCTCCAAGAGTTAGAAAAGGAAGGGTAGGAGGGTAGAAGGGAGATGGGTCGATAACTGGAGGGGGCTATGGGGGTCGAAGGAGGGGTTTTTTTAAGATGGGGGAGACATGGGCATGTTTGAAGGTAAAGGGGAAGAAACTTTTGGAGAGTGCGCTATTGAAGATGGAAGTTGAGGAGGGGAGAAGGGAAGGGGCGAGAGTTTTTATAAGGTGGGAGGGAATGGGGTCTGAAGCGCATGTGGAGGGGGTGGCACTTGAGAGGAGGGAGGAGATCTTCTCTGAAGATACTGCTGGGAAGGATGAGAAAGTAGAAGAGGAGGTCGAGGTGGGGAAGGGGTGACTTTGGGGAGCTCATGGCACAGTGGAAAGAGCACGGGCTTTGGAGTCAGAGGTCATGAGTTCGAATCCCGGCTCTGCCACTTGTCAGCTGTGTGACTGTGGGCGAGTCACTTCACTTCTCTGTGCCTCAGTTACCTCATCTGTAAAATGGGGATTAAGACTGTGAGCCCCACGTGGGACAACCTGATTCCCCTGTGTCTACCCCAGCGCTTAGAACAGTGCTCTGCACAGAGTAAGCGCTTAACAAATACCAACATTATTTTAAGAGAAGCAGCATGGCTCAGTGGAAAGAGCACGGGCTTTGGAGTCAGGGCTCACGAGTTCGAATCCCAGCTCTGCCACTTGTCGGCTGTGTGACTGTGGGCAAGTCACTTAACTTCTCTGTGCCTCAGTTCCCTCATCTGTAAAATGGGGATTAAGACTGTGAGCCCCACGTGGGACAACCTGATTCCCCTCTGTCTACCCCAGCGCTTAGAACAGTGCTCGGCACATAGTAAGCGCTTAACAAATACCAACATTATTATTATTATTATTATGGTGTTAATTTTCCTAATGAAGTAGGTGGCCAGATCATTGGGGTGAGGGATGGGAGAGGGAGAGGGAGAGGAACATGGGGCCTGAGGAGGGAGTTGAATGCCCGGAACAGCTGACGAGGGTCATGGGCATGGGTGTCAATAGGAAGAGAAATATTTTTGCTTGGCAGAGGAGAGGGCAGAGTTAAGGCAAGAAAGGATAAACTCAAAGTGGACAAGTTTGGCCTGATGTTTAGATTTCCGCCAGCAGCGTACAACGGCTCGAACGTAAGAGAATGTATATATACAAGTGAGAAGCAGCATTGCCTAGTGGATTATCCTGGGCCAAGTAGTCAGAAGGACCAGTTCCGCCACTTGTCTGCTGTGTGACCTTAGGCAAAGTCACTTCACTTCTCTGTGCCTCAGTTACCTATATGCAAAATGGGGATTAAGACTATGAGCCCCATGTGGACTGTGTCCAACATAATAAGTGTGAAACTAGCCCAGAATCTAGTACAGTGCCTGGCATATAATAAGTGCTTAACAAATACCATTAAAAAAGTGCCGAGACTGGAGGTCATTAAGTACTCACTTGCTAGGAGTAGCTGGTAGGATTGTTCTGGTGGGGATTTTGGAAGGGTGGGATTCTTGGTAGAGGTGGGATTTTAGGAGGACTTTGAACTTGAGGAGGGATTTGAACCGAGATTTGAACTTGAGCAGGGCTGAAGTCTGGTGGATTTGAAATGAGACAGGGATTACTCCCGACTGGGGTTATGTTATGTTGGAAGGAATTCTTGGGCATTTTCCATAAAGTGGAAGCTGCTCAGGGAAATGCCCAGGTCATCCTCTCCCATTACTATCATCTGCTATCCATTTGCCAGTTTTTGAACTCAGATTCCCAGTAGCTCAGGATACCCTGAAACTGGAAGCTAATGACCCCATCCCCTCAGCCTCTTTTCTGTGGCCTCTCAGTATGAGGCAGTTTCTTCCCCTCACAGTCTCCAAGGATCAAATCCTTTCTCCTAGGGTTCACTCCTGCTCCTTGTTAGCTCCGACCCCGAGGCGCTGCTCTGAGAATTTCAACTGCTTCAGGCTCCCCGAGTCCTAAGGATTTAGAAATTGACAGGATTTGAACAGAGTACTGACTGTCCCACTGTGCCAGGGAGGAGCTCAAAGCCCTGTGCAAACCTGACTGCTCTGAGCTCTCTTCTCTCCCTTCTCCAAACAATTGCTCACTCCCCTCTCCCTGCCAGGAACTCCCTGTCCATACCAAGATGTTAGACCACATCTCATTCCATCTTCAAAGCCTCCTGCAAACCTGCCTCCTCCAGGAGACCTTCCCAGATTTATTTCCACCTTCCTGGTTATGTATCAATTCTTTGGTATTTCCAGTGACAATGTATAGATCCGAAAGCTGGACAGTGAAAAAAAAGGTTAGAAAGAACATCGACTCTTTTGAAATGTAATGTTGGAGAAGGCTTTTGCAAATATTATGGACTGCCCGAAAGACAAACAAATGGATTTTAGAGCAAATTAAACCAAAGTGGTCTTTGGAAGGCTAAATGACTCGACTTAGATTAGCATATTTTGGACATATAATCAGGGGGACTAATTCTCTGGAGAAGACACTAATGCTAGAAAAAGCCCAGGGAAAACGTGGAAGAGGCAGATCAGCAGCTAGACGGATAGAGACCATAACGATAACGGAAGAACCATTAGAAAGGTTATGGATTATGGCAGAGGACAGGACGCTCTGGAGAAAGTATATCCATGGGGTTGCTGTGAATCAGAAATGACTCAGCGGCATAATAATAATAATGATAATCCTGGTTATGTGATCCCATCAGCCATCCTCTGCTTCTCACCTGGGCATCTGTCTGTTTACTTATTCACTTTTTGGTTTATCACTGCTGTTCTGATTGTGTCTGCTTCACCTCCTACTCCACTGTATGTTTGCAATATCCATCTGCTGGCTTCCCCAAATGGACTGAAAGCTCTGTGATGGCAGAGATTGTGCCTTTTACTTTTATTATATTACTTAGACTGTGAGCCCCTTGTGTGTCCACCCTGATTACCTTGTAGCTACCCAAGCACAGTGCTTGGCCCTTAGTAAGTGCTTAACAAGTGCCATCATTATAATTATTATCATAGATCCCCAACCACAGAATACATCACCCTGCATGCAGTAGACACCCATCACAGCACATGCACAGAATGGGGGCCCAGAATATATTTATTCTTTACATTAACATCTGTTTCTCCCTCTAGACTAAGCTCGTTGTAGGTGGGAAACATGTCTACCAGCTCTGTTGTACTGTAATTTCCCAAGCCCCTAGTACAGTGCTCTGCACACAGTAAGTGCTCAGTAAATACCACTGATGATGAGGAGTACAGTGCTCTGCATCAATAGATGCTCCTTATAGTGTCCTGAATACAGTAGACATCACACAGAAGGTACCCAGCAGTTATCTGCACCCAGTAGGTGCTCAATATAGTGCTCTGCATTCAGTAGGGTGCGTGTAGGGTACTGTACGCAAAGTAGGCACTCGATATAGCCCTCTGTGCATAGTAGACACCCAGTACAGAGCTATGCCCACAGCAACTGCTCAATAATTGCCAGAGAGTTAATGAGTGGAGAGGTGTTGTTTGAGCAGTGGGCGTGTGGGTGATTCAGTCCAGTGTAGCTCCAGAAGGACTGGCAGAGCAGAAACCTGGGGTTGAGTGAGGACATTTTTCCAGAAAGCCCTACATTTCCTGCTGGCACTGTTTTTCCCAGTGTGATTAGAGGCCACAGGCTGCAGCGTGTAAGGGGAAGATTGTAAACCTCATCAGTGGTCCTGCTTTTTGGTGTTTGAATGAATTCCTCCAGGATTTCTCCTCAGGGTTTCATCCTCTGTCTGAGCAGGTGGTCCCTGTGATCTCTGACTTTATTCCCCTTCCTCTTTCTTGTGACCTCAGGGCCTCTCAGTGGTCCAAGTGGTTTCCTGCGGATAGACACTTCCCCATGAATTCGCCCTGGTGAAGATCATCCCAGTCACGAATCACTACTGGCCATCATTCTCCCCATCTTCACAGCCCTCTTAAAATCACCTCTCCTTCAGGAAGCCTTCCCTGACTAACCTTTCATCTCCCCAGTCTATTCTCCCTCCCTTCTTCACTGCCTATGCTCTTGAGTCTATTCTCTTTAAGCACTTCTATACTCACCCTATCCCCAACTCCACACCATTTACATGCAGATCCTTATTCTCTGACACTTCCCCTATATTTACTTCATCTTAATTCCCATCTTCCCCTACCCTCTGCCCCTGAGGGCAGAAATAGCATCCACCAACTTGACTTTGTCTAACTCTTCCAAGGGCTTAGTACTCTTCCAAGGGTTCCAAGCTCAGAGAAGCATCAAGGCCTAGCAGATAGAGCATGGGCCTGGGTGTCAGATGGACCTGGGTTCTAATCCTGACCCTGCCACTTGCCTGTTGTTTGACCTCGGGCAAGTCACTTCACTTCTCTGTGCCTCAGTTACCTCATTTGTAAAATGGGGATTAAGACCGTGAGCCCCATGTGGAACAAGGAATGTGTCCAACCTGATTTGCTTGCATCCAACCCAGAGCTTTTACAGTGCCTGGCATGTAGTAAACACTTAACAAATACCATAATTATTACTATTATTATTATTAGTAGTAGTATAGTAGTATAGCACAAGGTAAGTGCTCAGTAAAAGCCATTATCGATGATGATGATGATCAACTTTTCTGGGCCCTTTCTGGCCTGGTTAGCTTGTTCAGTAAGCCCTTAGCCCTGAGCCTGGGGAGATCTGGGCCGCAGAATTGGTGTTTTGTGGAGGCTGCAGGATGGGCGGGATCCTGCTACTCCAAGGATTGACGTCTGCTCCTCACACCCCACCCCACCCCGCCCCCACCCCCCTCCAAGCCTCCATTATTGCATGAGCTGACCCAGCCTGGGCCGGTCCCATTCGGTGTTGCATTTCCAAACAGGCGAGTCACTGGTCTTCTGGACAGGGCAAGGGTGCTCCGTCACAGCCATCCAATCAGGGACTCCTGGTGACATGCATAAGTTTGCTCCCTGAGAGGGCTCTCAGGGGCCAATGGCCTCCAGGGTGGGGCTTTCCCTCTCCCCTTGGTTTCTGAGCCTGCCCGTCCCAGACTTCACCATCAGCTGCTGCCTCTGGTGCTTCCAACCATCCCTGCCCCACTTAATCCTCACCCTTGGCCAGCGAAACCATTTCCTCCCACTCTCAGAGCCGAGAGTTGGCCAGGCAGCTCGGTTCCCTGTGCCCCGGCCTCCACAGCGTGGCAGGGATACAAGGTTTCCAGAAATGTTCCTCACTCACTAATCTAAACCTACTTTCTCTCTGGCTCAATCAGTCAATCATATATATTGAACACTTACTGTTTGCAAAGCACTGTATTAAGTGCTTGGGAGAGTACAGTATAGCAATATAACAGACCCATTCCCTGCTTACAGTGAGTTTATTGAAACCTCTCCTTTAATAATAATAATAATAATGTTGGTATTTGTTAAGCGCTTACTATGTGCAGAGCACTGTTCTAAGCGCTGGGGTAGACATAGGGGAATCAGGTTGTCCCACACATGGGGCTCACAGTCTTTATCCCCATTTTACAGATGAGGGAACTGAGGCACAGAGAAGTGAGTGACTTGCCCACAGTCACCCAGCTGACAAGTGGCAGAGTCGGGATGCGAACCCATGACCTCTGACTCCAAAGCCCATGCTCTTTCCACTGAGCCATGCTGCTTCTCTATAATAATAATAATAATAATAATAATAATAATGATGTTGGTATTTGTAAAGCGCTTACTATGTGCAGAGCACTGTTCTAAGCGCTGGGGTAGATACAGGGTAATCAGGTTGTCCCACATGAGGCTCACAGTCTTCATCCCCATTTTACAAATGAGAGAACTGAGGCACAGAGAAGTTAAATGACTTGCCCACAGTCACACAGCTGACAAGTGGCAGAGCTGGGATTTGAACCCATGACCTCTGACTCCCAAGTCTGGGCTCTTTCCACTGAGCCACGCTGCTTCTCTAGGGACTGAGCAGGTTGAATTCTGGTCGGGTCTGCCCTGGGGAATCTCTGAACTAGCTCCTGGGTCTCTGGCTCACCCGTACAAGGTGGAATGGGATGGGAATGTTGTCTGGATCACTGGAATATCTCCCACTCCCTTCTCCGTTGCCCTTGCATTTGGATTTCCTCCTTTCCTTCACCTCTCCCTCAGCCCCATAGCACTTATGTACATATCAGTAATTATAGTAATGTCTGTCTCCTCCTCTAGACTGTAAGCTTGTTGTGGGCAGGGGACATGGGCACCAGCTCTGTTATATTCCACTCTCCTGCTCTTAGTATAGTGCTTTGCACACAGTAAGTACGCAATAAATATAATTGATTGATCACTGGACCCCATCCAAAGTCCAGACCAGGGAAGAGACTGGAGGAATGTGAGATGCTCATTCCCAGGTGGTGTCCTGAGATATCCAGCCACATCTCAGGACCCCAAAGGCAACCTGGGAGCTGCGGGACGGTCCGTTGCCTCTCTGGTCCACCGTTACAGTCCACAGCCCTTTTGGCCCCTGGCCCGAGGAAGGACCCAGGACAGGGACGGATCTCATCAAATCAGGGCTGCCTGTCTTTGTGCAAGGGAATTTGGACTGGTCATTCTGGCCCAGGGCTCTCAGGTATGGACAAAGGAAAGAGGAAGGTTCTGGCTGGCCTTTGGTCACCACTAAACCTGAGCACTTTGAGGAGATTGGGCTGTTTCTGCAGTCCCAGGGGCCAAAGTCACAGCCTGGCAGGACAGAGTAACGGGGAATGACCTAGAACTGTTTTGGACCCTTTGGCAGTTGTTTCTGGGACTGGATGTCCAGGGTGCTGGGGAGGATATGGTTTGTGTAGGTCCTGACCGGACCCAGGTCTCTGCCTCTGTATCGGATCCTCAAGGACTTGTTTGGCCTGTTGACCTGGCTCTGAACCCACTAATGCACCCGGGCCCCAGGAGGAGGTAGCTCCTGGGGCTGGCGTTGGAGGACTATTGTAAGATGCTTGTGGGCAGGGATCTTAACTAGCTTAATATAGTGCTCTGCACACAGTAAATGCTCAGTAAATACCATTGATGACTATGATGATGATGACTCATAGGTTTCTCATATCCCTCTAGACAGTAAGCCTGTCATGGTCAGGGAATGTGTCCATTAATTCTGTTTTATTGTACTCTTCCAAATTCTCTGCATATAGTGAGTGATCAATGAATACCATTGATAAATCGATGTCCCTGAAAGCTCTGGGGTCACTGCAGGGAAGCACCGTTCCGCTCCTTGGGTCTGTGGTCTGCTCCCTCCCCAACCACCTGGTCCAGCAGGGCCGACTGCACTGACCCTCCCTGAGCAGAGGAGGGGACTGGGCTGGCTTGGGGACACTCCGTGTTTATTCACATCAACCTGGTCAGGAGAAACTTTCCTCTGACCTAGGGAATGGCATCTGTTTTGGGTGCCGGGACTGGGGAAAAGCTCTGTATTAGCCTCAGTGCCACCTCGGGCCAGCCTGACCCAGAGTGACCAGCACATGCCAATGGAGAAGAGGCCTGCAATGCTCACCCCACCTCTGAGTCCACCCCACGGATCTGATGCCAGTAAGTCGCCCTGATCACCCTTCCTCTTTGTTTTAATTTTGTAGTATTTGTTAAGCTCCTTCTATGCGTGAAGTACCTTAGTAAGCACTAGGGTAGATGTAAGGTAATTAGGTTGGGTACAGTCCCTGTCCAACATAGGACTCACAGTCTTAATCTCCAAAGAAGCACCGAGTAGTGGAGTGACTTGCACAAGGTCACAAAACAGACAAGTGTTAGAGCTGGGATTAGAACGTGGGTCCTTCTGACTCCCAGGCCTGTGCCACGAAGCTTCTCATTCATTCCATCGTATTTATTGAGCACTTACTGTGTCCGGAACTGTGTACTAAGCACTTGGAAGAGTACAATACAACAGTAAACAGATACATTCTCAGACTTCCACACCCTGTGGCTGGATGAAGAGTACCCAGAGTCCAGGAAGGCTGGGGGTTCAGTTGAGACATTTGGGGTAGTCAGCACCTCTGGACATTAACTGTCAGTCATGTATACTCCCAGCCAATCACAGGGGAAGCTGCATCCTAACAGCCCTTTGTCTCTTTGAGGCCAATCTAGAGGTAGGTCACTGGGCAAACTGGGCTCAATTGCCAGTTGCTCATCACCCCATTGTGGGGTTGGAAATGAGGATGAGATTGCCCCAGCCCTCGAGCCTCTGATAGGATGGTCCTAAATGCCCTCAGCTCTTGCAACTCTATGTGTTGTAAAAGTGATAACTCGGTCTCTTTGTTCCACCGGAGAGGCAATTCTGAGAATCTCCTCTTTGGGATCCGGGCTAGAGAAGACAATGGGGGCCGTACAGCCCTGGCAAGGATTTGCAAGGCTTCTTTAATCTCTTGGCCTCCCACTGCAGCCACCCTCTGCGATGGCTGATCCGGCATCAAGGAGAGCTCCGAGGGAGGGAGAGAAAACCATTTACCCAACCTATCCTGAGATGGCAGGGAGAGATGCTGCCCTTTCTGTAGGTGAAAGAGAAGAATTGGGCTTCCCCTTAACTAGAGATTCTACACAGCGGCGGCTGGGCTAGGAACCCAGATGTGGGTGAAACAGATGCCAAGCAGAGCAGGGTAGAGAGCCACTTGGGGGATCATAGCTTGGATGGGGTGGGTTGGTCTAGAGGTAAGAGCATAAGCCTGGGAGTCAGAGGACCTGAGTTCTAATCCCGGCTCTGCCACTTGACTGCTGGGTGACCTCAATTTCTCCTACCCTCAATCTCCTCATCTGTAAAAGGGGGATTCAATCCCGGTTCTTCCTCCCCCTTAGAACATAAGCCCCATGCGGGACAGGGATTGTCTCGGCCCTGATGTTCTTGTATCTACCCCAGCGCTTAGCATGTAGTACGGGCTTAACAAATACCACAATTACTGCTTGGCACGTAGTAAGGGCTTAACGAATACCACAATTACTATTATAATTATTGAGATCCTGGGACTGGGCCAGAGGGTTGCGGACAATCTGTCCCCACTCTGTTGCTCTCCCAGAGTAGATACAGAGGGATGAGATGGAGTTTCGGGGAGGAGTGGTGAGGGGCAAAAGGCGACAGAGTTGGGTCTCTTCCTGGTCACAGGATCTCCTGTGACCTCCCCTGGTGGCCACCCCAGCCAGTACTGACATTATTGTGGCCCAGATCTTATTATAATTATTATTAATATTAATAATAATAATGGTACTTGTTCAGTACTATTCTAAGCACTGGAATAGATACAAGTGAATCAGGTTGGAGACACAGTTCCTGCCCTGCATGGGGCATACACTCTTATCCACATTTTACAGAGGAGGTAACTGAGGCACAGAGAAGATAAGCGAATTTGCCCGAGGTCCCACAGCAGACAGGTGGCGGAGCTAGAATTAGAACCCAGGTCCTTCTGGCTCCCAGGATTGTGCTCTATCCACTAAGCCACGCTTCTTCTCCTAAATCTTCATTCAGGTAGCTCCAGGCCATGGCTCTTGCTTAGTCTAGGTCCTGAATCACTAGAGGAATGAAATCAGGGGGTAAAGGTTGGCAGAGATGGGTCTTCTGTGGCCTCCACTGTGGCCATCCCAGTTCCTGCTGTCATTTTTGTAGCCCAGGTCTCCCTTTAGTCTTCTTTCAGGTAGCTCCAGGTTCCTCCTCATCTCCGGACAGGAATCATTGCGCGAGCGATGCCTGGGCTACTTTATCTGCCAGAGGCTTGCCTAGGTTCCGCTTTTGGTGTTTTGAGTTGGCTGAGCGATTGTGCACATGTGAGCCAAAGCATTTAGTATAACCCATCTGGACTACTGTATCAGCCTCCTCGCTGACCTCCACTCTGCTACACATACCATTTTTGTAAAAAACCTTCAGCCCACATTTCCCTCCTCCCCAAGAACCTCCAATCATTGCCCATCACTCTCCACATCAAACAGAAATTCCTCACCATCGTCGACTTTAAGAAACTCCATCAGCTCTCCTCGCCATACCTTACCTTGCTGATCCACTACAACCCAACCCTCATACTTCGCTCCTCTAATGTCTACCTTCTCACTGTACTTCTATCTCAGCTTTCTTGCTACCAACCTCTTGCCCACATCTTCTCTCTGGCCTGGAGCTCCCTCTTCCTTCATATTTGACAGACCACCTTTCTCCTCATCTCCAAGGCCCTCCTAAAATCACATCTCCTCCAAGATGCCTTCCCCGACTAAGTTCTTATTTCCCTAAGCTATCCCCTGTGGATCACCTCTGAACTGAAACCCATTGATATTCATCCCTCCATGGGCCCTACAGTGCTTATGTACGTGCTACCTGTAATTTAGTGCAATAACCGTCTCCCCCTCTGTACTATATGCTCCTTGTGAGCAGGGTGTGTGTACGTGTACTATGTACATGTACTACGTACATAATAAGTGCTCGGTAAATACCATAGATTGACTGATGGATGTTTTTTCCTGTATGTAAATCTGGCCATGTGTGAGGCTGGAGAGATGAATCTTCTCTCCCCGGCACTCAGATTGCTTAAACATCGATGAAGATTTCGCATTGTCCTGTGCTTCTTTGCTCACCACACAGCTGGTGAGGGGGGGTCCTGTCCAGCAGAGTCACTGCTGTTGTCTGTCCCCTCCCCTTTCCACCATCAGTGACCGCCTGACCACTGCTCTTAGATCTGGCTTTAGTGCTGAAGCCTTTTCCGAGCCAGGATGAGCTTGTCACACCACAACACGCCTCTTCCCACGTCTCTCCCCCTTCTAGCCGCTCTGACAAGTGCAGACCCGCAAGTCGCAGAATTACTTCTGATGCTGAGACTGTTGACGGTATTTGAAATTCAAGGGGGAGAGTCTAAGGGGCAGTCTGCAGTCCCGCTTCTAGGAAAAGCTTCACTGATGCTTCTGGGTGGGTTTTAGTGTGTACTTGGCCAGTCAGCCAGGAACCCTAGGTTAGTCAGCATTGTGGAGACCCTTTTTTGGTCAGTCAGTACTGCAGGAACACTCTCTTGGTCAGCCTGCACAGGAACCCTCGAATGGTTAGTCATCACAAGGACCCTCGGTCAATCAGCATCGCAGGGGACCCTCGGTTAGTCAGCATTCATTCATTCAATCGAATTTATTGAGCACTTATTTTGTGCAGAGCACTGTACTAAGCGCTTGGAAATTACAATTCGGCGACAGAGAGAGACAATACCTACCAAACAGGCTCACAGTCTAGAAGGGGGGAGACAGACAACAAAACAAAACAAGTAGATAGGCATCAATAGCATCAAACTAGATAAATAGAATTATAGATATAGGCACATCATTAATAAAATGCATAGAATAATAAATAAGTACATATATACACAAGTGCTGTGGGGTGGGGAGGGGGTAGAGCAGAGGAAGGGAGTTGGGGTGATAGGGAGAAGAGGAGCAGAGGAAAAGGGGGGTTCAGTCTGGAACAGTCTGGCACTGCAGGAACAGTCTGGCACTGCAGGAACCCTCGGGCAGTCAGCACCACAGGGACCTTCAGTCAGTCAACACTTCAGGGACACTTTTTTGGTCAGTCATAATCACAGGGACCCTCAATCAGTCACAGCCGCAAGGACCCTTGGTTGGTCAGCACTGCAGGAATCTTTGGTCAGTCAGCACCACAGAGACCCTTGGACAGTCAGCATTGCAGGAACCCTCTATTGGTCAACCAGCCCTGAGGGGACCCTCCGTTGGTCGTTGGTCATTCAGCACCACAGGGACTCTCGGTCAGTCAGCGCTGAAGGAACCCTTGGTCAGTCGGTACTGCAGAAACCCTCGGTCAATCAGTACCACAGGGACCTTTGGTCAGTCAGTACTGGAGGGACACTATCGGTCAGTCAGCCCTGAGGGGACCCTCGATAGGTCAGTAAATGTCACAGGGATCCTCAGTCAGTCAGCACTGCAGGAACCCTTGGTCAGTCAGCATTGCAGGGACACTCTATTGGTCGGTCAGCACCGTGGGGACCTTCTAGTGGTCATTCAGTACTGCAGGGACATTCTGTTGATCAGCCAACATGGAGACCGTCAGTTGGTCAGTCAACATCACAGGAATTCTTGGTCAGTCAGAGCCAGAGAGACCCTTGGTCAATCAGCACTGCAGGCACTCTATAAGGATTAATCAGCCCTGAGGGAACCTTCGACTGGTCAGTCAACATCACAGGGACCCTCAGTCTGTCAGCACCACAGGGACCTTTGGTCAGTCAACACTACAGGGACACTCTATTCATCAGTCAGTCCTGAGGGAACCCTCAATTGGTCAGTCAGTACTGCAGGGACAATCTGTTGGTCAGTCAGCACAGGGACCCTCAATTGGTCAGTCAGTCATCATAGGGACCCTCACTGAGTTAGCGCCGCAGGGACCCGAGGTCGATCATCACCGCAGGGATCCTCTATTGGTCAGCACTGCAAGGACATGAGGCAGGCAGGGAGGAAGGATCTCAGGAGTCTTGTCCAGTCAGAGCCGCAAGAAAATCTGGCCATCAATAACTGCTACACTAGGTCAGTGTGGCCAACACTTTCCTTTAAGAGTATCCCTGTCCCTCTCCTCCCCTGACCTCCCCCACCACCCGAGGAGTTTTTATCCAGAAACAGGCCTTCCAGGGTGGGAAGGGGAGCATAATCTGTCCTTTGACTGCCTCCCACCACTTCTGGAGACTTGGTAAACCCATGAAGCGATAATTTCATCTTCCCACCGAGCTTTGCCTATCAGAGGTCTAGCTTGTCACTGAGGCCGAAGGTTCCTCTTGGCTGTGGTCAGCACACTGACTGTCCCCCCACTCTCTGCCTATGCTGCAAGAGTCTCCGTAGCCTATCAGTGTTGCTGGGATAAGCACGAGCTCAGGAAGCTGAGGAGCAGAAGGAAGAGGAGAAGGAGGAAGAGGAGAAGGACAAAGAGGAGGAGGAGGAGGAGTTGTAATCAATCAATCAATCAAACCATATTTATTGAGTACTTACTGTGGGCTGAACATTATACTAAGTTCTTGAGGGAGTACACTATAGCAGAGTTGGTAGACATGTTCCCTGCTCACAAGGAGTTTACAGTTTAGAGGGGAAGATAGTCATTCAAATCCATCAATCTATTCTGTTTATAATAATAATGATGGTATTTGTTGAGTGCTTACTATGTACTAAGTACTGTTCTAAGCATTGGGGGTAGATACAAGGTAATCAGGTTGTCCCACCCGGGGCTCACAGTCTTAATCCCCATTTTCCAGATGAGGTAACTGAGGCATAGAGAAGTTAAGTGACTTGCCCAAAGTCATACGGCTGGTAAGTCGCTGAGTAGGGATCAGAACCCATGACCTCTGACTCCCAAGCCCGTGCTCTTGCCACTAAGCCACACCGCTTCTCTATTGAGTGCTTACTATGTGTAGAGAACTATCATAAGCACTCGGGAGAGTACAATACAACAGAGTCGGTAGACACATTCCCTCTCCACAATGAGCTAAATAAATCAATTAAGGATTTTTTTTAAGGCCTTGAGGTGGTGGGCGGGGTAAATAAAGGGTGCAAATCCAAGAATTGTAGTAATAGGGATCAGATTTGGTGCAGCCGGGCCCAGCCACAGCTCATACCCCCAGCCTGGCCGGGAGGCAGGACCCAGGCGGCGGATTGCTATGCCCTCGCCATGACGCGTCCCTAAGCCCCGCTCCCAGCGAGGCAGGTTGCCCTTCGCTCGGCCTGGAGAATCCCAGTGCTCCTTCCTTATTGGTTGCACTAGGGCCACCGGCTGTCCAAGGGCCGGTCTGCAGTCCTGCTTCAAGGAAAAGCTTTGCTGCCTATCCTTCTCGCTGACCCTTCTGGATGGGTTTCAGTGTGCACTTAGCCAATCACTCAGGGACCCTCAGTCAATCAGCACTGTGGGGATCCTTGTTTGGTCAGTCAGCACTGCAGGAACACTCTATTGGACAGTCAGTACTGCAGAGACAGTCTGTTGGTCAGCCAGCACAGGGACCCTCAATTGGGCAGTCAACATCACAGGGACCCTCGGTCAGTCAGCGCTGCAGGGGACCCTCGGTCGGTCAGCTCTGCAGGAACCCTTGGTCAGTCAGCTTGGTCAGGCTAAATAGGTGCCCGGCTCAGTGTGGGGGTGATCTGGATGGGCTTCATCGTCGTCACGAAGGCTCGGGGCGAAGCAGGTTGTCCCCCGCTGGCGGCTCACCGATTGAAGCAGGTTTCATTTTTAACAGCTTCGGCAACACTGTAAACAGCCAGCCCACGTGGGCCGTGCTCTAAGTGCCTGTTTCCTAGGGAAGCAGACTCTACAGCCCTGTTTCAGCACTTAGTTATTGGAGGATGGCTCCGAGGTGGTAGGAGATTTTGATCAGGAATTGTACCTCCCAAGTGCTTAGTACAGTGCTCTGCACACAGTAAGCACTCAGTAAATACGATTGATTGAATAAATGAATGAATGAATCCGAGACAATTGGGCTTCAGATTGAGGCAGGGAATGGTTGTCCCGCTTCCCCTCCGTTCTCTGGGGCATCATTATGTTACTCTGCATGTTCACACAGTGCTATGTCGCAGGTGAGCATGTTGTGCTCAGTGGACCCACGGTGAGAGAGGTCGCATAGAGAAGCTGTGTGGCCTCGTGGATAGAGCCCAGGCCTGGGAGTTAGGACCTGGGTTCTAATCTTAGTTCCTCCACTAGTCTGCTATGTGACCTTGGGCAAATCATTTCACTTCTCTGTGCTATTTTAGTTACCTCATTTGTATAACGGGGATTAATATTATGAGCCCCATGTGGGGCAGGGACTCTGTCCAACACAATTTGCTTGTATCCACCCCAGTGCTTAGTACAGTGCCTGGTAGATAGTAAGCTTTTAAAAAATATCAAACCCTCTCCCCCACCCAAAAAAAACCAAAAGAAAACAAAAAACACATAGACTATGTAGCCCCCGGACCTGGAGCATTTCTCTGGGGATTTTCATGACCCTTGGTTCAGATAAAAATAATTTCCATGACCCTTGCTCCAGAAAATAATAATAATTGTGGCATTCATTAAATGCTTACTTTATGCCAAGCACTATACTAAGTGCTAGGGAGGATCCACTGGATTGTAACATCTCTGAGGGCAGGGATTGTGTCTCTCAACTCATTGGCATTGTACTCTCCAAGCACTTATTACTGTGCTCTGCAACTTAGTTGCTCTCCATACATTAAGCACACAGTAAATAGCATTGAGTGCTTTGTGTTGGGTCCTAGGAGAGGAAATACAGGTGGTCAACCTGGCAACTGACTCCTGGACCCCAGCTCCTTGCCCTGGTCAGTGGGTCCTGGCTGCTGGCCCTGGTGCCTGGCCACCAGCTCCTGGGTAGATGAGTATTTAACAGATCTTTAATAATTAATAATAATGATGGTATTTGTTAAGCACTTACTATGTGCAAGGCACTGTATTAAGCGCTGGGGTAGATACAAGATCATCAGGTTGGACTCAGTCCTTGTCCCTCGTGGGGCTCACAGTCTCAATCCCCATTTTACATATGAGGTAACTGAGGCACAGAGAACTGAAGTGACTTGCCCGAGGTCACACAGCAAACAAGTGGTGGAGCTGGGATTAGAACTCATGACCTTCTGACTCCCAGGGCTGTATTCTATCCACTAGGAGATGCTGCCTCTCCCCTGCCTCCAAGCAAGAGGCAAGAGGAGAGCAGAGGATTTGGGCAGACCTTTTCAGGTCAAGAACCACAAGGATCCAAACAAAAGAAGGTGAAACTCACATCTTGGGATCTCAACCCGGCTCCACCACTTGTCAGCTGTGTGACTTTGGGTAAGTCACTTCACTTCTTTGTGTGCCTCAGTTACCTCATCTGTAAAATAGGGATTAAGACTGTGAGACCCATGTGGGACAACCTGATTACCTTTTATCTACCCCAGAGTTTAGAACAGTTCTTGGCACATAGTAATCTTAACAGATATCATTATTATTATTATTACATCATGTGTACATGTGTACCTCTTCTCTTTTTCACAGCCCTACTAAATTACTATTTCCTCCAGGAAGCCTTCCTTGGTTAATCACTCATATCTCCACCCTGTTTCTTTTCCTACTGCTTCTCCAGCACTTCCATGTCAGCTAAACATTTGGGCACTCATCCCCTCTCCCTACCTTAGAACTTATATCTTTATGTTTAAACTCTGTTTCTTTCCTCTACCTGTAACATTTTTTAAGTGTCTGTCTCCCTGGCCAGATTGGAAGCACTTGGAGGGCAGGGTACTCCCAAGTTCTTAGAAAAGTGCTCCACACACAGTGACATGTTCAGTCATAAACTCTTAGTGGGCGGGGAACTTGCCTACCAACTCTTGCATCGTACTCTTCTCGGTGCAATGCTCTGCACATAGTAAGCTCTCTAGTTGATTGATTGAATTCTGTTGAAAGATTGATTGCCTGGAAAGGAAATGTTCTTCAGTGTGAGAAAGAAGTCTCCAGAGAAACCTAGGGCACACGGATGCAGGAGCACGACATGCCTGGTGAACCTTCCCCTGGAAGCTGATCCCCCTCTGGACTTCTCTCTGCCAAAAATGAGGGACAAAATAGTTTTGAGGGGCTGCAATGGCGATTATTCTACAGCCTTCCTTTCTATAGCAATCACTCAAAGTTATCAAATGAACATTTACTGTCTGCAGAGCCATGTACTAAGTGGTGGGAAAGTACACTATAATCGAGTTACTATATCAGCCTTCTTGCTGACCTCCCTGCCTCCTGCCTCTCCTCACTCCAGTCCATATTTCACTCAACTGCTTGGATCATTTTTCTACAAAAACATTCGGGCCGTCGTGTTTCCTGACTCCTCAAGAACTTCCAGTGGTTTCCCAGCCACCTCCGCATCAAACAAAAACTCCTCACCATTGGCTTTAAAGCACTCAGTCACCTTGCCCCCTCCTACCTCACCCCCCTACTCTCCTATTAAATGCCAGTCCACACACTTCACTCCTCTACAGCTAACCTTCTCACTGTACCGCGATCTTATCTATCTTGCCCACATCCCGCCTCTGGACTGGAATGCCCTCCCTCCTCATATAAGGCAGACAATTACTTTCCCCAGCTTCAAAACCTTATTGAAGGCATATCTTCTCCAAGCAGCCTTCCCAGACTAAGCCCTCCTTTCCTCTTCTCCTACTCCCTCCTGCGCCACCTTGACTTGCTTCCTTTATTCATCCCCCCTCCCAGCCCCACAGCACTTATGTACATATCTGCAATTTATTTATTTATATTAATGTCTGTCCGCCCCTCTAGACTGTAAGCTCATCGTGGCAGGGAATGTATCTGTTTATTGTTGTATTGCACTTTACCAGATGCTTAGTATAGTTTTCTACACACAGTAAGTGTTGAATAAATATGATTGAATAAATAATGATAATAATAATAAAAACGATAATGATAATAAAGTTATGGCATTTGTTAAGTGTTTACTATGTGCTGGGCACTGTACTAAATGCTGGGGTGGATACAAGCAAATCGGGTTGGACACAGTCCCTGTCCCACATGGGGCTTAGTCTCAATCTCTATTTTACAGACGAGGGAACAGAGGCCTAGAGAAGTAAAGTGACTTGCCCAAGATCACAGAGCAGACAAGTGACAGACCTGAGATTCGAACTCATGACCTTTTGACTCCCAGGCCCATGTTCTATCCACTATGCCATGCTGCTTCCCAATCCCTGCCCACATGGAAAAACAGCATGACCTAGTGGAGAGAGTACAGACTTGGGCATCAGAAAACCTGAGTTCGAATCCCAGCTCTGCCATTTGTCTGCTGTGTGACCTTGGGCAAGTCTTGTCTGCTGTGTAACTTTGGGCAAGTCACTTTACTTCTCTGGGCCTCAGTTCTCTCATGTGAAAATGGAACATGATTAGCTTGTGTCTACCCCTGTGTTTAGTACAGTGATTGGTGCATAGCAAGCACTAAACAAATACCACTATTATTATTATTACTATTATTATTTTCATTGAGCTTCCAGTCTACAGAGAAGAACTGCAATGGACATGGTTGCACTTTTGGTCTGCAGTCTCAGGTGGGACACTTCTCCTCCCGCTATTCCCTCCCTTTCTCCCAGTGCTACTCAAACATGCTTGAGCTGACTTACTTGGAACAGGACTTTAACTACCGTTCACATCATTAGTGCTTTTTGCTGCCTAAGCAGGAAAAATTTGGCTGTTGCATAGCATAAGACTAGGAAAAACACATAAAATATTCAGGACAATAGATACGTTCCTTCAATCTTCTCCTGTGGCAATGGGTACCTAATGATTTCTCAATTACAGCGTATTCACAACAAGAAACATAAGGTCCTTCTCTAAGGGTTTGTTCGTATAAACTGAAAGATTTCCTTAACTGGTTTGGGGGTCATTAACCTGAATGTTAGAGGAAAACAACCAGGTTATTTTGAAATATAAAACTTTTCAGCCAAACCCTGTTATTTGACCTTCCCGATTTCCTTCTGCCCGTCTTCTCCCTGCTCTTTGACTCCAGCTTCTCATGGGCTTCATGCGTGAAGGCTGAGCCATGAAACCAGGAAGTTTGGGGTGCCTGGGCTGGAGGAGGGGTGGACGTGGCCAGATCTAGAGCTATAAATAATAATAATAATACTGATAATAATATATCTAAAGTGCTTACCATGTGCTAAGCAATGTTCTAAGCTCTAGGGTAACCTAAGGTAATCAGGTTGGATAGAGTCCCTGTCCCACATGGGGCTAACAGTCTCAATCCCCATTTTACAGATGAGGTCACTGAGGCACAGAGAATAATAACAATGATAATGATAACTGTGGTATTTGTTATGCGCTTACTATGTGCCAGTCACAGTACTAAGTGCCTGGGTGAATGCAAGCGAGTAGGGGAATTGAGTTGGACACAGTCCCTGTCTCACAAGGGGCTCACACTCACACATAATCTCCATTTTACAGATGAGGTAACTGAGACACAGAGAAATGAAGTGAAGTGCCTGACGTCACCAGACAGACAAGTGACCTGGGATTAGAACTGAGGTCCTTCTGACTCCCAGGCCCGTGCTTCTTCCACTAGGCCATGCTGCTTCTCTGGTGATGATGATGATAATTTATTCATTTAATCATATTTATTGAGTGCTTACTGTGTGCAAAGTGCCTTGGAGTGTACAATATAGCAGACATATTCCCGCCCACAACAAGCTCACGGTCTAGAGATGATAATCATGGTGAAGAATGATGGTCTCTTCTCCCCAGAGAGCTGGTCCCAGGGGTCTCTGAGTCCAACCACCTAGCTCCAGTTCCATTTTCTCTCCTCCCAGAAAGCTGGGGTTCAATTCCTGGCCAGAACATCATCATTTTCTTGTTCCCGCTCCCGAGTGGATTCAATTTCAAGAACAAGAGCTGCATTGTCTCAGTTTGGTGGTGTCCATCCACACAGCTCAACAGGATGAATATTTTTGAAAGGTTTTTTTTTCACCGTCAACCTTTCATCCCTCTAGATTGGTAAATTAGTGAGGCGTAGCGGAAACCTCTCTGCGAAGAGCGGAATCTCTCAGCAGATAAAACACTGTTCACGCTGAAGAAAGTTACTCCGAATACAAACCATAAAAATGTTTCCAATTCATTTTAGTATTAAGATTCATCACTGGGGACGAGCCCATTTCTGGACATTTTCTGGGGATCATTTGCATTTAGAACGTTCATTACCGCTTGGTAATTGACTGCACCAGGGAATAGATGACTCTGTCCCTCGGGGCCCGGAGCAGACTTTCTGAGGTTTGGTGATGTCGGGCGGTGTCATCCAGGGAAAAATGATTCATGTGGCTGGATCACACTATCAAGTCCACTTCCTAAGCTGTTATCGTTTCAGAGTTCATCTGTGGCCAAGCGATGTTCTAGATCTAGATGTTCTAGATGGAGAAGCAGTGTGGCTCAGTGGAAAGAGCATGGGCTTGGGAGTCAGAGGTCATGGGTTCGAATGCTGACTCTGCCACTTGTCAGCTGTGTGACTGTGGGCAAGTCACTTAACTTCTCTGTGCCTCAGTTACCTCATCTGTAAAATGGGGATTAACTCTGAGCCTCACGTGGGACGACCTGATTACCCTGTATCTCCCCCAGCGCTTAGAACAGTGCTCTGCACATAGTAAGCGCTTAACAAATACCAACATTATTATTATTATCATTATTATCAAAGTTTTCCAGCATCTGAGTCCTCTAGATTGAATTGAAAAGACGGGTTACGAAGAGATCGTGGCTCCGTCCTGGATCGGGATCTGGGGGAGAGGAAAGATTTGGGAATGGGGACTCGACGGCCATACCTCCATTAGCTGTCGTGCACCAAATTGCAATTGATTTCCATTATTAGAGTGAGCCAAAATCAAATTTCCAGCCTGACCTCAAGAAAACATTTAATTATACACCACCAGGAGGAACCAACATCAGTGAAACAAAGATGCCACTCTAGCCCATATTTCACTCTGCTGCCTGGATCATTTTTCTACAAAAACATTCAATTCACATTTCCTCGCTCCTCAATAAACCCTAGTGGTTCCGATCCACCTCCGCATCAAACAGAAATGCCTTGCCGTCGGCTTTAAAACAGTAATTCCCTTTGCCCTCTCCTACCTTACCTTCCCAATTTCCTACTACAACCCAGCCCACACACTTTGCTCCTCTAATGCCAACCTACTCACTGTACTTCACTCTCATCTATCTCACTGCCTCTTGCCCACATCCTTCATCTAGCCTGGAATACCCTCCCTCTTCATTCGACAGATGATCACTCTCCCCAACTTCAAAGTCTTATTGAAGGCACATCACCCCCGAGAGGCCTTCCCTCATTTCCTCTTCTCACACTCCCCTCTGCACTGACCTTATACTTAGATTTGCACCCTCAGCCCCACAGCCCTTATGTCCATATCAGTAATTTATTTATATTGTCTGTCTCCCCCTCTAGACTGTAAACTGTCACGGGAAGGGAATGTGTCTACCAATGTGTTATAATACACTCTCCCAAGAACTTCATACAGTGCTCTGCACTTGGCAAGTGCTCAACATAAAACAGAAACTCACCATTGGCTTTGAAGCACTCAATCACCTTGATCCCTCTTACTCCCCTTGCTACTCTCCTACCACAACTCAGCCCGTACATTTCGCTTCTCTAATGCTAACCTCATCTTTCTGGCCGCCGACCGCCTGCCCATGTCCTGCCTCTCTGGCCTGGATCGCCCTCCCTCCTCACATCTGTCAGACAATGACTCTCCTCCACTTCAAAGCCTTATTGAAGGCACATCTCCTCCAAGAGGCCTTCCCTGACTAAGCCCTCCTTTCCTTTTCTCCCACTACCTTCTGCATCGCCCTAAATCCTTTTATTCAACCCCACAGCACTTAGGTACATATCTGTAATTTAGTTATTTATATTAATGTCTGTCTCTTCCTCTACACTGTAAACTCATAGCGGGCAGGGAACATGTCTGTTTATTGTTATAGCGTACTCTCCCATACGATCCCCTATACCCAGTAAGCACTGAATAAATACGATTGAGTAAATTCGAGTGATTGATTGATCTATTCCTTGCCAATCCCGGGAAGATTCATGAAGGTGCAAAGACGTAGGTACTAAATGAAAAAAAACCAAAGCATATAATTTTTCCCTGCTTCATTTTGGCTTCATGAAAGACAGTCTGAGCACCTCAGAGCAATCTATTGCCAAACAAAACCTTTATTCTCAAGCTGTGTGTGTGGGAGGGGTAGGGGAGAACACGTGCAGTCTGGGGACCCTCAAAGGAACTCGTTCATTCATTCCTGAGTTCAAATGAAATGCTCACTCCCCTAATACCCCTGGGTTGATTGATTCGCCAATTCTCCAAACCTTCTCTCCTTTCTCCCCTTTATAATGTGCTTTTATTGCCACCGCCCCAGTGCTCTGCCTCTGTCTCCTTTTGTCCCTCTCCCTTTCTCCCTTGCTCTCGTTTTGATTGGTAACTACTTGATTAGTTCCCCGCTTCTCCTGTTGCTAGGGAAGAAAAAGATGGGTTAGGATGGCAGGCCAGTGTAAGCCACACAACCCCTAAAAGAGGATCATTTCAGAATCTTTGAAAAGTATTTTTCTTCATGAAGAAGGTGGGTGGTTGAATTGGGTCGGGGGGGGGGGCGGGGGGAGGGAGGTGCAAATATCCCTGGCTTCCAGGGTGAATCGATAGGGCTGCCTGTGCTCATTCATTCTTCAAGAGACAAAGGAGTCAGGTGGGTGGGGCTAAGGTTTCTGGGAAGTTTTCGTTCAAGGCGTATTTTCCAAAGAATGCTCCAAGGGTGAAGCAGTGGGCTGCTTTTCTCTGTCTCTGGGTGGGAGTGTAATTTCTTTTATTCCCCTGTCAGCCCACACTGTCACTGTGCCCTGCACACCTGAGGGGACCTTCTCTCTCTCGCCCCCACCCTCTATGGGGCAGACCACCATGGTATTGCCATCATATTTGATCCAACCTTGCTGGGTCTTTGCTGTGTCTTTGCTGGGCAGAAGATTCTGGTCTTTTGAAGAGGAAAACTTGTGAGGTAGATGCTAGAAGGATATGCGTCACTGCCATTTCAGCCATGTGACTTGACCTGTGGGTCTTATTATTACTATATTGGTTAAGGGCTTATTGTGTGTCAAGCCCTGCTCTGAGCACTTGGGTTGATACAAGTTAATCAGGTTGGGCGCAGTCCCTGTGCAAAATAGGGGCACACAGTCTTAATAGGAGGGAGAACAGGTATTGAATATAATTTTTACAATTGAGGAAACTGAGGAACAGAGAGGTTAAATGACTTGACCAAGGTCACACAGCAGACACGTGGTGGAGCTGGAATTAGAACCCAGGTCCTCTGACTCTCAGGCCTGTCATGCTTCTTCTCCAACACCGGTTTCTTTCCTGACCCTCCCCAGAACCAAGTGACATAAGGCTGGCCTCCATCCGAACAACCATCCCAGTCTAAGCAAGCAGTGTCCAACTGAGTTTGCCAAATTCATGTAGAAGAGCCCTCAGGGCTGACACCAGAATCTCCGGTATTTTTTGGCTCAAAGTCTAGGTTGGGGTTCAAAGCGTCAGTTCACTTGTGGCCAGGTGGGCCTGCCTGCTCTTTGACTGGAGTGGTACCCCCAACCCACACCAGCAGAGGATGACAGTCACACTGCAAAACTGCATCGTCTCCCATCTCATCGGCAGGCAGGGAGGCCTGTGAGTAACCTAGCAACGTGAGAACAGAAGACACGTGTTCCTGTTCTTTACTGGATAAAATAATGAAATGAGAGTCACACCAGTCTGCATTTATTCTGCTCAACCACGGAGGACCTCAAAGCCCTTAGTGAATGTGAATCGCTGTATTGAATCCTGCCAATACAACAGCTGAGGCCATTCTACAGATGGGTAAAATGAGTCTGAACCAAGGACTGAAAGCTCACCGCGGACAGGGAACGTATCTGCCAATTCTATTTTATTACACTCTCCAAAGCACTTAGTACAATGCTTTGCACTTAGTAAGTGCTCAGTAAATACCATCGATTGATTGATTGAAAGACACTAGGCTAATCCTGCCAAATTCAATTCCCCAAATACCAGAGAGAATGATACATGCTTATTCATCTGATTTCTAAAGACATGTCACTCCTAGCAGGTGGGGTATGTGCTTTTTGCATATTCCTTAAAAAACACCCAGTGGTTGTGCCAGTGAAAATGAAATCAATCAGGATACTGGAGTCCTGGCTGGCAGCTGAAACCATTATTTGGATAATGGAGTTTGTTGGATAAGCTCCATTTGGGTAATTGAGTTTATTTAGTATTCGAAGGAAATTGTGCTCTAAAGTCACTAGAAGTGGATATTTTCCATCACAACACATTCCTCATCAGAAATTTGGAAATCGGGTAAGGGAAATGTTACCAAAGAACTGCTCTATGCATCACCAGATGAGGATGGAGAAAATGAGCAGGAAAAGTTAGATAAGGCTGGGAAATCTGTCAAACCAGAGGAACTAGTAATAGAAGAGACTTCAATTACTTTCGAGGTGACTGAATATTTACAGCTGTGCTCAGTACGTGCAGAGGTGGTAAGAGACCTGGGGAACCAAAACCTCAGACAGTGCTGCAGCCTAGCTGAAAACAGGCTGTCAATTGCAGTGGAGAGACCTGCATGGTGCACAGCTATTAAGAAGAGAGTGGCTCTGTTTGAGTAAAAGCTTCTTTTTGTGAAAGAGACAAAGAAGCAAAAGAGGAAACAGCGTCAGATGTTGCAAACATTAAGCATAACAACATAACAAGGGAGCATCTTTTTGTGTGCTCAATCTGGCAGGGACTGTGGGTCCCACATTGGTCTTTTAAATCACACACGCATTCATAAGTGAACTTCAGTGTCAGTGGTTATTTCTCTGAATACAAAGAAATATGTATACATATATAAACATATACATGCACATATATAACAGCATGGCATAGTGGATAGAGCATGAGCCTGGGAGTCAGAAGTTCATGGGTTCTAATTCTGGCTCCACCACTTGTCTGTTGTGTGGCCCTGGGCAAGTCACTTCATTTCTCTGTGCCTCAATTACCTCATCTGTAAAATGGGCAATGAGACTGTGAGCCCCTTGTGGGACAGGGACTGTGTCCAACCTGATTACCTTTCATCTACCCCAACACTTAGAACAGTTTTTGGCACATAGTAAGCACTTAATAAATACCATAAATATTTTATATATGTACACATACACACACACACACACACAAAGAAGCCATCACTGTTGGTGAAATTCACCTGTGGTTGTTTTGTAATTGAATAGGCTAATAAAGGATCCACACTGTGAACACAAAAAGACTGTCCTCTGTTGTACAGACATATTAGAATAACTAATCAATAACTCTGAGGCAGAGTTTGGGGACTCCTGTCAAGAGTCAGTAAGGCAGTCAATCATATCTATTGAGTGCTTATTCTGTGCAGAGCACGTGTGTAACATTATTACAAATGGCTACTATATTGGAGGGCTAGTGGATTGCCAGTGTAATTCCCATGCTTGAAGAAGGGCTCAAAAGTGATCATGGGAGTCTCACTTCTATCTCTGGAAAATTGGTAGAATCTGTATTGAGTTTAGGATCAGTAAACTTGTGGATCCCCTCTCAGAGCACACCTGGAGAGTTCCCAGCACTCTACCAGTCTTGACTATGGGAGGGAGAGTCAGGCAGAGGCCTACCCATTCCATTCCTAGCTTGGCCAGTGGCTAGTGAGTGGATGGCAATCTGCTACAAGTCAAGACTCACCTGTGCTGGGCAGCAGTGGCATAGGAGAGAATCAAGGGTGAAGATTTAAATTTACTGCATGGAAGGAGGCAATGGTAAACCACTTTTGTATTTTTACCAAGAAAGCTCTACGGATACACTACCAGAATGGTTGCAGATGGAAATGAGGCGTTCTGGGAGAGACGCGTCTGTGGCGTCACTATGGGTTGAAGATAACTCGAAGGCATAAGACAAGACAAGCTCTTGGATAAATCTAACCTGTTGGGGAAAACACAACATGATTGCTTTAAAGGGAAATCGTGCCTCAAAAATCCACTGGAGTTCTTTCAAGGAGTCAATAAGAAGGTAATTAGAGGGAAATGGTTGGAAATAGTATATTTTGATTTTCCTAAGATTCCATCTTAAAGACTTTTTCAAAAACGGGATTATCATGGGATTAGAGGGAAAGATTTGTTTTGCATAGATAACTGGCCCAAAGATAGGAAACAAAAGGTAAGATTAATGTTCCCTTTCAGAATGGAGAAGTGTAAGTAGTGCTATCCCCTAGGGATCCATGCTAGGATCCATTTTATTTTACATTTTCAAAAATAATCTAAAAGAGGGAGCATGTAGTGAAAACTCCAGATTTACAAGTGACACTAAGCTCTTCCATGTGGCAAAAGGCCCCTGGAGATGAATTTCAGAAAAGCCTTAAAGAGTTGAGCAGACAGGCAGAAAAGTGGCAGGTGGATGCCACCATAAGCAAATGCAAGATAAAGGCATCTGGGGATAATAATTCACACCACAACTGAACAATGGTGAACTTGGAACTGTCCATCACAACTCAGGAAATGATCTCCGAGACAATGACTTTTATGTTATCCAGTCATTGGTGACTGAGGCCAGAAGGGTAGGTTGAATGCTAGTCATCGGTAGGAACAGGATGGATGGAAAGCAGATGTTTGCAACCATATAAAACTGTGGCCATCCACCCCAGGAGATTCTGGGCCCAGTTCTAGTCACTGCATTTGAGGAGGGGCAGAAGAGAGCTGGAGAAGAACAGAGAGGCAACCAAGATACTGCATCAGCCTCCTCCCTGACCTCCCTGCCTCCTGTCTCTCCCCTCTCCAGTCAATAGTTTTCTCTGCTGAGTGGATCCTTTTTTTTTTTAAATGGTATTTGTTTAGAGCTTACTATGCACTGAACTATGCACTGGAATAGATACAAGATAATCAGATTGGACACAGTCCCTGTCCCACATGGAGCTCACAGTCTTAATCCCCATTTTACAGATGAGGTAGCTGAGGGCCAAAGAAGTTTAGTGACTTGTGACTTGCCCCAAGCAAACAAATGGTGGAACTGGGATTAGAACCCAGATCCTCAGTCTTCGGGCCCAGGCTCTTCCCACTAGGCCATGCTGCTTCCCGTTTTTTTTCTCCTCACTCCTCAAAGGCCACCAGTAGTTACCCATCCACCTCTGCATCGAACAAACTCCTTACCGGCTTTAAGGCACTCCATCAACTCTCTCCCCCCACCTTACCATGTTCCTCCTACAACCCAGCCAATTCCCTGGGGCAGATGATTCACCTCCCTGAGGATTGGCTGAGGGATCAGATTCCTCCAGCTTGGAGAGAGGTGGAGGGATGAGAGGGAGCATCCGATGAACCAGTGTTGATCTTCACTCATGTGCTGGTCTGGGAATGTTTGTGCCTCTTGGCGTCTTGTGGAGGCTGAGGGCTGTCGTTACTCTGTATGTCTAGAATGTAAGCTCATCGTGGCAGGGAACATGTCTGCTAATTCTGTTGTATTGTGGTCTCCCAAGCGTTTAGTGCAGTGCTCTGCACATAGTAAATGCTCAATAAATACCACTGATTGATTACTCCAATGCCAAACAGCTCACTACATCTCAATCTTGTTTGTCTTGTTGATGATCCCTTGTTCACGTCATCTCTCTAGCTCGGCACTCCCTCTCACTTCATGTCCAGCACACCACTAATGCTCCCCATCTTCAAAGTCCTTCTAAAATCACACCTCTCTCAGAGGCCTTCTCTACCTAACCCCTCGTTTCCCCAAATCTTTGCCTTCCCTCCTGCATCACTTCTGCTTTTGGGCCTGTACTCCTTAAGCACTTTGATTCTCTCTGCATTCTAGTCCCAAATCACCACTGAGAAACTTTGATATTCACCCTTCCCCCAGGCCCACAGCACTTGTGCACTTATCCTTGTACTCTCCCAAATCTCCCAGCTATAGTTAATTTTAATGTCTGTTTCCTCCATTACATTGTAAGCTTCCTGGGGGCAGGAATCATGTCTATCAACTCGTAGTCTCCCAAACGTTTAGCACACAGAAAGTGCTCAGTAAATGTTATTTACTGACTGATTGATAAGAGGATGGAGCAGCTTCTGAAGGAGGACAGATCTAAAAGAATTAAGATTGTTAAAGAGATGGTATTTAAGGTACAGAACCTTGAAGTCAGGGTGAACACAGAATTGCTTTTCACCAAGAGAAACAGTGTGGCCTGGGAGAATAGAACCAGACCTAGGAGTCAAAAGGACCTGGGTTCTAATTCCGGCTCTGCTACTTTGTCTTTCTTTAACTTTTCTATACCTCAGTTATCTCATCAGTAAAATGGGCTTTAAGACTCTGAGCCCCATGTGGGACATGGATAGGGTTCATTCAACCTCATTAACTTGTATCTACCCCAGTGTTTATTACAGTGCCTGGCACATAGTAAGCACTTAAATACTCCCAGCCTGCCCCCACAAAAACGATCCCTAAAGGAGGGGTCTCCTATTGAAACTTGAAGCAGAAGGAAACACTTCCTCACCCAGCATACAGTAAAACATGTGGAATTTGTTACCACAGGAAGTCGTGTAGGCTGAAAATGTTAGCAAGGTTCAGAGGGATTTGGAGAAATTCATGAATGAGTGGGTTGCTAGAAGAAAAGTTAGGAATGAAGAGTTAGAAATGTTAGAAGATATGAGAAATGGAATGTTAAAAGACTTCAGAAAGGTTTATATAAATCCATGGCTAAATGACCCATGCTGAGTCACTGAAGGGAATGAAGAGGGGAGAATTAGGGGTGTTGGAGGGCCTACCCCTAACCACGAGGAGGGCAGTCTAGTAAGTCAGTAAAACCAGCCCATGCCACTGACCTCTTGCCCATGTCCTGCCACTCCCTCCCACCGCACATCCTACACTCTCTCCACCTTCAAAGCCTTATTAAAAAGCACATCTCCTAAAAGCCTTCCCTGACTAAGCCCTCATTTCCTCTCTTCTGAGTCACCCTTGCACTTGGATTTGTTCCCTTTATTCACCCCTCCCGCGGCCCCATTGCACTTATGTACGCACATTGGTAATTTGTTTATCTATGTTAATGTCCATCTCCCCTCTTGACTGCAACCTCATTGTGGTCTGGAAACTGTCTACCAACTCTGTTATATTGTACTTGCCCAAGTGCTTGGTACAGTGCTCTGCACACATTAAGTGCTCAATAAATATGACTGATTGTTCCAAGTGCCCTGGGGCCCCTATGGGAGATGGAATCTTGGCTTGTTTGATCCAGGCAGCAAACAGCTGTGGCATGACAGAGTCTGGCACCGAAGATGGGATTCCCAGTAAATGTGAGAAATTTCTTCTTAGTCCTTAACTAATATTGTTATTTTTATTATTATTATTGGTATTATTTTGTCCTCTTCCCACTCTGTTGAGTGTGGTTTTGGCCAACAAGCAAATCTCCAAGTTTCTACCCCAGAGCTGAGTACAGTCAAGTCAGTACACAACCGGTGGGATCGAGTCCTGTTCTGGGGAAAGGCACCCTCCTCCCCTACGGTGAGCCTCTGTTCTGTGGCAACACTGAGGCCACAGAAAAGAACCCCGGAGCAGCCATGACAAATTTGGTTTGGAAAACTGCTGCCTCTGCCCCATCTCTCTCTCTATTTCTGGGCAATTTTAGATATGTCTGGGGCCAACTGAGCTCTAGAATGGTTTCTGGGAAAGCCCAGTCAGTGAACATATCAGTGAGGATATGCCTCAGTTTCTATTCACTGCTCTGGCTGGATAGAAACAAGCCAAAAACCCACAACAAGACATGGCTGATGAGGCCCTACCCAGGCACCAGACCAGATTTTCCTGGAACCACAGAAGCTAACTTCTTGAAGGCAGGGATTGGGTTTACTAAGTCTATTGGTCCTCTCTCAAGCTTTTAGTATTAGTAGATCAATCAATCAACAGTATTTATTAAGCACTTTATGTGGACAGAGACTAATTTACTAATCTATTTAGTAATAAATACCATTGATTGATTGATTGAGCCAGTCCAACCTTGGTTTGGGGTCCAGAAACTCTCAGCCCCAGAAATGTTTGGAGCGTAGAACTGTCACGGGTCTGGTTGGATCCAGGTTTGGGGTCTGGTTCCATGTCCATGCTCAGAAACACTAACTTCTCCAGCAGAAGTCTGAGCACGGAAAATGGTGAATCAAGCTCTTTCACCTGGCACCGAGTTCCTGAAATGTCGGGAATGCTCTCTGCCATGTCTTTGGGTCACAGTTGAAGTGGTCCAAACACCCCCATACTGGAACACACAGTCCATTTCAAAGCACTTGTGGGAACTGTTCAGATTATACGCCCAAGAGCTTGATTCTTTAGTCTGTACCCAGTAGGCATTTAGTACAGCCCTTTGCACCCACTACAGTGCCCCATACCCAGTAGAAGCCCAGTCAATGACACTGATGATCGTGGGCAACTGATTCCAGAAAGGAAAGCACAGCCTAGTGGATAGAGCACAGAGCTGGGAGTCAGAAGGACTTGGGTTCTAATCCTGGGTCCGCCACTTGTCTGCTGTGTGTTGTGGGCATGTCACTTAACTTCACTGGGTCTCAGTTCCCTCATCTGTAAAATGGAGATTAAGACTGTGGGCCTTATATGGGTCAGGGACTGTGTCCAACCTGATTAGCTTGTATCTACTCTAACACTTAGAACAGTGCTTGATACATAGTAAGCGCTTAACAAATACCATCAGTTATGATTATTATTATGAAATATGTATGTTTCACCAAGCACACAGTGGACCAAACAAACCCCGGTGTGCCTCTTGCTGCTTGTTGGGCAGGCACATTGATATTACTTAAATGACTCCTTGTTGAATTGGGGAAGAAAGAGTTTCTCTCCATTGCCCACTCAGGTCAGTAAATACTATAAGCAGCCACCATTTCTCCTCTGGCTGCCTCCCCCAGGGGCCAGTTTGGCAGTGAACAGTGGGAGAATAATTGAGCTATTCCATCGAGCCCGGGTCAGCTGCCAAGGGACACGATTAACTTGGGAGGGGAGGACGGGGTGGGGGATAGGGAGGGTTCAGGCGATATTCTCTGATGCTCTGGATGCTGCAGCACCATGTTGCTAGATCTCAGACCCTTGGGAATTTGTGGAGATATCAGGGTTGAAAGTGAAATTTCAGAAACCCACAGTTCAGAGTCAATAATCACCAAGAAAACCTCTTAAATACCTTTTTGCTGCATCTGTTCTCATCCCAGCTGCCCTGGTAACCCTCGGTCTCCTCCAGGGGAATGTGCCTGCCACCACATCTGCTTCAGGAAGTTATGAAGTGCCTCATTTACAGTGGTGGGAGTCCATCAGTCAAGGGTATTTATTGAGCGCTTATCATGTGCAAAGCACTGTACTAATCACTTAGCAGAGATCAATGCAATAGAGTTGGTAGACATGAATCCTGCCCTTATGGATCTTATAATCTAATCAGGGAGACAGATGATAATTTTTAATGGTATTTGTTAAACCCATGTCCTAGTGGAAAGAGCAAGGGCCCAGGTATCAGAAGCACCTGGGTTCTAATCCTGATTCTGCCACTTGTCTGCTGTGTGACCTTGGGCAAATCACAATTTCTCTGTGCCTCTATTACCTCTTCTGTTAAATGAGGATTAAGCTGTGACTCCCATGTGGAACATGAATTGTGCCCAACCTGAAAAGTTTATATCTACTCACATGTGTAGGGCACTGCCAGGCACAAAGCAAGTGGTTTTTTTTTTAATGGTATTTGTTAAGCGTTCACTATGTGCCAGGCAGTATACTAAGCACTGGGATAGATACAAGATAATCAGGTTGGACACAGTCCATGTTCCACATGGGGCTCACAGTCTTAATCCCCAGTTTACAGAGGTGGTTACTGAGGCACAGAGAAGTGAAGTGATTTGCTCAAGGTCACACAGCAGACAAGTGGCAGAGCTGGGATTAGAGCCCAGGTCCTTCTGACTCTCAGACTGTGCTCTATCCACTAGGCCATACTGTTTCTCACAGATAGGGAAAATAAGGTCCTAATTCTTCCACTGTTTGAACTGTGAAGGGCTAAACTGGGGCAGATGATTTACCTGGCAATCCTGCTTACCCTGTTCAAGCAGCAGATGGGAGAGAGCTGGAGGGGCTTGGGGGTGGTGCAGGTGGGGCGGCCTTGGCCTATTTCCTGAGCATCACCATAAATCTCTTTCCTCCAAAATATGAAGCAGAGGGAGAACAATCCCACAGATGTGACAAAATGGCCTGGCACCAGGCCTTCCCTCCCTCCCTCCCTCTCTGTTTTCCAAATAGAATAGGGAGCAAGGTGCAGAGAACTGGGGTGGTTTGCAGATATGACTACAGGCCTGTTGCGTGTGGAGGCCCAGCTAGAGGGTCCCAGGTCCTGGGCTGGGGGTCCAGCTGGGTCCAGGGGGGCTCTGGACCACTCCACCCACCCCCAACCCAGCAGTGTGTCCGCATGGGTAGACAGGGCTGAATTTGGTCCCATTGGGCAGCCCCAAGCCATAGTTTGGCTAGAGGGCAAGGGGTCCTGCATCCTGGGCTCCTGAGGAGAGGTGGGGCCTGCTGTATGGTCATGGAGGAGTGGTTTTCTCGAGGTGGGTGTTGGAGTGGCAGGGGAGAGGGCCATCCTGCCAATTCTGGCAGAAACAGGGAATGTCTAGAAGGCCTTCTGGGGCCCTTGATGGAGTGGGATGGGCCCCTCAGAAACAACAAGGGGCCTATGAGCCCCGGGTGGGACCGGGACTGTGTCTGACCTGCTTATCTAGTATCTACCCCAGAGCTGAGTACAGCGCCTGGCATATTGGAATCACTTAAATACCACAATCATTTTTGTTTCTATTACCATTAATGAAAAAACAACCAGTTGGTTGGGGGATGACAACTTCCAGCTGTTCCACCCCAAGGAGAAAGAAAAAGGAACAGAAATGACCACTGCCTCTGCTCTCTCCCATTCATTTCTTGCCTTTTCCCCTTCCCTTTCTCTGTCTCCCTCTTTCTCTCTTTCTCTCCAAACTTAATTACTGAGCTAGGGTGACCCCTTGAAAGGTTACCTGAAAGCAGTCAATCTTTTCCCTTTACAAAGGGGCCTGTTAGCTCACCTCTGGAACAGAGCACAGCTCTCACTGACCAATCCTCTGGGAGCTCCGGAAGAAAAGAGCTGCATGGAAGGAGAGGAAGAGGGAAGGTGAAACCAACCAGATGTTTCTTTGTAGGCACTGATTGCCTAGACCGCTTAGGTCTCGGGAGTAGATGCAAACCATTCCCTGAACTCCAACGGAGCCTTGAAGCGGAAGAAGGGCAGCTGAGCCCCATTCCAGCAAAGCAGTGAATGTGGGAGGGGCCTGAGGGCCCCCAAGTACAGTGTTTAGTAGGGACTGTAAATAGCAAGCACTATAAAGTACAGTACAAACACTCTACAAGTACATAGTAGGCACTCAGTACAGTGCTCTGCAAGTAATAAAGTCCTCAATTATATCTCTGCCCCAAGTAGGCCCCTCAGCACCAGTACTCTGCATACAGAAAGTGCCCAGTTCAGTGCTCTGCTCCTACTAGACACCCAATACAATACCCTGCATAAAGAAGGTGCCCAGTACAATGATCTGTAGGTTCTCAATAAATTCTCATGAATGAGCTAGTGGGTTTCCTGCCATTCACACTTGTTGGAATTTTACTTGTGAATGGTTCAAGGCGGGGCAGAAGAACAGATTAATTAATTAATTCATTCATTCAATCGCATTTATTGAGCGCTTACTGTGTGCAGAGCACTGTACTAAGAGCTTGGAAAGTACAATTCGGCCACAGATGAAGTCAGTGTCCAAGAGATATGCCCATAGTTTGCATTTGATACCTTAATTTAAGCTCGTTATCTAGACTGTAAGCTCGTTATGGGCAGGGAATGTGTTGGCTAATTCTATTGTGTCGTACTCTCCCACGCATTTAGTACAGTGCCGTGCACATAGTAAGTGCCCAATAAATACGACTGATTTATCGATCTGATTAATGTACAGTAAAGAGTAAGTACATCTATCCCTCTTCTAGAAAGAGGGTCCTTACGAGCACTGCAGGTTCAAACCCCACTATTTTGGAAGGCTCATTTCAGGGATGCCCACTTTTCATTTTGGGCCTATGGAAGGATTTTCGGGTGGGACCTCAAGGGGTCGGGGCATGAGGGAAGGGAGGAAGAGAGGTGGGAAGAATAATAGTTGTGGTGTTTGTTAAGCTTTTACTGTGTGCTGGGCGCTGTACTGAGAGTTGGAGGGGATACAAGCAAATTGGATAGAACACAGTCCCTGTCCCACATGGGGCGCCCAGTCTTAATCCCCATTTTACAGATGAGAGAACTGAGGCACAGAGAACTGAAGTGACTAATTCAAGGTCACCCAGCAGACAAGGGGTGGAGCTGGGATTAGAACTCATGACCTTCTGACTCCCAGGCCCGTGCTCTATCCACTTCGCCGTGCTGCTTCTTATAATGGTATTTGTTAAGCGCTTACTATGCTCCAGGCACTGTACTAAGCAATGGGGTGGATACAAGCCAATTGAATCAAGAAGAAGGAGGAAGGAAGAGGAGAGAAAGAGGAAGAGGGAAGAAGGGAGAGAGGGAGGGAAAGGAGGGAAGAGGGAGTCGCTTGGAGAAGCAGTGTGGCTCAGTGGCAAGTGTGGGCTTGGGAGTCAGAGGTCATGGGTTCTAATTCTGCCTCCGCCACTTGTCAGCTGGGTGACTTTGGGCAAGTCACTTCATTTCTCTGTGCCTCAGTTACCTCATCTGTAAAATGGGGATGAAGACTGTGAGCTCCAAGGGGAACAACCTGATGATCTTCTATCTCCCCCAGCGCTTAGAGCAGTGCTTGTTCCATAGTAAGCGCTTAACAAATACCATCATCATCATCATCATCACCGATGCTTTTCCTCTTTGTTCCTCCTCTGCTGCTTTTAGGGGCTGGGAGGCTCAGGAGACGAGGAGGGGGACATGATGTCCATGCACCCCTGGGTAAAAACCAGCCCCTCCTCTGATTCCTGCTTTAAATTCCCACGGGGCAGGGTTGTCTGCCTGAGAGGCTTGGGGATTCAGCAGCAGTTCGGAGAGGGAGGCCGGCTTAGTGCACTGGATCAGCGCCCCAAGGCCACAGCGCCGGTTTGTTCCCACAGCAGCCATATGGCTGCACAACCGAGTTGTGTAAGTGCGGCTCCAGCCGCGGTGAGAATTAGGAGAGCTGAGGCGGATGCATCCTCTATCACTATCTTCGCCACCGCATAGTTTGTCTGGGCCAGGCTGGTCCCCGAACCCCTTCCCTGGGCACCACCCACCGCTTTGGCCTAGCTGGAATGCTTTCTATGCCGTGCAGTGCCACCCACTCTGGCCTAGCTGGATGCTTTCTGTGCTGCCTCTGCTTGCTGCTGACAAGGGAGTATTCAGATGGCTGGCTCACCTCCACTTGGCCTAAAGCTGGGAGCCATGTCTTGCCTGTAGGGGACAAGGAGAAGAGCTGCCATGTTGACTCCACCATGTTGGTTCCACCATGTTGGCTCCACTTCTGGCTCCTTTCCAATTCCAACAGGTGAGATGAGCTAACCCCAAAAGATGTATATATGTGTTTGGAAATCTAACTTTGTTGCTCCCTCTTCCCAAAATGCCAAGTTCACAGGGGGTCATGGCCATTCTGCCCCCTTCAGGGTGGGCACCTGTGGATCATGGTAAAATCTTGGGGAAGAGGTTGAAGTGATTAGCTTTCTTTACCTTATGACTACCAGTCCTCTGGAAGCAGGACTGCTGGTTAGCAAACCCCCAAAATCTTCCTTCTCAGAGGCCAAACCTATAAGGCAAGGGACGATGAGAAGCAATGTGGCCTAGAGGATAGAGCACAGGTCTGGGAGTCAGAAGGTCAAGGGTTCTAATCCCTACTCTGCCACTTGACTGCTGTATGACCTGGTCATTTAACTTCTCTGTGCCTCAGTTACCTCATCTGTAAAGTGGATATTAAGACTGTGAGCCCTGTGTGGAACAGGGACTTTGTCCAACCGAATTGCCTTGTACCTACCCCATCACTTTGTTCAGTTCCTGGTACATAGTAAGTGCTTAACAAATACCACAGTTATTATTATTATTATTATTATTATTATGGCAGTCATTTCCTGGGAAGTCTAGGGGTGACGCAGCAGGAGCCATTCCTGATGGGGTGGTGAAGGTGAGAACTTGAAGGAGGTCCCGCTTCGATCTAAGATGGATGGCTTTGGTTGTGAAGGCTGGCTGAACGTATCTACCAACTCTGTCCGATTGTTCTCTCCCAGTCACTTAGTACAGTGCTGTACACAAGGGAGGTTCTTAATAAATACGATTGATTGGACAGGTAGGGTTGGTTTGGCACAGGGTTGGTCACACAGTCCTAGGAGGTTTCGGGGTCAAGCCTTCAACTGCCCTGTGCCCTGATTGACCCATGTTGAGCAAGGCTGGAACTTTCCCACCAGTAGCCAGAAATCACTACTCAGATTCAACTCCATGTCTATCTTGGCCAATCCCCTTTCTCGAAAACTCGCCACAGTGTGACACAAACCCAGACACAAATACATGCAGACATATAGACACACAACAACAGGCAGCCACAGATAATCACAGACACACGAATTGACACACAAACCCATATGGAAACACAGAAACTCAGACACAGACCTATAAAGACCCAAGAACTCATGCACATAAACATGGCCACACAATGGAGACCCAGAGACCCAGAGAGACGGGGACATCCTCACAAACACAAACATGTCTGTCTCCCTGTCTCTAGACTGTAAGCTCATTGTGGGCAGGGAATTCTGCTCAATGCTCATTGTGGGCATTCTGTTGCAGTATGGTACTCTCCCAAGCATTTAATACAGTGCTTACACACAGTAAATGCTTAGTAAATACAAATGAACACAGATTTACAAACACACACACGGAAACACAGTGTGGCTCAGTGAAAAGAGCATGGGCTTCGGAATCAGAGGTCATGGGTTCAACTCCCGGCTCTGCCACTTGTCAGCTGTTTGACTGTGGACAAGTCACTTAACTTCTCTGTGTCTCAGTTACCTCATCTGTATAATGGGGATTATCTGTGAGCCTCATGTGGGACAAACTGATTACCCTGTATCTGCCCCAGCGCTTAGAACAGTGCTCTGCACATAGTAAGCGCTTAACAAATACCGACATTATTAAACACAGAAATATGGAAACACAGAAACTAGGACACAGACACCCACACTGACACATATATTCACACGGCTACACAGATGGATGCACCCATGACAAACAGACACAGATGGATGCACATGCACAGATGGACTCATGCCGAGTCACCTCAGACATACACCGAAGAAGCCACAGCTGGACACCCACAGACACAGGCACAAACTCACATTCCCAGAAAGCCCCTGTCACGCCCCCACCAAATGAGGTGCTCAGCTGGTCCGCCCTCGGGACCTGCCAGTGGGGAGTAAGTGATAAGGTTGATCGGTTGGCCGGTGGCAGTGAGGGCTGGGGTCGGCACTGAGCATTGGAGGGAATATTCAGTCTCTGCCTGACCACACCGGTTTCGACCCTTCCAGTCTGGTGAAGTGAGCTCCTGGTGCATTGGACGACGGGTTTCTGACTGCCATGTGAGGCCAGGAGAGGCCAGTTCAGCAATGGACAGCTGCCCTGTGTCTTGGGGCATTGTGACCTAATGGATAGAGCCCGGGCCTGGGAGGCAGAAGGTCATGGGTTCTAATCCCAGCTCCTCCACTTGTCTGCTGTGTGATCTTGGGCAAGTTGCTTCACTTCTCTGTGTCTCAGTTCCCTCATCTGTACAAAGGGGGTTGACTATTTATTGCCATTGTTCTTGTCTGTCCCCCTCCCCCGATTAGACTGTAAGCCTGTCAAAGGGCAGGGACTGTCTCTATCTGTTACCGATTTGTACATTCCAAGCGCTTAGTACAGTGCTCTGCACATAGTAAGCACTCAATAAATACTATTGAATGAATGAATGAATGACTGTGAGCCCCATGTGGGACAGGGACAGTGTCCAACCTGATTATCTTGTATCTATCCCAGAGCTTAGAACAGTGCCTGGAAAATAGTAAGTGCTTAACAAATATCATTATTATTATTATTATTTAGAATGTGAGCCCCATGTGGAACCTGATTATCTTTCATATACCCCAGGGCTTAGTACAATGCTTGGTACATAGTAAGTGCTTAACGAATACCACAGTTATTATTATTATGTCCCATCTTTGGCCTGTTGGGTGATAGTACCTCTGGCTGTCTGCCGGTCATCCTCAGCCAGTAGACTAAAGCAATTGGTGCTGATCGGGTGAGCAATCCCTCTAGACTATAAGCTCACTGTGGGCAGGGAATGTGTCTGCTTATTGTTATATTGTACTCTCCCATGACCTTAGTAGAGTGCTCTGCACACCGTAAGTGCTTGATAATATGATTGAATGCACTGAATGAATGGACTCTCCCAAGTGCTTAGTACAGAGCTCTGCACACACCAAGCACTGAATAAATATGATTGACTGATTGATTGATTAAACAATCCAGCTTACCCCCCAGACCAATCGACAGAGCCCTCCTTTCTGGGTCACGGCTCTGTCCCCGCTTACCAATGAGATATCCAGCCATTTCTGCGGCCGCGTTGTCTAGGAAAGTTTATTAAGGTTCAGGCACGTTGGACAGGTACCAGCCTTCTCCGTGGTGGTTGTCACCCCCCGAGGCACTGGGATCAGGAAGGAGGAACATTTCCACACAGGAGACCGAGTCCCACGTGGGAGTACAGAGTGAGTCTTCCCTCCACATCTCCCACCCACTGAAAGTGCAGAAGCCAAAGCGAAGCTCTGAGGGCATCACAGACAGTTAGCGCCAGCTTTCAATAAGGCACGTCATTCTCACCTCCCTTCTCCCTCCCCTCAGGATGACTCCATGCAGGCCTACTGCAGCTCATCACCCAACATTTGGCCTGCAACTTCCGGTGTGGTGGGTGTTGCTCTTGGCATCCCAGAAATCTGGTCTCTCCAACCCTGGCCTTTGTTTACTGTCTGGGCCTAGGGGAGGGGGCTGCTCAGGGAACGGGGCAACTGTTGGGAGGGGGCACCTGTTGGGAGGGTGTCTGGTGGGTAGCTTCTCTGGCCTGCCATTTTTCAGAGGGAAGCATGGCTTCTCCTACTCCTCTTCCTCTGCTTGAGTCCTAGCCATGTTCTGTCTGGGTACATGGAACCTCAGAAACCCTAAGAGGTCCAGGCTCATTACTGGGTCCCAGGCAGATGCTTTCTCCTGTTCCCTCAGGAGACATGAACTGGCCATCGAGGCCTGTGGCCTGTGAGGCCAGCATGGCCTGCCCTGAGCTTCCCTGATTCTGGATCCAGGGAGGTAACTGGGACCAGCATTCGGGCCTTGGATCCCTGTCCATCACGGCCCAGTCCTGGGCTAGTGCCCATCTGCTGGTAGCTGAGTTGCATGGGCTGGTGGTCAGCTGAATGGTCGTAGGTAGTTTAGGCTGGGACCCTCATCTTTTCTGCCCAGTGCCCCATCACCTGCTCCTGAGCCCCCAGGGACTGGCTGGGGACACCAGGGGGCCTCTCATCAGCAGTCCGGCAAGAGAAATGTAAAGCAAAGTCTGCTGGGGAATGGAAGTCCCTGACTCTAAGCCTGAGGGCGAGCTGGCCGAGACCCATCCCCCACAGTGTCTGGGCCAAAGGCTGGGGCTCCCATAGGGATACCCATTTGGTGGTCAGGGGAGAGGGCGGATGAGGGAGTTTGGGATCGGGCTAATCCTTTGGGAACCGGGCTGAAAGAGTTGTCTGGGATCCCAGGGGAGCATCCAGGGAGGAGCTGAATAGCTGTGGGCATGACTGAGGGACCTTTCCAGGGCAGGGGCTGTCCCCCCCCCAGGGTGTGGCTCTCCTGGCGCAAGGGCTTCTGGGAGAACCCGGCGGCAACAGACTTGGGACTGAACTGGCACCTCTCTGCTCAGGAGGGTGGAGTGCAGGGACTGCCAAAGGGGCAGTGAAGTAGGGGAAGCCCAGCAGGTGGGAGCGTCTGAGGGCCCTCAGCAGCCAGCTTGGTCGGAGCGCCCGCCCCTGCCCTGCACGGACACGCGCCGACACGGCCGAAAGTAAATTTGGCGGTATAATCTGGACAGGCGGCGATCGGATCTCATTTCCACTAGAGTGGCCTGGGACTTAAACCCATTCCTCTCCAGTCAGGCTTGGAATCCACCTCCCCGGCCCCTGTCCTGGGCCCGTGAGGCTCGCTCCCATCCTGGCTGGCGGGGCCGGAAGCCACCCGCAGGGTCACAGGATTATGGCTGTGAGGACCCCTGCTGAGCCACCGGCGTGCGCTCGAGCTTGAGTCCGAACCCCCCCAGTCCGAGGTCGCCTTCATCCACGTTTTCCCTGGCTGGGGGAGGAGGGGAGCCGGTCCTGTCCAGCCCCGGCCACGGGGGAGGGGTAGAGGGGGAGGTCGGGGAGGCCGGGTCTCCGGAGGCCACAGCTAGCTCGTCGTGATTCACGATGCAGTCGGTGTCGTCTTCTTTCAGCTGTTCCTGCTTGGGGGGAGGGAGAGAGAGTGTCAGTTGCAGGGGCAGAGGGGTAGTCCCACCACCCTGCCCCTCTCACGGCCTGCAACAACCAACCGTGTTCAACCCGAGGGAGGCAGACCCAAATGCCGGACATCTCAAATCCCCTTGGCCGGGCCTGCTGGGTGGTCAGCAGCTAGCCCATGGTAAAGGGTGCGATGGGTCATCTGGAAAACCATCTGCTCAGGGAGGGACCCAGGAGCCCAGTTCTGCCTAGGGGGCCGGACCGGGTCTTTGCCAAGGCTCTTCAGACTCTATGTGGTCCTGATGGCCAGTGGCTTACTCCTTACCATTACCACCTTGCTCCCTCCTGTCTTATCCTGGTGCTTTTCTTGCTACAGTGCAACCTGCATGCTTTGCCCTTCTAATACCAACCTACTTACTGTACCTCGCTCTCATCTACCTTGCCAACCTCTCGCCCACATCCTGCCTCTGGCTTGGAACGCCATCTCCCCTTCCATATCTGTCAAACTATCACTCTCCCCCCCTTCAAAGACTTGTTGAAGGCAGGTCTCCTCCAAGAGACCTTCTCTGACTAGGCCCTCATTTCCTCTTCTCCTACTCCCTTCTGAGTCACCTTAGCACTTAGATTTGCACCTTTTAGTCACCCTTCTCTCAGCCCCACAGCACTTACAAGTATAATTTTTTTCTCCTCTAGACTAAAAGCCCGTTATGGGCAGGAAATGTGTCTATTAACTCTGTTACACTGTACACTCCCCAGTGCTTAATACAATGTTCTGCACACAGTAAGCACTCAATAAATACAATTGACTGATGATTTATTTATTTTAATGTCTGTTCCCCGCTCTAGAATGTAAGCTCTTAGTGGACATGGAACGTGTCATACTCTCCCTAGGACTTAGTACAGTGCTCTGCCTGTGGTAAGTACTCAATAAATTCGATTGATTGGTTGATCGATTGATGGACATTTCGCTAGTGAAGGCGCTCAAGAAGGCAATTCCTCTGCTGGGCCACTGTCCCGCAGGGGAGGGCTTATGGGGAGGTGGAGGCGGGAGGCTGGAGGTGAGGTGAGAGGCTGGACTGCAGGCTCTGCATCCCTCTCCAAGGGTGCGATCTCTTCTATAGCTCAGGGGTCCTCATCCACCCTGCCTTTTCCAGGGCAGGGGGGTGACCCTGTCACCCGGAGCTCCTGCTGACAGGGAACCACCTGCTCATCTGCCCAACTCCTCCCACCCTGCCACCTTGCTCAGCCAGTTGAGGGGCTCTCTGTGGGCAGATGTTCCTTAATCAATCATATTTACAGAGTGCTTTTTGTGTGCAGAGCACTGTGTTAAGCATTTGGGAGAGTATTACACAACAGCTGCCCACAACGAGCTTATGGGAACTGCTGCTGCTGTCAGCCAAGTTAGCCCAGGTCTTCGCCCAGCCCTAGCAGAAGCACCATCCTTTTTTTTTGTTTTGTTAAGCGCTTACTATGTGCAGAGCACTGTTCTAAGCGCTGGGGTAATAATGTTGGTATTTGTTAAGTGCTTACTATGTGCAGAGCACTGTTCTAAGCGCTGGGGTAGACACAGGGGAATCAGGTTGTCTCACGTGGGGCTCACAGTCTTAATCCCCATTTTACAGATGAGGGAACTGAGGCACAGAGAAGTTAAGTGACTTGCCCACAGTCACACAGCTGACAAGTGGCAGAGCTGGGATTCGAACTCATGAGCCCTGACTCCAAAGCCCGTGCTCTTTCCACTGCACCACGGGGTAGATACAGGGTAATCAGGTTGTCCCACGTGATTCTTTCAGTCTTCATCCCCATTTTACAGATGAGGTAACTGAGGCACAGAGAAGTTAAGTGACTTGCCCACAGTCAAGTGGCAGAGCCGGGAGTCGAATCCATGACCTCTGACTCTGAAGCCCAGGCTCTTTCCACTGAGCCACGCTGCTTCCCTGGGGCAGAGTGCTGGGAGTGGCCGCCCTTAGGGATTGCAATGAAAATTGAGGGGTCCAACTCTTGTCCCCCTGCAGTTTGGGGCAAGTGGTCAGTCCAACTCATCTCAGGTCTCCAGGGGAGCGCAAGTCGCCACCCTCTACCTACCCTCACCAGAGCCTCCTCATCCCCTCCTCTCTTTCTCTCCTGACGCTTCCCTTTCCTGATCCCTCAACCCTATCCCAGATCCTCCTGCCACTCAGTGCTGCCCCATATTGAGGGTCTGCACCACCTCTTCCAGCCAATCACAAGGGTGATAGCCAAAGGTGGCTTAGATGGCCCCTGCTTCTTAAGGGAAGCATGTCTTTTTTGGGATGTCGGCCCTCTCGGCTTCAGAAAGGTGGCAGAGCTCCTCTAGGGGAATGGTGGGTCTGGGGAATTCCTTGCTGCTGGGCCGGCTGGGCCCAGGACCACTCCCAGGTCCTCACCACCCCCACCAGCTTTCGGGGAGACATTCGAGGATGATCAGTTGGAGCAACATGGCTATGCAAGGCCACGCTGAGAAGCAGCATGAAGTAGTGGATAGAGCACGGGCCTGGGAGTCAGAAAGTCATGGGTTCTAATCCTGGCCCCGCCAAGCGTCTGCTGTGTGACCTGGGGCAAGTCGCTTCACTTCTCTGTACCTCAGTTACCTCATCTGTAAAATAGGGATTGAGACTGTGAGCCCCATGTGGGACAGGGACTGTGTCCAACCCGATTTGCTTTCTTCCACCCCAGAGCTTAGTACAGTGCCTGGCACTGTAAGCACTGTAAGCACTTAGCAAATACCGTAATTATTATTATTATTATTGTTAGCCTTGGGGGTCCACATCCCCAACCTGGGAAAGACATGATTTCCGGTCACTCTAACACCATAATAATAATTATAACAATAATTGTGGTATTTGTTAAGCATTTATTATGTGGCAGGCACTGTATTAAACGCTGGGGTGAAAATGAGGAAATAGGATTGGATACAGTCCCATAGGATTGGATACAGTCCCTGTCCCTCATGGGGCTTACAGTCTTAATCCTCATTTTACAGATGAGGTAACTGAAGCACAGAGAAATGAAGTGACAAGATCACATAGCAGACAAGTGACGGACCTGGGATTAGAATCCAGGTCCTTCTGATTCTCAGGCCTGGGTTCTATCCACTAGGCCATGGTGCACTGGGCATGCACCAGAGGAAAGGGGTAGCGGCCTCCAGGCTTAGATGGGACTGACTCCTTCAGACACCAACCTTCCTGAGAGAGGGACCGAGGAGGGAGATGCAAGGGGAAAAGATGGCTGATTTTTTTTTACAGTATCTGTTAAGTGATTACTATGTGTTAAGCACTGCTCTAAGTGCTGGGGTTTGTACAAGTTAGATTGGACACAATCCCTGTCCTACATGGGGCTCACAGACTAAGTAGGAGGGAGAACAGGTATTTAACCCCATTTTAAAGTTGAGGAAACTGAGGCCTAGAGAAGTGAAATGACTTGCCCCAAGTCACACAGCAAGCAATTGGCAGAGCTGGGATTAGAACCCAGGTCCTTTCAATTCCCAGGCATGTGTTCTCTATGCTAGGCTCCCAGCACCACTTCTCTCCCAGTCCTGCCCTCGAGGTCCCCCCACCCACTCCAAGCCAGCACGGTCACTTACCCCATAGGCACGAGGGCTGGTCAACAGGCGGGAGATGGGGTGACACCAGTCGGGTAAAGTGGTGGTCAGAGGCGGACCCGAATGGGTCAGGATCGGCTTCAGATATCTGTCAGGTACATTAAGGACAAACTCCCAGTTCCAATGACTCCTCAAGGAGGTCAGCGAGGGCAGAACCCGTAACCCACGGCCCAGGCAGGGCCAGAATTGGAGAACTTCAGCCAACTCCCATTAGACCCAGCGAAGCTTGGCCCATCTTGGATCCAATCGCCCAAATGCTTCTCCCCATGATTCCGTGCAACCTCCCCACGCCTGACCCCTCAGACTTCAGCACCAGGGAAAGGGCGATTTGAAGTTCCATTCAAAGAGAAACTTATTATGTCTTTTTCTCCTTCTTATATCTGCTTAGAAAATGCTCCCTTAACAGTCCCACTTTGCCAGTCCCAATTTGCCCCATACCACTAACGATTGGGTCTCTTTGAAGACCGCACACGGCTTCACAACCTAAATGCTTTCCACGGAGACCCAGGGGTATTTCAAGAAATCGGCATAATTTTGGAGCTGGGAAAGAGCATGAGTTGCAGTCCAAAATATCTCATTTTCGCAGGTTCGACACTCACTCTCTTTACTCATCATACACCAGTACACCTTGCAAGCAAATTAGGGAAGCGTGAGACACATTCACGGGTTCCGGTTTGCCACCGGCATCCTCTTCTTTTCATCTGAGTGCTCTGCGACTGAGAGACTCCTCCCTCTCCCGCCCCCAACCCACTTCACGTTTCCGCCTTCTCTATCCCCCTCTGGCAATAATCACAGTGCCCCGGGCCCTCGGATGGACATCTTCCCGCTAAAACCCGAAGTGGCAGACCTGGCGTCAATTGCAGCCACAGCAGTTATTGAGCTGTTTCAGGATTTGTGAGATTGCCTCTCCTCTTCACTTGCCTGGAGTGGGTTCAATTGAGCCCAAACCAAGCTCTCTGGTGTCCAGTACAGGACTCCATGCACAGTAAGCACTCAATAAATACCACTGATGATTACCTGGCCACGGAGCCGTGGGATGGTGGCAATGATCCCAAGAAGATTATACCCAGGCTACTTCCAATCTACGGTACCCCGGTCTGGCCATGAGTCCAGACCTTACAGGAGACAAGGCCTGGACAGGGAAGGTCTAGGCCTAGTAACCAGTACTAAGGGCAGGGCCACCTCGGGACTGAGAATAGCGACCACAGGAATTGGCAGACCCCCTGAGGGCCGAGAATAGGGTCAGATCGATATGGTTAGGCAAGCAGAGGACCTGGTAGTTGACTGAAAAGACTTGGTGGCCCCCAAGCAGCAGTCGGGGCAGATGGTAGGTAACACAGAGTAGTCACCAAGCATCAGCCAGGGCAGATGGCAGGTGACACAGGATGGTTCCCAAATAATCAGGGCAGATGGTAGGTGACACAGCGTGATCCTCAAACAGCAGTCAGGGTGGATGGCAGGAGACACAGAGTGGTCCCCATGCATCTATTAGGGCAGATGGTAGGTGACAAAAGATTGTCCCCGAGCAGCAGTCAGGGAAAACGGTAGCAGCATGGCATAGTGGATAGAGCACAGGACTGGAAGTCTGAAGGTCATGGGTTCTAATCCCAGCTCTGCCACTTGCTTGTTGTGTGACCTTGGGCAAGTCACTTCCCTTCTCTGGGCCTCAGTTCTCTCATCTGGAAAATGGGGATGGAGACTGTAAGCCCCACGTGGGCCAGAGACTATGTCTAACCCGATTTGTTTGTATCCATCCCAGCTTAGTACATAGTTAGTGCTTAACAAATACCATCATTATTATTATTATTATTATCCCCAAGTAGCAGTCAGCTCTGGCAATAAGCAGGAATCAGCAGCAGCAGGGTAAGATTCAGACTATAAGTTCCTTGAGGGCAGGGTTAGTGTCTCTTACTTAGTCATTCTCTCCCAGGTGCTTTGGACTTAGAGGACATCTGATGGATACCAACGACTGACTCCCCTACAGACTGTAAGCTTCCTGTAGGCAGGGAATCACATCTTTCAGCTCTATTACACTGTCTCCGCCATGCGTTTGCTGTGTGACCTGGGGCAAGTCGCTTCACTTCTCTGTAGCTCAGTTACCTCATCTGTAAAATAGGGATTGAGACTGTGAGCCCAATGTGGGACAGGGACTTGTCCAACCCGATTTGCTTTCTTCCACCCCAGAGCTTAGTACAGTGCCTGGCACTGTAAGCACTGTAAGCACTTAGCAAATACTGTAATTATTATTATTATTATTATTAGCCTTGGGGGCCCATGTCCCCAACCTGGGAAAGACCTGATTTCTGGTCACTCCAACACCATAATAATAATTATAACAATAATTGTGGTATTTGTTAAGCATTTATTTGCTTTCCCAAGTGCTTAGCATGGTGTTCTGAACACAGTAAGCGCTCAGTAGATACCACAGACCCTCTGGCAGCTGCACCTCTGAAACCTGGCAGTGCCCTCCAGCCCTAGGAAATCAGCCCCAGCCCCAGGGAGTGCCTGCAAAGAGGCTCAGAGCCCTAGGGCTGGACTTGGGGGCACTGAGAGGTGAAGGGAGAGGGAGGGAGGAGAGGGGAAGGGGAATGCAGCTCAAAGGCCTCAGTGAGAAGTAGTGTGGTCTAGTGGAAAGAATACAGACCTGGGGGTAAAATTCTAATTTTAATTCTGGCTCTACCATTTCTCTGCTGTGTGATCTTGGGCAACTCACTTAACTTCTCTGCGCCTAAGTTTTGCCATCTGTAAAATGGGGATTCAGTACCATTTTTCCCTCCTATTTAGACTGAAAGCCCCATATGGGACAGTGACTGTGTCCAAGTTGATTAACTTGCATCTACCCCAGTGCTTAGAACAGTGCTTAACACATAATAAGCGCTTGACAAATGCCATAGAAAAAAGAACCACCATCTGCAGCAGAGCAAACTGGGTCTGAAAAACAGGGCAGGAAGGATGTACTCGAACTCAGGGCTTGGGGCTCTGGGGCCCGAAGTCAGGTTCATCACTGTGCCGGAAGGTTGACTGCATGTGCACCGAGTTCCTACCAGAAGTTCCTACCCCGCTACTCCTCCTCGGACTCCGGCCTGGACAGCTGCTGTCCGAGTGAATGCTTGTGTGCCCGCTGCACGAGGGACTGCTCCTGTGGCAGTGTAACCCTCTTGGAAAAGGGGGCTTCTTCTCGTCCAGGAGCCTCCCTGGCAGAGGAACTGCCCCTGGCTACCCTGGCTTATTCCCGCCATCTTTTCCACTCTCTGTTTGCATTCGAGCTGGTGGCTGCCCATGCTATTGGTCCTGGTTGGCTCATTCAGGTTCAAGGTGCTGACGTCACGGACTCTGAATAGGCCACAACCCAGCTGAGCGCCGCTCCTGGGGTTGGGTTCATTGGGGCCCCCTGGCTCGGGATGCCCAGAGCCCACAGGGGAGGGACCTGAGGGTCCCATAGGCGGGGAAAAGGAGGGGCCCCAGGATGCCCAGTGTTAACCGGGAGCCTGGCAGGAACTGCTCCAGGAAGTACCGCGATCTCATCTATCTTGCCGCCAACCTCTCGCCCAAGTCCTGCCTCTGGCCTGGAATGCCCTCCCTCTTCATATCTGACAGAAAATTGCTCTCCCTACCATCAAACCCTTATTGAAGGCACATCTTCTCCAAAAGGCCTTCCCTAACTAAGCCCTTTTTTCCTCTTCTCCCACTCCCTTCTGTCCCACCTTGACTTGCCCCTTTTATTCATCCCCCCTTCCAGCCCCACAGCACTTTGGTACATCTGTAATGTATTTGTTGATATTAATGTCTGTCTCCCATTCTAGAATGTAAGCTCATTGTGGGCAGGGATGTATCTGTTGTTATATTGTACTCTCCTAAGCACTTAGTACAGTGCTCTGCACACAGTGAGCGCTCAAGGAATATGATTGACTGAATGACTGAGAGTCGCATCCCACAGTGAATTTGGAAGCAGAAAATAGAGTTTGGAGCTAGAGGCCCAATCCACCATTCCCTTAAGTGCATCTCTGAAGCACTTTGGTATTCGCCCTAACCCCATAGTACTTATTCTTACACTACTATTTTCCCTATCCCTAATCAATTTTATTGTCTGCCTCCCTCTAGACTGTAAGCTCTTGTGTGCAGGGATCACATCTACCAATTCTGCTGTATTGTACTTTCCCAAGCACTTAGTACAGTGTTCTGCACAAAGTAAGCAGTGTGGCCTAGTGGATACGGCATGGCCTGGGCGTCAAAAGAATCTGGGTTCTAATCTCGGCTCTACCACTTGTTTCCTGTGTGACCTTAGGCAAGTCACTTTACCTTTCTGAGCCTCAGTAACCTCATCTGCAAAATGTAGATGAAGACTGTGAGGCTCAAGTGGGACATGGACTGTGTCCAACCTGATTAGCTCGTACCTACTCCAGTGCTTAATACAGTATCTGGCACTTAGTAAGCACTTAACAAATACCGTAGGAGAAAAAAAGTAAGGTCTCAGTAAATACCACTGATTAATTGATTTTTATCCTTTCCTGCCTTAACTCTGCCCTCTCCTCCGCCAGGCAAAGCTTCTTCTCCTCCCTCATCGACACCCATGCCCGTCACCCCCGCCGATTGTTCCGGACCTTTAACTCTCTCCTTAGGCCCCCTGTTCCTCCCCCTCCCCCATCTCTCACCCCTAATGATCTGGCCACCTATTTCCTCACGAAAATCAACACGATCAGGTCTGAGCTCCCCAAAGTCACCCCTCCGCCTCTCCCCTCCCCCCCAACAACCCCCTCCCCTACTTTCCCATCCTTCCCTGCAGTATCCTCAGAGGAGATCTCCTCCCTCCTCGCAAGTGCCACCCCCTCCACCTGCGCCTCGGACCCCATTCCCTCTCACCTTCTTAAAACCATCGCCCTGCCCTCCTCCCTTCCTTAACTTCTATTTTTAACCACTCAATCTCCAAGGGCTCCTTCCCCTCTGCCTTCAAACACGCCCACGTCTCCCCCATCCTAAAAAAACCCGCTCTTGACCCCACTTCCCCCTCCAGTTATCGTCCTATCTCCCTACTACCCTTCCTTTCCAAAATCTTAGAACGAGTCGTCTACAATCGATGCCTAGAATTCCTTAACTCCCATTCTCTCCTAGACCCCCTCCAATCTGGCTTCCGTCCCCTCCACTCTACCGAGACTGCTCTCTCTAAGGTCACCCATGACCTCCTTCTTGCCAAATCCAATGGCTCCTACTCCATTCTGATCCTCCTTGACCTCTCTGCTGCCTTTGACACTGTCGACCATCCCCTCCTCCTCCGTACCTTATCTCACCTTGGCTTCACGGACTCTGTCCTCTCCTGGTTCTCCTCTTACCTCTCTGGCCGATCATTCTCGGTCTCCTACGCTGGAGCCTCCTCCCCCTCCCATCCTTTAACTGTTGGAGTTCCTCAAGGGTCAGTTCTTGGCCCTCTTCTGTTCTCCATTTACACTCACTCCCTCGGTGAACTCATTCGCTCTCACGGCTTTGACTACCATCTCTACGCAGATGACACGCAGATCTACATCTCCGCCCCTGTCCTCTCCCCCTCCCTTCAGGCTCGCATCTCCTCCTGCCTCCGGGACGTCTCCACCTGGATGTCTGCCCGCCACCTAAAACTCAACATGAGCAAGACTGAGCTCCTCATCTTCCCTCCCAAGCCCGGTCCGCTCCCAGACTTCTCCATCACCGTGGATGGCACGACCATCCTTCCCGTCCCGCAGGCCCGCAATCTCGGTGTCATCCTTGACTCGTCCCTCTCGTTCACCCCACACATCCTATCCGTTACCAAGACCTGCCGGTTTCACCTCTACAATATCGCCAAGATCCGCCCTTTCCTCTCCACCCAAACGGCTACCTTACTATTACGGGCTCTTGTTATATCCCGGCTAGACTACTGTGTCAGCCTTCTCTCTGACCTCCCTTCCTCCTCTCTCGCCCCGCTCCGGTCTATTCTTCACTCCGCTGCCCGGCTCATCTTCCTGCAGAAACGATCTGGGCATGTCACTCCCCTTCTTAAACAACTCCAGTGGTTGCCTATCGACCTCCGCTCCAAACAAAAACTCCTCACTCTAGGCTTCAAGGCTCTCCATCACCTTGCCCCTTCCTACCTCTCCTCCCTTCTCTCTTTCTACCGCCCACCCCGCACGCTCCGCTCCTCTGCCGCCCACCTCCTCGCCGTCCCTCGGTCTCGCCTATCCCGCCGTCGACCCCTGGGTCACGTCCTCCCGCGGTCCTGGAACGCCCTCCTCCTCACCTCCGCCAAACTGATTCTCTTTCCCTCTTCAAAACCTTACTTAAAAATCACCTCCTCCAAGAGGCCTTCCCAGACTGAGCTCCTCTTCCCCCTCTACTCCCTCTGCCATCCCCCCTTTACCTCTCCGCAGCTAAAGCCTCATTTTCCCCTTTTCCCTCTGCTCCTCCACCTCTCCCTTCCCATCCCCACAGCACTGTACCCGTCCGCTCAACTGTATATATTTTCGTTACCCTATTTATTTTGTTAATGAATTGTACATCGCCTTGATTCTATTTAGTTGCCATTGTTTTTACGAGATGTTCTTCCCCTTGACGCTGTTTAGTGCCATTGTTCTCGTCTGTCCGTCTCCCCCGATTAGACTGTAAGCCCGTCAAACGGCAGGGACTGTCTCTATCTGTTGCCGACTTGTTCATCCCAAGCGCTTAGTACAGTGCTCTGCACATAGTAAGCGCTCAATAAATACTATTGAATGAATGAATGAATGAATTGATTGAGGCCATGTGTCTGGCAGCACCTCCTGCTCCACATTTCTGTCTAGGAAAGTAAATGCCTGTATCTCGGTGTGTGTAGGCGTGAGCCTCTGGTTTGGCTGGATGGGAAGGGCACAGACTAATGGATTCACAGCGATTCCAGACGGAAAGGTTTCAGATTCCTGGGTGGAGCCCCGGAGTACGATGCGGTCTCTTAGCCACGTGGAAGAAGGCTCCTAAAGGCCCTTCTGGACCTGGGAGCATTTTTAAAGTGGTCGACAGGAGTGTTTTAAGCTCAGTTGAGATCAGCTCCAACCGGTGGGGCCATGTATGGTCAAGACCAGAGTCCTGCGGTTCCATAATGCAGCGAGTGAGCATCCTCCCAACTCCTTTCCCACCGACTATTTTCGGTTTCTCAGGGAGAAATGGAATGTGAAATCGATGGTGTGCTCCTATTGCGTTAATATCATCTGGTGAGACCGGGAAGCCAGGAAATGCTATGGGAAAACCTGGTAGCTAAGACACCTTACAAAAACTGAACATGGCAAAAATAAATGGTGTAAACCCCTGACTGTGGAGCTGAAAAGCCCAGCCCTTCCTCCGTAATAATGATAATAATAATGGTATTTTTTAAGTGCTTACTATGTGCCAGGCACTGTTCTTAGCACTGGGGTAGATACAAGCCAGGAGTGGCATCTGTCTGATGGGATTTGGAAACTGAGGCAACAGCCAGCAGTACAGCACATGGTCAGTGCTTAATAACTACCACGGATAGAGAAGCAGTGTGGCTCAGTGGAAAAAGCACGGGCATGGGAGTCAGAGGTCATGGGTTCTAATCCCAGGTCTGTCACTTGTCAGCTGTGTGACTTTGGGCAAGTCACTTGACTTCTCTGTGCCTCAGTTCCCTCATCTGTAAAATGGGGATTGAGACTGTAAGTCCCATGTGGGACAACCTGATTACCTTGTATCCCCCCCAATGCTTAGAACAGTGCTTGGCACATAGTAAGTGCTTAACAAATACCATCATTATTATTATTATTGGTTGATTGTTTGATTGAGCCACCATTGCCTCCAGAGGAGTTTGGGAGATTCTACCATTCAGAATGCTCCACAGCCTCCTCTCCTGAGCCCCATCCCAGACCTCTGCACCCCTTCCCCTGCCTCCCTGCACTCCTGGTCTTGTTATCTCCTAAGGAGGAGATCGAGAAAAGGGCATCTGTCTTTGAGCAAAAGCTTCAAAAGGAACCAGAGGCAAGGAGGAGCAAGGGAAAACCTTACTGGGGACTGGAAAAGCTAAGCATGACAGCACAACAATATGTGTGCACAATGTGGCTGGGACCAGGGGTCCCACATTGGTTTTTTCAGACACACACCCACACACACACCCACACACACACACCCCAATCTCAGCACAAACAGTCACTTCTTCTAATACCAAAGACAGCGATAACCAAGAAGGGCAGCCACGACAGAGTGCCGAGGGCACCAGGGGTGGACATCTCCTCTTCCTCCCTTCCTTTCTCTTCCTTCCTCCCTCTCTCTTTCTCTCTCTCTCTACCCTTCCCCCTCCCCGGCACATTCCACATCCCCTTCCCACCTGCCCAGACAACAACCGACACCTTGGAGCGGGCTGACGGCCCCCATCATCATCAATGGTATTTATTGAATGCTTACTGTGTGTGGAGCCCTGTACTAAGCGTTTTGGGAGAGGACAATACATGGTAGACACATTCCCTGCCCACAGCAAGCTGGCAGATCAGGGCCAGGTATGCACTAATGTGTCTTGAAAATGTTGCCGTGTGCCTGGCCAGGCACCAAGTGGAAGAGACTTAGAACCTCTCCCTCGGAGCCCAGTTCTGGCTCTAAAAATATTCTCATCTGGGGGATGAGAGGCGAGCTTTCTATAAATCGATCGGCGAATCCAGGCACCGAAAGGGCGGCGGTGAAACGCGTTGGCTAAAAATAATGCTACCTCCCTCTCCTCATTTTGGAGGGTGGGTGTAGAGAGGCGGATGTGTCACCTGCCTTCTCTCTTCACAGAGACCTAAGCCTGTCGGCCCAGAAATAAAAGTTCCAGCTGCTGCACTCTGCTACCATGGTGATTGCCACATTCCTGGGGGATCTGTGTTGACTATCAGAGACCACCCTGCCCACTCAGGAAAGGCCCAGTTTAACAATAACCCGATGGCTGTGCGTAGATTATAAAAATAATAATAATTCATAGTAATAATATTTGGTAAACTCTTACTAGACACCAAGCACTTTACCAAGTGCAGGGATAGATGTGAAATAATCGAGTCCCACATGGGGCTTGCAGTCTGAGTAGGAGGGAGAACAGGTATGGAATTTCCACTTGGCAGATGAAGGAACTAGGCTCAGAGAAGTTAAGTGACTTGACCAAGGTCACATAGCAGACATATGGTGGAGCCGGGATTAGAACCCAAGTGTTCTGTCTCCCAGGGCTGAGCTCTTTTCCACTAGGCTAATGTTTCAGTCTTTCCAAGTGACACTGCCCCGCTGGATCTTGTAGAAAGAGAACAGACACTGTCCGTTTTCAACTCCATTGATTGATCTGACTCTTGCCACGCACGGACTTTTTAGGAAACGATTTCCCAAGAAATAGAAAAAGAAATAAAACCTGTCAATTACGATTAGCAATAGTATCAGTTACGATCATTAATGCGCAAGATTAACCTGGTCTTTCTGACAGAATGGGCAGTGGCCCATACATCACAATTAGCTTTTGTTGAAAACAAATTCTCCTCTCTCTGTGACAAGCACAGGGGCATAATTATGCTTCTAAAAATATTCTCGTACGGCCCGGGGGTGGATCTTTTGTGCCCATTGCTGTTGTTAGCAGGATTTATGACGGCTGGACCTTTTCCTCATGTTTGACTGCTGCTCCTCTTTCTTCTCACAGGAGCGGGGTGGGTTTCTTTCTAACATCTGGGAAGTAAATTTTGACTTACTTAGGTTGAATCTTGTTTGAGACTAAAGTTAGCACCTTGAATTTGATAATAATAATGAAAATGAGAAGAATTATATTGATAATTGTGGTATTTGTGAAGTGCTTACTGTATACCAAGCCTTGGGGTAGTTACAAGATAATCAGGGCCCACATGGGACTCCCAGTGTAAATAGGAGGGAGGACAAGTAGCTCTCCATCACCTGGCTCCCTCCTACCTTCCCTCCTTTCTCTCCTTCTACAGCCCATCACGTACACTCCACTCCTCTGCCGCTAACCTCCTCACTGTGCCTCGTTCTCTTTTGTCCCACCGTCGACCCCTGGCCCTCGTCCTACCTCTGGCCTGGAATGCCCTCCCTCCTCACATCTACCAAACTAGCTCTCTTCCCTCCTTCAAAGCCCTTCTGAGAGCTCACCTCCTCCAGGAGGACTTCCCAGACTGAGCCCCCCTTTTCCTCTGCTCCTCCTCCCCTCCCCATTGCCCCGCTCCCTTCCTCTGCTCTATCCCCTTCCCCGCCCCACATCAATTGGGTATATTTGTACATAGTTATTATTCTATTTATTTTATTAATGATGTGTACATATCTATAATTCTATTTATCTATTTTGATGCTATTGATGCCTGTCTACTTGTTTTGTTCTGTTGTCTGTCTCCCCATTCTAGACTACAAGCCCATTGTTGGGTAGGGTTTGTCTCTATCTGTTGCCAAATTGTCCTTTCCAAGCTCTCAGTACAGTGCTCTGTACACAGTAAGTGCTCAATAAATATGATTGAATGAATGAATGAATTTATTGAGCACTTACTATGTGCAGAGCACTGTACTAAGAGCTTGCACTGTCCTAAGTGTTATGTACATATCTATAATCCTATTTGTTTATATTAATGCCCATTTACTTGTTTTGATGTATATATATCTATAATTCTATGTATTTATTTTGATGCTTGTTTACTTGTTTTGATGTCTGTCTCCCTCCTTCTAGACTGTAAGCCCTGTGTGGGCAGGGATTGTCTCTATTGTTGAATTATACTTTCCAAGTGCTTAGTACAGTGCTCTGCACACAGTAAGCGCTCAATAAATACGATTGAATGAATGTGTGCAAGTGGACAAAAGTGGGGAATAAGTTTTAGTGTTCAGGGGTCTAAAGGGAAGTTTAAAAGCTTCCCCTGGCTAAGGTCTCATTTCCTCTTTTCCCACTCCCTTCCGTGTCACCCTGATTTCGCTCCCTTTACTCACCACCCCCTCAGCCTCAGAGTACGTCTCCGAAATTTGTTTATTTATACCAGTGTCTGTCTCTCCTTCCAGACTGTGAGCTCACTGTGGGCAGGGAATGTGCCTACCAACTCTGTTGTGTTGCACTCTCCTGTGTGTTTAGTACAGTGCCCTGAACACAGTAAATGTTCAATAAATATGATTACAGCCTGAGCAGTGCAACAGGGTTCCATGACAGATTAGCACATTTTGCGCCGCACATGTTAATCAGGTGAAATCCTTCAAGATGACCCCATATATTGGTTCCTGATTGTTGTTTTCATAGATTAAATTACAAAGTCTCCCTATCTTCTGATCAGGGGATGGAGCCAAGGAAGAGGGAGGCTGGATTTTCCTCCAGAGCGGACCCCCACAGCGGGGGTGGAGGGGGATGGAGTCTGGGGATCTGTGGGGATTGTGGGGTAGGGGAGTGGAGTCAGGGGTGGGTGCCCAGCCATGAGACCTCATCCCCAGATCTGAACCCTGTATGGGCTACTGCAGCTGCCTGGACAAAGAGGAGCAGCAAAGTGAAGAACTGAAGCCAAAGTGTCCCGGCTCCTTGGGGAGAGGACCCGCCGGTGGGGGGCTGGGGAATGGAGAGGCCTCTGTGGGAGGAGTGGGAGGCAGGGCCTCCACTACCACCCACCATGTCACAATTCATTCATTCAATTCATTCAATAGTATTTATTGAGCACTTACTATGTGCAGAGCACTGTACTAAGTGCTTGGAATGTACAATTCAGCCACAGATAGATACACAATCCCACACTGCATCACCATCTCCCTGTGCATGTCTCGACAGCTGTTTGGATCCTCAAGGGCAGGACAGAGAGACCTCTGTGGGAAGAGTGGGAGCCGGAACCACCATTACCATGCACCATGTCACAATCCCGCACCATGACACAATCCCACACTGCATCACAATACCCCTGTACACTTTGCCACAGTTGTCCTGGCTCCTTCGGGAGTGGAGTCACGGTATTGGGAGAGAGAGGATGGAGAGGCCTCTGTGAGAAGGTTGGGAGCCTGATGATGATGGAACTTGATAGGAGCTTACTATGTGCCAAGCACTGTTCTAAGCACCGGGGTACATAAAACATAGTCAGGATGGACACAGTCCCTATCCCACATGGGGCTCACCCTCTAATCCTCATTTTACAGATGAGGTAACTGAGGGCCAGAGAAGTGAAGTGACTTGCCATTATGAATTATTATTATTGTTGGAGAATGTTTCCCGGAGAAGGGATTGATCAATAGTGTCAAAGGTGCCTGAGAGGTCAAGGGGGATAAGGATAAAATATTGTTCATTAGAGTTGATGAGGAGGAGGTCATTGGTGACCTGAAAGCATGGTCTTAGTAGAGAAAAGGGAGAGGAAACCACATTTTTTAAAATGGAATTTGTTAAACTCTTACTATGTGCCAGATGCTGTACCAAGCACTAGGTAAATGCAAGATAATTGGATTTGACATAGTTCCTGTCTCACATAGAGCTCAAAGTCTTAATCCTCATTTTACAGATGAGGTCACTGAGACACAGAGAAGTGAATTGACTTGCCCAAGGTCACACAGCAGACAAGGGAAGGAGCCAGGATTAGAACCCTGGTCCTCTGACTCCCAGACATGAGCTCTTTCCACTAGGCCATGCTGCCCATCACTAAGCTAGCAGAGAATCCCATCGACAGGGCAAGACCAACACCGCTACCGCACATCCCGAGAAAGACTGAAGGTTAAACTAAGGTTAGGGTGAGGGAACATGAGAAAACGGAAATGTCAACAACTTTTCTCTCAATTTCCCTATTTCCTGCCCTTCTGCTTTTCTGACAAAAGTGAGAAAAGCAATAAGACATGAGAGAGCAGGATTTTGAAGCTTGTGCTCAGAGATGAGCGCACGTTCAGTGCAGTGAGAGCAGCTTCATTTCTTGGAATCTAAATTACAAAAAGTCGGGTGAGGAATCAATGAACTATTATTTATGACTCATTTAATCTGGGTATTTTAATAATGTCTGGCCAACTACAGTATTGATTTCCACTGCTCCAGGTTACACTTAACCACGGAAAAACTACCCTGAACAAATAGTTTGTGAATACGGCTAGAAAGGACAAGGCACACTCTGTGGAGAAATGGATGAATCGGCATTTTCTCCCTCTTTTCAATGGATAAAATGCCCCCAAAAGCTCACAAATCCCCATTAAGCAAACACCTAAACAGCAACGTGACAAACAAACCCTCCCTCTGTATCACAGGCCTCCTGTGTTTGCATCCTGAAAGAGGAGAAATCTAGCTGCTCATAATCACCCGCCAGGGGCACAACGAGGATTTCCCCATCTCTTTTCCACATTAGCATTTTTAGTGAATAAATTGGCTCTGAATCAGAAGGAGTAGAAACCAAAACATCCCCTCACCACCCCAGCCTACCGTTAGTCAGAACGCCTGCCTCAAATTCCTTGAAAATGGAATTGCAGGACAGGCTTGTTATAAGTTTAGGGTTGTCAGTGTGCCCATGGGATTGATGGGGAGGAGAACTCGAGTTGAAGGGCTTGGGGCAGATTTGGGTCCCATGTGTAGGAAGGTCCACCTGGAACTTCCCCTCACTGCCCCTACTGCCCTGGCCCAGCCAGCCAGGGAAGGGGCAGACTGGGTGCGGGTTTCTGGTTGAGGAAATCTGAGGGTGTCAACTGACAGATTCACCAGTCAGGGACTGGGACCCGGTGCAGCACCCTCTTCCCCGACAAAGAAAAATTCTGCATTAACATGCACCTGAGCCTTCCCTTGACCCTCGCCTGACCATTCATGGCTCCTCTCTTCAGAGTACCAGCTCTCTCCCGTCTCTCATGCCGGGGTGCAGGAGCACCCACAGCCCACCAGGACTTCCCAGGACTTCCCAACCCTCCGGCCCCCGGCTAAGTCCTGCTCTCCTGCCTGTTGGCTTCAGCGTCCGCGGGCCACCGGCCCTAGGGATAGGACGGGTGGCCTTCGGCCCCTGTCCCTCTGGCCTTCACTGTCTTGGTCAACCTTGCCCTCCCTCTGACACAGCTCTCTTGAGGTCTCCACTGCCCAAGCGCCCCGACCTACCCGACACCTCCTACCAAACCTGGCCCAGCCTCCTCCTCTCTCCGGGCTACTTCTTGGATGTACCTTCAAATACCCCACTTGCGGCAGACTCCCCAGTGACTACTGTTCCTATTAAGTTTCTCGCTCATAATGAATGTACATCAGCCTATTGTATGTGTCCTGTCCCCACTTCAATATACTGGTTTTGTTTACTTCTTGAGGATAGGGAGTGCTTCTATTATGTACCTTCAAATACCACACTTGCTGCTGACTCTCTTGTGAGTACTTTTACTTTCTAGTTTCTTGCTCTTAACAACTGTATATCAATCTTTTCTATGTGCCCTCACCCCACTTCACTATCTTGGTTTTGTTCACTCCTCGAGGGCAGGGAATGCATGTTATGTACCTTCATATATGCCACTTGTGGCTGACTCTCTTGTGACTATTACTTCTGTTTAGTTTCTTGCTCTTAGCGATTGTACATCAGCCTATTTTATGTGCCCTTTCTCCATTTTAATTTCTTGGTTTTGTTCACTCCCTGAGGGCAGGGAGAGTGTCTGTTACCTCTCCTGAAAGTTCCCTCCATGCTTAGAAACAGCATGGCCTAGCGGAAAGAGCATGGGCCTGGGAGTCAGAAGCCCTGGGCTGTAACCCCGGCTCTACCCCTTGTGGACTGTGTTACCTTGGGCAAGTCACTTCACTTCTCTGTGTCTCAGTTTCCTTATCTATAAAAATGGGGATTAAATCCTACTCCTCCTTAACTAGACTGTGAGCCCCATGTGGAACTGGGACTATGTCCAAACTGATAACCTTGAATCTACTCCAGCATTTATAACAGTCCTTGGCACATAATAAGCATTTAACAATCACCACAATTACTGCTATTAATTATTATTATTAGTGTAGTGCCAGGCACCTAGTGGGCTCAATCTGTATTGTTGCTATAGTAAATCTAGCATTGTATAATCACCATCTGTCTGTCAATGGCTCTTCTTTGCTCTCAAAGTTTTGAATGTCCAAGAGTTAATCCAGAACAGGGCCAGTTCATTAGCAACTTAGACCTCCTGGCTCCAGCTTCCCCTAACCCTACAAGTCCTGACTCTCCCAACTCTTGGTATTGACATTGAGGAGACCCGGTTCAATCAAGATGGGGAGGCAGAAGACCTGGATTTTAGTCCTGGTTCTGCCACTTGCCTGCAGTGTGACCTTGGGCAAGTCACTCGACTTCTCATTCTCAGATTCCTCATCTGTAAAATAGGAAGGGAATACCTGTCCTCCCTCCCTTTTAGGCTATGAGCCCTATGTGGGACAGGTACTGTGTCCATTCTGATTATCTCATGTTTACCCCAGTGCTTAGTATAGTAGTTGACAGGTACCAGATGTTTACCAAATACAATAACTAATTCTCTGTGAACTGAAAATGAAAGTCAGTACCCTTTCCAGTATATGAGGCTCCTGAGTGAACCTGCTGTTCTCATTGTCATCATCATCAGCACTATCATCATCATCATAGAGCACAAGCCTGGGAGTCAGAGGACCTAGACTTTAACCCCTGCTTCACCACTTCCCCAATGTGTGAATTTGGGCTTAACTTCTATGTTTCTCAGTTTCCTCATCTAGAAGCAGCGTGGCTCAGTGGAAAGAGCACGGGCTTTAGAGTCAGAGGTCATGGGTTCAAATCCCGGCTCGGCCATTTGTCAGCTGTGTGACTTTGGGCAAGTCACTTAACTTCTCGGTGCCTCAGTTACCTCATCTGTAAAATGGGGATGAAGAATGTGAGCCCCACGTGGGACAACCTGATTCCCTTGTGTCTACCCCAGCGCTTAGAACAGTGCTCGGCACATAGTAAGCACTTAACAAATACCAACATTATTATTATTATTATTATTAAAATAGAAAGAACATCAATTCTTTTGAAATGTGGTATTGGAGAAGGCTTTTATGAACACCAAGGACTGCCCGAAAGACAAACAAATGGATTTTAGAGCAAATTAAACCAAAGTGGTCTTTGGAAGGACAAATGACAACTTAGATCAGCATATTTTGGATGCAAAATCAGGAGGACTAATTCTCTGGAGAAGACACTAATGCTAGGAAAAGTCCAAGGAAAATGTGGAAGAGGCAGACCAACAGCTAGATGGATAGAGACCATAACAGTGATAACGGAAGAACCATTAGAAAGGTTGCGGATTAGGGCAGAGCACAGGATGTTCTGGAGAAAGTATATCCATGGAGTCACTATGAATTGGAAATGACTCAACGGCACTTAATAATAATAAAATGGGAGTTCAAAGCCAGTTCTCCCTCCTACTTAAACTGTGAGTTCCATGTGGGCTTCAAGACATCTCTACTTGGATGTCCTGCCATCACCTCAGACTTAACATAACAAAAACAGAATTCCTTATCTTCCCACCTAAACCCTGATCTTCCCATGACTTTCCCATCATGGTAGACAGCATCACTATCCTTTCTGTCCCACAAGCCGGTAATCTCGCCATTATACTCGACGTCTCTCTCATTGAACCCACATATGCAATCTATCATGAAATCCTGTCGGTTCAACCTTGGCAGTATCACTAATATCCACCCTTTCCTCTCCATACAAATTGCTACCACGCTAATCCAAGCACTTATTCTATCCTGTCTTGATTACTGTATCAGCGTCCTTGCTGACCTCCCTGCCTCTAGTCTGTCCCCACTCCGGTCCATACTTCACTCTACTCCCAAGATCATTTTTCTACAGAAATGTTCAGGCCATGTTTCCCCACTCTTCAAGAACCTCCAATGGTTGCCCATCCACCTCCACATCAAACAGATTACCATCGGTTTCAAAACACTCAATCACCTTGTCCCCTCCTACCTCACCTCGCTACCCTCCTACTACAACCCAGCCTGCACACTTAGCTCCTCTAATGCCACGCTACTCACTGTACCTCGATCTTGTTTATCTTGACACCAACCTCTCACCCACATCCTGCCTTGGGCTGTAACGCTATCCCTTTTCATATCCGACAGACAATTACTCTCCCCACCTCCAAAGCCTTATTATTGAAGGCACATCTCCTCCAAGAGGCCTTCCCTGACTAAGACCTCATTTCCTCTTTTCACACTCCATTCTGTGTCACCCTGACTTGCTCCCTATACTCACCCCCCACCCTGAGTCCCACAGTACTTACGTATATATCCATAATTGATTTATTTAGAGGAATGTCTGTCTCTCCCTCTAGACTGCAAACTAGTTCTGGGCAGGGAATGTGTTTGTTGTATCATTGTGTTGTACTCTCCCAAGTGTTTAGTACAGTGCTCTGCACACAGTAAGTTCTCAGTCAATACAATTGATTCATTGATTGATTGGGCAGGCACTGTGTCTGACCCGATTAATGTCTATTCCTAGATATTCTAAAGCCTAGAACAGTGCTTGATTCGTAGTAAGCAATTAGCCAATATTAAAAAAAAAAAATCAATCAGAGGAATTTATTGAACCCATGTCCACAGTACTCTACTACACTCTGGGGACAGTACAATACAACAGAGTTGGTTGACACGTTCCCTGCTCACCAATCAGTTTAATCTAGATGGGGACACAGATATGAATATAAAGAAATAAGTAATTTAAATTGTATAATTTCAAGATATGTACATACGATCCCTGGCCTCAAAGACCCCTGAATGTATGTGGGCAGAGAATGGAGGTCTCTGTGGCCTGATGTCTCAATGGGAGCCTGCGAAAGGGGCGAGAGGGTGGTGGAGAGGGTAGGTGGGAGCCAAGAGCTTGGGACATTAGCCATCCATAGCCGGAAGATCAGCAGGCCGAGAGGTGAGCCCTGGGGACACTGGCCATTTGCTCAGGTGGTGGTGGAGAGTCAGGAGCTTAGACAAGGGGAGCAAGCGGGGGAGATTGCAACTGTCAAATTGTAACGGTGGTAGCCGGTTCAATCTCCCAATAGAGAAAGGGGATAAAATGAGCCTTTTCTTGGAAGCAAAGTACTTGCCTGATTGAGGGAAATTATCTCTTCCCCCAGACCACTTATCGAGTGATTTACTCTTTCATCAATTCAGCCAACATTTCCCCACTGCCCAGAGGTACCGAGCCCTGCATTGCAGCCAGTGAACAGCCCAGGTAGACCAGAGAGGCCCAGACAAGGAGCACAGTCTTAAATATCATAAGCAGAGCCTTTTCTTCATCTACCCCAACACTCAAGTGAGGGCTTGGCACCTAGTCAGTGCTTAAAAAAATTACAATTAATAATGATGATGATAATTATAATTTTTTTTTTTAATTCTGCAGGAATCAGGGATGGGAAAAGCATACTGAAAATAGGTGCTCAAGAAGTGTCAACAATAAACAGCAAATGGATAGAGAGATAAAATCAGGGCAAAGAGGAGGGTGTTAAAGAGCTGTTTTCCCCAACTTTTCTCTCTCCCAGCAGTTGCCTGAGCCACCTGCTTTAATAAGTGTGGAATTTGCTAGGTGCTTACTACATGCCAAGCACTATACTAAGTGCTGGGGTGGATACAATACATTCATGGGCCTCATAGTCTAAGTGGGAGGGAGAACGGGAGAATTTAATCCCCATTTTGCAGATGAGGAAACTGAGGCCCGAGGAAGATATCATTTTGCGTAAGTTCACACAGAAGGTAAGTAGTGGAACCAAGAGGACTTATCCTCACAATGTGTCTGTTCACTGGTACTCTCCCAAGCGCTTAATCTAGTGCTTTGCACACAGTAAGTGCTCAATAAATATGACTGAATGAATGAATGAAGTAAAGAGGGAGGCATGATTACCCCATTTTACAGATGAGGAAGCTGAGGCTTGAAGGTAAGGGACACAGTAGGTGAGTGGCAGAGCTGGGATGGAACTTGGACCTCCTAACTCCCACGTGCACATTCTAACCCATGGGCCGTGCCTGCTCTTCTCCTCCCAGTCTGTTCCCTCTTGCAGAAACCTAAGAATTAAACAACGAATCAGTTTGTTGGGCTGTGGCGGCAGGCCGTAACCTGTACCCCAAGTAACGTCATCCTGGGGCTGCCGGACGTGTCAAAATCTTTAGGGTCTCTATGCTTCCACGTTGGCTCATTTCCTCCTTCCAATCAATCGATCAATCAATCATATCTATTGAGCTCTTACTATATGTAGAGGACCTGGGTTCTAATTCTGACTCCACTTAACTGCTGTGTGACCTTGGGCAAGTCACTTTGCTTCCTCTGTACCTCAGTTACTTCATCTGTAAAATGGGGACTAAGACTGTGAACTCCATTTGGGACAGGGACAGTGTTTAACCTGATTTACTTGTATTCACTCCAGTGCTTAGTACAGTGCCTGGTCCTTAGTAAGTGCTTAACAAATACCACAACTATTATTAATATTATTGGGAAAGCTCCATACAACAGAATTAGTAGATGTGTTCCCTGCCCACAGTGAGGAGTGCCCACAATACCCCAGAAATTTTGGGAACTGGGTTGGATTCTTGGGGTGGGTGTCTCTGTCTGGGGCTTCGACGAGGGGGCTGAACCACACCCCTTCTGGCCTCAGTCCGGGCTGCCATTCTCTGTGCTCCTGTGGTGCTGTCTAGATTACAGAGATGTCACCAGATAATTAATAAGGTGTGGGGGTTTGCCCCAGGAACAGGAGACCCTGTGACTCCCTGCAGTATGCGGACAGGGGGAGGAGCCTGGGAGGAAGGATCTCATCTACCAACTCTGCTGTAGTATACTTTCCCAAGTGCTTAGTACACTGAGCTCGGCTTAGGGAAAGAGCATGGGCCTGGCTTCTTATCCTTGCTCCGCCATTTATCTGCTGTGTGACCTTGGGTAAGTCACTTCACTTATCTGGGCCTCAGTTCCCTCATCTACAGAATGGGGATTAAGTATCCATTCTTCCTCCCTCCCCTTGGCACATATTCAGCGCTAAACAAATACCAGTTATTGTTACAGTCTTCTAGACTGTAAACTCACTGTGGGCAAGGAATGTGTATGTTTATTGTTATATTGTAATAATCATAATTATGATACTTATTAAGTGCTTAATATGTGCCAAGCACTGGGTACAAGTGGGTACAAGCAAATAGGGTTGGACGCAGTCCCTATCCCCTGTGAGGCTCACAGTCCTGATCTCCATTTTCCAGATGAGGTAATTGACGCCCAGAGAAGTGAAGTGATTTGCCCAAGGTCACACAGAGGACAAGTGGCGGAGTGGGGATTAGAACCTATGACCTTCTGACTCCGAGGCCTGTGCTCCATCCACTATACCATGCTGCTTCTCCAAGCCCTGAGCACAGTGCTCTGTGAACAGTAAGCACACAATAAATACGATTGCATAAATATTAATACAGTGCTCTGCACACAGTAAGTGCTCAATAAATACCATTCAATAGTATTTATTGAGCGCTTACTATGTGCAGAGCACTGTACTAAGCGCTTGGGATGAACAGGTCGGCAACAGATAGAGACAGTCCCTGCCGTTTGACGGGCTTACAGTCTAATCGGGGGAGACGGACAGACAAGAACAATGGCACTAAACAGCGTCAAGGGGAAGAACATCTCGTAAAAAAGATGGGCGAGAGGGGCTGGTGGGGTTGTGGGTGATTGGCTGGCTGGTCCAGGCTGTCTCTCACACTGCCCAGACTGACCTGCCTATTTGTTGGCGAAGCTCTGTGGGTAGGTGGCCTGTGAGGTGCAGAGCGAGGCCGGAGAAATGCCCGGATGAGGGAGCAGCCAGTCCACCCCAAGCCCTGCTCCCTCGTCCCCTCCTCCCCAAAATGAGCTACCAAGGCTTGCAAGATAAATGTCCCCACATCTTCTTTTCTGTCCCTGCTTCTTTTCCTGGGCCGCTTCACCTCTTGAGCGGGCTGCGCTGCTCCCCTCTCTGCCACCAGACCTAGCCACTTGACACCTCGCCCCCGCACTTCCCACCACCCGGCAGAGCTAGAGCCCCTCCCCATTTCCTGTCTCCTTCTACGGGGCCTTAGCTCATCTGGGGTTCTCTGAGGGGCAGAGAACCTGCCCGAGGATGGCCGTGCCAGCATGGAAGGCGGTGAGGACCTGGGCCCCTGACCTCCAGCTTTTCTGTGTCTCCGATTGCATCGGTCCCACGGGCCACGGGAGACCCCTTGATGCTAGGCTCAGACCTTTACGACCTGCAGGTCTCCGGTGCCCTGGTCTTTTGTCCTGGCCCCTCTTGGGGCACTATGGCCCGGGGCTGGTGCAGGCAGCATGTGCCGGGGCAGAAGGGCCAATGGAAGACCCTGCTTGGTGACTCCCCAGTGCGGAGGAGGGGGAAGGCATTTCCAAAATTGTTCCCACTAATAAAACAAGGCCCTTCTTCTGGCAGTTGGGAGAAGGGCCGGAGCTCGTCGTGTCTGTATCTGACTGATGGCGACAGCCTCTCTCGCTAGCCCCCGGGGATTGTAAGCCAGCAGTAAGGGCAGACCAGCGGGCTGCTTGTTTCCCCTTCAGAGCCCTAGGTAATGGCTACCTGATCCGTTGAACCCTCCCCAGAATCTGTCGTCCCCTCTCCCCTCCAGATCCATCATCCCCCCCTCACCGATCCATCATCCTCCTAAATCCATCATTCCCCCAATCCACTGACCCCCCCACCCCGATCCATCATCCCATGTCCCAAGCATTGCTGGCAGCAGGTGGGAAGTTGAGATGAAACCCTGATCTCTCTGACGCCGGGGTCTCCTCTACCCCCACCCCAGATCCCAGGCTCCCCACACTCTCTCTGGCCCTCACCTGTGGACTCTCCCCTCACCTCGCCTCAAATGGGGCTCCAGCCTCCCTTTTCTGCGTGGGCCTGAATTTGCAACTTGGTCAGAACCAACACTGGGAGTGGAGAGGAGGGCAGAGCTGCTCCCCTCAGCTTTCCAATCTAATAGACAAAAAAAAATAAAACCAATAATAATAGGGAAGAGGGAAAAATAGTAACAGTAATTGTAGCACTGGGAAGCTGTGGGGCCCTGTAGAAAGAGCACAGGCCTGGGAGTCATCTGACCTGTTTCTAATCTTAGCTCTGCTCTTCATCTGCTGTGTGACCTGGGGCAAGTCACTTCACTTTTTTCTGGGACATAATTTCCTCATCTGTAAAATGGGGATTCAATTGCCTTTCTCCCCCCACCCGTAGTTTTGAGAGCTCCACGTGAGACAGGGAATGTGTCCAGCTTCATTATCTTGTATCTGCCCCATCGCTTAAGTACAGTGCTTGGCACATAGAAGTGCTTAACAAATATCTTGACTCTATTTACTGCCATTGTTCTTGTCTGCCTCTCTCCCCCGATTATACTGTAAGCCCGTCAAAGGGCAGGGACTGTCTCTATCTGTTGCCGATTTGTATATTCCAAGCGCTTAGTACAGTGCTCTGCACATAGTAAGCGCTCAATAAATACTATTGAATGAATGAATGAATCATAATTCAATTAAATTAGTAGAGGTAGCAGGAGAAGTTGGAGTACTAATAATAATAGTGATAGTAGCAGCAATAGTGATTAAAGTAGTAATAATAGTAATAGCAGTAATAATGGCAATAATAGTAATAATAGCAGTATTAATAGCATAGTAGGAATAATAGTAATATTAAAGGTATTTTTTGAGGACCCAATGGGTACAAAGCACAGTACTAAGAGTTTTTGGTGTACTAAGATGTACAACAAAATGCATCTCCCATTACTTGCACCAGAAATTCAAATTTCCAGCCATTCATGCATTCAATCATATTTATTGAGCGCTTACTATGTGCAGAGCACTGTACTAAGTGTTCATAATGTACAATTTGGCAACAGATAGAGACAATTCCTGCCCAATGAGAGGCTCACAGTCTAAACAGGGGAGACAGCAAAGCAAAACAGAACAAAACAAAAACTAGCAACATCATCAAGATAAATAGGATCAAGGAGATATATACTTCATTAACAAAATGAATAGGGTAATAAATGATATATACAAATGAGCACAGTGCTGAGGGGAGTGGAAGGGGGAAGAGCAGAGGGTTGGGGGGAAGCAGAAGGTTGGGGGCGCACAGCCAAGGCCGTTCCCTAAACTGGATCTAATCTTGCACATTACCCTGGTAATGCACTAAAGGGAAGAGCTAGGCCTCAGTTAACTGGAAGACTTTCAGTGTAGATTCGTTCCCAGTCAGAAGCAAAAGAGACAGAGAGACTGGACCTTGGAAGTGTGGATCTGGGAATGGGAGGACACCAGGGCTTCCATCCTCCAGGTGACTGATAATCTCTACTATGTCTCTGCGGGGCCCGCAGTGCCTGCATTTTAAAATTCGTTTATTCTTATACATTTATTTTGTTTTTATGTGATTTACCTTCCCAGTGGGCCTGCCGGCTCAGAGCAGCCAGCTGAATTTCCATCAGGGCCCAGAGCATCCAGACGGCAAACCCAATTATAGTTTAGGCCAGCGTGGCCTAGTGGAAAGAGCCCGGGGCTGGGAACAGGGAGAGATGGGTTCTAATATCCTTTCAACTTCTTGTGTGACCTTGGGGAAGTCATTTGACCTCTCTATCCCTCAAATTCTGCATTTATAAAATGGGGATTAACTACTTGCTTTCCTTCCCTCCTAGACTGTGAGCTCCATTTGGAGTAGGGATTGTGTCTTATCTGAATGAATTGCTTCTTCCCCAGCACTTAGCATAGTGCTTGGCACATAGTAACTGTTTTATAAGTACCATAATTATATTATCATTATTATTCCCAGATTCCCATACTGAAGGGTTTAAGGGAAGACCATGGATTGACGTAGTCCAGCTCAGACTCCGGACCTGCACCTCTGTTGGGGCACCTGAGTAATCAATCAATCGATCATATTGTATTTATTAAGAGCTTATCATGAGTAGAGCTCTGTATTAAGCACTTGGACAGTACAGTACAATAGAGCTGGTAAATGCAATCCCCGCCTACAAGGAGTTTACAGACTGAAGGGGGAGACAGACAGTGAAATAGTTTAAAGACAGAGGAAATAGCAGAGTACAAAAGTATGTACGGAAGGGCTGTGGGGCTGGAGTAGATATCTAAGCCCTTAAAGGGTCACACAACCAAATGCAGAGTTGACACAGAAGGAAGAGCCGACAGAGGGACGATGAAGGGCTTAATCTGGGAAACCTCTTGGAAACTCACTTAGTCATTCGATCAAATTTATTGAGCGCTTACTGTGTGTAGACCACTGTACTAAATGCTTGGGAGAGTACAACATAACTATAAACGGACACATTCCTTGCCTACCACGAGCGAGAAGTCAATGTAGGAGGGTTTTGAAGGTGGGCAGAGTAGTGGACTGTTGGACATGAAGGTGGAGGGAGTTCCTGGTGGGAGGGAGAACTTGGGCAAGTCAGGTTCAGTAGACTCCGATAGGCCAACAGCCTCCTGAACCTCCATCCCAATTAAATAGGACAAAACAGGGCCACTCATAAGCGATAACTGACTCATCTTCCCACCTTGGGCGTGTGGAAGGACCAGCTTGGCACAGATAATTAGATGAAGGGTGGGAGTGGAGGGGGCAGGCCAGGGAGAGGAGTAGCAAGGTCAGAGCTGAGGGTTCTGGGACATGGCTAGAGAATTCTGCCCCAGCTTGGGCTAGCTCGGAGAGGCAGGTGGGTGCAACTGGAGGAAAGAACTCTCAAAGAGGAACACTAAGGACAAAACTGTGGTGCTGCTGCAAGGTGGATCAGGGCAGACCTTTGGGGCCAAGCTGAGGGCCGGAGCTCCGCCCACCTACCTGGGGAAAATCTTCCTGGTCAAATTTGTCTCAGAGCTTGGTCATCCCGACTTGTTCATCCCAAGCGCTTAGTACAGTGCTCTGCACATAGTAAGCGCTCAATAAATACTATTGAATGAATGAATGAATGAATGAAAAGAAGGGATTCAGAGCAAGGCAGGGGTCCAGGATAGGTGCTGGGGAGGTGGTCAAGGGGGTGCCCCCTGGACAGGGGGAGGAGCTCCAGTTCACCATCCAACAGGCCTCAGTTTCCAAGGAGACCATTCCCCTGGGGGAAGGAGCCACTGACCCTCCTCTCAGGAAGGTCCAGGCCCTGGGTCTCCGATAGCCTGAAGGGAGGCCTCCCAGGAGGCTCCTGCACCTGGATGCATGGCCACTCCCTCCCTCACTAATCCACCATCACCAAGCATCAGATGAAGCAAGCTTGGCCTAGTGGCTAGAGCCCGGGCCTGGGAGTCAGAAGGAATTCGATTCTAATCCCAGCTCCACCACTTGTCTGCTGTGTGACCTTGGGCAAGCCACTCATTTCTGTATGCCTCAGTTATTTTATCTGTAAAATGGAGACAAAGGCTGGGAGCTCCAAGTGGAACTGGGACTGTGCCCAACCTGATTAAGTTTAGTATTTCTTTCAGCGTTTAGTTCAGTGCAGTGCTTCACAAATACCATTTATTACTATTATTATTATTATCAGATCCCCTTATACTTGGCTATCCAGAGCCCTCCTTTGTGTCTAGAACTGGCCTTCTGCTGGATACACCGCCTCCATGGGGTGGGTTGGCACTGGGCACACCTGGGGCCGTGTGGGTAGGCCCCTTCTGCCAAGCCGAGGCAAGGCCTGGGGCTGGTTCTGATTCCGCCTGTGGCCAGCTTCCCTCTGAGTAATTTCATCCCCCTGGCCCGGTGAGCTGGACCAGAGACCCCCGACCCTGCCTGCAGCCTGTACATCTTCCTCCTCAGGCAGGACCGAGCCCCAGGTTCCTTTCGGGGGCTGCGGGGGACAATGGCTTCCAGGGGCCCGGGGTGGCCATGCCCAACATCTACATGCTGACTTGATGACAGCAGGGCCGGGAGGCAGCGGTTCTGCCCTGGTGGGAGAATGTCCACTTGGGAGTCATTGAAAGACAGTAGGCATCTTCCAGACCCTCACTTGACCAGCTGCCCATTGCTGCCTGCCAGCCTCCAGACAAGCAGAAGGGAAGAACTTTAAAGAAATCAAGCAAGATTCATCAAGATTTAGAGAAGTGGCATAGCTTAATGGATAGAGCAAGGGCCTGGGAGTCAGAAGGATGCAGGTTCTAATCCCAGCTCTGCTACTTGTCTGCTATGTGACCTTGGGCAAGTCACTTTACTTCTCTGTACTTCAGTTACCTCTTCTGTAAAATGGGGATTAAAGCTTTGAGCCCCATGTGGGACATGGAGTGGGTCCAACCTGATAAACTTGTATCTATCCCTGGCACAAAGTAAGCACTTAACAAATACCGTAAAAAAATGACCTCCATTTTCACAGCTCAATCTGGATGGCAGGGCCTGACATTCTGTTAAAACTTGCAGAAATGTCAATAATGATAATAGTGGCATCTGTTGAGCTTACTATATACTAAGCACTGGGGTAGATATGAGGTAATCAGATTGGGCATAGTCTCTAGGGCTCACATTCTAAATCAGTCAATCATATTTATTGAGTGTTTACTGTGTGCTGATCACTGCACTAAGCGCTTGGGACAGTACAATATAACAATGTAACGGACACACTCCCTGCCCCCATTGAGCACGAGGGAGAACAGGTATTGAACCTCCATTTTACAGATGAGGAAATTTCATGATATCTCGCTGCTTCCCAACTTTTCATCATGAGTCTGGGGGGTAATATGAGACAGGGATCTTTGTGGGGTGGGGGTGGGAGCTGAGGACTGGGAAGGAACAGGCTTCAAAAAGTCAACAGCCCAGATGGCCCCCACAAATCATAAACTCTTGAGGGTGAGGAATCATGTACACCAAATCAACTGTTCTCTCTCAAGTGCTTAGTTCAGTGCTCCTCACAGAGTAAGTGCCCCACAAATACCACTGACTGACTGGTAGACTGAGTCCTGATGGGAGACTACCTGTTAGTCTGGGAGTTTAGCTTGGAGCTGAGGAGAGTGATAACCTCATTCATTCATTCAATTGTATTTCATTCCATCATTCCATATATGTGATGACTCTGAGTGATTACTGTGTGCAGAGCAGAGTACAGACCCCTGTGCAGGAGACTTTGGTGCAGGGTCTTTGGACCCACCTGGCCCAGAAACCTGAAGTCCCACTGCCTCTGGCCGTTCATTCTCAGTCTCTTTCCTGGGCTCCTCCTTCCCTTTCCATCCCTTAACTGTGGGAGTCCCTCAAAGTTCAGTTCTTGGTCCCCTTCTGGTCTCCATCTACTTTCACTCCCTTGGAGAACTCATTAGCTCCCACGGCTCCAACTCTCATCTCTACGCAGTTGAAACCTAAATCTATATCTCCTTCCCTGTTCTCTCGCTCTCTCTTCAAGATCACATCTCCTCCTGCCTTCAGGACATCTCTACTTGGATGTGCTCTTGCCACTTCAAACTTAATATGTCCAAGACATAGCTCTTTATCTTTCCTCCCAAACCCTGTCCTCTCCTGAACTTTCCTGTCAGTGCAGACAGCACAACCATTCTTCCCATCTCACAAGCCCGTAATCTTAGTGGAAAGAGCCTGGGCTTGGGAGTCAGAGATCGTGAGTTCTAATCCCGGATCCATCACTTATCAGCTGTGTGACTTTGGGCAAGTCACTTAACTTCTCTGGGCCTCAGTTACCTCATCTGGAAAATGGGGATGAAAACTGTGAGCCCCACGGGGGACAACCTGATTACCTTGAATCAATCCCAGCGCTTAGAACAGTGCTTTGCACATAGTAAGTGCTTAGCAAATACCATAATCATCATCATCATCATCCTTGACTCTGCTCTTTCATTCACCCCACATATCCATTCTGTCACCAAATCCTGTCGATCTCACCTTTACAACAACTCCAAGATCCGCCCTTTCCTCTCCATCTAAACCACTACCATGTTAGTACAGTCTTTCATCCTATCCCAAATGGATTACTGCATCAGCCTTCTTTCTGACCTTCCAACCTCCTGTCTCTCCCCACTTCAGTCCACACTTCACTCTGTTGCCCGGATTATCTTTCTACAGAAAGGCATGTCACTCCCTCCTCAAAAACTCCAGTGGTTGCCTATCAACCTCCATATCAAAAACTCCTCACTATTGGCTTTAAAGCTCTCCATCACCTTGCCCCTTCTTACCTCAACTCCCTTCTCTCCTTCTACACCCCAGCCCGCACACTCTGCTCCTCTGGTGCTAACCTCCTCCTTCTCGCCTTCACCTGTCCCGTTGTTGACCCCTGGCTCACGTCCCACCTCTGGCCTGGAAAGCCCTCCCTCCTCAAATCTGCCCAACAGTCACACTTACACCCTTCAAAGCCCTACTGAAGGACCACCTCCTCCAAGAGACCTTCCCAGACTAAGCCCCATTTTCCTCAGCTCCCCCTCCCTTCCACAGCACCTCGACTGCTCCCTTTGCTCTCCCCCTGCCCCACAGCACTTATGTATATATCTATAATTCTACTTATATAAGTTGATGCCTGTTTACTTGTTTTGATGTGGACTGTAGCCCATTGTGGGCAGGGATTATCTTTCTTTATTGCTGCATTGTACTTTCCAAGCACTTAGTAAAGTGCTCTGCACACAATAAGCGCTCAATAAATATGATTGAAAGAATGAATGAATGAATGAATGAATGAAGTGAAGGAAGGTGCCATCTCCATCCCCTTTCTGTCCTGGCAGAACTCGGAGGCCGGGGCATCCCTTATTTCCAGGTAGGGCGTTCCCCTCTCCAGGAGGACAGGCGGATGAGGAAGGGGAAATCATTGGGCCGTGCAGAACTTCCTGACACACTTTAACAGCTATTTATAACTAGCAGCATCTAGCGTGGGCAGGCTGCCAGGTGGGAGGAGAGTCAGACGAGTGCTGTCCAGAGACAGCCCCCCTAGTTCTGCCGCCTGGGGATCCGGAAGCCTGTGATCCCCCTCCTCGCCCTCCCCCCCGCCCACCGCCACCACCTCGAACCTCTGACAAACCGCTCATCTGTGGGCGGGGAGGGAAGATAAAAGGTTTTCAGTTCAGTGCTCTGCCCTCAGCAGGGGCCTGGTACAGTGCTCTGAATATTGTCACTTCCTAGTACAGTACTCTGGACACAATATGTGCTCAGGACAGTGCTCTGCACAGTATGTATCCAGTACAGTGCTCTGCACACAATACGAGCCCAGTATAGTGCTCATCAAACAGTAAGTGCTCAATAAAGGTAAAGTGCTCAAGAGAAGCAGCGTGGCTCAGTAGAAAGAGCCCGGGATTGGGAGTCAGAGGTCATGGGTTCGAAACCCGGCTCTGCCACTTGTCAGCTGTGTGACTGTGGGCAAGTCACTTAATTCTCTGTGCCTCAGTTACCTCATCTGTAAAACGCGGATTAACTGTGAGCCTCACGTGGGACAATCTGATTACCCTGTATCTACCCTAGTGCTTAGAACTGCATTCTGCACATAGTAAGCGCTTAACAAATACCAACATTATTATTATTATTATTATTATTATTATGTGCCCAGTAGAGTCCTCTACCCACTATGGATGCTCTGCACACAATATGTACTCAGTTCAGTGCTCTGCCCATTCTAGGAGCCCAGTACAATGCACTCCCCACAGAATAAGCCTAGAACAGTGCTCTGCACACAGTGTATGCCCAGTAATAATAATAACAATGCTGGTATTTAAGCGCTTACTATGTGCAGAGCACTGTTCTAAGCGCTGGGGTAGACACAGGGGAATCAGATTGTCCCACGTGGGGTTCACAGTCTTAATCCCTATTTTACTGATGAGGTCACTGAGGCACAGAGAAGTGAAGTGACTTGCCCACCGTCACACAGCTGACAAGTGGCAGAGCTGGGATTCGAACCCATGACCTCTGACTCCAAAGCCCGTGCTCTTTCCACTGAGCCACGCTGCTTCTCCAAGTACAGTGATTGGTATATGGTATGAACATAGAGCAATGCTCTGCACACAGTATTTGTCCAGTTTTGCACACAGTGTGAGTCCGGTTCAGTGTTTACCAACTAGAGGGCTCTCCCACAGTAGGTTCTCAGTACAGTGTTCTGCAGACAGCAGATGCTCAGTATAGTGCTCTTCACATAGTAGGTGCTCAACAGAGGATTCCTCCCTTAGGAGGCACCTAGTACAGTGCTCTATACACAATAAGCACTCAGTAGAGGTTTTGCCTCACAGTAGACTTACTCAAAGAGAGCTGTTGATCAAACTAGTAACCCATCAGTGGTATTTATTAGTCTGTACAGAGCACCGTGCTGAGCCCTTGGAAGAGCACATTCATTCATTCGATCATATTTGTTGAGTCTTATTGTGTCCAGAGCACAGTACAAAGTGCTTGAGAGCGTACAATACAACAGTAAACAGACACATTCCCTGCCCACAACGAGCTCACAGTCTAGAGGCGGGAGAGCAGACACGATCTCTGAAGACAATGACCTGGGAAAATAGTCACATGTCCAAAGGAAAAAGAAGGTGGATGGTCAGCAGCTACAGGAGCGACGACTACCGTAGACCTGGCTAGCTTTGTCTCTAAAGCTAAAGAGAAGCAGCGTGGCTCAGTGGAAAGAGCCCGGGCTTGGGAGTCAGAGGTCACGGGTTCGAATCCCTGCTCTGCCACTTGGCAGCTGTGTGACTCTGGGCGAGTCACTTCACTTCTCGGTGCCTCAGTTATCTCGTCTGTAAAATGGGGATGAAGACTGTGAGCCTCACGTGGGACAACCTGATTACCCTGTATCTACCCCAGCGCTTAGAACAGTGCTCTGCACATAGTAAGCGCTTAACAAATACCAACATCATCATCATCATCAAAGGTCTTTACCTGTGGCCCACGGGGAAGGGAAAACAGGAATGGAATCCCTATGTTACAGCTGAGAAAACTGAGGCCCAGAGAAGTGAATTGACTTGCCCACACAGCAGACAAGTGGCGGAGCCAGGATTAGAATGTAGGTCCTCTGACTCTCACAGGACCAACCTGCTTTTCACACTCTCCATTCTCCCCCCCCCCCCACCACCACCCCGGCCCTTTCTCTTCTCCCCATCCCCCACCTCTGGCCCCTGAGTTGGCTTTTCCTGTTTTTCCATTTGAGAAAAGGGGCCATAACCCTGCAGTGCCCTAGGGAACGGGCTCCGGATCCATGGGAAATATCCGGTGCTTCCAGCCCAGCTGGAGGCCTTGGCCACTCTGGTGGGGGAGGGGAAGGCAGTGGCTCAGGAGCTGAGAACTCCTGGGTCCCCAGCACTGCAGGCCCTCACCCCCACAGAGGAAGTCCAATACATAGCACTGCAGAGGGTTCACTGCAGGTCACTGAACGCCAGGGAAAGGGGCCAGGGCCGGGCTGGAACAAATGTTTCCTTTCCGTGGAAATGCTGCCAAGTCTCTGGGGTTTTTTTAAGTGAACTGGTGGCCCGGTTACTTCTTCTCCGGAGTCGGTCCAAGCCCCTTCTAGTGAACCCCCCGTGGTTCCTTGGCCTGATCTGATTGAATATCCTACCTCCTTCCCCAGCGTCCACGCAAGGCTCTGCACAGTGTCGGTGATGAACCGGTGTGATGTGTAATAACGAGCGTCCTGTGCTGAGCCCGTGGGAGCAGAATCAGAATAACCGTGGCCAAGCCCGGAAACTCCCGGTGAGCCCGGGGAGGGTGGGAAAGGCGTCTCCCGGCCTGGGTCAGGGCCGAGGCAGAGCGGCCGGAGAAGCGGCGAACAAAGCTGGCCGGGGTGGACCTGGTCCAGGTGACAATCTTTTTTTTGTTTAGGAATTTGTGAAGTGCTTGCCATGTGCCAGACACTATATTAAGCACTGGGGTGAAAGAAGCTAATCAGGTTGGACACAGTCCATGTCCCATATGGGGCTCATCATCTCCATTTTTACAGATGAGGTAATTGAGGCTCAGAGAAGTGAAGTGGCTTGCCCGAGATCACACGGCAGACAAGTGGTGGAGTCAGGATTAGAACCTAGGTCCTTCTGACTGCCAGGACAATGCTCTATCCACTAGGCCACAACTTGACATTTTTTAGCGATGTTGCGGTGTCACAACTGCTTCGACCAGTGGCACCTGAGAACTGGAGTTTTGAAGGGTCTTTTCAAGCAGGAGGCTTAGTTATTCCTTTGTTTTTCATGGATTCTGCACTGTTCTTCCATCTCTTCATCCTAGGTCTGAAACCCTTGGTGTCTCCTGAAGATAAGGAGTGGTCCCAAGCCAACCCCGGGGGGAGTGACAAGACATCTTGATCCAACACCTCCTCTTCCTTCCTCTTGCCCAGGAAAGACTGCTCTTCGACTGAGCTCCATTGGGCCTAGGTTTTATTTTCTAAGAGAAAATTTCCGCTTTCAGTGAAATCTCCCCAGGGCAGAACAGACATCTGGTGCCCAGCAAACATCTGTGGGGTTTTTTTTTTAATTTTTGTTTTTACAGTATTTAAGTGTTTACACTATTCCAGGCATTGTACTAAAACAAAGGGGTAGGTACAAGATAGTCAGGTAGGACACAGTCCTTATCCCACAAAGGGTTTACAATCTTAATCCTCATTTTACAGATCAGGTAACTGAGGCCTAGAGAAGTGAAGTGACTTGTCTGAGTTCTCACAGCCGACAAGTGACAGAGCTGGAATCAGAACCCAGGCCTTCTGACTCCCAGGCCCCTGGTTTATCCACTGGGCCACAATGCTTCTCAGATCGAGTGAGGCCTGGGTAGGCAAGTGAATGCCCGTCCTTCCAGAACTTGCCAGGAAACCCTGATGGCAGCACAGCAGCCTGATTAATTGGCATTTCAGGCTTGTCTAGCCACTCCCTGTCTTGTCCTTTCACCCCACTGCCACTCTAAGGGGCTCCTAGTATTATTATTATTTTGTTAAGATATGTGTTAAGTGCTTACTATGTGGCGAGCACTGTTCTAAGCACTGGGGTAGATACAAAGTAATTAGGTTGGACACAGGCCCTGTCCCTCATGGGGCTCAGAGTCTAAGGAGGAGGGAGAACAGGTATTGAATCCTCATTTTACAGATGAGGAAACTGAGGCACAGATAAGTGAGCCTGACTAAGCCCTCCTTTCCTCTTTATTCATTCAGTCTCCCAGCCTCACAGCACTTATGTACGTGGCTTAGTGGCAAGAGCACAGGGTTGGGAGTCAGAAGGATGTGGATTCTAATTTCGGCTCTGCCACTTGGCTGCTGTGTGACCTTGGGCAAGCCACCTAACTTCTCTGTCCCTCCATTACCTCATCTGTAAAATGGGGATTAAGACCGTGAGCCCCACGTGGGACAATCTGATTATTTTTTCCAGTGCTTAAAACAGTGCTTGGCACATAATAAGCGCTTAACAAATAACGACATTATTATTATTATTATTATTATTATTATTATTATTATTGCCCAAGGCCACAGAGCAGGCGAGTAGTAAAGCCAGAATTAGAACCCAAGTCCTCTGACTCCCAGCCTTGTGCTCTTTCCATTAGGCCACCACTCACAGTAAAAAAAAGCCCCGCATAAGTGATAATTTTGCAAGCTATAGGGGCACCCCTATAAAGAACACCTTGGGGGACAGTTAGCTAACACAGCAGTGACCCCTTTATTCTAACTGCCATAGAGCCCAAGACCCCATAGTATTTGATTTTTTTTTAAATGGCATTTAGAGAGAGAAAGAAAGAGAGAATGACTGTTTACTCCATGGCACCAGGCTTCCAGCGAAAGGTAGGAGCGACGGTGTGAGTAACAAGGAACTTTGCAGAGGGGAGAAAGGGAACGGTGGAAGACAGGAAAAAACAGAGGAGGCACCTGTTGTGGTAAGGGGAAGTGTCTGCTTTTTTTGTTGTATTGTACTCCCCCAACTGCTTAGTACAGTACTCATTCATTCAATCGTATTTATTCAATTGTATTTATTGAGCACTTACTGTATGCAGAGCACTCTACTAAGCGTGTGGAAAATGCAATTCGGCAACAAATAGTGACAATCCCTGCCCTCAACGGGGCTCACAGTCTAGAAGACACTAAATAAATACAATTGAATGAATGAATGAATGTTGAGCACTTCCTCTATGCCAGGTATTGTACTAATTGCTGGGTTAGATACAAGTTAATTAGGCTAAAGGCAGTCCCTGTACCACGTGGGGCTCACAGCTTTAATCCCCATTTTCCATATGAGGTATCTGAGGCCCAGAAGAGTTAAGTGACTTGCCCAAGGCCACACAGTTTACAAGTGATGGAGCCGGAATTAGAATCCAAGTCCTCTGACTTCCAGATCTGTACTCTTTCCATTAAGCCACACTGTTTCTCTAAATATAAATCGAATTTTCTCTCTAAATCGAGGACCCAGCAGGTAAGAAGAGTCCACATAACAGCTTGTAAGGAAAAGGTCAGGTAAGGAATGATTATCATCTCAGGCATCAGTTTCTACCAGGTAAATGCTGTAACCAATGAGCAATTGGTCCTGAAGATGGAAGCAACAGAACAGAAGGTGGGCTTTAGGACTTTAAACATGAAATTTTAAGGTGCTCTGGGACTGCTATGTCAGAAACTGCCGAGGCCTGACTCGCACCAACGAACTGCGGTAGAGTGAGGGAAACTTCTTTGTAAGTGGGAATTGTGGGCTTGGATTTGTTTCAATGTATATATGGTATTTTTTAAGAGCTTATTACATGCCAATAACTGTATACTGGGTTTGATATAAGTTAATCAGGTTGGACACAGTCCCTCGCCCCATTTTACAGATGAGACAACTGAAGCCCAGAGAAGTGAAGTGATTTGCCTGAGGTCCCACAGCATACAAGTGGTGGAACCAGGATTAGAACCCAAGTCCTTCTGATTCCCAGGCCTGTGCTCTATCCACTAGCCCATACTGCTTCCTTAAAGACTAAAGACAAGCCCATGCCAGCATACATCACTCTCTCACCCCATCATCATCAGCACATGACCTATCTTTAGGAGAAAGCTTTTGAACCTAACTATGGTATTAATAACTATGGTACCTGTTATGTTCCAGGCTATGTACTACTACTAATAATAATAATGTTGGTATTTGTTAAGCGCTTACTATGTGCAGAGCACTGTTCTAAGTGCTGGGGGAAATACACGGTAATCAGGTCGTCCCATGTGAGGCTCACAGTTAATCCTCATTTTACAGATGAGGGAACTGAGGCCCAGAGAAGTTAAGTGACTTGCCCACAGTCACACAGCTGACAAGTGGCAGAGCTGGGAGTCGAACTCATGACCTCTGACTCCGAAGCCCACGCTCTTTCCACTGAGCCACGCTGCTTCCCATTGGGGCTGGATACAAGCAAATCGGGTTGGACACAGAAATGCTCTTCCACTTGACCGTAAGCTCGCTGTGGGCAAGGAACACATCTACCAACTCTGACTCTCCCAAGATCTTAGTACTGTGCTCCGCACACAGTAAGTGCTCAATAAATACAATTGATGGAGGGATTGGGCTTTTGGACTCGCCAAGTAGTCCTCTGAGCAACAAGGGAAGATCGAGACGCAGCTTGAGCTTGCGATGCCTGTCTTCGGTCCCCGGAAACTCCTTTGTGGGGACTGTACACTGTTTCCTCCTTAATCCGAAAGCAGTCCTGCCTGGATGACAGCTTCCGTTTATAGCTTGGGCTAAATATACCCTCTGCTTCCAGCAGCACATACACAAGAATGAGTAAACCATAAGACACTGGGAAGCTTAACCCCTGAGACCCATCCCCCCCATCCTGCTGGTCAATCAATCCCTCAATCAATGGTATTCATTGAGGACTTACTGTGTGCTTGAGATAGTAGGTAGGACAGATTTGGCCAACATGTTCCCTGCCCTCAACTGGCTTACAGTTGAATGGAAGAGCTGAGTTACATAAATCCAGAAACAGGGAAGCAGTTGACCTCTGACCCCCAAGCCCGTGCTTTTTCCACTAAGCCATGCTACTTCTCTAATCTCCCTAGTGCTTAGTACAGTGCTCTGCACACAGTAAATGCTCAAGAAGTATGATTGACTGACTTAATAATAATAGTTATGGTACTTATTAAGTACTTACATGTGCCAAGCACTGCTCTAAGCATTGGGGTAGATAGAAGCTAATCAGTTGGACACAGTCCCTGTCCCACACGGGGCTCACAGTCTTAATCCCCATTTTACAAATGAAATAACGAGGCCTTAGAGAAGGGAAATGACTTGCCCAAGGTCACACAGCAGACACGTGGCAGAGCCACGATTAGACTGCAAGCTCACTGAGGGCAGGGACCGTGTCTGTTTATTGTTATATTGTACTCTCCCAAGTGTTTAGTACAGTGCTCTGCATACAGTGAGTGCTCAATAAATGCCACTGATTGATTGACCGATGAGGACCAAGGGTGGAGAATTGGCTTGGGCAGGTACCGTGTGACTACCTTTCCTCACATCAGCATTGTTCCAAATCCCTTTCCCTTCTCAGCAGCCTCTGCTTCTTGAGTAGGGCAGGGCCCCCAGTGCTCATTCCCCAGAGCCAGGGGATGGGCCAGGGCTGAGACACATGAGGACAGATTTCACACGCCAGGGAAGAGGTCAATGATATAAGAGTCTGTATAACCCTTGCTGTGCACTTGGGAAAGTAAGTCAATCAATTGTATTTATTGATCACTTACTAAGTGCAGAGCACTGTACTAAGTGCTTGGGAGAGTACAGTGCAACAATACGCTAGACATATTCCCTGCCCACATGGAGCTTACAGTCTACAGGGGGAGACAGACATTAATATAAATAAAATTACAGATATGTACCTAAGTGCTGTGGGGCTGGGTTGGGGCAATAAATAAAAGGAGCAAGTCAAGGAGTTACAGAAGGGAGTGGGAGAAAAAGAAAGGAGGGCTTAGTCAGGGAAGGCCTCTTGGAGGAAATGTGCCTTCAATAAAGCTTTGAAGGAGGGGAGAGTAATTGTCTGTCGGATACGAAGAGGTGTTTGGCGAAGCAGTGTGTGGAGGATACTGGGAATGGCCATTTCCTGGTCTGATAGGGTTCCCTCCAAGGCCACTGTATTGCCTAACCAGGGTCTGAGGATGGAATTTGGATTTCTCTTCCCCATGCTGGCTAGCCAGCCTCTGGGGCTTTTACCACTGCGAACCAAGATTTCCCTGGTGGCAAAATCCAGCGTCTGCCAGCTGTCTCCTGCTCTTGCTCCCCTGTGTCAGGTCTTGCCTGTCTACCCTCCCCCGCAGACTGGCCTCCTTCACTTCCCACCAGGGAATTCCTCTCTGAGCTACAGGGACTGAATCTTAACAGAAGGCCGATCCCAAGCGACCTCTTTTGTTCCTTGCGGCTTTCTAGTTGGCTCCATCCCAACCCTCAGAGGCTGTAATTTTAACACTTTTCTCCTTGGTGCTCTCCATCCTCCTCCTTTGCCTTGATTTCCCCCCTGCACCTTCCACTCCTTGGTGTCAAGCTGCCCTCTCTCTGGCTGGCCTGTCTACAGTTTTTCACTGGAAAGTCTAACCATCCTACTTGGAGATGTTTTGTTTCTTTGGAACAGTGTGGCCTAATGGATAGATCCCGGGCCTGGAAGTCAGAAGGAGCTAGGTTCTAATCCCGGCTCCACCACTTATCTGCTGTGTGATCTCGAGCAAGTCACTTCACTTCCTCTGTGCCTCAGTTACCTCATCTGTAAAATGGGGATTAAGACTGTGAGCCCCTTATGGAACATGGACTGGGTCCAACCTGATTGTATCTTGTATCTACCCCCAGTGCTTAATACAGTGCCCGGCACATAGTTAGCGCTTAACAAATACCATTAAAAAATGGCTAAGTCTCTTCAGACCCATATTTCAAGGTCTTCTTCCTGGACCTATCCAAAGACACATTTGACTTCTTGAGACATTCACCGGTGACAACCTGTGGGGTTTTGGCCTCCTCTGAGGAGGTGGGTTCCAGAGTTAACACTGGAGTCACAGGCCAATAGCATGGGAAGGTCAATGAAAGAGGCATGGCGGGGCCGGTTGGGTCATTCAGGGATGGTTGAGCTGATTTAATCCCAGGCTTTCTCCTTTCTCTCTCCCCCCACCAACCCCCAGTGGTGGACTGTGCTGCCCACCCAGTGCCAGACTGCCCAGCTGGTCTCGCGCCCAGCTAGCCTTGCCTTCTAGGCTCTGACCCAGAGTAGAGAGGGACCCTTGGAGTGCTTCATCCTCCCTTAATAATAATTGTGGTATTTGTTCAGCTCATATTATGTGCCAGGCACTGTACTAAGTGCTGTGCGAGACACAAGCAAATCAGGTTAGACACAGTCCCTGTCCCACATGGGGTTCACAGTCTTAAGCCCCATTTTACAGATGAGGTAACTGAGTCACAGAGAAGTGAAGTGACTTGCCCAAGGTCACACAGCAGACACGTGGCAGAGTCAGGATTGGAACCCAAGTCCTTCTGACTTCCAGGTCCGTGCCTATCCATTAGGCCACAATGTTTGACAACAGCTCCAGCTGTTGTGCCCTAAGAATGCCAAGGAAAGTGTCTGCCACATACCCTGTCTTGACTCAAGAGATGAGGAAAGCTATTGGAAATTTGCTACTGGCTCTGCCTACCGAAGTTGCTTCCCTCCTCCATCGTAGACTTTGGGAAGATCAGAAGGTCAAGAGGCAGAGAAGGAAATAATGCCGGGCAACTGGGAGAGGTGTCTGTAGCACCTGGTAAGGCACTAACCCTAACCCCTCACCGGCCCTAACCCCGGCCATACTCACACACATTGCTAGGGCAGCAGGGGCAGCAGTGCCTTCTTTCTCTGGAAGAGGCCGTGAAGGCTTCCATTGCAGGTCCTGTTGCCCCATTGTGGATTGTGGATAGCACAGGTCTGCAGAGGGGAGTCAGCTGTTTGGTCTCTTGGACAGGAAGAGGTTCTGTCTTTATGTGTCACAGCAGCCATCATGTCTGGAGTGACCGAAGGGATAGGAAGAATCCGGGGCGCCTTCAGCCTGTTCACAGTCCCGAGCGGACCCATGCTATTCTCCCTCCGCTAGTGTCTCTCCTTCTCTGTTCAGGAAGGGATGATTTTTGTCATTTAGACCCCCACAGCAGAGGATGCTGACCCAACCCACTCACTCCGGCCTCTTAATAGAGCGATCAGTGTCCTGACTTTTCTTGACTCTTCCTCCCACAAACTTGGGGCTGGATGGTGTTCCGATTCTTCCTCGTTTCCTGATGTCTCACATTCTGACCCAGGTCCAGGAGAACTAAGGAAATCATTCTATTGGGCTTCAGAAGGCTTTGTGGGATGTTGAAGATGGTGAGGGGGAGGAGTCATGTGGCTTCTACCCTGACAAAGCAAAGTGTATCATTTGCAAAAACGCAAAGCTGAGACCTTTATTGTCTTATGCTTTCACAAACTGGGCTCCTGTGGAGTTTCACAAAATAAAAAAATCTTGTTTTCTACTAGAAACAGCCAGAGGCTCAATGTTATATTCATTGTAACAATTTGGTCTCTGCTCTGTAGAACTAAATAAGATCTCCTTTAAGGTTATACTTTTAAAAGGGTGATAACAGGACACAAAAAAACAATACCAAGGTGAAGAATCTCACAGATTCAGGACCATGAAGACAGTGGCAAGAATTTTTGACAAGAGAATTAGCCATCAGGACAGGTTCCTGGGACAGAGATTTCTCTCACCTCTTGACTATATTATAGGACAATGTGGTCCGTGATTCTGTTCTGTCAGTTGTAAATTATGGCCATAGAGGACACTAATGATAATGCAATACCTTACATTCTCGTCTTGCTTTTATTTTTCCAGAGTAATTTCACCCCAATTATTTCATTTTCTTAATCTCAGGTAAAACCAGTTTTTAATAGCCTTGTTCACATACCAGTCTGCATCTGGCAAACCCTAAATACAGCCAAGGACCTCCATTAGTGACACAGAAGTGAAAGCTGTAGTGATTGAATTCTGCTACCTAGGCAGTGCATTGTTCAATGACAAGGACTTAGACAAAGGCGTAGAAAATTCAGAACTACAAACAGGGGGTGGCATCAGCATGGCATCAAGGCTCACACTAACTGAAGGCTTAGAGACCATGTGGAGTGGTCAACCCCTAAAAGGCCCTAGACCTGGATCCAAAGCGGATGCCACAACTAGCTCCTAGGGCAAGTCCATCCATGCTAAGAACAGTTTTTAGAATTTCCCTTAGAATGCTGTACCCAGTGAATAACAAGCAGGGGTTCCAAGAAGTTCATTCCCTTTTGTATGCCGCCAAAGCAGAAGAGAGAAAGGAAAGTGGAAGACATATGGGATCCTAAAGTTTAGTGGCCTAGTGGAAATCAGGGTGTTAATCCCAAGCAGTTAATTGTATTTATTGATTGTTTACTGTGTGCAGGGCACTGTACTAAGTGCTCGGGAGAGTACGATACAGCAGAGTTGGTAGACATGTTCCCTGTCCACAAGGAGCTTCCAGTCTGGATGGGCAGGCAGATACTAATATAAAGAAATAAATTATGACTATGTACATAAAGGACTGAGGATAGAGGGGATGGAGGGTCCAAATCCAAGGGTAAGAGTGACTTAGAAGGTAGAGGGAGAAGAGGAAATGAGAGTTTAGTCAGGGAAGGCCTCCTGGAGGAGATGTACTTTTAATAAGGCTTTCAAGGTGGGGAGAGTGATCATCTGTTGGATTATGAAGAGGGAGGGAGTTCCAGGCTAGAGGCAGAATGTAGGCAAGAGGCCAGCGGCAAGATAGACAAGGTCAAGGTATAGTGAGTAGTTTGGCATCAGAGGAGCAGAGTGTGTGGGCTTAGTCATAGTAGGAGAGCAGCGAAGTAAGGTAGGTGGGGGCAAGATGATTCCATGCTTTAAAACCAAGGGTAAGGAGGCTGTCAGTACCACTGGCCTGCTGTTTGAATTTAGGCAATTCATTTTACCTCTCTATGTCTCAGTTTCCTCATTGGGGATGATCATTCCAGCCTCTCCCAGCTCTTAAATTATGAGCTCTGTGTAGCTGATTGTATTTGATCTGATTATTCATTCATTCAGTTGTATTTATTGAGCACTTATTGGGTGCAGAACACTGTGCTAAACTCTTGGAATGTACAATTTGGCAACAGAGAGACAATCCCTGCCCAACAATGGGTTCAGTCTAAAAGGGAGAGACAGACAGCAAAACAAACAAGTAGAAAGGCATCAATACCTTCAAAATAGATATATAGAATCATAGATATGTGTCCATCATTAATAAAATAGAGTAACAAATAATATATATGTGGCTCAGTGGAAAGAGCACGGGCTTTGGAGTCAGGGCTCATGAGTTCGAATCCCAGCTCTGCCACTTGTCGGCTGTGTGACTGTGGGCAAGTCACTTAACTTCTCTGTGCCTCAGTTCCCTCATCTGTAAAATGGGGATTAAGACTGTGAACCCCACGTGGGACAACCTGATTCCCCTGTGTCTACCCCAGCGCTTAGAACAGTGTTCGGCACATAGTAAGTGCTTAACAAATACCAACATTATTATTATTATTATATACAAATATACACAAGTGCTGTGGGGAGGGGAAGGAGGTAGAGCAGAGGGAGGGATTAGGGACAATGGGGAGGGGAGGAGGAGCAGAAGGAAAGGAAGGGCTCAGTCTGGGAAGGCCTCCTGGAGGAGGTGAACTCTCAGTAGGGCTTTGAAGAGGGGAAAGTAGGGCTTTGGGCTGGGGAGTTGTGATTATCTTGGCTCTACCCTAGTGCTTAGTACAGTGCTTTGAACTTAGTGCCTTAAATCATCCCCACCACTAACTAGCTAATTAAACTAACTTCAAAAAGACTGAAAGAAGGGCATTTCTCATCCCCCCTTTGCATGAGAAACACTCTACAGGTTCCATCTATATGCAGAAGAAATCATGCAGGAACTGATTTATTCAACAGGATCAACCTTCAAAGCCTCTTGAAAACAAAGAAATTCCTCTTGAGGGGGAAGGGAAACTCCAGACACGGTTTCTGCAGAACGATGAGAGGAATACAGTGTGACTTGAACTCCCTAGATCAGAGACGCTCTAAAGGCAAAGTTCTGCCCTGATAAGCAGATGGGCTCTGGCCAGGGTGTCTATCCTCTGGCCCTTTCAGATGGTGGGAACTTCTTGTGGTGCCAACAGAAGGTTGAAGGAGGGTGAAAACCCAGGAAAATAATTCTGCCAGTCCTCTCTGCTAAGGGGAGAGATGGAACACAAAACCAAGGCTCAAGGCGAGGGAAGAGAGGAGGAAGACAATCGAGATGTGAACAGGACAAGCTTTCTTCCTTTCCTCTACTCTTCTGACCCAACGAATGAAGAATTAATTATTGGAAAGCCTTGGCCCTCATAGTAGCTAGTGAATAGTGCCTAGCTTTTGAAGGACCCTTCTGAGCCTTCTCATTGCTCTGCCCCTAATGGTATTTTCCAGACTTTTTTTCCCCTAGGTTATTATCTTTGATTTCAGTTAAAAGGGGGAGAAAATAACTTATTATCAAAGAAGAGAGAGAAGAAAAGGAAGTGAGATGGGTAGAGAGCCTTAGATTCAACCTCCAGTTCCTTCGCTAATGATCTCTCCCTCTCATCTCCTGTTTCTCAGCAGTAAACAGTGCCTTGGCTAGGGACAGCCTACAAAGTGCTTCAGAAAGGAAAATGACTAATTTTTCTGGGGGAAACAGATGAGAGGAAATGGAAATGAACTTTGTGACACAACAATTAATCCCCAAACAAAAGAAAAACCCAAGAGTTTCCAGCCCATAGCTTGGACCTGGCAGTGGCCCCATAGTAAATACCTCCTTGAATGAAAAAATCTCACCAGCCTGGGGACTTGTTAGTTTTCCACTTCAGAGTCAGAGAAGCTGCATCTGGGAGTTGGGGGGAGAGCTGTGTCTTGTGCCAGACACTAACTTCTTGCCTTTTTTTCTAATAATGATAATGGTGATAATAATACTGATAATAATAATATTTATTAAGCACTTACTACGTGCTATGCCAACCACTGGGCTACACAAATAATAATAGGATCAGCCCCTGACCTGCATGTAGCTCACATTGTTAAGGGGGAGAGAGAACATTTCATCTCCATTTTATAGGTGAGAAAACTGAGGCACAGACAGGTTAAATGACTCTCTTCTGGGGATATGGAAGAGTTAGAGAGTGAGAAGCAGTGTGGCCTAGCAGAAAGAGCATGGGCCTGGGAGTCCAGACACCTGGGTTATAATCCTGGCTCTGCCACTTGCCTGCTGAGTGATCTGGGGCAAGTCACTTTACTTCTCTTTGCCTCAGTTTAATATAAAAATGGGGATTCAATACCTGTTCTCTCCACCATAGACTCCATTTGGGACCTATCCTAGCACTTAGTACAGTGCTTGGCACATACTAAGCGCTTAACAAATACCACTAATATTATTATTGTTAGAGGTATTAATTAGTTTGACCTTATTCAGGAGGGTGGGGTCCTGGAGGGCAACCAGTAAATCCATTAACTAACAATACTTATTGAGCACCTATCTTGTGTAGAGCATTGTTCTGTATGCTTGGCCTTGTTCTAAATGATGATATTGCTGAGCTCTTTTATTCCCAAAGTGTTTTCATATTACATAGCTCATTTTTGTCCTCACAACAGCCCTGTGAGGTACGTGATGATGATGATGATGATAATGGTATTTGTTAAGCGCTTACTATGTACCAAGCACCATTCTAAGCACTGGGGTAGATACAAGGTAATCAGGTTGCCCCACATGGGTCTCACAGTCTTAATCCCCATTTTACAGATGAGGAAACTGAGGCATAGAGAAGTTAAGTGACTTGCCCACAGTCATACAGCTGACAAGTGGCAGAGCCGGGATTCGAACCCATGACCTCTGACTCCAAAGCCTGGGCTCCTTCCACTGAACTACGCTGCTTCTCTGACTCCCAAGTCCATGCTCTCTCCACTGAGCCACGTTGCTTGGTTTTATTATCCCCCTTTTGCAGATGGAGTAACTGAGACATAGAGAGGTTAGGTGACGTGCCCAAGCTGGTACAGTAGGCCAACAACAGAGTTGGAATTAGAACCCGATTACTGCAACTCCCTCTTTCCATTCGACCCTGCAGCCTCTCTAGTAGCCATCATAAGATTTTTCCAGTGACCTTGTGACCCTGTTAAAGCCAGAGTCCTGGGCTGGATGGGTCATAGGGCAGACCCAGTCATGGAAGATCACGTGGTCAGATGTTAATTCAGGGATGTGCAGCCTCTCTTTCCAGTGGGGTGGAGCCAGACATACCTACTCAGTGGACTGTAAGCTCATTATGGGCAGGGAATGAGTCTGCTAACTCTATTTCATTGTACTCTCCCAGGTGTTTATTACAGTTCTCTGCACAGAGTAAGTGCTCAATAAATATCATTGATCTATTGATTGGTTGATGATTTCATAGGGTAACCACCACTGTTCAGGTTGATGACTGGCTCAGGAAGCCCAGGGAGAAACGCCCTTGCTAATGTACCCATCCCAAGGGTTTTTTTTTTGTTTTTTTTAATGGTATTTGTTAAGCGCTTATTATGTGCCAGGAACTGTACTAAGGACTGGGGTAGATGCTGGGGTAGGTACAAGATAATTAGATTGGATACTCCTTGCCCCACTTGGGGCTCAGAATCTTAATCCCCATTTTATAGATGAGGTAAGTGAGGCCCAGAGAAGCAAAGTGACTTGCCCAAGGTCACACAACAGACAAGTGATGGAGCCGAGATTAGAACCCAGGTCCTCTGCCTTCCAGCCCCATGCTCTGTCCCCTAGGCCATGCTGCTTCTTTGGGAGGCACTGGAGCTGGAGGTTATTAACAACAGGCTGGTCCAGTACTTAGGGCGAAGAGCAGTGTGGCCTCATGGAAAGATCAGGAGTCAGGAGACCTGCTCTCTGACCAGGGGCAATTTACTTAACCTCTCGGTGACTCAGTTTCCTTATTATTCCAAATTTATATTAATGTCTGCCTTCCTTGTTGTGGGCAGGGAATGTATCTGTTATATTGTGTTATATTGCATTCTCCAAGTGCTAGTACAGTGCTCTGCACACAGTAAGCGCCGATAAATATGATTGAATGAACTCTCCCTAGAGCTTACCCCTAGCCTTTCATTCCCAGTTACCTTTACAGGCTCCTCCTCTGTCTCCCATACCCTAACTGTGCAGGTTCCTCAAGATTCAGTTCTGGGTCCCCGTCTATTCTCCATCTACACCGACTACCTAGGAAAACTAATTTTTTCCCATGGCTTCCATGCAGGTCCCTCAAGATTCAGTTCTGGGTCCCCTTCTATTCTCCATCTATACCGACTACCTTGGAAAACTAATTTTCTCCCATGGCTTCAACTATGATCTCTATGGGGATTATACCCAAATCTACTTCTCTGGCCCTGATCTCTCTCCCTCTCTAGAGTCTTGCATTTCCTCTTACTTTCAAGATATCTCTATTTGGATGCCCTCCCATCACCTCAAACTGAATATGGCTTAAACTGAACTTATCTTCCTACCCAAAACTTGTCCTCCCGCTCACTTTCCTATCACTGTTGACACACCACCGTCCTTCCTGTCTCACAAGTCCATAACCTTGGCATTATCCGTGACTCCACTCTCTCGTTCAAGCCACACATTCAAGCCATCACTAAATCCTGTCAGTTCTACCATCGCATCACCAAAACACACTCCTTCCTCTCCATCCAAACTGCTACCAAATTAATGCAAGCACTTATCCTATCCCACCTGGATGACTGCATCAGCCTCCTTGCTGACCTCTCAGCCTCTTGTCTCTCCCCTCTCCGGTCCATACTTCACTCTGCTGCCCGGATCATTTTTCTACAAAAACGTTCAGGACATGTCTCCCCACTTCTCAAAAAACTCCAGTAGTTGTGCATACAGTTTCATATCAAACAAAAACTCCTTTCCGTTGGTTTTAAAGCACTCCATGACCTTACCCCTCCTACCTCACCTCACTACTTTCCTACCAGAACCCAGCCTGAGCACCTCGCTCCTCTAATGCCAACCTTCTCACTGTGTCTCTTTCTCATCTATCTCATCACTGATCCCTCACCCACGTCCTGCCTCTGGTGTGGAACGCCCTCCCTCCTCAAATCGGACAGACAATTACTCTTCCCCCTTTCAAAGCCTTACTGAAGACACATCTCCGCCTAGAGGTCTTCCCTGACTAAGCCCCCCTTTCCTTTTCTTCCACTCCCTCTGCATCTCCCGGATTTGCTTCCTTTGTTCTTCCCTCCTCCCCACCCCATAGCACTTTATGTACATACGTGTAATTTATTTATTTATATTAATGTCTTTCCCTGCCCCCCCCCACCACAAGACTGTAAGCTCATTGTAGGCAGGGAACCTGTCCTTTTATTGTTGTACTGTATTCTTCCAAGCACTTAGTACAGTGCTCTGCATACAGTAAGTGCTCAGTAAATAAGATTGAATGAATACACAGCACACAGTAAGTGCTCAATAAACATGACTCATTGATTGATTAACTCATCTGTATAGGGATTACATATCTGTGTCCTTCTTACTTAGATTGTGAGCCCCACGTGGGGTAGCGCCTGGGCATTCTGAAAGTACCGGGCAGTAGTCCTTAAGAAATAATGCAATTAATAATATTATTATTAGGTACTTGTTCACTCCGGACTCTCAGGGAACATCCCAGAGGTCTCTGAGGCATCTTTAAGCCAACTTCATCTTCTCGTTTCTGTGGATCCACTGTTCTGACCTCGAAGATGCATTTTTTGGCACTTTGGTAAGAAGGAATGATAAAAAAACTCATGTGGATCAGGCTGTCCTGATGGGAAGGTCCTCGATCTAGGCTCTTAAAGGGCTGTTGGAAGAGGTAACAGCAGGAGTTTTCTCTCCAGGGAAATAAAACAGGTAGAATTTCAGTATGACTGAGAGGATGCTTCCTGCTAGTGGTGTGCATGTTTTCCTCAGTTCCCCCTTCCCTTGCTCTACCCCCATGATCGCACCCCACAGCACTTACATGTATGTATGTATGTATATACCTGTAATTCTATTTATTTATATTGATGCCTGTTTACTTGTTTTGATGTATACATATCTATAATTCTATTTATTTATATTGATGCAAATTTACTTTTTTTGATCTTTGTCTTCCCCCTTCTAGACTGTAAACCCAGTGTGGGCAGGGATTGTCTCTATTGCTGAATTGTACTTTCCAAGCACTTAGTACAGTGCAAGCATCTTCCTTCCTAAATTTAATAATGACATTTGTTAAGCACTTACTATGTGCCAAGCACTGTCCAAAGTGCTGGGGGTGAATACAAGGTAATCAGGGTGTCCCATGTAGGACTGACAGTCTTAATCCCCACTTTACAGATGAGGTAACTGAGGCACAGAGAAGTTAAGTGACTTGCCTGAAGTCACATAGATGACAAGTGGCAGATCTTGGATTAGAACCCATGACCTCTGACTCTCAAGCCTGTGCTCTTTCCACCGAGCCACGCTGCTAAATCTACTCTTTTTGCTAACTTTTCTATCTTTACTTATGTATTTATATTTATGTCTGTCTCCCCCTCTAGACTGTGTTATGGGAAGAGAAAGTGCCGCTAATTCTGTTGTATTTTACTCTCCCAAGTACTTAGTACAATGCTCTGTACACAGCAAGTACTCAAAAAATACCATTGCTTGATTGATTGATCTTGGGAGAGTTCAATGTAACCCTTCCCTGCCCACAAGGAGCTTTTTTCCTATAAGATGGCACCAAATCAGCCAGAAAAACAACCCCAAAGAAACGATCTCATTTTGTACTTCCACCCGCACCTTGAGCTGGAGGCTTCCCAGACCTTTAAATCTGTTGGAGGATGCTGAGAAATCCCTTAACAATCAATCAATAGTATGTATTGAGTGCTTTATGCTATGCTAAGCACTTGGGAGAATACAGTAGAGGGGCTAGACATTGTCCCTGGCCTCAAGGAGCTTACACTGTAAGAGGGGAAGCAGACATTAAAATAAATTACAGAAAGGGGAAGTGGTTGAGTATAAGGATCAGTACATAAGTGCTGCGGTGTTGGGGGTGGGTAGAGAATCAAAATGCTTAAAGGACATAGACCCAAGTGCACAGGAGATGCAGAAGCGAGGGAGAATATGTTTGCAAAGGGCTTTGCAATCAACAAAACACCAAACTTGAGTTTGTGAGAGCTACAAGGCTGCCTTAGACACTCCAGAATGGGTAACGTGGACACCAAGGAGGGCACAAGCGTGCTTTTCTCCTGAATAGAGCCCTTGATCCCTTCAGTCCCTTGGCACAGAAAGTGTCTCCTGGCTAGCAGCTGCTGGAATTAACCTGTTATTGCCTGGGAAAGTAGAATCCTGGGGGAGGCACCTCTCCTCCAAGAGGCCTTCCCTGACTAAGCCCTCCTTTCCTCTTCTCCCCTTCCCTTCTGCATGACCCTGACTTGCTCCCTTTATTCATCCCCTTTCCCAGCCCCACAGCACTTATGTCCATATCTGTCATTTATTTATTTATATTAATATCTGTCTCCCTCCCCCTAGACTGTAAGCTCATTGTGGGCAGGGACTGTATCTGTTTATTATTGTACTGTAATAATAATTATGGTATTTGTTAAGTGCTTATTACGTGCCACGCACTGTTCTAAGCGCTGGAGTAAATAGAAGGTAATCAGGTTGTCCCACGTGGGGCTCACAGTCTTAATCCCCATTTTACAGGTGAGGTAACAGAGGCACAGAGAAGTTAAGTGGCTTTCCCAAGGTCACACAACAGATTAGAGGCAGAGCTGGGATTAGAACCCATGTTCTTTGACTCCCAAGCCTGTGCTCTTTCCACTAAGCCACATTGCTTCTCTGTACTCTCCCAAGTGCTTAGCACGGTGCTCTTTAAACAGTAAGTGCTCAATAAATACACTTGAATGAATGAATGAATGACCTCAGTTAGCAGTACTGACTACAAACCTGGGAAAGAAGGACATTTTTCTCCTTGGTGCCCTTTCTTTCAAAGGACTTGAAGGTTTCAGCTTGGGGCTGTGCCACCGCCTGAATCCCTGAGCAAACTCCTCCTCCCAGACCCATGTTCTATCCACTAGACCACACTGCTTCTCTGATGACAGCTGCTGTCTCCTCTGATAGCACAAAGGCCACTTCTACACACACCCACTTGGGTGCCAGAAACCACGCACACAACTCTTTTTCCGGATGTGAGGACCTATGGTCGGCACCCACAGGAACACCATCTTCCCTCATTCCCACCCCCATCTGGCTACTGTGTACCCAGAGCAGACTGTTTATGTCCAAGAGCCTGGAACCATCCCCTGGCACTGGATTTTGGCACTGGGGGCTCTACAAGAACTCTACTTTAACCCTGGGAGACTCCCTTGGGGGGGGGATGGAAAACTTCCTCATCCTCATTTTATGGACAGAGGGATCGTGGCTTGCCCAGGTCATGCAGTGAGTTCTGGAAGATTAACAACTCAGGACATACTGACTCCCTTAACTAGTAGCACCATTAACTTCCAAATACTAATAGTCCTTTGACTCTAACCACTATACTGACAAGCACTCTGATTGATACAAGATAGGCTGGTTTGTTTGGAGCAGCGATTTTCCAGAAGTCATTGCTATGATGAATCATTAACTATAGATATCGCCTGAGTAATGAAGAAAGACAAGCTGAGAAAGAACAGGAGACATGAAGATTGACAGTTTCAAAGAGCAAGTGTATATATATATATATATATATATATATATACATATATACATATTTGTCCTTCCAATTTAAAGAAGACACTACTGATAATGAAACTAACTCATGAGAGCATATGAGGGCTGATGAGGCTGATGTAGGACACACAATCTCAGCCAGATTGTGCACACAGAAATTGTGTTGTTGTGCTTAATTTTTTGCAGAACCTAGGGCTGTTTACTCTTTTGCCTCTTTGTCTGTTGTTCTTTATGAAACTTTTGCTCAAAGAGAGCCACTCTCTTCTAGATGGCGTTCACCCTGCTGGTCTATTCTCAGCAAGTGATTCCCAGTTTTCAGCTGGGATGCAGCACTGTCTGAGGATCTGTTTTACCATGTCCTATAAACATTTTCTCTACCCTCCTGGGTTTCAGACCTTTCAAAGAGTAGAACATCATTTAATGCTGCCATGTCAACTGTTCTGGGAAGGGTTCACCTAATACCACAATTTGGGATTGGGAGCAGTGTTCTCCACTTTGAGCTGAATGGGTATTGTTTGCCACTATTCCAAAGAACCTGGCTACCCCTCAATATCTTAATGAAACATCAAACCCGGAGTATTTCCAAAAATTTACTGACCAGAGATGTGGCAATAAGATCAGTGAGTCTAACAACAATTTCTACAGATCGCAGTCAGTGAGCCAACAGGCTGAAACATGAACTGGCTAAAGGAGATGAAAAAAAAGAGAAAAAAAGAGAAATCAGCTGGAAAGATATCGAAAAGCAGAATGGTGTAGTGGATACAGCATGGGCCTTGGAGTCAGAAGGTCATAGGTTCTAATTCTGGCTCTGCCACTTGTCTTTTATGTGGCCTTGGGCAAGTCACTGCACTTCTCCAGGCCTCAGTTATCTCATCTATAAAATGAGGATTGAGACTGGAAGCTCCATGTGGGACAGGGACTGTGTCCAACCCAATTTGCTCGTATCAACCCTAGGACCATGCCTGGCACACAGTAAGTGCTTAACAAATACCATAGTTGTCATTATCTTATCAAAACAAGATCAGTAAATAGCCCAGATAGTTATTCTACTTTCATTTAATGACTCAAGCAAAGAGAAATGATCCAGGATCAAAGATCTGTGCATGCAAAAGAAGGCACCTACTGCAAAGGTTTACAAGCTATAAAGAAAAGAGGGGAAATCAATCTATCAGTGGTATTAGAGCACTGTACTAAGCGCTTGGGAGAGTAATGTACCACAGAATTGGTAGACATGTTAACCTGCCCGAAAGGAACTTAACAGTTTAGAAAGGAACTTACAGTTTACAGCCATTAAAATAAATTACCGATTTGGAGGTAAGAGCTGTGGGGTTGAAACCATCTGCAAGGCCAGCAGCTGGAAAGCCCCAGATTTCTGATTTAGTGAACTCCTGACTCAAGAAATTTCCCCATCTCTTAGGGCAGTAGCAAGTATTTTGTAATAGTCCTGTGGGGGCTGCTTCTCTGTGTTTGGAGAATGGAAGCAGAACTGTCGTAAATATTTCTTTTATACAACATGAAGAGTTGTTAGTATATGGTCAAATAAAGCTCTTTTCTGGAACAGGGTGCCCTAGTAGAAATAGTCTGGGCCTGGGATTCAGAGGATGTGTGTTCTGATCCCGGCTCTGTCACTTGCCTGCTGGGTGACTTTGGGGAAGTCACTTAACTTCTCTGGACCTTAGATTCCTCATCTGTAAAATGGGGATTCAATACCTGTTTTCCTTCCTACTTAAGATAGTAAACCCCAGGTGGGACAGGCATTGTGTTCAGCCTGATTAAGTACAGTAGTTAGCACATAGTAAGCACTTACAAATATCATAATTAGTGTAGCATCTCTTCTGCCTAGAACTCCCTCCCCCACACCAGAGCACCACTCTCCCCACCTTCTAAGCCCCATTAAGGTCACATCTCCAAGAGGCTTTCCCTGTTTAAGCCCTCTTTTCCCTGGTTCCCTCTCCCTCTGCATTGTCTATGCACTTGAATCTGTGACCTCTGGGTATTTGATATTTACTCACTCTCAACCTCACAGCACTTATGTACTTGTCTTTAAATTATATATTATAAGCTGTTTATATTAATGTCGGTCTCCTCCTCTAGACTGTAAACTGCAGGGAATGTATCTGTCAACTTGCTAACTCTATGGCACTGTACTTGCCAAAGTGCTTAGTACTGTGCTCTGCACATAGTAAGTGCTCAATAAATACCATTGATGATGATGATGATGATGATGATAATTAAAGTCCTGCTGAGATCACATCTCCTCCAGAAGGCTTTCTGGGATTAATCTCTCATCTCCTCATTCTATATTCCCCAGCTGCCACTTCAGTCTTTCCATGTCACCTAAGCTTTTAAATCCCCCCAACTCTCATTGCACATACGTACATATCTCATAAGTTTGATTACTCCTCTTATCTCATAATTTAAAGTGCCCGTATCCTCTGTTAGATTGCAAGGTTGTTGAGGGCAGGGATTGTGTCTTCTGACTTTACTGCATTCTCCCCATCACTTAATACAGTGTACTTTACAGTCAGCACTGAATACATGCTACTGATTGATTGATTAATTGATTGATTCTGGCTAAGAATATTTCTTTCTACTGCAGGAGAACCAATCAATCAATAGCACTGATTAGTACAGTGCAATAGAGGAAGAAGCTAGGCAAGCTCTTGCCCCCAAGGAGCTTACAATCTAATGGGAAATAGTCTCTTGATCACACATTATCCCAGGGTGGTAAGGCAGATAGTCGGGGACTTTGTAATCTTTAATTGGGTTTCTCAAAACCAACAAAATCAAAAGCATGTTATATTGATTATGAAAGAGCCTCTGGCTCAGTCCCTTATTAACTCTAATATTGAGTTGAAAGATTTAGAAGATAAGAGTCTTTGAAAGTTAATTTTTTGCATGTCAGGCTTTAAGCAATAAGAATATCATGTCACATTTTGTTAAATGGAAACTGTTTTCAGAAAACTCCCTTCATCCTTCCCCTCTGTTTCCAAACATTCTTGCATATCCCCTATTCTACAAAACCTTTCCCTTGACCCCACTGTATCTTCCAGTTAACCTTTCTAGTGTTCCTACCATTACTGTCTAAACACCTTAAAGAAGTTGTCTACAATCCATTGCACTCTCTTCATCTCCTCCACTTCTTTCCTTGGCCCCTTTCAATCTGGCTTCCACTTCTTCACTCCAGGGACACTGCCCTCTCTAAGAACACCAATGATTTCCTTATTGCCGAAGCTAGTGGCCTCTACTCCATTCTAATCCTCAATTTCCTAGCTACCTTCAACACTATGGACAACTCCCTTCTCCTGGAAACACTATCTAACCTTGGCTTCACTGACACTGTCCTCTCCTGGCTCTCCTCCTACATCCTTATCAAACAAAAACTCTTCACCATTGACTTTAAAGTAGTTCATCACCTTGCCTGCTCCTACCTCACCTCACTTCTCTTCTTCTACAACCCAGCCTAAATACTTTGGTCCTCTGGTGCTAACCTTCTCACCGTGCCTCGATCTCTCCTGTCTCGCCGCCGACCCCTGTCCCGTGTTCTGCCTCTGGCCTGGAACACCCTCCCTTCTCAAATCTGACAGACAATTTCTCTCCCCTCCTTCAAAGCCTTATTGAAGGCACATCTCCTCCAAGAGGCCTAACCAGACTAAGCCCCACTTCTCTTGGAGAAGCAGCGTGGCTCAGTGGAAAGAGCACGGGCTTTGGAGTCAGGGCTCATGAGTTCGAATCCCAGCTCTGCCACTGTCGGCTGTGTGACTGTGGGCAAGTCACTTAACTTCTCCGTGCCTCAGTTCCCTCATCTGTAAAATGGGGATTAAGACTGTGAGCCCCACGTGGGACAACCTGATTCCCCTATGTCTACCCCAGCGCTTAGAACAGTGCTCGGCACATAGTAAGCGCTTAACAAATACCAACATTATTATTCTCCCACTTCCTTCTGTGTCTCCCTTACTTGCTCTATTTGCTCCCCTCTCCCCAACCCCAGCCCCATATCACTTTTTTACATATCTGTAATTTTATTTATTTGTACTGATGTCTGTCTCGGCCCCGATCCCACCCCCCACCCCCAGACTGTGAGCTTGTTGTGGGCAGGGATTGCCATTGTTTATTGTCATATTGTACTTTCTCAAGCTCTTAGTACAATGCTCTGCACACAGTAAGCACTTAATAAATATGATTGAATGAATGAATGAATCTCTGTTCACTCCTTCTCGGTCTCTTTCACCAGCTCCTCTACTGCTTCCCATTCCCTAATTGTGAGGGGTTCTTCAAAGTTCAATTCTAGGTTCCCTTTTATTCTCCACTTTACACCCACTCCCTTGAAGAACTCATTCAGGCCCACATCTTCAACTACCATCTTTATGCAGATAACTCTCAAATCTACCTTTCCAGCACAGACCTCTCTCCTCTGCAAAAACTTATTTCCTCTTTCCCTCAGGACATCTCTACTTAGATGTTCCTCCAGCACCTCAAACTTAACATGTCCAAAACAGAACTCCTCATTCATTCAATGAATAACTAACCTCTCCTATCCACATCCTATTCTTCCCCCCTTCTGCATTACCTGTGCATTTGTCAATAACCCCTAAACACTGTGATACTCACCCTGTCTCCAGCCCCACAGCCCTTATGTACTATTCCTTAAACTCTGTTGCTTCCCCTATCTGTAATTTATTTTGTCTGAATTCCCCACTATTGCTCAAACCTCTGGGAAAAGAGAAGCTTCAACCCTTGCTCTTCCTGTTACTGAGTTCACTTCAGTGCCAACTCGTGAACTTTTCCTGCTGAGAAAATAGAACAAACTCACCTCAGTTCAGACACTAAGACTGGGCCCAACAGGGTATTAGCTGTGCTGGGTAGACAAATCACCATTAGTATCATGGTGATTGTACTTATTAAGCATTTACTAAGTACCAAGCACTTAGCTAAATGCTGGAGTAGATTCAGGGCTGTTTCTCTCCCTCCAAATAGCACTGCCTTTTCAACAATCTCCCTACTTCCACCCTCTCCTCTCTGTGGTCCATACTTCACCTCTGCTGCTTGGATCAGTTTTATTTCACATCATTCTGAAAATGTCTCCCCACAATTCAAAAACTTCCAAGAGTTTCCCATTGAGTCAATCAATCAGTGGTATTTATTGAGCAGTGAGTTGTAGCACTTAAGCACTTACTATGTGCCAGGCACTGTAAGAAGAGCAGGGGTGGGTACAAGCAAATTGGGTTGGACACATTCATTCATTCATTCAATTGTATTTATTAAGTGCTTTCTGTGAGCAGAGCACGGCACTAAGTGTTTGGGAAAATATAATACAACAATAAACAGTGACATTCCCCACCCACAACAAGCTCACAGTCTAGAGTTGGGGTGGGGAGACAGACATCAAAGCAAATAAATAAAATAACAGATATATACATAAGTGCTGTGGGGCTGGGGAGGGGAAGAGAAAAGGGAGCAAGTCAGGATGACACATAAGGGAGTGGGAGATGAGAAAAAATGGGACAATCTGGGAAGGCCTCTTGGAGGAGATGTGCCTTCAATAAGGCTTTGAAGTGGGGGTGGGGGAGAGTAAATGTCTGTTGGAGGGAGGGCATTCCAGGACATGGGCCAGGGGTTGGTAGTGAGAGAGGAGAGATCAAAGCACGGTGAGAAAGTTATCACTAGAGGAGCGAAATATGTGGGCTGGATTGTAGAATGAGAGAAGAGAGGTGAGGTAGGAGGGGGCAAGGTGATTGGGTACTTTGAAGCCAATGATGAGGAGTTTTTGTTTGATATGGAGGTGATTGGGCAACCACTGGAGATTTTTGAGGAGGGGGCTGACATTTCCTGAACGTTTTTGTAGATAGATGATCTGGGCAGTGAAATATGGACTGAAGTGTGGAGAGACAGGAGGTTGGGAGGTCAGCAAGGACACTGATAGAGTAATATAGGTGGGATAGGATGAGTGATGATATTAACTGGTAACAGTTTGGATGGAGAGGAAAGGGAGGATTTTGGACCAGGATAATGGCCATTTGGATTATTATTATCATTATCATCATCATCATTGTATTTGTTAAGTGCTATGCATTAAGCACAGTTCTAAGTGCTGGGGTGGATAAAAGTTAATCAGATTGGAAACAGTCCCTGTCCCACATGCAGTCACAGTCTAAGTAGATGGGAGAACAGGTATTTACTCCCCCTTTTACAGCGGAGGAAACTGAGGCACAGAGAAGTTGTGATTTACCAAGCCCACACAGCAAGCAAACTGGGATTAGAACCCAGATTCTCTGACTCCCAGGCCCATAATGTTTTCCACTAGACAGATCCTGGAGATGTGGAGGAAAACTGTGACAGGATTTGGTGACCAATGGATGTGGGGATTCATTTATAAATGGCTAACCAGAGGCAGATCTACTCATCTCATAAACCACTGCATAATTCTATGTCTTTCCCCCAAATCTCAAATGCTTCCTCTCCATCTCCTCATAAGATTGTAAACTCAGTCAATAATACTTATTGAGTGCTTACTGTGTGCAGAACACTGTACTAAGTGCTGGGGTGGAAATGACAATAAACAGATACATTCCCTGCCCACAGTGAGCTTACAGTCTAGAGGTGGAGACAGACATTAATATAAATAAATAAACGAACTCCTTGAGGGCATGGATCATGCCTTTGCCCTCTGTACACTCTTTGCTCAGGGCTCATCATCATCATCACCACCATCACCATAGTCATCAATGATATGTACTGAGCACTTACATGTGCAGAACAATTATCCATTAATGGCATTTATTAATCACTTCCTATGTGCAGAGCATCGTACAAAGTGCTTGGGAGAGTACAATACAACAGTTTGTATACAAGTTCCCTGGCTCAGTGCCTAGTTGGCTCTCAAAGAATACTATCTATTGATTCCTTTCCAATTCTCCAGGAAGACTGTGGCACCCGGGGAAAGCAAAGGAGAAGGAGCACATTTCTCAAGTATGTAGGAATGAGTCTTTCTGAAGAATCACCAATACCTAGTCCAGCAGACACCAGCTGAAGAATTGCTCTCCGCAGGGGTCTGGATATACATCTTCAACATAAATAAAGGGCAAAATCATATTTGAATAAAAATGTATTTATATCAGAGGAGTGACAGTGTTATAGTCTCTGGAAAGGAGCATGGCAGAGAAAAATTATTACCATCCTGGAAGGAATATGACTCTTTAGGGTATAAATGTGTTTTCCTTTAGAGGTTCTCAAAAGGCACCCAGAAACATGCTTTTGGAAAAGCTAGATCAATACTAGAAAAACTTAATACCAGCTGCAGTTCAACTGAATTTTAACAGAATCTAGCAACATTATCTTCCCGCAGGCTCTTAATAATAATAATAATTATGATACTTAAGTGCTTTCTAAGTGCTAAGCACTCTTTTATAAAATGCTGAGGTAGATACAAACTAATCAGGTTGGACACAGTCCCTGTCCCTCCTGGGCTCAGACTCTTAATCCCCCTTTTACAGATGAGGTAACTAAGGCTCAGAGAAGTGAAGTGACTTGCCCAAGGTCATACAGCAGACACGTGGCAGAGCCCGGTTTAGAACCCAGGTCCTTCTGACTCCCAGGCCTGTGCTCTGACCCCAGCCTGGCCCTGTCCTCTTGGGTCCATCTGTGGTCAGGCAGCCCCAGCATGCATGGTCTCTGGTCTTCACTTGGCATTGTGAACCTTGCCAGTTCTCTAGCTTGCTGGTGTCTTGCTCAGCTTCCTGAGCTGGTTCACATCATCAACACATCCGACCTCATCTCAGATCTGACTAACTGACAGTGCCGTGGAATCGAACAGCTAATAGATCCCACAATCTAGGCCTTGAGTTTGTTCCCAATTAGGCTCCCCAGGCAGTTTCTTATCTGTGGCTTTGCAGCCAAACTCAGCTCTCCGAGGGGGAACCTGGGGGAATGGAGAACGTCTGACAAATGGTGCCTCAGGGAAGCGGGGAGGGTTGTGCAGCTGGGCAACTAAGAGAGCCCCCTCAGAGGCACCTAGAGGCATTGGGCCAAACTATGGTTATGGCTTTTGAAGCAATGCTGTTCCTCTCCCACTAACCCAGAGGCCCTTAGTCATTGCTTTTGCTCTCTTTAGATTCTTTAGACACTCTAGGCCGTAAGCTTGTCTTCTAGACTGTAAGCTAGTTGTGGGCAGGGAGCGGGTCTACCATTAATGTCTGTCTCCCCCTCTAGACAGTAAGCTCGATGTGAGCAGGGAATGTATCAGCTTACTGTTATATTGTACTCTCCAAAGCTCTTAGTACAATGCTCTGCACACAGTAAGTGCTCAACAAAAACTATTGAAAGAATGAATGCTCTCCCAAGTGCTTAGTACAGTACGTTGCACACAGTAAGCACTCAATAAATGATTGATTGATTGACTAACTTCAACAGTGCATGCATGGCTTTGTCTCCAGAACGAGGTCTGTGAGTGAGAGGGTAGTCAGCCACTTCTTTAATTCGGTTTTCGGGACAATCATTTCCTTCCCAGTGAAATACTCACTTCACCTGGAAATGGTAAACTTGCCCAAACTGGTATCATTGAACCATTCAACTCCCTACCTCTTGCTTCTCGAACATTCCACAGAGACATAATAATTAATAATAATAATAATAAAAAAAAATTTGTTAAACATGTACTAAGTGCCCCAGGCACTATATGAAGCACTGGGGCAGATACACGATGATCAGAAGAGATGCACTGGGCACAATGTGTTCACAAGAAGGCAACGAGAGTCAGTTAATTCCTCAGCCCTCTGCCGTTTTGTTTCTGGTCTCTATTAGAAAACCTTAATATGCGAGGTAATTTGGATCAAAGCCCAGTTCCCAAGGGGACTCCATTCTGGTCTCTGATTCATTTCATAACACTTGAGAGGATAAGTTTCCTTACCTCCTCTCGCCATTTTCTCCAGCTAACCAGGGCTGGGATTCCAGAAGCTTTCCAAGGTCAGCAGTGAGTTCAGGCCCAAGCCTGATGCCAGGGCTGCACGAGGGATCCAAGCAACAAAGGATACTTGTGGTCAAATCCATACCACATTCTAAAAAGCCACGCGCTCTCTGCCTTGGTTGTGTTTTTGCCCACGCTATCAGTACCCTGCAAAAAATGGAGAGGGAGCTTAGGTGAATAAATCATAGCATACTAATAGTGAACACCTGTCAGAGGAAATTCCACTGAACAGCAATTAACAAGAATTCCCATCCCACACCAAACTACTCCCATTGCTGGGTACGAAGCAGTTGCCAGACCAATTGGATTATAGATCGTTCTCCTGTGGAGTGATTTGGTGTTTACTTTCATTAATGACGTCGATTGAATTAAATGGCTGAGAAATACCGTTTTTGGTGATTGATGAAAGCCGCTATGACCGTTTGATTGTTGGGATTATGCCCCAGAGATTCAGGTAGCATTTGTTGAAGGTCCCACAGAGGGCATTTCCTCAATAGCCAGGAACTACCTGGGGGCCTACTCCCTTGGAAGAGAGGGAAATCCTGAAAATCAGGGCAAGGTTAGGTGTTTTCTGGCATTAATTCCAGCTTTGCATTATCTTGCATCATGTACTAACAAGGACACTCCTAAAATAAATTTATAGGTGAGAGACAGAGAAAGACACAGAACAATAAAGAGACATAGAGGGAGAAGGAAAAGGGGGAGAAAATAGAGAGAAAAGCATTTCGGGTGGGGGAAGACAGGAGGGAGGAGAGAAAGGAAGAGGGAAAGGAGGAAAATTATCTCTGGTGTGTAAAACAGATGGCAGTGCACACACCAGGAAGACATTTTTACTCTTGACATTTTCACTTCGCTTTGGCATCATGTTTTCTGCACTGAGAATATTTATTTCAGCTCCAATCAAATCAAAATGATCGTTTGGTCAAACGCAACAAATGCCAGTATGAACGTCTTGGCTTTGACCCACTTTTTTTCCTATAACTTCTCAGTTAACTAAGACCAACCTTCTAGGGAAAACCCTGTGGCCCAGGCAGTTTGGAAAGAAATTTACACTGGCCTGGCCAGGTAGCTGACCCCGAGATCAGCTCCAGGCAGCAGGCAGCTGTGTGCTTTGTATTATGGTCTTCATTAAGTGCTTACTATGTGTCAAGTACTATTCTAAGCGCTGGGGTAGATACAAGTTAATTAGGCCCTATCCCTTATGGGACTCACAGTCTAAGTAGGAGGGAGAATAAGTACTACTACTAATAAAAGTTATGGTATTTGTTAAGCACTTACTATGTGCCAGGCACTGTACTTGGTATTGTATTCCCAATTTGCAGTTGGGGAAACTAAGACACAGAAAAATTAATTGACTTGCCCAAGGTCACACAGCAGATAAGGGGTGAAGATAGTATTAGAACTCAGGTCCTAAGCAGGATGAGAAGCACTGTGGCCTAATGGATAGAGCACAGGCCCGGGAATCAGAAGGTTCAGGTTCTAATCCTAGTTCTGCCAGTTTGCTGTTGTGTGACCTTGAGCAAGTCACTTCTCTTGACTCAGTTACCTCCTCTTTAAAATGGGGATTAAGACTGTGAGCCTCATGTGGGACAGGGACTATGTCCAACCCGACTAGTTTGTATCTATCCTCAGTGCTTAGTACAGTGCCCGGTACACAGTAAGTGCTTAACAAACACCATTTAAAAGAAAAATAAAAAATAATACCAAAAAAGATCCTCTGGCTCCCAGGTCTGTGCTTTCTTCACTAGACCTCTTTGCTTTTCTTCAGCTGCTCTTCCTCAGATGTTTTCACTGGTTTGTTTTTATGGTATTTGTTAAGTGCTAATTAGATATAAACTAATCAGGCTGGACCCAGTCCATGTCCCACATGGGGCTCACCGTCTTAATCCCCAGATTAATCTCATATTACAGTAGACAAGTGGCAGAGCTGGGATTAGAACCCAGGTCCTTCTGCCTCCCAGTCCCGGGATCCATCCGCTACTGCCGGTGAGGAGGTGGGCAGACATGGTCCCTTACTGCCCTCAACTGCTACCCCTCAGAGTAAGAAGGGGTGTGAGGCCTTCGGGCAGAGCCGTTCTTTTGTCATTTGCCTGAAACCATACTGGGAGAGATACTTGTTCTGCTTCTACTATTCATTCATTCAATTGTGTTTACTGAGCCCTTATTATGTGCAGAGCACTGTACTAAGTGCTTGGAATGTACAATTCAGCAACAGATAGAGACAATCCTTGCCCAGTAACGGGCTCACAGTCTGTGGGTGCTTTGCCTAAACGGGCTGCCAGCTGGTGAAACTCCTCTGTCAGCTGATAGGTGTTTGGATTCCTCTCCAAATCAATAGCTGGAGTCCAGGCCCAGCTGTCTCGGAGCTGGGAAAACTGGTTGTGGAGACGGGAAGACCTTATCTTTTGCCCCTAATGACCTAGCTATGTACTTTACTCTGAAGCAGCACAGACTCTGAAGCAGCCTGGCTTAGTGGCAAGAGCACGGGGTTAGGAGTCAGAGGACATGGATTCTAATTCCTGCCCCACCACTTGTCTGCTGTGTGACCTTGGGCAAGTCGCTTCACTTCTCTGTGCTTCAGTTACCTTATCGGTAAAATGGGGATTAAGACTGTGAGCCTGACGTGGGGCCAGATTAACCTGTAGCCACCCCAGTGCTTAGAACAGTGCTTGGCACATAGTAAGTGCTTAAATACCATAATAATAATGATAGCCGTTTTATTGAGAAAATTAAAACAAACAGGTGTGATTTCCCTAAAATCTCCCCTGTTCCTCTCCAGTCCCTCCTTCCTCTTACTCCCTCTTCAACTCTCCCATCTTTCCCAGTGGTATCTCAAGAGGTGAAATTCTGCCTCCTCTCAAAAATCCACCCCTTCCTCCTGTGCCTCGGCCCCCATACCTTTGCACCTTATCAAAGTGCTTGCCCTCTCCCTTCTTCTCTCCCTGACCACCATCTTTAACTGTTTGCTCTCCTATGGCTTTTTCCCCACTGATTTCAACATGCCTATGTCTTCCCGTCTTCAAAAAAAAAAAACTCCCTTGACCCCACGGCTCCCTCCAGTGATCGCCCCTTCTCCCTCCTAAGATTACTTTCCAAACTCCTTGAGTGAGTTTTCTACACCCACTCACTGCTTTCACTTCCTCTCCTCCAATTCTCTCCTTGACACCTTCCAATCTGTTTTGTTCCCCCTTCACTCTACAGAAACCTCTTTAAGTTTACCAATGATCTCCTTCTTGCCAAATCCAAATCCTCCTTGACCTCTCAGCTGCCTTCGACACTGTCGACCACCCCTTCCTTCTGGAAACATTATCCGAACTTCAGCTTCACTGACACTCTCCACTCCTGGTTCTCTTCCTATCTCTCTGACCTCTCATTCTCTGTCTCTTTTGTGGGTTCCTCCTCTATCTCCCATCCTCTGAGGGAGTCCCTCAAGGCTCAGTTCTCAGTCCACTTCTATTCTCCATCTGCACCTTCTCCCTTGAAAAACTCATTTGCTCTCATGGCTTCACTTACCATCTCTATATGAATGATTCACAAATCTACATTTTCAGCCCTGATCTCTCTCCTTCTCTGCAGTCTCACATTTCCTCCTGCCTTCAGAACATCTCTACTTGGAAGTCCCACCAATATCTCAATCTTAACATGTCCAAAACAGAACTCCTTATCTTCCCACTGAAACTCTCTTCCCAGCCTTGACTTTCCCATCAACATAGATAGCACCACCATCCTCCCTGTCTCACAAGCCCATAACCTTGGCATTATCCTTGACTCATCTCAGTCAAGCAACCTTCATATTCAATCTGTCACTAAACCCTATGACAACATGGCTAAAATCCACCCTTTCCTCTCCATCCAAACTACTACCATGTTAATCCAAGCACTTATCCTATCCCACCTTGACTAATGCTCCTTGCTGACCTCCCTGCCTCCTGTCTCTCGCCACTCCAGTCCATACTTCACTCTGCTGCCCGGAACATTTTTCTACAAAGCCGCTCAGTCCATGTCTTTCAACTCCTCAAGAACTTCCAGTGGTTGCCCAGCCACCTTCACAACCAACAGAAACTCCTTACCATTGTCTGTAAAGCACTCAATCATCTTTCCCTCTCCAACCTTACCTCACTGCTTTCCTACTACAACCCAGCCCACACACTTCAACCTACTCGCTCTAACTCAGTCTCATGTATCTCTCCCCTGACCTCTTGCTCAAGTCTTGCCTCTTTCCTGGAACGCCCTCTCTCTTCATATCTGACAGACGATCACTCTTCCCACCTTGAAAATCTAATTAAAAACACATCTCCTTCAAGAGGCCTTCCCCAACTAAGACCTCATTTCTTCTCCCACACTATTCTGCATCACCCTTGCACTTGTATCTGCACCCTTTATTCACCCACCTCAGCCCTACAGCACTTATGTACATATCAATAACATTTATTTATATTAATGTCTGTCACCTCCTCTAAACTATAAGCTCATTGTAGGCAGGAAACATGGCTACCAACTCTGTTATATTGTACTTTCCCAAGCACTTAGTACAGTGCTCTGTACATAGTAAGCATTCAATAAATGTGACTGAATGATTCATTTGTAGGAGGTTTGATGGGGCTCTGCCCTGCCTGGCCCCAAGGGGAAGCACCCCTAAAACTTTAACTGGCACTAAAGTTTCCCAGAGGTGCACAGGTGAACCTGCTCCTCAAATCCGCCCCTTACCACTGAGATGGAGATGGATCAGTCAAGTCAGGAATGGAATTTATTGGTGCCTAAGGAATGCCCGGCACTGGACAAGCTAGTCAGGTTGGACACGGTCCCTGTCCAACATGGGGTTCACACTGTTAGTCTCCATTTTTCCAGATGAGGTAACTGAGGCCCAGAGAAGGGAAGTGACTTGCCCAAGGTCACACAGCAGACAAGTGGCAGAGCCAGGATTAGAACCCAAGTCCTTCTGACTCACAGGTGTGTGCTCTATCCACTAAGCCACCCTGCTTTATGGCAGGGATTAGTCCCAGGGTTAGTCCCGGGGTCACCGTGAAGCAGTCCGGGAGCCTAGTGCTGCCTGCCCATTCTTCCTGGGAGGGAATGATAATAATGATAATAATAATGATAATTATAGTATATGTTAAGTGCTTACTATATGCCAAGCACTTTTCTAAGCACTGGGGTAGATACAAAGTATTGAAGTTGTCCCCAGTGGGGGTCACAGTCTTAATCCCCATTTTACAGATGAGGTAACTGAGGCACACAGAGAAGCTTGCCCTAGGCGACACCATAAACAAGTGGTGGAGCTGGGATTAGAACCCACATCCTCTGACTCCCAAGCCCTTACCCTTTCCACTAAGCCACGCTGAAGGGAAGTCCTCTGGGGTGGATACAGACTGCAGCAAGAGAGAGTGCAGGGCGGTAGGGACCTCCTGGATGAGCCAGCAGCCGGTGTCTAATGCTAACCTTCTCATTTTCTCATTTTGTGGGGGGAGAACAGCAGCAGAAAAGAAAAATAAGCTCAGTCCACCACTCCCCACTCCTCAGCCCCTTTTTGTCATTTTGTCAACTCCTTGCCCATGTCCTGCCTCTGGCCTGGAAAGAGAGACAATTACTCTCTCCCTCTTCAAAGCCTTATTGAGGGCACATCTCCTCCAATAAGTCTTCCCTAACAAAGTCCCCCTCTCCTCTTCTCCCACTCCCTTCTGCCTCACCCTGACTTGCTCCCTTTGTTCATCCCCACTCCCAGTCCCACAGCACTTATGTACATATCTGTATTTTGTTTATGTATATTATTGCCTGTATCCCTCACTCTAGAATGAAGGTTCTTTGTGGGTAGGGAATGTGATTGTGTATTATTGTATCATCTTCCCCCAAGTGCTTAGTACAGTGCTTGGCACACAGTTAGCGCTCAGTAAATACGATTGAATGAATGAATGAATGAGTGAATGTGTCTGCCATGGCTGGGGCTGACCCTGAGTGACCAGGGTGGGGTGATGAGATTAAAGTGGTAAAGCAGCAGTGCTCTCTTGCACAGGATCTCTGACACCAGATGACAGCAGTGGGAAGTTTGAGTGTCTAGGAGCAGCACTGACCTCTGATTTTTGCACCTGGAGTCAAGTGCAATCAATATTCCATGATAGTGCCTGGAGCATGCCCAGTGGGGATGGGGCAGGAAGGGGGAGGGGCATTTTGTGTGTGTGTGTGTGTGTGTGTGTATGTGATGCATCATGGCTTAATGGATAGAGCATTAAGGACCTGTGTTCTAATCCAGCTTCCACCACATGTCTGCTGTCGGCTCTGTGACCTTGGGCAAACCACACAGCTTCTCTGGGCCTCAATTACCTCATCTGAAAAATGGAGATTAAGAGTGTGAGCCCCATGTGGGACAGGGAGTGTGTCCAACCTAATTAACTTGTATCTACCCCAGCTTAGAACAGTGCTTGGCGGATATAGTCAATGCCTAACAATTACCATCATCATTATTATTATTATCATTATTATGTGAGTGTGTGTTTGTGTGTGTGTCTGTGGGTGACAGTGAGCGATCGCCGCTGAATGTAGCACACTGCCCTGGCTGCTGTGGCAGGCAGTTTACGCAAATGTGGCACTCTCTGGGCCTTGGGGCCTGTTCCCGGAAACATGTACTCAGTCCTGGGAGCTGAGCTTTATTGGAAGCAGGTGGTGAGGAGGCTGTTTTAGACCACATTTTGATGTCCTGGGGTCACTGTTTGGTGTCTCAGAGACCCATCAGGGGGATGACAATTGATGTGCAACAACTCCACTTTCCTCCCAGGGTTTGGGGAGGCTACTGTACAGACTGGGTAGGCTGGAGACTGAGGGATTTGGGTGTAGACTGAAGAAAGAGAGTAAGGGGAAGAGTGGGAGTAAGGGGAAATGGGGCAGGAAGATGTAGTTCTTCCCTCCCTGAAGAAGTGAATCTGCCTCCACCCAGGCCTCCATCCCCATACGTGGTTTCAGCCTCTGCCCTACCTGCAGAGGGAGCAGATGTCAAGGGACAGGGTGTTGGGGAAGAACAGCAGCAGAAATGAGAAATAAGCTGTCCACCACTTCCCCACTCCTCAAGAATCTCCAGCGGTTGCCCATCCACCTCCACATCAAACAGAAACTCCTTACCATATCCTTTAAAACACTCAATCAGTTCACCCCCTCAAAAATAACTGTGGTATTTGCTAAGCAGTTCCTAAGTGCCAGGCATGGTACTAAGCCCTGGGGTAGATACAAGCTAATCAGGTTGGACACAGTCCCAGTCTCACATGGGGCTCATGGTCTTAACCCCCATTTTACAGATGAGGTAACTGAGGTCCAGAGAAGTGAAGGGACCTTCCCAAGATCACACAGCAGAGAAGTGGTAAAGCCAGGATTAAAGCCCAGGTCCTTCTGACTCTCAGGCTTATGCTCTATTCACTAGGCCACGCTGCTCCCACCTATCCTCACTGACCTACTACAACCCAGCTCCTACACTTTGCTCCTCGATCACCAACCTACTTGACCTTGTGTCTTTCACTGCCAACCCTTTGCTCAACCCCTCTCTTGACTGGAACTCCCTTCCCCTCAGATCCAACAGAGCCCCACTCTCTTCATCTTCAAAGCCTTACTAAAGTCATCTCTCTTCCTGGAAGCTTTCCCTGACTAACCTTATATTTCCCTTCATTCTCTCCCTCCCCCAATGTTGTCTACGCAACCCTTTAGGAACTCTGATGTTCACCCCATCTCCATTCTAGAGCACTTATGTACGTGCTTATTTTACAGTATATGTTAAGTGCTTACTATGTATGAAACATTCTTCTAAACGGTAAGGTATTCTAAGGTACACTATGTGTCAAACATTTTTCTAAGGTACAAGTTAATTGTGTTGGACACACTCTCTGTTCTGCATGAAATTTACAATCTAAGTAGGAGGGAGAACAGGTACTTTGCAGTTGAGGAAACCAAGGCACAGAGAAGTTAAGTGACTTCCCCAAGGTCACACTGCAAGCAATCGGCAGAGCAGGGATCAGAACCCAGGTTCTTCTTACTCCCCATGCTCTCTCCACTTGACCATGCTGCTTCTCCTTATTCTTATATTATATATCCTTATATTCTGTTGTTTCTCCTCTTTTGCTAATTGTCTCCCTCCCTATATTGTAAGCTCCTTGTGGGCAAGGACTGTGTTTACCTAGTAAATTTACACTTCCAAACACTTAATACCTAATGCTCTACAAACAGTAAGCACTAAATAAATGCCACTGATTGATTGATCAATCAATCGTCTGACATTCCTGATGGAGACTCCAATGTTATCATCATCATCATCACTGTTATCATCATCATTCCTCAAGACTGTAAGCTCCTTGTGGGTAGAAAATGTGTTTACCAACTCTATTGTATTGTACTCTTTCAAGCTCTTAGTAGAGTGCTCTGCACACAGTAAGTGCTCAATAAATATCACTGATTGATTAACTGATTGATCAATCCCAATGTTTTCAGTTCTTGGAGTTCTTATGCCACAGCGTCCACAATTTAGCACTTTTAAAAGGTCCAGTTCCATAGGACACTGACTGTGGGATTTGGACAACCTTCTCAGAGTGTCCAGGAAATGGGACCATTCTGATGAGTTAATCCACTGTTAACCACAGTGAACCTTCCCTGGACGCTTACACTGCCTTATCACATATAAAACAGAAAAGAAAGTCCACAGGATTATTCGTCTTTTGGCTGAACACCAGAAGTCACTTTCTCTTATACTCTCATCCAGACGCCCATGTTCGATTAAAAGCACCGACAAGCCAAGCCTTTTAAAAAATCGATCTCCCGTTTTTGACCAGCAGTGTGAGGTCCTCAGCAGTGGGCTCTGCGACTGGTTTGAAATCATGCCTCTGAGTGTCCCTGGAGGGCAGGTTCCAGCTACCTTTCCGCGCTACCTCCCCAACATGTCAGGGTCGGGGTGGGGAGGTGGGGGTGTCCTAACAGGCCTCTTCAGGGAGGAGAGGCTGCTGTTTTTTCCAGATCTCAGGATTCAGCTAGGTTCAAGAGTGAGCTGGAGATTCACATCTTGCTCATTTTCATCCCCTAAGGTCTTTCCTGTTTTTCTTTCTTCCTTTCTTGCCTCTTCTTTTCTTCCTTTCCTCTCTCCATTTCCATCTCCAAATGCAAGAAACAAACAGCTTCCCTCTTCAATAGTGCTTATCTTGATCTTTCCTCAGGGGGTCAAACAACCTCCTGCTTGGAAGAAATGCTATGGTTTCACTGTAAAGGCAGTCATGGGGTGGTTTTTCCAGCCATTGCAGCTTCCTCAGCTGTTATCCTATGGATCCCACTGCTCTCTCACCCCGAGGGGCAGTGTCTCCTCCTGCCTATTCTCTCTTCAATGAAGGTCAGTGCTCAGAAGCCCATCCCCTCTCCCAAGGATCCTTGCGGGGAATACACCTTGTGCTGGGACACTCTGTGCTGTCCGCTAATAATAATAAGGATAAAAATGATAATAATTGTGGTGCTTGTTAAGGACTTACTATACGCCAGGCACTGTTCTATGTACTGCATTAGATGCAAGGTAATTGGGTTCGACACAGTCGCTGTCCTACATATGGCTCACAATCTTAATCCCCATTTCCCAGATGAGGTAACCAAGGCCCAGAGAAGTGAAGTGACTTACCCGAGGTCACCCATCAGACTGGTGGCGGAGGTGGGATTAGAGCCCAGGTCCTTCTGATTCCCAGACCTGTGCTCTATCCACTAAGCCACCCTGCTGAGGTTGGTGGTGGTGATGCTGCCTGTTTAAACTGGAGAGGGGAAAAGGGTAGTTCACTGGGTTCTAGTCCACAGTGAGTGGTCCCACCCTGGCCAGCTCAGGCCCAGCACCTCTCCAGTTCTTGCCTGTCTCACTGTTGCCTGTCTACTTGTTTTGTTCTGTTGTCTGTCGCCCCCTTTTAGACTGTGAACCCGTTGTTGGGCAGGGATTGTCTTTTTCTGTTGCTTAACTGTACATTCCAAGTGATTAGTACCGAGCTCTGCACGCAGTAAATGCTCAATAAATACGATTGAATGAATTGTCCCTGCCAGAGGCAGCAGGAAGCTCAGAGGAACCGGGTACGGCCTCCCATGTTGTCTGCTTCACTACCTTGTGCGTTCAGCCCAGAGCTGCAGCCGGTCTGCCTGGACCTCATGGTGGGCCAGAAAGTGGCCTTGGCCTAATGGGTAGAGCCCAGGTCTGGGAGTCAGAAGGACTGGGCTCTAGTCCTGGCTTCACCACTTGACTTCTGTGTGACCATGGGCAAATCACTTCACTTTCCTGTAGCTCAGTTACCTCATCTGTAAAATGGGGATTATGACTTTGAGCCCCATGTAGCACATGTACTGTATCCACCTGATTACTTTGTATCTACCCCAGCCCTTAGAACAGTGCCTGGCACCCAGTAAGTGCATAAGGAATACCATTAAAAAAAGCACCTTTCTGCCCTGGGGGCCAGGCCATGAGACACTCCTGACCATCAAGCGTGGCTCAGTGGAAAGAGCACGGGCTTGGGAGTCAGAGGTCATGGGTTCGAATCCTGGCTCTGCCACTTGTCAGCTGTGTGACTGTGGGCAAGTCACTTAACTTCTCTGTGCCCCAGTTCCCTCATCTGTAAAATGGGGATGAAGACTGTGAGCCTCACTTGGGACAACCTGATTTCCCTGTATCTACCCCAGCACTTAGAACAGTGCTCTGCACATAGTAAGCGCTTACCAAATACCAACATTATTATTATGAAGGGAAATCCATGGGCCTGCCCTGTCAATCATGCCTGGAGGGCTGACACACCAGTTGATATCAACTGGAGTCCTGTCAATTCCAGGGAAGGGTGGGGATTGTTAGCTCCCTATGGGTAGGAAATCTGTCAACCAAATCTAACAGTGGACTCTCCCAAATACTTAGTACAGTGCTCTGTACCCAATAAGGGCTCAATAAATACTATTGAATGATTGATTGATGAACTGACAGAGGGAGCATGGAAAAAAAGAGTTTAATGAAAGAGGATGGGCTTTCTCTTCTCTTCCTGCTCCAAAAGCTTGTTCCACAATGATATTAATAATGGCATTTGTTAAGCGCTTACTACGTGCCAGGTACTATACTAAACGCTGGGGTGGATATGAGAAAATGGGGTGGACACAGTCTCTGTCCCCACATGGGACTCAGAGTCTTAACATCCATTTCGCTACTGAAGTAAATGGGGCACAGAGAAGTTAAGTGACTTGCCAAGGAAACACGGCAGACCAGTGGCAGAGTCGGGATCAGTATCCAAGTCCTTCTGACTCCCAGGCCCATGCTCTATCCACTAAGCCGTGGCCTTAGGGACACAGAAACCATGTGTGGAGTTTGGCACAGAGGAGATTGTGAGCCTGTTATTGGGCAGGGCTCGTCTCTATCTGTTGCCGAATTGAACATTCCAAGCGCTTAGTATAGTGCTCTGCACATAGTAAGTGCTCAATAAATACTATTGAATGAATGAATGAATGAATGAATGAATGAATAAGTGGAGGCTGCCAACAGCTGGGCTCATTCAATTTAAGTTAAAACCAGTATCGGACTAAGCTTTATCTGGGGTTGAACTGGAATTTGGTTTAAAGTCTTTATTGCCTACATGAACTAGTGCTGTTTTGTTTACTTATTCCCAGCTAAGGGAGACAGGCTCTGTTTGGGATATTTCTGTATATACAAAAGATTTGAAAATATTTTAAGAGCTACAGCGAGACAAAGAGATACAAAAATATTTACTATAATTATTTATATACAGTATTTATATTTATGTATATTTATATAGTGAATTTTTTTGTATCTCTCTTCTATTAAGAGGAGTGTCTGTGAAGACTGTCTGCAGGAGAGCTCGCTAGTTCCTTTGGGAACCAAGTGGAGGTGATTTGGTTTTCTTCCCCTGTTGGTTGTTGAGCCCAGAGGGTGGGGCTTAGCAGGAATGTCCCCTCTAAAGCTTCCCAGGAGTCTTGGGGGTTCACATCACAGGATAGCAGCACTTAATTTCCAAGACCTTTTTGGGGAGCATTAGCTACTTCCAACTGTGATAGCAAGGTGAAGCAATCTGTGTGTCATCCTTTCCCACCAAGATGGTTCCTAGTGGGGAAGATTGACTTGGCAGGGGGTGCAGTCTGCTGAGGGCAGGTAACATAGTACTGGTGGTTTGGCCTTGACGTCCCCGGAGAGGCAACCAGCCCGGACCCATGCTGTTCCAGGCCCCAGGATTGTTTTGCCCCAGAAGTGCCCCGGCTGTGGCTGTGTAATGCTCTCCGTGTAGGTCCCGGGGTCAGGTCAGGAACAAAAGTTCCTCTGAAGAGATAGGGGACTTCCCTGAGCCAAGAAAGGGAGCAGCAGCATCAGTGGAATGGCTTTCTTTTGCCCCTGGCAACCCCCCGTCCTGTCAGCCCCATTATTTTCTTGTATGTACCCCAGAACTCAGTGCTTGGCTCACAGTAAGTGCTTAATGAGTGCCACAATTATTATTATGTATCATTACAACTCTCTCCTATGAATCAATGTCTAATCGTGGCAGGAGAGTTTGCATATGCCAATGAAGCTTAGAGCTATGCCATTGAGAGATACTCTCTCACCAGGGTTACCCATAATGGAAAGGTATAAGCTGAAGCATCAGACAAAGTCGATTCACCTGTGCTGGGCAGCAGCGGCATGGTAACGAGTCAAAGGCAGATGATCACGCGATCAAAATGTTGATCAAAGACAATGGCAGTTTTACTGCGAGGAAGGTTGCGATGGTAAACTACTTGTGTGTTTTTTTACCAAGAAAACTCTATGGATATACACACCAGAACAACTACAGAAGAATGAAGATAGGATGTTCCAAAGAAAATATGTCCATAGAGTCGCTATGGATTGGAAACTGTAGTATTTGTTAAGAACTTATTATGTGCCATGCCCTGTACTAAGCACTGGGATGGGTACAAGCAAATCAGGTTGGAGACAGTGCCTGTTCATTCATTCATTCATTCAATAGTATTTATTGAGCGCTTACTATGTGCAGAGCACTGTACTAAGCGCTTGGGATGAACAAGTTGGCAACAGATAGGGTTCACAGTTTTAATTCCCATTTTACAGATGAAGAAACAGGCCCAGAGAAGTGAAATGACTTGCCCGAGGCCCCACAACAGACAAATGACAGAGCAGGGATTAGGCCCAGGCCAGACCAGGCCAGACGTCTAACCACTACACCAGACTGCTTCCCATACTACATGATGGCATTTGATGACGATGATTAGTACTACTGCATCTGTATGGCTTTCTATTGCCACCTGCAACTCCCCGTCCATGCCTTCCACCATCTTGGTGGGACAGAAAACAGACCCCACAGCACCTACAAACAACCATAGCATGAAACCTCCACAAAGCACTGGGAAGACTGGTGGCTGCTGTAGTGGTCGCTGTGGCTATGGGTGAGCCTTGGATTCTGAGCCACAAGGAGCCTGAAATTCTTCTAGCCACAGAACATGGCAAATTTTTGTTTTAACTTTGGGTACCTTTACCTCGCTTTAGTGTTTTATTATTTCATCACTCCATGTACGTATGTCTCCCTCTGTCCCCTTATTATTTTTAGGTTGTGAGCCTTCTCAGGTCCAGGGACCCCATCTATAGCTGTAATTTATTTATTTATATTAATGCTGTCTTCCCCTCTCCTTTGTGGGCAGGGATTGTCTCTGTTGCTGAATTGTACTTTCCAAGAGCTTAGTACAGTGCTCTGCACACAATAAGTGCTCAATAAATATGATTGAATAAATAATAATAATAATGTTGGTATTTGTTAAGCGCTTACTATGTGCCAAGCACTGTTCTCTGTGCTGGGGTAGATACAAGAAAATCAGGTTGTCCCACATAGGGCTCACAGTCTTCATCCCCATTTTGTAGATGAGGTAACTCAGGCACAGAGAAGTTAAGTGACTTGCCCAAGGTCACACAGCTGACAAGCGGATGAGCTGGGATTAGAACACAGGACCTCGGACTCCCAAGCCCATGCTCTTTCCACTGAGGGAATGTAAGCTCGTTCTGAGCAGAGGATATGTCTGCTTATTGTTATATTGTATTCTCCTAAGCACTTAGTACAGGGTTCTGCACAGAACAAGCACTCAGTAAATATGACTGATGGACTGACCCCTGTGCATTCTTTCCTAATACTTAGTACAGTGTTCTGCGCATAGTAAGTGTTCTGCGCATAGTAAGCACTTAACAGATGGTACAACTACTGCACACCACCACCCCTACCATTACCACTAGTAAGCACTAGTAAGCCTAGTGGAAAGAGCACAGCCCTGGGAGTCAGAGTACCTGGATTCTAATCCCAGCCCCGCCACTTGTCTGCTGTGTGACCTTGGGCAAGTCACAACGTTTCTGGGCCTCCGTTCCTTCATCTGCAAAATGGGGATTCAATATCTTGTCTCCCTCCCTTTAATGGGCATGGGTATTGAAGGTACTGAATCCCCATTTTTGCCCCAGGTGGGACCTGATTAAACTGTGTCTACCCTAATGCTTAGTGTAGTCCTTGGCACATAGTAAAGGCTTAACAAATACCACAATTATTATTATTACTACTGCATTACTACTAGTACTATTACTATTACCTGACTGGCCTCCTTATTCCCACAGGGCCCAGCAGTGGGCAGTCACTGAGCAGACCCTGTCTAGGGGGACTCATCCTCTCTCAGGCTATTTGTAAATCATTTTTGTTGGTCTGTCTGTTGGCCCTGTGAGCTAGCAAACTCTTTAGGATAGCAAACTTGGGTCTCGTCTCTGCCATGTGCTCGACAAGTACGTAGTACAGTGCTTCATCCTCTGTAGGTGCTTAACAAATACCGCTGATGATTTGATCGATCGTCCTTCCTGCCCCGCCCATAGTCCACACTTCTGACAGGAGCCCCGTTCTGAACACGGCCAGCTCTCTGGTGGACGAGATCCTCTGGATGGAGGTCTCCCCAGCCCGCCCTCCGACAGCCATGTTTACCCCGGACTTGCCTGGGGGGCGTGTTCAGCCGCCAGGTCCTCGTCTGGATCCACGCCGACCCTGGGGAGGAACAGGAGGGAACAGTTGAGATGTTTTTAGTGCCATTGTTCTTGTCTGTCCGTCTCCCCCGATTAGACTGTAAGCCCGTCAAACGGCAGGGACTGTCTCTATCTGTTGCCGACCTGTTCATCCCAAGCGCTTAGTACAGTGCTCTGCACATAGTAAGCGCTCAATAAATACTATTGAATGAATGAATGAATGTTGGTGCATTCATCTCAGCTCAAGCACATGACTGTCTTTGGGAATCTGAGTCGGAGGAGCACAGATAGGTGTGAGAGAGACAACGGTGAGACACACCTGGGCCTCAGGGGGGCTGGTGGGGTGAGCTAGTCCTGGCGCTGGGTACTGTGGGATGGTCACTTCCAGCCTCAACCCACAGAGGACCCTCTCGACCATTAGACTGGTCAGCTCAGGGTCCCGCCGGGGAATGGGGCAGGTTTCTCTCTCTAGAAAAGTGAGAGGACGATCAGGCCAGGGAACTGGATGGAACTGAGGGATCCTCATCCTTCTCCCAAGGAGCGAACTAGACCCAGCTGGAATCACGAGGCTAGACTCTCCTTGCCTGACCCCATCCCACCCAAAGTGTTCCCTCAGCCTTGGGAGGCCACTCTCCCGCCACGTTAGACTGTCCAGTTAGGGACCCCATTAGGGAGCGGAACAGGTCTCGCTCTCCAGAAAGGCAAGAGGACAATCAAGCAGGGGAGTGGATAGAACTGAGGGGTCCGTTCCCCTCTCCCATAGAGAAAACCAGACCCAGCTGGGCCCACCCCACCCCCAACAGTCTGACCCCATCCCAGCACCTACAGGGTTACAGATCCTGCTGTTCAGAGCAAGTGCCCCAAGGGAATCCCTATCCCGGACCAATTCCCAGTGGTGCTGGTTGGTCCCCTGCGGGGCCCTGTAGAAATACTTTCTCTGAGAATGCTGTCAGTCCCCACCTCCAGGCTCAGTGAGTTTCAACCCTTCTGTGAATGTAAAGCCTTTTCCCTTGAAAATAAAGAACGCCAGGCACTTCAGAAAATAGCTCACTCACTTTTTCCAACAGAGGGATAATATATATCCACATGATCTTATCAAGCTGCCCGGCTTTGGGGGCCGCAAGACGGCCCCAGGGCTTGGCATCCATTCTGTGAACTTCATCAGCTTTACCAACTGCCAAGGTAGAGAAGTAGCGTGACTAGAGAAGTAGTGTGGCTCAGTGAAAAGATCCCAGGCTTGGGAATCAGAGGACATGAGTTTTAATCCCACCTCCACCACTAGCTGCTGTGTGACCTAGGGTAAGTCACTTAACTTCTCTGTGCCTCAGTTCCTTCATCTGTAAAATGGGGATTAAGACTGTGAGCCCCATGTAGGGTAACCTGATTACCTTGTACCTCCCCATCGCTTAGAACAGTGCTTGGCACATAGAAAGTGCTTAACAAATGCCATCTTATAACTTAATGGAGTGGTGGGCCGAGGCATCTAGTAGTGGAGGATTAATCCTTTTCTCTTGGGTCTGTAGTCAGTGTATACTTCGCTCCTCTAATGCTAACCTACTCACTATGTCTCATCTTCTCTATCTAGCCACCGACCTCTCGCCCACTCCTGCCTCTGGCCTGGTTTGTCCTCTCCCTTCATATCTGACAGATTCAATTATTCATTCATTCATTCAATTGTATTTATTGAGCACTTACTGTGTGCAGAACACTGCACTAAGCACTTGGAAAGTACACTTCGTTAACAGATAGAGACAATCCCTACCCAACAATGAGCTCACGGTCTAGAAGAGGGGAGACAGGCAATAAAACAAAACAAATAGACAGGCATCAACAGCATCAAAATAAATAAATAAAATTATAGACATATACACATCATTAATCAAATAAATAGAATAGTAAATATGTACAAATATATGCAAGTGGACAGATGATCACTCTCCCCACCTTCAAAGCCTTATTGAAGGTGCATCTCCTCAAAGAGGCCTTTCCCAACTAGGCCCTCGTTTTCTCTTTTCCCATTCCCTTCTGTGTCACCCTTTCACTTGGATTTGCACCCTTTATCCACCCTTTCCCCAACCCTACAGCCGTATCCATACATATCCATACATATTCATAATTTATATATTTATTCATATTATTGTCTGTTTCCCTTTCTAGACTGTAAGCTCCTTGTATGCAGGGAACATGTGTACCAACTCTGCTATACTGTACTCTTCTAAGTACAGTTCTCTGCACAGAGTAAGTGCTCAATAAATATGATCAATCAATTGATTGATTGAAAAGGACACATGCAGGCAGGACTGGGAGTGACTGGAGAAGGAAATGCCAAGAAGCAGCATGGGCTAGTAGAAAGACATGGGCCTCGGTGTCACAGGACTTGGGCTGTAATCTTGGGTCTACCACTTGTAATAATAATAATAATAATAGTACTTGTTAAGCACTTACTATGTGCTCAGCACTGTTCTATGAGCTGGGGTAGATACAGGCTAATCAGGTTGGGGCTGATTAACACATGGGGCTCACATTCTTTTAGTCCCATTTTACAGATGTGGTGAGGCCGAGAGAAGCTATCTTCAAGGCTCTACATCACCTTGCCCCTTCCTACCTCTCCTCCCTTCTCTCTTTCTACCACCCACCCCGCACACTCCGCTCCTCCGCCGCCCACCTCCTCACCATCTCTCGGTCTCGCCTATCCCACCGTCGACCCCTGGGCCACGTCCTCCCGCGGTCCCGGAACGCCCTCCCTCCTCACCTCCGCCAAACTGATTCTCTTCCCCTCTTCAAAACCCTACTTAAAACTCACCTCCTCCAAGAGGCCTTCCCAGACTGAGCTCCTCTTCTCCCTCTACTCCCTCTGCCACCCCCCTTTACCTCTCCGCAGCTAAACCCTCTTTTTCCCCTTTTCCCTCTGCTCCTCCACCTCTCCCTTCCCATCCCCACAGCACTGTACTCATCCGCTCAACTGCATATATTTCCATTACCCTATTTATTTTGTTAATGAATTGTACATCGCCTTGATTCTATTTAGTTGCCATTGTTTTTATGAGATGTTCTTCCCCTCGACTCTATTTATTGCCATTGTTCTTGTCTGTCCATCTCCCCCGATTAGACTGTAAGCCCGTCAAACTGCAGGGACTGTCTCTATCTGTTGCCGACTTGTTCATCCCAAGCGCTTAGTACAGTGCTCTGCACATAGTAATTGCTCAATAAATACTATTGAATGAATGAATGAAGCTATGTGACTCTCCCAAAGTCACACAGCAGACATGTGGCGGAGCTGGGATTAGAACTCAGGTCCTTTTGACTCCCAGGCCCAAGCTCTATTCACTAGGCCATGCTGCTTCATTATATGTGTCAGAAGTGGTCTGCTGTGTGACCCTGCACAAGTCATTCAACTTCTTTTTGCCCCATTTTTTCTCATCCATAAAATGAGGACTAGAACAATCGAATAATTAACTGTATTCATTGATTACTGTTTATTGAAGAAAAATGAGATAGTGGATATTTCATGTCAAATATTGGGCAGAAGATGAAACTTATTTACCACCAAAAGAGCTAAAGAATTTAAGTCAAGACTGCAACACTGGATCTCTAGAAGAGTAGATCATTAGAGAGCAATAGTGATGGGAATCAGAAAGAGAACTACAGGAAAAGTGACTGAGATGGGTTAACTGGATTTGGATAAAGCTAATGCAATGTGTCCAGCAGCTGGAGTAAATTAATTCCCTAAACAGCGGAGGACATATGGCAACAAACCATGACATGTGCTGTTTGAGGTAGAGCCAATCAGAAAACATGACCATGCCAGGAAAATGGAAAGGACACAAGACTGCGAAAATGTAGCTGGAGTATGTGGCCAGAGTCACCCACCTCAAAGAGGTTCTGAATTTTGAAAGTATCTGCTACTGCTGCATTGAACCGAGCCATTTTACATTAGCTTGTAGCAGTCCAAGACTAGCAGAATAAAGATGAAACTGCAGGCATGATTGATTAAAAGTGACATCAGTGCTCACTGAGCCCCTTTCAGGGACCAGCAAGAAGACAACTATGGATTTATGAGAGCAAACCAGCCAGGATGACAGAAAAGCCAAAAAAGAATGAAGACAGTTCAGACTGGATAAAAAGCTCATCCTGAATATAATGATACTTGAGTTTGTTTTTTGTTTTTAATGGTATTTGTTAGGTGCTGTTCTAAGCACTTGGGGGGGTGGATCCAAGGTGATCAGGTTGTCCCACGTGGGGTTCATAGTCTTAATAGCCATTTTACAGATGAGGTAACTGAGGCACAGAGAAGTTATGTGGCTTGCCTAAAGTCATACAGCTTACAAGTGATGGAGCTGGGATTAGAACCCATGACCTCTGACTCCCAAGCCCGGGCTCTTTTCACTGACCCACGTAAGCACCGGGGTAGATACAAGCTAATCAGTCCATGACCCACTTGGGGCTCACTGTCTTAATCCCCATTTTACGGATGAGGGAACTGAGGCACAGAGAATAATAAATAATAATAATAATAATATCAATAATGATAATTGTGGTATTTGTTAAGAATTTACTATGTGTCAAGCACTGTACTAAGCCCTGGGGTAGATACAAGCAAATTGGGTTTAACACAGTCCCTGCCTCACATAGGGCTCACAGACTCAAGCCCCATTTTACCGATGAGGTAATTGAGGCACAGAGAAGTGAAGTGAATTGACCAAGGTCACACAACAGGCATGTGGTGGAGTTAGAAATAGAACCCATGGCCTTCTGACTCCTAGGCCCGAGCTCTATCCACTACGCATGCCACTTCTCCAGTTTTTACCAGTAAATATTAGACTATCATAGGTGGATAACACATGAAAAAAACCCTTAATCAGAACAATATTTAGATCATACATGGAATGGGATACCTTCTAATATACCAGTAGAAAATAAGATGAGAAGAAGATAATACAATTTATTATTAAGGGGATGGTGTGGGAATTTGGGAGTTACTGACATGTTTGGTCCTTGGCTTAATTAAAAGAGTGTGTTGCTTGTCAGGGAAAGGTAGGCTAAATATTGAATATAGATATTAAGAGATACTGTAATGTGCAGGAAAGTTACACACCCGCTATAAAAATTGAGCTCCATAAATATTTCATTCTAGTAAGTCATCCTCAAAGGGTTGAACCATTAATTTTAAGGGGAAAATTAAAAGAGGAACTTACTAAATTAGAACTGTAAGGATTAGAGAAAGTAGAAGACCTTCAGAATGGATACATTGATTAGTGAGAGCATGAGGGGAGTCAGAAAGAATGAGTAGCTCATATTACAGCATGGCTTAGTGGAAAGAGCATGGGCTTGGGAGGCAGAGGACGTGGATTCTAATCCCAGTTTTGGCATTTTGCCAGTTGTCTGCTCTGTGACCTTGGGCAAGTCACTTGACTTCTCTGTGACTCAGTTTCCTCATCTGCAAAATGGAGAGTCAATACTAGTTTTCCCCACCATTTAAGACTATGAACCCCATATTGGACAGAAGATTGTGTCTGACCTGTTCATCTTGTATCTACCCAGTGTTTAGTTTAACACTTGGCATATAGTAAATGCTTAACAAATGCCACTGCTCTGAGAACTGGGGCAGATACAAGTTAATCAGTTTGAACACAGTCCCTGTTCCACATGGAGCTCATACTCTTAATCCCCATTTTACAGATGAGGTAACTGAGGCCCAGAGAACAGTGCTTGGCACACAGTAAGTGCTTAACCAGTACCATACTTTTTATTATTATCATGCTTCTACCTGAACAATTATGTATTTTAAAATTTTTCCTCTGTCTAGAAGACATGAAATATATAGACATGTCTCTAAGACACATCAAGAAAACTCTAGTCAGTATTTTTATTCTAGTCATTTTAGTCATTCTATAGTCTAGTCTACAGTATAGCATATATATAGTTTATATACATATATAGTTTATACATATACAGTCTACAGTATAGTCTAGTCATTCTAGTAATTTATTCTAGCCAGTATTTGGTGGGAAGCAGTGTGGTTTGGTGGAAAGAGCACGGGCTTGGGAGTCAGAGGATGTGGATTCTAATACTAGTTCCACCACTTGTTTCCTATGTGACCTTGGGCAAGTCACTTAACTTCTCTGGCCCTCAGTTTCTTCATTTGTAAAATAGGGATTAAGACTGTGAGCCCCACGTGGGACAACCTGATTACCTCTATCTACCCCAACACTTAGAACAGTGCTTGGCACATAATAAGCACTTAACAAATACTATTATTATTGTTATTATTATTGTTATTTGGTGTGGTCTATACCCCAATTTGAGGGCATTGCTTTGCAATCAGTCAATTAAACAGGGGTATTTATGGAGCACATACTGGGTGCAGAGCATTTTTCTAAGCACTTGGGAGAGTACAATACCACAGAGTTGGTAAACATGATCCCTGTCCACAAGGACCATGGTCGTCATTTGGGCTGTGCCCTTCTTGAGAAGTTTTACAAAAGAGAGTTCTTCAAATCCTGAAAGATGTAGAAGACAGCAAGGGTACTTTTGACAGTATACTTCCTTGGGGTGCATCAGTAGAGAAATATGAAAAAAGACTTGAACGGACACTGATTAAAATACCTGGTAGGCATGATGTTGAAGAAGAGTAAATTTCCAATCAGGTTTCATATTTAGGAGGAAAAATTGGTGGTGAAAGGTGTAGAAGTAGAGCCAAGTGAAATATGAGGCATTACAAAATGTCGGTCCCAAAGGGCAACAAAATATTGCAGAAGGTCCTGGGCATGTTTATCTCTGTTAGAGTATTCCAAATCTGCTACAGGTGGCAGTAGGAGGAGGAACAATAGAATTTAATATTTGCCTTCTGTGAGCAAAACACTGCATTGAAGCACCAGGGGAAAATATACAGATGAGAATTAGACATAGTTCCTGGCTCCCAAGGGGCTGGATTTAGAACCCAGGCTTCCTGAAACTCAGTCCCCTGCGCTTTCCACTGGGCCGAGCTGTCTCTCACGCTGCTGCGGTTGCTGGCTGTAAATCTCTCCCTTGTTGGAATAGCCTGCGAAGCAGCATAGCCTGGTGGAGAGAGCACGGGGCCGGGAGTCAGAAGGATCTGGGTGCTAAACCCCGGCGTCAGCTGTGTGTGTGACCTTGGTCAATCACTTAACTTCTCTGTGCCTCAGTTCCTTCTTCTGTAAAATGGGGATTAAGACTGTGAGCCCCATGTGAAATAGGGACTGTGTCCAACCTGATAATCTAGTATCTACCCAGTGCTTAGCAGAGTGCCTGGCACTTAGTAAGTGCTGAAAAAAATATCATAAAAAATAACTTCTTCTGGGAATGTGAAATCTTCTCTTCTGATTATTTGGTTTACATTCCAAACAAATAGTTTCCATTTTAGAAGGTGGTCAGAATGAAGGTCGAAATCAGAACAGCCAACGGACATAAGGGTTCATGAACCATGACGTGAGATTTACTAGAAAGAAAAATGCATGGTGCTGTTGGAAGAAGGGGCAGGATAGCATCAGACAGAGTTTGACAGCTTGAAAGAGTTGGCTGAAAGAGCACAAAGATGAAGTAATTCTGATTCTAGTGAACGGAAGTCTTGGCGAGTGCACCCAAACAGGGCCAGGAGGAGAATGACTCTGTTGAGCTCACTGCGGGCAGAGAACGTTTCAATCAACTCTGTTATATTGTACTCGCCTAAGCGCTTAGCAGTTAATGGTCTGTACACAGGAAGCATTCAGTAAATACCACTGATTGATTGGCTGATTGATTGTAGAAACATGTACATTGGTGTACATGATTGATTGTAGACCCATGTACAACCTGGAGGTGCTCTCCTGGCACTGGTGATGTCAGAGAGACATTATGCTCACTGAGAGAAGGGGGCTTTATCGTGATTCTGGCATACAAAATGTTTCATGTCTTTTGGCAAGGAAGGTCATTCCTTGGAGAATCTATGCAGAAGCTAGTATTTGAACTAATTTTCAAGAACAATCAGTGTTACACACTACTCCCATGCCAAAGATAACTTTTTAAGTTATCATTCTATGATATGAAGCTTTGTAATATCCTGAAGAGAGGATGGGTCACTGCACACTCTGTTTATGACCTAGAGTGAAAAGTCTGTAAATCTGAAACCTGAATTACAAATGACCCATGCAACTTTATTTTTAAAAATGCAATGGAACAGAACATGTGGAAGAGTTTCCCAGTAGTTGCATCAATTTAGCATGCTGAGAAAAATAGCGCGATATCACGAAGATAATTCTCTTACCTAACCAAGGAATTAGATACGAATTAAGCATTAACAGATGGGATACTTTGGGGAGGTAATGAAGATACTGATGTCAGCCTGAGATTAGTCATGCCAGGGTGAGTACAGGAGGGTCACTTGGATATGAAGAAAGGAACAAAAAGAGCTAAAGCTATTATATATTGGCCACAGATGAATACTGATGCAATGAAAACAGAAATTTTATGAAACATGTCAAAAATACATAGGCATTTGGCTGTGTAACAGCTGACCGATGACTGGGAATCAAGAAAAACAGAGGCCATGGTTATAAGCTGGAATTAACTTGATTTTTATGATATGTTCCAGTTAATTGTTAATCAATCAAACAATCAATCAATCAATGGTATTTACTGAATGCTTAGTGGACCCAGAGCACTGCATTAAGTACTTGAAAGGGTACAATACAACAGAGTTGATAGACATAGTCCCTGACCATAAGGAGCTTACAGTCAATGGGGTCAGCAGACATAAAAATAAATTATGGATATGGATAGCAAGTGGTTAAAACGTACAAATCTAAGGCTAATGCAGAAGGGAGAGGGAGTAGTGGAAAAAGGGCTTAAATGGAGAAGGCCTCTTGGAGATGTGACCTTAATAATGGTGGTCTGGTGTATATGGGGGGAGAGGGAGTTTCAGGTCAGAGGAAGGATGAGGGAAAGGGGTGGGTGGTGAGATAGATGAGACTAGGGTGCAGTGAGCAAGCTGGTGCTAGAGCAGTGAAGTGAATGGGCTGGGTTATAGTAGATTAGTGAGATAAGGCAGGAGGGCTGAGCTGATTGAGTGCTTTAATGCCGATGGTAAGGAGTTTCTCTTTTACGTGGAGTTGGATTGACAACTACTGGAGGTTCTTGAGGAGTGGGGAAAAATGGATTGAATCGTTTATTAGAAAAATGATCTGGGCAGCAGAGTGAAGTATGGACTGGAGTGGGGAGAGGCAGCAGGTTGGGAAGTCAGCAAGGAGGCTGCTGATGCAGTAGTTAAGGTGGGATTAGTGCTTAGATCTGTTTTGTAGCAGTTGGGCTGGAGCAGAAAGCACAGATTTTAGCACGTTGTGAAGGTAAGAACTGACAGGATTTGGTGACAGAATTGAATATGTAGGCTGAATGAGAGAGATGAGTCTAGAAAAATGCCAAGGCTACAGAATTGTGAGATAGGGAGGGTGGTGGTGCTGTCCACAGTGAAGGGAAAGTTGAGGGGAGAAGATGGGATTTGGGTAGGAAGGTGAGATCTGTTTTGGATGTTAAGTTTGAGGTGTTAGTGTGGAGATGTCCCAAAGGCAGAAGGAAATGTGAGACTGCCGAGAAGGAAAGAGGTGGAAAAATTGTTGTGGGAATCGTTCACGTAGATATGGTAGTTGAAGGCATGGGAGAGAGTCCGAAGGGAGTGGGTGTAGATGAAGAATAGAAGGGGACCCAGAACGAGAATAGAAGGGGACCCAGAACTGAGCCTTGAGGAACTCCCACAGTTAGAGGGTCAGAGGCAGAGCAGGAACCTGTGAAAGAGTATGAGAATGAGTGACAAGAAAAATAGGAGGAGAATCAGGAGAGGACTGTGTCAGTGAATGAAACTACAACGACTGCTCCATGGAATCCAGACTACATTTCAGAATTCATGCTGCACTCAACAGCTTGAGAGGATCTCCTGCTTCTAGGCCTTGATTAAAGCCTAATACATCTGTTTTTTTCTCAAATGAGCACGTGACCACCCTTGTTTGAAAGTAGATGAGTGATTACGTAAATGAGCTAGAGAGAGAGAGAGTGGTAAATGTTTATATTAATATTTTCTGTGTAATTTGATGTTGTTCATCTAGTTTGTTTTTTCTGTAGAATTTTGTCATATTTCTGTACACTATTATAGTATGTAGGAAGTGATTGTATTTTCACCTCGTGAAAGGAAATATGCTAAATATTGTTTCCAGGAGAAGCTTCATCCAAAGTGTCGAAGACAGCTGAGAGGTCGAGGAGGATTTGGATGGAGTAGAGGCTGTTGGATTTGTGAATAAGAAGGTCATTAGTGACTATAGAGAAGACAGTTTCCACGGAGTGAAGGAGGAAAACAGACTGGGGGAAGGGGAAGGAGACAATTTGAGGAGATGAAGTGAAGGCAGTGGGTGTAGACAACTTGCTACAGTGAGGGAGAAGGAGTTGAGGAAACAGGGCTTGGAAAGGGATGGTAGGAAGGAGATGGGATGATAACTGGAGGGAGTTGTGGGTTCAAGGGATAGTTTTTTTAGGAGAGAGGATAGCTATTTGGGCATGTTTGAAAACAGTGGGGAAGAAGCCAGTATAAAGTGAACAGTAGGAGATGATGGTGAGAAAGGCAAGGTGGGAGTGGGGCAGGGTTTTTGAAAAGGGTTTTCCATGCAGAGGCATGGAATCAAAGGTGCAGCTAGAGGGGTAGATTTTGAGAGAAGGAGGATGATCTCTTCTTGAGACACTGCTGGAAAAGATGGGAGAGTCATAGAAGAAGAAGGAGGGACTGGAGAGGAGCAGGGGAGATTTTAGGGAGATCACGCCTGATCAGTCAATCAATCAATCATATTTAGTGAGCACTCACTGTGTGCCGAGCACTGTACTAACTTCTTGGGGGAGTACAATGTAACAATGAAACAGACACATTCCCTGTCCACAACAAGCTTACAGTTTAGAGGGGATTTCAATTTTATCAATAATATACAAGGCCAGGTCAGTCTATTTTTTGCAGGCTCAGTAGAGTATTTAATAATAATGACGGTATTTGTTCAGCATTTACTATGTGCCAAGCACCTTTCTAAGCCCTGGGGTAGATACAAGGTAAGCAGGTTGTCCCACATGAGGCTCCCAGTCTTATTCTCCATTTTACAGATGAGGTAATTGAGTCATAGAGACATTAAGAGGTTTGTCCAAGTCACACAGCAAGGGGTTTGACAGATAAGGGGCCCCACCGTAGTAGGGCCAAGTTTCAGACTCAAAACTGGGATCTCCTCAGTCAAATGGGGTCCCTGAACATGGTATCTAAATAGTTAAGGGATTTTTTTCCAATCGAAAAGATTTGGGAAGGAGGCCCTTCTTGGCACTGTAAAAGTACTGTCCCTCAGCTCCTCTGGCAGTGGAATGGACCTCAAAGTTGCCTTTGGGAAGGAAGCCAGCATTAGACTTGCAACAAATTTGCAAATGAAGTCAGTGAGGAGGAGAGCATTAAATAGTAGCAGGATGACAGTAGAATGGAAAGCAAAGCTGAGGTGTGGAAGACTGTTCCCCTAGTTTGCTCAAATTTATTCATTCATTCAATCATATTTATTGAGCACTTACTGTGTGCAGAACACTGTACTAATTGCTTATCGAGCAATAGAGACAATACCTACCCCAAAATGGGCTCACAGTCTAGATGGAGGCCTGGGGAGGGGGGAGAATTTAAAGGAGGATGATAAAATTAGATTGTTCAATGGGAAGAAGAGGACCTTATTATGCGAAAAATCAATCAGCGATATTTATTGAGTACTTATTGTGTGCGGAAAACTGTACTAAGCTCCTCAGAGAGTAGAATAGAGTTAATAGATATGGTTCCTGCTCTCAAGGGGCTCACAATCTAGCAGTAGCACCAAGATTATAAAAACACTGAAGGGGGACAAGGACCAGGACGTCAGAATTGCCAACCATCCATAAACTCAAGGTCTGGCTAGGAATGGCAGTGCTAGTAAAGCATGTAAAGAAATTTGGATGTCTGTAAAGATGGGTGGCAGCCACACCAGGAAAGAGGTGGAAGGAATCCTGGGACTATCATCGCCGCTGCCGGAGCAGATTGACTACAGCCTCTTGGTTGAAGTGGCGGTTGACCAGATGGAGCCTTATTGGAACTGTTCCTCTAGCTTGCCCCCTCCCTTTATCCTTCACAATCTGTTTCTCTGTTTCATCCTCCCCTGTCTGTTAGATAAGCAACGTGGCTTAGTGGAAAGAGCACGGGCTTAGGAGTCAGAGGTTGTGGGTTCTAATTCCGGCTCCGCCACTTGTCAGGTGAGTGACTTTGGGCAAGTCACTTAACTTCTCTGTCTCAGTTACCTCATCTGTAAAATGGGGATTAAGACTGTGAGCCCCACATGAGACACATGATTACCTTGTATCTACTCCAGTGCTTGGCACATAGTAAGCACTTAACAAGTACCATTATTATTATTACTATTTCTCAATCCTTGGGAAGATCTCTCTCATAAGCACACAACACACACACACACACACACACACACACACACACACACACCCCTTACACCTAATACAGCCTGACCTGCACACTTCACTCCTCTAATCCTAACCTTCTCACTGTACCTCAATCTTGTCTATCTTGCTGCTGACCTCTTACCCATGTCCTGCCTCTGACCTGGAATGTCCGTCCTCTTCATATCCAGCAGACTGTCCCTGACTTCAAAGCCTTACTAAAGGCCCATCGCCTCCAAGCGGCCTTCCCTAAGTCCTCTTTTCCTTTTCTTCAACTCCCTTCTGTGTCACCCTGACTTGTTCCCTTTATTTATCGCCCCTTCCCAGCCCCATAGCATTTATGTGCATATCTGTAATTTATTTATTTATTTATTTATATGAATGTCTGTCTCCCCCTCTAGACTATAAGCTCACTGTGGGCAGGGAATGTGTCTGTTGTTATATTATACTCTCCCAAGTGCTTAGTTCATTCATTCATTCATTCAATAGTATTTATTGAGCGCTTACTATGTGCAGAGCACTGTACTAAGTGCTTGGAATGAACAAGTCGGCAACAGATAGAGACAGTCCCTGCCCTTTGACGGGCTTACAGTCTAATCGGGGGAGACAGACAGATAAGAACAATGGCAATAAATAGAGTCAAGGGGAAGAACATCTCGTAAGAACAATGGCAACTAAATAGAATCAAGGCGGTGTACATTTCATTAACAAAATAAATAGGGTAATGGAAATATATACAGTTGAGCAGACGAGTACATTGCTGAGGGGATGGGAAGGGAGAGGGGGAGGAGCAGAGGGAAGTAAGTGCTCAGTAAATATGATTGACTGAAACATGCAAACACACACACACACACACACACACCCCATCTCTGGAGACTTCTCTTCCAGCATAACAACTGAATGCAGGTACAACCCTCTTCCCACAGACTCGCACTTGTCGAATGCACGTGCCTTTGCTTCACAGCCCTTCTACTCTGTGGGCTGTGGGCAGCTGAGAAGGAGGGCAAAGGGAGTGACCACCTCAGTGTGGAAGCACAGAGAGACAGAGGGCACTGTGAAACCCACCCAGGGCCTGTATTTAGGGATTGTATTTTCCGCCTACATTTCTTCCACTCTGAAGTACTTCACCTCTGCTGGGGAACTTGTCCCACTTTCTCCCCTGCCAGAGGCTTCCACCTCAACCCCTTCCCGCTCCTCCGTGAGGTGATTACACCCAGAGACACTGCCCTTTTTCTGCTCCAAGCCCTGTAACAGGCAAACCCCAGAGTGACCAACCTATTTACCCCCGGCCACCCCCTCTCTCAAGTGCCCTCTAACTGAAAATGTAGGGTGGCCTAGTGGAAAGAGCACTGGCCTGGGAGTCAGGGATTCTGGGTTCTAATCCCAGCTCTGTCACTAGCTTGCTGTATAGCCTTGGACAAGTTACTTAACTTTTCTCTGTCTCAGTTTTCTTGTCTGTAAAATGGGAATTTGAAACATGTTCCCTTTCCTACTGTGAACCCCATATGATATGGGGACTGTGACTTACCTAATTATCTTATATTTACCCCCACAGTGCTAGGTGACGGTGCTTGGCTCAGAGTAAGTGCTTAATAAATACACCCATCACTATTATTATTGTCTTCCCAAAGCACTGCTCAGCACGCATCTCTACACTTCTATAAAGCCCTCCGTTGGCTGGGTCCCCCATCCCTCTATATCATAAAAGAACTCCTTCCAAACTGACAGCTCTTCACGACCTCACCCAACATTACATTTCTGTTCTCTTACCCCCATTTCTTCCCAACCCCATCTCTTCAATTCCTCTCAAGCCAACCTGTGAACTGTACCTCTCTCCTGACTCTCTCACCCTCATTTCCTCACTCATGTTGTTCCCTGGCTTGGAACTCCCTGCCGCCCCAAATCTCTGAATTCAAAGCCCTCCTGAGAGACCACCTCCTCCAACATGCCTTCCCTGGTTAGTTCTCAGTATCCCAAGTCCTGTTAAACCAGCCATCTCTAGCAATGATGAACTTAGTTATAACTCCCCACAGCACTTTACATAGGTACAATTAATTGACGTTACATTTAATGATTTATTATGATTACTCTGTAATTCTCCCACAATAGTAGGTTAGACTTTCTGTGAGAAAGGACTGCGTTACTTCTTCATGTTGTATTTCCCAAATGCTTAGTTCAGTGCATTGCACCCACTTCTCCTCCTTATCTCCTCCTTCTTCTCCTCTTTTTCCTCTTTCTCCTCCTCCTCTTCCTTCTTTCTCCAACAAAGTCTTGGAAGATTTGTGAGGACCTCTCATTTAATGCTGGAGAATGGATGAGCACACGAGGATGAAGGATACTTTTGAGAGCGAATGAAAGAGGGAAGGACAAGATCTTTTAAGAAAGTTCTCTGGAGTGAGAAAACAGCCCGGAAGACCTATTTGTTATATTTAGAATATCAAAAAAGCTCATATTTGTTGTGAAGAGGAAGATGTTGGAATGGTCTCTTTTAAGAGGAACAGAAAGAGCTAGCAGATTAGCAGGACATAGCAGCAGAAGAGTTGAATTGCATCCTTTAAATCAACAAGTAATTTATTGTCTCATAAAACATGAGGAGCTGGCACAGTTGCCCAATGAAGATAACAACTGGCAAGCTATTTGCTGTCACAGGAAAGCCACATTTTCTGCCTTAGTGATCAGAGAAATAGGACTTAACCCAAGTCAGACAGAACTCCCCTTACCACAGCACTTGTGTATATTTGTACATATTCATTACTCTTATTTATTTTATTGATGATGGGTATATATCTATGATTCTATTTATCCATTTTGATGGTATTGATGCCTGTCTACTTGTTTGGCTTGGTTTTCTTTTGTTGTCTGTTTCCCCCTTTTAGACTGTGAGCCTGTTGTTGGGTAGGGATTGTCTCTGTTGCCGAATTATACTTTCCAAGTGCTTACTACAGTGCTCTGCACACAGTAAGTGCTCAATAAATATGATTGAATGACTGAATGAACCAAGCTGCAACAGTGTCAAGGAAGGGCTGGGTCTAGGAATAATAAGACATTGGTTGCTGGCTTCTGGAGACTTGCACAGGGCAGGAGAGTGCCGTGGAGGGGGTCTGGGGTGGCTGGAGATTTGAGTTAGGTGGCATAGTGTAAGGAAGTGGGCCTCTCTCCCAGCTTCCAGCAACTGAACCTCAGAGTGAGCTCTACGGGTTAACCTTATCAAGGGCTGGGGCCAATGTCTGAGCTCTCAGCTTGATTCTCAAGTCCCATAATCGCCAATGCCTTGACTTCTTTCTATACAAAACCACCTGCCTCCCCATCATGTTTGATGTTTGATAGGGGAAGCAGCGTGGCTCAGTGGAAAGAGCCTGGGCTTCAGAGTCAGAGGTCATGGGTTCGACTCCCAGCTCTGCCACTTGGGAGCTGTGTGACTGTGGGCAAGTCACTTAACTTCTCTGTGCCTCAGTTACCTCATCTGTAAAATGGGGATTAAGTGTGAGCCTCATGTGGGACAACCTGATGACCCTGTATCTCCCCCAGGGCTTAGAATAGTGCTCTGCACATAAGTAAGCACTTAACAAATACCAACATTATTATATTTCTGGATTGCCAATGCAAGATTGTACCAGAGCCTTCTCTGCTGCTTTGCTTTCACTTCCTCTCAATTCCTGAGATTTGGGAAGGAAGTTTGTGGCTTAGTCGCAACTGGGACCTCTCTCAGAGCACAGAGGAAGCCAGGGTTGGGTCTGGGTCTCCGGTCACAGGGGCAGAGAGTCGGAGAAGGGCTCTCCTGGATGAAACAGGTTATTCCACTTGAATCTTGACTTTGAAAATGTCGGATCTGGAACACTAGTCAGGCCTTCCTTGACTAATTTCTTACCTACTCACCTCATTTCCCACTTTACTGCATCACCTATGCATTTGAGTCTTCACCCTCTAAGCACTCGAGTAACCACTCCACCCAAAATTTAAATATATGGACTCCAAGTCCCTCCAGACTGTAAGATCTTTGTGGACAGGGAATGTGTCTGTTATACTGTTGTGTTGTACTCTCCCAAGAGCTTAGTACAGTGCTCTGCACAGGGTAAGCAGTCAATAAATACAATCGATTGATTGATTGTATATATCTTTAATTTACTTTAGTGCCTGTCTCCCCAGCTAGATTGTAAGATCTTTGCAGGCAGGGATCATCTCTACTAACTCTATTGTACTCTCTCAAATGCTTAGTTCAGCATTCCACACAGAGTAAGTGCTTAGTAAATAGTATTGCTTGCGTGACTTAGTGGCAAGAGCCCCGGCTTTGGAGTCAGAAGATGTGAGTTCTAATCCTGGCTCTGCCACTTGTCTGCTGTGTGACCTTGGGCAAGCCACTTAACTTCTCTCTGCCTCAGTTACCTCATCTGTAAAATGGGGATTAAGACTGTGAGCACCACAAGGGACAACCCGATTACCCGGTATCTACCCCAGTGCTTAGAACAGTGCTTGGCATGTAGTAACGCTTAACAAATAACATAATTATTATTATTATTATCTTTTGGGACAGTTAGTCAATCACTGAATACCTATTTTCCCTCCATCTTGGATTGTGAGCCCTATGGGAAGATCGGGGTGGGGTGGGGCAGTGGTTGTGTCTGATTTGATTGTAGGGTATTTACCCCAGTGCTCAGTGCAGTGCTTGGCACATAGGAAGGATCCAACAAAATCCACAATTAATAATAATGATGACAATAGTAATAATAATGATAATATTGCCAGACAGATAATCAATCAGGCATTCATCTTGACAGTCAGTTGGCTAGTCAACCTAAACAGTCGGTCAGTCAGTGAGTACAGGTTAGTCAACAGTGAAGTTCCCCACCCCTCAGTTCAGCTGCACAGGGTAGGTTATGTGAGGAGAAGGAATAGCAGTAGGATATTTAAACAGGTGCTGTATGGTTCTCCCTCCTACTCTCCTTCTCCCTCCCACTTAGACTGGGAGCCCCTGGTAGGGCAGGAACTGTGTCTGACCTGATTCTTTTGTATTTACTCCAGCACTTAGTTTAGTACTTGGCATAAAGTAAGTGTTTAAGAAACACTGTGATTATTATTAGGGAGATCTCATTCATTCCTTTATTTGTATTTATTGAATGCTTACTGTGTGCAGACCACTGTACTAAGTGCTTGGGAGAATACCCTAGAATAATAAACAGACACATTCCCTGCCCACAGCGAGCTTACAGTCTGGAGGAGAAATAAAACAGAGAAGTCAAAAACGAAGGAGAAGAAATGTTAAAGGATGCAGCCAAACCAAACCTCAGACAATGCTGCATCGAAAATCCAAACTGGGAGGCAATTGCTGCCCCTAGATCAGCCTTAGTACACAGTAAACGCTCAATAAATACGACTGAATGAATGGTGCACTGCAACCCAGAAAGGAGGGGCACTTTTCAAGCAGAAACTTTGTAAAGATCATAAGACAAGGAGGTCAGAAATGAGAACAACATCAGGTGCTACCAACAGCAAACACGACAGCTTCAGACTCTACAAGCAACAAACATGACTACACAACGAGGGACAGTTTTTGTGCATATGGTGAGGTCAGGCCTTGGAGTTCCACATCGGCTTTTTTAGCTACATGCTCATCCATAGGTGAATTTCACTGTCGGTGATATCTTTGAATATGAAGGATGACTATAGGTACGGCCAGCCAGGGAACCAACCCGCCAGTTAGCCAATTAGTCCGTCTGTCAGCCACAAGGCTATTCGGTCTGTCAATCAGTCATCCAACCAGGCACCAGGCAGCCAGTCCACAGGAGACTCGGGAACTAAGAGAAGTAACTCTGCCATAGTGTCTTTACTTCCTATGCTGATCAGGTTTTTCAACTGGGTTTGAAGGTTTTAGTTTGGAGGTTTCAGGGGGCTTATTGTAGTATGGCCTTTGGATAGAGCACAGGCCTGGGAGTCAGAAGGACTAATCCTGGCTCTGCCACTCGTCTGCAGTGTGACTTTGAAAAATCACTTAACTTCTCTGGGTCTCAGTGACTTCATCTGTAAAATGGGGATTAAGACTGTGAGCCTTAATCTTAAAACTGACGAGACCATTAGTTAAGCCAGAATTGGCAGTAAATGGGAGAGGGACTGTGTCTAACCTGTCTAACTTATATCAACCCAATGCTTAGCACCGAGTATGGCACATAGTAAGCGCTTAATAACTACCATTCGAAAAAAAAGTCCAACATCTAAGCTCTGGGTCATGTTTAGGAAATGGGGATCATTCCAACTGGAACCTCAGCAAAGACAAGAAAAATGAAACAAAGTTGCAGGCGCAAACCCAGATCTACTTTGTTCCGTCTCTTCTGCCAAACTCCTGAGTTTGGAATGGTTGGCTCCGACCCAGGGAGGAACAGTAGGCCACAGAAAACCCCCAATTAACCAAAGGGCTGAAACCAAAGATGCAAACCCACCTCTCTTGCCCTAAGATGCTGACAAATTCTCAGTCCCGAGTGCTATAGTGAATCAGAAAACCAGTCTCCTCTCCCATGGAGGATGCTTTGGGGCTGCTTTCAGGCAATTTAGGGTGACCAGAAGGAACTGTGTGGACCACTGAAAGCTTCTCCCTTCTAGCGGGATTAGCTTGTTTAAATTCCAGAGAGAGGCCAGGCACTGTGTCTTCTCGATGGTAGAAAGAAAATGCTTTATAGAAAGGGAAATTTGTCATTAAATACAAAACAGTGGCAAAGGCTTGTTTCATATGTTGGCCTGAAATGAGAACTGATGGGAAAGTCAATCCCCTGCTGTCAGGGGGGATGAGAGCAAGGGAAATAATCTACAGCCCTAAAATGGCTGTGGTCAAGAATTGGATACAGAAATGAGCATTCATACAAGCAGAAAAGGATGTGACTCCCCTTCCTCCCACTCAATCGGCACCAAATTGAAGAAATGGATTAATTGCGGTGAAAGCTAAATCTGCAACCCCACAAAAGACAGGAAATTTCAGGACAAAGTGTCTCCATTTCCAATCCTACCAAGAAGCTCCTGTCTGAGAGGCTGTCCCCCTCCTCTCGGGTGGAGGATAAGCCCCAGGCAGGGCGAAGGAGGGTGGAGGCTTCCAAGGCACAGGCAAAGAACTTCTAGTGGTTGCCCATCCACGTCTGCATCAAACAGAAGCTCTTCACCACTGGCTTTAAAGCACTCAGTCAGCTTGCCCTCTACTACTTCACCTCCTACTACAGACCAGCCGACACACTCTGCTCCTCTAGCGCCAGCTTACTCAATGTGCCCCCATATTGCCCATCCCACAGCTGACCCCTTTTCAGCATCCTCCCCCTAGCCTGAAACCTCCTGCCCTCCACATATGCCAGACCACCACTCTCTCCACTTTCAATGCATTATTACAGCCCCATCTCCTCCAAGAGGCCTTCCACAATTAAGCCTTCCTTTCCCAGTCTCCCTCTCCCTCCCGCTTCATCTGTGTACTTGGTTCTGTGATCTTTGGGCATCTGGTATTCACTCCACCCTCAGCCCCACAATATTTATGTACAGATCTTTATATAACATAAATCACTTCTACTGTTGTCTGTCTCTCCCTCTTGATTGTAAGCTCACTGTAGGCAGAGAATGTGGCTAATGTATTGCTATAGTGTACTCTCCCAACCACTTCGTACAGTGCTCTGCACACAATGTGTTCACTAAATATGACTGACTGACCAGTTGCCTCTCTGTAGGTGGCCACAGTCTTCTAGTAGAGATGGCAGGGAAACAAAGCCATCAGAAAATTTAGGGTGACCCCCTGCCCCGCCCCCCACAAATCACCAGTTATCTAGAAGGGGGATTCATCCAGGGGCTCTTTCCCCATTCCCAGAAGGAGACTCTGGGTCTCTGAACCCCCTGTGGGATAGGAACTGTGTCCATCCTGATAAATTGACACCTGCTGCAGGGCTTAGAACAGTGCCGACACATGGTAAGCAGCGTGGCTTAGTGGAAAGAGCATGGGCTTGGGAGTCAGAGGTTGTGGGTTCTACTCCTGGCTCCACCACTTATCAGCTATGTGATTTTGGTCGAGTCACTTAACTTCTCTATGCTTCAGTGGCTTCATCTTTAAAATGGGGATGAAGACTGTGAGCCTCACAAGGGACAACCTGATGACCTTGTATTTCTCCCAGTGTTTAGAACAGTACGTGGCACAGAGTAAGTGCTTAACAGATACCATCACTATTATTATGGAAGCAGCATGGCTTAATGGAAAGAGCATGGGTTTAGGAGTCAGAGGTCATGGGTTCTAATCCCGGCTCCACCACTTGTCAGCTGGGAGACTTTGGGCAAATCACTTAATTAATTAATTAATTAATGTTGGTATTTGTTAAGCGCTTACTATGTGCCGAGCACTGTTCTAAGCGCTGGGGTAGACATAGGGGAATCAGGTTGTCCCAAGTGGGGTTCACAGTCTTAATCCCCATTTTACAGATGAGGGAACTGAGGCACGGAGAAGTTAAGTGACTTGCCCACAGTCACACAGCCGACAAGTGGCAGAGCTGGGATTCGAACTCATGAGCCCTGACTCCAAAGCCCGTGCTCTTTCCACTGAGCCACACTACTTAAATTATCTGTGCCTCCATTACCTCATCTGTTAAATGGCGATTAAGACTGTGAGCCCCACTTGGGACAACTTGATTACCCTGTATCTACCCCAGCACTTAGAACAGTGCTTGGCACATAATTAGTGCTTAATAAATGCCATCATTATTATGGTAAGATCTGAACAAATACCATAAAAAAAGAACAGAACTCAGACACTGAAATGCAAAGTGGCCAGTTGGAGCTTCACCATCTCCTTGCCTGGCAGTGTTCTTTAAGAACTACACAAGAACAAAAACCTAGATTGATCACTCAGTTTCCAAAGTTGGCAATTAAATGACATTTGGAACAGGATTCTTGAATATTTGTGCATGAGGAACTCTATTGTCTGAGGTTATCCATCACCTACAGTAGAGAATTACTCACTGTGAAGACTAGAAACAAGACAAAACCCGGGGAAGGTTCTTTTCCCATCAGTAATAAATCATTAAAATTGAAATTAAAAAAGCTTCATGATAAACAACAGTTGACGAGACCATTAGTTAAGCCACAATTGGCAGTAAATGGTGATCTGTATTCTTACCAAACTGACACTTAGAATCTTACTTTCCCTTAGGGCTGTTAATTAATGCTGTGCATCATGGTGCAAGATGTTATTAATAATTAATATCCAGACTGGGGTTGGGATATTTTTGAGACAAAAGTCCCCTAAGAGAATAAGTCATTTGCATTGGAGTCACTGACTTGTGTAACTCAGCGTTGTAGATTTGAATGCCTCAGGTTGTAAGGGGAAATCAGCAAGAGAAAGGAGAGAGATAGGAAAAAAAAAATAAAAATCACTCTAGTGTCCTCTAGACTGTAAACTCCTTGTGAACATGGGATGTGACTACCAACCATGTTTTACTCTAATAATGATAATAATAATGATGGCATTTGTAAGCATATTTGTTTTGTGCCAAGCACTGTTCTAAGTCCTGGGGTAGATACAAGGTAATCAGGTTGTTCCACGTGGGGCTCACAGTCTTAATCCTCATTTTACCGATGAGGTCACTGAGGTACAGAGAAGTGACGTGACATGCCCAAAGTCAGACAGATGATAAGTGGCAGAGCCAGGATTGAAACCCTTGACCTCAGCCTCTCAAGCTCGGGCTCTTTCCACTAAGCCACGCTACTTCTCTCCCAAGCTGTTACTACAGTGCTTTGCACACAGTAGGCACTCAATAAATACTGCCCATTGATTGATTGCCTTGCTGAGACAGTCTGAAGTGATAGGTGAATTATGCTTTGTCTGTGGCTTCCTCATCTGTTTACCTTGTAAATTAGATTCAAAGGGAGCTTCCTATGGGCACGGAAATGTGTCTGCTAACTCTGTTGATTTGTACTCTCCCAAGAGCTGAGTACAGTTCCCTGCATACATACGTACATTCATTCCTTCATTAATTTATTCAATCGTATTTTTTGAACTCTTACTCTGTGCAAAGCACTGTACCAAGTGCTTGGGAGAGTACAATGCAACAACAGACACAGTCCCTACTCAAATATAATAAGCATTCAATAAATGCCACTGATTTGATTGATTAACATATACATACACACTTGCTCATATGTACATGCATGTCCCCACATTCATGTATGCACACACACATCCACGAACACACACATGCATGCAAACACACACACACACGGACATATGCACACTCATTCATTCATTCATTCATTCATTCAATAGTATTTATTGAGTGTTTACTCTGCACTTGGAATATACAATTCGGCAACAGATAGAGCCAATTACACATTAAACCCATGTAAAAATAAAGTAAAGAGCTTGATTTCAACCTCCAAGTGGGAAAGAACGGAGTTCAGGCCAAAACCCCCTTATTTCACTCACATTTGAATTCTAGGTTTTAGTGCTTAAAACCGTGAAAAGGAGCAAAGTGGATTAGTTGGAAATAAACACAAATGTTAATCTGAACAAATAATTTCCAGGCAGATGCCGCGGCCTTAAATGGGAGATGAAATAAAGGAAAGAGCTAACTGTAGTGACAGACTGACGTTGAAAGAGCTGTCAAATTATCACGGGAACTACAGTAAGTGCACAAGAATAATGGGCTGGAATAGAATTAGCATCAATTTGACGGGAAAATGAAATAATGAGAGTTAAGTGTATGTTCACTGATAATGTAAGAACCAGGCTATCCTGACTGTGATTTGCAGAAGGGGATAAGAATTCCATCTCCTCCAAGAGGCCTTCTGTGACTAAGCTCTCATTTCCCCTATTTCTTCTCCCTTCTGCGTCACCCTTGCACTTGGATGTGTGCCCTTTATTCACCCCCCCCCCTCAGCCCCACAGCACTTATATAATGTTTATTTATATTGTCTCCCCTCTAGACTGTAACCTCATTGTCGGTAGAGAATATGTCTTTTATATTATTATATTGAAATAATAATTGTGGTATTTGTTAAGTGCTTACTATGTGCCAGGCACTATACTAAGCACTAGGGTGGATACAAGCACTGGGGTGGATACAAGCAAATCAGGTGGACACAGTCTCAATCCCCATTTTAAAGATGAAGTAACCAAGGCCCAGAGAAATGAAGTGACTTGCTTAAGGTCACCCAAGAGACAGTGGTGGAGCTGGGCTGAAAACCCACGGCCTTCTGACTCCCAGGCCGGTGCTCTGTCTACTATGCCATGATGCTTCCATACTCTCCCAAATGCTTAGTACAGTGCTTTGCACACAGTAAACACTTAATAAATAGGATTGATTGACTGACTGGAGGCTTGTCGGAATCCCAGCATCGCTGTCACTGCTGCAGCCCACGGTTCTTAAATGGATCCCAGAGGAAGGATTGCTTTTCCAGGGATGAGTGAAGTGCAGGGTTAGATGCCCTGAGTCTGGCCTGGCTTTGGGGAGCCCTCTCTTCTTGTCTGCAAATAGCTTATTTGGAGGCCTATGTAATCCAAGGTGGCAGGGGAGGCCTGTTTTCAGTGGTTGGAAAAGTAAGAAGAAATCACTTCAGGTTTCTTAAGCAGTGAAAGTTCTTCAAAGTCACTAACCCTGCCTCTGACCCACTTTGCCAGCACCTGAAACCACTTCTGTCATCCCCCAAATTGGCCGAACCACATCTCTCCCTTCTCCCAAAGCCTTTTAAAAAGCCACTTCCTCCAGGAGGCCTCTTCCCATCAATCCCCCACCTCCTTCTGATTAATCCTCCCCTCATCAATCCATCTCTTACTTATAAGGCATAGCCTAGTGGATAAATCATGGGCCTGGGACTCAGAAGGACCTGGGTTCTATTTCCCCACTTGTCTGCTGTGCGACCCTGGGCAAGTCACTTATCTTTTCTGTGCCTCAGTGACCTCATCTGTAAAATGTAGATTTAGACTGTGAGCCCCATGTGAGAGAGGGACTGTGGCCAACCTGATTGACTTGTATCTATCCCAGTGCTTAGAACGGTGCTTGACACATAGTAAGCACCTAACAAATACCATCATCATCATTATCATCATCATCCTAATGGTCTATTAACAATCATCCCAATTGGTTTCCATTAAGGGCTGGCCTCTGCCTGTTCTGAGTCCCTGACAGCCAGATGGAGGAAGAGGAGGAGAAATAACTTTTATTGAGCACCCACTTGTTGCAGTGCTCTGTACTAAGTGCCTGATGGATGGACTGGAGGGGAAGAAGAGAGGAATGGCAGCGGGCTCAGCAAGGATCTGTGCTGCCCCAGGGTTTCCAGGAGGTTTCTGGGATGGAGCATTAGCACAAGCTCCAAAAATAGGAATCATGTCAGCACGAAACAATACCCGTCCATGTCCAACTGGTGCTTGAGTTCAGGTTGTCCTGAGCAGCGTCCAGCCCTGACAGGAAATCACTTGGCAAGGTGGAGGGAGAAGCAGAAAATCCCTAAAACATCTTCCTTCAGAAAGATGGGGTTCAACACTCTCCCCATCTTCATTCATTCATTCAATAGTATTTATTGAGCGCTTACTATGTGCAGAGCACTGTACTAAGTGCTTGAAATGTACAAATCGGTAACAGATAGAGACAGTCCCTGCCCTTTGATGGGCTCATCTTCAAAGTCTCATTAAAAATCACATAATAATAATAATGATGATGGTGTTTGTTAAGCTTTTTCCTATTTTCCAAGCATTGTTCTAAGCGCTGAGGTAGATACAAGGTAATAAGGTTGTCCCACAGTTTTAATCCCCATTTTACAGATGAGGTACCTGAGGCACAGAAAAGTGAAGCGCCTTGCCCAAAGTCACAGAGCTGATAAGTGGCAGAGCCAGGATTAGAACCCACAACCTCTGACTCCCAAGTCTGTGCTCTTTCCACTAAGTCATGTTGCTTCTGGTGGCGGTATTTGTTAAGCACTTATTATGTGCAGAGCACTGTTCTAAGCGCTGGGGTAGACACAGGGTAATCAGGTTGTCCCACGTGGGGCTCACAGTCTTCATCCCCATTTTACAGATGAGGTAACTGAGGCACCGAGAAGTGAAGTGACTTGCCCAAGATCACACAGCAGACAAGTGGCAGAGCAGGGATTCGAACTCATGACCTCTGACTCCAAAGCCCGTGCTCTTTCCACTGAGCCACGCTGCTTCTTCTTCTCACATCTCTTCCAAGAGGCCTTCCCTGATTAAGCCCTCATTTCCCTCTACTCCCTCTCCCTTCTTTGTCACTCTTGCACTTGGATTTGTGCCCTGTTCCATTATTCATTTATTTGTTTGTTTATTTATTTATTTCTATTAATGTCTGTCTCCCCTCTAGGCTGTGAGCTTGCTGTGGGCTGGGAACAAATTTACAAACTCTGTTACATCACACTCTCTCCAACTGATCTGTGCAAAGTAAGCGCTCAATATAAATACTATTGATTGACTAGAGAGTGCAATGTTGGCTTTGAGAGCAGCAGACAAGCTTCTTTCTCCGATATACTCTGCACAACTCTATACAAAGTGGAAGTGACATTAGGAGAAACCCTTACCCAGTGCACACTCCAAGACACCAGATCTGCCCCCCTTCCCCTTCCCCTTTCAGGAGAAAATGACAGGCTCATTCAGAAAGAAACCCCTAAACAGGATCTCAGAGAAATGGGGGAGACCAATGAATAAAATGAGGAAGGGCAGGGCTTAGGCTCAAGTGAGCATGATGGTTCAGTCTGACAGGGTCCCGAGCAGGGGCCAGGTCAGAAAAGCCTCTCAGGGTCTGGGGTCTTTGCCTCCACCACTGCTCCCGACATCCCCTGATCCCAGCAAAGCAGCATGGCCTTGTCGAAAGAGTCCTGGCCTGGGAGTCAGAGGACCTGGGTTCTAATTCCGGCTCCGCCACTCGTCTGCAGTGTGACCTTGGCAAATCACTTTACTTCTCTGGGCCTCAATTACCTTACCTGTAAAATCCTCCTCCCTCTTCTTTAGACTGTGAGCCCTATGTTGTTCAGGGACAGTGTCAGAAAAGCAGTATGTTGTAGTGGATAGAGCATGGGCCTGGGCGTCAGGTCATGGGTTTTAATCCTGGCTCCGCCACTCGTCTGCTGTGTGACCTTGGGCAAGCCACTTCACTTCTCTGGGCCTCAGTTACCTCATCTATAAAATAGGGATCGAGACTGTGAGTCCCTCATGGGACAGGGACTGTGTCCAACTCTATTTGCCTTTATCCACCCCAGAGCTTAGTAAGGTGCCTGACACATAGTAAACCCTTAACAAATACCAATATAGATAGATATTGTCTTCTATCTATCCCACAGTTTAGAATAGTGTTTGACACATAATAAGCACTTAAATACTATTAAAAATTAAATTAAAAAAATAGCCACTGGGCGTTCTCCCGGGCAGATGAGCCAGGTCCGATCAGAAAGTCTATTCCTAAAAGATCCAATATAGAACCTGATTAAAAACGCATTTCCCATTAATGCAAAGAGACAGAAACACCAGTACTCTATGCAAAGAATAATCTTAGCACACAGGAACAAAAAAAAAATCCCTCCCTAAATTTCCTAATTGTTACTTTCATGAACTCTACCGAGATGAATGTGGCTTTCCAAAAGGGGGAAAAACAAGTCAGGAATGAGGTCGTGTTGCTGGCATCTTCCTTAGAGTCCTAATGAGCTTCTCTGGGCAGGACAAATGAGGATCGTCCTTTACCAAGGGGCCACGGGAGACAGAGTGATGGGGTCCAGATGTGGGCCGACAGCTTCGTACATACGAGGCCAGCTGATTCTTGGCTCCAGAAAACTGTCCGAGATTCTTAGAATGAAGAAAACTGTCTTGGATCTGGTGAACTCTGTCAGGGATTCTTAAAGATATTTGTTTGCTCTCTGGATCATGTTAAGTATCTAGGTCTTCATTTTCCTTGAATGCAAACTCTGCAGTTTTGGAGGAGAGTCTGGGTCATGGGAGACAAGTGTCATTATTGTTGATGAGATTAACCCAGAGGAAAACTGAATTTTCCAGGTGCTTCCCTCTTGATGGGGGAGGAGGGAAAGGATGACCAACACTTTTTTATGGTATTCATTTACCGCTTATGTGCCAGGCACTGTACTAACCACTGGGGTAGATACAAGTTAATCAGGTTGGGCCCAATCCCTGTCCCACAAAGGGCTCATAGTCTAATCTACATTTTACAGATGAGGTCACTGAGGCACAGAGAAGTTAAGTGACTTGCCCAAGGTCACATAGCAGATAAGTAGCAGAGCAGAATTAGAACCCAGGTCCTTCTGTCTCCCAGACCTATTCCCTATCTAATAGGCCATGGTGCATCTCTACCTTCAATTTTGTTGGCTGAAAGAGAGAGAAACTGTATGACCATCCACGGCTTGAACCTGACAGAAGCTCCCAGACATTGCTGCCGGGCCCTGCCAGGCCCCTGCCAATCAATCCAGTCCCTATCAGCCCCTATTAATCCATCAGCCAATCAGTGGTATTTATTGAGTGCTTACTATGTGTAGAGTACCATACTAAGTGCTACGGAGAGTACAGTAGAACAGAGTTGGTAGACACGTTCCCTGTCCACAATTATCTGTTGCCGATTTCATTCATTCATTCAATAGTATTTATTGAGCGCTTACTATGTGCAGAGCACTGTACTAAGCACTTGGAATGGACAAATCGGTAACAGATAGAGACAGTCCCTGCCCTTTGACGGGCTTACAGTCTAATCGGGGGAGACGGACAGACAAGAACAATAGCAATAAATAGAATCAAGGGGATGATAAATAGAATCAAGGTTCCAAGCGCTTAGTACAGTGCTCTGCACATAGTAAGCACTTAATAAATACTATTGAATGAATGAATGATCTTACAGTCTAGGGGGAGCATCCAGTTTCGTTCTGTTTTGCTCTGCTGTCTGTCTTCCCCGATTAGACTGTGAGCCTGTCACTGGGCAGGGATTGTCTCTATCTGTTGCTGAATTGTACATTCCAAGCACTTAGTACAGTGCTCTTCACATAGTAAGCGCTCAATAAATACTACTGAATGAATGAATCCAGCCTAACAAAGCCACTTGTCCAGGCCTGGTGGAGGTAGCAACTTCTCTCACAGCCAATCATTATGGGTTGGGCAAGGCATTCTGGGGCAGAGAGTCCTGCCATCTACCTGTCCCACCCCCAAATACCAAAAACCAGTGTTGAGGGTCAACAAACTCAAATGCTAAGTGTGGATTAGGGGTTGGATTAGGGTTGTTGCTAGGTTGAAACCAGAGGTACTGACTGATTTAGATGTGTATTAACATTAGGTTAGAGCCAGTATTGTATGATTCAGTGGACCTGTTTTTGGTAGGTCAATGAGCTGACTGATAATCATTTCATAATAATAATAACTGTGATATGGTTAAATTCTCACTTTGGGGCCGAGTATTTTACTAAGCACAAGATAAGCAGGTCAGATACAGTTCCTGTTCCACATGGGGCTCACAGTCTAAAAGGGAGAACAGGTATTGAATAGAATAGGTACTGAATCCTCAGTCTACAGATGAGGAAACTAAGGCTTAGAAAAGAGAAGTGACTGGCCCAAGGTCACCCAGCATTCCCTGACTAGGGAGCTGAAGTTTGCCATTGCTGGTGAAGTACTCCAGAGTCAGGAGGCAGGGTGGGGAGGATGGCTTCCTCCTGTGACATGTTCTGGGCAGAAGATGCTGAGGCCTCTTAGTGGCCCCTGGACTGGAAAATGGGCCCTGGGTCTGCTATCTGCTCCCAGCTCAGCATTCAATTGATAGGTGGGATTGAGGAAAGAGGCAATCCCTCTCCTACATCACTGCCCCACCCCCCCACCTCACCTCGCTACTCTCCAACTGCAACCCAGCCCATGCACTTCACCCCTCTAATGCCAACCTTCTCACTGTACCTCAATCTCATCTATGTCACCCACGTCCTCCCTCTGGCCTGGAATCCCTCTCTCCTCAATTCTGACAATTACTCCAACCCACTTCAAAGATTTATGGAAGGCACATCTCCTCCAGAGGGTTTCCTTGACTAAGCCCCTCTTTCTGCTTCCTCTATTTCCTTCTGCGTTGCCCTGACTTGCTCTCTTTATTCATCAAACTTCCCAGTCCTACAGCACTTATGTACGTCTGTAGTTTATTTATTCATATTGGTGTCTGTCTCCCCCTCTAGATTGTGAACTCACTGTGGGCAGGGAATGTGTCAGTTTATTTTTATATTATACTCTCTCAAGCACTTAGTACAGTGCTCTGCACCCATTAAGCACTCAATAAATATGATTGAATTTAGTCTATTGAGCACCTATTGTATGATCCTCGAAATTCCTATATCAGCCCCCTGATGGGGCCTCTTTGCCTCAGCCCCGACTACAGTCTCTGAGCCTGCCATCAAAACCTTTGCCACATTCCCTCACCAGTTTTATATGGTGGCCTTTTGTTTCCTTTTCTATTTCTTTCTCTGGATTTGCTTAGTATTTTTGTCTGCTTCCACCAACAGGTCCACAGATGGATGACTGGGAGATCTGTTTCCTGGGTTGTGACTGGTAGTCTGAGGACAGAAAACATGTCTACCAACTCTGTTGTTTTGCATTCTCCCAAGTGATTAGTACAGTGCTTCACACACTGTAAGCACTCAATAAATATGATTGATTGACGGAGGCTGAGGCTGTATATCTGTTTGTCGCCAGGAGCCGCCCATGGTTCTGGAGTGTGAGATCACTTAGAGGTTTAAATTTAATCAATCAATACAGTCATGGTATTTATTTAGCACTTAACTATGTGCAGAGCACTGAACTAAGTGCTTGGGAGAATGCAATACAACGGAATTGGTAGATATGTTCCCTCCCCACAAGTAACATGATTTTACATAGCCATTTTCTGTTTTAATGTAATGCATAACTTCAAAAAAAAGGTAAGTTTAAAGGTGTATATATTCCATTGAAGAAGCCCTCTGCTTTCCCAAGTTAATTTCACTCTGCTTGGAGGTAAGGTTTTTATTTGTGTGTGTGTGTGTGTGTGTGTGTGTGAGTGTGTGTGTGTGTTGGGGGTGGTGGGTAGCTTCCAGGCTTTTTATCAGAAATTTTACAAAGATAGTATGTGTATTTGCTTTAGGGTGATCAGTCTATCAGTGGTATTTATTGAGTGCTTATTGCATACAGAGCATTGTATAAACGCTTGGAAGAGTACAATTCAACAGAGTTTTTAGACACATCCCCTACCTAGCGGGAAGAGCACTTCCTTCTCGATGCCTCAGTTCTCCTGTTCTCTCTCTTACTTAGACTGTGAGCCCCATGTGGGGCAGGAACTGTGTCCAACCTAATTGATTTATATCTACCCCAGCGCCTAGAAAAGTGATCGACACATAGCAAGTGCTTAACAGATGCCATTAAAAAAAGGAGCTTTCTGTGTAGAGGGAGGAAGTTCAAGGTATTTCTTGGTTGTGCCTTAGGATATATGTATATAAGTTCTGGGGGGCTGAGGGAGGAGTTTAATGAAGGTGTCAATCCAAGTGAAAAGCAAGACTTGGAAGGGAGGGGGAGAAGAGGAAATAAGGACTTAGTCAGGGAAGGCCTCTTGGAGGAGATGTGCCTTCAATAAGGCTTGAAGGTGGGGAGAGTGATCATCTGTCAGATGTGAAGAGGGAGGGTGGTCCAGTCCAGAGACATGATGGGGGTGAGGGATCAGCTGTGAGATAGATGAGATGGAGGTACAGTGAGTAGGTCGATGGGGCCGGAACTACTCTCCCACTCTTTATTAAGCTTCTTGAAGTCAGCGACTGCATTTACCAGCTATACTGCTGTAACAGTAGTAGTAGTAATAATAATATTTCTTAAACACTTAAAATTTGCAAAAGCCCAGTACTAAGTTCTGGGACAGAATACACAAATGGGATTTAGACCCATTCCCTGTCCCTTGAACCGGGAAGATGGGGAGGTTCTCAATCTATCACGTAATGCAGTGATCAGTAAATACCACTGATTAATGGATTGATTCATCCCACATCATCAGAAAGCTGACAAGAACTCTGTTCTGTGTAATACTGAGCGTGGCCCCTCTAGACTCCAAGCTTGTTGTGGACAGGGAATGGGTCTGTTATATTGTCATAATGTACTCTCCCAAGCACTTAGTATAGTCCTCCGCACATAGTAAGTGCTCGGTAAATGCAAATCACTTCCTGTGAAGGAAGATCTCACTTCTCTGGCAGCCTGGCCAAGGAGACGGCTCCATTTTCCTTTTGGAAGAACCACTGTGATGGCGAGGAAAAATAGTAGCAGGTTCTCTGAGTCCGAGGGCAGCCCACCTGAGGTTACACCTTCAGACCTGGGGGTATTTTTACTTGCAACAGGCTCCCGATTTGATTCTAAAGGGCGGCATTTTGCCAAAAGAAGTGACGCACCTTCAAGCTTCCATTTATATCAGTGACATAATGGTGTCAGCGCTTTGGAGGGAGAAAAAGGACCTGCAGCAATTGGCATTAGATCTTTAAGGGCCTGGAAATCCATTACTTCCTTGCTGAGACAAGAGGCAATTTTCTAATTTAAACTACACAGATGCACTGACGGGCAAATTATTGTCGGGTTTTGTATTCTTTTATTCAAATGCACAATAAAAAAAACCCCATTAGAGTGCAATTATCTTTTAACTAAACGTTATGAGCTTGTGGGGTGGCAGAGGCACTATTTCCAAGGGGAGGTGCTGTTGGGGAAATTTGATTAAAAAACAACAGTTTAATAGACCTCTTTATATCCAATTGGATGGCAGAATGGCTTTAGTTCCCACTTGGCAAAGGGTGGTCCTGGGGACTGGTTGGCTAGGGTCAGATTTTCAGCAGGTGAGTCAGGTGAGAAGCTATAGGCAGCCCCTACCTCTTATAGAGTCATCACAGGTAGAGAAGCAGCATGGCTCAGTGGAAAGAGCATGGGCTTTGGAGTCAGAGGTCATGAGTTTGAATCCCAGCTCTGCCACTTGTCAGCTGTGTGACTGTGGGCAAGTCACTTAACTTCTCTGTGCCTCAGTTACCTCATCTGTAAAATGGGGATTAAGACTGTGAGCCCCACGTGGGACATCCTGATTCCCCTGTGTCTACCCCAGCGCTTAGAACAGTGCTCGGCACATAGTAAGCGCTTAACAAATACCAACATTATTATTATTATTAGGTAAGCAGGCTACCCCCACACGTTGGGAGAAATGTAGGCAGGGGCCCAAGCTCTAACTCACCTCAGGTACCCATATTTGGCTCAGTTTTCCAAATATCCGGCTCACCTTATAATCATGTGGTCAAATGAGAGCATTTGAGAAGCAACGTGGCCTATTAGACAAGGCACAGACTTGGGAGTTAGAGGTCTTTGGTTCTAATTCTGGCTCTGCCGCTTGTCTGCTGTGTGGACTTGAGCAAGTCACTTCATTTCTCTGTGCCTCAGTTGTCTCATCTGCACAAATGAGGATTCAATACCTTTGCTCCCTTACTTAGACTGTGAGCCTGATGTGGAGCTTGATGATCTTGTACCTATCCCAGTACTTAGTACAGTGCTTGGCGCATAGTAAGCGATTAACAAATACCCCAATTCTTATTATTATCATCATTAAATGTGACTCCACTCCTGCCTCCAGAGGAGACGGATCTTTAATGCAAGCACTTATCCTATCTCGCCGTGATAACTGTATCAGCCTCCTTGCTGACCTCCCTGCCTCTTGTCTCTTCCCCACTCCAGTCCATACTCCACTCTGCTGCCTGGATCATTTTCCTTCAGAAACATTCAGACCTTGTTTCCCCACTTCTCAAAAAACTCCAGGAGTTACCCATCCATCTCATTATCAAACAAAAACTCCTTACCATTGGCTTTAAAGCACTCAACCACCTTGTCCCCTCCTACCGCACCTCTCTACTCTTACTACAACCCAGCCCATATACTTGGTTCCTCTAATGCTAACCTTCTCACTGTACCTTGAACTTGTCTATCTTCCCACTGACCTCTCATCCACATCCTATGCCTGGCCTGAAAGGGCCTCGCTCCTCATATCAGACAGGAAATTGCTCTTCCCTACTTCAGAGCCTTATTGAGGGCACATTCCCTCCAAGAAGCCTTTGACTAAACCCATCCTCTCCTCTTCACCCACTCCTCCCACCCATCCCCACAGTATATAGGTACATATTTGTATATATCTGTAATTTATTTATTTATATTAGTGTCTGTCACCCGCTCTAGATTGTGAGCTCGTTGTGGGCAGGGAATGTGTCTGTTTGTTATTGTATTGTACTCTCTCAAGTGCTTAGTACAGAGCTTTGCAAATAGAGAGCACTCAATAAATCGGATTGAGTGAATGAATGAATCAATGAATCAATGAATCAATGGGTGCCAGCAGATGTGCAGGAGGGTTAGGATGGACTGTGCATTTGCTCTGGCTGGAGGGAATGGGGAGACACCCCAACTTGTAAACTCCTCTGGCCAGTCACAGACAGATTCTGGGCTGGGTGGGCCAAGGCAGGGTATACAGAGTGGGACTGGTTGCTCCCAGCCTGATGGGATTCCCATGTTGATGGGATTTCCAGGATGATGGGATTCCCAGGATGATGGGATTCCCGTGACGTGGACCCTTTTGTTTTTTCCTGAAAGGCAGGAAGTCTGCTGCAAGGTTGCCAGATTTCAATCTCCTCCCTCTAACCCAAGCAATGTGGTGAAACCACGGTCCTTCCATTTCCCCAGCTCCAGACAAGGGTAGCTATGCTTTCTCAGACCCACAGCACTTATTTATATATCCATAATTTATTTATAGCAATGTCTGTCTTCCCCTCTAGACTGTGAGTTGGTTGTAGGTAGGGAATGTGTCTACCAACTCGGTTGTACTGTTATATTGTATTCTGTTGCCGAATTGTACTTTCCAAGGGCTTAGTACAGTGCTCTGCACACAGTAAGTGCTTAATAAATATGATGGAATGAATGAGTGAATTCTCCCAAATAATAATAATAATAATGTTGATATTTGTTAAGTGCTTACTATGTGCCAAGCACTGTTCTAAGCGCTGGGGTAGATACAAGGTAAACAGATTGTCCCATGTGGGGCTTACAGTCTTCATCCCCATTTTACAGATGAGGTAACTGAGGCACAGAGAAGTTAAGTGACTTGCCCAAGATCACACAGTTGACAAGTGGCAGAGGTGGGATTAGAACCCATGACCTCTGACTCCCAAGCCCGTGCTCTTTCCATTAAGCCAAGCTGCCAAATGCTAAGTACAGTGCTCTGCACACGGTAAGTGCTCAATAAATACGACTGATTGATTGATTGATGACTGTTTGAGTCTAACTTCCCCGCCGCTCTGGACAGCGATGGCTGGTGAGACCCCTTTAACGTCCCCAATCTCCTTAATAGAAAAAGTCCTTTCTGACTGATAGGCATTTCAGTGGAGCACAGAGATTCATTACCTTGGCGGTTTCTCATTTTCAGAGAGAAATGAGAGGAAATTATCCAATTTTTCTTTTTATAATAACGTCCAATACATTTAATGTCTAATTTCACACTGTCCCTTGAAAGATAACCTCTCTCAGCCTCAATGTTACTAAGTACCACGATCCCAGGGTAAATGTCTCAACCCACATGTGTCCACAAGGCAAAGGCCCAGAGTCCTTGGTCCCCATGTGGGGACCTCAACTTGACCATGTGCATCAGTTACCGCATCTGTAAATAGGGATTAAGACTGTGACCCCTCTGTGGTTGGGGACTAGGTCTGACCCGATTACCTTGTATCTACCCCTGTGCTAAGTAGAGTGCCTGGCAAGTAAGTGCTTAACAAATACTACAATTATGCCCCCTCTAGACTGTAAGCACAATGTAAAGTGCTCAATAAATAGGATTAAATGACTGACTAGATATCTTTCTCTCCCTCAAGACTATAAACTCATTATGGGCAGGGAATGTGTCCGCTAATTCTGTTATATTGTACTCTTCCTGAGTGCTCTGCATATAGGGAAGCAGCATAGGCCTAGAGGATAAAGCATAGGCCTGGGAGACAGAAGGACCTAGGTTCTAACTCCAGCTCTTCCACTTGTCTGCTGTGGGACCTCTGGCAATTTGCTTAACTTCTCGGTGCCTCAGTGACCTCATCTGTATAATGGAGATTAAGACTGTGAGCCCCATGTGGGACAGGGACTATATCCAACCTGATCAGCTTGTACCTACCCCGGCACTTAGAACAGTGCTTGATGTATAGGAAGCGCTTAATAAATGCCAACATTATTATTAATAACATTAACAACATTAATAATAATAATAATGTTGGTATTTGTTAAGCGCTTACTATGTGCAGAGCACTGTTCTAAGCGCTGGGGTAAACACAGGGAAATCAGGTTATCCCACGTGGGGCTCACAGTCTTAATCCCCATTTTACAGATGAGGGAACTGAGGCACAGAGAAGTTAAGTGACTTGCCCACAGCCACACAGCTGACAAGTGGCAGAGCTGGGATTCGAACTCATGAGCCCTGACTCCAAAGCCCGTGCTCTTTCTACTGTGCCAACATTAATAACATTAATAATAATGTTGGCATTTGTTAAGCATTTACTATGTAAAGAGCACTGTTCTAAGCGCTGGGGTAGATACAGGGGAATCAGGTTGTCCCACATGAGGCTCACAGTCTTGATCCCCATTTTACAGATGAGGTAACTAAGGCCCAGGGAAGTTAAGTGACTTGCCCACAGTCACACAGCTGACGAGCGGCGGAGCCGGGATTTAAACCCATGACCTCTGACTCCCAAGCCCGGGCTCTTTCCACTGAGCCACGCTGCTTCTCATTATTAGTAAGCACACAATAAATATACCATTGATTGATTAATATGGGTGACACCCCAAATCCCTAGGAAGCCATCTGGCCACACCCTCTTCTTAAATTGGGGCCATCTGGGCAACTGAGGTGGTCCAGAGCGGGTGTGAGAGGATGTTCCGCATCAGTCAGGCTCATCAAAAAGCCTTAGGGCAACCACCCCCTCCTCAAAATAGGTTCAGGAAGGAAGGGGGTGGTTATAGTCTCTGCAGCCGAGAAGCAGCCAACAGCCATGCAGCAACCTGAAGGATTGATGACAGCTGCAGCAGAAACAGCAGGTGAAGTGAAGCTGTGACAAGCCTGCATCTCTCTGTGGGTCTCTCTCAGTCACACTGTCTGGTCTCTGTCCTCCTTTTAGGCCTTTTGGGCCTCTCCCCTTACAAGTTCCATCCTGACCCCAAATGCATCCACCTTACCCAGGTAGACATCAGCTAAAAATAGAGACGGAGCTTGGAAGACTCCAGTTGGTGGAAGCCCTTTGTGGTTCTTAGAACAGTACTTGACACATAGTAAGCGCTTAACAAGTACCTTAATTAATTAATTCATTCATTCAATAGTATTTATTGAGCGCTTACTACGTGCAGAGCACTGTACTAAGCTCTTGGAGTGTACAATTCGGTAACAGATAGAGACAATCCCTGCCCAGTGACAGGCTCATAGTCTAAAAGGGGGAGACAGCGAAGCAAAACTGAACAAAACAAAAAAAGACAATATCATCAGGATAAATTGTTGTTGTTGGTATTTGTTAAGCGCTTACTATGTGTCAAGCACTTTTCTAAGCGCTGGGGTAGAAACAAGGTAATCAGGTTGTCCCATGTGGGGCTCACAGTCTCCATCCCCATTTTACATATGAGGGAACTGACGCACAGAGAAGTGAAGTGACTTGCCCAAAGTCACACAGCTGACAAGTGGCAGAGGTGAGATTAGAACCCATGACCTCTGACTCCCAAGCCTGGGCTCTTTCCACTAAGCCACGCTGCTTCTCTAAAATAGAATCATGGAGACATACACCTCATTAACAAATAGAGTAATAAATAATATACAGATAAGTACAGTGCTGAGGGGAGAGGAAAGGTGAAGAGCAGAGGGCAAGAGAGGGGGGGAAGAAGAGGGAAGGAGGAGCAGAGGGAAAGGGTTAGTCTGGGAAGGCCTCCTGGAGGAGGTGAGCTCTCAATAGGGCTTTGAAGAGGGAAAGAGTTAGTTTGGCAGAGGTGAGGATGAGGGAAATCCAGGACAGCGGGAGGACGTGGGCCAGGGGTCAACGGCAGGACGGGCGGAAAAGGGGGATGGTGGGGAGGTGAGCGGCAGAGGAGCGGAGTGTGCGGTGTAGGTAGTAGAAAAAGAGAAGGGAGGTGAGGTAGGAGGGGGCAAGAGGATGGAGAGCTTTGAAGCCAAGAGTGAGGAGTTTTTGTTTCGTGCGAAGGTTGATAGGTAACCACTGGAGATTTTTGAGGAGAGGAGTGACTTGCCCATTCTGCAGGAAGATGATCCGGGCAGCAAAATGAAGAATAGACTGGAGTGGGGAGAGACAGGAGGAAGGGAGATCCGAGAGAAGGCTGACATGATAATCCAGCCGGGATCTTATGAGAGCCTGTAGCAGTAAGATAGCCATTTGGGTGGAGAGGAAAGGGCAGATCTTGGCGATACTATAAAGGTGAGACCGGCAGGCGTTGGTGACGGATTGGATGTGTGGGTGGTGTGTGATGGATGTGTGGATGTGTGGGTGGTGGTGAGGGACTGGATGTGTGGTGACGGATTGGATGTGGATGTCTTAATTATTATTACTCTTATTTTGCCCCTTGATGGCTGGGGGCCTGTGGGAGTTGGGCGTGGTGGGGAACTGGGGCTCAGGGATCTATTATTATTAGTATTATTGTCACTGAGTCATTTCCAATTCATAGTGACTCCATGGATATACTTTCTCCAGCAGGTCCTGTCCTCTGCCAAATCTGCAACCTTTCTAACTGTTGTTCCTTTATCGTTGTTATGGTCTCTATCCTTCTAGCTGCCACTCTGCCTCTTCCATGTTTTCCTTGGATTTTCCCTAGCATTAGTGTCTTGGAGACTTAGTCCTCAGGGGCCCAGCTTCCATTTAATCAGCTCAAATTCCTCTGACACCTCAGTTTTCTCACATAAACAATAGGGATAATGGGCAGATTTACTCATTAAAACTGCAACAGTCCCTAGGATCGATGAGGTAACTGAAGCACAGAGAAGTGAAGTGACTCACTCAAGGTCACACAGCAGACAAATGGCAGAGCTGGGATTAGAACCTGCTGACTCCCAGGCCTGTACTCTATCCATTACGCCAAACAGCTTCTCTACTTCCTTTGTATATAGAGGTACCCAGTACAGCACCCGGCATGCAGTAAGTTTCCAGTATGTTAGGCACAGTGTGCAGCACACCGTAGACACCCAGTAAATATCGCTGATAGATTGGATGAGTGGCCGTGGCCAATGTGTTCCTGCAGAGCCTTTTCATATCCTCAGCCAAAAGGGGTTATAAATGCAAAATGGCAATACTATTGATCGACTGGTTGATTATCAGCCAACTCTCTTTCAGCAAATGGAAGGGACGTTTTCGCCCAGCTCCTGACACTCTGTTCGAGGTAGGTGCCCCAACTTCTGACACACCAGATTGGCAGCCTTGCTTCCCTCCCCTGCTCCCATCTCCCATCTCCATGTGTTTTTCAAGCGGCAGCAGCAGCAAGGAAAGAAAAACGCAGAGAATCTAGATGACTTGCTGGCTGGCACTAATGCTTCAGGCATTAATTTGTTGCTAATTAAGTGTAACTTTATTTGTGCTCACCAACTACACCCTGCGGGTCCCCAGCAACTTCTCCCAAAGGACCAGCTTTGGAGAACGAGAAATAGCTTGGAAGAAGCAGGGAAAAGGCAAATTCTAAGTGAAGGAGAACAGCATGGCCTAACGGAAAGAGCATGGGCCTGGGAGTCAGAGGATCTGGGTTCTAATTCCAGCTCTGCCACTTGTCCACTGTAAACCCTTGGGCCAGTCACTTCACTTCTCTGTGCCTCAGTTACCTGATCTGTAAAATGGGGATTAAGACAGGGAGCCCCATGTGGGACATGGACTGTGTCCAACCTGATTAACTTGTATCTTACCCCAGTGCTTAGTACAGTGCTTTGCACATCTCTAGAATGTAAGTTCATTGTGGGCAGGGAATGTGTCTACCAACTCTGTCGTATTCTCCCAAACGTTTAGTACAGTGGTCTGCATACAGTAAGGGTGCAGTAAAAACCACCGAGTCATTAACGAATACCATGTAAAAAAACAAAAAGGAGAGGGAGAGGCGGGCCTCGGGGTTGCTGCTTTAGACTCCGACAAGCACAGTCAATCAATCAGTCAGTGGCACAGTGCAGAGCACTGTACTAAATGCTTGGAAGAGTACAATATAACAATATAAGAGAGTTGGCAGACACATTCCCCGTGCATAAGGAGCTTACAGTCTAGAAGGACACCACACCCTGCTCCCACCTCGGGACCAAGGTGGTGGATGACTGCTTGCCTGTGGGCGCCCATCAGTGTAAGGTGTCAGGGGGTCCCACTTGGCACAGGAAAACCCTGTATTTCAGGCTCCCTGGAAAAGTCAGGGGACTCACGCAAGGTGGTGGGAACCGGAGGGCCGTGGGGTTCCCCTGACTTCATTCATTCATTCAATAGTATTTATTGAGCGTTTACTATGTGCAAAGCACTGTACTAAGCGCTTGGAATGTACAAATCGGTAACAGAAAGAGACAGTCCCTGCCCTTTGACGGGCTTACAGTCTAATCGGGGGAGACGGACGGACAACAACAATAGCAATAAATAGAATCAAGGGGATGAACATCTCATTAAAATAATAGCAAATAAATAGAATCAAGGTGATGTACATCTCATTAACAAAATAAATAGGGTAATGAAAATATATACAGTTGAGCGGACGAGTACAGTGCTGAAGGGAGGGGAAGGGAAAGGGGCAGGAGCAGAGGGAAAGGGGGGAAAAGACTTAGTTGAGGGTGGTCGGCTGCTGCTGCAGAGGGGGAGGGAGAGGCTGAGGTGTAGCCTTCCTAGCAGCCCTTGCTCCGGGGCAGCTTGGCCACTTCCGCTACCACTGCCCCATTGGCAGGCTGCTCTCCGGAGTTGCCGGTGCAATGGGAAGTGGATGTAGGGTTAACAGGATGTGGGTTGTGGGGCGGCAGGTGTTTAGTGGTTTAGTCGCCCCTCTGCTTCTCCACTTGCCTGCTGCTAAGCAGAAAACTTTGGGTGAAAATTTCTGTATGTATGTGTGTGTGTGTGTGCCTCTTTCCTCTTACTCTTCCTTTCTCTCTCTCTTCTCTACCTCTCCCTACCTTTCCTAATTTTTCTCTCCTCTCTTACTCTCTACCTATCCTGATTTCCCTCTTTGCCCCTGTCCTGCCTTGTCGCTCCATCTTCAGGCTTTAGCACCGTGGCCTACTGACAAGTGCAAGGGCTCACGAGTCAGAGGACCTGCGTTCTAGTCCCAGCTCCACCACTTGTCTGCTGTGTGACCTTGGGCAAGTCACTTAACCTCTCTGTAGCTCAGTTACCTCATCTGCAAAATGGGAATTAAGACTGTGAGCCCCATTTGGGACAGGGACTGCATCTGATTACCTTGTATCTACCCCAGGGCTTAGAATAATGCTTGGCATATAGTAAGTGTGTAACAAATACCATTATTATTTGTCTGTCTCTGTCTCTTTACTGCCTCTTTGCAGCCTTCTTTTCCTGTTTTTTCCCTTCCTTAATCTTGGACTGCTAGTCCTGTTCCCACTGAAGCCCTGAACTTCCAGCTTCTGCCCTCTATGTCTAGAGGAAAAGGTCAGGGATGGTGGGAAACAGGCAAAACAGTTTGCTCTCCCCATTTCCTGGCTTTGGGGGTGCCTGACTTTGGGCCTGGAACCTGATCCCGGGAGACGAGTGATACTCTATCTGGGACACACCAGCAGAGCCTCACAGGAGGAGCAAGCGAAGGAAAAATTACTAGAAATTTGTATTTGAATATTTTGTATGGGCTTTAAGGTGCTCAATCAGCACTCTTCCTCCTACTTATTCATTCAATAGTATTTATTGAGCACTTACTATGTGCAGAGCACTGTACTAAGTGCTTGGAATGAACAAGTCGGCAACAGATAGAGACAGTCCCTGCCGTTTGACGGGCTTACGGTCTAATCGGTACTTATCCACTGCTTCTCCCACTCTATCCCAGCTCACATACTTGGTTTCTCTCCACCTACTGATTGTGCCTCATTCTTGCCTCTTCTGCTGCTAATCTTTTGCTTGTGCCCACACCTCGCCTGGAATGGTCTGAACCCTCACATTATTATTATTATTATTATTATTATATTTGTTAAGTACTTACTGCATGTCAAGCACCATTCAAAGCACTGGGGCAGATACAAATTAATCAGGTTGAACACAACCCCTGTTCCACCTAGGGTTTACAGTATAAATAGGAAGGAGAACAGATATTTAATCCCCATTTTAATAATAGTGATAATAATAGTGATAATATTAATAATGATGATAATAATTGCTCTATTTGTTAAGCATCTACTATGGTGCCAAGCATTGTATTAAGCACTAGGATAGATACAAGATAATCAGATCCCACATGGGGCTTACAGTCTACGAAGGAGGGATAACAGGTCCCTCATCTGTGAATCCCCAATTCACAGATGAGGAAACTGAGGCACAAAGAAGTTAGGTGACTTCCAAGGTCACATAGCAGACAACTGGCATGGCCACCATTAGAACCCAGATCCTCTGACTCCCTGGCCTGTGCTCTTTCCACCAGGCTATACTGCTCCTTCAGCATGAGGAAACTGAGGCACAGAGTCCTCTGACTCCCAAGACTGTGCCCTTTCCACTAGGCCATGCTGCTTCACTTCCAGTGGGTTTATTCATTCCTTCAATTGTATTTATTGAGCACTTACTGTGTGCAGAGCACTGTACTAAGCACTTGGAAAGTACAATTTAGCAACAGAGACAATCCCTACCCAACAACAGGCTCACAGTTTAGCTTTCCTTTCTTAATGAAATCACACCTGCTTCAGGAGGCCTCCCCAAATTGATTTCTAATTGTCCCACCTTTTTTCCTTCCTACTGACATGACACATCACCACTTCTGTACTACCTGAGCACTTGTGTATCTTGTAGCACCTACGTACATGTCTTTATACTCTATTATATTCTCCTATCTGTAATATTAATTAATTCATTCATTCATTAGTATTTATTGAGCGCTTATTATGTGCAGAGCACTGTAGTAAGCACTTGGAATGTACAATTCGGCAACAGATAGAGACAATCCCTGACCACTGACAGGCTTACAGTCTAATCGGGGGAGATGGACAAAAACAAGACAACTTAATCAAGATAAATAGAATCAAGGGGCTGTACACCTCATTAACAAAATAAATATGGTAATAAAAATATATACAAATGAGCACAGTGCTGAGGGGAGGGGAAGGGAGAGGGGGAGGAGCAGAGGGAAAGGGGGGAATATTTAATGTCTCTCTGCTCCACTAGATTATAAAATCCTTGAGGGCAGAGATCATGTCCACTTGACTGTACTCTTCCAAGTGCTTAGTGAGTGCTCTGCCCACAGAAGGTGGGGCTCAATAATTATTTCTGATTGGTTTACTCACTAACATAAGCTAATTATGGGCAGGGAACGTATCTGCTAATTTTGTTGTATTGTATTCTCCCAAGCGCTTAGTAGGGTACTCTGCTCACAGTAAACACTCAACAAATACCATTGATTGATTGACCGATTGGAATTGAATGGAAATATGCCTGAGCTAAGGGTCTAAAAGTGAAGCAAGCTTCCTAAAGGCAGAGCCTAGGTCAATCAATCAATTAATCAATCAATCATATTTACTGAGCAACTTATTGTATGCTTGCGAGAGTACAACAGTCAGCAGACATATTCTATAACTCAAATGGCAAATGAAGCGGGGAAACGAGACTGAGTCAGAGTAATCTTCTAAAGGAGAAGCCAAACAAGAGGAGAGCAAGCTTCGGGCTTGGGGCGGAGATTGGTCTGTAAAGGGATCCCCAAAACAATGAGATTGTGAGGAGCTGACTACCACTTTGCAATGTACAATTGTTATTATCAAAATGCTGAAAGTGGAAAAAGAGGCTACATCTCCCCAATCCTTTAAATAAAGAATCTGAGGCTTTTGCTTGTTCCCTTGGTGTTTTATGGTTTCTGCTCATCCAATTACTAAATGTGAGACTATGAGCCCGTTGTTGGGTAGGGATTGTCTCTCTTGCTCTGTTGCTCTTTCCAAGAGATTAGTACAGTGCTCTGCCCACAGTAAGAGCTAAATAAATATGATTGAATGAATGAATGAACCACTAGACTGTAAGCTTCTTGAGAGCAGAAGTCATGTCTCCCAACTCTTTTGCACTGCATTCTCCCAAGCACTTAGTACACTGCTCTGCACACAGTAAACACTTAATACATACCATTGACAAATTGGGAATCTAGCAGTGGGTTAGGGTCTGAGCCATCGGGAGAAGGCCACATTCCCTTTTGTGTTTCCCTGCGAGGGACCCACACTTCCACAAGCAGCCGGACCCGAGTGCCTTGGTAAGTTGAGAAGAGAGACGGGGAGGTTTCCGTAAGCTCAGCTTTGCTCTTTCCCCCTGAGGATATCATAAAGGGTTATACTGTGGCTAAGTCATGTCCTCTATCTGGATGTGAGTGGGTTTGCTCTGGGGAGCTTTCATGACCATGGCAATTTGGCTGCCAGTTGGAACCTTCTTAAGCGTTGGGCTGTTATAAAAGGCTGTTCGAGATTTTCCTTTCCAAGTCACATTCATCACAGCTGTTTTGTCCAGCAGGCTGAGGACTGTTATGCTTCTGAGGGAGAAATCAATTCATCCATCAGTGGGGTTCATTGAGTACAAAGCACTCCTAAGTGCTTGGGAGAGTATCGATCAATTCAAGTATTGGTATTTATGAAGTGTATACTGAGGCCTGTAGGCCTACCGTGGGCAGGGAATTTGTCTACTAATCCTGCTCTGTAGTACTCTCCCAAGTGCTTAGTACAGTTCTCTGCGTACAGTAAGCACCCAATAAACACCAATGATTGATTGATTTTGGGCTGAGCATTGTACTAAGCACTTGGAAGAGTAAAGTACAATGGAGTTGGCAGGCATGACCATCACCTTCAAGGAGTTCACCATCCAGTGAGGAGTTCCTGGACTAGAATGTGAGGCAGTGTCTAAATTAGGTCCAGGGGTGAATTCTAGGGGTGATGGATTTGAGAACCTTAGTTTCCTAATAGTAATAATGACAATAGTAATAATAATAACTGTGGTATTTGTTGAGCACTTACTATGTGCCAGGAACTGTACTAAGCACGGTGGGGCTGGGGGGGGAATCCAAGGTAATTGGGTTGGAGACAGTTCTGGGTCCCCATAGGGCTCAAGCCTTCATCCCCATTTTCCAGATGAGGGAACTGAGATAGAGTGAACTTAAGTGATTTTCCCAAGGTCACACAGCACCACCGCGGGATGGGTTCAGTTTTCATTCTGAGGTTGGTTCTCCAGGGGCTGGGTGGCCATTTTGCTTCAACCCCACCATCTTGTCTTATGCCGTCAAGTCATTTCTGACTCAAAGCGACACCTCGGACACTTCTCTCTCAGAGCGCCCCGCTCTCCATCTGCAATCATTCTGGTAGTGTAGCTGTAGAGTTTTCTTGGTAAACACATGGAAGTGGTTTACCACTGCCTCCTCCCGCATAGTAAACTTGAGTCTCTGCCTTCGCCTCTCTTTTGTGCCACTGCTGCCCAGCCCAGGGGAATTTTGAATTTTAGCAGATTGCCTTCCACTTGCTAGCCACTGCCCAAGCTGGGAATGGAATGGATATGCCTCTGCTTGACTCTCCCTCCAGTAGCCGAGACTGTTAGAGTACTGGAAACTCTCCAGGTGCGATCAGGAGAGGGTTATTCAGCACATTGGAGAGTAAAATACAAGAAATTTGGCAGACACATTCCCTGCCCATAATCTTACAAGTCTAAGATCAACAGAAACTCATCATTGGCTTTAAAATATTGTTAGCTTACTCTTTCCTATTTTACCTTGCTGATTTCCTACTATAATCTAGAACACACACTTCGCTCCTCTAATATCAACTTCTTCACTGTACCTTGATTTCATTTAGCTCTCTGTTGATAGCTTGCCCCGGTCCTCCCTCTGGCCTGGAACTCCATTCTCCTTCATATTCATTAGATGACCCCTCTCCCCACCTTCAAAGTCTTATTAAGGTCACATTTCCAAGAGGAAGATTGGTCATCACCATGAATATTTACTGAGTGACTATTTTGGCCAGAGTATTGTACTGGGCCCTAATGTGTAGAGGACTTCACAGGACACTTGGGGACATAGTGTAAAAATACAAGACCCAACCCTTGACCTTGAGGAGATTGCAAGCTAATGGAGGAAATATGCTGACACAGACTGCATAATAATAACAATAATAATGATAATGATATTTGTTACATTTACTATGTGTCAATCAAGCTCTAGGATAGATACAAGGTCATCAGTTCAGTTACAGTCCCACATAGGGCTCTCATAGGCAAGCAGGTTTTAAATCCCTGTTTTGCAGGAAACAGAGGCACAGAGAAGTTAAGTCACTTGCCGCAAGATCATATAGCAGACAAGTTATAGTGCTGAGAATCCATGTCTCCTGATTCTCCCAGGCCCATGCTCTTTTCACTAGGCTACAATGAGAGCAGGAGGGGAAATATGGATGCCTATAATTGGCAACAGCACACATAAACGTTAGTAAAATGAGGATTGAGAGGGTGAGCCCCACATGGGACAGGGACTGTGACAAACTGATTTGTTTGTATCCACCCCAGTGCTTAGTACAGTGCCTGGCACATAGTAAGCGCTTAACAAATACCATAATTATAAACAAGACAATAAGTCAATGGCTAAGGAGACATCTGGGATGAATGATTCATAAATTAATAATAATAAGAAAAGGTAAACTGACATGCCCCTAATACTAAGAGTGGCTACTGGTTTGTCATAACCAGAGAGAGGAGAATCATTCATTCATTCATTCATTCACTCACTCGTATTTATTAAGTGCTTACTGTGTGCAGAGCACTGTATTAAACACTTTGGAGAGTACGCTACAACAATAAACAGATACATTCCCTCCCCTCAATGAGCTTACAGTCTAGAGAGGGGGAGACAGACAGCAATACAAATAATTAAAATTACAGATATGTATATAAGTGCTTTGGGGCACTTTATGTTTATGTTTATATGGGGAGGTGGGAAGTGCAAAGGGCGCAAGTCAGGGAGACACAGAAAAGAGTAGAAGATGAGGAAAGGTGGGGCTTAGTCTGGGAAGGAGTCTTGGAGGAGATGTGCCTTCAATAAGGCTTTGAAGTGGGGAAGAGTCACTGTGTCTGGGATTTGGGGACGGAGTGCATTCCAGGCCAGAGGCAGGACGTGGGCTAGGGGTCAGCTGTGAGACAGGCGAGATTGAGGCAAAGTGAGAAGGTTAGCACTAAAGGAGTGAAGTGTTTGGGCTGGGTTGTAGAAGGAAGAAAGCAAGGTGAAGATCAATCAGGGAAGGCCTCCCAGAGGATCTGTTTTTTAGGAGGCTTTAAAGGTGGGGAGCTGGATGATTTCTTTGGCCACAGGCAACAATCAACCAATTAATCCATCGATCAATGGTATTTATTGAGTGCTCATTGTGTGCAGGGCACAGTACTAAGGGTTTAGGATAGTACAGTACAATAGAGCCAGCAGATACGAACTCTGCTCCCAAGGAGCTTACTGACTAGGGGAGACAGACATTAAAATCAATTACAGGCTGAGGAAGGGACACCCAGCCTCCCTGCATAGGTTGGCAAAATTCTCTGCATCAGCCAGGTTAGTGGGGATGTCAATGGGAAGAGATGTTGCCAGGATGGGGTCTGAGCGGGAAGGGGAGGCTTTGTCTTTCCGTTGTGCCCAGAAGGGAAACACTCTAAAAATAATGACAATAATAATCATAATTGTATTTGTTAAGTGCTCACTATGTGCCAGGCACTGTACTAAGCATGAGGGTAGATACAAGTAAATCAGGTTGGACACAGTCCCTGTTGCACATGGGGCTCACATTCTTAATCCCCATTTTACAAATGAGGGATCAGACGTATAGAGAGGTGAAATAATAATAGTAATGTTGGTATTTGTTAAGAGCTTACTATGTGCAGAGCACTGTTCTAAGTGCTGGGGTAGATACAGGGTAATCAGGTTGTCCCACATGAGGCTCACAGTTAATCCCCATTTTACAGATGAGGTAACTGAGGCACAGAGAAGTTAAGTGACTTGCCCACAGTCACACAGCTGACAAGTGGCAGAGGCGGGAGTCGAACCCATGACCTCTGACTCCGAAGCCCAGGCTCTTTCCACTGAGCCATGCTGAAATGACTTGCCCAAGGTCACACAGCAGACAAATGGCAGAGCTAAGATTAGAAACCAGGTCCTTCTGCCTCCCAGGCCTCTGTTCTATCCACTGGGCCATGCTGCTTCTCTAGCTCTCTGGCCCCGGACTACTGACAGCGAGTCCTGCTTGAACAGGCACAGGGCCAATCCTGGATTTTAATTCACCAAGCATTTCTGTGAGTTGAAAACAGAAGAAGGAGACATCAGAAAGCATTAGTGAATTTGGCCGCTGACTGTCTCTGAAGGCTCGTTTCCCGTCCGCTTCCATTCAGCTCGGAACCAGCCGTCAGACAGACGTGTTCTCTGGGACTCCTCTCTCCCTACTCTCTCATCGCCGGCCAGATGACTCCACCTGGAAAATCGGTCATCGGGAGAAGAGGCTGGTTGTCCCCATTTCTGTCCATGAAGAACTGCTTTGTTTTACTACACTGTGGACATTTCAGCTCTCAGTGGTGGGGCAGGCTGGGAGATCTGCATCCGGGTGGCCATTGCCATCTCCCAGGAGGGCCAGCCGTGCATCATCTTTGAAGCAGGGTCCATCCTCTGTGGACGAGGGCGGTGCTTCATTGTGTGGCTTTGGATCCCATCTTCGACTCTTCTCTTAGAGGAATGAGCCCCCGCAAGGAGAGATGCCCAAGGTGAAAGTTGAGAACTTGTTCTGAAGCCCAGGGAATTAGGCAATTCAAACTCAAAAGCTAGAATGCTTTTCAAGCACACCAGTTATTCCTGCATAGCTAAGCAGAGAGCAGAGCTCCAGGACAAATTTCCATTAGATTGCAAGCTTCTTGAGCTCAGGGATCGTGGCTACTAACTCATGGTAGAGTATTCTCCCAAGTTCTCGGTCCAGTGATGGGCACACAGTAAGCACTCAATAAATTCCACTGATCGATTGATTCCATGTTGGGCTGTGGACCGGGAATGGCGGAAGGACCAGACCAATATTTCTCATTCTGGGTACCATGCTGGGGCCCTCTAGATGCTGGTGAGATTAGGCAAGCCTGAGAGCAAGATCCTAATAGGACCCAGCTAAGTGTGTCCCTGGCCTTTCTGTGGGCCAAATGCTGAGTCAGCTAGGTCCAAAGGAAAAACCACAGGCCAATGAATCAGAGGACCTGGATTCTAATTCCGGCTCTGCCACTTGTCCATTGTGTGACCTTGGACAAGTCACTTAGCCTCTTTGTGTTTCGGTTTCCTCATCTGTAAAGAGGAGGTTCAATCCTTGTTTTTCTTCATCCTTAGACTTTGAGACCTGTGCGGAATAGGGATTCTGTCTGACCTGATTATCTTGTATCTAACCCAGAGTTTGCCAAATTTCTTGGCAGACAGTAAAGTGCTTATCAATTACCATTACCACAACCAATCTGTGGCAGTGGGCCAGGATCTCTCTAGGAGGGCATCCTTCTGGGCTCCTGGCACCTGCATGCCCCAGTGACATTGCTGAAAGTAGTCTTGGCTTGGGCCTTTGGGACACTGGGGTCTCTGCCATGGGCTCAGCCCACAGAAGGCTGGGGGGACGGTGAGGCCGGATTCAACAACGGATGATGTTGAGCTCGGGGAAAATTGGGAAAAGATCCCATCTCTCTCCAACTGATGGGAGGATGGGGGTCCCTGGCCCTCCCCCTTTGTTCTTGGGGAGGGGAGGAGGGAGCCCCCTGGTTGCCTCCTGTAAGGAATGGCTGATCCCAAATGGGTTTGGAGGGCTGGACCTGAGCCAGGGCCTGAGAGACGTGGGATCCCAAGGCAGAGACCACCACTTAGAGAGCTCGCCTCTTCACCCAGCTCTCGGCAGGACCCTGCTCCCTTCCCCCACCCCACCCCTGCATCCAACAGGGGCCTTCTCTGCTCCTTTCTGATCACAAACCAGCTTCCACCAACAAAGGCATCCAAATACTGGGGACTGCCAACCTCCTCAACACACAGAGTGAAGTTCACACTAGCTCACCTCTCCCCTTGTCCCGGCAGCAGTGGAAGCAGGGGTAGAGGGACAAGAAGGGGACAGGGCTTGGCCCACTCCCTAAATCAACCAAGCCCCTCCCTCCTCTAGACCAGAGCCACAACCACTTCAAAGAAGAGGACCATCTTCCTTTCAGGCTGTTAATTCTAGCTGAAGGGGTAGGGTCCCGATGGGGATGAGGGGTTAGAGGTTAGGGTGAGGGTTTGGCGTAAGGCTAGGTTTAGAGCTAGGGGTAGGATTGGGGTTTAAGGCTAGAGTTATTGTGCTCGGCCAGGGTCAAAAGACTAGATTTTGATATTGTCTTTTGGGCAGAGTTGGCTCTAAGATTTGGCCCTTTGGTTTCATTAGCTCAAATGGAGATGCGGGAAGCATCAGGGCCGTACTGGAAAGAGCATAGGGCTGAGAGTCAGGAGACCTGGGTTCTGGCCCCAGCTCTGCCACTGACCTGCTATGTGACTTTGGGCATGTCACTTCAACTGTGCTGGGCCATGATTTCCTTATATGTAAAACAGGGATAAAAATCCCTATACTCCTTCCCTCTTGGTCTGTAAATCCCATGCAGAACAGGGCCTGTGGATGATTTGACTGTACTGTATCTACCTCAGGGCTTCACACAGTTCTTGGCACATAGGGCTTAACAAATACCACAATTATTAGACATGCCTCTAAGATGGATCAAGCTTCTCCAGGTCTGGCTCTAAACAATGTGGGACTGAGGGTAAGATCAGTTTTTGGCCACTCCTGCTTCCCCGAGTGTCTGTCTGAGAAACAAAACTGGACATCTTTGATCTCCTTGGTTTCCTGGAGAGCGGCAGGGCCAACTTTGGGGACTTCCTTCCCTCAGAGCCTTAATGTGTTCAGCCGGAGAGCATGGCCCCCCACAGGAAATCCGGGCTGGGACCAGCAGGCATGTTCCCACTTAGAATCCCAGACTGTGGAAAGGTTGTGGAAACGGTGCTGGAAGGATCTATTTCCTTCCCGGTTGCAGGTTACTGGTACCCCCTTACTCACAGCATAGATGGAAAATGAGATCCTCAAAAAGGAGTCTCAGTGCATAATAAGTGCTCAAAAAATACAACTGATTGATTGCTTCATTCATTTGTATTTATTGAGTGCTTACTGCATGCAGAACACTGTACTGAGCACTTGGGAGAGTACGATACAACAATAAACTCATTCCCTGCCCTCAGTGATCTTACAGTCTGGGAGAGGAGACAGACATCAATAAAAATAAATAATCTGATTTATTGAGAAGCAGGGTGGCCTAGTGGAAAGAGCCCTGGCCTGGGAGACATTGGGCCTAGGTTCTAATTCTGGCTCCACCACTTCTCTGCTGTGTAATTTTGGGCAAGTAACTTAACTTCTCTATGCCTCAGTTCCCTCCTCTGTAAAATGGAGATTCAATCCTTGTTCTCCCTCCTACTAAAACTATGAATCTCAATGTGGGACCTGATGGTCTTGTATCTTCCCCAGTGCTTAATATAGTGCTTGGCACAGAGTAAGCACTTAACAAATACTAGTTACTCAGTCAATCATATTTATTGAGTGCTTACTGTTTGCTGAGCACTGTACTGAGCATTTGGAAGAGTACAGTATAATAATATGAGACACATTCCCTGTCCACCACGATCTTGCGGTCTAGAGATTATTATCATTGTTATTACTATTGATTCAGTGATTGAGTCTGCAATGACCCAAGCAAGAGGTGGGCAGGAAGGATGATTCTTAGTTCTCTGAGGAACAGCGTGTATTAATGGGAAAGGCACAAACCTGGGAGGCAGAAGACCTGATTATCTAGTATCTAATCCAGTGTTTGGTGCATAGTTTAAATGCTTAACAAATTCCATTATCATTGTTATTATCATTAGCACTCTCTGAGAAGGCAAAGTGGCTGTAAGCCTACACTATATGGTGGGTCGCTGGGGCTTGGTCAGGGGAATTGAGTTTCTCTGGTCATCCAACACCCTGACCCAAGTTTCCAGGACTGTTCAAGGGTAATTGCAGCCAGCCCTCCCCAAGAGCGAGCTGGTCAGACTGAGCAGCGAGGGCTCATTCATCCTCCAACTGCAAATCCGAGGTCGTGGATTCCCCGGGGATGCTCACCATGGAGGAAACCTCACCTTGTTACTCTCCTACTACAACCTTACTCTCCTACTACAACTTAGCCCACACACTTCGTCTTTATGGGAAGCAGCATGGTGTAGTGGATAGAGCACAGGCCTGGGAGTCAGAAGGTCATGGGTTCTAATCCCTCCTTTTCCACTTAACTGCTGTTTGACCTTGGGCAAGTCACTTAACTTCTCTGGGCCTCAGTTACCTCATGTGTAAAATGGGGATTAAAAATGTGAGCCCCACATGGGACAGGGACTATGTCCAACCCAATTTGCTTGCATCCACCTCAGCGCTTAGTACAGTACCTGGCATATTGTCAGTGCTCAACAAATACCAGGATAATAATAACTGCTGAGGGGGGATGAATAATAATAATTATTATTATCATTATCATTATTCTTCTGGTATTTGTTAAGCATTGACAATGCACCAGGCACTATATTAAGCGATGGGGTAGATAATCAGGTTGGGCACAATCCATGTCCCACATAAGGCTCTCAGTCTTAATTCCCCTTTTACAGAAGAGGAAACTGAGGCATAAAGAAGTGTCTTGCCCGAGGTCACACAGTAGACAGGTGACAAGAGCTGGGATTAGAACGCAGGTCCTTCTGACTCCCAGGCCCATGCCTTATCCACTAGGCCATGCTGCTTCTCCTTTAATACTATCCTTCTCACCATACCTCAATCTCATCTACCTCTCCGCTGATCTCTCACCCACATCCTGGCTTGGGTCTGGGACACCCTCCTTTTTCGTTTCTGACAGACAATTACTCTTCCCTTATTTCAAAGTCTTACTGGCGGCACATCTCCTCCCTGACTAAGCCCTTTTCCTTTACTTCCATTGCCTCTACATCACCCTGACTTGCTCCCTTTATTCATCCCCCATATCAGCCCCCCAGCACATATGTCCATATCCATAATTCATGTATTTGTATTAATCTTTGTCTCTCTCTAGACTGTAAATTCATTGTGGGCAGGGATTGTGTCTTTTATATTGCTACATTGTACTCTCCCAAGCACTTAGTACAGTGCTCTGCACACAGTAAGCACTCAATAAATACAATTGACTGACTGACAGATCCCAGTGAGGAAGATGTGTGCTCCCAGGTGAAGCCAAGACATAGCTGGAGATAAGTCAGTGTCTGACTGCTCTCCCACCACTCCCAAAGAGTGGTTGCCCTCCTCCTTGCATCCATTACCCTGCCCACAGATTCCCCATTGCCCTCAAAGATACAGCTTTATAGAGGTGGTCAGCAGGTTGAAGGGGAGACTTCTGACAGTGGAGAGTTGAGATTGGGGCATGGATTCCTGTGCTGGACTAGGCCCTTATTTCTTCTGTTTGCTCTCCCTTCTGTATCACATCTGCACTTGGATTTATAATGATGATGATGATAATGGTATTTGTTAAGCGCTTACTATATGCCAAGCACTGTTCTAAACGCTGGGGTAGATACAAGCTAATCATGTGGTCCCATGTGGGGCTCACAGTCTTAATCCTTGTTTTACAGAGGAGGTAACTGAGGCACAGAGAAGTTACGGGACTTACCCAAAGTCACACAGCTGATAAGTGGTGGAGCTGGGATTAGAACTCATGACATCTGACTCCCAAGTCTGTGCTCTTTCCATTAAGCCATGCTGCTTCTCCTCTTAAGGACTTTATATTCACTTCACCCCTGCCCCACAGAACTTGAGTAGATCTTCCCCATTTCTCTCGTTCTTCCTTCAGTAATTCATTCATTCATTCAATCATATTTATTAAGTGCTTACTGTGTGCATAGCACTGTACTAAGCGATTGGGAAAGTCCAATACAGCGGTAAGGAGTGACAATCCCTGCCCACAATGAGCATGGAGTCTAGACGTCCTATCGCTATCCTGGAATGCCCTCCCTCCTCACCTCCACCAAACTAACTCTCTTCCCCTCTTCAAAGCCCTACTGAGAGCTCATCTCCTCCAAGAGGCCTTCCCAGACTGACTTCTCCTTTTCCCTCTGCTCCCTCTGCTCCTCCTCTGCTCCCCCTCCAACCTCTGCTCCTCCCCCTTCCCCCTTCCCCTCCCCTCAGCACTGTGCTCATTTGTATATATTTTTTATTACCCTATTTATTTTGTTAATGAGGTGTACATCCCTTGATTCTATTTATCGTGATTATGTTGTCTTGTTTTTGTTTCGTTCTGTTTTGCTCTGCCATCTGTCTCTCCCGATTAGACTGTGAGCCTGTCATTGGGCAGGGATTATCTCTATCTGTTCCCGAATTGTACATTCCAAGCACTTAGTACAGTGCTCTGCACATAGTAAGCGCTCAAAAAATACTATTGAATAAATGAATGGAGGGAGGGGAGACAGACATCAATACAAATAAACAGACATCAATATAAATAAAATATCAGATCTATACATAAGTGCTGTGGGGCAGGGAGGGGGGAAAGAGTGAAGGGAGCAGTCAGGGCAATGAAGAAGGAAATAGGAGATGAGGAAAAGTAGGGTTTGGTTTGGGAAGGTCTCTTGGAGAAGATGTGTCTTCAGTAAGTCTTTGAAGAAGGGGAGAGTAATTGTCTAGTGGAATGTTTTTTTAACTCCTGCTAGTCACACCTGGAGTATTTCCAGTATTCTACTGGTCTTGACTATGAGAGGGAGAGTCAAGCAGAGGCCTACCCATTACATTTCTAGCTTGGGCAGTGGCTAGTGAGTGAAAGACAATCTGCTACAAGTCAAATTTCACCTGTGCTGGGCAGCAGCAGCATGGGAGAGAGTTGAGGGCAGAGACTCAAGTATATTGCGTGGAAGGAGGCAATGGTGAACCACTTGCGGATTTTTACGAAGAAAACTCTATGCATATACTAACTGAATGGTTGTGGATGAAGGTGGGGCATTCTGGAAGAGATGTGTCCATGGCGTCACAATGGGTTGGAGACAATAGACTACATAAGACAAGCAAGACCCCTGCTAGACTGTGAGCCCCTTGTTCATTCATTCATTCATTCATTCATTCATTCATTCATTCATTCATTCAATTGGATTTACTGAGCACTTACCATGTGCAGCGCACTGTAATAATAATAATGTTGGAATTTGTTAAGCACTTACTATGTTCTAAGCACTGGGGCAGATACAGGGTAATCAGGTTGTCCACGTGAGGCTCACAGTCTTAATCCCCATTTGACAGATGAGGTAACTGAGGCACAGAGAAGTTAAGTGACTTGCCCACAGCCACATAGCTGACAAGTGGCAGAGCTGGGATTTGAACCCATATAATGTTGGCATTTGTTAAGCGCTATGTGCAAAGCACTGTTCTTAGCGCTGGGGAGGATACAAGGTGATCAGGTTGTCCCACATGGGGCTCACCATCTTAATGCCCAATTTACAGATGAGGTAACTGAGGCACAGAGAAGTTGTAACTTGCCCAAAGTCACACAGCTGACAAGTGGCAGAGTCGGGATTCGAACCCATGACCTCTGACTCCCCAGTCCGTGCTCTTTCCACTAAGCCACGCTGCTTCTCGCCACTGCACTAAGAGTTTGGGAAGTACAAGTCAGCAACAGAGACAATCTCTGCGTACAACGGGCTCACAGTCTAGAAGCGGGGAGACAGACATCAAAACAAGTAAACAGGCATCTGTGTGCACGTATCTACCAACTCTACTGCATTGTTCTTTCCCAAGTGTTTAGTACAGTACTCGACATCCAGTAAGCACTCAATAAATTCAATGAGCTCCCTGTCTCACCCCATCTAGTGCCTCCTCCTGCTACTGAGGGAAAGCCTCAGCAGCTTCAGATGAGCTGCAAACTGGGAACACAAATCAAAGTGACAATCCTTTAGCTGGGATGCAAGACCGGGCCCAGACCCTGATTCAGGAAGCATCCCATCCACTTGGGTGAAGACATGAGAGGAAATAATAATAATAGTAATAATATCCCCTCTCAGGGTTGCACCTGGAGAATTTCCAGTACTCTACCAGTCTCAACTACAGGAGGGAGAGTCAAGCAGAGGCCTACCCATTCCATTCCTAGCTTGGGCAGTGTCTAGTGAGTGGAAGGCAATCTGCTATAAGTCAAAACTCAACTATGCTGGGCAGCAGTGGTGTGGGAGAGAGAAGAGGGCGGAGACTCAAGTTTACCGTGCGGAAGGAGGCAAGAGTAAACCACTTCCATATTTTTACCAAGAAAACTCTATGGATCCACTACCAGAACGATTGCAGATGGAGGTGGGACATTCTGGGAGAGAGATGTCCATGGAATCATTATGGGTCGGAGATGACTCAACAGTATAAGAAAAGACAATAATAATAATTTTTGATACTTGTTAGGCTTTTACTCTGTGCCAAGCACTGTTCTAAGTGCTGGGGTAGATACAAGTTAATCAGGTCAGACACAGTCTCTGTCCCAAATGGGGCTCACAGTCTCAATCCCCATTTTACATTCATTCATTCACTCATCCATTCAATTGTATTTACTGAGTACTTACTGTGCTGAGCATTGTACTAAGCACTTGAGATAGTGCAATACAGCAACAAAGAGTGACAATCCCTGGTCACGACGAGCTCTTTGCAGATGAGGTAACTGAGGCACAGAGAAGTGAAGTGACTTGCCCAAGGTCACACAGCAGACAAGTGGCAGAGCCAGAATTAGAGCCCATGACCTTCTGACTCCCAGGTCTGTGCTCTACCCACTATGCAAACCCAAGAGCTTAGAACTGCGTTTGATCCATAGCGAGAGCTTAACAAGTACCATAAAACAAACCAACAAACAACATATTTATGTGGAAATTACGTCTGTCCTGGTTGTGTGTATGTCCACTTTCCTCTCCTACTAGGCTGCCAGGTCACGAGACCAGTGGCCCTATTGAGTCTTTCAGCCATCGACTAGGTGCCCAGCACTCGGCCTGGGATCTTAGAGGGGCAGGATCTTCTTGACTGGGACACCTCCTTAGCACCTAATTAACAAAATAACAAACTGATCTTCACACATCCCCTTTCGATACCTAAGTGGCCAGAGAGTGGGATTTGTTTTTTTAGAGCCCAGAGGGTAGAATTTGGAGGTAGAGAAAACGACAGTGTTGAGGGACTACCAACTCAGTTGTATTTTACTCTCCCAAATTAATCCCACCTTTACCCAAGCACTTACTCTATCCTGCCCTGATTACTGAGGGTTGGCTAAATCTGCCTTTGCCAAAACAGTGTCCCTGCCCCACTGATGGGGCAGAACTTCTCTGGGCAGTGAAGTCCAAACCTCACCCCTCAACTGCTACTTTTGCACCTCACCAAATGTGAGGAACAACTTATGGGTTCGCCCTGTTGGCCCTCTGCGAGATTTGAAGACCCTCAAGCTCGCCCCGTCCCAGCTCTTGGCTCTGAAATCGAGTCCTGACCCTTTCTGCTCTTCTACCTGCCCAACAGCCCCGTGGCCCCTCAGGAGAGATGGATGTGATAGTCACCAACCTGATCTCCAGCCAGGTCAGCAGGGGCGTAGTCCCTCCCCCAAAGACCCAGACGGTGAAGAAGACGATGAGGAGGGTGGTTGTCAGCATCATTTGTTTGGGTTGAGATTCAGTGTTCCGAATCGCTAAGGCAAACGCTATTGCTCCACGTAAACCTGGAATGGAATTCAGAGAGAGATCAATCAATCAATCAATGATATTCATTGAGTATTCCCTCCATGCAAAGCACTGCACTAAACACTTGGGAGAGCACAATAGAATTCACAGACATCATCCCTGTCCTCCAGGTGCTTACGGTCTAGTGGGGGAGACAGATACTACCAAAAATTACAGATAGCAGGAAGAAATTACTTATAACGGTATGGACAAAAGGATGATGGTCAGACAGGCTGTGAGTAACCAAATGGTCAGCTGATATGGTAGCACTAAAATGGCAGAAGTGGGGGATATAGAGAGTAGCATGTCTTAGTGGAAAGTGCACAGGTCTGGGAGTCAGATGACCTGGGTTCTAATCCCTGCTCTGCAAACTGTTTGCTGTGTGACCTAGGGCAAATCATTTAGCTTCTGTCCCTCAGTTTCCTCAACTGTAAAACGGGATTAAGACTGTGAGCCCCACATGGGACAGGGACTATATCCATCCTGATAAAGTTTTATCTAGCTCAGCGCTTAGAACGGTACTTGACACATAGTAAACATTTGACAAATAAATACACAGATGAGAGCCTGATCAGGCCAGGATCTTTGACAATAATAATAATAAATTCTAGTATTTATTAATCCCTTCCTATGAACCAAGCAGATTATACTCAGCGCTGGGGTAGATATAAGATAATCACATTGGTCTCTGTCTCACACGAGGCTCACAGGTCCTCCAACTTGAGGCCTGTGCTCTTTCCACTAGGCCGCACTGTTTCTCAGTCAGCCAGTCAATTTATTGAGTGTTTTCTGTGCACAGAGCATTGTACTAAGTGCTTGGGGGAGTACAAAATAACAGAGTTGGTAGACACGTTCCCTGCCCACAAGGAACTTACAGTCTAGCGCAGAAGACAGATATTAAAATAAATTACCAATATGGAGTTTTCTATGGGGTTGAGGGTGGGGGGTTGAATAAAGGGTAGAACGTCAAGTGCGGTAACATAGAATGGAGAGGGAATAGAGAAATGTAGATTAATCTGAGCATTAACACCCCAAATTTCTTCATGAGCAAGGACCCCCTTCCTGTTCCAGAGGTCAGGTTTACAGGCAGGTGAGAGTTGAGTGAAATGTGGAGTTTCCCACAGTGACAATGCCTGTAATTTATTGCATATCTGTATTTATCACAGATTTATTACATATCTGTAATTTATTGCCTATCTGTAATTCATTTATATTAATGTCCGTCTCCCCCTCTAGACTGTAAGCACGTTGTGGGCAGGAAATGTGTCTGTTTATTGTTATAGTGTACTCTCCCAAGCACTTAGTACAATGCTTTGCGCACAGTAAGTGCTCAATAAATACCACTGAATTGAATTGTATTGAATTGACCCATCTGGACGGCAATCTGCAGCTCTCCTCTTCCTTCAGCTGAATCAGCTCGTCTTCCTTCCCCTTTAACTAGCTGGGTGAAAATTTGATCACTCTTCATAAGTAAGCCCCATTGGCCTCAGAACAATCATGAGAAACAGTATCCCAGAGGGTTTATATTTAAGAGAATTACAAGTATCTGAAAATTTTTAATGAGAGTTGTTCCCAGCGGCCATTGTACCATATCACCGGATGACTGATCCATTAATAAAGTGAAGGTAAATGCCCAGGAAGATGACAGAACCAGCACAGGGAGGAAATTAGGAGCGATAAATTGAGATAACATGATCAGCTAACCAGACATCATGGGGTGATGAAGGAGGAGGCAGGTAGCTGGGTAAGTATGAGGCCCTGGTGACATAAAGCTATGCACTTTTAAGTGGACTGTTGTAAAACAGCATTAATCTTACCGGTATTAAACTAAGCACCTCACTCTCCTCCTTAAAGCATCTAATGTCTACCCATACCCCTCTCTCTCAAACAGATGCTCCTAACTGTTGGATTCAAAACCCACCCCTTGCTCTCTCCTTCCCCCATATCCACTCTCTCATCCTCCTCTTCCCCTTCCCCCCTTCATGCCCCAACTGGCACTCTTGACTCCTCTCAAGGTCATCTCCAAACTGTATATAATAATAATAATAATTATGGTACTTGTTAAGTGCTTGCTATGTGCTAAGCACTATTCTAAGCACTGGAGTAGATACAAGTTAACCAGATTGGACACAGGCCCTGTCCCACATGGGGCTCACAGTCAAATCCCCATTTTACCAATGAGGTAGCCGAGGCATAGAAAAGCGAATGCCTTGCCCAAAGTCACACACCAGACTTGTGACAGAGCCAGGATTAGAACTCAGTTCCTGTCTTCATTCATTCATTCATTCAATCTTATTTATTGAGCACTTACTGTGTGCAGAGTACTGTAGGTCTGTGCTCTATCTACTAAACCACACTGCTTCACTCTTGAGTCTCCCTACTCAAACTCATTGCCTCTCCTCTGGGGGAATTCCCTCTCTCTTCAAATCCAGCTCCTGAAATCCCTTTTCCTCTAGGTGGCCTCTCCTCATTAATTTCCATCAGGCCATACGCCACCCTTAGCACTTAGGTTGATATCAATTTATTCCATTTACTGAGCACTTTTTTAACGGTATTTGTTAAGTGTTTACTATTTAGCAGGCACTGAATTAAGTTCTGGGGTAGATAAATCAATAAATCAATGGGATTTGTTGAAGGTTTACTATGTACAGAGCACTCTACTTAGCACTCGGGAGAGTACATTAAAACAGAATTGGCAGATATGTTCCCTGCCCACAGCGAGCTCAGTCTAGAGACGGTGAGAGTCTCTAATAATAATAAATAATTTGGATACAAGAAAATCAGTTTTGATGCAGTCTATGTTCCACATGGGGTTCATAGTCTTAATCCCCTTTTTACTGTTGAGGTAATTGAGGCACAGAAATGTTAAGTGATTTACCCAAAGCCACAGAGCAGGCAAGTGGCAGAGCTAGGATTAGAACACAGGGCCGCTGACTCCCAGACCCATGACCTTTCTCCTACGCTATGGGACTTCTCTAATGAATATGCCAATTTATGCCCCTATTAGTTTCAGCTGTGCTTTACTTCCTGTGCCCACTGTACATTCACAATCCGTGTCTTACCTTTTTCCTCCACTAGATTATAAATTCCTCAATGGCAGTGATGAAGACTTTTACTTTAATTGGATTTTAATTTACTGGGACATTAATTAAGCACTTATTATGTGCCAGGCACTGTTTTAAGCTTTGGGGTAGATAGAAATTAATCAGGTTGGACACAGTCCATGTCCTACATGGGGCTCACAGTCTTAATCCTCATTTTACAGATGAAGTAACTGAGGCACAGAGAAGTTCAATGACTGGTCCAAGGTCACACTGCAGCAAGTGGAAGACAAATGGATTCTCCCTTCTACTTCTACTGTGAGCCACATGTGGGACTTTTTTTATTATTATTGTTTCCAAACTAATTAACTTGTGCCTACCCCAGTGCGGAGAAGAGTGTTAGGCACATAGTAAGTGCTTAACTAAAACCATAAAAAAGGTGCTAAGTATAGCATAGAAAGTTCCAAATGAGTTTGCTGTCATCAGGAAACATGTCTACCAACTCTGTTGTATTGTATTCTCCCAAGCCCTTAATGCATTTCTCTGCACACAGTAAGTGCTCAATGAATATTCACTCATTCATTCAATAGTATTTATTGAGTGCTTACTATGTGCAGAGCACTGTACAAAGCGCTTGGAATGTACAAATCGGCAACAGATAGAGACAGTCCCTGCCCTCTGACGGGCTTACAGTCTAATCGGGGGAGACAGACAAAAACAATAGCAATAAATAGAATCAAAGTGAAGTACATCTCATTAACAAAATAAATAGGGTAATAAAAAATATATACAATTGAGCGGATGAGCACAGTGCTGAGAGGAGGGGAAGGGAGAAGGGGAGGAGCAGAGGGAAAGGGGGGTAAAGGGGGGTTAACTGAGGGGAGCTGAAGGGGGGGAAGAGGGGGAGCAGACGGAGCAGAGGGAAAAGCGGAAGCTCAGTCTGGGAAGGCCTCTTGGAGGGGGTGAGCTATCAGTAGGGCTTTGAAGAGGGGAAGAGAGTTAGTTTGGCGGAGGGGAGGAGGGAGGGCATTCCAGGACAGCAGGAGGACGCAGCCCAGTGGTCGACGGCGGGATAGGTGAGAACGGGGGACGGCGAGGAGGTGGACGGCAGAGGAGCAGAGCATGCGGGGTGGGCAGTAGAAAGAGAGAAGAGAGGAGAGGTAGGAGGGGGCAAGGTGATGGAGAGCCTTGAAGCCTAGAGTGAGAAGTTCTTGTGAATATCAATGATTGATTGGGTGATTGATTTATCTAAATGCAGCAGGCACCCAGTACAGTGATCTGCACGCAGCAGACATTTAGCCCAGTGCTCTCCACACATTAGTGCTCAGTACAGTTACAGTATGCAGCCAATGAATAATATTGTTTGATAGACTCTCAGTGAATACTAGCAGGGAGACTGACTGCTACAACTAATAATTATAATAATAATGTTATTTATTAAGTGCTTATAATGTGCTCAGCAGAATTCTAAGCCCTGGGGTAGATAGAAGGTAATCACGTTGGACACAGTGTGCAGGGCCAGTTTTGGAGTTGGGGTCACTTTCAGCTCAGCCCACTTTCTGACACATAAAAGGGACTGTTTCAGTAGACAATCTTCTAACACCAAAGCAGTGTTGCCTAGTGGAAAGACCAGGGGTTGGGAGTCAGAGGACCTGGGTTCCAATCCTGGCTCAGTCACTCATCTGCTGTGTAAACTTAGGCAAGTCACTTCATTTCTCTGTGCCTCAGTTACCTTATCTATAAAATGGGGATTAAATCCTCCTTTCACCTACTGTGAGCCTTATGAGGGACAAAGACTGTGTCCAACCTGATTAGAACAGTGCTTGACATATAATATTAGCTTAACAAATACCATTTTTTTAAAAAGGCAAGTTTAGCTTTGGAAACTTTGCTCACAAAACAAACACAAATGACACTGGAGTTTCCATCCCTTTCCCCCTTTTGGAGGGTCAAGCAGGAAGTGGTGGGATTGACCACAAACCCATCTCCCCTTCACGTAGGTTGGGAAATCAGAGACCAGCAGCTTCCCAGACAGACACGAACCTGAAAACATCATCATGTGTTGGAAGTTCCAGGGGATCTTCTGTTTTCGTCCCAAATTCAGGAGGAAGGACAGTGGGTATATATTGCAGGCTCTGGCTATGAAAATAGCCAACTGTAGTGTCCGGCACAGGGAAAAGTTGAGGAAAAAAATGAAGTTTTTCTTTGTTTTAAATTTACAAAAATCATTTGATGAAGAACAGTTTATAACAACAAAATGATGGCAAATGAGCTTAGAATACAAACTATTTTCCCTTATTTCTTAAGGATTCCTGGCTATTCCTCCAATGCCCTTTTCATAAACTTCATACCCATCATCACTCTCCTTCCCCTAAACTCTTTACATTCCCATTTTTCCAGGAAATGATAATGCCCAAAGCAAGTTTTAACAGCAGGTCATAGTTTTTGGTTTTCGAACCTTCAGTTTTTCTTTATGTATTAAAAACTCCATCTCAAAAACTCCATTTGAAAAACTCCATCTTTGGTCACTCAACGTTTTCCCCCTAGCATCCAAAATCTTTGGCCTCTGGCCACTTACCAATAATTCTATCTTTCCATGTTCTCACCTTTTCTTGGTCAAGACCTACCAGCACTAGCCCTAACTCTGATATTTACCTTCACCTTTAGCTTTCGCTACCCAGACAGAAGCAGCCTGGCTTAGTGAATCAAGAGTGAGCCTGGGAGTCAGAAGGATCTGGGTTCTAATCTCCTCTCTGCCACCTCTCTGCTGTGGGACCTTGAGTAAGTCACTTAACTTCTCTGTGACTCAGTTTCCTCATCTGTAAAATAGAGATTAAGACTGAGTCCCTTGTGGGACAGAAAATGTATCCAACCTGATTGCCTTGTATCTACCCCAGTACTTAGAACAGTGTTTGGCACATAGCAATCACTTAACAAATACTGTTATTATTATTCTTGCTTCTTTCCCAGAGTGATCTTGGGAACAACAAATCCTTCCCAGCCTACCCAACAGATGTTTCAAATGCTGTGATGGCTGAAAACCTGGGACCTGCCTCCCAGACATAATTTGCCGACCTCACTTCCTGACTCCATGGTTCCTTTCCCTTTGTATCACAGCTCTCTGGATCTACCATAGCTCAGCTCTCTAGATTGCTCAACTCTCAGCTCTCTGGATCACTTCCTTAATAGCTCTAAGGATCATTTGTGTTATGAATGGTTCAAGGGAAATCCTGGATACTCTCTCTCAGTGTTTAGTACAGTGCTCAGCACACAAAAAACAAAACACAAAACAGGTATTTACTACTAATAGTATTTACTACTACTACTGAATTTCACCCTGATCTCTAGATCTTTTAAGAAAAGTAGTATGGTCTAATGGATAGAGCATGGGCCTGGGAGTCAAAATGTCATGGGTTCTAATCCTGATTCTGTCCCTTGTCTGCTGTGTGACAAGTCTCTTCACCTCTCTGGGCCTCAGTTACCTCATCTGTAAAATGGGGATTAAGACTGTGAGCCCCACATGGGCCAGGGGTTGTGTGCAACCTGATTTGCTTGTATTCCCCCACTCCCACCCCTACCACCTCCCCCCAGGGCTTAGTACAGTGCCTGGCATTTAAGAAATCCCATTTTGAGAATTGTTCTCTTTGGGAAGTTTTTATAACAAAGCTGCCTCAATCCCTTTAAAATTTTCTCCTCCTGCTTATATCCCTGACAATTGATCCTGACTCCAATTCTTCAGTAAAATGTGCTCCATAGACCATTCAGTCGGAAATGGTGTTATCTCTCTAGGCAGCCCTATAGGAAGGATAAATGGAGAGTCCTGGACACGATTCCCACACAATTTTCTGTCAGCATTTATTTCCTGCTTTGCTTTCCTCTGATGACTTGAATTGTCTTTTGGATTATCCATCTCTGCAGTCGATGTTGATGCTGCTGATGTTCGAAAGCACACGATGTTAAATTACATTTAGGTTTGAAGAGCGAGGGAGTTGTCAATGTGATATTCCTGCTTCCTGCCCCTTGGGAGCCCTGTGCCTCGTCTGGTCCATGGAGGGAAATGGTACCCATGAGCAGCAGCTCCCCAAAGCAGAGCTGTGTCTGAAGCTCAGGGAGGACGATGCGAAGATTCATCTCATCCTCAGACCAACCAGCACAGAGCTAAAACAGGCCATGGGCTGTCTGTCAGGAACTGATAAAACTTAAAACCCACTGTGGTTTGGGTTTTTTTTTTTAATGGTATTTGTTAAGCGCTTGCTATATGCCATGCACTGTACTAAGCACTGGGTTAGATCCAAGCCAATCAGGTTGGACACAGTCCATGTCCCACATAGGGCTCACAGTCTTAGTCCCCAATTTCCAGATGAGGTGATTGAGGCACAGAGAAGTGAAGTGACTTGCCCAAGGTCACATAGCAGACAAGTGGAGGAGCAGGGATTAGAACCTAGGACCTTCTTACTCACTGACCTCTGATCTGTCCACAAAGCCATGCTGCTTTTCAGCCCTGAGAAACTACTGGCAGAGTATGGGAATCATGAGGGTCAGACGTGTCCTTCCCAGGTCCTCCCTCTTGTCCTCCCTCTTGTCCTCCCTCTTGCCTCCAGGAAGAACGGTATTCATTTTAACTTTATTTACCCAGTTCTTAAAAGCTTCCTTGGAAATGAAGTCCACTCTTCAAAAACACCAGCTGCTTGAAAGTTCTTCCTCTCACTAATCTCAATCCTTCCTGTAGCATTTTAAACCGATTTCCTCTTGCCTAGTTACTTAGGTCCATCCCAGCAAGCTGCGTAACTTCAATCCATTACACGAAGCTGAAATTTGGCTACACGAAGCTAAAATTTGTCCTTGTGCTCTGTGAGGCAGCTACTTGTTTGCTGAGGCACCACCTGAACATGAGCTTCCTTAACATGGCCTTAATATTTTAATTGAAAAGTATTTTTACTTCTCAATTGGGACATGATTTTTCCGATCTGATTTTGGTTCCTCAAAAAGATCTATTAAACAATTTCAACAATTCATCAGAAAATCCTGTTCTAAAAAGGAGGGTTTTTTTCCTCCTCAAATTCCCAGCCTGCCGCCTTTCCCAGTCCTTGAAGCAAAGGATACAAAGGCACCGAGTATGAAGAGTATATTGAAGATGTGGTTTTGGAACGTGAATAAAGCCAAACCCATGTAGCAGAAGATGACGTTCTCTGCCAGAAAGTTCATGAACTCGAACAACTGAAACGAAACAGAAACAACACTGTTTTCAGGATTCAGGTAGGAAGCACACTAAATTTCTGCCTCCTGGCCAAGAATACTTTTTTTCTAGAGGGTGATAAAAACAACCAAGGTCTTTGCAGAAGGGTTCTTTTCAAGGACGATGTTAAAGTAGATACAACTAGAGAAACTGAGATACAGGTGTGCTGCCAGAGGACGGGCAGAGAAAAACCTGAAGTAGAGTCAAATATCTATTCAATTACATTGAGACATATTCTAGGTTTCGGAACCGAAGAATTAACATCCTGGCTCAGGAAGCACTTTAGTCAAGCAATGGTATTTATTGAGCACTTACTGTGTGGCAGAGCATTGTATTAAGTGCTTGGGAGAGTACATACAGCCAGATTGGTAGGCACTTTCCCTGCCCACAACACGTTTACAGCCTTGTCTTGTCCTATGCTGTTGAGTCATCTCCAACCCACAGTGACACCATGGACCCGTTTCTCGCAGAACGCCCCACCTCCAACTGCAATCATTCCAGTAGTGTATCCAATAGAGTTTTCTTGGTAAAAATATGGAAGTAGTCTACCATTGCCTCATTCTAAGCAGTCAATTTGAGTCTCCACCTTTGACTCTCTCCCATGTCGCTGCTGCCCAGCATGGGTGAGTCTTGACTTGTAGCAGATTGCCTTCCACTCGCTAGCCACTGCCCAAGCTAGGAATGGAATGGATAGGCCTCTGCTTGACTCTCCCTCCCATAGTCAAGACTGGTAGACTACTGGAAACTCTCCAGGTGCGACCCTGAGAGGGGCGCTTGCAGTCTAGAGGGGCTTCAAACCAACTACAGCTTCCAGGCCTGCTCTCTCCCTTAGGGATCTCTATCTTTGAAAATGGACCTTTGGAGATGGTAGGAAAATTTGACAGCAATTAGAATTTCAACCAGAGATATGTGTGTGTTTGTTAATTGTGCATGTTTTCTATCAATTAATCAATCAATCAGAAGTGGGTATTCACTGAGAATCTGCTGAATGTTCCATACCATACTAAGTGTTCAGCACTGTACTAAACCCACGGAAGAACATAGCAGATGCAAGGTGCACATTTCCTACACTCAAGGAGTTTACAATCTAATGGCAGAGATGGGCAGGCATAAATCATTTACAAATACTGAGTGTAGGAAACTAAGCGTAGTCTATATACAGGATGAAATATCAAAAAAGTAATTGGACATATGAATAAAACATATATATATATATATATATATATATATATATATACGTACACTTATGTTAGTGCTAACAAGAGGAAAAATGTGTAAGTGCTAAGTGTTGGGTTGACATGATTAGGATGCTGTGAATTATTTGTGGAAGGCTTAAGATACTCAAACAGCTCTCCCCCTCTTAACTTACCTTGCCGATCTCCTACTACAACACAGCCGACACTTCACTCCTCAATATCAGCCTACTCATTATCCCTTGATTTTGTCAGCTTTGTTGCTGACCCCTCACCCCCATGATAATAATAAAAATAATAATATTTGTTAAGCACTTCCTATGTGTCAAGCAGTGTTCTGAGTGCTGGGATAGATATAAGATAATCAGATCAAACACAGTCTCCGTCCCATGTGGGTCTCACAATATAAGTAGAAGGGAGAATGGGTAGTGAATCTCCATTTTACAGATGAGGAAACTGAGGCACAGAGAAATTCAATTTGCTCAAAGTCACACAGGTGGCAAGTGGCAGAGCCCTGATTAGAACCCACATCCTCCCTCTTGTGTGGAACTCCCTCCCTGTTCATAACCACCACTCTCCCCACATTTAAGCCTTCCTAAAACCACACGTCCTCCCAAAGGTCTTCCCTGACTAGGCCCTAATTTCCTCTTCTTCCCTTCAGTGTCACCTATGTACTTGAATCTGTACTACTTTAAGCACTTGATATTCACTACAAGCACTCATATATGTATCCTTATTCTCTCCCACTCTCCTTAGCTGTAATTTATTTTAATGTCTGTCTCCCCCTCTAAACTATGAGCTCCTTATGGTTAGGGATTGTGTCTGCCAACTCTGTTGTACTGTTTCAATCACTGTTATTTATTGAGCGCTTACTACATGCCGAGCACTGTACTAAGAGCTGGAAACTCTCCCAAGTGTTCGGCACATGATAAACACAATAAACTTACTGTTGATTGATTGATTGAAGGATTAGGTAGGGTGTAAATTTTTTATTCAAGGAATCTGTTCCTTTATTTAACAATAATACAATGGACAAAAATCTTGCAAGTTGAACACAAATTGTTGTTCCCCAATTTTCACTGCACTAGGATGAAGTGTGAGGGTGGAAGTTTCAAAATGAACAAGAGGAAACACTTCTGCACACAGCAGGGGGAGTTGATATGGGAATCTGTTCCCACAGAAGTTGTGGAGCCGAACAAATCGATGGATCAATTCTTGGACAAGAAATCCTCAATGAGTTATTAGAGGGAACATCAGCGGGGTTTCAGAGTTCATCCCTAACCAGGAGGGTGAGGGTCCTGAAAGACCACCATGGCCCAGCTCCTCCGAGTGCCTTAGTGCCTAGCCTGGAGACAGGATCCTGGGCTGGATGGATCGTGGACTTCACACAGTATGTATTTCTTCTGTCATGTCAGGATTCATTCTGCAAAATGGCGTAAAAATCCTCTGTCTGGAGGGATAATAATAATAATTATGGGGCTTGTTAAGTGCTTACTATGTGTCATGAACTTTTTCTAAGTGCTGGAGTAGATGCATGATAATCAGGTTGGACACAGTCCATGTCCCACAGTTTTATTCCCTATTTCACAGATGAAGCAGCTGAGACATAAGGAAGTTAAGTGACTTGCCCAAGGTCACACAGCAGACAAGTGGCAGGTCTGGGATTAGAACCCAGGTCCTCTGAGTCTCAGACCCATGCTTTTTCTGCAAGGCCATGCTGCTGCTTCTAATGGCTCCTAAAAGCTTTCTCTGGAGATGAATAAATCCTTCTGCTTGTAGACAGGTTTTACTGGAGTGTGTGTGAACATGGCTGATGAAACCAATGTATGACTGATGAAACCCACATCAATCAATTAGTCAATCTGTTGTATTTATGGAGCACTTATTATGTGTAGAGTACTGTACTAAGTGCTTGGGAAAGTACAATAGAATTGGTAGATACATGACGTGCTGGTCAAGAAGTAGCGTGGTTTAGTGGATAGAGCACAGGCCTATGAGTCAGAGGGAACTGGGTTCTAATCCCAGACCTGCCACTTGTCTGCTGTGTGACCTTGGGTAAGTCACTTAACTTCTCTATGCCTCAGTTACCTCATCTGTAAAATAGAGATTAAGACTGTGGGACATGGACTGTGTCCAATCTGCTTAACTTGTATGTAGAGAAGCAGCGTGGCTTAGTGGAAAGAGCACGGGCTTGGGAGTCAGAAGTTGAGTGTTCTAATTTCGGCTCCACCTCTTGTCAGCTGTGTGACTTTGGGCAAGTCACTTAACCTCTCTGGGCCTCAGTTATCTCATCTGTAAAATGGGGATTAAGACTGTGAGCCCCACGTGCGACAACCTGATGACCTTGTATCTCAAGAAAAGTGCTTAGCACATAGTAAGAGCTTAACAAATACCAACATTATTATTATTATCTCAGTGCTTAGTACAGTGACTGGCACATAGTAAGTGCTTAACAAATACAATTTAAAAAAAAAAATTGTTCCTGTGATGTTAAAATTGTTTCCCATTTCTTGCTTACTGTGTTTCAGTCTTTTTGGAACCTCTTTTCCATGACAGTTGTCCCTCTTTAATTGCAGTTCCTCAGATGTATCTGCCCTCCACTGTTGCCTTTCAATCAGTCATGGAAGTTTGGTGAAACTTTGGAAGTTTCAATTTATTGTGCTGTAAAAATTTTTCATTTTCACCCTGTTTACATTTTCCCCATTTCGGCTCACTGCAGAATGGCTGTGGACATATTCTGACGCCGATCATTCTCCTCACATGTTCCATCCGGTGAAGGGATGACGCAATAAGCATGCTTAGTGCTTCTCTAAGCAATCCAGCTTTTCCATTTAGGTAAATAAAAAAATGCTTGCACGTCAAAAGAAACCAAGCTCTGAGTACATTTCCAACTGTTAAACCCTCACAAATGAGAAGAAAACATTCTTTTATTGGTCTTTGGGAGCCCCTGACCCAGAACTGGGTGACCTCTGAATATCAGCCTCTTTTTATCTGCTAGGGGATCCTGTGGGAATTGGGGGTGCATCTGCTGAGGCAGTATGGTCTAAGTGGAAAGAATGTGAGACTATAAGTCAGGAGACAAGTCAGGAGTCAGGGACAGAGACTACCCCTGACCTGATTATCTTACATCATCCCCATTGTTTGGCACAGCGTTTGCCACCTAGAAAGTGCTTAATAACTACCGTAATTATAACCCTGATTATCTGGGAAGAGAAGGAGCTGCTGATCTCAGGTTCAGGATCCTCCTTCTCAGCTGGGCTATTAAAACTCTATACTTAAAAGTGGATCTATTCCAGATGGTATAATAGCAATCAATCAGTCAACCGTGTTTGCTGAGTACTTACTATGTTCACTGCACTAAACTCAGTGCTTGGGCATGTACAATAGAGTTGGTAGATGCGATCCCTGCCTTCAAAGGGCTTACAATCTAATGGAGGAGGCAGACACTAAAATAAATCGCAAATAGTAGGCAGCACAGAGTTTAAAGTTATGGACATATATGATACTGGTTAGATTTGAGCACCCAAGCACTTGGGTGAGATGAAAGTGCTGAAGGGGCAGTAGTGGGGGAAATACAGTAGGGAGATCAATAAATAAATGGTACTTATTGAGCACTTACTTTGTGAAGAGCACTGTACTAAATGCTTGAGAGAGTACAATACAACATGTTCCTTGACCACAATGAGTTTACAGTCAATCATCTATAGAATTTATAGAACAGTCTAGGGGGATGACAGATTAATGAGGGACAGCCTTTTGCAGGAGACTTCAGAAAGTTACTGAACATGGGGAGAATGATGATCTGTCAGTTGTGAGGGGGGAAGGAATTCCAGACAGAAGCGAAGCAGCGTGGCCTAGTGCTTAGAGCATGGGACTGGGAGTCAGAAGGATGTGGATTCTAATTCTGGCTCCATGGGCAAATTACTTCACTTCTCTGGGCCTCAGTTACTTCATCTGTAAAATGAGGTCAGGGATTGTGTACAACCCAATTTGCTTGTATCCACCCTGGTGTTTAGTGCAGTGCTTGGCACATAATAAGCACTTAACAAATACCATTATTATTATTATTGGAAGGGAGAGTGTGAGCGCGGGTTTGGCAGCGAGAGAGATGAGGACAGGGTATAATAGTGCATTGGTCATTTTCAAATTCCTGGGATTGAACTGCTCAACATAATCTCTTGGAAATGGAAATGGAAGGCCACCACAGGCCTAGAAGGGTTTCAGCATTGTTCTCTACCCTAAAAATGAGAATCACATCAGACCATATCCTATGGCATTCTTGTACAACCAGCCCAGACCTCTGTCTCTGCCAGCAGCACAAGATACATGGCCGAACCATGGGGTAGCTGCCTATCCTACTTGATGAGACAAGGGTACCGGCTTAAACTCATGTGGCCTCAGATGACTGAAGGATTTCACACATGCTGGATGGTAATCTCTCTCTGTCTCTCTCTTTTTCCCTTTCTGTCTCTCCCTCTTTCAAATGGAAAATCTGAAGGGGCCAGTTTGTTTCATTCCCGAGATAAAACATCTCTTCAAGCTGGCACTTGAAGCCCTGTTTTGGCTTGGGTCAAGGGGAAACATTTGGTTTAAATATTTATTTGATCTCTCTAAGATGGCTGAGGATCATGTCTGAGAAATAGTACCCCAGCTGAAATGCAGCCCAGCTCACAGATAACAATAGGACCCTTCTGGAACCCTCACCACTGTTTTTATTTGGACCGTGCAGTGTTCTAGATAAGATTATCTTCAATCTATTTGGTATTTGATGGCTGTTTCTACTGGAGCTGTCTAGCCTGCAGTTTGCCTGAGAAGGAAATTTACCTGTTGAAGGAGAAATAAAAGATTAAATGCACCGAAAGACACTGTATGAAAAATTCAAGGAGGCTTGATCTCATCGGTCCTATCGTGCTGGGTAAAATTCTATAGATGACTGACCTCAAACCTCCGTGGGAACCACTCGAACATCTTGAGTTTCCTGACATTTTCCCTACTGTTCCATAGTCTGACCCCAGAGTGAACTCCCAGAGCCACTCTTGGATGATGGGGTGATGGTTGATTTGGACAGGGGGTTTGTCCCCACACAAACACTAAGCTCTGGATTCTAATCCCAACTCTGCCACTTGTCTGCTGTGTGACATTGGGCAAGTCACTTCACTTGTGCGTGCCTCAGTTATCTCATCTGTAAAATGGGGATTAAGACTGTGAGTCCCATATGAGAAATGGATGGTGTCTAACGTGATTAGCTTGGATCTATCCCAGTGGTTAGTATAGTATTTGGCACATAGTAAGTGCTTAACAAATACCATAAAAACGGTCAAGGGGCTTTCTCTCTTATTTTTCCGATCTGGATGTGTCAGTCCTTATTAGTCATGGTATTTATTAAGCACTTCTGTGCCTCAGTTGGGATGGATATAGGGTAATGAGATCAGGCACTATCCCTGTCCCTCACAAAGGTCATATTCTAAGATGGGGGGAGGGCAGGTATCTTATCTCCATTTTGCAGATGAGGAAACTGAGGCCCAGAGAGGTGAAGTGACTTGCCCAAGATCTCACAGCAGCCAAGGATGAGCTGAGACTAGAATCTGGGTCTCCTACCTCCCAGCCCCATGTTCTTTCCACTATACCCAGATACATCAAAATCAAGCACACTCTTCAAGGAAAGCCCAACAAGAGATGATCAGGAGTGGAATCAGAGAACTCCAGAAGGCTGGACCTGGAGGGGGCTGGACAAATGACCTGGGCCGGCCCCTGGCTCCAGGCTGCTGAATGACTAAATCGTCTGGCAAATGAACATACTCAGGGATGGAGGCTCCATCCCTCGGGAACCTGTCCCAGGGCTCTAGCCCCCTGAGAGTTTAGAAATAAGTTCTTCCTTGTGTCTGACCAGTTTCTCCTGCTTTAAATCAATCCCATTTCCTCTCGTTCTTCGCTCAGTGGACAGGGATCTCAGGAGACCTTGTCTTCCCTATGCAGCCCTTTCTTAGGCTGTGACTTAAATACCCCCTTTCCTCCAGGTCAGACAACCCCATTTCCTTCACTCTTCCCTTACAGAACTTGTTTCCCAACTTTTCCTTTGACTTTGTCTCTCCCCTTGGGCTCTGCTCCAGCACCTCCACCGCTTGCTTCCAGTTGGTTAACTCAAATGGCCCGAGGACTCTATTAAAGATCTGACCAGGGCAAAGGGGGTGAGACAATTACTGGCCACAGGCCCAACCCCTAGGCCCAACTCTTGTTCAGTCATCCCAGTTAATAATAATAATAATAATAATGATTATGATGATGGTATGTGCCAAGCACTGTTCTAAGTGCTGGAGTAGATACAAGGTAAGGAGGTTGTCCCACATGGGGCTCACAGTCTTAATCCCCATTTTACAGATGAGGTAACAGGCACAGAGAAGTTAAGTGGTTTGCCCAAGGTCACACAGCAGACAAGTGGCAGAGCTGGTATTAGAACCCACAACTCTGACTCCCAAGCCCTTGCTCTTTCCACTAAGCCATGCTGCTTCTCCTGTTGCTGAATTCCATTCAATTTTTTGGCCAACTCTGACCCTCAGGTCTCCTGACCTACTGGCACTTAACTTATATTCAATCGTTTTTGCCCCTAGCATTATTCCCATTACTAGTGCTACTAATGTGATCAGTGCTTCTGTAAATAATGCTACTGTGCTAAGGTAACTAGAAGCAGCATGGCTCAGTGAAAAGAGCCTGGGCTTGGGAGTCAGAGGTCTTGGGTTCTAATCCTGCCTCCGCCGCTTGTCAGCTGTGTGACCTTGGGCAAGTAACTCACTTCTCTGTGCCTCAGTTACCTCATCTGTAAAATGAGGATGAAGACTGTGAGCCCTAAGTGGGACAACCTGATTACCTTGTAATAATAATTTAATAATAGTTTTGGTATTTGTTAAATGCTTACTATGTGCAAACACTGTTCTAAGCATAGGGGTAGATAGATACACGGTAATCAGATTGTCCCACGTGAGGTTTACAGTCTTAATCCCCATTTTACAGATGAGGTAACTGAGGCACAGAGAAGTTAAGTGACTTGCCCACAGTCACAGAGCTGACAAGTGGCAGAGTTGTATCTACCTCAGGGCTTAGAACGTGCTTGGCACATAGTAAGCACTTAATAAATACCAACATTATTATTATTATTACTAGTGTCCCTTGTTCCCCTCTTGCCAGTCCTGTGAGCGTGACCTGGAGCGGTCGGTCAAGGTCAGCCTGTTGTAGCAGGTCAATGAGGAAGTCAGAGGTCAGACTCCAGAACCTAGACTCAGACTCTTGCTGTTGAGTGTAAACTCCCTGTGGACAGGGAACTTGTCTATCCAACTTTGTTATATTGTACTCTCTCAAGCACTTAGTACAGTGCTCTGTAGACATGATTTACTGATTGATTCCCCGGGCTCCTTGGCTTATTGACTGGATCCAAGATGGGGATTGAAGTGGTCTGACTTGAAGGTCTTCCCGTCATCCCCAAGATTTGCTCTTCCCATAGTCCCTCTAGACTGCAAACTCATTGTGGGCAGGAAACATGATTACCAACTCTGTTGTGTTGTACTCTCTCAGGTGCTTAATACAGAGCTCTGCACACAGTAAGTGCTCAGGGAATACTATTGATTGATTGATTGATTGATTCACCTGTGCTCCTTGGCCTAAGACTGGGCCAAAGTTGGGGATTGAATTTGTCTGGCCTGAAGGTCTTCTGGTCATTCCCATAAATTGCTCTTCCCATAGCCCCTCAAGACTATGAGCTCATTATGGGCAAGTAATGGGTCTACCAAATTTACTGTGTTGTGGTCTCCCAGGCAGTTGGTACAGTGCTCTGTAGACGATAAGCACTCAATACATACCACTGATGATGATGATGATGACAATAGTTGCATCGGTTGCTTCCTCATATCTTTGTGCTTTTAGCTGGTTCCAGATAATATAATAATAATGATAATAATGGTATTTGCTAACTGCTTGCTATGTGCCAAGCACTGTTCTAAGCATTGGGGTAGATACATGATACAGATGAGGTAACTGAGGCACAGAGAAGTGAAGTGACTTGCTCAAGGTCACACAGCAGACAAGTGGAGGATCCAGGACTAGAACCCAAGACCTTCTGATTCCCAGGCCTATGATCTATCCTCCACTGCACCATGCTGTTTGTACATCTGTACTCCTGCAGACCCCCAGCCACTGAGGGATCGACCATGCCAGTCTGGGTTCTTCCCTCCAAGAGAAGAAGGAACAAAAGATGGTGAAGAGGGGGACCCCAGGATAGAGACGGAGTGGCTCTTGTCTTCTCTCCCCTCTCGTCCCCACAGCCGGGCAGCGGGCCGTGCCGGGAAGTCAGAGAGCTGCCCCTCCTACCAGGATCCCGGATTTGCAATTGACAAAGTTTTCCCCCTTTCTAACTTCATTTTCATCTCTCCAAACTGAAGAATTCCAAAAGCTCAACCTCTAAAGCCCCCGCCACAAAACACATTTCAGGAAGATGAATAGCTATCATTAAGTAAGCTAATAGAGGAAACAAATGTAGTTACAGTTATAAGGAATCGAGCTTCATTAAACTGAATAAATACTCTGGCCCGATATTCTAGAAACCTTCCTGCTTATAATTTAACCGGAATGTTATTTTCTCTGAATTTGCCAAATTACTTTATCCAGGAAACACAGCTACAGTGCTCTTATTCCTGGATGTTTTCCATGCCTGATACAGAAATGATTCGACTACTAAAGGAAACTTTGGAACACATTTCTTCTGAGATTGAATTTTGCCCAATACATCAGTAATGCTTTCTTTACCAAGGCCAGATTCTGCCTGGGTAAGGTCAATAGACACTTGGACAATATTTTGGTAGTCAGTATCTGAATCAATCAGACCGTCAGTCACTCATACTTATTGAGCACTAACTGTGTGCAGAGCAGTATACTAAGCACTTAGGAGTGTACAATAAAACAATATAATGGAAACAATAGAAGTAGCATGGCATAGAGGATAGACCATGGGTCTGGGAGTCAGGAGGCCCGGCTCTGCCACTTCTCTGCTGTGTGGCCTTGGGCAAGTCACTTCATTTCTCTGTGCCTTGGGCAAATCACTTCATTTCTCTGTGCCTCAGTTACCTCATCAGTAAAATGGGGATTAAGACTGAGACCCCAAATTGGACAGGGGCTATTTCCCACCCGATTTGCTTGTAATAATAATGTTGGTATTTGTTAAGCGCTTACTATGTGCAGAGCACTGTTCTAAGCGCTGGGGTAGATACAGGGGAATCAGGTTGTCCCACATGGAGCTCCCAGTCTTAATCCCCATTTTACAGATGAGGTAACTGAGGCGCAGAGAAGTTAAGTGACTTGCCCACAGTCACACAGCTGACAGGTGGCAGAGCTGGGATTCGAACCCATGACCTCTGACTCCAAAGCCCGTGCTCTTTCCACTGAGCCACGCTGGTGCTTGTATCCACCCCGGTGCTTAGTACAGTGTCTGACCCATAATAAGTGCTTAACAAATACCACAATCCCTGCCCACAGCGAGCTTAAGTTGTCCAGTTTGAGGAGATCTCCGAGTCTTATCACGGGGGAGGAAAAACTAGATGGTTCCCCCTACTAGGGTCCAATGGGTCCTGTTTTTGCCCTGGGATGTGTTGACCTGGGATCCATGGGAACATCTACAGGTAGCCATTCCCAACACCTCAGCTTCTTTTCTCTGGGATGGGCTCGTGGTTATCCAATCTATTCTCCTGCCACTTTTCTGTGGGGCAGGTGAGACCACAGCTTGCTAGTAAATAGAATCCAAGTGCTCTCTTATATAGGGAGCTTTTTTCCCCAATGATGTCCACTCCAGAGGAGGTGAAAATAAGTATCCTCCAGGAGTGTTCTTGCAGTGAATTTAATCACAGTGGCCCTTAAAAAAATGAAAGCATTGCTGTAAACATCATTAGTTTCCCTGCAGTTATTTCAATACAAACCTGCTAAAGGAATTACCTAGTGAACCAATACATTTTCTCTACACTAAATTAAAGCAATACTTAAAATTCAGCCTCTCCAGTGAATAACCAAGGGGTGAAAATGATATTAACACCCGTTAACATCTGGGAAAAATGCTTGCCCCATCAGAAGCACTGAAGAAAGGTAACTTGTCTCCTCATCTTCCTACTATTGTTCTGTCTTTCATCTTCTCCCTCTTCTCTCCTGATATCTGGTCCCTCCTGCAGTTACCTGACCATACTTCATCTCACACTGGCGTTGGGAACCACTGGGTGATTGTGGGAGTGTTTGAGCGGGGCCATGGCGACTAGAACTCTGAATAACTAGCTTGTTGGGTAGTGGTTGTAGGGTGGATCTTTGTTGAATTCCCTTCTCCAATTTCCAATCAATCAATCAATGAATCAATGATATTTATTAAGCATTTGGTATGTGCAGAGCACTGGACAAAGCACTTGGGAGAGTATGATACAGTGAAATTAGCAGACATATTCCCTGCTTAATTAGGGTGTCCACAGCCATTGAATTTTTTTTTATGATACGTTAAGCACTTACTATGTTCCAGATATTGTACTATGTGCTAGGGTAGATACAAGGTAATCGGGTTGGACACAGTCCGCATCCCACATGGAGCTCACAGTCTTAATCCCTGTTTTGCAGATGAGGGAACTGAGGCCCAGAGAAGTTAAATGACTTCCCCAAGGTCACATAGCAGACAAGTGGCAAAGCTGAGATTAGAACCCAGGTCCTTCATTCCTTCCTTCATTCATTCAATCAATCATATTTATTAAGTGCTTACCATGTGCAAAATGCTGTATTAAGCTCTTGGGAAAGTTCAATACAACAATAAACGGTGACATTCCCTGTGCACATTGAGCTCACAGTCTACATGGGGGAGACAGACATCAATTCAAACAAAGAAAATTACAGATATATGCATAAGTGCTGAGGGTCTGGGAGGAGGGGCGAAGGGCAAAGGGAGCAAGTCAGAGTGACGCAGAAGGGAGTGGGAGATGAAGAAACTTGGGCTAAGTCTGGTAAGGTCTCTTGGAGGAGATGTGCCTTCAATAAGGCTTTGAAGCTTAGAAGAGTAATTGTCTGTCAGATTTGAGGAGGGAGGGTGTTCCAGACCAGAGGCAGGATGTGGGCCGGGGGCTGGCGGTGAGACAGGCAAGATTGAGACACGGTGAGAAGCACTAGAGGAGAGAAGTGTCAGTCTGGGTTGTAGAAGGAGAGAAGCTAGGTGAGGTAGGAGGGGGCAAGGTGATAGAGTGCTTTAAAGCCAATGATGAGGAGTTTTTGTTTGATACAGAGGTAGACAACCACTGGACATTTTTGAGGATTGGGGTGACATGTCCTTAAGGTTTTTGTAGAAAGATGACCCAGGCAGCAGGGTGAAGTATGGACTGACTCCCAGGCCTCTGGTCTATCCACTAGGCCATGCTGCTTCCCAGCAGTGTCCCCTCTGTCTCCATTCACTGCTGCATCTCATCATTCCCTCATTTCCCAACTCCTCTTCCTCCCAGTATGGAGAACTGAGTGTCCCTCCTTCTGAGAGGATGGCTGAAGAGTGGGGGCAATGGAGCAAAGGAGAGGGACAAGTCAAGAGAGCTTGGGGCTGCGAGTGGGAGACAGGATGAAAACTTTGAGCCCCACCCAAGGGAGAGCTCCAAACTCAGAGTAAACCATGGTTGGGACCCCAATTAGAGGTCTCACATCAACACTGTCCCTTTTTTTAAATGGTTTCTTTTTAATTTCTTCCTGTGTGCCAGGCACTATACTAAGCACTCGAGTACATACAAGATAATCAGGTTGGACACAGCCCCTGTCCTCTCATTGGGCCCAAAATCTCAGTCCTCATTTTATAGATGAGGTACCTGAGGCACAGAGAAGTGAAGTGACTTGCCCAAGGTCACACAGCAGACAAGTGGCAGAGCTGGGATTAGATTAGATAACTGAGGATCGGAGAAGTTAAGTGAAATAGGAGTCACATATCAGACAAGTGGTGGAGCTGAGATTAGAACGTAGGTCCTCTGACTCCCATGTCCATGTTCTTTCCACTAGGCCAGGCTGCTTCTCATTTAAAAGGGGTTTAAAAGGGAACCCAATAGTGTACACCCTGGCTAGACTGTAAACACCTGGAGAACAGGGATTGTTCCTTCGCATTCTATTCTGCACTCACAAGTGCCTAGTTAATAATAATAATGATAATTATAATAATGGTGGTATTTGTAAAGTGCTTACTATGTGCTAGACACTAATCTAAGTGCTGGGATAGTTACAAGATAATGAGGTTGGAAACCATCTCTGTCCCATATGGGGCTCACAGTCTTAATCCCCATTTTACAGATGAGGCAACTGAGGCCCAGAGAAGTGAAATGACTTGCCCAAAGTCACACAGCAGACAAGGGGTGGATCGCGATTAGAACCCAGGGCCAAGCCTGTGCTCTTTCCTCTAGGCCATGCAGCTTTGGTGTTCTGTGTTCGGTGTTCAGTGTGTTGCACATACACATAGTAGGTATTCAATAAAAGATTGAGTGATCGATTGATCAAGAAATCACCTCGTTCATACCTTTGCCTTTGGGCCTCATAATTACTGCCCCTCATAACATGGCCTAGGGCATGGGCTTGGGAGTCAGAAGTTCATGGGTTCTATTCCTGCTCTGCCACCTGTCTGCTGTGTGACCTTGGGCAAGTCACTTAACTTCTCTGTAACTCTGTAACTCTGTAGAGAATGGGCATTAAGACTGTGAGCCTTGTGTGGGACAGGGACTCTGTCTAATCTGATTATCTTGTATCTACTCCAGTGCTTAGAACAGTTCCTGGCACATAGTAAGCACTTAACATGTACCATAATTATAATTATACCCTACTGTCCTTTGTTTGATAAGTGCTAACCAATACATCTCAGCTCAGCATCTCCTTTCCACCTCAAGAGAACTGACCTACACCAGCCCCAGAAGCCTTTCAACCACTTTTCCTTGCCATCTTGATAGGAAATGTTTTTAAGTAAAATGTACAAGTTTGAGGCCGTTATCCATAGATTTCAGCAAAATACTTTTAGTTTCTCTAGGCAGATGTATAGCATTAATTTAGAATCGTCCCGATTTACCGTCTAGGGTTTTGTGGTGGTTCAGAAGCAGATATCAGAGTCTATGTGGGAAATATGGTTGGTTCAATCCCTGATCCATTTTTATCTCTTGGTCAGTGTAGCTGGATTTTAAGTGCTACTGGTTATTTGTTACGGGTCATGACGCTCGGGAAAATGACATATCATGTTTGGTTTGTAGCCAGACCGATTGAGAAAGTACTCTGAAGAAGTTTGGCAAAATCCTCACTGCTGAAGAACACTCCTACAAACGCTGTCCACCAGCATGTCCTAGTGGATAGAGCATGAGCCTGGGAGTTAGAGAATCTGGGTTCTGAACTGCCACTTGTCTGCTGTGTGATCTAGGGCAAGTCACTTAACTTCTCTGTGCCTCAGTTACTTCATCTGTAAAATGGGCATCTAATACCTGCGTGGATTATCCTGTATCATCCCTAGCAATTAGAACAATGAATTCATTCAATAGTATTTATTGAGCGCTTACTATGTGCAGAGCACTGTAAGTGCTTAATGGATACCACAATTATTATTATTTTTTATTATTATTTCTAAGTGCTGGGCAAGAACAAGATAATCAAGTCCCACAATCTAAATAGGAGGGAGAACAGGAATTGAATCTACATTTTGCAAATGGGGAGAACTGAGGCACAGAGAAGTTAAGTGACTTGCCCAAGGTCACACAGCAAGTATATGGTAGAGCTGGGATTTGAATTCAGGACCTTTGACTCCCAGGCCCAGGCTCTTTCCACTAAGCCATGCTGCTTCTTGTGGGGCAGAATCCAGGAAAGTAGCAAAAGAGAGTTGGAGAAGTCATTACCAAGCAGCAGAGAATGAAAGAGAAGCCCAGACAATTTATAGGATTTGAGTCATACTCTTCAATTAGGGCAGCGCTATCAAAAGGATTTCATGAAGTCAAGGATATCAATAAATCAACAGCTGATGAAAATTAATTTTACTTGTCTGTTTCATTCCTTTTCAAATCTGTACTTAAAATACAAGGAATGCAGATTAGCCAGCTATTGTAGGATTCTAGAATACACTCGTTCCTTCCTAATTACCTTATTTAATCTTCTTTTTTCAGTGAGAGACTTTCAAGCCCCCTTCAAAGCAGGCTTGTAGTGGAAGCTATTGCCTGAAACCCTTGATATTATGGGCAAAATGTCAGGAATAATGAATCCTACAGTAGGGTAGTATAATTCTGGTCCCAAGGTAAGCTGCTTATTTTCACATAAAAACCATTCAGGAGTAGCTAAAATTCATGTGAAAACATCAGCTCAGGTTTAACTTGGTTTTTGTGCCAATTTCAAAGTTCCTGCATATTTAAGGACTTCAAAGTTGCCATGCAAATGATTCTTGGAAGGTTCTCTGGGGATCGCTGTAAGAAGACTGTTAAAGGCTAATTTCAGTTTCTACCCAGGATGATGGTATAAGCTTAGCCGGTCCATAAAACCCCACTCTCCCTGCCACCGTCCTGGACTGGAGAATAATTGAGAGCTGGACACGGTTAGAGAACTTGATAGAGAGTGAACTGGATTAAAAAAGAAAAAGGTGAGAAGACCAGAAGCCACATCCACATCTCTGGGATCTTGAAATCGTGACGGGGGTCCACCTTCACAGGGGTTTACCTTTGGTCTGGCCCTGGGGAGCAGAGATGGACTGTAGCAGCTTTGAAATTAGTTTCCCAAACTCCTCAGATTCACTCAATCAGGAATGAACCTGCCCTCCCCAGGGCCGCTTGGCACCTACTTTGCTATCAATATATTTATTGAGCACTTATTTATCTATTTATTTATTTACATTAATGTCTGTCTCCCCCTCGACACTGTGAATTTGTTGAGGGCAGGAATGTGTCTGTTTGTTGTTATGCTGTAGTCTCCCAAGCATTTAGTACAATAGTTTTCACACAGTTAGTGTTAAATAAATTTGATTGAATTGAGTGAATGAACTTACTGTGTGCAGAGTATTGTACTAAGCGCTTGGGAGAGTACAATATGACTCTCATGTTTCCCCTGTTCTCAAGAACCTCCAGTGGTTGCCCATCTCCTTCGTATCAAAAACAGAAACTCCTCATCATTGGCTTTAAAGCACTCCAATACCTTGTCCCCTTACCTCACCTTGCTACTGTCCTACTACAACCTACTACAACCCAGCCCACACTCTTCGCTCCTCTAAGGTTAACTTGTCTAAATCTCGATCTCGGCTATCTCCCCACCGACTTCTCACCCACATCCTGCCTCTGGCCTGGAACACTGTCCCTTCACATATCTGACAGACAATTACTCTTCCCCCGGCTTCAAAGTCTTATAGAAGGAACATCACCTCCACGAGGCCTTCCTTGACTTAGCCCTACTTTCTTCTTCTCCCACTCCCTTCTGCATCACCCTGACTTGTTCCTTTATTCAAACCTCCTCCCAGCTCCCCAGCACTTATGTACATATCTGTAATTTTAAAAATGTATATTCATGTCTGTCTCTCCTCCCTCTAGACTGTAAGCTCGTTGTGGGCAGGGAATGTGTCAGTTTATTGTCATATTATATTCTCCCAAGCGCTTAGTACAGTGCTCTGCATAGAGTAAGCACTCAATAAAAATTAGAGAAGCAGCAAGGCTTAGTGGAAAGAGCATGGGTTTGGGAGTCAGAGGACCTGGGTTCTAATCCGGGCTCTGTCACTTATCAACTGTATGACTTTGGGCAAGTCACTTAACTTCTCTGTTCCTCAGTTACCTCATCTGTAAAATGGGGATTAAGACTGTGAGCCCCACGTGGGACAACCTGATTACCTCGTATCTAACCCAGTACTTAGAACAGTGCTTGGCACATAGTAAGCACTTAAATACCATCATCATTATTATGAATATGACTGACTGACTGAAAATATGACAGATGTATTTACTGCCCACAATGAGCTAATAATCTAGAGGGTTTTTAGGTCAGGGAATGCCAGCTGCAGGCAGCCTTCTCGCTGGATCCTTAGCAATGTGTGCAGCTAATACTAATAATGTAAGCCCGTCAAACGGCAAGGACTGTCTCTATCTGTTGCCGACTTGTTCATTCCAAGTGCTTAGTACAGTGCTCTGCACATAGTAAGTGCTCAATAAATACTATTGAATGAATAATAATTATGGCAGGTAGTAAATGCTTGATAGTTGCCAACTACTGTGGAACAGTTAATACGATCAGTTATAATCCCAATCCTACCAAGGGTTCACAGCCTAAAGGAGAGGGAGAGTGGATACTGAATCCCAATTTTGCAGATGGGGAAACTGAGGCAAACAGAAGTTAAGTGACTTTCCCATGGTTACACCATGGGCAAGTGGTAGATCTAGGATTAGAACTCAGTTCTCTTCCTTCCCAGGCCTGCATTCTTTCTACTAGATGACTGCTAGCCCAGCTGGAAAAGCATTATGCCAGGGGCCACCAGTCCCTCCAACTGCACTGTGCCACTTTCCGTGGAAGTACAGTTTGCAAAAACTTGTCTTCGTTCTGTGTGAAGAAGGGATCATCCAGAGTGACACTGAGCTCTTCTCCCAGGTGCTCTGACCCTCTCCAGGCTTTTGAGATAACTCCCTAATCTCTTTTCTGCAGCTGTCTCTTTTCTCTCCAGCCACTATACGGACTAGCATTACTAGCCTCATTGGCCTGGAACACCCTCCCTCTTCATATCTGACAGATGATCACACTCCCCACCTTCAAAGCCTTGTTAAAAGCACATCTACTCCAAGAGGCCTTTCCCAACTAGGCCCTCATTTCCTCTTCCCCTATTCCCTTCTATTTCACCCTTGCACTTGGATTTGCAACCTTTATTCGCCCCTCCCTCAATCCCATCACACTTATGTACATATCCATGATTTATTTATTTATATTAATGTCTGTTTCCCCATCTAGATTATGAGTTTGCTGTGGGCAAGCTGGTAGACACACTCCCTGCCCTGTTATGTTGTATTCTCTCAAGCAATTAGTACAGTTCCCTTCATGATGATGATGTTGGTATTTGTTAAGCGCTTACTATGTGCAGATCACTGTTCTAAGCCCTGGGGTAGACACAGGGGAATCAGGTTGTCCCACGTGGGGCTCACAGTCTTCATCCCCATTTTACAGATGAGGGAACTGGGGCCCAGAGAAGTGAAGTGACTTGCCCACAGTCACACAGCTGCCAAGTGGCAGAGCTGGGATTCGAACTCATGACCTCTGACTCCCAAGCCCGGGGAGTTACAGTTACAGTTACAGTTAGGGCTCAATAAGTACCACTGACTCTTTGATTGATTGATTGATTGGTGCCATCTCTGAATTTCCACTATTATATTTTGGGCTTTTACCTCAAAAGTAATGGGTCAGTTTGGGCAGCTGAGCTATAACCAACCAGGATGAATAACCAACCCAGAGTCCTCAGAATGTGAAGAAGCAAGAAACATGCATAGATCACTGTACTAAGTGCTTAGAATGGTACAATACAGTGGAGTTGGTAGACACAATTCCTGCCCACGAGGAGCTTATGGTCTAGCTTCCTCCAGATTGTAAGCTCATTATGGGCAGGGAACATGTCTGTCAGCTCTGTTGGGTTCTACTCTCCAAGCACTTAGTATGGTGCTCTGCACACAATAAGTGCTCAATAAATATTATTGACAGAAAACATTCATTCTTTCAATCATATCTATTGAGCACTTATTGTGTGCAGAGCACTGTACAATACAACAATAAACAGACATATTACCTGCCCACAATGAGCTTACAGTCTAGAGAAGGAGAGAGAGACACTGATAGAAATAAATAAATTACAGATATGTACATAAGTGCTGGGGGGTGGTGAATAAAGGGAGCAAGTCAAAGCGATGCAGAAGGGAGTGGGAGAAAAGGAAAATGGGGCTTAGGGAAGGCCTCTTAGAGGAGATGAACCTTCAATAAGGCTTTGAAGAGCAGGGAAAGTAATTGTCTTTTGGATTTGAGGAGAGAGAGTGTTCCAGGCCAGAGGCAAAATTCAAGATAAGGGAACTGGCAGAGTGTAAAGGTATGTACATTAGGGTTGAGGGGCTGAGAATGGGTGAATATTAAGTGTTTAAGAGTACAAATCTAAGCGCATAGGTGATGCACAGGGGAGGAAGAATAAGATGGGAAGATGAGGGGATAGTAAGGGAAGAGCTCTTGGAGGAGATGTGATTTTAGTAGGACTTCAAATATCAGAAAAGTGGTGGTCTGTTGGATACGAAAGGGGAGGAAGTGCTAGGCCAGAGGGAAGGCAGGGGCAAAGGATCGGCAGTGAGATAGATGAGATAGAGGGGCGGTGAGTAGGTTGCCATTAGAGGGGTGAATTGTGGGGACAAGGTAGAAAGGGGAGAACTGATAGAGCTAATTATCCAGGACCTGTCTGGCTCAAATGATGCCATCATGGCAAAGAAGGTCACCTACAGATCCACAAGACAAGACAAGATCCACAAAAGGGGCTGCATAACGCAGGACAGACTGAGCAGGTCTTGCCCATCCACAGACTGTTTTTTGTTGTGCTGTCCTGTTCGCTATCTGCAGCACCTTAGGAGCAGGAGGAAGTGGGTCCTGTATTTAGTGGTCAGCAAATAGTAGGCATTTAATAAATCCAACTCACTGTTCACTTCTTTCTCTTGGTCTCACAAGACTCTTTGTGGCTTTTTTTAGTTTTTTTGTGTGGGTATGTGTATGTTAAGTGCTTACTCTGCACCAGATATTGTACCTAGCCTTGGGTTAGATATAAGATAATCAGGATGGACATAGTCCTTGTCCTACCTGGGACTCACAATCTTAATCTCTATTTTACAGCAGAGAAGTGAAGTGACTTGCCCAAGATCACTCAGCAGACAAGTGGCAGAGCTGGGATTAGAACCCAGGTCCTAGGCCTGGGTACACAGGCCAGTGCTCTATCCTCTAGGGCCATGCTGCTTCTCTTGAAGCTTCTGCTTACAAAGAGCTACTCCCCACCTGGGTCGCAGGACTCCAGGATGAACTGCCCATACCAGACACCGCCCAGTTTGCAGCTATTGGATTTAGCAGTCCAATGGGGTAGATTATGACATCAGGTCATACAGTCCCTGTTCAAGAGTCTAACGGGGAGGGAGAATAAGAATTTAACCCCATATTATAGATGAGTAAACTGAGGCACAGGAAGTTAAGTAACTTGTCTAAGATCACACAGCAGACAAGTGGCAAATCAGAAGGAGACAAGCAAGGTGTGGTAGGAGGGGGCAAAGTGATGGAGTGCTGTAAAGCCAATGGTGAGGAAGTTTTTTCTGAAATGGAGGTGGATAGGCAACCAGTGGAGATTTTTGAAGAGGTGGGGGACATATTCTGAACATTTCTGAAGAATGATGATAACAACAATAATAATATTTGTATTTGTTTAGAGCTTATTATGTGCCAAGCACTGTTCTAAGTGCTGGGATAGATACAAGGTAATCAGGTTGTCCCACATGGCGCTCTCAGTCTTAGTCCCCATTTTCCAGATGAGGTAACTTAGACACAGAGAAGTTAAGTGACTTGCCCAAAGTCACACAGCTGACAAGTGGCAAAGCCAGGATTCAAACCCTCGATCTCTGACTCCCAAGCCTGGGCTCTTTCCACTAAGCCACGCTGCTTCCCTGCTTAAGATCTTGGGCAGGGAACATGTCTACTAATTCCACTGAATTGTATTTGCCCAAGCACTTAATACAGTGCTCTGCATATAGGAAGCACTCAATAAATACCACTCACTGATTGATTGATTGAGCTCTTTGCTGGCAGGAACATGTCTACCAAATCCATCTCGCAAGTGCTTAGTACAGTGCTCTAACTGATCTTGGCAGGCACACCAGGGCAGTAGGTAAACTGAGAAATCACTTTTCCCGAATGCCCCATCAATCCAAAAAAAAACACAATCCAAGTCTCTAACTGAAGGGAATTTCAATTCTGTGGTGTCAGATCTGGAACGGTGCGAGCTTTGAGGCCGAGAGTGCTTATGAACTGGCACGGCGGTGGATTTCAGCAGTGAGAAAGGAGGTTGAGCAGTGTCAGCTATAGAATCCCACTTCCTTGAACTAATGCACTCACTTCCCAAGTTTAGCGTCCACCAGACATGTTTAAACAAGCAGCCACCTGACAATCATTTCAAAGAAAAGAGGTTGCTTCATCTCCCCTGCCCTTCCCCTTGCAGCAGCATTTCTAGACCCGGTGCTGCCCAGTTTTCCAACATGCACCCCATCCATTCTGCTGCTACAGAGTCGGAGGACAATTTACTTTGCACCAATTTGCTGGGAGAGGAAGGCTCCACTCTCTAGTATTATTTCTGGAAGCAAGTTCAAAACCAACTTCCCTCCCCTGCTAGAGATTTGGGGATTTGAAAGCTTCTCATACAGATAGTTTGTAAAATATTAGGAGAGTGAGAAAAGGGTTCCTCCAAAGTTTGGTCCCTCGCTGTTTTACCAGTCAAACGTATATACTGAGCACTTACTATATGCAGAGCACTGTAGTAAGTGCTTGGGAGAGTACAATATAACAATATAACAGACATATTTCTGGGCCACAACGAGTTTACAGTCTAGGGGTGATTGAAAGAAACAGCACTCCGTCTGTTGGAAGGGGCCGGGAGAATCTCCAAAGAGGGGTGCACATACTAAATGCTGCCCCTCCAAGGAAAACTGGTGACAGGGATCTGGGCCCAGGGCTCTTCCCGACCTGTTCTCTCCCCCTTAGAAAGGCACCCTGACTTTCTGAAACATTCTTCGGCTGGTCACAGCATGACCTAGTGGATAGAGCCTGGGTGTTAGAAGGACTTGGGTTCTAATCCTACCTCTGCCACTTGTCTGCTTCGTCACCTTGGACAAATCACTTAACTTCTCTGTGCCTCAGTTACCTCATCCGTAAAATGGGGATTAAGATTTTGAGCCCCATGTAGGGCATGGACTGTGTCCAACCTGACCAGCTTGTATCTACCCAAGTGCTAAGTACAGTGCCTGGCACATAACAAATATCATAATAAAAACAGAAACGGGTACCCATAGCATATCACATTACCAATGCCGAGCTGGGATTACCTCACTAGGGTTCCAGTTTCAAAGCTTAAATAAGAAATCCACAGATGTTTCACATCTTGAGTGTAATAATTAGGGTATTTGTAATTATGGCACCTATGGTGCAGTTACTGGGGGACCAATCCCTGTGTTAAGGGCTGTGGCAGGCTCTAGATAATCAAATAAGTCCCCATCCTACAGGCTCATGATACTTGACTGGGCACTATCACTCCTTTACAAATGACTTGTCAGGAATTCCCACCAAGGATCCCCATGAGACTGAGGCATTTCTCTTCCCAATTTAGGAGGTGCCCAGGAGGCACTAGGCAGACTGGACTGGTGAACCCCCCTAGGCCTGCCCAACCCCTGGAGGAAAGAGGGCTGTGGAGTGGTGGGTGAAGAGAGTTGGGATGTGAGATGAGGAGACTGGGGGAGCTTTGAAGCCAACAAGAAGCATCTGTTTGAGAAAGAGAGACATGAGTAGCCTGCGGAGGTTTTGGAAGAGAGGAGACAAGTAGGCTAATTAACGTTTCATTGAGGTGATTTGGGCTGCAGAGCAGTTCCCTTTGGTCCTCCTTGACTAAAGTGGGGGGGTTGTACCAGGTGGGGGCAAACCTGCAGTGACAGGAGTCAGCCTGGTGTCTGTCAACAATACAACAAGGGACAGCCTTTTCGTGTACACAAAATGAACAAGAGGCAGAGCTTCTGAGTACACAGTGTGGCCGGGACTGGGACCTAGGTTGGCCTTTTTGGTCGCACACACGCTCATAAGAGAGCTTCACTGTCAGTCAGTCAGGTGAATATGAAGGATTACCCTCTAGCTATATAGATAGATCTATCTATCTATCTATTTATATAACTTTTCTCTGTATTTGGGTGTTTGTGTTTCTGTCAGCTGTGTTCAGCTGCACAAATGAATAAGGAATGGAAGAAGGCAGAATGAGGGCTTATCCACAGGTCTGGGAGACAGTCAGGTGATCTGGGTTTTAATCCTGGCTCTGCCACTTGCCTACTACCTTGGGTAAGTCACTTAACTTCTCTGCGTCTCAGTTTCCACATCTGTAAAATGGGGATTCAATACCTGTTCTCCCTACTACTTGGACTGGGAGCTACATGTGGGGCAGGGACTGTGTACCACCTAATTATCTTGTATCAACCCTAGTGTTTAGTACAATGCTTGGCGTATAGTATGCACTAAGCAAAAGCCAAAATTATTAGTATCCAAGTTTGGGGGAGAACCCCAACCTCTCTCCTGTTATTCCATCTTGCATTTCCTTTTTCGCATAGGACACCTCCATATAGTTGACCCCGCTGGTCCCTTAAACTGAACAGCCCAAAACTGCTCAATTTCTCTCTTCAACCGATTCCTCTTCCCAACTTTTCATCTCTGTCAACATTCATTCATTCATTCAATAGTATTTATTGAGCGCTTATTATGTGCAGAACACTGTACTAAGTGCTTGGAATGTACAATTCTGCAACAGATAGAGACAATCCCTACCCAATGATGGGCTCACAATCTAATTGGGGGAGACAGGCAGCAGAGAAAAACAGAACGAAACAAAAACAAGACATCATTATCACGATAAATAGAATCAAGGGGATGTACACCTCATTAACAAAATAAATAGGGTAATAAAAAAAATATACAAATGAGCACAGTGCTGAGGGGAGGGGAAGGGAGAGGAGCAGAGGGAAAGGGGGATTAGCTGAGGGAAGGGGAAGGGGGAGGAGCAGAGAGCAGAGGAGAAGCAGAGGGAAAAGGGGTAGCTCAGTATGGGAAGGCCTCTTGGAAGAGGTGAGCTCTCAGTAGGGCTTTGAAGAGGGGAAGAGAGTTAGTTTGGTGGAGATGAGGAGGGAGGGCATTCCAGGACAGTGGAAAGATGTGGGCCAGAAGTTGACAGTGGGATAGGCATGAACAGGGGACAATGAAGAGGTGAGTGGCAGAGGAGCGGAGTGTACAGGGTGGGCAGTAGAAAGAGAGAAGGGAGGTGAGGTAGGAGGGGACAAGGTGATGGAGAGCCTTGAAGGCAAGAGTGAGGAGTTTTTGTTTCATGTGGAGGTTGATAGGCAACCACTGGAGGTTTTTAAGGAGGGGCGTGACATGCCCAGAGCATTTCTGTAGGAAGATGATCCGGGCAGTGGAATGAAGAATAGACTGGAGTGGGGAGAGACAGGAGGAAGGGAGATCAGAGAGAAGGCTGACACAATAATCCAGCCAGGATATTATGAGAGCTTGTACCAGCACGATAGCCGTTTGGATGGAGAGAAAAGGGCGGATCTTGGCGATATTGTAAAGGTGAGACCTGCAGGCGTTGGTGATGGATTGGATGTGTGGGGTGAATGAGAGACCTGAGTCAAGGATGACACCAAGGTTGCAGGTTTGTGAGATGGGAAGAATGGTCGTGCCGTCCAAAATGACAGGGAAGTAAGGAAGAGGACCAGGTTTGGGAGGGAAGATAAGGAGCTCAGTTTTGGACATGTTGAGTTTTCGGTGGCGGACAGAAGTCCAGGTGGAGACGTCCTGGAGGCAGGAGGAGATATGAGCCTGAAGGGAGGAGGAGAGAACAGGGGAGGAGATGTAGATTTGGGTGTCATCTGCATAGAGATGATAGTTGAAGCTGAGGGAGCAAATGAGTTCACCGAGGGAGTGAGTATAGACGGAGAACAGAAGAGGGCCAAGAACTGATCCTTGAGGAACTCTTACAGTTAGAGGATGGGAGCGGGAGGAGGAGCCCGCGAAGGAGACCGAGAATGAAAGGCCAGAAAGATAAGAGGAGAACCAGGAGAGGACGGAGTCCGTGAAGCAAAGGTGAGATTAGGTGTGGAGGAGAAGGGGATGGTTGACAGTGCCAAAGGCAGCTGAGAGGTCGAGGAGGATTAGGATAGAGTAGGAGCCATTGGATTTGGCAAGAAGAAGGTCATGGGTGACCTTTGAGAGAACAGTCTCAGTGGAGTGGAGGGGATGGAAGCCAAATTGGAGAGGGTCCAGGAGAGAGTTGGAGCTGTGGAATTCAAGGCAGCGAGTGTAGATGACTTGTATTAGGAGTTTGGAAAGGAAGGGTAAGAGGGAGATAGGGCGATAACTGGAAGGGAAGTGGGGTCGAGAGAGGGTTTTTTTTATGATGGGGGAGACATGGGCATGTTTGAAGGCAGAGGGGAAGAAGCCATTGGAGAGTGAACGGTTAAAGACAGAAGTTAAGGAGGGGAGGAGGGAAGGGGCAATAGTTTTTATAAGGTGAGAGGGAATAGTGCCATTCTTTTCCCTGTTCCAGAAGCTTGTCATTCTTCACTGTCTTTCAACTCTCAAACTTAATTGAATGCTAAATTTCTTTCAACTCTCAAACTTAATCTAATGCTAAATTCCGCCAGTTCTTCCTTCACAGTATTTCCTGTAAGGAGCAGAGAAGCAGCAGAGAAGTTTTGCGGCTTCACGAGGTAAGCATGGGTCTGGAAATCAGGGGTCCGGGCTCTAATGCAGGCTCAGTTACTTGCCTACTGTGAGGGCTTGGGTAAGTCACTTAACTTCTCTGTGTCTCAGTTTCTTCCTCTATGAAATAGGAATTCAATACCTGCTCTCCCACCTATTTAGATCGTGAGCCCCAAGTGGGACAGAGACTGTGACTGACCTGATTATAGTGTATCCATCCCAGGGCTTAGTACTGACCTTGGCGCACAGTAAGCACTTAATAAATACCATAATTATTATTAATTATTAGCTCCAGAGGGCAGGGATTATGTCTACCAACTCTACTGTTCTCCAAAGTCAGTCATTTTTATTGAGTGCTTATTGTGTGCAGAGCACTGTAATGATAATAATAAGATACAAGGTAATCAGGTTGCCCCACGTGGGGCTCACAGTCTTCCCCGTTTTACAGATGAGGTAACTGAGGCACAGAGAAGTTGTGACTTAACCAAGATCACACAGCTGACAAGTGGCAGAGGCGGGATTCAAACCCTTGACCTCTGTCTCCCAAGCCCGTGCTTTTTCCACTAAGCCACACTGCTTCTATCATACTAAGCTCTTGGAGAGTACAATATAACAGACACATTCTCTGCCCACAATGAGCTCACAGTCTAGAAGAAGAGACAGATATTAACAGAAATAAATAAATTACAGATATGTACATAAGTGCTAAGCCTTTTGCAAATTTGGAAAGACCCTGACTAGTCACTGAGGACAGAAAGAGGAACATTCTCACCTCCACACCGTAATGGAATTGATTTGCAGTTCAGTGAAGACCCAGACAAGCCCGGGAATCCACACAGAGAGACATCAAGTGCTTTCAATGCTCTGGACAGAGTGAGTGCCCAAAAAGTACTCTGCCTTCTAGACAGTAAACTCATTGTGGGCAGGGAACAGGTCTACCAAGTCTACTATATTGTAATCTCCCAAGAGCTTGGTACAGTGTTCGGCAAACAGAAAGTGCTCAATATATACCTTTGGTTGATTGATAAATACCATTGGTTTATTGATTGATTGCTGCTGTCCAGTCTACTCCACCCAAATGAAACTGAATTCTGCTTTTATCTCACAGTTAGAATCCTGCCGCAACCAACTCACTAGTCTCCTTGACTCCCCACTTCAGTCTATATTATGTGCTGCTCTAAAACACCATTCATTATTTGAGTCTATGTGTCCCCAAAACCTCTACTGGTTACATTTACCTCCACATCTAGCAGAAATTTCAGCTTGTATCCCCCAACTGCTACCTCAGAACTTTTGTGGGACCTAAACCCTGAAGTACTCATAGCTTCTTATAACGCTGGTGTATCTATCTACCATCATGAGAGCAGGGACTGTTTCTACCAACTCTATAATGTACTGTATTGGGAAGCAGTGTGGTTTAATAGATAGAACACGGGCCTGGATGTCAAGAACCTAGGCTCTAATCCCAGTCCACCACTTTTCAGCTCTGTGACCTTGGCAAGTCAGTTCGCTTCTCTAGGCCTCAGTTACCTCATCTGTAAAATGGGGTTTAAGACTGGGATCCCCGTGTGCGACAGGGTATCAACCTGATTAATTCGTATTTAGGGACCTGGGTTTCGTGGCTTAGTGGAAAGAGCATAGGCTTGGACATCAGAAGTCATGTGTTCTAATCTAATCTGTAAAATTAAGACCAAGACCCCCATGTGGAATAGGGACTGTGTCCAACCTGATTAATGTATATCTATTCCAGTGCTTAATACAGTGCCTGGCACATAGTAAGTGCTTAATAAATACAATTATATATATATATATAATTACTATATATTACAGATCAATTGCCTTTGACTCCTTCCCTTGCTGCTGCTGCCCAGCACAGGTGAATCAACTTTGCCTGATGCTTCCACTTAGACCTTTGCATTACAGGTAACCCTAGAGAGAGTATAATAATAATAATAATTTTGGTATTTGTTAAGTGCTTCCTGTGTGCCAAGCAGTGTTCTAAGCGCTGGGTAGATCCAAGGTAATGAGGTTGTCCCACATGGGACACACATGGCTCACAGTCTTAATCCCCATTTTCCAGAGGAGGTAACTGAGGCACAGAGAAGTTAAGTGACTTGCCCAAAGTAACACAGATGATAAATGGCATAGCTCTAAGCTTCATTGGCATACACAAGCTCTCCTACCATGGTAAGGCATTGATTCTTAGGAGAGATTTTATATATATATGTATATATATATATATATATATATGTATGTATATATCTGAACTGGGCTGACCCCAGTCCTGACAGAGGCACAAAGATAGGCTAGGGGATGCCAGGACCTCTGAGGCTCAGTGAGAAGTGAGGAAGGAGCTGAGAAAAGAGGAAGAGAGAATTCTGAGAATGCACTCTATGCCGATTTCAGAAGAGGTGCTCAATCTCTCCAAGGCTGGACAACTCCCATGACTGCTCATTAGGTAGGGGATCATCATGGAGTCCACATTCAAGCCAGAGGGGCTCTCAGGGATGAGAACACGGAAGGACACTCGGAACACTGAACCTTGACTGATGCTATTTTCCTGCACGTTTTGGTGAGGATAGAGGAAATATTTTGGCTTTGCTGCTCAGTGCTCGGGGGGGGAGATAGGGGACAGGAGAAGGTACTGGTAACCCTCACTGAAGCTGGTGGTGGGTGAAGAAAGGCCAGCCTTTTATCAGAGATCCCTTGATCCAATATAAAGCCACAGGGACAATTCAATGGTGAATTTTTCCTACTGGAAACCCTCAGTGTTCTCCCTTACCCAGTGCCTTTCCTGCCCTATAGAATCATTCCAAGGCTTACTAACAGCCTTATCCAAAGCCTATCTCATAAGCCTACTGGCGGATTCAGAGCTGGGTTGGTTTCTGAAACAAAAGTCCCTGTCTTTTCTCAGTTTTTTCCATCCTCTAAAACAACAGAAAAAAACCATAGAGAATCTTTCAAGGAGAAATGACCCAAGCTGGTGGTCTAAGGCATATGCTAAAACCATGTTTCTCCTGTTCTTTGAATGTCCCTTGAATTGTGAACAAAAACTGCATGATAGGAGTCCTTGGCCAAGCTCGGGACAACAGTGTAAAGAATCTCCTCAAAAAACTCCAATGACTCCTACTTCCCTCTGCAACAAGAAGACACTCTTGACCATTGTGTAAGAAAATCAGCATGGTCTAGAGGAAAGAACATGGGCCTGGGAGTCAGGGGACCTGGGTGCTAATCCTGGCTTTGCCACTTGCCTGCTGTGTGATTTGGGGCAAGTCACTTAACTTTTCTGTGCCTCAGTTACCTTATCAGTAAAATGGTTATTATATTTCTGTACTCTCCCCGGCCCCCCGCCACTTAGGCTGTGAAACTCATATGGGACAGAGAACATGTAAGACCTGATTATCTTGTATCTACCCAAGCGCTTAATACAGAATTCTTTTATGAAATCTGTTAAGTGCTTACTATGTGCCAGGCACTGTAAATTAAATGCTGGGCTAGATACAAGTTTACCAGGTAGGACACAGTACTTGGTATATAGTAAGTCCTCAACAAATATCACACATTATTATTATTGTTATTTATTATTATTATCATAATTATTACTACGAATAATAATAAAGCTTAAACCTGCTCTCTCCTTTTTACCTATCAACTCTTTTATTTCTTTCTTTTCTTTCTTTTTTTTGTGGTATCTGTTAAGTGCTTATTCATTCATTCATTCATTCAATAGTATTTATTGAGCGCTTACTATGTGCAGAGCACTGTACTAAGCGCTTGGGATGAACAAGTCGGCAACAGATAGAGACAGTCCCTGCCATTTGAAGGGCTTACAGTCTAATCGGGGGAGATGGACAGACAAGAACAATGGCTTACTATGTGCCAGGCACTATTCTAAGTGCTGGATAAATACTCTTTAACTGTTCCTCCCCAGCTCATACTCTTTGCTCTTCTCATTCAAATTCCAAGCTATACTTAGCTCTTGACTTTCCCATCTTCGGCCCTGGCTCACACACTTCTACCTCCCTCCCCCTTCAAATCCACCAGTACAAAGCCCTCCCTACCATCAAAGCCCTCCTGGAAATCTACTTTCTCCAGAAGTCTTCCCCTGACTAATCCCCACCTCCCTAATCATTGATTATCTATGCTCACCTATGTGTATTCTGATTTATTTATGCATTTTGTCCCATGTTCTTTCTCTTTTCCCATTTTATGACACTATCTATGTCTGCCTGTCCCCTTCATTAGATTATGCGTGAGGTCCTTGAGGCAGGGACCAGGTGCTCTATTTTTATAGTAGTAATACTTTTTAATAAGTTCTTACTGGGTGCAGAGCACTGTACTAAGCACTGGGAGAGAATATCGAGGTGAGAAATAGATATGGTCCCTGTCTCTTTGGGGGCTCACAGTCAAAGAAACAATGAAACAATAATGAGCTCCCAGGGGCCTTGTACAGTGTCCTGCACACAGTAGGCATCCAGTACTGACTATGATGATGATGATGGTCATGTAATCATTCAATCATTCGGCTGTATCTATTGAGCACTTACTGTGAGCAGAGCACTGTACTAACCGCTTGGAAAGTTCAATTCACTAACAAATAGTGACAATTCCTGCCCCATGAAGAGCTCTAGGTCTAGAAGCTAATTAATAATGAAGCTAATCATAAAGCTAATTAATTGGATCAGTACAAAGCATAAACCTTTATAGGCTGAACTAGTGCTCATTCTCATCCCATCTGAAATTCAAGCAGAGTGACCCCATGGCCAAATCGCTTAACATCTCTGTGCCTCATTTCCCTCATCTGTAAAATAGGGATTCGATACTAGTTCTTCCTCCTGCTTAGACCGTGAGCCCCACATGGGACCTGATTATCCTGTTTCTACCCCAGCGCTTGGCACATAGCAAGCGCTTAACAAACACCACAATTATTATTATTAAGCTGATACCAACCCAGCAGGAGAGGGGCAAGATAATACCAATTGTTGGATTTGTTAAGCGCTTACTAGGCACCAGACACAAGCTAAGAACTGGTGAAGATAATCTGGTCAGACAGAGTCCCTGTCCCACGGGGCTCAAAGTCCATGTCAAAGGGAGAACAGGGATTGAATTCTCATTTTACAAATGGGAAAACTGAGGTCCCGAGAAGCTACACGTAGTACTAACAGAGGGTGGACATGCAAACCCATGACAGTCTGCACTGGCCAGATCCTTATTGGAGTTCTGTCCTAGGTCCGCTTTGGTCAGTGCATTTTAAATTGGATATGGAAAGCTTGAAGGTTCAAAGAGTAACCGAAATAATGAAAAGGATGATGATGGTATTTGTTAAGCACTTACTATATGTCTGGTGCTGAACTAAGCGCTGGGGTGGATACAAGCAAATGGAGTTGGACATAGTCCTTGTCCCAGTTGGGGCTCACAGTCTCAATCCCCATTTTACAGATGAGGGAATTGAAGCACAGAGAAGTGAAATAACTGGCCCAAAGTCACACAGCAGGCAAGTGGCAGAGCTGGGATTAGAACTCGTGACCTTCTGACTCCCAGACCTGTGCTCTCTCCACTACCTCATGCTGCTTCTCTGAGTTGGAAGGAGGTGGGTGGAAGGTTAAAGGATTTGAGGGTTTAGCCTTAAGAGAGGACAAAATCACTGTCCCCAGGCTGAAAGATGTGAATGGGGGCCCATCCTGACAAGCTGTTATGACACCCTGCTCACCGAGGACCAAACAAGAGGAAACAAGAGGTTCAGCCAGAACCCAGGCCAATGGGCTTTGCTGTTGATTTCTCTGGAAACCTCCAGATGCAGGCTCTAGGGGCCCGAGGCCTGGCCTGTCACAGACCTTTCTCCACTGTCCTTTGAAGGCAGGATCAAGCCTGGGTCTTGAATGTGAGCCATACGCCTCTCCATCACTCCCTCTCTCCCTGGCCACAGTCAAATCCCATCACTCCTGTGCCTACTCATACATATCTGCCCCTATCCCCAGGATTCCCTGCTGTCAAAACATTTCCTAAAAAGACAAGCAAGCTTCCAGGAGCCATGGTGTTATTAGAAATAAGCTAGGGCTGAATAAATGGGTCCTCTTCTTTCTCTCCGATTATTCCCTCTCCTATGATTCCTTCTCTGCACCCTCCTCCTCTTGTTTCTTCACCTCTTCTGCTCCTTTTTTCATCTTCCTTCAGAATTGCTTCCTTCCTGTGGCTATTTCCCATAACAAGATGCTGCCTCTGCCTAGAGATGTTGTTAAAAGAGATCTATCTAATTGGAGGTTTCAACCTTAAAAACTGGTATAGAATCCAACCATCCTGAAAAGGCTCTCTCTGGGACCAACTCAGCCATTCAGCAGAGCAGCCAGGGCTTCAGATATCAGGTGACCTGCCCATAATCAACTTGGTTTTTTTTAATGGTATTTGTTAAGTCCTTACTTATGTGCCAGGCACCATACTAAACTTTGGGGTAGATGCAAGCTAACCCTGTCCCACTTGAGGCTCACAGTCTAAACTGAAGGGAGGAGAATTTAATCCCTATTTTATAATAATAATAATATTGATATTTTGTAAAGCACTTACTAGGTGACAGGCACTGTTCTAAGTGCTGTGGTGGATACAAGCAAATTGGGTTGGACACAGCCTTTGTCCCACATGGGTTCTCATTTCATAGATGAGGAAACTGAGGCACAGAGATTTGCCCAAGGTCATATAGCAGACAAGTAGTGGAGCTGGGATTAGAACCCAGGTCCTCTGTCTCCCAGGCCTGTGCTCTTACTACTAGGCCACAGTGCTTCCCCTACACCTACATTACGCCTATTCAACTCATACTATGATGTAGTGGTTAGAGCATCGGCCTGGAAGTCACAAGGTAATGAGTTCTAATCCCAGCTCCACCACTTGTCTGCTGTGTGTCCTTGGGCAAGTCACTTCATTTCTCTGGACCTCAGTTACCTCATCTGTAAAATGGAGATTGAGACTGAGAGCCCTATGTGGGACTGGGACTATGTCCAATCTAATTTCCTTGTCTCCACCCCAGTGCTTAGTACAGTACCTGGCACATAGTAAGTGCTTAACAAGTACCACAATTATTATTATTATTAATAATGTTAGTATTTGTTAAGCGCTTACTATGTGCCGAGCACTGTTCTAAGCGCTGGGGTAGACACAGGGGAATCACGTTGTCCCACGTGGGGCTCACAGTCTTAATCCCCATTTTACAGATGAGGTAACTGAGGCACTGAGAAGTTAAGTGACTTGCCCAAAATCACACAGCTGACAAGTGGCCGAGCCGGGATTTGAACCCATGACCTCTGACTCAAAAGCCCCTGCTCTTTCCACTGAGCCATGCTAACAACTATTATTGTTGTAATCAAATGTCACCCCAAATGGCAACCCGGAATACCGAATAGCCCATAATTCCAATGAAGAGTAGCCAAGGTGGAAACTGATTCGACCTTTCCGTAACTCATAATTTCCTTGGTTTGGGGAGTTCAACTCAAACTTGAGAAAAGATTCTAGGGAAGAATCAGACAGCCCCGTGATAGGAGCATTCTCACAGGTTCCTAAATTTCCAAGCCAAGAAAACACAGACATTTTACTAGGCTCTTGGCAAACGATACTGAAGTGTCTCTGTGATGGGGTCAGGATGACCGAGTCATCAAAGGAGAAATGAGGAAAATTTCTCAGCAATACTCTTCCTCACCCTGATGGCCCCCTGGTGACTTCTAATAATAATAATTTATTATTATGGTGCTTGTTAAGCACTTAACTATGTGTCAAGCACTGTTCTAAGCGCTGGAGTAGATGCAAGTGAATCAGGATGGACACAGTCCCTGTCCCATGTGGGTGTCATAGTCTTAATCCCCACTTTGCAGATGAGGTAACTAAGACACAGAGAAGTAAAGTGATTTGACCAAGCTCACACAGTGGATAAGTAGAGGAGCTAGGATTAGAACCCAGGTCCTTTTGACTCCCAGGCCTGTGCTCTATCCACTAGGTTGTCTAGGGCAAAATGTCCCGTTAATGTCTTTGGGCCCAGCCCACTCTGTGAAAAGCTAGGCCCCAAGCATGTCACCTAGGAACTGGGTTCAAGCATTGTGACTGCTGTTCCATATGGGCTCTTTATGAGATCTCTGTCCCCTCCAGACTGTAAACTCGTTGTGAGCAGGGAATGTGTCTGCTTATTGTTATATTGTACTTTGCCAAGTGCTTAGTACAGTGCTCTGCACACATTAAGTGCTCAATAAATATGATTGACTAACTGACTAACTGTTCAGCTCCCTCTGTGAGAACCTAGGCCCTGAGTATGTCACCTAAAAGCTGGGTTCGAGGATTATGCCCGCTGTTCCACTTGGGCTCTTTGTGGGATTTCAGCCTTTCATCCCACCGGTTGTCTCCACAGTCCTCTCCAGGCTTCCAGTTCTCTGCATTCTCTCTGAAATCCTTCTTCCCTGCTCCACTTAATGCCCTCTCCCCCAACACCTCCAGGCCATCTGCCTTTGTCCCTCCCCTCTGCCTCTCTGCTGCTTCCTCCTCTTGGCAGCTCTGGCTGAGCCCAGAACATTGCACTCTTAGTTTATTCTTGGCTTCCCCATCACACTGGCCAAGTTTACTGGCTCCTCTGCCACACCACATTGGTACACTCCCACCCCCTCCATGAGCCTTTGGAGCACTGTAGGGCGGGGCTCGGCCCCTCAGCTAGCTCAGCCAATCTTGAAACTGGTGACCCCCAAGGCCCCCAAGAGTCAGCTTTGCCAGCTCTATGCCTGGCCCTGAGGTTGCCTTGGAGCTAAATTCAAGATGTCCTGTGAAGCCACTCCGACTTCATGGACAGCAAGCCTGATGCTGGCAAATTCCCCGAAGACTGATCATTTTAAAGGCAAGTTTACAATGTGATTAGTCCCTTTCTCAATTCTATGAAGGCTCAATTTTGGCATTGCTGGAGAAGAAGAGGCGAAGCAGAATGGTCCTGCTTGCTTTTTTTCGTGCAAATTTGTGGGCAAGCAGGAAAAAACAGTCAGGCAAGCTCTCCTAGGTACTCCCACCCTTATCCTGCCTACCCAGAGATGACCCACTTATCCTCAGTTTTCCTGGACCCGAATGCCTGGGTCCTACTGACTATTCATTCCCCCCAGACTTCTCACTCCCCCCAGACTTGCTTCTATAAGGAAAAAAGACACCGGGTTTTCATGGGGATTTGTGACTCTGCTCAGACTCACCCTCCAGGTGCCCATACTTAACTAAAGTTTCCAATAACAACAATAACAATAATAAATATGGTACTTGCTAAGTGTTTACTATGTGCCAAGCACTGTTCTAAGAGCTGGTTAATCAGGTTGAACACAGTCCCTGTTCCACATGGGGCTCAAACTCTTAATTTGGGCAGGACCCGAGAAAATATTTTCTTCTTTCACTCCTACTTGTTTGCACCTTATTATTAAATTTCTAAAGGTGTTGGAACTCCACTGGGTTTTCTCCCTTCCACCCCAAGGCTTAGCGATCACACCCAGACTGGCAACCCACCTCCCCACCACATCTTCTGATATTCATGTCTCAGAGTTTTTGGTTTTGCTACAAGAAGAGCTTGGAACTTGAAGTCACAGGATGTTGGGAAAGAGTAATAATAATAATAATGATAATCATAATAGCTGTGGTATTTAAGTGCTTACTATGTGCCAAGCTCTGTTCTAAGTGCTGGGGTAGATACAAAGTAATTAGGTCCGACACAGTCCCTGTCCCATATAGGGCTTCATCTTCATGTACAGATGAAGTAACGGAGGCACAGAGAAGTGAAGTGACTTGCCCAAGGTCACACAGCAGACATGTGACAGAGCTGGGATTAGAACTCAGGTCCTTCTGATTCCCAGACCTGTGCTCTATCCACTAGGCCATGCTATTTCCCCCAATTCCTGCTGCCAGGAGAAGCAACGTACATTAGGTGCTGATTGCCCACTGTATCCATCCCTCTGGGTTCAGTTCTGGGAAGTGGCATGGCCTAGTAGAAAGAATGTGGTCCTGGAGTCAGAGGGTCTGGGTTCTAATCTTGTCTGCTGTGTGACCCTGGGCAAGACACTTAATTTCTCTGTGCCTCAGTTACCTCATCTGTTCATTAGGGGTTAAGACATGAACCTCATGTGGGACAGAGACTATATCCCTATCCCTCCTGATTATCTTGTAGTCATTCAATAGTATTTATTGAGCGCTTACTATGTGCAGAGCACTGTACTAAGCTCTTGGAATGTACAAATCGGTAACAGATAGAGACAATGTATCTAACCCAGTTCATCCAGCCTAGGCTCAGCGAAGCACTCAACAGCAGATGTGCCCACCAATCACATCCAGGCTAGGGGTGTCACAAGAAGGGGCTAGAAGCGGCAGACCATAAACCAATGTTTTCACTGGAGGAATCCGAACAATAAGGTTATCTGGAAACCTTTCATTTGCGGTAGGAGTTATAGATTAGCAAGCCACAAATTTATCGTGCATCTCTCAGGATCAATTTGGCTGCGAGGGCCACATCCCAGGGCCCCGGAGATGGGGATGTCTCGGTTGGGGAGAGCTGCTGCTGGCACTACCCTGGGCCTATGTCCCTGGCCTGTGTGGGATCGAGCTGTTTCTTTGTCTGAATTGTGGCTTGGTGCTGGGCTGAGGAGGCAGCATCCCCAGTGCCTTGGGGTAGGGTGGGCCAGAGGAATAAATAAGGGGAGTTTGCCTCCAGGTGTTTCTGGAGTTCCCAGTGGAGTGGGGAAGCTGAGATGCCCGTGATCACCTGCTCCTCACGTTAAACTAACCAGTCGTTCTTCAAGGTCCCACCTGAGCAGGAGCCCATTTGCCAAGAGGCTCAATCCCACCTATCCTGGCTCCTCTCCCACTACACCCTAGATGCTTCTCTCCTCTAATATCTACCAACTCACCAGGTCTTGATCTCGTCTGTCTTATCGTTGACCCCTTGCTTGTGCTCTCTCTTCTGCCTGAAAATCCCTCCCCTTTCATTTCCATCAGACTACCACACTCCCCATCTTCAAAGTCCTACTAAAATCATGTTTCCCAGACTGACCTCTCACCTCTCCACCTTATTCTCCCTTCATTCTCCATCAGCTATACACTTGAGTCAGTACCCTTAAATCAATCAGTCAGTCAATCACTGGCATTTATTGTGTGCTTACTATGTACAGAGCACTGTACTAAGTGCTTGGGAGAGTATTAAGTAATTTGCCCCACCCCAGCTCCTAAAGCACTGATGTACATGTTCTATTGTACTCTTCCAAGCACTTCAGTACGGTGCTCTCCACATAGTAAGTGCTCAATCAATACCATTGATGATGATATCCTTATACTCAGTTAATAATTAATGATAATTATGGTATTTGTTAAGCACTTACTATGTGCCAAGCACTGTTCTAAGTTCTGGGGTAGATATGAGTTCATCAAGTTGGACATTGTACCTGTCCCACATGGGGCTCACACTCTTAATCCCTATTTTATAGATGAGGTAATTGAGGCCCAGAGAAGTTAAGGGACTTCCCCAAGGTTACATAATAGAGAGGATTAGAATTCAGGTCCTTGCTTCCCCTACTTGTAATTTACTTTAAAGTCTGTATCCCCCTCTAAACTATAAGCTCCTTTTGGGCAAGGAATATATCTCCATTGTATTGTACTCTCCCAAGTGCTTAGTACAGTGCTCTGTACATGTTAAGTGCTCAATAAATGCCATTGATTGATAGAATCAGAGCAGGGATCTTGTCTACTTTAGTATACTCTCTCAAGTTAATAATAATAATAATGTTGGTATTTGTTAAGCGCTTACTATGTGCCGAGCACTGTTCTAAGCGCTGGGATAGACATAGGGGAATCAGGTTGTCCCACGTGGGGCTCACAGTCTTAATCCCCATTTTACAGATGAGGGAACTGAGGCACAGAGAAGTTAAGTGACTTGCCCACAGTCACACAGCCGACAAGTGGCAGAGCTGGGATTCAAACTCATGAGCCCTGACTCCAAAGCCCATGCTCTTTCCACTGTGCCACGCTGAAGTTCTTAGTTCAGTGCTCTGCACAATGTAAATGTTCAGTATATGTGATTGATTGATGGGTTGATTGAATCAGCTGTCCCTTTCCAAGGAGGCATCCTCATTCATGCCCTTTTATATATTCACAAGGATCCGGGCTCCCTTTGGCTGGCTGGGAAGAGTGAAGCATACTGAATTCCCAGTCAAGGGCTCAATCCCAGCTGCACGTCCTGGTGGCTCCCAGTGCCATGATAAGATAATGCCCACTCTGAGGGCAGTCCCAGGCATGTCGGTCTCTTTCCCTGGCTCTTCCTCCGCCTCCCACCCGCTAACTATGGCTGTCCCTCAATGTTCAGTTCTAGTGTCCATCTACATCCACTCCCTTGAAGAACTCATTTGCCCACATGGCTTCAACGACCACCTTTATAAGGAAGATATCCAAATCTACCTCTCCAGTCCTGATCTCTCTCCCTCTCTGTAGTCTCGCATTTCCTCCTGCCTTCAAGACATCTCCACCTGGATGTCCTTCTGTCACCTCAAACTTAATATGTCTAAAACTGAATTCCTTATCTTCCCAACCAAACCCTGATCTCTCCCTAACTTTCCTATTATTGTAGACGGTACCTTTGTCCTTCTTGTCTCACAAGCCTGTAATCTTGCCATTATCCTTGACTCCTCTCTCACTTAACCCACATATTCAATCCATCATTAAATCCTGTCGATTCCACCTCCACGACATCGCTAAAATCTGTCCTTTCCTCTTCATCTGAACTGCTATAATGTTAATCCAATCACTTATCCTACCCTGCCTTTATTACCGTGCCAGCCTCATGCTTACCTCTCTGCCTCCTGTCTCTCACTCCAGTCCATAGTTCGCTCTGCTGCCTGAATCATTTTTCTACAAAAACATTCAGACCACGTTTTTCCACTCTTTAAGAGCCTCCAGTGGTTGCCCATCCATCTCCGCATCAAACAAAAACTCCTCATCATTGGCTTTAAAGCACTCAATCACTTGCCTCCTCCTACCTCACCTCTCTAATCTTCTACAAAATCCAGCCGCACACTTCTCTCCTCTAATGCTAACTTTCTCACTGTGCCTCGATCTTTCTATCTCACCACCGACTTCTCTCTTACGTCCTACCTCTGGCCTGGAACATCCTCCCTACTCAAATCCAACAGATAATTACTCTCTCCCTCCTCAAAGCCTTGCTGAAGGCGCATCCCCTCCAAGAGTCCTACCCTGACTAAGCCCTTCTTTCCTCTTCTCCCTCTCCTTTCTGGGTCACCCTCATTTGCTTCCTCCCCCCTCCTAAAATGTTCCCCCCTTCTAGACTGTGAACCCGTTGTTGGGTAGGGATTGTCTCTGCTGCTGAATTGTACTTTCTAAGTGTTTAGAACAGTGCTCTGAACACAGTAAGCACTCAATAAACACAACTGACTGAATGAATGAATTCATCCCCTGGTCCCAGCTCCACAGCACTGAAGTACTTATCTGTACAAATTATTGTGGGTAGGGAATGTATCCGTTTATTGTTGTATTGTACTCTCCCAAGCGCTTAGTACTGTGCTCTGCACACAGTAAGTGCTCAATAAATATGACTGAATGAATGAAAGAACCCATCCCCCAGAAATGCTGAGCAAAGCAGAAATCAGCGATAGAGAAGGTGATGATGATGATGATGGTATTTGTTAAGCGCTTTGTGCCAATCACTGTTCTAAGCTCTCGGATAATAATAATAATAATGACAGTGTTGGTATTTGTTAAGCGCTTACTATGTGCAGAGCACTGTTCTAAGCGCTGGGGTAGATACAGGGTAATCTTATTGTCCCACATGAGGCTCACAGTCTTAATTCCCATTTTACAGATGAGGGAACTGAGGCCCAGAGAAGTTAAGTGACTTGCCCACAGTCACACAGCTAACAAGTGGTCGAGCAAGAATTAGAACCCATGACCTCTGACTCCCAAGCCCGTGCTTTTTCCATTAAGCCACGCTGCTTCTCGAGCAGCATACCACTCGGGTAAGAGCCAGCTGGAGTTCAGCTTCTGTCCAGGACCACTGCTTTCCAAGACAGAGATTCAAAGTGAGGGCAGGGTGGGTATAGTACCACATCACCCACGGGCTTATATTTCCTGCCAAAGAACAGCTGCATTTTCAAAACCAACATATGAATGCAGAAAATGGCCTTTCATTGCTCTGCAACCTCCCAATCAATATGGGACTTTGTATTGCCCATCTTGAGATGGAGCTATACCAGGGGCTCAGTCTGAGATTATCTACAGATTGGTATCTGCTCTTCACTGTTTACCAATGCACAGCTGTGGAGCTGCCATCCAGCTAAATGTGCACTTATACACTGAAGCCAGAATAACTCCCTCTCCAAACAGGTGGCTCAACGCTGGGCTTTAGAATACATTGGAGCTATCACTGAAGATCTGATGGGTAAAATGCGGGAAGAGGGTCTGTTCCTCTGGATGAAGCTCATTAGAATTCTTCTTCAGGGCTATAGGCTTCTCCGCATATATCCTGACTATGGATAAACATATATAATTGCAGCCTGAATACATTCCACACAACTCTACTGCCTTTGCTATTTTACATAAGTGCATGAGGCCACTCTCTGCATCTGCCTAAACAATGGCCCCACACACTGGGCATAATTCCAAAGCCTCCCCCTGAACTCCCCACCTCAAAGACACATGGCCTCGCTTCTGTGTGAACCAGAGAGTGATTAGTTCTTTTCTAACTTCATACACTCTAACGGGCTATAATTATTATCAACACAATTCAAGTGACTCCCCCCTCGCCAGAACATGAAATTAAGAAGATTTAATTTCAGTCTCTCAAGGTCTAATTGGCCCTTGAATCCAAGGAGCTGATATTCAGCAGGGTTTTAAGTGTTCTGAGATGAAGAAGATGTGGAAAATTCTTCACTTTCTAAGGAGCTACTTTGTAAAGTATCTTTATAGCAGAAGAAGCTTGAGGTCACTGGCCAGTTTTACTCATCAGTTCAAGATCTGAAAGGTTGAAAAGATTTCCAAGTTGGAGGCAAATTTTCCTTATTTATTTTTACATCCGGGGGCCTTTCTGGCCACAGAGGAGTTACTCTGCATCTTTCTCCCCAAACCCAATCCTTTTATAGCTAGTTCAGAGAAGTAGCATTGCTTGGTGGATAGAGCGCTGGTCTGAGTCAGAAGGACCTGGGTTCTTAACCTGGCTCTATCACGTGACTGCCATGTGACCTTGGCCAAGCCACTTAACTTCCCTGTGCCTCAGTTACCTTATCTGTAAAATTTGGATTAAGTCTGTGAGCCCCATGTGGGACATGGATTGGGTCTGACCTGATAGCTTGTACCTACCCCAGTGCTTAGTACAGTGCCTGGCACATAGCAAGCACTTAACAAATGTCATATTAAAAAAATAGGTAGTCCCACCATCCTTCCAGTCCAAGAATCCCCCAAACTCTGAGTCATCCCTGACTCCTCACTGTTTCAACTCTCACATTCAGTCTACTGCCAAAATCTACTGGTTCTTCCTGCACAATAACTACCAAATTTTCCCTTTCTTCCCCACCCAAACACCCGGCTGAAACAATTAATGATAGGATATATGTGGAGAAGCTGGGAACCCAAAGTATAATCCTAATAATAATTATGGTATTTGTTAAATGCTGAATTCTCATGAGCTTCTTATCCTGGCACATGATCTGGTCATATAACTGCTAGACTAGTGTATTAATCCTCTCACTAGCCTCCTTGTCTCCAGCCTCTTTCTCCTTCTATCTATCCTTCACATTGCTACAAGGATCATCTTCTTGAAGCTTTGTTTGGTCCCTATCTTTTCTTTTAAATGGTATTTGTTAAGCACAAACTATGTGCCAGGCCCTGTAGTAAATACAAGCTAATGAGGTTGGACACAGTCCATCTCATTCATTCATTCATTCATTCATTCATTCATTCAATCATATTTATTGAGCACTTACTGTATGCAGAGCACTGTACTAAGCGCTTGGAATGTACAATTCGGCAACAGATGGAGACAATCCCTGCCCAACAACAGGCTCACAGTCTAAAAGGGGGAGACAGACAGCAAAACAAAAAAAGTAGCCAGGCATCAATACCATCAAAATAGATCAATAGAATCATAGATATATACACATCTTTAATGAAATAGAGTAATAAATAATATATACAAATATACACAAGTGCTGTGGGAAGGAGAAGGGGGTAGACCAGAGGGAGGGAGTAGGGGCAATGGGGAGGGGAGGTGGGGCAGATGTTCCATCTGGGGCTCCCAGACTTCATTCACATTTTACATATGAGGCAACTGAGGCACAGAGAAATTAAGTAACCTGCCTAAGGTTACACAGCAAGCAAGTGGCAGAGCCGGGATTAGATCCCAGGTCCTCTGATTTCCAGGCCTGGGATCTTTCAACTAGGCCATGCTGCTTCTCTCCTCAAAAATCTTCACAGACTCCCTGTGTCTTTCACATCAAACAAAAACTCTTGACAACTGGCTCTCCACCAACTTACCTCACTTTACCTCTGCCTTTTTCCTTGGCTATTCCCAATTTGCTCTCTTCACTCTTTCCAAGCCCCCCTATAATTACACATCACTCTCAACTCTCCCATCTCTATCCCCTTGCTCAACTTTCCCTCAGCTTGGAACTTTCTCCTTCCCTAAATCCAACAGATCACACCTCTTCCACATTCAAAATCCTCCTAAAATCCCACCTCCTCTACTAAATCTTTCCTAATTATATGCCAAGCACTCATTAGTCAACTCTAGCCCTTATATTTATAAGAATCCTCAGCACTCATATATACATATATACATAAATGTGTATTCAGAAGCATGCATCTATATACAAACATAGATAAACAAATGTACTTGTTTATATAAAGGGAAATGTTGCATTTAGTTATTTTTTTACTACTCTAGTTGTAAGTATGTTTACACCTGCCTCCCCTATTAGGGTAAGAGCACCTTGTGGCCAGGGAATTCTTTACTTCCCAATCATTCAATCAATCAGTTCATCAGTGGAGATAGGGAATTCTTTCCAATCAATCAATCAATCAGTGGTGTTCAGCAGTGGTGTTTATTGAGTGCTTACTGTGTGCAGAAAACTGTACCAAGTGCCTGGGAAAGTACAATGCACCAGAGCTGGTAGATGCAATCCCTGCCCAAAACGAGCTCCCAGTCTTCCTGGGGAGATAGGTATTAAAATAAATTATAATGCTTAAGGAATACACGGCCAAGTGCAATATTGACATAGAAGGGAGGGTAGACCGTGGAAATGTGGGCTTAGTCAGGCAAGGCCTCTAGGAAGAGATGTGATTTTAGGAGGGTTTTGGGGGGTGAGAAGCATGGTAGACTGTCAGATATGAAGGAGAAGGGAATTCCAGACCCAAGAGTATGGACAGGGGGTCAGCGGTGGAACTGGTAAACTCAAGATGCAGAGAAGGTTGGGGTCAGAGGAGCAGAGTATGCAGATTGGGTTCCTGTAGGAGATCAGCTAGGGAAGGTAGGAGGGAGAAAGCTGATTGAGTGCCTTAAAGCCAATGGTAAGGAGTTTCTACTTGATGTGGAGGTGGTGGGCAGTAGGAAGATATGGACAGTGCACTGAGCCAAGTGAGAGCTCAATAAATACTACTACTATTACTATTTCTAAACCTGGCTCTGCCACCTGTCAGCTGTGTGACTTTGGGCAAATTGCTTAACTTCTCGGTGCCTCAGTGACCTCATCTGTAAAATGGAGATTAGGACCATGAGCCTCACGTGGGACAACCTGATTACCCTCTATCTACCCCAGGGTTTAGAACAGTGCTCCGCACATAGTAAGCACTTAACAAATACCAACATTATTGTTATTATTACTACTACTACTACTGTTCTTCTATTTGAGGAACTGCAAATCTGGAGAGCCAAAAGGCCCACTAGATCTTCCTCTAATTACAAATGACATTTGACAGTGGGGATTTCCTACCAGAGCAGAACTCTGGAAACCCCTCTCCTGTGGGTTGGGTGGGGTTCTCCAGGCACAAAGATGTCACTGAAATTCAGAACAATCGCTTCACCCGGGAGTACACTGATTGGACATAACACCTACAGTTCTTCGCTGTAGCTCAGATAAACTCATTGGCTATCTCCGGTACTTATGAATGTATTTATAACCACCCTCAGCGCTTAAATCAATCAATAATAATAATGATGAGGATGTTAATGGTATTTCTTAAGTGCTTGTTATATGCCAAGCACTTTTGAAGTGTTGGGGTAATTATAAATTAATCAGATTAGACACAGCTCCTGTCCGACATGCAGCTCATAATCTAAGTGGGAGGGAGAACAGACACTGAATCCCTATTTTACAGAGGAGGAAATTGAGGCACAGGGAAGTTAAGTGACTTGTCTAAGGTCATGCAACAGGTAGGTGGCGAGGCCAGAATTAGAATGCAGGTCCTCTTGTCTCCCAGGACCATGCTCTTTCCGCTAGGCCAAGCTGCACTCACTGAATACCGAGCACTGTTCTAAGCACTTGGGAGAATACAGCAGAATTAGGAGACATGATACCAGCTCTCAAAGATCTTAGAACCTAGCTGGGGAGACAAGAACTAAAATTAATTGCCGGTAGACGGATGCGATAGAGTACAAAGCTATGCACATAAGTGCTAGGGGTGGTTGTAAAACCCTCAGCGCTTATGAGTGTGCAGAAGTGGTGAAATGGCAGTTGGAAACATAGAGTGGGGAAATGAGAAATGAATCAGCAAAGGCCTCTTGAAGGAGATATGATTTCAGAAAGACTTCGAAGATGGGGAGAGCAGTGGTTTGCCAGATGTGAAGAGGTAGGGAGTTCCAGGCAGGGAGGAGTCCATGAGTAAGAAGTTGGTGGTGGGAGAGATAAGAATCAGTGAATCTTTTTTTTTACTGAGCACTTACTATATGCAGAGCACTGTACCAAGCTCTTGGGAGAGTACAACACAACAGAGTCGACAGATATGTTCCCTGACCAAGAATGAAGCACGATGAGTATATTACCTTTAGAGGACTGAAGAGTGAAATCTGGGGTGAAGTTGAAGAAGAGAGGAGATAAGAAGGAGAGGGAAAAAGATGATTGAATGCTTCAAAGCCAGTTTCCACTTGATGGGGAAAGCAGTGAGCACACATTGTTTTTTGAGGAGTGGGGAGACATGGACAGTCAGTGGTATTTGTTGAATGCATACCGTGTTCAGAGCACTGTACTAGGTGATTGAGAGAGTGCAAAACAACAGAGTTGGTATTCGTGTTACCTGCCCACAACAAGCTTACTGTCTAGAATGAGAGACAGTCATTAATAGAAATTACTTAAAATGTGAGCCTCATGTAGGACAAGGACTGTGTCCAATCTTATCAACTTCTCTCTAGACTATAGTAAGCACTTAAATATAATAATGATAGTAACAAGGATGCCATTAATAATAGAAATTAGAGATAATAATGATGGTATTTGTTAAGAGCTTACTACGTGTCAGGCACTGTACTAAGTGCTGGAGTGGATACAAGCAAATCAAGTTGGACATAGTCCCTCTCCCACTTGGGGCTCACTGTCTTAATCCTCCTTTTACAGATGAGGTAACTGAGGCACAGAGAAGTGAAATGACTTGCCCAAAGTCACACAGAAGACAAGTGATAGAGCCAGGATTATAACTCATGACCTTCTGAATCCCAGGCCCATGCTCTATCCACTATGCAGTGTTTATGATCTGGGCTGCAGAGGGAAATATAGATTGGAGAGGGGAGAGATCAATAAAACTGATGCAGCAATTAGCTCTGACAACTGGAACAGTGCGGTGACCATTTGGATGGAGAGGAAGGGAGACCTAGCTCTTGGAGACTGTGGAATGTGTGTAAATGGTCCTTCAATTGTCCATTCAATTAGTTATTTTTATAATTCTATTTATAAATATTTTTATGTCTGTCTCTCTAATTAGAGCAAAAGCTCCTTGTGACCAGGAAACCTGTCACTTCTTTGAGTTGTACTTTCCATGAACTTAGTGAAGTTGTAACGAGTGAGCCCTCCATAAATGCTCCTCCTCCTCTTCCTTCTCTGCTTCCCCCTCCTTCTGCTCCTCCTCTTTCTCCTTCTCATTATTATATTTATTGAGCATCTCCTGTCTGCAAAGCACTTTTTTTAGTGCCTACGGTATGCAGAGCACTGTTCTAGATGACTGCTAATAATGATAAGAATAATTTTGGTACTTGTTAAGGGTTTACTATGTGCCAAGCACTGCTAGAAGTGCTGGGGTAGATAGAAGTTAATCAGGTTCAACACAGTCCCTGGCCCAAATGGGGCTCACCCAATTTAACAGACGAGGTAACAGACAAATTAACAGAGAAGTGATTTGCCCAAGGTCCCACAGCAGACAAATGGTGGAGCCTGGCTAGATTAAAACCCAGGTCCTTCTGATTCCCAGGCCTGTGTTCTATCCACTAAGCCATGTTACTTCTCTGCTGTATGCAAAGCATTAGCCTGGACACTAGCCAGTTTACAAATGAAGTTAAAAGAGACGGTCCTTGCCCTCAAGGAGTTTGCAGTCTCTGCTCTGTCAGTGCAGATTAGATCTGAGGGTCTGATGTCACTGTCACAGAACCCAGCCTACAGGCCGGGTTTCTTCTCTGTGGGCAGAAAAAACCCCATGTCTTTCCAAAATAACAATAACAAAACCAATTTATAGAACAATTGTACTGCAGCTTGTGGTGGTGCCAGAGCCTGACAAACATCTCTGAGCCCGGTCGCCCCCAGTGTCCCGCAGCTCGGGCACAATGGTCATTGGCTTCCTCTGCACAGTTAGCCCGCCTCCGCGGGCTCCAAACAGACTCTTTTTCCCTGGGACTCAAATCCCCAGGCCACGCACTCCCCTCGCTGAACCGGGCCTTGATTCTGATTCCTAAATTCTTTCTGCAGCACCGGCAGAGGCCGCGATTCAATTTCACTCCTCCAATGACAGAGGCACCTCTGGCTGGGCTGGCCTCAGAAAGAAAGCAATTTTGATTGCTCGCTCAAAGAAAGGCTATTTCCCTGCCCATCTCAAGACCTTCGAAATGGAAATTTTTTAAGTTAGAGAGGACTCTGGTAGACACACAAACCCAGAGTCATGCCCAGAGTTGTCCAGAGTCACGCCCAAGGAAAGCAGGTGGTGACAGTGGTGGGGGAGGTTGGTGAGGCCCAGAATGGCAGGGAAAGAGTTAAAAAAAACCTGTGGTATTTGTTAAGCACTTACTATGTGCCAAACAGGGATAAATACAAGATCATCGGGTCCCACATGGGACTCTCAGACTAAGTAAGAGGTAGATGAGGTATGGAATCCCCATTTTGCAGATGAAGGAATTGAGTCACAGACAAGGGAAATGACTTGCCCAAGATCACCCAACAGGCAAATGTTGGAGCTGGGATTAGAACCTCAGCCCAGGCTTCTGACTCCTAGGCCTGGGCTCTTTTCACTGGACCTTGCTGCTTCTTTCCATCTGTCATCCTCTCCTTCTTCCATAACTCCCCATGGCTCTCAGTTCATTTCTCTTCACAAGAGCAACACTTCATTCATGAGAAGCAGCATGGCCTAGTGGAAAGACCATCGACCTGAGAGTCAGAGGACCTAGTTTCTAATCCTGGCTCTTACACTAGCCTGCTGTATGACCTTAGGAAAGTCCTTTAATTTCTCTGGGCCTCAGTTTCCTCATCTGTAAAATGAGGACTCAAAACCCATCCTCCCTTCTACTTAGTCTGTGAACCCTGTGTGGAATAGGGACTGTGTCCAACCTGATTATTTTGTATTTAATCCGGCACTTAGTACAGTGCTGAGTGTGCAGTAAGCACTTTAGAAATACCACATAAAAAATACATGCATGCACTCCCCTGCCACCTCCCCCCCCACACTCACTCTGCATAATTCCTTTAGCTTTTCTCAGCGGCTCCACTAAAAATGTATTTAAAATGGGGAGAAATACTGCAGCCATGTTCATTTCCTTTTCCCAAAGCCCATCAGAAGGCCAAAACAAACTCATGCCCTATCCCTGATGCCCCTACACTGGGCTGAATGCCCCAAGCAGTAAGTGTCCAAGGTGAGCAGAGGTCCAGGCTCTACCTTCCAGGATCGGAACATCTTAGAGGAGGTGAAAGCAAGTGAAGGGCAGGCCCAAAGCCTGAACTCTTTCTCATGACAGTCCTCATCCTCCTGTCTCCTCCCCATCTGAGGCTCTGTATGGCGATTTTCATCTCTCTCTCCAGCCCTCCCCTCCGCTGACCCCGACCAACAGGGATTGAGGCTAGCCCCTGCTCACTTGGCAAGGACTTGTGGTCCTTTAGCACTTGATATTCACACCACTGAACACTTACACTCTACCATTTCCCCTTTCTGTAGTTATTTTAATGTCTGTCTTCATTCATTCAATCAATCATAACTATTAAGCACTTACTGTGTGCAGGACACTGTACTAAGAGGTTGGGAGAGTACAATGGAACAATAAAGCAGCATGACATAGTGGATAGAAAACATGACTAGGAGTCAGAAGGTTCTAATCCCGGCTCTGCAACTCGTCTGCTGAGTGACCTTTGGCAATTCACTTCACTTCTCTGGGCCTCAGTTACCTCATCTGTCAAATGGGGATTGAGAGTGTGAGCCCTGCATGGGACAGGCACTGTGTCTAACCAGATTTGCTTGTTTCCATCCTAGCACTTATTACAGTGCCTGGCACATAGTAAGCACTTAAGAAATATTATTATTATTATTAATAAACAGACATATTCCTTGCCCACAACAAGCTTACAGTCTAGAGAGGGGAGACAGATGAAAATACAAATAAATAAAATTACAGATATGTAAATAAGTGCTGTGGGGCTGGGAGAGGGGAATGAGCCAGTCAGGGTGATGCAGAGGAAGTGGGAAAAGAGGAAAGGGAGACTTAGTCAGGGACCTCTTGGACCTCTTGGAAGACCTCTTGGAAGAGATGTGCCTTCAAAAAGGCTTTGAAGGCGGGGAGAATAATTATCTGTCGGGTTTAAGGAGGGAAGAAGTTCCAGGCCAGAGGAAGGATGTGGGAGAGGGGTCGGAGCTGAGATAGATGAGATCGAGGCACATTGAGAAGGTTAGCATACAAGGAGCGAAGTGTGCGGGCTGGGTTGTAGTAGGAGAGTAGTGAGATGAGGTAGGAAGGGGCAAGGTAGTAGAGTGCTTTAAAACCAATGGTGAGGAATTTTTGTTTGATAAGGAGGTAGATGGGCAACCACTAGAGGTTCTTGAGAAGTGGGGAAACATGTAATAATAATGTTGGTATTTGTTAAGCACTTACTATGTGCAGAGCACTGTTCTAAGAGCTGGGGGAGATACAGGGTAATCAGGTTGTCCCACGTGAGGCTCACAGTTAATCCCCCTTTGACAGATGAGGTAACTGAGGCTCAGAGAAGTTAAGTGACTTGCCCACAGTCACACAGCTGACAAGTGGCAGAGCTTGGAGTCGAACCCGTGACCTCTGACTCCAAAGCCCAGGCTCTTTCCACTGAGCCACACTGCTTCCCCATGTACTGAATGTTTTTGTAGAGGAATGATCCAGGAAGCAGAGTGAAGTATGGACTGCAGTGGGGAGAGGCAGGAGGCGGGGACGTCAGCAAGGAGGCTGATAGAGACTTCCCCTCTAGACTACAAGGTCCCTTTGAGCAGGAATCGTGTCTATCACTTCTATGGTATTATAAGTTCCCAAATGCTTAATGCAGTACTCTGCACATGGTAGATGCTCAATAAATACCACTGATTGATTGACTCCTAGTTCACAGCTGGCAGGGACTGGTTCACTGCTGACTCTTGTTCTGCTTTCAGTCAGTCAATCAGTCAGTTGATTGTATTTACAGAATGTTTACTGTGTGCAGAGCACTGTAGTAAGTGCATGGGGGAGTTCACTATAACATTATAACAGACGCATTCCCTGCCCACAGTGAGTTTACAGTCTAAAGGAGGAAAGAGACAATAACATAAATCAATAAAATTACAGATAAGTACATAATAATAAAAATAATTATGACATTTGTTAAGCGCTTACTATAAGCCAAGCACTGTTCTAAGCACTGGGGTAGATATAAGGTAATCAGCTTGTTCCACATGGGGCTCACTGTCTTAATCTCCATTTGACAGATGAGATAACTGAGACACAGAGAAGTTAAGTGACTTGCCCAAAGTTATACAGCTGACAAGTGATGGGGCAGGGATTAGAACCCATGACCTCTGGTTCCCAAACCTGTGCTCCTTCCACTAAGCCATGTTACATAAGTGCTGTGAGGCTGGGAGACGGGATGAATAAAGAGGAAAGGAGGGCTTAGTCAGGGAAGTCCTCTTGGAGAAAATGTGCCTTCAATGAGGCTTTGAATGTGGGTGGAGTATTCATTCATTCAATAGTATTTATTGAGCGCTTACTATGTGCAGAGCACTGTACTAAGCGCTTGGAATGAACAAGTCGGTAACAGATAGAGACAGTCCCTGCCATTTGACGGGCTTACGGTCTAATCGGGGGAGACAGACAGACGAGAACAATGGCAGCAAATAGAGTCAAGGGGAAGAACATCTCGTAAAAACAATGGCAACTAAATAGAATCGAGGAGATGTACATTTCATTAACAAAATAAATAGGGTAATGGAAATATATACAGTTGAGCAGATGAGTACAGTGCTGAGGGGATGGGAAGGGAGAGGGGGAGGAGCAGAGGGAGATGGGGGGAAAAGAGGGTTAAGCTGCAGAGAGGTGAAGGGGGGGGTGGTAGAGGGAGTAGAGGGAGAAGGGGAGCTCAGTCTGGGAAGGCCTCTCGGAGGAGGTGAGTTTTAAGTAGGGTTTTGAAGAGGGGAAGAGAATTAGCCTGGCGGAGGTGAGGAGGGAGGGCGTTCCAGGACCGCCTGAGGACGTGGCCCAGAGGTCGACGGCGGGATAGGCGAGACCGAGGGCCAGTGAGGAGGTGGGCGGCAGAGGAGCGGAGCGTGCGGGGTGGGCAATAGAAAGAGAGAAGGGAGGAGAGGTAGGACGGGGTAAGGTGATGTAGAGCCTTGAAGCCTAGAGTGAAGAGTTTTTGTTTGGAGTGGCGGTTGATAGGCAACCACTGGAGGTGTTTAAGAAGGGGAGTGACATGCCCAGATCGTTTCTGCAGGAAGATGAGCCAGGCAGCGGAGTGAAGAATAGACTGGAGCGGGGCCAGAGAGCAGGAAGGGAGATCAGAGGGAAGGCTGACACAGTAATCTAGCCGGGATATAACGAGAGCCCGTAGCAGTAAGGTAGCCGTTTGGGTGGAGAGGAAAGGGCGGATCTTGGCGATATTGTAAAGGTGAAACAGTAATCGTCTGTTGGTTATGATATGAAGAGGAAGGGCCTTCCCGGCCAGAGGCAGGATGTGGGAGAGAGGTTGGTGGTGAGATAGATGAGATCGAGGTACGATGAGAAGGTTGGCATTAAAAGAGCAAAGTGCACAAGCTGGGTTGTAATAGGCAAGTAGTGAGGTGAGGTAGGAGGGAGCAAGGTGAGAGCAGCAGTTTCAGGACTCCACCTAGAAAACACCACACAGACTCTTCCCCGCCTTAGCCTTCCTCCCATGTGGTTATCTCCTCCCCCTCCACTTTCCTGCTCTCCTCCTCCCTCTACTCTCCACTCCAGGCAGCCCTAGTGCCCATCTCCTTGTGTTACCAGCCTTTGAGTGGTATTGGATTTTCTCTCCCCTCACTGCCCATTGCCCCCAGATCCACTCTGCAGCCCAAACCACGGGACTGGTCCACGTACATGCCAACACAAATTGGGGGCATGGCCTCCAGCAGTTGTGTTGATGTTCAGTGGCTCCAAGGGCCTGTCAAAGGTGGCTTCACCCATGTGGCCTACTTGACAATGGGAGCTGCTATCACCCAGGGACTTTTATTCGTTCAATCATATTTATTGAGCACTTACTGTGTGCAGAGCACTGTACTAAGCACTTGGAAAGTACAATTCGGCCACAGATAGAGACAATCCCTACCCAACAACAGGCTCACAGTCTAGAGGGGGAGACAGACAACAAAACAAAACAAGTAGACAGGCATCAATAGCATCAAAATAAATAGAATTATAGATATATACACATCATTAATAAAATAAATAGATAAATAAAATAAATAAATATATGTACAAATATACACAAGGGCTGTGGGGCGGGAAGGTGGGTAGAGCAGAGGGATGGTGTAGGGGTGATAGGGAGGGGAGGAGGAGCAGAGGAAAAGAGGGGCTCAGTCTGGGAGGAGGTGAGCTCTCAGTAGGGCTTTGAAGGGGGGAAGAGAGCTAGTTTGGTGGATGTGAGGAGGGAGGGCATTCCAGGCCAGAGATAGGCCATGGGCCAGGGGTTGACGACGGGACAGGCGAGAATGAGACACAGTAAGGAGGTTAGCAGCAGAGGAGCCGAGTGTGTGGGCTGGGCTGTAGGTGAGAAGGGAGGTGAGGTAGGAGGGGGCAAGGTGATGAAGAGCTTTCAGGCCAAGAGTGAGGAGTTTTTGCTTCATATGAAGGTTTGATAGGAACGACTAGAGATTTTTGATGAGGGGGGTGACATGCCCAGAACATTTCTGTAGAAAGATAATCCAGGCAGCAGAGTGAAGAATAGACTGAAGCAGGGAGAGTCAGGAGTTTGGAAGATCAGAATACAGTGAGCACTGGCCTGGCACTGTACTAAGAGCTGGAGTAATACAAGATAATCAGGTTGGACACAGTCCCTGTCCCACATAGGGCTCCCAGTTTCAATCACCATTTTATAGATGAGGTAAGTGAGGCATAGAAAAGTTAAATGTCTTGCCCAAGGTCACAAGTGGTGGAGCTGGGATTAGAATCCAGGTCCTTCTGACTCCATGCTCTATCCACTAGACCACCTTGCTTTTCTATTGATTGATTGATTGATTAATGCAGTTTTTCAGGGAATGTAAGCCCGGCTCACTGTATTTGCCTTGTACAAATTAAAACTTCTCCATTCTACTGATTGTCTTAATTTCCAATCTCATATTTACCCTACCTCAGGTTTCTGCAGAATGCAGTAGAATGGAAAGACATATACCAGGAGGTGAACTTTAACCTGGTTTACTTTAGCCAAGAGAATAGCAACTTTTGCCCGGAAAATGAAGAAAATTGGGAAAAAACTCAGCCAAAAATAGTGAATTGGAGCATCTTTTTGGAGCATCATCACTGGGCACATATGTCTCGACACTGCAGAACCCTCCATCAACTTCCCACATCCTTCTGCATCAAACAAAAATTCCTTACCCTTGACTGTAATGCTACAGGGTTCCCCACATTCAAATGCCCGTACCCCCCAAATCTCACCTCTTCCAACAAGTCTTCCCTGATTAGTTCCCAACCCCCTGAGTCAGACAAATCCACCCTATAGGTAGAGATCCTCTATACCAAATCTGTTGTATGGTACTTTCCTCTCAGGGTTGCACCTGGAGAGTTTCCAGTACTCTACCAGTCTTGACTATGGGAGGCAGAGAGAAACAGAGGCCAACCCATTCCATTCCTTGCTTGGGCAGTGGCTAGTGAGTGGAAAACAATCTGCTACAAGTCCAAACTCCCCTGTACTGGCCAGCAGCAGCATGGGAGAGAGTCAAGGGCGGAGACTAAGGTTGCCTGCACGGATGGAGGCAGTGGTAAACCTCTTCCATATTTTTACCAAGAAAACTGTACGTATACACTACCAGAGCAATTGGAGGTGGGGCGTTCTGGGAGCGATGTGTCCATGGTGTCGCTATGGGCCGGACACTACTCGACAGCATAAGACAACAACAGACAGGTACTGCATTTACTTGCATACAATAAGCATTTAATAAATATGATTAATTGATTGATTAGGCAAATCTACTCCCCAGCCCCAGGCCACCTCTATCAGTGCCTATCACTACTGATCACTAATCATTCTCTCCTTCCTATCTCCTCCAGTCTTAAACCTTCCCCGCTCATCTGTGTGCCTGATCAACACTCAGAAAGAGATCCCAGCCCCGCACCCCCACTCCAAAATCTCGGCTCCTTACCTAGCCCTAACCCTGTCTCCACACCCCACACCCAGAGTTCCAATCAATCAACATCATCATCATCATCATCATTAATAATATTTATTGAGCACTTACTGTGCAGATTACTTGGGAGAGTATAATGCAACAGAGTTGGCAAGCATGTTCCCTGCCCACAGTGAGCTTACAGTCTAGATGGAGTGACAGACCTTAATATAAATAATTTGTAATATATCAATTAATGGTATTTATTGACCACTTCCTGTATGCAGTGCACTGTTACTAAGTGCTTGGAAGAGGTCAGTACAAAAGAATAGGCATACAGGTCCCTATCACTAAGGATTTTATTGCTAATTAGGTAGCATGGCCTAGTGGAAAAAGCATGAGTTTTAGAGTCAGTGGATCTAGGTTCTAATCACGGCTCCACCAGCTGTCTGCTGTGTGACCGAGAAGCAGTGTGGCTTAGTGGAAAGAGTAGGGGCTTGGGAGTCAGAGAACGTGAGTTCTAATTCCAGCTCTGCCACATGTCTGCTGTTTGACCTTGGGCAAGCCACTTAACTTCTCTGGGCCTCTGTTACCTGATCTGTAAAATGGGGATTAAGACTGTGAGCCCTATGTGAGACAACCTGATTACCTGGAATCTACCTCAGTGCTTAGAACAATGCTTGGCACATGATAAGCACTTAACAAATACCATTATTGTTATTATTATTGTTAATAATAACTTCTATGTGCCTCACTCAACTCAGCTGTAAAAATGGGCATTAAGACTGTCACAGTGGATCATGGACTGTGTCCAATCTGATTAGGTTGTATTTACCCCAGTGCTTTATATAATGTCTGACACATAACAAGTACTTAACAAATATCATTAAAAAAAACCCCTTAACCCTAATCCTGCCCCTATTCCAGACCTAAATCCAGACAGCAGGAACACAGCAAGAGAGGGAAGCTATTTCTCTTGGTCAGACTGTGCTTAGTGTCCTTTCTGTGCTTCTTTCTCTGGCTCAGGAGGGGTGAGAGTCTTTCAGGATAAAGGTTATCATTATTATTATTGTATTTGTTAAGCGCTTACTGTGTGCCAGGCACTGTACTAAGCACTGGCGTGGATATAAGCAAATTGTGTTGAATACAGTCCCTGTCCCCCATTGGGCTCACAGTCTTATTCCCCATTTTACAGATGAGGGAACTTGAGGCCCAGAGAAGTGAAGTGATTTGCCTAAAGGCACACAGCAGAACCAGTGGTGGAGCCTTCTGACTCTATCCACTAGACCATGCTGCTTCCCAAAGTGACTAAGGGCATGGAATGAATTGTTGCTCACAGTGTCAATAGTAGGCTGTGGCCTGGTTCTCACTACAGGGTAGGGGTGGGTTCTGAGGGTTGAGCGCAGATTACAAAGAGCCCCAAGGGCCTCCTTTTGGAGCCAGGCCCAGACCCTGGACCAGAGAGAACAGCCGGGTTACGTAAATCCTTTCTCCCTCTTAAAGTGTGTCGTTATTTCTCGGTGTTCTTTCTGTATTTGATTCTCTGGCTCAGGAGGGGTGAGAGGCCTCCTGGCCAAAGAGGGCCCTGAGTGGCTAATGGAAATGAATAATAATAATAATAATAATGGTATTTGTTAAGAGCTTATTGTGTGCCAAACACTGTTCTAAGCGCTGGGGTAGATACAAGGTACTCAGGTTGCCCCACACGGGGCTCACAGTCTTAATCCCCATTTTTCAGATGAGGTAACTGAGGCACAGAGAAGTTAAGTCACTTGCCCAAAGTCACCTAGCTGACAAGTGGCAGAGGCGGGATTAGAACCCATAACCTCTGACTCCCAAACCCAGGCTCTTTCCACTAAGCCATGCTGCTTGTCATTGAGTTGTTCTCTGCCTGCTTTAGTGCACTTAAAACCCTGAAACATCACTCCTTTCCCCTCAGCATATTCTCGATCTGCAAGTGGCACTCCCACAGTCCCCATCTATTAGTTGCCCAGACTTCATATGGGCCAATTAGGGAAGCAGGCCACCAATATGGCCCAATGGAAAGAGCACAGGCCTGGGAATAAGAGGACCTGGGTTCAAATTTCGGCTCCAACTTTTGTCTGCTGTGTGACCTTGCACAAGTATCCTTACTTCTCTGTGTCTCAGTACCCTCATCTGTAAAATGGGGATCAAGACTGGAAGCCCCACTTGGAACAGAGACTGCGTCCAACCCGATTGTTTTGTATCTACCCCAGCACTTAGTACAGTGCCTGGCACAAAGTAGGCACTTTACAAATACCAGAATTATTATTATTATATTTATCCTTATTATTATTAGGGGCCCAGCAAGGTCTGCTGCTCACAGGGCATAAGGAAGCTACTCTCTTCCATGGCCACAGATCGGAGCTGGTTTCCAAGTGAAAACCCCACTGGCAGTTTGAGTGGATAAGAGTGCCTCCCTCAAGAGGTCGGACAAGAGCACCACAGGGTCTGCTGCCAAGTGGGCAAAGGGGCATTCGCTGTTCCAGAGCAAGTGTCCGCACCAAATCCTAATCAACCATCTCGCGTGGTGACTGTGGGCTTCTTGGGGACTAGACTACAGGGTGTGCAAACCATCACCACTAATGAAAAGCAACTTTGGGGCCAGTCCTCCTGAGGGTGGGATGCCTTGGTCCTACACTCAGACAAGTCCTAGACAGGCAAATAGGATAGTGATTGCTCAGAGGCTTAATAAATAATGATAAATACTTATGGTACTTGTTAAGTGCTTACTATCAACAAGCACTGGGATAGATACAAGTTAATCAGGTTGGACACAGTCCCTGTCCCATATGGGACTCACACTCTTAATCCCCATTTTACAGATGAGGTAACTGAGGCCCAGAGAAGTGACGTGATCTGCCCAAGATCACTCAGCAGACATGTGGTGGAGTCGGGACTAGAACCCAGGTCCTTCTGATTTACAGGCCTGTGCTCTATCCACTAAGCCATGCTACTTCCCCAGCTGCTTCTCCAGGAGTGCACTGCTTACCCTGAATGGGGAAGGGCTTGAGACAAGAGAGCCCTAAAAACTGCTTGCCTCACTCCCTGATGATGAAATCCACCTATGAGTGTGTGTGTCTGTGTGTGGTGTGGTGTGCCTGAAAAGGCCATTGTGGGACCTCTAATCCCAGTCACACTGTGCACACAAAAAGGCCACTTCTTCTGCTGTTGTCATTTCTGCTGTTGCAGCTCCAGGCTCTGGGTTCTTTTTTGCCTCTCTGTCATTACATATGAAGCTTATAAATGTGGTATATAGATGTGATATATAAATAAACATAGCTTATAAACTATGTGCCAAGCACTGTATTAAACACTGGGTAGATACAAGAGAAATGGGTTAGACACAGTCCCTGTCCCAGAGTGGACACACAGTCTTAATCAAGGTTGTCCTTTCTTGCCTTAATTCTGCCCTCTCCTCTGCCCGGCAAATCTATTTCTCTTTTCTTATTGACAGCCATGCCCCTCACCCTCGTCAGTTGTTCCGGACATTTAATTCCCTCCTCAGGCTCCTTTTCCCCCCACCCCCCATCCCTCATCCCCAATGATCTGGCCATCTTCTTCATTAGGAAAATTAACCCCATCAGGTCTGAGCTCCCCAAAATCATCCCTCTTCCTCTTCCATCCCCTCTCCTCTCGGCCCCGTATTCCAACTTTCCCATCCTTCCCAGCAGTATCTGCAGAAGAGATCTCCTGCCTCCTCTCAAGTGCCACCCCCTCTACATGCACATCAGAGCCCATTCCTTCGCACTTTATAAAAACTCTTGCCCCTTCCCTCCTTCCCTCCTTAACTTCCATAGCTTCTTCCCCACTGTCTTCAAACATGCCCATACGCTCCCTATCCTTAAAAAAACCCTCCCTAGACCACACAGCCCCCTCCAGTTATCGCCCCATCTCCCTCCTACCCTTCTTCTCCAATCTCCTTGAGCAAGTCATCTACACTCACTACCTTGCATTTCTCTCCTCCGACTCTCTCCTGGACCCCCTCCAATCTGGCTTCCAACCCATTTACTCCATTGAAACTACCCTCTCAATGGTCACCCATGACCTCCTTCTTGCCAAATCCAATGGCTCCTACTCCATCTTAATCCTCCTCAACCTCTCAGCTGCCTTTGACACTGTAGACCAGCGCCTTCTCTTCAATACATTATCCAACCTTGGCTTCACAGACTCCATCCTCTCCTGGTTCCCTTCTTATGTCTTTGGTCACTCATTCTCAGTTCCCTTTGAGGGCTCCTCCTCCCCCTCCCATCCCCTAACTGTGGGGGTTCCTCATGGTTCAGTTCTATTCTATTCTCCATCTACACTCACTCCTTTGGAGAACTCATTTGCTCCCACATCTTCTACTATTATCTCTATGCAGATGTTCTATTCTCCATCTACACTCCTTTGGAGAACTCATTTGCTCCCACATCTTCAACTATTATCTCTTTGTGGATGACACCCAAATCTATATTTCCTCCCTCCAGGCTTGCATCTCCTCCTGCTTTCAGAACATCTCCACCTGGGTGTCCTCCCACCACCTAAAACTCAACATGTCCAAGGCAGAACTCCTTATCTTCCCTCTCAAACCCTGTCCTCTCCTGAACTTTCAACACAACCATCCTTCCTGTCTCACAAGCCAGCAGCTTTAATATCATCCTTGACTCTACTCTCTCATTTACCTCACAGGTCACACACCTGACAAATGGTGGAGCTAGGATTAGAACCCAAGTCCTCTGACTCCCAGGCCTTGGTCTCTTTCCAGTAGACCATGTGGCTTCTCAATGCTCCACTGTAGTGCTTGGCATATAGTAAGCACTTTAAAATTATTACCGTTATTGCTATTATATGATTATTATTAGTCCTACTACTACTAATAACAATATTAGAAGCAGCATTGCCAGGAGCACGGGACTGGAGTCAGGAGTTTAATCCCAGCTCTACTGCCTGTCTGTTATTTGGCCTTGGGCAAATCACTTAACTTCTCAGTCACTCAGTTTCCTCATCTGTAAAATGGAGATTAAGCACCCATTCTCCTTTCTTTTTAGACTTTGAGCCCCATGTGGGACAGAGATTGTGTCTTATCTGATTATCTTGTACCAACCCTAGTGCTTAGTACTGTATTTGTCTTGTCTTATTCCATTGAGTCATTTCCGACCCATAGGGACACCATGGATACATCTCTCCCAGAACGCCCCACTCTCCATCTGCAATCCTTCTGGTAGTGTATCCATACAGTTTTCTTGGTAAAAATACAGAAGTGGTTTACCATTGCCTCCTTCCATACAGTCAACTTGAGTCTCCACCTTCGACTCTTTCCCATGCCGCTGCTGCCCAGCATGTGAGTTTTGACTTGTAGAAGATTGCCTTCCACTTGCTAGCCACTGCCCAAGTTAGGAATGGAATGGGTTAGGCCTCTGTTTGACATTCCCCCCTGTAGCCGAGACTGGTAGAGTACTGGAAATTCTCCAGGGGTGACCCTGGAGGGGCACAGTACTTGTCACTTAATAAGAATTTAAGAAACATTACAATAAATGATTAATCACCTTCCCTCTCCCTTGGTCTGGACCAATAGCATCTGATGCAGATCTCTTGGGATGATGACAATAATAGCAATACTAGGTATACTGGAAAATTATGACTTTTTCTGGAAAAGTCACAACGGCTTAAATTTCTTTCAGCATCAATGGAACTGTGTGTGAGTGTGAATCAGTCAGTCAGTCAATCATATATATTGAGTGCTTGCAATGTGCAGAGCATCGTACTAAGTGCTTGGGAGAGTACACCGTAACAATAAACAGACATATAACAATAAACAGACACATTCCCTTCCCACCACAAGATTACAGCCTAGAAAATTGGCCATTTCCTGGTCTCTCTGAGGGATGAGAGAGCCATCAGTTGGAGGTTCCTCCTGGCTTACCTGTTTGGTCCTCAGTTTGGAATCTGGAGACAGGTTATTGTAGGTGTAGTGAGCCTGTGTGACCCCACAGAAGAGGACAGCCACGATTCCTGAAAGGTAAAGAAAGACTGGGGTCAGGGATCAGCTTGAGTTGATATTTAGTCCTCCTTGGTCCTGGACGAAGGGTGTGGGCAACTGGTTGTCTGGGAAAACCCTCACTGCCTACCCCTTGACACACACACAAAGAGAAGCAGCACGGCCTAGTGGATAGAGCCTGGGAATCAGAAAGACCTGGGCTCTAATCCCAGCTCCGTCACTTGTCTGCTGTGTGACCTTGGGCAAATCACTTCACTTCTCTGGGCCTCAGCTACCTCATCTGTAAAATATCAATTAAGACTAGGAGCCCTATGTGGGACGGGGACTGTGTCCAACCCAATTTGCTTGTATCCACCCCAGAGCTTTAGTATGATGTCTGGCACATAGTAAGCACTTAACAAATGACATTAAAATAAAAGAGTTAGATGGGGTTAGTAGTGTTCAAAGTAATCACTCTCTCTAAAAGTTTCCTGCTTCCCATGGACCCACACACTGGGGATTCTTCCCGAAGGAACGAAGGAACGTTTAATGAGCTGGATTCTTGATCCCAGGCCCCGAGGGATGCACCCTGGGAGGGGGATGTGGGAAAGTCTGACTTGTGGGCCCCCCTCCCCTCTCTTCCCGCAGGCAGCAAGTGTGCTGAGGCAGGAGCCAGGGACTCCTTGCTCTTTCTGTACACGTTCATTTCCCAATTAATTCACTGGGAGCAGGCTGGTCAAGAGGAAGGAGTCCAGGCCTAGGAGTCAGAGAACCTGGGTTCTAATCATGGATTTGCCACTTGCCTCCTGTGTAACCTTGGGCATGTCATTTAACTTTTCTGTGCTTCATTTCCTCATCTGTGAAATGGGGAGTCAATCCCTGTTCTTCCTCCTACTTAGACTATGAGACCTATGTGAGGCAGGGACTGTATCTGACCTGATTATTTTTTATCTATCCCAGGGCTTAGAACAGGTCTTGACAAATAGTAAGTACTTAATAAATACCTAATTGTTATTATTATTACTGACACCACAAGTCATCAATGGGACAGCCATCCTTAGCACTTATTTATTTCATTCCCTTCTCAGCACTTATGTACATATGTAGATATTCAGTGATTTACTCAATTTTCTCACCCTGACAAATCCATACTACTCCCCCTTATATCCTTACTCTTCCTCCTTCTCCTACCACCTGAAAATACATTTTTGTCTTTTGGTTTTCCTCATTGGATTGCACGCTCCTTGAGGGCAGAGGAAGCATGTCTTGCTGCTGTTGTAAACTCCCAAGTGCTTAGTACAGCACTTCATCCGCAGTTGGAACTCAAATACCACCAGGGGATTCGTGATCCCTGTCCCAAGTCTGTCTTCAACCCAGTAGGCAAAACACACTGGCAAATAGTTACTCGCCCACAGCCTGGTTGCTCTGGCCAGTTTGACTTATTTTACTAATGGGCACAGCCTGGCAGATACTGGGGAGCGTGCAGTAAGTGAAATGATTGCCAGCCCTAACCAGTGAGACTTGAGTATTCATTTTCAAGATTGGAAACAATATGAACACTCCCAAGCATACAAGAACAGCTGCAGTGCTCTTTGACTCTGCTAATTCTGTTGCATTGTACTCTTCCAAGGGCTAAATACATAGTAATAATAGATTGGTTGATTGACCCATGCTCCTTTCTTCCATGGGAAGAAATATTCCCCAGAATATTTGCTATATTCTCACCATATTCCTCCATCAGAGAACTGTTCTGTTATAAACACAGCTCAGGAAGCTCAGAATGGAGGTGGAGAAGGAACAGAGAAGGCAACTAGTAGAAGGAGGGGGGAGTGCAGCAGCATGAAGACAGACCCAAGGGGACACATCTGTCAACTTTGTTATTAGAGTACTTTCCCAAGCACTTAGTACAGTGCTCTGCACACAGTAAGTGCTCAATAAGTACCACTGATAGATTGAAAGGGTTAGGACTCTCCATACTGGAAAAGCTGAGAGCTATCTGACAGCGAACCATGTGTATAGGGTGAATCCTGAATTGCAATTCACCATAAACCCCACCGTTGAGACAAGCGACACCCCCTGGAGCTGGAAGGTGGAATGTTGGAAACCTACTGAAGTGAATACTTCTGTACCCAATGAATGGCAAACATATGCAAATACAGGAAGTTGTACAGCCAGAAATTATCAGCAAGTTTCGGAGGCATTTGGATAGAGCTATGGATGGGTGGTTCACTCTGGGCTAGAGCCCAGGAGGGCGAAATTAGAGGGGTTGGGAAGTCCATCCTTAACCCATGATGGGGGGGTGGGAGTGTCCACCTTGGCAACCTACATCCAATTCTTACAAGCAACCTGTTTGCCCTGTTGGAGACAGAAAACTGGGCTTGGTGGATGGGGCTTAAGTAGGATTGGAGCTCAGTATAGTCTGATCTGGAAGGGGCTATGAGCTCCCTCCCCAAAGTTCAATGTTGGACAAAATCAACTGTGGTAGAACAAGTTAGATCTGGTCAGCTATCTAGGGCAAAGTGATAGATAGGAGTTGGCCATACAGTCAAGGACAAGATGAAGCAAAGGTCTAGACCTCGGGTTTGATAATCGTGCTGGTAGACCTTGGGCAAGGTATTGGCTTGATTCCCCAGTCCCGCCTAGCCTTCTTTTTTCATTCATTCATTTGTATTTATTGAGCGCTTACTTTGTGCAGTGCACTGTACTAAGCGCTTGGCAAGTACAATTCGGCAGAATAGAGACAATCCCTACCCAATAACTGGCTCACAGTCTAGAAAGGGGAGACAGATAACAAAACAAAACAAGGTGACACAAAATGATAGTAATTGTAATAGTAAATGGTACCTTTTAAGCTCCCCTCTCAGGGTCACACCTGGAGAGTTTCCAGTACTCTACCAGTCTCTGCTACAGGAGGGAGAGTCAAGCAGAGGCATACCCGATCCATTCCTAGCTTGGGCAGTGGCTAGCGAGTGGAAGGCAATCTGCTACAAGTCAAAACTCACCCGTGCTGGGCAGCAACGGCATGGGAGAGAGTCGAGGGCAGAGAGTCGAGTTTACCGTGTGGAAGTAGGCAACGGTAAACCACTTCTGTACTTTTACCAAGAAAACTCTATGGATACACTACCAGAATGATTGTAGATGGAGAGCGGGGTATTCTGGGAGAGATTTGTCTGTGGTGTTGCTATGGGTCAGAAATGACTTGATGGCATAAGACAAGACCTGCTTAAGTGCTTACTAAGTACCAAGTATTCAACTAAGTGCTGGGGTAGATACAAAATAATTTGACATGGGGTTTATGAGGGTGTAAGAGTGACAGCCTAAGAGGGTGTAAAATTTAATCTCCCTTCTGCAGATGAGGAAACTGAGGCACAGGGAAGTTAAGTGATTTGCCCAAGGTCAGGTAGATGGCAACTGGCGGAGTCGGGATTAGAACCCGGGTCCTCTGACTCTCAGGTCTCTGCTCCTTCCACTAGGCCAAGCTGCTCAAATGATGATTGAAAACATTTGTGCCATTCACAGAGGCAAATCTGTCACAAATTCTGGCTTTGTTGGAGAGAAATGGCATATGGATGAGCTCTTGTGATGAAGGCCATGCAGGCGTGAGGAAATGAATGATGGGACCGGTATGTAACTGGCTCCTGTGTGCCTTGAGATAATCTCTCACTTGTCTGAGATGCGATGGGTTGGATAGCAAATTCCTCTGGATGCATATTACTGAGAGAGTAACAGCCGATTATGGGAAACTCGGGGTGGGCAGCCTGTTTGGAAATGCATTTCATTCTGGCTCTATTAGCAGGTCAACAAGAGAGGCTTTGAGCCTTCTGATTAGCAAAGTCACAAATGCTGCTTACGCCCGAAGTGTCTGATATTTGTCCTGGGCTGCTGGATTTGTTGTGTCAAAATTGGGGCTTCTAGAGGCCAGAGAGACGACAGTATGTGGAGAGTGAGGGGATATTCATAGAGGCCAGTGAAGGCTGCCCCTAACATGGATTTAGACCACAAAATAACAATAATGATAATAATGATAATTATGGTATTTGTTAAGAGCTTACTACGTGCCAAGCACTGTTCTAAGTGTTGGGGTAGATACAAGGTAATCAGGTTGTCCTACATGGGGCTGACAGTCTTAATCCCCATTTTACAGTTCAGGTAACTGAGGCACAGAGAAGATAAGTGGCTTGCCCAAAGTCACACAGCTGACAAGTGGCAGAGGTGGCATTAGAACCCATATCCTCTGATTCCCAAGCCCATGCTGCTTTCCAATAGCCATGCTGTTCCCAATAATAATAGCAATAATATTGGCATCTGTTAAGCACTATAGTAAGCTTGGGGTAGATACAAATTCATCAGGCCAGACAAAGTCCCAGTCCCATATGGGACTCACAGCATGTGTAGGCAGGAGATCAGATGTTAATTTCCCATTTTACAGAAGAAGAAACCAAGACACAGAGAAGGTGACTGGTGCAAAGTCAAAGAGTAGATAAATGGAGAACACAGAATTAGAACCCAGACCCTTTGACTCCCAGGTCTATGCTCTTTCCACCAGGGCACATGGTTTGTTGTGTTGGTCAATTCTTTTGTGTCCAAGGCCCTGGAGCAGTCATTTCAGTCATAATACTAGCTCTGCCCCTTGTCTTCTATGTGACCTTGGGAAAGACACTTCGCTTTTCCGGGCCTCAGTTACCTCATCTGTAAAATGGGGGTAAAGACTGTGCGGTCCATGTGGCACAGGGAAACCTAGCTAGCTTGTATCCACTCTAGAGCTTAGTATTGTGCCTGGCACATACTAAGCACTTCACAAATACCATTTCCCCGCCTAGAATGTAAGCTCTTGTGGGCAGAGAACATGTCTAACTGACTCTGTCATACTGTACTATCCCAAGCGCTTAGTGCAGTTCTCTGCACACAGTAAGCGTTCAGTAAATATTATCGACTGATATCCCCATTTGGATTTTTAGTTTCCGTATCCCTTTCTTAGCATACGTGGTTGCAGTAGATTAGTCTCATCCTAGCCTCTCTTGTTTGCTGGTGTGAACGGCTCATTCTGGGCTTGCTCTGTAGCTCGTATTCTGTCAGGCTTCAGGAACTGTCTGTGGAAACCACAGCTCAGTGAATACCTGGCACCCGGGGGAGAAGGCAAGCCTGCAGGCTGCGTCCGTGCTTCCAGCCAGAGGGAAAAGCAGGCACATGCAGTGGGTCCTGTGTTTCTATAGGAACAGCTGCACGGAGGTGCACCCAGCCCAGCCGAATGAACGCAATCCCATTGCCCGTCAGCCTGCCTGAGTCCAGATGAGCACTTGGACACTCCTCGATTCGTCCTGGGTTGGTGAAAGTCGGATATTTGTTGGCCAACTGTGAGCCCCATGTGGGACAGGGACTGTATCCTGCCTAATTAACTTGTACCTTCCCCAGCACTTAGAACAGTGCATGACACGTAGTAAGCGTTTACCAAATGCCATTAAAAAGAAAAATAAAAAGATGACTTTTGAAGGGGGACAGATCTTTCTGGCTTCTTCCTCCTGTATCATTTATCTGCTCTTCCCTGAAAATTTCCCCATTATTTTCCTCCACTTGCCAGCTATCCCACCAACTCCCACTCCTCTCTCCTTCCCCAATTGTAAGCTTATTTTGGGCAGAGAATATGTCTGCTAATTCTGTTGTACTGAACTCTCCCCAGTGCTTAGTACAGTGCTCTGCACATAGTAAGGGCTCAATGAATATTACTGATTGATTGTGCCCTGATTAAATGGGAGATTTCCTGTTATAAACAATAAAAAATCCAGGGACCACTCTCTCCACTCCCCACTCCACCAAGAGTGTTTGCAGCCTGATGAGTGTGCCAGCCTTATTTACATGCCACAGGGCAGCTGTGGACCAGGGCGGGGGCGAGGCAGGGTTGCGTGTAGTTGTCTCTTGCCAGCAGCCAGGTTATGGTTGGCCGCACGCTCTGCCCCTCAAGTCAGAGACGTTCAGAATAAATCAAATGATCATCATCAAATTAGCCTGAGCTGAAAGGAGCTCGGAGTTGTGGGAATTAGTGACTCTTGCAAGCTGAGGTGTTTATAAAGAGCCTCCTTCCTCCTGGAAGGTATGGGCCAGGAAATGCGAACAGCTCAGAGGCCAGGTGGGTTCCTTTCGCTTATCTTAGGGTACCCAGCTTTGGGGGCCACTGGGCTGGGGTTGGTAACGAGAGTTTGGCTCCATTGATAGGGTGCCCTGGGAGAGTGGGACGAGTTGGCAATGGCACCTAGTGGGTAAGGACTCTGTCTGCTGTCAAGATAGCATGTCTACTGAGGGAATCAACTATTAAAGCAAGAGGGTCCCTCCCAGGGATCCTGCAATAATTATAACAATAGAGGTATTTGTCAAGAGCTTACAATGCCCCAGGCACTGTTCTAAGCACTGGGGTGGATACAAGCAAATCAGGTCGGACACAGTTGTTCTTTCAGGGCAGCTGAGAATTGACCTGTCTAGAGGGCTGGCTCTCCACGGTAAGTGAGAGGGGGCAGCCACCTCCAAGTTCACCATCAAAGTGGGGGGGTGGACAGGAAGTGACAATCCAGAAGGGCCCAGTCTCCTTCCTCATCTGTCAAATGGGGATTAAGACTGTGAGCCCCACGTGGAACAATCTGATCACATTGTACCCCTCCAGTACCTAGAACAGTGCTTGGCACATAGTAAGCACTTAACAAATACCATCATTGTTATTATTATTATTGTATCTATCCCAGTGCTTAGAACAGTGCTTGGCACATAGTAAGTGCTTAACGAATACCATCATTATCATTATTATTATTGTTATCATTATTATTCAGCCCAAGTGGGAAGCAGGGTCTGGGGTAATGAGGACCTGTCAGACTGAGGTCTCGAGCGAGGGGACAGAGGGGCGTGGGTCTCCTTGGAGGAACACTCTAGATTAAGGGATTTGGGTGGCCTCAGTATAGAGCATATAGTGTCGCATGCATTCCACGCATCTGCCCTAAGGAGGGGCAGTCAAATTCCTGGCTGCAGCCAAGGTGACCGACTGCAGGCTTTGCTTGGCCCTCTAGCCCTGGTGAAGCCCACTTGGGGCTGCCTGCCATCATCCAAGCCAGAGAGGGGAAGGATTAAGGAGGAAGAATGCAGTCTCAACCTGCACCATGGTTCAGGGCCCACACTGCAGCATGAATGGCCTCATTTCCCAGGACCAGTAGACCAGGCTGATGCCCTGTCCACTCCGTGATTCTTCTTGAATCCTCTCTCCATTACAAGGTTCATCAGGTCCCTGATTACTGCCATCCTGCTGATCCTCCTCCTCCTCTTCCTCCTCCTTTTCCTTCTCCTCCCCTTTCTCCTCTTCCTCCTCATCTTCTTCCACTTTTCCTCTTCCTCCAACTTCCTCCTCCTCCTCTCCTCCTTTTCCTCCTTTTCCTCATCTCCTCCTTCTCCTCTTCCTCCTTTTCCATCTCCTCTTGTTCTCCTTCTCCACTTCTCCTGCTCCTCTTGCTCTTCTTGGTACTTGTTAAGCACTTACTATGTGCCAGGAACTATACTAAGCTCTGGAGCAGATACAAGCTAATTGGGTTGGAAGCATTCCCTATTCTTCATAGAACTCACAGTCTTAATCCCCATTTTACCTTATAGATGTGGGAACTGAGGGACAGAGCAATGAAATGATTTGCCCAAGGTCAAGCAGACAAGCAGTAGGACTGGGATTAGAACTCAGGTCCCTCTAATTCCTAGGCCTGTGCTTAACCCACTAGGCCACTTTGCTTCTCTAAGTGGTTTCCCATTGCTTAAAACAGTGCTTTGCATAGAGTGGATAATAAATACTACTATTACTCTATTAAGTTTGGCTTAATGATTAGAGTACAAGCCTGGGAGTCAAAAGAACTCTAATTCCATCTCTGCCACATGTCTGCTGTGTGACCTTGGACAAGTCATTTAGCAACTCTGGGCCTCAGTTGCCTCTTCTGTAAAACGGGGATTAAGACTGTGAGCCTCATGTGAGACAGGGACTGTGTCCAACCTGATTAACTTGTATCTACCCCAGTGCTTAGAACAGTGCTCAGCACATAGTAAGTGCTTAACAAGTACCATAATTATTATTACTATTAGTACTTTTATATTATTATGTCAGACACACAAACACACACACACACACACACTTACCTGTTAGACCAGCTGCCTCCGCAGACAGAAAGGCACTCCAGGACAACAGGAAAAACAGGCCCGTTTCCAGCATGGGGAACTCACACAGCTTTGTGAACTTGGTCAGGTGGCGAGGAAGGCTAAGGAAAACCACAGCTGCACTTCAACCTGCCTCCTTAGTGGTAAAACCCCATGAGGGAGGGCAGAGCCAGGAGGCTGGGCTTCTGGGCTCATTGTAGAGGCCAGTCTCCGTCTGGGCACATCTGCTGCTGTGTGTCCGTGGGCTCAACTGCATTTCACTGAATTGTACTTTCCAAGTGCTTAGCACAGTCCTCTGCACACAATAAGTGCTCAATATATATGATTGATTGAATTTATTAATTAATGAGCCAAACTGATAACTGCCAAGATGCTCCCAGGATATAAGGCTATGTGTGACCCCATCCCTGATGATTATGGTATTTGTTAAGTGTTTACTATGTACCAGGCACTGTACTAAGGGTTGAGGCACTGTACTCTGGGTCAGTCCCACAGTCCATCCATCTCAGAATTCTCTTTGAAAGAGATACCTGGACTGGTCATCCTCATGTTCTACCAGCCTCATAACTACTGCCAGCCTCCAGCACCTTCTTTACCTGGTTTTATCCCTGGTTGTTCTTGAACTTGGATCTCAGCTAGGAGACTGGATCCCTTGAACAAGAGAAGGGAATCGCTCAGGATGATTGTCAGTCTGAGCAGAGGGAGGCGCTGCTGCTGCAATTTCTCTGTGATTTCTCTGTCAGTCTCTCCCTCTAGACTGTAAATTCCTTGTGGGCAGGGAATGTTTCTGTTTATTGTAATATTGTACTCTTCTAAGAGCTTACTACAGTGTTTTGCACACAGTAGGCCCTTAATAAATGAGATTGAATGAATGAATGATGGGAGTGGGCCTGGCTGGACCAGGGGCCAGCCTAACTGGTGCACTGGCTAGAGCCCAGGCCCCTTCCTCTTCCACGTAGCTGACTCCAATCTGCAGCAGCTGGCAAAAACCCATCCAGCAAAAACGTTCAGTTCATGTTTTCCCACTCTTCAAGAATCTCCAGTGGTTGCCTATCGACCTCCATATTAAACAGAAACTCCTTACCTTCAGCTTTAAAGCACTCAGTCACCTCACTCCCTCTTACCTCAACTCCCTGCTGTCCTACTATAAACCAGCCCCCAAACCTTGCTGCTCTAAAGCCAACCTACTTGCTGTACCTTTATTTTGTCCATCTCTCTGCAGACCTCTTGCCCATGTCCTGCCTCTGCCTCTTCCTCTTCATAATCAATAGACAATTACTCTCTCCACCTTCAAAGTCTTACTGAAGCAAATGTCCTGCAAGAGACCTTCCCTGACCAAGCCCTCATTTCCTCTTTTCCCATTCCCTTCTGGGTCACCCTGATTTGATCCCTTTGTTCATCCCCCTCCTCCCAGGCCCACAGCACTTATGTACATATTCAAAATTTATTTATTTCTATTAATGTCTGTCTCCCCACTAGACTGTGAGCTCATTGTGGGCAGGGAATGTGACTGTTTATTGTCATACTGTACTCTCCCAAGAGCTTAGTACAGTAGTCTGCACACAGTAAGCACTCAGCAAAAGCGATTGATTAATTGACTGATTGATTGATTGACTGACTGACCCTCTAGGCCCCAATGGCACATCCCCATGAGCCAAATGGGAGACAGCTACTGGCCCTGGAAACTATGCTGTTTTTCTCAGACCACATTAGGCAATGTCCCTTGCAGAAGGGGCGGATGTAGCTCACTGTTCAGGTATTGGGAAGAACATGGATAAAGGAGGCCTCCAGCAAACAGCAGAGGAAACTCCAAAGCCCAACATATCTGGCTTAATGGATAGACCATGGGTCTGGGAGTCAGAAGGACCTGTTGTTCTAATCCTAGCTTTATTACCTGTCTTCTGGGTGTGCCCTTGGGGAGCAGCATGGCATAGTGGAGAGAGCAAGGGCCTGGGAATCAGAAGGTCCTGAGTTCTAATCCTTGCTCCACTACTTTTTTTGCTGTGTAACCTTGAGCAAGTCACTTTGCCTCTCTGTGCCTCAATTATCTCATCTGTAAAATGGGCATTGAGACCGTGAGCCCCACATGAGACAGCGACTGTGTCTAACCCAATTTGCTTATATCCACCCCAGGTCTTAGAATAGTTCCTGAAACATAGTAAGCCCAAAACAAATATAATTATTATTATTTTTATCTTCTCTGTACCTCAGTTACCTCATTGTTAAAATGGGGATTAAGACTATGAGCTTCATGTGGGACACGGACCGCATCCAACCCAATTAGCTTGTATCTACCCCAGAACTTAGTACAGTGCCTGGCACATGGTAAGTGCTTAACAAATACCATTAAAAAAAAAAATGGATCATGCAGGACCAGAACAGGGTGTTGAGAGCCCACTGTGGGTGATGGACAATTGTCATGAGCCATCAGCACAGAGTAGGGAGGAAGGAGGGGCTTAAGCCAACAGGGAATGTCACTGTTTATTGTTGTATTGTACTTTCCCAAGTGCTTAGTACAGTGCTCTGCACACCGTAAGCATTCAATAAACTCAATTGAATGAATTCATGAATTGGACAGAGTCAAGGGGGCAGAGCTGCAAATGACCCCAGACTTGCCAAGGGGCGGCTGCAACTTCAAACTCAGGAGCAGCATCTATGTATGTGTGTGTGCGTAGTGTGTGTGCATGTTTATGCACACTCGGTGCTGAAGGGAGTAGAGATCAACCAGCTTTCCTTTCCCAGTTGTACCTTGCACTCGAAAATCCCTCTGATGGAAAAAAGGCCAGTGGGGCCTCACAGCCTGGCTACTTTGTGCAAGTAAAAATGTTGTCTTTTGATGTGTTGTCATGTTTGATTTTTGCAGTGCCTGGAACCGTTTTCATTTTTGTCTCCTTGTCTCTCGATCCTTATGAAACTTCTGCTCAAAAAGAACTGCTCTGTTCCTGATGGTGTTGCGCCACACTGTACTATCCTTGGCTACTGACTCCCAGTTTTCAGCTGGGTTACAGCATTGTCTGAGCCTTAGTTATAGAGTCTTTAAAATGTTTCCTCTACTCTCTCTTTTTTTTTAATGCTATTTGTTCAAGGCTCACTATGCGCCAGGTACTGTAGTAAGTGCTGGGGTAGATACAAGCTAATCAAGTTGGAAACAGTCCATGTACCATATGGAGCTCAGGGTCTTAAACCCATTTTACGGGTAAGGTAACTGAGGCCCAGAGGAGTGAAGTGACATGCCCAAGATCACACAGCCGGCAAATGGCAAAGCTGGGATTTGGACCCAGGTCCTTCTGGCACTTAGGACCGTGCTTTCTCCACTAGGCCATGCTGTTTCTTTGATAATGGTATTTGTTAAGTGCTGGGGTATGTCTAAGATAATCAGGTCCCACACGGGGCTCACAGTCTAAATAGGAGTGAGAACAGGTATTGAATCCCCATTTTTCAAAAGAGGGAAGTGGGCACAGAGAAGTTAAGTGACTTGCCCAAGGTCACACAACAGACATGTGGCAGAGTCAGAATTAGAACCCAGGTTCTCTGATTCCCAGGCCCAGGCCCTTTCCTCTAGACCATGCTCCTGGATTTTGGTTTCCCAAAATCAGCTCTCTGAAAAGCATTTGTTTGGATATCTTGTCCTGCTGTCATTCATTTTCTTCACCTGTCTGTCCGAGTATAGCTATGTTGTCTTCTGTGGTGTGACCTCCAAGGGTCTAGTCATCAGTCAATCAATGGCATTTATGGAGTATTCACTGCACTAAGAATTTGGGAGAGTCCAGTACAACAGAGTTGGTAAATATGTTCCCTGAGCAATTCTGGAATGGCTGATCATTCCATGTATCTACCCCAGCACTTGGTAAGGTGCCTGAAACATAGAACTCACTTAACAAATACCACAATTTTGTTGGATGTGGCATCCAGATTTCAAGTCATGGAGCAAGTTGGACAGCGCTATAGCTCTGGAACAAAATACCATGCTGCCACCCCACTCTGAGAGGCAATCTTGCAAAGGATGGGCTGGTCTACTTGATTCAGTTTGCCATTTCCTTGTCTACCAGTGCATCATTGGTCAGCGTGCTTTCTAAGTAACATAATTCTGTGGTTCTTTCAAATGAAAAGACCTTTCTGTGTTTCTGCCTCTTTCTTCCTTCAGTCTTTATCCTCATTTATGCTCACATGCACATTTGTATCTTTATGTGCCAGAGGTATTTTTCAAGAGAGTTTAGACAGACCACATTATTGCTTTGAAAACATAGACCTTGGGAGCCCGTCACTGGGCAGAGATTGTCTCTATCTGTTGCCGAATTGTACATTCCAAGCGCTTAGTACAGTGCTCTGCACATAGTAAGCGCTCAATAAATACTATTGAATGGATGAATGAATTTCCCCTGAAGCTTAGCGCCATTCCCTTCCTGCTCAGCCACTGAGGGGGCAAGGAGCGTAGGGGGAGAATGAGGTTACAACTCCAAAGTATTCAGGGACACCCCTAGTCTTAGCCCAGACAGAGTTGTGGGAACTAAACCACAGCCCACATTGAGCATGCCCCAGCCCAGATGTGTCCATCTAAGCCCTAGCAGTGAGCCAGGATGCTAAGGGGCAGTGCGCAATAGGCAGGCTGGTTGAAATATAATGGTTCTAATGCCAGTACCTGGGGGTGTTTTTCTAACTTGGCTCACAGTGACTTGACATGGGGAAGTTCCAGCTGTGATATTTGGTCATCCCCCTAAAAGGAGGGGCTGGAGGCCGGGGGAGGTGTCCAAGTCCAGCCTGAAATTAGGACTTGCTGACTGGACTCTTCCTTCTAGGAAACAGCTGCTCGAGACCGGTTCAAAACAAGGTCAGGGGGCCAGAGCACTCTTCCTTTACCTCAGCCTTGGTCTGCACTGCCTGACTGACTGCTTTGCACAGACTAAGAGCTCAATAAATGCGATTGAGTGAATGAATGAATGAATGAATGGTCTGCCCTCTTCAGCGGCTCCACTTTGGGGTCAGTGCTTGGTTTTCAGAGCCCCTTCCCACGGATGGAGCATCTCCAGCCTGCGGGATGGGGAATGGAATGACATTCCCTGCAGGACTGGTCGACAGGCTGTTCCCAGAGGGAAGAGAGCCTGAAAGGATATCAGAGCTGTGATGACGGCGTATGCAGAGCCCATAGCGAATGATCCAGCAAAGATCCCTAGGAAATTCCCCACCGACTGGAAGAATGCAGCCAAATCAAATGCATTTGGGTTCTCCTTGGGGCTGTAGATGGATATAGAACTGTAAAGACAAGAGGGAGAAGAATAAGAATAGTTAAAGCCTCCATTTCCATTGGTCCATTACCCATCCCATTGCCTACACCTACTTTTTGAAGGGAGCCCTCCCCCCAAATAGGAGTAGAACCAGGGATGAGATCGGAGAAAAAAACACATTTGGGCCATTCAAAACCCAGGGTGTCTCATAAGGGCTGCCAGTCTTTACTCTGGAGACATAACAGAGAGTGTTTTCTTGCACAGAATTGGCATTAAAACATGTTAGGTGTATGAGGAACCTGTAGAGAAGATGGATACCTGAATTATTTATTGACCATATGTCTTTGGACTGTTATCTATGCACCAATGTTCCTGATTAAGAAAGTGCACTATTAAGTCTGCGTGGGTGTCACAAATCATCGTGTGCACGAAATCACCAACCTCAAAATCACAAAGCCTACTTGCCTGCCTAAGATAACCCTCTGTGGACAGGGTCAACAGCAATCCGTGCCCTCCTGTGGCTTGGAACTGGCCTGGAGTTTTCCCTAAGAAACAACTTGCTGCAGCAGCTGTGGGGACAAGGGGGAGGCATAAGGATGCTCACTTGTGCCTAACTCCTGGCTGGTGCCATCCAGGGAACTGATTTCCTCAGGGGAGTGATTTCACCAAGGGAGATGCTGTGGACCAACTACTGAGGTGGTGGCTGCCTGATTGGCTGAGGATGCTTGAAGTCCAGAATGGCAATGTTACTGGGGTGCTTAGTTCCAATCATCTGAGGAAACATGCTTTTGATGTGACCACATCCCTCCATTCATTCAATCATATTTATTGAGCACTTACTGTGTACAAAGCACTGTACTAAGTGCTTGAAAAGTACGATTTAGCAACAGATGGAGACAATCCCTGCCCAACAACAGGCTCACAGTCTAGAAAGGGGGAGAGAGACATCAAAACAAGTAAACAGGCATCAATAGCATCAATATAAATAGAAGTATAGATATATACAAATAAATAGAATAATAAATATCTACATATATACACAAGTGCTGTGGGGCAGGGAGGTGGGGCAGAACAGAGGGAGTGAGTTGGGGTGATGGGAGGAGGGGAGGAGGAGCAGAGGAAAAGGGGGGCTAAGTCTGGGGAAAAGGGGGCTATTAGCTCGTTGTGGTCAGGGAATGTGTCTGTATATTGTTATAATGTGTGCTCTGCTCACAGTAGACACTCAATAAATACGATTGAATGAATTAAAGCAGATGGATGAGAGCAAGAACTCCTCAGAAATGGACTAAACACCAAGTCAGATCCTGCAACTTTAAATCTCATCATGGTAAAGCAATACAATAATTTGGTGCTGGGTTCCAGCCAGTAGTTGGTTTGTACAGTGAAAAGGGAAGGGAGTTTCGGACACCCTTGGAACAGTGGGTGGAAATACCTTTATGTGAGCCTTTAGGGACTCCCGAGTTAGCTACTTAATCAGATGTGTCTCTTTCAGAGGCCAGGAAGGGCAAGTTAATGGTAACAATAAAAATGATGGTGATATTTGTTAAGCACTTACTATGTTCATTCAATAGTATTTATTGAGCACTTACTATGTGCAGAGCACTGTACTAAGCGCTTGGGATGAACAAGTCGGCAACAGATAGAGACAGTCCCTGCCGTTTGACGGGCTTACAGTCTAATCGGGGGAGACGGACAGACGAGAACAATGGCACTAAACAGCGTCAAGGGGAAGAACATCTCGTAAAAACAATGGCAACTAAATAGAATCAAGGCGATGTACAATTCATTAACAAAATAAATAGGGTAACGAAAATATATACAGTTGAGTGGACGGGTACAGTGCTGTGGGGATGGGAAGGGAGAGGTGGAGGAGCAGAGGGAAAAGGGGAAAATGAGGCTTTAGCTGCGGAGAGGTAAAGGGGGGATGGCAGAGGGAGTAGAGGGGGAAGAGGAGCTCAGTCTGGGAACGCCTCTTGGAGGAGGTGATTTTTAAGTAAGGTTTTGAAGAGGGAAAGAGAATCAGTTTGGCGGAGGTGAGGAGGGAGGGCGTTCCAGGACCGCGGGAGGACGTGACCCAGGGGTCGACGGCGGGATAGGCGAGACCGAGGGACGGCGAGGAGGTGGGCGGCAGAGGAGCGGAGCGTGCGGGGTGGGCAGTAGAAAGAGAGAAGGGAGGAGAGGTAGGAAGGGGCAAGGTGATGGAGAGCCTTGAAGCCTAGAGTGAGGAGTTTTTGTTTGGAGCGGAGGTTGATAGGCAACCACTGGAGTTGTTTAAGAAGGGGAGTGACATGCCCAGATCGTTTCTGCAGGAAGATGAGCCGGGCAGCGGAGTGAAGAATAGACCGGAGCGGGGCGAGAGAGGAGGAAGGGAGGTCAGAGAGAAGGCTGACACAGTAGTCTAGCCGGGATATAACGAGAGCCCGTAATAGTAAGGTAGCCGTTTGGGTGGAGAGGAAAGGGCGGATCTTGGCGATATTGTAGAGGTGAAACCGGCAGGTCTCGGTAACGGATAGGATGTGTGGGGTGAACGAGAGGGACGAGTCAAGGATGACACCGAGATTGCGGGCCTGCGGGACGGGAAGGATGGTCGTGCCATCCACGGTGATGGAGAAGTCTGGGAGCGGACCGGGCTTGGGAGGGAAGATGAGGAGCTCAGTCTTGCTCATGTTGAGTTTTAGGTGGCGGGCCGACATCCAGGTGGAGACGTCCTGGAGGCAGGAGGAGATGCGAGCCTGAAGGGAGGGGAGAGGACAGGGGCGGAGATGTAGATCTGCGTGTCATCTGCGTAGAGATGGTAGTCAAAGCCGTGAGAGCGGATGAGTTCACCGAGGGAGTGAGTGTAAATGGAGAACAGAAGAGGGCCAAGAACTGACCCTTGAGGAACTCCAACAGTTAAAGGATGGGAGGGGGAGGAGGCTCCAGCGTAGGAGACCGAGAATGATCGGCCAGAGAGGTAAGAGGAGAACCAGGAGAGGACAGAGTCCGTGAAGCCAAGGTGAGATAAGGTATGGAGGAGGAGGGGATGGTCGACAGTGTCAAAGGCAGCAGAGAGGTCAAGGAGGATCAGAATGGAGTAGGAGCCATTGGATTTGGCAAGAAGGAGGTCATGGGTGACCTTAGAGAGAGCAGTCTCGGTAGAGTGGAGGGGACGGAAGCCAGATTGGAGGGGGTCTAGGAGAGAATGGGAGTTAAGGAATTCTAGGCATCGATTGTAGACGACTCGTTCTAAGATTTTGGAAAGGAAGGGTAGTAGGGAGATAGGACGATAACTGGAGGGGGAAGTGGGGTCAAGAGCGGGTTTTTTTAGGATGGGGGAGACGTGGGCGTGTTTGAAGGCAGAGGGGAAGGAGCCCTTGGAGATTGAGTGGTTAAAAATAGAAGTTAAGGAAGGGAGGAGGGCAGGGGCGATGGTTTTAAGAAGGTGAGAGGGAATGGGGTCCGAGGCGCAGGTGGAGGGGATGGCACTTGCGAGGAGGGAGGAGATCTCCTCTGAGGATACTGCAGGAAGGATGGGAAAGTAGGGGAGGGGGTTGTTACAAGCGCTAAGCACTGGGGTAGGTACAATTTAAGCTGATAGGACATAGTCCCTGTCCCACATGGTGCTCAGTCTAAAGGAGAGGAAGGGAGAACAGGTATTTTATGGTTGAGGAAAATGAGGCACAGAGAAGTTAAATGACTTGCCCAAGATCACACAGCAGGTAAATGGCAGAGCCAGGATTCTGGTGAGGAAGGTAGGACTGGGTTTCTGCCAATAATGAACAATCCAACCGTTCATTCATTCATTCATTCAATCATATTTATGAGTGTTTACTGTGTGCAAAGCACTGTGCTAAGAGTTTGGAAGGTACAATATGACAATAAACAGACACATTCCAAGGCCACAACAAGCTTACAGTCAAGAGAGGAAGACAGGCATTAATATAAATAAATAAATTACGGATATGTACATAAGTGCTGTGGGGCTGGAAAGGGGGATGAATAAAAGGGGCAAGTCAGGATGATGCAGAAGAGATTGGGAGAAGAGTAAAGGAGGACTTAGTCAGGGAAGACCTCTTGGAGGAGATGCATCTTCAATAAGGCACAGGGAGAGTAGTTGTCTGTTGGACGTGAGGAGGGAGGGTGTTCCAGGCCACAGGCAGGAAGGGGGTGAGAGTTCTGTTAACTCTATTGGACTCTCCCAAGTGCTTAGTCTGTCTAAAGTAACAGTTTAATAAATTTTATTGCCTGCTGTGTGACCATAGGTAAGCCACTTAACTTCTCTGTGCCTCAGTTTCCTCAGGAATGTGTCTGATCTGGTTGTATTGTATCTATCCTAGTGTTTAATCCAGTGCTTGGCACATAGTAAGAGCTCAATAAAGACTCCTGATAGACTGATGGATCCTAACTTTACCATTCTCTCAAAAGCGTTTCCATGAGTCGTTCCGAATCTGTGTCTTACTTGTTCCAGCCCATCCACATCACCAGACCTCAGTCTGGAGTCCTCAGGTTTCTTCCTTGGAGTAATGCCTGGACTTGCTTTGATGTCTGTCTCCCCCCTTCTAGAATGTGAGCCCATTGTGGGCAGGGATTGTCTCTATCTGTTGCTGAATTGTAATTCCTGAGCTCTCAGTACAGTGCTCTACACACAGTAAGCACTCAGCGTGGCGCAGTGGAAAGAGCCTGGGCTTCGGAGTCAGAGGTCATGGGTTCGACTCCCGGCTCTGCCACTTGTCAGTTGTGTGACTGTGGGCAAGTCACTTAACTTCTCTGTGCCTCAGTTACCTCGTCTGTAAAATGGGGATTAACTGTGAGCCTCATGTGGGACAACTTGATTACCCTATATCTACCCCAGCGCTTAGAATAGTGCTCTGCACATAGTAAGCGCTTAACAAATACCAACATTATTATTATTATTATTAAATACCACTGAATGAATAAATGAATGAATGAATCCCAGATGCCCATGTCTCCTGACCTGCAGATGTAACTGCCATGGAGTCTAAGCATTCTGTTCTCCAAGATAGATTTTAATTGGGAAAAGTCAATCCATCCCTCAATCAATGGTATTTATTGAGAGCTTACTGGGTGCAGAGCACTGTACTAAGCACTTGGGACACTACAATATAATAGATTCAGTAGGCACAAACAAACCCTGCCCACAAGTGAAACGGGGTAGCCTAGTAGAAAGATCACAGTCTCAGGAATCAGAGGATCTGGGCTCTAATCCCAGCTCTGCCGCCTGCTGCTATGTGACCTTGGATGAATCACTTAACTTTTCCAAGCTTCAATTCCTTCATCTGTGAAATGGGGATTTAATACCTCCTACGTAGATTGTGAGACCCATGTGGTACTTGATTATACTGTAACTACCACAGTGCTTGACACATTGTAAGTGCTTAATAAATATCACAATTATTATTATTAAGGATCTGACAGATTAGAGGGGTTTTCTGTTTTAACTCCCCAGCAGAGGAAACAAAAGTGTTTTACTTCTTGGTAAATGCATTCATTTCTGCTCTAACACATGTTTAATTGTGCAATGTAGATACTGGAAAATGGAAGGAATAGGGAATATTCTTTCCAGAGGATGAGTCTGTTCTAGTCTAACTCAATGAGCATATAGTACTTCATGTTGCTGCAACTTTGCAGAATTTAATATAGTGACATAATAATAAGTGATATACAGTGACATATTATATTAGGGTCCAGTTAATGTTAGACATAATAATAAATCAATCAATCATATTTATTGAGTGCTTACTGTGTGTAGAGCACTGTACTAAACTTTTGGGAGAGTAGCCTATAACTGAGTTGGAAGACAGGTTTCTTGCTCACAGTGAGCTTACATTCTAAAGGGGGATACAAAAATTAATATAAAGAAATAAATTCTGGCTATGTATATGAGTGCTGTGGGGCTGAGGGAAGGGTGAATATAGTAATAGAGAAGATTTGTATCCAAGAATGAAGATGGAATCTTTGAACCATCTACCCCCAACCCATTCCCACTGAATCAATGGTGACGTTAACACCATTTCCCCTTAACACAAAGTTTTTGAAGAGCACAACTACCATGTTATAGCAGAAATTACTGTCACTTAACTGGATGACAAACTCTTCTTTTCCACCTACCACACTTTCAGATTTCCACAGCCTCTCCCAGATCCCCTTTCCCACTCAGACTCCCCCAAGGAACACTGGGGCCTAATGGAAAGAGTACAGGCTTGGGAGTCAGAGGGCCTGGGTTCTATTCCCGGTTCTGCTACTTGTCTGTTGTGTGATCTTAGGTAAGTCACCTAACTTCTCTGTGTCTCAGTTTCCTCACCTATAATGGGAACTGAATCCCTTTTCTCCCTCCTCCTTAGACTATGAGCCCCTTATGGCACAGGGACTGTTTTCAACCTGATGATCGGGTATCTACCTCAGCGCTTAGTTCAGTGCTTGGCACAAAGTAAGTGCTTAAAAACTGCCATTAAAATAATAACAATAATAATAATTATAATGTTAGTATTTGTTAAGCGCTTACTATATGCCAAGCACTGTTCTCAGCTCTGGGGTAGATACAAGGTAATCGGGTTGTCCCAAGTAGGGCTCACAGTCTTCATCCCCATTTTACAGATGAGGGAACTGAGGCACAGAGAAGTGAAGTGACTTGCCCAAGGTCAAACGGCTGACAAGCGGCAGAGCAGGGATTAGAACCCATGACCTCTGATTCCCAAGCCCGTGCTCTTTCCACTGAGCCACGCTAAAATTTCGCTTTAACTTTGAGCACACCACCCAAAGGCTCTTTTAAGAGCCATTCTCATATTCTCTGAGGGATTGTCACATTTAGAAAATGCATTAATAGGTAATTTTCTGGGTACCCTGAAAGTGTTTGACTTGTGCAGTATCTGGGAGAGGAGTCTCCAGATGAGGGGACAGCAAGGTTGCTGTTGGGTGTGAGGAGCTCTCTGGGAATGAGCAGCCACTCCAGAAGTTGCAAACTGACTAGACAATAACGCAACAGGCCACAGGCCAGAAAGGACTGACAAGACTGAGCATTATTATCGTTACCTTCTGTGTCCCTCCCTGAAGATGAAGCGAGAGGATTCTTATCTATTATTTACCCTTTAATAACTCTCCCAGATTGCCCTTTCTCAGAGCTGGCGTTCAATTATGAATGAGGAATTGACTCTTTGGGCCTGAGAGTCAGTGGGGGCAGTGGGGGCGGGATTTCTCTCCAGCCTGTGGGGGCCTGTCCCCTCCTCCAGGTTAGGCACTGTGCAAAGAGGCTGAGGAAAATTTAGTGAGGCCCAGGTGGACACAGTCACTGGGGAGGATGGTTAAGCAGCATGGTATAATGGGTAGCATAGGACCTGGGAGTCAGAAGGTCATGGGTTCCAATCCTTGCTCCGCACTTGTCTTCTGTGTGGCCTTGGACAGTCACTTCACTTCTCTGTGCCTCAGTTACCTCATCTATAGAATGAAGATTGAGACGTGGGACAGGGACTGTCCAGCGTGATTTGCTTGTATCCACCCCAGGGCTTAGAACAGTGCCTGGTACATAGTAAGTATTAAACAATTACCACAATTATTATTATCATTATCTCTATCCTGAGGGTTTGATGACATTCCTGGTCACTCCCTGGTAGGGGAGGAGTTAGGGCTGGACGGAGAGGTTCTTTCAAGGACAATGCAGGTCTCAACTCTTTTTTTATGGTATTTTTTAAGTGTTTACTTTGTGACAGGCACTGTACTAAGCTCTGGGATAGATAAAAGCTAATCAGGTTGGACACAGTCCATGTCCCAAATGGGGCTCACAGTCTTAATCCCCTTTATACAGATGAGGTAACTGAGACATAGAGAAGTGAAGTGACTTGTCCAAGGTCATACAGCAGAGATGAGAACCTCTGGATTCCATTGGGGAATGGAAGAATAAAAGGATAGATCATAAGTGCTGTGGGTCTAAGAGGTGGTGAGTATTAACTTCCAGGTCTGTGCTCTATCCACTGGGACATGCTGCTTTTTGTTGCGTGGGTCTGAAGCCTGGTGCTCCTTGCTTGGCTCTGTCCCTGCCTCTTAATGAACCGGGTTGAAGACTAGTGGCTCCAGGAACCTCCTAAAGTGCCCAGCTGCTTACCGGCAGATGGTCCAGATCCTGGGTGGACCCAGGCCCCAGAGAAGACCAGTTTTTCCATCTTAGATGCAGCAGTGAGGTTCCAGCTCAATTTACCAAGTGGCCTTCATGTCTAACAGGGGAGGATACTGTCCACCTCGACATTCTGTCTGGACAGAGAGGGCACTGTATTCACAAAAGCTCCAGGGTTTGGGAGAGTGGCCAGCAGCACCTTCTGCTGGATAAGGTAGGGGGGATTTTCTACTCCACTGTCTCCCATGGTGCCTACTCTCTGCCACTTGTCTTGCATCGTGCACTACATGAAAGACCTTTATCTGGCCTGGAAGGGACTGTTTGGTGGCTCTTGATACACCCATCCCCTCAACCCTCCAGAAAACCATGCCTGACAATAATGATAATAATAATTATGGTATTTGTTAAGCACTTACTTTGTGCCAGTCACTGTACTAAGCATTGGGGTAGATACAAGCACAGTCCCTGTGTTACATGGGGCTCAAAGCCCCACAGTCCCCATTTTACAGATGAGGTAACTGAAGCACAGAGAAGTAAAGTGACTTGCCCAATGTCACACAGCAGACCTGTGGTGTAGCTGGGATTAGAATCCAAGACCTTCTGACTTCCAGGTCTGTCCTCTATCCACTACGCCATCCCCAGGCAAAAAGGTTTAGACTGCTAAATGGCCAACTGTGTGGGCTAGTGGAAAGAACACAGATCTGATAGTCAGAAGACCTGAGTTCTAGTCTCAGCCTTTCCTCGCACCTGCTGTGTGACCTTGATCAAGTTATTTAACTTCTCTGGACCTCAGTTTCCTTATTTGTAAAATTGATATTTAATACCTGTTGTATCTCCCTTTTAGACTGTGAACCCCAGTCAATCTGCCAGTGGTATTTATTGAGTGTTTGCTGGGTGCCAGGCATTGTACTATGTATTTGAGATAAAACTATACAGAAGAGTTGTTAAATGCATTCCCAGCCCCAGGGAGCTTTCAGACTAGGGAGGAGACAGACATTAAAATGAATTACTGATTGAGAAATGGAACAGTAAAAGAATAGGTCTTGAGTATCGTGGGTTTAGTTCCAAATTTGTCAGCAATTTAGAAGGGAGGGTGAATAGGAGACACAAAATGGGACAGGAACTGTGACCCATCTGATTATCTTGTAATTACCCCAGTGTTTAGTATGGTGCTTGGCAAATAGTAAGCACTTTACAAATGTAATAATAATAATAATGATAAAAACAACCAAAAATCTCCTATATGAACCAGGTATGGCCTCTGAAAAACCAACCATGAGACATCTCCACCATCCTCAGAAGGAAAAGAATAGCACAATGAGTTAGAGATTGTAGAAGCAAACTCTCTGTCAATTGAAGTGCCCCAGTGCCTTGGTGCCAGCCAGTGAGGGGAGGCAGGAGTGGGCCACCCCAGAGGACAATGGCCCCAGTCTGTCCCTCTGGTGAAGCCATGTGTCCCGCCCCTCTCTGCACTGGCATGACATTCTCTCCTGGGTCATAAGGATTCCATGCTCAAGTGACCTGACCTACGGACACTGAAAATGGCTAAAATTTTAGCCTTATGATGATGAAGAAAAGAATCTGGACCTAGCTTCCCAGGATTTTTATAAATTTGCTGTCAGGTGCCAGCCCTGATCCAAGATGGCACCCACCCTGCCAGTCACTGGGGTGATAATCCTAGATACCTCACATCTTCTCCCTTTTCCTCCCCCTCTTTGCCCAACATCTTTCTTTCCTCTCGACATCTGGGTGGAGAGATCTCCACAGACTCAACCTAAGACTTCTCCTATTGGCTTGGTAGCTGAGGGAGACACGTCCTGCCAACTCCCTCCCTACTTTTTACTCCAGCTCTTCTAATCCCTGGGTCCCAAACTTTCCCCTTGGCCTAACACTCCCAAAAAGATGGGAAATTTGCAGTGTCCAACTCCACCTCTGCCATGGCACCAGGCAAGCGACAACCTTGATTGCCCTTCTGAAAGCAGAAAACCTTTCAGATAAATGGCTGTCAGCTTTGAGGGGTGACAAAATGAGCCATGTGCAGACGCTTGGCAGCAGTCAAAGTTTCCTCCAGCAAGTATGAGTAGTGGGAAAGAGACAAAGGAAACTATCCCAGAGAGGGGATGCTTAGGGGGAACTTAGAGTTCAGGGAACAGGGAACTTTGGGTCCCTCAATGCTTAGGGGGAACTTAGAGTTCAGGGAACAGGGAACTTTGGGTCCCTCAATCAATCAATCAATCAATACTATTTATTGAGAGTTTACTGAATGCAGAGAACTGTACTAAGCTCTTCGGAAAGTACAATATAACAAAATAACAGTTAGCACAAATGTCCCCTGCCCATGACGAGCTTACAGTCTAAAGGGGGAGACAGAAATGAACATAAATAAAATAAATTTCCCTAGTGAAATTGGCCACCCTCTCCGAGTCACCTCAGAGAAGCAGTGAGGTCTAATGAAAAGAGCATGGGCCTGAGAGTTAGAGGACCTGGATTCTAATCCTACCTCTGCCACTTGTCTGCTGTGTGACCTTGGGTAAGTCACTTAGATTCTCTGTGCCTCATCTGTAAAATGGAGATCCAATACCTGTTCTCCCTCCCCTTTAGACTGCTAAGGGACTGTGTCTGATCTGCTTGCACTGTATCAATCCAAACATTTAGTACGCCGCTTCGCTCTTAAGAATACCACAGTTATGATTATTAAGCAAGTAACCTGGGGTTGTCACTGCTCATTCATTCATTCATTCAATCATTTATTGAACGCTTACTGTGTGCAAAGCACTGTACTAAGCACTTGGAAGAGAACAATATAACAATAACAACTAAGTGGAGAAAATGGCTCTTGATCCTTCCCTCCCTTGAGTGGAGGAAACAGAGTTAATTTGTCGAGAGCTCAGGGTGATAAAACACCAGGGGCATATGGCTGTGACGGTTCGGCCTTCATGGGAAGCCAAGCTCTGAGGAGGTCAATCAATCAATTAATCAGTGGCATTTATTGAACTCTAACTGGGTTCAGAGCACTGTGCTGAGCGTTTGTGAGAGTACTATACAACAGAGTTGGTAGACACAATTCCTGCCCTCAAGGAGCTTCCTGTCTAGAGGGCGAGACAGAGGTTCATTCAATAGTATTTATTGAGCGCTTACTATGTGCAGAGCACTGTACTAAGCGCTTGGGATGAACAAGTCGGCAACAGACAGAGACAGTCCCTGCTGTTTGATGGGTTTACAGTCTAATTGGGGGAGATAGACAAGAACAATGGCAATAAAACAAGAACAATGGCAATAAAGGTTACTATAAATATATAAATTACAGCTAAGTACATAAGTGCTGTGGGGCTGAGAGTAGGGGGAATAAAGGGTGTGAATCCAAATGCAAGAGCGATTCGGAAGGGAGTGGGAGAAGAGGAAATGAGGGCTTGGTTGGGGAGATGTGATTTTTATAAGGCTTTGAGGGTGCTACAAGCCTAGCCTGAATGACCAAACTGAATTGGGCAAGGTTTGCAAGGCAGTATATGATGATCCACTTGTCCTCACAATGATGGGCAGAATAATAGTTCTATCTTGAGCACTAAAGCCAACTCTAATGATATCATGAAACCTCAGAACTACATGGTTCACTGATCCCTTGGAATCAATCAATGGTATTTATTGAGTGCTTACTGGGTGCAGAGCACTCTACTAAGCGCTTGGGAGAATACAGTATAAAACAGTACAATGTAACAGTACATTCTAGAGGAAGCTGGCTGTCTCCATCAGGGTGGCTAGGGTTGACACACAAATGGTTTGGATCACTACATAGGTTTCCACGGAATGTTTGAGGTCTTTAGATGTTCTATTTCACAGGCCAATTTAACATTTATATTCTTTCACCTCTGGGTCTGCATGGAGGGGACCCTCCATCAGCCTGGAGAAGCTCGTGAAATAGACATGGCTTTTTCCCTCCACCCACATTGGCCTTGCTTCCTCACTAGCTGGAACTTGGCAGGGGAGGGTGCAGAGTTCATCTTTTCCACCTGGCCCAGTGCCTCTCATTGTCAGGATGATGCTTCAAGTTACAGTGACCTCCTGCAGATATGGGACCCAAAGAGGAATTTTTTTCACTGGAAAATTCCTTTCAAATAATATGCCTGGTCCTGGCAGGGGTCTTTCTAAAGTAGAACAATTTGTGGAGGCAGTAAATAATTGGTTCTGGCCATGTGTCTGACTCTGTTTCAGCAGACCCATGATGGAGCTGTGTCTTACTAAGGTACAGAGGACTACGAAATGATCATTTTCCTTTTTGACCTCCAGTTGAAAGTATGGCTTTACCGGATGTTTCACAGGTGGCTTCCTTCCTCTGATTGGTTCCCCTCGACCAAATCTTATCGGTGGTTACATCTGCCAATCTGCCTAGTAAGGATCCGATCAGCAGTTGGGGGAAAGAAAATGGCGGCAGCTTCAGCCTTTGTCAGGAGGAAATTTCACGTTTCATGGCCATAGTTCCAACTTGGGGTGCTCCTGGAGAAGTGGGGAGCAAGAGGAAAGTCCCACTCTGCTTATGCGGTCTTCACTAGTACAGGCCAAAGTAACAATTAAAGGACTTGGGAAAACACTGATTTGGCCATCTCCTCTGGCCTCAAGGCAGACAGTTCTCAAGGACTTCACCAAATAGCAGCATTGCTGGCCATAAAGGCACAGTAGAACCATTTTAGCTTCTGTTGCCACGTGATTTGCCTTAACAGTATCTAACCTTTCCTGCTGGCCTCTTCTTCAAGCAAGCTCATCAATCGAGTGGAAGTACTTTGAAGGCAGGGGCAGCATCTTTCATCATACCATATGTTCCCAAGACCCCAGTATTGTAACGCTCTCTGCACATAGTTCCTAACCAATATAATACTTTGCATATGGTAGATATCCAGTACTATGCATACAACAGGCATGAAATATAATGATTTGTAAAAGTAAATGCATAGAACAGTGTTCTTCTCACAGTAGGTGTTCATTGAATACTGTTGAATGAATGAATAAATCAGTGATATTTATTGAGAGCTTTTTCTGTGCAGAGCATTGTTCTAAGCACTTGGGAGAATATAATACTATGGAATTGGTAGACATGATCCCTCCCTTCAAGGAGCTTGCTGACTAGACAGGGGAAGTCAGACACTGTAATAAATTACAGATAGAGAAGGAGCCTATTTTAAGGATATGAACTTAAGTGTTGTGGTGGTAGGCAGCTTGGAGTGAGTATCCAAGTGGTTAAGACAAACGGACCTAATGCATAGGTGACACAGAAAGGAGGGCGAATAGTTTGGGTGAGATGAGAGGTTAATCAGGGAAGGTTTTTTGGAGCAGGTATGACTTCAGTAGGACTTTGAAAATAGGGAGAGTGGAGGTCTGTTGTATATAAAGGGTGGGGCAGTTCCAGGATGGAGAGAGGGCATGAGCAGGGTTAGTCGGTGAAAGAGATGAGATGGAAGTACAGTAAGTAGGCAGGTGTTAGAGGAATGAAGTGTGTGGTTGGGTTGTAGTGAAAATTAGTGTGGTAATGTAAGTCGGGGAGAGCTGATTAGGTGTCTTAGAATTGATGGTAGAGAATTTCTATTTCAAGCAGAGATGAATAGATAACCATTAGATGTTTTTGAAGAGAGGGGAGATATGGACTGAAATTTTTTTCAAAAAATCATTTGGGCAGCACACTGCAGCTTGGACTGGAGAAGGAAGAGACAGGAAGCACAGAGATCAGCGAGCAGGCTGATGCAGTAGCCCCGACAAGATAAACTAAGTACTTGTGACCAGCATGGTAATTGTTTGGATGTACAGGGATAGCCAGATTATAGAGATGCTGTGAAGGAAGAACCGGCAGGAGTATAATATCAAGCTTGTGGGAAAGGGAGGATGGTGGTACTGTCTACATTTATGGGAATGAACTGAAACTCTAAAGGAACAGAAAATGTGGGAGAATAATAATGTTGGTATTTGTTAAGCGCTTACTATGTGCAGAGCACTGTTCTAAGAGCTGGGGTAGATACAGGGTAATCAGGTTGTCCCACGTGAGGCTCACAGTTAATGCCCATTTTACAGATGAGGTAACTGAGGCACAGAGAAGTTAAGTGACTTGCCCACAGTCACACAGCTGACGAGTGGCAGAGCCGGGAGTTGAACTCATGACCTCTGACTCTGAAGCCCAGGCTCTTTCCACTGAACCACGCTGAGAAGATAATGAAACTGCAGGTATGGAGACATCGGAAACAATGAGTGGGGGTGCATTTAGTGCTGCTAGGCCATTTTATTACCAGCTTTCCTGGAGACTGAAGAAATCTAGGTTAGATTGGCTGAGAGGTTGGTCCAAACTTCACCTTGGCTTTTCATCCCTACTCAATCCTATCAAGGACAACTCCTGAATTCTACACAGCAACTGGAATGGGTCATCTAGATGAACATTCTGTGCATGGGAAAATAAATGGAAATCTGCATTTCAGGTCCTAGAGAGGGCCCTGAAATGGCCAGCCATTATAAGGCTCTGTTAGACCCACTCTCTGAAGTAAAAGCTCGAAGCACTGCTGAATAAGATGATGGTCCTTTTACCTCCAACACTAGAGAAGCAGCAATGCCTAGTGAGAAGCAGCATGGCATTGTGGATAAAGCATGGGCTTGGCAGGCAGAAGGTCATAGATTCTAATCCTGGCTCTGCCACTAGTCTGCTATGTGGCCTTGAGCAAGTCACTTCACTTCTCTGTGCCTCAGTTACCTCATCTATAAAATGGGGATTGAGACTCTGAGCCCCATGTGGGACGGGGACTGTGTCCAATCTGATTTGCTTGTATCCACCCCAGCTTTTAGTACAGTGCCTGGCACATAGTCAGTGCATAACAAATACCACAATTAATTAACTTTTATTTAGTGGAAAGAACATGGGCTTGGGAGTTGAAGAAACGGGTTCTAATCCCTACTTACTTGCCACTTACGTGTGCGAACTCGGGCAAGTTATTTCACTTTTTTGAACTTTAGTTTCCTCAAATGTAGAATGTGGATTCAAAACCTGTTCTCCCTACTACTTAAACTTTGAGCCCCATGTGGTCCTGGGACTGCATCTGATGTAATTAATTTGGATCTACCCCAGTGTTTACACATGGTAAGTCCTTAACTAATATTATTATTAGTAGTATTAGTAGTATTATTATTAGTAGTAGTAGTGTTAGTATTATCTTTGACAAAAGGCTGTGAATCATAGTGATGGACCCAGTCCAGGTTGCTGGACTCCAGTCCTCATCAGATTCATTCATTCATTCACTCCCCTCTTTCCCTCTGTTCCTCCCCCTCTCCCTTTCCCTCCCCTCAGCACTGTGCTCATTTGTATATATTTTTATTACCCTATTTATTTTGTTAATGAGGTGTACACCCCCTTGATTCTATTTATTGCAATTAAGTTGTCTTGTTTTTGTCGGTCTGTCTCCCCCAATTAGACTGCAGCGTGGCTCAGTGGAAAGAGCACGGGCTTTGGAGTCAGAGGTCATGAGTTCGAATCCCGACTCGGCCACTTGTCAGCTGTGTGACTGTGGGCAAGTCACTTAACTTCTCTGGGCCTCAGTTACCTCATCTGTAAAATGGGGATTAAGACTGTGAGCCCCATGTGGGACAACCTGATTCCCCTATGTCTACCCCAGCGCTTAGAACAGTGCTCGGCACATAGTAAACGCTTAACAAATACCAACATTATTATTATTAGACTGTAAGCCCGTCAGTGGGCAGGGATTGTCTCTATTGCCTAATTGTACATTCCAAGCGCTTAGTACAGTGCTCTGCACATAGTAAGCACTCAATAAATACTATTGAATGAATGAATTCATTCAATCATATTTCCTGAGAGCTTACTATGTGCTAAGTGCTTACTAAGCACTTGGGAGAGTACAATTCAACAATAAACAGTCACATTCCCTGCCCACAATAAGCTTTCGACCTGAGGTGGTTGAACGCAACAGGGCAGAGTGGGTTAACCACATAGCGAGCTGCACAGCTACACAAGAAGAAAGAATATTGTATCCTATCCCAGATGGCTTGTCCTCCCCCGTAGGACTCTAACACAGCAATGACACTGTAGTGAAACACTCACTCTTGATCTGCCAGCAGGCTAATGGTCTCAGGGAAAAACATCCGACTTCTGCATGGAGAAGCAAACAGCCTCCCTCCCCCGCCTGTCTGTCTGCATGCTCCTTACACTTTTCCTGAGCCTTATCCCGACAATATCTCTTCTGATCGCACCGTGAGAACAAGGTGATAATCATCTCTGACTGCCCTTCTAATCCTTACCAAACTCAGGGAGGTAATCGTGCACTGCTGCAATGTTGGGGGGTAGAGGGGAGTTTGTGGCATGAGCATGTGAATGTGCATGTGTGTGGGCGTGAGCAAGATCTTAGGCATGAGAGTGAAAGTCCAAGCAGCCTTCTGGGTGGGCTACTGGAAAGGCCTGGCCTCGGCACTGACCTCTCGCTTCCGGAGGCTTCCAGAGTTAGCACATCTCTGCCTGCTAGGAGCAGGAAGAGGGAGAAAAGGGTAGAAGTGGGCCAGTGAGCAGATGGCCTGGGCAAGTGGGCTCCAGAGGGGCCCCTCTGGGAATCTTCTCCCTACTAACTGGGAATGATGTGAATACCAGCCAATAGGAGGCAGGCTCAAGGTTTTTGTTTTTTTGTGGTATTTGTTAACTTCTTTTTATGTGATAGGCACTGGGAGAGATTCAAGCTAATCAGGTTGGACACAGTCCCTGTCCCAAGTGGGGCTCACAGTCTTAATCCCCATTTCATATATGAGGAAATTGACACAGAGAGGTGAAGTCAAAGGCAGAGCCGGGATTAGAACCCAAGTCCTTCTGACTCCAAGGCCAGTGCTCTATTCACTAGGCCACGCTGCTTTTTGAGTTCTAGGAATCTGTTTTATTACTGAATTTAGGAACCCCCTGGTGGTGGGCTTTAGGGGAGAGTGACCGCTGTCACGCCTGATGATCCTGGTCCCTCGATCAACAGTGGTAAGAGAGGGAGAGGTGGGGCTGGTCATCCCTGGAGCTAAATCAGGGCACCGCCTGCTCTCCAGGGGCTGGACTCCAGGGAGTGGCAGATACGCACAGCTGGGCATGGTGCCACTGAGTGCTGTTTATAGAAATGGTAATCTGGATTGGACCATGCATGTCCTGGAGCAAAGACAGTTTGGAATTGTGGGAGAACTGTCTTCTGAGGGCCCAGGAGGCTTCTAGGGAAACAAAAATCAACCAGCGGCAATTGGCTGGATGACTGTTTTTAAACTGATCCACCCTCCCAGCGTCTCTCCAGGCTGCGCTAGGCTTTTGAGTCAGAGCAGTGATGGCAGCCAAGCTGCAGTTAGTGGGGAAATTGTGCCATGGCTTGCTGCGATTTGAGAAGCCCAGTTTCCTGAGGAGTGGTTTCCTATACGATGAACCACACAGCTCCATGGTTGGGCCTTCCTGGGACCAAGAGTTGTCTAGGTGTGGCCTTGGGTTTCCAAATGGCCTGGCTTAGGTCCCAAGGAGGGGGCCCACATCTAACAACATGAAGCAATGTTGTCTAGCGGGTAGAGCACAGGCCTGATAGTCAGAGGACCTGGACTCTAATCCTATCTCTGCCAACTCTGTGCGACCTTGGGAAGTCAATTAACTTCCCTAAGCCTCAGTTCCCTCATCTGTGAAATGGGGATTCAATGCCTGTTCTCCCTCCCACTTAGACTGTGAGCACCCTATGGGACCTGATGATCTTGCCACACCCTAGTGCTTTAGTGCAGTGCTTGGCAAGAATAAATGCTTAATAAATACTATAGATACTATTATCAACAGGGCTGTTTCAAGTGTACCAACACTTCCTGCCCCTTCTCTCCTACCAGGGGTAGAAACCAGCAAGGAGGAGATGCTTTAGAGCCCGTAGAGGAGGCATGCATCTCCGACACCATCTCTTGTTTAAGGCTGTCCTGGAGCATTCCACGGTAGCCAAGTAACTTTTGTTTCCATGACCTGTGAGAAAGACTAATTTCAACACACCTTTCATTAGAAAGGGAATCATTTCACTTCATTTCATTTCAGTTTGAATGTCCTAGCTGTGAGTTCTGGTGTGGAAGGACGGTCGCTCTCCTGGGTGCCCCACCCCCAAGACCCTCACTGATTTCTGGGAACCTATGGTTCCCAGACAATCGAGGCAAACACAATCCCGGTTCCACATGAGCCCTACAGTCTAAGTAGAAGGGAGAGCTGGAGTTCTAGTGCCTCATGAACTACTCATTCATTCATTCATTCATTCAATTGTATTTATTGAACGCTTACTATGTGCAGAGCACTGTACTTAGAGCTTGGGAGAGTACAATACAACAACAAACAGATGCATTCCTTGCCCATGTGGCCTAGTGGAAAGAGCATGGGCCTAGGAGTCAGAGGACCTGGGTTCTAAACCTGGCTCTGCCACTTGTCTGCTGTGCAACTATGGGCAAGTCACTTCATCTCTGTGCCTCAGTTACCTCATCTGTAAAATGAGGATTAAAGCCCCATATGGGTTATGGACTGTGTGCAAGCTGATTTTTATCTTGTATGTATCCCAGTGCCTAGCATAGTGCCTGACACACGTAGAAATACAAATTAAAAACAAATTAACAAATACAAATTAAAAACAAAAACAAATACAATATTATAAAAAACCCCTGAAACTGGTGATTAATTCCCATTTTCCAGATGATGAAACCGAGGCACAGAGGAGTTCGGAGACTTGCTCAAAATCATACTGCTGGAAAATGTTATAGCTGGGATGAGAATCTAAGACTTCTGAATCCGAGGCCCTGCTCTTTCTACTAGGCCACGCCACACTTTCCAGAGCTGTGAAAGCTCCGGACTCAGGCCTGCTTTTATTCCATGGATGATGGGGAAAGAATCAGACAGTGCAACATTAGCCTTCAACAATTATTTGGTAAACTCATTTTAAGTAGGAGCAGTGGCAGCTTTGTCTAGTGGAAAGAGCATGGGCCTGGAGCCAAAGGACCTAGGTTCTAATCCCAGCTGGGTCAATTGTTTGCTGTGTGACATTGGGCAAGTCACTTAACTTCTCAATAATAATAATGGTATTTGTTAAGCATTTACTGTGTGCAAAACACTGTTCTAAGCGCTGCGGGGGGATACAAAGTGATGCCTCAGTTCTCCTGTTCTCCTTCCTTCTTAGGATGTGAGCTCTATGTGGATCAGGAACTGTGTCCAACCTAATTAACTTGAACCTACCCCCAGAACTTAGAATGGTGTTTACACATGGTAAGCACTTAACAAATGCCATTTAAAAAAAAAGAGAAAAGAAAATGTCTCATCTTTCTGTTGTACTTGCCAAGTGCTTAGTATAGTGCATTGAACCCAGTGGTTGATTAATAAGTTCCATTGTTAGTACTAATTGGTCCAAGAGGAATCTGGCAAGAACTTTGCTGGCAACAGTTAGCAGTAAGATTCCAATCAATTCTCTTGCCTTTCTTCTTGAATACTATAATAAAAATGACTTTGGAGATTAAGGAATGAGCTGGAGGAGAGGAAATGGAGGAAAAAGGAGTAAACAAGTCACCAATGACCTCCTCCTTGCCAAATCTAATGGCCTTTACCCTATCTTAATCCTTTTTGAGCTCTTGGCAGCCTTTGATACTAGTGGACCACCTCCTTCTCCTGGAAACGTTATTTAACCTTGATTTCTCTGGCTCTGCCTCTCCTCATTCTCTTTCAATCACTCTGGTTATTCCTTGGTCTCTTTCTCTGGTTCTCCCTCTGCCTGCCACCCTCTAACTGTGCGGGTCCCCCAAAGGTCTATTCCAGGATCCTTTTTAATTCTCCATTTAAATGAATTCCCTTGGGGAGCAGATTCACTCCCCAGCTTCCACCACAATCACTATGTGGATAACTCGTGAGAAGCAGCATGACTTACTGGATAAAGCACGGACCAAGGAGTGAGAGGACCTCTAATCCTGACTCTACCACGTGTCTGCTGTATGACCTTGGGCAAGTCACTTCATTTTTCTATGCCTCAGTTATCTCATCTGTAAAATGGGGATTAAAACTGTGAGCCCCATGTGGGACATGGACTACATCCAACTGATTAACTTGTATCTACTCCAGTGCTGAGTACAGTGTCCGGCACACTTAACAAATACTGTTAAAAAAACAACAGCAAAAAACTCCCAAAACTACTTCTCCAGCCCCAGCCTCTTTCCTTCTCCACAATCTCTCTTTTCCTTCTGCCTTCAGGACATCTCAACCTGGATGCCCCACTCTTCATCTTCCCATCTAAATAAACTGTCTCCTCTCCTCAACTTTCTCATCACTACTGACATAATTCTTCTTCCTGTCTCACAAGCCCACAACTTTAATATTTTCCTTGACTCCTCTCTATCCTTCAACTCTCATATTCAATCGGTCATCAGATCCTTTTGGTTCTATCTTCACAACATCTTCAGAATCAACTCCTTCCTTTCCATCCAAACCTCCACCATTCTGGTCCAAGCACTTGTCTTATCCCATCTTGAACAATGCATCAGCCTTTTCACTGACTTCCCTCCCTCCAGCCTCTCCCAACTCCAGTCCATGCTCCACTCTGCTGCTTGGATCATTTTTCTAAACTTAGCTCGGCACACTCCTCACAAATCTCCAGTGGTTGTCCATCCATCATTGCATCAGCCAAAAATCTTTTACCACAGGCTAGCTCCTTGTGGGTAGGGAACACCTATCAACTCTCATCCCAGCCTGCACACTCTGCTCCTCTGGTGCTAACCTTCTCTCTATGCCTTTATCTAACCTGTCTCGCCGCTGATTCCTGGTCCACAACCTACCTCTGGCCTGGAACACCCTCCCTCCTCAAATCTGCCAATCACTCTCCACCCCTTCAAAGCCCTACTGAAGGCCACCTCCTCCAAGAGGCCTTCCCAGACTGCCACACTTTTCCTCATCTCCCACTCCCTTCTGCGTTACCCTAACTCGCTCTCTTTGATCTTCCCTCCCTCCCTACCCCACAGCACTTATGTATATATTTATAATTTTATTTATTTATATTGATGCCTGCTTACCTGTATTGATGTCTGTCTTCCCCCCTTTAGACTGTGAGCTCACTGTGGGCAGGAATTGTTTTTTATTGTCATATTGTACTTTCCAAGTGCTTAGTACAGTTCTCTGCACACAATAAGTGCTCAGTAAGACTGAGCCCTCCCTTTCCCTCTGCCCCTCCTCCCCTCCCCATTGCCCCTACTCCCTCCCTCTGCTCTACCCACTCCCCTCCCCACAGCACTTGTGTATAGTCATATATATTTCTCTATTTTATTAATGATGTATATATATATCTATGATTCTATTTATCTATTTTGATAGTATTGATGTCTGACTACTTGTTTTGTTTTGTTGTCCGTCTCTCCCTTTTAGACTGTGAGCCTGTTGTTGAGCAGGGATTGTATCTATCTGTTGCCCAATTGTACATTCCAAGCGCTTAGTATAGTGCTCTGCACACAGTAAGCGCTCAATAAATACGACTGAATGAATGAATGGATGATTGAAGTCTATATTGTCTTCTCCCAAGCCTTTACTACAGTGCTCAGCACACAGTAAGTCCTCAATAAGTATGATTGATTGATTGATTGAAGTCACCCCATCAGCTCTCTCTCCCTTTTACTCATCCTTACTCCTCTTTCATTAAAATCCTGATCACTTACTTAGCTCCTCTAATACTAATCTACTCACTGTGCTTCACTCTCAATTCTCTTTCCACTTACCCTTTTGCTCACGTGTTCCCTCCTGCCTGGAACTCCCTCTATATTCACTTCTGGTAGACCACTGCTCTCCACATATTTACACCCCAAATAAAATTACATCTCCACCGGGAAACTTTTCCTGACTAATCTCTTGTGCCCATCCCATTTTCCCTCCCTACTACTGCCTCACTTAAGCACTTAAGTCCATGTCTCCTAAACACTTAGGTACTCACTCCACCTTTTACATATTTGTTAAGCACTTACTATGCATCAAGGAACTGTACTAAGCGCTGGGTACATAAGTGCTCCTCAACACTTATATACCTATTAGGGAGCAGTGTGGCTTAATGGAAAGAGCACAGGCTTGGGAGTCAGAGGATGTAGATTCTAAACCTGGCTCCACCACTTGTCTGCTATGTGACCTTGGGCAAGCCACTTAACTTCTCTGTACCTCAGTTCCCTCATCTGTAAAGTGGGGATGAAGACTGTGACCCCCATGTGGGACAAGCTGATTATCTTGTAGATACCCCAATGCTTAGAACAGTGCTTGGCATATAGTATGTGCTTAACAAATACAATAATAATAATTATTATTATTATCTTTATTCTATTTGTAAGTAATTTTAATTTCTGTCTTCTCCAGTGGATTGTTAGATCCTTGAGGGCATGAATGTACCTATTTACTCTAATGTACTCCCCCAATTACTTAGTAGAGTGCTCTGTGAACACTAAGTGCTCAATAAATACCATTTATTGATTGATAATGGTGGTTATTTTTGAAATCTGGTGGCATTTCCTAGTTGTCTGATTTTTTAAAGGTATGAGTTAAGTGCTAACTAATATGCCAGGCACTGTCTACGTGCTGCGGTTGATACGAGGAGAAGCAGCGTGGCTCAGTGGAAAGAGCACGGACTTTGGAGTCAGGGCTCATGAGTTCGAATCCCAGCTCTGCCACTTGTCGGCGGTGTGACTGTGGGCAAGTCACTTAACTTCTCTGTGCCTCAGTTCCCTCATCTGTAAAATGGGGATTAAGACTGTGAGCCCCAAGTGGGACAACCTGATTCCCCTATGTCTACCCCAGCGCTTAGAACAGTGCTCGGCACATAATAAGCGCTTAACAAATACCAACATTATTATACGAGGTTATTAGGTTGGACACAGTCCCTGTCCTGCATGGGGCTTACAATATTAATCCCCATTTTACAGTTTGGGTAATTGAGGCCCAGAAGTGTGAAGTGACTTGTCCAAGGTCACACAGCAGACAAATGGTAGACTCGCAGGGCCATGTTCTATCCACTAGGCAATGACGCCTCTCATGTTGCAGAATCATGTTGCAGACGTGTCTGGATACATGACTGACCCAATATCAGAAGGCAGATCACCACCACCAGCAGCACAACAATCATCATCATCAATCATCATCATTATTGTCATCTTCATCATCGCCACTGTCATCATCATCCTTATCATCATCATCATCATCATAATGATAGTAATTGTTCAATGCTTACTGCCTGCCAAGCTCTGTACTAAGCACTGAGGTAGACATAAGGTAATCAGGTCAGACCCAACCTTTGTCCTGTCGGGGACACATCATCATCATCATTTTCATTAATGGTATGTACTGAGGGCTTACTGAGTGGAGAGCACTGTAGTAAGCACTCGGGAGAGTACAACACAAAAGAGTTGGTAAATATGTTCCCTGCCCACAACAAGCTCACAGTCTGGTTGTGGAGGGAGAAGAGGCATTTTATCCCCATTTTTCAGATGAGGACAATGGGTCATAGAGAAATTAAGTGATTTGCCCGAGGTCGCACTGATGGCAAGTGATAGAGGTAGGACGGGAACCCAGATTTTCTCACTCCCATTCCCAAGCTCTTTTCCAGGAGACCAGACTATTACCCTACTTGAGCCCTTTCTGTCCAAGGTTTAGTAGCCTTTATGGCTCTGACTGCAGTGGCATAGACTGTGAGCATGTGGTGGGCAGGGATTGTCTCTATCTGTTGCTCAATTGTACTTTGCAAGTGCTTAGTACGGTGCTCTGTACACAGTAAACGTGCAATAAATACGATTGAATGAATTCATTTCAGTGAGGGTGGCAGGCGGACAGGCCTATGTCAAGTGTCACCTGCAATGATGGAAGCAGCAGGGCTTAGTGGAAAGATTATGGGGCTGGAAATAAGAGAACCTGCATTCTAATCCTGAATCTGCCATGTGCCTGCTGTGTGTCCTTGGACATCACTTCACTTCTCTCTGCTTCAGTTTCCTCATCTATAAAATGGGGATTAACTGTGAGCCTCACGTGGGACACCCGATTACCCTGCATCTACCCCAGCACTTAGTGTTCTGCACATAGTAAGCACTTAACAAATATCAACATTTTTATTATTATTGTTATTATTAAAATGACGATAAGATACTTGTTCTCCAACCCCCTTAGTCTGATGCCCGTGTGGCACAGGGACTACGTCTGAATTTATGGACCTCCTGGGTTTATTTCAGAGCTTAGTACATAGTACTAAGCACATAGTAAATGTTTAACAAGTTACTATTATTCTCATTGTTATTAAAGAGATATTAAGGAGACAATCAAAATGTGATAGTTGACCCCTTTTCTGTGATGAGGAGAAAGCGACACCATGGGTACTCTACAAAATAGGCTGCTGTTTGAGAGGCCCTGGAATAACAATAAAAATAATAATGATGATTGTGGTATTTGTTACTGTGGCTATGTGCCAATCATTGTACTAGGCACTGGGGTAGACACAAGAAAATCAGATCCCACATAGGGTTCACATGCTAAGGAGGGACAACAGGTATTGAATTCCTATTTGGCAGATTAGAGAACCGAGGCACAGAGAAGTACAGTGACTTGCCCAAGGCCACATAGCAGACAAGTAGCGGAGCCGGGATTAGAACCTGGGTCCTTCAGACTCCCAGGCCCGGACTCTATCCTCGAGGGCACAGATATTTTCTTCCTCAGCAACCCGCCACACACCACGTACATTCCTGATCTTGATCCATATTTGTGATGCGGACTTTGAGACTCTTCCCTTTAGTCAGGGTCGCGAGGCTTTCCAGAGAGCCAATGATGGACTGTGAGGAAATCAACATCCTCGTGGCCATGTGCACGGAGAGGTTGCAGGCGAACCTATTGGGGTAGTAAGTGCGGAGGCCAGCCCACAGTGTAGCGAGTGCACTTTTCCTGACAGCAGTGTGTGTGAACTATCCCCACCCCCCGGGTCATGCCAAATGCTAGCATGTCTGGGGAGGAACTCAGGCTCCTGGAAGCCCACCAATCCAGGACACCAGGGGCCTTCTGGGCTCTGCAGATACAGCAGCTGCAGCAGCCTTGCTCCCGTTCCCTCTGACTCCCGATCATTGCTTGGAGCCTGCCGGCTGGACTGCAAAAATTGGGGAGGCCCTGGGAGACACATCCAGTTTGCCCAGATGCCCCCAACTCTTCCCAGCTTCCAAGCCTCAGTGAAGGCACATCTCTTCCAAGAGGGCTTCCCTGACTAAGTGCTCTTTTCCTCTTTCTCCCCTTCCTTCTGTATCAGCCAGTCTTGCTCCCTTTGTTCATCCCCATTCCCAGCCCCACAGTGCTTATGTATGTATGTATTTATTTATTTATGTTAATGTCTGACTCCCCCTCTAGACTATAAACTCACTGTGGGCAGGGAATGTGTCTGTTGATTGTTGTATTCTCCTAAACGCTAGTACAGTGCTTTGCACGCAGTAAGCACTCAATAAATATGATTGAACTGAACAGCCAGCAGCATGGGCTGGGCCTGCGTGTGGATGGAGGCCTGGACCAGGCCCCCTCCCACCTTAAGTCCAGACAAGGAAGGAGACCTGATCCCAGCACCTAAGAGCCTGGGAACCCACATGTCTGTCCTTGCCCAGCTGGACTTCACCTCCAGCCCACAGATTCATTCAATCTTATTTCTTGAGCATTTACTGTGTGCAAAGCACTGTACTAACTGCTTGGGAGAATACAACAATAAACCGACACATTCCCTGCCCATAACGAGCTCACAGCAGATGAAAGCCTCTCCCTCCCCTCACCAACTCTCTAAATCCTTATCCCAGCTTTTCCCGCCTGGTAAATTTCCCTTTCCCTTTCTGAAATGGAAATGCTATGAACGAATCACCTTCCCCTCCGATGACACTTCCCTCTGATCGCCTGCCTGCTCCCTCCTCCCCCTCCCCGGCTCCGGAATAAATGGCCGCAGCTGTTGCCATGGCAATTTTCATTTTAAAAAATGTGTTCACACAAAGGCATGAGACACAGTTGTTACCACGAGGGGCTGCAAATTCAAACCAGATGTACGGGCTCTCTGCTCAGACAGGGTGGGGGCCATTCCCCAAAGCCTGGACAGAGTGGTCTGAGAGAGAGAGAGAGGGACAATGACACACACAGAGAGAGAAAGAGATAGAAAAGATTGCACCATCACTCCACTCTCTGCTTCTAGTAGGGTGATAAACTGGGAACTGAAATGAAAGCTTCAAGGAGCTGGGTTTCAGGCTGGAAAGTCCAGGTTTTCCCTGTACACTATGCAACCTCGGGCCACATTGCCCAGGGAATCCAGTCTGACATTGGCCTGGCTTACCCTTTTGGTCTCCCCTGCCTAGATGACACACACTCTCTCCTCAGCCACAGGGAGCTTCAAACCTGGGGTTCTCTCTGTCTCTCTGTTCTCCTTTCACGCCCTCCTGCTTCCCGTCTCGTTTGGCATCATCCCTGCTGGTTCTTGGCCTTCTGGCCCGCTTCTTGGACTCCTTCTCACCCCATTCTTGCTCACTTTCTGCTGTCCCCTCCCCTGGCACTCACCCAGAAGGGTGGTTTAGGGGGTGGGATTGACCCTGCTTTAAACAGAGCAGTTGGAAGTCTCTTGACTCCCTAGAAAACTGGATGGTTCTCCACTCTGCTTCTATTCATTCATTCAATAGTATTTATTGAGCAATTACTATGTGCAGAGCACTGTACTAAGTGCTTGGGATGAACAAGTCGGCAACAGATAGAGACAGTTCCTGCCGTTTGACGGGCTTACAGTCTAATCGGGGGAGACGGACAGTCGAGAACAATGGCAATAAACAGAGTCGAGGGGAAGAACATCTCGTAAAAACAATGGCAACTAAATAGAATCGAGGCGATGTACAATTCATTAACAAAATAAATAGGGTAACGAAAATATATACAGTTGAGCGGACGAGTACAGTGCTGTGGGGATGGGAAGGGAGAGGTGGAGGAGCAGAGGGAAAAGGGGAAAATGAGGCTTTAGCTGCGGAGAGGTAAAGGGGGGATGGCAGAGGGAGTAGAGGGGGAAGAGGAGCTCAGTCTGGGAACGCCTCTTGGAGGAGGTGAGTTTTCAGTAGGGTTTTGAAGAGGGAAAGAGAATCAGTTTGGCGGAGGTGAGGAGGGAGGGCGTTCCGGGACCGCGGGAGGACGTGACCCAGGGGTCGACGGCGGGATAGGCGAGACCGAGGGACGGTGAGGAGGTGGGCGACGGAGGAGCGGAGCGTGCAGGGTGGGCGGTAGAAAAAGAGAAGGGAGGAGAGGTAGGAAGGGGCAAGGTGATGGAGAGCCTTGAAGCCTAGAGTGAGGAGTTTTTGTTTGGAGCGGAGGTCGATAGGCAACCACTGGAGTTGTTTAAGAAGGGGAGTGACATGCCCAGATCGTTTCTGCGGGAAGATGAGCCGGGCGGCGGAGTGAAGAATAGACCGGAGCGGGGCGAGAGAGGAGGAAGGGAGGTCAGAGAGAAGGCTGACACAGTAGTCTAGCCGGGATATAACGAGAGCCTGTAACAGTAAGGTAGCCGATTGGGTGGAGAGGAAAGGGCGGATCTTGGCGATATTGTAGAGGTGAAACCGGCAGGTCTTGGTAACGGATAGGATGTGTGGGGTGAACGAGAGAGACGAGTCAAGGATGACACCGAGATTGCGGGCCCGAGAGACGGGAAGGATGGTTGTGCCATCCACGGTGATAGAGAAGTCTGGGAGAGGACCGGGTTTGGGAGGGAAGATGAGGAGCTCAGTCTTGCTCATGTTGAGTTTTAGGTGGCGGGCCGACATCCAGGTGGAGACGTCCTGGAGGCGGGAGGAGATGCGAGCCTGAAGGGAGGGGGAGAGGACGGGGTGGAGATGTAGATCTGCATGTCATCTGCGTAGAGATGGTAGTCAAAGCCATGAGAGCGAATGAGTTCACCGAGGGAGTGAGTGTAAATGGAGAACAGAAGAGGGCCAAGAACTGACCCTTGAGGAACTCCAACAGTTAAAGGATGGGAGGGGGAGGAGGCTCCAGCGAAGGAGACCGAGAATGACCGGCCAGAGAGGAAAGAGGAGAACCAGGAGAGGACAGAGTCCGTGAAGCCAAGGTGAGATAAGGTATGGAGGAGGAGGGGATGGTCGACAGTGTCAAAGGCAGCAGAGTGGTCAAGGAGGATTAGAATGGAGTAGGAGCCATTGGATTTGGCAAGAAGGTATTCCTTTCTTGAGGTTAGTCTGGGGCCCAGTAACCAAGGTGGAGCAGTGAAAAACACTAGGAAAGCCAGTCCCACCCCTGATTGCTGTCAAATGACACATGGTCACTCCAGTCCATACTTCACTCTGCTGCCCGGATCATTTTTCTACAAAACCCATTCAGTACATGTTTCCCCACTCCTCAAGAACCTCCTTATCATCAGCTTTAAAGCATTCAATTACCTTGTCCCCTCTTACCTCACCTCACTAGTCATTCCAGCCGGCAGACTTGACTCCTTTAATGCTAACCTTCTCATTGTACCTTGAGCTAGTCTATCTTGCCACCCACCTCTCTCCACAATCTGCCTCTGGCTTGGAACATCCTCTCTCTTTGAATTCTACAGACAATTACTCTCCCCCTCTTCTAAGTCTTATTCAAAGCACATCTCCTCCAAGAGGCCTTCCCTGATTAGCCCTCTATATTCCTAGTCTCCCACTCCCTTCTGTGTCACCCTGACTTTTTCTCTTCATTCATCCCCCCTTCCAGCCCCATAGCACTTAAAAACATATCTGTAATTTATAATTTATTTATTTATATTAATGTCTGTCTCCCCCATTAGACTCTAAGTTCATTGTGGGAAGGGAATGCGTCTGCTATATTGTACTCTCCCAAGTGCTTAGTATCATGCTTTGCACCCAGTAAATGTTTAATAAACGCAATTGATTGATTTATTGATTGATTAGAAAGAACACAGGCCTGGGGGTCAGGGGACCCGAATTCTAATCCCAGCTCCATCACAGGCCTACAGTGAGATTGTGGACAAGTCACCTAACTTCTCTGTGCCTCAGTTTTCTCATCTGTGAAAATGGGGATTCAATACTCAAATGGGTTGGGGAGTGAGTCCAATCTGCATATATGGTATCTTCCCCAGTTTTCATTACAGTGTTTGACACGTGGTAAGTACTTAAATATCACAAGTAAAAAGAAAAAGAATTGAGGCCCCCCAAATCACTATTAAGAACTCTAAACCACAAGCCATTTAAGATATGAAAATTTACCTTCTGACACTCACGAGTTAATGAAGTGCAGAGAGTGGGTCCCCAGCATTAAAAAAAGGATGGTATTTGTTAAGTGTATACTATGTGCCAGGCACTGTTCTAAGCGCTTGGGTAGATACAAACTAATCAGGTTGTCCCACATGGGGTTCACAGTCTTAATCCCCATTTTACAGAGGAGGGAATTGAGGCACAGAGAAGTTCAGTGACTTGCCCAAGGTCATACAGCTGACAGGTGGCAGATCCGGGATTAGAACTCACTACCTCTGACTCCCAAGTCCCTGCTCTTTCCACTAAGGCACGATGCTTCTCATGAGGTCTGATGAAACCAGGACGTTGGGAAACTTTCTCAATTTGGAGAGCCCACCCCTTCTCTCTGAAGAACAATGTAAAAGGAGGGCAGGAGTGAGAGGGGTGAAGTTAATGTTCTGGCCTGATTTTTGTTTTTGTTTTGTTCTGTTTTGCCCTGCTGTCTGTCTCCCCCATTTAGAATGTGAGCCCATCATTGGGCAGGGATTGTCTCTATCTGTTGCCAAATTGTACTTTCCAAGACCCTAGTACAGTCAGTGTTCTGCACATAGCGCTCAATAAATACTATTGAATGAATGAACAAATGCCATCATTATTATTATTATTACTCCTACTAATTCCACTACTTCCCCTCCTACTCTCACTACTACTTCCACTACTCCCCCTCCTATTCCCACTCCTCCTTCTCGAGAAGCAGTGTGGCTCAGTAGAAAGTGCCCGGGCTTAGGAGTCAGAAGTCATGGGTTCTAATCCTGACTCCCCACCTGTCAACTGTGTGGGTTTGGGCAAGTCACTTAACTTCTCTGTGCCTCAGTTACCTCATCTGTAAAATGGGAATTGAGACTGTGAGTCTCCCGTGGGACAACCTGATTACCTTGTATCTACCCAACGCTTAGAACAGTGCTCGGCACATAGTAAGTGCTTAATAAATACCAACATTATTATTATTTTTATTCTCCTACACCCCCCCATTCCTACTACTCCCACTGCTCCCTCTCCTAGCCCCACTACTACTCCCACTATTGCTTCTACACTTCCTCCTCCAACTCCTCCTCCTTCTATTAATAATGGTATTTGTTAAGCACTTACTATGTGCCAAGCACTGTTCTAAGCTCTGGGGCGGGTGGATACAAGGTGATCAGGTTGTCTCACGTGGGGCCCACAGTCTTCATCCCCATTTTCCAGATGAGGTAACTGAGGCACAGAGAAGTGAAGTGACTTGCTCAAAGTCACACAGCTGATAGGAGGCAGAGCTGAGATTAGAACCCATGACCTCTGACTCCCAAGCCCTCGCTCTTTCCACTGAGGCATGCTGCTTCTCTATTATTACCCCTACTACTGCCACTACTTCCCCTACTACTCTTAATCCTTTGACTTCTACCCCTTTGACTTCCACTCCTAGTCCTACTACTCCCACTCCTCTACCCACTCCTATCCCTATTACTTCCACTCCAACTTCTACTACTTAATAATAATAATGATTATGGTGTTTGTTAAGTGCTTACTCTGTGCCAAGCACTTTTCTAAGCGCTGGGGTAGATTCAAGGTAATCAGGTTGTGCCATGTGGGGTTCAAAGTCTTAATCCCCATTTTATAAATGAGGTAACTGAGGCACAGACAACTGAAGTGGTTTGCTCAAGGTCACACAGCGGACAAGTGGTGGAACCGGGATTAGAACCCACATCCTCTGACCCCCAAGTCTGTGCTCTTTCCACTATGCCACGCTACTTCTACTACTACTTAGTAATAATAATAATGTTGGTATTTGTTAAGTGCTTACTCTGTGCAGAACACTGTTCTAAGCACTGGGGTAGATACAGGGTAATCAGGTTATCCCACATGAGGCTCACAGTCTTAATCCCCATTTTACAGATGAGGTCACTGAGGCACAGAGAAGTTAAGTGACTTGCCCAAAATCACACAGCTGACAAGTGGCAGAGCTGGGATTCAAACCCGTGACCTCTGATTCCCAAACCCATGCTCTTTCCATTGAGCCACGCTGCTTCTCTATCCCTATTACTCCCACTCCTCCTCCTCCTCCCACTCCTCCTCCTCCTACTCCATCCCTATTACTTCGACTCCAACTTCTACTACACATATGCCTATTACTCCCACTTCTCCTCCTCCTACTCCTAGTTCTCCTACTCCTTCTACTACTCCTACTTCTCCCATTACGACTCCTACTTACTCATCTGTAAAATGGGGACTAAGACTGTGAGCCCCACGTGGGACAACCTGATTTCCCTTTATCTACTTCAGTGCTTAGAACAGTGCTTGGCACATGGTAAGCGCTTAACAAATACGATTATTATCATTACTTCTCCTACTCCTATAACTACTCCTATTACTCCTATAATAATGTTGGTATTTGTTAAGCGCTTACTATGTGCCAAGCACTGTTCTAAGGGCCAGGGTAGATGCAAGGTAATCAAGTTGTTCCACAAAGGGTTTACAGTCTTCATCCCCATTTACAGATGAGGGAACTGAGGCACAGAGAAGTGAAGTGACTTGCTCAAGGTCACACAGCTAAGTGGCAGATCCGGGATTAGAACCCATGACTTCTGACTCTCAAGCCTGGTCTCTTGCCACTGGAGCCACACTGCTGCTCCTATCTCCCCTATTAGTACTCAAACCATCCCTGCTGCTAGCAATGGATTTCTTATTACTCCTACTACTAGTTGTGGGTTGGTTCAGATTGATATTGTCAAGATGTGGGTATAGGCATGAGCCCAGTGCAGGTAAGTCCCTTCCTGGTGGTCTAGGGTTTCTTGTCAGGGTCAGGATAGGGTCAACCTGCTTCCCATTCCCAGGGGTGATGGATGATTGAGTGAGGAGCTGCTGCCGGCCATCATGGTGGCCACAATAAGCCTTGGCCAGATTATGATGTGTCCTATCCTGAGGCTGCCCTGTCCTTCTCATGCTTCCCCCACCTTCTTCCTCTTCCTTCCAGGCTCCTCATCCTCTTCTCTTGCTTCTTAATGGTGGCCATTGGGGTGTTGATGATGATGACTGTAATGGCAAGGATGAAGATGAGCACATAGGGGAGGCCAGTGGGACCAGAGTTAAATGTGGTTTTGCCCAGGAGCTGTTGTGTGAAAAAAGCATGGTATTTCTTGTTTGTTTCTCTGATCTCAGACAAGAGGCAGTGAACTGGTGCAACTCGCTACCCTGACCCTGGAGTTGATGGAGCAGAGAACCAGTGGCCACCGGGCTGGCCCTTGTGATGGTGACCCTGCAGAAAGAGGGTCAGGATATAAGGCCCTGGCTTCCCCTACAGGAGAGAGCACAGAGGGCAGTGACAGACCCAGATTCACAGAGCCATCCTGGACACTTCAAATTTTGCTCTCATTAAAAAAAGCTTCCCAAACTTCTGCTGCAAGAGAGGAAGATGCGGGCCTTGCGCTTCCCTGCAGGTCCCGAGTCCTTGTGGCCTCCTCTCATGGCAAGGGCCAGAGACAGAGCTTGGAAAACGCTTCACTGACTAAACAGTGGGGGCACCAGGGCCACACTGGCAAGATTTGGGGGCAGGAGGATTGCCCAGACTGCCTAAGGCACCCCCAGATTGCCCTAGAAAATTGCTGCAAGGCACAAAGAATGACTGCTGGAAATCCAAGGTCAGGCTTAGAGGGGTAACACGTGGGTGGAGATCATACCACCTCTTTAACACTCCAGACCTGCAAGCCTCTGGAGGGTGTCTGGGGGGCCACTGGCAATGGGAAGCAGGCTGACCCTATCCTGATCCTGATGAGAAACCCTAGACCACCAGGAAGTCCCAGGGCCCCAAATTGGGCAGGGAATGCCTAGAACTTCTTACTACAACCCAGCCCACACACTTTGCTCCCCTAATGCCAACCTTCTGACTGTTCCTTCATCTCATCTATCTCACTGCTGACCTATTGCCCACATTCTGCCACTGTTCCCGAATGCCCTCTCTTCTCATATCTGATGGACAATTGCTCCTCCCTTCTTCAAGGCCCCATTGAAGGCACAGCTCTTCCCAGGGCCCTTCCCTGACTAGGCCCTCCTTTCCTCTTCTCCCACTCCCTTTTTTATTGCGCTGACTTGCTCCCTTTATTCATCACCCCACCTCCTCAGCCCAACAGCACTTACCTACATATCTATAATTTTATTTATTTATATTAATGTCTGTCTCCCCTTCTAGACTGTAAGCTCAATGCAAGCAGGGAATGTGTTTATTAATTGTTTTACTGTTCTATGCCAAAACCCTCTCAAGACAGTACCTGGAGAGTTTCCAGTACTCTACCAGTCTTGGCTACAGGAGGGAGAGTAAAGCAGAGGCCTAACCTTTCCATTCCTAGCTTGGGCAGTGGCTAGCAAGTGGAAGGCAAACTGCTACAAGTCAAACTCGCCTGGGCTGGTCAGCAGTGGCAGGGAGACAGCTGAGGCAGAGCCTTGCATAGAAAAGGCAATAGTAAATCACTTCGGTATTTTCACCAAGAAAACTCTATGAATACACTATCAGAACAATTGCAGATGGAGGTGGGAAATTCTGGATGAGATGTGTCCGTGGAGTTTCTATGGGCCGTAGATGACTCGACAGCATAAGACAAGACTATCCTAAACACTTAGTAAAGTGTTCTGCACACAGTAAGTGCTGAATAAATAGGATCAAGTGACTGATGACTAGAAGCATCTGTACTGAGGCTTCCAAGGTCATCTATTGATGGCTTCATTTCCCCTACTTTCTCTCCATTCTTTGTCACCTATGCACTTCAAATTGGAAGCGAGAAGATGCCACTGATAGATGGTCCACGTGACAATGATTTCCTTTCAACTATTTTCAGCCCCTTCCCTATGTGCCCGCGGTAGGATGCATGTGCTTGTATGTCCAAGATAGAACACAGGCTTCTGAGTTCCCTGTCGTATGCAGCCCACCTGGGCCCAGCAGGGCTCAGAGGAGCAGTGGAAGAAGTGACAGTTATTGGTTTGTTTTCCTTTGCACACCTGGCAGTATAGAACGGGGACAGGGCTGAAATTGCTCTGTGGGTGTGTATAGATGTGGGTGTGTATAGGGGTGTGTGTGTGTGTGTGTGTGTGTGTATACACCTGTGCATGCATTGTTGAGGGTGTGTATGTTAGTGGGAGCACATGTGTGCATATTGGTAAAAGTGCATAGGAAAGTGTGTGCATATGTGCATGCATTTTCATGTGTGTGCATTGGTGAGTATATATTACTGGATTTCATGTGTGCAAGTATTAGTGTGTGTGTGTGTGTGTGTGTGTGTGTGTGTGTGTGTATGTGTGAGTTTGAAGGTGTTCCTTCCTTTAGATGTTACTTCCCAGGAAAGAACAAGCCTCTGACAATATTTCAATCACTGAAGATGAGGGTAGGCACCTCCCTCCCAAAGACCCACCTCTTGGACACACCTTGAACCCACTGTCCCATCCAGACTGGAATTCAGGAAGGTCCCAGTTCTCACCCCAGGAGGGCTCCTCCTCCCCCATGCCTGACCAGGATCCCTGATCCAGTGAGAAATCTCTCTCCAGCTCCCAGTCAGTCTGTAGCTCTCCACCAGTCATGAGAGTAGCTGGTCTGGGCCTCTAGCCTGTCTCCAGCCTGTCTCCAACCAGGCTCTACCCTTCTTCTCCTCCTCCTTCTTTTCCTCTTCCTCCTTCTGCTCCTCCTCCTCCTCATTCTTTCTCCTCCTCTTCCTCCTCCCCCTCCTTTTCATTCTCCTTCTCTTCCTCCTATTGCTAGAGCTCTTTACTGAGTGCCTACTGTTTGAGGGGCAGTGTGGCCTAGTGGAAAGAGCATGGTCCTGGGAGTCAGAAGCACCAGGGTCCAAATCCCAACACTGCCACTTACCTGCTGTGGGACCTTGGGCAAGTTACTTAAGTTCTCTGTGCCTCAGTTTCCTTATCTATAAAATGAGGATGATACCTGTTCTCCTGCCTGTTTGAACTGTGAACCCACTGTGGGACTTGATTATTTTGTATCTATCCCAGTGCTTAGTACAGTGGGACAGATCTTAGGACATAGCAAGCATTTAACAAATACCGCTATTATTATGCCGAGTGCTGTACTGGGTACCTACTGTGCACAGAACACTGAACTAAACACTTAGGAATCTACACTGAGAGCAGAAGACAGTCCCTGTCCTTGAGGACTTTATGGCCCCAAATGCCATTTCTCTTTCCTCTGCATGAAGGCCCAAGGGAACACTCTAATCTTGGCTCTACCAGTTGCATGCTGTGTGACCTTTGACAAGTTACTTCACTTTTCTGTGCCTCAGTTCTGTAAAATGGGGATTCAATACCTGTTCTCCCTCCTACTTGGACTGTAAGCCCCACATAGTGAGGGACCTGTTTCCTGCTCATACAGGGGGTAGCCACTTCTGCTCTTAGTTGGCAGTCAGGCAGGCACTTTATATTGTGCTCGGGTCTGGAGAGGTCTCCCATAACCTACCTAGTTTCAACTTGAGAATCAGACACGTAAGAATTTGGGTCTTGTGACTCATAATAATAATAATAATAATAATTGGGGGAAGCGTCATGGCTGAGTGGATATAGCACTGGCCTGGGAGTCAGAATGTCATGGGTTCTAATCCCGGCTCCGCCATTTGTCTGCTGTGTAACCTTAGGCAAGTCACTTCACTTCTCTGGGCCTCAGTCCCCTCATCTGGAAAATAGGGATTGAGACTGTGTCCAGCCTGATTTGCTTGTATTCACTCCAGCAATTAGTACAGTGCCTGGCACATGATAAGCGCTTAACAAATACCATAATTATTATAGAATAAATATATTTAATGAATATACTGCCCTGAGCCTGCTGGGGAATGACATCACAGGCTAACCTTGCAGTTAAAGGGTACTGAGGAAAGGAGCTGGGCTACTTCCATTCCCTGGCCAGAGTCCACATCAGTAACCGTGGTTGTACAGAAATGCCTCTGACCCTGGAAAGTACCATTTTTCTCCAAACTTAGTTGGCAAATAACCTAGGTTGACATCTTCAACTCTGGTAAACCCCATAAACCTTGGCCATTAGCTCAAAGGCTGTTATTCTGCCAGCTCAACCCTCAGACCACTGGGACATGATTTCTCTATCAGTTTTATAATGTTAATAATAATAATAATAACATTAATACTTGTTAAGTGTTTACTGTGTGTCAAGCACTGTACTAAGCACTATGATAGATACAAAGTAATCAGGTTGAATACAGTTATGACCCACATAGGAATGACAGTGTAAATAGGAGGGAGGCAGAATTAATCCACATTTTAAAGATGATAACACTAAGGCCCGGAGAAGTTAAGTGATTTTCCCAAGGTCACCTAGCAGACAAGTGGTTGAGCTGGAATTAGAAGCCCCATGTGGGACAACCTGATTCCCCTATGTCTACCCCAGCGCTTAGAACAGTGCTCGGCACATAGTAAGCGCTTAACAAATACCAACATTATTATTATTATTATTACAAGGTAATTAGGTTGTACACAGTCCCTGTCCCAAGTGGGGCTCCCACTGATGAGGTAACTGAGACACAGAGAAGTGAAGTGACTTGTCCAAGGTCACACAGAAGACAAGTGGCAGAGCCAGGATTTGAAATCATGACCTTCTGAATCCCAGGCCTGTGATTTATCATCATGATGGCATTTGTTAAGCGCTTACTATGTAATAATAATAATAATGTTGGTATTTGTTAAGCGCTTACTATGTGCCAAGCACTGTTCTAAGTGCTGGGGTAGACATAGGGGAATCAGGTTGTCCCACGTGGGGCTCACAGTCTTAATCCCCATTTTACAGATGAGGGAACTGAGGCACAGAGAAGTTAAGTGACGTGCCCACAGTCACACAACCGACAAGTGGCAGAGCTGGGATTCGAACTCATGAGCCCTGACTCCAAAGCCCATGCTCTTTCCACTGAGCCACGCTGCTTCCCCAGCCAAGCACTGTTCAAAGAGCTGGAGTAGATGCAAGGTAATCAGGTTGTCCCACGTGGGGCTCACAGTCTTATTCCCCATTTTACAGATGAGGGAACTGAGACACAGAGAAGTTAAGTGACTTGCCCAAAGTCACACAACAGATAAGTGGTGGAGCTGGGATTGGAACCCACGACCTTCTGACTCCCACGTCCGGGCTTTTTTCACTGTCACGCTGCTTTTCGGCCACCCTATGAAAGGAGGAGTTGGCTATTTCTTGGCCCCCCGCCTAGTTCAAAAGCTTTAAAGTTCAGCATGTCCAAAACTAAATTCCACATTTTCCTCCCCAAATCCTCCACCTAAATTCCTCACCGTAGGAGCAGTATTGTCTAATGGATAGAACACAGGCCTGGGAGTCAGAGGACCTGGATTCTAATTTCGACTCTGCCACTTGTCTCCTGTGTGATCTTGGGCAAGTCACTTAACTTCTCTGTGTCTGCTACCTCATCTGTAAAATGGGGATTAAGACTGCAAGCACCATGTGGGATAGGGACTATGACCAACCCAATTTGCTTGTAGCTACCCCACCACTTAGAACAGTACTTGGCACATAGTAAGTGCTTAAAAAATACCACAATTATCATTATTATTATTATTGTTGACAGCACCACCATCCTCCCCATCATTCAGCCCCCCAATCTTGGCATTCCCTTTGACTCTATTTCTTTCAAATCACATATTCAGTTACCAGTTCTGTCAGATCTTCCTCCATAATATCTTCAGAATCCACCTCTTCCTCTCCATCCAAACTGCCACCACATTAGTCCGAATGTTGCTTTGTTTGGTTGGTTTTTTGGGGGTTTGTTTTTTTTTGGTATTTGTTAAGCGCTTACTATGTGCAGAGCACTGTTCTAAGCGCTGGGGTAGATAAAGGGTAATCAGGTTGTCCCATGTGAGGCTCAAAGTCTTAATCCCCATTTTACAGATGAGGAAACTGAGGTCCAGAGAAGTGAAGTGACTTGCCCACGGTCACACAGCTGACGAGTGGCAGAGCCGGGATTCGAACCCTGCCTCCAGCCTCTCCCCTCTCCAGTCCACACTTCACTCTGCTGCCTGGACCACGTGGCTTAATACAGTGCAGTGCACTCAATAAATGCTCAATAACTATGATCGAATGAATGAATGAATGAATGTTTCTGAAACATCATTTTTCATATCTTCCCACTCAAAATTCTCCAGTGACTGCCCATTCCTTTCCACTTCAAAGAGACATTTCTGACCCCTGATTTTATAGCATTCTATCAGCTCTCTCCCTGCTACTAATCAATCAATCAGTCAATCAAACAACCAACCAATCAATAAATGGTATTTATTGAATGCTTACTGAATAAAGAGCATTGTATGAAATGCTTGGGAGAGTACAATAGAGAGAGCTGGTAGACACATTCCCTGCCTACAAGGAACTTACAGTCTAGAGAAGGAGGCTGACACTGGTATAAATAAATAAGTTTTGAGAAGCTGAGGGCGAGGTAAATAAATACAAGTGTAAGGGTGATATAGAAGGGAGTGGGAAGAGAGGAAATGGGGGCTTAGTGAGGGAAGGCCTCTTGGAGGAAATATCTTCCCTTCTCTCCTACTACACTCCTGGTTGCACTTTTCCCGTCTCTGAAACCAAGCTACTCACTGGGCCTTGTTCTTGACCCTCTTGCTGCTGACTTCTTGCTCACTCCCTCCACTCTTCCTGGAACCTCCTCCTTCTTCATATCTGCCAGACCACTGATCTCCGATCTTCAAGGCCCCCAGAAGTTCCATTTCTTCTAGGAAGCTTTCCCTGACTAATCTCTCGTCTCTCCGCCATTTCTCCCTCCCTATTGCCACTTCAACATTTCAGCATCTCCTAAACCCTCCTTCCCCCACTGTAGCATTTATATCTATATCTTTAAACTCTGATCTTCCCCCAACTTGTAATTTCTTCTACTCTCTGTTTCCCCTACTAGATTATAAAATAATTGAGGGCAGGGAAAATGTTTTCTAACTCTCTATGTACTCTCTCATCTGCTTAGTATTATGCTCTGCTCAGAGAAAGCACTCAATAATTTACCATCAATTGATGGATTGATTGAACTCTTTGAACTGTTCCCATATACAAAGGCCATTTTGAAGCTGTTAAGAGGAGGTGGCTGTACAAAGACAGTTCATTTATCATCCAGAGGCTGAAAATGGTGTCAGGCCCTGGAAAATGGGCTGTGAAGTCCCCTTCTGGAGCTGAACAGCTGCCCTGTCCCAAAGCTTTAAGCAGATTTGTGTGGCATTTCCCAGGCTTTGAAGGCAGGGTTCTGCTCGGCTGCGCTTTAAGCAGAGCCCGACAGATGTAATGTGGATATGGGTCTGATAGCAATAGATGGTCTTTTACTTACTTTGACACAGAGAGAAAAAGAGAGAGAGAAAAGGGACACAGAAGGGTATTTCCCCCGAATGCCTTAAATATTCTCATAACTCCTCTATTTCCCCTAACCTTAATCTACTGTTATGTCCACCACCCCTTGTAGGCTGTAAGTTCCTTGTGGGCAGGAATCATTTCTACCAACTCTGTTTTACTCTCTCAAGCACTTAGTACAGTGCTCTGAAAAGAGTAAATGCTCAATCAATACCATTGATTGACTTCCCAGGAACAGTGAAAAGGCTCTGTGTGCTCTGGGTTCCTGGATCAGAAATTGCATTTCGAACCTCCTGTGGGGAAGACTCCACCTTCAGGCAAAGCCTTTCTTGCAAACACTTATCATAGCCCAATTTACCAGCTTTTAGAAGCCTCCAGCCTATGGAGTTATGAAAAGAATGTCTCAATAAAGCTTTCAACAGAGAGACCTTTCTCACTTCTCCAAAATAACAGGTTAGAGCAGGGACAGATAAATGCAAGGGCTTATGTGTGGGTCATAATTCCCAAACCTCAGGCTCAAGTAGCAGCGTGACCTAGTGAGAAGCAGTGTGGCCTAGTGGAAAGAGAATGGGCCTGGGAGTCAGAGGACCCGCTCTGTCTCTATGGCAGCTGCTCCCAGCTCTGCCAATTTCTCTGCCATTTACGTGCTGTGTGACCTTGGGCAAGTCACTTAACTTTTAACTTTTCTGTGCCTCAGTTTCCTCAACTATGTAATGGGGATTCAATACCTGCTCTCTCGCCTACTTAGACTGTGACTCTCATGTAGGACTGGGACTGTGTCCAACCTAATTAACTTGTACCTACCCCAGCACTTATAACAGTGTTTGATACATGGTAAGTGCTTAATAAATTCTACTAGAAAAGAAAAAAGAAGGCCAACTGGGTTTCAGAAGGCATGTCCCCTGGGGATTGCCCAGGGCTGCTGCCTCCAGGCTCAGTCCAGAGACA